>NC_088247.1:69865963-72365963 GCF_036013445.1 Caloenas nicobarica
AGATCTCATTCTTTGCCTAACCTATGTGCTCTAAGTTGAGGCGCTATTTTTTAGAGAGTGATTCAAATGTGGCATTAGCATTAAAATATTCAGTTACAGGGTTAGACATATGTTTTTCCCAAACTAGTTTTAAGATTATCTGAAATATGATGGTTTTCTGAGAATGAAACACTGCTACCTTGTGATCAAGGGTATTCAAGAAGATCACAGGAACGTATTTCACTGCAAGGAAAAATTAACAATGAAAAGAACCTCTTTCCCATCTTCTCCTACAGGAAAATACTGGGACTGTTTTCAGTAATGGGAAAAGTATGTTGGTGCTTCTTATTGTCCCCTTGTTATGCTACCTTAATTTCTATTCTTCTTCCTCAAATCTAATGCTTATTGTGCCACCACCCTATATTTCTGCTACCATGCTCTCTCATTCACCTACAGTCAAATGCTCTTTGAATCAATCAATAGGATTTAAAAACTATGGTGAATTCAGGCTCAACTCGACTTTGGATCCCATTTGCATCACTCTAATCACAAAATAAAAAAATGAAAACTCTCATTTTATCAGAAGTTCATACTTTTCTTACTAGTAAGGATTCATCAAGTGGTGTACACCTGCTACAGATGCCTTCCAGATCATGCTTTCACAGTTCTCCCATCTTCTTAGACACATCTGATTCAGTAGGGGTTGGACTGGAATACCTGTATTCTAACAAATGACAGCTGATGTTGAAATTAGGTACACTTCAGAGTAATCCAGAAAGTACTCTCCAAAGTGTTAGTGGTAGAATAAGCAAGCAAGCAAAAAAAATCCTTTAAAATACAGTCCTAACTAGGACTTCTCCTTTGCCCCTTCAGCATTTATCAACCAAAGATGACATTCCAATCCAGAAAAAAGATTAAACCAGAATTTCAAAGCTATTCAGGCATGCAGATGAGGATTGTTTACAGAAGTGTCTGAGCGATTATGTAAACTTGCAGATCTCCCTGGTGCCTCTCTGTATCCAGAAGATCCTAAACAGCTTTGCTAATCTGAGTCTAAGGAAGCAGTTTGCCTATTAAACAATAGTAATATTCAGGTGACTGTGTGACTAAAATTTAATTGCTGCTTACTTTATTTCTCATTAAGTTTACATTTTCATTCAACATTAATGTGAGCTACCCACTCCAGGCAGAGTATATGTGAGCAAGTGCTGTTATAAAGCACGTATTCTGGATTGCTTCATACATAGACATTGAGTGACAGCAATAAGAAGAGGTGGTAGTACTACAGGGTAGTGTATGAAAGACATAGGAATTGACTGCCTTAGCAAATGATGCTATTTTTTTTTCTCATTCAGCAGCAGATATTTTCAAAAGAAACTCAGCAGAAACAAAGTAGTGGCTTTATCCCGTGGAAAAATTGCCCATGTGTTTATGCAGCATATTTCAATTCATATTCTTAACCCGATAACTCTTCTCAGTTACTACTATCCTTGTTTAATTTTTGGACCAACTGCTCTGCTACCTCACCTGTTATATGAATGCAGAACATTTTCTCCAAGCTGGTAGTCTGAAATATAGAATTAGAAATAGATCCTGCATGTCATTCTGTTTATAAATAAATAAATAAATGAATGCTGTCAGTTGGACAGCTCTGAACTACAAATCTGAGGCATAAATAAAATTCAAACACCCCCATCTCTTTATTTCAAAATCTCACATATACACATCATCTTGACCTCGCTAACTTTATGAAGTAATCAGTGTTGAGCTAGGTTTATAGTGTGGGGGTTCTATAGTGTGAAATTAATGAGCTGGATGGGATCCCTTATATTTGGGAGGCAGAAGGAAGTTCTGTGGGGAGGTGTGAAGTCTACTCATGTCAATGGAAATATGTTGTGTGGGCACTGAGGTGCCTTTAAGAGGAGTTCCGTAATCTGACATTTTCTTGCTTTCAAGAGTTTTCTCTGCATGGATGTCGTACTTACTCAGCCTTAACTGATTCAAACAAAGGTCTTCTCTATGGGAATACACAGCGAGCAGTGAAATCTCAAAGGCTGGTGAAACCAGTCATAGGTTCTGACGCCACAAGAAGCTAAATTCAGCACTGGTGTGAGGAAGCTCGCAATGCACCAACCTTAACTTAGTCTGAATTTGGAGCAGAAATATTCCATTAGTCACTATTTGGACACAATATTGTCTCCGCTACCTGGCAATGTAGTATTAGCAGGACTAGAAGCGTTCAAAATCCTTTATCATCATCAGAAAGCATGCAAACCTTATCTACTAAGTTTGGGTGATGGGTAGTTGTTGTCTTTAACTGGAGTTTTTTTTCTTACAATCTTGAACATCAACGTTACTTTGGCATAAAGCTAATAACACTTCAGAATAAGTGTGGGTCACTACGGGTATGTATGTATGCCAGAAACATGAATGTGTAGGTCAATTGAGAAGTGTATTTGTACTTTCTGGATGGAAGTTCATGCAGAATTTTTTAATTTGATTTGACTTATTTTTTAAATTGCTGGATTTTGATTCAGACTTGATTTCAGTTAATTTATAAATGTGATGCAAAGAAAAGCCCAGCACAAAATCTCCTAATTATCATCCTAACTATCATCACCTCAGCTATCACCTCTCAACTTTCACCTTCTTGCTAACCTCAAAAGGGAATATAATAACCAAACAGGTCTTTGAAAATTAAATACTACTGGGTACATATCAAATTAATTTTGCCTTATTAAACTTTTCACAATAACTAAAGGAGACGTTTTGTTCTTTTGTGCATTTGAGCTCTGTGTCTGCAGGTAACTGGTGAATATGCAAGTACTGCAACTTTGGGAATGTTTTGTGCAGATACCGGCAGCATGGGTAACCCTCCCTGACAGGGAATTTAGTAACTTTTAACACTAGGTTACAATCATACTTTTATAAAGCCTTACATTTAATTCTACTTCTTCTTCCAGTGAGCACATACCACAGGTAATCTCACTTTATTATAGCAGCCTGGTTTTTTATTATACTACCAACTAAAGCTTTGGTTGAGGCAGCATAATGATTTCCCTTTTTATTCAGTTATTCTCAAAGTCAGAAAAAATCAACTTTTGGCTGGAGTACTCCTTGCTTGGTTTCTACCCATAAAGAATTTTAAAAATGTTTGATCAGAAATTCATTTCAGAGTGTCAGCATGGGAAAACAGACAGACATTTCTCATTATAAAAAAAGACACTGGTGTTATTTTGAACATCTGTACAACTGTAATAGAGAGATGTTAAAAGCTGAAATTGAGTGAAAAATTGTTTTGATTTGGTTGAGTTATAGGCTTTTGAAAACAGGATTCTGCACTCGGTCAAAGCAATTTTTTTTTTTCACTACCATAGCATGCTGTGATACTTTTATGGCTAATATGCTAAAGAGACGGGCTGAGGGAGCATGTCTGTGTATTTTCAGCTGGAGCTGACAAAAAAAAAGGCTGCAAAATGGGAAATGACTTTCTACAAAAATGATTTGCCCTTCACTGAAAATGTTCATTGAAATAAAACAAATCCAAGTGCAATTATTTTGAACCTTGGGGGGGAAAAAAAAAAAAGGAGGGTTTTGTGGGGTTTTTTTGCTTGTTTGTTTTTGTTTTATTATGGCAAATATCTGAACTAGTACTAAGAGAAAAAAAAATAACTCTCAAAATGGAATGGGACTTCTGTGCTAATTCTAATATTCCAGGAGTCCAAGAAGCAGTACTGTTACCCACAGCTGATTCTTTCCATTTACCAAAGGTGTACACAGCTATTAATAGATCTTCCAGTAATGCTGGCTACTACTTAGGACATAAGTTTGGTACTGGAGCAGATCTGGGGTGTATGGCACGCAAGCTTCCATCTGTCAGCTGATGTACAAAAACCACTGGAGTAAACAATTATGAAGCATCCCAGTAAAATTATTACAGACTCAGGTAACTATACTTTATACCCAACTGCATGCTTTTAAAATTAGATGTAGATTCCATCACCCTTTCTTCTACTGAATTTATTGAGGTGTTTGCCTTACAACAAATTATATAAGGAAAGTTTTGGTAAAACATGTAGCTTGGCATAAGTAAATTAATTTTTTTCAGAGGAAAGTAGAGTGGATTAGAAGAACAGAGCATAAGATATGAAAGTTTTGATCAGGATATACGAATTGGATAACAGAATTGTTTTGATGCCTGGCATTTTAATGAGTTGTCTGCAAAGTAAAGTTGGGCTAATAATATGAAAACATAATGTCGTGATCAGTGCTGACTTCAGTTGATGTAACTTGAATTCACCAATTTGTTTAGATGAGAAGGTTTAAGCATTGCTAGCAGTATGCAATATGGTTGAGATCTATAGAGAACATAAATATGTAAAGCAAATAGAATAACATAGTAAAAGCATATTTAGGAGATATAGCCATTACTGGAGGAGTTAACTTTTCATAGTATGATGTGTATTGATGTTAGGCTGTACTCAAAATTCATTAACAAGGTGTTGCATGTGGAAGGATATAAAAAATGCCAACAGATTGCTGTGTAGGGTTTGATGGGAGATAACTCTTGATATTAGCAATAAATGAACATTAAACTGACCAACAGCTCTCTGAAGTAAACCTGAGAACTTGTAATTATTTGAAAAATATTCACAGACTAATTAACAGAAAATAAAAAATAATGACTGCCATCGATTTCAGTCTAACATGGTGCTCAATGAAAAGCTTTATTTTTTTATTTTTTTTCTTTCACTTAGCTTCTAGCCTCTACGAAACTATGGAGAGTAATTCCTTTTGTTGTATTTTGTGCAAAATAAATTCTACAGGTGGGATGGACCTGATTATATGGTGATGTTAGTATATCTTCTATATAGTTTCCCACTCCATTTTAAACACATTTTAACATTTCTTTCATTTTAAATGCATGAAGATTTCCATTGAGTAATAATGTATTGTTGAAAATACAGTGAAGCAAAGGGAGTCTCATGATGGAACCTGGGCAAGTTTCTGGTTTGTTTTTTAACAGATGTAACCATTTACTGTGCTAAAAAAGATGAGAGTTAAGTTTTACTCTTTTCTTACTTTCATGTTTCTTTCCATAATAATGTATTCTCTTCCTGCAGCTAATTATTTCTCTTTTTTGCAGACCCAAAGTAGTGTCACTGTTATTTATTTCTCATTTACTTTAAAATATAAATGACTGTCTAATAATAATGGAGTTATTTTGCCTCTCTGAGTCATGGTATCTCTTACTTCAGTAAAGGAACTTTTGTATGACAGATGGTAGGATTACTTCCTTCATTTAAATCAAAATAAACTATTAATAATTTGTCTGAAAGACCTTTGCTTCTTCCACCTGTATTTTTAGATACAGCTACTTAATGTTCAGCACTGTAGCTCTCACACAAGGAACACCTTCCAACTCTCTCATTTACAACTCCAAGAAGAAAGCTAAAGCTATTGGCTTCTATCCATAGGGCCTTTAATTGCTTAGCTTGCTCAGTACAGGAGGGTTTTATTCCTTTATTTAAAACACAACCCTTCTGGACGTAGAAGAATAACTGGGAAGAGAGTCAGAAACTTTCAAAATTATACCAGAGCATTTTGGTGGAGTAAGTTGGGGCTGGCCAAAAAAAACCACAAAGGAGAAGAAAATCAAGGTCATGTATTGTTTGTTTATAGATGTTTCCATGAACTAAATATTCCATGTAAGGATAAAACATAATGGCTTCACTTATATATTAGGTCATCTCAGGACAATCTGTAAAGTATTACATTCTTATTTCACGATCTAAGTCTGCTTATTCCAATTTCTTAATGTTCATAATTCATAATTCATAAATGAAAGCATCAACTTTATATGGGCATATTTGAAAATGACTGATTCATGTATATTGTAATCAACTTAGTCTTAAGATGTACATACCATTTTTCACCATACATCCTTAAGAAAATCAAAAGGCTATAGGTTAACCAGTTTCACAGCATGCAGATGCAATAAATGGCTATGATTTTTCAGGCTTTATGTTTCAGGTGGCAGTTCTATATAACCATAAAAAGTCTTTATATGGAAGTATTGTTCTTTTAATTACTCCATATAGTATATAAACTCCTGGAAGATTAATCCTCCCAATCACATACAAAGCATGCCCATTATTTAAAGAACTATGCCTGGAGGGTCACTAACACCGTTGGCTTTACAGTTATGAAATGAAATCAGGTCCCACATCACAATGGGATGCAAACATTCTCTAGAATTCCAAATTTCCCCTCACCTGCTTTAGAAATGCATAGCTTCTTTATGAATTTTTAACTTGCTTCTTTTTATTTCGGTCTTTACTTGTTCTGATATCAGGCAAAATACCATACAAACAGGAACAGATTACTGCAATATATTCAGTTTATCTTTAATTGGTTCATTATGGAAATGGGAGATTCTCCAAATAAACCTGCATCTTTATAAATGTGATCAAGTTCATGTTTACTGCACTGATGTAAAGGAAAGGAAACTACTAATTTCCCTGAACCATAAAAACCCAACCAATCAACCAACCAAAAACAAAAAAACAACCTAACAAAAGCAAGACCCAAACTCTTGTAGGTCTTGATAAACTACTGGGTGTCAATCTTACATTTAAGATACACCCTTCTGTCCATGCAGTATGCGACTAATTTTCATGGGAACCTTTATGCTTTATGCCTGCAACTCTGTGAGATTCTCACTGTGAATAAAGGCCAGTTGTATTATTCCTGGGTAGCTACAAGCATGAAGGTAATTTAGGGACCTGTATGCCAGGGTGACCTGCAAGTTACTGTGTGAGATCAGGAGTGAGGAGGAGTTTATTAGTTACCTGATACCTGCAAATGCAGTACCCAAAAGCCAACAGAGATCAGAGAATTGCTTTGGCAGCAAGTCCCTCACTTCCCAGGCTTCACTAGGTTTGTCAGTTTTTGAATGAAATATCATAGAAATTGATCTTTCCCTTGAAAAGGCATTAAAAAGGTCTTCGATCTTAGATGAATTTTGCTCTCATTGAGGGGGATTTATATTGTTATATTGTTGTTGAGAAAACTATTCCCATATTGTTTCCCTATTTGAATCCAGAGCAGGACTGATTTACAATCATGAGTTTAGTTACGTGTCCCGGATAATGATAACTGCATTAGCACCTGGGCCAATATATTAGACACTGTGTGTAAAACAGTGATGTGAAGTTTATAATAAAGTCAGGAGGGAGTCACAGAGAATAACAGGAAATTCCAAAATTTTCCAAATAAATTGTTATTCTGAACTCATATACTGACTGGCATAAGTGGAATTCCCTCTTGTGAATATACAGCCCCGGAGTCGAGAGCAGGCAGAGTGAGCCAGCCATTTCTCCATCCTTCTCATTTGCTGAGCTTCACACAGAGTTGGCTGAAACCATAATTAAAACAGGGTTTAACATAAACCTGTTAGTCCTATCAAAATTTGGGATTAGTTAATCTGCATTAGCTAACTGGTGACATGATTAGTCTGGCTTATGTGATCTGGTGATGTCTAACCATAAGGTCTGGAAGACAATTTGGAAGGCAAGTTGCATGTAGCGTAACACTAGCATTCTTCAAAGATTTCCCAGGTATCAGCAGCTCTGTCTAAAAGCCTTTCTGATTTCTGATGAGAGGACACCTAAATCCCATTTGTTTCTCCTACTATCTTCCTATAGCTGGTTTGAGCCACTACTAATTCTCATATGACAGTTCTGACATTGCTGAACAGAGGTTCTGTAATGAGTTTACAAATCATGGTTAATTGATTGTGCTTTCTAGTCAAATGGGCCAAGGATTTGTGTTTGGATGTATATAATACACACCACATGCAAAGGAATAATTATTTCATTGAGTAGAGTGCTAGATGGGTTGGCATGGACTCTCATTGTTGGTATGCATTGTTTTTATTACCGTATTACTCACATGTTTTTTGTCTGCCAACTCTTTTTTTTTTTTTTTCCTTTGGAAGAGTAGAGGTGCTCTCTTTTACACTTTAGCATAAACAATTTAAAACAATAATCTGTGAGGTTGTTTGGGATTTTGGTGTTGGTTTTGTTTTGTTTTGTTTTTTCTTATAGATAAGACCATTATGGAGTTGGCTGACTGCAAAACAAGCATGACAAAAATTTCATGAATGAAAAGGAATTTTCATACTCTGAGCTCATTCAGGAAAGGTCAAATGGAAGCATACCAAATTTTACGAAGCATTCACTTTTGAGCAGAGAAAAGTTAGAACAAAAAAGACTTAATGACAGAGATTCTAATTAAGACATCTCATCAATTATAACATCTTTTCATTGACAAACTGCTTAATGAATTCTGAAGCCATAGAACATACAAAAAGCGTTACATCGAAGAAGGGTCCCTAATGGTTTTACAATCTTGCAATCCTTGGCTGAAGTTATAACTTTAGAAGAGATGACCTTCAGTCCTTGAAAAAAGGTTCTCAAAAGGCAGTTTGTTTAATTTTTCTCTGAGAAGAGTGATAAAGATGCTGATTAAATAAAGATCTGATCTCCTGAGGCTGAGTACAGAGAACAAGGATCCCTCTGCTAAGAGCAAACTTGTTCTGTTCACACATTTCAAGTGGTCACAACAGAAATTTGGCTCATTAGAAATAAATTACTTTTTCTCATAAAATCTTAGGTTAGACTGGCAAGCTAAAAATGAAAGGAATGGAATTGAGACTTGCAAGAAATAAGCTTATATTTGACTAAATATGACAGTAATAATCATGGACAGATTTATTAGTTGTGTCTAGGAATGGAATTATTCTTTGGAAGAATAAAAATCTCACCTCCATTTGTACATATGAGATGTACTAACACTAAAAGATTGTTCCTTGGATGGTAAATCCAGCCTAACTTCTGTGATTATTTATGATGCACTTGTGACCAGAGGCAATGATTTCTTATTAGTAGTTTTAGCAGTATTTTCTCTGTTACTTGTTTTGGGAGATATAGGTTGAAAGATATAAAGGAAAAGGGGAACACTGAAATAAGTAGAGAAGATAAAAAATATGAAAGAAAAACAAGGAAAGGAGGAAAGAAGTACAGATCTCTAGGGAGATATATCTACAGATATAGATCAATGAAGGGTGAAAGGAACCCCAAGGAGGTTCATTTAGAAAAAGAACAGCAGGGAATTGTAAATAGAAAAAAAGATTGTGAGAGAAATGAGACTGAGGAGAACATTTATACCATATATAAGGCTCATGACCTTTGAATATGATGCATTGGCAGCAGATGAATGGTGCAGATATTTGTATTTCCTGAACGGCCTTATTTCCAAAACAGATTTCCCTTGCTCCAATATAAAACAAAAGACCTGCTCCGTTAGTTTTATGAATGCTTAATTCAATGTGACATGAAATATCACATTAATTTCATGTTGACTAACCTAGCCCAGCAACTGGCAATTCCTTTCTACAGGTTTTTCAGGAATCCTCTAGGCTTGGAAAATGCTAATTAACTACTTATTCAAAATATAATACTATTAGATGTATGGCTCAGGACATTCAGATTTTGAAAATAGTGGGCTAGCTAGGATAAACTGGTCCATTCTGAAGACTTGGAAGTTCTAGCATTTTGCACAAGCCAGGTGTTTAGCCTATAGAAAGGAATAAACTTGCTTCATTTAATGTGTGTTGTTTTATGTTGGTTCAGAGGTGGGGTTTTTTCTTTTTTTTTTTTTTAATTAATATAATTGTGTGTTCTATGAGGACAGCATGGATTCACCAGAGTAGGGCTTTTGAAATTAATTTCCAAAGATTTACATAAATTCTCTAAGAGTAAATCATTTTAATTTGCAGGAAGAGACCTACCCAGCTGTGCTGCAGATTTTAAGTAAATAAAATTTTTCCAGCAGTATAAAACAAACAGCTCCCAAATAAAGTTGGAGAATTAACACCATAGAACAAATACTTTTTCTGAGCGCTCTGATATGGCCCCTGTCCCTACTACTTCACAGTGAAATCTTACAAGTCATTGTAACTTCAGATATGTTTAATCAAAAGCAGAAGAGATTTGCCCACAAAATGGGAAAATAGTTGAATCTGGAGAGCTTGATAAACAATTCTCACCATAGATAATTATGCAGATTTAATACACATCATAGTATTAAGCAGGTACAGCAAGCAGTGCTATAGAAAAAATAAGGTCAGGAAGATCTAAACCGTATCAAGGCCTAGCCTCCAAATAAACCACTCTGATGGTTTCATAGTTTGCGATTAACACAGACCTTGATCCAGCAAACTCTGAATTACATTCTTAAATCTGCAAGTACTCCATTTAGAGTACACGCTCCTGTAGTTAAGGATGTACTTAAATAGTTTGTTGGATTGCTATTGTTAGTAATTCTTTGTGTTGCTTGTAAGCTGCTGGTGTGGACTAAGAACCTGAGCAATGAGGAAAGAAGAACCTCTGATTTACTGGTTAGCAAGTTTTTTTCCTTCAGAAGAAGAAAACTCTTATGCTTTTCCCATCTTCTCTTGTCATTTGCATTTTGCTCCATACCCACTATGCTAGAAACCACGGACCTGAACAGTCAGCCAGTCTTTCTCAGCTTCCCATATAGTTAATGGAGAGAGAAGCTCCTTCACAAGGCAGTTTGCAGCAGGAGTTGTGTCAGGGTGGGTTGCCTTCTGGAACGGGGCTTTCTGCCTTCTTGCTTACAGAAATTTAGGAGATTACCAGCTAACAAAGATGACTGCACTTGCATAGTTTAAGTATGCTCTCAGCACAGTTTGAAACCTCAATGAAAAATGTAAACTATTACAAAATAAAAAAGGGCAGAACTCAGCAATAAGAAAATTTAACTCTTATCTCTTTCTTGAGTTACAGAATGTTACAGAGTTTTATGTCGTGCAAACCCCATGTGAACAGAACAGGACCTTTCTATTCAGTGAATTTGTGTAGCCACAAGGCTTTTATTTTTAATTTAGCAAAACTCACCAGATTTAAGTTTGCTTTCTAAATGTATTTTTTGATTTTGTATCAGTGTGCCTGTACTGCCAGGTTGAATAATATGGACTTTTGTACATTTGTGTAATATCTGCAGAGATCCACACTGCGTTCTTGTAGTTTGCAGTGCCTGACGAAGAGACAAATACATCATATTCCCCAAAGGGGGTCAGAATGTGTTTCCTGTATAAGTTACACTTTGGTTATTTGCAGTAATTTTCTGCCTTTGTGATGATACGGGAGTGTTTGAAGTCTGTCTTTCCCCTGCTGAGAAGTTCAGACAGAATGTGTTGCTGCTTTTAGCAGTCCTCTCCACCCTTCTGCTTGCCTTCACACTGGCTCCAACTTTTACTTTCTCCCTTCTTTTATTTCATCACTGTGAAGATATAGTGCAAGATCTCAGTCTTCCCTGAACCTCTATGACAAACACGGTTATGAATCCTTTCCTTTCATTTCTGGCCATGACCGTCCTAGGCCCCTACAATGCTGATCTAGATGGAGAACACACACCTTACTCTGACAGGATAGAAATGCATCTTTTTTGGCTTTTGTTACCTCAGTTAACAGAAGGACTGCCTCAAAGATTCAGCAAATATTTAAACATAGATAGGCATCCCCTTTCTAGCTTGCGCTACTACCTCAGCCAATTTAAGAACTGGTTCTTAATCATCAACTGGTTGGATATTTCATTTGTTTTCGTTTACACCCTTGTATTGCCATCAGGACATCAGCACTCCCAGCTGTTATAATCTCAAGGCAAATACCATGGTACCTTCTCCTTGGGCTCCAGTTTACCACCTCAGTACTTTTTCTGTCCTAAGTACAGTTGGCTTTGTAGCAGAATTGCATTTTCATGGGACTCTCTCAAGTAAAAATCTTGAGCAGAGGACCAGACCAGGGAACTGTACACTTTTAGGTTAGTAGAGAGACACCGCCCACTTCTTTCTCTTTCAACTTGAATTTCTTCAAGTGACTTAAGGACTGAAATCTTAAGAAAATGGTTGAGAAATGCAAAATGTTAGTAAGGGTATGTCATTGACACTCGTTCTCCCACAAGCTCACTCTTCATTTCTTTCCCTTTATGAACTAGACCTTTCTGTTCATTGGTTCCAGAGTCCCAGAGATTCCGGCCTGCTTGCTCATTCTCATAACATGTACAGGGCTAGCTGAATGAATCCCTAAATCAATGAAATCACTATTTGAGAGAAGAGCAGAGACAAAAAAGTTCTGAGAAAGCAAGCAATATTAAAGCTAGTCAGAAACACACAGGGAATCTTTTTAAAATTTTTCTTGATTCAACTCTTTTTCAGCTGAGCTGAACATGAACAGTTACTGAACTGAATGCTTTTCGAAGTATGTCAGAATATACCATTTACATCAAACACATGTATCTCTGAATACTTTAGTCTGCAGATTGATGTAGAGCCTCCAGTAGACAGAGATATATAATTTTTAAGTAGCAAATGGCTTGGCTCTCCAAACTCAAACTTACCTACCGAACACAAACTCTAAGTATTTAGCTATTAACCCAGTTTGCCATTAATCTAGTGATAATATGTAAAATTTGGGTTTAGCCAACAAGAAATATGACATTATTTGACTGGCAAATATCATTAATGCCAAAACAAAGCCTAACATAATTCATCCATGAGTCAGCAAATACCATTAAACAGGATCTACTTACAATGTGTATGATAACCATCTCCACAATTATGTGAATTACACAATGGCTCGCAGCATAATACAAACTTTCCTTGTAACATGACTTTGCTTTCTCCTGAAAGAAAAAAAAAGCCAGAAAACCCCTTGCTGACTTGGCTTGTGTGGCCACCTATGATTAGCTCCACTTGACCATACAAAGATTATTGGAGACACCATTTTTTTCTAAACTGAAATATGATGTATTGCTCTAAAAGTGAGATTTCCATGGTCTGAACTTCTTTGGAAAGCTACAAAACCTCATACCATATAGATGGTTTTCAAATAGTACAGCGAAATCATATGGGTAGATGTGACCTTTTCTACTAAAAGCGCACATTTCTTGGATGAGAACAGGACATCCATACTTGGGGATATTTTTCACAAAGTCTGTTGCCAGACCATGGTACTACCGAGAATCATAGCAGAATGCCAGAAAGTCAATATCTCTGCCATTCTGTAAGGTTACTTATGATGAAGCTACAGCCCAAATGGAATTGAATCTAGACAGGGATGTCAAAGGCAACAAGAAGGCCTTCTATAAGTACATAGGTGAGAAAACGAAGACTAGGGAAAATATGGGCCGACTGCTCAGTAAGACAGGGGACTTGGTTATGCAGGACATAGAAAAGGCTGAAGTACTAAATACCTCCTTTGCCTCAGCCTTTACTAGCAAGACCATCCTTCAGGACTCCCAGGTCCCAGACACCGGGGGAAAAACTGGCTGAATAACTAGGCCCAGAGGGTGGTGATCAGCAGCACAAATTTTAATTGGAGGCCAGTAACTAGTGGTGTACCCCAAGGGTCAGTATCAAGTCAAGTCATGCTTAACATCTTAATTAATGATCTGGATGATGGGCCAGAGTGTACTCTCAGCAAGTTTGTTGATAACACAAAACTGGGTGTAGTGGCTGATATGTTAGAGGGTCACCTTGTCATCCAGAGGGACCTCAACAGGCTGGAGAAATGGGCCAACAGGAACCTCACAAAATTCAACAAGGAAAAGTGCAAAGCCATGCACCTGCAGAGGGACAACCCCATGTACCAATACACGCTGGAGGTCAACCAGCTGGAAAGAAGTTTGGCAGAAAATGACCTGGAGCACCTGGTGGACACCAGGTTGAACATGAACCAGCAATAGGCCCGTGCAGAAATGAAGTCTAACGGTATCCTCCGTTAGACAAAGTATTGTCAGCAGGTCAAGGGGAGTGATTCTTCCCATCTACTCAGCATTGGTACAGCCACACTTGGAGCATTATGTCCAGTTGTGGGCTCTTTGGTACAAGAGAGATGTGGACGAACTTTAGAGAGTCCAATGAAGGGCCACAAAGATGATGAAGAGATTGAAGCACCTCACATGAGGAAAGGCTGGGAGAGCTGGGACTCTTCAGCCTATAGAAGAGATGGCTCAGAAGGATCTTATCAACGTGTATAAATACCTGATGGAAGAGTGCAAAGAGGAGCCACATGCTTTCCAGCAGTGACAGGACAAGGGGCAGTGGACACAAAGTGAAACACAGGAGGTTCCCTCTGCACATCAGGAAATACATTTTCACTGTTAGCGTGACTAAGCGCTGGCACAGGTTGTCCAGTGATGTTATGGAGTTTCCATCCTTGGAGATATTCAAAAGCTGTCTGGACAGAGTCCTGGGTAACTTGCTCTAGGTGGCCCTGCTTGAGCAGAGCAGAGCAGTTGGACCAGATGACCTCCAGAGATCCCTTCCAACCTCAACCACTCTGTGCTTCTGTGAAGTTAAGAGAGCAACCAATTGTGCTGGAAGCGAAGTATCAGTGTGTTGCGCTCAGACAGTCTGACAGAAGCAGCACTAGGCAGTTTTAGGCTGGGAACTTCCCGCAGGTTCCTGTGTGCTTTGGGCTCCTGCCAGCTTAGAAGAGTGAAAAGCTCTTAGCAGCTTCTGAAAACAAGACTAATTCCAGAGGGCACAGATCTGAGTATCACATTTGGTCTTTGGTTCTGGAAAAGCTTGCTGTATTTGTAAAGGATAAGGAAGAGATATTTTTATGTGAAGCTGTTTTAAAAAGAAAACATAGCTTGCCTTGGAAGACATTAATGGGCTGAGATTATTAAAATAATAGTGGAGTTTGCCTCTTCCTTTTGTTTGTACAGGCACAAAAATGAAAAATTTACATAAGAAAAATAAATAGAAGATTTTTTTCATGAGTGCTTTACTCTTCTATTATGAATAAACTTTTCTAACTCAGTATTTTCTCTTCTCCAGAGAATGGTGAATTTGCAAACTCAGCATTATCAGCAATGTCACTTACGAAACGTTAACTTAGTCTTCACAGTTAATGTTGTTCTCAACCCGAAATGTCTTCGATCCAGTCACCCATAAACTTACACTTGTCCTTCATTTACTCCCTGTTCCTATGCACTTGGGTTAGGTCACATAGTTTTTCTCCATACCGCCTGCACATGAAAGCAGAGACAGCTGCTTTCAGTTCCTTGTATTCCCATGGCTCCTGTATTCCCATGGCTCAGGCCAGCACCACGCATGACAGAAAAAGAGCAAGTGCAGGCATCTCCCTTTGCCCGAGAGTCCTGAACTGGATTATTCTCACTGTGACAGAATGGTGGGGGTGTTTAGCTGGAATCCTCAAAGAAGTTTCCATTGAATGTGCACACTCGAAAGGCTTTTAATTTCTGTTTGAGCAGAGTTTTCCCAAGGGACTACTCCTTCGCTCCTGAGTTGGCTCCCTTGTCGAAGAAACACAGTGGTGTCCGAGTTGCTTAACTAAATGTACTTTTAAAATGGTAGAGCAGGATATTTTCCTTCAGTCTCAAGATCAGAAATAGCTGGGTTTTTTTCTCCTCCCACTAAACTTTCATTCAAAAGCAGACACCCACATTATAATATTATAGTTTAAAGGAAAAAAATTGGCACATCTGTAAATACTTCAAGGCACAGCCCTGTTCTGGAAAGTAATGGGCAACCTTCACTTTGAGATTAGTGGTAGCCTTATTTGTTATATATCTGTTTCACGCTAGTAGTTTATTATATAAACACAGGCTTATCTCTAAAGCCTGACAACGTTTTTAAAAAGAAAACATAACTGCAGCAGTACTTAAGCTTATTGCTCTTAATTCAGTCAAAACCCAGGCAAAATACTCATGTTAAATTACTTTCATGTTTTTATCTAGTTTCTGCTACCTATCACAGTTGTAATTTAATTTTTAATGATTTTTCGTATTAACCAAAACACTATTGCAAAACAGTATTTCAAGGCACTCCAGCATTCCTATTGCATGAACAGACTCAGTGATTGGGCCGGGTTGCTCAGGGGTGTGACGCTGCAGAAGGACTGTACACAAAACTAGCTGTGCAGCTTATCCACCTCTGCTGTACAGCTTCATACCCTGATGCCAGGAGGTGGAAAGACTGCTGGATTGATTCTCTCACATGCAATGTCAGCATCTTTTAATACTTCCATAGAACAATAAATTAAATATGAGTAAATAATTAATAAAAATGAAAGAGCAGTTGTATTTTGATCATAGCAGGGGTTTTGTGTACTAGGAAGGGAGGCAAGAAGTCTCTAGGAAGGGAAGAATGCATCCTTGCTTCAGAATTGATGGGCTTGACATATATCAGCAGAGTTTTACTACTTTGTGTTCAGCATGGTGGGGGGCCGGGGGATGATGGGGGATGCAGGCCCTGCGTGGAAAGGCGGCTGTGTCTGAGGAGGTGGCAGTGTTGTGTAACCACACTGACAGCGTGCGTCACAACGTGTGACATGTGGCAGCAGAACAGCCTTAAATAGCTCTGTCTTTTCTCCTCTGGAGGTTTTGAGGAAAATTTGGTTTTCTGAGTAATGTTTTATCCTTCCTAAAATCACCTGATCATATGGCTCAAATTCCGCTAGAGGACATCTCCCAAAGTTGTTGGAGAGTTTTAGGGTAGAATGGGTTGGAATCTTGGTCTTTTAAGTCCAGATGTTAAAAGCCTATTCCTGGGACTATGGGATGAATACATGTTCACTAATCCTGGTGTTAAAAATCAATCAACATTTCTTCATGACCTCTGCTGCAACAGAAGCTAGGAGCTGAATTAATTCCTGCTTGCAGTGAAGCCATTATTAGAAAAGTACCTGACTGTGACTACAAATTTTCCAGTGATAGAGGAACCATTCCAAAATGCAAAATTTTGTTTTAACAGTTCATTATTTTTTCTACTAAAATTTAAACTTTGTTCTTAAAGTTTCAGGAACTTATCTGGATTCATCATTTGCTCAGGATTTCATTATTCATTTGCCTGCTCGACTTCGGAGACCTTATTACAACATTCCTGTTCTTTACTCTTGTACTCAAAAACTGTGACCAAGTAACTATTCATCTCTGTAAGATAAATATATTGAGTTATTTTACTCTTTCTCTCCAGGAGTTGTTGCTGTACAATCCTCATTGCTCTGATCATTCTCTAATTTATCTGTACAATTTTTGATCTGTAACACCAAATTTGGACTAGATATTCTAGTAGTGGCTGTGCAAATGAGGAATACTGTGGAAACATAATGTCAGTAGTCCAACTCAATATTCCCCTTTTATTCTCCCCAGAAGTACAATGGCCATATAGGTATGCTGAGCCCTCATGTCCGATTCATTGGTGCCCTGAGTCCTTTTCAGTGACTGTGTCCTGGGACCTTTCTGTGATCATGGCTTTCCTTTTTCATTTCTGGTTGAACAGCTTTGTGTGTGAGAGTACTAAAATGCAAGCTGTTGCCCATGCTCAGGAGAGCTGTGTTCCACTGACCCTTTGTGCCATACTACACCTCAGATTTTGGCATGAAATCACAGTTTCTGTAGTTGGGATTGGCTTCCCTCTTGATGTGCAGAAACAGGCAATAACGTTCCCAAAGTCTGGTGGGAAGCCCAGAGCTTCTGGGGCTCAGCCTAGATCCCCTTTTCTGTCCCCAGAGCTGTGGTCCTCCTTTGTCAGAAGGAAAAACTCATTGCCCAATGCACTGCTTCTCCAGACTTCAGCCTGAGCCAAATTCACATCATAGAACAGGATTTACTACTCCTTCTCAGCAGGAAATCTTTATCGCAAAGTGAGCTTCTGCAGCTGGCCTGCCAGGCCTTCTGAGACAGGGCCCTGTGAAAGATATTTCACTGCTGGTTAGACCCATTCAGAGTTCATGTTTCACAAGCACGGGCATTTTTATAATAGAACTTATTAAGCTGAGACACAGTCTTTCTCTGCTATTTCAACCTCCACTGTCAGGACACATAACACAACTTGGATTTTTCATCCATGTTCAGCATTTGGCATCACCAGGCCAAGGGCGAGGCATTGGCTGTGGCTGCCGGTGGTCTCTGGGGTGTTGGGCTAGGGCGCACCAACAGCATTTGGGATTTAGGGTGAAGGCAGGAAGGTAGAAGCCACCCCAGAGTTTGCTGGTTTGCAAGCTCCACAGGCGACAGGGTCATGTGAGATACTGCTACTGAGGCTGTGGATGGCAGCTAGGGAAAGGCAATTGCTGGATTGGTAACAACCATCATGAACAAAAATGTTTTAAGGGGCAGCAAATCAGGAAACAGTGACTTCAATCTGAGAGCAGAGACTGAAGCAGCTACAGAGCAGAGATGATCTTGGGCTCCCTCCCCTCCCTCTTCTCTTATTTCCCTTCTCTTCTAACATGACATAAGCAACTTTTTCTCCAGGCGCTCCTTGCAGACAGCATCAAAGATGTGCATCCAGAAGGAAAATGACTGCTGGAAACAGCCTGTAGCTAAGCTGTCCTGGACAAATAAGTGTATTTTCTGTGTATGCTCTGGCCATTCAGCTACTTAGGGATGGCATTTGTCTCTTTCTGACTACTCCTTTCCTTTTCCTCAAGATTGGCTTCAACACAACAACACTGTGTTTTATAGCAAACATGAGATATATGAAATCTAACTAAGAATAAAGAAGGTAGTACCCTTATGTTTGCTTCCAGCCCTTCCCACCACTGCCCCCCAGCTTCATTTTCCATACAGCAGCAGTCTTGTAAAACTTCTCTCAATACAATGCTCAGTGAACAAGCATTAACTGAAAGAATAAGAAGATGGAGAACAATGTTGATTTACAGACAGACAACAGGGAGCTAAACCTGAATGGATAAATAGCTCTGAAATTAAATCTAGATCTACAAAGAGGTTAGAAAGAAAATAACAAAATATCTGTCAGATTACCACAGTGGAAAAATAAGAGGCAAGTTCTGCTTGGACCAACGATTTGCAAAAGTCTGATGAAAAGGGTGGGACTAGACAACTTGCAGGATACCGGTGGCAATGATGCATGGGATGGGGATACATCAGAAACAGCTGGTTTCTTTCCTGGGCTATGTTTTTCACTTCAAGTTAAGAAAACTTCCCCCCTGCAGTGTGCTGTCAAGCAGCCTGCAAAATGCTCCCAGTGATTCCTTAAATGTGTTCCTTCCAAGAGCTGTCCTCCCACTTTTGCTTCTACGGCTTCTTCCTTTCAAGCACTGAAAGAACTCTGATTTCCAGGATTCCGCTCTCATCACAAAAAAATAATCCGATTCCTTCCAACTTCACCCATTTCTTTCTCTCTCTAATCCCTAACAGAAAATTATTTCAGAATATGACACATTTCCATTGTGGTCTATGAATGTCATACAGAGGGCAGTGCTGCCTCTTCACAGGCTGTCCTGCCTCCAACGTTACATGGCTCCTAATGATATATTTTAGCAGGATTTGTTACTTTTTAAGCCAAAGAGGGATCCACTGCAGGAATGAATTTACACTGGCCTTGTGCCACCTAGTCTTGAGAACTGAGACACTGAGTTTAACATTTCTGAGACAAACTGTAATGTGTTATAGGAAACATGTAACTCAACTTCTAAGGAGTGAGAGAAGGTGTTTGAATGAGGATGGTTTAATAGAAGCAGTATTTTCAAAAAAGATCCAGGCCAACTGAAACAAAACCACCCCCTCCTAGAAAGCAGTGGCATAGATTTGCTTTTTACCTTTCAGAAAAGGTTTTTTTCAAATGACTAACTGTGCCAAATTCTGCTTCTCACTCACAAAGCCCATGATTTGTACCATGATTTGGTGCTCAGTGCATAAATATCTGTGAAGTAATGACTGAGCAGGCACAGCACTAAGTTCCCATACTTCTCTTAATGTCATATAGTGGAGTTTCTCCAAGGGAAATAAGAATTTACACTATAAGAGATCCCCCAGCCACTTAAAGTACAGGTCTCTGGAGACCCCAATAAATTGCCATTATGATGAACCTTGGGCTGTGCTGCTTTTTCTCCCAGTTTTCATGTGTTTTATGGCTCCTCAGCAGGCTCCCTCATTATTTTGGAGGGAAATCCAGTCAACAGATAGAAGATCAAAAAGAGTTGAAAGCAAGATGTGAAATATCAACCTGGTCAGAACTGAACAAATGCCATTTGATTTTCTCTGCTGAGGAAGCAGTCTAGTGACAAACAGACAGCTGTGCCTACTGTTTGGCACATATCGGGAGGTGTTTGATCACTTCGGTCACCTACTTGACCATCAGCTGTTAGATTTGTTTTCAGGGCAGTGGCAGGGGAGGGTGAGGGGGCAGTCAGCATCACCCTGAGCTGTTCCAGAGAAAGTGCAATAGATGGACCGAGAGAATTCCCTGTCTGCTGACTGTAATTGGTTTCCTCTCTTCAAAGTTAGAGTCACTACTCTCCTTCCTTGTATTTCTAATTGCTATGACATTATGTTCTTGTGTGCCATTCTTTCAGTGGAGTGTAAAATAGATGTTCTGGCCTGAAATTGGGCAAACAAGAGAAGTGCAGCGTGCCCCACAGTTTCAGACACAGCAAAACTGGCTCTGAACAAGTCTTCAAGGGCTGTGCAGTGATGGTAAGCAAGCCCTGTCCCCAAGCTTTTGGTCCAAGTGACACCACTGGTAAGGCTGTACAGGAAACCCTTATCTGCACTGACAGGATTTTCTGATAGATAGACATGACCCCACTACAGAGCTGCAGTGACAGGACAAGATGATCTCCAGAGGTGCCTTCCAGCCTCTGCCGTTCTGTCAGTCTGTATCCCACAAGAAAAGCCAGACTTCGTGGGATTTACTGTTCTCAACACCCCTGAACAGACACCCAGTTTTGATAAGAGGAGCTAGCAACATTTTTATAGGAACAAGTAAACAAAAACTAACTGCAGAAATAACAGCTCAGGAGTTTTAAATGCTTAAATTACTAAATGGGAAAGCCTGTTAATTTTTCTGCTTGGCAGCTTTGTGTAAACAGGTGGAGCGGAAAGCTCTGGGCTGGCTTAACTTGTGTTTTTTGACACAGCCAAATGTTGTATTCAGAAGTGTGTTGTGCAAATCAAAGCCTCAGATGTGAATGGCTCCAGTCTCGAGGAAGTTTGCACAGACATCCGTATTTTACAGATGGCTTCTATCTTTACAATGATCTGGCAAAGGCCTTGGGGCTGAACTTCATCATACTCTAGAGCTGCACACTGCAGACTGAACTCATCTGAAAAATTATGTACCAGCAAAGTAAACAGTTGTTGCTCTCAAATATAAAAATAGCCTTTCCTTGCACTGAAAGCTGGTGTTGTCCTAGTAGCCAACTGTTCACACAACAAAGTATGTATTAAAATGGCTGGCAGAGCAGAAGAAAGCCATTCAGGTGTGCCTAGGACGACGTACAATAAAGAAAAGAGAAGATTCCATTCCAACTTCAAGCTAGTAAAGGTTCATTGAACACTACTGATGCATTTTGAGACATTTGGATAGGGTCACGAGCAGTCCAAGTGAAAAACAATCATGGCAATAACAAAAGAAAGTTCTCCCTGAACAGTCTTGTAAGCAACACTGAAAGCAAAAGCAAGAATATGAACTACATCAGAGGCAACTCAGAAGTTGAAACAAAAAGCTTGTAACCAGAATCTACTACAGTTTCCTGTGAAACACTTCCCATTCATCTACACGAACCTTTTACACAGCAGTCAAATGTGAATAAACCTTTGAGGAGCTCCTAGTGCCCTAAGGCCAAGCACATTAACAGCAGGCTTTGGATATGCCAAAGGAAAAAAAAAAAAAAAAGGTTTTATCTGCATTACTAAGGTATGCTTCTGCACTAAAGACTCATTCAAACACAAGGTTAGTTTCATTCCAGTTCATAGGTTTTGAAATGGATAGAGGTAAAGTAACACAAGTGCATACTAGGACACATATGCCTATAAACAAATGATAAGGCTGCAGTTACAAGCCTAGGTTAATAACAGCTTTTCATAAATTCTCTCAGGCTAGGTGGTGCACTGACTTTACAGTCGGTAAATAAACTCATCTCCTCTACTAACATGAAACACGTGTTCCCCTCTAAGGAGGTTAATACTAAGATGCTGGAAATAATCAACTAGGGAGAAAGGCTGGATCTCCAGTTAGAGCACATAATTGGGTCCAGTTCTCCTGATTCCATAAGCTCCTGTGGTACCCCTAGACAAACTGTTTTAACAAAATCTTTGGGGATATAAAGGTGTCTGTGTCCTACTGATTTATTTTTTTTCAGATGGGGTTAGTTGGAATTAAGTATCTAAATTTGTAGACTTTAGCCGCCTACTACATAATTTCTCCCCTAATAAATAAGAGTAGTGGCATTTCATGTCCTCACAGCACAGCTAGTGAGTAATTGCATTAAAGCTTATGAGGTTCTGAGGTGGAGGTAGTAGGCACTGCACAGATATCCCACACTGAAAAGGTAATGGTGTATATTGCAACCACTTCCTATCCACACCCTGAGGGGACTTTGCACAGAGGCAGCATGGAAATTATGTCCAATCAATTGTAAACGTCTGGCCAGGCAAATTAATCTATTTCCTCTTGGTGTCCAAGGAGATAGGTACAGGAATTGTTATTCTTTAATTTTGTGCGTTGAAAATCACAACAGTGAAGAGACGATTCTTTGGCAAAATCTGGTCCCTGATGCCCATCGTCACTATCCTTGGTGTCTGGGAGGAGCATGGGGGAGCAATCCTCCCCCGTTTTTCCAGCTGTGGAAGTCTGTGTGGCTACAGTCACACCAAGAGTTCTCTTTCCCATCTTTCCTGCAAGTTATTTTAGCATCTTAGAAAACATCTTGGCTGTGTCCATTCCTGCTCAGTAATGCCCATTTAATTATTGCATTGCCCTGCCTCCAGGCCATCCTGCTTCTATGATGAGAAAGCCAGAACGTGAACACTCCCTTGGTGTCTTGGCAGAGTTTCCAGTGTTTCATCATTTGGGATCCTGTGTCATTGACCTATTCATGCACACAGATTTTAAATAAATCCAAATTGAACATTTTAGAAGAGCATACATTAGCTTTTAGTCATCCTGGCTACACTGTGTACAATCAATGTCAGAGGGAAAAAAAATCTAGTGGTTATAAACTGTGAGGTGTGACAAGCTCTTGTATGTGTCAACGACTAAAAAAATTATTTCTGTAATGAGCAAATACAGAAAGTTAAAGAAACAGGGAGATTATCCTTCTGAACAGTTTCTAATACTAATTTCATTTTAGTCAGCATATCTGACCTCTCTATTTTCCATCAATCTCATTCATTCATTTGATCATTTCTCATAGATTGAGTTCATGAAAGGAAAATCCTCAGTACAGTTAATGGGGGCAGAGAGCATTTAAAAGCGAGGGCAATGGTATAGAAAGCCTGAGAAACCTTTGTTCCTAGCTTTGATACTGTTGTGTATCTTCCCTCACTCTCTATTGCTACATTATATTTACAAATAAAGTAAACTGATTCTTGCTATGATGAATAGATGCATTTTCTTTGTAACTAACCTACTTCCTTATTCTATAATGAAAATGGATCAGTATATATATGTTAATGGCCTTACCTGAGGCAGGCATTTCAAGAAAAGATAACTGATGTACAGTTTGAGTTCAGAGCTTCCTATTTCAAAGCATGCATAGATTTATATTTTTGTATAACAAAGAAAAAACTAATGAGCTTTAGACATAAAACGTTTGGTACTGTCAGGCAGCTGCTGTACGCCAGAAATGCTGACAAACCTGTTTGTAAATCTGCAAGAACCGTATGACACAGTATGATTCACATTCATATTGACCTTTGTCTTGTTTGTTATTAAAAACAATTAAAATTACCAGAGTCAACAGAGTGCAAACTATGTAGAGTAATTGGGTTTGGTTATCTATGCCTTTAACTGTATTTCTGTGTTTCATCATTCTGGCTTTCATGTGCACAGAAGCTACTGAACCATTCATGCATGCTCATGTGGAGATGTAGATTCAGTGTGTTTGACAGCTCAGGAAAGTCATAAAGCAATGTTGTCAAACAATTGCACAGAAGATGCAAAAGACATTAGCTAATCCGTCAATAAGCAACAACATTAATGTAAATTTTCAAATCAAATTTGTCAAGCTAAACCTTGTGTAAACATGCATTTGGATATTTAATGGAACAGCATTTGCATATTTGACGATTAAGTTCTCTTCCAAGACAACAGGCTAGAAGTGCAAATTGTATTACTATTTCCCTTATTAACACAGTGTCTTTAAGTATTTATTTAGGAATTATTTGTCTAGGATACCTTATGTTTAAGGAACACTGGGATCACACAGTTATTTCTTCCTTGTTCACATGATTTCCTTCCATTGGGTGTCTAACAGAAATACACTCTGAGGACTCCCAGTGCTGGTGGAAGGTGATGACAGCCCCTAAGTGGGATTCAAACACTGATATTTTTGCTAATGCATAATGAGAATGTCTAGGTAAACATCAATGTGCATGAAATAGAAGAAGTTGTTTGAAGAAGGCATTCTGGTGACCCTAGTCATTCTTGGTGCATCCTTTCCTTCCCTGTTTGCAAGATACTAAGAAGATCCAGAGACCTATTTCATAACTAGGGAATCACAAGCTATCATAGTGCGGTATATTAATAAGAATAATCATATTCCTTCAAGTGGGAGTTTATATTTTTTCTATCAGCAATGCTTTCAGGATTCAGAGTCTCTGTTCAGGTAGTGTTTCTTTAAAGGAGAGCTCAAAGACCTTTTCTTAATTGTGGCTATTACATAATATGAAAAAATGCAAGAAACAACATGTCTGAAGTCTTGTATTTCCCTGAGCGGGGACACTGCATTTTCCTGAGGTGAGTTCAGTGCTAGAGCTTGCTGCTGTGAGTAAGCAGACAGGCAGCCTGGAGTCTTCAGATATTGTACCTCAGAATGTCATCTTACAGTGTCAGGAATCCCAAAAGCAAAATGAGATGCTATTGTAATTATCTAGAAAACAAATAACACTGGCAGCACTAATTTATTTCATAGAATCCTATAATAGTTTGGATTGGAAGGGACCTTGGAAAGGTCACCTAGTTCAACCCCCTTGCCATGAGCAGGGACATCTTCAACTAGATCAGGTTGCTCAGAGTCTCATCCAGCCTAGCATCAAATGTTTCCAAGGATGGGGCATCTACCACTTCTTCTGGCAACCTGTGCCAGTACTTTACCACCCTCATTGTAAAAAATTTCTTCCTCATGCCTAACCTGAATCTCCTCTCTTCTAGTTTAAAACCATTAGTCCTTGTCCTGTTGTAACACTCCCTTCTAAAAACTCTGTCCCTATCTTATAGGCTCCTTTTAAGTACTGAAAGGCTGCAATAAGGTCTCCTCAGAGTCTTCTCCAGGCTGAAGGGGTTTTATTACCACTTCTTCACAGCAGATTATCAGATTGTATGGCATCGTCAAATATAAGACCTCTAGCTCAGAAAGTCCCTAAGCTTTTCTTTTCTTAATGGTGTAACCCTCCCAACAACATCATACATGGCTAGGTTACACACGTGTTCATCAAACAAGGTTAGAAACTTCATGTTAGGAAAACCTATAATAAAATATGTCTGAGGAAGATTATTGACAAGAGAAATCTCAAGAGCCCTCAGCACTTCTGAAAGTACTGTTAAGGAAAGTAGCCTTACAGATATTCAATTATTTGCTACTGCTTTGTTTTCATTGTTCTATGCAAAGATATTTCTTCATGCTTGAGCACTTTTTAAAAGGGAGTAAATTTGCACTTACTGTTTTATATCTCTCTAGTTTCTATTAGTTGATACTACAGTGAGTGGATTAAGAGATATAATTACATTCTTCTCATAAAAATGTTTTTAAATAGATGTTTTTAGCTTTAACTTAGAATACTTTTTCATAGAAAACCTGCCTTTTATCATTTTGTTATGTCCTTTTCTTTCAAGAATGTCTCCACATATGCTAACATTTTTCATTTGCCATCTCTTAAGCCCTCCTAATTTGCTTCCTAGTGCCACAGAGTTCATTCATACAACCATTTCTTTTTATTGCTGTATACTCTCAGGCTTCTCTATCACACTTCTCCCTGTAGCATTCCATTCATTTACAAAAAAAAAAAAGGTAAAATCTTTGTTTTTACGAGAGTGTCTGAGCCATCATTGCCTTGGGTACTTTTCTCATTTTCTGCAGGGACTAGCAAAGACTATTCATGTTACGAGTATAGTTTTACTGAGCTTATCCAGGTTAATATCACTGTCTTTTTGCCATTACTCCTACTACTTTGTTGGTAACTGATGTCCATTTTATTTCCTAATCACTGTTCCAAAGTCACTGACTGTTTCTGTTCTTTGCTTTTTCCTAATGACAGGGGATAGAGAAAAACAATGAAATGTATAACAAAGAGTATTTTTCTGCTTTTTTTTCTTTAGTTATCCCTCACTCTAATATCTCCAAAGCCAGAATTATAGCCATACATACAGTAATTTACAGGAAGGATTGTTTTTCTTTTGAGAAAATGACTACTTTTAGACCTTCATGCTTCAGGATATAAGTCTGTGATGAACTGATAGGATTAAACAATCTTTCTATCATATTTTTTACATAATTTTCATCTACAGAGTTTTTTCTAATCTTCCCCTGAAGCAACTGGCAGTTTTTATAGAGCACGACAAACTGAAGTCTGATGTGGAGAAGGGTTTCCTTGGGCGTATAAAATAGAAATGTTCAATGGGAAGCCCCAGCACAAAATTCAATCCTGCTACTTCCTTATGGCTTTATCATGAAAATGCCCTTAAACATATTCTTTCCCAATTCAAGTTTCTAAAATCCTGTTTATCTATCTGATTCAAGGGTAGAGACCTACTCACAGGGAATATGTGTTACTATTCAGAATATTGTAGCACATAGCTGCTTTATACATGGATGAAAACCCATTGTCCTTGGCACTGTGGAAATAGGGACCACAAGACATCCTCTGCCTCTTGGAGTGCTTAGGCTAAGTGAGAAGACTGATAAAAGAGTAAAGAAATAGTATTTATTGATCAACATATGTTCTGAGCATGCAGTTGTCAACAGTTTATAGGCATCAGGCAAAAGAAAATTGTAAGAAAGACAGGGAAGAAAAATAATGAGGTAGCTTTGGGAGTAGTCATGGATCTTTCTTTCAGGATATGAAGACTGCCTGAGAGAAACATGAAGACAATGTGCTTGAAGGTTAACAAGAGAAGAGGAGACTGGCGTTACAGCTGGCCAGAGATCAGGATTTTTGTAAGAAATTAGAATAAGTGCACATGGCCAGGGTGGGCATCAGCAGTCTTACAGAAGGAAATCAAGCAACTTGGTCAGTGAAACAGAGAATGGAAGCCCAGGGATGGGTTGCATAGGGAAATCTTGACAGTCAACGTGGCACAGTAGAAAAAAGGCCTTTGCAACAGGCAGGGTAGGTGGGAGTAAGGTTGAGACTGCATTTCACAAAGAAAGAGAAAAAGATGCTGTGGTAACTGACATGTGAGATAAAGGTGCTACTATAGGGAGGATGAGAAAGGCATTGTCTTAGAAGTATAGTGTAGGAAGAACTTCTAACATTTTTATGCAGATGAGTGTGAATATTTTGAGAGAGCCAAGTTGAAGATGACATATTCTTCATAGGTCTAGAAGACAGGATTTTAGCCATATTGAAAAAATTAAGCAAGAAGTGGCAATTTTATATCATGACCTGTTATAATAACATGGACTTTTGTTGCCTGCTTTGGCTTATTTTATCTTCTATAATGTAAATTATTTCAGCATAGTGCAAGCTGAAGACAAAGAATTGATAATCTATTCTTTAAGGATCATACTTAGGAAGAATTGTTCCAGAGATTATTATCTATGCATAGATTTAATTGTTTTGGTGCCTCATAGCTGATGTTAGGCATATCTTCACATCAATGCTGTTACTTTACTTCTATTAACATCATAGATTTTTTCATTGTAAGAGTTTTATATTAAAGAGCTGTCTTCTTATGAATAGGCATTAATCAGCACCTCTGCCTAAAATGGGAATATATCATGCCAGTATGTACTTTAGCTGCACATCACTAATGCTATAAGAACATACATGAGAATATAAATATATATATTACATATTTTTAAATATATTTAAATTGTTAATCGTTTCCAAGCCAAAGTACATGAACAAATACTTGTTAGAGATTCCCACTACCTAGAGTACATCTGTACTGTCATCCAGCTGCAATTCTCTTACCAGGTCTTAAGAGTTATCAGGTTATCTTTGTTTGAGTCCAGATTTATAACAAAAGGCTATCTTGAGTTTTCCCATTTGTGCAAATGCAAGGATCAATGAATGACAGATTCTGGTGACTGTGCAGATACAGGAAAAAGACCAGGAAAAAATTTGATAAAAAGCAGATATCTCTTGGAAATGGTCTCATTAACAGATAACAGATTTTCTTATTCTCCCTGCTTAATTCTTTTTTATATAAGAAAAACAAAGGGGCATTTAGGAGCTTGCAGGGTTAAAAAAGGGTGAGTTTTTTTGTAAGTCTTTTAAGGTACATCTGTTCAAAGGACAAATAACAAATCGAAATACTTCATATCCAGTGTTCTGTACAAAATTATAATACAAATGAAATATGTAGTATTTCTTCTTAGGCATTAATAGAAGCCATCAAAAAATAATAAGAGGGGAAAAAAAGACTCCTTGGGCAGCATTTACTGGCATGGCATTTTTGTTTATAGAAAGGTATGAAAAACCATAAACTAGTACCAGTTTTCAGGAGTGATGATTTGCTGAATGTATCAGCATCTGAATCTAGTTTTTCAGTTCAGAAAGGAGGTCTTGTTTTTTACAATATTTTGTAAATGGAGCAACAGATAGGACTTATTTTCATAGTCAAAGAAAAAAATCCTTTTCATGTTTTATTAACTAAAACTTGGCAAGGAATACTGAGGTCTAGAAGTCCACAGAGACAAATTTAGAGGAAGATAATTTTCAGCTTTGATTATGCATTATTCTAAGCTTAACAAAGTCTCTGAAATATGATACTTAAGAAAACATAGCCCTCAAACTGCAAAATATTATTTCATTTCTAGACTTGCAAAAATTGCCAGATCTTGCAAGGGACTAGAAGAACTCTGTTAAACTTAGAAAATATTTATCTGTACTTTAAGACTGGAAGGGTAAATTACACTCCAGATCCTGCAAGCTCTTATCTTCATTGTTAACTCTAAAATTATGATCAGTTTTAGAGAACTTGAGGAGACTATTCAGAGGAGTGAAGTTAAATATAAGCACAAACACTGACAGCACAGAAGTGAAGGAGATACAGCATTCCCTAGAGCAAAATTGCATGAATGCAAGAAAATTGGAATTTGCCATTTTCAGTGGTGTTTCCCATCAGCTTTATTTTTTGCCTTGCTTTCAGAACATCCCAGGGAAATGCAGGCTTAAGAAACTCTGGTATAATCTCTTCGTTTTACAATGCTAGTATGACTGTTAAGACATATGTTTAGACATATTTTGACAAATTCAGAACTGTCTTTTTGAAGGATTAATCTTTGGCTGTCATTTAAAATAACAATTTTATTTAGCCTGAATCTCTGATCCAGCTGCTTACCAAAAGTTTGTGTGCTTTTATTGCTGCCTCTATTTTGTATCAGTTTATTGTAGAATACTAAGCAGTTTAATCTTTCAAAAAGTATAACACACTCAAAGCTTTTACTATAAAGTACTAATAAAATAAAAAGAACGTACCAATAAAATACAATGAATAATGGTAATGCAATAAACCACAAAGTACTTTTTTACTTGCTTGCATTAAGATGCAAGAACCTTAGCTAATCTTTAAATATTCACATATACACAAAATTATTTTCTGAAATACTGAGCCACGTGACAAAGAATTAATGATGTCTTCTAAACAGGAGTTATCAGGATGAAGTATTTTTGTTCTGACATGGCTCATTTTCTTTACAGTCTTCATAAAAAGTTATTAGCCCTTTTCATTTCTCAGAGTGCGTATACAAATACATATTTCCTACATCTGTTCAATAATTTTGTTCTGAAATCTTTAAGAGGCAAAACACTAACCACTTTTGTCTTTCTCATGCTGTTTCTCTGGTGGCATACATATTGTTCTCAGAAAATATGAAGTCATCAATTGCTACGTGAAGTGTCCATAAAAGCTGGAGAAATTCTGCAAAAAGATCCTCACAGACACTCTTTCTGCAGCACTGTATTTCCTGGAAATAAAAGTTGTTAGCCTCAACATGAGTGAGGTATGTATAACAGCGTGCCCTTGCTGACTTCAGTGGGGACACTGAGCCTTGCCCTGGGTAATGAACTGACCAATTCTAGCCCTGTTTAGCTGGGAAAAAAATAATGGAAAGAATGGAGAAGAAATACATTTTTTTAAGTGTGGTTGTGGATGGGAAGAGGAGTATTGCCACAAGGAATAGGTACTAAGTCAAACCTTAATGGTATCCGTTCAGTTTTCTTCTATGTAAGCCCAGCAAACCAGTTTCCTCAGCTCTACGTCTTTGTTATGGTAACACTTTCCCTCCATCCATCCATCCTTCTTGCCTGTTTTAACCGTATGTCCTTCAGTGCAGAGGCTCTCTTAGGCGTTCAAGCAGCTTCCAGCTCAATGGGGGCTGGTGCTTCCCCAGGTACTGTCTAATGAGCTGTTTACATACAACTTGCCATGTAAATTGAGCTTTGTCCACCCCTGCTCTGAAATAGGCAGTGAATTGGAGATTATAGTTTTAAGAAAACTGTAACTGAAAATTACAGTTGACAAAACAAAGATGATCAGCCAGGTCTCTTCTTTGCCACTGGAGGATGTCAGGAGTAACTCAATTAAGCATAACTGAATTACACCAAAGCAGAGGAATGGAAAATCTGAACTGATGCACAAAAAAAGTAATGTTTGGCAAAGAAGCATGGACCCAGACTGTATCTGAACTTAAGTTTTCTGGTGAGGTTGCAGTAAAGTTGGTTGAGAGCAGATGTTAAGTGTGAGATGAAGGTCAAGCTGAATCAGCATATTTGTAGGGAGAACATTAAATACCAGTGAAGTGGTAAGATAAAGACAATGCAGATTAGCCTGTGGATACAGAAATGGTTATGCTGTTTTATCTGACTTGAAATTATGGTACTGGGAGATTATAACATTGGATGGTTTCTTCACACTACCAAAAAAATCTAACGCATCAATGCCAAGTAACACACAGGTGCTCGTAGTATATTTGCTTTATAGCCTCACATTATAGAGTTCATTTTCATGGCATTACCTCTAGCTTATAGGCTTTTTTTTTTTAACAGAATATGCTTCTGGTATAGATGTGCATATGCTTTCCCCTTTCAAAAGGTTTTTGAAAGGCAAGCTTTCACCTAGCTCTGAGTTCATGCATTGTCATAAAAAGCTTAGTTTTAAAATATATTTCCAAAGCCATCAATGCTTCATAGGTATGTGAAAAGCAGCCACTTCAGAAGCATTATGTATCTTGTATCAGCCTGTCTCTGCTCAGAGGGTGATGCATCAATGTCCTTTGGCAGTGGTACCCAGGGTGAGCTGTGCCCACATGACAAAATGCAGTATCTCAGACACCCAAATGCAGCTTCTTATGCAGACGCATTTCTTCTTGTATGAGAGCCCAAGGAAAGGAGAAGGGAGTTTGCTGAGGGACCTCAGTCATGGGTTGTCAAGGTCAAGAGCAAGCAAAGCTGCTGAGAGGCATAACCTTCCCTGCTTCTTCCCTCTCAGCCCAGGAGATATTGGGCTTGCTCTGGGCACCGTTAGGGATGGACTGATGCTCTTACAGGTCTCACTACATTGTGGAAGAAAGGCTGTCTTTTCATTTATGAAACAGGTTTATTTGAAAAGCAACCATCTGCCGTGTAAAGTTTGTTCATTTGCTTTTCTCCTTCCCTTTCCACCTAGAAGCACTCCTTAATGCAGAGCTGTTGTCTCAAGGGTATCTATACAACCTGCAATCTCTCATCCCATCCCAAACACACACAGTATGTAACGCTACATGTGTCAAACACCATGAAGTACTGCTTCATCAATAGCTTCCTTCTGACTCTCTCCATTAGGGCTGCCCTTCATATCTATGTTTGAAGTATGTTTTAAAATAAAACAGGAATTTATTTGGTGTCAGCTATTTTTATGCAAATGATGACGGCTGTCAAAGGTGACAAGTAGACTGGCAAACCTATAGGTGCAGGTCTCACTCTCTACAACTGAGGTAGTAACATATTATTTCCTTTATTGTATTGAGACAGCTGGCAGAAACTAATCCAACATGTGGACCTCATCCTACAAGATAGAGTACATACCTTATTCAGGAATTTAAAACCTAAGTGTAAGTAATGAAAAATGTCTGCTGAAGAAACAGGGGGATCAGAGAGATAATGATGACTCAATACTAGGTAGCCTGCTATGAAGTAACCCCAGCTTTTCTGCTGAGTTTTAACAAGCATATGCTTTCTGTCAGCATTAAGAAAGAGTTTTGCAGGAGGGGAACCATTGGAGACCTCTTCTTACATGAGAGGAAAACACAAGATGACTTGTATTATTGGCAAAGCCAAGGAAGAGGTCAACAGCAGAATCAAGGGGATAGTCTAGGCAGGTATTTCACAGCAGAGAAAGGGAGAAAAGTTTTGTAGACTATCATAGCTGAAGTGACAAGTAGTGGGGTGATTTTTTTTTTTTTTTTAGATTAATAGCTCATTCTACTAGTGAATGCAACCTTTCTGCCCTCCTCAAGACAGTACTGACAAGCCAAGAAAAGCATTGTTGCAGCAGTCTTCTGGTTATGGCAGGGGAATAAGAAATCTGTGAAGGCAGACAAGAGAGGTAGCCAATTTTTGGAAGGTTATGGAGGGAATAAGGGAAAAGCTTTAGCTCTGAGACAGCTTTAGGATCAAGGTGAGAACTGTTGTGAAGAACAAACTGGCAAGGAAGATGGAATGGTTTTTGCCAAAGAAAAAATAGGCTTGTCAGGGGAAGATTGGAAGCTTTGTTTTGTGCCTGTGCTGGCAGGATATCCATGAAGAAACTCAGAAACTCTGGCCAACATTAAGACATAATGAAAGAAGGAGTAACTTAAGTTAATCAAGGTAAGCAGAAGAAATTACACGACCTAGCTATGTGTCCAGTTTCAAGGCTGCAAGTGAGTTGAAGTAACATAAACAAGAATATTGCTGTGGTTAGCCTGTTCCATGCCTAATTTGTCAACTACAGTCATTACTCTCCATGGCATCATCACAACTTCCACAAGAAATGACTGCAGTATTACAGACTGAGGTGTATATGAGGAATAAGCATCAGAAAAAGATTAAGCTGTTGTCAGCAACTTTTTCCTCTTAGAGTGCGTATGCTGTGAGAGGAAAAAAGTTCTACCCAGTGAATACATATAACAAATGGACTTGTCTTTATATGCTGTATATTTTATATTTTCAGGAAGGTTTTATTAATTTTTTTCCAGATGTTAGTGAAGTTTTTCCAGATGTTAGTGAAGTTTTTAACTTTTCAGTCTCTCAGAGACTTCTGTTTGACTGTATTCTGTCAGCCCACCAAACCTAAGCTCTAGAGCAAAATAAGCTGCATACCCCGCAGTAGCAAGGACCGTCAGTAGAAGTGTAACTCTTATACATGAATCACAGTATAGCTCAGCTCACTTTCACATTGTTGCGGTGGTTTTACAAATGAGAATGTTAGTAAGAGCTTTTTAGGCAGAAAAAATATGCTAATGGGGACAACTCCTTTGGCAAGAATTACATACAAATTGTATCAATTGCTTTTGGGACAATAAACAGACTCTGCTGTACACATGATCAGTGCAAACACACAAAAAAAGAAAGTGCAAACTATATGGAGACTTCTGCCATAAAGGACTTCAAATGCCACACTAATTCCACCATCTGAGCAGGCAGTGAAGGAAGTATGATATTTTTCAGGAGAAATTTCATAACTCTGAAAAGTAGCTTTTGATTTTCTGTAGGAAGTTAATTTCCTTAGAAATATTTTATGTTCGTGACTTTTTTTATGCATCTCAGTTTTCATCCAACTATCATGTTATGAAAGAGGAAATGAACCAAAATATCTTACAATTAGCAAATAAATTATTCTAAAAGACCTAAAAAGTGTTTTTTCTTCTGCATATTCTCTATTTAGTGAAGTAGACTACTTTCAAACTTAGGTATACATTTCTGCAGACGAGCTACTGATTAAGATGTGTGCAACTCTCCTACAGTAACTCAATGATTTCTACGTCCTTGAAACAAATCATTTGGCAGCTGTTTGCGATCTGGCAAATGTGTCAGCAAAAGTGATCCATATGTCAACCTTTCACTTTGCAACCCTCTGCTGATTGTGAAAGAAGCACGAAAAATTCTAAAATGTTCCAGTTCCCTCATTTTAAGTACTACCACATGTGGGTGTTTCCGATCTACAAGTTCTTGAGTTACTAAAAATAATTAAAAGGTGGAAATTTTCATAAGGACAAATATTTGCAAGATTTTGTATAGTTAGAAATGATCTCTCTGAGGAGATCATTTCACATCAGTAACCTTACCTAAGGTACAGTGGGCATCTGTTAAAGTGTATATCGCCTGTCGTCTTCATTACTTAAAAAGTTTTAGGATCCTTTCAACTAACAAATAACACTGACAATTGTGATTTGCAAAGGGACCCCTTGTACTTCAGTGCTCAGCTCCAGTTGAAACAGGATTTGAGTGCCTAATATCTTTTTGATGGTTGTGCTGGCATTTCTAATTCTATTTCCAAGTATCACCAAGTGAAAAGATACACAGGAGCTAAGGGGGAAAAGACAAAACAAACAGATTTTGTTTCTCAAAGTCCAGGACCAATTCACTTAGATTCTTTTACATACTTCTTCAAAAGTAGATGGTAAACTTTTTAAACCTTTTCTGCCCTTTGATAATAAACTATTTTGTGGTTGTAAGTAGGTAACATGGCTACTGTCACACTAAAGTCAACCTCTTGAAATAAAACTGCCAAAAGTTAACAGAGATCATGTAAGAGCTACTTTTCTGTCAAGTAAGACAGTTTTGCAGTGTTAGTTTTCTTGAGTAATTACTGTGTTATCTTTCATTTTGAAGGCTGCAATTCCGAAAGTTTTCAAAATCTTGCTCTGCCAATTTGAATGAAATTATTAAAGGCCTTGTTCTAAATCCTTAAAAACCCAGTGAAACTAATAGAATCCTCTCCATTTCTGTGTTTCTTTTTTGGTCTATGCAGGTTTTTCTTTGCAGACGGCATTGTAGACACTACATAATTTCTTTACAGAAAGCACATTCAGGGCACTGCATCCTGTCAGCAATGTTACACTGACTCACCAGGTTAGATGGTGACATGCTGGCTTCCACACATGCCCATATCGGACCAACATTGCAGGCAGGGCACCTCAAGACAGAAACCAGACCACTGACCTGAGTAATGAGAGGTCACTAAAATGATACAAAGAGGTATTCCAATCCACCTGATACACACAGCCAATTCAACATAATAATGTGCCCCCATGATAAGACACTGCCAGTGAAGTGGCACATCAAGGAGTCACAGTAACAGGATTAAGTATAACTAGCATTTTGGCAGTTTTGTCAAAGATATTACTAGGACGGCATGTACGTTCTGTTGCCTCACTTTATGCATGGCACTTTCAGGGACTGCATGTTATTTCTCACAGCATGAGAAAATGTGATCCTTACAAGCAAATGGAAGATTATTGTCTGCCAGCATGCTGATAAGCGTAACTTCTCCTCCATGAATTTTGGATTCTTTCTGTGAAGCTGTGTTCTTACTAAGGATAATCCTGGACATGGCAAGACTAACCACAAAGCTGCTGCCATAACGTATATAAAGCTGAAAAGTTACTCTGTCCCTTTTGGGTCTTTTCTACAGCAGATAGGAGAAGCTTGATTTTTTTCCAAGAGATTTTATCATTTTTTTATCCTTTTTTTTTTTTTTTTCCCTGGAGCGCCTTCTCCAGGAGCATTTATTTCCTCTGGCTGTATGATAGTAATCATTCTGCATGGATACATCTGTGACCCTATGAGAAAGGTGAATGCAAAATGGACAACCATAAATTCTATTTAAGGATCAGTGGCAATGAATAAAATGAAAGTAATGAAACTGGCCAGAAGGCACTGACATCAGAAGAAAGTCTTAATGTTCCTCCTTCCCCATCTCACTGAAGTTTTAAAGTCTTGGAAATTGCCCTTCAGGGTAAGTTTAATGCACAGCAAATAAAGACTTATCCACATGACCCTCATTAGCATTTATAGGGAGTTGTTTTGGCTCTCATTCTGGGAACCTTGGTGCTGGAGCCTGCAAAGCATAGCAGTGGAACACAATTTATGAGTTACAAGCACAAGTTATAAATGCAAGGATGGTAGAAGCTTCTTGTTGTCTTTCACAGGAGAGAATGCTGATGGACAGACCTGTAGGAGAAAGCTTTCCTGGAGTCACTACCAAAGGAGCCACCATTTAGGCATTGTACCTCTAGACTAAACTTTTTTTTAAGAGCAGATTACAAAGCACCTGCCATTCAGAAGGCAATAGGTATTTCCTACTAGCTACTCCTGCTGAAGGTGCAGCTGCAGATCATGTAAACTATATTTGAGGTAACTAAAACAAAAATGCTAACAATAATAATGAACAAAAAGTAGGATGCAGAGATCTGCTGGGTAAGTACTTGGGGGTGAGGCTTGCTCTGAGCCCCACTCCATCTGGGTAGCACTGCTACTTTCTAGACTGTCCAGTTTAGTCTGAGGGACAAGAGCAGGGAGAGAAAACTGCAAGGTCAGTTCAGGGCAAACCCTGGCAAGAGAAAGCAAAAAGAGCCAGCAGAAACAGTGTCTTCTAGTGGGAAGGTAGAGGTGTCTGGTCTCTGAGATGCGTAAAGAAAAAGTTGTCTGAATGCTGTCCCAATTCCCTTTCTCCCTGGCAGGTGCTGTGCAGATGCAAATTTCATCAACTAATGCCACTGCCACCAAGGTCTCACTGAGACAGCCTGCCCCAAAGCCCTGATGCCCATCCAGGAAGGTGATCCCTGTGCACCTGCATAACATGGAAGGGCACTCATTCAGCATCGCCACTCATTGCACCTTTTAACTTGATTCCTTTACTCTTAAGGATCATTTTTTACGAGCTGAGTACAGGATTAGGAATACAAGTGGACCTGAGGTTTGTAAGGGTCAGTACAGAGATACAGACTACCTACTTTATCTGCATTCTGCTGTAGCAACAGTGTCTCACTATGCACGTGATAAGAACAGAAGATCAAAAGTCTACTTTGAGGCTGGAATTCACTCTACATATGTTGCTTTTAACATACTGCTTTTAATATATGTTTGCTTTTTTTTTTTTTTTTTAAGTTTTACACCCATACTACCTCGCTTCTAGAGCTTGCAAGTCACGATTCCAGCTGAACAAAAGAAACAATGTTATATCTAGGAAAATAAACCTTGGTTAACTTACGTTTAAAAAAGTGGATCCTTTACAACAAACTCCTTACAGCCCAAATACCTCTATTTTTCTGTATAAACCCAGCTAACACACACACACGCTCACCTGGTGAGAATTTATTTTGCAAGCCACAACCAGGATAAAACTTCCCAGACTGGTTCCCTGAACTATATAGTTCCAAATTTTTTTGCGAGTCCCCATGAACATTCAAACCTTACCAACATTTTTATGCATGAAAACAAGTGACACTTTGAAATTTTTGTTTCTGATTGTTTGCTGGTTTGGGGTATATAGCTCTCAATGGATGTAAATTAATTTAAAATTTCATGGCATTTAGGGGATTTTTGTTTTTAAATTTGTCTATTAAAGCCAACAAATAGCCACCTGCTTTGTAGACTCTTCATTTTTAGTGTCCTGTGTGCTTGTGACTCCTCAAAACTCCAGCTTTTTTTACCCAGGTATTTAAATATTTGTTTATTTAATCTTGACTCATTCCACTTAACACACTGAAGAAAATATTGCAAAGTCACCTTCACATAAAATGCAAATAAAAAATATTCCAAGAGACTGGAAGTTGCCTCGCTAGTTGCCCCTTAGGACTTGAGCAGTTGAGTGGGATGCGAACCCCTTGGATGTCATATTTTGCCGTTCTGCCGGAGAAAAGGATTATTGGCAGTTTGGTATGTGACACTACAGGATATGTTACTTAGCTGCCAGGTGGCAGAGAAGGAGGAAAATTGAGGACTTTGTGAGCAGCCATGCGGTGGGAGCAGGTCCCAACACTGGGGCTGGCAGGGGGGGACTTGCCTGCACCCTCACATGGAAGCAGCAGCTCCTGTCAGGCAAAGGAGGTTGTTGGCTGGCTCACTGGCCAGGCTGCCCTGGGCGAGTGGGAGAGCCTTCAAAGGCAGTGCTGGCATTTTTACCAGTTGCTGCTGGGTATATAACTGGTTGGAAAATTTCTGACAGAATAATGTTTCCATTTAAGAGACAGTTCTATTAAAATTGACACATTTCAGAGAAAGATGACAGCACTGATTCCTTTGGACGCTTCCCATTTGAAAAATGAGCCTTTTCATTTCAATTCTACGCTATGAAAACAGTTCATCTCAACTTTTACCACTTTGATTTATGGTACATTTAAATACTAAATGAGCTGTTACATACACATAACACAGATAGTATTCTGACATTAAAGCAACCTAGTTGTTTAACTTTATGAAAAAGGTTTGACAGTATCAAACGCAAATATTTTGATAGCAGTTCCACACTGTAGTTTCCACAGTGTCCATTCACAGAAAGTGTGAAAGATGAGGCTTTACAGAACAAAAGAAATCAGATTTGCCTATGCGATGAAGCTAGTCAGGTTTCTGAACACTTCTGCATGGGAACCACTGACTGAAGCTGTCATGCTCTGCCAGGCAGATGCTTGGAGGAGGCTCCTGATTTGCACGGGCTTAATCATTGCCCACAGCTAAGCTAAGGAGCCAGCATGACTATTGCTTTTTTTCCTCTCCACTTGAATCTACTGTCAGTATACTCGGCTCTGCTAGAAACCCAGGGAGATGCAAGACTGACCACAGCTGCTCATCAACCAGCCCTCGTGTCTCTTCTCCCTCCATTGCCTTTCAAATTGGGATGCAGTCTTTTAGTTAGTGGCTGGCCAAACACAGCTGTTAGAAATGTGATGGCACAGCAAGGCTGCAGGACTCAGCGATGTGGGTGTAATTGAACAATAATGATTGAGGTGTAGGACATTTCACGGAGAACCGATAAGCAGCTAGGAGGAGTTAATGGCCCACATTGTGCTTTGGCTCATTAACCTTTAGCAGATATTAATCCCCAGAGAACATTCCGGATGGAAGCTGGTGTTGCTGTTTGGAAGCAGGTGAGGCTGTATTTTGTTTTCTTTGTGCCTACCTGTTTGTTGCCAACTGTGTTATGAGTTTGATGGTGATCTCTTTCTCTTTGTCAGAGAGAGCCGTAGGGGTCCTAAATCTCCTTCATATGCCCTAGAGTAAAGGTCTTGAAGTCACCAGGCGATAACTGGCTGTTCCTGCAGAGCAGTGCCTATTTGTGCTAACTCCTGGCCCATGGGCCAACCCCATATTCCCTTACAGTGGCTCAGTTCCACAGTTGTATGGGAGTTTTCTCCTTTTCCATAGGCGATGCAATACAAATATGAGAAAGGAAAATGAAGAGAGTATTACTTATGATGACTTTAACTTACTCAGGGAAACTTCTAGGTGTCTCATAATTTATAAGATAAAATTAATTATTCTTTAAAGGGAGCTGTCCCACAAACTGCTTCTGAGAAGAAAAAAATGTAAAGCAAATAAACAGCTATTTTTAGAGGACATAAAAATACAATAACAGAAGTTATTGATGGGTGTACCTTTGTCAGAGAAGCTCAATAACATTTATCAACTAAATCATATCCCAAGTCTTCTACAGCTTCCCAACAGTAATGGAAGCTAGCCTCTTATTTTTAGTTAGTCCAATAAAAGAGATTGCATACAGTTTTATATCACTTTTTGTACATTTTAAAGTTATTTTATTTTCTACTCAGAAGGGAAATGCTCACTGGAAACATCATACTGAAAAAAAAATCAAAACTTCTCTTTCTAGCCTCTCTCTAAAAAATATCAGGGACAGCTCTGGGAATTGGCATCAATGTAAAGATCTCCTGCTGGGCTATCCACTGGGAATTACCTGAAAGTCATTTATTGTGGAACTATGTTTTCCATGATAAAATGACACCAAAACTGTAACTGGTCCTGGTTACAAGGAAGAGGAACAGAATCACTGTAGATACTGTAGTACTTGCATCTGAATATTTGGCTTACTAGTGGGTTTGGAATTATTCTCTTTGTATCTGCACTGGGAATATGATGGAAAATCATTAATGGCAGGAGGAATTAAAAAGACAGAGGCTAAGGGCAGCAATCCGGTGAGATGCAGCCATTATCTACATGCCCAAGGCTCTTGCTGTGAACTCATTTTAAAGACTGCACTGTTTTATAGCTGGTGCTTGAAAGAAATGCTCATTTGAATTACTTTGAAGCAACAGTGCTTTTTTATGTTAAAGGTCAGATACACTTAGGCTCCTGTTGTAGAAATAATGGGACTGTCTCTGAAAGACAAAAGGTTTGAGAAGGGTTTTTTTTTGTTTAGTTTCCTTGTACTGGTAGCCTTGGCAAGAAAAGAGAAATTAAGCAGGGTCAGCCTTATTCAACAAGAGCAAGGTGGTTGTGGAAAGACTGAGTCAACTTCAGTCACCTGAGTTGCATCAGACTGGAGGGGTATGAGCACAGAGGACAACAAGAAGCCAATCTGAGTCCAACCGATTTCACGAGGGAAGCTCCAGGTGCACAAGGAATGTTTTATGGGTAGAGTTTTGACCCTCAATAAACCAAGCAGGTATTAAGACTGGGACTGTGGGCCACTCTACTGATGCAATGGGTTTTGTTCACTTTCATGTATATGACTATCTTGTATATTTTCCAAATAAAGTTGTTTGCCATTTTGTCTTCTAAAAGACCCTCCTGTCATCTTGAAAGGTTGAAGAATACCTGGAGAGCAACTAAGAGGGTCACAGCTTCAATAATTGAACTATGAGAATAGACACCTTTTTGGACAGTGAAGATTTAAAGCAAGGCCACTGAGAAAACTGAGTCTGACTGTGACAGTAAGCACTGACATCTGCTACAGACTCATAAAATAAAGACGGAGAGAGACTGAAACATATGACCTCAATGAAATAACTGTTCCTGTGGCTGGGTGGAATAGTATGAGATAAATGTAGTAAGAATCACAGAATGGTTAGGGTTGGAAGGGACCTCTGGAGATCATCTAGTCCAACCCATCTAGTCCAACTTGCATCTGAATATTTGGCTTACTAGTGGGTTTGGAATTATTCTCTTTGTATCTGCACTGGGAATATGATGGAAAATCATTAATGGCAGGAGGAATTAAAAAGACAGAGGCTAAGGGCAGCAATCCGGTGAGATGCAGCCATTATCTACATGCCCAAGGCTCTTGCTGTGAACTCATTTTAAAGACTGCACTGTTTTATAGCTGGTGCTTGAAAGAAATGCTCATTTGAATTACTTTGAAGCAACAGTGCTTTTTTATGTTAAAGGTCAGATACACTTAGGCTCCTGTTGTAGAAATAATGGGACTGTCTCTGAAAGACAAAAGGTTTGAGAAGGGTTTTTTTTTGTTTAGTTTCCTTGTACTGGTAGCCTTGGCAAGAAAAGAGAAATTAAGCAGGGTCAGCCTTATTCAACAAGAGTTTTGTGCTTAGCTCTTTGAGAAAGTTAAAAAAAAAAAGAAAAAAAAGATATTTTACTTTTTCACTAAGTTTCCCGAAGTTCTGCTTCTGCTTAACTCCAGAGCAAGTTCTCCATCTCACAGGCTCAGCAAATTCACTTAACTCCCAAAACTGGAAAGGCTCCTCAGTTCATATGTTTCTTGGCCATAGTGAACCAGATCTAGCAGCTATCCTCAACACACTCTTGAGAAAACATACGCATAAAGAGATCTGATCCCCAGTCAGAACACTGCTGTAAGCTGTATTCTTTCAAAACTACACAAAGAGAAAGAAGAGAATGACATTGAGTATCCCTTTCTTGTGTCTGAAGCATTTCTTATTTACAAGTTCAATGCTCAAGCTATTTGAAAGATCCCACCAAAGCGCCATCTTCCCTAGAGTAGAGGGAGGATCAAAGGTTATTACTACGTGAGCACTTGATTCAAGGCTGTGGGTTCAAATTGTGAACTGGAGTCACAGAAACCCGGAAGGTGAGTCCTTTTGCAGGTTTAGCCCTATACAACTTTTCAACTGTCCCAAGTGGGTATGGAACTGAATTACAAGCTATGTAAATGACTACTTTAAGATGGATCAGGGTCATTTACACTAAGGAAGAACCCCTAATTTGTGGTTAGCCATGTTAAAGTTAGATATCTGCTATTGGCATGTACATATCTCCTTAGCTGGTAGGAAGAGATAAAGGCTGAACAAATTATTCTTAAGAAGTGCCTGCATGGTTTATGGTAAGAGCCTAGGTGAATGACCTGGAATAGCTTTTCGATGGTTACAGCTAGAAAAGACAGATCCCATTTCATCACGATTAACATTATCAAGAGGAGATGCTAAAGCAATACTTTCAAACACCTGGTTTTCATCAAGAAGAAATTTACCATTGACACATCAGTCATACATATGCTTATTTAGGCCAACAGCCAAATGACGTGGCCATAAAATCAGAGATATCTCCCTAGTAAGAAAACAGTCTTAGTTTAGAGGTGGTGATAGGTTAGGTAATTGCACCTGCTCTAGTTGAAATCTCACTGTTTTTTTGTTTGGTTTTGTTGTTGTTGGGGTTGTTTTGTTTTGGTTTTTGTTTTGTTTTGGGTTTTTTGTTTGTTTGTGTTTGTTTGTTTGTTTTTAATTAGAGGACATAAAAGTGTTTCTTTGATAAAAATCAGAAACCTGCTTTATGGAGTTAAAGAAGATGTTAAAAAACCCCTTGTCTTGAAATATGTGCAATTCTTCCCATGAGCCTTCACCAGACAAAAGGAGAGGCAAGGGGGCTTATGTTATGCTTTCACACATGGTTTGCATATAATGTGAGGGTAACTGTCAATGACAGCATTTAGCTGGGTGAAAGAATATGTTTTTCCAGTGTCTTCTTGCAAATTTCTGTTTCCCAGCAAACTCCTTAGATACTAAGTGTCTCAGAATAGAGCAAATGGATTGCCAAAAAACCATGAAAACAAAATGACTGTCACCATTGATTAATGAAAATAATATGCATGCCGGTAGGCGCACACTCACTAATCACACTTTCCATATACAAGTCCTAATCTTATATTTACATTCAAAACCACTTATTTTGCATAAAAGGGAACAACAAATGAAGCTGAAAGTAAATACGCTGTGGGAGAACACAGTCTGCATCTCCTCTGCAACAGCCTGCGTCTGAACTGAAGATGTAACAGTAGCAGTCTCCAGCTGACACCAGATTCCTAGTGACTGAATGGGGTTATACGGAGAAAAGATCCTGATATCTCCTACACATCATCAGAGTCTTGAATTTTCCAGACTAGGAAAATATTGCTTTGATAAAAGTGACATATAACAAATTGATGAAAGTTAAGCATGAAGAAGTAGCTTTTTCTTTGATCTTTTCGCAACATTAAACCCTCCAACTCTCTAAAATAAACACAGTCTGAAAGACAGGACTAATGTAATTCACTGCATCATGCATGTTGAGACACTACAAGTTGTACCCTAGACAATTTTCAGCCACATGCTTCCAGGACCAGGTTCTCCACCTTTCTTATTTCCTAGCAGTCTCAGCAACTTCCAAATGCTGGGCATGTCCCATCTGTAGCTAGGAAAACAACAAAAGCAGCCAGCCATGCACACAGCAGAGTGGTCATCCTCTCCCCTTCTCCATCCTTTAGCCCTGGGCTCACTTGGCACCAGCCACCTCACTGTGCAGATGGTGGCCTGCGCGCTCCTCCTGCGGTCCCTTCTCTTTCTTGGCACTGTCTGCCAGCTTTCTGGTGAGAATCTAAATTAATTTATCTAGTGGAGTGATGTCACCCCTTTGCTCCTATCGTGAAGCCCTGGTGAATGGAAAACAAAAGGAAAAGAGTCAAGGCTTGAGGAACACGTTTTGGCTTTTTTGTTCATTCTCCAATTTCTGCTACAAGGCTGCAGGCGTAACAGCCTTAGCTAATTGGATTAGGTCTAATGAGAACCCAGCCTGCACCCAGACCTCTATTTGTATGGCACATAGCAAATAGCCTCTTTTGTCTCTTCAGTATTTGGCTAAAACTCAGAGCATATGGAAATGACAAGCACTAATAGCTAAGCAGCCAGCACTTCCATAGCTGGCTGGACCACTCTTACATTAAAAATCTTCTGACTTCCTTTCTCACAGCACATCTGAACCAAAATGTCAGATCTAAACTTCCTCTTGAACTTTAAAAAGTTAAAACCTGGTGCTGAACAGCGCAGTGACAGACCAATGTGAGCAAACACATTGGACAACCTTGTCCTGTCCTGAACAGCTAAAAAAAGAGCCTTATGCTGTTTACACACCTGCAACCAGGGAAGGCATTCAAAATACCTCTAGGTGAGGGCCCTGTTTTTCCTGTCTATTATAAAGTAACCTTATCTCTTGATTACATCTAGATAACCAGCTCTGTGAGTTCAAAAGGAATGCAAACAGCCCTCCTGCAAAGGAGGCACAACATCTTCCCTTCTGTGTCCTGCCGCACAAGCCGGGGGACACGGCTGATGGCTCAGCTGGCCATGGCCCCACTAGGGCACCCCCCCATGACTGCAGATGTAACATAGGAATATTGTCCTTTCCTCTGCCTTTGCAACACGAGCCAAGAAATGGCTAGCTAGCAAGCAGGTTATTCTCTATCCTTATAATAAACCTATTTTCACGTTTAGTGGGTTTTTTGCCATTTGAGGAAATTATTCTTTCTCTTTGGCCCCCAGACCAGTATGGTACAGACTGCAGGTTATACCCAATCATAAACTTGATCTAAAAGAAACTCTGAGAGTACATGACTCCTAGAAAGGTTGGTGTATTCATCCTCTGCTAGCAAGTACAGCAAACCCAAGGTTTTCAAAGGGAAAGTATCCAGTTTGGCATGGACACAATGGGAGTGCTATGTGGTAAATTCAGGTGTCTTTTAGCCATACAGCTGAGGAATGTACTCTCACTTCACATTATATACGTATACAGTCATTGACTTACCTTTCCCAGCACCCAGATTGTCTGAAATCAAACTACTGAGGAAAGACTTGCATTTTTGCTCTTGCTCAGCACCCGTCAGTCATTTATAGGTTCTCACTGCAAACAGAAAACAAGAGTCTGCTTTGTTGTAAATATCTCCCTGAGGTGTGAAGCATCAGAGTAACAGGCTCTGTTTACATTGTCAGCTATTCAGCCATACAAAATATCAGCTTTGTGAGAAATTATACAATTAAACCTATTTTAAAATTTTTACAGAAGAACTTCAAAGTCCTCTGGTTTTAGTTTTTCAAAAAAATATATATATTTTGCACAGTGGTACTTTAGGATGTATTTTCTGATTTCCTTTTTGTAGAGAGACACATTTTCTCCATTTCTTTGAGCTCTTCTAAGATAAATGTGCATGGATTTACATTTCAAGTGGCAATTTTTCTTTACAATGTTTTTGACCCAAACACAAAGAGCAGGACTATTAAAGGTCTAAAGTTATTGCTAGAATTTTCCATAGGTGAGTTTCTCAAGGAAAGCCAATATCAAGTAAAGATTCTTTATTTCTAATAAAGCACGATTTTGGAGCTGGACTCCTGATGGAAGTTGTACTGAAGAAATAGTAGGGATATTGGAAAGCACAGGCCGTAAGCAAAGGGAATAATTCACTTTTGAATAGGAAGGAGCTGGAACGACCAGATTCATCCAGTGAGATTAGGGTAGAAAACCCACGAAATACAGTGAAATGATCCATAACCTGTCATTTTCTCTTTTTGCAAAGAGTCAACCATTATCCGTTCATTAAAAAATCTCATCAAGTACAAGCCAGCATTTTAAGGGCTGTACATGTTTTACTTGACAGCCATTTTTGACACAAATACTGAAGTCCTATTTTCCTCTACCTTTTGGTAAGAACTATAATTTTCCCAGAACTTAAGGTTAATGCATTTAAATGAGAATCCAGGATCCTATATGTACACATACCATGAGAGAGCACAGGTGGGAAAGGAGTGTGAATAGGATATGGACGATAATTAATGGCCTGGACTACACGTGGTCATTACTGCTTCAAGGAAGGGTAACCAGGAGCAACCTTTACCCAGATTGGGAAGTGGGGTTTTTGGTTTATTTGTTTGGTTGCCCATATGGCAAAACAGAAAACATAATGTCAAAATTTGATTTGGTTACTATAAGTAAGAACCTCCTCTTCCTGCACAAGAAGCACAAGAAGCAGGGTGGGGTTTTTTGTTGTCGTTTTATTTTTTTTTATTCCCTGCCTTTTTTGTCAAGAATTATTCATTTTTTTAGCTTTAGATTACATAATCCTTTAATGTTTTGCTGCTCTTTTAATTAGTCTGTTATCACTATCTTTCAAGTAGCATTTCTGAGTAATCTTGCATGCCCTTTAATCCTGTCTGTTCAGTGTTGTCCCTGTGATTTCTTTTCTATACAAGTATTTTCCAAATGAAAACCTTTCACTATCCTTTGTGTCTTAAATCATCCCCTCTGCAGCAGAAAGGCGGCATCGGCCAGTAAGTATGGCAACTCTAACCTTCTCAGGTATTTGTAGTCCATGAAATATTGCAAAACATCAAAAGCACTCGAGCAGAAATTTTAAAAGCATGCAGAGAACACAAGCTAGTTTAAAAAGTTTGCAGTGATCAGTACATCTAACAAGTAATACCCTACCGTGACCTTTTAAAAGAATCAAACCCCTCCTGAAAAATACCAAGCAATAAGGATGCCAATTTTTTCATGTTTTGTGAAAAGGAAGGAAAAAGAGAAATTGTTACCTTAAAAGCACTCTGTTAAGAGGCACTCTGCAACTGCAGTTGTGCCGTGATGTCTCTGCCTAAATTAAACAGCAAATTTCTCTAATTGCCTAACATGGTAAATGCTGAATTTTAAACCTTAGGTGTTTTGTAAACTACTTCTTTTTCTCTGCTTTCAGGGAACTCTAGCTTCTCTGTAACCACAAGAGCATGGAAAGAAAAACATAGTATAAGGGTGAATTCATTAGTTTCAGCCCCAACAGCAAAGCAGTACTAGAGCTGCAACTTTTGGAGAATGGACACAGATACAAGACAAAGGGTGGGCTTAAGCCAGGGCTTTTTCCAGGAACCTGTTTCTAGCCTTTCCATTTGAGATGGAGCATTTTTTTAGTTGTGTTATTTTGGGCTCAGTTACAACTGTTCTAAAGATCCAGACTTTCAGAAACCATTTGCACCAGGCACAGACATCCTGAAAAAGAAAGTCCCTGCAGGAGGCACAAATGGTATAAAGATTGTCTGTTACACAGAGTTTGGCGCAACGCAGAATGATAACTCTCGCAGCAACTAATGTACACATATAACTTATCAAAGCTTGCATGTGACCCTGGGCTTATCTGTGGAAGTCTTCTGCCCCACTCTACACACACTCTGAGCCCCAGGGACCATGCTTGCTGCAGGGCATCCATAGATATGCAGGCTTTAGGGGCTGTCCTCCGGCTGTGGCTGCTACCCTGAGGCTGAGCTGTCCTTCTGCAAGAACAGGAGACCAGAGCCAGAAGTGGGCATGGCTGTGAGGCACAGGCCTCGCTTCTATGCAGGCTGGCAACTATCCTCATCAGTATAAGGATAGCTTCCACTTACTGGTTGCTGGCCCCTTCCCACATGCTACTCCAGTGCAGAAGAATCAAACTGGTTCCTTTGCAGCTACAGAAAAAAAAGCACTCTATTCCAGCAACAGTCATGGAGCTAGACTGTGCTTTTAGCGGCTTGCACTTTGTTTACACAGTTCTTTTGCTTGCATATATTTTTTAAACTTCAATACTCAATGATTTTTTTTTTTTTTTTTACTGTTTTATTGAAGTAGGTTCCTGGTCTACTACTTCTCTATCAGCTGTACAGTCAGCAGTCCTTCACCATGTGAGCCACATACACGGCTCACCATGAGTTTGTGGCCTGGGAACTAGTCTGCCTCTGATACTCTGTAAGACAACTCTAGTAAGACTTTGACGGTTCAAACTGGTGTAAAGCACTGTAGTCTGACTTGCTCCAGGTTAGTACATTCTTCCTGTTTTGAAGTCCATAGCTTCTTTGTCCTGTATTATGCATGACATGAGCACCACTGGCTTCCCCTCCAGGCAGTGCACCAGCTCAGCAGACTGCTGGCTTGGCTTATGTCCTACGTCACGTTTGATTTGCTGCCTCAGGTCTCATCTGATCTTAAAGTTCAGGTCCCATGGGTTTAAGGCATGTTATTATTGTTCGTCAAGTCTGAAATATTTTCCTTCCTGATACTCATGAACTGACTTCTTGTCAAAGAGTTCTCTATTTAATCCTTTGCTAAAGCCAGTGAGAACTGTTTTTAAACACTGCTAATTTTTTTTCAGACATATGCTGTATTTTAATCTAGATCTTAGTACATAGTGAAACTTCATGAAAGAAACCAATGATTTTGGATGCCTTCAATTCCACATTCATGACTTGTCACATTAAGGAAGCTTGCTTTTCCCCAGTGTAAACACTCAGAACTTTTTGAGAAGGTAGGCATCCAGAAATCTTCAAAATACATTTTGAAAATTTGAAACTAGTTTCGACTAAGATTGCAGTCCTGCAGTTCTTTATCATAGCTTCATTTAGTTTCAGCCAACATCTCATATCAAGCCCATTTTCACTCCCCTCCTTCTACTTTCTGCATCTATAACAATTCTAAGCGCTTTTGCACAGAACCTTTCTATACCGCCATGCTGTCTGTAACGCACTCTGAATGCTGTGGTTGAAAACAGGACACAGGAACAGAAGTGTTGGTCTTAAAGTTGTGTCCATGTCCAGCCTTCACTGTACCACTCCCAATACCAGCACCATGGTACAAGGTTCAGTGCTGAAGACACAGCTCTAATGTTGCAGGTGAACTAAGAGTTTGGTAGGAGAACTACCAGCTGGAGCAAATACAAACTCCAAAAAGGTGAATTATTCTCTCTCCAGACTCTTTTTCTCTGCCTACTCTACACAGATACGGTTGTGCAGCATAGTTCCTTCCCTGGTAAACCTGTCATGTGCTGTTGTGACTGACAGCAATATCAAGTGAGCAGCCAGCTTTTCCACAGTACTGCTCCTTTCTCTCCTGCTATGTGAATGTTCTATAGCTTCAATAGACATGCTGGCACTGACTACCTGCAATATTGCAGCAGTACAGCTCCCAAAACCCCACCCCAGCTGCAGAGACAAAACTTGCTGTAAGAGGTATCAAGTGGAAGAAGATATATTGCGTGCTTGTTTTACAGGATTACACACAAGTAGACTTTTTGACAGATTTTCTTTGGGGAATCAGTGACTCTTAAAACGGTATTCCTTTCTTAGGCGCTTCATTAACACTGACCTCCAGGCTTGTTAATTTGTCATCCTGTGCTGCCTATGCATTGAGACATGAAGCAGTTTTCCTCTTCAGCTGTTCCACCTCTACGTGTGGAAGAGCAGCAGGACCTGGAAGGTGTGATGTCCCTTGCTGACTGCCACAAACCAGCTCTCAGGTGCCACTGGTGCTGGGGCAGCATCACTGCCCAGAGAAATGCTTTTTTTCTGCAGAGTCAGCCCAACAGAGCAGGGCCCAGGGAGCCAGTCGTCCAGAAACAGTAGAAACAATTGTTGCAAAACCATTTTAAAAGTCATTTGAAACTTGTGAAGCTGGACGATGCCAAAATAAGACAGAATAGACTAGTACCTGGAGAAGACTACTTAGAGAAAGCCTGTACCTCTCCAGAGATTAATCCCCGATTCAGAACTCATTATTTCTCTTCTTTTCCCCTCAACACCTTCACAATCCCTCCCCTTTTGGCAAGGTTGTGGAGATAGAGCATGACCTGTGAACAAGAGACAGCAGAAATCCTGTCCCCTTGGTAATATTGTGAGACAAATAGCAGTAAGCCTTCGCTGGGTATTTGCCACCCACAAACCCTCCCGCAGGTTTCAGGCATGGGGGTGTGACAGACCCACAACATCTGGGAATTAAAGCAGCCAGAGCTGATGAGGCCACTCCTGTTCATGAGTGTCAGTTTGGGGACCAGAGGAAAAATCTGCACTATCCTTAGCCGTACAAACCTTTTTTCCCTGCTGTACCTTACAATTCACAGTGTCAGAGAAACCAAACTGTCGTTTACTCCCATCATCAGCCTGCTTGCGCAGAGCAGCTTTGCAGTGGCCGCTACATCCCCAGGAGGCTGAAAGAACAGGAGGTCATCTGTACTTGCTGAGGCACACACAAATCCCCAGGAACCAGTGAGAAGGAAGGTGTGGTGCCTGTTTAAGGAGAATCTCCTATTTGAGTAACTAATACTTTTTTGTAGAGAGCACTTAAAGACTTAAGCCAACCAAAAACTGAGTGGAATTTTCCCACTGAAGCTAGGAGAAATAGTCAATAGGAAATGAGTTAATTTTATGAAAACCACAGCTCCTTATGGGATAGGAGAGGATTATTTCAGTTTAGCTACTATTAAGAAACATCCCTTCTCTCATTTGTGTCAGATGCAGAGTGGAGACGTAGGAACTCTGAGACACAGCTGGTGGTCCTGCCTCTGAAAAGAAAAAGCCACCTGCTATGAAGCTCCTGGTGAAACAGTAGTTATCGAGAATGATCTGAACATAGCTTCTTTTCCAAGTTTTTTCGTTGTTCTTGTTATCTGGGAAGCGTGTCCTTCTAAGATAGCAAAAACTTATTCTTTTAAGCATTAAAGTGGAACTGAATGTGAGTCAGAGCAGGGATGTTACTGGTCTGAGACAATTCAAAAACAATAGTAGAGTTTTTGCTGAGAAAAGACTTTTTTTTTTTTTCTTACGGAATGCTCTTTTTTTCAAGGATGAGAAAAATCCTTGTTAGGAAATCCAGTCTTTTCACTAGATATCATGTTTGTGGTCTGTTACCGGTTATGTGCTGCTTTGACTGATTTATATCGACAACACCTTGCTAAATGGCACTTGAGGAGGAAGAACGGCCGCTTTCTTCCAGCTCGCCCGTGTGACACTGAGCCAACGCGAGGCAGGAGAAGCCCTCACCAGGGAGCAGCAGGCACTGACGCTCCCAGCACAGTGATGGGCACCCTGATCAGTTCTTAGCCCTCGAGCCCTGAAGGCAAAGCAGATTACATCTGTGACTAAGGGGCCTTTGGGCCACAGTTCAATGATCTTTTAAGTAATTCTGAATGACTCTCAATCATGCTGGATACTCATCTGTGGCCTTGAACATATTTAAATAAGCATTTACCTGTTCCCACAAAAATAATAATATTTTTCAAGTGTTTAACTATGCATATATGCATGGATCTACTTTATATTCCCAGCTTCTTTTTTTTTTTTTTTTTTCCTATTTTAGTGTCACCACACTGGATGTCTGTGGATGCATTCAGAAAGTTTGCTAGAGAACAGTCAATTACAGTCAATTCTGAATAAAAAAATGATTCTCCTTTTGTTTGAAATGGAAAATAACCTGAAAGCCTTTCCCTGATAATAAACCAAGCTCCATAAAACACATTTTTTAAAAGAAAAAAAAAAAGAAATTATGATTTGGAGTATTCACAAAGAAATGATATAAAAAATACTCCTAAGCACAGAGTATAACAGGATTCTCCTTGATAAAGAAGAATTGCTCTATTTTTAAGCAGAAAGCGCTAATGAGAGGACACAGGCTGGCAAAGCAAACTCTCAGAGTATTTGCATCCCAGCCTCAAGTTGCTAGCAGGTTTTACCCACAGTACGTCAATACACACTCATGACTAATAATTAGATCAAATTTCTCTCCTTGACGAGCATTTTCCCCTTGTTCTTCTGTATTTGTTGCCTTATGTAATTAATAGATCTTAGTTTTATTCTTAAGTTGCAGTACTTAGCAGGGGGAGGAGAATTTTGGTTTTGAGAAATCAAGTGTTTTCTAACAAATTATGGCATGTTAAGAATACCTGCCTGCAGCTTAATTATTTTCATCCATGCATCCTATCATCTCTTCCAGCTTGGGAATATTTCGTTTAAATTTAATCACAAAAAACCCCAAACGAAACAAAAACTAAACAAACAACCAACAACAAAAAACCAAACTAGAAAACATATTTTGTTAGAAAGCCACTAAAAAAAAAAGTGGCCATTTAGAAGAGACTTCACTTGTGTGTCAGGAATTCAGGACTCCACACAAGTGGAAGAGTCCAGAGGTGTCACACAACCTGCATCCTGCTAATTTCAGGATTACCTTTGCTTTAGAAAATTGTCTGTTCCCTTCATATAGCATCATCAAGTTGGCTTTGCTTTCATTACTTATTCTATGAACTGCTAGTCTCCCTTAAGTGACTGGCAGTAACATGATTACAGCAGTCCACGGGGCTTGAGATGGGGTAGGGGAAGAGAGCTTTAGAAAGCAAATCTAGACTAATTAAAAAGCTGAAACAAAAATATCTTTGCTAATTAAACATGTCTAATTTTACTTAGTTAATGAAACTGTCTGGGAAACCTTAACAAAACCAAACAAAAACTTACTTTGTCAGATGGCAAGGTTCTAATGAAAATGGGAAAACCAATTTTCAAATTACAAGACTTACATTTTCCATAAAACCTTTGTTAAAGGCAGAACTATTAAAAAATAAATGCAAAATTTTCTATAACAACAACGGCCCTTGGGGTGTTTCCCTTTTCACAGCATGAGCTCAAATTCATGGCACAGTACAATTACACTAGTTAGAAAACATTCAGAATGTCACTCCATCAGGCATGTTGTATCTATTATTCCTTACTTTTTACACTTTTCAAGTTCCCACCTGTATCTGTTTTTTAAGGCTGTAAAAGTCCTGATTCAATTTATGTGTCTGTAAAGACTTCACTGTCATACCTAATTGACACAGAGTCAGCTCACAGGCCTTTTACAGATTGTGACACCTTGAAAGGGAACTTGCCAGTAATAACACTGGAGGTCTGATTCATTCTTCAAAATGAGATTAATTTTTTTTTTTTCCTCTCCTGACCAGCTATACCAGGAGCCTGTTTCCTAACCCAGGCTGTTGTTTAGTGGACATGATTCTGCAGTTTGTCTTTTTCCCAGGCTATCAGGAAGCACCAACCTCGTGAGAGAGCCCACCCTCACATATGCTTGATTCAGTTGTGCAGCCAGACACACTATCTGGAGAGTGGAGACTTTGTTCTTGATGCAGATTATCTTCCTTACTCCACTATGCTTTAATTATACACTCAGTTCACCAATCCCAAGATGATAAGAACAGCTGACACCAATGGCATTTTCAAGTGAGTGTGATATTTGTAAGGGACGGAGACTATTAGTCTTTCAAAAAATAAGTTAGACAGAACTATAGATACAAAAGAGCAAGGTAAGAATGAAAAGCCTGGGCCTAAACTTCTGTTTGAGATAAGCCTGCAAGTATTTGTACACATATCCAAGATATTCTAAAGTTATGCTCATTTTTAACTCCCACTATAAACAGAGAGGGATGTAACTGTCTGACATTCTTTCATGGACTGGAATTACTAAAGCATTAGTGCAGCCTTAGGCCAGGTTAAAATATGAGCCCTGCAGGCCATGCAAGTAAATTAAATTCATTTCTGGATAATATTAAACTGGTTTTTTACAGAGTTCAACTTATTTTGATTCACTGGGAACTTCTGATGTTCTCTCTCTTTTTGTTGCCAACAGACCAGAAAACATGTTTTCCTTGTCATTATAGGTAGATGTCTTGGCTAAGGTAAAATGAAAGCAGTAGTCTTTTTGTTTACTTGTGAAGGTTAACTAGGACAGGATCCCATAACTTGCCAGTAATAAAGAATAGGATTTGTTCTTCTTCTCTAAGACTATCACTCATCGCCCTGCTTCAATGTACAGCAGTTTTTATCAGCGTCATTTGAGCTTCAAAACCTATGCAAAGACGACCACTACAAAAAGTTTATACCCAGTTCCAATACAGGCTCTTATCAGCTTCAAGAGCACATTGCCTTTGTCAACTTTTAGAAATAAAGGTGTGTGAAATATAGGTCAATTATTATCTGGCTTTAACAAAAAAGCTATGCTTCTATTTTGCACTGAATGAAAAAGAGGGCTTCTAAACTCTTTTGAAATCCTAATATTGTCAAGGAGAATATTTTATAAAACTTCATGTTTATGAAAATGTTTTATAATGCAGCCCCAGTGTCAGGCTTTTGGAAACAGCACCACATTAGGGTCAATGTGCTTTTTGCAGATACCAATACTCAGAGATAAAAGAGATGTCATTTTAATGCCAGGACTATAGACATCCCAATGACACTGAGCAACTTGCAGACAGCAGAGAAAAATGCCATGCTTCTTTTTAAGTGCATAGCCTCAAAAGTAACATGCAAATGTGAATAACAAACAGTATCTTCCCCCTCAAGCACTCATCAACTAATTTGCATTGTCAGATCCACATCTCCTACACATACACACACAAAGTGTTACAGGGGCCCTGTGCACACTCACCCACTTTGTAGATGTGGTCTGGGTTAGTGAAAAGTCAAGGAAACTGATCCAGTCGTAATTCCCCTGTGAATGTCAAGCCAGATGGTTTACGTCTCCACAGCTGTGAAAATCTGCCTTTAAGGGAGAAGCACCTACATGTACATTATTTTCCAGATAGTGCTCAAACAGGGCTCAGTGACTAAAGCAGCAGTAGATCGTGAATGACACCATGCTGCCATCTGTATCTGTTGAGGGCTTGCAAACCCCACTCCACATCTGTGCCCAAATGGGACTCCTTGGGACAAATCTTATCAGAAATTACCCCTGATCTTACTCATAGTAGCTTTTGAGGCAGCTTCCTTTAACCTATTTGACAAGAACATTTTTCTAATTAACTTTTAAAGTTAATTGCAGCACATGCTCAGTAACACTCAAATAAAACATTGCACCTCCAAATGTCCCTTGACTCTGCTTGACAGTCCCAGCACAGCTCCACAATTCAGCTATGATTCACCAGTAGCCACAGCTTGATAAGACTGGGCTAAATTTCAATGAACCTTGAGCAAATTGCCTGCAATATGCTTCCAGGAACTGCTATGGTTTATGACTGAGAAAAACCGGTGGTCATGGCTGAGTTTTGATGCAAGTTTGAGTTTTCATACTGGGCCCTGAAAACAAAATACAGACTAAAACGCTCAGTCCTTCCTGAAAGCCAAAATAGTAATGTTTCTACTAGAGCTGCTCTTTCTTGTGGCACGTGAAAGAGACCTCATGTCAGCAGGGTCACTTCTCAGGCACTGTGGATTAGAATTAACCAAGTGCCCATCTCATCATACAATGAAAACAACAACAAACCCCAAAAAACACCAAAGAAACAAAAAAAAAAAGCCAACCAAACAAACAAAAAAACCAAACCACAGACATTTTCTATACATATCCACAAAACGTTTCTACCTTACTTGATCGCCATTCAACAGAAACAGTGATGACAGCTTAAAATAAAGTTGTCTTTCTCCACCTAAGGCCTCAGAAAGAATGAACCACACAGAACATTAGGAGAAGAAATAGTAAGTAAACATATCAGACAGGGAAAAGTCAAGATGTTTAAGATTTTGAATGCTGCAATATTATGATTTAAAAGTAACAGTGAAGTAGCTTTATCTTATCAGGGGCAAACTTTCTTCTGGACAAGTCAGATTGTCAGCATGCATCTTGCTCACCTCTCCTGCTCTGTACTTGTGTAGCTGCTGTGGCACAAATCTTGCATTTACACCTAAAGTATTACCTCTTGGGGATTATTTTACTTTCACAGTCAAAGAGAAGATCAGATGGCTCACAGTGTGAGGTTTGTTGGCTTGTTAAGCACTGATATATTAAACCCTTACAGAAGAATAGCAAACCAATTTTTCTCTGTCACATCAGAGTTGAATTTGGCCTAGAATTTTCAAGTAATTTAAAGTCTACTGAACATGTTTCCTCCAAATTCAGAAAGCTCCTAACAATTTTATATCACTGATCACTCCTTTGTAAATTTGTTCTTAGGCACCTACTCAATGTAGGAATGCAGCCTTTAGCCAATTCCATTAAATTTTTCATTCCAATTTTCTACAGTGAAAGAGTATTCTGACTGTCCAGTCTGCTCAGTCAAGCAGAGTAAGCTCTCATAACTGCTGACAAAAAGGTCACTTTGCTAGCATTTTGTTATTCAGTGTCTATTCTAAGGCTTGATTTTTAACTCAACACTAAAATAAGTCATTTTGTGTTCTGCAAGCCTCGAAGGTTGCCAAACTGCTTTTGGAGTGATTAGAATAATTTATTTTGAAGGTGATGGCTGAGACGCTTTGCATGTCCTGAAAATACTGAACTGTTGCTATTCTGATGTCTGCCCATGGAAAAATGTGCTCTTCCTCTCAGGTTGTAGATACAGGTTAAGATAAAAATAAAATGTAAGGGGCTAGTTTTATTAAGTAAAATCAAAGCTCCCTATAGGAAACCAGAGTTAATTCAGAACTGTAGTCTTATAAAGCAACCTCACAGTATTTTTTCACAGAAGTAAGGTGCTACCCCTCCACCACTATGGCAAACTTCCTGGTATTGTTGCTAATGTTTTTTTCCAATCTGTTTCTTAAAGCACTTTCTATGATAAAGTCAGCCTTCACTGCCCATCTCAAACTACGTTATAGTATTGCAATTAGGCTGTTAAACACTTGCAACATTATCTCCTCAGGCAAGATGCACAGAAGATCAACAGTGCAATCTGTAGATTCAAGTAGATCACAGGGTAGGCTGGAAGCTCAATTTCTCTCAGATTATTCAAACTGAAGTAGGTTTTACAGTTTCTCAGTGTACTACACCAATACTCACATACGGCTTTTCACTGTGAAGCACTGCAGACTTCTGCCCAGAACTCTGCCTGCATGAGTGGGACTTCAGAGCACTAGGAAAGATACAGTCTCTACTGGTTCTATGCTGGAACAGATTCCAGCTTCTGCTTATGCAATTGTAGAAAGAGAGTGAACTGCAGACTTATTTTTAGTGGCACAGATGCACCAACTGCCTCTCATTGAGACCGGGACAAAGATACAATGGCACATTCCCAAACTGAGACAGCATCTGTCCTCAAGTGGTTTTTTCCTCTTCAAAAATAAGGGGAGTCTTTCCTTTTTTTTCACCCTCTGTCCTTCTTATTTTTAAGGCTGGGAAAGGTCAGCACATGGGCTCTTCCTGCCTGCCAATCTAAGCGACGTTTGCCACAGAGATTTCTCTAAAACTGGGTAAAAGCAGCAGCCAATGCCAGGTTTCAGGTTGGATACCTTTCTTCAGCTTGGAGTCGAGAAAGAGAACCTCCTCCAGCTCTAAAGGCTTTAGCTGCATTCAGTTTCCTCTGGGAATCTCCCCCAAGAGACATGCTATTTAAATCCACCAGCTGGGAGTCCTCCCTTCTGCTGACTCGGTGCCCGCAGGCAGTAGCTGCTTTCCTGAGCCCTGACAGGGCCCATGCACTCTGCCCCAGAGGGACATTTAGAGTAAAGGCATTTCAGCTATGATCCCAAAACACTAACATTTTGGTTTAGACCTGCATTAAGAAAAAGCAAGAATGGGACACTATTAGTCAGTATAGAGAAGCATCCACAAGCTAAGTACAGGCAAAATACTTAAAGTAACTGATGCATTTGAAATGAAGGTACAGGTCAATTTACTCCCCAGAGTTTCAGAGAAAGTAACCAGCAGTCTGCCAGGTTTAAAATGGGAGCTGGGGGTCAGCATTGCTATCTGACTGAAGAACAGCAAACACAGTGCCTTTATCTATGAAGGAGCCATAAATTATGTTGGCAGAAATGAAGACTTTTTTTAGCTTTGCTTTTACTATAACTTAAGGGAATTTTAAATGGAAGAACAGTTACAGACATGGAAGGAAAGAGAAAATAGCAAATGGGACAAGATACAATGTGAATTTGCCAGTGTTAGATCAGATTAGACTGATTTCTTTCTCTTGTGAGATAATTAGTATTCACACAGGGAATTACATGGCTGATCTAACCTATCTGAACATCAGAAAATTATTTGAATTGCTACCACATAGAAAATTATTAATTAAACTGGAGAACATGGGGGATGCTTGTGAGAATTGTAACCTGCAAGAAACAGGCTAAAAGAGGGTGCGTTGGAAAGGAGTATCAAGCGGGAAGGAAACAAGGCAGGCAGTTCCTCAGCTACTGGTCTTCTGGTCTCATCTTACATAACATTCTTGTTAGAATTTGGAGCATGCTGGTGACGTTTGCTGACCCTGTGAAGTTGGGTGGCATTACTGAGATGTAATAGGGTTAGACAATTGTATTGGAAGAAATAGATGACCTTGCAGACCAGAGTAATAGAAATCATGAGTGAATGTCATTCCATATAGAAAGCTTATTCATTTCAGGACAGACAGCAAAAACTTCTGCTTGAAGGGATGGATATCAACCAGAAATGACGGGAGAGAAGAAAGATCTGGCTGTTTCCCAGTTTGGGTAGTCACTGTCCTCTCTGATAATTAGGAAAAGCATTTCTGTAACACTGCCACAGTCAACCACCTTTGCAGTAGGACAGATTTTATCCTGCCAGGCCTTTTCTGTAGGCTCAGAGGAGCAGCACGTTAGGAGACTGGCTTTCAAAATATTGTGACAGGGCACTGTGATGAATGGAGCAGTTCATACCTTTGCAAAGCCATTCTCTCAGGTTCCTGAAGAGGCAAACAGAGGACCCCAGTACTGCCACTATACCAGCACCACCCAGCTTTTAGACTTTTCTCAGTGACCATGTTAGTAAATATTTAAAAATAAAAGAATCTTAGATGCTTGGGAACAAGATGTCAGTGAGAAAGAAATGCCAATATGCCATTCCATGTTAAATCAGCTGAAGGTGAGCCTGTAATGAAATCACATCCGAACATCTTATATGTCTGACTAATATGCTTACCTTGGAACTAGTTATTCCTGTGCTCCTAGTTTGGTTTTTTTTTTTCTTTTTAAATTTGTCCTGCTTAGACTCAGCTTAAATAATAGCACAGAATACCAAAGAAAGAAAAACTGCAAGATATTTTATAAATTTTTAAAAATAAGGGATGTAAGAGCTGAAATTCTGGCTCTGTACTTTATAAGACTGTCACATGAAACTTTATGAAGGGCCAGTCTGAAATTGGGGAACATATTTATTCTGAAATGAACCTAAAACCAAACAAACAACAAAAAGACAACCCCCCAAAATTGCTGCTTCCAAGCTAAATGGAAGACACGTCTCTTGAATTTGGTCTTCTGTAGCATAATCACATGGTAATGCAAGTATTAATTCAAGTATAATAAATCTGAAATATCCCCCTAAAATGGAGAACTTTTTCCTTCAAACCAGAGCAGGACCTGCCTTTCCAAAATAAAAAGCTTCCTAAACACATTTGTGTCTCAAGGGATGAGATGAAAAAAACTGGACACTAGATAGGTATGATCATATTGCTTAATACATTATTAAAAGGGTGCTCAAAGTGAAAACTATAGAATAAAACACATCCAGAGACTGTGTTGCCACCTAGCAGAATATGTAAAAACTGTTAAGATCGACTAAAATATCTGTTAAAGATTACTGAGTAAAAGCTCTTGATTTCTTAACAGAAGGAAAAACCTGAATTATTAAGGAAGTTGGGGTACTGACTGCTGTTGAAACTGAAAGGCAGCCTCCAAACTCGGACATCTGGCCCTGAGCATGGCTACGCTCCAAGTTTGGGAGAAGACAAGAAGCAGCAAGCTTTGGCAAACAGACAAACACACCTTTCATTGGAAAAACTTCCACCACAGCAGAGGATCAAAAGTTCCCCAGTTCCGTCTACCCCAGGGACACCCTATAATGAAAGTCCCATGAATTACTGTAGGTTTCAAAACACTTGAAGGGACAGAGTCTGGTGAACTGATCAAACTTCTGATCAGAATGAGGTTAAAACTAAACACAAAATTTGTGCATAAACTTCATGGAGTGTTGTTGAAAACTAAAAAGTACTGAAATGGCTCCTTTCCACCTATAACTGAAAATATTCTTTTCATATACAGACACGTAAATGATCATCAACATGCATGCAGGACAAAACATTGCAGTCAAGGTGAGCAAAAGCTGATTTTAGGAAACCAAGCTTCCCAGATGCTGCTGAAAATCCCAATTAGCACCTACCTTCCTGTCTACACAGCATCATGACTTTGAAAAACCTGACTCCAAGCCTCACTTGAGACTGAAGTACTTTGAATTTGATACATCCTGCTGAGAGGTAAAATTTTTCAAACTTTCCTTCTAATCCTATTGTTGCAATTTTCATAGAAATCCTAGTATCCCTGCCATTTATCATCACATTTGGCTTGAACTGAGCTTTTGAGCTTCACTGTGGCTTGGCAGCAGAGCTCTGGACTGCGAAGTTGATACCTGTGAAGAGAGGTTTTTAGAAAAGGGATAAGAATACTTTACGATTCAACAGCACACTCACCTGGATCTGGGGTTTTGATTATACGGAGATGCCAAGTGATGCAAAACATGATTTGTGTCTGTTCTTTCCCTTCGGAGACCTGAAGAGTATGAGTGAGATTATAGCAAAAGGCTTGGTATATGAATCATTTATTTGAAGGATATCATTAGTAACTTGCTGTATTCTCAGTCAACTGCCTGTTCCTATCCACCTCAGTATTTGTTAAGGATTGCATATTAGTTTCATTTTATAGTATTCCTTTATGTATTTGTCTGTAGGAGACAAATTTGCCATGCATATTAGGCAGATTCTTCAGCATTAATATACATTAGTTCCAAATTCTTTTTATAAGTGGACTTTGACAAGTCTTCTCCTCCATACTCTTTCTGGGAGGCTAGACATTTCTTCAGTTTAATTGTATGTAATCTGTTCTTTATGATAGTTCTAATGAACGAGAAAGAACTTATATTATGCACAGCAGGTGCAAGAGTGCTCAGCATTGTTATTGTTGTAGTAACACAGTAGAAATATCCAAGCTCTTTATGGGCAAGTTCAAACATAAACCAGTTCTTTTTAAAAACAGGTTTCCACACACCCCACACCACTTGCTGTTCTTGAGCAGATGCAAAGTCCTAACACCTTCACATTTTGGTTGCTGACACATAGAGAAGCCCCTTGGTAGTACATGCCTATATTACATAGAAAAAGAGGTAGAAATTCTTTGAACAGATTGCTATTCTTCTGCCTCGATTTTTTTTTTTTTTCCTTAAAAAGAAACCCCAGAAACTATAAAATCTGAGGTAAAAGCAGTGTATAGTGGTAGCAAGACCTTGCATATTTGCTCATGGTTCATTTCTAGGTGTTTTGCTACAGTGAGAACTGCAACAAAAACATCACCATAAACCCTAAAAAAAAGTATATGGCAATAGCATGATAGCACCCAGCTCCCTCAAAGCAACGTACCTTTCAGAATCAGAAAAAGATCATGATAAGGGAATATCTAAGTCCTGAATATACAACTGCTCTGAAGCCACACCAGCCATGTAGGCTCATATAACTGAGGGTGCTACCCAGCTCATACTTGGAGAGTTTACTACCAGCAGACCTTAGCAGTAGAGATGACAGGTGAGATGGCAACTGAGTTTAGCTAAGCAGGTTTGAAATTCTGATGTATCACCTCATCAGGATGTGTATTAGTACAACACAAATGTGCCTAGAAGTATTGCAAAAGTTTCTCTGCTGCTGGAGAAAGTCAAACTTGTATACAGGCACCTACGTAGCCATTTGAATACTTGCAATATACAAATAGAGCTCCAACTTTATTTCATACTAAGAGTTATTTAAACGTAGGACAGTTTAGCTGGCCTTGTACCAATACAAATGCACATAGTCTTATAAAGAATATGGTTTCTGCACACAGATCACAATGAACTTCATAGATGGTGAAGGAGTTTAGCAAGGGTGTGATAAATGTGATACCATTACAGTGCCATTCATATAGTATTGCCTCTATCAGTTACAATGCACATGTTTCTAAAACTACACAGATATTGCATGGTTATGTTTAACATTAAATTATCTGAGCATATTTTTCCTCTATTTATAAAGAAAGGTGGGAGGAGAACAGACTGCTTTAGAGGAAGAGAAATACAAATTTTCTGGAAATGCTTATGAAAGATTTTGTATCTTCATCTTCTTCATAAAGCAGTGAGATGAACAAAGGACACTGTTCACATGTTTCCTTAATGACTGCAGAGACAGTTGTTTAGCTTTAAACAAGTCTCTCCAAAAACAATAAATGGATTTCAGTTTATCCAATTGTAAACAACATTAGCTTTTAGAAACATGTTATTTTCCTGAATTATTATTGTATTGGATTGGAAAAAAAAGGAAACCAAATAGCTGTGTCATGCAGTACAGAAAGAAGGAAATAACACTCTAGAGCAGCAGTGTCCAACTCGTTTTCACCAGGGGCCACATCAGCCTCACAGTCGCCTTCAAAGGGCTGAATGTAATTTTAGGACTGGATAAATGTAACTACTCCTACGTTTATCCAGTTTTTCCAGAGGAAAATGCTGTTTGTCAATGTCAGTAGCAAAACAACCATTATATTCATCTGGAGCAGGATTTCACCAGCTGTCTGCATCTTGACGTTAACTAGCAAAGCCAAGGTCACCTCAAAATTTCAACTAGCCTTTGAATGAATAAATTTATCATATAGCGTTTTGTATAAAATGATGGTTACAAAGACACAATGCCTAAGAGAAGGGGGAACAGAAATTCAACTCAGGTAGACACCTTGCATGGAAAAGACACTCATCTCCACTGCGCTGGTGAATATGGAGTCTGAAGTTGTGTTGAACCTTAGCTCCAAATGTTAAGGTTTTTTGGCTTTGTGTGGCAGTGTTTAAGGTATTTCCAAGTCTAAGAGCAGCTTTCTCATCAAGTGTAAGTGCCAAAAGCCACACCAGCCTGAAGTGTGACCACTTGGAACAAATCCTGGTAGGAACCTCTGGGAATCCTAATTGGTCTTCTGACTGTTGATGCAAAAGAAATGAACAGCAAGTTTTGCAGAAAACTGCACAAGGTGTCTGCCCATGTGCACGCATATCTGCATGGATGTGTATATATGTAGTCCTTTAGAGTACAGTTTGCCTTATTGATGACATACCTGTTTAAAAGTGATACCTACATTTTTGTATTTCTTGATGATTGGGCTAATTTATCAGATATGTAAACAATCTGCAAAACAAGTCAACTTGGGGACTCACGGTCCTTGTGCTAATCCCAGCAAGCTCCCAGATTGCTCCCAATTAGGAAAAATGTTGTTAGTAAGGGAACACAGGATCTAAAAGGCTCAAATATGAGAGGAACTGAACACTGCCTCTCATTAAGTGATCAGAAGCAAGCGCTTGCCAACTGAAAGAAGTCTGACTCTGTATGTCCTGAGCCATCCGAGCAAAAAAAATCTTGAGCCATAAAAGCAGCTTTATCGAGTTCCACATTAAAACATTATAATTCCACCTCATTTTTCACTTTTTTTTTGGTAGTGAGATCAGTATATATATATATATATATATATCTGGTTTTAATTAATTTGAAAGAAATACCTGAAAGAAGCTTTTTAAAAATGACATTAAATTGTACATAATTTAATAAGCACAACAGATAACAGGGTGATTGCATTACCTGTTGACCAGAAGTGAGAATCAAAGAGATTCAGTTATTATTCTTACACAGTTCGCTAGTTATATATGCCATATTTGTGTTACACTAAGAAAGGAAGTTAAATCAAGAACAATTAGGAGCTTAATATGCTACCAAAAAATTCCCTTTTCCCTCAACAGTGAGGAAAGTAATATGTACACATTCTTGTATTATGTATATATTAATAATGTAAATAAGCAAACTTCAAAACATTACTGAAAAAACTAACTCGTTCATCAACTTGATTTTTTTCCCCATGAATCTCCTAATACCATTTGTTTTGTTTCAGTTCCTTGCCTCCCACAAACTGGGCACCAGCGCTGAGCTGTGGCAACCTGCAAAAGTTTTCAGTCACAAAAATCAAAGAAAGTTGTTCATTAGGCAATATAAAACCTGCTGTTTGAAATCAGTGATGTGCACTTCACCAGATCATATAGCCAGTAACAGCTAGAACATCTATGCCTCTCTCTGTACAGAGTTATTTTCAGCAGCTTTGAGGCCCTCTTGCCTTTGTCACAGAGCAGCTCTGCCAGGGTTTTCCAGGTCCATAAAGTTGTTATTTAGTAGGGACTCTAAGCTGGCCAAAGCATGAATGCAAGTGCTATAACTTACAGCAAGGTGAAGTTTCCAAGAAAGTCTTCCTAATAAGCAAAGAGCCTGGGAGCAAATGGATGCTCTGTACAACTAAATTATTAATACGTTGCCTTGGAGTGAATGGTTTTGTCCGGCCTGTCTCTCAGGCTATGCTGCGATGCCACATCAGTTTGCCAGGCAGTGCTGCTGCCCTGCGATGGAGCACACAGCAATGTATCGCTGGAGCAATCAGTCCCATGCTAAATGCAGCAATGTTTTACATTAACTGTGGGGCAAGCGATCCCCTAATGGAGGCAAACATGGGAAACAAACCTGTGTGCCAGGCTGTTTCAATAGGTAAATTCAGGCAGAAGGAGCAAAGATGCTATTTTAGTTACTAATTTAAAAGACATCTGGGGGGGGAAAAAAAGAAAAGAAAATAATCTGGCTGAGGGGGATATATTTCCCTTATACTTAGGCTGGAAATGTTTCCATTACACTCTAAATCCAGAAGACTGGTTATTTCTTGTTTTATTAGAGTGATCAAAAAGCAGCCCAAAACTCTAAAAGTGTATTTTTCCCCTCCCCCTTCATTATTCTCAGACTGCATATCTCCAGTACACATATTTAATACAAAATGCATTTAGATGCTGATATAAAAGCTATTTTGTGGGTGGTTGTTCTGTGAAGTTAATTAGCTGTATACTATGTCTGGACTCAGACCAGCCAAATCTTGTTCACCTTTTTCAAGCAAGACCCTCTGAATTTGACATGAATTAACTTGTGAAAAGTGACTAAATAAACCAGATGTTATTCACATCAAATATATCAAGCAGAGCGTGGAAAATTAAAGGACTATATTACAAACCTTCTTCTGCCTTCTCAACTGTCTTGCACTTGTGACACCAATTATTTAGTTAAAATTGAAATTTTGAAATGTAATTCAGAATTTTATTGTCAGTTCATAAAGTGCACTCTCTTTTCAGGTCTGACTCATTCTTCCCACTTAGCAATAATCTTGCAAGAGTGACTTGAGTCACAACCAAAATACAATTTAATTTACATATAAATTAAATTAAGTATAATTATGCTTCATAATTATCACTTGTAACTCAAAAATGTCTCCTTCAGAAACTCAATAGAAATAATTTCTCAGCAATTTCTTCATAATTAAGAGAGACTTGGTTAAAAAAATAATCCTACTAGCTAGACATGCCTTGCAGACAGTACTTGAGTATGGAATTATATCATCTGCTGCACAGCAATTTGATTCACACAATTTTACACTTGCCTTTCTGCTTTTGAGGTTTCTCACCAGTTAATTTGCCTCAATTTTGAGGTGGCTGCATACAGGAGGAGACTACAGACTCACTGGCATTGCACTCAAATGTACCAGCACCTACCCAACAGAACTACTTGGAAATTATCTTTTGTTCCATTGCTGGGATTACTAAAATGAAGAAGAGAAAGATTAAAAAAAAAAAAGGAAAAAAAAGGCATTTTCTACTAATGACTCCTCACTTCTGTTACCACTTCAGACCACAGCGAGCAATAATCCCCAGAGGTGGCAGGTGCTAGAAGCCATTAGATTTTTATTGCTGGAAAAGGAAGACTTCCTTCATCTTTCAGGTGTTCACAGTCCTTCCTAAAGGATGTATTAGTGCCACATCAAGGTGGGGAGCAAAAATTAGTTTGAGCACTGCAATCCCTGCTGGGCAGAGGTGAAAATGTTTTCAGCTTTCTGCACAACCAGGTGTAAGCGACAAGACAGATATATTCTGTCTCCTCCCTTTCCAACCTCCAAGCTTATTTACTCCATTTTAACTTTACAACACTCAAATTGATGGTTTCACCAATAAATAACGTGAGTACTACAGGAATCAGAGGCAAAGTATAATTGTAGAAGCAAACTATCAGGTGCTAACACTGCACTGTCATTCAATACAAAAATATGTTTGTTTGGGAAGCTTACGTGGCAGAGACAATCAAGGTGGGAGTGTAACTCCCTCAGATCCGTTTTGTGTTTTTTCCATCAGTATGTCTCCAAGATGACATAAAATGTCTTTGACCTCTTTTCCCAAGAAACAGCCTCTAGCCATATATTTAACTTACTGGTCCACACTGAGATATTGTTTCAGTTTATAAAAGGCTTGGGATGTCTCCCATGATTTTCCATTGCAACATCTGAACATTTACAGTCCCTTTGCTTTGGAAGAGAGAAGTTTTTCCTAGTAATTCTAGTAGATACATGCTCAAACCTTATGTCACCACCTCAGAAAGGCCACTCACTTGGAAAGCAAAACCTTTTTCCAGAAGAAATTTAGCATTTTATGAAGAGAAAAATGGTGCAGTCATACCTCAGGAAAGCTCAGACATGATGGGTTTAAAGAAGCCAGGCATATTAACACGCGTGGATATTTTATACTCAGCAAATAATAACTCTTTGCCTGTTGATAAGGCTGACACAACAAGATGCAGCTTGTATGGAAGTGTTTTGTGGATTATACATTGAGAGCAGTGAATAATACAGTTTTTGCACAGATCAAAAGCAAAATGATTGCATAGCGTTACCTCATGCCTCACCAAAGAACATGGGTTAGCTAACAAGTGAAAGAAGACTTAGTTGCATAGACTAATCCTATCAGAGGATTGCTGAAGTCCTAGTCCTTCAACTACACCCTTTATTTTATGGACCCAGCTAAAAGTCATTTATGAGCTGGACATGTAGCCAACAAAAAAAGAAAGCCTGCTCCACAGGACAATCTGTCACATCCAAATGGGAGACATCCTCAGTGCACGGGAGGAATCAAACACTGGAAGTACTTTCATCTCTACCTCAACTACAAATGTCCAAAACAACTTGCCTAGACTAGATTCAGAGAACAAAGTTTGGGCAAAATAAATCCTATTTCACCATATGTAGTACATCTTGTATACGAGCAGGCAAATTTCACTTCACTAAAGGTCATATTCAAGTGGCTGAAAATATAATCAGTTTCTCATTGTTCTATCAACAGCTGCAAGCCATTAAGACATAACAGAAAATTAAATAATCTCACTGAAAAACAAACTATTACTTGCAACAGCATTTATGCTGCTATTAGAATTAGAGCCCAGAAGAAATGTTAAGTTATGATCCTACCACCACTGAAGGAAATCAAAGTCCTTGTAAGTCAACATCTGATCAAGGAGAAGAAAATGAGAATAAGTCAGTGATTGCGAAGTTTTCTGTGAATGCCCACACACGGTATTATATAATACAGTGCATGCACATGGAAGTGCTGGTCATATTATGTCAAGACTTATTTACAGGGAACAATCATATTCCCTCTTCTCAGATGACAGCAGTAGCTGCAGGGACTCAGTCATATTTACTTTGGTTTGGCACTGCTCTCAGAGGGGTGCCCACTGTGGGTGTCCTCTGCATGACACCTCGCCTGCTATTCTGGTCACGGCACAACACAGCATTAAAAGCTGGTTCAAATACTCAGTGTTAGAAATTCTATTTTAGTGTAAAAGAAGAGCTCACTGGATAAAGTTGAAATAAAATGCCTCAACCTTATCACAACTAAATTGTGTTTTGACCTTCCCAAGATTAAGGTTTTCAACAGAATTCAAACAAATACATTGGTTTTGGCAAATGAACTTTTTTGGACTTGTTTTGTGACACATTCTGACCACTTTAAATGTGCAGGCAGGGCACAAAGCTTGCTGCTAATGGGCCAGTAGGATCAAACCATTACATGTACTCCCTGTCATCGGTAGGAAGATAACAGCATGTCTTCCTTTTCTCATCTCATTACAAGGCATTTTTTTCATCTTTCACAGAAAGACAAGAGGATGTATATGTAGCACACAAGATTGTGCCCACAAGTCAGCTGGACTAGTAGCATTAGGAAAGCAGATATAGAGTGAGGGGTTTTTAATTACTTTTAATAAATACATTTAAAACTCCAATGCAACTCTTCTGGTGTTTTAATCAGCCTTAAAGATATAACTTCACAGGACAGTTCTGGTTCAAGTAGATTGCAATATGTCAGGATACCCATATGCAGAGATCTGCTACCAGCAGATAATATTGCCTGTGTTTCTTAGTAATTGATAAAATTGTTAATTTATAAGCAGGATGCCTAACTGAGTAGCCTTAGCTTTATGTTAAGATTCCCATAAAGATATGCTCCCAGACATGCCATACATAACCAGACGAAGGAAAGCTCAGGTTAGACCACTGCTCTCCCTAATTACCTGCTTCAGAATGACAAAATGAAATAATTTCAAAGAAAATGATACAGTTAGGGATTTTTTTAATATATGACTTTTATTCTCCACTTTTCCTTTTTACTGAAGGCCTACTTGGTGCTTAGCAACTAATACAAGCTATCTGAACTGTTCATTGCAGTCACTGCCATCCAATTAAGGAGACTTATAGAAAAACAAAAACATCAAAAGGTTATCGAACAAGCTCATCAAGAACTCATTTATTATGTCAAGTCATAAAAATGATCCAGAATTACCCAGTTCATCCCATGTGGTGCTACTGGTTCAGAACACAACACAATTTCCCTTTTATTAATGTGTATGTGTATTTTATATATACATAAAATATATGTGTATATATGTTGGGGGTTTTTTTGTTTTGTTTTTTGTACTCACCTAAGAGAGTACATAACTGTCGTTATCTAGAACAAGTTTCAAGGTAAAAAAAAGCAAAGAATCTCTGACACTCAGAGCTGAAATAACTAACACTCATTCCTCACAGAAGAAAAATTACTCGCAAAAAGTCAGTACTCTATGTAAAATTAAATAAAAACTTGTTAAAGACAAGATATAGGTAAAAGAACTATAACCAGACACTCAAAGCTGTGTAAAGCCATCATATTCAAAGCACGGGGCCAATAAATATCATCTACTGAAAAATCTTTTAGAAAGGGAGCAAAAGGAGTTCAATATCGCTACATTGTACATTAACAGAGGCAGCCCTCAGAAAGCTAAAGAGCTGTGTCCAAATGAGCTGAATAAGAAGGATCATGAATTCCTGCAGATTAAAACCGAAATATACAGTGAAGCAGGCAAAAGTACTTTGAGGCACAATTGATAAAAGGTATCGGTAATAAATCTACTTTTAAGTATATGAAGAGCAGAAAATCTGTCAAAGATTACAGAGTCAATTGATCATAATATAAAAGTAAAAACATATGAAGACACATTTATTTTCTTGCATTGCTGTTCATTCTGGGAAAAGCTGAGAAGACTCCCATGTCAAAACAAACAAAAAAATGGTGGGGGTCTTTTTTGGGATTTTTTTTGTTGTTGTTTAAATTAGCAACTCAGAGGAGCTCTCTGAAATTGAAGTGAATGTAGGATAAGTTATGGAACAAATTGACAAAATGAACTTAAATTGCCAAGACCAGATGGTATTCACCCAGGAGCTCTAAACAAACTCAAGGATGAAATAACTGAATTACCAAGGATAGTGTGCAGCCTCTCATTGCATTCATACCTGGGGAACACTATAAATGTGACATCAATTTTTAATCAACAGTTTCAAGGGAATCCCATGCGTCTTGGTCTGGTGTTTGTAGTGGGCAAGTAAGTGGCAACTTCAATTAAAACAAACAAAACACACAAACCCAAACCAAACCAACACAAAACCCCCACCAAAAATATGAAAAAAATAATCCAAAGCAAAACAACACAACACAAAACCAAACAAAGAATTAATAAGCAGCTGAATGATCAACTTCAGGAGTCAACATGGCTCTGAAGCAAGTTATGTCTTGAAAAACTGTATTTTGAAAGGAGCAAGAAACTCTATGAGTAAGAGTAATAAAGCAGATATCTACTTAGATTTCCAAAAGGCTATCTCATCAAAGTGGTAGAAACAAGCAACTACCGCATAAAAGGTGTTAGCATAAACAATCAGTTGAAAGGAGTAGAAACAGTGGTTGGAAATAAATGGTCATTACTTGCTGAATACTGGTTCAACCTTCACTCATGCTGGTTCTCACCCTGGTGAAGGACCTGAAAGAGGCTGAACAATGCAGTGAGAAAGTTTTCTTATTTTGTAAATATTAAGTCTTATTAAGGATGAGGAACAACAAAAAAATAGCAGGGCCAGAGAGCTCAATGGACAATAACGAGCAGGGGAAATTCAGTGTAGGTGGTAATAAAGGACGCACAGAAGAAAAAGCACTATCCCAGCTTCACATAATGATGGCCCTTACCACTGAGCTGACCACTACGACTCAGAAGTGGTATCTTGAGACTCTAACAGAAATAGGTACATAATATATAATTGTATAAATGTAATAGGAGGCTCCATGAAAACACCAGCTCAATACTCTGCAATGCTTAAAAACTTAAAGCTTAGGCATTATTAGGTGATAAACAGAACAAAATGAGACCATCATTATGCCATGGTTCTTTTGGATCATGAATATTATATGCAGTCTCTTCATCTCTTGGGGGAGTCTGGAACAGATTCAGAGGTGGGAAGCAACAAAGAGTAAGCATACAGGATTGGACTGCTCAGTAAGAAAGAGAGGTGACCAAATGGGCATATGATAGCGGTCTACAAAATAATGAAGTTCATGAATAATTTAAGAAATTTACTGGCCCTCTTTGCCAGTAAAATAAATGAGGCATCAAAGAAAGCCATTTGGAGCCAGGTTCAGAGCAAACAAAATTATAAGGTTCATTATACAGCATGCCCTAAGACAATAATAGCTGTATCCAGGAGAATATTAGAGGTTACCGATGTTTGCACTGTTTTCACTTTTCCACACGCCCCTATTTGTGGCCACTGTAGTAACCAAGATAGTAAGCTAGATGGATCCTTAGTCTGACCTGTCTCTTCTTTATTATTGTATTAAGTTGACGAAGCATACCACCTCACTTCTAGATTAATTCAGACACATCTGAACTACAGATCCAGAACAGCAGCTTATCTGGATTTCAGGATAAATATGGACACTTTTTACCACAACCCACAGCTTTTCAAGAAGGAGTTATCACAAATCTTAATATCATTCTCTACAAAAGCATGCATATAACAGATGAAGAGATTTTTAAAAGGAGAGGGAAGTCTTGAAATCAAAGAGATAATTGTTTCACTGTGCTTTCCTCTTGGCAATTAACTATCAGATTTTCAGCAGCTAAATATCAGTAGAGCTTCTGTCACTTCACTGCAGCTCCCCAGGAACACCCAAAGAGTCTCAGAATGGGAATACTGGTGCTGTCTGTCCTCATCAATTAAATAATGCTTGACATTGTTCCTAAAAATGAGAATGTCATGATCTATACTGTTAAGTTGCTAGCATGGTCCTATGAAATAGCACCACACCAAAACCTCATAGGCACACTTAAAAACCTAAGATATTCCAGGGATCCTTCCAGGTCGGTTTGCAAATGGACATCCTTTGAGATCAAGGAAGAAGATGGGTCTTTTCCACTGAAGAAAAGAGCTGGGGCGGGGGGAGGAGAGGGAACAAGGTAAAGAGCTTCTTTATTCTTTCATAGCCATAAATCTGTACTCAAATTTCCTGCTACTGTTGCATTTCCCATTCCATACATTTTTTTCTTGCCTTCCTGCCTTAGTGTCCTGGCAAGTCCTGTTCCTCAAACCCTTTGGTCTTTCCCCTCAATTGGTCTAATGGCAGGAGCCCTTCACTCTTGTATTGCTCTGCTCGAAGCCCCAGAATCCCCCTTTTTTTCCCTTTGCCACATCATCTCCAGCCCCCCAGTGCAGGAGAAGCTATGGGTTTATGAAACAGGACCTACTTTGTTTCATTGGTGTTGCCTGTACAAAGGCTAGAAAAAACAGCAAATTTCAGGAATATTCCAGTATTTGTAGACATGAAGTGCCAGGAAGGCATGTTTCTAGGATCAACATCTGATGTTTTCAATTTCCTGCTGTCTCTTGCATTTGAGGCAGTACATATAGCAGAACTGTATAGTGACCTATAGATATTAATAGTATGCAGCCTACTCACCTTTTCAGCTGAGTAAATTTCTGAGTTGTCTTTTTCTGTCAACTCCCAAAATAGCCAGCGGCTTACCTGAGACTATGTGCTGCATAACACATGTTATGTGCCCAAAGCTCATGTGGGCAAGGAAAGGCTGGGTGCACAACCGTCACTCACTCCAGGAGACAGCTATGTGGCTATGAATGGTATGTCACTGGTATGTAGTAAAGACATGAGAGATCAGCAGTCTGAACAGCCTGAAGTACATTCCCTTTTGTCGCAGATGAGCATTACATGATCTGTTGATATAAAGGAGCTGTCTAGTATCCCCACCACCCTCCACAATCTTCTAGAAATCCCATTTATGAAACAAATGATTCCTCCAAAGCCAGTGAGAAGGTGTGGATGAGGGCAAGTGTGGTTGTCTCAGATTTACACTTTCCAGTGGTCTTGGCAACAGATTTGATCCTACTGAAATCCTGACTGTGATGGAGATTGAAGTCTTTATACTATTTAACATCACTTACTTTGCAATGAAACAAGAATACACTAACTTTTATAAATGGATCAAAGGGCAGCAAGGTGGGTTTAGTCCAAACCAGTCAAGTAAACTTCAGGGATAACATCATACACGACCACATTAAATAGCTTAAGTAAAGAAATACATTTTGTCTTCAGATATAAACTGTGACAAATATCATTAGAGGACACAAGAAATCTTTCCCTCATTTCAACCATATTTATCTCAGTGCCTATTTGAGCCTCTTGGACACTGACTAGCCCAGCTGAGCGTTCTTTCCAGCTCTCCTGTTCTCTGCTCTTTGGAAACTCAATCCAACTGATATAGCCCAGTTATAAGCATATGAGGCCATTAAGAGTATTAAGCTTTTTGTAGTTCTTATGCTACGTAGTCTGGCATTTACTTGTATATGATGAAAGGCCCTTTTACACACTACTTGAATACAAACATTCTAGCCAGGTGATGCAGAAAAAACATACTTTTTGAGGTAGTTCAGAAATAGTATCAATTACTGGTTCACTCCTAACTTGTAAGGCTCTAGGCACTTGTAGGAGTTGCACTAGCCTCAGCAAAAGTGATTTACCCTATTTCCACATATTCCAGTATATAAAAATAATATAATCCCACATGCACACAAGACCTCACTCCAGTCACTCCCTGCACTGCTTCCTGCATCAAACTGCTCTGAGCAAGTCTGTTCCCTCCCTTATTCCCAGCAGGACAGAATAGCACCTAGACTTTGAGAAGTCTGGAGGTCTACATCTAAAACAGAATTCAGGGACTCATGGCAAGGTAGCCACTCAAAGCCCAAGGGAATTGTCTTGCTGCCAGAGCTATTGCTTTGCAGATATGCAAGTATACACCCTGGATTATATTTTTTTTTTCCCTGGTCGAGAGGTGAAAAATCCACCTTATATCCACCTCTTCCCACCCCAGAGACAGCCTGGCTCATCTCAGGGCAGTCTTCACACTATCCTACATCTACTGTTCTTGAATAGAAAGGGGACCTCTTCATTGGTACAGCTCTCAGTCTATCAGTTTAATGGAAAAAAAAAACTCAAAACAACCAAAAAAACCACAACAAACCAGAAACTTATGCTTTACCTTCTCAACAATCAAATAAATATTTTTTCTGCCAGTTTGATTATATTAAGTAGAAACACTGAAACGGAATTGATTCAAATACAATTGACAGTATTATATTAGACCTCAAAATCTGTTAGCTCTGCTGTAAGCATAAGAACCTATATATTTACCTTCCAAAGTTTTATTTTTTGCAAAGTAAACAACACTTGGGTGATTTAATTTCAAGGGAAGTGACATTTGTTGTTAAGTTTCTTTATATAGATTCCTGCAACAAATCGAAATTTAAAGACAACATTTGCTTCTTGGCAAAATGGCCCTGGATAAAGATGAAGAAAATATGAGATAAGAATAAAATTGAGATCTACATGGAAAAGATAATACCATTCCCTCTTAAAGATTCCCAAATCAGAAGCAGCCTATATGTAAACAGAGATTTAGATAGGAGGGCCTAGTATCTACGCTATTCAGGGACAAGGTTGTAAATCTCTTGTTAACCAGAGACTTGATGCCGGAAAAATACATTGTCAGTGGTAGGACTGAGAAAGGAGAGAAAAAAATTGCTTTGAGTACAAGTAAAGACTAGGTCTTTCTAAAAATACTCCTACAGAAAAGCAACTCACCTCCACATCAGCTAGATGAGTCTTGAAATGATTGAGCATCCCTTTTCTTTTGAGAGAAAAATGTTTTGTTTTGTGGTTTTGACCATGTTTGGGGTTGTTTTTTTTTTTTCTTTTTAATAAAACATGTTGAGAGATTCTGGCACGAAGTCATTCCACCGTATTAACTTTACAGTAAAGTTAATGTGAAGGGACTATAAAACCACAGAACTATGCTGAACACTAAGACAGGTCAGGGAAACCATAATTTTGCAAAAAGCAGCTCCTTCAGTAAATAAAACAATTTAAGCATAGTCAGGGAAAAAAGCCATTCACTTAGCATCCTCTGTGGCAAATGAAGTTTAGCTAGATCCAAACCTTTCTGCCTGTGGAGGAAACGTCTTGGGGCAGCATAACTTAGCCCTCTGAATAATATAAAAAAATATAAAGAGCTTCCTCATTGCACCATAATTTTTGCAGCAGCGCACCACTTTGCTTCTTGTACATGTCAGAATTTCTCTCCTTATTACCTCTTCCTGGCACTTGCCAAGTGTTTAAAAACCAGAAACCTATTCCTGGCCTGTCTGCTCCCCATGGCTTGCATGGCTGCGTCCCCAATGGGGTAATCACTGCACCACCCACCTGAATCATGAGGGTTTTCACAGGGAGCCTAGGGTTTCCAGCTCATATTCATGGACACAGAGAAAAGCTTGAGAGAATTTTGGGAAGAAGTTTAAGAATTAACCCCACTGCAGTGCCTTCTTGGCAAGGTGATAATATCGGGTGTGATAATTGTTCACCATTTCAAAGAAAACAACCCCCACTCCCTGCCCCAAACCTACAATCATATCCAAGTTGCTTAGCTGTATTAGAGAGCCTGGGCTTTATCTTCCAAAAGCCTTCCGGGCACAGCAGCACACATTTAGGTGCCTTTTTATTAAAACACCAAAGGTCTCTTAGCATATCTGTCCCACTGAGATTTTCTTTTTGCCAGAGAACAATTATACCCCGTATCTCTGAACTGTCATCCAACCTTACAAAAACAGCCTGCCGCTTGTGTCTCGCTGAGTTTTCCAAGGGAATAATTCAGTGTGGGGAGGTCAAGTCATCACTCTAGTAGAGGATCAATTTACCAGAATAGTTATTTTCAGACAAAGCACAGAGTTCATATTCATGTCAGCAAAGATCATAGTCAATATTACAACAGCTCCTCCTAGGATTTGCAGTCCCACTGTGAGGGATGAGGTACAGAACAAGCAACCCAGGAAGAACACAATATAAATTGAGTAGCTGGAAGGTGCAAGAAGCAGGGGATGGAAAATAAACAGTGCATTTTTGTTTCTGCTGTCTAGGAACTAACTCTTAAGTTTCAGGTATTAATAAAGTATGTGATTTTGAAATGTCATACTATTTGGGTTATACTCACTGAAACAGAAAGCCAGAAGATATTAATGAGAGAGGTCACCTGCCTACACAAACAGGAATTCTGCCTGGTTTGGCCCAGTGTTATTAATGAAATCAAGACAGGAAAGACTGGAATGGCATATGGCTGGCAGATGCAAGCATATAATTTGATGGTGCAGTGGAAAGAATTACTCAGTACCTCATTATCAATTCAGTATTTTCCAATTTCTTAGGAGAAAAAGACCTCACTTCTGGTTCAGTCATTTAGAAGTTAACCTTTCCACGAAGGCAATACGTGTCTGTTGCTTTTCAAATGTAAGCTTTATGCAGAAGTTACAGCACTATACAAGATGCTTAGAAAGGACTTTATGCAGTCACATAGTGCGTGCCCAGGTCCAGCTTCAGTTTTGTCATTTCTGATTGATGTTTGTCCAACATCTTCTTAAAGACCTCCACAGCTTCCCAAGGCTAAGAAAATATTACCTTTACTTTCAGATTGTGGCTTTTTTTTTCCCTAACACCTGATCTCTACCTCTGCTGTTGCAATTAAAGCTCACTGAGCAAAATGCTCAATGAACTCAGAGGTCTTTGCTCTGCTTTTGAAAGATTGAGATCAGATTGTTCCTTCATGCTTCGTAAAAACAAAAAAACCCCTAAAACAGCCTTTCATGCAAAGAATCCAAATCGATATCTCCTATTTTGAAGCTGAAACATTGATAGCAACATCCAGAGAGCAGCTTATCTGGAGATAATCCATTTTTCACTCAATCCAGTTTCCTAAAGACCATATTTCCCTAGCTAATTCACAAGAATTTAATGTGAAATAATTCCAAAATATCTCTTTCCTTTTAGGTCATCATCATGCTATCCAGACAGAACTCTTAAGTTCACAGGTAAATACTTAATGCTCTAGCTAAGTTAACTGCATACTATGGAAGATGACCAACAGACCATTCAAAGTATTTTTCATTGTTAAAAATTGTAGGCAGTGATCCTGCATGTCTTCCCTTTCCTGCTCCATCATTGTTTTTTTGTTTGTGGGGGTTTTTTTGTTTGTTTGTTTGTTTTTACAGGATGCATCTCTTGGAGGAAAGCCCAGAAAGATTATGGGATGGTGGTATACAACTAAACAGGTCCACCTCACTTTTTGGCCAGTGTACTTCAGTCCAATTCAGTTTACTTTTTCACATGACTGAAGTTGGTACGTGACTTTCACTTGGCATTGTGTAGTGAGCAGCAGCTTGAATTCCAAGTCATGTGGCAGCGATACTCTCTCCAAAACACTAAGTTCAAAGTTCATTCTCTCCACCTTTTCTGTCTACTTTTTCATCCTTTTATCCTTTTAAACATAGGTGGTTATGAAAGAGTGAAAAAGGCATTCTGTTCAGAAGTGAATATATGGCATACATTTTGTTTTCAGAAGAGCATGAACTGTACCCTACATTAACAGCTTAGATATCAACCTCAAAAACAGGTATAGGTTTTCTTGCTTGGTAAATCACGCACACCATGGAACATTAAATTACAACAACCTGAAAGCACAGAGAAATGGGACTTGATACCTGGAGCCAAGGTGCAGTCTTACATTGCTTAAATTTAAATTACCTTAATCAATTGTTTTCCAGAGACATATTTATCATATTTAGCTGGTTTAGCTGCAAGTATTTGCCTCACTGGTAGCTAACATACACATTTAACAATTAGAAGAGCACTCTACTAGATGTTAACTATTTTTTTCTCTGCTCCAAAACATAGCTCTTAATCGGATATTTAGCTATGTTTAGACTGAGTGGTTGGTGCATCCATCTACAAGCTTACCTGTAAGCAGTTAAGAAGTGGTTCTGCAAGTTCTCTGCTTTTTTGTAATTTTGCAGCTCACATATCCTTCATAACCTGAGGGAACCAGCTGGCTCTTTACACATTTTTCTAGAGTGAAGTGAAATTCAAACAGAAGCAAAAGGCCACATCTCCTGAGAACTCTTTCTTCTTAGCTGAACCTTTTCTCATGCAAGCAACCCCCATACACGTGCACAGGCATTAGCTTGGACACTCCTATGTCTACGGTAACTTGCCCACCTTACGTTTCTACTGCATCCCACACCTGTTTTTTAATCTGATTTCAGAAACACAGCTTCTGTACCATGATCTCCTCTGCAGCTACACAATACCATGCTACTGTATGCCAAGTCCAGTGATGAGAGACTGTTTCAGCAGCAATGCATCCAGCCCTTTTCAAGTAGGGCATACAACTGTGTGACATGCAGTGAAGTTCCCCTGTATGACTCACAGGCTTAATTTCCACTCACCCCTTCTCCCCCTCCCCATTAGCAAACTGCCTCAGAGGGAAAAAAGTAGAGAGGGAGAAGTGGCAATGTTTGTCTCACTGAATTCTGCCCATGCCAGGGACACAAAAGCATTAATGGAGAAGGAGAGAGTCTGGAAAGTGCTCTAGCAAAGCTGCCTTTGCCCCCTGGTTTAGACTGCAGAGGGATGGGTCAGGTGTTGCTCTTGTTAGCTGTTACACTCCCACGCTGAAGCACAACATTTTCTGACCACTCCTCACATATTGGCAACTACAGAAAGAGCCTATGACTGGAGCTAATGTCTGAATCTAAGGAACAGCCTTGAAGGAATTTCCTTGTTTTGCCTTCCATAAAGCAAATCAGATTAACTCTAGCTTAAGCCTGATGATTTACATTAACATATGATTTGTCTATATACCATTAAAAAAAAAGTTCCTCAAGCTAGAAAAGGGCCATATTTGGGGTCATTAGTTTCAAAGTCTGGAAATGAATCAGCAGTTTCGAAATTACACAGACAGACCAGCCAAGTACTGCAGCAAAACATGGCGTGTGACCACTCTTCTGCTTGTCTCTACTGTAAAAACCACCATGAGCCAAGGCTCTCATCTAAAACCAATCTTTGGACATTTCAGTAGAAAAGAAGTGATTCAGGATCACATGCTCTTCGGCTGAGGTTTGCAAAAAATCTCATGTTACAAGGCTGTGCCAAACAGAACGGCTGTGAACAAACCTTCCTCAGGAAGGGAAGGGGCTGAATCACAAAACATGAACAGGAGGAAAGCCCCATGCCTTTACCCTAAATTTACAGAATACCTCTGTGAGAGATCTGGGATGTTATTCAGAAAGGCTCTTCCCGAGCCATCTACTTTGTCTGGTTCCAAATAATGACAACTTTTACATCCTGATCAGAGATGTTCACAGAAGGAGACAAATCCCATGCCAGCCCTGTAAAAGGGCTATTAGTGCTTAAACAGATGTCTGTGCCATCAAAGCTTTGATGAAGACAGTCTCTGGAGGCCCACAAGGCTTTTTATGCCCCTGGCTTTTACACACCCTAGACCTGGTCTCCACACTTCACAGAGGGAGCTCCCTCCTTCAGTTTTGCGGTGTCCCAGGGCCTCGCCAGAAAGGACCTCCTGGCTACTCCACTAGGAGACAAGTCCTGGCAGTGCGTGACACTTCAGCTCCAGCCAGCTACAGTGTGCTGTCCAGGGACACTGGTGGAGAACAGCAAAATCAAGTTCAAAAGCACCAGCCCTGTTCATCCTCCTAATCGGGACTGCTCAGGCAGGGAGGTGTTCCTCGGTGCGGAGATAACTCTTGCAGCTGAAGAACTGGATTCTAATTCATCTCATCCAAAAGCTTGGTCTTGAGCTCTTATATAATCATTTTAACATGTATTGTTTCTTACTCTCTTTAAATGTAAGGAGGGAGGAGAAGGCAGGATAATTTAAGGACTCCCTTTTAAATTGCAAGTTGGCTTTGGCCATGAACCATTCACATAAACCCAGAGATATCTGATACACATCCAGACAAAGCCTTGCTGATAATTTGTCCCAACTCTTTATTGCCCAGCAAATAACAATCCAGAAATGAGTACTTTCTCACTGAAGCAATGCAGCCATTCCTCTTGTTCTGCATGCAGATATTCCCCCCAAGGTATTGCTCCATAAGCTGGCAGCTATAATCAAAGACCAAATAACTAGTTGGGCTGGGTGCTACCAATGAAACCCTCTTAAGGCTTAAACAATCAAGGCCAAAACCAAAACACAATAAGAAGCGTGGTATACACTCTATTGTCTCCAAATTCATAAAACTCCAGGTGATATCAAATAGCTACTAGACAAAAGCTCATGCTTTTTTTATCTGTTCCAAAACATAGATTGAAAGGTTTAAGCATTATGACCTTGCAATTCTCATCCAAATGAATACAGAATAATCATTATCTATAACAGTCCTTCACTGTAAAAATGTGCGTTCCCCCACCCACCCCTCCATATTGTGGCTTCTTCCTTTATGCACAGGAAGACTGCATTTCTTTCAACAAAAATTAATGAAGCTACCAAAATCAGGAATACAAACCCAGAACTGGACAGGGATTTAATACGATTTTAAAAGGACGTTTTTAGCTCTTTGTTTACTGAAAGAGAAGATATTGATGCTGGGAGTTTAAATATGTAATTGCCTAAAGGCATATGAAGGAAGCCACGCAAGTGACTTGTTTCCAAATTATTTTAGCAGGTCTTCAACCTTGCAGCTCCTATTAAACATATGTACAGCAGCGCTCCTCATATAATTTAGTAGTCTGTAAACAGAGATCTCTCTAGCATTAAGTTCCCACTCCTTAATGCCTTGGTTATAGTTTTCTCTCATTAAATCAGCTAACAGTTAAACAAAACTTTACACAGGAGCTAATGTAAGAAGATACTAGTTTGGGTGCAGAAATCCATAAACAAATATAGAAATCTATTACACAGTTGTGTTTTTCTACCCTTTTCTGTATTGCAGCTCATTCCGTGTTACCAGTTTCCCTTATTGTCCACCCCTGCCCTAGATAGAACAAATATTGATTAGCACAGGCAAACCTAGGACAGATGACAAGCAAGCAACAGTTTTTTTACAAGCAGACTGAGAATATAGCCTGTGCTCCTCCTGTAATTTTAAAGGTCTTTTTTTACTCCTTTTGATTTAATAAATTTCATAGCTGATGAACAATTTGGCTGCAGAATCTAAGAAAACCAAGAGCCTAAAGCATAACATAACAATTACAGCAGTCCTTATTTACTTTTGACTTTTAAACACAAAAAATCTGCAACATATCTTGCAAACTAGAGAAAACTGTGACCACTACAGTAGCAACACAGTAGATTATAAACAGACTATAAATAGACTGTTATTTTTAGAGCTCTGTGTTTCTTAATTGCCAATAAACTTACCCAGTTGTGAGCACTTTGTGAGGACTCAGATGAAAGAATGCACTCTCCAAATTTCCACAGGGCATAAAGACTCTACATTATATCTTGTGGATGGGATGCTGACATTAACTGACAGAAGCAGAAACATAGCAAAACAGATATTTTTAAAAGAGAGGAGAGGAAGAAGGAGACCCATTAGCTCTGCCCCTGGCCCCAGCTCTGCTTTACCTTGCTCAGCTGTGGCTCACAGGTGTGACGAGCTGGGGATGACCATCAGACCTCAGCCCTGGATGGAGCTTAAATCACCTCTGGGGGGACGTGAATCTCTATGGATTTGTATGCACCAAAGATAATTGAAGCCAAATGGCAACATCCTAGTGAAAATTTGTAGAAACCAGCTTTTGTCCTCACCAGGCATAGACTGATGATTTATGCAGCATGTAGCCTCAGTCAAATAGTAAAATCCTTTTTACCTTAGGAACTGCCATTCTGAGACAAAAAGTGTCTGTGTGTCTGTATTGGTGTGCCTATTCATTTTTAACAGTCAGATTGAAGTGACTGATGTCACAATTTTAATAACCAAAGCCAGAAACACCAGCAAAACATTGACAAGTGGAATTTGTTCACAGAGGTTTTACAAGCTCCTTAGGAGAAAGATCTACCTTAACAAAGACACATGCAATTATTGAGAAAATTACTGGGTGTTATGTGCTGTTTCTTTCAGTCCATGGCACCAGCGAGGTAAATACTTCAGACCAGACCAGACCAGCAGTCTTCTGAGAGGTGCTGCTCCTTCCCAGGGAATGAATAACCACTGCTGAGCGCCTCATGGCCTTCCTTTGCTGGCCTCCTCTTGGCACACTTCCCTGCCACCCTGCTGTACCTGTCACATCCCTTGTCATTTTTCTCCAGTCTTGCTGTCCCCTCAATGCTCCACATGTGTTTCTACCTGGGTTTTTCAAGTCCTTCCACCATTTTTGTGCTGGTGAATCCCCTTTTGTTTCCAAGTCCTTCTCCCTATCTTCTGAAGTTCTTCTGCTTTACATCAGCTGCCTTCTTCACCCTGTTTTTGTGACCTGATAACCATGTATTTTCAAAAAGATTTTTTTTCTTTTTTGTACTAGAACTGCAGCACTCCCTTTATTTACATGGTTCTGGTTGCTCTGCACACATTTGGTCTTGAAGTGCTCATCTAGCCTTTCCATCAGCGTTCATGGGCTCTGACATGGACTCCATACGGCCCATGCATCAGTATCCTTGAAAGTATCAGCTTCCCAGCAGAGGACAAGTCACTGACAAAAAGTATGGCTATTTGCTTTAAAGTATTCAATTACTCCTTTTTGTTTGCACCAGAGGTACTCAGCCATCATGCAAACAACCCCCTTTCTCAGGAATTCGAACAGTTCTCTAAGGCCAAATCTGTCTCAAGTATTTTCTTTGGTTTGATAGGTGTGGCAGGGGAGCCAAAGCCTAGTTTTTGGCCAAGGACATTTCACTAGAAAATGAGCAGCAATGAAGAGTTTATTCAAAGACGTAGCAAGCTTTGCACAGCTGTAAAAAGAAGTTTTATCACTATGAGTAACAGTGCCATCTGCTGACTCCCGCTACAACCATATTGGGATGGTTCCATAATAGATAATTAAGCAATAAATTTTTCCAAAATCCAATATCTTTTCACAGAAAACAGCTGCTGTTAGGGGTTTTTTAAGTCATCTTATAGGGTTTTGGGGTAAAATTAATTTTCAGTATGACTTCTGAAGTCAAGAAATCCTCAGCTATTTTCCTACAGACCAGAGAGACAGCAGAGTCTTTTATTAAATATTGCTCTGACAGCTATAGGATATTTGAATTACTGTTCTTTATTACACAAAGCACAGGAAAGCTTTGCATAGCTCTCCCCAATTTGCTACCTAAGTGATTTTCTGGGCCTGAAGAAATGAGCACCTACCTCTCCAGATGGAAGCAGGACTCTTGAAGTTTACAGACAAACTCAAAGCAGCAGTGTCAGAGCTCAGCTACTTGGAAGAGAAGCTGCTGCTTTTCAGAAAATTAAAAAAAAAAAACAACAAACAACTTAGTTGTTATCTACAGTGAGCCTGCCAGTCTTGGAGGCTAAACCCCAACCATTTGTCCCAAGGGATCTGACACTATGGGGACTGATGCTCATGAGATCTCCGCAGTCCTGATCACAGCCTTCTTCACATTCAGGCACATTAGCGATTTTAATTACTATTTTTAAGCTAGCGATCAGTTATTTTTCAATTAAAATGTGCTTGATGGAGCATTCCTTTCTAAGTAAGGAAGATTACTTGTATCATCCTTGTTCTTGACAGAGGAAAGCTTCTTGTCTGCCATTCACTTTGTCACAATTAGTTTCATGCAAAAGATTTTAAAGCTGAACCCCTAAGAAAAACGGTAAAAATACCCAAAAAAGATCCTGGCGTGGGGAAGCAGAGTAACTGCAAGACCTGCTGAGTCAACACAAATCCTCATGCATATGATCCTTTATCACGTATTTCTTAGCAGTCTGGAAGAATTTGCCTTTCAGCCCGCTATTGCCAGGCTGATGTGGGCTGGCTGCAAACAGGAGATGCAATTTGCTGCTTCTTCAGATGTTCCTTTCCTGCCACCCCAGATGGCTGAGTAGCATCTACAGCTTACACACTATAGAAACCTTTGCTGTGGGGCTGGCATCGCTATATAATACTTTGACCAGTTCTAAAACATTATCATATCATCATACCAAGTTTCCTAGGCCCAAACTGGCAGAAAATGAAGCACGGCAGATTTACTTATCTAATCTTTATTCTGTGTTAATATGAAAAAGCCTGGATGGATTAAGCATATGTAAATTAAAAGGCAAAGACAAAAAGTGCAGAAAATAAAGAACAGAAACTGCATATACAGTCTACCTTAAAGACTAAGGGTAAGTTTTGGGCTTGTACAGTGTTGGACTTCGTGTGATACAGCCAAATTCTGAGATTATGAGGACCACAGCAGTAGCTAGGGGTGAGTGTAGGAAGGTAGATAGCAAATAAATTTCTGAGAGCTGTGGCTGCCAAGGAGGGATTTCACTGAAGGCTTTGGCAGAGGTTTTTGGAGCCTTGACTGAGAGGCTGTTAGAGAGTTTATATGAAATAATTAAATAAGAGAAGACTGAAATTAATAATCCTGTTGAAGAGGGGCCTTTGACTATGTAGCCATGCACACTAGCTTGCAAATACACTAAAATGTTTATGCAGTAACCTCCTCTTCTGGGTCTGCTCCACTTGAGTCAACGAGCGTTCTGCAATTCCTTCCAGCAGGTGTAGGGCAAAACTGACACTGAGCCAGTGTTCGTATGTGTATATTTTTGCTTCCATCTGGTAATGTGAAAGGAGGCTGTCTGCTTTTCCTTCCAAACTGCAAAAGGGAACTTGGGAAGTAGATTGAACTGTCATAATCAGTTTGATGGTAAATGAGGAAATAAGTCTATGCCTGGCTTCACTTTCTCCCTTTTCAGTACTATTCAGTGTGCACAGAATTCTTATCTATTTATCAGTTTTTCCTTTCATCTGGCTTGCTCTCTCAAACAGAAGAGGAGGGAGGGGTTTGATGCTTAAAGAGGCCCAGCTGAGTAAATTCTACTTGAATATGCACTGCCCATCCAGCCAAGGGTTGCTTCATATGTCTTCCAGGCTGTGCTCCGGCAAGTACACCCCAGCATGAAATACACTATTTTCTTTTCAGTGTGATGTTTCTGATTTCTGGTCAGCTTGCTGCCCTCTGAAATCACTAGCAGAATTCATCTCCGGAAAGCTGTTACTTATGCAATTCATATGTATTCCTGTATTTCTGCCTCAGCCCATCTTACTCTTCCGTATCTCATGTTGTTGTGAAGATGGTCTTCAATTCATCACATTTTTCAAACTAAGTTTGATTTCTAATTCTGCTCTCCAGCATATCCAGAGTCCTTCCCAGCCTGGTGCAACCTGCAAATTTAATGATGATATCACCTGTGACAAGCATGCTTTTCAGGACGTCATCCATACTGGCACTTCAGAGATCCAGGCTGGACTGCCAGCCCATGAAATCACTTACAGGGCTGGGAAAAAACACACTAATAATTCTGGAGTTTATACCCAGGCTTACTGGATAACAGGGTCAGTTCAAGCACGATGTATTAATAGTTCTGCCCACGCAACCACATGATAGATACTGGTCATGCTTGGAACTGTGGCAAGGCACCTCAGCTGGTCCATGAGAAATCCAGGAGAATGGTTCTGGAGTTCTTCCCAGGAACGCAGGAAATGCTACATACCTGGACTTTGAAAAAATCCAGCCTGGACTTAGGAACAAGACATATATACATCATTCTGCTGTGTATTATTCAGCAGTGAGCCTAGGACTATGTAGAAGTATGTGTGTACCAGGTGTGGGGTGGCTCTTCCAGCTATATTTGCACATGTAAGATCCAGCGCATGCCCCAGAGGTTGGCCAGGTACCCACAGAGGTTTCCAAGGACTCTCAGTGGCATGGGGACACCTGTCTCCTGCCCTACCTTAATGAGAAGGGATGGGGCATCATCCCTGGCAGGAGAACCCATAGTGTCTGTTCTACAGGGGTGCAGTGCTCCACAACCATGCCTCTAGATTTGGAGAGTACAGGTGATTGATCTGGATTCTCCCTAGTGGATTTTCTGTGTCATTACAAAAATCAGGAGCTCTTCTGTCTTCTTTTTACCTTCATTTTTTCTTGTCTCCCTATTTTCCTCTCTCTTAACACTTCTCTCTTTATTTTGACAATTTTGGATTTGATTTAGCTCCAGGTTAAAATACTTTAGTGTAGCTCCATGAACAGTATAGAAAGATATTTCAGCTCATCTTAAAATAGACAACTGCATTTGGTCAGCTGTGCATTTCTTCAGGATCCACTGCCTGAATTGACAAGCTTTCTATTGACTATATTTGGAAATTAGAGACCCAGTTTACATGTAGATGTCTACACTGAGGTATTTTATTCTGAAAATTAATCCTACCCCTTTTGTCATGAGTCTGTGCTGCAGCTCTCTGCCAGGTCACCGTGCAAACTGACAGCTTTGAAGTTCACCAATATCTTTTCCAGGTAAAATAAATCCATCTTATCCAGATTAGTCTGTTGGTGTCCAGCTGCCCAGACAATCTTGTCCAGGTGTGATCTTTTAATTATACCTTTGTTTTCTTCTCCCCCCATCATCACAAACAATTCTTTCCAGGGGATACCCATGCCAACAGGGACACGTTGCACAGTTTGTTTCTAATTGCCTTCCCAACTTTATTTCAGTTTTTATCAGGAGAGTTTATCTTAAAATCTTAATTTCTGTGATGGAGCATATGATGCTTCTCATTCGTAATTATCATTTTTTATGTATTTTAATAGGATGAAAGACAGGGTTAAATGCTAATTGAACTGCCCCCTTTTAACTCCTTACAGAAAAATCCTTCCTGCTAGAGGCACTTTCATACCGAGCAGCTTCAGTGCCATCTTAAACATGACAGAGCCATCCTCAACAACTCCTGAACCAAAGCATTTGAATCCTTTTCAGAACCTCGTGGTCTATGGTAACTGCCACAGATGCACCCCAAAAATCAGTTCAGGTGGGTGGTAAGCTCCGAACAGACTTTATTCTAATAAAACTGTTTTGCTGACAACCAACTGTAAAAAGGGTTTATAAAAAATGATTCAGCACTCCGACAAAGTTCAGATACCGGTTATGAGTTCAATTACTACAAAGCCAATTCAAACTCAAGGAATCACAAAACTCTAGAAAGATGGTTCCAAATGCACATCTTTCCACTCATAGAAAATGCAGACTCTAAAGGGTACCCAGAGGATCGCTTACCAATAAGACATGGTGTCTCAAACCTCGAGGAACTTTCCTTAGATAGCCACTCTAAGAAGGAGAGTCTTTGACTCCAAACCCACTGCTCCAAGGAAGACCAAAACAATAGGGGTCTCTAGCAGGGTCCATTTATACCATAATTGAATCTGGGTGGTTGTCATTTATGGTAGTGGTCCAGAAACTTCTCTCAGCTGAGCTGCTTCATTGGTCAAGGGCACTGTCTGTTGACCAAGGGGTGTGTGCATGACCACTGTGGTCCATTGGCCTAGAAGTTTCTGGTGCTTTCAGTGGAGGGGAGGAAAGGGGAAGAAAGAAGAGGGGTGGGGAAAGTGCATCTGCCACAGTAACATTTATAGTGGTCCGCCTACCTGGTTGTAGTGGTAAGATGTGTTCATGTCTCCTGCCTTACCAATATTCACTTCCGTCAATCCAGTCTGTTTAAAGTTGGCTTGCAGAACATCATTGCATGCTGATTTACATTAACAAGAAACTGGTGAGCAATCACAATGGTTTAGGTACTGGGAAAGATTTTTACTCATTGAAAGAGTTCCTTTTTATTGAATGAATTATAGCTGGGATTTTAGCATGATCATTATCACTTGAAAACTAATAATCCTTTTTAACCAGAAACAGAACTCCCTGTGGACCTCCTGCTAATCTGATGACGGGACTGCTACTGACTGCTTTGCATGAGGAGTGAAATCAGTGTAGTCATGGTACAGTGAGTTCTACTACTGTAATACAAAATAGGCTCTTGTGCAGATACGTATCTGCAACGTGTGGCAATATTCCATATTGTCTGTACACAGTGGGATTTTTTTCTGTGGAACCCATATAGCAGAATTACTTCTCTAATTTCTATGCCAATACATTTCTCTGTATAGAGGTGAAAAGGTGCTCGGTGAACAGGTCAGTCCTAATATCTATTGCCTAACAAAATATCCATACGATGGCTTTTGATCTTCAAAGCAGACAAAGCCTATTAAACATACAACACATCCTCACCTGAAAGTCTCACCTGTACCCAGGAGTGGGTCATGGAATTTCCTTCCACAGTTATGGTCACAGTAGAATAACAGTATATAGAAAAGCTAAGGCCTGGGGGGCTGAAGAGGTTCAGATGTGGGGTTCCAGTGACATCACACATTAGTACTTTGATACCGGATCATAATTTTGCCCTCCATGGAGATAAAGGAATTTGGAGCTTGACCTACAGTTTTTGTTTATGATATCTATTTTGATGACTGACTATGAAGTTTATCAGCCTGAAGGACCATAGATTCTGATTTATGCCCCTGTACTATTAACTGGAATTGCCTAGTTTTTTAACAGAATATTGCAGTGGAGAGAATACAAAAGACAAGGCAGCAGTCAGTATGCTGCAGAGGTGATACTGTTCTGGCACAAGTTTTTGTTTTATTTTTGGATGTTCACTGAATTAATCCTTTTGCACTTCAGATTACACAACACAGAAAGAATCAGCAAACTGACATTCTTCTCCTCTAATACCTGTGTGTGATTTTAATCCCCAAATTTCTATTTATAAAACTGAACACAATTTAATCAAAAAGAAGAGGCTGCATCTACAAAGATTAATAAATCATGAAAAGCTATTTCAGCTACTTTGACTAAGAAACTACTCAATCTAGGAACTACTCAACACTTAAAACTGAATCCAATGTATTCACTGCATGCACAATACACATTTGAGACTATAAAAACTAACTGCTTATTCTGGAGATTTTTTAAAAAACATAAAGTGAGTCAGAAATATTTGCAATCCTCCACTGGCTCATTACAACCCACAAGTTTGGGATTTTTTGTTTATTGGTTCCTGTTTCTTCATGTCATCTTCTGTAGCAGCGCTTAGCTGCAGTGCAGGCAGCACTTGGCACTTTACAATACCTCCCCCAGGTACAGGGGTACTACATCCCCCAACCCTGGTGGCCCCATCCATTTGCCATGGTAGCGACCATCTGTGGAGCTGGTACTGCTCCTTTATAAGTCAAACCTCCCAGCTGAGAACTGTGGGCTGATGGGGGACACCACGATGGGAAGACATGAAGGCAATGCCTCTAGCTACCAAACCGACCCTGTTGTTTCAGTGCACTTCCTGCACTGAAAGTCAGCAGCATTGTCCATGTGGGGATGTTGTCCAGATTCTTAGGGCCAGTGCTGCACACAGAAGGGCTCAGGCTCAGAGCAGGACTGCATCTGAAGTCATCCACACCATGCTTGCCAGTTTCTTCCTGCAGACGACTTCAGATGGGGCCCCGCTGAGGCAGCTTGGGCCTCTGTTTTTGTCCTTTTTCATTTGCTAGCAAAGTCATGAGCACAAGATTTTTCTTCAGATGTCAGCAGTACCCAGTGATTATTCCCCTGCTCACTTATAACTGTTTAGTAGCTGAATCACTTCCCAGCCAGCAATTGTGAACTCAGAGATGGAGGCATCTGTTCACACAAGCTGAGGTGTGGGAACAAATTAACTCTAGGTTTGGAAAGGAGCGAGGGGAAAGGGGGAGATCATTTTACATAAAAGTATCTCAAGCCCTAAGGCAGGCAAGACAGTCCAGGAAAATGCCCCACACTGCTCAGCAATGCTATATGAAAGAGATTTCTCAAAATCACCCAGAAGCAGTTTTTGAATTTACTAATAAAATATCATGAACAGCAGTAAAGCTGCAGGGTTGCACCTTATTATTGTCTGTTCCCATTCTGATTCAGATCCTCATTTTGTAGCTTGGCCTAAATGGTTTACCAGATTCTCTCATTATGCATGGCAATATGATTTGATATTTGTTCTGGTGCAGAAAAGCTTTCACCAGTGCGAGGTGATTAAGAACTCATCAGTCTGGAATTGTTGGGTTCTGCTGGCTGAAGTGCCCCTAAGCCTTTGAGCCACTAAACAGAGAGCCCCATTGTTTTTTCCAATTTCTTTTGCTCTCTTATATGGCTGTTCACTGTATTTCCTAAATGCAACAGACTGTCTCTCAGCATCCGAGCTGGTTTCCCACCCCTCCTTCTCTGATGGAAGCCTATTCAAGAACAGTCCTCACAAGCTTTCTCCAAAGCTGTTATGTGGTCTGATAAAAGCTTCATGGACAAACACGCAATCAGCCACTTAAAAGCATCTTTACCAGAGGAATTCTCTGCTTTCCTGATGGCAATTTTCCTGAGGTTAATTAGAATATGTCCAATTTTCATTGTATTTCCATCATCACAGCTTCCCTGCAAGCTGCTATAAAGCAGCACAGACTTTTACAGCTCTTACCTCTCACAGTGACAGCTCTAGACTTGGCAAAGCGTGAGCAGGGAGGGGAAAGGAGGAGGGAAGGGGTGAGAGGAACGTGGTCAAGCCTGAGACAGAAGCAACAGTAAGAGTTTGTAACCTTGCAGAATTCACCCAGGAGCCCTTCACACAAAATCCTTCCCCTATGGACTAATGCACACTTCCTTGTGAACCCTGCAGCCAGTGTTAGATAACAAAAAACACCAAACCTCCAAACAAACAAACCCCCTGAGGTCTGGCATAACTTCAAAATTAAAGAATGGGCCCTCAGAAACAGATTTTGCAACCTATTTCTTGCAAGAGGCCTGATCTGGACAGCTTCAGGCTCTTTTTGGAAGAATTGCCACATGTAAGCCTTCAGTGTGTGATTGCCCTCACCAGTGAATATACGTCAGCATTCCTGTGATCTTGTATATCTGTGTGCATTAGCATCAGGAGCTCTGAGGGATGGTTAGTGATTTCTTGCTTCCAAATCCACAGGAACAATAAATACAGACATTTTGCAGTATAGTTTGGGCTTAGGTTTGTACAGGTAGTGCTTTGGGTCTGTGTTTGGTTAGGTTTGCTGGTCCCTGGACACCAAGAGTCAGAGCAAACTGCTGTGCCCTTGAGCACGCACATGCTGTGATGCAATTAAAAGTCACCACCTTTTTCCTTTGAGTCAAGAAGCAGAAGCAGCAAATTAAGTGCTGCTCCACTGCCGCCATTTCTAAAACCACAAAAGGACTTGTACATGCAGCTGACTCTGAATGAATTTTCATAGCAGCTCCTGAAAAAGGAGAAGAGCTGGGAGCTCTGTTTGTCCTGGTAAGGGCTCAGGAAACAGGAGAGTTAAGCAAAGGCACAAGCCATAACGCTGCACTTCGTGGGGCAAGCAATAGGGCCGGAGGCCCCTTAGATCTGAAGGAAACACATAACAGTGGTGCTGAGGACCTTCTTAGCAGTACAGACACCTCTTTCTCTGGCTGACAACTTTTAAAAGCACAGGGTAACTATAATTTGGCCAAAAAGTAAATTTGGCCAAAAAGTAAAAAGGCAACGAGCAGAATCACTGGCCAACCGGCAGGCATCCAGGCCTCATCTCCACAGAAAACTAGTCTAAATAGTTCTTCTGCCCAATGTGGGTGTTCAGGTGAGCTCCAAACTGATTCAGAGCATCTGTGAGATCACACTCAATTGTCAGCCCTGTCCTCTGCTTGTGTTCAGTACTGTAGACGGACAATTTCAGACACCCTGATGCAGGGTGACTCTTGAGTTTTGTGAACTAGGTGGGCTTGAAATGACAACTTAAAGAAGACGACTTTGCAAACAGGCAGCTCCAAATTCCCATCAGCTCTTGCATGTCTGCTCAAAGGTCAGGCACCAGGGCAAAGTCAAGCCACAAACACAAAACTCTTACGAGGCTTTTCTTCAGAGTCAGAAATGTAGGTAGAGATTCATAGAGGGTTGGTATTATTATAAGCGAAAATTATTATCTTACTGGCACCTAGATATTTAGGTGTTTATTCATCTTCCACTCTTGATAAAGTTAATTAACAGATCTCAGGATAAATGGTTTAGTTATTTACTGGAGAGCTGGCTATTTATGTGGTAATCACCCTCACCATTCATATTCAGTTGATTAATCTCTAAAATAAGCTGAGGCCCTGTGTGAATTGATAACAGCAGATCCTCATTTTGGGCGGAATTCCTGTCAGCCCCAAATGTCAGCCACTCTCCAACATGCCAGTAATCACCAGGTGAAAAAAAGAAAAAGGGTTTAGAGAATGAGAAAGTCAAGGCTTTGTTAGACCTCACAAATCTTTTTCATCAGGAAAAGAAAAATTATCATCTCCCCTTGTTATCTTCGGAAAGGTTAGCAGTTAATGAAGTCAAGCAAATTTGCATTGATAAGCTGAGCTGGAACAGTACAGCACTACTACAGTCAAAAGAGCAAGAAAATCTTTATCAGTTCTCAGGAAGCCTGTTGTTTGTGAGATTGCTTTAAAACAAAATTATATCAGAAAAGTGAACTGGAGAATTTGAAAGTTAATGCCAAAACAGAATATCAGACAACTTCCTGGCACTTGCCTGCTCTGCAAAAATGCTGTGGTTTCCTTTGCCCAGACATAGCACAACTGCTTCAGCTGCACCTAAAATAAAAAAACAAAAAGGACCACAGAATAAAGCCATTCTGAAATGTTCTGACATTTTGAGTGTGCAGTTGGAATTGCAAGACATGATCACTGGGCATTTTCAACAGTTTCTGGAGGAGCTGTTTAAAGAGCATTCCTCATCCAGCATCTTAGCAGCGCAGAGCTGGGCTGTAAAGTTTAATGCTGAAATATCCCATCACAAAGAAAAGTCTCAGATGATAATAAACTGGCAAGCAAATTTGTATTGGTGAAATTCATACTGGATCACATGTACATTACATATTGATCTTCAGAGAACAATAGCGATGAAGGGATTTAAGTCAACTTTGTCAATGTATTGTATTTCTGCATTTAACAATATTGTATATTTCAATATATTGAACAAAATTATAAGAACATACCAGGAAAACTCCTCAGTTAAGAATTTATTTTAGTTGTTTCCCACTGTCTTCCATTAGTCCTTGAGGGGAAACGAAGGCACTCTGGGCACTATACAACTGAACGGAGCAGTCACCATGCCAGCAAACTTTGCTAGAACAAGGAATTCCACCAGTATGGATCTAGGAAAGCCTAGGTTCCCATAAATAGGTGTCAGATAACCCCTGATTCCTCTGGCCATGATAATTCTTGCTTCCTATTCTTCCCAGTATTCCCATCATGGACTGTAAATATTTTCCAGGGCCATATATATTTTCCCACTCCTTTCATGCCTGGAGATAGTTGTTTGCATCTGCCCCTAAGACATTCCTGTCTGCTAACTTGACATCAGATATCATGAGCTCTGAAAATTGCCCCAGCAGCTAAGAGGAAACAATACTCTCCTATTCTCACTAAGTCAAAAATTCAAGTTACGTAGTAGCTACTGGAAGTCCACCTTATCATGGAATCACTGCAGAGCACAAAGCATCTCTTAACTGACTCTGGGATCACCTTTCACTGTTATGAAGAAAAAAAAAATGCCAACTAGCCAAGTGCGTTTTATCAAACCAAATCGTTAAGTAGTTGAATAAAGAACTGGAAAGAAAGAACATTTTTAAAGTAGATATTTATCCTTCCATGGTTTTGAGAATCAATTTTTTCCTCTCTCTCTCTTGTTTCTCTTAAAATATATTTCCATTCCATTCCTTAGAAACAATTTGTTATAGGAAACATAAATTGTGAAACATCTCATTCGACTCATTGCTTTTAATTCACTCTAAGTTCTACAAAGAAAATAGACAAAATGAGTTCATATCATAGGCAGAGTTTTGTTTTCTAGATTCCCTCTTCTCCTCGTCACTAACTTCAGGGGCCCTGCGCTCACACATACTGCAGTATCCTCAGTCCCATCTGCAGTGCTTCCAGTTCCTAAGCTCCATTTCTGCCCCTGCTGCAGATTTCTGTCTCCTGCACCCAGCACCCCTGCAATCCCCCATGTGCTGTTCCTGTGTCCCCCCCCATCCCACTGCCACGTGTAGCCTCATTCCATCCCACCACCTCACCTATGTTTGGCCTCTAGACTGAACAAAAAGCAGCAAATAATAGGACAAAAAGCAGCAAATAACTGAAGCAACTGGGAGCTGTGTATGTAATGACTGGCCAGCAAGCGGTTGCCTCAGGACTGCAAGGCAATGACCAAAGTCTGCTTCTCCCTTAGTGCAGGCACTAGCAGGGTCTCTCCTCTGTTTTTGGCAAAGACTGTAGGAACTTGGTATGTCTGAGATATTACCCCTCAATTCCTTTGCCAAATTTAACTGAGGTGACACAGCTCGTGCAAAAGGACAAGGGGAAGGAAGGAGAAGATTGGACAAAAAGAGGCAGGCAGAGCTGTCACATCATTGCTTTGATAAGAAAACAGACTACTGCTCCCAGCCAGCTCTGAAAACACTATGTCCTCAGATGATGTGCTGTGTTTGGTTTGTCTTCTCCTTCCCAGCAGTCTTACTGAGAGTAAACAACAAGAGGAGAGGCTGTTCAGTTAGCCACACTGAAGGGTGCAAAGACAAGCCTCTCTGAAACAGAATGTCCATATGCTTTTCCATCCACCCAACATCCATCCTGGCAGTATTTGAACAAGATGCAATGAGTGGACCTTAAAGTATCGTTCATACATACAAATTATCACAGTCTGATTCCATTCACCACACAAGCATTTTATTATTAGAAAACAAGCTATTTGGTGCCATGACAAATACAAGATGTCAGATTCTGGTTGCACAGATATTCATTGTTCTGTTGCCAGTAATACTCCCAATCTATGCCAGTGGAAACAATGTACTTGCCTTAACAACACATGAATGAGACAACTGCAAGGATTACTTCTAGCAAGGCACCTGCTCCCCGCCTCTGCAGAGACTTCTCCTGGGAAGGACATGCTTCCAGAAAGGAAGGACATGCTTCCAGAAATGTCCTTCAAGTGTGCCTGGAGGAGCTCTAACTGCGGTGTGATCTGAGGCAGCGCAGAGAGAGAGCTTGGAAACACGAACTATCCCAGCACATTGCTCTGGTGTGTGTATGTGATTTTATTTTATTTTATATTGTTTTATTTTGTTGGTGGTGGTTGGTTGGGTTTTGGTTTTTGGTGGTGGTTTTTTTTGTTTGTTCTGTTGTTGTTTTGGTTTGGTTTTCATTATAGGGAGGGATAGGTAAAGACGAAGGGAACCAGCTAAGTTACTCGCAGGCACATGGGATGGGAAGGGCCTCATTGCCCTGCCCAGTTTCTGCTCTAAGGGCAACAGGCACCGTGGCCTGTGCAAAACAGTTCTGTACGGCTTTTCTCTCTTGTTACGGCTGCTTTTCTGTGCTTGTCCTTTGAACTTCTTCCTATCACCCCTGGTCTGGTTCTCACTGACGTGAATCACACACTTTTACATACTGCATATCCCCAGGCAAAATATCTAATGGAAATGCAACCACAGTTTAGTCACAGTTTGAATTAGATCCACTCAGGCACACACTATAGGGGGGTTTTGTTGATTTGTTTGTTGTGTATGTACTGGCTGTTAATTTTTATTGCTTGTAAACTTTCTCTCTATAAAATCTGTGTTAAAGCTGGACTACCATGTTAAAGGAAAGTTACCAGATGGGGAAAATATGGTTGATTAAAGTGGCTGTTTCCATGTTTGCTCAGTGTTGTGACACATCTTCACATTGGGTAAGGTGATTGGCAGAGAAACAACAGCAGTGAGCACTGATGAGTGTATGCATCATGTATAAATGCCTGGAGCTGAATAAAGCTTGGATTTGCAAACTTCACAGAGCTCCTGAGTATGATTTATTGCAGGTTTCGCTGTAAAAAAAAAAAAAAAATGTTTCACAGTTCCTGCTCTAGACTGAACAACTGAATGCAAAATGAAGAAAATGCATGGAGACTGTCTCAGGGAGGGAATTAAGGTTATTTTAATACTACAAGTACTCTACAGAAGGTACAATCCTATTTATTCCTGTGTGTATTAGCTTCTTTCTTGCCATTCCAGGCAGGAAGGGTGGTTTTCTTTTTAAACCTGAGTTTCCAGATCTATCACAGACCTTGAGTGTGGTCTGGAACTTATGTCATCTCCTGTTCCTTCAGCATCCCATCTATAAAATGTGGATAACAGTTCTTCCTCCTTAGTCTTGAACCTTGCAAATTTTGAGTGCAGCTTATTCATGTATGTGTGTGTGTGTAGGCATATACTGAGATATGGACAGAAATATACAGACTCTGATTTTGCTGGCCTCTAGCTGGTATAATAAAGTGAGAATAAATAGCTTTCAGTAAGGAGCAAGCATGGTGGACAATTCATTAACTCACCTACTAGTCTACAAATGGACACCAGTTAGACCTGTAAGCACTGGTTCTAATGATGTGCTGCAGGTAGCAAACAGAGATGCAATGGACAGGTTTCAAGAAGATTTGCACCTCAGGATATTTAAACATCTAAAAAGGGCTTGTTTCTTTAGAGAGGGACAGCACTATTAGCCATCCCTAGCCACTGGGGTGGAAAGCCCAAAGGCAACCCTGCCTAAACTGTTCCCTGGGTGCAGACGCCGCTGCGCTGGTTGCCCACATGCTGTTGGACATCTTGGCTCTGTGACACAGGACACTGGCAGCTGGTCCCATCCTCACTGCATTGCTTATGGCAGGCATTGCTTCAGTCCTTGTGGATGCTGTACCAGCTGCTGCTTGTCTCATCTCACACCCATCCTGAAAAAGCCTGTTTTTCACGCTTTCAGCCTATACTTGGCCAATTTTCCCTTCAACAATAGCCTCTCATTGTTTCACTCTGCTCTCAATTCCATTATTTACAGCAGCTAACCTAGAGCTGACTTTTCTTTAGCCCAAAATATACCTTGCTGTCAAGGCAGAAGTCCCTGATGTCCGCTTTGTATTTGTTGCTGGCCTGAGGCGAAGCTTGTTCTTGTGTGGTCCCTTCACCAGGGATCGTTCATTTTCTCCATTCAGCTTTCTTCCACTAAGGGCCAGGTTTCACGGAGGGCCCTAACTTGTCCAAGGATTGGGCTTTTTCTGAGATAATGTCAGGACAGAGGACCCAGAGAGGTTTCCCCTCCTGGCCGGCACTTCGCCGCGTGGGGCAGAGCAGGGATGCAGCAGCACTTGGGAAACAGAGCTAGGGCAGAGCAGGAAATTAAGAAAGTGTTTAGACAAGAGTTTCTTCTGAGCCAAATGGACCCCAGATTTGTATGGAGGAGGAATAAGGTCACCATTAAGCCTCATCTGGCTCTCTGAGGCTTGGGACCAGCCTACTATGAAATTAACTCCTGCAGAACCAAGGCCTGCTCCATCTGTGAGGTGCTGGTTACAGCTTCTCCAGGAGCACCTGTGCATTGCTGAATTCACTGAAGGGAATTAGTTAGGTTGTTATATGGAGAACTGAGTGCCGGATAACCCTGTGGGGCCTTGCTCCCTCAGTCCTGCTTTTGCATCCATTTATTGCAAGTGTAGCTTGCAAAGCCTTATGGGGAAAAATCTCAGCTCAAATGAAAGAAGAAGAAAATTGTTTGTAGCTCTGGCAGGGAACACCTGCAGAGAGGGAAGCTGCTCTCCAGTTACATCAAAAGCTGTTCCGAACACGTATGCACTGTGCAACAAAAAGCTCTTCACTTGGGCAGAATGGGGGAATAAGGTAAATCTGGGTGGTGATGAGATGCGTTTCAGAAGATTTCCCACAATGAGGTGGCTGAAAGGTTATGGAGGTGTGGGACTGGCTTTTGAATTTCCCAAACAAAAACCAAAGTGAAATAAGGACAAACAACCCAGAGTTTATGATAATGTTAAGCTGACATGATTATTTGTAGACCTCACTGTATAATAAGAGACACTTTTGCTGTTTGGGGACAACCCTCGTGGTTGGGTGACAGTCTCTTGCTCCCAGACCCTAGAGGCAGCAGAAACACCAAACAGCTGGAGGCCAAAAGCAAGTGCTGAGGATGGCACTAGTGCAAAAGACATTTCTGATGATCACAACTTTCTTCCCATTTCTGTCAGCGATGGTTTTTTCCCTAAACCCTGCTTGATACCCAAAGAGCTACATTACCTGGTGAAAGCCTTTGCAGTGCATAATTGTTATTTATAGAGGACTAACCAACAACGTGCAAACCTTGGTGATTAATTTTATTTTAAGTATTCTTATAAACGGAAAAATAATCAGAGTTGCTCTGGCATGGTAATTTATGGGCTAGCTGACAGATGATAGCTTATGATCTTCCTTTGGAGGGCATGAAGTGATTTCTGCCAAAATTATCAGTCCTTCAGACATTTTTTAACTTGTGTAATCTAGGCTTTTCCTCTCAGCCTTGTTAGCAAAGGATGCCTGCCTACTCCATGCACGTTCCAAAAGGAAAAACACAGTATGGGATAATTTCTGTGCAAAAATATGAAATTCAATTTAACTTGGCAGCATGGTGTCAGGCAAAATAATTCATTTCAAAGGAGACTTTGCCATCACAGCAGTTGAATATTCAAATGTAGCCACTGGCCAAAAATTCAATCACCAAGGTGTCCTCCTTTTGGGCTTACTTTCTGGTGCCTGATATGCAGAGGACAGACACCTTTCCCTTGACATTTCTCCCTGAGTCACTCTGAAAATCTTAGATAAATCTTTTGTGTTCAGCATCACTCTAATAGTGCTTCTCTTATTGGTGGCCAGTTATCAAGAAGAAAAGGAAAAAAAAGGTGAGGAAGCAATTTTTTTGATTGGTAAATAATAATTTCCTGCTGAACTTCACAGAAAACATGGAGATACGGAAAATATATGTCCAAAATGAAACATATGTCCAAAAAAGCAAAACGTGGCCAGAAATTATTACAGTATTTGGCTCCAGATGCACAGACATGCAAAACACTCATAAAAACAAAATAAAATTTTAAAAAAGCTCATTCTGCCCTGTCATACTTTTTCCTTCCCTGGTATCCATGAAAGACAGCTTTCTAAGCTGACATTTCTGGACTGAATCTCTGCGGTCAGCCTGGCGCCAGCACTCTGGACATGCAACTTTTCTCCAAGGGTCACTTTGTGACATGTGGAAGAGCCAAGTGGCTGCGTGGTGCACACGACGGGACAATGCAGGCACTGCGACTCTAGGTGCCACCTATCTGGAGGTCAGTGCAGCATTTGGAGATGGACAATCAGCCAGAATTTGCTCCCACATACAAAAAGCAGAACTGATGGGGATGAGTTATTTCACCTTTTTTCCCCAAGTTCAGAGCACAATCTCTTCTGTTGCCAGGTCCATTTAGGCTGCACAGATAAAGATTTTGCAAAACATCTTTGACCTTGCCACAGTGTTTTCAAAATGTTTGCTGAATTTCAGTGAAGAGAGATGCATTCTGCTGGGAAATAACTGGGAGAAGGAGAATAATGCCATTCTGGTGCTAGCAGTGAGTAAAACACTGAAGCAGATTTAAAAAATTCAAATTAAATTTGAGTTTTACGGCACCACAGGAATTGATTAAATGTCTGCCTTCTTTTGATATAGTACTCTGTTTGCTCACTCTGCTGACGAAGGAGGTACCAGGGACTGGACTTCATTTGGCTGCCGCACAGTGAGTAACGCTGCTTGCATTACTGGGACCTCCCTGGGTTTCAGTCAGACTGACTGTGGCATGGCCTCTCCTCATTAGCGCTGTCCTCATGGGGAAACAGTGCTTCACATCTCAGCCAAAACATGTGTCACTGGGCACCTGTGACAAGCAAAGTTTTCCGCTTTTGCTCAGAAAAGGGAAAGCTTGCACAGTACCTGTGCAGACCTGACAGCATCTGCAAGCCCTCCTCTGCCTCTTGCCACATCTCATCTGTGGACAAGGGGACAACTCAGCTCGCCCATTCAGCCTTTCTGCAGCACAGCTGAATGCCAGTTGCCTTGTGGCAACTCACTCACTGCAGCCTTGAGCCAAATCCTGCTGAAATCCCAGGGAGACTTGTTGCTGATCCCATGGCTCCCCACAGCTGGGATTGAGACAGCCCCATCCAGCTAAAAATATATTCCCTTCTACCATGAGAATGCCTTGTTTGAGATTTTTTTTTTTCCTGATCTTGTTTATTTCCCATCACGGTGCCTGTGATTATTCTCCCTCAAACCCTCTCTCTCCCTCTTACCAGCATGCCTTGCCTAATTCCTCCTGAGACGTTATCAGCTGGGATGATGAGCAGCTGAGCTCCCTGTATTACTGCTGACGCAGTTGGGCTGACAAATGAAAGAGTAAGAGTGAGCCCTGCTGGGTCAGCTCTTCTGGGGAACATGAGAGAGAGGCTGACCAGTTCACAAATAGCAGGAGCTGGCGGCTCTTGATTCCCCTTCCTTTTGTGGCTCTGGGCACTGGGTGATGCAGGGAAAGGACCCATATGCTTCACTGCCCTGGGCTTGCCAAGAGCCTCTGACTACCTGGCTGATCCCAGCGCTGCCCAATACACTGTTACACAACCAGCTGGCATATTTGCAAAGGGATTCAGTGCTTTTTATTGGGTGGTTTGTTGGGGCTTATTTGCATCTTTGCCTGCACCCCTAGGATAAAGAAATGTGCATGGCATGCCTGCCCAAAGCCTGCTCTAGCAGAAAATGCTGTGAGGCAGTGACAGAAGAAGCATCATTTGAAGAACGATCAAGTATGCCCTTAGTCTCCCTCCCTAGAAGAGGAACTGGATCCTCAAATTTTCACAACATGCTCCCTGTGACCACAGGGGCTTTGGGGTAAGGAGCTAATCGGCGAGCAGCCAGGGGTACAGTTTGATTTGGCTCATTCAAAAACCTCACTGCAAGCTGGTGTGTCCTGTATTGCACAATATAAGATGCATCAGTGAATAGGGCAAATCTAGGATGAGTGGTGTTCATTTTTGCACAGCACACAGAGGGAGCAGCATAGTTCGGACAGTGACAATCAGGGAGCCCAGGTTCTCAGGTTCATGCACCTTTTTCACTGTCATCAGGGTCCTGGCAGGGGCTTTAGCACTGCCACAGCTCCCAGGCTGAGCAACAGGGCAGGAGGCAGCAGGTCAGCCTCTGACAGATGCAGTCACACGGAGAGATGTAGTTAATGGGAAAAGATCTGACATCAAAGAAAGGAAACAGCACAGAGCCAGGAGACAGGCTGGGGACAATTGTAATAGGCGATGAATTGCGGGAAAGGAGGATTTCTGCTTGGGAGAGGAAATTATAGCACCCTTCCTCTGTGCTGCTAGAGCATCCTTTTCCAATAGAGCATCCTTTCCCCTCACCTTCAAGGGAAGAACTAGAAATGTGCCTTTTCTTAAAAACAGGAGCAATTCTCTGTCACTGAACTGGTGGCAAGACACAGATGAAATAACATTGTCCCAGGGATTGGCTGGACCAGCCACACTTCTTCCTGTGCCAGTTCCAAAAAGCCAGCAGAGTGTGATTCCTCCTCAGAGAAACAGTTCAGTTAGAAGGGGACCAGAGGTCTTTTCTCCATTGGCATAGCTCACAGACCTTGTTCCAGAAGGAAGGAAGAGTGATAAGATGTTGCACTGCCCATGGTGGGAGCAGGGCTACGAGGACATGTTGCTCCCCTTCCTCCATCCACCAGCCCCTGCTCAACTCTCCTGATTTTAGCACTTGTGATTTTCCTTAAGCTCAGTCCTTTGCATCAGCTGAAAACATGGGAAGTTCTTTTTTGTCCTAAAAAAGGTGAGTTTCCAGCTCTTCACTTGGAAATGTGCATGGAGTACACTTAAGTGGATCCCAACTGTGCGAGTATTTCTAAAATATGAGGATTTCTAGGTAACTTGTGGGTATTCGAAGCCTACTTTTCCTAAGAAGACCAGCACAACACCTTGAGCTGGGCTTGTTACATTGAAATAACTGTGGATGAAATGCCAGAAAGTCAATTCAGGCAAATTATACATAAACAGCCAGTATTTCTCCACTCTGTTACCTGCCAACCACCTTTCCCTGTGTGTTCCTCTGCTAGTGATGCTTCTGATGAGAAGGTCTTTCTTCTTTTGTATTTGACTGATTAAAAGAGAATTACTATGTTTATGCTCTGCTTCACTAATCAGTCTGGATTTATGTGTGAAAGAAGGCAAAAGAGTCTGGGAGAAAATCTACTCTAAAATGCAAAGATCTTGAATGTCCATTCCTGCAATAGACATATGAAACAATATAACAAGTAAATACAGCTTTAAATGGCCCTTTATCCTGTAAAATTCTTGCTTAACTCCTGGGCAGCAAGGCTGATGCTGGTGGTCATTGTAGCCAGGCAGACAGATCCTTTCTGTAGCTCATTGCAGGGAGAGAAAAACCTCCAGCAGTGACCCATTAGCGTCTGCTGCCTGCTTAACCGTGGTTGGCTCATATTATTTTCCACTAGCCTGCGTAAAATAAATCCCACAAGGACAAAAGCTAGAATAAGCGTTACTACATACATTCTGCATTAGGTTGCTAAAATGCAGCAGAAGCAAAATGTGTCACCCAATGCTCTGTATGGAAACCAGTGGGCAGATGGTGGCCCTTTGGGTGTGATCGAGTGGGTTTGTTTCACCACTAGATGACACTCGTGTCTCTTGAAAAGGATCCTGCCGCCCCCGCCGCAGGCTGCAGGTAGCAGAAATGTTGAAATCTGGGATGAACTTGGTGTCCCCTCTCCAGGTTGGAGCTCCTTGAGTGCCTCTCAGACACAGTCACTGCCTGATTAATGCAAGTGGTTGCATGTTAGGAAGCCTCACTTTTAGTTTTGCAGAAGTAAGGTGAGAAAAAATGATGAGCTGACTTTTCAAATTTTGGTTTCCCTCCCAACAGGAGGAAGGTAATGTTCCCTCAGCAAGAGGATTTCTCCTGCCAAGTCGTGCAGCGTGGCTATGAATTAATGAGAGAAGGCATTGATTAGGTTGTCAAAAGCATGGCAGGCCCAGGTCCTGCAAGACCACAGACTCGCAATGAAACCATAGCCATGCTGTGCCTCCCATCTAACACCACTTTCAAAAGGCCACAATGCTCATGTGGTATTACTGCTAATATCCAAATTACTCTGCAAAACTAGGACAACGCCTTGCCACCCAGTGTTCTCAGGAGACAGAAACTGTTCCTGTACGCAAGTGTTGAAATACCTTAGGGTAACACACTGTAGCCACCACTGCAATGGAAAACTTTTTGAGTGATAGTCTCTGTTCTGTTTCAGTGCTTGATTAAAAGTGTTTGATACTGGAAATTTTGGAAAGAGGAGTCAGTAAAAAAAAAGCTTGAGATTAAAATGCTGGTATAGCTCTAGGTTAACTCAGTGATCATGTAGCAGAGAACTATGAAGGACATAGGAAACTTTAGAACATAGTGTTCAAGGACAGTTGTAATGCATTTGCTGAAACCTCTCCACGAAGAAATGTCCATGTGCTTCTGATTGTGGATATGTGCTCATTGACACCCTGACAAATACTGAAGGGGTGAAGACGCCATTTCTCCTGAAAACAAGAGAATGCAACAACATTCAAACAACCCGAGATGGCAGCCCTAACCCCATCCTCTGACTTGAACAGGCTGGCAGGGCCAAGCAGAATCCCACAGGATTGTACTTCCACAGATCTGTTTGCAAGATGGGAGATTTATGTTTTTTACAGCTTAGCAAATGATTATGGAGATAATGGGGGCAATTTGTCAGCAAGCTAACCTTTACAGAAATTTCCTAATATGAAGATCTTCCTCTCACATTGTGCATCTCAAGATGAATAATGATAGTCTCATGAATTTTGCTGTTTCAGGTTTTCCACAGCTTATGGTCTTTGTTTCCTCTTTTTCTACAAAACCAGAAAGCTGCTTCCCAAATGTGTTTCCTCGCTTGCAGTGCTGGCCAGGCAATTAACAGCTTCACCCACAATCAATACTCAGAGTTTTCCTGAGTGTATAATGCAGTAGGTAAGGAGATGAAGATAGATTTTTCCCGTATAAGCCTTCTACAATAAACCTGAGTATTTACTCCTCTTGCAGTAAATCTACTTGTCTTCTTTTAATCATGACAATGAAATCAATTAAAGATATTTTACTTGTCTGTCCAAAACCTAATAAGGAGAAGATGTACAGGCAAACAGGGTGTTCTTGATAGTGAATTATCGGACAGTGACTCAAGTGACTCGGGCTAGCTCCTGAATCTGCCAGCCTGAAATGTCTAGCTAAGACTTTTACAGTGCTGGGCAAGTATGAAAACACTCCAGACCACTAATCCCTTAGGCCTTACTTTCCTGTGGCAGAACAAAGCAGAAACTGTATGTTTGATTAGAGTTATTACCATACAAAGGGGAAACCAGTCCATATTAGGGAGCCAATTTACAGGAACAGCTTGTTTACTTTTGGACAAACAGTACCGCCTATGAGAGCCCCGTCTCAAGCACAACTCCTGCTGACTTCAGTGGGAATCTGGTATGAGTCAAAAGTGGAGGCTCAGTAGTGCTCTACAGAGAAGCATAATCATCATTATAGCAAGGATTATAATTGGAGACTTTCAAAGTCAATCAGACTGCTTCTGTTAATATCAATAGCTGTCTGGCGGCTAAATTGCCTAGACTAATTCTTTTTTAACACCTCAGCCATAAGACTCATCATTAGACAAATGCCATATCCTAATATATACTGCAGCTTAAACACAATGAGAGCTTCAATCTGTTTTTTAATCTCTGTGATATTCTGTCTTGTTGCCCACATACTGGGAAAAAAAGAGTTTATTGTAGGCAGAAAACTGCACGGACTGTTCCCCATCAGAAGGTTCTTGCAGTCTTCTTGTCCCTGAGAAGTGATGGGCTCCTGCAGACCTTTGGTGTATGTATGCTGACATTTGAAAAATAAGTAATAAGCGAAACTTAAATTTAAGTGGTTTGCAGCAGCTCTCAATGCTTCAACTCAAAAATTTGCTGAAAGAAAATAGCATACTAATATGTATCTGATTCATAAATGGAAGGAAAATGTCGATCAGCTGTTTTTTGAAGCAGTCCCTGGTATGATCCAACTTACTTTTACAGTTAGCTACTCAGTCCATGCAAGAGTACTTGGACGGGAGAAAACAGACCCTCCCTTACCCCAATCCCCCATTTTCCTCTTGTATAACATGCAGAGCATGGATTTGGTGTCCCTGCTCAAGTACCTATCCAGGGTCAAGCAAACACACATGCAGTGGAGATGGCACTTGTACTGTGTCTTCATTTAAGGTGAGGGCCTTCAGGTCATGCTCCTCATTGGCGCAGGCATGGTCAGTGCCACTGGCCAGTACCCTGAAGATGTCTAGAATATTTTTGTGCTTGTTCATTCCTTGGATCTGTTTCAAAAGACAAGCCTTGAACTCAGAGATGGCAGCCCATGTTTTCAGAGCTAGACTCCACGAGCAGTTAATTCAAACTGGCCTGATTTTCAGTGCCCCAATTTGAAGTAAGTTCCTCAGCTCCTCGTGAAATCAAGTCATTTTTAGTTAGAGACCTACCTTTTGGTAACTGATTTGGAACATTATGACCTGCCTTTAAACTGTAATGTGTTACAAAACCAGAGGGACAATTTATGGGACAGCGAATACTTCTCTTTGCCAGTTACCAACTCCCCAGTGCATTATATCCTTATAATGAGTCAATAAAACAAGTCACAGCTGCAGCACAACGAATGTCAAGAGGCACAATGGACAGCAGGTGTTTTTAATGATTTACTCTATCAGCCTCCTGAACAAGCACTTGTACTTTTAGGAAGTTCACTGTATTACACTGCACAAGGTATTGGTATTTCGGCTGTACCTCTTGTACTGCAGTGAGATCAATACTATGCACCGCTGTCAACCTTGCTGAAAGAGAAAGGCCAGCTGAGATGTTGTATGGCCTGAGGACAAGGACTGAAGACAAAAAGTAGAAAAGTATTCTAAGACTCAAAGGCTTGAGGCAACTGAAGCTAGACTCAGAATCTGCATCCATGGGGGTTTGCAGCAGTGAAGATTCACACACTGGTCAGCTGAGCTGTGTTGGAGATTTATCATGGTGCAGTTACACATACAGTCTTTGAAGGGGCAGAGGGATTGAAAGCCACACAGAATCCTTCCAGTTCACACAGACTCATTCTCCTTCAGAAGTAGAATAGGGTGAGACGGCACAGCTTTGAAGACCTAGCTGAAAGCACTAAGCTTTTGTTACTTTGCAGATCAGTGCCTTTCAGTTATTATTTTTTACTTTGTATATTTATAGTGCTACTCAAATCTGAGTACATATTTTGCTGTGGGGTAAATAAAAGCCAAAAAATACGGATAGATATCCTTGCCTGTAGTCTAAGAAATAATCCTGCGTCAGCTAGAAATTCAGCATTTCTCTTTTGTCACTGCGAATTGCTCTGAGACGTGGCTTGGTGGAGCCCGCCCAGGACACAGCTCTGAGCAGGAACTCCCCCGGGCTTCTCCCGTCCGCCCTCCCCACCCGCCCCCGACTTGCAGCGCAGCGGCTGGACAAGCACGGCAGCGGCCCCTGGGGTGAAAGCGGGGGGAGCAGAACCGCAGGCGGCGGGCACCGAAACACCTCCCTCTAGTGAGCGGCTCCGGCAGGCTCTGCCGTCCTGTCGCCGCTGGTTGAGCCGCTTGCCGCTCTGCCTCACCCCTTCGCTGCCGGGCGCGGCGTTTGGGCTCGGTTTAGGCGCGGGCCGGGGAAGGCGCTTTGCCCGGTGCTCCCGGTGGCTGCGCGGGTGCTGCCCGCTGCTGCCTGAGGCCAGAGCATCAGCGAGCTGAGCGCCGCAGGGAAAACAGCCCTTATGGGCGAGGGGGTCTTAACAAACAACACATTCGGGAGAAGAGACCAGTGCACCTGGCCCAGGATTTTGGGGAACCTTAGGCTTGTGCTGGAATCTAAGCTGCTCTTTGCAGCCTCTCTGAAAAACAATACATGGATCTTCAGTTTGGCAAAGGAGCGCTGAGAGTGCACTCAGGCGTTTGCCTGGTTTGTATTTGATGAGACTTGGAAACACCTGATACAGGTAGGGGTTAGACTCTTCAGGTTGCCTGTAAAGCTGTCACATTTTAATAAATAAAACATTATAGATTTTTACAAGACAAAACAGCAGCATTAGAACTACATAAAAAAATTACAAGCCATTTAGTAAGCTAAATACTCTCTTAATTACCTTATTCACAGTGTATATTACCTGTTGGCATTGACACAACTCACATCTCATTTTAGAAATTCCTCCAGGCAACAATCATCATTATTAATTTTTTAAAAGTGGCTGAATGACTCAGCCTCCAGATTTAGTTGGCCAGCATTGTGCATTGCCTTTATATTATCTGTAAGATCTTTGATTAAAAAAATGACTGTGGCAAAACCTTTCTGTAGGTGTCTATTTAAAGTAATTTCCACTTTATCCGTATTACTTCCTCATCTAGCCACACTGCTACCAGGGTGACAGTATGAAAGCAGCAATGAATCCAGTGGAACGTGTTAAAAAAGCATTGTACAAGGAGACTTTGAGCCCTGTAGTATCTGAAAGCAAAGTACTTACCTGGACTGTCAGGGGTGGTATCTCACAATGTCTTATCCTGTGTATCCCACCGGTGGAGTCCTGGCCTCTAGCAAAACTCTAGCTGAATTTCACAGAGCACAGACTTTATCTTATAAAATGTCTCACACCTGATTTGCAGTTCTGCACTGCACACTGACACTGTTGTACCACTGCTGACTGTGTGTTAAATTATATAAATTATATACTCAGCACACATGCTGATAGATATGTGGGAGAAGACAGTAGACCTCTAGCTCTTGCTAAGGTCAGTGAGAAGACTGGAACCAGAATGATACTTCATCTTGACTTGCTTTTCTGTGCATCCAATTTGTAAATGCTCTGACAGGGAAATACATTCTTCCCAGCCAGCTTTCCAGATTTTTTTTGTTTGTTTTGTGGTGAATAATTCAGAGCCTTCAAGAGACAGCAGATATGGATACAGACAGACAAACACCCTACACAGCACTTGAATATCTCAGTCTATGCATAAATGGTATTTCAGAGCATCAATTATCAAAACAGTTTCCATCTGCAACATCGCAGCTGCAATGTGTTAAGCCAGTAATATATACAGGAGAAAAAAGAAAATACTCAAAAAAGCCAAGATGCCAACGAAATCTTTGGAACTGTTAACACTGAATAGTTTAGGTGAAAACCACTTCAGCAACTCTGAGAAATGTGCTTTTGGGAAACCCACCTTTTGCACTGGAACAGTAGAAAAGTATTCCTTTGCTGTTCCTAATGCTTTTGATGATGACGAGGAAGTGCTCTGGAACACATTCTATCAAGAGTAAGGACAAGGTGAGAGGAAGCAGCTTCTCATTCCTTCATTAGCTGAACCTCACATCCCCTCACCCCACAGTTCTGTGGTGTAAGAGAGAAAACTAAAAGTGTGCAGAGAGCTTTGGCTGCCTCTGTACTCTGTAGCCGATGTCTTCTGGTTTTTGCCACCTGTAGAATGCCCAGCCATGAGCTGGAAATTAAATCTGGGACACTCCAGGCCGCGGAACAGTGCTCTGTTTTTAGGAGGGAAGACACTTCATTTATATGACTTACTAGCAAGTTAAACCTTATCCACACCCCTGAACATGCACCTGCTATATTCCTCCTTCTGACATATTCCAGTTTTGCAAGGAGCTAGCATACACAGAGTCAGGCTCCCTCTTGCTGTGCTCTATACCTGGTCTTGTGAGCATTGCATGGTGGTCCCAGCTCAAGGGTAGCTGGGAAAAATGTCTGTGATGCCATGCTGAGTTGGGCACACACCCGCGGGGTTTATTTCAGCTTTCTCAGGCTGAGGGTACACAAGCCTGGGTATTGTTTTCCATAGATTGTGCTGTACCCACTGGGCTACCATGTGCATGATGCTTGCCCTTAGGGAGAAGTTAAGATGTTGGGCAGTGTAGCCCAGGTTTCAGAGAGGACCGTGTATCCAGATCTGACCCCAAGTGATGTGTTCTTGGGTTCATACAGTATCTCGTGGTCAGATTAGCCTGCCAGTCTTGGAACCACTGTCCCTAACCACATTCTTCTTGCCACAGAAATCAAAGGTCCAGAGTCTCACCTGGCCACCCTCCCATTTTTTTACTTTATTTTGTCTAGTAACATCTTCAGTGCACCTTTCTCTTGTGCTATTGTCTCACTTCATATGATGCAGGCTGTTTCTTCTCCTTCCCTGATTTTCTACTTCTTTCCTGTCTTTGCCCTCCTTTGAGATGGAGGACAACAGCATCTTGTTTTTCTGTAAATAACAAGAATATTTATATCATTGAAACATTACCTGGGCTGTGAATCTATTAGGGCTGGTTCAAGAAATCAATGAGAGGAAAAAAGGCCTCTGAAAGTGAGATTTCTTCCATTCTGCAAACTGCTGTGTGATTATGCAAAGCTGTTCTCTTATGTTTTCTGCCAGACAAAATATGTAGACACTTTTCTTGGCTTTTGGAGGGGAAATGCTGTGCATGTGCATAAACGCTCTGTCTCATCCTTGAATTAAAATGAGACCTTATATAGCTGGTTAACTACACATTGTCGGGGTGCGCAGACTGGCAGCTCAGAACTGAGCCTGATTTCACAGCACATTACTTGTCTCAGCATCCTGGAACGGGCTTTATCTGGTTTTTGGTCTGTAGCTCATTGTGTAAATGCCAGCCAAATTAACACAAAGCAGATGGGACAAGTCATTTGAAGATTAATGAAGCTACTTGCGTTGAAAAGTAACCTTAGATATGTATTTTCATGAAAAAGATCCTTTCTAGTTCATAATAGCTGGTCAAAAGGAAGGGATCAAGCAGTGAAAACCGCTAAAGCTTAGCAGAACACACCTACAAAGAATTATTAGAAGTGATTAACTCTTTACAGAGTTAATCCCCATTAAGTCAGTGACTTAATTTCTTTCTTGGTTACCTGCATCGCTTTGTGAATGCTACCATTTTTCCTGAATTGTAGAAGTAAAGCAAGCAAACTAAGAAATTCCTGAGGGGTTATTCACAATGCAGTCTAACATGTTGAAAAGTTTTCATTCTCCTCTGGCATTTGCAGTTTCCATCAAAACTTTTCAAAACTTCTGCTGAACAGTGACAGTTTCCTTTGCTGCTTTGATGCAGCCAGTCCTCTATTGCATCTCCAGTACGACTGTCATCTTAAAATATCAAGCAATCATGTCTTGACTCAGAAAAGCTTTCCCTATCCTGTTCTGTAAAGGGCTTTACCCCATGTTTCAATCCTTTGCTGAGGTTCTTTACCAAATAAGAAAGTACATAATTGAAAATTGTCCTTATACCTCTACTGAATCTGGGTCTGAATGACCAGGCTGAGTATAGCAGGAATGATGACTACCCTAATACTAGAACTTTTATTACAGGAAACCTTCAGAAAATATGAATACTTGATGTAATATGGCATATTTCTGAAACATACAATCTGTAAAAACAGAATTTGAGCAATTTCTTGCACTCAATACAGACAGTAAATTCATTTGATATAAAGGCTGATTAAATTTCATAAAATTATGGTGCATAAAAGCTCTTTGACTCCCAAAAGGAAAAAGAATAAAAGTACTTTATCCACGTGAACACATAATTCGACTATTGAACAACTTGGTTTACAATCTAGAGGCAACAATCCTACCAATGAAAACACAATATATAGTCTTACTTGTTTGTTTTTCTTACAGTAAAGTGCTAAACATGATGGCTCCTTAAATTACTGCAAATATCTGTTTTGAAATACGGTTACATTTTTGGTTTAGTTTTTGTACTTCTTTCCCCGCTAACGTAGCCTGTAATATAGTGCACCACGTAAAAGGCTGTTGTGTTGATGTAAAACTGCTGCATATGAATTTTCATCAGTCATCTGTTTCTGGGTCCAATGTATGTAAATTCTTCGGCAAAATCCAAAATAGGTTTTCTCTCCCAGGCTCCATTATGAGGTAAGTGGATATTTTGTTTTTCTGGAATATGCACAGGGATTTAATAAAACTGCTGCTGTGTTTCTCTTAAAACAGTACGTACTCCAAAGTACATGCAATTAAACAGTGTGACAGTAATTCACTCCCTCATATCTCCATTGTTGAAGTGATAAATGAGCCACTAGAGACATTACAAACCACACAGCAGATTTTGACGATGCCACATTACTCTTTGAAATGAGGAAATCATGAAACTTAGAATTGTGTATAATATCAGAGCTAGATTTGATAATGTACAACTGAGTACACTGCGGCTGAGTTTAAGCCAGTTTATAGCTGACTCCATGCAGGGATGGGTTGTGATCATGCAGGTTATTAGCTGAATTTTTGACATTTAGATGTCGATTATGCTGCCTTTTGGAATTGGATTGATTTTTACAACAGAATGTCATTATACCACTTGCAGTGACATCAAGAACAGAACTTTAGCTTAATCTTCCTCTACAGAAGCTCATTAGAGATTCACATAAGAAGACAACCAACACGTGCTATTGCCATGGAAACAAGATGGAATATTATGAAGCGGTATAGCCCATATTCCAAAATAGAGAGGACAAAGTCAGAGCAATTATAGCACAAGACTGACAGGCTTTTTATTTGCAGCCTGTATGGGTCAAAGGAAAACTTAGCTCCTGCTCTTTGAAATGAAAATCACCAGTGCAGTTTTAGGACCCTAGTTTCAATTCCTCCATTTCAAACATGAAAACTCAAGCCAGTTAGTTTAGTTTATGTTGTATGGGAGGAAGGGGGCCAAATGGAGTCAGAGGCATCACAGCAGGTGTGTAGGTGTGATGATGTACAAAGAACAGACATCACAGAACTGATAGAGGAGTGAGTCAAGTTCAAGCCAGGCAGCGAGGTACTGATAAAACAGAGGTGAGCAAAACCAGCAGAAGCTGAACATCTGGTACATCATTAAGACACAGAAGAAAGGCTTGTTTCAAATGCAATGGCTAGCCAGCACCAGCAACCAGAATGCAAAGGATGAAATTTCTTGTGATTTGCATTAAGTAGGTAGAGTCTGATGGTTTCTGACGTTGCCTTGATAATTACATGCTTTTGGATATCCTGGGCATATTGTATGTACACAATATGTAGGCAGTCTGACTTCCAAAGCTTCTAGTTGTGACTACACACACAGAAAACTCTTTAAGCCATTTAAAACAGCTCTGTCTGATCTAGAGAGAGTTTTCAACATTGCTAGAGTTTTGACCATTGTCTCTGAGTACAGCATGCTAGCTAGTGAGTATGAATGCACTTATTTTTTGTGTTTTATGACAATATCAAAAAATACAGGAATTCTATGCTAATAGAAGCAGGAGCTTAGAGAAAATATTTTACCCTTCATGTAGAAAGCCTGTGATTGCCACTTCATTCACACACTAGTTCTACCTTTAAGAAACATTTTTAAATTCCAGCTGAAGGTCTAGGAACTAAGGAACTATTGTAATCACTTTGAGCACCAGAGGCAAAATATAGCTTAGGAAAGATAAACAAAGAGAGTAATAGAGTTTTAAGGAGTATTCAACAAGCCATGGAAGGTCGTACCATGACTTTGCAACTACAGAGAGTTACTGTGAAGATTCAAAACCACTTAAGAGAATGATGAAAGCAAAAAAATGCTACAGTACACAGAAAGTTTGTGAACACCTACTGAACCAGGCTTTGGGAAGCCTTCCAATGCCTGCATATGAAAAGTGCAGTATGCCACTATTTAATTCTTATAAACTCCAAAAATTGTCATCCACTTAAGGAGCTCATGTTTCTGCCAAGTTAAATGACTTCAAAACTGATAGGTTACTGATTAATTTTTGACTGGTTCTGATTTGTTTGGAAAAAGAAGACAAAGACACTGCGATTTTAGGAGAAGAATCTGAATGGAATAAGAATTTTTATTGCAAAATTTTGTTCCAGTAAAACATACAAACTTTAATAGTAGGGAGTACCTTTATGAGAAGCAAAATACCATGCACTTTGTTAAAAATAAGAATACTAGATCATTTTTTTCACTAGCACCAGGCAAAGAGATAAAATGTGATATAGTTGACAAAAATACTGGAAAATAACGTTCTTTCTCTTGTTTGCGTATAAACTTTCTTTCCCAAACTCTTAAATGTAATTCAGTAGTGCTAGCAACTACTTTTTTTTCACTAAACTTTTTCTCTTTTTTGGGCTTTTCTTGTCTTGCTCTGCTCTCAGGGCTGCCTCTTGAGCTGCCAGCTCTTCTTGTTTCATGCGCTCAGCCTCTAGCAGCTTATTTCTGTATGCTTCCCGAATGCTGTGAACTCTGCCTCGGGTCTCATCTAAGGATGCCTAGCCAAAAGCAAACAGCAATACCCGCCCAACACATTAATCTTGATTTCATCACAAGGAACTGCATCCTTCCTGTTATGTTTCACATTGTGACTCTGTAAGTACAGGGAGAGCATCTCTCCTTGTCTCTTTACATGTGTTTTTATTGATTTGTCACAGTGACACAGCTGTCAATCTTGTTACCATGAAGAAAAAGAGAAACTTCAGGATTTTTTTTTTTTTAAATTACCAACATAATAAGCTAATTGTCTGAAAGGAGGATAGGGCAACAGACTAGTTACCCATCCGGGTCTAGTCCCTTTTCAGTTACTGGCTTGCTTTGTTGTGTTAAACAAGTCCCTCAAAACCTATTTTTCAGAAATGCCAAAATGGCCTAGGAAATCTAGTCTTTTCAGAGACTAAAGGAGCCTAAATCACATTGACCTTCAAGAAGACTTAGGGCAAGTGGGACTTGGACACTTCTGAAAACTTTTTCCTTTACATTTCCACCCTGGAAAATGGGGATACCTGGATACTTTCATATAGTTATCTGTGGCCTACAGACGAGAAAACTGTAAAAGTGCTAATCAGCACAGTATGCATATTGACAAGTAACTCTCATATTAAATTCATACTGTGAAGTGTCTTTAAGGGACATACTTTATAGAAAGAGCTGAGGAACTACTCTTAATAAAAATTTGCCGTTCTAATATGTGATACATTAGGCATTCAAAATCACAGCAACATCTGAAAACACAGACGTGTTCTTATTAGGATCAATCAGTCACCGGTGGAGAAATACGGCCCCTTGCAGACTTGTAGTTAAGTAATATAAATCAGGCTGTGTGGGAACTTGCTAAGGAGGTGTTTTCAAGTGATGTTTGTAAACTGGTTGTTTTGATGTAGAATTATTTTTATTGTTTCTTACCCACTTTTAAGAGCTCTGAATAGTCACCAGCTGATTGCTAGTGGTTATTCTATCATCACTGTGTAACAAACATTTTGTTCCTGTTGATGCTCAATGGTTAAACTGATTTTATTAAAATATTTGTATCAATTTCATGTGCAAATGCACTGGCTGAGTTAATCCTAACAATGGATCTTCCACTAATACTACCACATTTATTATTTATACACATAGTTTTTTACAGATTAATAATTCAATTTTTTTGTTTGCTGGCATCATGCATATTCCAGGAAAACTGTGTTCTCTAACTTTGCTGTAAGACATGTTAGGAGCAACTGGCCCTCATATGTAAATTATCTTGTTCTTTATTAGTTTCCAAAAAGCCCTATACAATTCTATTGCCAAAAAAACCAGCCAAGCCAGAGATACTTTATCTAAAATACATCTGGTCATGTATGTCAAATGCTCAATTTATTCTCACTTATAACTATCCTTTTATGGTGGTAGTCTTAAAATAGTGCTTTTGCAAAGAGCTGTATCAAGAAAGTACTAAAAATATATTAAGGATGTTGTGTAGTACTATTTTTTTTCCCTAGGACCTTTAGTTTTAACCTTTACCCAAGCAAAATTTCAAGCTTGTTCACTATTTCTAATTATTGGTACTCAATACAAAAGTCCTGAGAATGATTGATCAAGATATTCATACCAGTGGTGGATATCGCAGTAATAGTTACTGGAAAGTTATCTTGAAAACCTACCTGCAGATTCTCATACATTTCCATTATATTTTGCTTCAATAAAGCTCTGTCATTTTGTTCTTTTTCTCTTTCTTGCAAAGCCAAATCTCGAAGTTCCCTAAAATGGTTGATTTTTTCCACTTTACGTATCTCTTGCTGTTGAATGATAGACTCATTTCTTAGCACAGACTCAGACCTTGTTTTCCTGAAGGAAATACAAAGATATTTATCTCATTTCAAATACTGTTTTGGGTGGTGTATATTTTGCTTAACACCTATATGCATATATTTGGCTTCTATACTGCATTGTCACCACTGTATGGTTAGATATGGTTAAGGAGTCACTTCTCTGCTTATATATTACACTGATGAGAAAGTACATTGCTGAAGCCAGGTCTTCTTACACTAGAGCATCTATTTCAAAAATATTTGTAAAATCATGCTCATCTTTGAGCATTTCCAAAAGTCCTACATGTAACACTTATTTTTAATTTGCAAGAAATATCATTTTTCCAGAAGTTTTTGATATTATAATTCAGCATTGAGACAAATGTAGATTTGCCTGGTTTTGGTTTGTTTTGTTTTTCCGCTGGCATAATGGCAGCTAAGTGGATAATATCTTTTTATAAGTTGACTTAACTGACTAGTGTAAAAGTCAAGGAGTTGAATAAAATGAACTGCTTACAAGACTTAAGCCCGTGGAAGAGATTTTGCCATATTTTCTACTGTTTAAATATTATTCACGTCAATATACCACCACTTTCCCTTTCAATTTAAAATTAAATTGGGCAATTTTTTCAGCATGTTCTAAGGTCTTCTGAAAATCAGTGAGCTGCATAAATGCCACACAAATAGAAATGGACTTAAGCATGAACTGGGTTCTAGCTGCAGCTGAGCAAACATGCAGGTGCATGTGTATCAGCTAGATAGGTTCATATCAACACATAATATAGTTTTGAATAAATAATATGATGAATAAAATTATTTCAGCTATTAACTATTATTAATAGAACAGCATTTATTAAATGTTATTTGAAGCTAGCATCACATCCTGACAAATTTCATATATGCTTCTTTCAAGATGACCACTGAAATAAACTTATTTGCCTGCACATGGATTTTCTTCAAATTTTTGTATCACATTCTCATTACATGCAATACAGAGGTTCAGCTCCTTTGATATGTATTATGGTAAGGAAAGGACACGAATTATAAATAGATGAAGGAAAGAACAGATTTTAAAACACATTCATGCCAGGAAAACTGTATCTTGATGCCGTCTACTCTTCTGCCATCACTACTGAGTGATTTTGTTTACACAACACGAAGGACAGACAAAAACATGGACCAGGATTTTCACAGCAACTTTAACAAGTGTGTTGCAGAATTGTAGCTTACTTCAATGACATGTGAAGGATAAAGTCTAAATTCATATCTATTATGCTGCATCCAGTTACAGATATGATACAAATGCATAAAATATATTTCATTTACTACTTTCTCTATATGAAAATCTTTAGCCATTCTTTTCATTTTGGTGTTTAACTGGGACTTTGTTGTTCTTGCTGCATTTTACCTCATGTAAGGATTAAGGTCTATAGGCTCCCACTTTTTTTGCTGCATTTGTAAGCTTGAGTCAATAGTTGCTTGAGATGCTTTCTTTCCTGTGGAAGGAGAATCTACAATAGAACAGATTAAACTGGTTATTCAGTTATGCTAGGAGGCTCCATCTAAATTCTTACATAGTTTTCTTCTTTTAGCTCAGCAGAATACATTATTAAATGAGAATATGGGTAGGAGAGGATATAATATTTCTGTCTTTTTATTTCCAACGCTCATGATAGAATCAAAGATGGTGCAAAAAACTCACATATGCTAGACTGAAATTAATATATGTATTTTAGCTAAATCCATAGTATAGTACTCATGAAGGTTTGCAAATCTAAGGAAGAACATTTAATTTAAAGTGCCTAAAGAATATAAGAACAACTTATAATCAGCAAGGAATCACATTCTTTTATTAAAAAAAAATCAATAAAAATCTGATTGTTCAGTCCTTGCTGTAGTTTAAAAAATATATATTCCCTTTTGGGCAGAGATTTAGTTTAGGAAATACCAGTCTAAAGAAAAAAAGTCCCATGACAACTTAAAATTGTCATTTTTTTAACCACATGGATAGTAACCATGTTATGCTTTAATGTAGCATGCTCACAATACAACAATGTAGCTGATATGAAACAGGCCACTGGGCTGAGCTGCGTTGTGATTTTTTCAACACTTCCTTCTTTCTTTGTCTGGATGTGCTAAAAATGTTTGTGAAATTTGATGAGACTTAACAAGTTACCTACTGGTCACAGGTTCTCGTTCCATGCACATGAGCCATGACCAGATATTGTCACAATCAGACTGGGTATTATACTTTCCTTTTTGTGAAGGCCTGATCTCAGCATTATTCTTAGAAGAAAAGAAAGAAGAAACAGCCTTGCACACAGTTCAAATTTTCATCAGAATCCAGTAATTGCCAGGGAATAAAAAATAAGTCTCCACAGAAGTTGTAACCACTGAATAAAACTGAATGACACTTATGGAAGCTGCCAGGAAGCTGATGCTACTCAGTATGCACTTTTTGACACTTCACTTCCAGAGCCGCATCCATGGACAGTTTCCATGAACATTAACATAAAAAAATGTGCATTAGAAGTATTAGTGTCTTACTGACACACTATTTCAACTGTTAAACAATTATTTAAATATTTCTACACTAATGGCCTCTAGTACTCTACTTGGAATTGAAGGAGAAGGTGTTTATCACTGAACTTCCAAAAAATTCAGGTTAATTTAGGGTTAGAATTCTAGTACAGAAGGACTGCCTAAAGTTTGCCTAAGGGTAACGTGACAACCTCTAAGAGGCTGAGTCTGAAAATAAAGAAATGCAACAATTAAAACCAAGAGGGGGTAGAGAAGATGGAGACTAAGAATGCCATTGTGCATTTAGACATCTTTATTGGGGCTGTTCTATACATTTACTACCGGTACTTAACACAGAAGTATTTTCTAAGGACCTGAACATGATAACCACAGTGAACCAAAGACATGCTTGCCAGAAAGTTATACCTTTACCTATTTCTTCTGAACGAGGCATTAAACTGGCAGTCATAGTCCCAGCTGTGGGCTCCTCTGAATCTCTCACAGCACACTTATTAATAAACCGCATGCGTTCCTGAAAAGCCTAGAGATCAAAGTTTTAATCCAGATAAGAAAACTTCTACTGCATACTTTAAATCCCAAAGCATTTTTAAAAGTAAGAATCTATATGTGTTCAATAAGACAGTAAATTTTCAAGTCCAGTGCATGTGAGATATGATGCTACTTCATATTACCGGTAAGTATATTTCACTGGTTTGATCTATGAAAACATCACATCTAACTACAGGAATACCATTAGTGAGTCATTGGGGAGAAAAAAAGATGAACATAAGAGGACGACATTTCATGTCAGAGTCATATTCAAGCCATATCTCCAACAGATATTTTTTCTGAAGTAACAGCCTGTCAACATTAAACATCCAATTTTTCTAGTAATATTTTGGAACTTAAATTTGTTGTGCGGAGGAGAAATCAATTAGCATTAGCACTTGAATTTCATCTTTAATTTCTATCAAGTATGTCTTGAATATATGAATAAGAACTCCTAAGAAAATCTTTGTGAGATGGTAGTTCAGTAAAATAAAGAGTAGGCAGTACAATGTGAATGGTTTCACTTCACTCAATGCATACTGGCTATATTTAGTACTTATCCCAAATGAGAAAACAATGCTGTCAATAACAAAGCTAATGCCAGAGAGCAGTATGCAACTCTGCCTGGGGCTGGAATCAGAAAAGATGCTAGGGTTCCCATGGAATCAATCCTGAGACATTGAATACTTACAGTAAAGATCATCATGCAAGGAAATACTGGAAAATCACTGATCTCTGGGCAGTTTAAAATAATCTTCAGATTTAAAACAAAAACAAATAAAACACCCTGAAAAGCAAGGTTCCCTCATAGCTGAATGTATGGTCAGAATACATTCAGCTACTGCGTCTCTGTAGGGAAAGATCACTTCCCCCTAGGAGCTCCTATAGCCTGGGGGTTTAGACTTCTGAGAAATGAGAGCTATGGGTGCAAGCCTTTCAGACTCAGTTACCTTTGATGCCAGAACCAGGCATCACCACTTCTGTCTGTCTTTTCAGAAGGTGATTTTGGCTCTCTGGCTTTCTCTTAAGGGATCAGATTGCCAGAATGGATGGAGAAGCCAAAGGCCAGCCTGGAGTCAAGCACCTAATTCCCAAAGACAGAAGGTATGTGACTCCTGGAACAGGCAGATGCAGGGTGATCAGGAAGAAGTGAAGCTACTTTGTCTGGGTAGCAGACCCCCAGTTTAGACCTTTTTTTAGTGTATTACATGAAGTTGCTTCAATTTTCTTAATGATAGCTGCTGTAGAAAAATGTCGCAGACTTAAAGGGACTTTTTAAATGCAATGCTTTACCTGTAATTCAGATGATTTTCTGATCAAAAAAGGCAATGATTATAGAACCAGCATTCTGAAGAGACTCTACGCATCAAAGGGGATTCATTTCCAACTAATCTTTAGTAGGCTGCACTTGCATTTTCAGCCTCAGCACAGCCAATCAAAGCTGCAGAGTAATGCATCTCTCCTTAGATCAGAATTTAATAAAGTAGTGTTAGAAAAAATTGTGAGCCTTGGATACCCTGAAGAGAACTGAGAAAATCTGAAAGTGTAGCTGGGAAGACCCATGTTTGAGTTTCATTTCTGAAAGGTAATATAAAAAAGGCACAATGTTTCTGTGCTGGGGTTTCTGGATGAGTATCCCTCAATGGTCGTGGTGGTGATAGGGGATGATAGTCAGGTAAGTTTAAAGACTGCATTTTATTGTTTTATTTTCCTTTTTTTTTTTTTTTGTAATGATGTTTCCAGTTCTCAATCAGTCAGCAGTGTAATTCTTTGCTTTGCTAGAAAAGAACTCGTATTACTTTTCCATCTTAAGCATACGTAATGTCAAAAGAGCCCAGCTGCAGCTGATATCTGAATTAGTTTTTCTTCTCCAAAACAGTTAATTTGTACAGAGCAGCATGTACAGGCTAATGGGTAACCTGCACCCTGGAATGAATTTGGGAATCCTGGCTGCAGGGGACAATTTGAGTGATGATATGGCCAGATGCCAGTTCTCCAAGAAAAATCTTTTTGACATGTTTATAACAGTGTATTTCTCACTATAATCTGCCCATGCTAAACTTGTCACAAGTAGCAGCTTTGTAATTGTATAGAGGCAGAGGGCTTTCTGAGGAAAAGCTTTTCTCTATTTTGTAAAGCAGCATCTAAAGTTTCCATGACCTACAGGAGCCTAAAGTGGATAATCTGGATTCCCACCCAGAATTCATGCACATAATCACTTTTGATCCTTTAAGCTTTAAGGACAGGCATATGAAGTCAGGTGTCTTGTTGCGGCAACTGCTCTACTGTCACAGCAGCTCCTGGAACTTGTGAAGAAACATTACTGCAAGGATTGCAGTCTGATACTACCTTGATAGCTCTTCCTGGCTCTGCAGACTCCCATGCTCGTTTCATGGCTTTGATCTCATCTACTCGCTCCGTATCTCTCTTCATGTCCAGAACATCTGCCTCTCTTTGCTCAGTAACTAGACGTAAAGTCCAGTATGCTTTATCTGAAACAGGTGGCTGAAAGCGAAGTATCATAATGTATTCATGGGTATACATCTAGTACCACTATTTAGGATGAAGTTATATTTCTGTATCCTGGTAATTTTCCTGACTGATATGCATAATATATTGATAGTCTTTGACATGCATTACTATAGAAAGTGTCTGCCAAAGGAAAGGAAAATTGCTTTGCAATGTCTAGAAGCAATTTGAGGTGTATTGTTTACATGCTTCCCCCCAGTCCCATACACTCTGTCTGAACAAGAGTATTTTGTAGTGTTTTTCCATGCAACTATCTTATCTCCCTGCTTTTTGCCTGCCTTCCTTCCTTCCCTCCTTCCTTCCTTCCTTCCGTCCTTCCTCTTTTTTTGCTCAAAGTCATATTATATTTAAATAGGCTTTTTGTGTAGAAATACATCATGCTCTGTCTTATGAGGCATCAGGTTCTTTCTAATCACTTCCCAAATTCTCTAACCCACCTTAACACATGGCTTCTCCACAACTGTAGGGTACAAGTGGTACCTGAAATGTAGGAGACTATTCCACCATCTGACTGATGAATGAGATATTGTGTTGCATATATTTCTGGAAACCATACCATCTGCAGAAGCTTTAAGCCCAAGATTTAGAAGTAGAGAGAGGAGGTCAGCTTTTATTTGAAACTAAAGATGGGCATCTTCTTTATCTGCAAGCAGTCTCATCACAAAACTTGCATCTGTTTCAGCGGCAGACTGAAGACCTCCCAAGAACCATCATCCCAGCACCCCTAGCATACTCCATGATTGGAGCTGAAGGCAGAAATCTGACACAGCCTGAAACTGCACTGCATTTCTGCGGCCAACAATCTCAACTGCTCTGAAAGAAAAGTTAACGCACTATTTTGGAACTTCGTATAACTATTCATGGATATGAATGATAGGGAAGTTTGCTGTGCAGCAGGTTTAGTCAACAAAACAATTTAGTAGAGATTTCTTCATGAAAAAATCTATGGAGATGCCCTTCCCCTGAGCTACCTGCCATGAGGCAGCAAAGTTCTTAGCAAAAGCAATACCATTAAAGGAGGAACTGTCACTTTCTTCTTTGCCTTCCATTAATCTGTTTGCAATCCATAAAGTGAATTATTCTTTTTAGGGCATACAGGCTGGCAGTAGCCTTTCTGTCAGCCACAGAACACTCAGATTATCCCACCACAGAGGAGAAGAATTTGCAAGTAGGCAAGTAGGTACCAATTTTTCTGTCATTTTAAGTCAGCAAGTTAATGACATACAAGACAGGAACTGACAATAGGGGACTTATTTCATCTCTCTGGGAAACCATGAAAACTACTACAATGAGAGATTAATGGGACATGAATATGGTGAATTCACAGAGTCTAATAAACCTTCAGTGGAGACAGAAAGTAGATCAACAAAAGGAACAACCAGGAGTTGCTTTATAAATAAACGAAGAAAAAGCACATTACATCTCTAAATGCAGGATGTATGTCTTTTACATGTACAGTTCAATCTCTTTCAGGTGTAAAGCTAAAAAGGTGGCAAAGCAGGGCATAGAGAAATGCAAGGGATACACTAGTGTTAGTAATACTGATCTGCAGACTTGAAAATATCTTTATACTCAGTACAGTGATGGCACATTCAACAAATCCAGTTTTTGGCTTTATTCTCACCTGAGATTCAGGTCGAGATACAACAGATGAAAGTGATCCTCTTTCTTTATTGGACTTCTCTTTTTCTGTCTTCTCAGATGCTTTATCTTTTCCTTTTTTGGTTGATTTAGGAATACTTACAGACTTCCGTTCTTCAACATAATTGAGCATTTGGGAAAAGCTGTTATCCTCATGCTTTTCCCCATATACTATTCAGATGTAGTTACGATGCATGATGAATTAGAGGATACCATTGTCATCCATAAATATATTTCCCCATATAATATCCAGTGTGGAATAACAGCACAAAACAGCCATACAGAAAGAAAAAGAAAAGCCAGCTAATTAGTTGACACTTTCTAGTACTACACTAACAATTATTGTTGGGTCAAGAAAGAATCTGGGGACAAAACAACTTTTAAAAACAGACTTACGAGGTGGACATATTGTGACAGCCTTATCTGTCCTAAATAGTACTTTACCCAGGGCTTAACTGCAAGTTTGCCATGGTCCCTGCACATCAGTCACTGCATTGTTGCCTTGTGTATGGGTCAGTCCAAAGGTTGTAATCTACAGAATCACAGTCTGACTCTTATTTCTCTATAGTCTCATGCAATCTTTGTCAGTGCTATGCACCAGGCAGGTGAGAAGCTCAAAGTAGGTAAAGTCAATTTTCTCACTGTCTCATATCCTTGTAAGTGTGAAGAGCAGAAGTGAAGATACACCCCACCAAAAATACAAGGAAGTTAAGACAAAGAAACATATTTGAGATTTGATTCATATTTAAGAAATTCAAAATTATCCTTCTCAGAAGGAGAGAACATTTTAGATGAATTATTTTATCAGTACACATGTATGCTATATGTATGCTGTATGTTTGAATTACAGATATGGAGAATTGACATTTGTAACACTTATTCTGCACTGTCTTAGTTGGTGGGAGCTGTTAACAAGACATTTTGCATGTCATATCCTTGTTAAAATAAATAAACAAATAAATAAATAAATAAAGCCTGTAATAGTGTATCGCTTTAATAGCACAAGGAAAATGTCAGTTCAAACAACCTGGAATGAACCCACAACACTTTGAGAAAGAATGAAGATCTGAATCTGAAATCTCCCTTTCCCTCCCTTGAGACATTAAAACAAATGTTGAAATCCTAAATTTAGTCAATACAATAAACCAGGGGATTTCTCTTACAAAAAAGAGGAAATGAGTGACTGTTTACAATCTGACAATAACAACAAGGTATCTTTCACTTAATCCTATGCTTTTCTGATTTCTTTCCACTGAGAACAAACCACTGGGCTGCATTATTTGATCCAAAGTCCACTGAATATATTCCACTGGCTTTAATGTACTTTGGATCAGATCTGCAGTGTCATGGCTGAGGTTATATGGATATATAAAATCGTAAATATTAAATATATAGAAACATAATGCACATATAACTACACATAAAAATATATATTATATGATATATATGTGTATTACATCAGACATTATATGTGTTTAAATATGAATTGCATTATTTTTATCTCCTCATGCTACTTAAATAATGTACAATGGCACCAAAGTGCTAAGCTTAAATTGATTCAATGCTACCAAAGCATACATGAAATAATGAAAGCAAACATTAAAGTGGTCTCTACAAATATTGAAGATACTAAAGCAACTCTGCAGGAAATGTAAATACAAAATAAATAGTGATGGCAGTATTTGAAGTTATAATATCATTACATAAATGGCTTTCCAATTAATTTCACATTATCATAACATATTAGCACCATAAATCAGGCTGGTGTACATGCATTATTCAGTTAATTATTAAATTTTAAAGATAAATTATTTATTGTTTATACAAACACTCAAGAGACATTCAGTGTCATTAGCTAAATGATATCAGACAAAGACTTTCTATGTTGTGGGATACCACAAACTTTGTCTGGCTTTTATAATTATTTTACAACTCTGAATATTAACACTTTGATGCTCTGGACTTCTTGCATACACCGAGAAGTTAGTACATAACAAACAAGCCTATGAAATGACAGGGCTAAAAGGAGGTACCGTGCTTTAACTCCAGGGATGAAGACCTAGGGCAGGACTGAGCCGAGCTCTCCTGGCTAACAGCACACTGCACTGCCCAGATATACCCAGGTATCCTCCCTCCTGCATGGCCTCCCTGGTTTGGGGATCATCCTGCAGTTATACCTGGAGGGGGCACAGGCTACAGTTTGGCCCCATAGCATATGGCCCACTCTAACTTTGAAGGACATGTGAGTAATTCCTCAGGGCTTTTCCAAGGCCAAAGCCAGGCAAATGCTTTGTATGGGATGTGATAAGAAGAAAGGCAGGGAGATGATACAGAAAGTAAAAGACCATTCCAGTTCACAGCTTATGCATAAATCATCACAAACCCTCAGTGGGAGTTACTGCACATGTATGGTACCAAGAAAAGCTTGGGCAGCACACCAACTGACAGTGATGACAAGCAGCTGACAGCAACTCTTAAAATTAGCTCCTCTACTACTTTTCAATTATTTACTCAGATTCATGTAGTCCAATGCCAGAAGGGACCATAGTAGTCATCCAGTTGGATGTCCTGTCTCTGACAAGGTTAGTAATTATATCAAATGCTTCCTATCTGAAACTTATAACATCAGATTGAGGTACAACAATTGTATTTTTTTAGGCAAGATAGGCAGATACTCCTGATTTTTGAAATTCAAATTACAGATATGATCTCTTATTCAAAGGTAAAACTCAGAGAAGTCTTCTGAAGTTTTCTTGAGAAGGTATCATGCTCCCAGTACCTGAAATAGGTTCTGAGCATTTAGTGGGATTACTAAGTAGTTGGCAGAAATGGCTCTTACTTGCCCCACAAGAGACTTTCAGATTTGGTTCAGAAACGACCAAGAACTTTGGATGTTGCTTTTCCTGCCTCTGACTGGACCCTAAGAAGGATTCTTGACAGATAGCAATGTCAAAAATCTTTCCAATGTTGGGTTAATCAAGACACTAAAGTGGCGGTAAAAATACATGCGGATAGAAGAAAATCACCACTATGGCTGCAGTAGTCAGGTGGGGTCAGAGCATGGCTTAGAGCTCTACAGGTCTTTAGCACCATCGTGTATCAGTGACCTATTTTTCACTGAATACCGGGCAAGCGATTAATCACTACAGACAGGCAAGATGGGAAAAAGATAAAGAGAGGGAGAACTGAACATCCTGTTAAACATCTCATGAAATTCTGTCCTTGGCACAAGCCAGCAAATTCTCCTGTGGGCAAGAGAAAACCTATGGGGGAAACTCCCAGCTCTGGAGAAAAAAAAAGGAATATTCCAAAGGATATTGCCTCTCTTGCCTTTTCAAACCAACCTCTACTGTCCAGGATGCGTGCCCCGTCTCTCCCTGCTCCCCCAGCTGGACAGACAGCATTCTCTCATCAACAGCTAATACTCCTGAGCCAACTTAAGGCAAGATGTAAAATAAACACTGCAGTCAGCATTCAGCGCACACTGATGGTTCAACTTGGGGTTGTGACAGTTGCACAAAAACCTACTGATCTTATTAGAGTAAAAGTAAAACCGAAGAACCCCAAAAGGCAATAGCTGAAAATCATATCTGCAAAACAAATCTTAAAATAATTTTGTTCACACAGTTAAGCACCTAAAAATGTTATCAGCAGTTGCAAGACTACCTGCTAATATTTACCCTTTTACAGAAGAATTAGGATCCTGACCTTTTTTTTTTTTTTTTTTACTATTTTTGCATTGAAGACTTGCCCCATTAACAGTTCCCAATGGAAGGGAAAAAAAAAAGAAAAAACAGAGGGAAGAATGAAGACTGTATAAATAATTAACTATCTGGCACTTTCTAATTTCTGTATACTTGGGTTTTCCTGGTTAATGCCTTTTTAATGTTTTGTTTGTGCAATGTGCTCTTTAATAAAACATTTAATGAGATTTCATATATAATAAATATGTCTAAATATTAGTCATGAAATAAATTTTGCTAACACAGTTCTTTTTACAAGTACTGCCAAACTGCAGTATTAAGGATTTTGAAGAAAGAAAAGTATAACAAACATCAACAAATACAAAATATAAAATTATCGTAGCATCTGAATGCCGGAGAACTTACTTTCTTCAAAAATTTTCTTAAGAAATACTTATAGCGATAGTATAATAGTACTGGTTTTCATTTAAAGGGAGACTAGTTAAAAAGACTTTAGTAAATGCTAATACAAAGCCAAAATATGCTTTTCCCATGATAAATTAGCTTTAATACAAAAGTAACTCCAGATGGCACTGTTGTCTCACATGAAAAAGGGATACCTGAAATGGTGAAAATTTGTTGCAGGAATTTTCCACCTGGGTCACTGCAGCTTTCTTAAAAATCACATGGTGAGAGGTGCCTTTTTGATTACACATCAACATTGCTATTATATGAATTGTGTGTTTGACAATTGGTGCTGGCAGCTTTAAATGGGAAAGCTCAGTTTTCAAATTGCTTTAAGACTAGTTCACAATCAGAAAAAGATTTGAAGATTGAATGTTGTTTTTTCCAAAATAGTTACCTATAGTAAGCACTCCAGATAAATATTGCTGTTAATAGCAGTACCTAAAATAAATGCTAAGTAATAAATACAGTAAGTGTTAGTGTTTAAACTTTTTGATATATGTTGTTTTTAAACTCTGTTGGTGGCCTGGGCAACGTATTGGTATCCTGGTACAGAGACGTCCAGTTAATATAAACTGTGAAATGGATTTCGGTTACTTTAAAAGGCGACAATTATGAGAGGACACAGAAATCACAACACTTAAAGAGAATTCTAAGAGAAAAGTGCTCGTTATTGTTGACTGTGGCTTGAGTACGATTGACTGCAAATGACCTAAAGCATCAGTATACATGGAGAAGGGAAGCCATGAATGAGGATGCTTCTACCATGATCTAAAACGTGAGAATACTCATGACATTGACAAGCTTCAGTAATAACAGTTGAGAACTAGTGAAGAAACTCAAGAAATTAAATTACTTCCTTTGACCTGCAGTTTTACAGACCATGGGGAAGCTGTATGAAACGACACATACCAGTAGCATGACCGGTGTGCTGAGTGCAAGCTGCTACTACGTAGATGACTCGGGTAAGACAATGTAATAGGATGTCTACTGTAACAAGCAGTCGATCATTAAAGGGAAAAAAAAAAAGGAGAATAAATGGAGTAATCTAGGAAGAAAATATGATATTGTGAAGAATGGAACAAATTAAAAGCAGGTGAAATCACCACTAAAAAAAGCTGTGTACAAGCCTGTAAGGCTACATGGCATAGCTCCTCAAATATTATTAAATCTGACTAGGGACTATAGTAAATCAACAAGATATATCTTTGCAAACTTCTGTAATGCTAGCTGAAAAAAGACTGTAAGAATCTCAAATGTTGCACTCAAAACCAAGAAATGAAATAATATATGTCAGCAATTACTGCTGATGAATCTAACTTCAGTCCAGGGTAACAGAAATTAAAAAACAAAATATGACCAGACATTTAAAAAGAAGTATGTAACCAGAGTTACTTCTTAAAGTGAGAAATACCACTAATAAATAAAGATCAAATCTTCCTAGGAAATTTAAGGGTATTAGCAAGTGTCTATATACGAGGAAGGATAATGTAAATTATTTCTCCTTATCTCATATTTTAACAGTTGAGTTATAGAACTTTAATGTTAATGATACAGGAAATTTACTGAATCGTGGAAAGTAGTATTTTAGGTTCTGCAGGAATCTAGGGGTGAGAGAACAGGGGAGTCAGCTGCATGTGTGTGTGTATGTGATGGTCTGCACCACCAGCTGGAGTAGGGCTGCAAGCTCAGGAGCTCATATGGGATCCAGGGGCCAGCTACTCGGTAGACTAGGTGTCTAAATCCAGCTGTGATCTGTGATCTGTATGGCTGGCTATGTATATGTAGCGTGTATGTGTGTTCTGTGTGCGTGTGCCTGATGGGGCTACATCTTCAGCCTTGCTAACGGTTGGATCTGGGGACGTGGAGTGGCAGCAGCTTCGCCTCTCTTGAGCTGTTGGATACAGCATGATAAATTTTCCTCTAACGTAATTAAGATCTAAATCATTCTGTGACAGCCCCAATGGTAAAAGGAGAAGCAAATATGAGACATTTATCTAATTTCTAGGATACTGACTAGTATTCTAACTGCTTTTGATATGTGTTGGGTTTTTTCTGTCCCTTCTGTAATTTCTTTGTTTCTTCCTGGCCTGAATACACAGCCTGTACTCAGGACCTTTCCTAGTCTTGCCTCTTGTCTATATTGTTCTCTTAGCAGTACAGAGGTAATACATATCTCAAAACAGGCCTTTTTTCCCCCTCTCATGAATGCGTTTTCTTAAATTATCCACAGGCATGTTTCTCTAGTTTCGGTAGAAACTTCTATGTTTGGATGTACTTTGTCAGGGCACTGTGCTTTTATATTATTACTCATCGGTCTCTGACTGTAGAAGCAGTCATACTTCTACAACTGTTCCAGAACCCTACCTAAAGTTGAGCTCTAAGAAGCTCAGGTAAATTTTGCAGAGTATTCTCTGTTTTCTTTATAATTTGTGAGCTGAAGGTATAGAATGATGCAATCAAACTGCATTTCTATGAACCACAGAACAAAGAGCTTTGTTGTGTAATTATTTCAATCAAGCAGTGAATCAAACTAAAACTGTTGTATGGTCTTGGCTTGTAGCAATACAACTTTTTTTTTTTTTTTAAAAAACAGTAACATGATGCATTTGACTAAATACATACTTAGATTGACCTACCTTTGATTTCATTTTTCTCCATTTCTTTCAGTTCCTGAACAAACAGAGACTGACTCTCAGTAAGTGGCCAACTATTATACAACACCAATGCTTGTATGATATACTTGTGAGACTGCGAAAGAAAATGCAGTATGTTAACATGCTGAAGACTTAACTACAGTAAGTACTCAAAAGCCCTGAAGTTAGTAAATGGCCAGCTACTGAACTCAGCAAATAAAACATATAATTAATTTACAAGCTGGCATGTTACAGTATTCACAAGAAGCTTTTAAAAATAGTGTTAATTCCACCGATTTTATTTTAATTCCTGTGAAATTAAACAACTGCTCATGTGTTTATCACGTGAAACTAAACTGGGTTACACAATAAAGAACTACATTCCTTTTAGATTTCCATGTAACTTTCCTATGTATGCCATGTGCTAAACCAAAGACTTTTGTCTTTGATTTTAAGACCTACTACAGGGCTTTGAACCCTAATACTATCACCCAATAATGTCTTAATTTGAGGTAGAGGTGACAGGGTCCATGGGTTCTTTTAAACACTGTCCACACTGAACAGGAAATTATTGTTTTTAAAAATTGTTATCCAAATTCTAAAGCCAGTTCTGAGTCAAAGGAATTTATTTCTCTCTTTTTTTTTTTTTTCTTGGAATACTTTGTTGCAGTTGAACTCAATTGTCAGGAAAAATCACAGTGAGAAACACTTGGACTCAGAGAAACAAGAACTACTTTAGAAAATAAATGTTATTTTTTCTAAGACAGACAAATAATACTAGGTAAAGTCATGAAAACTCCAAGTTTTTGACATCTCTCTCCAAGAAACTTGGCTAAGTAGCAGCTATTGTGTGCGTGTTTCTAAAGCTTTCAGCTGACTGGCAATAGGTGTTTCTCTGGTAAAACTATTAAAGATAGCCTTATTTTACAGCATATTTCAAAGAAAACTCATACTGAAGCATCAGAAGTTTAACCTCGTTACCAGTGGTGTTTGTCCCTTAGCTGATAATTATGCTATACTTGAATTGAATTTCGCAAATGATGAACATTTAAAGACTGAATATATCACCTTGATGTGAAAACAAAAAATGACCCCTTGTTATTTGGTTATTCATATATGTACATTGTCCTTTCTCCATAGCCTCATCCAGAAGCTACAAACAATCTTAATTTTAGATTCCTGTTCTTGCCTCAGGATATCAGATCTCCACACATACCAAAAGAATTACCAATACCCCTTCCCCCCCACCTTTTTATTTCCTGATATCCAAATGTTTTAGAATCTCTTACTTGCTGTGGACTTCCATCATTATTTTGAAAGTTTTCCAAGAGGAAAGATTCATCTTCTAATACAGATAGATGTCCTGGCTTGAGAGAAGTTTTGGACTCCTTTGAAACTGAAGTATGACTTTTTTTTTTTGATCCTACAGTGTCTGATTCCTTCTTTGTACTATGACTAATCTGGGTTTTACTTGCTGCAAGATGATAAAAAATGTCAGTGTTAATTCCCAGAAGTTCTATGAATTATTGGTATGAGGTAAACAGATGCCCCTAGAAACTGTAAGAATTACCATAGTCAATTTTCTCATGCTGTATTATGCTCACAGGGTTCCAATTAAAATTATGCTTATTCCAAATACTGTCTTGATTTCATTCTGCATGCAAATCACAAATCTCTTCCAAGTAAATAATGAGAAAATTGAAAGACTGTATATACACCTGTTGTTACTGTTTATAAAGCCTGTAACTTTTTTTCCCCCAAACCCCATACTTCTTTCCTGCACTAACCACCACAGCACTACATATATAGTATACATTACACAATACAGACAGCCTCGTACTACTACTTCTTGTAGTCAACAGAGAGGTGAGCTCCTCTCCAGGAGGTCTGGTTTCTGGGCTTTGGGAGTTTTGCACTGCCCTCTGAAGGAGTCTTCCTCTATCTATGAAGGTAGGTGGGCTTCAAGGGAGGTTGTTTTCTTCAAGCCATAATTAGTTTTCATGAATGCCTTACTATCTTCCTCTTTCTCCTAAATCTGTAAAGCATAAGTACTGAAGAATTCTACAATGGTTTGCCCAGAGGATGATTCTGCCATGAAGATAACTCAGCTCACAGTGGTGGAATCTTCCATAAGATTCATTACACCGCCGGTGGAAGGGTGACTTGGATAAGTTCCCAAAAAGTCATACACATCGAACATAGTAGTTCTAGCAATGGTCACCAGGTGGTGCTGTGACACCAAATTTCTTTTCCTACTGCAGACATGACTATACAATCTTGGTTTTTCCTAAGCAAAGCTCCGCCTAGAAGGAACTCGTAACTACCTGGGTTCAGATTCAAACAAATTTCTAAATGAGATTTTGATACTTTGAGACTGGATTTTATCAGATTGCTACTATGGAAAATAAAAGGATTATGAGCATTCACTTGCCCATTTGTGCTACAGGAGTGTTGCGCTCGTATCAACAAAACAAGCTGCACTTTCAACTTGTCAATAAGTAACTCCTTTATTGGCAAGTGACTGTTCAAGGTCCAAGTCATTTGCAACATCTCAGAAGAGGTAAATATATTCAAAATCAATTGACTGAATGTAGTTTTTGAGCTATAAAAGACATTAATAAAACAGCTGTGACTGGAGATGAATTAACATATTGTGGGTGGGAAAGTGGGATAATGATTTATTGGTGATGCTTGCACAATAATTTCACTTAAGAATACTTCTGTCAACACAGTGATCAATCCTATGAGAGGCAGAACATGTGCAATACTTTAATAGGTCTCAAATCTGAGGATTGTGTCTTGCTTAACTGACAAGTTTGGTGCTGATGGTACAGCTGTGGTTTCTATCATTCCTGTTCTGTGAAAACACACTTTTTAAGAGAACAATTAGATACCGACAGTATGAATCTTGTATTGAATGTTGATTGTACAAATCCCCACCTCAATTTGGCATTAATATTTCTGGAATTTCCTATATAGTTATTGTACAGGCCATAATTTCCTAAAACTTTTGACAATAGCAAAGAAACATCGTATTATAATGCCACAAATTGTACCTATAGACACTTGGCAGGTTGGGTAATACAATACCATCAGATTGGTTATACTGAGTACATTTCATAATCTTTTCATTTAGTTTGGATGCTTGGAAAGATCTGGAACACTTACACAAAATGTCTTTGTGATATACAGGCTACATATAGATAGGAGAAAAATTTCGATGTTAAGGCCACTTGGTCTAGTATTGTAAAAATAATAGTAATAGTAAAAAAAAACCAAACAGGGACAGCTTCTCAGTAATTCCTTCCAAGTGACAGCTCTCTGTACAGTCACACACACTTGAATGGCATCAGAATATTCATTTCACTTTCAAATACAGTCTAAAATAATCTAAAGTCAGTTTGCCAGGTCTAGAAACTCTTTCAGATTCCTTTGAAATAAAGTACCATTCATCACCACTTTTTCCAGTTAGAATCCACTGGCTCCACTGCTGAATAGGAACCTGATATGACAACCTTCCTATTTTCAATCAGGTTGATATAACAGATATTTCATTGAATGATTCACAATGGATTAAAAATAATTTTAAATTAGCATAAGTTATTTGTATCACAGCATGTAGGAATAACAGATAAAAGCCTGATGTGTGTGTCTGATTTCTGAGGATATCTTGAAAAGTTCTTCTCACCTATGTCCCTTGCTAGTCCAGCGAAGACAAAATGTCCCTCTTATTCTGCCCCATCCTGTCCCTTCCAGCACCTGCTGGAACCAATTTCTCTTCTCTTTCACCTAACTGTGCCTTTTAAGTTATTTCAGTCTTCAGACTATGATCTTTGTCAACAAGCCAGTTTCCTGAAAGTTTAATCTTACACTTTACTGAAGGTAACTTGGGAATTTATTTCAAGTATTTGTGGTGCTTACCTTAATCTCAGCTATTTTACAGCTTTCCTGCTTCTATTTCCACGAGTCTACCATTAAGTTTACTAATCCATTCCCACATTCCAAAAGCAGTAACCAAAAATAGCTACTGATTATCTTGGCAACTCAGTCACAGAATCATGACAGCTTCTCCACGTCTTCCTTTAAACCACAACATTGTCAACTGATGAATCACACTTTGAGAGCATGGTCCCCACAGTGTTTATTTTTACATTTCTGGTAATAACAAGGTGCAGTTGAGACAGAAATCAAAATGTTTCACAACCATGATTAAATTAGTTATTTTTCCCACAGAGCAATGGAAATGTAGATAAAACAGTTTTTCTAAAAGATCATGTTAGAAAACTACACTGTTCAAAATAGTGGAGGTGAGCACATGAAATACGATGCTATTTTGGGCTTTAGCGAAGCAATAATCCAGTATTTGAACAATTTGTCTTTGCCTCAGGTTCTGTATATGCTCAAACAGGCAGAAACTGGTTGATTTACAGAAGATTTATTGTTTTAAAGTCTTCATAAAAGGGCTGAAGACTTCAATATCTTACAACATTGATGTATAGTGGTGTCCAAGGAGAGTACAGGAGCTGACTTGTTTGCTTATAAACAGCTGCTTTATTTAAGCAAACTTGTAATGCTTATGAGGAATATACATTTTCAAAATGAAACCCATGAAACACAAAATGAAGAATTCAAAATAGTCTTACAAATAAAAAAGAAATCGCTTAAGAAGTGAAGTGTATAGAAAACAAGGAAACGAATGAAGATTATGAAAGAAGTTAAGATAGCATGGCAGCAGCATCTAAAATCTATTACATATAAGAAGTATAGTGGAAGAAGGTAGCAGGTACTTCATTTTTGTCAAAAATGACCTGAGCACTACAGGGGAAAATTGTTGAAAATACACCTAAGAATTATGTACCTCATTAAGCTGCATTTCTTGCTTCTGAACAGTAAAATTAAACACTACTTCAAAATCAAATGTCAATCAACTGGCTGAGTATACTTTCAGATGACAAAATTTTCATTCCAGTTTTGTTTTAGCTTCATTAGTAGCCAAGTTCCAATGTTGTCAAACAATAAAAATGCCAGTAACAAACAGCTGATGTCTGACTGGAGCTCTAGAATACAGAGTTTGGCAGAACTCTAGCTTCTGAAAGCCTGGAAGTGAAGCAGGGAAGAGGATGTCCAGATAACCTAACTCTACTCTCTAGAGTGTGCAGGAAGTTACCTCACTACATCACAGGTGGATGATGGCAGAGCATTGTCACAATTACAAGCTAAAGGCTCTCTCTGTTAGGTCCAGTTGTAAATGAATACCTGTTTAGTTGGACAGCACATCCAAGGAAACTGGATTGTGTATCATTAAGAAAAAAAAAGCTTGTAAGACTTAACTATGAACTGATATCACAGGATCACAGGAGGCTGAGTGATCCTGCCAGAGGCTGGAAGACACCTCTGAAGATCATTTAGTTCAACCCCATTGGTAAAAGCAGGGTCAGCTAAGGCAGGTTGCTCTCGGCCATGTCCAGTTGGGTTTTGATTATCTTCAAGGACGAAAGCTCCAATATCTGCCTGGGCAACCTGTTTCAATGTCTGACATCCTGAGAGTAAAAAGGAAACAAAACCAAACAACTCCCCTTCCAAATCACCTTTTCTAATACTTAAACTGTATTTTCTACATTTCAGTTTGTGCCTATCGCCTCTTGTCTTGTCACTGGGTGCCACTGAAAAGAGTTTGGCTTCGTTTTCTTTACCTCCCTGCCCCTTTATTTATACACTGCCAGGCTTGGGCATACGGTGGTTTCAGAGCGCTGGTTTGGTGGACTGCAGAGAGTCAGTTTTAACTGATGACAGCTGGATTTTTGTTTGGTGCAATTACTAGTTTCAAAGTACTTTGAGAAAATACATGAAATTTAGCATACTTATGAAGGGTGACCTTTGAATACACACTGGTTCTCACCTTTAACACGAGCTGAGTTGACAAGACTGCACTGTAATGAATGGCAATACAATTAAAAAAAAAAAAAAAAGAATTTTGAGCAAACTTAGCAGATTCAACCATTCAACCAAAAATTAGTGAGGTGTTTGCTGTCACTTTCAAAAAAATTTGTCTCAAAATAAAATTTGTTCAAATTCAAGTATCCCCATAAGGGATAACTTTTTCTCAGTATTTCAGTTGCTATCATAAAGAATTGCAATAGTATAATGGACATTTATGAGCTTTGTGAGTCTGGGGCAAGTAGCTCCTCCTTCAGTGTCTTCTATTTCTGTGAATATCATTGTGAATCTGTAGCAGAAGTAGAGTGAAAAATTGTGAGTAGCAATACAAAGCACAGCACTGTAAGGGGTCCATCTCAGCCAGACCCAATACAGTTACAAAACAAGACTGAAAGGCAAAGGAAGAAAATAAGGCTGGACAGTAAGTTTCAATCAATCCTTTTGGTATCTTTCCTCATTGCTGAGGACCAAGGACTCCTGTTCATTGCTCAAAAATATAGCTGATTTCACTTAATCATAAAGCAATTCTGTAAATCACAGAAAAAGTAGGAATAAAATAATATTTTATGTGTTTACCTAAAGTTACTGTATATCCCTCAGTGAATAAAATTATCAAATACAGAATACAATACTTACAGTGGGAACTCAAAATGGTTTCATTACTCAAGAAATTAAAAGCAGGGATGACTGCATGGCCCTTTCCAGTGACGCTCACAATTTCTTCCTCATTATCTAAGACTTGTACTTTAATGAACACATCCGGTTTAGAGGTTTGTACTTGTACTGTAGCAATATGTGATGCTCTGACTTTTACTGAATACCTAAAGAGGAAGAAAAAAATTATAGCAATATAAGTAACTATACTAGATCATTCTTTTCCTGCAAGTACCTAAACATTGTGCTGACCTGAAAGTGAACACTTAAAATTGAGTTTGTAGTCAATTGTCTTCCCACAATCTGATGGGCTAAGCTTCCTGTAATGAATTTTAGTGCAGTCAAGCCATGATCAAAGTAAGTGCTACTGCAAAAAAAATGCATGGTCTTCTCATTTCTTTTTTTTCACTGCCTTAGAGAATGTCCAGATATACATTTTCACTCATGTTGTACTAGTATTTGTTGAAAAACATGATTAACCAAATGACTGAACTGTTTCAATTAAAAAGTAACCAAGCAAAAGAAAAAAAAGAAAGATTTGCTTTCAAAAGGGTAGAGCTATCTCATTTGGTGGCAGCTGCTACTCTGGGCAACCAAAACCACGGTGGAATCAAAAGATTCTAGAATTAGCGTCTTATGATGAAATTTAAATCACATTTTTGTTGTGACTCATAACTTTATATATTACTTGCTTTTTGTCCATAAATTCAAATTGTTAGACTAATCTCAGCAAGCAAGCAAACAAACACCACCAACCATCATCCTGAATTCAGCACATTTGGAGTAAAAAGTATATACAAGTATCTAAAAATATTTTTTTTAAAAGATGGTCAAAATCAGAGGGGAAAAAAGAAAATAAAATCATCAAGGAAGAGAAAGTTTATAGAATTTGACTGCACTTGCTATATTTCCACTACGTGTTTTTTTCATTTATATTGAACCCAATTCCTCTTGTTGAGTAGACCTCTATCCCAAAAATAACATATTGATTTGAAATATTGATACGAATTGTCAGGAATCAAGGCAAAATGTTGTAAATTAACCTTCAAATACATACATGTAATCAGCTCTAAGCATGGGGCCTGTTTTAGTGCAGTGTATATAGCCCTTTGTGTAAAAACTTAAGCATACTAATTTAGTCAGGGTCAGTTTTGAACTCAAATTCAGCTCAGATAAACTAATCTCAATAAAATTAAATACATTTTAAAAGTATTAATAGCCATCATTGTGCTTTTATTAAATATGTTGTCCTAAGTGAATCTGCACGCAAAAATAAAATGTATATAGATTTTTCTGCCAACACTGCAAGATGGAAATTGGTGTGATATGTCAGAAAATAAATTGCTATATTTCTGGATTTTATTTAAACCTTTATCTGAAGAGTTGAAAAAATAGATCGAACTTTATGTCTCCTCCTCACCTGTAAAATCTCAATTTTAATACATATTTAATCCCCAAAAGTACTACGGAATTTCAGTAATTGGCTTACGGATAAGATTTCAAGACACTGATAGTCCATAAAATTTAGATATTTGCTTTAATACTTTCCCCTTTGAAGAAAGAGAATAGAATATACTTTTCTGTCAGGGATGATTCATATAAAAAGCAGAATTTTATCATTTTTCTCTCAATATTTACCTGAACATTACATGCTTGTCATTGGGTAGGTAATACTCTTTAATTTCTTTAGTAGAATAGACATTATTTACAGCCTCACGAGAGAGGAATGGGAGTGGCTTATGAGAACCGATGAGCCGGAGCCTCCATCTTCCAGCTGCCACAGGAAAGTCGCCAGTACGTGCTTCAGCCATAAACGTGTATCCTTTCTGAAAGGAGAAAACAAGTCAATTTTACTTGGAAATACCACTACTCAAAATGCACTCTATGACAACATACAATGCACTTTTTGTCCATGTTACACTTATTAACATAGTAAGATGTTCTTCAAAGGCAAGAATCTTCTATAATAATCTAACTTCTGAAGCATCTCTTATTACAGAAATTTGTATCTGGCAAGAACTTACATAGTAGGTCAAACCCAATCTCATCTAACTTCAAAGTTGGCCTTACTTTTAGTGGCAAACTCCTGAAGTCACTTTCTAACCAAATTATTTGATAACTCTAAATTGTTTATTTAATAAAGTCTAATTTAACAAATACGAATGAGTTCTTACTCTGTTATTTAAGCATGTGAAGTACTCTGTTCTGAAAAAGTCTTCTTACAATAAAACTAAAGTCCACTAAAACATATTTACTCAATGTATTTTCTTGCTTTGCACATTATACTATTACAGAAGTAGCTCTCAGTTAAAACACATCTATACATCTCTGGGTTCTGTAATATTACTATTCTTTTTCTTGTAAAACCAATAGTATCAAACTAGAGATTTAAAAATGTCCCTTCATGCTGTAGGTAGTGTGGTAGTATGGGTGAATGCAATTTGGTGCATGGAAGTTCAGAGATCTGATTCATTCTGTCTTCAAATCTGAGGTTAAGTTAATATTACCCCTACTTTTAATGATGTCATTGCAAGTATAGTGTTAATTATCAGGTTATTAATCTTATTTTTACGAACATGTTGATTTAAGAAAAAATATTTCTAGTATTAGAAAAATAAAATTAAAAATTAATAAAAAATTCAACTTAATTGATAAGCCTGATGCAGATTTATCTGCTCTTTATTAATCCTAATAAGAGGAATATGGAAAACAAGAATATAATTTAAAATGTTTCAAAGTTTGATTTTGCATTTGAAAAAAAGAAGGCAATATGAATATGATTACTTGAAAGGAAAGGGCAAAAAAAGGGGATATAATGACTGCAATGGCCAACTGCAGTGTAACAGGAAAGGTCAGGATCAAGTCTCTTCTTCAAATTCTCCAAATTAGACCTGCCAACTTGCTATTTCAAACACTAAAATTTCATTTTCAACCCAATAAATACTCCAGATGAAAATTCTTTGAAATATTTTCTCTCTTGGCAGTCTTTTGCTAAATTTCAGGGTTTTTTAAAAAATCAGTATTTACCAGTAAAAAAACATCATTGAAAAATTCTTGTAATAAATAGGGTTTTAGATTTCAGAACTATCCAATAATGCAGGGTTGCAATTTCGGGACTACTGAATAATTAGAATGGAAGTAAAATAAATGATTCATGATTCTAATTTGTGCAATTCTAACTGTAAGGCACTTCATACCCTTTAATAACTACAAGGTAATAGCAACCATTCAACGTGATGATTCAGGAGAACTCACTTATTTAAATAGCTGTTTAAGCATATTGTTATGGTTCCCCCTGTTCTTAACAAGTACACTTGGAAACTGAGAGGGATTTAGCCAGATATTCAAGTGCTTTCTGACAGCATGGTGTGCGTGAGAAAAACACTAATACCTATATAAAAAGATAAGGTTCTGCAATCTTAAGGTTCACTATAAACAGGCAGAAAATTTATACTTAATATTAAAAAAGAATCATATGACTGGGCACTTTCTGAACACTATAAGGGTTTAGAAAGCATAACTACATTTTGTGGCTGATAGGGACACAGAGTAATCATCGGTCACTACTGAGAAATAAGCAAATAAATCTAGGCAACCCCATCAGATTTACGTCTCTTTCTTAAAAACCTTTGAGAGGTTTCATTGCCTTCTTAGATATCTCGTTACAATTTGCTGTCTCTAGAATCCAAAAGAGTGGTTTCCTAATATACCGCCTAAACTACCTTTTTGGTAAAGTAGGATGACTTCCTTATGTTCTTCTATGACTAGTCAAGAAAAATAACTGATCAGTGTCCTTGCTCAAATAGACTTCCATTTTCTAGAATAAATATGTTGTTAGTGATGATTTCTTAACCTCTTATCTTCATTGGTCAGATGCAGCTTGAGGAATGCTTACCTCTATCATTTTCTGCAATATGTTCAAAAGACTTGTGAATAATAGAGTAGAATTAAAAACCAAACAAATAAAAACCCCCAAACAAAACAAAACCCAACCAAACCAAACAAATGAACAAAACCACCAAACAACAATGATACAGCAAACATAAAACTAAAACGAACTGTATCCAGCAGTAGGAATAATTACCATGGAAAAAGAAAATTTAATGGAAAAAAAATCCAAATAATGCAAAGCAAGTAGCTAGTATCTATCTAGATTGTAATGTCTGCAGAAAGACGACAGACATTACTGCTACTGTGCAGATTTTATCGTTATTGTTGATCATTCTGAAACGAACTTTAGTGTGTTCCAGGAGTGTCTCTGCAGCAGAATAACAATATCTGTAGAGAGGACTTCTTTTTAGCTCTGTTGTAAATTGCTGATTCATAGCTTTGAAGCAGAACAACTAACTGGTAGTTTTATTAAAAAATATATAAATAAATAAAAAAAAGGAAAGTAAAAGAAAGGATTCTTTTATTGCAATAATGTTGACATTTTGGAATTCAGGCATACTGTATAAATTCTTGCTTGACATATTGCATAATTGACTATTTTTTACAAAATACTGTGAAAAAGAAATAATACCACTGTATTCTGTTTCATAATAATTGCGTAATGTCTGTCAAAACATCAATAGAGCTTTCAATAGCTTTTGCATGTCCACTGAAACATTAACAAACCATTTACAAAGAAAACAAGCTAAATTGTACAGTATAAGGTTATATTCTTACCAAGAAACACAGTAGCAGTGATTAAGAAATGTAATAAGAATATGTAGATAAATACAACATACCTGCACTTGTAAACCAAAATCACTCTTCACTGATATTAACCACATTTAATATTATAAAATGTGAGTCATAAGATGAGAGAATAATAACAAAAATATCTGCTTTAAATTGGGACTTCTTCAATAAGGAAGGACCAGAATAAAATAAAAAGGGTCATTTTCATTAGTTAATGACAAAATCACTGAGGCTATCATGCTGTACCCATGAAAAAAAATTATTATGGAATGTTCCAGGTAAGTTAGCGCATAGCAAAACAAGCATTTCAATATTAAAACCACTGTACTGCACGAAATGTTGGTAAGATCTTATTTGGAATACTGTGTACAATTTTGGACATCTTTATTCAAGAAATATATTTTAAATGGGAGGAGGTCTGAGACAGAGTTAGTAAAATCAGGGAAATAGAAAACTGCCTTACAAGACAGAACTAGACAGCTGTATCCCACTAGGCAGGACAAATGCTGAGATGAAATCTGAAATAAATCTGAACTGGCGATTGTTCTTTTCATAACCTGTCACTTTCCTGAAAAGCAGTAAGTAATGTTCACCACTGAGATTTCTTTTTGCGTCCTGCCACTTGCCACTGTCAGACTCCAAACTGAATTTTTCCATCTGGTGGAATCCACACCCAATCTCTGAGGATCCCAAATTATTTTTGAGAGTTTGAAGAGCTTGTCTTCAACGCTTATTTTTAAAGCATATTCCTCCAGCAGTAGGCAGTCCTTGCCTGTCACATTCAGCTAATATTCACTATAGACACTAGATAAGGAAAGTTTATTCCAGTGAAAAAAAAAAAAGTATGATGAAATTGGAAGTAAAGTTACAAAAGAAAGAAAACTAGTCCTAGTGTTAGACCGTAACTGACATCAACTCCTTGTTATTGACAGAAGAGACTGAGAAGGCTAAAATGTAAACCTGTCTTCACTAAAAGGTCAACTGTAAACATGTGGCTAGAATAGTGAATATTAGCAGTAATATTAAAGAGGTAAGAGGCAGGCCAGAATATGAAAAGAAGTAGTAAATTATTATACAGATAAATTAAGGTTTTGGACAGGTAAGGTACTGAAGACTACAGAACTGCAATGCTGTGGTTTTTTTAGATGGACAAAGATGTCTAGAAAATTACCAGTCAGCATAACTCCAATGGCTGAAAACATCATGAAATAACCCATAAAATGAACTCTTTGCAACTCTCACAACGTAGCAAAAAGGACTGCAAAACCCAAGCCTTATCAAACCGATCAAGCTTCCTTCTGTAGGAAAGCACACTACGGGAAGGAAAGAGACACATGACACTGTCTTTGATCATTCTTCTAAGTCTAAGGAAATGCTGTCATAATGAAGAAACTAGGGTGACTGTTAAACAATCACCTCCAGAAAGCACATATTGATGTCTCCTTTTGGAAGAGCAGGATGCAATCAGTGAGATTTCAAAGATCTAACCCGAACCTGATTCCATTCGGTATTTTTATTAGTAATGTGGATGGTGGAATGGAGAACATATATGTTTAATTAGCTGTTACCACAAGCTAAGAAGGATTGCAACTTTAGAGGAAAAGAAAATAAGTATTCAAGATTGTTTTAAACTAGGGAAATGGTCCGAAAAAAAAGCATTAAAATAAGTAGTGAAACACACTATATTTAGTCAAGAATAATAAATTACATGCTTCAGTTATTCAGGAAAGCACCTAGGGTTACAGAAGTACCAAAGTTAACAATGGTGTTGCAAAAGAGGGCAAGCATCACAGCTAGATATCTAAGCAGAATTAAAGCCCAGAAGACATATAGTCTAATCATTCTCTGCCCATCATTTTTATGGCCTTAGTCCTTATGTCCTTAGTGCAAAGTTTACTGTGCTCAGTGTTGTGCATGATAAACAAGAAAAAAGCAACAGCAATTGGAAAGAGTCCAGAAAACAGAGTGATCAAGAGTGTAAAACATGTAACTTCCATGGAAAGACTGAGCAAACTGTCTTCTTTAGCCTGAAAGTAAAAAGGCAGGAGGAGGCCAAGCTGTGATAATTATTTAACAACATAGTTATTTCTTTAGAAGCAATTTCCAACAATGCTTCCGAGGTAACACACAGGCTTTGAGGGGGAGCATATCTAAAGCTACATTTGGCATCAGTGCTGCAATTATCATTAGCACTTGAAGATGCATGTTAATTTAACTTTTGTAAGCATGACTTAAAAAAGGCTATTCAGACCTCATTCTTAGTTTGGTCCCTGACTCTTGAAGGTTGCTCTGTCAGATGGACAGCATCAGCAGCAACCATATGGCCATTGAGCAGCACAGCCCAGGGAAGTTGGATGATATTCCTTCATTTAGTGATACTAACAAATATCAAAGAAAATTAAGGGTATTCCTTCACCGTAAAAGCTTCAGCACAGAAGCGGATCAGTGACAGTCTCTTTTCAAACTTGCTACTAAATAAGGGCACATTGCTGAACAGAACATTATGACATAGCTGAAAACATTCACAGAATTTGGGAAATTGTTACTATTATTAAAATTATACTTTTCACAAAAACTCTTAGCATTTACCTTATTTTTGGGATAAACATGAGGTGCCACTTCGAAGAAGACATGTGGGATTTCCTCCAGTGTGTCATTATCGACGACATGAAGTCTACAGGAAGGGATAGTGGTATACACCTTCGGTACTACAAGCATGTCTTCTGGAACAATAAATATTTCTCTAAAAAAATATATATATTAAAATTATTTTCATGAACAAAGTGAGTCGTAGAACACAAAGTAAAAGTATCCATTAGAATTTAAGGAAAGTAGACTTATGTAAAAAAGGTTAGTGAAAAACCACAGTGTATCAATATTACTTCCTCATAAGAGTTATATAGGGCTGTATGAAGCTCACCTAAAAACCATAAACCATGCATTTGGTGACTGATCGGCATATGTTACAGCATAGTCAGCGAAAGAGATTTTACACCACTCATCTTCATAGCAAGGATACTTTTCAATTGACTCACAGTTTCTTTTAAACATTTCTCTGGAAAGCAGAAAACAATATAAATATTTAAATCTAATCAGGAAGGCACATATATCTTTAATTTATGCTAATCACGAAGAACACTGCTTTCTGCATGAATGTAAAACAATGATATAAACTGTGTTACTAATATTTCTCTAACAGCTGTTCACTCTCAAAAAATAATAAATCAGGTAGGGACTAGCTCTTTTAGAGCTAATGGCCCATAAAGGCCAATACTTCCATACAAATATTCCTGTCCATGAGTAGAACTGCTTCTATAAGCTAAAAATATTATGGCATCTATGAAACACTTTTTTAAAAAATATCAGTTAGCATAACTTCCATTTATTTATATTAAGCTGTCATCTTAAAGCTGTGGCATCATTAGGAGATTGAAACCCCCTTTATTTCCTTTTAAACCTTTTTTGAACAGGAAGGGAATAAAAGCAAAACCAAATAAATTTAAAATGATATGAAAGACATTCACACAGGAAGGAACCTACGACTGTAAATTCAGAAGTTATTTGTAAGGCAAATAAGCTTGCAGGTGTTATGAAATTCTGAGAAATTAGAGCTAACCTCACTGGCACCTACGAATTTTTATTTATCCTATGCAGTATCAAAAATTAATCTTCCTTTGGACAAAGCAATGTGAAGACCAGCATATAAAATTCACTGTTACGTGAACAGGTTGTCAGGTGAAGGGCAGAAGAAAGATAACAGGTCTCATTCCATCTTTTGGACCCTTGCAATGATTTTCCCTGAGGATTATGCGTGAAAATAAGCCTACACAGCAGTAATGGAAAGGATATCCTTCTCTCTGCTACTCTCTCTGTCTTGCATTATTCTTTAACTACCTGCTTTCTGCAGTAAGTTGGGATAGTAAGGATAGTCTAAAGGAACCTCACAACATCCATTTTCAGTGACAGTTGTCTTCTGCGTCAAATATGAACAAGTTCAAGTTGTTCAGCTGCAAAAGTTTTGCCCACAAAATTTGGACAATGCTACTCTGATGTTCTGTTATTCCTATATAGCAATTGGAATTACAGAAACAATCTCCACATTCATGTTTTTAGCAATTATAATAGCCGACCTTGACATTTAATTAAGGTGAGTCACAGAATGGATGCAAATATTACCAGAAGTAATTTTAAACAGAACAGTTTGAAATCTTAGCCCATGCAGCTTTGCACAGTTTCCTTCCACCACAGCCCACACAGACAGAAAAAGCCCTTCAGAAACCTCAAATTTTTAATTCACTGAAAATTATACTAGGGACAAACATAGATGAGCTTACATGGGATGTATAATGAGAAACAGGTGGCAACTCTAGCACAAACTGAGAGGTTTTAGGGCATGTTAAACTTGTGCTTGTGTCGTGAAATGGTACTGCTTCTGGCAAGTCTGGGGTTAGAGAATGGGAAAATTTTTACTGTAATACTGAACTTCCAGAATTCCTGCATGTTACTTTATTGGCCAAGGCTCTAGCTTGTTACATTAAATTCAAGACTGTCAACTGGTGTTTTTTTGTTTTTGTTTTTTTTTTTTTTAAAGAAAAAAAAAAAATCACATTAGCATGATTTTAACACCCAAATGTATCCCCTGGGACACTGCCTAAGAATCAGTCTCATAAGTTTTCGAAGTCTGAAAGTAGACTGAAAACTGCATCTGATCTTTGCTGATTTAGAGATGCAGCAAATCTAAAACTAAGGTCTGGTATTTGGAACAGGGCCGTGGTTGCAAAGTCCTGATCCCATCAACATACAAAGGTTTTACAGGATTAGAAACACTAAAAAGTGAAATAAAATTATAGCCCTTAGGAGTGTTCCTCGAACTGCTGGTTATAAGGAGAGAGGATTTATACTTACAGCCAGTAATTATTGCTGGTTCTCACTGTTCACCCCTGGCAGAGCTGACCTACTGATACATCAGTTGTGTGAACACTTACAGAAAGGTTTTTGATGGACTTGACAAAAATATGTGATCATCAAGGAGCATCATGCTTGCAAATGACTTAAAGAACACAGTTGAAACTAGAGTAGCTAACACTGCAAAAAGTGTAATTAAAAACCAGGGAAAGCATCTATCTAGAAACACATCTACTTTCCTTCAAGCAAGTGTAACAAACAAATCATCTGATGATATAACTGTATTATTTCATTGTATCACAGTTTATCTCCTTTCTAATGTCAACCAGGATTCCTTAACAGGTAGCAAGAATCAAAATGCTTCTTAAATCAACTGGTTAGCTGTTTAACTAAGGAATCAGTATCAGATTTATACTTATGAAACAGCCTACAGGATATTAAAAAATTAAATAAAGGAGAAAGGTAATATTCTAGCTCAAGCTGTAGGAAAAAAACTTGTAACACACATACCCAAAAATGAGATTTGCTGTACTTTCACTCATGTAGGGTACACAAAATAAAGCATAGCATATCTTCACCAAAAACATCTCATCCCTTCCAACAGAATTTTGTGATTTTAAAACTACTAATGCTCTTACCATATTTATTTTGTGAGCCAGCAACTTATGGCAAGTCTATGGCACTGACTGCAATAAAATAGTTTATTACATGATTACCTTAACAGCATTACAGCATACTGTTCAAAATTTAACTCAATCGCAGTCCACAATTTTTGCAAGGTTTCTTTGACATCGGTGTTTTCTTTAGTACCTGGAAATAATAAAAGTTAGAAAATATAATATCAAACTTTTGTATTGTTCTAAATTTACACCCACCAAATACTTGTGAAAAATGCCACTTGCACAAGTAAATTGTCTTATGAATCACTAGGTTTTATTTGGAATTTTACAGAAGTCTCACTGAGCTGAAAACCAGGTTCTATTTTGACAGAGGAAATTCCCTTCATCATCATCACCGTTGTACTTTTCAGCACTCCTATAACTGCAAAAATGATGTGATCAATATTTTCTCTGATTTCCAGTTTTTTCATTGTAATGTGATAGTGATATGAGGTGATCTCTGACCTTGGAGAATACGCTGTTTAGCTCCCAACAGCTTTTATTTGCAGATACCATGAAGGGGTAAGCATGTGCCCAGGCAATCTGTGTAGCTAAAAAGAAAAGAATCGGGAAGCTCCAGCAGGTAATTAATCCCACTCATGTTTGATATCTCTCGGATAACAGGACGTGTTGTCATCTCAAGGTGTCTACTTCTATTCACAGAATACAGATGAAGACTAGACAACTAGTTTAGACCTGGTGTCTAACTTTTGAAGACTACAGTTAAATGAAATCCTTTATTGCATAAGGAATTAGTGACAGAAATTGAGGGGTAAAACTAAAACAAACAAAAAAACCAACAAAAAACTGGGGGGAGTAATAAAACTTTACTGTAATGAGAAGAGAGAAAAAAATCATAGATAATGGGGAAAAGGAGGAAAAGAATAATATAACTAAAAAAACACAGTAAAGCACCAAAAGATGATATCAGAATTAAAGGTAACAGAGTATTGATAAATCAGAATAATTCAAAACATCATAGACAATGGAAGAAAAGAGTTGGTATACATTGTGCTCAAGTGACAAAAATCTAAAATCTAAATTTGAAAAGAACAGCTTCTGAGCTCTGGAATTCGTAGGAATTAATAATACTGGTGAAAGTTTATGGTAATTCCTAATGCCCATGACACTTCATAAACAAAGATAGAGGGGCACTGGACTACTTAGCAGGAAAGCTTAAGCAAGACTGGGCTACAGGTGATAGTTTGGGAGAGAGGCAGCACCTGATTTACTGATGAGGAGATGAAGGTACAAAAGACAGCTTGAAGAAATCATCTGATGCAGGTAAATATACAGTCAAAAGAACCTCAGGAATGATGGTAATTCAAGAAGGAGCTTGCAGCAGAATGGCCATGACTTACTAAAGAGGGAATGTATATCTCACAATGGAGAAGTTTTCTTTGTCACAGTCCTCAGGTATTCACATACTGTGAGGCTAGGAGGAGTCACTGTGATCGAACTTTCAGCGTAACAGTCCTGTTAACATATTAATTGCTATTTCATCATATATAAATGAATAATCATTTTTTAATTTGATGAGTATCTGTTTGATTTTAGAGTTTTCAGTAGTGCAAAACAAATCTTGGTTTATTCCAACAAATGCCTTGTCCTTTTAAAAATAAGTGTCGCTTTTTCTAGTTTGAGTGCGTCTGGATTCAACTCATGATCTTTGAATCTCAGACTAAAGATCTTCTAGATAACCCTTCGGATCTCAAATTAAAGATCTTGTTGCTATCGAATTCCTTTTCTCATATAGGTACTGAAAGATTATAATGAAGTCATTCTTAATTTTCTCTTAAATTACAAAAAGCCTGCAAGTACAAGGCCCTTCTTTAATCCTGATCCTTACAACTCTACCCAGAATTTCTCAGTTGATACCTATCTTTCTTCTTGGACTGTGGACACAGCACTTGGACACAATATTCCAGCTGAGATAACAGAATTGCTGAATATGAAATGTAACACAAGTTTTCAACTGCTATGTAAGATTCCTCTATTTATATACATAAGAATGAAGGATAGTGTCGGCACGGTATCTTTGGAGCACAGTATCAGCCTTTGATTCTGTGTTCTGCTGATTATCCATTATGATACTTAAGTTCTTGTACAGACTTCCCTTACCTTTCCAGAAAACAAAAAAAAAGTGTAGCTCAGCTCTGAGCTAAATCTACATTAACATAAATTCTGGTTTAATATCTACAAAAAATCTAGGGTATTGTCTTTCCTCTACTTTTTAGTACCATACCTGCTAATTGAGTGGTTAGGCTGACCACTATTCTTGGTTTTTTTAAGAGATCAGAGATTCAACTATAATGTTTTATTGCATTTCAGTTCATTTTAACTAGATATTTATTAGTAACAAAACCTTTAGAGTAAATATTTGAATAAGGTGAAGTATGAAAAATTTTTAAAAGGCATTTTTAAAGGACACACCCGGTTTTCTGCTGTTCAGTACTTTCCTAACATAGGCCCCTCTCCAGATGGCTTGAAGTTTAAGAGCTGCTGCTTCTTCTTCAGATGTGGGAGTTTGGCTCAGCCAACTACCAAGGGAATTCTTATCACAACTCTCTAAAAGAAGAAGAGGAGAATTAGCAACATCAATAAAGCTGGAAGTCCTGTAGCTGCCTGCAAAGAAGTTAAAAAGAAATAAGCAAACAAACAAACAACATAAAAAAATGAGAGCTTTGAATTCCAGAAACAGAGTGGTTTCAGCATAAAACTTCCACTTATGACAAAAATATCCCTCTTAAAATTTTGCTCTTACGATGAAAATATTAGACAAAACATACTGTGTAATTACACAAAGTCAGAATGCAACTATTATGCAAATTCCAAATACCAAATAATTGAATTCTTACTTCTCTTTACAGACAGCTATTGCAGTGCATTTTTTAAAATCAAGTGTCTTTCTGTAATTTCAAAATATCCTTCCAAACATGAACAGGATCTGAATACAGCTTAAAAGAGCTTCACAAGATTTTAAGTGTTTCTGTCTCTCAGTCTGGTCATCTTATTAAGTAATAGTTTAAACATGTTGTTCAAAACATTATATTCAGCCTTCACTAAGGAGTCATAGAATAAGGATAAGATTTACGATAAAGCAAGAGTTCATTTATCTGACTGTGACTTTCTGCTACCAAGGAGTTTTGGAACAGAAATCAGTAGATTCTGACAGGTTAGTAATGAGCTCTTTGAAGGCATGCCTGCCTAGAATTAGCATCCTGGGAGCCATCAGCACCAAGGTTTAGGGGGGAGGGTGTGGGGAGCTGCACTACCAGCAGCCAGTGCTAGGGGACCAGTTTGGAACTGCACATACACAGAACGAGGGCAGTGAGACAGCCTGAGGGGAAGGAAACAGTGCTCCAAAAGGAAGTACCAACAAATAAAAAAGGAGAAAAGAGAGAAATCTGCCTGGAAAATGCAGGCAACATTTCAGACAAACAAACTAGTTTAAGAAAAAATATTGCTGTCATCAGTGAGGAGATCACACATTTCAATCTAATCTCTTTTATGGAATATTGTTAAATGTGGCTGCATTCCCAACCATCATTCCTTATTATTGCCTCATTTCCAAACCCCAGAAAGCCTCTTTCATATTTAGTGACTATGAAAGGTTACAAAAGCCCACTTCAACAGACAACAGATTAGAGCTCAACAATATGAATGGCACAACCACTTGTATAAAATAGAAGCATACAATCACAGAATAATATAGGCCGGAGGGGACTACTGAAGATCATACGATACCGTAGGCTATAATTCTGTGAAAAATACAATGAGTTTTTCAGTCATTCTAGCTGATCCTTCATCTCTGATGTCTCACAGAATAATAACTTTCAGAGGAAAGGAGATCTGGATGGAAGTCCCCATTAAAGAGTGAGAGAAGTATAGAGAGAAGTATATGTGCTTTCTTAAAGAACAAGAATATGACATCATTTTGTCAGTAAACGTATTTGTATATATCTTAATGAAGTTTGTTTGTAGTGATTTTCCAAAATAAGCTAACTAATAAAAGGAAGTTAATATCATTTTGATTGACCAAGGAGAAAGACTTTACACTGTAAATTCATAATAGCAGAAGGAAAAACTAAGTCACTCTGAAAGAATGGCCTTCAAATGGTGATGATGTATCTTCCTGCCAATTTTTCAGATAAATTATTTTTCTATCTTAATATGAAACCATATATATAAAGCTTCTACTAAATATTTATATGAATAGATTAAAAGTTACAAAGACTGCAAAATAAGTCTCTTAAAATGGAAAAGAAATATATATTGGGTTGCCAGGCAAACTTAGAAATTCTAACTCCTTATGCCTCCAGCTTGCATCCAAAATGAGGCAAAGAACTTGTCAGAAGAGAATTATCCCTGCTTGTAATAAATCTGTTTGGCTTCCAATGGCTCCTCCCACAGTACCTTCAGGTATCAGGCAGACGCCATCACCAAGAAATAGTTGAACTTTCAATGAAGGTACTAGCTTGAGTCTTCCTTCACTCTCCTTTAGTGAACAATGCATGCATTTAAGGTCTTTTCAGCTGGTAATTTGAAAAATAAGTATGATCTGCAGTACATCAGGTAAAAAAAGCATCTGTTAATGCTTGTCAATACTGACAAATGCAAGTCCAGGAAGACAAAGGGCTATCTTATAAGTTATATAAATTAACAAAACACGAACAAAGAAAAGGATCCTTTATATTCTGAGACAAAAAGTCTCAGACGTGGTGTCAACAGGAGAAGGCTTAGGCATCTCATAAGAAAGAAACCATGCTTACTTAGGCAGAAAATACAAGATTAGAAAAGAATTGGCTTCCTAAAAACTAAGAATGGTCAGATATATTTGAAGCAATTAGCAATACCAGTACAGTACCTGAAGACACAGTGTCATCCTCAGGAACATCAGTATCTTTAAAATCCAAAGTGAAGGATCTGAAGGCAAATTTATAGCTGCAAGAAGCCTTTTTGTCTAATACACATTTGATCAAATACCACAATGCACCATTGAATACCTAAAATCAAAAAGTGGAAAAGCATTCAAAGAATGAATAATTTTTGGACATTGATTTAAATTGATTTTCATTACTATTTCAAAAGCTGTTTAGCTCTTTTATTTTTTCATGTAAAAATGAAGTCTTTAACTTCCTCTAACAAATACACTACCTAAAAATTAGTCCCAACTGTAGGACTACAATGTTTCAAGCCAACAATCGAGACAAAACTTGTTTCATGCCTGGCTTATTAAATACATAATGCAGCATAAGTTTTTAGCACCCAAAATTATGTTAGTAGTTTATCTGAAGTGAGTCGATGGTCTCATACCAGAGGAGAGAAGAACACATAATAATCATCATCATGACAACTGTCATTCTTACTGAATTAGGAGGTAACACAGCAAGGAAACACAGGACTATATTGACAGGCAAGAGGGGAAGATTTGGTATCCTACTTATATGACTAAACTGATGGCTCTATTTTTATTCTTCACATATTGATGCTCTTTAAAGACCAGAAATCCAGTCTCTTTTTCCTTCTTCCAACACATGGAAATCTTAGTGTGTTTTTTCAGAGCTTGTTTCTTAATTTGAATTGAAGAACATAGCAATAACTTCTTGGAAAAGGCATAATTTTTCTCTTCCATTGTCTTTATTTTCAGATTTTCCGGCTGTCTGGAAATTTTTATCCTAAGTTATGTATTTCAATATTAATAAACACTTCCATTATTTTGAAAGATTTAAGACTGGTGAAGAAAGAATCTACTTTACCGCATTCTTATGTTCAGAATAATTTTCAACTGTTCGTATTAAAGGTAGATAATGTCCACATTTTCATTCTTGAATCAATGTCAGCTCAGTGCCTCTCATTTATCTCATTTCTGGTTTTTTTTTTTTATTCCAACTATAGACTGGTCTTCTTAGAGAGGGAAAGAGGAAGAGATATCTATGTTCATGCTTACTGAATCTTTCTTAAGGTCCTTAAGTTTTACATATATTTCATATGAGCATATACATTTAAAATTTGTATTTTCCATTCCAGAGAGGTCAAACCAATTTTTTCTGTTGGAATTGGCATTAAAACTACCTCTTTCATGAATGCTGCATCTGGAATAGTTAATTTTTAATTCTGCTGTTTTGCTGAACTTGAGCCTGGCATCAAGCCCATGTATGAAAGCACTGGCTTAGGTGTTCTATTTTATAGTATCAGCAGTTACAAAAATATTAATCCCTTTCTTCTATTCAGTCTTCTGTTATCAATTACACAGTCTAAACCGCATGAACGTTCTAGTACTTTGATGAAAGTAATTGAATCTGGAATATATAAAGTACTGACTGTAGAAAAATCAAGTTATAGCAGTATTATCAACATTTGCATATACATAAAAATTAGTATATTTTTACACAACCTTTTTCTTGCAATCTTTTTATAATGTTGAAAAGCTACAGTATAGAGATCTACTGAAAAGTGTAATGTTTTCATCATGCATCCAAAGACCCTTTAATTTATCACGCACATAGAGCAGAAAAGTTGAACAGGAATGTTGTAGTTTCAAAAACAAAAACAACTCAGAAATACTGTGAATGAAAAAACCTAATTCCTGTCTTCAGTAATATAAGCTGTAATAATGTTTTCCTACACCATCAACATTAGGCACAGAAAGGAATCATTCTGGCTTTTCTGCATTTCAGGTAGTGTCTTTTAAATCCAAAATTAAGTCATAAAAGAAGAAAAGCTGATGCTCTCTTCCCCAAAGGATGCTAAACTAAACTGACAAATTTAGAAACTCAAATTTACAATGTGCTATTCTGTGCATATTGAAATTTGTTCATATCGAAAGAAGATAATTTTAGTACACAGTTGGAAGTTATGTTATTTGAGCTTACACTTAATAACAACTGCCACATTTGGAGCACTCAGGAGGTCCTTTTTAAAAACATAGTCATTGGTTTGAAAGGGTAACGACAATGTTAAGCTGTTATCCAGCTTCTGTAGCCTTCAGAGACATGCTTATTAAAATTTTTTGTTCACCTTGAAGTGTTCTTCAACCATTCCAGTACCACAAAGGCCAGGAGGACAATGAGTTAGTTCCAACTCCTTCAAGGCTTTAGAGAGTTCAGGCTCACTAGTGAAATTATTTATCACATTTCCAACAGCTTTCAGGATAGCCGTAGCCTTTTCTATAAACCGGCAGCTGTCCTGGAGAGAGAAGAAAAACAACCATTGTTAGAAAGATTGCTTTAAAATTTTCTTTTGTTTTCTTTTGGGTCTGTTACAGCATACAAGCATCTTTTCTGTGCTAAAGTACAAAACTGTTCTTAAATTAAGTAATTGTGATTGATTTTATAAACTGTAAAATCAGTTAGGTCTCTGGTATTCAAAAGTGTACAAAATTTTCACTGATTTTGGCTACTGAAATAAAAATGTTACAACACTATAACAGGCAGCATAACATGTATTTATTAAGGATATTTTTCCTGTGTCATTTGTTCTAGAACATTTAATCAGAAATAAGATGCACATAAAAGACTTTCTACTGCAGTGATAATAAGACTCTTGTTAGCTGAAATGCACAGCATCTCTTCTATTATAAAAGGACAGATGAGTATTTGTATCCCGCTGAAAACAATGTACAAATACATGCTGCCTGAAGCATCATTAATTTTCATCAGGATTTCTGTGCAAGAATGTGGACACTTTCCTGCAAATGACATCCTGCAGGGAAATTGCTGTCTTCAAAAAACAAGTGCAAAGATGATCCCAGGATATAATTCTGCTTTATTTTCTTGATGAGGAATAGCTTTTCATCCACAATCTGAAGACATAGTACAGCCACAAGACATTTTTAATGGCCCAACTTCTTATGTTTAAACTTCTTTGCTACAATAAATGTAATAAATTTGCATAAGCTGCTTTAATGTCCTATACTTAGGACCCGGAATCTACATTGCTACTAATTATTAAATTAGCTACAGCTAAATTAAAAATATTTTTGCACAACTGTGCTCTAGAAGCTCCATTCCCTCCTCCCAGTGCCCATGATAAATATTTGGGCCTACTGCTTGCCAAAGAAATCTTGAAAATATGGATGGCAGTGATATCCATCTGGCCTGTAGGCAATGAAGAACAAAAGCTGTAATAATTACTCCCCTGGGCTTCTTATCTCAACTCTGAGAAGCTGTTTGAATCAATTGTTCATTTTAGGTATAAAAGCTACTCTGGGATTCACTGAGTAATATGTGATCGCATGGGACAAAACAAACTTTACTCATGTGACAGTTTATTTTACTAGGCAGCTATTTTTGAATATTAGTTAATGTCTGTACATGTATTTTATCACATGCCTCAAAAGGAGAACTTATACACTACCTCTGACATGTATTTCAACAAGAGTACTTTTAACATTCCATTTTGTGCTGCTGTTTTATGTAAACCACAATACTACCCAATGCTTAGATACATGTATATATGACAATTATTGCAATATCCATCTCAGTGCCTGCTGCTTTGTAAAACGCATTTCTTTTATGCTCTCATCCATTTCATATTGAAATTAACATTATACCATTAGATAGAATAACTCTGAATGAAGATCCAACAGTGCTTCACTGTAAATATAGTCAGAAACACCTTTATCACAATGCTTGACTAGTTCCGGTTATGCATACCTTTTCAAGAACTGGCATCACGGTATCCTCTTCTCCAAAGATACATGGCACCATGCTGCACAGATGAATATGGTGCCCTATGGGAGAACTTACTGTGAAGAGCAATATGTGTCGCCTACATTTAAAAAAAAAAAATAAATCAAAAAGCACTTTAAAAAAAACCAACCAAAACCAACCAACCAACAAAAACCAAAAAAACAAAACCAAAACCACCCACAACACAGCAATTCTTCAGCTTTTCCTTTTTCCTTTCACATATATGGCAAAAATGAAATTCACTTCTAGATATACTGGCTCTTCAAATCCTGCATTTCTATCTTCTTCCTTCTCAAGAACCTCCAAACATAGGTAGGAGGTAAAATCAGAGAAGTCACTATTATTTACTTTATTTCTTTAGGTTTTATTTCAGTTTTCTTTAGCAAAATAGGTAGTTTCACTATTTCAGATGGATACAAACCTGAAGTTTTTTAGTCAGGATTGTAGCTAGCTACACCTAACACATTTGCTCCAGAAAGCTTAGGGCAGAAGTCAAGTTTTCAAGTCACGTGTTACTTAGATCATAATTTCCATGTTTGCATTCACAAAATCAGAAAAGATTAACACATATTTGTGTCAGACTAGATGAACACTACAGAGTGATCCTTTTATGGAGCAACTGTGAGCCAAACAACTCAATTGTAACCTCCTAAGTTGGCAAACCACAAAAATTCATCAGGTCTTATTGGGATACACTCATCTCACCTCATTCTTGTTTGCCTGATTGTATCCTATAACAGATTCCAATCATAAAAGAAAACATTCATATCTGTAGTTATACAACACAAGGGATTGATGCTCTTCTCTCCAGTCAACATTCTGCACTCCCACTGAAATACTTGAGGAGATTGCCAATATCAAACAGTGAAGCTTCATGGTCTTATATCATTGCCAGAATAGCATTTAGCTGTAGAAGTTCATTCAGGCCATGGCTTCAAAGTGTTAACCAGAGATCCGGCAGTGAGAGTAAGAAAGGAGAGTTACACATCCCACCCTTGTATTTTTTTTTTTTAATTGCATCTTCTTGTGTGTGAAATTTGAAAAGCCCCCTGGACACCAAGAGACAGGCAGAAGAAAGTGCCTTCCTGGCTTAGCAAGTAATTTCTAATTTGGAATGACATGGGGAGCAGTCAATAAGCCTATTTGTCTCCCACACCTGCTGCAAATCAAAGCTTCCTGGAAGCCTGCTGGCTCTGCCTGAACCAGAGAGAACCAAAGGTAAGAAGCTTATCAATTTGAGCCACCTGTATCTCTGGTAGCTTTGAAATTTGCAGGTGCAAAAAGATACACGTTTTTGACATCCTTACAGGAGATATACAACTTTTGGAAACTACACTAAGAGTGTGGTGACAGGACTAGCCTATAAACCAGATAATTACTTTTCATTTCTAATCTAAACCAAAACAAATAGAGGGCACTATTAAAGATCTTTGATTTAATATTAATGTGCTATTGTTGTGGTATTTTCTTTGCCTCTTTATTTGAAACCTAACTTGATTGTTTTAAACTACATTCTGTCTCATGTCTTTGAGGTTAAACTGCTGATTATTTTTGGAATGGTAGAAGGCCTCAATGAATTAGTCTGCAACTTTATATTTATAGCAACATATGAAGATAGCATCTTCCCTGTTTCACTGGAAGTGTTTTCAGAAACTAGTATCAAAGGCTTTTGCCTTTTATCTATCTTAAACAAACAATGCTCTGTACTGAATATCTAGAGTTAAGTACAAAGAGAAATAAATCATTTTAAGCACTATGTAAATGTGAAGTAAAATATAGAAGGCTTCACGGATAACCTTAGAATTTCTCCTGTCATGTTTCATGAATCCTGTTTCAAGAAAAGCTATGAAACCTCCTATGATATCATCACTCTTTCACAGTTCCACTAAAAATCCTAATTCTTTAATTTTTGTTGGTACTCCATGAAACATCTCAAAATCATTCTAGTGTGAAACACTTTTAAGTAGGAAATTGTATTCTAGAGGTTTTTTTTTTAAAAAAAACCAGCGTGGGTTTTTTAAATTGATAAATGCTCTTAAGTAAGAGTAAGGATTTCAAAATCCTTATAACAGCTTTGGTAATTATTTTAAATTCATAGTTATTTTGCATTCTTACCAAATCTTAGCTATCAACCAATTTGATATTCCAAAAACTTATGTTTTAGGAAATAAACTCTTAGTTACTGTGTAAAGTAAGGCTCATCTCAAGCCTTAAGACTAAAGTAAAGACAGAAATGAAACCTCACACATACCCAGCAGGAAGACTTAACACAGTAGCTTTGGTTGCGGATGTATGCATCTTTAACACAAGCTCACCAGGAGCCACACATTTCCAAGAGAAATGTTCAACCATTAGCACACCCTTTGAAATACTGGAACATTCTTGTTTTGTACCTAGAAAAAGAAAGAAAAAACCACTCACAATTGGTGTGAGTGGAATAATAGTAAAATGAAGACAAATACACTTATGCAGAATCTGTATCTACTTCACAGTCACTGACAACTCCATTTAGGCATTGATAATTCAGAGAAAAGAGCCAGTCATTCAAAAGGCATAGTTGGTACAGAATATGGCTTATTCGTACAGTTTCCTAGAAAACAATGGTTAAAATAATGTGTTAGGAGGATGTGTAGATCAGACCTGTTCCAAGTCACTTAAAGCTGCTCTAAAACTCCATAAGAATCCATTCTGTCCACTGCAAAGGAAGCAAACAGTCATGCAAATATATATTTCTATTACAGTTTAATTATTTTAACAGAATGGTCAGTTTGGTTTTTATAAGCTGTCCTTTGGTTCTATCTACTTTGTTCTAGATGCACTAAAATTACGTCCATATGAAATGTTTAAATGACTGATTAACTTAAGCTGATTGTCATAACATGCATTAACTTTTATGAATGCCATTCTATGACTTCTATAAAATACAAGTAATTTTTATTCAAACCATCCGAGCTGTTGGATCTTGAAATAAACTAGCTGTAAATATAATTCTGAGCTCACGGTGCATGAGTTTAAAAATCACTTCAAAAATAAACTGCTGATTTTACTGTATTTTGATCAGCTAAGGCATAAAGTAGCTTGAAAGAATGGAATTTGTAGAAAAAAAAACCCTAAGGTTTGCTAAACTCTCAAATTGTGCCAAAATACACCACAGCCAAAAAAAATGGCACAGACATATTCAAGTATGGGAAAACACAACATTAACATGCACTGTTCTGCGTTGGCCTTACCTCCAGTATCACCCCAGCGTACTAATGCAGAAAAACTAACCAGGATTTCAATGGGTGTCAGACTGTCCACAAGTAAATAATAGAAGACTCGGTCATTGGTACACTGCATAGAAAAACAGACATTTGTTCATCTTTCATTTTCACTGAATGCTATCTGCCTGGGCTTGTACAAATTATGACTTAAGATTTTGGATATTGTGACCCTAGATATGGTATGGGAAGTAACTAATTAACTGTCACTACTTCTTCCAAATTTCAGACATGTCATTTAAGCCCAGAGCCTCATGCTGCATGTATAAACCATGGTGTTCATTTAAGAGATAAGGGGATACAGAAAAGCTTCTTAAATGAGAATATATCTACTTTTATATTATATTCTTAATATCTACCTCAATTTAGTAGATCTTGCCAAATGATCAATGGAAAACCAAAATATTTTTTGTGCTGAAACCTTCTGATTCTAATCAATTACAGTAAGCTTGAAAGAAATAAGCACTCTTAATTTGTAACACAGGACTGATTCTGCCTCATTATGTTTTTCTCTACAAAAATATATGGAGGCAGCATTTTTCACTCTCAACATTAATACATAATTCCTATGTCAATATTAGAAACTATAGTATGTTTCAACTGTTCCTAGAAATTCTTCAACATCTGAAGGTGAATGAGCTTTTTTGCCATTTTAATATGTCTTCCTACATTCTCCAGAATCATATCAGTACATTTTTTGTATTTGATCCTGGAATACCACTACTATTATCTTCATAACATAATATAAAAGAGTTCTTTTGTAAGTCTGGTACAGAATTTACCTAATAGTGTAAACACCTCACCTGTATCGATGTAAAAAAAAAAAATTGAATGGTTTTACAGCAAAGGGTTAGTTTTTCAGCACAATAGCACGCAGGCTTACATAATCTTTATGCTGATTATGGCTTGTGAAATATATTGTGCAGTGACTGGGAAAATTTATTGTGATGTGATTATAAATACAAAGAGGTGTGAAATTGCAGATATACTACAATTCTGAAGCATAATCCATGTAGTTAACCTTCTCAGTACAGGATTTACCATAAAGTTCACGCCTGGAGTTTACATGTCAGTACTCTACAACTACACTTCAGTTACAGAATAAAACTAGAGCTGGAACAGGATATTCAAGTAGGTTGAATAACCTTCTGATACTATGAGCTATTGACAGGTTTAAAGAAATACTGTAATTTCAGTGCAACTAAGGGGTATTTCTAATCCCTGCAACAGATTTTTGTAAGGAGAAAATGGATGGTGATGCTATACAGACTCCTGACTTGAGTTTTAGGTGACAGGTGAAGATGAAGGAGAATTGAATGACAGATTCTGCAGCTGAATCATCATTAAATTTAATTTAGTCTGTAAATTGTTACAGGGCAGATATAGATTAAGAGAGGATAGAGATCTGATTCGCTGTAATATTTACCCACACTAGCAGGGTTCATGATTTACATACTCAGTTTTTTAATTATTGTGCAATAACATTCCATAACATTTTTTCGTGTCTTAAACACAGCAAAATACTTCTGGATATTTGCTAGGAAACATTATCTTTGTATTTACTACAGTAATCTAAAAGCGTTATTAGTTTTTCAGTAATAGCAGTTCTATGTGATCTACCAATGTCATTTAGGATATATGTATTATATAATTAATTGACAAAAATTTTAAAAAACACGAAAAACCTCAATACAGTAATATACCTTAAAATCTGTCTTCTGATAGTTACAGGCATATGTATGTGGCTTGTGGAAAACATACAGGTTCCTAGAAAGAAAATAAAACAAAAATACACATAGGAAAAAAATCTTAGTAGAAATTATATATTTCAGGTAAATGTCTACTTCATAGCATAAGATACTAATTTTACTCTCACAAATCAGACTTCCAGCTGTTTCACAAAAATGGTTCAAAATTTTTAGTTTCATAAAAGGTGAATAGAAGTCATCTCCAGAGAAAGCAGCTGACGTTAATTTCTACCTTTGCCGTACTTCCACAGTTTTCAATTGGAGGTCAGGCCACTAATTCATCCAATTTGAATCTATAAATGGTAATAAGCTAATATCACTCTAAAACTTCCATGCCTACCTGAAAATTACTGTAATAAAGTTATCTATAAAGTCTCACTGTAAGGAAGAACTATTTTATATAGCTTAGTAATGTGCTTTTTCAATTTTGTGGTGTTTGCACACCATCAAAAAGCTACTTAGTTCCTGACAACAATTGTTTCTGACCTTGGTTTAACCAAGGGCAACATTAATGAGTTCAACTTTAATTGAGGATGGAATCAGTTATGAAGTCCAGTGTTTTATGTAAAAGAAATGTTTTGAATACTCAGAAACTTAACAGGGATCCTGATCCATTGCTGACATATCAGTTCCTACAACAACTAAAATTTTCCTTGTTTCTCAAAGTTGATATGAACTCTGAACATTCATCTTATTTTCACTCTATCTGAGATATAGGCATGTCAGACAACAAAAATGCTTTCAATAGAATTGACTGGTAAAATTAAAATCCTAGGTGCCTAGTATCTTCTGAGCGATAAATTCTTCAAAGGTCAATCAGGATGCTTTGTTAACAGCCACTTTATCAGTTCACTGTGAAAATAAGTAAAAACTCCCATTTAGGGACAGGAATAAGAAACTGAGAAATGCTCTCTTTATTAATTAGTATTACAGTGGTCTACAAAAGGTCAACAGTACTTTAATGTTTGGCTAGCAAGCTAAAAAGGTCATATTTTATATTCTCTGTGTATGACACAGTGAGCAAGACTTCGAAAGGAAAGGGAATTACTTTGTGATGCTTTTTTTTCTGAAGGCCATATCTTTCTGGACCCGGGGTTCTCTAATATTGAACAGGCAAACCTTAACAAGGTCCAAAGTGATCGACGATCTTTTATTCCTAAAGTTCCTGTAGTGCTGCTGGTATAAAAATTATACATTCTCCCTCAGAGATGGAACAGAGTTTAATGTCTGCTCAAGAAGACATTAATTTATGAAAATAAAAGCTTCAAAAAGAAATCACAGTTACAAATTCAAACGAGGAAAAACAAAAAGAAACAAACAAAAACCCAAAAAAACAAACAAAAAACAAACCAAACCAAAAACCTCGGGTGACTTTTCTCCGATATAATTACTCCCCTCAGCAATATCAGATTCTCTAGAGAATCTATATTATACAAGGCCTCTTAAATCTGAAAGACAAAAGCTAAAGATACTATGCTACAGTTACATGAGCTTTTTTTTATGTCTGCAGAGGTATAAATGCCTTAGAATTATATTGAAGAGGGAAATAAAGAAAGTGCCTAGTCAACCAAGCCGAGCTATGCTGATGGCAACAGAAGATTTCAACAATGGTTTTTGCCTTAGAATTGTATTGTTCAGATGCAGACTGTGTCTGCCCAGTGGCTGATGGGCCGGGTCTCTGAGCACCCTATTGGCTGCATGCTTCATGACCTACTACCAGTTTGATGTATGCTTTATGAAACTGGTGGTTGTGTTCTCCACTGTCCTCTGGAGGACATACTCAAGCCACAGTGTGGGGCTGCACTTGCAGACTCACTGTCAACTGGGACAGTAAGTCTGGTCAGAAGAGTAGCCTTGGGGCTACCCTGAAATGCAGGATAGTTATACAAAGATCTGTTGAGAAGATAGTTTTTATATTGTCACATTTCACATTTTACCATTGTTATACTGCAAATTTTATGCAATAAAACCCAAACCCTCTGTTCCTTACTGGAAACAAACACAGAAGTCTTCCAAGCTAATCCAGGTTTCCCTGGAAACAGAAGTCCTTTCTGACTCTATTTCTTCCTTTGATTTATCCCCTGTCTGGATGTTCATACCAGTACCAGCTGTTGACATTCGTTTTGCATTAAGTCTGATATTTTCATGTAATTCTTCTGTGGAGATAAGAAAACAGAGTCAATACAGTGACATTATGCACGTTAAAGTAATATCAACTTCTATTGAAAAATTATCCTAAAATTACCAGGATATTTTCCATACATCTCCGAGTTTAAAAATAAAAGCTAAAACACTAACCTGAAAAGCTCAAAAGGTGACTAAAATAACTCTGTATAGATATTTGTTGCTTACATCTGCAACTGCTTAAGTATTCTGCCTCAATCTACTATCATATTGAACTGTGCATTAGAACCTTTAATAGAAGCATGTCAGGCGAACATACATACGAATTCTGCAAACCTGAAGTCATCTATATAAAGAAAAATGCAACCCCTTGTCTAAAGCTCCTATCCAGTGAAATGCTGATGGGGCAATATAATAAAATTTTTACAACTCACAGAAAATAAAAAATACCCAGAATTGTGGAGGACCCAAAGACCTATTTTTGCCTCTAGTACTTAGAGAGTATCCTCTACTCACACTAGTCAGTCTAACTACCTGTAAACAGAAATAGATTTGTGCTACATTACGTGAATCTTCTTGTAGGAAAATCAGAACTACTGTCAGATTCGTACCAAAATATAAACACAGAAATGTCACGTACACACACTTTACAATCGTTTAATAACTTTTTAACTTGTGTTGTAGTGCCACTTTCTCTGCCTTTCCTCTGTGCGATTCATATGAATAGCTCCTGAAGATGATTAATCTGTGCCAAAAAGAAGTCTTGAGAATAGCTCAGAACAGCTGAGAACAGTAGAAGAGAACAGTACAAACATGAACAGCTATTAGTTCCGAATGTTTGCTGAGGAAAAAGATGAAGTAATATCCAAACAGGTGAGGTAAAATAAATGAGAAAGCTAATCAGGAAAATACATTATTATATTTAAATTTGCTTTGTAACATTTCATGATCAGTGAGGCAGATAGTGACGTGCTGGATAACTAATGAGTTTCTAAGATGTAGGTGGCTCTAAATCAGTTTGCAACTAATTTCTCAAGAATTGAAAGGAAATAAATGTAATGTAAGAAAATGCACCCAAGACCTTTTTGTCTTTCTCACACTATGGAAAAACTACCTGAAAGCTCTAAATTCTAGGTTTTTTCTTAGATTTAAGTTAACATAGGTTTAGGCCTCTGGTGAAATAACAACAGTGTTTGGCTTACAGATGTGCATATCACAGCGAGTATGATGAAGGGGTCACCAGAGTAGAACTATGCCTAATATCATCTTCCTGTGGCCCTGTGTTGCTTTTCCTTGTTCATTCTGAACACGAGTACTAGAGTACTATCCATTGACCTTCTTCAGGATCAATAGAGTCAGTAGCTCCCTGCAGCCTTCAAAGAGAAGATACGTTCCGCCCTATCTAAAAGTCAATACATAAACTTTTCTGTTGACTACATATGCAGACTGGGGTCAGAGGGAAGACAGCTCTTCCAGTGCAGCTAAAGGAACGCAAAAATGCTGCCAACAAAATGGCTCCAGTTTCCCCACTTCTTTTTGAGGAGGTAACCAGAATCTTGTGAGAATGTCATCAAAAAGCACATCTTGTCCTTTTTGAACTATGCATTCTAAAGACATTGCTGTTCAGAGCTTCCTGGTATCATACAGAAACACGATTATAAGCAAAAAGTAAATCAAACTGCTAACTATGGTTTACCTTGTGTGCAAGAAGTAACATTTCTAGCTATGAGAAACTGCAAACCCTAGGTGATATAATGGGGATATAATTTATGGAATAAAGCTATAAATAAATCTGAAGCAAATCTTAAGACATGTTCAATATAAAATAGTATTTAAAAACTGACATATGGGAGATAATGTCAGCAAATAATTGTCCATAATTATAATTTATTCCTTGAACAAATGCAAATACTAATCAAACACAAAGGGATGTAATATGAGCTTAGCAAAGTTAAACACTGCGGAGATGTTCAGAAAAGGGAAAAGCATATTTGAATTTAAGAATTGTATGCTACTTAGAACTCAAGCAACAAAGATTAATGTAACAATCAAGCTTAAGAGAAAAAAGGAAACTTGATGAATAAGGGAAAACATTCAAGTACAGAACTAATATCAAAACATGCATTTTAACAAAAAAACAGAAGACAAAACCAGATCAATAACTAAGAGCAGAGCAGCATACAAACTAGAGTAATTAATCCAAAAAGGGAAAAAAGGAAGAGTAGCAAATGAGCAGCAAAATTCCTGTCAAATAACAGATAATCATAGGAATAATGTGATACTACAAAAAATTTCCATCAGATCCAGTACAGACAGTGATGTACTATAATTTTTCAAAATATTTGATTGCATTTCGTGAACCTCAATAGCACAAAATTAGCAGCCTAAGTAGTGCAATGAAAATATTTTAAACTATTTTTTTAAAAAAACAAATATAGAAGGACAGAGATTCCTAAACCAAAAAATATTGAAATACTGAAAAGCAGTTACTTAACTAGGAAAGGATTTGTTTATAAGTTACTTGTAAAATATCACTGTTCTCAATAAGAATGTGTTTCATATCTGTTTCAAGTGAACAGAAAGAACTTTCCTGACATTAGACTGTTCATATACTTAGCTGTCTAATGACCTGTAACCGAACTCTGAAGAGATAAATTTATCATTCACATACTTCGCAAAATCTGAGCAATTTTTAGCCCTGTTAAAAACTGTATTTAAACCCTCATACTCATAAATAAAACATTTTTAAAAGAGCTATCTGTTTCTCTCACTTTTGGTTCATGATTCATGCTCTCAGATATTCTGTGGAGTTGAAAGACTCATAATGAATCGTTTTGAAGTAACAGCAATATGAAGTAACCTTCATAAACTACAGTGCATGACACAATGCAAAACATTAAACATAGATACATTACTAAGCCTCCTTTCCCTATGATTTTTTCTTTTAAAAATAATTATTTGAAGATGAATTTAGTTAATAATTAAGATATTAAAAAGAATTGTATTATTTAAAGAAAAGCAATCATATCTGTAATACCTAATAGGAGCGTAGAGCTCCAGTCTTTGAATCCTGTAATGATTAGTAATATTTCCCATGTAAAGTTGGAATAAATGGATCTTGCATAGAGAAATGACAACATATGTGTTGAGATGGCCTGGAGATTGTGACGAGAACCTGAACACAAAGGATTTAGTTACAGTAGTAATGCGAATTATTAGTATTATAGGGCAGAGGATGGAAACACGTCCACTTTTTCCTTTTCCTTAGTTGTACTATGGGAGCTTTTCTTCAATGGGAATTTCTTGAGTAGACTTCTGAGTAAGCAGAAAAGATGGAAATCTGGCTATTGAGAATCAGTTAATAGTGAGAGCTACAAAAATACTCCAAGATCCCAGTATATTCATGGCAGGTTTAGAGTAATCTGCTGCAAACTACTCTATTTCTATTAGGTTTTGGCATTGAGCTGTGAGAGGATAACTGAAGGATATATTTCCAGCTCATTAACTTGTAGCATTTAGATACAGTGAGATTCCTCTAGTGTGGTTCTTTTTTTTTTTTTTTACTGGGATGATATTGATAAAAATAAGATTTCATAAGAAAAGACATTCAAGCACTAGAGTACTTGAAATCATTATCAGTTCTTAAACGTATAGCCTCCAAACAGCCTTTGCCTGTTCTGAACATATGTTTACCAAATTTGTTTTTGATTTATTAGTATAGGTTTTGGAGAAGTATGATTTACACTTGCTTCAAGACATTTAAAAATCCTAAATGTATTCTCACTCTTCATTATACTTATAGTATGATCCAGGGGTTTGGTTGTGTTTTGTTTGTTTGTTTGTTTTTTCCCTCCTGTATTTATGACCTTATCTTGTATTACACTATTTGGGGGTAACTAGAGATGACTGATAAGTTGCTCATTTTTCCAGAATGAAAATAGTGTTAAAAGCTGTGAATATATCTAAACATCTTGGGTAAAATTACTGGGTTTAATCACTGTAGAAGTTAAGAAGTTGTGCACATGCTTTAACTGAGAGAATATTTATTATATTTCTCAATTACTGGAAGAGGGGATCATAGATATTTTTCAGAGAACAAACAAAACAAAACAAACAAACAAACGAAGTTTAAAAAAATGGCATTCTATGCCTTTTCTGCAAATGAGAATCAATCTTCAGAAATGCTAAAAAAGCAAAGGTGCATTGCACAGGCTTCCACACGGACTGAAGAGTTGAAAACTAAACCCAAGTTGAGCATCACATAGATGAAACATGGTGTGAATAAAGCACGAATCCTATTCATGTGTTTCACATGCTCTTCTGCTCCGAGATCACTTTCAGAACTCTGGTAAAAAGGGAAGGTGTTTTCTAGCAGTCAGTTTTAGAAGAGGTTCATTGTGTACCAAGCAAATCTGGTCACTTGTTTTAAAAAAAGGCTCTTACTAACTTCTGATCAAATCCTTAAAACATTCACTTAAACAAAGAAGTGCTAATTTTGAAAAAAATTACTCAGGCTGAATACTCTTCAAATACTAATCTCAAACACACTAAAAAAGTAATATTTATTAAAATGGAAGTTGTCCTTTTTTCTTGTCTTTTATTTCAGAAAAAGAAGTATAATTCAGAGTGCTTAGAAAAAGAGCTCCGTGTACAAAGCTCAGTATATGTTACTGGAGAATAACTCATGAGAAATGTTATTTTTTTCAAAATACTATTGTAAATTAGAGATTTTTTTAATACCAATCTGAAGGTTTTACTCTATGTAATTATACATGCTACTACCAGTTTGTTGAAATCTTCTCCTGTAAAACCAACACCTATAAATAACACTGTTGATATATATGCACTGAAGCCAAACAACATGGGAACGGCAGAAGCCTGCATATAAACTTCAAACACACTTACCTTTACTGGGTCTCTCTGCATTTTGCTGGTGAAAGAGGGTGGTCTCCTATATGGTGAAAAACAAAAACTAGCAATAGTAATTATAATCTTATATTATTTTGTTAAATAAAATATCTGGGTTTGGCACAGTTCTTCCTGAGATGGAGAAACAAACTAGTAAGTTATCACTGTAGTATATTTTAAAAAAACCCAAAAAACCAAAAAACCACCATAATACCTACATATACATTACCAATAGAAAGACCGATGTTTTTCCAGAGAAGTACATGTGATCTGGAGTCTGGGAAAAAAAGCTCTTCCACCTGCCTACTCCTCTGCTGTTAACAAAATGTTCTTTGATATTGCTTCTATATTTGACAATAAAATAAAGTTCTATTCTAAGAACTAATGAGTCTTATTCTAGAACCAACCCTGTTCTTTTCCATTCTGTTTCCATTCTTGGAAAATATATGGAGGGCTCCTTTTCCAACAAACATTTCTTGCTATGTGACTGTATAAAACTGTCATTGGCAACAGAGTGCCTGCTTACCACAGCATCTTTTGTTTTCTATCAGCTGCATAAATAAAAAGTAGCCTGCTCTTTTCTAATGTTTTTGGCAAACAACTTTATCCTGGTCAATCCCATTTCCAAGCTAAAGCTGCTGACCTAACATGAATGCAATATCCACTTATGTTTAAAGTCGAAATCAAGTTAGCCAGCCTTTCAGAAAGTCTACTCATTAAATTTGCAAAGACAGGGTCCTATTCTTTGAGAGATTAATATCTTTGATACTGTTAAAAATGTGTGCCCAGTCATCTTTCCTTCTGACTGCCCTCTTAACTGCAATATGATATACCCTGCACAAGGCTCGCTTCCACTTCTTTTTTTTTCTTCCGAGGGAGGGTAAGCAGGAGAAAGAGTTTTGACAGTTCCCAGCTTATTTTGTATTTGAATGTGGTACTGTTAATGAGTTAACTGGACTAGCTTCGCCTTTGCAAAGATAACTATTAAAGCCTAAAAAGGCTACTGTGAACAATTTTGCAAGCTTCTTTTCATCCCAGGTCTCCCTTTAACAAAATTTCTCATCCTCCCTCCCACCAAATCTCCTCACATATACCCAGCTTTACTTGTGTCAAAGGCACTAATGCTGAAACTGATAGCACTGAGCTGGCCAGCATCTGGACACACGTGACGATTTTCTCAAAGAGGAGTTGTAGGAGCCATACTGAATTGGAGCTGCTTTTGCGCTTTCTCAATACAATCTAGAAACATTTTTTGAGGGGCAAACTGACATAATTTAGAGAGTTTGAGTAAGTCAGACTGCGTGGCAGGTCACAGCAGTACCTAAAGATTGCACAAGGTCGTTGTGCTATAACTCCAGCTCTGCCTCAAACCTATCACAGACCACACTGCATACACAATATGAAGGGATCTGTGAATGTTTCCTCGAAGGAAAGCCTTATGGCTTTCTGCTTTAATTCCTAGCTGCAGTAAAAGTCTTCCTGCAGCATTTTGCAGCACTTCCACAGGCCTTGAAGACGCCCAGGAATCTCACCTGTTTCGAAATTTTAGGTGTTTGATCTTTTCTGAAATAACTAAAAGAAAGAGTTGAGAGAAAAAAAGTGCAGATTTAAGAGCCTCTGTCCCAAAGTAGGAAGTACCAAATAATTTAATACTTATTACTTAACTGCAGTATTGTTTATTGAGAGAATTTGAAAGTCCCATTTTTGCATGGCACGAATCCTAAATTCTATTCCAAATCTGTTGTGGGCTTTTTGAAGAATGTTCATGAATCAAAGCTGGGGATAGATCTAATATAAGGAGGAATTAAGAGAAAAATACATACATTGCCGAAATTGTTAACGGTTGAACAATTTGGTAGCTGAAATATATTGTGTCTTACACCTGCCTTTTTTCTTTAATTTACTGCTTTTCTAGAGCAAATGAGCTGAAAAGGACACAACAGGATTTTGCAATTGCCCATGTACTGAAGTACTGTTCCTGTTTCCAGACTTCTGTACATATATCTGTGCAAAACAAAAGGGTATCATTTGTCACGTGACATTGACATTCATGATTCAATATTTGGCTCTGAAAAATCTCTAGTAAAACCTGGACCATCTCTCTCATTTAAACTGTGACTTCAGAAGTACGCATGTGCTGAGCTGTCATATTTCTGCGTGGGAGTCTACAACTTGGAAGATTCCAATATCACCAAATTTCTCATAGGGGTCACTGGATTCATCAAAGAGGTACATGCCAACTGTACAATTTATCAAGTTTCTCATCAGAAATCCTGGGCATGTCCAAAGTATATAAAGTATCAGACATACTGTACAAGCCTTAGAGGCTGCAATGTGTGCACCATAACTCCAGCACTTTCTGCCAGACTTACTGTTCATGGACAGTACACATGATCCATGCCTCCAGTATGAACATGTGGCAGCTTATTATACAGCTACTTTGTTGGTATTATGAGCTGGCAGCAGGAAGACCTCGAGAGATACAGAAAAATCCTCAAAAACTGCTTCAATAGAATTTCCAGTATAGAAAGAGAAACATACCCTGGAAAATCTGGATGCTTAGTAATGTTTCTTAAGCCAGTTTGAGCTGTGAAAGCAATCTAACCACAGCTATGTAGAGTCCCCTGTAGGCTCATTTACTCAGTTTTTGGAGCACAAACATAACAGAGCTGAAAGTTGCCTGCTTCTCTAGTAGTATGGGATGTGTCCATCTACCTAAACCTCACTGATTCTGAGGTAATTGCGAGTGTCAACGAAATTCTCTTAATATGCTATTGCCTCAGCTACAGCAACTAAGATATTGGCACAGAAAGAGAAACTCAAGGCATTTTTCCTCCTTAATGAACACACATTGTGTGAAAGGTCGGCTCTGCTGCCACAGTATCTGATAATGAAAGAAATTTTAAAAAGAGTTGTATCGAACCGTGAAACATGAAAGGATGCACACAGATTCATACTTCTTGTTCTTCCTGCAATGAGTGGGAAATCCGAATGCAAAATGTGAGGAAAATTTCCTGGTTAACTTAAAAACCTAATTTATCTCCTATTATATTTTTTTAATCGTTAACACATAATTGTTAAATAATGGTAATTCATAAATTTATAGCTATCTTGTTACTTTCAAGGATCCATTTGTATTGTTCAGCCTCCTAACATTAGCTATATTGTTATTTTATTCAAATCCACTACATACTATGTTTTAAAACCTATCTGATATTTTTATAAAATCAGTGTCTTTTTCTGATGTAGAAATTATGTCTGGCAAAACTTTTCACACCAGCTTTTCTGTAAAAAACACCAGTCTTCTTCCAAAATTAAACTCTCTGGATATAATTGCAGGTGAAGGAATAAACCTTCAAATATATCATTTTTAAGATTAAAAATCTATTTTAAATGATGAAGACAACCAAATTATTTCTTAAGATCCGCCCTTGTATTAAATTTCTAGGTTTGATGTTGACCTGAGAGTTACTTGAGCTCTAGTTTTAGCTGTGATGTGGGAGAAGGTAACAGAGGTGACTTTTGAAAAAAGGCAGTGGTACAAAAGAACAAACAGCTGCAAAGTTGTGCACAGACTGAGGTATTGGAATGGCTTAAAAATACTGGATTACCAACTCGGCTTCTGTTTTATTCAATCTCTAATGTTGGAGCTGGCCCATTCTGTATAAGCAAGTAGACACTTGCAGGCCTAACAAAGATTCTCTACACCACAAATGTCTCAACTGAGACTTGAGTCTCTCTTCTAATTCATGTGCCTCATAGCTCATGTATCCTTTTTTTTTTTTTTCTGAAAAAATAAGCAGGAAATTTTCATTTTGTGCAAATTGAAGTAATTTTCAAAACTATAAAATCTCTAAAGAAAATATAATTTTGTTTTTTCTACCTAGCCTTCCTGTTGAGTCAATATCAATTCACTGGGCTTATGAAATATGTCATAAGAAGGATTAGAACGAGAAGAAAAAGCTTGTTATCACACAACAAACTGGAACATTTATGGGGAATATGAAAAAAGCACACAACAGAGCATGCAAACTAAATAGACATATCAGTTGTGAAGCAGGAGGTAAGACTGAGCTTGCATATATAAAGGGATGGCAGTCAAGTAAGAGAAATGAGGTAAAAATGAAAACTAAAGAACAAGTGTGTTGTGTCTGTGTCACTGAGAGTGACAATTTTAACGCTTCTGCTCTAGAAAGTACCATTGCCAGGGTGCTTGACACTGAAGAAGCCACAAAGAGAAATCTGAGTGTTCTGCTTAAGATCAGGTCAAGCTAGTAGCTATTGCAAATTCTGATGGTAAACATATTTGGATTAGATTTTCCTTGCCTTGTTCAACATTTCCTCAAACAAAAGGCAAAGAGCTTTATTCTCAATGAAATTGGAGTTATGTATCAAAGAATTCATCACAATGAAGAACATTCAAGTAGGATTTGAATGGCAGAGCTACAAGGAAACACTTCTCCAGGATAATCTTTTTCCCAAAAGAGTTTGCCAAAATTACTATTCCAAAAAACTGCAAGACACTGTGCAGCTTACATATGATGATTTTTTTTTCTGCCTTTTTCCTGACCACAAAAGTGGATACGGGATAAAAATGAAAGGAAAAATCAAATTCGGAAAGCCTTCTAATTCAGTAAGGCATTATTCCATAAATAATTTTTCCCAGCCAAATGCAATAAGCCAAAAATCTACTTTCATATGCATTTCAATGCATCTTACACATATAAATTTACCTTCCTATTGAAGAAGAATAAAAGCGAGCCGCTTCATTAAAGAACTGGGCCCTATTTTATGAAGTTTTTAAACAAAAAACCCATAAACTGTATTTTCTTAAGAACAGTGTGAATCAAGATCTATTTAACTACCAAAAAGAGATATTTAATTTTTTTTCCTAATGCAAATCAGCAAAGCTTTCAGAACTGTAAAATCAGAGGGAATGGGAAATTCAGCATTTAAAAAGTTTGAAAAAATCAATAATAAATCATTTCTATTATTTGGCATGAGTACTTGGCAGACACAAGGGATAATGCTATTTTTCAACTTGATATTCTTCAAAGAAGCTACATCCAGCTCCTAAAATTTTATCTTTCATTCATCACTAGTCACTGTTTCTGTGACAACAGACCTCAGGTACAGTGAATCAGATATTCAGTGATGTATCTTCATACAGTTTACACTGTAGTGAATTGAGATATGCCAGTTTAAACTTGCTGAGGACCTGGCACAGCAGCTGACTGAATTTCAGTCAGCTTGAAGCATAACACTGCTGCATGCCAAAGATTTACCGAATCTGTATCAAAGGTTTTAAAGCAGAGATCTCCTGAATAGAAATCGCACAGGTTAAAATGGAGACAATGTTATTTACACTAAGTATACTACAATACAAAATTCTACAAATTAGCCATAACCTACAGAGGTTGGGATAGCAAAGTTTCTCTTTTACTGCTTGGGGTTTTTTGTTTGTTTGTTTGAGGTTTTTTTAATCACTAGTTGATTTTAAAAAAGAAAACATACATAGATGTATGTTGTTGTTCCAAGTTTTAAAACTATGGAAAGAAAGCTCTCCCATAATTAATCTCCCAGAGGTATCCACATAATTTTGTTGATTAAAAGATTTAATACATAAAATGAAGAAGATTGTTCTATAGGTTAAAAACATTATTTTCTCTTGCAATCCTACTTCCATACTGCAGCTATTAATAGCCATAGCATTTTTCAGCTGAGAACTGAATTGAGGCAAAAGTAAGGTTCAAGTCAATTAGCTGTCAATGACTTCTTATACTTCGTGGCTGAATCAGGTTGCCCTCAGACTAAGTCGCACTCATGTTTTCTTCCAGTTATTCTGGTCTTATCAGTGTCTCTCTCTCTTATGTTTTCGTACTTGCCCTTGCCTCTCCTTGACTGTGACAGACCAGCTTTCTACAAACACGTGGTTTTTACACTCTTGGACTAGTGGAGAAAATCAAAGTGATGTTCCAAACTACTTCTGTGCTTCCAGCACATAAACATCTATTAACTCGTAATTAACTAAATCTATATTTGTACAACTAGGGAGACAGAAGTTATGCAACCAATAATTATTATATATTGTAAGATGCTGCTTATATCTCCTTTTTACCTTGCTGATTTTGTAATGATTTTCTTCAGTTGCAATATTAAAAAGACTTTGAAAAGGTCATGAAGTACTAATTAAACTATTTTTTATAAATATACACAAAATACAGAATAGCTAAATATATATTCTATTGCGAAGAATTTTCCTTCACTACAGAACTACCTTATTTTAAACTAATAAATACCCAATAACTATACCGACACACATAGTTTTTCTATAGATACAATAGATATAGAACAGTTTATAACAATTGCTTTTCAGATCCAAAATATAAAAATGGTATTACAGTATACTCTGAAGAGGAAACATATAAATAGGCCCTCCAAAAATTACATAGAAAATTATTTCCCCTTTATTTCAAAATTTACCAAACTAAATTATGCCTTCTTTGTTCATGAAGATGCCTAATACTATCCTTAACAGTATGTCTTCAAACAGCTTTTGTAACTCACAGGCAGTCACTATACATCAGCCAAATGCCACAAATGTTATCCTCAAGTATCTTTATCAGTTTCTCCCAGAAAAGAACAGTAGAAATTTTAAAATAATTGGGTCATCCTTGCTACAGGATAGTGTGGATAAGGACTTTGTTGCTGCTTTTCCTTTATGCAGCACAATCTGTGAATACATTTTATAGGTTCTTTTAAATTATTTTCTATATCATATTCATATTGGATGTAACAGATACAGAAGAAGTACTCATTCTTCGCTTGGAATAGAAAATAAATGTAGAGGGGAGAACTGTAGTAAACATTTACAAGGGGAGACTACATCTTCCGCAAAGTATAAGTGGTTTACTGAGTTGGATCCAGATTTTGAGTGTAACTTCATTGAAAGCATTTGCATATTGCTTAGACTGCTTTATGCCTCAGTTTTCTTAAAGTGAGAAAGAGAAATGCTTTCAGATGCTCTTATGAGCAGTGTTTGCTGCAATAAGGATGAAACTGAAGAGATATTGGCACTGCCAAGTTGGGTTCTTTTGTAGATGTTGAGCAAATAAAACAACTTCAGTGGAGTTCTGTTTGTTTGTTTTAATATTTAAGTCTTTATTTCTCTATGTTGCAAATTATTTCCCTATATAAAATATTCTGCTCAGGAAGCTTGAGCATTTAATTCGTGACTGAGGATTACCTTCGAAGGCAAAGCTTCTGAAATTTAAGAGCAAGCAAACTCAGCAATGAAGCGTTAACTCTTTTTCTAGATCTAGCCTGAACTCCTTCAATTAAGAACAAAATGAGGATACCATTTCTAAGGCACAAGTTCATAAAATTTACATTTTTCAAGTAGCCACATGCCTTGGTACATCCTTCACTGTAGATGAAATACACTAACCGTAACATGAAGTAAACATTTATTTATAAAGATCCCTGAGTATCTTCTTAAGACTCTCCCATGAAATTGATTTTAAAGAGAAAAAAACCAAAATATTTTATAGTGTTAGCAATAGCACTTTTAAAATCTGAGGAATAAATAATAAAAAATAAGATTAAAATGAAAAGCATTATGAGAGATTTCCTACCTGGTACACATCAATATAACTATGAAGTGTTAAGAGCAGGAAAATTACTTAAATACCCAGGGAGGGGGTATTTAAAGTAAAGCTTCCTGAAAACTCTTTGAAAACCTATATTTATGTATTAAGTAAAACTCATATTTACGTATTAAGTATTTTCTATTTTGCCTTTCACTAGCCTTTGGAATATCAAGGTAAAAAAAATCAGGAAAATTGTTACCTGAGAATAATCTTCTTCATTTGGGTGTATTCCACTTTGATTCATATCCACATTACTGTCACTTACATTTTCATCACTTTCAGTAAGAGAAGGGAGACAGGATACAGAATGAAATCCTTTTTTGATGGTAGACTGTGGAAAGTGGCTAAATAACAAAGAAATTTCAAACGCCTTAATACGTACATTTACTTTCAAACGACAATCTTCATAACTACTATTCTTAACAGAATTTTCTCAAAATAATTTGTGCCTCCTTTATTTTGACATCTTAATAGGGCAGCACAAGATCTATATACATATATATTCCTTATCATTACTGGTTTGGCACTACACACAAATCTATGCTGAAAAGATATGAAGTTTTGCCCTCTTAACTGACTCTCAAAAATATAAATCCCAAGTCTGCTGAGGACAACTAGATGATGAAACCAGAAGTGAATAAATTTCTATGGCCCCTAGACAAGAAAAACACTCATAATGTGCACTACTTAAATAGAGGCAGGGCAAAGAAAAGTGGTTTTTGTCAGAAGAGTTTTTTGTCTTTTCCCTCAAAATGGGTCTCCATAGCTACCAGACAGCTAAAACACACAATAACCAAGGAAACCTGGGCCAGGTCTGTTCTGGCTGTAGTAAAAGAAAGCTTTGTCACTGGCTTCAGTGGAAGCAGAAGTAAAAACTGATTGAAATATAAATAATTCTTTGCTTGTTAAGCAAACTGGGAGAACAAGATGAAAACAGTATCACACACATGCCAATTAGACATAAATACCTAATTGTGTTATTGCAGCAATAAAGAACAGAGAAAAATCTAAGCATGTGTTATCTAAGCCTCTTCTCAAGGATTGAGATAACGAAATATCAAGATCTTTAGCAGTAACGCAGTCACAATTACCTTCTCTTTGAATGTTTAAAAAGATTTTATTAGAATAAAAGCAAGAGATTAAAAACAGTTTCAGTTCCAATTGCGTATCTAAGTTCCTTATCTTATTTCAGCAGCTCTATTACTTTAAGGAAATGCTAGTATTTGTTATATATTTTTGGTTACTACCTGTTAATTAAATCACAAGAGATTAAATTAGCTGATTGTTATGGAAACTTAGCACATTAAATAAATTGTCCTTGACAAAATGGGCTAAGTTGACTATGAAGCCATTTATTAAATATGAAAAAACAATGTAGAATATGTTAACATGCAAATACGGCAACATCTTAATTATTATTCTCTCATTCTTTTAATAACCTATTAATGGATATTGCTTAGAGCATTTTTATATATTTCTACTCCTACTACTTGGAAACAAACAATAAGTAACTTAATGTATTTTTAACCACTAAAATGCAACTGTTTCAGCAAAACAATTATATTCCCAGAATATTCCAAGGTCATTTCTTTCATGGACAAAGGCAGCTATTAAAAAAAACCACCAACCTAACTGGTTTATCATCAACCCATCCTATCATGATGATCAAAATGAAGAACCTGTCAAGTATGCAATTTATGCAGTTTACTTAGAACTGTACTTAACAAAAGATGTACACATCTTAAAAATGTACACACACCTCCAACAATTTACAAACTGTTGTTGGACTCAGGCTTCAGAAAATTCATATCTTCCAAAATAAAATAAACCTTTTGGTGCTTACTTGGGATGTGATACAGTCAATGCTTCCTCTGTCAGAAGTTCAGTCAGAATAAAATAAAGGAGATTACTAATTCTCGCAGTTGCCTACCGAATGTTCATATAATAAAATGAAGCCTGACAGTAATGTATTATGCCATAGAAAAAAAAAAAGACCCTGATACACTTAATGTTAAGCCTTCTTTTCTTGTCAGTGAGCAAGTATTATGCTGAATATGGAATACTGATTCAAAGTGGTGTATACATCAATTTCTGAAACTTCTCTAAGACACCCTGTTTAAAGACCCCAGTTTTTAAGGGTTTATAGGACTTCCAACAGTCTTTAATACGAGGCTTTTATACAAAGTTGTGTTTTGAACATGAGCTGCTTCACCTACACTCTCAGGCTTATTGTAACGACTATAACCAACAAAAAATAGCCTGTTTTATTCATAAACATTAACATTAATTGTTCCATGCCAGATATGTGATGTCCATGAAAGTACTGACTGGCCTGTCAATGACTTCCTTATTAAGTGCAAGAATTGAAAAAGACCAGTAGTTGAAGAAAAATTTGAAAGATATCAAAGAGTATTTCTAGTGAACTCTTGAATATTCTGCCTTTTTGGGCCCACCGAGTAGAGAAACTAGCCAAGTGTTTTTGCTTGGCAGAGCTCCCTGCCCTTTGATGTCAGATGCCCTGACAAGTGTGCACCCACCGAGGGGACTGTGCACACAGGGTGTGACAAGTAGTGACCCACCCCTCAGGTGTGTGCATGCCTACTTCCCAGGGGCTTTCTCACCAGCGTGTAGATGAGCAGGTTGTAGGGAGAAGCATAAAAAGCTTAGAGCATCCCAACTTGCATCTGTAATAGGAGGTGTGTGCAAGTAGAAGAACCTGCACTCCCAAAGGAGAAGGTGTGTGTGTAACCCAAAATGCCAGAATGCGTATAACTGCATCTGCATGTCTCTGTGCACATGGTTAGAAATTCCTTGGATTAGTTACAGAAAGGTATTCTGAAGTTTGTAGGTGTTCATTAACATTTTCTAAGTGTCTAGTAGAGAGGTTTATCTGCTATATTGCTGAATATTGATCTTAAATGCACTGATTGCCAATTACGTGACATCAATAAAACAGTACAGTGCTCTGATCCTGATGTGCTTTAAACTACATGAACTGAGCAATTTTTCCCCGTGACACAAGTAAGCATAAGCCCTTGCACTTTCACAGTGAAATGGACTAATAATAGGATGTTAAGGCAGAAACTACATTGAATACTTACATGTCTGTGGGTATTGTGATAAGATGCAATTTGTAATTCAAAAATAGGCTAGCAATCTCAACATGTTCTTCAGGTTTCTTTACCACAGGCTCTGGAAAAAAACAACTTGTTAAATATATATTAATGAGAGATATTTAATACTACAATTTTGACAAATGATTTCCATGGGGGATTCATCACCCCTAAATAATATTTTCCAAGTATCACAGCATACATGTGAATGGAAGAGAACAACCACGAGTGGCTTTGGGTGACATATCTTGAAAAAACAAGTGCTTAACACTCGGATCCTTAGTCTGCAAGGTATTAAAAGTGTGCTTAGCCTATATGTAAGGTTATCCAAGGTAGCTCAGAGCAGCTACAGCAGCACATTCTGCTTTGCGAATTTCCTGTTTCTGATCCCAGTGTATTTTGCTAGCATTCCTGTAACACTTTCATATTCAAGCTATCTCATATCATGCATTTAACTCCATTATGAAGTATAGACAAGCCCTAGAACAAGTTTACTCCTATAACTATGAGCTGTTGCACCAGGACTAGTCACATACTTTAAAGGTTTAAAAGGTGTTCAGAAGCTTTCATGGCTTGGCATCAGAGAGATTCTGTGTTGCTTTGATAACACTCCCTCTTCATTTTCTTCAGTAGAGTGCTTTTTTACAGATAAATTAAGACACTTCTCAAAGCATTTAAGAAATAATAGGGCTAAGGGGAAGTAATGCAAAATAGGAAAAAAAAAAAAAAGAAAGAGTAATCCCTAAGGAAGTTCTATTGAAATTAAGCTAACAGATGATGAGTATGGCTCTGAAAATGTTTATAATAATTAAAATATAATTACAAATTTCTTTTGGAGGTTTGAGTAGACAAACCTTGAGGTTCAGATGTCACAACAGTTTCCTTTTTCTGACGGAAAAGCTTCCAACGAGGAACTGGTGGTGGTTGTGGTGGTGCTACCAGAGGACAGGATCTAGTTCTGGTAATCAGGACAGGATGGCTATATACGTGGGAAAGCCCATATTGCCTCAGCTTCTCTGAAGAATCAGCCTAGGAAACATGGAAAGATAATCTGACTGGGGTCAGCTCTCATTTCTCCGCGTATCTCTCAAAAAATAAACAGTATGCACACAAAAGCATCTAATGGCTTGGATAACAAATGAAACAAAAAATCATTCACCTGACAAGGCTATCCAAAATATTCTAATTAGGACTTGATATTCAGCATTAAAAGTATAATTGAATACTTAGGAGTGTTTACGTATGTTTTACTTTTCATAAAAACCCCTTCTTTTAACTTATTTATATAACCATATTGTTTCACTTGCTACAGAAAACGCATGGAGAATGAAGATATAAGAAAACAACAGTGATAAGGTTTTGTTTTAAATTATCATATTTAATAATACTTTTTCTGAGGAAAATGTCCTTACTTCATGCTGAATTTATAAAGCGGTAGAATTCTAAAAGCAGCTGGTCTTTTAGATAACTTGTGAAATCTCCAGAATATAATATCGCTTTGAACCAATATATCATGAAAGTTAATCTTTTTATCTGCTGGCTGATTTAGAAGACACATTAAAGGCACTACAGTTGACTCACATATCAAAGCCTTTAGCACTACACTTAAGAGCAATTTTAGATGTGGACATTGAGTGGTGCTCTTCCCATTAAAATCATAATGGTCTAGTACTTAACACTTTTCACCACTGAAAGTTCCGTTACAAGATTTGTACATCCTTTTTATTTTAAAAATACACCTTCTTTTGCTTGCTAAATAATTCATCTGTAACTTATTTCCTTAACATGTTAGTCAGCAAATCTCTGATTGCCGTTGCTCACTGTCAAATGTTCCTGAGGTTCTGTAACTACAAACTGCAGAGAATAAAGTACCTGTGGTTATTTAAAGGGAGAGGATCAAATTAAACACATTAAGGCACATAAGCAATTTATCAGCCTCATTTGATCTCTGAATTTATAAATATATATTACAGGAGTGGTAACTGGGTACGCCCATATTCAAACAACTTAAAAATGCAAGTTAAAACTTCTGAGATTATAGAGGATTTTGAAGACAAACAGCTAGGTGTCATAAAGGAGAACTTGTCAGGTGCTGAGTAGGAAACACACTTGAATGGCTCAACTATTGATTTTTTTTCCATTTTATTTGAGCAAACTTAAGATAATTAAATGGAAGCCACGTCAATCTTACGACATATACACCAGAAAGCACAGCAAAAATTCTGGAGGGAAATTCTGATGCAACTGCAGTCAGTGACAAAATTTCCTCCAAATTTAGGAAGCAACTTGTATCCCAAACAATGAATCCACTCTTCCAAACTTTTTTCTGTTGTTGTAGTACTTCTCAGTTCCCAAACAAACCTTGAAAATGGGCTTTTTAAACTGAAGCCCACAATAAATCCACTACACGTCTATATTTGATTTCTGGCAACTTCCATTTTTCTATCATTCTTTATTAAAATACTGGTTTAAACATACAGATTTCATCTGCCTAATTCTGTTTGGCCTGCAATGCCCCTTTTTCAGTAATCTTTGTACCTTAACAGGCTAAAGCCAAGTTTGAGACTCAAGGCCTTAGGTGGCAGGAAAGATAAAACCCTATGTCACTGTTTCCAGTTTGCTTTTTGTTGACTAGTATTACTTATTGTTAGCAAATAGACAGTATGGCTGAGACCTTATATGAATATAAAAGAAAATAAAATCACAGAGAACAAGCTAGTTTTCAAAACAGCATAAAATGCATAGCACCATTTTTAAAAAGAAAATAGTCTAAGAATTAAGAGCAGTAAAGCATAACACCTGCAAACCATTTCTGGAAATTTATTTATTTTATGAAGCCTATCAGTTTCATGAGAAGGCAGCCTACATTTTAATCGGCTAATTATGAAAAAAATGATTTAAATGTATAAACCAGTAAATCTAATTAATAATCCACTCAAGAAAGCCTGCTCTGGCATTATAAATAGCTTGCTGTAGAGTGTGAGTGACTAAGTAGAAATTTAAGTGTTGTTTTTACTTCAGCTGTATGAAGTGCTACACTCTCTCCAGCTGCTTTCACCAGTTACAACACTAATGACAGAAATGGATATAAACATGGTATTTCTTATAGAAAAACATGTAGGATAATGTATATCAGAGACGTCATTAATTGCAATCTGAAAAAAAAAAAGTAATTCATGTTTTTCAAGTAGCCCTTAAAATAATTAGTCTTTCCATTCAGAAGTATCTCATCATGATGCATTTTCTAGTCCATATCTAGCCTCTCCCAGAAGAATTCAGCTCCTGGGATCCAGAAGAAAGTGGAGTAAAATTGAAAAAAAGAGCAGTGCTATGGCAGGAAAATGCATGATCAAAATACAGAAATACCGAAATATAAATTTAACTGATAGTCATTACCTGCTGACTGTTTCACTATGCTAATTTTATTTTTTTTATAATGCAGTTATTACAAAATGAATCATCCTGATAATAAAATACATAATACTTTCTTGCCCTGAGAGCATAGAATCTTACCATCTGCCCTAATGAAAAAAAGTCCTCTTCAAACAAATGTAGTGGTATACAGCCAGCATACACGACCATTTCTGGCTGAGGTGGCACAGAAGACTCTACAGAGAAAACAATATGCTTTAGAACAGTGTAAACAGTAAATAAATGTTGTAGTACCTCATTCTAAATTATTCTGCTTTCTCTGCCTTACTTATATTATCCTTTCCTTTGTCTGACTCTGTCATTTCATTCAAAACAAGAAATCATGGTAAAATACTCAGAAGAGAAGCCATGGACGGAAAAAACACAACACGCTGATTGTTCAGTGCTAGCTAAACGCATCTTACTAGTGAAAATGAAATTTGATCTTGCCAGCGAAAGGATCAAAAACCAAAGCTCTGGTCACTCCTGCCAATGGATGTAAAGATTGAGATAGTTTGAGAGACAGAGTGCTCGTAAACCAGGGTTACTGCTCTTCTGCCAAGGGGATGGAGAAATGCAGGTAATGATGCCTGCTTCAGAAAGTGTGAAGGGGTGACCCTGTAGATCTTACCCCACATGCCTTACGGAAGCTTGTTTTCCTCTAATTCTGCTATAGGCAAGGCATAAAGGCAGGGGCACGTTCACTTTGTCACCCCTAGAAATCTTTTGCACTAGGCAATCATGCAATCTTCTCATACCTGTATGTGTGAAAGAAGCTGTTTTAGTTCTTGAATGATGAAGAGGAACCAAGGCTGTCTGGCTGACAGCCAGTTCACTCATGCTGAAGGGAAATTAAGAATCCAAAAATTATAAAACTAGAAATATAGGTCTGTGGTTTGTCAGCTCAAAAAGAAGGATATCTATTTCTATTTTTCCTTAGTCATCTAATACAGCATGTGAAGACAGGATTTCAGTACACAGGTTGTGACACCTGTTTTTGATCAGAATGATTTGTCTTTGTTGCCTTCAGCTCCACCTGAAATATAGGATAATTCTTTCCTATGTTTAGTAAGTATTCAACTGGAAGCTGCTCTAAGAATAGGTATTTTCTGTGAAATGGAATAAAACAATGCTGTCTGCATACAAAGAAAAAAGAGAAAGAAAACAGAAAAGGAAAAGGAAAGATAGGGAAGAGGACAATATAATTCATCAGACTTAAAATCCATCTATTTAAAAGGTATGCAATATTTTTTCTTAAAATATTATTCTAGAAATTCAATTACTCAATCACTTTCCAGCAGATTCTTAATATTTCTTACTATATGCTTGTGATTTCTGTATTAATCACAGCTCTTGTGTTAGCTGTGGGTTTCAACTTATTCAAAAGCAAGGCTAGATCAAAAGCAAGATTTGATCTCAGTCCCTACTGACACTTCTGATCTGTTACAAATGCAGCAGTAGTAGCTACGATGTACTACTCGTTACAGAAGAGTACAGGTCACTAGGCACACCAATCTCATTGCATGTGAGAAGTGTTTCTCAAATAAAAGTATTTAATCAAATACCAGGTGAAATGTAAAGCTGTCATACTCAGTCCAGATGGGTTGTGAAATAAAATGTCTGCAGCGCAGACAATAAACAATGATGAACAAATTATTAGAGCATGCAAATGATTAACCAGACACACCATGTTCACTTTAATACTACCATTAAAATAGTAGATTTTAACATTATGCCAGTACCTTTTAAAAATAATAAATTATTTGATCTTTTTTCACTGTACAAAAAATGAGGAGGATGTATGCAAATTATTTGCCACCAAGTATAGTCTGTTAATAAGGGAAACTAATTAAAACTGATAGCTTTGATAAAATTGTATTATTAGATGAATAATGTTATAACATATGGTACAACAAAAGAGATTCAGCAAAGCCTATTATTTATACCCATCGGTGTGGATTTAAGAATTCTGCAGTGCTTTGTTAAAGGGTTTTGAACGCTTGTAGCTGCTTATGTTTCACATTTGTGGCTTTGTAAATTCATTTACAAAGAGTGAGTACTACAAAATCTGAATAAATGTTTCAGTCCGTGGGAAAAAGGAAAGTATTGTTTGAATTGATCCATGCAATATATATACGTATGTGTGTGTGTATATATCTATCTCCATAGACTTAAAAAGCCAAGAATGAAACTTGTTTGTTTTAATAGTTCTTAACCATTTTTATTTTTTAAAAAAGCATAGGTTTGGAAGACTTACAGAAAATTTCATACTGTATGTTAAAGTTTTTCTTAAATATTTATTTGTCAAACAAGAGCGATGTTGAGTTTTAACTTTCAGAACCACTTCAGTTGGCTTTCAATATCCTTCTTACCAGGTATGCAGCTCGTATTTTAACCTCTGTTGTTGTGTTAGGCATGTATTATCTCTGACTATTGGAGGGTACTTTTTTAGTCTTCAGAAAAATGACCTACGTGCTTTTTAGAATTGACAAAAATATTGCAAAATGATAATATGCACTTGAAAAACAGAACAAAATATTAGGTTCTGGTCCCTACTTATACATGAAAACTCTTTTGAATAAGCAAAAGGAAACACTGGTATCAAGGCACAAGGAGACTTAGCAAAAATAAATGGTTGGTTTGGAGAACAAACTTACAAATTCCTGCCTAGTGCCATCTCCAGTAGAATAGTAGTCCCCTTCCAGTAGTTCAGAAATTATTTGGAAAATCATTAGTCTAGACACATAAATGAAAAGTGGAGTGGTGTCTCTTTACAGGAACAAGGGGCCTAAGTAGCTCATATCATATAATCATAAAAACCCTTTATGCAATGAATGGACTCCCTAGGTATAAAAGGGGAAATAGTTACTAGAAGAAAAGGCTGATGAGTGGAAAACTGCAGATTGTGTGCTAAAATGGGCTGGTAGGAATATATTAATTGTCTACAAAAGCTTCCCAAGGACTGGCTGGCTGAGAAGCCACAGGACCAAAGAGCTGGTTGCTCTCAGGAAGAGCCCTGGCTGGTCAGGTTGTGGATCCATGAAGTAGGATGAATAGAGGAAAGAGGTTCAATGCTTCAAGGATCCTGCAACTCACATTGTATTTGGGGGTGCAGCAGGCATTGGTCTGAGTGCGTGAGTGATTCAGAACTGTATGTATGCATTTGCATTGGGTCTGGCTGAGACAGAGTGAACTTTCTTCAGAGCAGCTCGTATGGTGCTGTGCTTCAGATACATGACCAAAGCAGTGTTGGTGACACATCGGTGTGTCAGCTACTGCAGAGCAGAGGTCACATCATAGCATCAAATCCTTCTGTTTCCCACTCTGCTGCCCCAGTGAGTAGGTTGGGCGTGAGCGAGAGGTTCAGTCCTTCTGAATCTCTCCCCTGTCCCACTGGTGGTGAGTGAGCAAGAGACTGGGTGGGGGGACTCAACTGTCAGACAGAATCAACCCACCACAACATCGACACACACAAAATCAAAAGCCTGTAAGAGAAGTTTCTGAATACTTAGAAGTAACAGGTATATAAATCTGTATCAAACTAAACAATGTAATGAATACGCAGGGCAATGAATAAAAAGGTTTTGCCATTTTAGAAGTAGTGAAATTTATTGCAGAAAGAAGAACAGTTCCCTTAAAGTCCTCGCACTCAATAGGTAGAGTGAAAACTTGCAGTAGGAAAATAAGCACTTTTATGGTCCTGGAAATACGTTTCAAGCCACTTTCATTAAAAAAAAAAAAAAAAAAAAAAAAAAAAAGTAAAAGCTGTTGCATTAAGTAAAGTCATTGTTGCAAAATTCCCAAGAACAATTCAGAAACTTTTTACAACCACTGCTTCTGGAGTCTGACTTGGAACCTAGCCCTACTTTCAAATATTCTTTTATGCACAAAAATAGTTCTGCTATCCTGGGCTGCTCTCTGCAGACCATCTGCCTTGCAAAGCCTACAAGTTTTTTTCTGTTGTGGCTACAATCTCACAATAAAAATGCATTTTAATTCAATATTTTTTCAAATTACAGGCTTGGGGTTTTGTTTGTTTGGGGTTTTTTTGTTTGGTTTTGGTTTTGTTTCTTTTTGTTTCTTTGTAGTCTAATAATCTTAAATGTGCTCCATATCTTATACCCTCTGACTTTACGATCTCCACATTTACTTCTGTTCAAGTTCTCCTCAAGTTTATTAGTGAGATATCTACCTCTTATTATTTTTCAAAAGTCTCTTCTGTTTCAGATCTAGAATAAAAGAGTTCTCTGACCATCTGAATTAATAACCTTTCTAAATAACCTCTTCACAGGCCACTGTCTTTCACAAAACAGCATAAACTGTGCATTAAATGGCAGAATAAAGATCAAAATGTCATGTGGTTCTTCATACAGAAACACTGTGATGATTTTTAGCGCTCTTTCACTCATTTCACACAATTTCTAGAATTCATCACTTGGATCCTTCTGATTTTCCTTTGCTTTCTTTTCCCCACAACATGCTTGAGTATTGGGCACGTTCCTTATATTCATGTGAAATGCCTCAGTTCTTGTTCCACAAGTACTACCACTAAAGCAAACTATGTTCCTGCAATACTTTTTAAAATTTACTGCTGTTTAACTCAGTAGTATCTAAGGTAGGAATTCAAATGAATATATCTGCTGATGACAAACAGCAATACTGGTTTGATAAAAACCAAAATGACTTAAACCACTGATTTTAATAAGGATTTAAATTGAGATGCAGGAATCCAATTGACATAGTTAGTTTAATTCTTGTTATACATTTTTACTTTGTAGTTACTTCCCCAAAGAAAGATGCTCTACCTATTGTTACCTATTGATCTGCAACTAGATAATATTCCACTTAATAAATGTTTCCTTCTGCTAGCCCTATGGAAATGCTACATGTATGTGAATATAAGCAATGACAAAAGGAAATCAGCTTAATGTACATTTATGAACACTTTCTATAATTTATGATAGTAAATATGACATTTCTTTTTGACTGATTAGTTGAAAAGTTAGTATTTACTTGTGGTTTGTTTAAATTGCTTTTGTTGTTTTTGTTGTTTTGTTGGTTTTTTAATAATTAAATTTAAATGCATAAAGCAAGAATTTACTTAATTTTTAAGCTATCGTAAATGTATCAATACAAAAAATAAAGTCATCAAAATATATTTCCAGAATAAAATAATTTATTAAATGATTAAATCATGAAGTGAATTCTAATGAATATATCTGGCCACTCTGCCCCCCTGCCCTTCAGCAAAGAAGCATTCCTACTTTTTACAATCACGATTTACTGAATAAAGTAGATATTGAACAAATAAATGATTAGAAAGGAAGCTCTTGGCCCTACATGACTCGCCAACAACATCAAAATATTCTGCGTATCATTACTCTACATTTTGACATCAAACAGAAATTACTGCAATACTGTTCTTAATATAAGTTATAGGATTTTAATAGGTCATAATGACTTCAGTCTGTAATGCAACCTGTAAAGAACTGCAATTTTTATACTAGTTTTTACATTTAACTTCCCCCGAATTAAGTTCAAAACCAAATAAAAGCAAAGCCCTTTGCTTTCCATGTATCTCCTGTTTGTATTTTTAGCTTCAAAAGAATAAGACTTACTTTCAGTTAAGGCCTGTTGGGCTTCTGCCATTTGTGAAGACTGAACTGCTAACTTGCTTTTTTCTTTTTCTCCTTCTTTGCCTTTCTTCTTTCCAGTTTCTCTCTGCTCTGCTTTTTCTATTAAGCAAAATATAGATTAAATATTTTTTTTCAGACACAAACTTTCAGTCATAAGGTCTTATACTCATTTACACAGTAAATGCTTTAATGACATTTTAGATATTTTTTTAAAAGAATCAACCACTAACTACTCCAGTCAGAAGATTTGAAATGTAGTAAGAATTAACATCATTCAGTTTAAAAAAAAAAAAAAAAATTAAGATGTAAATGCAGGTTTATGCAGCAAGGGCCAGGAAAGCTTCAATTCCACCTTCCAGTTAATCCAAAAATCTCATGTCCCTACTATAATGTTAGGTATTCCTGAATTCCTGGCAATGTGTCAAATATTTTCTTCATGTCCCCACTCACATGCATCAGTAATTTCCAAAGTAATCTAACATAGATGAGGCATTGGTTCCCAAAGAACATGGAAGAAAAAAGTCTCCCACAGTCAGAACCTTCTTCCAAGCCTTAAAATTTAAACTATAGGAAAATACATTTCTAGTTCAAAAAATCCCAAACATTAATAGAGCATCAGAACACAGCTTGTAACCTCAAAGTTGGAGATTACAGAGCTGTACCATAACATAACACTTCCCTAATTCTTAGCTGCTTCAGTTACTGATAGTATTTCTAAATCTTAAACAGGATTAAATTTACTAAGTTTCCTGGGAATACACTGCAGCACCCTATTGGGTGTATGACAGTGCTGCTCCCAGTGGCTGCATCCCTGTGCATGTCCATTCCAAACTCTGAAATATCTACTATGCTCGTGGGTAGGTCATAAAATGATAGCAAGTATTCCTAAGAACAGATAACACCCCCTCAGTGAGGTCTCTTCTAATATTTTTATAATAGTTTTGACATTTGGACTAAATATTTGGGATTCAAAGCAGGGAAGGCAGGGATTTTTTTTTCTTTTAAATCTAGGAAGAAATAGAAGTTTTACTACATGATTTCTACCTTCCAAAGACATTAGATGTGTTGTGAAATTGCAAGTTAAAAACAGCAACAGAGAAAACTCAGTCTCAAATATCAACAGCAAAGAATGAGATACTGGAACAAATAAGTTTCTAAACCTAAGCTTTTCATTTAAATGTAAATAGAATTAGCAGTTCTTGAAGAAAATTAATACCTATACCTAGTAGAATAAACAGGAAACTTGCTATAAATAAAAATGCAGATAGACATTAGAATGCACTTGTCAGAACCCTCTGTAGGTAATCATGCTTTGTAACATCCATTATGAAATGTACAATTTATTGATAGTCAGAGAAGTGTTGCCTTTGGGGAAACGGTAACCCCTCTGATTGTTATCCCTCTGCAAGGAACCAGTCTTTAGAAAGATGGCTGTGACACGGAGCCAAACAAATCTCTGCCTTATAATGAAGCTGTTTTCATAAAACAAGAGACTACTGCTGCTTCTAATGAGATCTATAGACAAAACAAAACTTTTTGAATTTACACCATTGCAATATGTTCAGTGAAACAACAACAAACCCACAGAGTTGCATGTGGCACAATAAAGACATTTAAATTTGAAGCCAGAGCTTACATTAACTTTATTTATGCTTGGCCTACAAAGATAACACTACCTAAAATTACAGACCTTTGCCAATTTTATCAGCTTTCTCAGGTTTATCTGACTGCTTATTCACAGATGAAACTTCATGTTTTAACTCTGAGACTGTGGTGTCTTTTGGTTTTGTATCTGACTGAGGAATATCAAGTTCTGGAGTTTTTTCATTTGGCAACTTGAATTCTGGCACAATGTCTTTCAAAAAGCCCCAGACTTTGTCCAAGCATCCAGGCCTTTAAAAACAAACACATGTATATGTCAATGGTATTTGCAATAAGAAAAAAAAAGTGTGATTTTCATTTAGACAACACTATGCTACAACTGACAGTGCAATTCTTAGAAAAGTTACTGGGTTATTTTAGTAAATAAAACACACCTGTCTGGTTTTGTGTATCAGCCAATTTGTTAAGAAACAGATTATGGACAGATCCATAAAAAAAGATATAGTGGTTAGAGAAGCACGTAAATAAAGCATCCTTTCTAAAGCTTTTTTGTAGATAAACATTGCAGCAGGGAAATTTGTAGACCACTTTGCAACTATACCATATAATAACTTGATTCATTAAAAACCTTCCAAAATATGTTTCCCTAACTGTTACAAAACAGGTCGTTCCTGCCTTTTCTACTGATTCCACCAGCCACAACAGCTTTTGGATATAACAGTTGCAGCCATACTGGTTCTCCACAGAAACTCAGTGATTCCAGAAACAACCTAAAACCGAATGAATAGTTCAGAGCCATGAAAAAGTTTCATGCAAGGTAACTGCATGCAACCTTAAAATAAACAAACAAACAAACAAGTAAATAGATTGATTGATGAGCTAAAGCCATCTTATACTACTATTGCAAAGTTCCCCTGGTATTCACATTTACTTATTCCAGAATGTAATATATTTGCAGTAAGTACCAGATTCATAAATACTATTTTTTGCTGTTGTAAATGTAAAACTAACTACATAAAGGAAATTTAGGTTACTTCAATTTCTAAGTCTGTGGGCTACATACACACTACTATAAGACACAAATTTATCAAAACTCTAAATTGCAAGCACAGCTTGGGACATAAAAATCGCTGAAATAAGGGCTAAAATAGTCCTTGATGGAACTTATTTAATACTGAAACACTGTCATAAATAAACAATTATGCCTAAATAAATTATATATAAACCAAAACTACATGTTATCTATGTATTCATTAGAATGTATCCATGAAAAAGTAAAAAATTGTCATTTAAAAAAAACTCTAGATATTTAGAGCTTGTATCCCAGCCACTCATTCAGTAAAAGGAATGACAAGCTGGAAAAATAGTATGTCTGATCTTTAAAACTGCAAAATGGACTTAGACACAGAGGAAACAAGAAAAATGTTATTATATATGTGTTATACATATATATATTTTATATATATACATATATATATACATATATATACATATATATACACATATATAATACATATATATATATTATATATATGTTCACAATACTGGTTTTGCTTGGAAATAGAAATACATCAACTGTTTCAATTTGAAAGGTGAAAACATCATAGTAGTGAAGTTGATTACTTCCAAGTTCATTACTTATACTTTCTATAGTACATTCAGATATAAAGTTATTATTATTACTTTCAGACATTTTGTATCTGTATACTAGATGAAACATAGATATCTCTAACCTTGTATTCACCATAGTGTTTAATATTAATTTAAAATAAATTAATTTTGTAAAGAATAGGCATCAGCTGAACATGATAAAGAGCTTACAAGCAACTGTATGACCTACAAAGAAAACACAATAAAATTGCATTCCTTGAAGGCACATTTCTCAAGTGCCATAAATATAAAATGTACACTTCCCAAAACTGATACTGAAGGAGTTTTAGGGCTCAGCTTTATTTTTCATAATGTCTTAGATAATTAGATAGTAAACAACTAATATGTGAATTGTTTAATAGAAGAACTTACTGGAGAGGAATAACTTCTGGTATCCATCCAGTCAGTGTGTGTAGAACAGTAAATTCCTCCAACTCTCTTTTTCCAGTCTCGTTTACACTGTAAGACAAAACCAAACATTATACAGAATTATAATATAACCAACTCACAGTAAACTCTGTAGTCTAAGGAGCAAGACCATACACAAACAGAATGCCTTGCTGAAAAACCAGTTGTTACTTGCAATTTTAGGAGCTTCCTTATCCACTGGTGACAACTAGCCTACAAAGACAAATTTGCTTTTATGCCTTTCCATGAGGCCTGTTATTTTAGTGTTCCCTCTAGCGCAATGGTACAGTATCAACATTGTTACCAAGCATACTACATATACTTGCACACAGTGAAGCCTCTTTTTGCAGAGATGAAGATGAGGGTTTGAAATCCCTCACTCTAGAAAAGGGATGTGAATCTAGAACTTCATTTCCTGAGTACTTGCTCTAACTCCCAGGTTTTTGTGCATGAGCTGGCTGTATTTCCAGTGTACCACACTTCACTAGTTCAAATTGATACAGTCTCCTACAGTGTGAGAGAGATTTCTGCCTGTAGATCCTGAGAGGACCAAGACTAAAGATGCCAGGACTTGGCCATGACAAACCCTGGAGAAATACAGTGTTTCAAGCACATTCCTGCAAGCAGAGTTTCCCAATGGGCAGCTCTAGGCAACTCCCTGCCCTGTGTAGAAGTACTTTAGATCACTCTTCCAACAAACATAACTTGATACAATGAGAATAGGGAAGCTTGACGATCCAGATCAGTGTTTTTAATTATTTTCTGAAGCTTAGTCATTTTAACTCTTGCCATTCATTGCTCAACTCATAGGAAACCGCAGCCACAATCGCCAATAATTTGCACGATGGGCCACCTTCTACTTTCTAACTTACAATATTCTATTTTCAATACTGGTTAAGACTGACAATTAAAACTTCTTGGACATTTCCATTTGTCAGAAAAACACGTTTTCTGTTTAGGAATAATGGTAAACAGATGAAGCAAACAGGGAGAGTACTCCAGTTTCTTTAAAAAGGTTTTTTTGTACATCAGTGTACAAACGCACACCTAAAAAGGAAACACTGCACATTCTGTACCTACAGAGGACTTTGCTTTACTGATTTACTATGTCACCTTCCAGAAAAGTGTATATTTGTCATTATAAAATGTTTAGAAAAGTATATTTCCCATTATACTAAAACAATGTTTTGCAAATTCCATGTGACTTCACAAACAAACTGAACTGACTAAACATACCTAGTATTTGCCAGCTTAATGATAGCTTTGGACAGCAACATTGGCCAGAGTTCAATTCGACAAGTTGTAGCTGGAAGTAACAAATTATCCTCTTCATTGAAAGGCATAGTGTCATCCACAACGATCTTTCTCCAGCACCCCTGTGACAGACGGAGGGGCAGGAAAGAAGAAAGAAAACACTGAGTTTGTAGGCTAGAAACAGAACATGTATATAAGAGAACTCTCAACGCTTTCCCAAGAACTCAGTTCTACCGTAATTTGATTTACATTACAGCTGGATTTAAAAGAAGTTCTCATATAATATCCGAGAAGCATGGAAACAGTATTCATAGCATTTTATTACTGCTCTGATTTATTTATTTCAGAGGTTACTCTCATTGCAGCTATTTCCAAACATATTTCCCCTCATACGTGTAGTCCATCACATGCATGCATTCACTGCTCTTTCTTCAGCTGCCATGACACACCTAAGAAACAGTAATGGTTAAAAAAAAGTCTTGACTAAGCTAGCAGTTTTGCAAATGCCTCTTTAAGCTCATGGTAGAAATAAGCTCAAGTAGAAATAAACAAATTCAATAAACCTCAGGAATGCAAAGTGAAAGCAGTACATGGGGTAGAACTGAAATAGTATTGTGCCAATGTGAAAAAGGATTATCCACAAGTTTGATCTGGTGGATGACAATCCCCTCAGGACTCAATACAGTATTTTACTTCAACCAGTTCATTATTCTTCCACTGTGCTTCCTCTCTCTTTTCATTTAATTTCCCACTTTCTCCTGTGAAATCCGTTTCTCCTCTGTCTCTACTGATATTTGCCTTTTCTCATTTGCAATTTTTCTTTAATCTTCCACCATTTGACCTTCTTTTTTTCCCCTCTTTTTCTTTCGGTGAAATACAGCTGTACAACCAGAAGAAATTAAATAAACCCAAAGGCCCAAAACAAAACCAAACCAAAAGTGACGAAGAAACTAAAACACCCTGATAACTCTTACAGTTGCTTTAAAATATAGTCTTTTATCACATGCATACGCAATCCCTGCAGCATTAAATTCACATGGAAAATAATGTCCTCTGCCGAGGAACCTGAGCAACATAATTTCTGCTTTCTCAAACTTATGCAACTCTTATTTGCTATATGAATATAAGTTATTCCTTATGTGGAGGAAGTAGTAAGGGATGAGGAAAGCACGGGCATGTAAATCAGCTAAGTGCTCCCCTTACAGGAGAGTTGAGAGATTGTTCCAGTTTTAACTGCTTTCCTATTTCTTCCTCAGTGCTGGCTTACTGACATGTATCAATAGCAAACTGCATGAAAATTCATTTTAAAATATCATATTTGACCTATAATGTATTAGAACTGTAATTTTTTTCTTAATACAAATATATGGTGTAGGATTGTTTAAAAATAAAAATAATATGCTCAGGGCTTTATTTCGTCTCAAGAGACACATATCAAACTGCAACACACATAAGTGCAGCCATTCAAAAGCTCTCCCCTGCTTTGTTTACATGTATGTTCACTCCAAAAGATGGATGAAATTATGAACAATTTAACAGTGTGATGGAAATGTAAAATAAATTCCTCCTTACTGTTAATCACAGGAAGTTTTTATACTATGATCACTAGAATAATGGTTTCCAGCATAGACATAGAATATGAGCAATTTTCCAAGGGTCATGGAAGTGTTTGAGTAATTATTTTGTACTCGTTAACTGTAGAGGTTTCTGAAAGAACTCTGTGCTGAGGTGTTTCTAAGTGACGTGTTGCATACAACTGCGAGGTGCTCTCCATATCTCCAACACAAAACTTCGCCAGCTTATCCATCTGAGGCACTGACGTGCTGCTGTCCCTCTCCAGGAACATCATCTGTGCCAAGTGTGATGCAAGTTCCTTTACTCTGAAGTTCTAAAAACATTGTGAGATGGGAAGTTTGTGCTCTCTCCTTTCACAGAGCAACAGTGATTCTCTCAAATAATGGTAAAACGGAGACTTGTCATGAAGAATATCAGGAAAACAAAATCTGTTTACTCTTTACTGAATTATATATATATTCTCTTCCTCTCTTCTGATATATTTTTCTGTCTTCTGTTGTTATGCATTTAAGAGTGTCGTCCTTGAGTATTCTGACCTGCACTCTTGCATTGCATTTTCCAAATCCTTTCATTAACAACATCAGCCCTTTTCACAAACACAGCCCTCATAAAACCTCTTTCTCCCCCACATTTGAGTTTCGTTCTTATACTTATTGTTGCTCTTTCTTTTGATGGCCTCCTATTGGCTGAGAACATCTTCTCAAGACACCTCTATTTTTTATTTTATTTTTTTACTATGGGCTAAAAACCCTCTGGGTTGTTCTTTCTCAATTCTCCTCTTTTCTTCTTGCATTTCCTTCAGTCTTTGGTGGTTCCTTTTTGCCATATGAGGTTTGTTGTTTGTTTGTTTGTTTTTTTCCATGCATATGCATTAATAACATACTATCCCAGAAAGCAAATTGAGCTTTCTTTTTTTTTTAATTACTTCATCACATTTTAAGGATATGAAATAATGCTGAATATATCATTTCCTTCAACAGTTCTTTTAATATTTAATTGCCTTTCCTTCTAATTAATTATGCCATATTTTGGGTTGAATTTATCTAAAGTCAAATTCTAGCTATTGGATCTTTTTGTATATCACTAAGAAGCTCTCCACCAGGATTATCTTCTTTTCCATTTGTAATCAACTATACGCAATGCCTTCGTAACCTCTAGTAAGCTGGAAGAGACCCAAATTAAACACATGACAGTCTGAGGTCCAAATGGTGCTGAAACTTTGGAAAATAATCCAGGTGTTACCCTATGGGTTTTGGTCCTATGATGAACATTTCTGCAGACTAGTCAAAGCTGTAGTCATAGAGCATTCCCTGCAGAAACTGGGAGCTTTGGTTAACAGTTGAGAAGGGAATATTGAGTCCTTCCACTCCTTCACCAGTGTTCTAACCATCACATTTTATGCAAAAGAAGAGATGGCAGCCATCTGATAAAAGATATGAGCTCTCTTTAACTTTTCAAGCGCTCTCACAGAATCATCTACTGCTTGGTATCTGCCCAGAGAGATGTACCTAATACAAAGCCCTAAGTAAGCTGCTTGATCCAGGAAAACCCTCAGAAACTCTGAATGTTTGTTTGACTAAATCCAATAGCTCCTCACTCAGTATGTGAGAAAACTTAATCACCCTTGGAAAAAACCCACACCTATTCCCATTGACAACAACAGACCACTACCTAAATTAATCTACTCCAATTCTCCTGCTAGAGACAGTTGGTATGGTGATGCCTAAAGCAGGTACCTCAAGCAGGCACTCTGGATATGTCCATAGCTTACCTGGCTCTACTGATACGAAAATCTTTAACTTGAGCAGCTGAAGCCTCTAAACCTACTTTTCTAGAGATTGTTATGTTTGCTCAATTCACAGTGTGCCAAGGAACAGATATATCTCTTTCAGCCTGCCAAGGCACAGAAGAAATATTCACTGAATAACTGCTTCTTGGTTTTTTGTTTGCTTGGGTTTTTGGTGGCTTTTGTTGTTGTTTGTGGGGTTTGGTTTGGTTTGTTTGTTTTTGTTTTCTGTTGTTTTGGTTTGGTTTTTTTGTTCTTAACATTGCTGTTTATGTTTTTATTATCAGCAACTTGTAATAGCCTTGTTTTAAATAATGTATATCAATACTGTTAGCAACTTAATTAGTACCTTTGGCCTGCTTAATCAGCTATCTGCATTGTCTTAGCTGTTCATTTGTATTTGTGAGCATTGATTTTTTTTTAAAAAAAAAGCTTCTACACATTATTTTTTTAGGTTTTGTTTCCTTTTTTAAGTATAACTTCTTCTGTCTTCATGAATTCAATCTGTTTAGAAGTCCAATGGGATGCCTTGAAGTTTTCATTAACACTTCCAACTTCATGTTTCCAACTGACTGTGTAAAAAAATATTTTCAAGTTTGGGCAACTGGAAGTTTAATAGGGTCATTTATATGTCTTAGCGTTTCATGACATACTCTGTTTGCAAAAGACAAATGCAACCAGAATAACCCTAACAACATAGACAACTTCTGACTTTTGGGTCAGTGATTATTTCTCTGTTCATTAGTATGAGGTTCAATATTAAATTAAGTGTTCCCTGTTGACTGTAAAATGAGTTATTGTCTGTTATCTTTAGAAATTCCATGGGATGTTTTGGTTTTACCAGTACACCTTCAGTAAATGGTCCCCTCACTGGAAGTCTTTAATCACCTTTAAATACAATTGGATAAAAATAGTTCTGTAAAGTCAGCCAACTGAATTACTTAAACAATAAAAAACATTCTTAATCCTAATACACCAGAGGTGTGGGCCATTTGTCTGACTCCACTAAACATCTGCATCAACCTCCATATTCTATCATTCACTACACAGGAACAGAAATATTTTGCATATTATCTCAAATCAATTAATGCATGCACAGAAAAAAAAAAAATCAGCAGATTAAGAGTCCAACAAAAAAAGGCTAAAACTTAATGAGCGAGAATTTAAATCGTATCGTTTATAGTGCACTGCAAACCTCACAATCAGTCTTCATGTTTTTCTCTCTGGCAAAAATGAAATGAAACATCTCTTCTTATTTAGTGAAAGCCAACAAACACTGAGCATTCAATTGGTATAGGGGAATTTCCATTCAGGTAGCACACACACGTTGATTAGTGTCATCATAACATTTTGAGACACAGAGTAAAAAAAACACCAAATACATCAACAAGAAGAACTTTCATAAAACAAAAAGGTATAAGGAAGAAACAAAAGAAATAAAATTTCTGTAAGTGTGCCAAATTAAAAACAGTTTACATTGGACTATAAGCTGACCTGTGATTTAGAAATAGGATGCCGAGTATCACTTGCAGCTCAAAGAAACTACAAATGGTGAAAATTAATCTCTTCTTAAAACAACATTATCTTAACCACTCACTATATCATACAGAATGAAGCAATTATTTTCTGCCAAATTTATTAAAATCGTGTTCCAGGCTAAGGCATGACATTGAAAACTGCTGTTGGCACACACACAAAAATGTCACAAATATCAGAAAAATTGTTTCAATAGATAGTTTGAACATGTGCCACATTAGCAACTGGCATTACTGAATCTTCTTTATACAATGTAATAAACAAATGAACTCAGAAGTAGTACCTTCTTACAGTGTCCAGAGAAAAAACAAATCCTAACAATCAGCAAAATTCTACATAATCTATAAAAACAGATTATTGCCTTTTCAAAAAACAGCTTTAAGTTGTACAAAAATCACACAAACTGTAAAAGGTATTTTTATTAACATGCATCGACAATTTGTCAACACTTCTACAAATGCATGTCTTTTCAATAAAAATTAATACTTACTCTAACCATTAAAATTTGCCATGCTAGTGGCATAATATTTATATATTGTTGGAAGAAAGTACTCACCATCCAATAAAGTTTCACTACGTATTTTCCATAGCTATTGTATAGTGGCATGTGTCCCTTGGTAGCTTTACATAAGGCATAAATGTGTTCCCATGGTTTCCAAAAAAGTGTGGATGTTTCATTAGTTAAAGCTGTTTCATTATATATCCTGCAGACTGCATAAATTTCACTTATAATCCATCTCATCAGCTGAAAACAGTGAAAAAATAAAGAAAAAACCAAATAAATAACTTTTTGGACATCTTTTAGAAAAATAAAATCAAGTTATATTACAATGACCGAAGAATAAATAAGCTCCTGTTTTAAATGAAGAAGTGATGTAAAACTATAGTTTCATGTATAAATGTATAAATGTAGAAATTAATTGCACTGGTACAACTTTTCTGAAAATCACCATAATATCTACAGTAACACAAAATGTCACAAAACTAAGTAAAGGTACAACATAAATTATGCTGTTCATCATTTACCAAAGAAAAATGAGGACATGTGGTTTCAAAACAAATTATGTCACAGGACTTGTGAACTGCCACTTGTTTAATTGCTTATTACTAAATAGAGATGCTAACCATCAATATTGGCTTTAATACTTGTTATTTGCACTGAGTAAAACCCAATCTTAATGCATTATAAGTATTTAATAATTTTAAAAATTTAAAATAGAAGCTTTAACTAATCATGCTTTAATGCATGTGTTTTTCTAACACGCGGATTTCTGATGTATGCTATAGTTTCACAAGAATTACCAGACTGTTACAGTGAAAAAAAAATTTTACTACAAGAAACCTGCCCTAAAATTAAGAAGTTATTCTATGGACAGCAAAATTTATATCATCTGTTTTCTGGTGGCTTCTTCCCACACAGTTTCTCCAGCACTGAATTTTGAATTTGCATTGAAGTATTGAATGAAATGGAAATTATAAAGTAATACTAAATTCAGTAAGGCACTCAGATGCCTTCTTTCTACCTGCTTTATAGTTTTCCCTGATTTGTATACATTCAGTAACTGTTTATTCAACTCTGGTGAGAAGGAAAAGACTGGCTAGATTACAGAGATTTGCACATACATGCAGGCACACTAAGAACATTATTTCAAGAAAGCTTGAATGAAAAATATCAATCCTTTCTAATATAGCTTTTATTTGCTCTTATTATCTTTAGATAATATTATCCAGTAATAATCTTTGTAGTGCATAAACTGTACGTTTTATTAAAAAAAAAAAAGTTTGGAACATCTCTTACCATCGATTTAACTTTTCGAATTCTAAAAAAGGTAAACACTACTTATACAAATCTAGATGATTTATTGCCTCTTTATTCTCATCATTCTCCTTTCACTTTAAAAATTTGTCACAACTGTTTGGAGTGAAATTTAAAAAATTAAAAAGAGTTTAAAAGAATGAAAGATTTTTTTTTAAGGGACATTAATGTACTTCTACTTACCTCACTACAAAATATATGTTCATTTGCTGAAAAAAGGTCAAATGAGGTTTCATTTTTGACAACCACGGGAATCTAGGAGAAAGTAAATTTTTTAGTCCATTGCTAAACTATCTGGAAGCAATTAAATGAGCACTAATCATCAACAGTAGCGACATACAAATGTTAGACATTTAGCAAACACTTGTTAGGCATTTGCAAACTAAGGGCTGTCAGTTTGCATATCATGTAGCTGCTTTTCTATTTCTTAATAAAAATGTCTCAGCAGGCAGATGTTCAGAATTTAAAATAAATCCGTATTTTTACCAGATCTAAAGAGTACCAAATGAAATAATTACATAATTAAACTGAGATTCCCTCAATTTATTCATAATATTTGCAGTTCTGCATTTAAATAATGATCATAACAATGTCTCATACTTTGAGATTTCCTTGTTCCCCCACCAAGATTCAAAGAGATTTGTTTCCTCGTGGTCAAGTAGTGGTACTGTCGGTATGAATGCTGACTTTATCAAACCTTTGACTGCATTACATAATTTTGATGACTATCATTTGTTGATGCAGCTTGTTTTCTTTTTTGTAACCAGTTTAGCAATAACATACTAGGATTGTAGTTTATTGAACTAAATATATCTGTGCCTCTCATCACTTACTGGTGATCATTGCTTGATTCTTTGCTTACCACACTAAATAGTCTTGTTTACGCTTTCTTTTATAGTTACTAACAGATTAGGTAGCAACATGTATCATATTAATAGACTTTTGTCACTTGACATTTAAATCAGTTTTTAACAACTTATAAAATGTGTAGCAATCATAGCTTCTTGATTCAAAATACATTGGACCGAAACAAGCACCGCAGTTTTAATCAGGTCTTAAAGAAAACGAATGCTTTCTTCATAGTGTGCTAAACATAAATTTTAAATATTTTTAAGACAGATACATGTTTCCATGGCTTTCTGGGCTGCCAGCTCTCTTGCCTTCATATTTCAAATACCTCAACTTGGTTTATGCATTTTGGCAGCATTTCTCATCCAATCTTTTGGACTTGTCAATTACTCCCCTGACCTCCCCCTCTCCTTCTTCCATTAAAAATTAAACTTGGACCTGTTTAGTGTCTAGTTAATAAAAAATAGAACTGACAATCTGACAAAAGGAAAACTGACAAGCCTGAAAATGTTGGAAGGGTGGTCAAAGTGTTTTACAACTTCAGCATTTCATCTGAAGAAAAAACAGTTTAAAACTCAGATTAGCAACAGCATTAGAGAACACTACCCCTTGACATGGTAGGCTCTTTATTTTCTTTGCAATTAATTTTAAATATAAACTGAGCAAGAGCCTTGCACAATTTAAAAAATTTATGGTTACCTTCCAGACAAGTACTGCCAAAGATGTGGACATGTTCTGTATGCAGACAACAACAGCTTAAGTGCAAAAAAGTACTATACTTCTGGTAAAGCTAATGTATGGTTTCAGCACAGATATTTACCTCAGGTACCCACTCAAGGGAAGCCTTAGCTGGCACAAACAGAACTTGTTTGGCCATGACACTTATTTCTAAGTGAGAAAACAGGAACACAAATAAAAACAGGAAGGCACCTCTCTGTCCAGGTGTCTTCTAAATGAATGCAGAGTCAAAGAGCAGAGCTGACTTGGGAGGACATACTACCATGATGTTTTGCACCAGGAGGTGCTGGTCCATGGTGATCTCAGTAAGAAAGGCACTCAAGATTCCATACAGTATCATTTAAAATGCTATTATTAGAGCTAACTATAAAGGAAGGGATTAACATAGATAATCTTATGTCCTTTTAGACACTGGCAACCCCAAGTCCAACAGCGCCAAACAGGCTTCTAATCCACACACAGAATTCTGTGCAGACCCCATCTATCAAAAGAGTTACCCCATTTTGCTGTTATTGAGGTATGATAGTATCTGAGCTATTACAGAATTTTCTTACAAGAAAACATCTCTTCACTATTTCTGCTGTAAAACAGAAAGGATGTTCACATAAGAACTCCCTCCTGCGTTTAGGTAAAGGCAAGGAGATGCACATGGTGTCATTGCAGGTAACAAGAGGGAGCTTCCTGCAGGCTCCCCCCTTACCAAACACTGGTTGCATTCCTCCAGTGGCCAGGGATGACGCTGGCACCACGCTGGCCTGAGGGACAAGTGGTGTGTACAGCACAGGTTCACTGCTACGTGCATCACTAACTCCTCGGTGTACGACTGTCTCCCAGACAGGACGACTATGCATAGTCAAGAGAGTTTTATCTGTTGAACTAATCTCTACTAATTTTCCTCTATTTATGACACAGTTAGGTGAGTAGCAATTTTTCATTATGACCCTGCTTGTTTCTTACCTTATTTGTTAAAAACTCATGTGGACGTTTCCATGAATGCACTTTTAAGGATGCTGGCAATTCTATTTTCCCTTCAGGATCCTCAAAGAGATGCTACATAAAACATGCATGAACAAAAATGGAACATTTTTTATTAATTACAGTATTGTCTCTTCCACAAGATTTAAAATAATATATTGTTCACATGATAATTTACTTGAGGGAGAAATAGCATAAAAAGGAATTAATGGTATCTGTAACTGAACTAAATGAGTGCAAAGCCCAAACTGAAGATTCAGCACAAAAACTGCTTGTATTGTTCTGAGAAGTCTATGTGGTGGCACTGTCTAAGTAGGTCTATATATAATGTTTTCTTTTTTCCCACCTTTCAGAGAAACTTCCCAAAAAAACATTTAAGCTTTTAATTCAGGTACTTTTCTACCGAGTTGTTTCTAAGTACTTTTACTAACTCATTTCTAAAGCTTTGCAAATTGAAGACTGAAAGTAAATGTCTAAACCTATATTTAGACACAAACAAACCAGTTCCACGCATTTAAAACTGCTATAGAAAGCAGAGAGCTATAATTACACAGCATCATTCATTAGCCCATTAAAGAGAGAGTCTCATATAATTTTCAAACTTTCATTTCCAAAGTGATACTTATTCTCCATGTGAACAGAAGGTGTCAGGATATATATCTGTTTACTTAATAGTAGAATGTAGGATGAGGAGATGCCTCTGATACTGCTCGTACTGACTGAGAAACTAACCAGTTCTATGGTCAGTACCTTTTATTTGTGTCTGGAATTTTAAATAGCTTTTAGACATATTATACATTTCAGTGTGTTTCACAGGCCGCAATGTACTCTGTCTTCTACAGACCAACCAAGAGAAAGAGTTTCTGGGAAGGAAAAACTATGATGCTTTGAGTGCTTACTGATTAAAGGAAAGCAAAAGAAAATATATTACAAAGGCATGAAAACCAAATGCAAACCCAAAGACTCCAAGATAGCATTTTCGTCGCATTTTTTTCTTATTTGTTTTATTGTGTAAGTTCCTTCAACATACCAATCTGCAACAAAGTATTTCAAGTACCTGAAGAAAAGTGGGGGGGAAGCACCTTTTAGGAATAATTATGTAAGAATAATTATTTTTCTGAAAGCTTAAAGGAAGCCTTGTAGACTGGACCATACAGAACTGTATTTACAGAGTTTATACTCTTCTTTCAGAGACATCCAACCCTGACTATATGGTATAACAGGAAAGTTTAGCACTTAAACACCAGATAAACGAGAAAAAGGAGGCAGGTGAGAATGACACAACATTACACCAGAAAAAGCCAGAGCTATACACCATTCTTTAGCTTACAAGTGCAAAAAGACTTTGAAGAAGGATATTATAGGTTCAGCTGAACTTGGCTCACAAAATCAGGTTTAACATACCTTTTATTTAAGGTGGCTATAAAGAGGCAACTGCCAGGTCTCAGGAGTTCATGCTCTACGGACAGAAGCCTCAACCGCAAGTTCTACAGGCAGGACAGGCAAGAAACAGGCACAAGAGAAACAGAGAAGGTCAAATGCCCAAACTCAGCAGCACACGGCGCTGCTCTAAGAGAGGCTGGTGAGTAGGGGAGCTTGAAAAAAGAGCTTGTCTTACAAAGACAGAGATCACTTCTGATAGATTCCTTCTCTTACACAAGAAAATAGGATTATTTATATTCATGTTCTAAGTGTATTCAAAGGTACTGGATGTCATCACTAGTTCTGTTTCTAACTGAAATGCCCTATATGATGCTGAATTCTGGCTAGCTGCTTGGATCAAAAGAGGTCACATTTGAAAATTCTTTAGATCTGTAAATTCATCTGCTGTGACTGACATACTGAACAATTCCTTTAAATGTGTAAAAAGAGCAATATTTCATACAGCTTGTGGCTGAAGAACTGAATGGTCCAGTAAACACCTCAGAATGCCTCTTATGCTAAAAAAAAAGAAAGATTTTCAGTTACAATAAATTTTATCTATTATACTAATGTCTGGCAAACCTCACAGGTTAGTGCTAGGTTCAGAGTACAGCCCAAAGACATCAAATGTGGTAATGGAACAGAAGAAACACACAGAGGAAAATTATTTGCATGTCAAGTTAATGGCAGCATTCGGTACAGAACCTATAATTTCTCTCAGGAGTACTTTGACCCCATAGGGCTACAATATATTTAAGCTTGGGACAAAGAAAAAAAAAAGTACAAACACATAGGCTAACCTATATTATTAATAATACATAGCACACCAGAATATATACAGAACAAACATTCAAACAATGCAGAATTTGCATATAAAATAGATGAATAATCATAGTATTAAATGGATTTTAAACATCACTTTAAAATGCTAAGTTTCAGACGCTCTTTAAGAAATAATTTTACTACTATTCTGCATAAAATGCACATACAATCTGTAATGATAACCAGTTTGAAGGAGTAAAATGATGAGATTTAAAAGTCATTCCAAAGTTGAAAATACTGAGGATTTTTTTCCGCATATGGTAGGTGCTTCCTTTCTGCAAAATAAGTATATCCCCTCAGACCACTCTCTGCACACTAGAATTGCAGACAATGTTTCTCATGTCCAGAAACTGAGGTGTTTAAAAGAAAGACTTCAACATCCATTTTTCCCATAACAAAGATGGGTGCATTTAACCTTCTGAGCCCACAGAAACTGCAGTGCCCAGAGAAGGGATTGCTCTGACATACTATGACAGTTCAGCTATTCCCACACCCCCAGTTTTAATTATGTTATGGAACAGATTTTGGGGTTTCATATTTTTTTAACCACTAGTGTGCACACAGTAACAGTTCATTTAAGAAGCAACAAATAAACGATCCACAATACTTTTAGTTTATTATATTAATTTAGTAGGGAAGTAATTAAACTTATTGAAAAGATATGAATGATAATTAGTATATTTATCAGTAACAAATTAATTTTAGTTATGATAAATACTCTATTAAATACAGGTGCAAAAAATGAACTGGAAATAATATATATGTGTCACACAACTTACTGAAATGGGACTTTTTCCAGTTTTTTCTTTATCTTTTCCAGCTTTTCCAGCATCCCATTTTTCTGCATTGATATCTGATTCATTCCATTCTGGCCAAATAGGAAATCTCCACTTCTCATTTAAAGTACTTCCATGGGAAGACATAGTTGACCTGGGAAACAAACAGAAGCATGAATAAAAATGAACAATACATAAGCAATAGTATTAGGAAGATTTTTATCTCATAAGATAATATTTTTTAATGTACTGTAATAAAAATGTTAGTGTCAGTTACTGCAATAACTTTTTGTCACAAGACTAATACACAATATGTTCATAGCTAACAACTAGCACTAGTAGTACCCATGCATATCATTTTTCTAGTGAGTACAAAGGGCTGAAAAACTGAATTAGTCAGAATGAGAACGTAGCAGCTCCTTTCCCTTCAACTACCGTATCCGGAAGCAGACAAAGTATGTTCAGGTCACATATTAATTAGATTCTCCCAGACCCACTTGCAATAAACTGTAGATGTTGTCCACTCTAAAGAACGAAGGGAAGAAGCTGCAGGGACCTGAGAAGCAACCTGGCATCAAAACCTGAGCAAAAGAGTTCAAATAAATCTTATTGCAGAAAAAACACATGGACTTCAACTAGTTGGAAAAAAAGACTAAGGTCAGAATTTCCTTTTTGATACTTAGCAGTGTTCTGCAGCAGAAATACAATATTAGACCAATACTTTTTTACTACTGGAGCCTTCACAATATACTTTCATGATACTTCTATTTCATTAGGTATATCAGCTTTAAAAAGCTAAAGATACTGTAATTTTCTCTTTCTTTTCCTTATACCACACACTTCTTCATTTTTTTTAATCCCTACTGAGAAACTGCAGAATTCCTACAAATATGCCCAAGAGATCGGAAAGAAAACAGTGTTTTGAGTTACAGCTGGAGTGCTGTTTTTACAAACTGGTGCCAAGAAATATTTATTTTAAAAATAAAAGCTTAATTTCTTTAGATATTGACATCTCCAGGAGATTTGAAAGGGAAAGCTTCCTTTTTTATATATTTGAGAACAGTTATTTTTTAAACTCCTGGCTATATATTGCATATAATATCATGTGGCGATACTGATATCATCAGTGATATATAAAACCATATTCACATTTTGAATTTCAAAATTATAACTTCCTCTTGAGACTTTAGTGACTCCACAGAGAAAATATGAACCCTGATTATGATTTACAGCATCACTCACATTGGCCAAAGCATTTGACATTTCAGATAAAATTATCAGTGTCATAGTTCACATATGCTCTTTTAAAGTTGTTTTGCACAATATTCATTCATTGTTCCAATATAGATGCAGCATTATTTATAACTACATTCTAAAGACAAATACAGACTATATAAATCAGTAATCTGGCTAGGGAAAAAGGGCATGTAGCAGATGGCACCTGAAAATACTGTTAAGCCCTGTCTCCCAGAAGGTGGAAGCAGGGGCAAGTCACTTGTGGGAACAGAGACATTGGTCAAGTGTAGGGAAAGGAAATTACAAAAGCAAAAGCTCAGCTGGAGTTGAAATAATCAAAGGACATTAAGGGCAAGGAAAAAAGCTTCTGTAGGTACACTGGCAGCAAAAGGAAGACTAAGTAAGGAAAGTACATGTCCACTGCTTAAAAGGGCAGAGAATTTAATGATAAAGGACATAGGTAACGCCAAGATACTCAGTGCCTTTTTGCGTCTTGGATTTCATTGGCAAATTTTGGCTTCCAGGCCTCCCAGTCCGTGAGCTTACTGTCACAGTTTGTGAGACTGTGGCATTATCTACAACAGAGGAAAGCAGCTAGGAGGCATTTAAGCCAACTGGACACACACAGGTCCATGAGACGAGTGAGGATGTGAGCAAAGGTACCGAGGGAGCTGACTGGAGTCACTCCAAGGCTCCTGACAATCATAGCCAAAGACCATGGCAATCAGGCAAAGTTCCACATGACTAGAAAAAGGCAAACGTCACATCCATCTTCAAAAATGGTAAGAAGTAGGATCTGGGGAACTACAGTGCTTGGAGGTACTTTAAACTCCAATGGACAAGGACCTAAGCCACCTGATCTAAGCTGGCCCTGCTTTGAGCAGGGGGTTGGACTAGATGGCTTCCAGAGGCACCTTTCAATCACCATTTGTCTGTGATTCCATAATACTTTGTTGTTAGCAAAAATGAGGACAAAGACAGGAGTAAAAATAAAGATTTCTCACTGTCTAAACAATAATGACATTCATCCACAATACCAGTAACTTATTGGAAGACAGCTGTGAAAATTCAATACCATCTGTGCCTTCTGCTGTGCAAATAAAAATATAACTTCTACCACTCTAACTGGAAGGAAGATGTATTCTCTGGAGTGATACCTTGCTTTGATTTTCCATTCTTTGTCATCTCAATCATCTGTAAATGGCCTTCAGCCTGTCTCTATTATGTTTGATTGGTCATTAATGGTATCATCTTGTCTCCAGCATTTTCTTGATGACTCAAATGATGCTTCATTCTATATTCAATAATACTTAACAAGCAATTGAAAACCCTGAAGTGTTGATCAGTTCCTTTGGATTACTAGGAATGTCTATATCTGTTCTACTCTTTTCAAAGAATCTGCTGTATCTGCATTAAATGCATGCATGCAGAACAAAGAAAAACAGAATGCTAGCTGTATCAACAGCTTCAAAGCTTGCAATATTTTGAAACTTTGCCCCTTTTAACATTGATTTAAATACAACTCCTGGCAGCTTCTTAGGTATATTTACAAGCAAAAACTGCCAAGTTAGAATTGTTATTTTTCCTATTTTTTTCTTATTTCAGATGAAATATCAATGACATATACAGCGATCTTAAATATTCAAGGATTACTTCTAATTTTTTGTACCTTTTTTCTCAATCTAAGTCTGTATTTTCTCTTTTAAATTTTTATAGAGAAGCATAGAAGTTTCACTCAATAATAATAGTGATAATAATAATAATGATAAAGACGTTCTGAAGCTATTCCCAAAGACAATTAAATAATAATTGCAATAATTGCTATAAGATTTCTGACTGCTTTGGGACAATAATGGAAAAATAAAAAAGCATATTTTTAAAAAACTAAGAGATATGAAAAGACTTGCCTAGCTTACTATCACACTAAGACAGAAAATTAATTTACTTTGACATAATAGAATACCCTCAACGTTAACAATATAGAAGACATGGAAACAGTGCTCTCTATGACTGAGACGTCTAAACTAAGTTAGGGAAGCCCAATCGATCTGTTTCTCAAAAAGGATGATTCAATAAGATTTTGGAAAAATTCATAAAGAACTGCAATTTACTTGGACTCCAAATATAAATTAATAAGTGAAAAAAAGACAGCTGAATCAATTAAAATATTGTATTTTAGTAATGTTATTAAGAAGTTCCTTTATTATAATAGAAGAATTGAATAATGTAATTCATTTAGAATTCTTAGAAACAAACTAACAGATACAAGGACAATGAAAAGCATTACTGGTATTTTATGCTCAAGCTGGATGGCTTCATAGTGCAACAGTATTTTAAACACTAACTTACTGGCAGACTTCTTTTTAATCCCATGCTAAACCCTAAAGGAGAAAAAGGAAGAATAAATTGCCAAATGAGGGAAACACTATGAAGCTGGCACTAATTCACCTCTGACCCTCTAAGCAGCTTCGCCAAGAATACTGGTATAATTCATATAGTGCCAAGAGAGGAAATAGGGAACGGCAGGATAGACAAACACAACAGGAAAAAAAAAAATGCAGACAGATTACGACCTAAGTTTTTCAGAGACTTAAGGTTTAACAGAGAGACAGGAGACAGGCCCACAAGGTACTGGAAGTGCGCTTTCTAAGACTAAACATAGTCGTTTAGTTGGCAGACACATACACTTTGGCCGCTTACCCACTCTGTAAGCAAGATCTTGTCAATATGGTCAATGGAGCCTTGGGAGAATGTATTTTATTCTTTTTTTTTCTTTCTGCGATCCTTGTCATTCCTTATGACACAGGTTGCAAAGATGATATTTTTTGCAGCTGAATCCTTTTCAATTTCTATTTTCATTAAGGTTTTATTCGTTTATTTCTATTAAACCTACTTAAGTGTCAAAGTTTAAGATCTGCTTTATATTATCATTCTAAGAAACCAATACAGAGGTTACAATGGACTTAGGACAGTACTGAGATCTTGGAGGACTGAGATGCAAAATTGAAAGCTAAGTTTTGCTTAACTTAGTGAATTGCTACTCAATAGCTGAGCTACGGTTATTGTCAATGCATCCGTTCTTTGCTAACTTCAACTATGGACTAAAATATGTCTTTGCTTAAAGCACATTTTGGAGAATCAAATGACTGAGTGCTAGTATCTGTAACAGAACTGTTTAAACAAACCAGCAGTATGACACATTTAGGTGGTCCAGTATGATTAGGTATTTATATGCTAGCCTTTCTGTAGATGCAATGATTGTGAGTTTGGCCTTAATTTGATTCACTCTATTAAGAATTTGTTTATCTATCTGTCTCCACAGTAGGGCATTTGTTGCTAAGTAACTGCCAACAAGCCATCACTTCATCGCATCTTAGTGCTCCCTGTAGGTGTTTTAAATGGTCACCAACATTACCCATAGCATGTTCTAAAGATTAAAAAATAAACTGTGAATTTGATCATAACAATACCTCAACAGAAGACAAAATCTATTTGATGCTCATCATTTTCACCTTGTTCCCTGGAAAGTGTTGCCAATCTTTTATCTTTCATTAAATACTATCTATTCTTTCCATTAGATGTCTGCAACCATTACACTGTACAGCTTAGCTTCATTCAAAGCCCAGAATACACTATTAACATACAACTGATGTCACTCTGGATACAGTTCTTGGGATGGCCAATAATTAACGGAAATTATTCAGTAACAGGACATGATATTTAGGTAATTAGTATCTGGCAAGTGAGTTAATGAGGCTCAGAGCTGAAACTTTATTTCCTTCTTCCACTCCTCCAGATGCTCTGAACCCCTCTATATGTACACAAAAAAGAACAATCTGAAGTGAGAAATCCCACATCTCATATTCCCCATTGGATACCAATGTTGGGACATGAGAATTTTGAGCTTTTTATACTTACCAGGAACTAATAACGAGAAATGTGCCTCTTTCCTTGGGTTGTTTGAGCAGTCATAAGAAACAATTTCTGGCCTTAGTAAAGGCTTTTATATTAGGTAAAAGAGGGCAGACAACAGAAGGTTCACCTTCTCCTCTAAACATGTCCTGGGGAAGCTACTTAACTTTTTCCCTAATCTCTTCAGAACTCAAAGACAAAAGGCCCCTTTGAAGACTATTTCTGGCAGAAAGTTCTTTTAAACTCTAATCATTGAAACAGGTTTTCAAAAGTAGCATCTGAATACATTAGAAACCCACAGCAGAAACCATGGCAACACTCAAGTTCATAAGAATCTGTAAAGGATATGGGAATGTTTGACCAAGTATCAGTAACTCTGTTGCAAAACCCTGTGCTCTTTTTCTTCATACCTAGTGCCATTCTTCAGAAGAGGAATGACCAGAAGAAGTCATGATCAGACAATCTAATAAGCAGCTAAGGCAATATAGTCTTCTCTTTATCATTAACAGTTGGTAGCAATTCCAAAATAAAACCAAAATACTTAAGTGTTGTTTACAGTAACCTACCATTGTTCTTATCTCAGACGCTGGTGCGGAAACTTAAAGGACTCTCTGTGGAAGAAACACACGCCAGTGTAAATGCTCATAGCTCTCATGTTTGGGGAGAGACTCAAGCCACGGATGCCGTAAGCTCGTGTATAGTGTCAGAATTTTGGACTTCTTTAGCCTTCTATTTTTGCATTCCAGGAAGGAGAACAGTTTTTATTGCATAAACTATAATTAGTAAGTGGCTGAAAGACAGAAGCAAAATCAGATGAAGTTACAAACTTCATAAGGAACAGTGTGGACACTGTCACTTTCAATGGCAGCACAAATCAAACTCTGTAACCTGTGAGAGCAATGCTAAAAAAGCTCAGCTTGTCATTTTCGGTGGCAAGTGCCAGCTGTAGTAAAAAATTCTTTCCCCCTGATTCCATGGAGACAAAGGACTGCTCTGAAAAACCTTTTAATGTGGAATGGAAAAAAATACTACTTTACATATTTGAAAAACACTCTTGATAATGTAAGGTATCAGATGGCCTGGAAGTCATTCATTTGCCAGCCTTTCATGTTCTACCATACTGGAGGTCACTCAGACTTTTAAAAGATACCCTTAAAAAATACATATTTTTAATTTATGTTTCCATGTGTGGAAGATTAATCACAAGAGATGCCTGCCCAAGCAGAAATCTTGTAATATTTAGCTCTTAAATGTGTATTTTTAATCTATAGAAAAAAATAGTTTACCAAGGAGGGCTTTATATCCAGTTTTACAGGTAGAAATATGATTTACCAAGACCTGGCAAGAGTCATAGCAAGGGCCTGGAAAGAGGAGTGCGTTTTCTGGTGATCTTCAGGTGCCAATATCAGCCAAGAGAAGTGATCTCTGACTGATTCTTCCAAGGTGGTTGACTCTGGGTTATGCTCCAGATGGGACTGTTGTCAGCTGGCCTAAATCCTTTATGGTTGCCTGGTTACAAAAGATGCAGGTGCCAGGTCAAGTGAACACAGGCACCAAGGGGTCCCAGCTGTACCTCGCAGTCTTTCAACAAGTCACAGGTTTGAGGGCAAGTAACATCTGCATCCAATTTGTAGACCAAATTTCTGTTTGATCAATGCACTGTCTTTCCAACTAGCAGCAAATGACTACAGGTTATATAGTTCTGACTTAATGATAACACTTCAAAATCAGATGCTGTTTGTCTTTATGTTAGATCAATTAAGATCTCTGTTCAAGTACAGTCAAGGCAAGCAAATAAAACACCAGGACACATTAGAAGCAGGATGTCCAATATATATGAAATCAGTACAATGCCATTCAGTATAATCATTATTATGTCCTTTGAATGAAATACTCTGTTTGGTTCCAGGTGCCCTAGCAATGTAACAATAACTTTGGAAATTCAGTAATAGGCAATAGTTTAGAGCATGGAGGCATAACAAAGCGTAAATGTACAAAATACTGAGCAGTACAGATAAGAGTGTGTTATTTATCTGTTCCCATAACACAAGAAAAATAATGCACCTGACACAAAACATAGTAAATTTAATACCAATAAAAGGAAACATCTGACTGCTTAGCACATAGTTAGCTAGCAGAACTTCTTTACATTAGATGCCACTCAGATGAGAATAATGATCTATAGCTACTGGAACAGCCTGTCTCAAGCAGCACATACTTCTGTCAAACTCAAGACAAAAAAAGAAAAGGAATGTGCCACTCGGAGGATCTTAGTTCCATTCCACCAAGCTCTGTGTGAGAAACCACTAACAGCAGAGTCACAGAGCATCCACTTGTCCTGGTTACCTTCCAAGGCAGGAAGCTGAGGATCTCTTTCCAAATCCTTCTTTACTGTACCTGATTCAAAGAGGGAAACAGAAGTCTTGTTTCCCATATAGTTGTACAGCACCTTAGAAATTATGGAACCAGTAACTTTTCTGAGTTTGTTTCTCCCAGTGTTTCCTGCTAAAAAGATTGAGCTGGACTTAGATTCATCTATAAGAACGTTGAGAATATTGGAGCATCTCTTTCCACACTGGGCTTTGGTACTCAAGTATCTTTTAAGAACACAGCTTGTGCTTTGCTCTTTTCCTTGGCATTAATTCCTTTTTGGCTTCTGTAAAATCCTTTTGTGCCTTCTGTGTAGCACCTGGGTAATTAAGAATTAAAAATCTCTGCATGGCAGAGCACCTCAGTACTTCTGTGGATTTAGGTCAACTCATTTACAAAGCACTTCACATGCATTGATAAGAAAACCAGGAAATCCCATTTCTTCTGTGTTGGTTACACAGAGCTCTCAGAAGAAGCTAAAGACTATTCTGCTTAAGTAGATGAATAATCCATGGCAAACAGAGCCTCTAACGATATTTTAAGAATGCTTTCCTGTTTCAAAGCACAATTATTACTATTTTTACTTTGACGGTGCTTTTTCTGCTAGATAGTTCTGCTGAAAGCTGCTTTTCTCCATTACACTGTTGATTGCAATAGAAGTCTAGACTTCTGTTGCACAGTCTGGTTGCACCATCTCCAACCAAAGGCTCATGGACAGTGTTTGCCTGCAAGATCCCCTGATATTGCTTTCAATTACGGGGAAAGAAAAACCTAAAACTAAGACCAGTAGGGAGCACGACATTCAGTGTGATATTGCCACTGGTACATTACTTAATGTTTTCATGCCCATGAGTCCATGAAGTTTGAAATCTACCGATCAGGGTAGGCTGAGCTCTCAAGGGTTCATTGTTTTAATTAGAATTAACTAGGAAAACTAATTTGGATACATTATTTCCTAATTAAAATGTAATCTGGTTAATCAAAAAGTCAATTTACTCGTTAGCTTATATGCTATTTTAGTATGTTTATCATATTTACTTGGGGAAGAACCCATTGTCTCACTACAAAGCATGAAACTAAAAACAAGTTAAAGGCAGAAGTAAAGGAAAAAAAAAAGTAGTAACAAATTGGCAATATAGCTTAAAGTTGTACTGTGTTTACTCACTGAAACATTTCAATGAATGAAACACGGGTGCTGAAAGCAAGATCTTGATCCTTCTGGCTAGAAAATGCTAACACTTAGAATTCTAGGTGTACTTAATTTCTGAGACTTGAGCATCATGTTTCTTATAAACCTAACCTCGAAACTAACTGTATTTTTAAAGAAAGTCCAGTTTCCAATAAATGGGGGAGAATTAACCAAAAAATAGATATGCCTAATCCAAAAATTGCAAGTTTAGGGCATCAGCAATAATTGGGAGTAGTATTCCTCAGTGTCTTTTGTCCAAAATTGTAACTGTTTCAAGCCTCTAGCAGAACCACCAAGCCATACTCATCTCATCCTCATCTTGTTCATGCAAGATCAAAAAAATGCATACGTATCTACATACAAATCTCCCTAGCTTTTACAATAATACAGCAACCCCTTATCTTAGTAACACCTATGTTTCAACATGAGTTCAAAGACAGATACACCATTGAGCTACTCTCTTGAAAAACAAACATAAGAACAGGAGTACTGACTCAGGGCAAGGGTGAGCTATAGCCCAACATCTTGTCTCAAACAATACTAGCAATTGAAAGCTTACAAAGAGAATAAAAGCATATATAGTATATTTCTCTAATACTACGATAGTCTCCAATCATTGTCAGCTCAAGCACTTTCTAAGCTTCATGTGGTTGCTATTCATTTATATAATCTTCAACGGATTTCTTTCCTGCAGACTTGTTCCATGACACCACGTAAATTTTTAGTGCCCATTAAAACTTAAACTAACCAACATGAGTACTCCAGCACAGCACTAAAAGCAGCTTCAAGTTCAAACACTGTGCTGTTATCCACAAAACATTCTTGCCATTCCCAAACTTCAGTCAACCTAGCAAGCCCCACTCAAAACATTAAAAAAAAAATTCTGTTCAGTCTATATCGTCTATATTCTCTAAACCTCTAAAACACAGCTATAGCCTAAACCTTAAGAATATTTACCTGAGGAACATGTGCCAGCAATGGATAAAACCTCAGTCACAAGCCTTGGCTTACTCCTTATCATAGGCATATGAGAATTCAAGCATGAATTAGCAATGCATCTATTTTTTTTTCCATTCTTACTATCCTAGTTTTCAACCTCAAGAACAAACATTAGGTAATCCTAGGCTTTGGTGCAGCAACCCACTGTACAACAGCACTGCAGCAACTTGCTACTCATTGCAATCATCAGGCTCATAGCTAAACTTAAATCATTTCTTTCAGCCAGCCCAGGCTTCAGCCTGCCTCTGCAGGTCCTTAAGGGCCCATCAGCAGTAAATATTGCTCTTGGTTACTCTTCTCCCTGATAAGAACTCCAACACCACTCTGACCTTCTGCTTTACGTCGATGACCTCTGCCTCTGCCACAATTATATCTAAATCACTTGCCTCTCTTGGCATTGACCATTAACTCCTCACTTTCGTCCCTAATAACCCAAACCCTAATTCAGATTTCTCCTTGGGCTGACAGATGCTGATGACCCAAGTTTAATTGGGAAGATTTGGCCTGATGGCACAGAATTTCACCAAATTCATTTAAAAAGCATTTTAATTCATTATTCTTTCTTATACTAGCCAGAATCTCTTTCAGTGCCAACACAGACATCAGTTCCTATTCACTATAGCTGCTGAAACCTGGGAGAGATCAGATTCTCAGTAGCCTCTAATGGTGCAATTAAGGAAATCTATAACGACTGCAGCTCTTTTGAGCTCTTCAGCCTGTCATCTCTAGCAACTGCCTAGCTCCAGAAGGGAATTGCTATCTAATTAGAAAGCTGTAATGAAGAGAGACCCAATGGAGCATCCTGCAGAGACCCATGTGAAGTCTGGCTTAGTGAGTCCAAAGGAATTTTCCTGCCTTCTCCGTATGCTTCGGAGGTCCCACTCCAGCACTGTGATATATCCACCAATAATCCCCATTGATTTTCCACAGTACAGATGTCCTATGCTGACTGTTGTATGCAGTTCTGGGGAAAAAGAATCCCAATCTCACTAGAAATCAAGCAAAGTAATTTTAAGGTCATCAAAATATATTTTCCAGCTGTTTGTACACATTGGTCTCAGATGGTTTCTGCACTAATGTTATCCACAAGATTTGAAAAATGTAACACTGCAATTATTTTTGGCAAACATTGACAGCTCTCAGGATTTAAAAAACCAAAAAATCTAAAAACTATTAGCCTTTTTTTCCTTTTTTATACTACTGATATTTCTATTCAGTATTTCAATCATTGCAGACATATAAAAACAAGTAGCATTTACTATCAGGAAGACATTATTAGAGAAAATACAAAATATTTTTGACATTTTTATCCCTGCAACTAAAAGTTGTGTCCAAAAATAAAGCAGAGATCCTCAGGGAAAGCCTACGTTGCAATTACCACAGAATACTAAACTGACAGGACAACGTTTTCTCAGGCAGCCTGCAAACATCCATTCCTCTTTCTGATACAGGGATAGTAACACTGCTTAAGTTCTCATAGACATGCAAAATTCATACACTGCAAGCTGTCTCTGTCTCAAACACACTGAACAAGCTGGGTAACAGAATGAATGTAAAGAGGAATATCTAATAAGTAATTGTCACAACTCCAATGAACACAGCTCCAATCTTAGAGTGCATATGTAAGATTTACTTCTAGTCTCCACATCCCACTAAAAAACCCAGACTTGCTAAACTGTCTTTGATAACACATTTATGATCACTACTAACACTTGCCTACTATTAGGAGAAAATCATTATATGAGAAAACATAGAGCAATCTCTCCAACACAGGGATTGCCAACCAGAACGAGCAATTTTTCTCAACAATTATAAATAGGAAGAGCAGCAGTATTAATCATTTTGTCCCAGAGTAGACTCCTGAGAAATCAGCTTGGTACTCTGCTGATTTTTCTTGACAACAATGATACAGATCTAGCCTTAAATCAGAAAGCTGAACATTCTCTACATTTGGGGCTAGAATTGTATTTTCTAGTAAATGAATGAGATTTGCATCTTCTTCTCATGGACCTGCAAACACAGAATATCTTTACTGTAACACAGATATTGCTTATTAGACAGAATCTTTCCCTTTCCGAATACAGAAATAACATGTCGATCTCTCTGCTGTCAATTACCTTCCAACCATTCTGACATCACAAATCCTATGACAAAGGGGAAAGTGCTCTAGAAGCAATGTTGGAAATTGAGAAAATGAAACATAGCCTCCATTTTGCATAAATCACAGTCCGTAGTTCTACATTTTGACCATAAGCCTGACACAAATAAAAGCTCTCTGTAGACTTTAGCAGACTGTAGTTCAAAACTTGAAACAGCCTAGTTGCTTGTTCTCTCCATAGAAATTCTGTGGCTTATAGTAGTGGTCCCCAAAGTGGGGTGTGCACACAAGGAAGAAAATATTAGAACTTCAGTAGTGCATGTATATAATTTATTCGTGAATAAACATACATATATTGGAGGGTGTGCTCAAGTCTTTTAGCTATAGGGTTGCACGACCAAAAAAGCTTGGAGACCACTTGCATATAGCATGACTAAAGAAAAGAAATATGTTGCAATGTTTCAGTCCTTTCAGAGGGACTAAGAATGTTAAAATATCTTTTTGATATTGGGTTTGGGATACAAATTCTAATTCATCTAGGAAACAAGGGCAAGCAAGAAGAAAGTCCATTCAAGGTGTCAAAAGTGTTCTCAAGCATAAGCTTCTACCCCCAACTGTTCAGTTCCCTACTATCAACAGTTTTCACTGATTTCAGCAAAAGCAGATTTTCACCGAGATCTTTGAGTAGAGGGCACTAAGATGTGTGTTAGTTTTCAGCAGGATAAAGATCTTACTAAGACTAAACACAGTAGCAGAATAGAGCCTTTAATCAACACAGAATGCACTTCCAACTTACAGAACAAAACAATATGATTGAAAGTGTAGTAAGTGCTGAATTTGAATTTTCAAATATTTTACAGCACCATTCTCTACTGTTTCACGAGAAAGTTGAGCTACTTTTTCTGTAAAATTTGTTCCAAGACAAAAATTTATTTACACAAAGGTTTAGAATAAGCTGTTATTAGCTTTCTGTGACTTAAATTAATTACCAACAACTCAACATATGGTAAAATTCTTCCTGACAGCTTAAACAAGAAGGTTTATCAGGTCAGTTGCTGAACTTGGTAAGACGTGCATTGACCTAAACCAATATTTTTTCATCAATCCATCCAAAAGGCTTTAGTAGTATTTCAGAATGATAAAAAGTGAGCAGGGGTAAGTTAGTCAGGAAATTAGTATCTGAGTTGCTGTAACTTTAGGGTTTTTGTGTCACAGATTTCCTGGTTTCTTCTTTTACATAACCAACATTTCTGGTGATATATATATTAATATAAACATTAATTGATACAAACAGAGGTAGTTCTATAAACTAAAAGTTGTTCTATCAAATAAGATTTTTTTTAAAAAAAAGGTCACTTCAGCTCTTCATATGCCTGAATATTGTTCAGGACGATAAGATGTCATTTGGAAATATATACAGCACATACACTGAAACACCTAGATACTTAGTGCTGAGACTTCTTCCTGCTTCCAACAAGGACACTCTATATCACAATGGCAGAGCAGATAAACCCAAAAGACATGTTACAGTTTAAAAAGACGTTACAGGCTTAATGAGAAAAAATATAAACCAAGCTATATATTCTGTGTTATGAAGGTTCTGCATTACAATCAGGCTATTGTAACAGTTTATTCCATAGTCTAGTAAGTCCCTAAGCCATCACTAGGACATCTTCGAGCTACTACACTTCATGTAAAATAGCCTTAGTGAAGTGAGTAAATATTCCTGTGCTCTGATTCTTAGCTAACATTGAATTAACATTGGCATATGCTAGGCATTAGTTCCATTGCAATCAGTTGATAATTGCAGAGTCAGAGATAAATGATGTCTCCTGTCCTTTAGGTCCAACATGGGATTTCAAATATAATGTGAACATATCCCCTAGATTGCATTTCAGAGGTGTTTCAGTAGAATTTAATATCATTCAAATAATTTGTAACTAAATATTCTCATTTTGACTTGGCACTGGCAAAACAATTGACTAATCAGATTTATCCATCGTGGTCTCATTTAATAAAGTCTAAAGTAACAATGTAATAAAGAAAAAGACAGATACCATTCTAGATGATCTGATATAAATAACTCATTTCATAAGAATGATTCTTTTACAACTTATTATGTATAAGGAAAGAATTAACAATTTCACTATATAAAAAGTAAATATTTTCAGACTCTCCAAAACAAGATATATCTTAATTTAACAGAACAGCTAAAAAATTCTTGCACTGTAAGAATGCCTATTGGGGGGATGAAACCTGGAATACTAGACAAAATCTTTTGGATGATAGCCCACTCAATTCCACATACACTTGAAAGTAAGAAAATTCTTCTTTTTCTTTAACAGTGCTGAAAAAAAAAAAAAGTGTTCCTTGACATTTCAGATATCATCTGAAAAATTTTGATAAACTGCTTGAAGCAGTAAATATGTAGGGCTGCAAGGCTGTGGCCAAAACAAGAAAGAGTTACTAAGCAAATAGATGCAGTGAGGAGAAGGGAGGAATTTAGTGATATTGGCTGACCGCAACAACACCAAAGTTTTCAAAATGGGAATCAAGAGGCAAAATAGGAAACAGAAGTATGAAAATATGAAAAAAAGAAAATACTTCATAGAAAGGCTGGGTAACTGTATATGAAATAAGAACAAAGGAGAATTTGAAGATGTGTTTCAAGACAGAAGTGATACGACTGAAATCTTTAGTTAGGGCAAGAAGAAAAAGAAAAGGGCATGAGCACATACATCTTTTTAACCCAAATCTTGGCAGTGCCATGCATGCAGGTTTACATACTTCAGGATGAGAAAGCTGTTCAAAACATTGAAATAGAACTTGCAGGTTGGAATAGTAACAGTGAAAGAAAGTCAATGTTTTCTATTTATTTATTTGTCTTTGCAGGAAGAAATCTACATTTTCACAGAAATATACAAGCTCACAATAAATACTTAGCAAATAGTGAATCATTTAAAAATATCTCAAGAGACGCTACTTACATAGAAATATTTAAGAAATTAATAGGAAGAATGACTTTTTAATATACTTAATCTCCTCAGATTCATTCTAACATAAAGCAAACATTCCAGTCATTGGGAATTGTTTTTCCCTTCTGTAAACAAAATTCATGTGCTGTAAGAGTCATTAACAATTTTGCGCTGAAAACTTCAGCAAGCTTAGCCCCTCTACCTGATGAAAATGGAGGCTATGTATTGTCCTGATTCACAGCTTCAAGCTTCTTTTAAACTCAAACAACATTTCAGTGAACACTTCTGTCTGCTCCTGACCATAAGTAGAACGCTTTGTACCATGCGCTGGGGCCAGCACGTTATGTCCCTCACATACAGAAACAGCCAGGTGGCAAAGCCACCCACCCGTGTACCACATGTGCCGCAATCTTCTCGTTCCTCCTGCTCTCCTCCAGGTCTGAGGCACCTTGTCTGCCAGACCAGCTATGGGACACGACGCACACAACATCGCTTCGGCAGGGTGACACTACCGGAAGGGTGCATAAGAAATACCATAGGAGGAAGAGAGCACCAGTTTCACACCGAGTTGAGCCTCCAGTTTAAACAAAAGCAAACCAAAACCAACCAAACCCCACCTTGTCTATTGAAACCACTTTTAATTAACTATCCACTTGAACATATAAACTTTCTTTGCATAAGTTATTCGCACGCACAGGACTGCGGACAAGCACCTCCCCTGCCCGCGCCCAGCCTGTGACCGTGGCGACAAGACCGCGGCACCGCCGCCGCGGGCAGCGCAGCCCAGCGCAGCCCAGCCCATTCCAGCGCAGCCCAGCGCAGCCCATTCCAGCCCAGCCCCGCCGCGGGCAGCGCAGCCCAGCGCAGCCCAGCCCATTCCAGCGCAGCCCCGCCGCGGGCAGCGCAGCCCAGCGCAGCCCAGCGCAGCCCAGCCCCGCCGCGGGCAGCGCAGCCCAGCGCAGCCCAGCCCATTCCAGCGCAGCCCCGCCGCGGGCAGCGCAGCCCCGAACGGCCGCCCGGGCCCGAGGAAGAGCAGGCGCGCGGCCGAGAAGCCCCGGGGAAAGTTTCCAGACCCCCGCGGGGGCGGCCGAGCCCCCTCCCCGGCAGCGGCAGCGGCAGCCCCGGCCGGGCACCCCAGTGCCTCACCCGGCGCGCCCGCCTGGCACCCCGTGGCCGGTCGGCGGGCGGGAACCCTTATGCCGCACCCTCCCTTCTTCCCTCCAGAGGCTCTTACTCTTTGGCGGAGACGCCCAGCAGGACGGAGCTGGTACGGCTGCCGAGCTCCTTCTTCTTGCTCCCCTTGGTGGACATGGCCGCGGGTCCCGACGCGTCCGTCGCGTTGCCTGGCGACCTGTCCCGCCGAAGGTTGCGGGTCCAGCGCCGCCCCGCGGCCCAAGGGCTCTTCGCCCAGTCCCGCCCCGGCATTGTCCCTGTCCCCGTCTCCCGCGGGAGGAAGAACCGGCAGGAGAGGCCCCGTCGGGTGGCACCCGCGACGGCAGGAGGGGCCGGCGCAGCCGCCTCAGGGCAGCGGTTGTCGGGTGAGGGGGCGCCCCGCGCAGCCCCCACCCGCGCACCGTGTCCACCCGGGGCGGCGGGCGAGGCGGGGGAAGCACGGACACGGTCCTCGCCGCCGTTTTCACGTTCAAGGAAACAAAAACCTGATACAAAGTGCCCCTGCGGAATGAAGCTTAGCTTGGAAGTTGATGACATACCGCTTTCTGAGCTTACGCAGCGGCTTCGGGGGTTTTTCTAAATACAGCAATTCGAAAAAAGCTAGAGACAATGTGCATTTTAGTTATAAGCACGACTAAGTGTATCTTGAACAAGTAAAGAGCAAGAGCAAAAAGTACCGATTTAAAATGGTAGCTTTTTTTTTTTTTTTTGCCCTTTTTTACACCAGTACATGTAAACCGACCTGGAAAGAAGAAAGAAAGAAAAAAAAAAAATAAGTCCTGGGGCCTGGAGAGATTTTAGACCTGGAATGTGCAAGTATTTATTTTCTTTTTAAATTTCAAAATGATGCAACTAATTGATTCCTGATACGAAGCCTATGATTACCAAAGTCAATGGAGGTCCACCAAGGTAAGGTAAAACTAACATGAATCAGCTATTATACTTTCGAATTCAGTGAATAGTTGACTTCAGCCAAACTAAGCATATTTATTTCAAATACATTCCAGAGATTACATTATTGCCCACAATTCTTATTTCTAACTCTTAACCTATTTGCTAATTCCCAGTCTGTAGTGCATGATGAACACTCCATGATAAAACAGAACACACTTGTTCACTTATTCGAGCTAAGTCTTTTTAAACTATAAAAAACAAAATGAAAATTTATTTGTGAAGTTGCAGAGGGCATGAATAGATCAAAAGATACAGGGAAAAATATGCAGATGTTGCTACATCTAGAGGCTTATTTTGGACAAATGTCAGATCTTGATTTATATCAAGATGACAGAAGGCCAGACACATACTTTTAAATACCAAAGTGGAAAATTCTTCCACGGCTTTGCATTTCCTTCAGCATTATGTCCAACAGCATCAATTTTAAATAAGGTACCTTGGGACATTCTCACTTCAGAACCACATAAACACTTGAGGTTTGTTTATTTCTTTTCAGACTGAGCAGCTGGTATCTCTTTGGAAAATTATGCTGTCAAATATTGACCAGGGCATACAGACAAATAATAGCAGAGACAGAGGTGAGTTCAAACATCTGGCTACTGCTTTGGTACCAGTGCAAGGCTGTTAATTTCCAAACCATGCTGGAGGATGATGCATGCGTGCAGACCGAGGCTGGAACTCACAGGACTGAGTTTGTGACTCAGAACATGGATAAAACCACTGAGTTGATTTCAGCCTATTCCTCTGAATCCCTTTTCCTTTCCTATGCTCACTGGGCAGAGAAACTACTACAGAGAAGTATCTATGAAAGATAGTGGCAAAAGTCACTGGTGTAAGTTTTCCTAGTAGGAAAACTTCCTTCCTAATCCCATCCTAGATGACCAGTGATATTTCCAGCATTCCAGCAAATATAATTATTGTAATACAATTATGTGAAAGATAACAAAAAAAGTAACTGAAATTTGACTGCATCTCTCTTTAAACATTTTTGGGTGGTGATGGAGGAAGGACAGAAATCAGAAGAGAATGTATGTAAGCTACAGAGCCCTTCATTCTTTGCTCTTAAATGATAGCTGCTACTTATGAAGTTCAAAATGCACCTTTTCCAATAAAATTCTACAATGTATTTTTTTGCAAAGAGGGCTGGTATTAAAAGCACATATCCAGGTGCTTTGTGAAGGAAAAAAACCCCTCAAGTTTTGCAACCAAGAAGTTACATCTTTTTATTTATTCAATAACTTGATTTAGAATTCCATAACCTCAGAGCAATGACAAGGGCAGCTTGTTTGGAAAGAGATGTTAATCTGAATTTTTTAAAAGCTAGTTTTCTAACTGGCAAAGAATCCGTAAGGTCAAATCATCTGTTTCACTAGCCTCATGTCTCAAGCCATGAAGTATATCTGACAGATGCTCCCCGAGGGGAAAAGTTGTTAGGGTAGAGGCAGTCTTACAGTTAAAAAATGTGAAATAAATATACAAGACAATAGAACAAGAAGAACAGTGCAGTTGTATGTGAGAAATCCATTAGGATGTAGCTAAATAGATACTAAGATAACAGGTACTGGTTAGTGATGGATGAGTGGCATTCTGGTCACTATTCTTCTAAGACACCATTGAAAATATGGGATTTTTTTTTTGGTTCTCCTTAAACCATGACATCATCAACCACTATATTACACACCAAGTCACTTACAGGAAAACTGCCTTTTAGTCCTAAATATTCTGCACATTTTTGTAGGTACAAATACCAGATGGGGAGAACAGAAAAAACACTAAGAGGAACACTATCAAAGCTCCTCTTGGGTTCTTAGAGCTCAGACTTTACTCTGATTTTACACAAGGCACACATATTTCAGATGAACACAGGAAAAAGTTGTCACCTTAAGAAGGCTTGGGAATATGGCAGGGCGTGAATTTTAATGTATAGAAATACCTGATGGGGAGACTAAAGACCCTGCAGTGTGTGACAAAGCTTGGGACATGTCATGATACAGTCTCATTTTGGAGAAACATAGCCCCAAAATATTAAGTAAAATATATTCCACAGCACCACTGTGTCCCATGGGCACATATTTAACTTTAAGCCAAGGTGCTTTTGTGAACTGGGTCCCACTACAACTCTGTCCACTTAAATATGGAGGGAAGAGAGTGTAGGCAGCAGAAGAAAACTCAGTAACTCAGAGCAGTGCCATTGCCTTTCTTTTGTAAACTGGTGATTCATAACAGGACTATCTGTGTCAAAAAGAAAACCTTCCCAGTTTTGATACTGTGTGAAAACCCCTATCTGAAGTGTGGAGTTGAGGGCAACTGCAGTACTCTAGCTACTGGAGTTCGTAAGAAGTGGGGATCCTGACAGAGACAGTAGTATCACTTAAATTTCAAAATGTTTGGCTAAAAGATACGATGAATTTTGATAGTAGCCTGAGGGAAGGAATGATATTTCTGTTTTTAAAATGAGAATACACAATCAATGCAGAGTTAACAACTGAGCTGTAGAGACTATTAAATATCTTAGTACAGCATTTTACTACAGTGTTTTGTTATTTACAATTAAGGATGCAACTTTTTTGCAGGAGACTGAAAAAGTCTTTTTCTAAGTAGGGCATGCTGCAGATCATAGCAAATCCTGCTTAATCGTGATTAACTTCAGTGCAGTTTTAAGTGCAGTTCCAGTTGTGTATACAGGCTAAAAGGAAAAAGTTACACGTTTAAAAATGTAAAAACATGTTTGAGGCACACTAATTTAAAGTTAAGACAATGTGTCTTGCTGGGGCAGACATCAATGCTGGGATAGCAGTGTCTATTAAAATCCACTCAAAGATGCCTTAACATAGTATGAACAATGGACATGGATAATGCAGGCCAAGTACTATACTAGAGAGTAACTTTCAATATTACAGTCTACAAGACACTTGAAATACAAAAATTAAGAACCAAACCCATCTGAATGTGAGGTGTTGAAAGTCCATTATTCTGGATGAATACTATGTATTATTTCAATATATACCAGGAAGGGCCAAGCAGTTTAGAAACAGAGTTAGCAGAATGGCCATGCTACCTTTAACCTCTAGGGAGCCCAGAGCTGATAATTATTAGCCTAACTTCAGCTTTCAGAAGGGTCATGATAATAAACAGGTTTAAAGCTCCTGAACTACAAAAAAAAAAAAAAAGGCAAAACAGAAGCCTGTATGTTTTATCAAAAGACTGAACACTCTTTCATTTCTAGAACCTGTAAAAGATAACTTTAAAATGCCACACGACATGTAGCAAATATTTTTACTCCCAGTTACAAACTAAGGGCAATAAGGCCAGGTATCCTGCATATTTTAACTTCACTTAGAGTTCAGGCCAAATGATGATTTATCCAGTGATAAAAAGGTGCAATTCACTATACTCACCTCTTATTATCTTTGCAAAAGGATGAAGGAACCACTGTTGAGATGCTGGCCCTCTGCTGTATACCTCCCAAGCCAAAGCTATCTCAAACATCATCTCTACCTAAAAGGGAAGTTTTTCATAAGGTAATTGGGTAGGAAGCATTTTGTATGTACACCAACTGAAATGATATAACCATCTCAAAGAATTTATTCATTGAGTATGTAAGCTAGAAATTTTCACCAAATGAAAACTATTTTAGGTGGTGATAAAGGAGCCCATAATCATGTATTTAAAAATCCACCAAGAATTTCTTTCCTGTTTAGACACAAATTGAAACAGAGAAGTGAGCTTACAAACACATCTTTACAATGGTCATGTACAATTTATTTCAAATAAACTTCACTACATAGTCAGATCTGCATCTATTATGTCCCTTATTTTCAATACTATTCTGCCACGGGACAAAGAACTCTGTCTGAAATAACCTTTTGCATACTGCCAAGTAAATGATGTATTTCAATTCAGAATAATTTATCTCACTGGCATTTTGCTAATCTATTTTTGTTCCTGAAAGTATATCACTACCCCCATTTCTTCAAGTCTTTAGTTACTCATTATAGGAAGGATGAAGGCATACATACACTTGGAGAACTCTGTTTCTGCACCAAATACAGTGTTTCTGTAAAGGGAAAAAAAGACACAGCAAGTTCTATTTTGGAACAAAGGTCGCTAGCAAGATGTTAAGACTAGAAAAGTAAGGGAGCAACAGTTTTAAGAGCAAAATGTTTCGCCATTCAATAGCATAGTTTTACTGCACATATTTCTTTTATAATGATTTCCTCTTATCACCATATATCAAATAGTTACTCAGGCACCAAGTCTGTAAGAATGACTTGAACTACTTCCCAGTGATTAATCACTACAGATAAACAAGGACTTGTTCAGTTTAAGGAAACTGAATACTATTACAACTCAACAGGTCTGACACAAAGATTAAACAAACAAAATCCTGGAGCATGGAACAGCTCATTTTTCTGCTACTGTAGTTAAGATACACCTAGAAAATCCCATGCTGAAAGATCACTAATTGCTTTAACTCCTTTCCAGTTTTGTCAGCAATTGTAATGCCTCATTAAGCTTTTTAAATGAATAGGCTGACTTTGCATTAGCTGCAAAGACACCACACAGCTACAATCCAGGAAGACTACATGCCACCTCCAGCCTTTAGGAAATTAGTCGATGGAAACATGCCAGGAGAGACATTTTACTGGGGCAGTGATTCAGAACTTTACTTACATTTTTCATCTCAAAACTGTTCCTTAAATACAGGGACTCGGAAGTCAGGTACTTGCTCATTTAAGATTGATGTATTCCAGATTGCAAGAGATAATGAAATAAAATAGCATGGGACCTATGTTCATCTGACTGAGATGAATCATCATTTTACTATGTATCCTGTACAAGTAAAACAAATGATGTTTGGCACTTTTTGCTCATTTATTAGCCTGAAGTTAAATTGGTTCTGTCTAAACTTCCATATATCTTTCCAAATCAAAGTTCTTGGGTTAATTAGGACAAGGCTTCATGACTAGTTTAATTGACCTAAAAACTTCTCCACAAACTACAGTCTTATCCTTCTCTATGAGGAAGATGCTCCCATTCCCTTTCTCAGGCTAGAATGCCAGCCTTTTGTTATAGTTTTCCACTGCCTGGCTGGATCAGATTTCCTGAACTACTCTACCAGTCTTAAAGTAATGCTCCCTCCAAGGAACAGGAGTGAAAATGCAGTTTGTAGCATGAAGGAAGACTGGCCATCTCTTGAAGCTCAATTCTTTTACACCAGAAAGGTGAAGAAAAAAAAAAAAAGACTCCATCATACAGGTAGAAGTCAAACTGGTTTTTATACTACTAGACTTAAGAAATACCAGAGTCTGGTCTGTAATACAGTCTGCACAGTCACTTTAAACCTTAAGGTTTTTGGTTTTTATAGATGATAGTTCCTGAACCTCACCATCTCAAGTTTTCCTGTCAGTGATAACCTGTATCAAAACTAGTATACTCCACCACAGTTTGAGTCATGGCTATTCCACATTCATGTAGAGCTTTGGAAGAACACAAGCTACATGCAGAATAAGGAAAGTTCTTAAACAGCAGAAATAGCTCTTAAAACAGAAATTTAGACATTCTTGAAATGTAATCCTATGAAGATAAGTTGTCACCAACAGGACCCAGATGAGAGTTATGCATTCAGGTAGAGTTCCAAAGCTTCAGAGTTTGGTTTTCATTCTGCTGTTGAATTTGAAAAGTAAAAACAAGAAAAAGTACAACCACTGTTTGGAAAAAAGTCTACCTCCACTGGCAGTCTCCTCAGTACAGCAGGAACTAGCAATTGAATGTAGATCAACCTATGCCATACTAGACACACTCAAGAGTTCACCTTTTTTGCCCATTAGTGACAAGCTTCATGCTACATGACATAGGCTCAGTAAACTTACAGTTGAAGCAAAGTGAACATGAAAATGCATTTTGTTTGGTCATCAAGATTTATCATGTTTTAATCTAGTCAAAAAGCAAATACAAATGCTACACACGTTGCACTGGCTAGTTACTGAATTTGCACAGCTATGATTAAAGCTGAAAAAAAGAGTACACTGGAGATTAAATAGCTTATTAAGAGTGAGTTTACAGTCTAAATGAAGTTGTTCTGCAAGTGACTAAATTGGAAGATTATGGTATCTCCAGGTTAGCTAGAAAGGTTAACAACTCAAACAAGCCAGCAAGCGAGGAACATGGATGGGGTGCAGCTTCCCTTCTGAAGTGCTACAGGCTTTCAAAACACATTTATAGTATCAACCAACCTTTAAGTGTCCAATATACCTGCACAAGACTAACGGACATTCTTCACAGTGGTGATGGTTGGACAATGAAAGACCATGGACATAAGTTGAGGCTGGAGAGGTTCAGATATGATAAACTCCCATGAGTACAGTCAGGCATTGAAACAACTTTCCCAGGGCCAGTCTCCATTGAAGTTTTAAGACCAGACCACATGAAAGCCTGAGCAACCTAGTATGACCTTGCTTGGAGAAGGATGTTGGCTTAAAAAGTTCTTAGGAAGTCTTCTAAGTTATCCTATGATCCTAAGCTAGTTAAACCCACTTTTAGCTTATGCCAACACTTACTGTGACAATTTTTAAAAAGCCTTTAACATAGCAGCTGCTAGAAGTTGTTTCCAGATGTCAATGAAAGCATTTGTGTACAGGGTGGGACACACGATGTGGAGATTCATGTTCTCAAAAGCATACACAAACAACATACATAAGATGCCCAATATATTTATTTGTCTCTTAAAAAGTACATTACTCTTTAGAAAAAAAAAGCCTAGGAAATCTCAATACAGATTAAAGTATATCCAATATGGCACATACTTCATGCTGATGTTTAAGTAAACATCAACACCATCAGAACAAGCAACATAAGACTTTTAAAGTCAGTAGCAATGAGGTATCAGGACAGAAGAAATCCTTAAAATAAAGAAGAGCTTCAAAGCCTTTCAGCCAAGCAGAGCTAGAGTTCCAGAATGTATTCAAGAACTGTGAAATCTCTCTAATCCTTTTGATCTTCATTTGCTGCCAGAAATGCATGAGTTATAACAAGGAACCATAAGCATTGCAGTATACAGAATTACAAACTGGTAAGCCAGTTTACCAGCTCCAAGTAGTCAGAAGAGTGCAGCACTGTTCTAAGATTGAAGAACTTAGAGCTTGAGGTTTCTTTTTGATAGGTTAGCAAGAACCAGTTAAACTATTTCCTTCAAGACCTCTATCCTTTATGATATGCAGAACCATCTCAAGACAGAAGGAAAAAGCAGCAAGTTAATCATCACAGGACAGCACGATATTTACTTCTTGCACTCTTGGTGAAGTTTTCAGTGTTAGTGCATGAAAAAGTTATTGGATGTCTATTTCTGGATGTGAATATGGGTGAGGTTGCTATGACTATGTGCCAGCAGCACAACTGTATTCATTAACAGGTCTCATGTGTAAAGTATTAGCTGAAAATATTCTGCCTTCAAAGGCTGGAGATGCATTTTTGTTAGTATTTCTATAACCTTGCCTCTACCCTGTTAAGTACAGTCATTTACCCATCATGTTCTTATTCAGTGGTAAAAAGCCATCTACTTCACTCAGTCCTAGTGAACTCACTAGGAAAGATACCTTCTCATTTGTCATTGGCCCCCTCAAGATTTCTGGAATGTCTTGATCCAGGAGAACTAGCAGTGAGACAGACCCTCATGATAGGGAATAATAAATAGGGACAAGTGTGTGGGTAAGACATCAACCTCAAGTGGGACACTACTGGTGACAAAGTAAAAGCTTACTGTAAAGGTGCAAGTGTCTATTCAGCTAAAACCATGATAAGTGGAATTTGGAATGTAGCATATGTCCCAGAAGCAAACTAGACATTGAATGCCATCTATGTTCCTATTTAGAGTGTAAACACTACCTTATGTTCTCAAGTAAGAAGACACTAATCAGACTTAGAAGCAGCCACTCAAGCAAGCAGAGTGATAACTCACAAGATACTCAGTTTTATGCTAAACAAGAATACGTAAACACCCACAAGAATCACCTATTCAGATAACACCAGACACCCCATACGCATGGTCACAACACAGCACCATAGCAGCAATTTGATTTAAGGAACAGTCTTGCCGCTCATCTCATCACATTTACTGAACAGTGGTAGCATCAGCAGCATTGTGATTTGCTTTCTGCTTTCAATGGGTCAAGGTCCAGTTTTGGTTTCCCCACATCATTCTCTTCATTAGGAAAGGTTTTATAGTTGGCAAGGATGTTTTCCACCAAAAATCGGGCAGCTTCGTCTATGTTGATGTTGTCCTAAAAATGTTGAAAGTAAAGAAGTTAGTGATATTTTTTTTGAAATAGTCACACATTCCTATTAGAAGCTGGCCCAATACAAAAATTCTACAGTCTCATCAGCATGACAAACAGCTTAGATGCATCAGGTTATCACTCATACACTTGCTTGTCAAAAAAGTTACCAGAAAGGTTTGAGACAAAAAGTTATTCGCCCATATTACAATAGGTTACTTCAACTCTAATGTAGCATGCAGTTGGGGGTTAAATGTCACCAGCATTTAGAAGACTCACAAATGCTAAAGTGCATTTCTCCAGCAGGAAAGATAATAGGCAATTACACTGTCCAAACTAGTGTTCTACCTTTTGGGGCTTTTTTTTGTTCTTTTGCTGCAGTTCGGATGCATGTACTTATGTAAAAGGACCTGTTCTGTCAGCCTTAAAACCCCAGCTAAATCAGAGTGCCTCATCTAGGCACTCTACATTTTCTTGTGCATGCTTTGACAAGTACTTTAACATACACCCTAAAGCAGGTGTGCATGTAGGATACCTAGAGCTGTATTTCATCAGCATATCTTAGTTACTAAGGGGCCAAGCTGGCCTTTGGCCACAGCTTTTAGCTGGCTGGGCCACCTGTTAGCTTGCCACAGGGCTGCCACATCTGGAATCACTTGCCTTTGGTTCTGAAGGAAATACCACCCCAGTGCACTCTTCTGTCTCCATAATTGTAGCTCTAAATTCTGCGTGAGCAAGGTTAGATTATGAGAACATTTGTCCCGTTGCTACTGCACTTTACAAGCCTGTGGCTGTCAGGCACAAACTGTTTCTGGCAGTTTGAAGATAGGCACTTTTCCCTGCCCAGAGAAGGATTCTCCTCATTTTGGTATATGGATATTAACAAGGTATTTCTATTAATATTTATACTCTCTGCAGTTCTTTTGCCTATTATGCCTAATCCACAGGGAGTGGGACCTCTATTACTGCTTACTAGACTGAAGATTCAAGGATCAGTTCCAGCAGAAAGGCAAAAGATTATCAGGATATTTAAGTGGGCAGGACTTAAAACCATAAACTGATTTCTTATGCTTAGAAAACAAGAAAGCTGTCCTGAGTTTTTCCTAAGCTATTTCAGCAACCTCTTCAGAGTCTTAAACAAGCCAATTTGTAACTGAACTAGGACTAATATTGCCTAGACTTTTCTCTGCACCAGGAACCTCAATTTACATTGTCATGTCTTAAATGCTACTTAAAATGCAAGCTGTCACTACATTTCCACATTAGGTTTTGTTCCAATGTTACTTGCTTTTATTTATAACCCATGTTGAAGTTTATGTATAACAGTGTTATGGACAGTAAAGCTTCAGAGAAGACCTAAACCAAAGCAGAATCTTGGTGTTCTTTTTGAGTATACGGAGCCTTAAAATGTGAGCTTCTAGTAACAGATGGGTGGGTTTGGGAATTATTTTCGAAATGCAAACAAATTAGCTAATTTAACTAATTCCTGCCACTGTGTACCTTTCTTCCTTATTTTAAAGTAATCAGGAAGAGGCTTGTTACTTTATTTCTTATTATTCCTACAGACTTTTTTCTTCGACAGTTGTCTAAGCATCACTTTGTGCCAGTTCATCAGCAACACTTAACGGAAGCAGGCAAGCCAAGGGAAAAGGGGGACTTTGAGGTTTAGCTTACCATATAAAAGAGTTATAAACCAGACCAGTGATTTGGTCTGTCAGACACATGGTCTTCATCTGGAAGAATCTTTCATTTTAAAGATCAATTGGGTTTTAAGGAGCTGTTGGATTCCACTTTCGACTAAGTTACCACAAGCTTATCTGTGCAGACCAAGTCTGTAGACTAAAACTGTACAATAGATGAAGTTGCTCATAGTTATGTTTGAACAAAGTAGCTATTTGTTTTAGCTTTAGCTGACATGTGCAAGGAAAAAAAGTTTATAGAACTCAGTTAACCAAGTTTTCCTATCAGCTTTAAGGTTCTCTGAATTTAAGATGCAGTTCTAATCTAAATCAAGCCACAAGTCTTCAGGCTTTTGCTGAACACTGGAGATTGACTGTCACTTTGTATACATGAGGATTTTCTTCCCCACATGACTATATTAATCCATTCTTATGCCAATACTTACAGTTAAAATATGTTTCCTCTTTATGCTCACCTTAGCAGAGGTTTCAAACCATCCAACAAAGCCACCTTCTCTGCAGAACTGGTCCATTTGAGAGGGATTCTGGCTGCCATCTTTCTTCTGGTCACACTTGTTTGCAAGAAGAACAGCAGGGATGGGGCTGCCATTAGGAAGTAGTACTTTACTGTCCAAATCATGCTTCCATTTTGAAACAGCCTCAAAAGTGGAGCCTCTTGTGACATCGAAGACCACAAAAGCACCAACTGCCTCTTTGTAGTATACTCTAGTCATATTTCCAAAGCGCTCCTGGCCTGAAAGAGAGGACAGTAAGTGTGTACACTTACATTTAAACATGAATTGTAGTCAGTGTAAATGGGTTTCTGTACCAGATTAATACATACTAATTTAGCATTTATGTCTAGTCATCTAGTTCACACAACGTTCTCTATCCTATGATATCTCATTGTAACAGCCATTACATGTATCATATAATTCAGATGCTAAAAGCAGTTTGCAATCCCAACCACCACTTTGATTATTTTAAACTTATTTGTTGAGTAGTGCTCTTTGAGAAGTCATGCCTTAAAACACTACCAACATAGCTATACACAAATTCCTTCCTCAGAAAACCTTCTGTAAGATTTAAACCTAATCATGTCAGCTAGAGACTTAAGCATACTTAGATACTTTTTTTTTTCTGGAGGGTGAGCAACAAGGGTTCCCTTGAAAACAGTTCTACAAGCTCCAGGGCTAAAAGTCATCATAGCATCTTCAGAAGTCACCTATATTACAGATTTTTTTTTTTTTCCTCCTCAGGGACGAGCTCAAAAGGAGCTAGTTTAACAGTTCTAGCTAAACCTGTTATCTTTGACTTCATCTTTTAAGTCCAAGATGAAACAAACAAAAATCAGGAGGAAAACCAATGGCCAGTGAGTATAGTCAACTAAAGCCTTTTTCTTATTAAGTACAACTACTGTAGTCAGTATACTTGAAATGTAGAATTAGAGTGCCAGTTCATTTATTCTTCTGTTTGGAAGGTCAGACCATTGTGCTGTGTTTGTATTGGAGTAGACATAGCAGCATCGAATGCAAGCATGCTGCTTGGGAAGTTTCAGCTACTAAAATAGCTTTCTGCTTTGTTCAGAAGTCTTCATTGGGAAAAGCAGCCCCTGTACTTTATCGTTCAGTTTTACAGTGTTACATCCCTTCAGCTTTTAGCATTTAGTGCATACGCAGGTTTAAAATAGATAAAGTAAGAATTTTAATTGGAAGATACAATCACAGAATCATTTCAGTTGGAAGACACCCTCAAGATCATCAAATCCAACCATAACCTAACTCTAGCACTAAACCATGTCCCTAAGAACCTCATTTATATACCTTTTGAACACCTTCAGGGATGGTGATTCCAGAACTTCCCTGGGCACCTGTTCCAATGCTCAACAACCCTTTCTGTGAACAATTTTTTCCTAATATCCAATCAGAACCTTGCCTGGTACAACTTGAGGCCACTTCCTCTCATCCTATCACTTGTTACTTAGAAGAGACCAACACCCTCCGTGCCACAACCTCCTTTCAGGTAGTTGCAGACAGCGACCAGGTCTCCCCTCAGCCTCCTTTTCTCTAGGCTGAACAGCCCCAGCTCCCTCAGCCGCTCCTCATCAGACTTGTTCTGAAGAACCCCCATAACATAGCTATCCTCTGTTTATAAACAGTCAAGTCTGTCTTTGATAAGCAAGGACAGTTACAGGAACTGTAACAGAAATTCATCAGGTGAACTAACACAGGATCCTGTTCAGCAGCATGCTTTTCTAGCTCAGTTGCCTCATTTTAATGTCAGTACTTCAGTGTACCAATTAGCTCACTCCCAATAGACATTTTCAGAAAAGGTTAACTAAGCAGCTAGTAGAATTGCTGGAAAGCAGCAGCAGCTACAGTGAAGTTCCAGAGAACTATAAAGCTCTATAAAGTGGACTTTTCTGTCTGTTCAACTTTAAAGTATAACACTGCATAAACCAGCATCACTAGCCAGCACACTCTGAGGAATGGAAATTATACATTAGTTTCTTCACTACCAGCTCATTAACCCCTGTGTGAGAACAGGCAACTTGTAAGAGGAAAGCTCTTTCCTCCGTATTCAAAACGGAAGCTCTAAAGCAGCATTTATGCTGTGGACTCTAAGGCCAACAAGCCAGACACTAACCTGTACCTCAGTGACTATGTCACTAGAAGAGGCTGACACAAGTCAGCCACAAGTCTCCTAATTGTGCACAGAACTTGTATACAAGTAACTCACATTGTCTCCCTAGGCTTTTCCGGGCTGAATTCTTATGCCTAAAAGGTGTGCTTGTACAGCCTTTCTGTAAATTGTGGTACCAGGTGCCCACTGTTTTCATTAATCAAATACCAGCAGGAAAACATTTGGCCAGAAGGCTTTTACTACTCCTGCAGATCAAGTGTACTGCATCTAAAAAGATTTACCTTTAGATTGTGTTTTTTGTTGGGTTTTTGTTGTTGTTGTTTTTTAATTTGTTTTGTGTTTGTTTGTTTTAAAGGAGCTGCACAGGACCAAATTTAGCTATATGAAGCCAGTCACTGCGTAAGGCGCCACACGAGCTATGATGAGCTCCTTCTCAGCTTCCCCATTTGTTTAGCTGTCAGTCTCACCAACCAATTCCTGTTACACAGGAACACCTCCAACTGAGCTAAAAGCCTGAGTCTTGCATCCAGCTCAGGCAGTATATCCCTTCACATCATAGGGCAGGCCCACAAAACGTAAAATCAAGGTCGCACAGAACTGTACTTTACAGGAGTCACTTAGAAAGCATGGGCTTCAGCTGTCCAGAACAACCATTTTAGTATTATTTCTAGCTGGCTTTATTGACAGAATTCAAAATTTTTGCCCTTATAGTACAAGTTTCGGAATTGAAAAAACCTTAATACATATTCTGTAATTAAAATTTGGGTAAAAGTAGACAACTGATGTGCATATCAGCATAAAAGCTTCTACCTTTACTTATTAGATTTAAGTTTCACATTTGGAAGATTTGATACTCCTTACTGTTAAAAAACACACATAAGCTCAACACCACTATAGTATTACAGATTAATGCCTTTTAATAGGTCAAATATACTCCAGTACAATTGCTGCCCTTTTCTAAAGCAGCCCAAATGCCAAAAAGATTTTATTACAAAGCTGCTTTCACCTCTAGAATTCACATCCACCAACAACAGACCTGATGTGCACACCAGCTTATTACTGCTTTTCTATTCCGTCTGGAGCAATAACAAGGATGGGTATATGCTTTTTATTCCACAGAAGAAAGAAGCAATAACACATGGCCTGCCTAAGTGGTAAGAGCTTTATTGTGATAAAATATAAACTGAATAGACTTTCAGTACAATCCTCTTATTACTGATAATGCACATGTTTTAGGCTGAGATTCTTGTAGGGGATGCAGAGCATTCTAGACAGCCTTTTGAAAATTTAACAGGAGTTTCAGGCAAAGCTTTTGCAAGTGCTTTAGTGCTTGCAAAAAAATCTCATGCAGAAGCAGCAAAGTGTAGAACACACCATGCCTCCAAAGTTCGGAGTGTGAACATCATTATTTATTTAGATTATTGAAACTAAATTGACTCAATTTTTGCCATACTCAGTTTAGCCAGAGATTTGTAATTCTCTTTCCTATGTCCAGCAGTATTTTTGCTGTAGTCATTTCATCATGTGCGATAATAGTGTTGAGCCATACCAAAAGTAGATCATACCTCCAGAGGGTAAAAAGGCTAAAAATGATCAGATGAAACTAGACTTAAAGTCTCCAGTGTGTATAATCATAGAAGGAAGAAGACAGGAAAATTACTTGCTTACTACAATAATATGGAAAAGGACAGAGGATTAATCATCCTGGTCATTCTAGTGCCTTGACATAAACCTGATGGTACCATGACATTATCCTTTCTCTGTGCTTTAGGGGTTCAGGTGTAGATGAGGAGCTAAGCTATGGGGCACACATGGGGATGAGTGGTCTTGTTTGGGGCTAAGAGAGTGGCTGCATGCAATCCAAAGTTCTGCATTCTCTAACCACAAAGTTTTCACACCTACATGACTAAGCACATATTGTCACCATATTTTCCAGTAATTGCAACAACATTAAGTGAAATACTTGCATAATGTCATGCATCAGGACCTAATACAGTTCCCTACAGCAGCACCACAGGAATTTTAGTTTAAAACTGTATCAGAGCTTGCAAGCTACTATTGCTTCCCATTTACAGTGTAAAAGGAGTAAACTATAAATTAAAGACAACATGAAAAAAATTATAGCCAGGTCTGATGTTAGAAGCTTTATCTTTTGCAGTGAAGTAAGAACAAAGATAAGTTATCATAAGATTCAGACACTGCCAGACTTGCCTTGAAGTGCATTCTAAAGAGTTTCTCTAGCAATCCTTCACAGTGCAAGGAATGAACAAGAGTGTCCTGTTTATCAAAGCAGTGTGACTTATCATTGTGGTAGCTCTTGCTTTTAGTTAGCAGGAGTTACCCTACACACATACATTATTTTTTGCTCTTATTTGGCCATACATTATGGGAACTGAAGCTAGAAAAAAGCAAGTTAAATGTACAAATGACTGCTGGATATGCATGATATTGAGTTAGTCAAGGTTCCATCTCCCAGACTACTTACCATACCTAGAAGTCTTAACATGTAGTTTATATGATCCAACAGAAACCTACTTGAGGAGATTAAAATGAAGAAGCTTCCCCAACTATGCTTTTTTTGCTGTGAAGGTAAATTCTGTCAATACTAATAGTAAGCATGAGTTCCCCTACTTTGTAAAAAAAAAAAAAAGTCTAAGCTTAGTCTATTCTGAAGCTACACAACTCAGAAGCCAGAGTTGTGTTTGTTGCATTTAAACCCTTAACATCTCATTAGGAGTACTGATGGACAACTGGACAAACCCTAGCTTCTTTCAGATGAGACTAGCAGTTTTGACATCCTTCAAAAATTGTCATTAACAAGGAAGAGAAAGATGACCAAGAGTTATAAAAGCCTGACAACTGGAAGAATGATGGAACAAATAGTTTCTTCTGTTGGTCTTAGTTCAAGTCATCTTTGACAGGTTAATCAGCTTAATGGTTGTCCAGAGCTCAAAATTTGATTTTTAACAAGTTGGGCAGTTCCACATCAAATAATCTTAAATTAGAGATGCGTAGTTTAGGCTCAAGTCATCCAAAAGTGAATGCACGACTAGCAGAAGAGTTTTATTCCAAAGTTGTTTGCTGCTAACTAGAAGACCACTGTGATGAATTTTTGCAGTTTTTCCCTGAACCAAATAATACAGAGTTGTCAAGTCTGATAAATAGCAGAAGTCCTCAGTTTGTTAATAAACCTAAGAAGCTCTTGCTAACACTGTCCTTCAGAATGCTGAAACTCAGTGCTCATTTAGTTTAAAAGGCAGTTTAAGTTCAACAGAAAAGAAATACACTACACGGGTTGAGTCTAATCTATAAAACCAAGCCAAAAAGCTATCCAGCAATACTCTAGTAGTAAAGAAAATTATCAAGAGACCTAGTGAATCAAATGAAAAGAGTTCAAAATGCATAGAAGTAGCATCCTGCTAATGTGTTTGTTATTCTGCTTTTCTACAAGTACTATACATTGTAGTGAACTCATGCATCACAGGATGCTTCTTAAGCTACAGTGAATGATTATAATAAGTCAGTTTTAGTCTGGGAATACTTGAATATTCCCCTTCCATCATGAGAAGGGTTCTCAGATGAACTACTTACCATGACCACTAATAGTCAATATTAGTCATATCAAAATTCAAGAAGGGTCATTAATGACAGCCAGACTAACTTAACTGCCAACACCATGGCTCTTAGGTCTCTGCTATTAACTACCCTATTAGCCACACAGTGTGCAAGCAATGCCACTATTTAGACTTCAGTGCAAAACTCCACAAATTACTTGTTTCAGATAATTTCCTGGACCATGAGACATTTGTGCTTTTATTCACCTAGACAGGAAAAAGACAATTCAACTGTGAAACCCCTTCTTCCCAATCTTCCTTCTGCCCAGGGAAGGCCTAACCTAATGAGCACTCTCTTCCCTGCTCCAGCTGTGCTGCTTTACAACAAAAGTTTCTAACTCCCTGAATTTCTAGGATCAGGTTTTCTAACATCAAGGAGCATCTGAGTGGCAGCTCCTTATTTACAATTCAATCTCTTAAAGTTCATGTCATTCAGTGTGATATATTTAAGCTAAAGCACCATCCAAAACGGCTGGGCATGCAGCCCAGTTCTCTCACTGAGTTAGAATCACTGTCCCTGTCAAAACACCTAAGCCCTTTAGGAGCCACCGGCAGGAATGGACTACACTTTGGATGCCTGTTGGCCCTACAGCTGGATGTTTGGCACAATACAGCAAATGTCCAGAATTGCCCTGAGGATGCATCTCCCAGTTCTCCAGACATATAATATACATTTTAGCACTACTTGGGTCAGGTGTGAACCAACTCAGGCTCCTTTTTAGACAGATGCAAGAATATGCCACTGGTAAGCTACCACTGCTGAAGGCATTCCCCCCCCTCGCCAAACTAGCACAGCTTGTCCCAGAACTGTCTTACCCAATTAGATTGAATCTGTTATTCAGCAAGAAGTAGGTTAACCAAACCACTATCAATATTACAGGACATGCTCAAGTGTGCCTACCTGCTTTTTCACATGGGTAGCAGCTGTAGAATGAGAGTAGACAGACCCCAAGATGGTCAGTGCCAGGTGTCTCTCCACTCCTCATTCCTCATTCTCAAGGTTGCCAAGTGTTTAAACCAGAGGTGTTAGACTATACTAGCAGCTCTAGCAGATATTAGAAACCCGTAAGAGTTTTAAAAAAGCACATCTAGCCTGACTTTTACTTTCCACCATAGTGGAAGTAATATTTGGTATTCGTGGTTCTGGTGACAAACACAGAGGTTAAAAAGCAAGAACTACAGGAACATTCTTTCTTCCTGTGTTAGACAGTACTAGAAACTGTTTCACTGACTGCAGCTCTTACAGTTTCTAACAGACAACAGCAGCCTCAGATGATTAAGTGAATTGCTAGTGTCCCTTCTTACTAAGCATAGTGTGGGAGAGTTAACCGACCACTGGACAGACCTGTTCCCAACCCCTTCAGAAGAATAGTCTTTAGGGGAAAAGTAACAAGCCAGTTAATCCCTATACAACTGACTCCCACTTTACCATCGGAGATAACACCTTTGGTCCTCTGGTTATGTCAACATTGAGCAGTGGTAGGGTACAGTTGAAGCAGTTCTGCTGAGTGAAACTGTCATGAGACCTGACATCTATAGTATACTATATATACAGTCTGTACAAGATACTCTGTAGTCATTGAAGAGTCACGGAAGAATATCAATTCAGGTGCAGCAGTACTTTTACTGTTTAGATCATAACAAAGTGTTTTCACATGTTCTTAGAAGTCACTATTTCATTCTGAAATGGTAGGAAGTAGTTCACTCTAAAGTTTCATTGCACAAAGCCAGTTTCTAACATAGTAATTTGTTAGCTACCTGAATTTTCAACATCAGTGAATAGTCTTTGCATTCACCGTTTGCTATCATTATACTTTATTCTAAAGCAGGACAGTCCTGTTCATTACCAGTGAAACTGCAAAAGCTCAGAAGTTAGACACCTGATTTCCATCAGGAACACTGACCACATCCATTATCCTAGTAGACTGAAAAACCACACCGTTCTCTTTTGCAAAGATAGAAAGCCTTCCTCAAACAACTGCACAGCTCTCACGAGGAATATTACAGCAAGACTGAAGCTTTTCATTGCTGCCTGTAGCCTTGGGCTAATCTAATGATTTAAGATTGTCCAAACTTACTTTAACAGCATACTATCTTCTCTTTAATAAATAGAAAGGCAATACCATGCACTTGGGATTCAACTGGCTTTGTCCAGCATCAAATGTATCCTGTGTAGAACTAAGATTGTCATGTTTGTATAAGAAAGTTTCATGTTTTGCTTGTATCTTTGATAAACAGCAAATTAACAAGAGAGGAAGTCCCTGACTAAGCACTAGATTCCCATCCCCCAAGAAGTAGAGTTCAACCAAGCTAAATGATTTCTAATTAGCTGTCAAATACAGCATACCTGGAAAAAACTCTCCTTGCATTAGTATTCAGAAAAAGTTGACATAGTCCAATTAGTGCCAGCAACAGCATAAACTAGTATTTCCTACATTGCTTTAACTAGACTTTAACAAGTCATCTGTCAGAGTTAAGCCATTTTTGTGCTTGACACCCTCTAATCCATCTCCTTTGGTGCATTGTCATGCAGCCAAAGCTGTACTGTGCACTCCGTGATGCTGCATGGCACTACAGCATCGCACAGCACACAGGAGAACAATTCTAAAGTCAGTTTGTCTCAAGAACAACTTTATCACGAGACTGAAAAAATGTTAATCTCTAAAATGGCCAATGTGTCATGGCACATTGTGTGGTTGGAATTTTGCATCAAATAGCTGCCACTTCGCTCTACCCAGGACTCTAGTCTGGGAGCATTTAAAGAATAAGTTCCCATAAGTTGTTTGTAGCAACACTCAGAAGTTGCATTTTAATCTGTTATTTGAAAAGCTGCTAAAATCCATACAATAAGGAATATTGGCTTTCATTTGCTACTAATCTAGAAGCCAATGCTATTGAAAGTTTGCTGTGCTTTCTCTATTTGGAGTCAAGATATTTATTTCTAAGCAAGCTCTATAAACCCCTGAAATCCCATCATTTTTCAAAGCATAATCCTACCACCTCATCTACCTTTGTTTTGTGTCTCCATAGCCAGAGGAGAACTTTGAACATCTAGCATTCTACCACAAGTAGCTTGAGAATTATGTTGTGCTTTGCAGTCACTGCTTGCTGCTGGTCATGCCAGCTTTAGTACCTGCAAGAATATCACAAGAGTTATTCCTATGCTTTCATATGAAAATATAAATAGAAATTCCCTTACTGCAGATCGCTTCCTCTGACATGGCATATCACACTTCAGAACTTCTGAAGTGAGTATTTGGAGGGAACAGTTTACAAAGGCAAGGCAATGGTTACCACTGGAATTCAAGGAAGTTATTTCCAACTGCTGTGAGACTGAATCCCAGTGGCCTTGCTCACTACTGAAGGGAAGAATCTATTTTATACAGCATGTTGGAGCCCTTTGTGGAACCAGGCAGATAAGATTATTTTCTTTCTTGCATTTCTGTCCTGGTTTTGTTAAAAACAAGTTTATCTTTTAGTGAATTTCCCTGTTGGCTAAAGCCTTCTAAATAACTGCAGTTTTCCTGAAAGCTAGATACATGTTTTCGTAGACATAGCAATGGAATGCGAGGTCATTGATAAGGATGGATGCACATCCCACAAGAGCAGTGAACTGAAACAGGTGACCAAAAAACTGACCAACTAAAGTATTCCATCCCATTCACATGATACTTCATATAAAAGTGGGGGATCACAAGGATCTCGTCCCTTTTCCTTATGGCCAACATTGGGAAAGGACCTTGCGAGTCGTCCCTGCGAACTGAGGCCTAGTGACAGACTGAATCCAGTTCCAGTTGGCTGCATAGTCCAGTCCAGGACTTCGGGTGCTGGCCCCACATCTGCCGGAGCAGTTGCCGGGACTTTCAAGACTGGTTTTTTATATTTTGTATTATTTTCTCTATTTTTATTGGTAGCATTAGTAAAACATTTTTAATTTTTTCAACTCTCTTCCCTCTGTCCTGCTTTCCCTCCCAATCACTTGTCCTTAGTGGGAAGGGGGGAGAGGGAGGGGCTGAAGGGGGAAGAGGAGGGTAGGAGGGTTAACAATACATCTGCCACGGTTTTATTGTCACCCCGCAATCAAACCTCGACAATTTCATAAGACAGGTAACCAGTTTAGAACAACTACCTTACACCACTTGCCAACTCATATTGTACTTGTGTAGATGCACTTCAGTCACCCCTTGTCCTTGTGTGCATATAAAGAAAACCAAACTGATAAGAGGCAAAGTGGAGATGCAAATAAGGTAAAGACACCAAGACTCTGCAACACTGATGCAAGTAGAGTTGATAAGGGTCAATTTACGCTCATGTAAACTCCATACATTCAGATAAAAGCATATATGTAATATTGCCTGCACCAGTTTGTCTCTGAAGGGTAATGTGCTTATCAAACCAGCTTACTTTCTAACTGCTTGAGTCAGAATTACCTGAAGGGCAAGAATTCAGCCAACAGTTGCCTCAAAAAAGCTTATGATCAATGCAAGTTAATGGATTACTGCACAGGCTTCTAGTTTACATTATAATTTGACCCAAAATTTAGTTATGCTGTGTGATACATACTACTTTTCCTCCTGTCTGCTGTATTACACATAAGAACTTAAATATCTTAGGTAGCTCCCACACACACCCATGTGATGGATACTCATCCACCCTTCATGCTTTGTATCAGAGCGCTACAGAATTATTTTTATTGTGATCTTGTAAACAAAGCAGCTTCCGAGCAACTGCTATATATGAACCTTATCTATCTGAAAATAAGGCTGAAGCTCCATCTATTCCATAGTGATTAGAAGCTCAAACACAAAGTGGTTCCCATTGTTGAGAGAAACTAGGAGTACCTTCAAGATCAATACAGCAAACTTTAACTGTGTACCAGATCAGATGTTCTTCTAAGATCACATCTTCAACCTCATTTCTTGTAGGACACCTAGAAATGCCTATGGATAAATTCTAAGCTTACTTCCAAAATACTCAGCGCATATGTCTCAACTCTACCATTTAACCGAAACTTAACTGAACAGCCCATTCTTGCGTAATCAAAATTACCATACTAAACTGCCTTACAACACCAGATTAAAGACAGTAACATTTCCCATATCCTTACGGAATTCCATCAGCACACAGGCTTTAAAAAGTTTATCATATACAGTACTTGGAGTTGCTACACAGTACTCAGCACAAGAGCCTCCACCAATATGAATGATTCAGCACGCCACTGGTAAGACAAGGAAACTGCTACATCAGCAACACCGATAGCCATACCTTACTTGATAGCATTTAATTAAAAGTGACTTAAATAGAATTCCAAAAAAAGCAAGCATACTGACAACCAGAGATGTCTGGAGACACACAAAAAAGAAACCAGTTTAACATGTTCAGCGCTCATTTGGATGCTTAGCTGTAGAGCTCCAGGTACAGCAAGTCATTCTCAACTGAAAGCTCACAACCCTAACTCAGCAGTTCCAGAAGAGTCACAAGAACACCCACACAAGGTTTCCCACAGAAGGGTGGTTTCTAGAAGGAGACAGACAGCACACTTTCAGTTCTTTCTTGCCTCTACTGCAGTGTTCAAAGCCCTTCGACACGAGCAGGCCTTGTACTTCCCTCAAGCTTTATCTGTTAGTCTTGCATGTTTCCGGCCAACTCCATCCTTAAGTAATTTCTTACATGAGATTTATGCTTTAATGTGTGAGAGCAGGAAACATTCCTAAATCTGACACAGGTCTTTTAAAACTTTGTCATCAGTCTGAATTTAACATAGAAGATTCTCTATCCCTGACTGGGAGTTTTCTGACCTTCCTCAGCTGTTACCAGAATGATAGTGCCCCCATCTCCACAGGAAGGCAGCTGCAGCTGGAACCTCCATCACCACAAACTGCGAGATAATCGCAGATCACTTGCCAGTTTCTGAAATAAAGCTCTAAACTCCAAGTTCTCCATCCGTCTGATGCAGTTATTCATGTGCACATTTTTCATTCCTCCTTCCTAATTGCACTCATTAGATATAACAGTGAGGAAAAACACAGTTGGGGGCAGGTTATGCCTGGATTCTCTAGCCTCCATCTTATGCTCACTTGTACTAGCCACACAGCTAAGCAATTTCTTCATAGTTTCTTTACAGGAGTTGTCATTTTAATCCCTACAATGATCTTCAAAATGCATTGTGGTTAAGGGGAAGTTGTTACAAGACTACCTTGACTACCTCTAAAGACTACTATCTCCAGGCTTGCCATACTTAAGAGGAACCCCTCTGAAAAGCTATTTAAGTGTGTGCCACTATGGCACAGAAATATGTATGTATAGAAAATGGAGGAAGTTTTCTGCTTGCCCCCTACAGACTTTCAGGGATGCATTAACATCACATAAGGCTTGCTTTAAACCCTATTAAAAAAAAAATCTATAATGCAAGAAACAAGCTAAATGACCTGGTACATAGAAACAACTCGGCAGTCTATCAGTAGCAAAAATGCAGACTGAGAAAAATCTAAAATACACAGCTGCTTGAAGCTGTAAGGTTTTTCACATGGAAGGACACTATCTCGCATACTGGAACAGCCTGAATGCCTTTGAAACTCAGCCACCAAAATAGCAACAGTACAGAGCTATGTTCCACAGAAGGTGCATAGCCATTAAGCACTCTACCTTTCCAGAGGAGATATTGCACTGGAACAAGAAAGGTTAAGATTTATTAGGTGCAGCATCACACTTGCATATCTAAGTGAGAAGGTTTGCATTTTGCCTTCATTTGCTTGCTTTGCCTGTGCTCATTTCAGTTGAAATCCTCCTCTTCCCCCATCCATGGTTTCCTGCACACACTTATTATAATTTCTTGTGGCTTCCTATAGATAAGAGAAAGTTAAATTCCTAAAAATGTCAAAAGCTTAAGTTGATATCAACTCACATATCTAAGACTGATTTGTCTTCATAGAAAAGATGGGATATTCCAGCTCTTCCCCAACTTCGTATTTGAGCAAAGTCCTTCATCTGATTTCACTGTTCTCTTCAGGACTGGTATACTTTTTAACAAGTTAGAGTTCAGATCTTTTCAAGGAGACAGACAGGAGTTTAACAACAAATTTGCATGCTACAGGTCTTACCATTCGACTCCTGAAAGCTCGTATAGAACATGTTTGGAGCACTGAAGTACAATGGTTCCTCTTCTGTTTGGCCAATTTTATAGCTATGCTCTTACAGTTAAAGCAGTGCTCCAGTTTTAATAATCACTTTTACAAAGAAATTGCAATTTCTAAGTCCTGGAAGAAAGGTGCTCTTATACTAAAGCTAATGCACGGTCTCTCAGTCAAAGCTTTGAAACTAAATTTGTCTACCAGTTGTCATCAGTGACATGCTTCAGGAGAAGCCAAGCTCAAGTGGTCATCTGTGACTTTCACCACCCCTGCCCTCCAGAGACTGACATGTTCATACAGGCTGATGTGATTGACAGCGATGGCCAACATGATCATAATGCAGCAGCTAACACGACTCAGTTGCTGGTCTTATTAGATCAGATCAAAAGTTTTTATGATACAGAAAGTCCTTAAAGTGTTCTTTCGATGACAGTTGACTGAGTTTCATCAATATGCAACATTCACCTCCTACATTATGCTGTGGTCAGTGCAGTATACTCTAAAACAGCATGCTTGTCAAGTAGCAATCCCTAGCTTATTGAAATAGACTTTAAAAGCACTTCTCTATCATTAAGATTCCTTTGTTTTGTATCTCTTTACCACAATGACTCATTCCTATCTCCTATTTATTTCACCAGTTATTTATGTCCTTTGATGAAGGGGGTTAACCCGGTTCTAACACTTTCAGAACTTATCCAGGAAGAGAGATTTATCAGAACTCCACATGTCAAGATAAAAAACAAGAGTAATGCCTAAGGGTAGCTAAGGTTTAGAAGGTTTGCTCCTGTATGAACATGCACGTAACCTGTTCAGCTTCTTTCAGAATACTTGATGCTGCAACCAAGCTAATTTGACAGTGACTGATCTTTCTTATTCCCAAGCTTTTTCATCTCCAGTACTCAAGAAGCTACAACATGTGTCTAAAAAGTAAAATTCCTGAGTATTTCTGGAATATACAAGTCTGGGCACAACAGTATCCTTCTTCCCCCTTCACTATTTCACATCTCCTTCCCTTTTGATTCTGCTGCAGGAATTTGCATTACTTTGTACCTTACAACACAAAGGTTATTTTTGCCAGAAAAATAGTATAGACAGTGTAACGTTGTCATGCTTTATTCTATAGAATTATCTAATCACTAGAAAAAAAATAGTCAGCTAGCTCAAGAAATTGAACACACTCAGGAACCTGTTACACTGCAATACACAGTATTCATCATTTTGGCTACAATCACACCAAAAGCCAGCACAGTATCTGCATTACAATCTTTAGCTGATGACTGAACTACATGGTTAGTTCTTATCATTGATTTAGGTACAGAATCCTAGATTGCAGCATGCTCTTTGAGGAAAGCTTTTTATGATGAACTATTAAGTACAAGCTTTGATCCAGTGAAAAATAACATGCCTTACTATGCTTAAGGGTTAGGCTTTAATTCAGAAGCCTTTTAAAATGAATCAAAATCAATTCAGAATGCCAGCACCATATTGCTTGCAGGGAAGTCACATGTAACATTACTTACCATAAGATTTAGATCTCTTCAAGAGATCTAAAGCTGTTTGTCTGCATGCACCAGCAGACAAAATTATCTACATGAGCCAGAAGACAGTTGGACTGATGAGTTAAAAGGGAATGACTATCACATGCTCAGATACTTTGTTACACACTTTAATAATGCCTTTAGGCAATATGTGCTATGATTATATTGAAGCCATCTTCAACCTGGGTCTCCAAGTAATAATTTATATATAAACCTATTAATATCCTCAGATATTTAGAAATTTTCATGAGTATGGACACAGCTGCAGAACACATTCTCAGGTCGAAGACATGAGCAGTTTTAAGACCATGCAACAACACTTATGGATACCAAAACCCCTTTTATTTTCATGATTAATGCTTAACTAAGATGTCAAGTTCTATAGGAGCCCTGAACTGTTACTCTCACACAGGCTAAGCACAGCCCAATCAAAAAAATCACTAAGATTACATCTGGTTTTGGTCTTGTTTTTCAACTGGGGAAGGAACTCTACCCCCTTGGAAACAGAATAGCCTAAACTATCAGATTAGACATAAGAGTCTGGAGTAGAAATTGCAAAATAGTTGTATCTTCCTTTTTTCAATTTTGCTAGGGAAAAACTAGTCAGGAGTTTCACAGAAAAGTACACACCACACTGTAAAACAGGAAAAATACTCCGGTGACAGGAAAAATGTTATTCTTTACTCTATCAGCAATATTAGCACAAGCCTCTGGGATTTATCAGCAGCTCTTAAGTCAGTTTTCACCTAGCAATGTCCAACATACACTAAGGGCAACAATTAAGAGTGAAAAATACTTCTGGATCTTGAAATTAAGGCATGGGTATATTGACAGGACTTCCCATAATGTAAGCAGGTTCTGTCCAAACTTTCTTACAAGGTACAGATAAGTTTCTTCACAGCTTGTTGAAGCCTGTGTGCTTTGCCAAAGCAATGCTACCCCAGTCTCAGACACCAAGGGCTGAGAAGCTGCAGCCTGCCAAACCCTAGGATCCTGATAGTCTCACCTGTTTAACCTTTGGAAGCCCAGACTTGCTAAAATACATCCAGAGTATTGTAGCAGCTTGCACTGATACTGCCAATTGATTTAAAGGAAGTTAAAGCTGAGCTGTAAAAGGAATGCATCAGAAGAGAAAGCTTGACAATATTTTACTTCTCTCCAGAAAAGCAATTAGAAAATATTTTAGTTTGCCCTACAGGCCAGCAGCAGAAAGATCTATGGTGTGTTTCAGCATAAGGCAGTAAGAAGCAGGCTCTTCAGTTTGGGGAATTGCATTTTAAGTGTTTTAGGATAACCTTTAGAGCAGGAAGACGAGAAGCTCATGCACAGCTGATCTGTCACAGGGTTACAGCAGCCACATGTTACGCTTCCTCTTTTCTGAGCTTCCACTTGATAAAGTGTAGAATGCATGGAAACAGTAATTACCAAGTGTTATCCTAGTATCTTCCACCAGTATAAGTTTAAACATAAGCATTTGAAATTAACTCTACATTTTCATATTCAAGAAGATATTCTGAACATGGTGGAGAGCAATGAAGAGAGCTGCAGGTTGATATTGGGGCTTCGCACAGAACTAGAAATGCAACACTAACTTGAGATGATTAAGGAGTTGAGGACACAGACTTCTTATAAGACCATAGCAAAACAGCAGCATAAGCAAAGTTAACCATGATAGGTATACAGTTGGAGTCTAAGACAGAGGTGTTAAAGATTAGCTTTGAATTATATGAAGGAAAGGAGTGACATGCAGTTCGGACATGCGAACAAGGCTTTTCTGCTTCCATGTGCTCGAAGTATCTTTTTGATACACAAACCCATGATTTAAATGTAGAACTAAGCGTAACAGAAGTCTCATTCCATTGCTCCACATTGCATGGACACAAGTTACTTTTAAATTGAGTGACTCCAAAAATACAAAGTCTGACCATACTTCAAGGACAATTTTAGCTGAGTTACCTTTAACTTGTAAAGCGGGCTTACTAAACACAACGTGCTTGGAAAAAATATTTATTTTCTCTAGAAGCATTATGGAGCCATAACCATGAATGAATTTAACCTATAGTCATAACCAAAGCCACAAGCTCCCAGGCAAACAGGTCAGGAGGCACAGTATGAGCAAGAACCCTCTAGGAGCCCTGGAGCCAGCAAGCACAGCAGCTTTTTGAGGACTGCTGTAAAATCCTGGGCCAAGCCAAGAGCCCCACAACATCAGCTAACAGGAGCACACACAGAGCCTATAAAAAGTCAAAAGCTTCACTCCTACATCTAGAACTCCCTAAACTTATGCTTCAAACACAGACAAGAAGGGTTACAGGTAACAGGGGGAAGAAGAAAAACACGGAGATAGACTTCACGGTCAAAATACACTCTCCTCCGCAGAGGCCGGGCCTCAGGACTCCAGGCAACCGGGTTCACGGGTCTCTGCCCCTCGGGGCTCACCCTGCAGAGACGCCCGGCCCCGGCCCTTACCTGCTATATCCCAGAGCTGCAGCCGCACCAGGGTCTTGCTGTCCCAGTTGATAACTTTGAGCGCGAAATCCACCCCGATGGTGGCCCGGTAGTGCTGGGAGAAGAGCTGGTGCACGTACCGCTTGATAATACTGGTTTTACCCACGCCCAGCTCCCCGATCACCAGCACCTTGAACAGATGCTCCCGGCACTCCAGCACGCCGGAGCCCGCTCCTTCCCCGCCGGCCATGCTCGGCCCTCCCGCGGAGCGGAGCGGAGCGCTGCGGGGCCCGGCGGGGAGGCCGGGCTGCCGGGGCCGCGGCTCTCCCGCCTCTAAACTTTCCCAGCTGGAAACTTTGCCTCCAACTTTCCCCAGCCGACTCCCCGCTGGGCCGGGCCACGCCGAGCGGAGAAGCGAGCGGGGGAAGACGGAACGGGACGGGGAGAAAGAGGGAGGGAGGGAGAAGGGAAACCCCGCAACCACCTGACTGCAGTCACAGGACGCGGAAACTCCGCAGCCTTATAAACCCCCCGGGGAGGGGCAGGAGGAGGGACCTGGCCCGCCCCGCTGCTCCGGGATACTGGGGGGCGGGCGGCAGGAGGGGGTCCCTGGCGCCCCTTCGGCTTTTTCGGTTCCTCGCCCGGCCGGGATGGGCTGTCCGTGGGGCAGCCGGCGGCGGCCGTAGCGGGAGCCGAACGTCAAAAGCAGGCTCATGCCGAGGAAGTTTCAGCTTTATGCCGGTGGCATCCTCTGCCCCGTTTTGCTGGTGATGGCAGCAAAGTTTTCCCTTGGCAAAGCCTCGGAAGCAATGTAATGTCTGAAAACATTAGAGTTTTCTCCTCTCTGTTTGGCAAAGCATGTTATGGCAAAGAAGTTCATGAGACAAACAGAGCTTGATCTGTTTGGTCTGCTAATAGGAGCACTTCAGTAATGCACACACGCATCCACAGTCTCCTACCCATTACTGGGCTTGCTGGCTTGCCCACCTGGAGCCAGCCTGGGGCTCTGTGAGCGCAGGATGTTTGCGCCCAGGCTGCCTCCCTGCACTTGCACGCCGTGCAGTAAGGCCTGGAACTGCCCAGCGGGGAAGGGCGGTGCTGAGCTCACCCTCTGCAAACATGCCAAGGGCAGAGGCAAGAGCAGTGACGCAGCGCAGGCCGTCATGCATGCAAGGCTCAGGTAACCAAGGAAGAAATCACTTCCTCATCTGGAGCATTTCCCATCAAACACCTACAACTAAATTTGGTTCCCTCCTGTTCCTAAATTAATCTAGCAAAATATTTTTTATCACCCTCTGGTTGTTTTAAAAAATACATCAGACAATGAACAGATACATTGTTAAAACCCAACATAACATAAAACCCAACATGTTTCCTGGCCCTGGGACCACATAGTACCATGTATGCAGATTTTAGGTGCTGGGGAAAAAAAAAAAATCAAAAAACATATTTGCTAACATGCTCTCCAAATGGAACAACCCCAGATGGATGGATTTGTGCAGCTAAGTGGTACAGTCTTAGTGCTGTAGTGTTCAGTTATGGTGTAAATTCCTTAACAGCTATTTGGTGCTGGAGATGCATGAGGACTGCTCTGGAAGTGAAATGTTACGTGACTGTCTAGACAGCGTGTGTGTGTCCAAGTCATGAGCCCAAGCGAAGATCCAATTAGGAGTGAAGGGATGCCTCCAGTGGGAAACAAAGTAGTGGTTAAAACATCTGGTACCTGATCTCGCAAACAATCATCAGTTGCTCCTGATTTTATAATACTTTATTGCTTACACTAATTCCTTTGTTACGCTTTAAATTAGTGGCTTCAGTAAAACAATCCAGACTTCCTCAGTTGGCTTGGAGTGTGCTTACTTCCATGTCACACAAAGATGATGCATGCAGTGTAGATGGGAGTGGGTAAAGAGAACAGCTGTTTGGGAAAATAAGGTAAATAAAAAAAAAAAGCTAGAGTTGTTGGAGAAAAGTTGTATTTAGAGATCTAGGGTTAAATTTATTAATTTAAGGTATCATGCTGTACTAAGACAATTATTCTACTCATTATTTACTTTCCAGCAGAAGTAACAACATCAGAATATAAGCTAAGGGAAGACTGTTGCTCGAAAATTAGGGTTTTTTTTGGGGGGGGTGCAGGGCGGCACAAGGTAGCACAGGCTCTCAAGAGATGAGATAAACAAAGAATGCCATTAATTGGGAGGCTGAAGATGGATGTGAGACACCTTATTTCAGTTATATGCACTTTGGTGACTATGGGTTCTGGTAAACCACTCTAACTGTACCTAGACTGATGTCTGTCTGTGTGCACAGCTATGGTCCATTCAGATTGGGGATTTGGCTGGTGTGCACTGAAGATCTCTCCCCACATAGGTGCTGAAGTTTGTCTCCTTGCAAAAATCAAGGTGGGATGACAGTGAATCCATGCTCCGGTAGGGATGTGGCTGGGATCTAACATGAATGCAGAAGGCCAGTTCTTCAGCCTTAGATGTAGTCTTCGTGTCTTCATTCCTTACCTGTTAGATGGTGATTATAGTACTTCCCTACCCTACAGGAGAGTTGTGTTAATTGATTGCCAGGCACATTCTGACATTATATTGTATATGGTGGAATGCTTGCTTGTTCTAATTGCAGGCTTCTCATATCATTAGATAATTGTTTTTCCTTGCATAGACGGAGTAGAAATTTTAGGCATTTCCTACCATTTGTTAGGCCAGCCTACTACCCTCTTTATCTCACGTGCCATAGAAATTCATTACTCCCATTACTTTCTTCATTCCTCCTCCTCATCTTGTAACAGTAGGGAACATATACCAGATCAGATAACTAAGTGAGCAAATATACTAGTGATAGTAAACTGAATATGAGTACTTCAGTATACTTGAAATTTGGTAGCAACAGCACAAAAGAAGCCTGTAGATTAATTTTTTCCTCATTTATTGATTTTGAGCAATTAGGACCAACATCAAAACCAAAGAAGTCTATAAAAGTCATGATCTGTTCACAGAAGAGTCACTAACAGAAACAAGGGCAAAATGTGACTGATAATTTTTCCATGATTAATAGTTTGATCACTTCTAATTACCTTACAGCATGCCAAACATATGGATCTTGCCTGAACTAATAATTTGCCTTAATTTTATTATTATTCATTTTGTTCAGGCTGGCTGATATCTGTGTGGAACAGCTTGTCAAAATTCAGTCATTTGCAGTCCTGTTATTACTGTTCTGTCTCTCTCTGGTGCAGTATAATCAACCATGCACGAGGTTACAAAATAATGTATAATCACCACCTGCCTAGTGCAGGATAGATAATCTTTATACTGTGTGCTAAATTTTGCTGTCACTTGGTCTTTTGCTTGTAATTCTATTTATGAACCGACTCTTTTTTACCAAGTTGAATGTTGGCAAAAGTCCTCTATTGAACAAGGATTGCTGGCATCATGGTATGATAAGTGAGATTACATTATTAAACTTTACCTTCAGTTACCTACACTGGGAGACCAAAAAAAGGTTATTATTGTGCTATTTTAACTAGCTTATCTGGGTGGTTGCCTTTAAATAATATGTCTGCTTCATATTTCAAATAGCAACTGTAAAAGTTTTTGTTTGTTTGTTTATGTTTTTTTGTTGTTTTGTTTTGGGGGTTTTTGTTTTGTTTTGCCTTCCCCCCCGCTCCTCCTGCATTGGAGATGTCAGGAATGAGGAAGACAAAATGTAAATCTTACCAAACAGGCTTTTGGCAACCTCTCAGCCTGAAGGCTGGAGGCTGGTCTGAATGAAAACTAGCTATTTTTTTATAGTTGCTCTTTGCTGTTATTAGCCTTCCCATCCACTGGGGTTCTTTGTTAAATTAGCGGTTTATCAACATGCAGTTTATCCCCTCTCCCTCCCCCTCCCCTGGGTTCGAGGAACTCGTTACTCACTGGAAATGCTTCAGAACTTTTGGTGGCCTAGTGGCCATTACACAATGAATACCAAAGGACTGGTAAAATAGCTTTGCCAGTAAGATGACATTGTAGCTTCCTTTTTGCTGATCCTTAATGACTTTTTGTATCTCTCTTCCTTCAAGACTGCTTCTTCTAATCTTTCCCATGTTAGTCTATCCTCCACTTCCTCTACAACATTATTTTGCCTTATCTCCCTTCTATTTTCATCATACCAACTGTTATTCTTTAATACCTTCCCTATTTGTCTTTTTTTTGGTTTCTATTTTTATTTCCTCTTCCCTTGAAAGCTGTTTACCTCACCTCAGTTTAGGCCTTCTGGTTTTTGGTTTTTTTTCATGATTTCTCCTTTTCATATTCATCTTTCCATTCATATGAGCTTTTTCTTTTCTGAAGCAAATAAGGAATTCTTCATGTTTCTTCTTGTCAGCCCTTCAGCAAGGAAGGGACAGCAGCAGGTTCAGCCAGTTAGTCAGGCCTGGAAAGCTGCAGGAGGCATATTATTGCCTGAAGCGCAGGGGTGTGGTTTTTTTTACTCTCCCCAGTAGTTGCAATAGAATTGAAATTCATAGCTGAAGGGGTGCTGTGAGCAGCTGGAAAAGTGGATGAAGTATGGCACATGGAAGATTTCTCCGTATCCATATGAGGGAGCGCAGCTGCTTGGCCCCCATGACTGAGGAGATTTGCATGCTGTGTTACCTCTCTCCATGTGCTTTTCTGATCAGGTGGAGGATGGCCAGAACACTTGCTCTGCTCCATATAGCATTTCCCGACAGTCAAAGGGTAAAAAAAAAATCTGTGTTGTGAAAGAGTATTGTTATAACAGACAGATTGTACTGCCTGGAGCAGTGCTGGTGACTGAATGCTTTCTTTTACCAGTGTTTTTCTGGGGAAATGTCCCAAAGTACTACTTTTAGTGATAGTAACATACAAAAAGTAGAGACCAAGGTAAGCATGCAAGGCTGAGGGTCTGTTGGAAAAATACTGCTATGGCCGAGTAAAACACTGGACAACAAAGCATATAGACAAGAGGACTGAATTAAAGTTACACAAAACTTATATATGAGTTTACGGTCTACAAATGCATGCTTAGTTTTCGCCCACTGAAAATATTCTCCATCAATTGTATGAGAACACCCATGCACAGAAAGCTAAGATTATATTTATTAGCTTGTGTGGGGCTTCACTTCCTACAAGGCGATATGATATACTGTTGTCTCCTGACCATGAATTTAACGGTATTATGTGGATTTGAACTTGTAACATACACACAGCCTCCATATAGGACAATTCTACTGATACTTGAAAGATGTAGTTGTGGAAATACAGATACTGTGTCTGTGTCAGTTGTAAAATGTATCCTGGATGCCTGCAAGCAAAACTATTATTAGACAACCACAAATATATATTAGAAAATCTAGAAAAAGGAATGTTAAGATTTTATTAAAACCCATAAAATAATGGTCTATACAATGAAGTAATGGACGAATGCTTCTGTCTAGAAGAGGAACAGAAACAAGCCATAAGGAAGTCACATCAAACAGTGACATTTGCCAGTCTTTGGCAAATGTCTGGAGTGAGCCCTGATGATCCCAGACAGAGACATTTTTCACGAGGCCTGATGGTCTTGCAGAGAGGATAAGATATTCCCCCTCAGATGAACTCATCTGTAATCTATGCAAATAAATGTTGCAGAGCTTGGACTTCCATCTTCACATGGCAATCAAGTGTACTTGTTCCTCTTCTACAGGCTTCCTGTTAGCCAAATTCCGGGCTATGCTTGTTTTGTTGTTAATTCTGTTCTTTTGAAAAGTTTTCTGTGCCTTTGTGTTAGTCAGGAGGTGAGTGGATACAATACTGCTTGGGCTAGAAGAGGGCCTCAGAGACTCTCTTGTCTTCTGGCTGTGACTGCAACACATGACATGAGGGCAGGCGGTAGTGAAAATGCTGAAGATCTGCTGAATTCTTCCTTGCCTTCTTTTGGTACATCTATATCTAGTTAGACAACAGAATGAGAGAAACAGCATTTGAATTCTCTCCACTGCAAATATTTATTTTTTTCCTCTTTGCACATGAGAATGGTAAATCTTTTGCCTTCATTATCAGCACTCCGAAGAAGATAATTGTTCAGTACTCTAGTATTGAACCAGTGCAGTGCTCCTCAAGAGGGTCATTGGCAAGCATATTTGTGGCAAAATAGGAGTACTTGTAGAACATCATTGTAGGTCTGAAGACTGAGGGCCAGGAGGGAGGACAGTGGTTGACTGCAGTTCAGTGAAGGAAGACAGAGAGGGAAGGATTATTGTACACTATTTCTTCCCTTACTAGCTGTTCACTCTAGTTTGTTAGGGGTCCTTATTTCCTCAGATTTCCCCAACACCTTTTCCAACATTCACTAGTCATCCCCTTATTGTCCTCAGTACTCCCAAGCCATGTGCTAGGAAGGGAACACCCGCCCTTACTTTCCATCCACAGTGCCTCCACCTGATCTCTTCCGCAAAGTCAGGGTTATTTTGATATCAATATAGAAGACCAGGGAATGGCCTACCTGATGGTGATTAACTAATGGCACCTCCAGTCAAATATGAAGACTGTGAGCAGCTGAAGGAAGGGGTGAGGTGAGAGAGTTTACTATAGCAGCAACTGGTGGCATCTCCAGCTGGACAAGGGCGGACTGTAGTACGTGTCGATGAGGCAATATAATGTTTTGTATCATTCTTATATAAAATCCTTATTGTTCTTAGCTTATCTTGGTTGACAAGTGTACTGTTCCTGTACCACAATTAACAATATCTGCAGCTACAGAAGTATGACTAAAGATGTAACTTGGAAACATAGATACCAAATTACATAGAGTGACAAGAGTGAAAACTGGATGCTAATGTAAAGAAATCCACATTGATCCCCACATTTCATTTTAATTAGTTAAAATTTATTTCATTTATAACAACTCTTCCAAGCAGCATCATTTGTTGTATCTTACACATGGAGCAAAGTAGAAAAACTGAAATGAAAAGTGTTCTGTGACATTCTTTAAACTACGTAATACTAAGTCCCCATTCTGCTTACACACCTGAACAAGTGCAGAACTTCAGACATCGTGAGTCATCCCATCCACCTCACTTTCTAGAGGTTATTCATGTGCACAAGCTTTCTCACATGCATCCAGCTTCTTAGTTTTTGTGGTGGGACACAGAATGGAAAAAAACAGTATTACATCACACCGGAAAATATAGACTATATGCATGTAAACATAAATATACATCATACTTGTTCGGTCATCGCAGGTTCAACTGAAAATGTAGATACTTTCCATTGCATTCTTTGCTACACAGTTTCACAGCTATGACAGGAGAGATGAAGATGCCCTTTCTTTTCTATATTCCAATTCAAAAAGGCAAGCTTATCTGACAGAGATTTTGAATTAAACTAATCGTACTTACTGTATTTTGTGTTGGCCTCACTGCTATTCTGTGCCTTAAGCAGACCATGAGCTCATGCAATGCAGCACATCATATTACAAACAAAGTAAATAGTAGCTTCAGTCTAATTTATGTGGAGATCATGATGGAATTTAGGTTGTAACTGTGTGTCTTTCTTACAGCTGATTTTAACTGACAGTTGCTAAAAGTAATGTTTGAACTGAGGTGTCTAAGAGGCCCCTGACCAATTTTAAGAGTTTTTTGTGGGTATGTGAAGTTTGATTTGTGCTACCCCTGCGCTTCTCCTGTGTCAGTTTTCAAGATCCTGCTGACAAGCATGGGAGTTCAAACCTTTCCAGACAAAAAAAAGCTTTTCCCCTTGACCTGGTACAATCATATTTTCCCCTCTAATTTATTATTGAGAAATGGCTGAACGGCTCTTGCTGACAAATTTTAGAGGTTTTCAGCCTGAGCCAGATACCTGGCATGAATAAGGTTTCCTTAAGTTTCAATCAGGCTAAAGAACAATAATGGATATTCCCAGCCTTCATTACTGGGAAAGCTATTAGCTCCTGCTGCAATACTATATCATCCTATCCCCACTGCTCCTCATTTCTGTATGTATTTGAATAACAGTTTTATAGGTTCGCCACCATTTTCAACCATTAAAAAAAAAAAAGTCCTATCTGTTTCCACATTGGTGTATTCTCTTCATCTGAATGTTCTATCTGAGATTCTTACATCTTTAAAGACCTTCAGGCTTGATGTATCTACATAAGCAAAATGTATTTTGCTAATCACATTAGCTTTTTTTTTCAATCAGTGGTCTTTAACGGAAAGTGTGGAAATAACGTATTTAGAATGCAAATATAGTGTGTGACTACTATGATTGTGTGAGAATGAAGCTGGGTTTAATTCTGCAATTGCTTTACCTGTATTTGCAGACAGAACAGTCTTCAGGTTCATCATTCACTGAGAAAAGCACTTTTTGTGTGTGTGTGTGTGTGTGTGTGTGTGTGTACAGGATTAGAGTGTCCTTGAAGCCATTTTCTTCCTTGAATGTGCACTCCATCACAATGCTCCAGTTCTTGACCTGGCCCAGGCTGTATGTGCCTTGTTTGCCAGATCCTGCCTGAGGAGCAGCACCGCTCAGTCCGTGCAGAGCTGGCAGCCGGCGAAGGGGGGCCGAGCACTTTTGCCAGCTGGCTGATCAGCTGAGGGACAAGGACAATCACTTATCTATCCTTGCTCTGGTCAGCTCCCAAGACATTCTTGTCCTTCAGACTGGCATGACTCTTGGGTCAGTGCCAATTTTCATCACTGTACTGCTGAACTATGCACATTTTGCTCCTTTTAGCTATGGTCGTTTATCATTTTTCCATAATTTTATTTTTGTTTGTGGGCTCATCTAAAACACCGGTGCCTATTTTCTGCATTGTTAGCAATAGACAGTTAAACATAAGCTACTGTCAGTTTGGTCTACTTAAGCTGCAGCATTATTTTCTCACTCTCTATTTATTCTATAGATACCTCATGGCCTACACATCTCTAACATGTCTGAACAAAAAAGAAAACAAAGAGCTCTCTCTAGGCAGAAGTCCTGGCAACTGAATATTGCAGAATCACAGAATATTAAGGATTGGGAGGGACCTCAAAAGATCATCTAGTCCAATCCCGTGTTTAATGCTTATGATATACTCTTCTAAAAGATAGATGCAGGATTTTTTTCAAAAAATTATTGCACATTTACCCATACATAATGTCTCAAAAGCCCAGGTTCTCTGTGGGGTTTTTTTTGTTGGTTTGTTTTGTTCATTAATTTCCATAGCTAGTGAGAGAGGTGAATTAATTAAACAAATTAATAAGCCCTGACCCATATCAGATCAGGATATTTGGAATTTCTTTTCAAGCTGAATAACAATCAAGCTGAACATTAGGATGTAATTGTTGCTAATTCCATGAGCAGCAATGAGCAAGGAAAAGGGCATCTGGCTTATTGTCTGTTATCAAGTTATACTGGAGATTATTAATGACTGATTATAATTTGCTGGCTTGCAAACTACTCCCAAGAGAGAACATAAAACTGCCACTGGGTTACATATTTAGGTTTTAGGATTGTTCCTCCGATTGGACAACTTAGAATGAAATTATAATTTTTATCTCACTTTCCATCTCACCACAGTAACACGAGTTACGTTGCAAATCTCTCTACTTCCAAATACTTTGCTTTGTGAGCACAGTCTGTTTATGTCAGACATAATATTCATAATATTCTCAGACTTTACACTTCATATCATTCACAAGCAATTAATTCAGCACAAACAGCCTATGAACAAGCTTTTGATTTGATCCAAGGTTTTCAGGAGACATTTGTCTCTAAGCTTCCTAGAGGTGACTAATCACTTGATTAGAGGACAGCAATTGCCTTCTAGTGTAGGAATCTGGAAGACAGCAAGTGTTTTCCTAGGGTTCTTTGGACGAGGGAAGAAGCTTTCATTCCAGAGTACTTCAGCTCAGCATAACTGATTTTGCTTGGGCAGCTTAGAGATGCCAGTGAAATTTAAAAAGATGGCAAGTATGGTGAATTCTTAAAATTGGACTGAGCAATGCTGCAAGGAAATCTGGAAGAAATAGGATCTATTAAATTACTACCAATTTTCAAGAAATTAAAGAGAAGACAGACAGACAAAATAGGGAGAAAGAGAAGACAATGTGCAGAGTTGTGCCTGATTTCAGAACCTTCAGTTTCAGAAAGTCATCACATCATAAAGAGAGCCCCAAAACACACAAATCAAACTAGGCAGAACCACAAAAGAGACACAGACAATTGTAGCACATTCACAACGAAAGCAGGAAGGCAAAAAGAAAAGGCAAAAAGAAAACTTCATCACAGATTCCTCAAAAAACTTACTATGTGTGTCTGGCCCTCAGTCCTAAGTCATCTCTCATTTCTAGGAAGGCACCATGGTGTGAAATGTCAAACCAATATCCCAGAATCTCTGTTTTTGTTTTATTTCCAGCTGCTACTAACATGCTGCACAATGCCAGAAAAGTCATACACTCTTTCTGGTCAAGGTTCATCATCTACAAAATAAGAATAATTACATTAACTTTGGAAAACTTGAGATGAAAACCTATCAGTTAAGTATACTTTTATAATTATTAGTCTGATGCATGACTGATGACGAAGAGTCCTTAAGTTCATATGTAATTTTTATAAAAGAGAAAAAAAATTTTGTAGCTTAAAATTAAGTATTTCTACTGATTTTTCTATCAGTACCTATTTATCTTACTTCAATTCCTCTTTGAATTCTTTTCTGCTATTTTCTCCTGCTAAAATATTCTACTAAAGAAACTTAACTTCTCTAAGTATCTTCCTAAGATACTGTCTAAAGTTTACGAACCAGGCACAATCAATCTGTCATTTAATTTATAGGAACAAAAAGTTCCTGACTACTTCAGAAATGCTGCAGTCTGTGGTTTGTTCCCTCGTTTGTTTAATCTAATCCTCTAACTACTGGTAGTGATGTCAACAATTTTAATGCTGTCTAACCACTTTTGTCGTAGAGATAGTTCTTACATGTTAACTTGGTCTGAAACATGCACACAGAAAATTCAGTGGGATAAAGTATGGTGGACCACAGAGCGCAAACCCACTCCTTTCCATGCTGTTGCATCTCTGTGTCTGTGACTTGTGTCTGTGATGGAGATACTAAGTTCTTCACACATGGCTTCCAGATGATGGACATTTTCTTCCCAACAACAAGCTGGCTGGTTGTAGAGCTCAGGTATCAGCTCTTTGGAGCTACTGTTGCATTTTCCTACTGCAATAGATGCAAAACACCAAAGAATTCAAAAGAACCCAGTTCTTGGCAGAAGGAAACGCACTTAAAGAACTGAGTTACAGATTGCATAGATAGAAATGCCTTTTAGAACTGAAGGTGTTTATTTAAAATGTCTCATATAACATGTTCTTGTATGTGTCCTGCAGATCAGAGAGCTTTTCTCCCAAAATTGGTTCTCAAATGTGAAGTTTTAAGAACCACAAACAGTCTTTTCAAATAGCAGCTTGTCACATGACATATCATAGACACCAAGGGAGGGTTTTTTTCTTTTTCTCCTAATTGAAAACATTTCTTCTGGCAGCTTCTTATAAACTACTTCAAAGAAGTCTTTTTTTTTTTTTTTTTCCAGTTGACCTACTGTTATTCTTCTTCCCTCCAGAAAATTACCCAAGATGTTTGAAATTTGAAGAGTTTGACCTAATAGCAATTTTGATTTTTGAAAAAAGTAATGTATTTCAAGAGTTCTGATTTTAGTTTCAATGATTCTTTAGTTTATATCTCTCAACTACAGCAAAGATCTATTTATAAAGGGCTGAGGACTGGAGTAAATTTAGTAGTTTTTGAAAACTACAAGACTAACAAAACCCAGTCTCAGTCCAACAGAGTACTTAGGATATGCTTAGTTTCAAACATATGAGTTGGTGTAGGAAAGCCGAGGTGATAAATTAGACTCATGCCTCACAGCTAATGTGTTTAAGTGCTTTATTAAATGACTACTGAGAGAGCAAAGTCTACAGGTTTCCTACACAGGTTGGCCACATGCAGCAATAGGAGTTTCTCCCATGCAACTCAACTCCTGGATTGAAGAACCCATCATCCAGTGATCTCTTAACCTCTTTGTTTAATATACCAACAACTGCTGCCCATTGTACATAATGCAAATTCTAACCCCGTTGTGTCATTTTGGTGGATATTTTTCAGTGGACTTTTTTTTGCACAGTACAATTGACTGAAACTACATTTTTAGATATTTAAGAAATAATATTCTGTTTGAAAAGCCAAGCATTCAAAGTTATGAAATGCCAGAAGTGGGGCTGCCCATCCAGCCTTAATTTGGCACCATATATGTGCCAGTCCTTGATAACACAACCATATTCTTCCCCTGTTCCCAGCTTCATTCAGTGTAGTGGAGTAAGCTTACAGAATCCAACATCTGTTCACTGTTTTTATCCTTGCTACTTAACTAATGGTTACAATATGGAATGAATGCAGAATTATTCCTTTCCTCATGATCCTTTCTTGAGCATTTCTCACAACAGCACCCAAATGAATTGTAAACTTTATTGATTATATCTCTGTTATGAGACAAAATGCATCTTACCTCCATTTACTGTCCATGGAAGTGGAAAAAAATCTCTCTCTGGAGGCCATGAGAGGAATCAATGGCAGAACTGGAGCTGGAATTCAGGGCTCAATCCAGTGCTTGTTCTGCTAGATCAACCCACTTTCCTCTGGGAACTGCCAAGCAGCCTTGGCTGTCATCGATTTTATACCTTCGAGCATTCATTATGCTTGTTCACACTCACTAAAAAAGCACAACCAGAAAATAGAAACCCAAACAGGCAAAAAAGGTTCTGTCCCTGAAGGAACAAAACCAAATACCTAAATTAAACAAGCTTTTCAATGAACCAATGGAACTGAATGAAGTTGCATCTTTTCATTGTCCTAATGCTTCTGCCTTCTCACTTCAGAAAACTCAGAACATGCTGAGGAAGACACCACTCATGCTAGGGATGGCATGGAGCTGTGCTTGTCCTGATGTCAGGCCAGAGCTGGTGTGACCACTGATGGACTGGTGCACTGCTGCCCAACTGGATGCAGGGTGGACAAATTTCACGTGCTTTCCTGTGGTGAGATTTGGGCATGTACCATAAATCCAGTTCCTGACTTTTTTGAAACATAATATTACTTAAGACTGTAATGTTGCTTCCCCTTTCTCCATCTGTGCATGACTGAAATGAACCAGTTTCTTCAACACCTGGTATGGAAGGGACTGATGGGCAAATGAACATGCAGACCATGTAAACACCTAGGCCATCTTTCCTTGGCAAACCAGAAGCAGTATCCATTTCCTACAAAACATCCTCAACAAGAGGAGGGTTTCTAGCTCTGAGAAGACAAAAATACCTTCAGTTACATAAAGAGGATTTGCTCTTTCAGCCACCTTTACATGAATGCTGTTCAGATACTTGCAGGGATAATGACAGTATAAAATCTTTGAGTAAGTAAATAAAAGTAAAGAGTTTTCTTTCACCTCTTATGATATTAAACTAGACAATAGAGTGCTAATGTTTTTCAGACACAAAAAAATGACATAAATCAGTTTTTAAAAAATCAATCTAGAAACTAAAAGCTCTACACTTTAATACCCATCCTTGGTGTCATGTAGTTTCTTTAGATGCTCTGAGAAAATATGACTGGTGTTTATTATGATTTAGTTCAGGTAAGCTTGTTAAAGAATAAAGGTAAAATCTCCTATGGTAATCTCTGTATGATAATCATAGAATCATAGAATGTCCTGAGTTGGAAGGGACCCACGAGTCTCATCAAGTCCAACTCCTGTCCCTGCATATGACAACCCCACAATAAATGTATGGTGATCCTTCATTTTTTTGCTAAAAGGTCTTCCTCAGTATGTCTGGAATGCATAGTTTTTGAAGGAATTTCAGAAAATTGAGCCATTTCCTGGATTTGTCTAGAATGCACGTGTTTATGGCATAACAGATCAGCTGCATAATTAGTAAACCCTTCATCTTTTTTGGAAGCAGATAATTGGGTTTGATGTGGTATGTGCCTCAGAGATTTTTCAAATGAGACTTTAAAACTTAAAACTAGATCATATATGCTTTGATTTGCAGGCATTTTGAGCAACCCTAATGTCTGCATACAAGGAAACTTGGGCCTTTAGCAGAGATTCGCAACACATCAGAACAATTCAGTGTGAAAGACATCACAAGAAGTGAAGTCATCTGCACTTTCTCCTGGTTCATCATTGACTAGCAGGTCCGTTTGCTGTGTATCTCAGGCTGTGCTCACTGTTCTTCCAAATAGTTCGCCATGATTAAAAATGCCACTGAATTATCATAGAATTGGTTTCTGAATTTAAGTGCTCTTGTGCCATTAGATTTTGCCCAAAGTTTGGATGAAAACTCATCATCTCTGCCTGCCTTAAGCTATCACCACATTACACCTCTGTTTTCCATTTACATCCTCATTCCATGAGAACTCTAAACAGCTGTGAGAATGATTTGGGGGCTTCTGGTATCTACTACAGTATTCTGAACAGCCCAAAAATGAAATACTTAAATCATTGGTTTTTTAAGTTAGTGTAGCCCGTGTATAAAGACGGTAAGTAGAGATTGTGGCATACAATTAAACCTCTTTAATGACATCCACAGAGGTCTCAATGGAGAAGCACCTCATAGAGGTGGAAATATTTGTAGTTACAAGGGGAAATTACTGGTGTTGTAACTGCTGAGAACTTGCACATAGAGGAGAGACCAAGGAAGGCACTTCCCCTATGCTACCAGGTTCACAATCTAAACAAGGCCAATGGACAAGTCGAGCAGAATTATATAGTGATTCTAACATAAAGCATGTTGTCTATTAATGTATTTTGCTTTGTTTTGTATTTCACAAATGAATAAAAACTCACTCTTAAGTGAATTTGGCTCATGGATATAATATTAAAAAGGGAGTTCTAAAGAGGAAACGCTCCCAAAGATTTAAGGAGCATATTATTGAGAGAGAGATTGTACAATAGTTGTGGAAGCATTTAGAAACATTCCCACACAGCATGACATGCTGCTAGGTTGTTATTCCGTGACAACTCTCCCTATTTGCTCTGAAACAAATCCTTTCTACAGCTAATGAACAAGTTGTGGCTGTCCTTTATTTTTGCCTCTCCTTTCTGCTAGGAAGGACTAACGGGACTACGAATTACTTCTGTTGTTGAATTACGGACCTTGCTTGATGTATTCTTTCTTACTTGACAATGAGCTTCTTGAATTGTAAGGTTGCTGTGAAATGTAATGAGCAGATATGAAACTTCACGCCAGAGGATCTAATTTCTTTCTGTAATCATTCATTTCTACTCTGCAAGCTTTTGCTTGTACACCATGGTTCTCAGTTTGTTACCCTTAAATTAAAAACAAGCCTGCAGGGACCTGTTTCTGTTTAATAACGATCTGAGTAAGATGAGTCTTATAAGGTGTAAGAAGTCTGTAAAGAGTGTAAATATTTCTCACATTCCAGTTCTTCTCTGTAAACTAATCACATTTCCTTATTTTACTTGTTAGAAGATGTAGTTCTTTGAATGAATCAATTACTCCCTCTGTTCTAAAGTGATGAACCTTGTTCTTAATTTAAAACCACTTACACTACAATTTCCACCAAACGATGTGGGACAGTAAAGATATCACATCTAATTGCAGAGGCACAAACCATTACTTATATGGCTCAGGGCCCCTGATTTCACAAGCTTCTTTTCCACCCTTTTTGAAGTTCACTGCAAGACATTCACAGTGTCTCAGTTTTTTTCTGGTATTCTGACATCTTCTCACTATGACCTGACTTACAGAAGACTGAAGTGCCAATGACATATCTAATTATCATGTTATATCACACATTATAATTTTATTACCTGTGTTCAAAGTTCCTGTGCACACATCCAACTGTTGAGTTGTAGTCGAGAGCCAGGTGAGGAGAGGCGTAATATTGTTAACTATTTTCCATATTAGAACTGTCAGGCAATGGTAATTCTTCAAACATCAAAACAGGTGAAAGTAGACTTGTGCCTAAGCATTATGAAATACAGGAAATTATAATGCATTTTCATTCTAACACCACTTACATACCTCCTTTTCTTTTTTTCCCCAAGAACCAAATGATGTTCCTGCAAAAAGCAATTGCAATGGTAATGAGGCACCAGTTTTCTCCCATCTTTCTCATCTTTTCTCCTGAAAGTATTATGACAACTTTTGGTTTTTTTAGACTATTTTGAGATATCTTGAGTCTGGAGTTCAGATTCTTTTTCCTACTTATTGACAGTGTACACAAAAGGGTATTCTCACCCGCATTAAAAAAAAAAAGACACAGAATCTCCAGATAGGAGCCAGGTTCTGCTTTTATGATCAACTGTAGCAAACCCAACACATTTATAATTTCTTTTTACACATTAGACAAAAAGTGCTCTTTGTCGTTTATTTTTTCACCATTGGTTTTATGACTTTATTTGCACAGCTGTATTGGTTTTGGCTAAAGGGAGGATGTCTGATTAATAAAGATCTTTTCTAAACTACTATTCTGCCTCCCTGACCTCACCACATCTCTTGCTATTGGCCAAAAAATCACAAGGATCTGCTGTTGTGAGTTCAGCCATTGCTTTGCTAGACAGCTCTCAATGTAGAAATACTTGAACAGAGCATTTGAAGAAAGCATTTGACTTCTTAACGGGATAAGTTATAGTTTCACAGAGATCAGGTAAAATACTTGACAGTTTTTCTGAGAATGACTAATCAATTTTGGTTGCTCTTTTTACAGGCTGACTTAACTCTTTTACTGTGAACTACCAAGGTTAAGGACAGATTCTGTGGATGTGTCCAGGCTGAACGCTGCTCCTTTGGAGGGTAGGTCTAGTGTGAACTGCACAGAGGACCACTGTCACTTGGTGCTGCAAATTGTTATGTCACCTTACTGGATGACACTATGCAACCAGGCCCCTTGGCAGATCTAGCTGTACAGAAGGAAGACAACTTTTGTCAGCTCTACTTATGTTGTGTGTGTAGCTGATGTAACCAGACCAGCAGGGAAGCTATTCATATATGCTAAGTTTCCACTCAGGGGCTTTGCAGAAAAAGCCTTGTTCACAATTCAGAATTTTTGGTATTGCTTCTCCCATAAAAATCTGGGTGCGTGAAATAATGACTGTCATGTATAATCAGATATTCACAAAATAATGTTTGTATACATCAAGCCATCTGTTCTGATAAGATTTTTCCACCTATGTGTCAATGCAGAACAAGACAAAGTTATGATTATAATTATTTATAATATTGCCCCAGTTCTCCCTAGCATGCTCACATCAAGTTGTTGTGATATGACTTCCTGCAATGTAAATTAGCTACAGGAGTAGAATCTCTGGAGTGCAAGCACAAGATCCTTGCCACATGGCTCCCAAGGGACAAGCGGTGTGCAAGACCAGCTCAGCTGCCCCTGCCCCACACACCGAGAGGGAAGCTTTGAGGAGCTGAGGCAGCAGCCCCTGGGCAGCCTGTGGGAATGAGACAGGAGCTGGACTCAGTCTGGCAAGGAGCTCTGAGCCTCAGAAAGGTATTTCTCAAGTGGTGCTGAGCCACACAAAGGTGAGAATCAGTCATCTAGATCAGGTCATCGCCATTGTTCTTGGCTCTATTACTGCTTAAACTTAGTGAATAAAATTGCATATCTCTTAATCTGAGAATAAATATTTGAACTTGTTTATTTTTGAATTTCTCCTGGTCTCAGAGAATACAACATAAGTATTTTTCGAAGAGAATAAGGAGACAATGTGCCACAGGCACTCCAAAAAAAAAGGGAGGGCTAAGACATGGCAAGAAACAAGTGCTAGATAAATGAAGCTGAGATTGTCTGAAAGAGGGGAGTGATTGAAAGATTTCAACAGAGACGCAGAGTATAATTTAAAACCCATGTATTCACTCTTTGCACTGAGCACTGAGCTAAATAAGCTTTGGATCATGCTCTAAGAGACAAATTGTGTACCAAGTCACCCTCATCAAAAGGTTTTACACAGGCATTTTGATCCACTTAGGGAATAAGGTTACTCAGCAACATCCTTTCAATTTCTGGAACTTAGTTTGCAACATACTGTGCATATCTTACTGAGAATTCACAAAATCTGTTATAGTCTACAGATAGTCGGGAAATTGCAAGGGACACCTTGAAGAACTGGATCTCAGATACAGTCAACAAATACAGCACTTCACAACTGAGATGTTATCAGTCTTACTCTTTCACAGATGAATAGATTAGTGTTTGAAAAGCTATGATGATGTGTAGCAAATATTGCAGAGCAGGTTAAAAGAAAATTCAGGCACAGGACACAGCCCCGTGTTGTAACCACTGAATGATCACAAGAGTATTTAAGGGCAGCCAGCACTCATGTATCTTTAGCTGAGTATCATGTGTACATGCCTTCTGGTGCTTTTTAATGCTGCTGCTCTTATTTTTGTAAGATTTTTAGTGCTAAAGCTTGTAGGCATGAATGACACTAAGAAACTGGATTTCTTATCACTGGAAAGAATCTTAAAATTATTAAGTAATACAATATTGTTCTAAGCACAAATAAGTCAGGTTAACACGGATATATTCGCATCCATTGTTACTCCTGTATCTCTTAACCTGAGGGAATCGTAGTTTAACAAAGTGCAGGTTCCATGCACTTTACTGAAAACAAATATGATGAAATCTTAAATGCATTATGAAAATAAGGTCAATACAAAGTAGTTTTAATCTGAAATGGCTGCCTCACAAGACTAAAACGAAAGCTTTACTCAGTTTTAAACATACTGAGAACCTCTCTGAAAATACTTGATCTGGAGATCAAGTTTTAGATTCTCATCATTCATGTAATTATTAGACAAGAGAAAGGCTGTTTGGTTCCACTTCAGTAATACTACATTTTTATTATATTAAGTCAAACAGCACTTGGAGGATGGGCATTCCACTATGCCAAGTGTGATTCCTGAGTACAGTGAAGGGGTGTCTCTCCACCAAAGAGACAAAGAGAGAAAAAGTATTAGAAAGGATTGTTCTCATTTAGTAGAAGATAAACAGAACGCCAGATGATGTTACTTGCAGAAAATCAGCTATCAATAGGCTGAACAGTGCTAAACTGAATTTTCAGTTCACTTGCAGATTGGACAAAAGAAAAAATGTTTTCCAGAAAAATAACATTATAAAGAAGATTAAAAAAAAAAAAAAATTTTGCGTATTCTGAACATTTAGAAAATTAAGTAGAGGGAACTTTAGGTAAAAGACCTTTGCATCAGAAAGTCAAACCATTTAACTATCAGAATGTTAAGAAAAGTACTTGGAAAAGATTATCTATATTTTTTCCTAATTATTTCTACCTGTTGTTTCTTAGAACAAATAGCAAAATAATTAAACCTATATGTGTTTATAACATGGTTATATACCCAAATAAAATATATTTGAAGAAAAGGCATGTTTATTTGTGAACAGGAGGTAAACTTCAGAGCTAGGAGCTAAATGTGGCATAAGTGCCTTACTGATCCTGGAGTCCAAGGCTGTCTTACAACCCCGGTCTTTCAGCAAATTCTAAGGCTTATACATGTGTTACCTGGTACTTGATAATATTAATTTTTAGATAACACTGAATGAGAAAGTATTTAAGGAAAGAGCTTTGGTCGGAAATTAATTCGTTGAAACTGTAAGAAATCAATTAAATATGTCAGTTTTAATAAGAAAATAGTTAAGCTTACAGTAATTTTTCTGTTCAAAATCAGGATAATGTCCTTGACATGTAATTGCCAGGGAGTAAGTATAGGCAATGTAATATAATGGAACCTCTTGACTCAGAACAGGGCCTTAAATTATGGCTTCTTGCATTACTTCTTATTGCAAGGTGAGTCATAGCCAAGGACTCATCTGGAAATTGATACATTTTGTATAAAAAATAAAATATTCAGTCATTAAGTGACTAGTGATAGGAAAGACAGAGGTTTCTCTGCCCATTGGTATTGGTCCCATATGTCTTGAAATTGTCCTATACCAAGTCATATAGTCCCTGGCATGATATTGCTCAGAAGGAAGGAGATGGCATACATTATGCAATGAATTTCCACATGATACTCCCTTATGCTGTGTTTCTGATCCAAATGTCTTGTGGAGTTCATTTAACACAAGAAACATCTCTGGAGATGCTTTCTATGAGGAGCTCTTGACACCCACTCAGGGAGAGAGCCTTGAACATACTGCAGCATCTGTGTGTCTTTGGCCTTTACCTCCTGGAAAAGCAGGAGAAGTTAGGGTTACACTATAGAAAATAAAAATACTGCTGGCACTGCTCCTTCTAGCTGAAAATTCCCACCTAGTTATGCAGAAGGATATGAGTCTCCACATCTTCCCTCTGGCCTTGCCTGCTCGAGTGCTCATGTGAACAGGCCAGGGTGCAGATGGCTGTGCATCCCAGGAGGACAAAGCACAGCCCAGCATGGACACTTGTAAATAATGTTGCTGTGTGCCTGCCTCCAAGGGCAATCATATTTACAGGCTTAAATTCAGAACCGTCACACCTGGCACAGAAGCTGACTGTGATTTAGTGTCGGGTTGAAAACTACATCATGCTGAAAAGAACCGTGCCGAGTTAAATGGCAGGGTAAAAACAGGCAGAGAGGAATCATCTCCTGCTAAACTCCCTCTAAGGACTCTAGTGAGCATTTCATCCAAGCACAATGGGAAGCGGGAGGATCTGAGAGCTGTTTTTCCTCAACAGCAGGTTGATGCAGGCTGGCAGCTGCAGTCACGCCAGGCCCATGCGTCGGCCATCCGCTGCTGCTGGGTGTTGCTGCTCTCTTGGCTGTGCCATCTCTTGTCCCTGCCACATGTGATGGATAATCCGACACTTACGCCAGGCTTTGTTTCCTGCACCTGCCTCCCTCTTTTATCTAAAATACCTCCTGAGTTCAGGACCTTTGCATCAAGATGGCCACAACTTTTTTCCAGGACTTCAACCTCAACCTGGCAAACTTTGGAATAATCTAGTGTCAACAAAAATAAATCAAAGTAACAGTCTCCATAAATTAAATGTTTATAGCTTTTTAGGACAGTAGAGAGTATCTGATCAACTAGTCTGGTCACCATGTAGCACAGGTCATAGCACCATTCAGTACTAAGCCCAGTAACCAACTGTGACCGATTCAGAGAGTAATCTGCTCAGCTCTTGGTAACAATTGGTTCAGAAGTGTGAAAGTATGCTGAAGTATATACCTCCACTAAGGAGAGAAAAAGTTTTAAACCAGAGAGGACTGGATAACTCAGAGATTGAGTAAGCATAAAATATAGCACTTCCATCTGTCTGCCTTTTTTCTCCAGATGTCTGCCACTATCTAGGTCGTTCTGGCACTCTTGAGCTTGAAAATGTTGTGAAATTTGAAGACTATTATTCTGAACGAAAATGATGCAAATGAGGTGAGGCATAGATAGTGCCTGAAACTAGGGCCAGTGCCTGAAAAGAGCAGGCACTAAGCAAACCACCATCTGCACAGCCTGAAGAATAATAACGCTGAAATGCTAATCTATGAATTGGTGTTGCTATCCGCTGTGGTTTCCAGCAAGCTTCCATTGAATTTTTCATTGCAGCTGATACCTATTGTTCATGTATCCTCTAAAAAAGGCCAATGATTGAGCAGAATTAAATTTTGGGTTTGTGGATTGCACTAAATACACAGCAAACTTGAGAGCATCACGTTCCCACTACCATTCAAGTACAGTCCTGTGCTCAGTCTACCATAGAAGTCTTTGCATTTCTTCAGTTTACCAATCTCAAATTAGTAAATTTAAAGGGATAAGGAACTCCATCACCTGGTCTTGTCAGATTTTTTCTTATGAAAAAGAAGTTAAGGAAGATGTCATTTCAACAATATTTCATATGAGAACTTCTGGGCATTTTAAGAAAATAAACCTTTCCAAAATTGGACACTGTAAATTAAATATTTTCACACTGCTTTTCCTCTTTTTCTCTGCAAAGCACTTTTCGACCAGCTCAAATTTTCTGTCTTGCAAGATCTGGCAAGGCTCTAATTTGTTCAATCTACTGTGAGAGTTTTTGTATATAATCTGCAATGCGTTTTACTCTGCATACCTTTAAATATTATCTGCTATGTCTTGCTTGGCATTTTCAAAACAGAGATACAGCATCGTATGTCTGTAATTACTTCTTGACATTACTAAGCAGCAGCTGACTTTTTTTTTCTTTTTTAACAGAACATTGATTTAAATGGCATCTGACTGGGGCTAACTTTGTGCACATTGTTAAGCTTCCTTTGGCATGGTCTGTACTGAGAGGCCTTAAGGAGAAAAATTGGTGAGACCCTCCTGCATAAGGGGAAAGGGAGAAGGGATTCGAGAGAGGGAAAAGTGGGGACTAACCCGGGGCAGAGCAGGTGAGGGAGCAGCAGGTCGTGGCAGATGAATGAGACTATCCAGGATGGCAGAGGCCATGCTGCCCTCGTTGACTCCCCAAGCATGGATGATCCACTCATTATCTGCCCTAGAAAACTAAGAAGAGCTAAAGCAGTCTGTACCATTAAATTGTTGGCACAGCCCTTTCTTGGCATGTTTTTTGGTATATGCCTATGAGGGGTCTCCCAGGCGTGTTGTCAAGGGCCAGCATGGGCTGGGAGCCATCCCCAAAGGCAATCCAAGTGTGACTGTTCTGTGCTCGAGAGTAAGGGATTTTACCTGTAGAGAGTCAAGCTGTGTCAGTATGCTTCAGGGCAGAGATTAGGTCTGATTTATTTTATTTAGCATCCCTATAGGCACTGGTGCTGCAGCGTACAGCAGCAAACACTGAGCTGGCAGGAGCACAAGCCTGTGCCCCTTCCTGCTCGGCAGAACGTACTTGTTCTCTGCCTGCTGCTGCCTGACATTTGGACATGACAACTGTGCTTGTCACATATGGTGAAAGCTGCAGACAGTCTGACTGCAGTCCCCATGCTCTGAACACTGCCCACCTGCTCCACGCCATGCTTGCAGTGGACATGAGGTGAATCTGGACGGTCACATGGTACCGCATCCCCTCAGCAAATTCCCTGGAATCGGTCAACCTTGTGCACTTGGGAAAAAGCAAGATCTAACCCACATCATCTCATCAACCTTCCCACCAGAGAGGCTTGCTGGCAAGGAGAGCTCTGTAATGCTGAGCCTTCGTCTCACCTGAGTCAGGCTTTATCCACACCAAAACTTTGGTGCAAATCTGAAAACTCAGCTTTGAAACTCAAGAAGATATTGTCCTTTATGGTAACATAGATGTAAGAAACATGATTAAGAACGTTAGCATGGGCAAACTCAGGCTGTGTGTTCCTCTAGTAGGTTTATGAAAGCAGTTTGTGTGGTTTTTTTCCTATAAAAAAAGACTTTTTTTGTGAATTGCCAGCCTGTGCTCTTTAAGTGATGTTTTAAATTATTTCTGTGCCTATGTTTGGAATCAGCTTCCAAAGAATACTGTTACCATTAATAAAAATGGTAGTTCAAATGTCACTGTCAGTTGCATGTTTTGATCTGTGACATTTGCATATTAATATTGCAATCTGTTGAACTGACATCAGAAGGACAAAAAGCACAAAAGCTTTTGACAGCTTATTTTGTTCAACTTACATTCAAATGATACTGTTTTATTAACAATCCAATGAGATCTGTGCCCTTTTCAATCCTCCTGTGAAATTAATTGTCTTTGAGCTTGCAGAAGCTGATTTTTTTTATTTTTTTATTTTTTTTTAACCTAAACACCAGAACACTGAAGTGGCTGAATTAAAAATTTAATTCTTGAACTGTGGTCCAAATTACAGCATATAATTAAAGCACACTCACCCTTAGTGAGTCTAGTATTAAAATGCAGATTTTTTTTTTCTTTTGCTGAATGAGTTTTTGAATTATTTAATCTAAATGACATCAATATTTTGAAAGTTCATTTTTTAGACTAAAAAGAGAATGTAAAATGTATTTCTCTCCACTTATTATGCAGTCTGCAGATGTCACGTAATATGTGCCTCAGTATCTCACCATCGGGATCATGTGGTAATTTGGAAATATAATGAACAGTAGCTGGGGGTTCCAGCAGTTCTAAGATAATCTCCAAAAGCAATAAGATCATCCATAATTTTTGTAATAGCCTCATGTTCAGTCCAGACTGGCCATTTATCTTGTTCTCAACAGGTGTTCTAGCTAACACTCTCAATAGTGTAATTATAATTCTCCATTTCCAAATGTCTACACAAAGATCATAAACACCTTACAATTTCTTATGTCTCATAGATTTTAGCTGAATTTTACCTTCTGCTAAGTCTGTACAGCCCCCTTGATCTCAGCACCAGCAGTGTAATAATATGTATTCCGACCTGGGCTGCTGTGAATCAGCGTACTGCTGCTGCAAGTGGTGAGAGAGACACATCAGGTGCCTCCTTTACTCTACAGAAAATGTGGAGAAAGGAAACCATGGCATAGTGGGAAGATACAGGTCTATCTATGAGGCTTTGCCTGCAGAGAAAGTAAACTCAAAGCATTCAAACTACAGCTTTCTTTGGGCAGACACAGATGCAGATTAACAGCCAAACCACTATTAAAAAAACCACTTCTATAGTTTCTTCACGGAAAGTGATGATAGCTCCTCAATACTGAGGAATATTCCATGTGGACATTTTTAATTGTGCTGAAAATTCGTTTTCCTCAAATTAATCAAGACACACAGTTCTGAGCAGCATTACCCAGACATAATCCCCTATACACAATCAAATTCTAGATAAATGTATGAAGTTTTACAAGTAAACATGTTAATAGAGCAGCCATTGGTCTACTTGGCCTGGAGACATGAAGCATTCTCTTGCTTACTTATCTTTTCTTTGAATTTTTTATGTTATGATGTGTCCTATGATATAACAAAGTGGTAAAGTATCACAATGATAACAAGTGTTATCATTTCACAAACTGCTCTCAAGCTTCTCTTGAATGTTCTTTCATCACTCAAGGTTACAAAATCATCAAAACGGGAAGCCCGCTTTTCTCTTTGTATATATTTTAATCACAGACCTTGATCCAACCTTCAGCAAAAGAAACCCTGTGAGCCGTGCTAAGCTGACATTTCGGTTTTTTGTCTTCAGTCACTTGTCTGACTCTGACAGAATTCCTCCAGTAATCTTCCTGTGATGCTTTGCATAGAAAACCTACACCACTGAAGTATTTACAATAATTTTGAGTACTTGGGGGGGAAAAGCTGCTTAAAATCCCTAGAAAGTATTTTTTCTTCCTTCAGCTGTCATTCCACATGCAGCTGTTGAAGTGTCCATCGTCTTCTGACAAAATGTACCTGCTGATATATTGCTCTAACTTGGCTAGTTTTACCAGCAACCTCTTTCACATTAGTGACTGTGCATATCAGCAGAGGACAGCTCAACTGAGGCTCAATTCAGAATGCTGAATTGAATATTTGTTGAATAGTCACTAAACATTCAGAATATTGTTGTCTGCTAATGATGTTCACCTGCAGGAAGAATTGTTCTTATATTAATCCTAAATATCACGTGCTGATATTCAATCCTTTTTGTTATTTATTCTTGGTCATTCTGTGCAAGACCTTTAGCTAGTTAGCACAGATTTCCTCCCTGCCTCATCACAACTTACAAGTGACTGAATGGCATGGAGCCTTTAATGAAATATTTGATGAAGAGGAAAAGATATTTCTTTGTCAGGCCCAGGTCCCTCCCTCCTTCATTAAATCCACTTTCTCTTTCCTAGGTGCAGAAGACAGCTATTTAATAAACAATAACGTGATGTGAAGTTAATAGGCACGACCACCTGGCCCCTTGCCAAGCTGCTGGGCAGTTGCATGTTCCAGCCAAAGACGGATTTTGATTAGTTACCACAATTACAGTTACCCTTGCTATTTAGCTTCATGTTTGCCAAGAGTAGAACCATCCATACCTTTAGACAGTATCCCTTTGCCAGATTTTTATGGTGTTTGTTCATTTTTTTTTGAAAGCGGGTTTTTTTTTTCCCAGAGGCATCATAGTAAAATGGCACCGGAAACTGGGTAGTGGTAAAAGCAACGGTTGACTTCAGAACAAACTCAGAAAATAAATCTTAATTAATAAATATCTCAGAGCAAGTTTCTGGAATTATTAAAAACTAATAGGTGAAAAACAGACTTACTTGTGTTTGAAGTCTCGCTATTAGTGTGAGAGATAAGGTGTTACAGGGAATATGGTGCCCTAATTCTGGAAAGCAGCTGTAAGTCTTGCTGCAAGAGATGCCTCCTGGTCTGTGGCAGTAAGGTGGGAGACATGCTTGGAGCTTGGATTTTTAGAGAGTCTTACTCTGGGAAAATTTCCATAGACCTCAGACACAAATGCAAAGCCACAGTTATTGAGGGGTTGCCATCTTGTCTGTAGTCTACATGGTTGTGCCAGTTTGAATAATGAAGTATTATTTGAATAGGGTTTTAGACATATATTGAATGTGTTTGTATGTGTCTGCGTGTGTGTGTGTACAAATATATTTTTATCTTTCTGGAGACTTAATCCTTTGGCAGTCAACTCTGAAGTGCTTTGGATTGCAGCCAAGATATTACTTTCTGAAATATTTTTTAAGGTCTTCTTTCTGAACTATGAAAATACCTCTTTTTTTTTTTTTTTCCCCACCTCAGACTGTTTTGTTTTGTTTTGTTTTGTTTTGTTTTGTTTTGTTTTAAGGATACTGCCAGCTTTGCCGCCTTGCATTCTAGATCACCATGTGTGCGTTCTGAACAACCCCAGATGAAAAGAGGCCTGGTGTTCAATTGCATGCATGTGTTGGCATCCTATGGAGATGACATGCTCAAGGACTTCTGATGCGACTGGGACCTCTGTGCATCACAGTGGGATTGTGAAAGATTAGCTGCTTAGTGATGTTATGAAACCACAGCATCTGATAAATGACCTTTTTATGAAGACTACTGAAAGTAGAGTGATTTACCTGTATCTCCCACTGACCCCATAGACACAATGGTGATTAGATGCACCAGTCAAAATGGATTCATACAAAAGATTGGGTGGGATTGGACTAGATGATCTTTTGAGGTCCCTTTCAATTTCTAACATTCTGTGACACTGTTTTCTTTCTATCTTCCAATAACAGAAAGCTCATTTATTTGTGCAGGAATAATGACTTCTGTATTAATGGAATCCAAAAATGTGTCAGGTGTCCTGTCTATAGGATCAAAGTTTGTGTTTCAGGGAGAATAAAAGCAATAGACTCTAAGCAAAAAATACAAGCACACAGTCTGTTTCTTCCTGATTATCCCAATACCTCTTGCAGTCCTCTTGCTAATTACATAAAATGGCCTTTTTTCTTTTCTTTTTTTTTTTTTTTTACTATTTCCTTCTTCCCTATTTGTTGATATATACTTTTATTTTTTATATCAGATTTGTAAAAGAGGGAAGAGCTGGAATATTTCTAAGCTGATGAAAGGTTTAATTAAAATATTTTAAAATCCTGACTTTTTTCCTTTATTTCAGCTAGGTTACTAAAGCTATAAAGAAATGGCCTGAGATAGCCAGATTTTACAGCATTTTCTCCTCTTTTTTTTTTTCTGTTTTTCTTCAGTGAGATGCTTAGCTGTCTTAACAAACACAGAATATCTTTTATCCCATTTTTGATCTGTAAGAATATTCAGCTTTTCTTGCTTTTCAGGTTGCAGATGGGAAGGGGTTTTGCCTGCCATGGAAAAGCTCACTGAATTTAATTTGGATGTGAGAAAAGAACAAGTTGGCAATGCCAATTATTTGTCATTTGTAAATGATTCATTAGGGACTATTATATCTTGTTAGATCTATCTGCATTAGATAAGTAGTGCATCCCCACAAATAATGTGAATTATGATTTAAAATATTAGAGCTTTCTCTAGATCTGTCTCTTATTTCACACAGAGACATTAGAGACATGACAGCCCCTCTGTGGCTTCTTACCCCCCTCACCCACAGCAGCTTATCCTCCCTTCCACAGAATGTGGCTCATGAAACACCAGGGCCCTACTGGACATGCCAATAGTTAAAACCAAGAGCAATGGACGTGCCGTCAGGTGAAACAGGGCTGGATGTTCCTGGCTGCTGGCATGTCTATATGTAAGGAGCTGTAGGAAAGAAGGAGCTTTCTCTGTCTTCACTGCACATTTTATGTCCTTCATTTCATGTCTTACATATTATGTCTGAGCACACGACACTATTAAAAGCTACTGAAGAATCCTCTTTGTTAAATTGATATAAACTGCCCTTATAATGGGACAGAATATCAAAATTAACACTGCCTAGCAAAGGAAGTTGCCAGATTTCTTAGATGAACTATAGTAGAAGCAAAAGAATGTGATTGTCTCTCATTTGATTAATTGTAGTGGCAACAAAAGCCCAAAATAACACCATTTATATTGTCAAGTGATTTCCAGATGAATAACTTTTCTTTCATCTAAATAGCACACAGTCACAATAAATGTCAGGGGATAATGGATGCATCTAGATTTTCAACCAGACAGACTGCTTGACAGTGGTTTAGAACTGCAAGAAATATCTTACTGAGCAGAAATAAGAACAATAAAGGTGCTTTCCTGTACTTCTGAATTTGGCTGATGGTCTGCCCCAACATGTGTTGCTGAGGGCTGCTACCCTGGCATTGCCGTAGAGCTTTACACAATCTCCTGTTGTAAGATTTTGCTTGCAGCTGCTTGAAATTTTGTTGGCTGTGATTTTCCAGCAGTTCAACCAATCTCAGTTTTTAAAAGGTAAAATAAAATATTTCCTCTCGTCAGTTAAAAAAAAAAAAAATCAACAGCTTGTTTAATAGGCACTGAAATTCAGTATGAATTTACTATGAGGATCAGGCCCACAATGTGTCTGCCGGAGGGGTACAAGGTACTGGGCATCGAGAGTGGGACCCTCTCCCCTGAGCAGAGAAATTGTAGGAGGTCAGAGGGGAAGCAGACACGTCTGACACAGAGATCACTCCTTCCAGAGTGAGCCAGTGGTCCCAACACATGCTGTTCACTGGCAAAGCATCCCCCCACCCTGTATCACTGTGACACTGAGGGGGAGAGGACCCCTTCTTGCCACTTGGTTACTCCAATGTCTGTGCAATGACTCAACACAGCCCAAGCCATGAGCAGCTGCCACAGGGCTGTCAAGGCTCTGCTGCTCACTGCGAACCCCAGAATGTGTTTCAGCTTGAAAAAAATAGTGATTCTGGCCACAGTATTAACTTGCACCCTCTGCAAACTTAAACTCTTAAAAAGCATAACCTTGTTTTGCTCCCTTTGTATAGACATGTGAAGACAGATTTTAAAGGCAGGAGCAAACACCATTTTCCCATGGGCTACTTTTCTATTCAATAACAGGATGAACTTGTTTTGGGAATGAATCAGGTTCATGTGGTAAATGAAAATCCTGTTGTAAATGAAGAGGGTGATTGAGAGAAGGCAGAAGATTAAAATATAAGCTTGATTTTCAGATTTGGGCTGTCATATGTGGTACCAAAGTAATGAAGCTGTGATTTTATGTATGACTTCTATGTAATGTCATAATGTTGTGTAAATTGAAGTAGCCTGGCCAAACTGAGGACCTACGATTAATGGTTTGACCCTTCCCTCTCTCTGTCTCAGTTTTACATATAACTTTTTGGGACTAGTAGTGTCCTCATGTCTCATAGGAGACTAATAAAATAAAGTTAATTTTATTAATTTGAATGATGCTTACTAAAGAAAGCTTGTTCATCTTCTTATCAATGAAGAACAATAAAATAGTGAGAAGCTACTCACTATCTGAGCACAGTTCATCCCCTGCACTGGAAGAGAGGGAGACATGTTGTAAAAGGCAGATGATTATGTGGTCACATAATTAATGGCTTTGTCCTAAGGAGTGTCTACAAATAAATCAGAACTACAGATGAACAAGCAGGCTTACTTTGGGCATGTCCTATTTCAGAATGCTAGATTTTGAGTTAGATGGTACTACGCAACATTTGTATAGCTTTTAATGTTCAAGATGAGTATGAAATAATCATACAGTAGAAAGAGAAGAATCACTTCTCTTTCAGCTCAGTGCCACTAATACCCACTTGTGCTACAAGATCATTCCCTTGGAGCAATAGTTTGAAACTTTTCCTCAAAAAACCATCTAAATGCATTAGAAGTTAGATCAACAACCCAGATTTTATATAGGTGCTTAATATCTGTAGCTGCCATTAACTTCAGGAGAAGATGAGAACTGAAACAGGCTATTTTTTTTCTTTAAATATCAAAATAAGAACTCAGTGCTTAGCTTTAGGAAAATATTTGCAAATGTTGGTGTTAGTACACAATGTGTCAGCCTCCTCACCTGCCAAATGGGGAGGACAGTGCTACATCCCACACAAACACACTATATTACAGTTAGACTGAATCCATGGCTATTTTATGCTCTGTAAAGCTCTAGGAGAGGAGTGCTCATAGTCTTCCAGAAGCCAGCCTTCAAAGAGCCAAGGGTCTTGTACCAGGCTGAATCATGACACAAATCTCAGGGGCAGAAAGGACTTGGGACTGAGCTGCTTAAGTGCAAACACAATATTTTGTAAGATGGCATGTCATCGGTTTAAAAACTCTTGGAGCTACTTGTGAGAGAGAATGCAGATATTCATGAGGCTTAAATCTGTTTTGACTAACTTCAGCAGGCAAGAGAAGGTAAGTTTACTTCCTCTTATATTTTCCAATAAAAGTGCTGATTGCTGACAATAAAAAAGGTGGACTGATGCCTTTTATTTATTGGATTAAGACCAATAACTACTTTTCCTGGATAGCTTGAGGTGATTGTCAATGATGAAGACAGAACCACGCAATCATTAGCAACTGGATACTGCCTTGTAAATATCAGGGTTTCTGTCTAAGTGCAAAATCACTCCTTTTCCCCAAGGAAATAGCTTTACACTATTTCTTTCTTTAGAGCAAACACCTTTCAGTCATTTGTTGACGAACATTGAGCAACATATTTCTAGGAAAAGATGCAGTAGAAAGTGTAACTGCTCTATGGGTTTATATAGGGCTTTCCTCTCAAAATAAAGGAAATAGATCAAACCAAATCTTCTGTTAAAGACTATTTTTCTTTGTCTGAACCTGTTTAAATGCATATTAGGCACTCATGGCAGTTATGAGTTGCCCAAAAGAGAACTACCTCTTGGAAAAGTGAGCAAAACTGGCCTGACTGGATTATTAGCATCAGGCATTAGCTCACTACGTCAGGTGTTCAGCCTTAGTCAGGCAACACAGAAAGCGTGCATACTGCATCTTTAAATGTAGTTGCTGTAGTAGAGAACGAAACATGACTAAGAACCTTAGGAAAGATGCTCGTAATTGGAGAATCCTCTCCCTTTTCTTCTTTAGGTCAAGCAGTACATAACGTGTACCCAACAGCTGATGTGAGAGCTGTGATACAATTCCTGTATACACCTGAAAGTCTGCAGGGGGATTTTTTTTTTTTTTTTTTTTTTTTGCAATATGGTAAACTAAGAAATAAAATAAATATTTCAGTACTTGAGTGGACCTTTCCTGGTAGGGAGTGATACAAGTTTTCTTTGAAGTATTCTGCAGCTGCAATGATACTTTCAAATCTGTGTTAAAGAAGAAAAAGACTTTTTGCCACTTTTACGTTATGAGCTGGACCCTGATTCCTCTGGCCTGATCACTTCATGTTAATCATCCTTGTGAAATCTGGGTGCTGAGGCATCACTTCAAAATTTTGAAAAAGAGTACAGATTTCTGCAAAAGAGCATAAGATAGAGAAATCCTTGGGACAGGATTGACATGCTACAAGGCTTCTTGTTTCTCGATACCCTGTTAAGCATTATTGTCACCCTTTGGCGGGGCTGAGACTAAAGCATTAGGAAGAGAATCTTGAAATAACTTCTAACATCTCCGCTATTAAGTTCGGCAGCTAATATGTCTGTTTTAAGAATTAGCTCTTCTTGCTGAGAGATGCGCTTGTTGCCTGATGGGGCTTCTTCTCTTCTGTGTTTTGCTTCTGTTATCTTTTCCAATGTGATCCATTGTGTCAGTGAGTACAAACTGACAGGGATGTCTGAGTTTGGCCTATCAAGGACAAGACATGAAAGTCTAATGGACAGAAGGCACCACTTCTCCCATCCAGACCAGTCAGAACTCTGGATTTTCATGACTTAGTCAGGATTTCATAGATGTCAGAGTGAAACAACTCACACGGACCATTCATGCATCTTGTCTCCCTTTGTTTCTATCCCTGTGTGCTGTATGTACAATGTCCACACTGCTGGGTATTGACACCATTGCTCTCCCTTCCCAGCCAGGACCGTGAGAGCAGATCACCCACTGGCTCCTGTGCACCTAGGGCATGCATCAGTTCAGATTTCAGTTTGCATTTCACGTAGAGGCTAGTTGAAAATGCATTAACAGAGACCTCTGGAGCAAGCAAACAAAACAACCAGTCCTGCAAACTGCTGTAGGCATCTTCCCCAGGAGGAGGAGAGAAACCGCTGGGAAGAGCCAGGGCTGGAGCTCAGGAGCACCCGGAGGTGAAAACAGGCTGAGGCTGGGTGAGCTGCTGGGTGTCCCCAACACAGCAGCAAGTCCTACACTCTCATACAGACACTCTGACCTGAGTCCCTCAGGGATGGGAGAACTGCCTGTTCTTGCCTTTTTCAAAGCTCTCTGTTCCAAACTGGTCCCACATCCATCTTAGCTGAGTTGGTGAACAGCATCTGTCAAATTACCTGCAGTCTCACAGGGCCTGAGAGAGCTCCGTCCACCCGTCTGACATCCCTAAGCTGTGTCTGCCTAGGACACTTGTCTCCTGTGAACATGGTGGACTCTCCTGAGGGATGTGCCTGGCCTCCGTGAAATAGTGTTCTCAGGGGCACCTGTCTTAACACTGAGAAGCCTTCACACAGAAAAGTGTCTTTCTTTCCCATTCAGGCTTTCTTCTTTGTGCCATGGGTGAAAAGTTATTTATGACAAGAAGATGAGGCATGTGGGTAAGGGAAGTCCTAGCAATTAAGCTGGGGAATTGAGGTCAAAAGGTAAATACTGCTTTTTGCAGTGTTTTCTGACAGATGCATGCTGTTCGTGCTGCTATGAACAGAGGTGCTGAGCCTTCTGGCAGCCAGAAATGCTCAGAGAGCTCTAAATGCAGAAGGAAAACACATACAACACAAATGTCTCAAAGCAGTGTGCTCTGCAAGTAAGCTCATTCTCTCCCTGGGTCCCGATCTTGCTCCTGGGCTGCACAGCACCCAGTTTCTCATCGGCAGGGTGTGCTTTGTATTGAAGACAATGATACCTATCTTGAAAAAGAAAAATAAGATGAAAAAGGCATTGAATGGCACCCAGCTCCCTTATGCAGCTTTGAAATACCCCGTGGCAGATGAACGTTCCAAAGTTGCTAAATGAATCAGCAGCTGAACTGGGGATAGAGCTTGGAGCCAGGCTGTGATGCACTGAGTTCATTCACAACCGCGTGACTCCTGCCAGACTGCCCTGTACGAGTGCTGGGTCCATGGCTGTCTGCAAATCCTGCTCTCAGGGACAACAGGAGGGCAACATTTTCTTGTTCTGTGTTTTTTAAAGTGAACAACCATATTGCCCAAGCACAAAAGGCAGGATAGAGGGCAGGACATGTAGCACAGCTACCTCTAGAAAAGGGAAATAGAGCTTAGATGGAAAACGTCTCAGCACTGCTGTGGAATTACAGTGTGATGAGCACTTCCACCCTGCAATTGTGCCAAAGCTGGTAAAGGCACGACACCAAATGATAAGAATAATGAGCAGCAGCAGCAGTAAAACCAGAGATAAACCAAAGATCCTCACAACAGCAAAATGGAGCTTGGAGTGGGAAACTAATCTTCAGGAAACTCAAAAGTTAATAGCACAGGTACTGGACCAGTTTCTTGAGAAAATTGACATAATTCAGGACTTAACACTTATTCATAAACATTGAGGATCTCAGCACTTAAAGGCTTCAGTTTCTATATTAGCATTGCACAGATGCACATGAAAATCCTGGCACAGTTATGGCACAATTATTAATGTTTCTTGGTATTCCAAGCATTATTTTTAAGCAGAAAGAAAAAAGAAAGACCAAAACAAACAAACAAAACCCAGCAAAACAAAAACAACCAAAAAAACCCAAACCACAAAACAAAACAACCAAAAACCCAAAACCAAAACAAGCAAAAAACCAAAACCAAGACCAAAGAAACAGACAAAAAAATCCTGCAAACAAACAAACAAAACCCCACCCAAACCCAACCAACCAAAACAAAACAAAAGCAACAAAAAATTGCCAAGGTACCTGCTAAATTACAATACAGTTGAACTGTTTTGCTTAAGTGTTCAAGAAACACGTGTATAATACATCCCAGGAAAACACACTCATTCTTACCTCCTGACCCAAAGAAAGCGATATCTATTTGTCAGTGCATTTTTAAGTCTGAAAGGCACATTAAAAAACTCCTGTACTGTAAGTTTCTGAAAACATTGCTCAGACTGAGCTTCCATGAGAGCCATCACTCCCAGTGGTGGTACTTAGGCATTTTGCTTTGATAATTTTGCAGTTTGTCTATTTTAGTGTTAACTAACAAGAGTAGCTAATGAACGAAACGCCAGCTCTTCGGGCCTGTCCAAACGCAGATCACAGGAGCTGACATGACTTTGCCAGAGGAGAGGCTCTAGATGAAGGCTGTAGGGACACACTGCTGGTTCCACAGCGTGGTCCTGCCTGCCTTCCGTGTAAGAGAGATAAAAGCAAGTTGTTCTCTCTCTTCTGCTACTTCTCTTTCTCTGTGTCACTAAGGACAGCAAAAGCTACAGTGAGCCCTCTGTGCCACTCAGATCTCCCAGTGCCAGGGAGCAACAGGAGTGATGTTTCTGCTGAGGACATGCTCCAGGGCTATATGCACACCACAGACATTGGGCAGCACTTGCTGCTGGGCATTCAGGAAAGCAATGGTTCATCACTCCCTGGATTCAGGCCATAGGATTGACAGGTCTGCTTCGCCATCATGAGGGAGACTGGTCTCACCTCAGCTTTCATGCAGTCTGTTGGAGGGGAGCTGGGGAAGCAGCTCTTGTTAAAATATTGGTGTCTTTTGAGGCCCTCCACAGCACTGAAATCCCACATCTGTAGGTGGTGCCAGCATGGAGAAAAAAAAAAAAGCTCTCGGTGCCTTGCAAAGCCACTCGGTATAAGGAAAACGGGAAGTCAGAGGGAGCAGACCAGAGACTTATCTACCCTGAGCCAGTCCCCCATGCACATCACCTTCCCAGCAAGGAGGTCTGGGAGATCCTTGTTCTTGACACAGACTCAGTACAGCACAGAGAGGTAGGAGTCCCATACACCATACCATGGTGTGGGTGGGAGGATGGATCTTATGCCACCTACATATTGCACAGTGTGCAATAAATACGTGGGTGGATTGAATGTCATAGATACATACTACTCCTAAACACTTATCTGTCTGCACTGGTATCCATGCCAGCTGCTTCTCCACCTACCTAGAGGCCTTTTGGTTATGGAAACCCACAAGTCACAATTATGTTTTACTTCTGTAGAGATATACTGCTTACACCCACCTTTAAAACTGAGTAGATAGCAGATGCTGTTTCTTGGTACCAAACAGTGACCTGCTCCCTCAGGTGGGGAGCAGTCATCTTTTGTGTGATTTACTGAGAACTGGAAGTTGAATTAGCAAAGGCAAATAATCCTTTGCTTGTTTTTTAAGTTGGATAGGATTTACCTGTAGCACTGAAAATGGCAACCAGCCACTCCTGCTCTCATCTGCCATCTCTGGGAGCTTGGAGGGTTCACCAAAATGTGGGTCCAGGTCCAGATATGAGGCCTGTGGCAGCACCATGTATTAGGTTGCATGACATTCCTTATCTCCCTTATATCCCTGTTGGAAAGCTTATGCAGATAAAAATAGGCCTAGATATTCGCGACAGTCTGCTTCTCCTTTCCAGTGATTTGCAGACAGGTACTTGCCAAGTGTCTAGTGACTCATTTATTTGGGAAAAAAACCCTCCACAACAATTCAATCTGCAAAACCACGCTTTTCCCACTCCGATGTAAGAAACATTTTAAACAGTCACTAAGACCTTGCATAGAACAGCTATTCACAGCCTGCTTCTCTGTTTTTCCCTAAAGAGTGATGAATATAACTCCAGGGGCCAAATTTCTATTGCCTTTTGCTTCTGGCAGCCACTTACTTCATGCAAACTGGATGTGACACACTAGCCTGGGTCCAGAAACCCAGCTTACTGGGTAGAACTTGGGCAGATAGGCATGGACTGCGCTGGTAGAGTCACCAAGACTCTGTCCTTGGCAGGAGGCTGGAGACTAGTTCCCTACAAGTGATAGGGCCTGATGGGATTCATCCAAGGGTACTTAAAACCGCATAAAGTTTAACAAGGGCAAGTGCCAGACTTTGCACCTGGGACACGGAAACTCTGGCTATACATACAGACTGGGGAAAGAGGTGCTGGAGAGGAGCTCCATGGAGAGGGATCTGGGGGTTCTGGTCAGTGGCAAGTTGAACAAGAGCCAACAGCGTGCCCTGGCAGCCAAGAGGGCCACCCGTGTCCTGGGTGCATCAAGCACAGCATTGCCAGCCGGAGAGGTGATTGTCCCGCTCTGCTCTGCACTGGTGCGGCCTCACCTGGAGCACTGTGTGCAGTTCTGGGTGCCACAGCATAAAAAAGATACTAAGCTACTGGAGAGTGTCCAGAAGAGGGCTATGAAGTTGGTGAAGGGTTTGGAGTGGAAGCTGTATGAGGAGTGGCTAAAGCCACTTGGTTTGTTCAGCCTGGAGAAGAGGAGATGAAGAGGAGACCTCATCATGGTCTACGGCTTCCTCACAAGGCAGAGGGGCAGGTGCTGATCTTTTCTCTCTGGTCACCAATGACAGAACCCGAGGGAATGACAGGAAGATGTGCCAGGGGAGGTTCAGGTTGGACATTAGGAAAAGGTTCTTCCCCCAGAGGGTGGTGGAGCACTGGAACAGGCTCCCCGGGGAGGTGTCACAGCCCCAAGCCTGACAGTGTTCAAGAAGAGACTGGACAACACCCTCAGACACATGGTGTGAACTGTGGGGTTGTCATATGCAGGGACAGGAGTTGGACTCGATGATCCTTGTGGGTCCCTTCCAACTCAGGACAGTCTGTGATTCTATAAGTATGCTAAGCTGCTTTGCTGCTCTGTGGTCCTGGATCAGTCAACCATTTACTCAGTGTAGAGTTATTTTAGATGGGCTTTTTTGGCAGCTTGTGAATATAATGATCATTTAATCTGACCCCCTGCATAGAAAGAGCCTACCAAGTCTACCCTGTGAAATTCTTCGCTGTTTTGAAGACTTAAAGAAAATTTGCTTAAATCTCCCAACCATCTGCTGCAGTACTCAATTATCTTGACAATTCAGATTTGTTTATTTCTAATTTAAAGCTTTCATACTTGTGTCTCCCCAGCCTTGGATTTTTTTTATGCCTTTTCTTAGGTTAGATTAAGAGAAATACAGCTGAAGGCATATAACTCTGTTCCCTTTCCACCTGTCAGGATATCTGCCCTTGAAGTTGAGGCCAAATGGCTCTAAAAAGACTCTGCAGTAACAGAGGAGTTTTTTCCTTTGTCAGATGAAAGCACATTAGGAACTGGAAAATCTGGAAATCTAGAGACTAATAAAGCAGCTTTAACAGGCTGGAGCATCTGGCCTTCTACATATTTTCCTTTAGCACTTCCACCAACTGTTGTTTGCTCATATCTACTGGAGTCTGTTTATATAGATTTTGCCCAATCTGCTCTTTCTGGTAATGTGCATATTGTTGTATGTTTATGTGGAGAAATTAGGAAAAAAAAAAAAAGAAAAATAATGTTAACTGAAATATTTATGTGGTCTAGAATGACTTAAACTGAAATGATCCACATCCATGCTGGAAGCTCAAGGCACAGCGAAACAAAAACTGAAACTGCACCAAAAAGAAAGTAAGACTTGCTGGGCTTGTTATGCTAGTCAGACTGTTTGGAAAGTCATGCATAAAACAATTAGTACTAACCTCCTATGCAAATACTGCAATTTCAATATTACTTCATTTGCACAGCATATGTGTAGCTAGTTAGAGACCAGATAACAATTGTTATAATATTTATAGATGATTTTCTGTTGTTACTATCATACTTATTCCCATGTTCATTGCACAATGTATCCCCAAATGCCACATGCGACTGCTGGGCTGTGCAGTGGGCTTAGGGTCAGATGCTGTGGGCTGGGTCCCACAAACAATAACTGGTTGCAAGAATGGTGTTGGCAGCAACTCTGCACTGGGGCTCTGGAGGGGAAGAACTGCTGCGTTACCCTGATGGTGTTTTTATCCACTTGATCAGCAGAACTGGGACATAGATTGCCTAGACTTTAATTTAAAAATAAATAATTTAAAAAAAAAAAAAAAGAGAAGAAGAAGAAGAAAAAACCCTCACAAAACCTTCTACAAGTAAAGAGACTAAACTTTTGGCACTTACCACTGAATGGAATGTCATTCTTTGTATTCCAGCAATGCAGTCATTGTAGGTGGACTGACTCCTCAGACGTGGGCTCTTGCAAGGCCAGATCCAAACCAAGGAGCCACTAGAAAAAAGCCTATTCACAAGTGCAAAGAGAAAAAGAACTATATTTTTTTATATTTAGTGCCACTTGGGCCTGAAAATCTCAGCAGTGCTCCAGAAAAAGCATTTATACTTCCATCTTACTGAGGCGCACAGCAGCTCAGGAGTCACCAAGAAGGGTCACACAGAGGGTGTGTGAGTTGCAGAGCAGGAGTTGAGAGTCCCAGTACTTTGCTCTACACAAAGGCAGTAAAGGAAGGAGGCACAAGATGTCTAGGGGGGGATCAATGCCTATCATTTACAGCTGTCAAGAAAGCATACTTGACTTTCCCTGATGGGAGGAGCTGACATCTCACAGAATCAAACACACAGAATTCTTCCAGCGAAGGGCTGGTGTTTCCCCATGTCCTTGGGTAGCAAAAAGTCCTGTCATTTCCCATTGAATTCTCTTCTACAACATGTCAGTCCAAATGCATACTTACAATGCTCCTGATTTTTATTAAGAAGCCAAAAAAGTGGGTTTTGTTGTCTAAACAAAAGTCTTCCAACCCTCCACCTTCCCACCTACATGCCACAATCTAATCCATACCTACCTCCATCTGAGCATCCCACCATCTTTCTCACCTGACACTAAAAAGCCCTGGAACAATTAAATACTAGATGTGGCTATTTTCTGTTTAGAAAGCAAAATTTAACAATCTTGGCATTCTATTTTTAAATAATAAATAGAAAATATTTATTTTACAACATTTTCAAGATCATTTTGACAAAAAGGCAATTTTCATCAAGCATTTGACAGACCAAAAGAAAGAACTTTTACAGGAAGCTTCATAGCTCATACAACTACATACACAAGGTGAGTTCTTGCTCTTTAGATATATTTACGTATGTGTATGTTTCCAGTTTTAACAATTACAAACTAAAAGCTAATATACTGAATTTCAAGAAACTCCTACACATGATATAATTACATTGCAGTAATAAAACCAGTGCTTAATATGTTCAAAACAGTCAGATATTAAAACAATAGTACCTGGCCACAGTGCTGTCTCCCATTTATACGAGCCTGCTATGTTTCTTTTCCTTATCTATCTCATTTCTTCAAAGACCAGCTTCCTAGTATTAGCTCTGTGCTACTGACAATGTATGTTTTTGAAAACAGCACAACAAATCTTATACTAAGATTATAAGAAGATAGAATTCATTGCCAGTGTTGTGATCAGCAAAGAAAACATGGCATTTTTCTCATTGCTTTAATGAGTAATCACATTTAAAAAAAGAAACAACAACCCCCTGCCCCCCAAAAAAAGACCCAAGCAAACAAAAATCAACCAACTGATTCTCAGGTGTCTTTAGTTCATTATGGAGGCATCAGTCTACTGACAAAGACATAACCCATGTCTTTGGGCAAGGTCATTTCATGCTTTACACATTGAGACATTGATAGCAACTGGCCACAAGTCATATTGAAAGGAGCGAACACTGCGAAAAGAGAATGAGGAAAAGAGGCTCTCTCTGCTTTTGAGCACCAGCCAAACCTTCTAATACAACTATTGTATAATCAGAACAAAATAATAAGATTTGGATCTGCAGAGAAGAATTGATGACTGGCAGCAAAACTTTTTAAAACTCATATGAAAAGAAAGAAAAAGAATAGAAATATGATAGAATATTCACAAGAAGCATGATTAAAGTCAAGTTTTGCAGCTGTATTAGCATGAAGAGATTCCTTAAAAGTATCTTTGGAAATAAAATGTCAAACTGTGGGACAGATGCTCAGGTAAATTCAACAGCACAATAAAAGTTCATAGCAGCTAAAATACTGTCCTGTATTTGTGTAATACACACATTTATAAAGAGAGAAATAATAAGTATAATTAAGTTCAAGCCACGGCAATTAGACCTGGACGTTGAACATGCCAGCCATGAGGGAGCTTTGGATTAGGCCCATCTCTAGGAAACACATGAAGGATAGAGGAGGAATGAATGACAGAACTGCAGCTGCCTAAAAGTCATCTTTAAGATACAATATTGTATATTAAATAGAAGTGGAAGCATGTGAAAAGAACCCACAACTAAACATCATAAAGATATTAAAAGAACTGTTCATAACAAATGCTGGGATTTTATGCACACATGAAGCACTGATGAAATTTCCTGTCTGGACATAATTTTATTTTAAATTATCTAAATCAACAAAATAGGTTAATTATTTTTCCTGTATCTCCGTTATACTGGCATGTGCAAGATTTCCAAACCAGACTCTTTTTGAGTTTTCTTTTCTGTTGTTGTTTGTTGTGGTGGGGTTTTTTTGTTTGTTTGTTTTATTTTGTTAACCACACTTGCTGCAAACATGTAAAATAACAAGGTTTCAATGCACTGGTAATTAATACAATATGTCTACTTCATAAAATATCAGCAAAATAAAGCACCCTGTTATAAGGTAACAACTCTCTCAGCTTGTATATGAAAAAAAAAAAGTGTTAGCACAGCTTACAGACCTCCAAAGATCTATTGAATATTTGTAACAATGTGATATAAAACATGATTTAAACATAAAAATATTCATAGTATATATGACAATCTTCCAATGGTAGTTACTGGACATTACTCTTCACACGTACTGTACACACGCATACAGAAACACATTCACACACTCTTGCTTCAGGATCGACTCTATAACACCCCGTATGGAATTGTCTTTCTTTCAGAGTAATAATTGTTGCTCTAAATATACAGCTATTTTTCAATGAATTTGATTCCAAAGTAACACAAATGAACGATGTAATCACATGGCAAATATGTTGTATTATGAAAAGTTAGTCAATAAATATTGTTCTGCTACAGGAAATGTTGTGTAACAGTTTAGCCACATGGTTTGCAATCTTATACAAAAGGGCAGTTTTTCTAAGTCCTTATGACATTATTGAGAACTACAGCAAGGGCTTTCTTCAGAAACCTCTCGAGTCTCAACCTGATCATATTTGTCGCTGTGTTTACAATCAGTGTTAAAAAAAGCCCAGATCCCAAAAAAGAAGCAGCCTAGTATGAAGAACAAATTGTTCACACAAAAGTCAGTAAGAGCCATGTGCTTTCACATTACCTCAGCTCCTCTCCCCCAAACACATCAGGCAGTTATACCACCTGTAGAAATCAGGAAAAAATATTTATGCATATGTGTCTCATAGACGAGGAGCTTCGTTCCTCGTCACCACACTCCACCCTTCCAGGTCCTGGGTGTCATGCTTCCATAGCAGACAGACAGCAGCCATGAGATGCACTAATAATTTCTCCAGGTCACACTTCCCAGAGTCCTTTTCAAGCTTTGCCAAGAGAGGGTGTGGCTAAGTGTGGGGTTTTTTTCCTGTGTGGTGGTTTGTTTTTTTTTTTTTGCTATAGAAGTTATCTCTTGCATTTGTGCTTTGTTATAGTTTCCTATCATTTTCCGGAAGTACAATATTTTAATTTTTAACAGCTAGAGAATTTTGAGCCCTCAGAATAGATTATTTTTTCTTTTTCTTTCCTTTTATTTGTTTATTTAAGTGCAGGATGAAGTTTTTGCCCTGTCATATGTGACTTTGTTCTCTGTCTCCCTCCAGCCCTGGGAGACATGTCTCCCCAGGACCCCCCAGCGAGCAGCTGCCAAAGTCCTTCTCGTTTTGTCTCTGTCAGAGTCTACAGGGTGGACGAGCTTTGCTTATAATCCCTCAGGATGACAGAGGCATAGGTCACATCTGGCGGGGTGCAGAGCACCGACTCTGAGACGGGGGAGCTGGGCACGGAACTGCCCGAAGCCACTGAATCCCGGAAAGGGGATGGGGGCGTCAGCGCCGGAGAGTCTTCCAGAGTCAGTTTGCTGGTCACCGGCTCCTCATCCTCATCCTCCTCTGTGTTCTTCTCATAGACATATCCCTGAATGAGCTTCAGCTTCTCGCTCTCTGCTTCCTCAGCCGGGGGAGACAGGGGCTCCTCGCTGAAGGCGGTCACCTGGAGGGGTGGCAGGGGCGGCTGCTGCGGTGGGGGGGACTGGTGGGGGGGTCGCATGCCATTCCCCGAGCTGGGAGTGGAGAGGACGGCGTTGAAGTCAGGGATGCCGGTGGCAAACTTGTTGACCACTCCTTGCAGCTGGTCCATAAGAGACCGTGGCTGCAGGGGCAGGGTCTTGGGGGACTGCTCGGGCAAGAAGAGGTGAGTGTCCTCCGCCGTGGCCTGCAGTGGGGGGGTTGTCGCCACCCGCCTATGCACTACCATGGAGGGGCTGCTGGGCTGGTTGAGGCGAATGGGCTCTCTGTCTTCTTCCTCCACCACATTGTACAGAGTCTTACTGCTGATGTCGGTAAAAGTCAGGCTCTTGCTTTGGCCGTGGTAGCTTTTAGTGAGGGGTTTGATCACCGCTGTCTGATTGCACCCTGTCTCCTGGTTCTTCACATGCACTGAGAGTCTGTGCCACATGTGTTCCCCCTTGGGACCTTGTCTTCCACCTGGTTCAGACCATGACACAGACTTTCCATTAGAACTATGAATAAAATAAAGATGAGTTTATTTGCATTTACATTACACAGACATGGTCAGTATCACAAACAAGCCAACAAAAATACTGATTGCTTTGCCTCATCAATAAGCCTCCCCACCTAGTTCTTCATGTCCTCACATAGATACTACAGAAGGAGACAACAGTATCTTTTAACGGCAGCAATTACTCCAGTTTGGTTACCCACCACACAGCCAGCCTGGAAAGCCTAGCCTACAGGGAGGGCTCTGGGAGGGCTGACAATGTTTAAAGGACTCTAGCCTTGGCATCTTGCAGCTAGGTTTGCCCACCCCACCTTGCAGGAGGAATTAAAAAAAAGTGGAAAAAAGTCACAGGAATAGCTTTAATTAAACCTGATTTACAGCTTATAGGAAATATTTCCAAACTGTTGACAGAAAAACAATCCAAAACCTTAGCCTTTCACACTCTGGTTAGAGAAAGGAATTGTCACTAGCCCCTCCTTCCTTTTTATTCCCTGGCGCCTTTTGTGCATAGGAACAGATTAGCTATTACAAAAATGAAAGACTATCAGGACCTCCATCAGGTAGGAGACAAATGCACTTCTTCCCAAGAGACTGTAGTTGACAAACCAGGATAAAATGCTGGGATCGAAAACAGATGGTTTGTGTGGGTGGAGGAACAAGCAACAACATGATCACGGCAACTCAAACCCTCTGACTCCGCATGCGAGCTGGATCCCATCAAAATGCTAGACTGTTTGGCCAAGTGAGGACCTGAGAATCAGTCAGGTCTGTCCCTGAGGAATTGTAGTGGGATTTTTGCATTTCCGTGAGCAGCACTCAAAGCAGAGTGAGGTCTCATTAGCAGCTGGTGGGATGGGGATCTGAGTGCTGCTTAAGAGGACCAAGCAATTGTTTAACTGCAGGTCAGGCAGTAGAGAACATTTACAAATTACAATACACAACGCCTGGGTGGAAACCAGAGATGGGAGAGAAATTCTCAGATGATTTATGTGGAGCAGCCTCATCTCAGGGTTTCGTCCCTCAGGGAGCAGAAGTAAACAAAGGATTACATTTCAGCCCCTGTGACTGCAGTGCAGGTGGGAGGCAATCCGTGTGGGAGGCAATCCGTGTGGGAGGCTGGCACAGCAGCATTGCCTCCCACTACTGCACACACCAGGAGATTGCTTCTCTTATGTACAGCCTGCAATATTGTTCTCAGTATTTTGCTTTTTCGTGCTCAGACTCCTGCGCTTGTCTTTTTCAGGGAGCAATTAATTAACAGTTGGATTTTACCAAAAAAAAAAAAAAAAAGACTGACTGTGATAGCTGGAATAAACTGGTACAAGAGAGATAATGCTGTAAATCTGGCAAAAATGAAAAAGAAATGTACATGAAAATGTGGAATTTAGAGATTTATCCTGGAAGGAAAAAACCCCAAGTTCCCAGCTGAAGAATGATACCTCTATGTTGTATCAATCGATGAAAAGATAAGAATGAAGGTTTAGAAGCATTCCCGTTTTGATCAAAATGAGCTGTGGTATGGCATTTTTTGAAGTACTATAGAGATAAGCAAATGAATATAACTGTTGAGCATGAAAGATTTTTTAAGTAATATTTTAACATACCAAGGTCTACAAACTCTTCACACAGAAACATGTTTTATCTGCTTTGACTTCAAAACAAGTCTCTTCTTGTATAGCGGAAAATAAGTCAAGTACTTTCATATTGTATTTTGCTGATGCTATAGCTTACAAACAGTGCAAACGACTTTTCTGAAAAAAACCACGATTATCTGCTCTTATACTAAGTCCACTTCTGCATCATTTACTTCTTCATATCTAGCTCTGGTGTGTCATCTCACTTTTGAATCCCTCCTCACACCATCTGTTTAGTCTCTATCTCATTTTGTTCCCAAGATTTTGTATTTTACATCAAAGGCAAGCACTGCTATTTTAAGGAACTCACTACCTCTGTCTTCTGATCTTCCTCCTATTCAGTTCGTTCTCCTCCCCCTCACTCTCAAATTCTGCTCTTCTGACTTCTTTCTTTTGTAGTACTCTTCATAATGTACTTCATCAAGCCCAAGTCAACAGCCATACTTAAAACAAACTGTGCTGGCTCTGCAGTACCTAAATGTGAACAAACTGCTTAATCAGGATTTGCCTGTTACCAGCTTGCTCTACAGGGAAACCTGGTGCCGGCAAAGCGCCTCCGCTTGCCAGGCCTAACTGCTCATGGCTCCGATGACAAATAGCTTTAGAGCCACAGTGGCTCTCCGTGGGGTCAGTCTGGCAATTTCCACTGCGAAATCTCTCCTTCCTGTTACTGCTCTCCTCAGTCTCTCGTTCCAGGTCTTTCCTTCAACTTGCTCTCTTCACTGTGTCCATGCAGCATTAGCCCGTTAATGAGTCACGTTTGTGGCAGAGCCACAAGACTGTCATAGAAATACCTGGGCTCTGTCTTGCTGAACAGCTGGTAGGGAGTCACTCCAAGATTGACACATTCAAGCAGAATTGACAATTAACATGCAAGAAAAACACTTGTTATCCTAGAACAAAGATCAGCCACCTTGAATGGCTTTAATCAACGTTTAGGCAAAAAGCAAATATGGGGCTGGGAAAGCTCAGACTTGAGCTGGGTCTCGGCAAGATACAATTCAACCCACTTGTGTGAAGCGATGATGACGATCCTGACTGCATGTGGGACTGTCTTGGTTTTGGCTGGGACAGAGTTACTTTTCTTTCTAATAGCTGTGTGTTGGATTTAGTATGTGAAGAATGTTCATAATACACTGATGTTTTGGTTGTTGCCAGGTAGTCAAGGACTTTTCGGATTCCCACGCTCTACCAGGTGCACAAGAAGCTGAAAGGGAGCAAGGTCAGGACAGATGAGCCAAGCTGGCCAAAGGGATATTCCTTACCATGTGACATCATGCTCAGTATATAAACTACAGTAGGCCAGGGGGCAAATACCATTGCTTGGGAACGGATAGGCTATTGGTGTTGTGAGTGGTGAGCAATTGGATTGTGCATCGCTTGTTCTGTGTATTCTATTATTATTATTATTATCTCTTACTTTGCTGTCCTATTAAACTGTTCTTATCTCAACGCACAAGTTTGTTGTTTTTCTTTTTTTTTTTTTTTCCTTTCCGAGTATCTCCCCTATTCTACCTGGGGGAGGGGCAATAAGTGAGCACCTGCAGGGTCCTAGTTGCTGGCTGGGGTTAAACTATGACAGGGATGCATGGTCACCATTCGCTAAGTGATTGTCACCTTCTTTTTTAAGGAATCATCTCTAGGAGAAAGCAAAGATCAAAATAATCTGCCTGATATAGTGAGAGAAGGGATGATTTTTCCACACAAAGGCAGAAGAGGGCAGCAAGCCAGATAACAGCTGGACTATTGAAAACATGATGTTCATTTGCACAGTGACGAAGTGGGACTAACCTGTGTTTTCTTCCTTTTATCCGTAGGACAGTTACCCATTTAATGTCCATCATGTATTTTTTTTGCCTTTCTTAACTTTCTCCTTTATACAATCTCCCAGAGGATTTAGACTTCACGCTTACTGCCTACGAGTGAATTCCTTGGAGTCTCAAGGGATCTAAAAGTTTGTAGTTGTGTATACAGAGTGTAAAAGTCCAAGTGCAATTTATTCAAACCCTTTCATCTAGCCTAAACGCACAGACAGGTTCTCGGATATCCTATCACGGTAGAAGATGGGCTTGCTTTTCCTTTATAGGCAAGGTTGTATTATATAATGACTTAAGCTGCTGTTTCTCAGTTTTCACTACAGATTTGTCTGGAGTTTTTGTACTTTGGGGGAATAGACGTAAGTATATTTCTTGTGTGAATTTTTATTAGTTCCATAAACAATTCTGTCACTGTTTTTGGTAATTCTAACTGTTATTTTTAATACACGCATCGATCTTTACAATGTACTCTCTGCATGACTCTGACATTTTCAGGTACTTTCACCTGATGATTAGAGACACTAAACAAGCTGGAAAACAACTTCAGACCTTAATAGGTACTTGCAGAAAGTCTTTTAAACACCCAATGTATGCAAATTTGGGACTGTAATCCAAAATACCCCTGCCCAGCTGTAGGACATGACTACATCTTGTTAGATGGCTCATTGTTAAGTATCTCCAGCTTCCCAAAATCCTGCTCCTGCCTGTGACCAGGACTGCCCTGACTCAACCAAGTCACAGGCCAAGAATAGAGTCTTGCTTCTGCTGGTGCCTGGGGGATCTGACCTTGTTGGCTTCCTTGGAGCAATGTTGAGTCTGAGCCCCCCACAACAGGTGGTTCCTCCCCACACTGCAAGGTCCTGAAGATGTCTTACTTTAGTCATTGACTAGCAATGGTTTCTTTAAATCTTAGAGGCTGAATGTTCCTGAGGTGGAAGGTGATTGCCCCAGTGGTCTAAGGGAATCTAGTCTGTGCAACTTCCTGATCGTCTTATTAGCAAAGCTATAGTCTGAGACCCAGAGCATAGAGTATTAGATGAACTTTCAGTCCTGTGTGCCCGAACCTTTGTCTTTTTTGCCTTGAACATTTTAGGCATAACAATCCCCAACTGATACTACATGAAGTGGGTCAACTGAGTGATATGTGCTCTGACAAGGTTAACTTCAGGAACTAACAAGTTGCAAAAAGGCTCCTCATCTGAGGTAGTGCTTGTCACTGCCAGAGTGAAACAGCTGGAGATGCAGTCAGGCAAAGTGCTTGAGAAGTGCCGTTCTAGTTAAAAAGAAAGGGACATTCCTTGATCTGCTCAAGTTCCTCCCCTGTTTCATTCCTTTAGGATGCCAGACTTGTGGTCTGTTATCTTCTCCAAGTGGCCATGAGCTGAGGGAGCATCTTAAGCTTGCTGAGATGAGCAATACGGTCATTTGAGTCAGGGCAGGTTGTGTTAGACAAGATTCAGAGTACAGATTTATGATATAAGGCTGTTTTTCAAAGTAGCATTGGCAATTTACCAGTGGAAAAGTTTATAAGAGAAGTGATATACGTTCCCTTTCTTTCATTGTCAGACTGATGCTTTGGCCAGACCTATCACCTTGTAGTCACTACAGTAACTGAAATGCAACAGCCAGTAGGAAGCATTGGGTTAATCTAGTGGTCCCTTCTATGAAGCTAAAAATCTTAGGAATGAACACTAAACATAACTCGAGAAGGGCCTATGAACTTTTTCATCAAAAATTAGGTCCAAACCAAACTCTGAATTATCAGCAACCAGATGAGGTCAGTGTCAGGTACTGCCCAGACAACAAATGATGCTCCCACCTTTACAGAGCAGGGCACAATTCCCAGCCACCTGAAAACTCTGCTCCAGAAAGCAGCACCCACAGGGCTGTCCCATTGCACCTTCGGAAACGGCAGGGGAGCAGAGCAAAGGAGAGGGCCCATCCAAAAGCTGCCCATTGGACAAAGCCTTTCTCAGCTAAACAGCTGCTGCCGCTGAGTGCTCTCCTAGGGAAGCAGGCAGGGGAATTTCTGCCCTGCCCACAGAAAGCCAGTTAGCCATCCATGAGCTTTTTCCAACCCTGCAGTCACGTAGGAAGCAGTAATGAGCCTGAGTAAAGCTCTGCCCCACCGCGGCCTCACCATTCCCAGGACCAAAGCTAACAAGCTTAAAATTTAGGGCCAGTACCTGCACTGCAGCACATTGCAGGTGCTTTGCTGGTATCCCCAAGGTCTCTTCCATTATTGCTTCCATTTCAGTAAGACCACCGGGGCATGAAATTTGTTTAAGGGAGTGAACTGGTTTTAATCTAGGGTAGTGATACCTCCCTGTGCTAAACAGGACCCTCCTCTCGGAGCTGCAGCCATCAGCTGTGACACTCACTATTAATAGCAGAGCAGGCCACGCTGGTTGGCATGCTCCTGCACTCCCAGCTTTTGGAACATTGCTTCTAGGGACTCATCTCTTTTACTAACCCAGGTTTAACCTCTCTGTGGCTCACCCAAGAGTGAGGGAGCCATCATCGACTACAGTCCCAATCTGGTGTGTGCTCAGGTTTGTTGTCTGATAAGCATCAGTTATTACCAAAGAAAAAAACCCCACCAAACCACAACACAAAACTAAAACCAAACCAACCAAACAAAAAACCCAAACAGAAAAGCCCAAGTTCAGCCTCAGTCCATTTACACTGTAATTGCTACCTCATTGATAAGAGGACCTTGCAACATTTCTCACAGTGTGACTCCAGTGCTGTTTGTGGTGCTGTATAATGAGAGCAAAGTTTAACCTCTCACTGGCATTTCTAGAAATTGAAATTACTGAACTAACTTTTTACTGTCGCTCCCCTCCCTTTTTTTTTAGGACAAAATCACCTCGCGCATAGGACACAATGTTGTATGTAAATTAGAGAGCTGCTGCATGTATGATGGAAATTGCTACACAAACTACAGGAAAACATAACATTGTCAGCTTGCCTCACGGGTGCAGAACCTGATGAGACCTGGAGTTGTTGTGGGTGAGCACAAGCCCAGAGCCACCTTTCCAACCCTCTGTCTTGCCACTGGCTTATGTCAACTAAATCTAACTTAGTTATTTCCTTCATTAGTTATTCTGCTGCAAAAATTAAACATTACTTTGATGTGAGCTACACAGGGGTTTTCTAGTGTACATCAACAATATTGATAACTGATTTTTTGCTGACTTTTTTTTTAAATCAAAGTCTTAACATTATACAGTCTGTAGTGTAGATGCAGTAGCTATGTCTAGCCTGTGTACCTGTGATGTGATCCTGGTTTCCATACACAGGGTGCCCCAGTTGGGGTCAGACCCTTGCGGCAGGATCAGAGGGTGCCAGGCCCCCACTGTCTCTGTGCCCTGGTCACCCACATGGGGAAAGCAGGAGCCAAAAGTGGGGTCACAGACTTTATGCTCACACTGCTATGGAAGTAGGTTTCTGCTAGGCTTATGCCTGGTCCCAGGAGCAGGGAAGTACTCCCAAACCCAGCAGTTGAGATATAGCCAAATATCCCTAAATAAATAGATTTATTCACTTTAGGACTTAACATTTGCATATATGTACATAGGCACTTTTATACAAATGTAAATTTGGGGTGGGGGGGTGAGAGAGATGCTCACTGCAATGATTCAGTGTGGTTAAAGTCCTACAGCTTCAGTATGGATCACACATCTTACTTAGGTAAGCTCAACAAAGGTATGAGAATATTACACTGATAATGTATATAAAGAGCTGACTATTAATGATAGTTATTAATATTGATCTTTTGTCTGATCTGAAATATAGAAGCTGTTTCACATTTCAGTCATCCATCTAATTATTAGCAAAGAAACTTTGAGTTCATCTGTGTGTTTTGTTATAGCAAACTGATTGCAAGTAAGTTACTACGAATAATTTTAAGAAAGCTATTTGCAGAGTTTGCAAAATACTTGTTCCCTGTTGGCTTTGACATTGTAAAAGTGTCCTCAAAAGTGCAAAGCAGTGATGCAGCTCACAAACTCTTCATTAAGTATTTTGAAAAAAAATCTTGCTTGGAGAAAACAACTTATTCTAATAGACAATACAAAGTTCAGGACAATAAACAGTTTGTCTCAAATAGCAGGCAAATTCATCCAGTGTTCAAGAAATGAAGATCAGAAACCTGCAAATCAAAGTGAAGTTAAAAAGTGCTCTTACTAGTGAAAAATTCAGAATATGTTTATTTTGTTGTCATTAATAAACAAACCCCATCAAATATTCAGAATTAATGCATCCTATTTTTGTAATTTGTTTTCAGGATTTTAAAGTTAGTGCATGGAAAAAGCTTGATTTAAATCATTATAGATCCTCTTATATCAATGGAGAAGCACATTTGTGTTATCTGAAGATGTCTCTCATACTGCTCATTCAAAAAAATATATATGACAGTGCAGCCAATAACAACACCTGAACTGAAGAATTTATTTAGACAGGCTCAAACAGGAGCACAGCAAATAGAACTTGAAAATCGAAAATTACAATGTGTGGAGCAAAAGCACCTGGAAAGCTTAGGAACATGTGAAGAAAATGATAGAATGAAATTAAGTTCAGAAAAGTGTAGGTGGGTGCAGCTAAGACAAAGTAGTTTGTAGGACTGGAAGGCTGTGAAGATCCACAGCCTTCAAAAAACATTGACTGAAAAGAAATACCATGGAGCTGCTGTTGAATAAAAACCACTAATTAATGAATTTTGAATATAATAATGCCACAAAAAATAGCCCATGAATTCTCTGTTCCCTGCTCAAAAGCACCACACCATGGTACAGACATTAGGAGGTCTTTCCTATGAATGCAGTTTAATAGTAATTAAGACAGTTGGAGGTTTGTCCTTGCTTTCTGTAATCCTCTGTGGTTCTGATGGAAAATGATTTGGAGCATCATGTTTTTTACCAGAATGATATTGACAAACTGAAAGCTGTGTACAAAACAGCAAGAAAAAAAATATTGGAGACAGAGAAGAGAGTGCATGAGAAAAAGCTAAAAGAGCTGAACATATTCATTTTGGTGCAACAACCCGGTAACAGATTTCAAACAACTGAAAGGCATTAGAACAGAGGCTGGAAGATATTTCATATAGCATATAGATGCACAACTGAGATCCTTAGATGAAATTAAAAAAGGGAAAAATTATACTGAAAATCCAGAAAACTTTCTAGTCAATAGCTGTATCAGAGCAGGAATAAATTCCTAATGAACTGGCTGAAGCCTATTGCTCTGGATATTTGCTGCCAAAAATTGTGCAGCCCTTGCAGATGTAGCAGTCAATGAGTCTTTCTCCCAGTATAACTTGTCAGATTCTCTGGCATACTTGAGAATAAAATAAACTCCCAACAGTTTAAACAGTGCTTGAAGAGCCATCAGACTTGCCTTAACATGCCAGTATTTTGAATGCCAACTTAACCCAGTTGCCACAGGAAGCTTAGTCATGAGGCCCCTCATTTGTGCTATTCAGCTCTCCCTAATATGCTGCAGTAGATAAAGCAGCTGGTAAAGCCCGTGGGTTTTCTGGGTGTATCTGGAGGTTTCCATGGTAACAAATGTGCAGCTTCAAAGAAAAGAGCCTTGAAACTCAAAGCTGATTTTGCTGAGTTTTTTAATATGATAAGAAGAAATTTTTATTATTCTATAGTTGCATGACTCTACATTTCTGGCCATCTCCAGGATCACACAGAGAATGGAGATCAACATTAGCACAATAACAGATTCTACGTATTTTGTATATCAAAACACATGAGTGTTTCAAGTCCCTACATCTTTTTACTCGCAACTGGAAGGCAAGGGAAACCATAGCACCTGTGGGGATTTCTAGCATCTTGGGGGAGCGAAGCAGGGCTTCCCCGGGAAGATCCAGACTCATGAACTGCTGCAGTTCTGGTGACTGAGACTCAGGCATGAGGCCAGGCGGCGGTGTTGGGCATCTGGTGAAATGAAGGACACATGCCACTGCTCAGCCTGGGCTGCGTGGCCACAGGGAGCTCAGGCAGTCGGTTGCTGATGGAGGACGTGCCCTTGCCCCGGCCACAGTGCAGCACTGCCCGGCCTCTGAAAGCATCAGTCCTGGCTGGAGGGAGAAGCCTGCAGACCAGGGATGGGAGGGAGAAGCCAAAATAGCAAGCTTCATGCTCAGCGGGTCTGAAAAGCTCTGCTGCTTTTTAAAGCCTTCCGTATCTGTGCAACTGCCACAGCATTTGAAGTCCTATTGACTGGTCGGGGTCCCGCTAGAGGTGTTCCTCTGGAGCTCATGTGGATAAGGACTTTTTTTTTTCCAAAATGAAAAAAAAAACCCAAGCATTGTCATGCAAAAAGCAGGAGCTTCAGCCTTCCCTGTGCTCAGGAGTTTTACAGTTTGTGCCCAAGCTTTTTGAAAATAATCTGTTGTTGCATTCGCCTTTCTTTGGCTCCTGATGGTACATCTGTGCTGGAGTCCCATTTCATCATCAGTCTTTCCAGACAGACAATTGGCGATCTGTGCCCTGTGAATCTGCAGCATTTGTTCCAGATCAGAAAAGAAGGGAGTATTGTTGTCAGACTGGAAGCTAGTAACAAACTGTTTGTACTGCTCCTTATGCTGGATTTGTAAAATTTGCCTTTCAGGGTGGCAAATCTCATTGCTGCACAGGCCCTGGAAAACCATCACTACTGCTCCAAATATAAGATGCATCGTATGTATTTGTTCTGATCTGCAAATCAGAGGGGAAGATTTGATTGAGTTAATATCAATGCTACCTGTCAACAAATAGCATAGACTGTCAGAGGCATATACAGAGCTAGACTGCTTTGGCGCTAATTAGAGGAGCCGAGCAGCATCTCTGGCCATACAGAGATGGCTGCTCAAGATGCTGTGTCAGTGGATCACAGGCAGCTTTCCAGTCAGTCACTGCACAACCTTCCCTGGGGCCGGGAGCAGGACTGTTTCACATCTGCAGTTTGTCAGATGGAAACGAGCATAAATCTGTTCTGGAAGAACTGAGGCGAGGCCTTTCTATCTCTGCAACAGTTAGCATGTTTTCTCCACTGAGTTTGTGTTTGCTCAGAGAGGGCAGTATTTGTACTTCTTTTTTCTGAAGAGCTGAACTTTGCTATTGTTCACTAAATGCAGAATCTGCAGAATCTGAACATCTTTCAGAAATTATAACAGGAAAATTTTCTCTGCTATTGTTCAAAGGGCAACTGTTTGTTCCTAGGTCAGATTCTGCTGGTTTTATTTACATGTGCCTGCTCGGGATTTCCCTGTTCTGCGAATCCCACCAAACCAGTGTTTTTTGTGTTCCCTCTGCTGGCTCTGCAGCAGCAGTTCACTAACAAGCACAGTCAGCAAGAGCTGTGCTCAGCAAAGGTGTCTTGCCATGAGACAGCCTCTAGATTGTTGTTTAAAGCACACAGGATAATGTCATCTCCATGCAAAACTGTAAAAAAGAAAAAAAAAGTTGACTAAATGGAAAAAGAAGATAAAATTAGTACAAAAATGATGTATTTGCAAAGTTGTAGGCATTTACAAATAAAATTGAAGGCTTTAAAAAATAATAAAAAAAAAAACGCTGCAAAAAAAATTATTCAGTGTCCTCTTCATCACATCTGGACAATGAGATTAAGGCATTGTGCAAAACACGGCACATAAGTAAATTTCCCATCTTTAATGGCATGCACCACATTTGTCCCATCATTAGACATGATAAACCAATGAGAAAGAGAAAGCAAGGGGTAAAACCACTCTTTGTCATGCAGCTTCTCTTACACATTCACTGCAGTGTGGGATTTTTCAAAGCTGCACATGTGCCGACGGACACTGGCTGGTGGGCGAGAATTCTGGCTGCCTCTTCCTGAAGATTGAAAAGAAAAAGACACCCAGTGAGTGGTTATACACATGTGCACACATGGTGGCTATACCACTCAATAGGGTGCCTGTCCCTCACCTATGCCTTAGGGGCACTGTGGACTTTCCCATTTTTTCTCCTCTTGCTCATTGGGCCAGTCACCTCAACTTTCACACAGGTTACTCCTTGGCTCCAGCTTGGTTTTATTTAAAATAGGTTCTCAAGGTGTCTGTCTCTACTTCCCCAGCTAAGCCCTGATGCACTTTACATACCAGATGGCAAGGGCTGCTCTGCATTTAGCTGTCAGTGTCACTTCCCCCCTGGTATTCTCACCATAGGCTGAAATGATGAAAAAAGAGCAACTGCCTTTCACATCTTATTTACAAAAGCATCACCAAAAGGTTTCGTTGGTGGAGTTTTTAATATCTACTCAGCTCCAGCTTTTTCCCTGTGTCTCTTATTCCCATAATCTGCTTTCCTAAGTGTTTCTGTTTTTTCAGTTTTTAGCTCTACCTGAATAGTCACTAGCTTTCATTACATGTGATTTCACTGCATGTGCTTCTTTTTTATCCTGGGAACATTGGCCTTATTGAGGTAGATGCAAAATGAAGAGTCTCCTAGACTCTAGTCTCTATTTGCAATGGTAATTCCAAAAGGGATTGCAGATTGCAGTTTTGGCCATGAATACAAGACAATTTCCACTTCATTTTTCTCCTCTTCCTTACCCTGTCAAGTAGATGCAAACTGTCATTTGTCCACCCCAATATCAATAAAAACATATAAACACACACACGTACTTCGACAAAAATCTCAGGTATTTTTGCACGTGGAATGTATCAATGAGTTTCTGCAAAAAAATATTGTCATTGTATTGCAAATAAAGTGCAAATCAAAATTCAGCATTTTCCCCCATCAAATGAACAATCATAGTGCATGCTTGCCAGACTTCCATTTACCTCAAAACAACAGATTCATGGGTGGTATGTTCACGTGCAACGTATTCAGTACAGCTGCTAATGAGCCACACAAGCCATTTATCTCACCACATACTGAAGCACAGGAGCACAGCGTGATGTACACAGAATACATGCATACCCCTTTTGGAGAGGTAGATGCCTTGAGATGACTTCTGAACTATTATGAATAAAACACAAATAAGACATACTGCTGAGCAATTTTGTAAACCTACTCACTTTGAAGTTTCTAGAATAATTAAATGCTTTACCAGATGCAATGAGATCTCTGAGATTTGACAAGTTAAACGCAATCATAATTAGGAACCTAGCTACCATGGTCTCTCCTACACCTTATTGAAGTTAGAGATCATTAAGCTTCTGATTAAATAGAATATGCAACATTTCTACAGACCTCCAGTTTTCGTCATCTATTGACAGAACAAGAGCTTTCTATTTTCTTTGCTTGCTTTGTTAAACATCAGAAATCAGTAGTTTATTCAGTCACAGGAGCTAATTTTACAAAACAAGTAGCAACATGCAGTTGATTATCTGAGAGAAAAATCCAGTTCCAAATGTATTTCATGCACATGCAGTGCTATATGAACAACAGCGGGCCCACAGCCATGGAGAGCCTTGCTCAGGGACCCTGCAAAAGGTGGAAGATTTTTGTTTCGGAGCACTGCTTGGGACCTGGGTCTTTCTGAGTCAACAGGCTTTACCAGCTATCATCCCTCAGCTACTGCAGTCTGCTGCTGCTTCTGGCTTACTTAGTTGCATCCCTTCTTTCCCCCCACTATATTTTTTCTTATTCAGATATATCCATGGAGTCAGTTCAGATCACTTTGCTCTCCAAGCTTTGGGCATCAGCAGGTCTTATTATGAAATCCTACTACGTGAAAGGAAGAAAGAAGCCTGCTTCCCCAGGCAGTCCAAAATGCTTCTTAACATGTTCAAAACACAGTGAACTCTTTTCTTGCTGTGGCTGTAGTTGTGCTCCTCAGCCAAAATCAAACACAGATACTACATGTAATACAGTATGCAACCCCCAAATGGCTCACTGGGTTTGCGTTCTGTGAGAGGCTGTTGGTAAAATACTGCCAAGCTCCATCAAAGCAGTGGTCTGCCTTTTGGTCAAGGTCAAGAAGGAACCTCGTGTGGTGCATGCACACTATAGAAATCAGCTCTAAATCTCAAGGTTCATGCTTCAGTAAAATTTGGATTTGGTTTTACAGCGACTTTTGGGTTTATAGTGTGATGGGAAGTGTAGTGCATGTGTTAATTATACTTCAGTGTATTTTGCAATTATCAAATAATTGTCAATTGTGTAAATAATAATAAATGCCTTTGAAGCATTCAATTGGAAGTATCCTTGTAAGCTTGCTTTGTCTTACTAGTAGTGCGTGCTAATACTGCAGAGCCCTGATCAGGGCCCTCTCTTTTTTCCTTCTATTCTTAATTGTGACAATGTATACTCTTTTCTTCTTCCCAGCCTCACAGGCAGTGATGGAACTTCACATTTATTTCTCTGGTTACCAAAAAATTAGGTAGCCTGCCCATCTTTACAACATGAGGATTAATGGGTCATTTCTGAGGCAGTCTTCTCAAGGGTAATTCCTGCTGAGTTAAGGATGGTTATTTGTATCCTGAGCCCAGAGGCAGGATGGTTCTTCTGTGCGTTTGAACGAGGAGCTGGCATACCATCATGAAAGTGTCTGAACTGCTTTCTAACGAGCCCCTGGGTGCAGTGACAGGGAGTCTGGCAGACAAAGCAGGGTGGCAGTGCAGAGGGTTCTGAAGGAAGTGGATTAATTGCTTTACTTTATGTCCTTTGAAGCAGAAAAATGCCTTTAGCCAGTCGTTCAGCACTCAGGGTAGGTAACAGGCCTGTTGAAATCTGCAGTGAGGAATATAAAGGATCTGAGGGAAGAGTCACTCTTGCCACTATTTTTTCTCTTAAGTGTAAATGAATCATCCCACGAGGCAAACAGCTGTGTCAGGCTTGTAGGAAAGTGTAAATTGCTATCTGTAATGCTTTATATCTGGACAGCTATGAAACAAGAAACATTCACCTTCTGATCTGGAATTACTCTCTCTGCTCATCCAGACTCCCCAAACAGACACAAATTGAATGAATCCGTCTGGCATCCAAGATAACTGAAGCACAGGACACTGTGTTACCTACCATCTGAAGCCACATTCAGAGATCCTCCACACTAGATGCTGTCCAAGCTGTAACAAAAGCTTTCACTTTTCCCACAGTCGAAAACATACAGAAAAGTACAGCCCCAGATTTTATACAATCTAATCTGAAACAACTGACCACCAATAAAATAAGGAAGAAAGCAAGGCGGGGAGGAAATTCAAGAGAAGTGGCGATGGCATCATGCTGGTACTTACAGTGGAAGTCCTGAATTATTCCCTAGTTTTTAAGAACTTATGCATACCCCCTAGCTTTAATACAGGAACAGAGAAGTCTTGTGCCCTGGGCACACTGCCATCACATCCTAGAGTGGTTCCTGCTCCAGCACTCAGACTGACTCCCCACTCCCAAGGGACAGCTCAGCAAAGACACAAACCTTCTAGCCTGCTTTTCACCCCCTCAACCAATCTGCAAGGTGACTGTGGGGGTAAACACACTTTATATGTAGAATGAGAGCAGTAAAGTGCTCAACTAAATGTTCCTCCCAAATCCTCTTGCCTCTCTGAATCTAGCATCTTCCAAGACAGAAGCATCTTCATCTTCTAATGTTTGTGTCCTTGAAAGGTCAGGTTTTGTGTGTGGTTGTCATGGAAGGATCAAAAGATATCTACATAAAAGAAGGAAGGCCATGTCCTTTTCCTGTAGGAGAAGGAGCTGAATTTTCAATATCTTTTCTATGAGCCAGGATCTGATAGAAGATTTCTGCAATATATTTCATTAAGCCAATAGGTGAAGTTGGGAAGATGGACAGGTTTTTAGTACAAATTATTTTTTAAAACACGAGGCAAACTAAGTGATGGTTGGAAATAATTGCTCTGAGATTTAACTTAATTATGCTAATCAATGGTGCAGTGGCAGCTTTTGGACAGAAATAAATCATTAAGAGCTGTGGAGTACAACAAGCAAGTAGGAGGAAAGTTATAGGGTCATTCACTCTTGCCAAGCAGTGTGAGACATACAAATAATTAACACCCATGAAGGGCTGCAGAGCAGGAGGTATTTCACAACACACCGTATCTGTCGAAGTGTGAGCATCTGCCAAAGAGGGCAGAAGGGTCACAGTCACCAAGGAAAACATAGTCCCAGCAGGATGTCCTGAAAGACCCAGCGCTGAGCTGCACAGTGAAGACAGAGCTGAGGCTGCAGCTCAGGTCACTATGGGCCACCAAGAGCCAGCTGTGTGCCCAGGGGAGCGTCGGCTGCTCCTTCCTGCCACTCCACCCATTCCTTGTCCCCACACAACCCTCAGTGCCATTGCTCAGCCAGCTGGCAGGGAATGACAGGGACAACTAATCTGGGTCACGGCTAAACCAGAAAAATAAAGGGAAAGAAAATACTATCAGTTTCCTACTCTGGTTCACAGCATGACTATCCAGGCTCTTGTCCCTGCATAAGTGAAGGGACAGCACTGGGTAAAAGAAGGCTTTGGGTGTCATTTCTGCTTTAGGGCAGCTTTAAGTCTTTGTAGATTTACAGGCTATGATAGCCTAAAGTAGCTGCAGGCAAATCTTTTGGCTGTCCAGAACGGTGGCAGGAGAGATTTTTGAGATAATTTATATAACCCTAAGGATTAAGAAATGTGCATAACTTAGGTTTCAGAGAATACAAGGAAGTAGAGGAAAGACTGCTTACTGACTAGGGAGTACAGAGATCTCTGGGGCCACACTCCACACCCCACGGGACCCTATACTGCCCACACGCGAGCTCCCCCCGCACCCTGTGAACCCATGCTGGACACAGCCGAGCTCCCAAGGGAGCCACCAAGTTGTCCCTGCCCACTGATGGCATTAACCTGTCCCTGGGGCAGGAGAGCCGGAGGCAGTGCAAGTTGTAGCTCCGGCTGGCTCAGCCCTCACAGCCCACGGCTGGGCTCAGCAGGATGAACACCACCCTCACACTTCATCTGCTCGCTGGGCATTTTTTGCAGCTGTCTGTGCTGCTGTGGCTGTGCTTTTGAGCGTAGCCCCTTGTCAGTCCTTGTCAGTCTGCTCAAGGTAGATAATACCTCCATGGGAGCTTACAGACTCCGGGATTTGCTTTTTTTGTTGTTGTTTTGGGGGTATTTTGCTGCTGGCTAGTTAGTTGTCTGGTTTGGGGAGCTTTGGGATGCAAAAAAAAATGAGTAACATGGAATAAATCCCAATTTCCCAACAACATTTAATCTGAGAATGCGAGTCTTGCAAGGCAGCCAAACCAGGCTCAACTGAACCATCTGAAATAATCTAGCTTGTGCCATGAAAATAAATGTCCAGAAGACAACATTAAAAAAAAGTCCATGGAAGTAGAGGGGAAGACTAATTAGAGCTTGAAGTAAGAAAATTGCAAGAGCAGACATTCCTGGCTTTAAAACACTAAGGTTAAGGAAGGATGCTCAGTGCTGGGTAAAGAAAAGGAGGAAATGCTAGCTAGAAGGTGTCTTGCAGACAGGCATTTAAACTGAGCCTGTGATCCTCTAGGAATACCTGGGACTGAGCAAACTGAAACTGCAAACACCAGCAAACCATCCACTAGTGAGGAGCTGCTAGAATCAGATTAGGGGGCACTTGTTTTGCTAGAGTTTAAGATCAGCTTTGACATCTCCAGCTGTGGTGCTGCAACACAGCTGAGCTAATTTAATGATTTGCTGCTGAAAGGCACAACTCTCACCCCTGTTCCCCAAACCAGGAGCATCAGGGACATGTTCTCTGGTGCTGATATTCATGTTTATCTGACTTTGAGATCTGGCTCAAGGACAATCTGGGAGACAATAACTCACTTTTTGCCTTCTCCCCCCTGTCCCCCACCACACTACCCTGTAAGGCTAATTTTAGAGAGTGGAAGAAAACAACATCTTGCGTGCACAAAAGAAGAACCACAGAGCAGAGAAGGGGAAACAGCTTAAGAAGAGATAACTGAAGCAGTAAGCCTGAAATGGTACATTGTCTATAATGCAATAATAAGAAACCTGGAGCTTTTAGCTTTCAAGTGGGCTTTAAAGTGACAAATTGTGTGACTACTTCTAGCCTGCACAATTGTTTGCTGTTTACAGTGATAATGCCTTTTAACCTATGCTTGTCAGGTGTGGGAGGCTGAATACCAGAGCACATATATGCTCTGAAGAATTAGCTGACTTGTTATTTCAAAATTAAATAGTCTTTAACAACTTCAATGTGGACGCAGATGTTCTATCAGTACAATATACTTTCCTTTTCAACCCACACTTAAAAGTGGCTTCCTAGATTCCTTTGGCATAGCAGAGAACATACCCTGTGTCATTGGCTGTGATTATTAGTGACTCTTTGACAGTGGATGTCTTCTGTGTGGACATTAAATCTGTCAAAAAGTCTGTTCTGCAGACTTCCAGATGTGGGTCTGGAAATCCCAAACAAAGATCTGGTGAGGCTGATTTTCGCCTGTTCAGAGTCCTTGAGGCACAGAGCTAATTGGGACAACAGAGGAGAACATGGTCAGATCTCTGCTGTGGCTGTGAATGGTACTCCATGCATTTGGGACAGATGGAAAATAGTATCAGAAAACAGGTGAAGAAAACATTAAACCATATTAGCTAAAAAAAAAAAAAGCAGTCAAGCAGGAACTGAAGATGGCGATTCCTCACTGTTCCCTTTACAAACTCTTCAATCACCACAGACAAAAATAAAGATAAAAAAGAAAGTTGCTCCGTTAGAAACATCTGTGGGACAGGCATTTAGCAAAGACTACATCCAGATTTTGAACTAAGCAGTGCACCAGAAATTAACCTCTGCTTTGCCACATGTCATATCAGCACCAGTCTGTGCATCTTCTCTGTTCTATGAAAGTGATGTGAAACATGTAAAAATCAGGATGACATTAAATGTTATATGAGGTAGTACAGGTGTTTGTAAATGAATGTGGCTGACTTTTGGAGTAGCTTCAGAAAAATGGGCTTCTGCAGGTGCCTGGCTACTATGTGTTCTGTCCTTGTGATAACTAGAAGTCAGCTGCTGATGACCATAATGCACAAATGTGCATAGGCTCTGGTCTCACGAGGGCTGGTGCTATCAGCAGTAGTTCACATTGTTGCAGCATATGTAAGCTAAAACTGCTTGACCTTGTTTCCAAAGTCTAGTAAAACTCCTATTGTCAAAAATACTCCCAGCTCCGGGAGTACAAATACTGGGGGGGAGCTAACCTGAGCTACTGCTGGTGAGAAGGATAGGGAAGACCCATAGAGAACATTCCCAATTTACACTGATGATATAAGCAAGCGTAGTTCAGGTTTTGTGCCTTGGTGACAGTAGGCATCATCCTGACAAATTTGCTTTGAAACACATTTACTGACCAACTGAAAAGAGCAATGTGTGGGGCTATTCCCACATCAAAAAAAAAAAAAAAAAGTATGTGGAAGTGTCATCCACCAAGGGCTTTGAAGATATTTTTTTTAATGACACATAGAGCAACACTGAACTAACACTGCATAATCAGAGTAAAACCCTGCTCAGACGATTTAATTATTTAACAGAGTGGAAAACCATACATGCCTAAGGCCCCTTAACAGAGATTGACCATCTTCTCTCCCTGGGGGTATGATTTGCCTATGAATTACAGAGTCTTTCTAAAAATCGGGCGCTCTGTCAGCGTGTGTTTGCAGCATCTGCAGTTTGGTTCACAGTGGTTTGTTATGTGGGGCATCCCTGAGCAAGGGAAGTGCTCTTCTTGGGCTCTTATGTGCTCGTGTGTCCCTAAGCATGAAAAAGGATTAAATAAATTAGCAGTAGTTTTGCATTTCACACTAGGAACTTTGCAATGAATTGCTGGGATGAATCAAGAATATTTTTCAGACTACATCTTAATTTGAGGAAAAAACAAACCTCTGTATTAACTATATATAGATGTGCTTGTGCTGTCTTATGGCCTTATCCTTATCTAGAGAATATCAGAAGTCCATGTGATATCCTTCAGTACTCACATTTTTGTTCACTTCTAAATTAGCCCAAAGATGTATGAAATCACAAGATGGCTCAGAGATCCCTGCAGAATAAACAGTTGCAGAATATCTCCTGTGTTTATTCTAGCGAGTATTTGTACATGAATTATCATGTGTTCATGAAATGTCACGGCTTTATTTGCTTCTGCTGAGGGGAGGTGAATAACTGAGGTGCAGAGCTGAAACATTTTACCTTTGAGGACAGGAAGGAGGTAAAATGCAATGTCTTAAAAAGTCTTAAAGTAGCCTCTAGGAAACTTGTATTTTAGTTCTTTATTCTATTTCCATTCTAAGATGCTGAATTAAATAAATAAATGGTTGTTACACATTTTTAAATGCTATTTCAGACCACCCCTCCTAAACATGGGTTGGTGGTTTGGTTTTTTTTCCTAAATATGTGCTTATGAGAGTTGGAGTCTGACTTCTATGTGTAATATAGGGAAATACCAAGGTTTTTAGGTGGTTATCTGGATGCAGTCTTCGACACCTATTGATTTATCTGACATTCTTAAAAGGAGAAGATTTCTTCCTTATTTTTCTCACGGAGAGAATTCTAACCAAAACAACATGAGATTATAGTGCTAAGCAAATAAACATATTTTGTTTATACCTACATGTAAACACAATTTTTTGTATCACTCTGCTGAGCTGGTGGATTTTTGTAGCATCCTAACAAGATTGTTATGGCTACATTTCAAAATAAAAATGCAATAAATAATATATACAAATACAAAAATACAAGGAAATGTAATAAGTCATCCAGTCAAGCAAGAAATTAAATTACAAGTGCTGTCCTTATTCCTGTGTTTTATGCCAAGAAAGATACTAGCATTCCCCAGGATTTCTGTAGCACTGCCTTTGCTTCCCTTTGGTCAGGAAGCAGAGATTGTGGTACATAAAGCTGTAAAGCTCCCCCCGATGTAGTCGTGTATCTATGCACCATTAAGTATTGAGATTCATTACTGCCTAGTGCTACAGCAGTGCCTGTAAGTAAAACATTTTGTGATTCAGCATCTCCAGAGAAGTGAAGTTCTCCAGGAGACCTTTGGTAGGAATCAGGCTGCACTCAAGAGACCATCCCTCGGCTTTATTTGCTATCAAAATCCCCTGGCAGAGTGGAGTTGTGAATATCCATGAAAACAAAGTAGCAAAACTTCCCTGGACCTGGAACTTCTGAGAAAGGGAGGAAATTACATAAAACCTTACACAACAGCTCTTTCACCTAAAGGGACCATCCAAATAAAACGTGGCTCTCACTCGTGACAAAGAAGCAGAAATCTGGATGGAAGGCCAGGGTGCAAGTACTGTGCCCAGTAAACTAATTCAATATAACCAGGGTTTTGTCTAAGGGGGTTTTATTCCCACTGATCACACTGCGAGTACACTGCAGAAACTCATTGCTTTTCTTATTTGTTTCTCTTAAATGTAGTCTTGGGCAGCCCCTGGCCACAGAAGGAAACCCAGAGGAATAAGTCTAAACTGCCACTGTACTTAATGACAATCATCCCAATCATATTGTATATCTGTCCCCTCTTCTTCTCCTCTGCTTGCCTCAGGAATGACATGTTATTTGTTATGTGTGTGCTGGGACTCCCTTTAGCTGGGATAATCTGCAAAGAAAATTTGCAGTTTCTGCAGCCTTGCTCCTTATTTCTCATTAGAAGGAAAAAATAAACTATCTCCAGACTTTTTCTATTGCACATATATACACAGCTATGCAATTTGGTATATAGTTTGGTATACACATTTGCCATGCCTGGTTTTTAAATAAATATGATTTAGTATTAACTTAAAAAACTAGAAAGAATGTAAGTGTGAAAGTGACATCTCAGAGTTATTTATCACCTGTTCTGTGCTTTTTTGGTGCATGGGACAGAACTACATAATATCTGTTAAAGCAAATGCAAATTCAAGGTTACAGAGGAGAGTATTAGATATAACTACATAGCTCAAATTTAAAGGACAACCCTGCAGCAGGACTAAAAGAGATTGCTATTAGATTGTTAAGTTTCAGACACCCTTATTTTGTGTTTCTTTCCAATTTTTTAGTATCAATTGTAAGAGTCCCTTCAGAAACATATAACTGTCTTCTGGGAGTTTTAAATATTCGTTTAAATCAATATACTGACAGGGACTGAACAGCTCGACTGAGTTTGTTGAATCTTCTTATTGGAAATTCACGTCACATACAAGAGAGAACTGGGTAAGGGCTGTTACCTGTCACAGTTCTATGTGTCCACAAATTCATTAACAGTCTAAGCCCAGTAAATAGCCCAGCAAAGCCAGCAAGCATACCAACTGCTGCAAGAGAGATGTTTGGCATTAAAACCTTCAACTATCTTTGTAAGCATACAAGATGCTTTCCCAAAAAGTCACTGCAACCACAGAAAAGGGTGAAGGACTACACTGCATACAGAAGCCAGGCAAATGACAGGGAGGGCTGCGATGGGTAGATGAGTTGGGCCACACCAGGATGCCACCAGTCTCCCCTGTGACAGCTGTGGCACCAGGGAGCCACACCAGAGCTGCCACCTCTCGATTTATACTGTGAAGGAAGCAGATTCCTCCATGGTATGCCCTGGGTGGGTTGTAGCAGTGAATGAAGTGCCCTGTGGCTGTGAAGCCCTGTGCCCTGATGTGGAGCTGGCAGCCACTCAGCCACGGACCAGCACTGCACCTTGCACCCTAATCTAATAATTTTTCCCACTTCGTTGTTTGGGGGTTTTTTTTTGGGGGGGTGGTTTTTGTTGTTGTTGGTTTTTAATATTAATTAATTTTATTTTTTCCTTTAATCTTTGTTATTATTTCCCACTTGCAGGAGCTTACAACCTCTCTGCTGTTTCAAAACTCTCTTCCATCATATGCCTCCACCCTCTGGGGTAAGCCTCAGCAGGATGGTTGTGCGGGTCCAGCAAGTTTAAAGACCTTCCTTAAAGTGCCTTGGAACTTCGTAAAATTGGAATCTGTAATGGTAAAAATAAAGGGTTTTCCTATTGTGTATGCAATACTAGTACAGGGCATGAGAAGTTTACCCACTGTGTCAATTTTCTAAATTGCAAATCAAGCTAGCCTATAATTTCCTATTAGATTCAGCAATTGTCTCTATACTGGTTTGGCAGTGCTGTAAGAAGATAAAACTATACCAGATATTAATCTGTACAGCAAGCATTTAAAGATAATTCTTACATGCTGCAGGCTAGGTGACACAATTTAGGACCAAAGAAAATACTTATATATATTGTAGGCTTCTCAGATTAGGCAGGAGTTTAACAATATACGATCTTTCCTAGGCGAAGGTGTAATGGTGAGCAGTTATTATTAATCCTCCTTGCACTTTCCACTTAATCTTCTTGTTTCAGATCTTTTGATGCATTTCAGCTAGACACAGTAAAATATTCCCTGTGCGGCTGTGCCGGGTTGATATTGGTTTTGTTTGATTTCACATACTTTAGCCTGCAGAGGTCAGGACAAAAGCCATTGCTTTACTTACATTAAAAGTGATTTCATGTGTTTTGTTCACACTTCTATCCCCTCCCCCCTTGCATCCGTAACCTCCTGCTTAAAGATAGCATATTGACTGCATGGAGTAGTAATGGGAGAGCGAGAAGAGGGAATACTTCTGAGCATCTCTTCCTATGACGACGCACTCAAGTCAGATCAAGTGAGGGACTGTAAAAGATCTGCATTTGTATGACTGCAACTGAACACGCTGTAACATTTACTCTCTGTTTCTGGAAGCTCCAGCTCTTGCTGTGCTGCACGGCGCATTTGTCTCCTCCCACCACCACGAACAAACAGTGAAACAAAACGTCCTGCCTTCTGGACGTACTTATGGTGAGATTCCCCTTGCTGCATGTCTGTGGGAGGCTTTGAAAATGAAGGAGCTGAGGAGCCCAAAAGCCGTTGTGGACTGTGAGTCGCCAAGTGAAATGAGTCCCAGAAAAACACGGCATGTCAGCACAGCTTGCTCAAGATGAAATGGCAACTCAGCAAGTCAGTTTAAGGAAAAAGAGTAACTTAAGAATACCTGGAGATAATTTTATAACTGGCAAGACAAAAAAGCAGATGGTTCCCTAAGACCTGGTAAGGGAACAGGTATGTGTTACTAGAGGTAACTGAAAAACCTGATTCCCAGTTAAAAAAATGCATGTAGGGACCCAGTGCAGAGCACGAGAGAACGAAGAACAGGAGCAGACTCCTGTAAAGGAAGCAGGCAGAACCCACTAGGGGATGTTGGGTTATGCGACACTTTTTATTGGAATAAAATCAAGCTATTTTGAGAGATCCTTGGTCCAGATGACTGCATGGACACTACTTAGAGTGGATGCCTCTGAGAGCAGCCTAGTGGCATGGACTGCCAAAACATGATAAAAAGATGATAAAAAGTATATATTTGAAAACATTTTAAAACAGTCATTCATTTCTGAAGGAAGAGAGCTGGAGGAAACATAAATGAATACAAATATATTAAAATTACACTGGAGGAAGCAGGTGGTTTATGCATTCATGTGGAGTCCTGGCCACTCAGTGAGTCTTGCTAGTTGGCCTTCTCATCAACTCAGATTTTGCTACACAGCTTATATTGACAGCTAAATCCTTACTTACTCTGACTAAGAATGCACTAAAATGGTGTCCAGACCTGGGGCCTCAACCATAAATTTAAAATAATTTATACGTGGTCTGAGGCAGCAGCTAAGCATTGCCATCAAACCTGGAGGTAATTACCTAAAGATGCACAACAAACTTATCCCCTGTGGTCCTCTCTGCAGCACTGATCCTTCTCATGCCACTGTAGCCCACAAGAAGCATGAGAGAAGAGGTGAGCCTTGCTCTGTGGCTCAAGCTCTATTTGAAGTGAGTCTGTGGACTATAGAAAAGTAACACAACAGACCTGCAGGCCACAGGCCTGGCTCCAGCCTCCTGCACATTGAGTAAGGTCCAAGCAGTGGCTGGAGAAAGTTTTTCCTGAACCCTCCTCAAGATCAGCGAGATCTTCAGTGTCACTGGTTATATTTTCTACGTGTAGTACAGAAAGGAGCATTGCTTCCTCAGGGAAGCAATCACACACGCACTGTACAGGAGTGCTGCTCTTCAAGCTGATCGAGCCTCACACACTGAAGTAACATTTATGGCCAAGAACAAGGCTAATGATCACAGCAAGATCCATATCCAAAAGTTGCAATCTCACAGCTGGGGAAAAAGAAAAACAAAACATAATTAAAAAGGCTCTCCTAAAAAATGCTGCTATGTCATCATCCTGTAAGAGCTAGGATCTCATAATGTCATCAAGCAGCAAACTCAAACAATAAATGTCCCCACAAAGCTTCAATAAAAGCAGAAGATATCAGTCTCTCCAGATGGAGCTGCTCCATTTTTTATAAATATTTAAATATTCATTTGACAAGAGGGTGAGACTGACAGCAGCTCAGTACTGAAGACACTCGCAAGGGATCTCTCAGACCCAGATTAAAGTTCTATCACAGAATAATACAAAGTATTTCTCTAGGGTTTGCATCAGGATTTTTTTTTTGTCTGTTCCAGGACACATTTCTGTTCAAGAAGACAGAGAAAGGAGGAGACTTGCCCTGGAGCAGTACATAGCTCGCTTATAGGGTATTCACCTGGAAAGTGAAGCTGATGCTTGTAACTTGAGTGCCTTAACTAATGGCTGTTGGGGTGAAGTTCCCTCACACTTTCCCAATGCCTTCATCCCTCCCTGGGAAAAAAAGAAAGTCTCTCTGGCTCTGAAAGGATCCCTACCATCAAAGACCAGTTTTGAGAAGTTAGAATTTTCTAATGGAAAACATATTCGACTGAAAAGTTCTCGACTAGCTTTATTTAAAACAATGCTGCCTGTAGTTGCGCATGGTTCAATTCAACCGAATAAGACAGAGTTCAAACCCTCCTGGTTGCATACAGCATCTTTAGAATGCAACAGATCAGTAAAGGCAGCGTGCTTGTTATTTAAGTGAAGAGCAATGTTACTAAACAGTTCATTTTCATTGAAAGTGTTCGTAATACAGCTGGGACAGACATTTTTCAAGAGGATTTTCTGGCTTCCGTATCAGCACCAGATGTAGCTGAAGGTTTTGAACTGACTAATATATGCTGTGTTAATAGACTTCCTTGGGTAATTCTTTTGCTCTACTTTAGGAAGGAAAAAGAAAGAGTGGCTTGGCTAGCTCTAGTCCCCAAGCTATACTAGTTAAACTAAGAGCACAACCTTGCATATGAGTGCTTTATCAAGACTTATTATATGTTCGACTTGCCCTTGTAAATGTAAATTAGTTTCCATTTTTAAAACTAACTCAATTTAACTCTATATCTGCATACCAATTTAATTTAGATGGGTGCCGCTTTTCTGTTTAGGAATTGGAATTCACTAGATTAGCAGAGGAAAGGTTTGATGGAGACAGGAAAAGAGATGAAAACTGAAAAGTTGAAAAACAAAAACAAGCTAGGAAGAGAGAGAAGAAATAACAAGAAAATGGATGCAAAGTTGTTGTAAGACAGCTGGAAAAGAAATCTTTTGAGTGAAGCACTGCTGACCACTTGCAGACAGAAAAATGTGGCCGTAGGGAGGGACAATTACAGAATCAAGAAGCAGAGCAACATGCTCAGGGATCTGAATTGCTGAAAAACTGGCAAATAAATCCCAGATTTTGATAGGAAATGAAAAAACCAACAAACAAAACCAACACATTGAAAAATCAGAGGCCATTCCTGTGGGCATTAAACATGTTCCAGTACTTTCGAGTCCTGTTTTGGGAAGGACCTGACTACATATTTAAGTTATCTAGGGGCTTCAAAGGCTCCAGCAAATTCTACTTTTTCCTTCTTGGTTTCCTCAGTGACTCACACTTCTTTATCTGTGTCAGTGCAATGTCCTTACAAGCTTTGTGATGAACTCTGCTAGGAGCTAAAATACCCTCCAAAGCCCTGAAATGACTTTTTGCACTGTTTGGTGACTTTATTTCCAAAGCTGCATGTTTGTATACTACACAGCTTTCAGTTCTTCATGCCCATGTACAGAGAGGTTTGCTGTCCTTCTCCATCAGCCAGCCTGGCACACCTCCATATCTCTGCTGGTTTAGGTGAAGAACATAGCGGTAACTGCACAAGAGATTTAGGTCAGAGGTTTGGATTTTGCTGTGTAAAAGATCTGGAGGCTTAACTTCAGACAAAAAAGCATATTAACTAGGTGTTGAGCTTTTAGTTTAGAAGAGTGCCTTGAAATTCTGGAGGGCTTTTTCACTTTGTACCACTCAAACAGGTTTAACAGAGAAGTCAATAAACAAATTGTTAAAAAGCTCAGGTAAGTCCTGTTGGTTTTTTTATGGTGACAATGCTGAGGGAAAAGCTCATTTTTTGAACAGGATGAAATATTTTCTCATATTACGAACTGTATTCCAAACATATTTCATTTGGACCTTTTAAAATACTTTTTTTTTTTTTTTTGTGGAAGTAGAACAGTAAGCACAACAAAGAATTAGTTACTAAGTTTCTCATGATCTAATTACTCATTAGTCCTTTTTATTGTCAGACATCATCTTAAAGATACCAACAGTATTAACCAGAGACTATGCTGCAGAGACAACACACTAGTTTCTAACAGACATGTAAGACCCCATCCAACTTCCATAGAGTCAGAGGAAGGTGGATCAGTCTCCAACTTGCTATTTGCATGGAATTCAAGCTTTTGATCTACAGAGAATTTTGGCCACCTCCCTGCATGGGGGGCTCCCAGGGCTGCCTGCCACTCCCAGCTCCCTCTCCATTGAGCATTGAACTGGCAGCCTTATCATGGCCTCCATGGTACACTGAGCTGTACAGTTGGGTTACTTACGTCTCCATTCCTTTATCTTTCCGCCTCCTGTCTGGCAACAAAATAAAAACTATTGAAGCAGCACAAAGGCAAAGTTGATCACAGCATGGATTTTCTATGCTATTACCTCTATCCTTACCCCTTCCATCTCCAGGTTCTTATGCAAACTGAATCAAAACCAACTCGAGTGACTCAGAAACCTACAGATCCCAAATAGCTGGAAGTTAACTTAATTCTATCAGGAATCTCAGAAATGTAGCCTTCAGTGGTTCTTTATTTTTCTGTTAATTTTTTAATTGGGACAAAAATAATCTAAGCTCAAGCCTAGCTCTGTGGTGCTTCTTTAAAGATTAAAAAGCAATAAGATAATAAAGAGTGCAAATGTTCAGACAGCTGATCACAGGGAAATGCTGTTTGAAGTAACAGTTCTCTCTCCCCCTCTGTTGCAGCTGGGTTGCTTTTAATTATTAACAAGGAAAATAACAGGTTCAACAGATGTGGATGCAAGTTCATTTTCACCACCAGTTGACTTCTGCAACTTTCACAGCAACACTGTGTTTGAGAACATGGACAAGTTTACACTAGTGATGACTAAGAGTATTGCTCGTAGCTCTGAATATTAAATAGAGCATAGGGATAATATGAAGGGCGCTTTTGGATCACAATCATGAGGACTGTCACAAAACACTACCTTAAAAACTAATGTTAAATCCTTAGCTTTCACACAGACATCCCAGTGGCCTTAGACAAGTACACATGATTTACAACCACTCACACATAGATTTCTACTCCCCTTTCCCAAAAGGCTACAGTAGCACCTCAGTTTGAACATAATAGAGAGCAACTGAACGTAGGGGCGCGAGATCCCCACCACGTGCATGGAGAGATGGGAGAAGCTGCCGGTGGAGCTTCATTGCCACTGCCTGACCTGTCCCAGAGGCAGAGGGAGTTGTGTACAGGGCTGCCTTTAGAGCAGGAGAGAAAATAAGAAGCAACATGTCAATATCCATCTGAGGCTTAGATCTAAAGGATCATTTCCACCTCTTCCACTACGTGTGAGATGTAAAACTGTCACATACCTTACTATTCAGCAGACTATGGTCAACCAAGAGAGGGTGGCAAAGAGAGGGACATAAACAGATAGATGTGTACCTGCAGTCAGTCACTTACTTTGGGTTTCCGGCCCCTGGCTTCTTTCTTCGGAATATGTTGAGGAAAGTGTTGGACTTGCAAGGTGCCTTGCCATCCCCGACATGCATACGCACCACATCTGAAGTGGTGAAGGCACTGCGGACATTCCTCTCAGGCTTGGCTATGATGATGTACATCTTAGGAGTGAACATGCACCCCAGTGCCACTGTCACGCTCAGACTCACTGCAAAACAGGTGGTGATGATCTTGTAGTTGCTTCCAAAATAGATAGGCACAAAGGCCAGCCAGATGATACAAGTGGTGTACATGGTGAATGCAATGTACTTGGCCTCATTGAAATTGGCAGGCACATTGCGAGTCTTGAAGGCATAGTACGTGCAGCTCATGATAAGGAGTCCATTGTAGCCCACGGGAGCTACGACGCCTAGGTTGCTGGTGTTGCAGATAAGGTAAACTTCCTTAATGCTGGGGTAGGAGAGGATGGGCATTGGGGGCTCCAGGATGATCAACGTGATCACCAGCGTCAACTGCACGCTGATCAAAATGGATGCAATGACCACTTGGGCCCATGCACTCATGAAACGCGGCTTGCGGGTACAGATCTTCTTTTTGCTGCCTGCCAGGATGCGAGCAATACGGTTGGTTTTGGTCACAAGGGCAGAATAGCACATGGCAGAGGAGAGACCCACCAGAAGGCGCTGGAGGTAGCAGGATGTCGTGGTGGGTTTAGCTATAAGGGTGAAAGGGCAGACATAACCCAGAAAGATACCAGCAAGGATAATATAGCAGAGCTCCCGACTGGAGGATTTGACAACAGGAGTGTCCCTGTAGAGCACAAAGATAAGGGTGACAAACATGGTGACCAGGATCCCCAGGCAGGAAAAGACCACAGCCACAATAGATTCTATATTGCTCCATTGGAGGTACTTTACAGGGATGGGTTCACAGCCTGCAGTGTACAGAAAAGAAACAGAGTGTTAGAAAGGATTACTGCTTGAAGAAAGAACCTTTTGCTTCTGGCTCCCAATATAATCCAAACATTAGCTTATGCCTGTGTGCAAACCATTTTACAAAGGAGTCAGCTGCAGTGTGGGAAATTTGGATGAAATATATTCAAAATAAAGCCATCAGTTTTAGGTGTCCCAAACATTTGCTTATGATGCTACAAAAGGAAATGAGATTTGGAAATTCTTTCCTAATTTTTCTTGAGATACCTGCTGACCAGCCCAGCATATCAAAGGCAGAGCTGGGAACAGAACCCAGAAAAAGTCAGCACCATCCCTTCATTTCATCAAGGAAAGGATTGCTATAAATCAGAACATGTAGCATTTTGACCTCCTCAGGCTAACTTATTTTAATCTTCATCAAAATCACTATAACTTGACCCACGGCATTTTTGTGAGGGTGATTTTACAAATAATAGAAATTACTTAGAGATCTGTAGGCAAGAAAACAGTAATGAATCCAGATGTGATGGAACTACACCATAGGTACTGTAGCTTTTCAGTTAATTTCTGCTTTTTTTCCCTTAACATTACCTTATTCTCATTTTGTCAAAAGTTCTGCTCATTGTTTTTTCACTAAATAATGTAATTTAATTCTTATGGAAAAGTCAAACCCACAAAATATGCATGCCTTCAAAAAACAACTGCAAAAGCTCTCCTTTATAACTAGTACAGATGTGCAAACATAGATATCATCTGAAATAATTGCTCTCTCCCACACTCAGGATAAAGGATCTTCTGGCTACCCTCCTCACTGTGCTGAAGAGGTAATACCAGCAACAAACATTAAAAAAAAAAATCCTCCATGTTAATACGATGTTATGGCTGTGAAGCTGAGTTACTGAAAATCTTCATTCGGGCATTTCCTAAATTCTGTTCTTGACTTGCTAGTGCCAAAATGCTTTTAACATGTTTCTGTATCCCAAGGTAAGTATCCATGGCCACTTCTGCTTCTTGTTTCTGTCCTCCTTCAGTTTCCCTTGGCCCCAGATCACCTTTTGTGCCTTTCCCCCACCTCTCAAATATCTTTCCTCCCAGTCCCTCACCATCCCCATCTCAGTTCCCTTTCCAGTTCAGTTTTTTTTCTAGGCAGTCACCTCTTCACCCAGGTGTCTTCATTACAGACACTGCTAGTCCAGCTTTTCACTTTCTGGACCAGCTGCTCATCACCTCTGCCTGTATGGATGGTTGGATGCAGCTAAGAAGAGCCGGGAAAAGGCGCCGATATTGGTGACCTTATAAGAAAGGCATTTTTTGCCTCTCAGTTTTGCTGCTAAATCTTAGCAAGGGCCCTGATATTGTGATGAGCAGAAGTCATGCTCAGACTCATCCTCCTCAGTATAGAGTATATCTGCAGAAACCAACCTCTATGAACTAAAAACTTCTGAGGCCCACGGTTTTTCTCAATTTATATGCATCTTCCACAGGGTGACAGGAAATTACCAACTGATACCTCTACCAAAATGTTAAGTCCTTCTTTCCAAATATAGGAGATGTGAGCAGATGTATGGATCAGGGTTGAACAGTATTACTGTAACCTCATTTTGAGAAACAGAAGAAGAAAAAATGGGTTTTTGTTGAAATTTAAAAAAAAATCAGCCTGGGGCAGACTCCTGACATGGAAAATTTCTGCTCGAACTTTTAATGTCTGCCAATGTCATATGAACTGAAGGAATGTCTTATAATTCTGTACTCTGTCTCTAAGAGTACCAGGCTGACTTAACTACAGTTAATGTTACACGTATCTGTAACATCACAAACAGTAGAAATTATAGCAGGTGCAACTGGAGGTCTTCTTTTATAAACTAAAAGAATTCTGTTTTGCTCAAAGTGGTCTGTTCAAGACTCAGACAGGTGAGGAAACCCATTCTTCCAACTGGTATTTTTATGTTGAAATATGAAGGAAAAGCTTTTTATCAGAAGTGGGAACATCTGGTCATTTGCCACAGCAGCCCTGAGTGGAAGTTGTCTCCTTTCTGATTTAATAAAAGACAGATTCAGAAGCTCCTGCTTGTTGATTAATACACGCAAAGCTCTTCTGAAACAAGAAGCCAGTCTATGGTTGTTGGGAGGGTTAAGTTTCAATGTGGGTTTTAAGCTTAGCAACATCAAGCCATACTCATATTATTCCATCTTAAATTATATTTTCAGAGCCTTAGCCCTGATTCAGCATGGTAGTTAAGCCTATTGATTGCTTTAAGCTTATCCTGTGTAAGGTATTAGAAATTTGTTTCGTTAAATCAGTGTAATTCCTGTGCACTAGCAAGCCCCAAGAGCCACATATGATACAAGCATTGCAAAAAGCTGCCTGCACTGCTTATATCAGCAAACAGTTGTTGGTTGTCAGCACCTGTGAAGGTGGGTCATTTCCCAGCTAGGAGAAGCCGGGCTTGGGAACCTTGTTGAGACTGGGGGAGGCTACCCGGGAAATGGTGTACTTAGAGGTTAAAAAACAAAGCAAAACAAAACAAACAAACACCAAAATCCCCACAACAACTAATCAAAACCTCAAAAAATCAGATAATTAGTGACAAAAGCTTCACAGTTAAAAGTTTCCAGTAAAAAGCTGAAAGCCGTTTGGTAGCTTTCATCTACTATTTTCCCTGCACTTTAACCATGAATCATTTCCTAGAGTAGAAGGTTAATCTCTTTTTTTTTTTTTTTTTAAATTTTATTATATTCATACTGCAAGACCAATAAGATAATATAGGATGTTTTCTGAGGTCATTAACACATCCCAGGAAACTGATGGCCCCAAACCTTTATGATTCATTTCATAATAACTCCATAAATCTTCCTGTCCTACCTTGTTTTATTGCTTATTTAAGATGATTTATGAAAACTGGGTTTACTAGCTTGACATTCATTCTTCTTCTATTAGATTCTGATAAAAGATATCTCTTCTTGGCACAAGGCCTTAAGATACTGGTTTTAGTGACTATTTGTCAGGTCAGGTTTTTATCATTTGTGGTGAGAAATCCTTTGTGCCTGCTGACTGCTTCAATGAACACATATTTAGGGGAAGCAGTTTAAAAAAAAATCTGTACTTTTGAAAATAAAATTAAAATGTCAGGAAAGGATTGCTGAGCAACAGAGACTGATTTCAAATGGAGAGAATATACACCTTTAAAAGCTTTTCTTAGGAAACGGGTTAATATGTGCTTCGTGTTTCTTAAAGGGACTAATGATTTTAGAGCCTCCATCTGTGATGGAAAATGGGACTAAAACTGGATACATGTTTAGCATTTACAGTTTAAGGCAAAGGGAAAAACAACCTGAAATGTGAGATGTTATCATCTGTGTCTAGGTGCTATGGTGACTGGCAGGGTATGAATACAACACGCAAAAGCAAGTTATAAAAATACATTTGATGGGGAAAAATCCTAGCAAGAAAAGAGAATTCGAAATTAAATGGTACCAATGGTGACTTCCACAAAGTTCAAGAACGTGAATTTATCCAGCTCAGTCTCCCTTTTCTAAACATTAGGATGGCATCAGCTGCTTTTCACAACTTTATACTTTGTACTGCAATTCAAGGAAATGAATTGCAACGGTTAAAAAAAGAAGTTTTTTCCTCAATAAGACAGAATGAAGAAACCATGCAGGAGCAGACTGCCATTTTGATGTTCTCTAGGAAATCAGTCGATGGCTATGCTGTCATTTGGCTCATGCTACTGTGATTTTAGCACAGCAGCCGTTCGGTCTCCTTGCTGAGAAGAAATGCAAATCAGCAGGTCATCTACTGATTTCATTAAAAGTTAATAGATTGCAACATGCCCCTGAGATTTTTTCCAGCACTGATGCTTTCCTCAACCCCTTTCAGCAGTGCCTGTCATTTTGACATGCCCCGTTTTGAGCTATTTTGGGCAGCTGGTAGCACTGAACCGTATTCGCTCAAGTGCACATTGATCTCTCACTATGTTCTTGTTCTGCCTTATTGATTAAAACTAAGTCCCAGTTTTCTTCCCTGAATAGTAGATACAAACAATTCAGTGAACCTCCAAGACTAACAGAACACGGCTGTCTATGGATATCTGCTTTGAAATGACCAGACACTGGTAGCCTAGGAGGTAGGAGTCAAACATGAGCTTTTGCAATGGTCAGGACATTTCTGAAGGGTGCTGTGGATTTTCTGGTGTTTAGTAATACAAGACTTTTTCCACAATTGGGAGTCTTACAGAGGGTATTTTTCAAGAACTCCTCTTCATACGACCCACTTACATGAAGGAACTGAATGATCGCTGAGACTTCCTTATCCTGACAAATCTGTTTAGAGTAGGTTCAGTTGCACACCAGAGGAGAAGAGGCGGGGAGGAGGGAGCAGAGTGTGTTGGAGTAAGAGTTATGGGATACAGGCAGATACACACACATCTGGGACATGACCGTCGCTTATTTTCCATGGAAAACCAAGATAGACAATGTGCCAAGTTTCGCAGTATATTGTGAATAATAATATATTTTTAGCTGGAGAAGTAGCCAGCTTTCTCTCTCAAAATAAATTCTCTCTCTTGGCTACAGTGACCAGCTTAACATCATCTCTTGGAAATATTTAATCAAGGTTTCAGTACTTCGTCTATGTGTTAAACGCTGCAGCAACGCCTAATTGCCAGCCAGTCATTTTAAAGGACAGAGATGTGATAAGTTGCACATTTGATCATCAGCTAGGTAGTCAGATTGTTCCTTTGTCTAGGAATGACGCCCTGCTGAATACCGGAAGCCAAGATTTGCAGACGCGTCATGGGGCAGAGGTGCCAGTAGTATTTTACAGTGATACAAAGCAGACCCCAAGGTCAAGCTGATGCTTCTCACTGCATTAAACTTATTTTCTTGGGGTAATGGTTACTGCAAAGCCCAGAGCAGGTGTGGAGATTAACCTTGATAGGTACAAAATAACAGAAAGATGCTATAGCATACAACTTATCCAAAGCATATATGCAAGGGAGACCAATTTTATCTGTTTCCCTTTCTTCTGCCAGCCTTTCTGAGAATTTTGTTGATGTTACTCTTGCTGGTTAGTGCAGTAAGAATGATCTCTATACCAAACAAAAGTCTAGTAGTCAGTTACCAAATGGCCTGAAATCCCAGATAAAGTATTGCTAATTGCATGATAGAAAGATCAGAAAGAGTATCAAGCCAATCTGACAAGGATGCACTGAGTTCCTGTGATAATCACTGCTAAAATTACAGCAAATGCTGCTAGGTTCATTAGTAGTCTTAACAGCTTTATCAACGCTTATGCTAACTGAAAGGGAGGAACAGACAGGCTATGTCATTTCTTCTCAGTAGAAATTTTGCCGTCTTTTTTGTCACTGCTGTTGAACAGAGCCAAAAGATAGAGCACTTTTCACTCACCCTAAACTGCATTGGGATGTGTGTTTAATTATGTGCCTTTTATATCTCTGCATCCTGTCACCTTACTCTCCACCACACATCATTCTCCATGTGCCCTGTAAAATGGGAATGTGTTTGGAAGGATGTGTCCCTACCTGTCAGGTCAGCATTCGGCCACCAGCCAAGCTCACAGGCTTTGCATGTGAATTCATCCTGAACAAATTCATTCTCCTTGCAAGCAGTGCAAATCCAGCAGCAACTCACTTCACCTTTCCTGATCACCTGTAATGCAAAATACATCCTCAGCTATGAACCTTCATAAGACAATGAAGCACCACCCCCCCCAGCAAACAGATGCCTCCTGCATTGTTTAAAATATGACAGGATTCCCGTGCACAGCATGTTTCAAACAACTGGAAAACATGAATCCTGATTCTGTATCTAACCCTGCATATTAGAATTTGTGCTTAAGAGTTCAAGGATAATCTCTGGTGACAATTCTATTTTGGTTTGGTGGGAGCAGTTCTGAGTCAAAAGCACAAAGCCATTTTCCCTTTGGTACAGAGGCATGGTGAGTGTTATATTTTCAATCAAAACTGAGAAGAGACTTAATCTGAGAGATAGATCAGGTCAGGACAAATAGTTCAGCCCATGCTTAATACCTATTGCATAGTAAAAAAACAGTAAACAATGTCCAAGGTTAGAACAGAGAGTGATTCATGCATATATATACATATATAGACAAGAACATGCACACACACATAAATTCCAATTTACATGGAAGTCTTTTGGGGGCTCATTAAACTAGTGTCAATAGAAATTCAAATAAGAGCACATCAAAAAATATACTGCTAAAAGGATGCAATGGGTTCTACTAGAAAATAAACCCAACATGCAGTGACCAAAAGCATGCTTCAGAACAGCTCTTTTGCAGACAAGTGTCCCTGAAAGCTGTATCTTTCTCTGCTGTGAAGGCTGCTAAGCGTAATGATCCAATGTTGAAAAGACAGTTTCCTCTTCTTAACACCTAGTTTCATTATGCTGAGGCTGAAAGAAAGATTAAGGATGTCTCCAGCGCAAGGGCCTCCAGCAAAGAGTCTGGCTCTGTTTGCCAGGAAGGAGGAATCCGGCTTTCTCTCCAGGATCTTCCTATCCATCTATATGCAGAGCTAAGTGCAGTAGAGAAATATAAAATGTTTGTTTTATTGAATGCTGGCTTTGTGGGCTTTTTTGCTAACATTTCCTCCTGCAGTCTGTGGAGAGAGTCCAATAGACTTCAATGGGAGCTGAAGCTGGCATTTTGTATGCATGATGTTTACATATACACACATACACAAACTGCATAATGTCAAAAACAGGGAAAAGATGTTTGGGAGGGTAGTAAACACCAATAATGTTTCCCCTCCAAGATTGTTGGAGAATGTCACTACATCTTTGCCAAATCATCAATCACTTATTGTTTAGAGTAGCAATATAGAATTAAAAATCTGCAAATGTGCTTATTAAATGAAATTAGAAAGGAAGGTCTGCTCTAAGGTGATTTTCCTGAATGGGCTTCCTGCCATTTTAAACTCACTGCATCCATACCATTTTGATAGTGGTGGAACATGTCTTTATGTCATCCAAACATGGCAGGTGGCAAATTATTTGCAGCTTGATACAAGCGCTACTGTTTGGTAAACACAGAGTGATTTCATTTGTGTTTCCATACCTCCTGTTGTGAACATGAGATACAAATAGGCTTTTTTTTTTGCTTTTTTTTTTCTTGCAGGTGTTATTGCTGGAACTAAATATTGGATTCCCTTGGGTCATGTTATTTTCAGGATCAGCCTCCAAGTGAATCACAGCCACTGAATGTTGTAGGCAATGACTAAGTGAAAATCTTGTTCTTTCTTGCGTAAGGTAAAATTCAAATCCTATTACACTAGATTTTGCATCACTACAAAGGGCAATTTTAGAAAACATGAGCCTATATATGGGATTGTAAGAGTAAGATGTTAACCTAGGAGCCTTTCTATACTTTTGGCTTTCCTGAAGAAAAGGAAGTCCTATCCCTTGGCTTGAAAGTAGCTTGCTTTGGTCTAGAGAAAAAACTTTGACTGGTTATTCACATTTCTATAGCAGAAAGAGTGTGAGGCAAACCTTAATCTGGCCCTTCAAGCAAGGCTCGCTGCACACTGATCGGACCATTCCACTTTTGTTCATCTGAATCCTGTAGTCGTCAATGTTGAGCACGCCCTCGTGCCAGGTCCCAATGAGGACATAGTCGTAGCGGTTGGGCTCTATGTACTGCAGATTCATGATGTCATACCTGCAAGGGAAAAAAGAGAGAGTGAGTCACTGTCCTGCAACATGAAGGAAAAAAAAATACCTTGCCCTTCTCCTTCTGCCTTCATAAATATTTCCTTGACAACAGGGACTAGCTGAAGGAAAGAAGCCAGAGAGTCGTGGTCAATGAGGTGGAGTCTGGTTGGAGGCCTGTATCTAGTGGAGTGCTTCAAGGGTCAGTACTGGGACCAATACTATTCAATATCTTCATCAACGACTTGGATGAGGGAATTGAGTGTACTATCAGCAAGTTTGCTGATGACACCAAGCTGGGAGGAGTGGCTGACACACCAGAAGGCTGTGCTGCCATCCAGCGAGACCTGGACAGGCTGGAGAGTTGGGTGGGGAAAAAATTAATGAAATATAACAAGAGAAAGTGTAGAGTCTTACATCTGGGCAGGAACAACTCCAGGTTCCAGTATAGGTTGGAGAATGACCTATTAGAGAGTAGTGTAGGGGAAAGGGACCTGGGGGTCCTGGTGGACAGCAGGATGACCATGAGCCAGCACTGTGCCCTTGTGGCCAAGAAGGCCAAGGGCATCCTGGGGTGTATTAGAAGGGGGGTGGTTAGTAGGTCCAGAGAGGTTCTCCTTCCCCTCTACTCTGCCCTGGTGAGACCTCATCTGGAATATTGTGTCCAGTTCTGGGCCCCCCAGTTCAAGAAGGACAGGGAACTGCTGGAGAGAGTCCAGCGCAGGGCCACGAAGATGATGAAGGGAGTGGAGCATCTCCCTTATGAGGAAAGGCTGAGGGAGCTGGGTCTCTTTAGCTTGGAGAAGAGGAGACTGAGGGGTGACTTCATCAATGTTTATAAATATATAAAGGGTGGGTGTCACGAGGATGGAGCCAGGCTCTTCTCGGTGACAACCAACAGTAAGACAAGGGGTAATGGGTTCAAGCTGGAACACAAGAGGTTCTACTTAAATTTGAGAAAAAACTTCTTCTCAGTGAGGGTGATGGAACACTGGAACAGGCTGCCCAGGGAGGTTGTGGAGTCTCCTTCTCTGGAGACATTCAAAACCCGCCTGGACGCCTTCCTGTGTAACCTCACCTAGGTGTTCCTGCTCTGGCAGGGGGAATTGGACTAGATGATCTTTTAAGGTCCCTTCCAATCCCTAACATTCTGTGATTTCTGTGATTTCTGTGACTAGAATTTCATGCAAACAGCAGGTACTGTAGGATTTGTAGCAGAATCATGGGAAACAACAGCTCCGATTGCCACACAATTACTGATTGCCTGCCCTGCTTACATGAAACTGTCGGTTAAAGGTTGTGTGTGTCCAGGAAGAACTGCGCATCAAAGACGGAAAGCTTTGCTAAAGATGCACATGCAGGCACTGTCTGGATGGTGTATTTTTCAGCCATGATGTCTTAAACATTTGCTTGGTGCCTACATACAGGTTGGTTGCAGTATAGCCCCTGCTGGGAGTTCTAATCAGTAGGAATGCTCAAACTAACTGAACTGGTATGCCATAAGTTAACCATAAGCACCGCTTCAAGTGTTTATGTTACCCAACCCAGTGAGGCTGTCCGGAACAGTTAGCAGCTCAGAATTTACTTCCTTGCCCTAGGCAAGTAGGAGAGAATTTCCCAAGGCTAATGTAAAGGAAGCATAAACCACTGTACAATAAAGCTGAATATTTATTCAGCTCCCCTGCCTCCATCATTGCCTTCCCTGAGTTGGACCTGATATGTGCACATCCCTTACTGCTAATTATTCATTTCCTTCTTTAACCCATAGAATGTGGCTTGTGCAAAGCAGTGATTAAGTCTTGTGATTTCTTAGTAGGAAATAAGCAAGAATGGGATAATGAATATTGGAGAGTGCACAGAGAAGAATCACAGAAGCAGCTGGACCTACAGTCTGGCCTCTTAAGAGGAGAAAGGAGAGGGCTTTGTTTAAAAAAGGACAAGAGAAGGCTGAAAACCAGAAATCAGCACTGGAGCTGAAAATCACAAAGCATCTTCTGTTTTTCAAGCCTGGGAGTTACTGCCTAGTTTTTATCTACTGGATTGTCTCAGTCTCTGGGGAAAGAACGAAAAAAATCTTCTGTTTAGGAGTGTTGCTAATCTGTGTGTGCTTTAAGAATGAAAGGTAAGCAAAGTATGAGCCATAAATAAAACTGGGCTGCTTGGTTGTGGGCAAAGAGAGAGGCATATCCATTTCTTTCCTTTCCCCTCTGAGGTTCAAATATGCAAAATTTCAACTCTCTGCTCTTCACAGAGGAAAGAGGTGCTAGAATTACTCTCTAGATGCCTGTTTTTCCTAAATGAGTCTTCGCAAACTCTCACGTTAAAGATGATTTAAAGAGGCATATATTTACAGCTATATTTAGACTTCGGTCTTGCAAATATGCATGCTCAGATAATGCCAATGCCACTACAGAGCTCCACTGAGTCACATGGGAAAAGAGACTCTTGCTGCTGAGTTCAATGGAGCTCCAAGCAGTAGGCAGTTCCGTTGGTTGGCAATTGGCTACTAATTGAGGAGTTGCTTAGAAAAGAGGTAAATATCAATTTCACTAGGAAACTAATCCTTCTCATATCCCAGTTCTTGCAAAAGAAGAACATTAAAAAAAAAAAAAAAAGAGAAAGGAATGCTTTTTTCAGGATTGTGAAGAATTGGGATAGCAAGAAGCAATAAGAGCTGGGTATTTTAAAATATAGACTCAACAGACAGGAGTAAAATTGAGCAGGAATGTACATGTCTCTTCTTAGCAAGAAGAACCTCCTTTGATTTCAGTGTGACCTTCTATCAGACTGATACAAAATCAGTTACTCTGAGCTGGAAAATGAACTCAGAAAGGGGAATAAAAGATTACTAAAACCTGACATTGAACCTGCATAGGCTGTTTTCATTTTTGCAAAAATATATTACAAGGCATAGAGTGGCATTAATGCAATATCAATCAAGAGCTGGCAATTTCAGGGATATGGTTTTAGGTTGAAAGCCATTCTTATGTGTTCTTATAATCCTGTTCCCTTTTCTATCAGTTATCTCTGAACAAACAAAGTATGCAGGCTAAAAGCTCTTACACTATCTTGCATATGACAAGTTGTAGTACAATGTTTGAAGCTTTGAATTTTAAGTGGAAAAATGTGGTATAACAAATACACTTGGTATATGGACATGTGCTTAAGTTGTTTATCCTTTCCATCTTTCCCTTAATGAAAAATTTCTGCTTTCAGTAAGGACAAGTTCAATGCTGGAATACCTCACCCCATCTCCTTGTTTGCATATGTACAACCTTAACAGCTCTGGGCTATGTTCAAGCTAAAAATTATTACCCCAAAAGAAGCAGGTTTGACAGGAGTTGTGAAGCTCTAAGAGAGTGAGGACCATGGAGACAGCTGAATTTCACACACATGTGGCAGCATTTTCAGAAGCCATGAAAACATTCAGTAGATAAGAAAATAAACCCTTCTTTTAATATAAGAGCAAGCTCTCTGATATATTGTGAGACAATGTGACCATAGCCATAGTACCAGACTGCTATCCTGGAAGGCAGAATGGAAAACAGCAATGTTGAGCAATGCTGGGATATAACTGGCCAAAACAACCACTCATGAAACCAAACTCCAAAATAACCGCATATGTTTGACAAAAAATTCCTTTATATACAAGTTTGAAGTCTTTGCATTATGCATTTGATAATTTACTTGAAGAATTGGAGTTGACAGAGTTGCCATGTCTGAAGCCAGAACGGCTACTGGAATTTTTGAACTAGACAGACTTATATGGGTCTACATCCACGTCTAGGTAGGGTAAAATGAACAACAATGTATTTGTTAGCTTGTGGACCTCAGCATTTCTCCAGACATCAGAGGTCCAGTGTAGGGACTGAAAGTTCTCCTGCCCATTGTCACATAGCGTTTTATGGTCAGAGGACTGTGTAAATTGTTTGTCCTAGAGACGGAAGTTTCTTCCTACCTGCCGTAAGGTAAAAGTAGGCAGCTACCCTAGAATAGACAAGAACTCAAAATGGATTTGTCCTCTGTCCCTTGCATAGGCCCAGAGAAGGATGTGGTGTTGACTACTGCAGCGCTCACACCTTCTCCAGGCATTTCTGGGAATCTGAGTGGTATGATTACTATTGAGAAAGGAAATGGGAGATATTCAATGAAAGTAAAAAGTTCAGTAATTTTACCAGCATGTTCTTAATGACAGTATAGCAAGCACAAACTGTTGATTTTCCAGACCTATATCCACGCCATTTTTCCTGGAGGCAGTGCAGTCTGTTAAGTGACTGCGATTCTGCCCTTCTGATAAAGGTCTGCTTCACATTTCTGCATAAAAGCTCTTCAAAGAAAAGATTCTGCACAGAAGAAATAAACCTTTGAAAAAGTGCTTCATGCTTCATCTCATTTTGATAAAAGCTTGAAACCATGAATTGAGCCAAGAAATAAAGAGTTATATCTAAACAAATGGTTAAGGTTTGATAAAGCTGTAAGGGGTTCAAAACAGGAAATTATGTGAGTGTCAGGCAAACATAACTACAGACATTTCTATCTGCTTTACCCCGATGTTTGTAAATAGGGGGTTGTAAGAGTTAATTTCTCAGAAAACCTCACAGATTTTGAAAATAAAGTGTGAGGAAGGTTGTTGCCTTCTAAGAAGGAATTTTGACTTATTCCATTTTGTGAAGTTGATTTATTCACATGATATAGTAACATAATACCAAAAAACTTATTATATCTTTGTGTGACATTCTTGCACTGGCATAGAAAAGCTAAAAAACTAGGAAATTTCAGATTTGGCTCTCTTTGCTGTATTTAGGTGGTGTATGTGGTGTTCATCTTTTCATTTCACAAAGGTACAAAAGCTCTTTTGGGTATTGATACAGTGGTATGGTCCGTTCACTCATCCACAAAGGGCTTTTTTATGTGGAGCTGTGGAAACACTAGAGCTAATCTGGAGCTAAATACAATTCTGCATGGGCATAAACCACTGCTGGCATAGAAAGATCTGACAGACTGTAAAGATCACATTTCATATACACATAACCATCCTCTGATATGATATTGCCCGTCACAAATGCCACAGACTGATCCAAGGATTACAGCATGAATAACAAAGAGGTTAATTGAACTTTCCTACCCAAACTTGCTAACTTCAGCTGTGAAAATATAAATGAGGAACAACAAAAAAAGCCCTACTTAAAATAACCCATCAAATTCTAAAAAGGCCAGGGAATCAAGAGAAATGAACCTTGCTATAGACCAAAATGATGGATGGAAAAAATTCTATCATTCTGATCCACTCAGAGAAATATCCTGGTACAAACCCTCCTGTATTTTGAATTCAGGAACTGTTCATTTTAATTCTATACTTGGTACTGATGAGAATTGCAGAAATACTCTCAGGTGACAAGGTAATAAATAAGATTTGTGCTAAAATTGGAAAATTACACCTAAACATCAAACCAAATAACTAACATGAAGACAATGCAGCATATGCAAAGCTGGAATAATGCTTTTTATGGAGATAATTAGCGTGTAATAAACTTAAAGCTACACTATGCAGTAATTTCTTTGTATTACCTAAGCTACATGTGCAAAGATTTGATTTATGCATTGTGTCAATAAGTATGTGTTTAACTGTAAGGGAATTACTTGCCTCTGCTTTCACAGTCTGACCTAGTTCATCTATATCTTAAAGTAAAATAATCTGAAGTGTACAACACTCAACAAGACCGAACTGACCAGTTTTTTGTTACTATTTAAATGTAATGAGCTGTTTAAATGTATATAGTGTTTAAATATAACAAGCAATGCAAACAGCAAATGGGAAAGAAGTTGGTCAGTTTTGCTAATAAAGGCTAGTAATAGAGATAAGAGTTGCTTTAAGGGCACTGTGTGTTACAAATATGCTTTGAAGGCATATGCCAGACTGCAAACTCTTGTTTGTTCCAGAGCACTCTCTTTGTGCAGTGTTGACACTCAGATGCAGTTATGCAATAAGCCCAAAGATGGAGTGAGAGAGTCTTTTGTAACACTTTAATAACTCAGTAGGAAAACTAACTTCAAGGAAGTAACCCCTGAGTAGGTTTCAGTTAATAATGGATTGAGTACTTCAGCAGCTGAATTAAACTTATTGATAAAAACAACTCAAAAATAAATCCACCTGGAAGGTGTCGCACTTAAAATAGTTGGACAGAGCCCACAGAACTAAATGAAAGGAAAAGATTTCTGTCAGCTGGCTCCTGTAAGAGAAACAAAGGTGATGTCCAAGTCCACACAGTTGCTGTCTCACCCATTGCTTGGGTACATCTTCTGTCTGCTAGGGAGGGGCAGACAGCAGCAGCTACCACAGCTGGAATTTACCAGACCCCAAATGAGTGAAACACAGTACCTTCTGGGAAAAAAAAGAAAAAAAAAAAAAATAAAATTGTCTTGCTCTACTCAGACCTATCTCTAAACTCTGGGACTGCCAGCCGTATTTGGAGTGAAACAAGTTAAGGAGAGCACACAAGAGTTCAGTACGCAGAACGGAATAGTCTCTGGCAAGGATGCAGTGCTGCATTCCAGAGGCACTTGGAGCAGCAGAGCTCCCATCGGAAAAATATGTGCTCTATAGCCCTACCTTCAAAACCTTAGCAAGCGAACGGTTCACTAAATTCCAGTAACTTATATTGGGCTTTATATATATATTAAAACCCTGGTGCTGAGCCCCAGTAGTACCTCAGATAACTTGTTCTAGCTGAACAAACAAAAGTCTGTGAGATACAAGGTTTGTCCTCTCCTGAAACACTAGAAATTATACAGGCCTTACTGTAGTTCCTTCCCAATGTGAGCTGTAGCTATCAATATATCATGTGTTCCCTCTGTTACTCCTGGCTATTGGTAAGGCTAATCCAGATAATGCCATTTATGTCCCACCTTATGCATATTGTATGCTTCAGCAAAATGCCCAAAGAAATGTCTGTCACCAAACCCACAATTTTCCCAATTCCAAAAATCTGGTTTAATTAGTTGAGATGAAACATCTCTTTACCTTCCAGGGGCATCTCCCTTTTCATCAAACCAAACTTCTTCTCCAGAAACACCGATGAATGAGGATTTGAGGAGGAACTCCAAGAGCTTGCTGCCATCAATTGGCTTCATAGCATCACACAGCCCAACATGTCCAGGGCAAAGGGAATGATGCATATTTTGTAGCCCATGAGCCATAGCATATATAGCATTGATGACAAATCCCATTTTACTGTCCTGCACATAATTTTCTTCTAGGCTCTCATTGCCTACAATAGTAAGAAAAATGTTGTTATAAACAAAAATGAAATTACATGAAGCTATGAAAAAACAATGAGATATAAAAAGGGATATTCTTATTTCTACTATAAGGCTTGAGATGCATAAACAATGTACCAGCCAGGGTTTTAATTAAAAACAAACAAAAACCCCCCACAAACAAACAAACAAACACAACCTTCCCCCCCAAAAAAAACCAAACCGAAACAAAAAAACCCCACAAAAGCAAACCAAAGCCAAAAAACCCCAAACAAACAAACAAAATCCAAACAAACTAAGCCAAACACTACCTCCCGCCCCCCCTTTTTTTTTCCCCAGAAATCTTTAATTCATTGGAAGTGAAATGCCTCATGAGAAAACACCAGTTTAATCAAATTGTCAGATTTAATTTGTTCTTTTTGGAATTTTTCCTTGTCAATTATATTTATGCTAAGAAGAGCTAAACAGCCTAACATCAGAATGGTACATTTCAGCTAGAACAAGTTTTAAAAGCAATTCGCTTGTAAATTTGACATTTTGTCTCATTTGAAGACTTTAAAAATCTCATGTTTTTGAGGGCCAAGATAACAATGTTCCTTTCAGTGTTGATAGGCAAAAGACCTAAATCAGCATTACTTCTAAAGTTATAAGAAATAATCATTTTAGCTAAAAGTAGTAGTAGACATGCCAACTTGAGATTGCTACAGAAAGTCAAACAAAGGTCATAATGCTAAAAGACTTTATGTAACAGCAGCGTGAGCAGACATTGAAGTCTCTGTCCATGGATCAGAAACAAAGTGGCAGTGAAGGTTTCCCCACAGGTAGGTTTTAGCTCTGACCTGCTTGCTGATGTGCAGGCACTGCCAGAGGGTACCTTTTGTGGTTGCATGTCACACTAGACCCTGCTGCGTCCTGTCCTGTTCCCCTCCATCCCATTAGGAGCTGCTGAACACCGTCAGCACGGATCCCAAGTCACGGCGGACCTGGGCTGCAGGGGTCCTGAGGGAGCTGGGAGTAAGAATCCTACCTGTTTTGTTTCCTTCCCTCTAATTCATTCTATTGCAATATGCTTCAAACTGCAAGATGCTTTTATCTGTAGACCTCCCACATTACTCAGTGTTTAACAGGCATTTGCAATCCAGTCTCTGTTACTTTGTCTAAGTAACACCTTATCTATGCTTGGGAAGTAGGATGTGCGAGAGACTAGGTGTTAACTGACACTTCTCAAATCCAGGTTGGAGAAGGTAGTTGTCATTTTAATATGAAGAGAAAAGGAAAATCTACAAGTTCAATGAAACTTTCAAGTTAGAAAATAGTTTCTTACTCTAATGTAGATATGATATGCCTTTTGAATCAAATCATGAAGACCATCCTTACATTTATCCTTGGAACAGGCTCTGATTTGGTAGGTCTTCTCAGCTCATTTGCCCTACAACTCAGAAATGTCAACTGTGGATTCATTAAGTTAGCAGAGATCCCAAAGACAGATATGTCTAGGTTTCTTTCTCTGGGTCCTCCTCATACAGGACATTCATTGCAACTGGGTGAGAAAGTCTTGCTTCAGTAACTGTTTTCCAAATGAGCAGAACATAGCTAACAGCTGTGATGGTGAATTAAAAAGCTGTGTGAAAATAGCATAATCTGACTGAATGAGTTCATGTGCCTCTTTCACTGCCATGCATTCACCACCAGCACCACCAAGCAAGGAGCAGCTGGAGAAATATTTCTCAGAGGCAACAAATCCGCCACTTTCTTTGCAGTAGAAATTTGATAGCTCCCATTCAAATCACACAAAACCACCATTCAGATCCATGTTCACAAACACAGAAACAATAGAAAACTTATATGTAAGCTGTCAGAATATTTACCCAGGGAAGCAAAGAATATGCCACTATCTGTACCTCACGTACCATGTATAGTATGTATGGCATGGTCTAGACATCTGTTGCCTGCGTATGTTAATGTGTGGTCTGAACACGCTGTCTCTAGGTATGTTTTATCTGCTGATTCATCCCTTAGGATTAACACACTGTGAATTTGTCACTGATTCTGCTTGCTTGTAGATAGAGAATGAATATGTTCTCCTTCTCTATGTGAGAGGCAGAAAGCCCCTGAGCTCAGCACAGCAGTCCTGTCTTTCTGGTGAAGCTTCTAGGCAACAAGTTGCAGAAGAGGTCACAAGATGACTAATAAGGCACAGCACTCACTATCAACTCTTTTCTACCTGATAGTTTATCTCGGGTATCTCTTTAACTTCTCAATTAGTTAAAAATAAAACAACAACAACAAAACAAACAAACCAGCCAAACCAAACCAAACAACAACAACAAAAAAGGAACATAAAAATCAGTAATACTCTAAGGAGATATGATAGCATCCATATGTGTTTACTGAGGCAAGCATTCATGTGGCTGCTGAGGAAAAAGACTAAATGGAACACAGAACTTGCCAATGTTTTGAAAAGAGGCCATTTGTCTCAACTAGCTATTAACTCAGCAAAGCATACATTTGGTTTCTTATATTTAAATATAACATGCATAACTCCAAAGAGAATAAATATTTGAAGGTGGGAGGATTTGCCTTTGGTAATTAGTAGTGAACATCTAGCTTACATTGAGGGTCCTGGCATACAGTCGCCCATTGCAGAAGTGACTGCCTTAACGTCACCTATACAAATAATTTCGCTGTAGTGGAAAGTAACATGTGAAGCATCTATGGTAATGAATTGTCTACAAATCAGCAATCTTGTATAAACAAGATATGTTCCAGTAAATCCAGCATGAGAAGTCATGCTTTACCTAAATTTCCTACAGTCAAAATCTATTTTATTTCATTTTCATAATTATAAGTTATTGATACGCATTTGAGCTTGTAAAAATTCACTTATGACAATCAGTAAGAAATATGAGGGTTTTTTAAAAACAAATGAAACAATGTAATTATGTTCAGTCAGAGACAAAACAGAGACAATCAACGTTCAAGTACGTTTTCATGGGACAGCTTTTCAATAAATGCAAGAACTGTAATGTTGTATTTTTCCTCAGCAGGTCTTTGAAAGGGCAAAGCAGAACTCTGGACTGTGAAACTTTTATTTTTCCATCTTCTATCATCCTTTCAAAAAAATACCATTGATCTACAAAGACCGATTTGAACACTAGGGTTTATTAACATTAAAAATAGAAAAGTATTTTGTTAGCTTGCTTTCTTTTCTTTTTTTTTTTTTTTAATTTTAAGGACCTTAGCTTTCAATAAGCAAAGAAAAATTACAAGCCATGTGAGCAGTGGATTAATTGAAGTTCCTTAAATCAGGCTCTTGTTTTTTTTAATGACCTTGAAGAATTTAGGTGTCCTAAATTTCATGTTTACTTATTTTTGTATTGGATGCAATACAAATCTTCCTTTCATAATTTCATTTTAACAGTTCCTGAATAGTTTGGGTCATTTTTTCTTATTACAGTTTTGGTTTTAGTCTTTGTTTCTGTCAGTCAGTCTTAAAGCTGAAAAAGAAGGAGGGTATATAAACACATATACTACTAAAACAAATAAACAAAAGCCTCAGACACCACACTCTGGCTGCACAAAATTGAAAAATGCTCCCAACACTGCTAAAGGTAATTCCTCAGTAGAGGGGGAAGGAAGACAGGACAGACTAAAATTGCATGGTACTCACCACGAGTCTTTCCTTTTACTAACTAATGTTAGCTTCAGCAAGGTACTTAGAAAGACCTGAATGCAAAGCAATCATGAATTTAGTCTAGTGCCTTTGCTGTGAAGTCAGTGTACGGCTAACAGCTTGAGAGCAGAGCAAGTACTTGTGCAAATCCCACTTAACAAAACTAAATTAAGAAAAAACTATACTATCCGAATTATGACTAGAAATTAATTAATTTTCATATATAAAGAGAGGAAAAGTCTATTTTAATATTCAATAAGAAATTAAATGCAAAGGATTACTCATTTGCAGTCCTCAGAAAGGCTAAGGCAGGAAGGAATTTGGGGTGGAAAGAAATTTAAAAACATTTTGGTTGGGGCATCTGATCAATACCTAGCCAGTTGGTAAATTTTGAACAAACACACACATTTGATAAACAGCACAGTCTGTTCTCAGATTACTCTTGATTAGAATAAAAAGCCAAAATCTGTTGAACAAAATAGTTATAAATGATAATATTTCATCTGCAATAGGCAGACAGTTTTATGGTTTGTTACTGTCATTTGCTGAATATTCAAGGTCACATAAAAAGAGATTTTGTTGTCTTAGTCTAGTTAGCAACTATTAGGAGAACTGTCATATTTTCTGGTGGCCCTGATAGAAGCATCTGGACAATGCCCTTAACAACATGCTTTAACTTTTGGTCAGCCCTGAAGTGGTCTGGCAGCTGGACTAGATGGTGTTTGGAGGTCCCTTCCAACTGAACTGAATTAAATAAACATCCAACAAAAGAACCCTCAACAACTGAGCAAACATGCCAATCTTTCTCTCTGCAAGTTTGTGTAGAGTTGTGACAGTGACATAGCATGTCCTTGGAACACAACAGAAGTCACATATCTTGCTGTGTCTCATTTTAGAGAAGACCTGACAAACTTTAACCACAACAAATTTGTGTCATAGGATCATGCAAGGAACAGGGCAGAAGGCCAATATGTTGAACTGACCAGTCATTTCAAATCTGGGTCCCTAAAGCTTATTTTGCTAAAGATTACTTTGACAACCAAATGATGCATGAAAGGTGATGGACAGAGTTAGCTTACTGTGATTTCAGTGGAATTTTAGGATATTTGGCTTCTTAGAAAAATTAGAGCATTTTTACTTGGATGTTTAATTATGGTCTTATCTTTGAACACACAGGAAAGAAAATGCAATCAATTCTACATTTCTGTCACCAATACCTTGATATTTTTAAAAAATTTTATTTAGTAATAGCTAATCTTCTGAATAATCACACTAAACTAAGATTCTATGAAATATTTTTTGCAAAGGGTTTCATTTGGTTAAACTCATTTGTGGTTATTGTTTCGGATATTTTACAAATATTGCCCATTCACTCCCATTCACACACACATTCACTCCCATTCACACACACATTCTATTTATAACATCTCTTACATTATCTAACAACAAAGATAACAACAAAATTATTTAACGAATTTCACTTTAAGGCACTGCAAAATGGATAACAGATTATAATGTCTCTAAACATAATTAGTATAATGATGGTGTGTTCAAAATCTGTGCAAGAACTGGCTTTTTCTCTTCATATCACCTTCTTAATAAGAAGTTCATTCGTGTCATTAATATTGTATGGCTGAATGAAATCCTTACCTCTTGGTGTTATAAAGAGGAATTTTGTCCTCTTTTGCACAGCACTGTGCTCATTATGTACAAATGTAAGTCACAGGCCACAAGTCAGATGAGTAAAAGTCATTTATTCTATTTGAAAAATTCCAAACACCCATCTCTTTCAGCCCACAAATACACAGCTGCAAGAATTTCTGTAGTTGTTTTTTCAGCTGCCTGTTTTCCAGGCAATTCCAGCTGTAACTGACTGGCTGTGAGCAAAAGGCCGGTAAATGTTACCTGATAACCAGAACAAGCCATTGTGGAACAGACCTGCAGGCATCACTTGTCATGGGCTGTCTCAATGACCTTCCTGTCTCTATGTGCAAGCTAACATGAACACAAACAATTGGTGGAAAAATGATATTTTTCTGTGTGCTTTACCAAGCCAAAAGAGCATCAGAAAAAAAGATTTTTTGTTTCAATCTCAATTAAAAAATGATTTGTGATTTTCAGGAGACAGAATGATAGGCTGAAAAATTTGTCACAGATCATAATAAATGCCTCATTTAACCTACAATAAATAATACCATCATGGTAAATTATTGTTTCTTGTGTGGCTTTTGCTCACAGGCAACCAGTTATTATACTGTTTTCAAACAAAAAAGGACCATATGTGTAATGGTTTCCTATTTTAATGTCTGCATCTTTGCAGCAGGAAGGTAAGTTCAAGGGGCAAGTAAATACACTGAAAGAGAGGAGAGATAAATACAGGGAGGATGGTAGAAGGGCTATCAAAAAGATACAAGATAAAACAGGTAGCTCAATTCCCATTGTATGTGAACTATTTGTTTGACCAGATGAAGCTTCATTACCTGTCAAGTAAGGGTAAGGAAGGACGTATTATTTAAGAAAAGGGATCTTCCCCTAACTGCCTCCTGAGCACCATGTCACCAGTCTGTAGAAAATAATGCAGCACATCCCATAGAATTGCAAGTAGTTGCTCTCCCCTTTGGCAAGAAGAGAGGAAGCAGAGCTTTCACTGGGGCAGCTAAAAGGAGGGAATTTCTTACAATATGCAGGTTCTACACCAGATTTCAAAACACGTTGATAAACATTTGACATCTTACAGTACTTATGAAGCAATAAATGGAGTTCACCAGGTTGCAGACTTCATTTTCAGGCTGTCATTACATCAGACATTCTTCAAATGCTTTTTATTTCCCCAAGCAAAGAGATTCAATTCATGCAATTATATTTGATGTATTTTTTCCCTGAAAAGCTAGGATACAAGTACAGTTATCAGTTGAGATAACCTGCTATTTTCTTTCTGAGTGCAGGGAAATCTATGCGTCTCTCAGATACTACTGCTTTGTTACATCTGGTGAATGCTACTTTTTAGTTGGGATCGGTGTACTTCAGTTCTTGTATAAAACTACAGAGAGAAGTGAAAGCCATTCAGAAGCTGGGCATTCAGCAGAAGCTCCTCAAAAATTTACACTAGAATTCTATCTAAGGCATTAACAGGATGTTGATTGCAGCAGTATTTGTATGCAATGGGTTCTTTATTTTCACTAGCAAAGGTGTTCAAATCACTAATGAACCTTCTTCTAGAATACAGTTTATATTGATTTTAAAAGGGTGTTAGGGTTTTGTTTGTTTGTCATTTTGTTTGTTTGGTTGTTTTTACTTATTTTTACCAGCATATCTGTCATAGATGTCAGCTCAATGGCTAAAGGAAGGTAAAACATGAATTCAACCATCAAGGCACAGCTTCTCCCTCATCTCACATGTCTAACACCTAAACTTCAGAAGATTAGTCCCCTTTTCAGATATAATATACACCACCAGTGTCTTCAGTTTCCTCGTCTGTTTTCATGAGGATGGCACGTCATTCTTCAGTGTTCAAAAAGAAGTGTCATACTTTTGTCTCTCCCTGTGTGTCACAAGCAGTGGGGGAAAGATTTTAATTAAATTTACTTTCTTGGTTCTCCGTATCATGTTATGTAAGCACATCAGGGCTTTAAGAGCTTAGTGTCAAAGACTCCAGAATGAGGCTGGCATACACAAATACAACAGTGCTACAGTGAAGCTGAAATATTACGAGGAGAAATGGCTGCACAAGCTGCTGACTCACTCATTAATCTGATGCAGGGAGAGTCTCAGAGTCCTGGAGCACTGAACAGAAGAAAGGGGACTGAGCAGGGCTGCCAGCCCTACGCCAAGACTGATCTCACAGGTCCAGCCCATACACCATGTAACTTGGGAGCAAAACGAAAAGAAATGGATCTCCTTCTAACTGCTTCTGTCTTTCCCAGTCTGTAAACTTTGCTTAGCAGACAGAAGAACCTGAAAACTCACTTCCCCTCCCTGCCCTTTCTTCCTCTCCCCATGGACATTCAGATTCTCACACAAACATATGACTCCAGGAAAAGCACATTTGAGATGTAAACAGCAAGTGACAATACACATAAGCCATGCTCACACTGTGGCAGATGACAAAGCCGTGTTCAAATGTGCCTGTGCCAGAGAGCAGAGCAAGCTTTCCTCTTACGTCTCCTTTCCAGTGACCCAAAGGAGCTAAGTGGGGGATGAGGAGACTGTTATTTCCCAAAGGCTGGCAGCAGCTTCAAGCAAATAGGAAGAGCCGGATGTCTGTACCTGACAGTGCTAGGGCGAGCAGACAGAGCACGTCTGGGTGAGACACTATGCATTCACAAGCACTCCCATCTGACGTGCGATGCTGCAGCCCCCCTCTACCTTTGGGAGAGGCTAGAGGAAAGCTGGAGGCCTTTGCAGCAGCTGGCAGCCTGGCTTTGTCAGCACTGCATCACTGGAGTTGGAGGCAGGTGAGTGCAAAACAGGCCTGTGGTGGAGAAAAATTTGCTTTCCCCCTTCTTAATAAATCTGCCATTATCTGCTCTGTTTCTTGTGTTGGCTAGCAGTAAATGAAAGGACTTAAGGAGAACTATTACGTACCACCTGAGGGCCATGCTAACAGCAGAGCTGCCTGCATGCCAGCCACACCCGGTGTCTCCTGTCTCCTCCTTCACTAGGCTGCCCCTGGCCAGGTGTAGCTCTGACCATCACAGGTGCAATCTACACATCTTGTCCCCATGTCCTATCAGTGAGAGCTGAAAGAAACTGATCACAGAGTTGTAAAGCTGCAAGAATACATCCCCACAGAAAGTAACGATAACAACAGGAAAAAGAGCAGGAAACTGGATAACAAGCAGAGAAAATCCTCTGCAAGTTAATGTATATGGTGCATGCTGTTAAATACAGGTCTGGAGAGATCTCCTTGTAGCAGGTGGCTTCACAGAAGCTCATCAGCCTCATGAAGCTTCTGGAGGGGACAACAGTATGGCTCGAAACCTCTGTGTTTCTTCCCACTGGACTAAAATTCTTTATAAGGAATTTTAGTTAAGAAAAAAACTATGGTTTATGGCTCTAAGAGGATGATTTGCTGAGATTCTTTCTCCTCTAAACAAGCTTGCAAGCTGGTATTTGAAACCTCCGCTGTACATATCCAATGCTATAAGCTGATAAAACCTTGGCAGGAAATTTTAGCATTGCTTCTCTTTGTTCCTTGCCTTTTGTGGGGTGATCATGATAAAATAGCTCTACAGTGAAGACTTTTTTTTAATTAAATTAAAACTGAAGGATACACAAAGTGCAGGGTTAAATAAATAAATAAATAAATGAACCACAAACAAAACAAACAAAAAACCACTACCAACAACAAACAACAAAACCACAAATGAACAAAAAAATCCTACAACCAAGCAAACAAAAAACAAAACCACAAAGAAAAATGAAAACAAACAAAAACCCCTTCAAAACAAAAAGAAAGATCCACACCCATGATATTTCTATGTGTTCTTGCAATGTGATCAGCCTGAGAAATACAATCCATGGAGTGTCCAACAGTGAAGCAACATAACCAAAAATTGACAGGAAAATAAGGTTTTAAGGTTATTGATTGCCTCATTTTGGCTATTATCTTAATTCCTCTCCTTTGGAATTAATAGACTGGAAAACAACAGAGTGAAATATCTGCCCCTACTTGAGATAAATAAATTTCTGTATCTTGGACTCCCAGGCAAACACAGTTCAAATGGTTTGAAAAGAAACATGCCTTTGTATTTATATGTCGTCCTTCTCATGGCTGCATTCATGCACTAAACTGGGACTATGCTTACAGCTGCCATAATGCACACACAATTATGAGTTTTCATTATGATGCACATTCTAATTAGGATGTTTGGAATTAACTCTGTCATGGAGTGAGTAAGTTGTAAAGATATTTAATCTACTCGATGATCACTAAAAAATGAATGTATAGTCCTTCTAGCTTATGGAAATTAATCCCCAAATAAAATATTGTGATAACCTATTGGAAGACTCGTGGAACTGACCAGGAATCTTGCATGGAATGACAGCAGTTTTTTAGTACTTACGGTCAAATACCCAAGCATAATATTCAAGACGCAAAACTAGAAATTAATAAAACTTTTCTTGTGATTCTGAACTTGGGGAATCCATCAAATCAGAAGCAGTTTAGATTTTAAAAAAACCTACTGTAATTCAGATAGTTAGGACATAACATGAAATGACATGTTCATTCTAGAAACAGGAAACATAGAAGATAAGCTGAAGTGATTCCAGTGCATTTCTTAGAAGCAGAGTAATTATTATGAGAGCATGACAAATAATTATTACGATTAATTTGTTTTTCTTAAAAGCTGGACTGTGTACATACTGCCTGCAAAATGACCACAACATGTTCTATTATTTATTCAAAACTATTATTTAACTTCTGCAGCAAGACATTATTTCTCAGCTTCTATTTTAATTAGAAATGAATGTTTCATCTTATAAACAGGAATAAAATATGCCAGCTGATTTTTTTTTGTTTGTTCCTTGATTAAATGGTTTGTACATGTAATCAACAAAGACACTGATTTCAAATCCTGATATAGCATTTGAAATCCATCTTATTATTTCATTAGCTGACTAAAATGTAATGCTTGCAAAGGCATTTGAACAGTCAAGCTCAGCCTTCGCCTTTGAAGGACATAGGAAATACCACAGTTATTTTAATGGAAGATTCACAAACAGAGCAAATGGAAAGGAAGGCTTTTGCCCTGCCTGATCCTAGTCAGAGGCCATACTTTGATTTGGCTTCGTGATCTCCCAGGCCAAATTCATTCTTTGACTTCGATTTCTCTCTTAAGTTATTTTTTCTTCCTTTCTTTCTGTCCCCTTTGTTGGGAATACGGCAACAGGGTAACAGTTTGGTAACAGTTTGTTACTTTTACAGCATGCCCTTCTTCTTCTGCCACTCCCAGTCCAAGAACAAACTTTCTCTCAGCCTCTCAGCCTCTGCAGGGTCTTACATGTGCCCATGCTCCCAATGCCTCAGGCATCATTTTAATGTGATTGATTATTATTACAGAGATCTTGGATGTGCCTGTTTCTCTTGCTTTCTTTACAACCTTCCTCCAGTGCCATCCTGGATGCTGACCCTGTCTCTCTAAGGACCAGGTTCCACAGAGCCCATTTTCTACATGACCTGAACTCCTGTGGAGAAACTATTAAAAAGAAAGAAAACCCAACCTTCAATCTTCCCCTCTCCCTCAGGTAACTATGTAACCTTGCTGCTTTATTTGCACACTCCATTAAAGACGTATTTAGAACTACTATTCTTAACAGATCTGTTATTTGGAACAAGTCTAAAAGATAATGAGCTGCTGCTACTCTTATCTGAGACAGGAATGAACACACTTAAAATCAAATTTATTTACAAATTTAAAGAAATATTTGCAGGTTTTTATGTTATTTTACTAGCTTGAATCATGCTTTTCACTCTTAAAAAAAAAAAAAAAAAGAGTTAGATACCTTCACAGATATCCTATTATAACAAACAAGGATGGAAAAATGAAAAGCACAGGAAATAAGACTGATTGCATTTCAAGTGTCATGCCTTTCATATGAAGTCTGAGACTTTATCCGAAAGAAAGAGACAGAACTCTGTAATTGTGCTGCAGCTTTCAGAACGTTAACCACCTTAGATACTTAAATTAGGAGCTTGAATACATATTCAGGCACCTAATTAATTGACTTGATTAGTACCTGAACTCCTCTAGCTGATATTGACTTCCATGGAAATTATGGGAGATCAGTACCCTTAAAAATCAGGCCAATTTATCTAGGTCTCAGAACATGCACTTCAGGAGCCTAATTTTGTGCATCTTCATCAGAAAATGTTGGTTCAGAGTTGAAAATAAGCAAGCTTCCTATTAACCATGGAATATATTACCACTGAATGGAGTAAAGAAGTTAACAGAAATCTAGTCTTAGTATATGTTAAATAGTTGGCACCAGCACAACACCTAAAACTATTAATCAGGGTCTTTAGGTCGGAGTGGAAAAATATGATGCAAATAATAAAACACACATATTTATTAACCTATCCTCTCTGGAGATGTGTGCTCCTTTCTGGCATGGAGACAGCAAATGGAACAAATCACATAAACTCTTCTCCGTCCATGAATCTAGACCTTTAAACATCTAAGTACTAGCTCATGGTTGTCAGTGTATGGGCATGAGATCCTGAGGACTTCAAAAGTCTGAGTCAGTATCTCATGTTAACATCATCCTCTCATGGTAGGATACCAGCCCATGGCTGGCAGGCAGACTAGCTGGCCTAACTGGTCTTTTCCTATTTTAAATTCCAGTGGTTTTGTATGAGTCTGAAGAATAGTCAGGAAAGATATCTAATATTTATCACGCTTTAAGATGGGTTTCAGAATTCTTGCATGACACTGTACCACCCATCAGCCAGTACTATGGGTTTTCTTTTTCTTTTATTATAATTTTAAAAGAGCAAACCACTTCTTCCTCACTTGTTTTCTTAATGTTAAGGTGGTATTAGGAACACCAGCATTAGCTGACTGAGCATAAATCAATATGAACACCAATGTGTCTCACTTCTGCAGAGACACAGCTCCCTCCAAATTTTTCCTTTGCCAAGTTTGCTCTTGCTTTTATATTTTCTTGTTTGTTTGTTTCAAAATAAACCATACCTTCACACAAGAAACTTTCTCTCTGAAGGGCTATCTTCCTGGAACCACATGATGACATACCGATGGAGTGGATTTCACACATGTAACGTTGGTAACTGCTGCGTGCCCAGACTCTGCAGCAGCCCTGCAGCCACACAGCTGCTCTCACAGGCTCCCCTGGCTTCCCAGGATCAAAGGCAGCTGCTCTGCAGCTGAGGAGCAAAGTGGCCTCTTCCACCCTAATTAGTGCCTAGCTGGACCATGTTATAATTTAATAGAGCACACTCAATGTTTTTGTTTTAAATTAAGTGAAGTTTTCAAATGATTGTTATGATGATCCACATATTCCCTTGTAACCCTTGCAATATTGCAATACATTAATTGCAAACACACATATCACAAAGACCCACTTTGTTTTTCCCTTAGCTGGACAAATGCTCAGAGCTGTGTTCAAGTACAATATCACAGAAAAGATTCATTTTAAAGCTGAGCTAAGATTAGAAGCTTCTGAATGACAATTGCATGAGGACAATGCATTGCTGATTAGCAGTGAACTAGAGCTAAGCAAATCAGAAGATAAAATAAGTGGCCCTAATCTTTATTCACACATTAAATTCAACAGAAAAACAGCAGCAGGATTCCTTCAGATCTGAAAGAATTTTAAAAGCATCCATTTTAGCACACCTCCTTTTTTCCCCGGGTGTAGCCAGATATGACAGTGCACAGAAAAAAAAGGGGCTATCCAGCCCAGCCAAACCCAGATTACTGGACTACTTGAGATCTCACAAAAAATAGGCCCTTGTGATGCAAATTTTTAGACAAAGTAAACCTAGAAAAGCAGGCAGAGTAAACTGGACTTTGCAGGTGGTAGATGGTACACTGCATAGCATGATATGTAGAGTGCTATTGCTGTGGAGAGAACAGCCAGGATTTTCCATCCCTATAGAGCTGTGCCTGAATCCAGAGCTAAATTAAAGTTTTGATCTTGCAGGTTCCTCCAAAGCTTCTTTCTATTATATGAATCTCAAATATCTGAGCTGAAGGAAACCTTTGTAAATCATCTTGTCTCGCACCTTGCTGTGCTGCAGTGGCCCTCTCTGGCTCAGCTGGCAGCCCAGCAGAGCTGCAGTAGCTGCTTTTATTATTTTTCCCCAAGTTCCCTCCACACTAGCAGACTTCTGAGCTCCTCCACACCTCCCAGTATGAGTGGGAAGACAGAAGTTTACTCTGGCAGCACTACTCTTTGGAGCACACACCTGTCATCAGATTATTCTCCCTATCTGGATACCAATACAACTTATTCTGAGTAGGAAAGATTGTGGTTTGTATGGTTTGAGTTTTACTACTCAGGCTCATAATTTATTGTTCTTTACACCACTGCCCAAGATCTGTTAAGAAGAACACATTTATTTTAAGAACTCTATTGACTGTTTTTCAGAAATCATCCTTGTGCACAAAGCGTATCTCTGGGCTGCAGCTAGATGTGTGAGTGTGTGGGTTTGCACCTACACATGCTAGCATCTACTGTATCTTCTTTGCACCTGTATTTATGGGGTAATGCTGCCACTAATGACAACCTGTAAAATTGCAAGCTGAGTTTAAAAGATTTCCACCTACAGATAAATGAGGAAAGGGGAGATACGATCTACTAAAAGACCAGGAGGGCTGACAGAAAGCCTTTGGCCTTGTTTCAGATCAGTTACATTTGCTATTTCATCTGGTTTACTTAATGATTTGGTTAAATGCTTATATCTAGGCTAATTGTTCTGATGCGTGACCTGCACAAACAATTGATTTCTAGGAACAAGTCAATTAATTTTAATTGTGTGCTTCTGTCCTCACCATGTTCCTGATAGAAGTTCAAAGCACTGTGACAGTCTGAATAGTCAGGAGTTGCCCCATCCCTCTCCAGGCACAGTGGACAGGAGCCCTGAGGAGGCATGAGAGAGCATGTTTTTTGTGTCCTGCTTCTTTGCAGCACCATCGATTTACTTGTGTAACAGAGAAGGCTGAATATCGCAAGACTACCCAAGGATAGTTTTAATCCTGAAAGTGGAAATTTTGACTATTAAAACCCACAACGGAAAATGTAGATGTAAATACTAGATTCAGAAAACTGTTGTCATATCCTGCTGTAATACATATATGTTCTGCAAACTGTCTTCTATGCTGTTTACAAAGGTATATGCATAATGCTTCTTCCCTTTATTTGATGATGATCTCATTTTTTCATGGATACCAAAAAAAGGAAAATATTTATTGTTACTGTGTTTTGATTGATGGCCTGGTTTAAAAGTATTTTTGGAAATTAAAAATATTAGATAAATGTAGCTGCTTTCTTCCAAACACAGAAATAAGAAGCTAGAAGCAAATGAACAAAAATCTGGCCATAGATAATGCCTTCTCCAAATAATTCATATGATTTGTCACAGATAAGTACATTATTAATCTTCCTCTTCTTTAAGCCTTAAAAGCTGTCCGTAGCTTTGTCTGAAAAATAAAATGAGACAGCTTTCCTGTCCTGTCTGCTGTAAAAAAGCCTTGACTAAAAAGTGTAGTAACTAAAGTTCTTTCAGACAAGTCGTTCCTAATAGGCTTCATTCTAGGTGCCCATGAAACTGAGATCAATTTTTGTCACTATTGTGGGATGAATCCTACAATCTCCTGCCTCATTCTGAGGACAAAATGGTGACACAAGACTCAGCTCTTTCTCTGCTGCAGGGACCTAAGTATATAATGGGAATACAAAGCAGGTGTTAGGGAGGGCAAGTCACAGGATACATAAGGTACAATATATCTTGAAGAAGTTATAGCACATTAATAGGTTGATTCCTTCTTCAAAAGCTTATGAATGTGTCTCCTATATACTGCACAGGTTATCTACAAGCAGTGACTGACCTGGCAGAGTGTGTGCTCGGGCTATTCTCTTAGAAATAGCTTTTCTGACATATTGCAGTCAAAGTAGATCCTACTGTAGGTTCTTCTGCCAATGCAAAATCTCATTGAGCAGGTGCTCCATAGGGGAGCCTTGCAAATATTGAGATTAAAGGAAGGTTCTCAGAGAAGCACCTATGAGCACCTCTGACACAGCAAAATGAGCCCTAATAGTGTCTGCTGGATCTAACTTGCCCAACTCACAACATAACCTGAGACACTCTGAAAACCCCTCAGATCAACTCTCACAGGAAATGCATTCATCCTTTCAGCAAAACATAGAAAAAAATAAATACACATCCTGGAGTGCTTTGTCCACTGAGATGAGGAAATGAGGGCCCCATGTTACCTCATATAAATTCATCAAAACTAAGATGGGTCTTGAGAAAAAAATCCTTGATTAACAGAAGCGCTGAACTACATTACTAGTGTACTGGATGTAGTCTGAAAGATGTATTAGACATGTACAAAACTGTCTGAGGATGCGAAAAGGTCAGCTATCAGTCTTCTGTCTCCCTATCTGGTGCAAAAAGTGCAATAAAGAAGAACTTCACAGACAAGTCGGTAATAATGGTGGTAAACACAGATGTCTTTTGGAGAAATCTTACGAAAACAGACAAGTCAAGCTGGTTCCAGAAGCACTTGTTGAAATGATTTGATTTAGTAGCTTGACTATAGTGTCCCACAGACACGACTATACTACTCCTGTACTAGAACATGTAATACTGCACTGCTATTTGTGCGTGTTGATGTGTGGGTCTTTGATATCTAAAACACCTCTGCACCGTGCTCCACATCTCTTTCAGATTATGGCTATACCAAGCGAAGTGAATGACTCAAGGTCTTTACAGTGACGAACCAATCTATATTACCTGCAATTTTTGTCTCAAGAAGTATGACTCTGCATTATTCATACCAAAGCATAAATGCCTTTTCTGGCATAAATATCTTGTCTTCCTCACAAGCTCTTTTGTGCTATCATTATTGTGTTCCGCCCATGATTTGACATGCTACAAAGATTTATGGTAGGCATTCAGAGCTACTTAGGTGTGATGAAAGCTTATGTCCTCTTCCTGAGTGAGTCTGCTGGTGCAGAAAGAAGATGGGAAAAGATACGACTTCTTAGGACCAAATTTGATACAAGAATATGGTGGCTGTACAGATCCCTGGCAAGAATGAAAGCAAGCAGCATCCTGGATTGTATTGGTAGCACAGCCAGTGACTACAGCATGTAATTACCTCCCCACTAGCACCACCCTTTATGTTGCACTCATCAGGGTGCATCTAGAATACTGCACACAGTTTGTGAACCCCCAATACAGAAAGACACTTATAGCCTGGAGAACATTCATCAGAGGGCCATTGAGATGATCCAGAGCTGCAGTCATTGCCCTTTGAGGACAGGCTGAAGGACTTGGGTTAGTTCAGCCCAGAGAAGAGTTGGCTGCAGGGGAACCTTACAACAGCCCCTCATACCTATGGGGTGGTTATCAAGACCAGAGAGACAGGTTCTTCGTGGTGAAGCATGGTGGGAGGATACAAGACGATGATGGGCATAACTTGAAACAAGAGCAGTTCAGACTGGATATGAAGCAAAACTTCTTCACATTCAAGCAGTGGAACAGGTTGCCCAGAGATGCTGTGCCACCTTCCTCCTTGGATATTTTCAAGGTCCCACTGAAAAAAGCCTGAGCAACTTGGTCCGAACTCATAGCTTACCCTGCTTCGAGCAGGGAGTTGGACTACAGTCTTCCTGAGCTGCCTTCCATACTGAGTGATTCTGGGACTCTGGCTGCACTCAGACTGATTGTAGTTCTCTTGGACCAAGACAAGAATTAACAGATAAAGCAATCCTTATGGCATGATCAAAGTATGAGTAAGCATCCTACAGGACACTTGGACTGTGACCTCATTTGGAACAAAAACCCTCTACATTTCTTGTTCTTGTCTGCCACAAATACATTCACTGACAAATAATACTTCTCCTCAAAGATCAATTGAATCGATGAATGAATCATGAATTGCCCGCTTTGTTCCACTTCACTCTGTTGAAAAATGTCTGTGCTGATTGCCTGCCAATGTATTTTGTTGTCCCAGTAGATGAACTACTGTGAGCATAATCTAATGTTTGCATCAGTTCCACAACCAATTTCATAACTGTCTCTCGTAGTGCAGAGGAGTACTCGTCTCACTCAGTTTACATAAACTATAGCCATTTTATTATCTGAATAAGGCATTCTGTAAAAAAGCAGTTAGACCTCCTTACAAGTGTTTGCACTGCACTGAGTTCTACATTATTTCTGCATGAGTATGACTTGTATTTGATCCTGGCTTATGTGCGCTTACGAAGTCCAGTAGAGAAATATTTGTCACTGTAGTTTTGCGGGGAGAAAAACACTTCCATTTGGGTTATTTCTAACAGATTAGTGAGGGGAAAACACCCTAGAGAACTGTTGGGAGGGTATCTAAAGTCCGTTGCCTGACATACAGAGTCTATCACCTAATCTTGCTGTCAGCATTCAGTCTCCGTACAGCCTCCAAAATATGGAAAAGGCTGAGTTGTGTGATGAACTGAGACAAGTTCTGACAGTTGTTTGGGGCAGTATCTGAGGTTGTGTGCTAAGGTAACTTAATGTCAGGTCCATCCTGAGTCAGGTTACTTCTTAGTATCTCAAATTCAGAAACAGGTTTTTTACTGATATATGTTAAAACTGTCTGCTCTGTTCTGAATTTTCATCTGAAGGGCATGAAGAATAATGTAAAGTTCTGAACCTCGTGATGAGTCAGGGGTCCATGCAGAGTTGCAGGACATGCTTTGTTTCCTAAAGAATGTAGCTACTACATGGAAAACATTGAAAGTACCTTAGTGCAATAGACAGTTTAAGTTAAGAAGAAGGACTCTGTACTGGAAGTGGTTTTAGCCTGCTAGATATCATGGAGACTACAGAAGAATAGTCATATACAAATATCTCTTTTCTACTGTGGTGGGTTGACCTTGGCTGGCTGGCAGGTGCCCACCAAGCCACTCTCTGACTCCCCCTCTTCAGCAGGACAGGGGAGATAAAATAAAATTAAAAATTCATGGGTCAAGATAAAGGCAGTTTAATAAAGAAAAACAAAGGCCATGCATGGAAGTAAAGGAGAACAGAAAAACTTATTCTCTACCTTCATCAGCAGATGACATCCAGCCACTTTCTGGGAAGTAGAACCTCAGTTTGTAGTGGTTGTTTTGGAAGATGAGTGCCTTAGTAACTAATGCTCCCCCCGCTCACCCCACCTTTCTCTTAGCTTTTATTGCCGAGCACAACATCACATGGTAGGGACATTCTGGTCAGTCTGGATCAACTGTCCCGTCTATGTTCACTCTCAACCTCTTGCCCACTCCCAGCCTGCTGGCCTTTGACGCAGCGTGGGGAGTGGAGAGATAACCTCAGGGCTGTGCCAGCCCTGCTCAGTAGTGGCCAAAACACTGCTGTGTTAGCAACACATTTCCAGCTACCAATACAAAGCACAGCACTCTGGGGGCTGCTATGGGGAAAATTAACTCCATCCCAGCCAGAGTCAATACATCTACATATAAGAAAATTTCTAGACTTGAATCATATTGTCTTGTGGAAGAGTATCTCCTATAGCAGAGAGAGAGAGAAAGAGGGAGAAAGGAAGACGGGCATTCCCTTATGAGAGGCATTTGACTACAACATTATCAAAGAATGAGTCAAAAATAGCTCCCATGCATTTGGCTGCTGCCCAAGTGGGAAAAATAAGTTGTTTAGTTTTTGCAAGAAGGGATGATCCAAAAGAGCAGTCACTGCAAAGCCCTTGATTATTGTCTTCTTTTCCCAAAAATATAGAGTCCTAATACATCTGGCTAAGCTATTCTGAAAATGTGGCCAATTGTTCAGCACCCCATAGACTTCACAGAGCAGAACTCACTTGGACTTTCTCCGTTCCAGTAGTGCTTAGACCAGAGAGACTTTTTTCCCCAAAAATACACATGTACATTCAGAGCTTAGTGTAACATGAGAATTCCTAAAGGGCAACATCAGTCTTCTCAAGGACTAAATAATGGAATTCAAGCAGTAATTCCTGTCATCAGAGAAAGCAGATTTCTAGGAACTGGTTTTCCCTTGCTTCATAGAGAGCCTGCAAATCCAAGCTAGTGCTGACTCAACAGTAACAGAGTGTGAGAAATGGAAAATGCAGCTATAATTACTTGAGGAGAAGCCCTTGCCTATCCATGAATGCTAAAAATGGAACTTCACATTCCAGTGGCAATTCTGAATAAATCACTCAGTACATGATTAGCTTGTATATGGGCAAATTATACTGGGCAGGCAGTAATTGAAGATTCTCAAATACAAACTTCGTAACTAATCTCCTTTTCAAAGTGGATAGGTCCAAGTATTCTGTTTCTTTTTTAACAAAGCAGTTGGAGAACAACTCTGCCTTTTCTTTTTTTGTTTCTCCTAGGCAATCTATTGCTGGGTAAATACAAATGCACTATGCTCCCCTAAATATCACAAGTATTTTTTTCCTTGGTTTTATTTTTCATTAGATATTTTCCCAAGATGTTAACTCTCCAGATACGGAAGATGATCTTGAACAGTGTACTGCTTTTGAATAAATTTCTGTCTATGCAAAAGTAAGGATGTGCTTTGTTCTCAGTAAGGACTACCAGCACACTTCTGGAATACAGAACAGATCGGGACCCAGAAACAGTCACAACACATGCTATTGATGTTCATGGACTCCCGGGACCACAGGGGACTCAGATTTTTTCATAATGCAGGACCCTATGTACCTTGTTGCAGAAATATTGAGGGAATACTGTAAGGTAAGAGTGAAAGCTCTTAGATACAATGGACTTAAGGTGCTTAATACCAGTACTGAATACTGATAGTCTTCCTGGGGTGATGCAGTTGTAGCAACGGTTCTTAAATTTGTAGTACCACAAAGAAGTCAGACTTGCTGGGAACATGTAGGTTTCTTGATTCTGTAGGTATGCCGTTATTGGTAATAGATACCTTGTGGCGCTTCCCTTTGGTGATCTTAGTTGTGTGCGGTATGCCTGAGGGTTATCAGTGGTTGACCACCAAAGTTAAGAGCTGAATGCTTTTCAGCAAAGCTTAAAAAGTATTGCACATTTTGAGGCTTCATGGAAAAGGTGGCAGCTCTTTGGAGGAGGGACAGACATTTGAGTGCCTGAATTGTGATTATTAACTGTCAGAGTCAACCAATGTAGACAAATGTTTTTGTGTTTCACTAGTATTATAAGAACGACGTGGTTCCTCTCTCTGATATCTGACACCTTGAGAAGCACAGGACACCAGGGCCTGCATGTAATGGTATCTGTAGCACCCTCTCCAGTGTCCAGTGCCTTTAACCCTAGGATGTCCTGAGCTAGTTTGGGGTGGCTTTTTTTTCTTTTTTTCCATAAAAAAAAGCCCTTCTTGGTTTTCCTCCATGAATTTGTTTAACTGCTATTTGGCTCAAGTACAATTTTAGTCTACAGCAACCACTGTCTGAAAACTCATCTACACATTCTGTGCAGAAGTACCCTATCTTGGCCATTTTTAACTCACCACCTGGTATTTGCCTTTAACGCAGCAGATGAAGAATGACTACACTGGTTCAGACTAAAGTTTTTAGTTTCATAACCAAACAGAAGCTGCATAACAAACTACCCATGTTTACAACAGCTGCTGCGATTTCCTCAGAAATGAGACCTTTTTATAGATCATCAGCATGAAATTTATTTATGTGAATGGAACGACTAAAACAATGCAATTTTAAGCTTCTTTTTGTAAGAAAGAAGGCTGTGCATTTGCACTGTGCATCCCTCATTCAACAACCCTTTAGTAATTTCTACCCTTGTTGGCCCATATTAACTCCTTTTTCTCAGCTGAAGCAGTCTCAAAGCCAATTAAGTATGTATACCATAAATCATCATTTTGTTGGAGTCCGAAGTTAATAACCTCTTTGAAGAAAAAAAAACCAAAAACACACCAGTATAACCTCAACACTAATTTAGCCTGCCTGCCCTACTATTAGCCCCTCAGCATCCAGATGAGCCAGCCTGTCTGCCAGCCAGCCCATCAGGTCTGTTTTTGGGGAGTGACAGTATTTGGTGATATGTTTCAGCTGCTAATAAGAGAACTGGAGGGAAATAAAAGGTAATATGGAAGGTGTTGTTAAGAATTGCTACTGATGGAGAAGGGAAGAACTAGAAATACTATGGGAATTCAGTTCAAAGACCGTATGAAGACCATCTGAGATTACTGCTATAGGACAGAGGGAGTGGAGACATGAAGGACAGGACACAAATCCATAGGAAGTCAGCCTTCATTAGTTTTGTTTCTAATGGAGTAACTTCCTTACTATCAGAATATACCTTTTTGACTCGAAATGAAATATTTACAAACTACAAATAAAATATTAGAAAAAAGTTTTCAGCAAATATTTTACAGAAGAGTGATCACCTCTCACTCAGTTTACTAATAAATTTAATTTTAATGAAATATTTTCATTTATTTTCTCAGATTCTGCTATGGAAAAGAAAACCTGTCTATGCACAGATACATTTTTCTTGCTATGAAGTGAGGGTTACTTCTACCTGTAGGACAGCATGTGTTTTTATATGATTGTTACATAGTGGAAATAAATTATAGATGTTTTAATGGGTAAAGAAAAGAAAGGGTAAAGCAGATGAATGGACAATTATAAGATTCATCAGTTTTTCTTAAAATTTGTTTTCTGCCATAATGTTTTCCTGTGAATTTTCTGATTATTCAGCTGATCAGAAAAGCTGGCTTTGAGAAAAAAAATAGTTAAAATGTATTTTCATTAAAATGTAATGGTTACTTATTTTTTACAAGCCATATTACAAACTTGGGCACCCTTGTCAGCCTCAGCATAGCCCTAGAAATATGAAAAAGGAACAAGTTGCTCTTCAACGGAGCAGGACTAAGTTCAGAGGAGGTTGTGCAACCAGTGCCAGACATACTCCCACCAGAGATGGTATTTATATCTGTACAATTTGGGGTTGGCACTTTTCACTGGTGATTTATACACTAAAAAACAAAACAAAAAGCCCACAAAGAACACAAAGACAAATTTTTGCCAGAGCACAGATTGAAAGAGGAAAATAGTTGACAAGTTACCAGTGCAGTTCTTCTGGAAGTTGGGATTCTCCAGCGGATGCCCCGGGATGCGGCACTGAAACCTGTGCTGCCAGAACTCAGGAAACCAGGGGTTGCGGGTGTTGGTGTCCAGACGCAGCTTCAGATAGTAGTCATCAAATGACAAGACCTCTGGAGACTGCAGTTTGATAGTGATGCCCCCATTTGCTTCAGGTTCGTAACCTTCAATGACTTCATCTCTGTCTGCCCAACCATCACTGAAACAAGGCAAAAAACCACTTATTACACAAAGGCAGGAAGCTTGTCTTGAAAAAGCAACCACTCAAAGGCAGACCAGCACCCTTGGAAGCCAGTGATTAAGGGGGATATCTACAGGTATGTCTAAAATACAGGCAGAAAATGAAAGATGAAAGCATGGTGGTGGAGACTGGTAACGAGCAGTCTGACTGATTTCATGCAGAGTCCTCATTAACTCATCTGGAATGATAAGGATTTATCCTTGTCCCTCTGGAAAGGGTTTTCGGGCATGGTTTCTGGTGTGATGTCTTTATGACTAAAGAGATTCTGCATTATTTAGGCTGTCCTGTAAGGGGTGGAAACTGAAAGAATTAATATTGATGGAAAGGCAACTAAGCCAGGTTCCTGGGTGTTTTGTAGAAGAGATCTCAGCATGCATGGATCTTACAGCTAGAAGAGCAATTCAAATCAAACATCAAGTGAGAAATGCATTGTGTTGGAAGAGAATGGAATACGAATACATGATAAAGTTGACCAAACTAAAAAGAAAACCACATGCTTTTCTCACACTGCATGGGATTTGTGATAACATGATTTTTTTTCTCTTTTTTTTTTTTTTCTTAACAATGGCTTTCTATTTTACTCCTCTGTTTATTCATATAAGAGTTACTTTAAAAAACTTGAAGATAAAACCCTTTCTTAACAACATTGTTTCGTGGAAAGTCAATTTTAACATGTTTGAACAATGTTCACTGGGTTTAGCCTCTAAGTTTTAGTTTAGTTCTTTTAACAAGTCCATTGATTTAGTGTCATTCTCCAGTTCTTATTAGGGTCCCCTAAGAACAGTGCTATTATGGTGTAATTTAAGTGCAAATATAAGTTGGCCGTTGCTTCATTTTAATATGCTGGGCATGTCATGAGAGAAATAGATTATTCTGGCACCTCAGACCTAGCTCTATCCCCTCAGAATCAAATCAGCCGCACTGCTACTTTGAAAAGCAGACAGACAAAGCACTTGCAGCAGAAAAGAGCTGAAGAGGAAATATACGATTGATGACTAAGAGAGAAGGCTCTGTTTCATCCCAAAGAGTCTTGCAACCTGAACTCCAGGCAGACTGAAAGAAGGTCCTCATTAGGACTCATTTACACACAGCCTGGAGAAGAGTGTTGGGGTGCAGATCATACCAGCCAAGAGTATCTATGAGACACTCGCACAGATGTGCCTGGGACTCCACAATGGAAAACAGACAAGATTTGAAGTAGTAAGCTCTGTTGCAGTCCTAGCCAAGTAGGTGCAGAGTGACTATGCATTGGGCACATGTGAGTCTTTGGTCCCCAACCACCAGACTGAGCAGATGCGTGGTTTAGCTGCCATTCACATTAACTGCTGCATGTGTTGTAGGTACCTAGAAAAAAGTGGCAGGCCTCCATGGAAGTACAGAAATGCCCATGTACTGAATGCTTTCCATATGGGACACACAACCCAGGCCTCTATTACGGGAAGTTATTTAAGACACAGGACATCTGGTAGCACAGTGACTGTGTGATCCCTTTCACCTGGGCCTGGGGACCCACAAAGCTATACTTTAAGAGAGCACTACATGGCACCTTTGAGCCAGGATTTCTTCTTTTTTTCACCCTTTGCCAGAGCCTTGCAGTAGAATGGCCCAAAAAAATTCTGAGCTTACAAGCCACTTGCAAATATCTTCATGTAGCCAAGCAGTATGATATAAATGTGTATGCATGTTGCACCACACACATGGTAGAGAGTGGAGGGCAGGGGGAGATGCAGGGAGAAGATTACAAGAGGGAGTCAGCAATGGCTGAAGAATCCCACTGTGGAACAGGAGTGGGCATGATGCAGTATCCTAAAGTGACTCTCTCTGCCAGACTGATGGCGGCAGTACCTGCTGGGTCACTTCTTCCCACAGCCAGCAACGCAAGTTACTCAGGTCCTATCCTTCTACCAGTACAGCCCAAAAGGTAACCACATGGCACAGCCTTGGCCTGACAGCTGCTCTTGAATTGCCACAGGAGTGCACAGAGTTCAAAAGCCATGATTTGTCCCTCTCTTCTCCCTGCCTCTCTAGAACATCTTGAGTTTTGGAGAGGGAAAGAAGCCACAGCTCCTCCTCTCTGCATCCCCACACTCCTCACTTGCCCATGTACTGAGGGCATCTACTAAAATGTATCACGCACCCTGGCTGCCTCATGAGAGATCACAGTCTAGATAACCCTACAAAGGTAAAACCAGCTGAACGAACTGTCTGGATTTCACATAATTCACATAAACTAGCACCAGAGGGGAGAAAAAGGCACAATCTTTGTTTCTTCTTATGTGGGGGGAAAACAAGCAAGAGGTCACTCTTACAGCATAATTAATTGAGTCCTAATTGCATGATTACTTCATTATTTGTCAGAATGTTTATGGCTTGCAAAATGTAGACTCAAGCAGAAACATTAGTGAGTCCAAAAGATTAAGTAAATTGGGCCATTTTTTACAAAGTTTCTAGAAAGGAGGAAGTTTCTCTACTGCTTGGATTCCTACCAGACAAACATTAGAGTGATTTATTTCCTCTCCCCCATAAGTTTGGCTTGGAAAATCACCACATTCAGTCTGAAGACGAAGCAAAGCAATCCTGCAAAGGCCAGAGAAAGTGTATTTCAAGTTGTCTGAGGGTAGCTGATGGAAAAGTTCCCCTAAATTGGAACACAGATTGTCACCTAATGTTTCTTTGTCTCCTTCGGGCCCCAAATGTTTTTTGTTCTCTCTTCAAACTCCTCAAATTGTTAAATGTCTGATAAGTTTTTTATGCAGCAAAACATGAAGAAAAGCCACTGGAATCAGAGAAAGAAGATCATTTGTGCTGAAGTTCATATGGGAGCTTTGCTCTACTTTCACTAAAATCAAGGAAACAAAAAGGAGTCTTCTGGGGACCCTTGCCATCCTGGTGGCTGCAGGCTGACTGTGCTGAAAGGTGCCCTAAGGGGACCATACAGCCCTACCAGCAGCTGTGGGAGGATTATCAGAGACCTAAAATCTTGTTATAATCTCTGCCTATATTCCCTTTTACTCTATGTGTATGTATATATATATATATATAAGTAAAAAAGTAAAAATATAGAAAAGTAAAAAAGTAAAAAAGGATTGTCTGGGAACTAACTGTGCATCTTTAGTGCCCTATGAATAAATGGATAGTGTTCCAGAATACTATGTTAAAAAGACATTTCTAACACTGGGCAACAGCACAATACTGAAGTCCAGATGACAGTGTGCGTGTCAGTGACAGAAGCACAAGATCAATAGCTGATTCAACAGAAAAATGACATCTCATTAAAAATGGCAGCCCATGCTATTATTTTGTTGTCAGAATTGAGTACTTTCCATCTTTTATCCTGCTGAGTAGCAAGTAGCACAACACTTAGCACTCTTTGCAAAAACATCTTTCTGTGTGTTTTTACTGCAGTTTTCGGGAGGTGGCCCAATATCCATCACCCAAACTGCCTTCCCTAATGAGTGTCCATTGTAGGTTTTGTGTGACTTTCTGGCCTTGAAATGTGTTGAATATCTTGTGCAACAGTTGATCTGAAGCTCTGTAAGGGGGGTTGTAGTGTAAAGACAGAAACACTGAGGGAGAGACAACCGTGTGGGGGTCAAACCAGCAACCACTCTGTCTGCTCTTCGGAGACAAAGAACCAACTGTTTTTGTTACAGTTTTGTGGCCTTTATCACAATCAAAATGGTCACCAATATTCTGCAAACTACTCTCAGTGCAAGTCCCAGTCTGGTGGTTAACATTCATGATGCCAAATCCCAATTTCAGCATTCAGTCACAAACAAATACCAAGCAGAAAGGGGAAAAGTCCAGAGCTACCTTCATCTAGCTTCAGAAGTTCTATTTCCTATTATCACAGGCTGAGTTTGAAGAAACAAAGCATTTTTTTTCTTAACCAGTTTACTATTCTGATAATCTGTGACAATGGACATTTCTGAATTATAGCTTCAGCATCTTAGCTTCTCTGTATTTTCTGAACTGCAGACACATAAATTTCTGTGACTGAAATACCAGAAGAAATGTAATGGATTTCCAATTTCCTCTCCTCTTCCAAACATGAACACTGTCAGCTGCTTTTCACAAGGGCTGATGAGACAACCGGCAATTAGGCTTTCTATTTTCATCTCCTCGGGACTTAACTCTTAATCTATGCAGCAGCACCTCTGCTTCCCTGCACAGCACTCAGAGCATTCCTATTGCAGATGTTTTTTTCAAATAAGCAAACACACAAAAAGAAAACATGCTGTTGTTTATGAAGACTACTTGCCCTGTGATTATTGTAGGAAGTAACGAGCTTTCATGGATAAACAAAATGAAACACATTTGTCAGTCGTGCACACTGACTGGCAATTTGATCCTTGCACCCTCATAAGGCTTGATCTGATGGACCAAATCTGTAGAGGGCAACCGATTTAGACTTCTCTGTCTGGAGGGCTGCATCATTGGCAGATTCGTCACTTGCTTTCCATGAGCTAAGATAAAGTTTTCTTCAGAAGTTTGCATTCATGATAAGGTTTTTTTAATGCTGTATTGTCAAAGTCATAAAATATATGAGAGAAACTAAGAGCAAAACGCCTTTTATAAAGGTGTAATGAATTATTTTTTGCAATATTCTTTCTGCCTAAAGCAGATATTCTTGTTATAAAACCAAATAAATCAATCATATTAAAATATTTTTCATCATCTTTTTTTTTTTTTTTTTCTTTTGGACAGGTTCTGCTCCTGTGCTAGTGGATATTTTTATCCACTTTGAAAACAATGTTACACATAGCTATACATATGTAAATTGGAAACATTAGTTTCAAACTTCCAACCTTCACAGAGGTTCCCTGCAGATATCCTATTTGGGTAGGGTAGCTGGGCCCCAGGTGACCATAAATGACACACAAAAAGATCAAAGCCTATATTCTTGCTTTTCTCTCCTTTCCACAGAACTAAAGCCCATATCAATATACTTTCTTTCTCATGTCAATATATATCCCCACAGAGCACATTTCTGAATGCCTTCTTACCACTGCTCTCAAGGCTGCCAGCTTGCCTGCTGTTACGTTAAAGTTCTAATAGATTTAAATATGAGGACAGTACCACTCAAAGAATTCAACATTCAATAAAGTGCCATTCCATTTTGTTATATATCTCAATATCTTTATTTTTAAGGATAATTATTATATGCTGGATTGTATCAATAAAAGGCTGGACATTTAATGTGCAAAGTGCCTTTTGCAAAACCATTTATCTGTGTGGTGGTCAGACACCACTTATTTAGAGGCATAGACCCTGCTTATTTAGAAGCATTTCAGAACGCTACAAACCCCTAAATAGCGTTAAGGGGAGTTTAAATAATTTGTTATTTGGTTCTGATAAATGCCAGTGTTCTGGATTTCCAAAGCTGGTCAGACCTGGAAGCCTGCAAATTCAATCTTCTCCTTTTATAAAAGTCTTTTCTGACAGTTCTCCACTGGAAAATCCAGCATGGATTCTCCAGCCTGTGTGCAGGAGTTGTACGACTGTGACAGCCTCCTTCCTGCTCTTCTGGCACAATGGACGGGTACTTGGAGATCAGCATAAGGCCAGCCCAGAAAGTACCTCTGTGGCTGGTGGAATAATTTCATTGGCAGCTCCACCAAAAAAAACGGTGTTGCTACTTGATTAGGAGCACAGGTGGCAGGATCAAGCCTGGAGTAATTTGCAAACAGTACTGTAGCTGGCTACTTAGCTACACTCTTCTGGGGGTAGACTTAAAAAAAATATTTATTTCACCAACCTGATGTACTGGCAAGAAAAAAACACAATTAGCTATTGTGAAGGACGGTGAACTATTGTCTGGCAACAAGGAACTCTGCCCAATATATTCAGTGTCTGTGTAACACATGCCTCAAACAGAAGCTGCCATGTAAAGAAAATTGAAACTGTTCAATATTCACAAGTCAGCAACTGGCAAAGTGACTTTCCTCCTTAGGCTCATGCATTATCAGTCAATCCCAGTGGTCACCAATGTCAGCTGAAAGGTTCTGATTGTGACTGTTAATGAGCATTACTTCAAACATGAGAAAAAAAGGCCATTTTTGCACTCTTTAATTCTGCTAATTCATCAGTACTATATACTTGCACTGAAGGGTGGGAGAGCTTTCCTCAGTGGCCAAACTATGAATTGTTAAAAAGCACAGTTTTACTTTTACATTTGTGACATGTCCTGGAAATCTTAGGAGATTAGTCCCATGTCTACAGATAAGCCTGTATCTATCTCACTGCTGGCAAGCCCAGTCTGAAAGGCTGTATACTCTCATGCTATAACCAGAGGCTTGCTAAACGCTGACTGACTTCCTTAAAACCAGAAGAATCAAAGTCACTAAATCTTGTCAGCTGAAAGAAAACAAAACAAAACAAAAACAACCACACAAAAAAACCCCACAACACAAAAAAGACCCACCAAAAAACCCACAAGCAAACAAACAAACAAAACCAAACCAGGGTTTCTAGGCCAGTAGTTTTGCTCCTGCAGGCACAGATGGAGGTAGGCAGGACTCATCACCTTCCTAAGCTGTCTTTTGCAGCAGGCATCAGAAAGTGCTGTAAGATTTGTACCTATTCCCTTTCCCTACAAACTAACCTGTGCTCAAATGTATTATATAATACCTTGAATTCCAGCCTTTAGATTTCCTGAGCTGATGACCTTCATAGGTTGTTCCTGACTCAAATCAGCTGAAAGCATCATGGGAATATCAGCTCCACGAACTGGAAGCAGGAGGAGAAAACCACTGAAACTCCTCCTGGGAAAGCAATGGAATATAAGAGGGAGAGAGAAGACTGCTGCCTTGACAATCTCCCACACACACAAAAGAAAGTGCAAGAGAAGCATTTGGTGCCAGACTGTGCAGTTACTGATTTTAGACTCACAACTCACACAGCGCTACTATGCCACTGTGGCTTGTAATCCTGCCACAGACTACAGAATGAAGAGTAGATCAAATCTGGTCAGAACTTGGGCTGGACATCTCTAGAGACTATCAGCATGACGCAGAAAGAAACCGGTATGATTTATGAATTAACACCACTCCCCTTGAGAAACTTACATATACCCATCATGGTTTGAACTCCAATGTCCTACAGGAGGTGCTATTTTTTGAAAGAAATTGAAACATGAAGGCTAAAACTAACTCCCAAGGCCACTTCTTGCAAGTGCTTTGCCATATTTCTTAGTAAATTTTCTGTTCGTGCCAGGTTCGCTTTCATACCATCGCATATACAACTTCTCACTTGCTGTTCATGATTACTGAAAGCATACAGTTGCTGTAGCACATTAATTCTCATATTTTATACAAGCACAAATTGTCGGTAAGGGCTTCCAATTTTTATTTAGTGAATCAGTGGGTTTCTTTTGAATGAGTGACACTCTGTTCAGAACCTAAGTTGATAAATGATAGGTCATAATGTTTCAAATAATCATTCACTTTTGTGTGAATTTTCAGACTTTTTGCACTGTTCATCTAAAAAATGTAGATTATAACCTCATGGACCATGATGGATTGTATTTTGCAAATATGTATTTTGGAAGGTTTTAATTATCGTCTGTGGTGCATATATTTGCATGCAATTTACATAATGTAATTTAACTGCCTATCATGCAGGCGTTATCTTGAGAAGTCTTTGCTGTGAAGGTTCTTGACACAGTTGGCATGTGCAGCTTTTTGTAAATGTAGTTGCTGCTTTCATGCAGGAAAGGTTTTACCATTCTCTAAGGGTGCACAATGGTGCATATCTTGGAAAATCAGCAACCACACATGTATTCTCTAAGGCAATAGTGGATTTTTTCAAAAGATGCACACATGCTTTCACCCCAGACTGTCATGAGGATTGAATCCTTGCTCTGCGTATTTGAAATTCACAACATGAGGCATCATGAAAATGCAATATCTTTTCCAAAGGAAAGCACATGTGTAGGGAGGAGGAGAGTATCCAATTTTTAAACAAACACACTTGGACAGGGCTCTGAGCAACCTGATCTAGTTGAAGATGTCCCTGCTCATTGTAAGGGAGTTGGGCTAGATGACCTTTAAAGATCCCTTCCAACTCAAAGTATTCTATGATTCCGTGAAATAGGAAGCCTTAATCTTAGCATTGTGCCTCATATAAGGTGCTTCTTGGCTTCCCATGTGTGCAGCCAAATCAAAGATTTTTGACATCTTATTAATACACATAAATCTGGAAATAGAGAGTTTTATCTTTGCTTCTCTGTACCAGTTCCTGAGGATTTTTATTTATCCCCTTGTTGATGCCATGTTGCAAATTATGTTCAAGAAGACTCAATGGAAGTAAGAGATAGTTCCTCCCATGGAGAGCTCAACTGTAGTCTCTTTTCAGGGAGGATAGTTAGAAAGAAATATTCTTGTTAAGACTTCCATTCTGTCTGAAAGTCTTAGAGACTGACATCTTTTCTGTGTGGCCACGTAAAGGCATAAAGGAGAACAGAGTGCTTCCTAGCTCTGCTCCAGCCAACTACAAACTACTCAAGTCTCAGGGCCACAGGGATGGAGAGATATCATATGGAGGGGAAACAGGCTAGAAATACACAGAAATGTACAGGTATACATACAGAAACGAGAACAGGCAAAGACATGGCCCTCTCTGCTCTTTGCCACTCCAGCAGAGCTTGCTGGATGCTTGGATGTGAACTTTTTTGTGCTTCCTAAAAGATTAATTCATAGATATCTTCCTTAAACACAGCAGAAAAAGAAGCAGCACATTTCCTTTCTTGTCTCCTTGCTTTGTTTGTTGAGGTGCTGAGGAACAGGGAAATAAAGAAATATCTTAGAATCACATTCTCCTCTGTTTTCGCACAAACTGTGCTGACCTCAGAAGTACCTTGAATTCTAACATTCAGATTTCTCCAAGATACTGAATTTCATAGGATAGTCCAGAACTTTCTTTCAGTGGTTTATTTTATGTGATTCCCTCAAGTCATCCTTTACTGTAACTATCTCATACGATAATGCGAAAGAGAAATACACACAGAGTTCACAGGCCATTTTTCAAAGGAAATAAAATTTCAAATGCGCACAGCTAAGGAGAACATCCTACATCTCGCATCAGGTTGCTATTACTGATTTGCATATATACTATTTCCATACCTGTACGAGATTTCTGGAATGCTATTTCCACACTCATGCTTGAAAACTGAACCTTTACACACATATTTATGCAGGAACTGCTCATCGCTTTGATAGCCCTTCAATGAAACCATGTCTGCAGAGGAACTGGTAGCTGTAGATAAGAGCATGCTATCCATTCCAAATCAAAGCATATTAACATGGGCCTCAAAACACTAGATCGAATAAATGGAAAACAAAAGATGAAATATTATGAATACTGTGATAAAAACGAAAAAATCTGAAGCTATTAATCAAAGTTAACATGTATGAGAATATTTCCTTAAACAGCTGTTTCTGTTTCTACCAAAGCTATTTTAAATTTTGCCATATCTGCCGTTCTTTTTCACTTTCTGTGGATATTTGAGCATTCAGATTACTATAAATGTTTATATAGGAGATATTTTCTACTCAAATATTAATAAATTGTTGTTTTAAATTACATATTGATATGGAAAGTATCCAATTCATACTGTGCTAGGGAGTCACTTAGGCACATAAACCTTCCCAGTGAGAGAATCAGGTTATAAAGTTTTCATAGAATATATCAAGTAAAATCATTAGACTTCAGTAACCAACTAACACAGCATTGCCTTGTATCTGCAATGAACAGGTCATGAACCACTTGGAAACCAAGAAACCAATGAATAATTTGAATGATGAATTCACCTGAAAATTAAGCAATCTTTTCACAAACAGTTACTGAACATTAAAGTAGGTGTAATGCTTCAAGTATTTTTTAGTAATCCACTTTTTTCAGGCAATGCTATTATACTTGACCCAAAGCAACTATTTAGAAAACTTTAAAAATATATAAAAGTATTATTCACTTACTCTTCTGCACTTGTTGCTGTCTTAAAGTCATCAATGTTTAAGTGTTTATTCATATGAAATAATAAATTTAAGTACAGTCATCTGCCTGGCTAAACCAAACTTAATTTTATATACAGATATCTGAAACCTGCTTAAAATTTCAGGAGTAAAATAGTTCCACATACTTTTAAATGGCCAAGCCAACCTATAATTAAGTATACGGACCACTGAATGAACTACTGACATTTCATTAGAATAAATAAGAATACAAAAATCCAGAAAAATTGTGACTGAGAAGGCCACCATTCTTCAAAGTCTCTGAATTACCAAATCACCATACCAATGCACAATACAATAAGATTAATTTCAAAATGAATAAAACAAATAATTATTCTTGGTTAATTCTGTACTGGAGATTGAAGAGACAGCTGTTTTCCTTCTAGATCCCAAGTTGTGCTTGAACTGGAAGACTTCTTCCAAGCAATAAGTGTGGATATCTTTTCTGACATCAGATTTTTTCATGATGGAAAATTCTCTTAATTCACATCTTTCCCAAGAAAGGACATGGGCTTTTCTTCTGACATAGGGGCTATGTTTTTTCCTTTATTTATGCAGTCGTGGAATAATTTAGGTTGGAAGGGACCCCTGAAGATCTTATAGCTCAGCAAGATACATGGTCCACGCAACCACCATTCAAGTAATTTGGCTCATTCCTGTCATTGCCTTCAGGTCATTAGAAAAGGTATGAGTCATGTAACTAGGGAGACAAATCTGGTGCCATAACTTAAGCCTTATGCTTTTATTTAAGAAGCCAAAACTTCTTTTATATTTATTAATCTATTGACCCCAGAAAAATCGATGTGTTTCTAGGATCAAATTTTATTAATTAGTGATGATGTCACAACTTATTAATGGAAAACAGAAGTAAGCTTTTTAAAAATAGAACCTGATTTTGACCATCTTTTGCACATGGCCACAGTTGGGAAAGAATGCGTAAGCAGCCTTTCCTCTCACATGACACAGTGAGAGAGAAATATTTTAACTTTTCTATTCATTAATCCAGCCAGAGAAGAGGAATGGTTATGAACTCACGTAAAATGGATAATCATCACTTTGATTCATATAATCACACAATGTCCTGTGTTGGAAGGGACCCCCAAGGATCATTGCTTCCAGCTCCTGTCCCTGCATATCACAACCCCAAAATTCACACCATGTGTCTGAGGGCGAGCATCAGATGGCGTTAATTGAAAAGCTAACTGATGCCACTACAGAAGCAACCCTTCTATTTTCAGCTTTTTATAATTTCAGATTTTTATAACCTCTTAAATTGAAACAGGAAACACTGCTTTCTTAATGTTTCTGTTCCACAAATTGCTGTAGTCACCACAGACATGCAACACATGTGCAGACAGAAGAGAAAATGACTCTCATGACAACAAACTGGACCAACTGCCATTTCCTGATGATCAGATAGAAAACAAAATTCAAAGCCATGGAGAAGACAGCAAGTCCCCAGTGTTGTTATTTCACTTTATTTTACATTACAGCTAAATGGTATGTGAAAGGTAAAGAATACATCTCAGTGAAACTAAAGATGGTCTACCTCTATCAACAAAATCTGAAAACAAATTTTTAAGTCCATATTTATACATGAGACCCAGAAAAAAACAGTTATTTCTGGAGAAGCAATGAAAATAAAAAATACTTTAATGTATTCAACAAGTGAAAACCCAACAAAACCTGCAGATCCCAAATTAAGTCACATGCACGTTTAAGAAAACAAAGAGAACAGTGGAAAAAATAAAGGAAAATAGCTTTTTCAATAAATATTATTGTGGGGCAAACATAAGAACAGCAGTCTGAATCTTCAAATAGTTTGGATACACAGACTGTTGCTCACAAAAAGATAGAAGAGATGAAGGAAGAAAAATTGATGGAGTGGACAGAGCCAGAGAAAGAGCTTTACAGATTTTGTGTATTATGACCTGTGAGCTGTAAGTAAAGGAAGATTGCACAGTTGGTACTGCCTCGGGAGAAACCTGGGATGTGATTAAAAGCCAAACGGGCACAGCACTTTCAGTTGCTTCCTGCTGTCTTAGGAAGGAAAATTGTTTGAGTTTTCCAGGGTGCCTTTTACCTTCTACTGATGGCCATCTGTGCTTAGTCCTCTACCTTCCTCTCTACTTGATTCTTGGTGCATTAAAACTCCTAATTTCCTACCCCACTGAGAACTAAAGTATGGGTAGGCTTAATGTACCCAAGTAAAATGAGTGGACACAGAAGGCAGAGTTGCAGCAGCCTGAGCCTTGAGGGATCAGCTATTCACATGGAGCAAATGACCTATCCTTAGTGAATACCACAGGATTGAGTTTGAATCCTCTACCTGTGGTCTGGTAACACCTACTGATCTGAGGAATACAACAGAAAATAAATGAGATTGTTCAGCATTAGTAAATATTGGTCAGTTAGAGCAAGGAAGGAATACAAGGACAATATCAATGTCGCTTTCGTCATGGGTGATCATGTTTTTGGAAGGTCCATGGCAGGCAGAGCACACAACTGTTGGAAAGAATGTGACAGACAGTATCTCCATATGCACAGCCAGCAATTGCACACTGGAAACTACATTTTGATCCCTAGCGAAATACAATAAAGTAGAAGGTTCACACATCAGTTAAAAAGAATTAGCTGTGAAAGACTGGCATTGTATTAACGGGAACTATGCAGTTTTGGCAGAGGAAGTACAGAACTGTCCCTGGAAGACTGACCCACTAAAATAACGAGATCACTACATTATTTGTTTACTTTACTGCATTAACGTCAAGTTTAACTGTGCTACAAGAAACATGAACTCCATCAAATGTATTAATTTCACCTTTCTCTATTGCTACTATTGGTCTTATAATAAATGCATGTTTGCATTCTGAATAGTTTTTAGGAAATAAACAAGTCTGTTTAACAAAATTAGAACTTGATCTAGTACTGGTCAAGGAGATGCTTGGACTGTCTAAAATGTAACTGATAGAATATCAAAACACTTTTTCTAGGAACTCAGTTGGCTTTGAAACTATATTTTTCCACAGAGGATAGAAGGGAAACTGGAAGTATGTCACCATGATGGAACTAAAATATCACTCCCAAAAAAGACAGCCTTCTGTCATATTATAGTCATGTATGGATCTTGTATATATACATCATGTAATTCTGTCAGCCAAGAAAACGGAAAAGCAAGAAAGCGTTTTGGGAAAAAAACAAAAAAAATCAAACAAAAAAACCCCGTGAACAACAAAACATTACAAAAAACAGAACATAAAAAAACAACAACAACCACGCAGTTAGCAGACAATGAAAGTAATATCTGCTAGCTCAGTTTTTATTACCTTGTTACCTTGGAGAGGAAGTCTCTACCTCAGGACTCAAAATCCACAAGTATCAATGAATTCCAGCTTAGGACTATATTTTCTAATATCCAAGGAGAGGGGAGGCATGCCTTTGTTATGTGCCTGTCTAATCAATGACCAGAAATAACAAGGATTATTTTGCAGGGATAGTTTGACAGGGAAGTGCCTAACGGGAATTGGTTTAATAAGATAACCTTTTAAAATGGTATATTCAGAAAATCCTTAGAGAAGCACACACCAGTGTTAATTTCACAGCCTTCTCTGAAGAAATCTTTTTTTCTTCAAAGCCAATAAAAATAAAAGTAATGAAGCTCAATAGGGACAGGTTAGTTTATGTGTTTTCTTTCTTTTTTTTTTTTTTTTTTAATATATATATGAAATCTCAGGGTCTAATTAACCAAGCCTGGGGTTTTTTTGTTGTTTTGAAATATAAGCTCATTTCAAGCCAGTGAGCCCATTCAACAATAATGGGAAGAGATACTGCTACTCTTTCCTCCTCTCCAACACCACCTTCCATCTCATCAATCCAAACCAACCAATATTAGTCCATATTGGTCATTAGCTGCTTTGCAAGTACCTTGCTATCTTAACATCTATTAAAAACAAAATCAGGAAAAATTAGTCCTTCCCTCACTGAGGTGAGGAAAGCTATGTATCACACAACACTAACTTATTCTGTGTCTATGCTAATGCACAGTACCAAAAGATGTGATGCTTCATCCTTAGGAGCCAAAGTGGTTTTTGTTGGCTCTTCACATGTTTTTCAAGTAGATTGTCCCTGTGATTTTCACATATAATAACCCAAATATTTGATGAGCACAAACTATAAAATTGCAAGACATGTTTAAGAGATCTTACAATATGCAATATATTCACAGACTTTTGAGAGCCTTCATGATTCACATATTTCATTCTTTGAAGCTTTCTTTGAAATCACAAGAGCTAAACTGGTTTATATTAAATGGAAATAAATATTCTTATACAGTTGCATGCCTTCAGGAATAAGAATTGAATATAAATACAAAATAATCCATAAATCACCAAAAAAGACCACTCTGCTTCTCCCACCAAGGACAGAGAAGCATACTTAATAAACTAAGTGCAGACACAACACAAGGGCTAGGAGAAAGTGTAGTATTTCATTCCACAGTTTTCTTAAGTTAATTTCCCAGAAAATCTATTCACATATAGCAGAAATATTCATGCAAGATAGACTCACTGCTCTGTACTGCACTGACAATATAAAGTCATTTGAAATGCATTTTAGCTTTGCATCTTCATAGTACAAAGTGCTTAAGTTCTTAGATTGGTCTTACAGACTCATCATATTTTTGCAGACCAGAAAGAGAGGACACCAGTTTCTCCTTAACGTGTTACTAAAGCCCTAATTATTCAACTTTTTTATGGAAGCTACTTTGGGGTATGCATCTGAAATAGCCACTGGTATCCTGGCATTATAGAAAGACAACAGCTTTCAGTATCCCAAGAATGTCTGGGATAAAGAGTAACCTTATTTTCTCAAGTTGAAATAAAAAAAAAAAATTCTTCATTCGAAAAATTCTGGAACCAAGAATTCTGCATCTGAGATCTGACATCTGAAAATTATAGAGGAAAATAAAAGGAGAGGAAAATCTTGTTAGTGATTGTTTTTATTCTTCCAAACACTGAGACTCACTCAGTGTTGCGTTATTGAAAGCTTATGCTGAAAAATTGTTGTTAATTATGAACCCCACATTTACATAGAAATACATCCAGATTTTTTCTCATCCCCCATTAACATGGACTTGTCAGAATTTTATACTCCCCTTAATGACCTCCCTCAGTGTATTTTTATATTATAAATTATTTACATGCAAAATTTAAATTAGAATCTTTTTTTTTGCCACCTAATTGTTTTCATCTTTGACATTGTTTGTCTGTTTGTTCATTTCTACATTTGATTTCTTTCTCTTATATCAGCAGCTGTATTTGCAATGTCCTTCAATACTTTTTAGATGCCTGTGTGCCTCATCTTCATTTCTCTTGAGACAGATTTAAACAGCAGCTAGTTTAGTCATTTTAAACTCATTATTTTCTATCTTTATTCATGAGTTTACTTCCTTCCTGCTATTTATTTTTCTCATTGTAATTGTATAAGCCTCTCCGGTCTCTCTTAACACACCAGCTATCTGCTTCTATATGTGTTGTAATTTCCTTTCTTTGCACACTGTTCTTGTTTGGCTTACTGTCATATCTTTCCACTTGGCAGAAAACAAGAATGATCAAACAGCCAGGCTGAACAAATCATATTCTTCATTATGTACAGCACCTTATTGATATGCATTTCTTGCATACATTTTGAAATAATTGCTCTTGTAATTTATACTGCATGTTCCTAGGAGGAAAAAAACCCTCTCTTTGGAATTTCAGTATTTAATTTGAAATAATGCAAGTCAGAAGCAGGACTTTTAATATATATTTGATTTAATCTTCAGACATATGTATATTACTTAGTACCGGAGGAGATGGGAATCTTGAGCACACAACAGTGATAGGAGTGTTGTATTTTTTAAGTAAATAGTTTTGTAAATACCTCCTTGGCATTGAAAGGACCTAGCAATCTTTTTATTGTTATTTCTCTATATGTTTTTGTATGTGTTTGACTATATATTGCCATACACCTGTACTTAATAACAAAAATTGAAAACTGGTTACCTACTTACTGTAGTCATTTATTTCAGAACAGTCCCTGTGTTCCCCAGCTACACTGAGATCTCACCGCTCAGCTCCGCTTCTGTCACCTCACCAGTACTTGCCATGGACTTGGCAGGAAAAGTCACAAAGCCTCAATGAGTGCCAGCACATGTGCTGCTGTGTCTCCCCTGTCTTCCTTGGATTTGCTCTTGCATGGGAGACAGAAAGAAGAACTACAGGTCACTATTTCTGGCATCTCCAACAAAAAACATGTCCCAGCCAAAGCTGCAGTCTTTATCTCTGCTCAGTTCTCATCCCTGTCAACTCAAAATGTACGTTAAACTCTCAGCATGCATGCAGAGAGGTCTGGGTTCATGGGGAAAGGGGTACAAGAAGATGAAAGAGATTTGGACTGAACTTTTCTATCTGGCCACTTTGGCATCCCTGGTCAAAGAGGTACTGCACATGGGATCTGTGAGATCACTGCCTTCAGCACTTGGGTTTTTTGAACTCTTTGCTACTGTTAAATGGCCTTAAAAAATGAAATGACTGACTTTGAATATTTCCTCTTCAGAACTTTGGTCGCAGAGCTGAAAAAAGATCCTACAGGATAGTGCTGTGCTCAGGAGGAAGCCCAGACCCTCTTACAGCCCGTTTCTCTTTCCTGAGACAGAAAGAAAGCTGTGGGGTTTTGTGGGGTTGTAGTTCACCTGGCCTCTCTATAGTATTTAGGCTGTGAAAACCAGAGATGAAGAGCAAGGGAGAGAAGGGCAGTGGCAAGGCACATAGTCTTGGGCAAATGGATTACCCAAATAAAGTCCATTCCTGTTTACGTTATCTATAGCTAAGAGTTTGTGACCTTGTACATCTGGCTGTTCTGGCCTCTGTTGTGAGGCTGGCAAGGCATGTCAGACCCAAGTCAGCAGCAGCCATGTGTGGTAGCTACTGAAATGTTATTAGGACATGCAAGTGCAGGGCACTGGTTACATTGGCATCGTATGACTGATCAGTGGCATCTCCAGCTCTGATGAGGTTGGCTGCTAGGCAGATGTGTGTGTAGCAGGAGGCTAACTCAGTGGAACCACAATATATTATAGGCTTGGTTTACAGTGTCTTGCCAGTGTGTCTTCTTGGCACATATGCTGGTTATCTAGTATAACTTTTGTCTGGGTTGTTCTTAAGTGTGTAGTCCCAAGGTTTCCCTGTGACATTCCCAGTCCTGCCCCTTCTCAAATTTTTACTTACAGGGTCTGGGTAAGTAACCTTGAAGGTGCTTGTAGGCACTTTATAACGGAACAGCATCTGTAGGCCTGTTTATAACAGCAGAATTTGAGGGGAACTCCAAACAACTTACTCAGAAACCAGAATACATATTGGAAAGTCCAGTAGAATTGAGACCTTATATTGGAAGGATAAAGTGAGAGACTCTGCGGTCTTGAATAGAAAGTAAAAATGAAACCGATTCAATTATTAAAATCAGTGGGAACAAATATTTTGACCTAAAATCCATCTTTAATTTATAATATGGTGCATGTTTTAAACATGGCCACAGAACCTGTTCATTTAGAAATCTCTAAGCCAGAAATAGAGACAGAAACTCCAAGAGAAACTCAACCATTTAGTTAACAAGTGATGAGAAACATTAGAAAAGGCCACTGAATATGTACTACTAACACTGAAAGAAAATTTCCCTTGCTGTTTGTGTTTAGATCTAAGAGAATTAAATAGATTATTAAAAAAAAAATCTATGAAGTGACACATGTTAATCTTTTAACCAATTTAAATGTATCTGCCTTGCTCTTATAAATCTCCCCAAACAAGAGGAGTTCAAGCAAGCCACCCTCAAAGCCCTATGCAGGATGTAGTACTTTCTCAGGCTTCCTTTGGCTTAAAATACATTCCTGAGAATTTTTACTAAGTGCTATATATTACTTGAAGGAATTGAATCTATTGAAATGTATATTGATGATGTTCTGACTTGTAAGAAAACAGCAGAAGAACATCACGAAAGACTAAAAAGTTAATTTGACACGACTATGAAATAGGACCCAAATTATACAACAAATGTGAAGCTTCAAGCTCCAGAAAATGTTTGAAAGAAGGGCTCAAGAAGATGGCACAAAGAAAGCAGTCAACTCCAAGCTATTCCAGACTGCAAAGATCAAAAGACAAAAGAGTGTGCAAAGTGGGAGGGATGGTAAAATCTGCAGGAAAATTCATGCCAGACTTCACAGTCTTTATTAGTAGCTGTCAAACACATATAAAGAAGAGCACACAATGATACTCAAGCTTGGACAGAGACATACAAAGCTTACATGGTTAATAAAGTTCCTGTCTTCACATATTTTGATACCAGTACACAGACCTAAGCATTTTCGGGTACTTTGGAAAATAGCTGAAGAGTGGGATGCTTACTCAATAGGGTGAATACTGGGCATCTACCAAATCAGAATGCCTCTGTGCATTAGCAGAGAGGAAGAGGGTAGGTGAAAGAAGTTTTACATATTCACCTGCAGAAAATTGGCGGTAGCAGGAACTAGTCCCATGACATTTGTGCTCACAACAAAAGTGGCACTGGTTAAATACAACTGCAAAATAAAGTGAGGTTATTTCAGTTACAATTACAATATTTGAAAATATAGCATAAACCAGGAAATGTACCGATAGACACACTCTCAAGATGAATTCTCAAAAATAATGAAATATTTTTGCACAAACCAATACTGTTAGATTATTATGGTGTTACCATAAGGCTTCATGGAGTAATTTGTATAAAAATGTTTTCATGGGAAGAATTAAATCTGTATTTGCCAGACATATGCTAGAAATTGTTAGATCTGATTGTGGTCCATCACTTGATAGGCAGAACTTTTGCAGAGGATTGTGGATTCAACACTAACTACCAGACATCCTAAGCTGAATGGTTTGGTGGAAAATGGCATTGAGACAGATAAAGGGTTATTCAGAAGCAACTCTGGAAGAGACGTACACTTACTGCTAATGAATGTATGAGTGCCATCTCTAGAATGTTCTATCACTAACTGAAATTTTGTCAAACACAAAAATCAAGATCAGTCTACTTGGTTAGTCAAAAACACAATGGAAGACAAAACTGATTCGGAATATAAAATGATACCATGGTAGTATGACAGGAGTTCCAGGGTATTAAAGTTTTGGAAGCCTGGAGGAACATACTGTATACATATTGACATTTGGTGGATGCAGAGGGACAGTGACTTGGGAAACTGTGCTTTGTTAATGTTATGCAAACTTGGGAACGTACTTTTATGGGAAGCTTGAAGCCATTACAGTGTTTTTTCTGGAAGAAAAAAAAAAAAAAAGAAAGTGGGGGAGAGAGGAGCAAAACCTGCTTTTCCCTGAAAGCAAACTGGAAACTGGATTGTATGCAGAGCTGCTAGAGGATTGCAGAGTGGTGGAAAATCAGTCAAAGTCTGAAGTGCTCTTAGAAGACCAACAAGAATATGTCGAGCACTACTGAAATAGTCTTTGAGAGTAAAATATCAAAGTGTATAGCCTGAGATCATCAAATTGAAACAGTAAGTTCTGAGCAGAAAGCATGTTAGAATTAGAAGAGAGAAAATCTGGATGCCCTCTTTTTGTATGGTGGATAGTGAAATTTCAAAGGAAAGAGGAACTCTGATAATGGAGAAGTGACAAAGACAAGTTTCATCAATTATCATCTGGTTTTTGGTTGTCAGTTGACAGCTGAGCCTGATTTGACATTGTAAGTGCTTCTTTTCTCTTCTGGCCCAGCACAAAGAGAAAGTTTAAACACTCCCTTATGACCCTTTTTTCGGGTTGAAGCAGATGAGCTGTGTTCACATAACACTGAAAATGGGAAAGATGGTTTAAGAACCCATTTCTTGCTGCTTCCCAGTGATTAGTCACTCCTTGCCTGCTAAGAAGTGTACTTAGCTTCTGTCTTGTGAATATAGCACATCCAAACACCAACAGTGAAGACGCCAACATGGGCCAAATAAGTAATATAAACATATAATTTTGCATACGGCTATAGCTGCAAAGCCAATCGGACCTTGGTTGCAAGTAGATGCCTTGCTGCTCAGCAGCTAGAACAACAGCAGTCACATTGGTAATCTCCCCCAAACCAGTGTACAGCAAAGCTTCATTGGGTACCTCAACCAAGCTACCCTGATGTGACATTATTGGTAGGGATTGGGCAGCTGTGGAAATGTGAAACTGATTGGATTCAAACAATTCTGCAATAATTATATAATTGGTTCTCATTCAAAAATGCTGGGAGTTGAAAAATTGCCATGTTCCGTGAAACCATTTTAACTCCATATCCAACACGTAAGCTGAATACTCACCTCACTGAGACCAGAGTCACTCAGGAGCAGCTGAAACTAATGGAGGTGCAAAACAACACAGTAAAAGAAATTGCATCAGGACTCATATCTATATACAAAATTGGGTTTGTTTTAAATTTAGACTTTCCAAAGCTCCTTGGCATGAAGGTGAAACAATACGCCAGGATGGTATCAGTCCCTAGAATTCAGCTGCACTCGTCATTAACTGGCTGCCGAGTCTGTCTCTGCCCCAGACTGCCCAGAGTCAAGAGGTAGCACAATGCAGGAAGTTGGTATTCAAAGACACTAAACAGATGCAGGGACGGATTATGATGACTACTGTTAGTGTTCTCTTTGGGCCTGATCAGGCATTTAAAACTCCTTTCTTTCCCATAAGTGTGCCATTTCCTTTCTGCAGAATATATATCTATGGGAGACTGTATTAATGCAAATATGTGTAGAAGAGCAGAAACATAATCATACTTTCTTGAGAAAATGTCTGTTACCATCCTGAAGAACTACACCAATGCTTGAAATAGTAAACAGAAAAACTGAGATGATAAAACCAGCAAGACCTCACAACGTGGAAACATGTGTAATCTTAAAAAGTCAAGAGAAGAATCCAGGCCAGTGTTACTTTTGGCATCATGAAAAATAGCATCCAGGCATACTAAAAGAGGGAGAGGGAGAAAAAGCTTTATCAGGCAGTGTCAGGATGAGTAAATGTCAAAAAACCACCCAGTCTTCATAAGAGATCAGTGATAAAAATACCATCTCATGAAGGTTGGAAATAGCAGAACAACCTTATAGGAAAAAGTGTCCCACTTTTCTGAATGTGACCTGTGGGATGAATTACTAAAATCTTAGTACAGGAAGCAGAAGATTAGAAAGATAGCATGTAGCTATAAGTGAGCATATACTGGACTAAGGATCTTAAAATACATGACTGAGGAAAGTCACAGAATAAGTCATAATCCATCTAATAAGCTATAGATGTGAAAGGACAGCAGCAACAGGTAGAATATCTATAATGTGATGCTATATTTAAAGAGAGATGACATACACAGTAAATTAAGAGAATGTAACTCTCTTCCAGCATTTTCGTTCCCTTATGAAATAGGATTCAAAGATAGTTTGGCCCACTTACAAAAAATCTAGTAAAGGTTTTAGCAGCATATGAAAATGAGCAAATAAAAAAAAAAAAAAGACAAGCCTGGTAATGGATTAAAACCAAATTAATTTCATTTCATGGATTCCTTAGCTGTAGTCCAGACCTTTCATAGATGTGCGTATTTCTTCTAGTTTATTTTCCTCTAGAGTGAGCCAACCTAGTCCCCTAATACTCAGCCCCATTCCCTCCTTCAGCTAGATCTTCCAAAGCCTATGGAGTTTGTACCTGAAAGAGTTTGTGTAATCCACTCCTGCTGCTTTTCAAGGGACAGTGCTGGCTTCACCATCTCAGAAGTGTCTGTGTTCCTATTACAAAACAAAAACTGTCTTCTAGAGGCTGGCAGAAGTTTGAAAAGACTCACCAGATTCCAAATTATTGTGATAAGGAACCAGAGCCTCACACTTTTAACATGAAAAGGACCACAGATTAAAACCAACTGATGACTAAATCTGGAATTAAGACATTTAAGACACAGTTTCATTATGTCTTCTCGGCAGGAATTCTAGGGGAAGGAAGATAATACACATCCTTGAAAGAAAAGTACAAAGTGTAATGATCTACCGTGCATTACCTTAGGTTATGAAGTACTGCATATGTACTTAATCTAGCCACTGAAATGTGAAATGAAACAGAAAGCATGCTAGAGAAGAAGAGCTTCCTGACAGAAACATTAAAACAGTCTGGAGTAAGTACTGAATGCGTACGTGTTACTGGTTATGTATGTTTAGCTAAATGAATTTAAAACACATAGAGCACCCACACAATTTTTTCCAAGATGCTGGGGCACCATATGATTATTCATTTATTCATCTTTAAATGGAACTAAATTCCCAGAAAGCAAATGTGTGAGATCTTGCTAGAGACAGCTTTAGTGTTCCTTCTATTCCCTCCCTCCATTTATTCCAGGATACAATCTCACACCAGAACCTTTTCTGAAAAGCTGTAGTAACCACTTTGCTGAGTGATGAAGGGAATCACTATGAGTTTCAAGACTGTACTCATTTATAGTCAAGGATAAAACCCCGTCTGACAGCCCCAAGGACCAAGCAGAACATAGCTGACAAACAGAGCAGTTCACTAAAATCTCTAGTAGCTATATGATAAAAAACAACCACTGTGAAAGATAATAACAGCAGAGTTTTAAGGTTCATTCATACAAGTATTTCCTTGGATTTAAAGTCTACCAAAATAATGCAAACCTTGTAACCCCAGTCTTAAAATCTTATCAGAGGAAACTGAACTTTTTAGAATTTAATCCTCTAAGTTTGATCGCAATTGTATCAAAATGAATGCTCTTTTTTAACATGTTCAGATTATAGGCAGAATTGCAGAGACATACTAACAATTTCGAACTTGAGAATGACGAATATTTGTAATAGGTATTTAAGCTGAACCATTTTACCAATCTCTGGTCAAAAATCAATAGCAAATATGTCTTCTAAATTGCTTTTTTTGAAAAAAAAAGTCTCCAGATCTAAGATGCTAACACAGCACAGATGAAAAACAGTTACTTCTGCAAAAAAACCCATAGAGCAAGCATTCACAGGTCTAAGGTGATGAAATCCAGTCAGCTATTTGGAACACAACTACTAGAGACCTGTTTATAGTAAGTTTTTAAGGTCAATACAAGTTTCAATATGAAGCTAAGGTAAAGATTTTAAAACAGTGCTAAATATGTTAAAGCAGTCAAGTGCCACTAAGATTTTCAGAAACAGTCACTTTGTATAAATGGGGTTTTGTAAACAACATGATCACACAGAAGGCATAAAGACAAAATTGCCTGGGTCTGACCTTTAAAAAAACGGAGGTGTTAACTGACTCACAGTGTCATTTTTAACCACCAGGGATCTTGCTTTGCAACTCTTCATATCATAGTGAATAGTAAACCAGAACTGGTAGATCTAAGGTTAGCAAAATATGATTAGTCTAGTAAAATGTGAAGATGAAATCATGCACAGAGGGAAATCCTAGAGGAACAGCCTCACATATGTTTAGAGATTAGTAATGTTATTCCTGTTTTAATGTTCTACAACTATGGGACACCCATAGCTTAACACAATAACAGCTCACCATCCAAATCCTTTATAATAAAAACTTCATGCAACAGATCCAGAGAAATCGTGACATTAATGTTATTTTTATGGTGCATAGCTGAATCTGATAGCATCACACAGAAGCAAAGGAGAAGGGCATACCAAAATACAACCTTCTTGGCAAGCTACAAACTAGAGCAGGGATCTCAGAACTTGAGATGCATCCAACCTATTTCAAGCCCATGAAACACAAAGGATGCAAATAACCGTAATAATACTGGATTATAAAAATAATGGTCTATAGCCATATAAAAAATGTCACCTACAAGCAGCGGAAGACAACTAATTTTCCATCACATTAAGTACTGAAGGAAAGAAGAATCCAAATAAAAACAATCTTGTCCATTTCATACCATAAAAATGTACTATTAATTTACAGAAAAAAAATACCACCTCTTCTATGCTTCAGGTCATTTGATGCTCTTTTTTGTCTTTTATGGTCATTTAAATAAGGGTTTATGAAAAAAGTCTTTCCTGTTCATTGTGCTTGCCCAGGTATGTGTGCCTGGGGATTCCATGCAGTGTGGCATGTGTATAGATATGCAGTAGCCAATATGCATGGAGATAGTTGACAAGTGGAATATAAAAGTATAACAACTTCTGCTGAATTTATCAAGCCGTAATCGTAGCGAAGTTCTTGTGATTACGCACTTCAAAGGGCTTCCTGTCTACACCTCCTGAGAGTTTCACTAGATCACATGTGGTATTAGGATTAGGAACCAAGCTTTACTTAACCCTTTGCTTTTTATTCAGGCTCCCATCATAACAGCTTCCAGCAAATTATTTTGCCCAGCTAGCACATCCCAAACATTTACTAAAACTTGGGCTGATCTCTCTGCTTATTACTAAAATTGCCTCTTACTTCCTAGGGTAAGGTTTTGTTTACAGTAATTTGTAACTCAGAAAAATACCTGTGTGGACAGAAATTCTCTTTGCCTACTATTTACCTCAGTTTCTCTTTTTTATTTATATGTTTTGAATGTCATCCAGAACAATTTTGTAATTTCTGTTATAATGGCTGCAGAAAAAGATAGTTTTGCCTTTGCAAAAATTCTCTGATAACTTTCTTCAGAAAAGCTCTTGCGAACTCCATCTTGAGATTTGTGAGAGGGTACAATATTTTTGTTAGACAACTGTCTAAAAATCTAACTGTAGTCAATGCTCATGAAGTCTCTTAGGTCGGCAGAGGTGAAGCGAGGGCTCTTGTCCAACCCTTCTGTTGTGGTTTAACCTGAGCTAGCAATACAACCACAATAGCCGCTCGCTCGCTCCCCCCCCACTCACCCTCTCAATAAGGGAAAGAATCGACAGGGAAGGGAGAAACTTGGATCAAGATAAACACAATTTAATAAAATAACAAAACACTAATACACTACTAGGAAATATATATATATATATAATAGAAATAAAAGATACTCAAGGCAGTTCCTCACGAACACGCTGAGCAGCGAGTCCTAGGAAATGGCACCTGGTCACACAGCCGATCCCAGAGAGACAGAAGGGAGGAAAAAGGCAAAAAGGCTCAGAGGCTTCTGCAAAATGGTAAAAAGCCAAACTAAACACCCCGGCCCAGACACTCCCGTGGCTGCACCCCAGAGAGAGAGCGAGAGGAGCGGAAGAGCAAGAGAAAAGGGAGCGAGAAACCAGAAGGCCCCACTCTTAAATCTGGAGCATGACGCTAATGGGATGGCATACTGTCATTGATCAGTCTGGATGTCAGTCAAGCTCTGCCCCATCCATGTCTCCCTTCCTCGTTGCCTCACACCTGTAAGCAGGGCACTCAGAATGTCCTTGGCTCTCATACCAGAGCAAATAAAAGCATTAGCTCTGTGCTGGGCTGTTATCTGCTTGTTCTCAAACTAAGTCCAAATAATGAGCATGCTAGCTATTGAAAGGAAAGGTTTCTAACTGCACAAAGAAAATTAACCCATTTTCACTCAAACCAACACACCTCTGCTCAGAACAGGGTCAGCTCTGAGTTCAGATCAGGCTGAACAGAGACATAAGGGAGAGTAGGACGGTAAGAACAGACTAACTTAGGTATCCAATTAGGACATCTAGGACCCAATCTTTCAGACCACCTATAATTAGTATTTTTTAAAAAAATCTGTACTGTATGTGTTTTCCATTGATTTTTATTACAATTGAATGCATTTACACTTTTGCAAATCACATTCCAAGGCTTCAAAGCCTGGCCACCTGCTAAAATCTTATTCTAAGTGACTCAGTTGGCATCAGACAGAAATATGATCAAAGTGTGATGTTGTGGCAGAGATAGGGATTTTTTAAAAAACTTTATCATAAATGGTGGCATTGAACTTGCTTAAGAAACAGACTCTCCCTTCTCATCATGTTGTCCTCTGTTCTGTTTACTACATCCATGATATTTCAGCATTCCCCAAGGCAGTTATTCCAAACAGCAGTGGCCTTCTAGACACAGTCTTGCCCATGCCCAGAGGAGGTCTGGAGCATGTTCTGAATAAGGCAGTGTCTTCTGGAGAAAGAACCTTGTGCTTAAGTAATTAAATAGTGCATCACTGCATTCTTAACTTCCAAGTGATTTGCTTCATAACTTTAGGAATAAACTTTTGAAGTAGTTCTCTCTGTGTGCATCCGTGTGTGTGTGCACGTCCACATCACGGATGTCCTCTTCTTCCCGTTATTTCCTTTCTTTTTAAGAAATCATTTCCCAGAAAACCCTTGTAATAGAATATAATAAGCTGTAAGTTATCTCCTCTTGTGAAAACATATCAGGCAAGAAATAAATTAAGGATTTGAACACAGCTTTGATGACTCATGCAACTTTCTATTCCTGCAGTTATATTCCAGATCCTTTTTGTGTTTTCATTTTTTTTAAGCAAATAAGGATCCTCACAACCAGAAATCAGGCCAAGTATATGCAGGCCAGCATAAATAAGTATATGACATTGAATATGTAGATTTTGTCCCATATTCCATGGGGAATCCATTTGATCTGTAAATAAAATACTTTGGTGACCAACGTGAGTTTTGACAGTTCATAAAATTGAAATGGAATGTTCACGTACTATGAAAATATCTATCAGGATTAAATAATAATCTCTTTTCTTTGCTCAAGTTTTTCCATCAATGAAATGGATTCAGAGGTGCTGACAGGTACTGATATGCTTGAGGAAAGGTGTAGGTGGTAGTTAATCCCTACCTTGATGGACAACATCTGCTTACTGGCAAGCAAGGAACAGGTGCTGGGTTTGGTTTTGCTTTGTTTTTACTATTCACTGAGCAGACAGATTGCTCCACACTAACATTATTTTATTAACTAAGAATTCTTATGTATAAGTGCATTAATTTGGTCTTACATGACATGTTGTCATATGTTACCTCCTAAGCATTCTTTCCAGCCTTGAATACATTGCCTGCCTATGGTCATATGTTCCCTATAGGAAGAGAAGTCCTACCTAAATGCAAGTTTTCTTGGTGTCTAGTAGTGCCCTCTATGCTTCATGTCACTGAAATAAAATCCCTTCTCTGCCATTGTGAGGTGAATGTTTATTGTTCCTTGTTATCTAAGGGCATCTACTAATCTCAGCTTTAATAATCTTTTTTATTTCTTTGCTAACACCATGAGACTCCTTCAAAACTCTCAACACTACAGTGTGGAAGAAAAGTTCAGTGCTTACTGCCACAGATGACGAGAAAGAGTAAGACTGGAAAATATAACTGAAATGAAATAGGAAAACAGCGCTACACAAAAGTAAAATGCAGGTCTTAAGCTCAGGAGATTTAGTTCCATGTTCTGACATCAAAATTCTCAAGAAGCATATTTTTTTGTTTCTGAAAATCTACTCAGTTTAGGAAAATGTTCTAATTATCCATGTGAGAAATACAGGTGAAAGAAAGTACTGCTTAGGGTACAGTGATTAGGAAAAAAATAGTGTTAGGTTTTTTTTGTTTTCTTCTTTTGATGTTCTTTTCATTGTTGAATTTTCATTCTTATTAAAAAAATAAACAACAATTTTCTTAAAAGTGCAGTAAGGGAGAAAAAAGAAACATGATTTCAATCCTTTAAGTATGTTACAGTCTATTTTATAAACTTAAGAGCTGATAATGCAATAAGGACCTATTTCATTCCGATCAAATCTGGATACCACGGATGGTAATGAGCAGATTCTTCTTTTCAATAGCATGTATGCATTTGAACAGTCCACGAGTTTAGGAAGTTTGCTTTCAGATTTTTCTATACAGTGTCTGCTGATGCCTTACCACCATTTTCTGCTGCTTTGTTTATCCTTAATGAGTAATTTTTTTTTTTAATGAATGAGTAAAAATGTTCACTTTAGTAAATGACTGCAAAATAGATAAACTTGCATGATAATTTTGCAAACTCATACCAAACAATTAATAAATAGTAATGTCCAGAAATATTTTTTCCATTTCTCCGTGTTGACTACTACAGGCAGTTTGCATGACTTTGTTGCTATGTACTTCCACCTCCTCAGCACAAATTTAAAGCTGCTGGTCTTGACTCAGTAATATTGTGTGAAGAAAATAAAATTCCAGCTGCTTTCATCAATACAGGGATATTTAAGGAAGGTATCCAACAGGAAATTACAGCTGATCAACACCTTTGACATACTGCTTATGCCTATGATAAAGAAACTGATTCTCAGGGTGAGATGTGCAAGCAAATTCACTAAAAAACCACAAAATTTTTAAAAATTTTAAAAACATCCAAGCACTTTCTGCATGCCAAGTGGTGACTATGTCAGCTTCCAGGCATGGTAATCAGCTTCACAATTCCTTTAACTTTTTCCTAAGCAAAAATATTTACAACACTATTTGACAGTACATTTAATACCTAACAGTGACAAAATGCTTTTTTTTTTTTAATTTTAGGAACCATTTGAAGCAGGTTGAAGTCAGGGAAGGATATGATTGTCAAGCTAAAATTGTTACGTATCACTCATAACAGAGCTTATGATTGTTTTTCTCACTCTGACCTTTTCTTTTGCTTATGGTAATGGCCAGAAACCCACTCTTGCTAACAAGAATAATAAAATCCAGTAACCTGGATTGCCTATTGTCTAGAAAATAGGCTTCCTCCTGTGTTTATCATTCAGTCTGTAGGGATGGATTTTCAAAATAACACATGGAAAGTAAAAAGAAATTAAGCTATTATACTTCCATTAAAATCAGCAGGAGTCAAAAAGCTGACACCTTGGGCACTGCTTTGAAAACATCAGGGTGACAATCAGTTGACTGGGTAGTACCGGTATCTGGCAAAGGATCTGGATTTCAAGGTTACAGAGACAGCGTGAGTTCTCGCAACACTAAATTGCAATGGGTAAAATCAGAGATCATCCAGTGCAATAGCCATCCCACAAAATTAGCTTCGGGGATGATCTCCGGTATATGAACTCTTTCCTCTGTGAACTGCCCTCACCTCTCAGCAATCAAATGGCTAAAACATGTAGCACGGTTATGGTCTCTGCAGTGGTCTTTGTGAGCCAGAATCAATTTATCAAATGGGATAAGTGTTCAGAATTCTCTAGCCAACGAAAATTATTTCTGGATAATACCAGTACAGAGAGATATTTATTGCTAGTTATTCCTTTCTTTATCTGGGGAAAGAATAAATTGAAAATGAAGTCCTAGAAACCATTACAGGGTGATTTCCAAGGAGGACTTATCCTTGTGAACTTCTGTTACATGAAGAACTGGAAATTACTTTTTGTGCAAGAGAGAGAGAAGACTGCAGCATCTGCTTCTCAGTGACTTTGGACATGTTGAAAACTGAGACGGTCCTACAGCTGTAAGGAGATTGCTTCTCCTTCAGAACGCTCTCATTGCGTATGCTGGCAAACACTATAATGCATGAGGAATATACACTAGTGAGCAATAATGAAGCCTAGAGCACAAAATACACCTCAGGGTTTTGAAAGTGCCAAAAAATAAATAATGCGTCTAAGTTAAGTTCTGCAATATTAGCTGTTTTAACACATTTAATGATAGAAATGCTGGAATCTATGAAATATGTGACTTAAATATCCATTTTCTAGACTGTTTTCACAGAAAGAAAATTAGATGTCTGTCTTGGACAGATGTTCCCCCTAATTTATACAAGTCATGAATTTTTAAAATTGACTTGCAACAATCCATATTTGAGAAAATCTTAACTGGACAGTAGCATCTAATCAGGAACAAATATGAAAGAGTATGAAAATATGAGACCATGTTCAAAGGCCACATGAGGTTTTTTTTGGAGAGGTCTGGATCAGCCTGAGGAACCAGAAGCAACCTAGGACTAATGAATAGAAAGTGACATTCAGATTACACAGCTGCTGCTAAAGAGCATGGAATGAAGTAAAAGAAATCAACAGCAAGGAAATCTGGAAAGGAAAGAAACCGTAGTCTACCAATAACTATAGTTTGAAAAGTAGATGTATTTATGTCACGTGTTCCTCTTTTAATAACTGTTGAATGCAAAAATAAAAGCTGAATACTAAAAGCAAAAAGAGACTTCTACTGAATCATGGTATGCCACAGCTGCAACTGGTATCCTACCCTACACCAAAAAAATTAAGAGCTGGAAAATACTAACATATGTATATATTTCTAAGGAGATCTGTTGCTAAATTTCTTCCAAGTTATTTATTACTACATGAAAATTTAAACACATTTATAAGTGTGAATATTAAGACATCTCTGCATCTAATTGAAGACTTTTAAAAGTAATACCTTTTTCTTCAGATATTGGTCTAATCCTGAAAAAAACTCCTACATAGACAGAGCTTTATGGCCCTGCAGATACTCGCTGATTTCAGTGGTTTCTCTACAGACCTGCTCAATAGATCACTATTACATTATAAGTTCGGGTCTGTGGTCAGCAGAATATTTAAGAGCGCACTTAAATCCATACTTCCTCATCAGAGCACTCAACCTGAGGCATGTACTCAAGCGCCTCCAGAATCAATATGACTTAAATGCTTTACTGACTATAGGTAGATATTTCAGTTGGGACATTGGCTCTATCTGCCAACACATCTCATTTCTCTTCTGTAGTTAGCAATATGGAATATTTATTGTGATCCATAATACTATTAAACTGTTGGATTTGGTTAAAAAATTGTCAGATTCTATTTCACCTTTTATATACTTACATACTTTTATATACTTATATACTTTTATATTTTTACCTTCCAAAAAGTCTAATACAGCATTTCTGTGGTGTTTTTCATAGAACTTCAGTATGACAAAGTTTGCTATTACATTTCTGTGTTGGACAATTTGCTAGAAACAAATGAAAAGATGACCCATCTATTTTCACTGTCCACTTTAAAAGAAACACCAGCTCTTCATTCAGGCAAATGTGAATGGAAATAATTAAAAACCTGAATAAATTTAAAGCAGGATTTTTAAAGCTGGTTCAATAGTGATATACTAGGGTTTTAAACTAGAATAACTTTTCTGAGGATAACAGAATACCTAGGGCTGGAAATACAGTACAATTCAGACTGTTAGTTCCAAAGCATTTTTTCCTATAACTAGCTGAATGATGAACTAAAAAATAGTGAAATCTCTCATTTTAATTTTTTGTGTGAGTACCTATGAAAAGGTTGCTAGAAAAAAAGTTACCCACAGAATATCTTTAAAATAAGATATGTGCCCCCAAATCTAGAGGTTGAAAGACAACATCATTATTTCTATTGATAAGGAAAGTGGAAGGTACATAAAATACCACAAAATTTATTTTGTCGTTTATATATTTTTAATGCAATTTGTTTGCAGCCAGAGGATAAGGATGTTGCATCAGTTTGTGAAATAAAAAGACCCTTGGAAAGACAGATCAAAAATACTTTTCAAAACACATAATCCACAAACCACTGAAAATGAAGGAGTCTTAGTTTGATATGATTCTTTTACAAATTGAAAAAAACTGCAGTGAAAAGTAAAACTGTCCTTTGTTAAGAATAAATGTCAAAATCAGTTATACTCCTCTATGCAATCAGATAACTGAAGTCTCTACAAAAATCAGTTGCATCAGTCACAGCACAAACCGAGGTCCAGTTTCACCTCTTTTCATCTTAAAAACTTTCCAGTGAAACAGTTGTCAAAATCCTAAAATCTGTGTCAGCATTTCAATATCTCTTTTTAGTTCTGTAACACTTCATTTTGTGTGTACACGTGCATCTGTTACTAGTTTGATTGTGTTTTGATGGTATCTCAGTTGTGGTAGCAGTTGCAGTAGTAAGTAATACACAGAACTATGAGTTGCCTGATACTGCTACAACATCCTTCCATAGTATTTGGAACAGTTGAAATAGCTGGAAAAAAAATACTTTTAAAAGAGCTAAGAACTATAACTATTTAAAGCAGGTTGAGAGTTCTCATCTTCTCATGTCTCCTGCTTGTGGTGTAACACACTGGTGTGACAGTCACATCTGAATGAGACGCAAAGGGTCTGTACAATAAGCACTTCCCAGCAGCCAGAATAAAACCCCACCAGCATCTAATCATACATTGCTATGCAGGTATCTGCAATTGCTGTTTCCCCTTCCACCGAATAGACAGGTATTTGCATGAAATGTGTACAAAATATTGTTGCAATGTTGACAAAAACTTTTTTTTTTTAGGTTAGTAGATTGCATTTATACATTAGGACAGCATGCTCCAATATTTGCAAATCAAGGAACAGTATGCAGACTGCAAAGGACACAGTCCCTGTGATTACCCTCTTACCTCTGCAAGCTTGAACAGAGTTAATTATCAGCTTTGCAGTCTCCAGGTACAGCTGAAAAATCAGTAAGAGAACAGATCTTCTAGCCAATATTATACTCACAGCAGAGGAAAAACCTTTGTTTACTTTAAATAACGTCAATAACAAAAGTGAATTCCAAGAGGCTGCCTGTACTTCCAAATCTTTGCATTAGCAAGATTGTACAGTTGTTAAAGGTGCCATTCAAGAGTTTTTAACAAACTGATCACTGAGTTGTCCTTTTCACCACTGAGTTGCGCTATACAAGGTTGACCAAGCACTGGCGCAGGTTGCCCAGGGAGGTTCTGGAGTCTCCATCCTTGGAGATACTCAAAAGTCATCTGGATGCAGTCCTGGTCAACCAGCTCTAGGTGGCCTTGTTTGAGCAGGAGGGCTGGAGCAGATGACATCCAGAGGTCCCTTCCAGCATCATCCACTCTGTGATTCTGTGCTAATTCTAGATTTATTTTCTTTCCTATTCCTCTCTTTAGCTATGAATATTCCACTAAACTTTTCTGAAAAGTTCTTGAACAAAAGCCTAGTCATGCAACACAAACTCAGTCTTTAGTTGCTATTTCATGTTCTCCTTTTCCCACTGAAAGCAACCTAAGCCTACAGATACTACCAAGACTGTGGAACTCTCCATCCCTTAAATTGCTTTTTCACAGCTGACACCAGGAGGCATATTAGCACACTGCTGTCTAGGTGCTCCAAGGGAGCTTGCCGACAGATTGCCAAGTGAACTAAAATATTTTACCAGGCTCACATCTGGAGCCATCCCCATTATTATTTTTCATGTGTAGGAGAAGTCATTTGGAGAAGGCATCAATGATAGGCTTGAGGGGTCTGTGCAAAAGGCAGTTCACCTCGAAGTGACTGCAAAAACAGCAGTCTTCATGCCGCTTGACAGAAACACAAAGAGGCACCAAGACAGCAACGTGCTTTTTCTTCTTGTATTTTACAGACAAAAACCTGTCTCAAAAGAAGGAAGGGCAATGAACTATGTCCATCTGGTCCCTCTGGCCTAAAGTATTGTTAGTCTTAAAATACGCTTCAATGCTGAGCCATGTGGCGAAAGCAATCCAACAAAGAACTAAAATCTGTGCAGTTCTGTGTGCCTTCCTCTTGTGGAAAATAGAAGAGAGGGGACTGATAACAAAATGAAATTAAGAAAGGATATGTTCAACAAAGAATACTGCTGACATCAATGGAGAGTACTCAACAGCCAAAGAAAACAAGACCATTTTACTCCTCTACAATCTTTATATTTCATTGTCTTATTTCTGGTAGTCTGAAGACTCAAGGTCTTGCAAACCTTCACCTTTGAATAGCTCACTGCTAAGTCAGTGCAGAATGGCTAAGAACTTGCCAGGAATTGTAATAAACTGCCTCCCAACTGAAATGGAATTTTAGGATGCAACAGACAGTTTTAGTTGTACACAGAAGCACTATATAGCAGTTTAAAAGAGAAAACAAAGAAGGAAAATTACACTCAATGACAAAATTCCAAAGGCATATGATACATTTACACAAAATGTCACAATTCACCTAGAGGGTTCAAAGGAGACTCTATGAGCTCTGTAAAGGCTTATTCCACTCTGCATGGAATAGCAGAAAAAAGTTTGATCAGAGCATAAATCTGGGACTCTTAAAGCTCCACCTGAACTCCAAGATCCAGAGCATCTTCATGCTCCAGGGCTCAGGTGAATGTCCTTGTGTCCAGCTCTGTAGTGCGGATAAGGACTAGGATGGACCGCAACAGTTATCCTTAGTCCTTCTGCTCTGCCTTTAAGAAAAGCAAAACCACACACACTAACATTTGTTGTTCATATTCTGACGTCTCTGAGATTCACAGAGTTGAATCACCACAATTACAGGAGGAGATACAGGAATTTTGTGTGTACACGTGCATCTGTCTTGACAATTTCTGTGTTAGAGTACATGGGTTCATTGGCAATGCTATAGTTGGACACTTTTCTCACATTATTTACATCTCATCTATTCATATTTCCATCCAGAACTCCACTAAAAAAAAATCACATACTAAAAAACATGTGAAGCAGTGGGAGAAGCAGTTTGCTACCACAGGTGGCTCCCAGCCAGCTCCCTCGTAACACCCAAGAGCATGAGTGGTGCTCAGACTGGCTGTTGGGGAAAAACGTGTGGCCCTGAGATACAAGCTCAAATGCTGAAAGATGCTTGGAGTCTACAAGCACTTAAACCTTCCAGGAAGAGTCGTGATTCACAGCATTTCATGGGGATTGGTATGCAATCTTTGTCTTCTGTGTGTTTGACTGGAAAAATATCAACAGTTTTGCTGCTTCCATTCTCAAACTTGTGGTGAACAAGTGAATTTAGGAAGAAAAACTAGTCCTCCTTCATTGACCTGTATGTGTTGTTCCACAACATTAACAGGTTGCTCCACTCTGAATATCACTATAAGAGAAAGACTCTGTGGTACTGAAAACATATGGAGCACTAGAATGGCTGGTATTCTATGTGCCTGTTATTTCAACTTTATTTTATTCTGGGTGCTGGAAGGGAAGGGTTCATTGCTGTTCAGAGCTTAGTGCAAATGCAGCAGCCCACCAAAACTGTAAATGTAGGTTGCTTGGCAACTGCTTTTAAAGTGTATTATTTGCTCTCAAAGGGACAAGCTGTTATTTCTTGCCTTTTAAAACAAAAACATAAAAGAAGAAAAAAATGGGGCTAAGAAAAAAAAGGAAAATGTAATTACTTCACCAGCTAATAGTGTAAATGACTCTATTATACAGGCACAGTGGTGATATGCAAGGTCTTCCTTGTTACCACTTTATGATTTCCAACAGAGACCTGCAGCAAAGAAGTTGTTTTCCACAAGAAGTGCAGTGAAGTGGAACTGACATCTCATACCAACTCAGAAAAATAAATTACATGCAAGGCAATGTATCTCACAGGGAAAAAAAAAAATGGAAAGCTGTTGGAAACCAAGGTCAAACTAGAAATTTTTGGTTTTGCACCCACTTTGGGAAAAGGTGTAACTGCCACCCCACATGCCCACACCCAGATGTTTAATCCCCAGTTTAGAAGAGACTGGGAAGGGACAGTGTCCTCAGCAGCACTTAAGTGCCGAGCCCACAGAGCAGCTGCAGAGCAGAATTTGGCCATCCTAATCCCAAATGCACCCAGACCCTCCATGTGCAGTACGCAGGCCCAGTCCAGATGCTCTCTACAGCAGCATTACTAGGAACAGGATCACCAGGCTCCCCAAGAACACTTCCCCATCTAGAAAGCTTTCACATCTTCTCACACATCTTTTGTATCCAGTCCCTGTTTACACATCTGTTTCTACAGGATAAAAATATCCCAAGTGTAAGCAGAGTATAAAGCGTTTTTTCTCCTTCCCTCCTCCAAGTGTGGCTGTGGAGATGGTCCTAATCCTGCCACAGCAGACACAGACAGTATGCAATTAATGCATTTAAAGGATCACCAGCTACCAGTTGTACATCAAATTCCAGGATCCACCTATGTTGTCTGCCTCAAGCCATACTCTGGCAACAGCAGTAGCAGTTCCTGGTTTGATTTAAAGTGCAGTAGGTGGATAACTCTGTTTTCTGGATTCTTGTTAAAATAACCTGAATACTGTACATGGAGTTTGGCATGTGTGGTATTCTAGAAATAGAGGAATTATATAATACTAAAATGCAAGCATACTTTTAAATAGTTCTGTTTAAATGGTCTTTCTTCTCTATTCAGTTTTAGACATCTTTGGCCTTTGCCATAAATATTAATTCCTTGGAGGTCACATTGCTTCTTACTTTAGCTAGCAATAACTAACAAGGATGTCCCCTAACTGAATTCAACATAAAGAAGAAAATGTTTAAAGCAAAAAAGAGATGTTTTCAGGAATTTCATAAAACTTCAGATGATTTTTTTCCGAGTCACACATTACATGTTTCTGGATCTTCTTATTAAAAGCAAAATGTTGGATGCAGAAAAGGACTTAAGTAACATTACAAAGATGCCTGTATGTGATTATGACACTTACTTACCATAGGAAAGCTTATATCCAGAATGTCACCCCTCCCAATTCAGAGCAGGAAGCTGAAGTGGTGTTTAGGATGCTGCCAAGAACTGTTTATAATATTCAGCTGAAACTCTCATTTACTCACTAAGTAAACGAGATTTGCTGTAAAGCCTGGTAATCATGGCTGGACATCAGATACCCTTCTAATTACTATTTTTTAGGTGTTTATACAAGGTGAAACAACCTCAACAGGAGAGGGTGAAAAGCTGGGTCATTCCATTGCCTGTAGGACACAACATCCAGGCTTTTACACTGTCAAATTTCACCCCCAACAGGAGCTAAATGCCTCAGTACAAGAAGAAGAGCGGAGAACTTCAGTTCACACCCTTCCTCTAACTCTAACCTGTGTAGAAGCAGTCTGGCTAACCCTAGATGCCTGATCTGATGACTGGATTATAAGCAGTCTTATCAGTCCGTCCTAGATAGCTTTGTGAATGGTATCTAATTCCCTAAACACTTTATTCAACGTGAAATTATCGATCAAATTACCTCACCAAATTCAAATCAAAACTAAATTAATTTAGGGTTGACTGAGACTGCTCCTTCTTGTGCATTATTCACTACTTCTAATTTGTTGAACCCTAGGGGAGACTGGTAGCCGCACATCTCTAGCATTTATGTTTTGCACCAGGCCTAACACCATCACTGTTTGGACAGCTGAAAAATGAATTGTAAGTCACTGGTGTCAGTGTTTTTAACTCTACTGTTGCAATTGCACTCCAACAACTGTTTGGTTTGCGAAGACTGAACTTCTTTCTCAGTGGCAAGAAACATTGTGGCACACTACTGGGCTTGAAAAAAACCCTGCTATTGTATCATATTTTTATCATTGCTGCTGGAGAATTTGTGAAACCTGAATCTTTGTCCTATCCCTTGTGCTCAGATTATGCCAAATAAAGTATCACCTGAAATTGAAACCCAGAAAAACACACTAGCAATGATTGCTCAAGACAAAGATGTCACATGTCCATAGGTTCCACCACTTCCATCTGCCTTCTCTTTTCCTCCTTAGCAGGTAAATGACATCTTAAAACTGCCTTAACTAAATTCTGCATGGTTTGGTTTTGCTCAGACAATGAGCATTATGTTGCATCATATCAGCACTAATATTGGATATTACTTTGTTGTGCAAAAGGACAGATATCTTGCAGAAAACAGGCATGCTGAAGGGACCCGAAAGTGATTCAAATAACATATTTGAAGGTGTTTGATATGTGCAGTTTGGGGAATATGTACTTTATAAAACTCACACACTTATTTCTCTTGGAGGAAAATCTATGAAAGGCAGAGGTCCAGTTCAGAATAGAGAGGATAACATTTCAAAAGAAAGCACTTAAGGTACACATGTGTCCTCAACTGACCTTCAACTCAAGGATATATATGTATATGTATTTTTTCTACTCTGAGTAAATAAGAGTCAGCTATCTGAATGGTTCTGCATAACCAAGAGAAAGGAGGAAAATTGCTGATAAAAACTAATTTCTATGTTTGTATAAATAAAGTAGAAACTTTAAAACTGCAGGTTACAGCTCTTAAATATACTAGCAAGAAGATGGAATATGCAGCAGTTTAATGTTCTTGTAATACTGACAGATGACTAGAGGTTAATAGTAATAAGGTTTCTGTCAAGACACCCTGAAGATAAAGAAAGTTCATCAGTCAAAACACAATGACTAGCTCAGCTAGTCTTCTGGAAGATTAAGTCACTTGAAAGCACTGTATGACTAGTTAGCAGATTTTATTTAATCTACCTGTAAAGATTTGTGCATCGTGAATTTTAATATCTGCTATCTAGCAGCAAAAAAAACCCCAAACCAAACAAAAACATAAACACAAAAATCCACACTTAATAATGAAGACATAGGTATAAGTCAATACATAGGCCAAGACTCATCAATTAGGCCTGAGTACTTTGCATCGTCAAGTACACCAATTGTGTTGCACCAGAGAAAATGTGTATTCAACTGATGGACCTATCTCTCTTTCAAGTCCAAAGCTCAGCCAGTGAAGCACAGGTCACTTTGACTGCATGTGGATTTATTTAAAAAAAAAAAAAAAATCCTGTGTGAGAATGTAATGCTAACTATAATGCCTTAAACATTTTGCAGTTTCTTTTATGATCACCAAAACAGAGCCTGATTCCCAGGTATGTTATTCTCAAATCACATTTTGAGATGATATTTTAGGATAAAATTTGCTTCTGCAGAGGGGAACTAAGATGTGCTTGCCTCAGAAAATGGATTATGTGAAACGTATTTCCTGATCTGGTTCCAACAGTAAAGGAAGATACATATTTTCTGATGTACATTAAAAACAGTTCTTAAATGAATAGCCCTAGAGATTTGTCTTCACATTTTGTATGAAAAATAGAAAGAATGCCCAACAGCACTATCAAAGAGAAACTCATGTAAAACACTGAATTTTATTCCAGAAGGGTGAGATTTTTCTTTTTGTTGTTGTTTTTGTTTGTTTGCTTGCTTTTTTTTGCCTTATGCTTCAGAAATTATTTTCTGTAACTCTCTTTACAAAAAAATGTGTCTTGTGACTACGAGAGATAACAGTAAAGGTAGATGCATGAAGTTATATAGCTGTAATCCTATACAATTTTGTCACCACCCCAGCAGTGAGAGCCAGCAGTACTATCACTAGAAAAGCTTTTTATAGCCACTGTTAATACTGCAGAATCTGTAATCATCACAGCCAACTTTTAATTTGTTGAGGCGTCTTGTAAGAACTTAATGATTGTACCAGACATTAGGAAAATGTAGTGGCGCATATGCATCAGATGGGCAACTGAGCAGCTGGCCGACTGCCAGGCCTCCAAACATAGCAGTGGTAACGTTGCAGGGATGCCTCAATTCAATTTTGTCTTAATCTAAAGCGATATGCAAGGGAGGTGCACGAGGGACTGTGGTGAGAGGTAATGAACTGCTTTCCTTCTGTGGAAGTCATAACTGACTCCAATAAAGCCAGCAATTTTTCACCAGTGTGGTTCTAGTGTCAGCCAATCGGGTTTCAGGCACCTTAGAACCCCAACGTGTTTATTTTTTTCCACATAAAATTGTCAATAACATTAGGAAAAGCATAATATGTGCAATGGTTACTTTTTCCAGAAAGCAATTTATATTTGACTGCAGTTATTGCCAGAATCATCTTCAATGAGTTAGAGGTTTTTTCCCAGAGCAGAAATATGCAACTCTTTAGACTGCTCAGACCTTTACAGTACACATCCGTTATAATAAGGGCCACGTTCAGAGACTGATAGTGGTCATCCAAATTCTGTACTGCAGAAGAAAAGAAAAGAGGAAAGCAAACATCATTGGAGTGATCTTGAGTTCTGAAGTTAGTCTCTGCACTTAGTAAAAAAAGGTGTGAAAATATCTATTAGGCAGTCAAAGGCTCCTTGGCGCATCTTGAGCCAGTAGACCAGGAACAGACAACCTGGTCTTCTCTGACGGCACCTGCTTCAGGCCTCTCCAGGAAGGCAGGAGGCACTTGGATGGCAGAATCTGACTAAGCAGGAGCATCATCCTCCATTGCACACTAACCTACTTGTAAAGCTGTTCACATGGCAGCAAGAGAAATCTGGGTTCATGTCCTTTCTCAGCCTAAGAGATATGAAAGGCCCATATTCCTTCTCAGGCACGTCTCTAGCCATGGATGAAGCCAACAGGCACTGCCAATTTCAGTAGCCTTAGCTATACTGAAGTGTGGAAAAGAAGCTAAAAAGGAGAGCATGCAGTAAAATCCATTTCCGTTGCCCGGAATTAGGCTACAAGGTGAGGGGAAAGACTTTAAGGTTTCACTCGCTGTTTCCTGAATTGCTTATGTATTTTACATTACCTTTTTTTTTTTTTTTTTTTTTTTTTTTTAGGAAGAATGAAACAAGGCAGGGAATTCTTAATCAAAACTATTCAGCACTGAACTTCCCAATTGCATATTCACTAAAGCAGAGCAAGAATATCAGAAAAAAGAACATACCTGGATGTAAGATTTCTTTTTAGATTCAGAACTAATTCAACAACAACAACAAAAAAATACAAAACCTAAAGCTTCCATAATATAGGTATAAACTTTTTTTTTTTTACATTGTCATTGGGAAGTGTTTTATGACTACTAAAAAACTACAATCACCTGTCAAGTGACACCACCAGTCCGCACTTGGGGCTTCCATAGTTCTAAGGATTGCAGCTAAACTGTAGCAGTAAAATTATAAAATACCATCCTTGACATTAAAATATGACCTTGATGTGTACTGCACGTCAGCTCCAAAACATAAATATTTATATAAAATTATTAATTACCTGAAGCTAACTTAATCTTCTTACAATTGGAGGCACATCCATCAGCAAACACATTCTGTGCTACTTCAGCAATTCCATCAAAGGCTTAAATAAAGAACTTATGTTTTGATACCGTTTTGACTTTTAGATAACATTCAAAGTTTCAATTAGAGATTTTTTAGTGAAGTACCATCCCTGACTGTAAGCTGATGGTTGAATTTGTTATCTTTCCAGTAACAGCCTATACTGAACACAGATTTGTACTCCAGTTTAGGTATTATAAAAACTAGTAACAAGCATTTTTTGTTCATAATGGAAAAATACGTGTACCAAAAAAAAAGATGCTTGAGTCAACACAATGCATAAGTTATGATCTAAAGTAGGTAAGATTTCAAAATACTGACAGTCGTTTTCTGCTGATACCAAAACCCTTCAATTTGAGGGATAAAGTAGAGGAGAAGGTTGACTGAAGCCTGAGCCTTTACAGACTCTTTACAATGCAGCCAGCTCCCTTGTGTTTGTCATGAAAATACAAACCAAAAGAAGCTGTTTCCAGCCTCCTAGGCTGTCTCATCGGACCACAGGGTGATACTGGCACAGCAGCCCTGGCTCTGCGACGGAGAGGACTTCTGACTGCTGGGCCAGACTGGGTAACAGCCCTGAAAGGCAACTTTCCCCATTGCTGTCTCTTTCTTGGATGCCTGTTCTCTTCGGCAGTCCTCCTTTCCAAATCAGAAACTTTCACTAGTTTTCTAGCATGAAACAAACTATGGATCCTCTCCACCCATCCCATAGTAAAGTGGACAACAGTCTGGTTGAGTGAAAGAACCTAGATTAGGAAAGTATCTTTGAAGGAATTTAAATAAAAAATAAATACTTGGCAAAGCACAAGCCTTTGATCAACCTGAAGCATTTTTCACAGAACACAGTTGCTGTTCATTTTCTGTTCTTCCTTGGAATAAAGGGTTACTGAAGCACTCAGAGTATGTCCTCTTTCAGATCCCCATTGTAAAGCTAATTGCTGGCAATGCCGTCAGGTGATACAGCAAAAGGACCATACCAGCTTTTCTTAACTGTGCTTGTTGCCTTTTCAGGGTGAGCCATTCAAGAACATCCTACTTCTGCTTCTTTTTTCAAGGATTTTTCCTGTTGACAGGAGCATTTACATGAGAATACGGAACAGGCACTGACTGACACTGTGTTGAAGCTCATATAACTATCAAATTATGTTAGATTAGAATAAACGTCATTGACAGTACAGGAATATGACACACTCAGTAAAGCTTCTCACTAACAGGTTTGAATATTTACTAAAAATTATTTAAAAGTAGTATAACAGTTCAAAATTAGGGATTTCTGGTTTGTTTTGTTTGTATATTGTAGAGAAAGAGAAACTACCATTTATTCAAACTATTATGACAGATGGTATCTGATCGGTTTTATCCCATCTCACATTTCTAATGAAGACACATTTGAGAACATGCTGAAAAATGTATTTCAGAGATATTAAAGGATCTCACTGGTGGTTATGAGTTACCAGAGGCATAATTATTAGCTTTTTCTTTTAATTAGGAACATATGGGAAATGTTACATGTTATGGATGTTATTTGATGTATGTGGCTTTTCATTGCTTGAGATTTTTATCAGAGACCAGAAGAAATAATAAGAAAAAGTACCTGAAAAACAAAATCTTCAAGCAACACGGTCCACAATAATGCAATAACATAGCAATATAATCCTCATTAGCTGAAGCAACTAACATAGGTTAATTAACATAGATAGAATCATTCCCAATTTTCCAACAAGGTTAACTCTGCTCCAAGTTAGAACTACAACAACATAATCAATTACATACAGAAAATTCTGGCACAGCTCAACATGTCCAGTCTCTACTCCTACATTTATACAGTCCTAAAACTACATTCCACCCTTTGAAGGCAACTGCAAGGCTGATGTGGCCCCCGGTGAAAATGAGTTTGACACCCTTGCTCTAGATGATGTCTTCAGAGTGGGGCAGATTTGCAAGCTGTTCACTGTGTCAATGAAAATTTCCAAATAAGTACAGCAAAAATTTCTTATTTGAATTTGTGCTCTGACTCATAAAACCTTTAAACTTGGATTTCCAGTATAACATAACTCCCAAAGAAAAACAAAAGCTCATCCTGAGCACAGATATCAGCAGTGAGGGAGAACATTTATCAGTATCTCCCCTGATATCCGATAGAGACAAAAGCATAAAGCATCTGTTAAAAGACAGACAATAGCTTTTGCTGAAACTATCAAAGCAATACAGACAATTTATGCTTTGGCTATATAATACTGAAGGCATGACAAGCTTCATTTTGAAGCTCACTGTTCTCCTAACAGCTGGTTCTGGTGTTTAGCCAGAGAAACGTTTAACTTGCTGAAGCAATTATCATGACAAAATTAGTATGTTAGTACTAGGATTAATGTGTCTCTTACCTATTTTCAGCTTAAGGTAAGAGCAAGTGTAATGGATTTCTTCTAGGAAAAACAACCAGTTTCAAATAAAAACTATGTGAAAGGAGGTAGAAGACACGAGATATATTGCAATGGATGAAACAAAAATGGAATTCCTTTCAGAGGTTTGGTCAGGGACGTGCTGTAAGCAGCAGTCCTTGTGACTTTAAAAGACTAAAGCAAGGTTACCATTTAGATTTTGAAGACACAAAGTGTCTAGTACTTCAACATTTCTTTGCTGTCCAGGTCCCCAATCTGCGTTTTCAACTCTTCCCTTTATTTTACTGCACACAGCGTTCCTAAGGATTCAGTTCACATCTGCTCAGAGCTCAAGTTCCGATCTGACTGCTACAAAACTTCTTTGCTCTGCTTGATAAAAACTCTACAACATAACCTTACTAGTCGGTTCATTTAATCATGTTAGACCCAGTTCCTCTACTAGTTCCTCTACACTGCAGCCAATTTTTTCCAACTATCCCTCGTCATATTAGCTCGCTCTTCCCCCTGCAACAGACTCAGTATTCTCCTTTCCCACAGCCTATTCTCTGCTTTCCTCTGCAAGTCTCACTCTACCCTTCTGCAAGCATACCATCTTTGCCACTCACATGTATTCACAAAAGTCCATGTACAGCTTGATAAAGGCACAGAACAAATCACAGCATTTTCAGTATATAGGGAAAAAGTCAGCTGTCTCACTATGCTACGATTAGATAAACTGTAATTTTATAGATAACATTTTCTCTGTGTGTTATCTACATTCATCTGGTTACCTTTTATATTAAGACATTTTTCCCTTTTTTAATAAGCTTTTTACATCAAAGATCACATCATTATATTCGCACTTTGTCATTCCTGTTTGTGTTCTCTTCCCCAGACTAATGCCATAATGGGAATACTGAGATAGCCATAAAGAAAAAGTTCTGAATCATAATGTTCAGGTGTAGAGGGTAATAGTTGTTGAATTCAATACTAAGAGAAAGAAGCCAAGGCAGGACTACATCAGGCAGCTAGAGAGCCAAGGCAGGGCCAGAGAAAGACACTGAAAAGTCAAGCTGGAGAAGAACTGCTGACTTGCATCTAGGACTAGAAAAGAAGCAAAGAGCTGTGGAGATGAGGTGAGTGCAAAGCAGAGATTGAAGAAGGGAATAAATAAAAAGATCAAGAAGTTAAGGCCAAAAATATAAGCAAGAAAGAAGGAAGACTGGGTAGATGCCTTGCAGTGGTCAGAAGAAAGCCTACGTACCACCTTGTGCCACAGCTTGACCAAAGCTCCTTCTCTGGGAGAGTCAACAGAAATACAAAAAGACAACTGAGGAGCTCACACTTCTCCTTCCCCACCATGACAGAAAAGAGTTCTGTGAACAACAGAGATGGGAAGTCTGTCCAAACAGGACCCACATATCTTTTCAAACACTTGCAGTCAGCAAGCAGGCCGAGAGCATTACTGAAAAATTAACAAATTAATTTTCTAAAAATGAATACAAAAATGAAGGGCAATCCTGGAAGAGTCAACCAGACATTGATCGTAAACACCAAGATTTTTCTCAATAGGTATATGGAAAGAGTTGAGAAAAATATGGTAATTTTTCAGATACAGGAGAACTATAGGCATGCAACAGTGAACAACTTCTGCCAGAAGTACAAGGACTTTGTCTTAGTCTCTGCTTGAAAATGCAGGCCTGCAGATACCCAGCCCAATGGAAATCATACCAGACAGCAGGATACAACTGACGAAAGACATAATTTGGGGGGAGAAGTATTCCTACCAGAAGTGTTATACAGCTCTTCTATACAAACTCCACAGAAAAATATTCAACCATCTTGATAATAAATTAGTAAAGCATGATAAATATTGATCTAAATTTTGACTGACACTTTGTACTTGTCCATGGATTTATGGAGAATAATTAAAGGAAAATGATAGTTCCACTTCCCATAAGAAAACAACTCCTTCCAAAATTCAGAGATAAACTGAGTCCTTTATTTCAAGGGTAGCTGGCAGAGAAGAATATCAAGCAGCAACTGTTGCAGCCAGTGTTGGGCTTGCACATCATTCAGAGAGCTCCACTCCACAGAGCCAGTGAGGTGCTGGTATGCGAATGACTCAGCTTGGGTAGTTACTTTCAGCGAAAGAAATACAAATATCTCCCAGAATTTACATCTAGTACCACAGAAATTTTTTCCAAGCTGATTACAAACATCAAAAATACTTTGAGTAATTATCTACGTTGTACATACTTGAAAAGAACGGAGTTTGGCAATAAAGACATTTCCTCTCTTTCAAATTATTGCATGTGGTTACTATTTTGACCAGTCAGGTATGAGTCCTTTTCTTCTTTGTAGTAAATTGTTAAAAGAAGGTGGAAACACTATTCATACTAGCAATTAGATGAATCAATGTTTATTTGTATCTAGTATTTGCAATAAGGTGATATGCATTTTAGCTGGTTGTTGAGTGATGACGTCACTACTGGCCCATTGCAGTTGCTATAGAAACACAACTGGATTTTTCACAGGCCAGGCAACTGAAAAGCTCTAGAGATCTGCTTGTTTCTAGTTTTGATAACTGGCTTGTTAGCCAAGGTGTAAACTCCTCATACCTTTTACCTTCTGGAGAACAGAAGTATCAAAGAGTCAGTTACATATAAGAAGAGCAGACTTGATAGGACCACTTACTAAATGATTTTTTCCTGCAGTTCACCCCATATAAACAGATCATGATGCCAACTAGATAAAGACTCACTCTGGTATCTGAAGTAAGCACAGCACTCTTACATGCAGGTATCCTACACTGGCTTAAATGAGAAAGTCCAAGTCATAATTTCTATACCTCTCCATTGCATTTACATGTAGATGTTATCTGCTGCATGTATACTTTCCCATTGCTTGCAAAAACTCTGCCACTACACCCTAAATTTATGTAAAGCTCACATTGCACATTCTCTGGGGCTACACTCCCTGAGCATGCCATATTTTTTGAGTATGCAATATTTGATATTTGCAGTTCAGAAGAGAAGACACACTAAAGAAACTGCAAGACCTGGGTTGGACCCTTTTAAGATACGATCATAAATGAAAGCAGACTTTAATTCTTGCATGGTTCTGTATAGAAATTGTCATCATAGTTGTGAGAGAAGGCAGTTACATAGAGGATTTCAGAATTTAGATTTGAGCTATGTAGGTCTGAAACTTAGAAACATGAAAGGTCTCTGTGAAAAAAAACATTTTGAAAATTTCTCTTCTGAGGAAAAAATGTTATACAAAATTAGTTGGTTTATTTTAGTTTATTATTTTGTAGTAAGCAGTTGTTTAAATTTTTAAAGTTGCTTTGAAAAGAGAAACTAAGACTCCATTATTTCATAGAAAGTCTAAAAGTGTCATTTCACCACTGTCAGTCTCTCCAAAAATCGTTCAGAAACACTTTTGTTAAAACCAATGCAACTTAAATTCCACACACTGTACTGGATGCTACACAAACACAGATATACTGGTTGTGCTTCCGTCTCACAGTATGAAACCTTAATTTATGTGTGTATATGGAGGCATGCTTACCTATATGCCTATATGTGAGCAAAGTGTCAAATTTGCCATTACAGTCGAAACAAATTCAACTAAATGCAGGCAACAGAGACTTGACAGTGGCTTAGATGACCAGGGAGCACGTGTCTGCTTTAGGGAGACTAGAACGGTTTTTAGGTTTTGTTGACTTACTCTCCAGTAACTATAGTGGGATCTTGGTCAAATGACATACACGTTGACACCTTCACTGAGACATTGCAGTTTAGATGTCTTAATCTGTAGATACATCTCAAACGTATACCTGAAAAATGGAGGTTAATCTTTGGCTTTGGCATGGCCTCCTACAAAGGACTGAATTTAATGTTAGGGGCAGCTTTACTGGGCAAAGTGCCTAACTTGACTGTGCTCTTAAAGAAATTTTTGTCCCGCAATGAATGTGCTGCTGGAGAGCCTTCCTGCCCTTGCATCCCCTTCTAACACCTCTGACCAGCTTAGTTCAACCTCACATGTATCCATTTACCTTCACAGCTCAATTCAGTTTAAAAAGGAACAACAGCAGAAAATCAATCACCATACATTTCAAACTTGTAGGCTGCAACAAGATTCAAACTCACTATTTCCCCCTCGAAAAATGATAAACAGATTTTCCAAGTGCATATTTATTTTCTGAGGAAGAAATAAAGTTCCGTTGCAGACATTGGCTTTTGTCTGTTCCAGAAATGAATCCTAAAACCACAAGAAACATTCAGTAATTACAAGTAACAACCAACCTAGTACATCTGCACTATCTTTATTTAGCTCAGAAATATCAAAAGGAAAGGCTACACTTCCTTTTGTATTACCAGGTTTAAACACTCAAGTTTGAAACTGAGACTGAACAAGCAGCATCACATTTGTTTAATCACTGAGCTGCAAGAAAGCAGTTTATCAGTATTTTCAAATGGAAGAAAACATATTACAGTATGATTTGCATGCATGTGTAGTAGTCCTTAATGGTTTATTAAGGACTACCAAGCTTTAAGCCATTCCACAAAATGAATCAGGTAATTATCTCCCTTGCTTAATGAGATTATATATGAATTTTTATTCAAGTAAATGTGAAGAAAAATATCCTATATTCTATTGGTTATGATGCTATCCTTGCACTGGTGAACAATTACATGAATGTTTCTACTGAAATTCTCGTGCCAACTTCAGTAATGGAGCGTTCAGCTACATGAGTAGGAGATAGAGTGTGCAATTTAATTTGTTTTTTTCATTAGTACAAGTAAAGTCTGATGAATAATATTCTATCGGACTTTCCTACAATGAAAATTAACAATATAAACAATTTTTGTTAGACACCAAAGATGAGAAATTTCATCAAATGGAAAACATTTTTTGAAATTTTAGTGCCTAACAAAGAAAGATTTGGAGAAAATGCCAACTCATATGTGACCACAGTGATGCCATCCCTGTGCATCCATGCATTTACTATGGCATTTAAGCAATGCACTCTCCCAACATGAATAGCTTTGCATTCCCAACAGAATGGCTTAGCAGGCCACACTGAAAAATAATTATTTCTCCCTTCAAAACCCTTTGAAAAAAACATGCTTCCTCTCTAGTTTAATTAAAACCATCCAAATCCAAATATTTCATTTTTTTAAATTTTCTGACATGATTTATTTAATGCTGAATTTTTTATTTATACAGGGTTGTGCAGGTAATATATTTATAACAGAGGTTATTTAACGGAACCAGCAGTGAATTGTGCATGAGATTACTTGTGTCCATAGAGAGCTCAACTGAAGCCACCCAAATGCAAAGAATCTTTGAGCTGTGACCTTAATCATGGCACTAAGCTTTTCCTTTTAAATGAGGCTTGAAAGAGGGTTCAGATGCAGAGCATGGCACCAGTTATACTGTGTTCACTGTAGATGTGTGTTGCCTATTTGTTGTTTCCAAGTTAACAATTTTTTAATTCGCATCATCTACACTAAAATTTTTGTTATGGGCAAAAGAAACACACCTTATATAAAAACTCAAGAATTTATTGTCAGTTTAACTGATCTTAACAGCCCGATTCATTATTTTTAATCTAGTTACGATGATACTAAAATTTTATTACATATTATAGTGTAACATGTAGTATAACGTATTACTTATATCTAATTATATACAGTTTAAATTATATATATCCAGACTTTCATGCATTTCTTTGATGTTTTGCCCACCTTAAGGTCAAAAGCTTGAGGATGGGGGGGGTGGTGAGGGATGAGAGGATGTAGGGGAGGGGAGGAAAGAAAGGGTGTATTCAGTATCAAGAGAACTTTTCCAGGAGAGTGATGCTGATGGTTTCTTAGTCCTCACTCAGAGTAATTTTTACATTTACTAACATGCCCTACATCTTGCTTTTTCTTCAGTGGTCATCAAGTCCACATTACAAGTAAATTCATTGTATATTATCTGTTTTGTTACTGTTCTTTGTTCTCTTTGTTATGTCTGAAACAGGTTTTACCAAGCTCCCATTCCTTTGCAGGCCACTGATGAGTTGCTTATAGCTCTGGAACTTCCAGTACCCATCTGCGCCTGTGCTTTTAAGACCCCCGCTGTCACCCCATGCCTTTACTGCTCTGTGCTGCAGTTTATTCTAGACTTATAGATAAGTTCATCCTACACACAGTAAGCCCTTTTTATTATCTACTAGTTGCAGAAATAACAATAAGTATCACAACCACACGATTCCAGAGAGCTAAACAGAAGTTAAACAAAACAGGTAACTGTCAGGCGGTCATTAGCTAATTGGTGCTGCAAGCTAAAATAAAGCTCCAGGAAGGCCAAGGCAAAACCTAGCAAAAAGCCTGCGGCCTTTTACAAGCAATAACACGACCAAATTTTTCCTGGGCTGCAGGGTTACATATATCAACTGAAAAGAAAAAGATATACTTAGCTGGTGGTTTCTAGGACAGGAAAAATTCAGTGACAGATTTCTATAGCAAAGGAGGTCTGAAATCCACCTCTGAACACCATACATGGGATAAAGCTGACAGAATAACATGCTGGAAGTTAAGTCTACTGAGGCTAAGTTACACATCCATGTAAGATCGAGGAAGTGAGGCAAGAGTCATGCCTGTTTACTGCTATACACACGAGGATATTTTCATATGCTTAGTTATCTATATTATACTTCAGAGTAACAAGCTACACATATATAATATTTAGAAACACACACTAGTCTTTCCATAACCCTTCATGGCCCATCAGCTCAGCCGAACAACCCAACATACCAAATCCCAAAGGAAATGTCTAGAAAATTATTTTAATTAAATTTTAATTTCACTGCAAGATGCCACAGGAATGATGTAAAATTTTTAACTCTACAACGTGACAGTTAAGATCTACAATTTTTCATGCAAGGCTTGTATCACCTTGATCACTATATGTTGTTGACACCATCACATGCCTTCTTCCGTACATGAGTACTTCCTTCCTGCTGCTTGCATGACCTTCCATCTATGTCCATCTCTATTTTCATTGTTTACATATAAAATTTTAAAAACAAGCCCATACTAGGCTAGGTCTGTGATTAAAATATTTATGAATGTTGCACAGATGCCATGAGAACCAAAAAGGGAAGCTGTGATTTGTATATCCACAAGGTTGCTTAGCAAAGAGACATCTTTTCCATTACAGGCTGCATGGCTTTAAGGACAACTCAGTCCCTATAGAAAGGAAATTCATAGGCCAAGAAGTAAGGATAACTTATTCTAACTTACATGAAAGCTTTCCTCCTAAACACAGGGGAAGCCTGCTTGAAGAAAACAAGTGAGTCCACTGACAAAGTTTCCAATTTATATCAAATTGTTCCTTACTCTGTTCCTACTATATGAAAGAAACAGTTTATTTTCACGTTGAGGTATTGTCCTTTATAATACAGGATTTCACAGAAGGTGATTTTATGAACAGTGAATAGGAATCCAAAAATATTGAAAGGAAAAGTCCTTCACATCCAAGACAGTTATGTCTAGCACATTTGAACTTTCAAACAAACTGTTGGTATGGCAACAAAAAACATTCAAAGTTCAAAGGTAGAATAGATAGTGTGGGATATACACAATTGTGTATATTCACATTCAAAGATACATTTTGAAGCCCCCGTTTTTTTATTAAAGGCAGATCCTCTTTACCAAGCCAAATAGATCCAATAAAACTCTTCAAATAAATTATTGTAAATGATTGCTGCTCCTCCAAAAGCAGTAAGAAAAACATAGTTTTGTGACCAGTCCCACATAATTTAAGTTGCTCATGTTTTTGAACAGATTTTTTTTTTTTTTTTGCTTCTCTATCTGGCATAGTTTCTGAAAATTCTCTGCAGGGGAATCTGACATTAAAGTAACAAATTATCAGATACAACATAAGCATAGATACCTTGTAGGTGCAAATATGTAATTTTGAGTATAAAACAAGAATGTTATTTATGAAAACCAGCCCTAGCCTTGAAATATCATCAGTTTCAGCCCACTGTGCAAAATCCTTTTGATATGATAAAGCCAAAGGCTCATCTGGATGTTCTCTGAGGTACATGACACACATGAGAGAGTCATCTCCTTCATATTCCATTCATCTATCTAGCTTACTCATTCATGTCCATGCTGAATTACAATATGTCAAAAAAGTCATCAAGGTATTATTTAGCCCTCTTACATTGGAGAAAACTGAGGATTTTATTGCTTACAGCTGCACCAAGAGCACACACTTACAGATGCTTAGGAAATTGTGCTTGCTTCCACTATACAAAATGAAAAGGCACTTCTCTCTGATGCGCTCCACATAATGATCTTGGCCAACAACACCCATCAGTCCTGAACAGAGACTATCCAGCACCCTGCATAGTTGAAACTATACTGTGCCGTTTTTAAGCGTGGTCCAAAAGGCTGGTGGTGTCTGGGTCACTATCTTTTATTGTTGATGCATGAGAGCATCAGTAAGCATAAAATACAAAATCCAACATCTGAGTTCTACTGAGAGCATGGCTAGACAACTAAGTCTGTGAGCTGCATGTATCATGTCCTTGGATGCTGGTAAAAGAAATCCCAGAATTGTCACCTACCCTCTTTACGGAAGCAACTAAAAGCCCTGGTGTTGCTCTTAACATATGCTACTCAAGTTACTGTTACCAAAAGTATTATCAGTGCCGTGAAAGTTAACCTCACATTCATCACACATCACCGTTCATTGTCTAGCTCAGTTTTGTTCAATGTAAAGACATCTTACTTCACTGATAGGTTATCAAAGCACATTAGACCAAACAGTCAATGCGAATTTGCTTTGTAGACTACTCTAGTAATGGAAACACTCCAAGAAAACTGGCAAAATACATAGCTTGTGGTACTTGGCAAGATAAAACAGTATGTGAAGGCAACGGATCTTCACAGAAAACAAACAAATCAACAACAGGCATTTCATCACTTCAGAATTAGTTAGCTCAAAGAAATTTAACTCTAACTCCTGCATAGGCTCAGTATAGTGGGGGATGCATGCATATGTGTGTGTGTCTACGTGTTCCAGCATATTTTCTGGTAGGTTCTGCTTTAAGCATCAGTTGACACTACATTCTGCAATTTAGGCAAATCCTTAACTAGAATTATCTGACACGAGACCTCTTGCTTTATTAAATAATGTTTTAACTTTATTATGCTATGGTGGGTAGATACCACTTCTGAGCTGTCAGCAAAACTCATTTATTGTGGCTAGGGTCATATTTTCTATTTTGAACCAATTCATCCATCTGGTACCTCAGTTTGGCCAAGGCTGTTAATGTATTCGACTCCACTTGGTGTCAGACTGTACATACAGCAATGAATCTCCTTCAGATGTAACAGGCCTTAATAGGGTCTTTAAAGAATAACTGTAAAAAGAAAGAAATCTTTAACTTTTTTATAGAGTTAAAATTGTTTCCAACCAAGACAAGTAACCACCTTTTTGATTGCAAATGCAATGTTGGAAAGTTGAAGGAATTGTAAACTCCATTTCCAATGCCAATTGTGTTACATTAAGGAACAATATCACTTTTATCTTTTCTTATATCCTCATCATACCAGCATTCACTGCATTTTTCAGATCATGCAGTAACAAACTCTTTTCCTAATGGGTATTCAGTACTAAGTCATTTACACCAATTTATTTCAGTAACAAATTAATTGCCGCAGCACCACAACTACCAAAGCACTATCTAGTTGGTTTCTTCATTTTTACACAGCTCCACAAAGAATAACCACAGAGCCTCTGCTAGTCCCCTCTTTGAGCTCAGACTCAGCAGAATTACCTCTGATCCCATCCATAATGACTGCCTGGCCAGGGAAGAGTTGCTGTTTGGTGAGCCAGGAGGCAAAAGAGGGAACTTCAGCTCTCACTGAGCTACAGGACACTGTTTTGGGGTTTTTCCTCTGCACAGTTGCTGATTGTGGTTAGACTAGTAGGAACTTCAACCCTGAGGAACTTTACTTATCTGCCAAATCTTTATGAGATTGGTCAAGAGGGTCAATACTTATTCTAGGCTGCCTGATAGGCAGGCAGGCAGCCTGACCATATAGGCTGTTTTTTCCTATAGAGGATAAGAAAAATAGTCAATTTCAGCTGAATTCATACCCTTTCACATTTATTTTTAGAGCTATTAATAAAATTTTAATAACTAAGTATTCAGATGCTTATCTCTTACAGATCTAGCTTTGCCAGAAGAAAGTGTGATTGTCCAAAAAGTAAAAGGTATACTACATTTTGAAAGAAAGTACTGAGACATTTTTCCCTTTTTCTTTTTTTTTCCGTCCTTGTTGTGAATGGAAACTGTGTGTTAAGTTTAAAGGCATTCCAGCAACACTGTGAAATAAGAACTTCAGCAAACATATAAATGCAACCATTCTTGCTAACGAAATGACTCAGATTCTTAAGCTTCTCCAAGACACAGTCAACTGTTTTTATTAGTAGTAGTAAAATTATTATTCTATATTTTTAAGGACAAATGTATGCTAGATGTCTATTTTTCTGCTCACATCTCTCTCACCATTATCCAGAATTGTAGCCTCTTACAGAACTACTTTACATAGTATTTCTTATTAATGATTGATGATACATTTCTTGCCAGTATCAGGTACTTATTTCAACTTAGAACCAGATTGTATATCTATATTTTGTCCTCTGTCTTCATTTTTTCCTCTGATTACAAAGAGAATTTTTAATTAAACACAAACATATAATAACTGGGAAATCCTTAAACATTGATGTAAGAGACAAAGTAATCTTAGTGCTTTCAAATAATTTCTTAAAAAAAAAATCAGTATCCATAAGAACTAGGTAGTTTACAGAACTGGTGATGAGATGTGAAGATTTCTATCAGTATTCAGGTCCAGGCTCACCACTGAAAGTAGAAACTTATTGAGCAGATCACCATATCAATCAGTGTCTGTTATTGAATGTTTATTCATGTGAAGCCTGTTCATTGTGAAACAAAAACAGTGTCATTGAAACACAAATGTAATTGACATATCATTTGGTATCACTATTCAAGAGGCCAAAGATGTTTGTCCTCTTTCTTTGGGAGCGTTATATTGCTAGGTGTTTCACACCATATCTGTTCAGTTTGCACTACATTTTCCCTTTAGTGTGCTGTGTGTAAACTAACTTCACTTTTTTTCCAAAAATAATTTTTAAAATGATTAATACATTCCAGTTAGATAGCATACATTTATCCCCTGCGATCTTCCTTATGTAACCAAAGTATCATTTGACTTTCAGCATGTTTTTACCTCAGGACAACTGAGGGAAATACACAGACACAATCAGTATTCCTAGATAACACCTGAATACACAGAGATCTTCTAATCTATAAAACAACAGCAAAGCATTAACATGTTAATTCTCACAACACTCCTACAGAGAAACAATGCCAAGAAAGCATTACTATGCCCATTTCACAGACTGCAAAAAAAGCAGCCATTTGCAGGAGTGGTTTGCTCAGGGTCACAAAATAGAAATAATAATCATAAATCAGTATTTTCTTCCTATCAAGCTTTAGCTAAACATGACCATCTCCTTTCCCTAAGCTGAAAACAACATATAGTCCCCAGCCTGCTCTCAGAAACAATCAAAGGGAAGTAGCAATGCAATCCTAAAACCTCTGAGAAAAAATAAGCTAATAATGTAGCCCATAGCCTGATACAGCTAGAGTCATTGAAGGTTATTGCTTCAAAAAGTGCTGGAAAAAAAACAAAGAACAGGTGCTTGTGCTGATGGATTTCATCTTTTTTCCCATCGCTTGTTTCTGTTCTCTTAGTAACCTGTACTACATGACTTTTTATGTCTACTCTTAATGACCCTAAATCTTCTGAAAGTCAGCTCTGCTAGAAATGTCCAGCAGTGATTCAAAAAATGTTCACTATTAATGCAGCAACAACTGACTACAAACACAAAATTCACGATGCAGACAGTTTGTCTCAGGACTCAGTCTTATATAAAATAATGGAAACCATGTTTGTCACAGCTTTTTAACCAAGTAGGAACCACGGAGTGTGAGCCTACCTCAACAAAGAGTCTCTAAGATGTGTGTATTCTGATGCATTTAAAGAATAAAAAAAAAAAAAAAGAGTCATTTGATTACACTTTTTCTCCATTACATATGTAAGCACTCCACACTGCCATAAATGAAACATTTCCCAGACTGCAAGACATAAAGATTCTTCAAAGCAAACATGCATGTAGCCAGGACGGATCACGGCCAGTAGTTTTTCCCAGAATTGTGGTCAGCAAAGCATGGCAAATAGTCCTTACCTTGCCATAACCTGCCATGATAACAACTCTGCATCTGTAGCCTCAGCACAGCACTGCAGTCCCTCCCTCACCACGTACACTGACACGTCGAACATGTCCTCTGCACACAGCAAGCCTTGCAGCAGGTCCTGCTTCTACATGATGGTCTTGTGAACAGGAAAAGTTAGGGGACAACTGATGTGGAATAATCACAACTGCAGAAGAAACTGATAGTTATCTAAACCTCTATGTTTGAGACTCTGACAGGCTCACTCCATTATTAGAACATGTTAATTAGTATATGTGCTCTGCTTTTCTCTCTCGTACTCTTCTTGGCACGTAACAAAAAAAAAAAAAGTGTTAATTCACCTTATAAATTAGCACATACACAATGGAGAAGCGTTATTTGACTAATTTCATAACACTTAAAACCAAATCCTAGGCTCATAGCTATGTGAAATTATCAGCCAGTAAGGATCTTGTATCACATATCACAGTCATAATGTGTTGATGAACAGTTTTTCATTTTGGTGCAACTATGGAGACTGTCAGGTGGTAATCAAGAAAGTGCTTAGCAATATTTTCTTACTTGCACTGAATTCCAAAAGAGACGGGAGGTGTCTGATGAGGAACAAACCAAGAAGGAAGAAGGTGTAAAAAAGGAAATTCTTGCTGATTGATCAACAAGAAACCCTAAAAGATGTAGTCATAGTGGCTGTTGTAGATTGCGATTTCTTTCAGGACAGTGTTCCCAGGTATCCAAGTTACTTCTGGATCTGTTTGATAACTATTATGATTCTTGCTCAGAGCACATTATTTCCCAGTGTGACAGTTACAGGAGACTTTCTAAAGAGCTAAGCACATAGAGAAGAACCTAGCCCTATGGATACCAAGCAGTTCGGAAATCTCTCCTGCACAGCTAAAATCCTGACCAGCGTGATGCTGGCTAAACAGAAAGAGAAGGAGGGAGAAGTGATGGCTTTCCTTCTCAGGGTAGAAGTATTTGTGTTCAGTATACTGTATTCAGCAGCATTTATGAGCCAGACGTATGTGCCTACCAAATGTATTGTTCAGCTCCAGCAATGCATCAAAGAGAACTGTGCATTATGCCCCACAGAGAATCCCGACCCAGGAGCAATGGGACCTTCCCTGGGGAATGTGGAACCTGGGCAAGCTCTATCCAGCCAATAACACCTGAGCAACTAATATTTGAAATGGCATCAGCCAATTTTATGCAAATAGCAGCCTGAAATATGTTGTTGCACATTGTCCAATAGAGTCTTTCTGCACTAAAAAAAAAAAAGTAACACAAAAGCAAATGTTCAGTGTTTTCCAGATTTTGAATGGTAAAATTGTAACATTGGGAGACCCTTCAGAAACAGTTGCTGCTAACTACAGAGTGATGATGACACTGATAATATGCTGTCTTTGCTGCAAATATCACCCTTTGTTCCTCATGATACAGGGCCACTATTTATATGCTTGTTGCAGCCAAGGTTCAGTTTCTCCTGTAGATCAGAGCAGAAGATTACTTAATTACACACTTTTATGACAGAAAATCATCAATTGACATCTGCCTTTGTATTAAAATATGTCTGCCTTTCATGTAGCTATGTTAATTGCATCAAGTAGACACAGTCTGTATGCTGGTGTAAATGAAAACTACATCATCTAATTTTTTAATACAAACAATAGATAAAGGAAATTAGTCATACTTTAAATTGAAAAGTTAGGACACTGTTCTGCTTAGTAATTTGCAATGTATACTCACACCATAGCTGATTGTCAACATGAAGCAAAATTACTTTTCTGTTACCAGAAATATTAAACCAGACCTTAACTCTGATATAGATAAAAACCTAATCATAAACCTAGGTCCTGTTGTCTCTCTAAAATAGCCCCAAGGTTACTTCTGATATTCATTCCATTTGAGAAACTTCAAATACTAAATTTTAGAAGCCAATATAAAATGCCTATCACTTTTCAAATTAAAAAAAATGGAAGGAAAGTTGAATACAGCGCATCAGCAACAGGTTCATTCTCTGCAGGCTTACAAACTTCAGGAGCACTCTGGCTTTTGACACACAACCATAGAATGGTTTGGGTTGGAAGTGACCATAAATATCATCTCGTTCCAACCCCATTGCCATGGGCAGGAACATCTTCCATTAGATCAGGTTGCTCAAAGCCTCATCCAGCCTGGCCTTGAACACTGCCAGGGATGGGGCATTCACAGCTTCTCTGGGAACCTGTTCCAGTGCCTCACCACCATCACAGTGAAGAATTTCTTCCTTATATCTGACCTAAATCTACCCTCTTTCAGTTTATTCCAGTTTAAAGCCATTACCTTGTCCTATCACTACCTGCCCTTGTAAACAAGTGTCTCTCCAGCTTTCTTGTAGGTCCCCTTTAGGCATTGGAAGGCTCCTATAAGGTCTCATCAGGAGCCTTCTCTTCTCCAGGATGAACAACCCTAACTCTCTCAACCTGTCTTCATAGGTGAGGTGCTCCAGGCCTCTGATCATCTTCATAGCCCTCCTCTGGACTCACTTCAACAGGACCATGTCCTTATGATGGGGGCTCCCGGGGTGAATGCAGTACTCCTAGTGATGTCTCACGAGAGCAGGGCAGAGGGGTAAAAATCACCTCCTCGACCTGCTGATCATGCTTCTTTTTATGTAGCCCAGGATATGGTTGGCTTTCTGACATAAGAGAAGTCAGCTGTCCTCTGTCACTCTACAGAAATCACAAACCAAAACAAAGTCTAGAGGTATGAAAACAGTTGTTCAAAGCCCCAGAGATACACTGAGTTCCCAGGAGATCCCCCTCTTAACCTTCTGTGAGGACAGAAGATTCTCCAGTGCTGTTGACCCTAGCTATGATCCAGGACCTGTACCATTCCTGAAGCACCATCCTTGTGTCAGTAGCCCCCATCACAACAGTGGTGAGAAGGAAACTCACTGGAGACGCTTAAGGCTTTGCTTTCTCTGTGAGTCCCATACTCAGCTTTTCTCAGGGATTGTCCAGTACAACTTTATATCCATCCTATTTCCAACATCACTGGTCTCTCCACTGCTCAGAACAGTAACCCTCAGCATTTTATTGCAAAAAAAAAAAAAAAAGTATGATGTACAAGCTGGTTTGAAATTATTAGAAATGGAATCAGTTCTCAGTTAAAGGAACTAAGATTCAAAATTCAGTTAATGCCTTCAAAGTGCCAAATACTATGCATTACTATTTTCATAGTACCAGAACCTCCAGGAAATAAGTGCTCTATACCCTACTTCATGCCAGGTACAGGCTGACTTCCTTTAAACATCACTAGCATAAGACAGCAAGAATTATATCAACAGGAACAATAATTTTGCATATCAACAGCCTCCACAGATTTTTGTACTGCAGTGGTTGTATCATCTCAGAACTATGAATCAATGGGAAGATTTATGTGTGCAGGGTGCAGGTTTGATAAGCTGGATTTTGTGAAGCGAAGCTACGGTAAAAAAGGCAGCCGTGACACAGAGGAAAAATACAAGAATCTGAGGAAAAAATAAGTTAGTGGAGGTGAATTGAGTCAGTAAGCATAACGTGAAAATGACCAAGTCAACAAAGGAGATGGATGCACATACACAGCCAAAAGAAAAAGGGAATGTGAGGATGTTCAGGAAAACAAAAGTCCAGACATGATGTTTAAGCGGGAAGGTGTGCAAGCCCATTTACTGTACTTCTAACCTGACTTCTCACTCTTTGCTGCCTTTTTTAAACAAATCTGTGCAGAACAAGAACATCATCCCTGCCCTTACCCATACAACCCCAACAAGAAATGCAAGGATGGAAACAGGAAACCCTCATGGGAGGAACAACCACATTTCCCAAAAGACTGAAGCAGTCCAGGATAAACAAAACTACACCAAAAGGTGACCTCCAGCTCTCATCTACCTTACCAGGAACCTCTCTCTGTTATGAGGAGTTGGGGAAAAATGAGGTTGTTGCTTCTTTGCTGACAAACTTCCCTCCTTCTTCAACAACAAAACTGCTGCTATCAGCACAAGATCCTTTCCTGCCCTGAAAGATAGAAGCCTTTCACAGAAAAATCTGTTTCTTTCTAGCTCTGGAAATGTTTTCAAACTTCCATATCTGATGCTGGAGTCAGAGGTCTGGATTTCTCTTGCTTGACTTTGGAGTCATGTTGCCCCTGAGCCAGTGCAGCAAGAGACCAGGGAGACAGAGAGATGGACAGGTGCCTTCAGAGAGTAACTCAGCCATCTGTAGAGAGCTCAGGGGGATGGCTCTCCTGGCTCAGGTACTGCAGGAAAAGCCTAACCTCTAACAGGAGGACTGTGAGCCTGAGCAATTGCCTCTCTGGTTCTCCCCTCTTCTTGCTGATACAATATGTATCATAGAGCTTTTCTGTTGTAACGCATATTTGTAGTTGCTTGCTAGGGAGTTGTTTAAGGAGTATCCACTCCGTGCTCTCCTCATGTACATATTTTTATTAGTATTGATAAGAGAAGCCATCATGTAGTCGCATACCTTATAACGTACATCTTAAGTCCAGTCTCAGACAGAAACTTTGTATTTTACACAGAACTGCTTCACACTATTACGGAAAACTCCCTTTTGCCATTTTAGTGAAGGCATCGGCCACAATTTTGACTCCAAAGACTTCACATGTATTTTAGATAGCTTTGTCAAAGATCACCAAGTTCCTTATAGGTAAAGAGAAATCTGACCGTGAGTAAGGATTGGGAAAACAAGCCACCGTTCTAGGGGGAGCCAATGCAAACAGATGGTGGATTTGACGTGCTCAGGGTATTCCATGCTGCTGAGAAAGCATGTTGCAGTGTCCTGTACTCGTATGGACTTGAGTCTATATAATTGTCATACTGTGGTGTTGTAGTTCACAGAGGGGGGAAAAAAAGCATGAAAAAAAAAAGAAAAAAAAAAAAAAAAAGGAGATTTGTATTGCTATCATTATCCATAAGAACAGGATGGAGTCTCAGACTACTGAAAATGGTGGGAGATTTTGGTTTGTGGAGTCACTATCAGCAGGGGTTTCCAAAGCATTACTAAAACTACAAAGAAATGGATGAATAATACATCTGCTGGAAATTACACTTGTGGGGAGATCAAAATTATTCACCAGTTTGGAAAGCATGGAGGGTTAAATATTATGACTATTTTGACAGTATGTGGTAGAAATAGTTTCAATATTTTCAAAATAGGAACATTCTGACTTCCTATTTTGAAATAACATATTTGTTGTGAAATTGACACAACATTGTTCTGTATTTAACAAAAATGTTTCAGGTTGGCAAAGAATAAAATTTTTCTTTCTGCTGAGAAAAGAAAACAAACTATTAAAGTCATTAAAAGTTGTTTCAGCTTGTTGTAAGCATCGCCTCCAGAATGTATAGTTCAGTCACTAAACTGCTACCTGCCACAGCATAAATTGAGTTCCTATATTGTAAACCCACAATAAGCAGATACATATCACCTAGAGCACTGTACAGCTGTTTCTCCCTCTGTACATTTGCCCCTATCATTCTGCTCCCCATATACCCCATAATGGTCAAGAGACCCTGGCTCCTTCAAGAGGGATATAAATCACTACCTTCCTCATGGGGGGATTTCAGTTACACAGTAAGGCTCCTTCTGCTTCTCAGTCTGAAAATTTGTGGCAGTTTCATTTAAATGAATCACGGAGCCTTATATTAAGTTACATACAACAGGGAATAATGCAGTCAATACAATAGCTGGCATCTTATTTTTATGTTAAATTCAATTTATTCTTACAACGTCTCCACTATTTCAGCTTTCACTATGCTGTAAACTTAGGTGCTAACAATGTATGAAGTTTATTTTAGAGGCTGTCAGGAGCAAAGAGATGGAGAATCTGGACAGGTAAGGGGCAGGTACATGAAACTCTACTTACCCAGGGACACAAAGACTGATTTGAGGTTAACAGGAAAAGTAAATTTCAATCCAGTAAAATACCTGGCAATGAAACAGCAATAGTTATACCATAAAGCCTAGTTCCACAGTGGGAACCGTGATCTCAAATTCTGATTACATGGAGCCCTGAACATTACAAGTTGCTCACAAAAATACTTTTCTCTAATCCAAGGACTCCGGCTTAAGGAAAACCTAAGTATTTAAAAGATGAAAGGTTAGATTTTGTACTGCAACTTTCATTGGCTCAAGCCAGGAAAAGGAGGAGCACAACTTGAGGTAGTACTCCATCACTTTGCAGCATCTGTTTTTGTTTCTCTGTCAGAGAAACTGAAGATTTACTCAGTGTGACCATACAGTCTGAAAGAACAACAGCACCTTGATATAGACACTTTCTCCTCCAGACTCCAGGCCCACTTCTTTCTATGGGCATCAGGACAAGTGGCACAGCTGCTCATGCTGATCCTGAACATCTCCACTTAAGCAGTGAGGCCACAGCCCCATTGTAATGTCAAAATGGGTCTTTAGTAAGTATATATAATTTATCCTAACACCACAACAAGTCTCTTTTCACAATAGAAAAAGAATCCCCCATCTCCCTCTTCTGCTGGGTGTTTATTCTTTCCTATACATTCTTTCCTAAGTCATTTTTATTCAATTTTAAAATATTATTACTATTTACATGAGCTACAGTTGTCACCAGCTAACCCAGTTAAGAGCCAAGGTATCCCCATCTATGGCACTGCACAGACCTAAAAGATTGCTCCTTCCCCAGAACATTTGTAGCTTGCAGAACCTTAAAAGCAGTGCATTTCATTAGAAAAAGACATGATAAAACCCATTATGTTATGTCTAACATAAATGATGAAAATTAATCCATGTGGACTCCTGTTTCCTTTCCATTTGGAAGACTTGATTCAATTAAAAGCCAGAAAATGTAAAGCACACAGAAGATATCCTGTTATATTCAGACTAACGTGTGGAACTCATGGACACCGCTGAACTTTTGTGGAAGTAAATATCTTAGGAAGCTTTAAGCAAGAATCAGATACTAACAAATAAGCACAACATCTGTAATTTCCATGCCAAGGATTAAAATTGCAAGTAGTGTCAAACATCTGGCTTGAAACAAATCAGTCAGCAGGTACTCCCAGAAGATGTTTCTTCACAGAGGAAAAAAAAAAAAAAAAAAAAGGAACTAAAAGATCTTCTTTGGAATCACAAGCACTGGATGTTCACCACTGACAGAAGCACAGTCCTAGAACACATGGACATTTTTCTATTTTAACAAGTACTCACTTTGTATCAGAAAGTTTTTCTTATTTCACACTCACTTTAACAGTACTTGGTTCAGAGGATTATCCATGATTCACAGCACCATGAAAACAGAATTCCGCCCTTGGTGTTTTACTGAAGAGTTTCAGTATCAACAGAAGCATTTTTGCATTGAATCCTGATGGGCTAGCAGTCCACCATTTCTTCAGTTTGGAGTCATGATACTTCTTCCATTCAATTTTTGCAATTTATAGAGACAGCTTGTTTCATGTATCTTAATAAATCTTAATAATCTGGATCAGAATAAATAATCATTGCCTGAAACCAAAACTATCACTCATCGACTCCATTATGTATAGGTTCTTATAACTCATCCTCTCCCACTTCCCCATTCTATTTGACTTCTTCCTATAATGTATGTTTTCTTTCTCACATTTTAGCACCACCTCTTCTCCTTTCTTAGCCTTTTAGCTTTCCTGCTTCTTAATTCTGCCTGCATCTCTACAACTCATATCCTGCTGGATTAGTAGGTTGTGCAATTACTTCAGTCAAGTCTTCCCATCCCACAAATATAATGGCAAATAGAAAAAAGAAATTGGTCATACTTGAACAACAGAGCTCTTGAGATATTATTGTGCTCTATCATCCTTGATTTCTATTTCCATTCTTACTAGAGAGACAGTGGCAAGTTTCTTGTGAAGACTTCGAACTCTCCATTCCCATTCTGGGTTCATTTAACATACATTGTAATCACACTGCTGAGACAAATTCATTTGAAACGCATGCAGATTAACACATCTAATTTTGTACTCTGTGTGTTCCTTTGTAAATCAGTCTGGGCACTGGCCTTAGCAGTGGTACTTTCTATAAACTTCAGCATCTGGTTCTTTTGCTTACATTACGTTACCTCTTAGTGAGTCTTCACATCTACTCAGCTTGTAACTCTGAAAATGATCAGCTGCCAGGCTTGAAGTTGGAACTGCTGTCCAGTTTTCCCCTTATACCATCGCCTATCCTCAGAATTTAGTTTTAAAATTTTGTTGATAACATGTGAGAACTGATTCAAGTCAATTACCTTTACATAATTCAGATCTGTAAAGGCAATAGCGGTTAATATGATAACGAAAGTTTCATACTGTATTTTTTAATGGCAATAGTGATGCAAAGAACAGAACAGCTGAAAACAATAAAAAGGCCAGTCTTACATAGTTGCACAGCTACTTTTGAGGTGTGAGGGAGTTGTCTTTTCTTTTGACTGCTATCACACATCCACAAACAAGAAGAGGATACAGCATTCCTAAATCGTTAGGTTTATTTACTTATGGCTTTGAGTGAGACTTCCAAAAAAGGGTGTAGAGAGCCAATCTGCCTAACATAATAGGACCAAACAGGTAAGGCAGCAGAAGAGTTGTGAAATTAACCTGTTTCTGAAGTATCTCTGTAATATGAGTAGGATTTTCGGGAGCACCTTTTGCTTATCTCTATTTCTGATTAAGAAAATTATAAAACTCCTGACCTCACAAAAGGAAATTATGCCAACAGTGCAGACCTTTTACTACAAAAAACAAAAGCCCCATAATTGTGGCAGGTGCTGAAGAGTTCAGTATCTTAATTGGCAAGAAAGTCTTAAGACTCAGGTACATGGGGACAGGAAGACCAAGAAAGGATGGATGAAGATGCAAGGAACAAGATGATGCATACAAGGAACAACTAAAGAATGTAAATAATGTAAAACAATAAGGAGGCAGTTAAAATTATATTCAGAGATATATTAGAGGAAGAGTAGAGAAAATTTACAGATTTCCCATTACAAACAGCAACTTACAATGATTCAACCTGCTGTGAGAAATCAGCAGAAACCATAACTGGAATCACATTCAGGTTGCTGTTTCTGCATACAGAAGTGTTTAAATCTGACCTATTGTGCAGTTTTTCTAATCCTCATGTTAACATGCAAGAGCGGATATTCAGCCTCTTAGCAATGCCTTCTTTGGATTGAAACAAAATAATTCAGTTTTATTCTGTAAAGCAGAAAAATAACACAATGCTTTTCTACTAAACTAAACAACAGTAGTATATTTTTCTTTCTAATCCTGACTTTTATTGTATCCCTCCAGTCTTTGAGGAAAAGAAGGCCATGAGGAAAGAACTTGAACTTATTCTCCACAGAATGAATAAATATAGCCAAATCACCAGCACGGAAAATAACTGTATGAGCCCTAGGTACCAAAGCTTACCCACAAATAGCTTGTAGTGAATAATACATACAGTTCAAAGTCAGTTAAAATAAGTGCCAGGTCAGTTATCAGGCAGCAGTGAATTTGCAAGGCTTTGAAACAAAGTTATTTTTTTTTATTCTTCCTATCTGAGGTAGAAATGACTGAACTAAGATGCAGGTAGTAATGACTGAAGCGAAAGGTGGGCAAGAGCCGTCCAGTTCTGTGGTCTTTCAGTCCTACATCAAAACACACTGGCAGTGCTTACAAGGCAAAAGTAACATGAAAGAGCCAGCTTTAACTTTGTGAAATGAGTTCTTGACATCATGTCAGGTCCTAAGGCACTACTATGCCTCCAAAATGGAAAGAATTTGTCTTGGCTGAAAATTTCAGCAGAAAAGCAACAGACTAAGAATCTATAAGCATGGGCCAGTTGCCTGGATTCCAGTTTAATTTCACCTTTAGAAACATTATGTATTTGGCTGTCAGATCACAACCTTTGCACAACCTAAAACTTCCACATTGTGTGTTCATATAGATGCTTCAGGGCTAGTCTCCCTTCACATGAATTCAGCTCCTCAGACTGCTAAATGCTGGGTGCACTTTCCAGCCTTGGAAAGGCACCAGGGTTTCTCCAGCAAGGCCATTAAGTTGAGGGCATTTATGAAAGAAAAGGGAAAAATGAATGAAAATTGGGTAGTATTGGAAATAGACGCTCTTTCCCCACAACACTGTACCCTGCTTTTCAGTTTACCTTCTCTGGTCAATGCACCAAAGAGTTAAACAAGCAGTAAATTGCAGCACTGAAAATGCAGACAGCTGATTATACACAGGAGCTCTAAAGCTTTTCAGTCACTGCTTTACAGGATTCAGTAGAAAGGTGTTTAAATTGCGACTTGAATTGTTTTCTTCCTTGATATGCTGGTCCCTGCCAAAACATGTGTCAATTATACGAACTCAGCTCAGCCAATTCTGATTACCTTCAGTCAATAATTTACCCCTAATGGCAACATTGTTTAGTCATCCAAGGACTGGAACTGTTGTTAACAGTGATGATATATATTTCTATACTGGAGCAGAAAAAAGAGATTTTTATACAAAGTCTTGGCAGGAAATATGAAAATAATTATTGTTAAATAATAACAACAAAATGAAAAAAGTATTCCAAGAAAGATTCATCTTTAATTTCTGAATTTTTTCCTTAAAACAAGATGATTAATTTGCTGTTTAGAATTAACAAGTTAAATCTGAAAAAAATCATGAAGATTTATGTTTTGAGGGATGGTTTTGCTCCTTTTTTTTTTTTTGACTAGAACTGCATTAAGTTACATTTCTCTTGGAGCACTGAAAAGCACCAGAAGTAAACTGCAGAAATTCCAAAGTTCACAGTATTAGGGTCTTATTTTAACTGTTGGCAGTAGAAATATTCTTTGTTTCCTAGCCATTTATAAAGATTCCCTGCCACACACAGACATGCCTGAAAACATCTGCCCCTAAATAAATTATGTAAAGACCCTTGAGGTAGCATCATTCAATATGATTCATTCACATAGAAGTACAGCATATTCTTCCAGGTGACCAGCAGCCATCCAGCTACTGATTTCTACAGAGGCATGATAAAACATGTACCGCCTGATAAATAATCCATCAACAACACATACCACTATGTAATAACTCAATGATTCTAACATCCATATTAATTCATAGACAACAGGCAGACATTGAACTGATGCACTTTTTCTGCATTGGAAGATTTTGCAGAAAATGTAAAGATAAATCATTTCTGTCAGGGTTGTTCCTTGCATTCTGTTGGATGTTACTAGCTCAGATAACTCTCTCTGCAGAATCCACATCAAGACAATTTGAAAACACTGAAACAAGTCTTAGCTTTCCTTTGCTAAGTAAGAAACATAAACTGCCTTAGAATCATGGAAGTTTTTACCAGAAATCCATAAAGAAGAGGGTTTTGTCCCCAAAAGTTTTACCGTCATGAGGTTTAAGCCTCAGATTTTGTATTGTGCTTCAAGATACTGGGTTGTACGCTTTCGTCTTCCCCCCCTATTCCAGTGACTTAAGGAAGTGAAAAAGAGCATTGCTTTGCCTTGATAATCAATTGCACTACACATTCAGAAACAGGAAAATCTCAGTCCCTTTTCTCCTCTCAATACAATCAACATTTATGAAAAAGGTACGATGACTACCATTAAAAAGCGTACATTGCCTTCAAACAGGTTTTTACATGTCCTATTTGTTAAATCAGCAATCTTTCATATCACTGTAAAAACTGTATTTACTTTATTAAAATATCTGAACTTATATATTTGTGTTTTAATAATTAATACTGCTTCCACTTTAGTGTATTCAATTTTCAATAAAGTGTTGTATTTACTTTTTGTAATGTTTTTATTAAAAATCCATACAAAGATATCTATACTTCTAAATAACAGCTTGGATATAGTTTTTCTTTCAAACTCCTGTGTAGAAATCAAATGCGTGATCTATGACCATTGTCCAAGAACAAGAGATACTCAAAGCTGCATCTAATCTATTTCTTACCACAGATAGTCTGGAAGCACTCACGTACAGCTTAAACTTACCATTTCACCTCTGCATGGCCTACAACCTTAAATCCCTATAAACTTGGTCCTTCTGGGAAGTCTTTGGATACCCAGGCATGTAAGGACAAACAATTCTAAAGATCATATGGGAAAATCAACCCAGAAAGAAGATTGTGATGAAGGGTTTGGGCTCTTTCCTATGTCTCCAAGCTATTGGAGATCTAGTATTTCCTGTCTGTCACTACAGGTGTCTCTTTGACAATTAGGGGAGGAATTTAGATGGGCTGCTGGAACACAATCTCATACTTGTTAGCGATGTGATCTGTTTCTTCTAAAGTGTTTAGCAGTTTAGCAGTTTAGCAAGCACCATACTGGAAATTATGTGTTAAAGTCTTCTGTTAAGAACTAGGAATAAAAAAAAGAGACCACGACTGAAATTTACTATTTTGTATCTATTTTTATATAAAGCAAAAAACTCTCTCATTTTGAGTTATAAAAACACAAAAGAGCAGGGAGGGGTGTTTAATAAAATTGAGTAACATTTACAAAAGAACAAATATCTCACCTACAACTTCTGAAAGTGTCATCCTCATTAAAAACACTGAGTATATCCACAGAAATATCTAAGGGTTAATGTATGTTTTTGAAACTCGTTCTGGATGCCCACATATGGAAGAGATAGATTTGTTTATATCCAAAACCTAGTATACCTCATGTCACATAGAAGGGACAAGGAACCGAACCGACAAAAGGAATTAAAAATAGCACACTGCAATATTTAACTCCCATTTTACAATCAAAAACAATAGGTACATTTCATATATTTTCTTGTCTCTGTCTCTGAATATACGAACATTGTTCTTATTGTTAAGATCAGCACAGAAGCGCTCTCTAAAATCCTAGATAAGTAAACCTTAGTCTTATATCTAACTCACCATCACTATCAACAAGCAAAAGCTATGGTATGGCTACTGGTGAGATCTAAGTACAAACTACAGAGAAACTCAAATCAAATGCAGTTCTGCTCTAATGTATGCCTATTTAATTGGCACTTGACATGTGGTCCCATTTTAACATGGATCGACATTATTTTAGGTTAGAGGTTAAACATATCATGCAATGCTGTTTTCTTCCACGCTAATTATAAATTCTCATCATAGTTAACAGGTGCGAGACCACAACTACAAATTGAACCACGAATGAATAAGGAATACAAATTTGTAGCAACTGACATGTGCTGAGGTTCCAGATTTAGAATTAGTAATGTATCCTATTACCAACCTTGGTAATGTTCAGGAAATTTGCTGATGTTGACAAGTGGGACTTCATTGACAGTATTTAGCTTAACTGCCAACTTCAGTTAGACTTTGAAAGTGTTTGAATATTGATCATGAATGATTTCAGTGTTTCATGGAATCTACTTGAATTTTAATCCAGCAATTTCAATTGAAACCCAGCTAAACCTCTGATTATATCTGAACACCTATTTAAATACAGAGTCTTCCACTAACTTGGATCAGCAGCAACAACAGTCTTAGCAACAGTCATTCAGAGCATCTTTGGCCATGAAGTTACCAGACAGATGAAACAGTCCTCTTCCTGTTGTAAACAGCATGAAACGTAAACCTTTTTCTACTTAAATTACTATCTTCCTATTTGTCAGCATGCCACTTGTGTTATCATCTTTACTTGATGTTTTCAAACCACCATGAGTTTTATCACTCAGACAGCCCTCCCCCAAAAAAACAGCACATGGTATGCTAATAGTTTGGGTTCTATCATATCCATTTGGCAATGCTGGATTGCTACCAGTTTTCTTAACACTACATTTCCACTCACAGCAAGCTGGCTAAAAAACACTATCATGAGCAACACCATGTGATATCTACTATTTTTGCCAGATTTACAAGACCCAAACGTATCCTGCATAATCTAGGCTAGCAAAGGCAGGGGTTATTTTTTTCCCACTGACATCATACTGTTGCCTCTTAGTGACTTCTTTGTAATCTCGTAGGTACTTAAAAGTAGCTAATCATATTATTTTGAAAATGGAGTTAAACAAATTGGCCCTGCAAAGCACTTCAGCTCCTTTGGGAGAATGTGGACATTTCTCATTGATTTTTCATAAACGCGGGGCAGCCCCTGTGGTAAATGAAGACACTGTGCATTGGAGACAGAGTACAGCACCTTTCTTTCAGCTAGTCTAACTTAAAAGAACAGTTTAATGGTCATCTTCTTTATGAAAAACATCCCAACCTAGCAGCAGAATATTCTCAGTCAATTTGCAGGTAATGCATGAACCACTGGCACCAGGGACTCTTCTGGGAGGAAGAGGTAGACAGTCTTTTTAGCCAGATATGGAAGGTGGTATTTGTGATACTCTGTGTTATTTATGATATTTGTGATGTCAGAAATGAATGGAAGAGAAAGGGGAATACCTGTCGTCATGCTGATGGAAGTGCAACCAATGTAATGGGTGGTGGATCAGCCTTGATCAGCAGCCAAATGCCCATTCAGACCCTTGCCAACTACCCTCACCCAACAGGACAGGGGTAGAAAACAGTATGAAAAATCTCATGGGTCAAAATAAAGACAGAGATATTGCTTAACAATTACCGTCACAGCAAAAGAGACTCAACTTGGAACAAAGTAATTCAATTTATTACCAATTAAAATAGATTTGGATAGTGAGAAATAAAGATACAAATTAAAACACCACCTTTCTCTATGGTGGTCTGCTTCCCTTGGGAATTTACAAGATCATCCCTGAGGAGTTACCTTGTCTTCACATTCAACAGGAGCCACCTGCAGAGGTTTTGGATTGTTGCCTCTTGCAATTTCTTTGTCTTTTCCCTGGTCCCAGCTTCTGGGCTTCCTTACCTTCTAATTCCTGACTCACAACCTCAGTATCCCAGCATCTGAGCAACCAGGTAGCAATCCATTGGCCCGGCTGGCAGACACAATCATTCCGCACATCTCAAAGTTCACTCAGGGACCAGGTGATTTCTCCTTATAGAGTGACTTCTTTCACCTCCTTCTCCTGTTGCCTTGCTGAAGGAGCAGGTTCCTGAGCAGACTCTTCCTCTTCCATTACTAATCAATGCTATGGAGCTGTCAATTTCAGCTTCCAATATTTCTTTTTGACTACTGGGGTGATTACTGTAGTTAGGGTTTGTGTACCTATCTTAACCACAGCATCCTCAAATGTAGAGGCCCTCCTTCCTCTGCTCTGATGGAGCCGAACAGAGGCTCAGTAGTCACAGTGCTAGGAACTGATGGGTTTCATTCAAGTAGACAAGGCACTCCTCTCAAGTGGTGCACCAATTCAGTGGGTTTACGTGCCTCTTCAGGCTCTGGAAGGTGATAACTGCCCTAGGCACCTGCCCAAATCGTCCCATACACCTTGCCATCTAGGGACTGACCACATCAGGGCACATTTCTCTGTAAACTCAATTCACCAACAACTCGCTTACTCTTATATCTGGATGAAATCAGGTTCCACATATCCAACGTCAAATAATAGGACCAAACAGCTTACATTGACAATACCTTGACATTTTTTTAGAAAGTGTGAAGTTAAATGCCAAAAACTTCATTAATCTTGGCTTGTGAAGGGGAAGTGGTCAGTAAAAAACTAATCACACTACGCATCATAAAAGCTCCATCACCCTATGCTAAAATGGTTTTATAAGATATAGAAAAAGAACTGACTTTCCCTCTGTCATGCACTGGGTTCACAGCAAACAGTCCAACTGTATCTTCACTGCCAAGTGTCCAAACTTTCATGGGAGGTCACTGTATCAACACTTAAAATTCGTAGTTCTGCAACAGCCCATAGAGAGATAGTCATGGAGACCATAAAACATTGAGAAGCCTACCAAAGGAAAGTGGTACATATTCCATTACCAAGTGTTATATTGAAAAATATAATGTGCAATAAAACATCCCTTCCTTCCTAAAGTTCCTCATATGTTTATACAAAGAATTGTGTGTAGGAGTTTGAGACATTGTCAAATTGCAAATTCCATTTCCAAATATTTATCTAATATGTTCTTCTCCAGTGATCTCGGAGTAACTCTTAAAATTGGGATTTAGTTTACATCTTTCATTTGCTTTGCATTATGCAGACAGATGCTGGAAAGTCAGTTACATGCCTTGCCTTGATGCATCATCCCAAGGGATATACAGGAGATTCATCCATCCTGCAAGATTCTCACAAAACCTAATTGATGCTTATTAAGTAATATGAAACCCAGTGGCCTGCATAAACATGATTAGACACATGATGTTGAACATCTTTCTACATAATCTCTTCATGTGAAAATTAATTCCTGCTAAAAAAACCTATCACCTGAGTCCCTTAAGAGTACAGTTTATTTTCTTTGTGTAATGTTTGCCTTTGGTTATTCCTATACTATTCCAATCACCGTTTTTATACAAAGCCATGATCATTTTTTGCCTTCTCCTTTCCCTTTGATTATCAGCCACTTTTAAAAGCTTTATCATCCTTAATTTCATATCTTAATAATTTTTTTTACTGAGCTCTCCACTACATTTGGACACTGTATCAACTTCAGAACATCTGCCATTCTCCCTCAGGCAGGATTGTAACTTCTTCTCCTGTCTTGTCTTAATCCTAGCTTCCCTACAGATTCAGAAATCGGAATTCCCTTTCTTCTCATTAATACTACAGACTCCCACTTCCAGGAGCAAAGAAGCAGCATGAACTTCTAGTTAGATCTCCAATCTGAATTTGAGAATATTGGCATAAATAGCATTCTAACTCTATGCCTGAAAAGAGTCAGTCCATCCCAAAAATTCCCCAGTATCTAATGAACCAGTGAGGCTCAATGTAACCCCATGTAATTCCCAATGTATCATTCTCAGGTTAAACTGAAGTCAAATTTGGTTCTCAGCTCTCTTTCTGATATCTTGAATTTAGCCAAGCTAAGCTGTTCTTGTCTGCTTTGATCAATAGCAATATTGAAGATATAGCAGGAAGAGAGCTGTTTAGCCAGGTGTTCCTTTGTAAAGGCTTCCTCTTTAGAGTGAGTCACAGCAGAGTACGGGGTTGGTACAGTGTGGCTGATAAAAAACCTGTGGTAAAATTAAAGGCTTTGTTTAGCTCATTATTGCAAAAAGTCTTGATTTCACATTCAATCCCACTTCCCTCAATTAAAAGAATGTTCTTAAAAGGCCTTTGGGTTTTTGCTTAGCTGGGTGCTTGAATAAAAAGACTAAACAGCATGTCAGAGAGATGTTAATGTGTGCCTTCATTCCTGTTTGTATATAGATGACCAAATTCATAGCACTTCAGTTTCGCTGAAACTTACTTCTGAATAAGTTTGCTAGATTTGCCATTTTCTAAAAATCACTTAATTAGGACAATTCAAAGAAAATGTCTTTTAGTTCTGCAAGCACATATAAAACATGTGCAAGCCCTATAGTACTTTTTGTTTCAACCAGCTGTTGGGCACAATCCAGAAGATGCAAAGGAATAGCCAGCCTGTTTTACAATCAGAACAGCCCACCCAACCCTAAAAAGGAGTCCCCCGTACTCAATTACCAGAATAAAAGAAGGGTATGTGAAAATCTATCTGAAAAAAACTTGTTGTGATTTCCAAAGAAATCCCATTATTAACATTTAATAGGTGAGAATTTCTGACAAAAAACTCAGAACAACATTGTTGGGCAGATTCTGAGTTACACAATTCAACAAAAGAAAGTAGCATAATGCTTGGCAAAAGCTTGTAGTCAAAATCTCAAGCCAAAATGTTCCACACATCCATGGAAGATTAAGGAAATGACCTAATAGGAAACTAAGATTTGTACCACCAAAGTACCTAGGCTTGGTGCTTAATGTAAGAGACTGATTTCCTTTCGCACTCAGTCTGGACAGTGATAAAAAGGGGCAACAAAAGCAGGTGAACGATAAGATACCACTACAGAGTGACAATACATAAAGAAAGCACAGCATTGCCCAGGGCTGCAGGGCATTTGCAAAAAGACCAGGGATGCTGTCATCCAGACTAATTTTATCGTTTCTTCTGTTCACTGAAAAAACATACTTAAAAGATGTCAGTCCTGAAAAATTCCATTATTCATTTCAAATGATGCGTATTGAATGATGCAGATGAAAAGCACATGTACAAATCTAGAACACCTTTTTCAATACTGCCTTACTCTTTCATTTTAATGCTGATGGTTTTCCAAATGTCCTCCGTCTTATCTACACACCCTTCTAGAAATAGTCTCTGCTCCAAATAGATTGCAATCAAAGAGTGCAACAAAAATTGAAGGAGAACCATTGATTGCTTTCAGATGATTACTTAGGCCAGATTAGCTACCTGACTCAGAAATCATAATGGTGTTTTGAGGAGCAATGCAGTCAGGAAAAGACCAATATTATAGCACAGGGCAAAACAAGAGCATCCCAGTCATGACAATGACAGACAAAGACTTTAGAGAAAGACAAGGACAAAACGAAATCTGATATCTATCAGATATCTATCAGAATGACAACAGAATAAAAAGGCAACAGAAGCTTAGTAGGTATGAAGACAACTGTCAAAGACCTTGAAGGAATGATGTTTAAACTACAGATAACAAAGAAACAAAAGGTAAACAGAAGAATTAAAAAAGACATTATCAACCTAACAGAGAAGACAGAAAATGTCAGTCCTCATTGTTTGAACAAGATTCATTGAAACGGAAAACCAGACATTAAGGCATTGCAAAACCAAGGTGAAAGTCAAAGAAGCCTCAAAATAAGAGCTATCACAAAAGTGGAAGTGTGGATAGACTATATGTGATAGAACTAAAATGACCATATTTCAGTGAATATTTACAAAGATAAACTCTAAAAGAAAAAAGTAACCTTTCTCATTTTGATAAATACAGTATTGCCTATCCAAACATGTTTGCACTGTTATCTGATAATATAAAAACACACATACATACTGAATTGACCATCAGCAAGTTTGATGTTTTAAAAAAACAAACAAGTCTGCATAGTATCAGTGCCCTAGATTTCAATAATAAAGACTAGAACAAAGTGTACAAGTGCAAATGCCAGGTTGTAATCATAAAACTGGAAAAAGCTCAAGTAATTATAACCATTTGACAATTTGGGGTTTCAAATTATCAGGACACATCTTTAGTGAAACACATGAAATTTTGTCACGTGTCGCACTTCCACATCATATTCTGAAACCAGAATTCTTCACTCCCTACTTTGGTTCTAAAATCTCTGTATGAAACATTCCCCTAGAGCCTGCAAAAGCACAAAAGCACTAATGTCATATATCCATATAAAAGAGTTAACAATTAACATCTACTTCAGCAGAAGTCAACACCACCGATCAAGCTGACATACACCTTCATATGCCCTTCCTGAGATCTGCTCTACCATCTTGCCACTTCTTTTCCTTCATTAGACAAGTAAATATGGAAGTTCCAGGTAGCCTGAATTGCACAGCTCTGAAATGAAAGGACTGCCTGCAGGACGAGGGGTAGAGAATGGGCAGAGAAGTCACACTCGGCGCCTTACCTTCCAATGAGCAGGAACTCCCCAAGCACTCCGAGGCGCCTCATGGCGATGAGCATCCCCCTCACTGTCATTCCCTCGCAGAAGCAAACCACCACTCTCGCCTTGGGTAACCTTTCTCGCAGCTTGCGGAGCAGGCGATCAAAGCTCTTTTCCCCAGCGTTGCTGTAGATCTTGTCAGAGTGAGCAATGCAGAGACCTTCTTGGGCAGCCAGCTCTTTGAAGGCTTCCATTCCACTTTCCCCGTAATTTCCTGTTAAAAAAAAAAAAAGTTCGTATTATATCATGGATTTAACTAATTAAGGGGTGTTGTAATGAGAAAGAGATAGTTTTCCTCAAAAAAAAATCAGCCAGCATTAGCAGAAGGAAGAACAAAAAACATCCACCAATGTGAACATACTCAGAGTTCAGTGGAGCAACAAGATATCCATGTGTCGGTAGCTCTTAACTGACCTGGAGACTGCAAGTTTCTTTTCTTACATTGATTTACCAGTGGATATTAAAGGCAAACAAGGGATAGACAGGTAGGAAAGGGGGCAAAGGCAGCTCAGACAGTAAGAATAATGTTTTATCAACATTTCTATGGCCAAAATCACAGTTGTGCTAGTCCAGGAAAACAGACACAGTAAAGAGAAAAAAGGATTTAATTCCAAGCCATTCTGTAGCATATGCAGCCCATGATCATAAAAGCGAATGGAACTTTCTCTTTTAGTGAATTTTTCTCTCAGCTAAGTTCTTCTAAGTAACTGCCCTTTTCTGAATTTAGCTGCATGGTTTTTTTCAGACACTGCGCTCCAGAGCTGATAACATTAGCAATGGTATGCAGAAGAGGATAAGGTTTAGACTTATTGCTGTGGCAGCCAAGGTTACTGATAAATTTTGCACATCCCATAAGCGAGAGGGATGTATTTGTAAGGAGGGGCGAACAGAACAGGTGACTAAAATTGACTGAGTATTCCATCCCATACATGTCATACACCCTACAAAAGTGGGAGACCACAAGGGTCTCGCTCTCTTTGACCGTGGCCAGCATCTGAAGAGGACCCTGCCTGTCGTCCCTGCGATCTGAGGCCTGGTTCCAGACCCTGCATCCCTGAAGCCAGTTCCGGTTTGCTGCGGAGTCCTGCCCAGGACTTCTGGGTGCCTGCCCTGCAGCTGCTGGAGCCATGCCAGCTCCGCCCACCGCGGGAGAGGGGAAAGGCTGCGCTACCCCGGGATATTCAAGACTGGTTTTGTATCTTTTGTATTATTTTCTCTATTCATTAGTAGCATTAGTAAAGCATTTTTAACTTTTCCAACTTGCAAGTCTCTCTCCCTTTTCCTCCTATTACCTTTCCTTACTGGGGAGGGTGGGGAGTTAACAGAGAGCACCTGCCACGGTTTATTGTCGCCCTGCAGTAAACAGTGACAAAGTTGGATGTAAATTTAACACGCACTGATCTGGTAGCATTTGGAAAGCCACTTACACTAATCTGACTGACCAGTGTTTGTGACAGTTAAAATTTAGGCTTGATGTTTCTCTTGGAATAGGAGACTTTCTATCTGTAAGAACTTCAGAAATAACTCTTCCTAATATAGAAATATCTGAACATTGTGGTCTAGACAATATCAAAGCTCATTCTCAAATTCCCTTCACTTTCCTATTCATGTATTTAGGAAGCCTAATCAACAGCTTTACAAAACTCAAAGTGCCTTCAGCTATGGAGACAGGTGAAATCTCAAGTTTTCTCTGAATATTTTGTGCCTGACATGAGCACAGCATTTATGATGAACATCAATCACACAAGAGAAGCAGATGGATTACAAAAAAACATCTATTAACAGTAACAAGAAATGGTTGAAAAAGAGAAGCATTAATTTTATGTTACTGACATCCATGATGTTTGCTTAATTTATCGAGGGAGTAACATCAGATATATACTGATCACTTCTAGACCTAGATCTTTTCAACCAGTGGGTGACTGAAGAGGTTCACCTTCTCCCTTTGCAGCAACAGTTTCAAATAGAAAGTTGCAAAGAGGAAGACTTCTTAATCAGCCTAACTTCTTAAAAAAAAAAAAAAATCACAACAACTCAAAAGCTGTAGCCACCAGAGAGAAAATTCAGCAAGGGGAAGTTCAGGCATTCTTTAACTTATAAATCCAGTAGAAATAAATGTGGTTTTCTGGGAATGTGTATCATTTGCTGCAGATCAGACACACTACAACAGTCATAGTCATGCTAGGATGCAGGCAAACCTGCCAGGTCTAGAGTCAAAATTCAAGTTCCCCAGCCTTTTGTACTGAACTGCTCTAGTTTCTCACAAATTTGCAGCACAACAGAATGGCCTCTTTTCCAGACTGTGACTTGATGCCAGAGACAGAAAGCAGGTCAGTCTGCTTTTTTGTCTGTGATCCAGACACACTCCAGAGTGCGAGCGATGCCACAGCCCTGCAGGGAAGGGGGGAAGGGAGAAGGAGCTGAGCCCTGCGGGAACACAGCACCAAGCTGCCCCTGTGAGGGCTCAGCCCTGCAGCCCCATCCCAGGACCCTGGATTTGGGTAAATGGTGTGGCCTCATATAGGGCTTCTCCTGTACAATCATAGAATCACTTTGGTTGGAAGAGACCCTTAGGATCATCAAGTCCAACCATAACCTAACTCTAGCACTAAACCATGTCCTAAGAACTTCATCTATACATCTTTTAAACACCTCCAGGGACTCAACCACTTCCCTGGGCAGCCTGTTCCAGTGCTTCACAACCCTTTCCTTGAAGAAATTTTTCCTAATATCCAATATGCCAAGAAGGAGACAGGTAGAAACATTTCCATATGTTTATAGGCCATAACATGCAGTCACCAGGGACGTGGGTCTAAGCAGTTTCATCTGTACTGGTTTTATGACTTGTCTGAGGTCCCAGCCTGAAGCAAGGTGGCCTCATTTCTGACTTGCCATTATCAAGCATCTTGTGCTTTGGAAGGAAATTAGTTTCTCAACTTCACTTAGAACTTTATGCAACACAGACTCATTTGAAACCAGTAGGATTAGTCTTAAAGTCTTACCTAAGGGGAGCCAGGAGACTAAGCTGAACATTCTTAGCTGTTTAGGCAATGCATATTAGAAAATAAATGCACTAGGTTTCCTACCTACATATTAAGGTGGGATGGGATTTTCTCACACGTTCAGTGCCGCACAAAATCTGCTGTGTAATTCAAGTTAATGATTTCAAGAAATGAAAACTTAAATCCACTTGGAATGATTTTTCCAAGCTTTAATTTTGGTGAAATAACCATTACCTCAAACATAGTGACACCTGTACTGACAGCACAACAGTCTACCAATATATAGGCTAAGAGGGAGTAAGACTGTTGCCTATAAATCCAATAAGGGTTATAAACAGCGCAGAAGGGGAAAACCTGATTAAGATCAAGAACAACATTGACACAAGATCAAAGAGGCAAAAAAACCAAGGCAGAAACAATCTGAAGCTAAAAGCAAAAGTTTTCTAACCCTTATTTGAAAGAAGTAGCAGAACAGATTTCCAACAGCAGCACAGAAAGAAATCTGATGTTGGAGTGGCGCTGGCTCAGCTCACAGGAGCATTATGTAACACAGATGTCTGCACCAGCCAGAGATGAGACGTGGTGGCCTGAGAGGTCCTCTCCAAGTCTGTTTGCTGTGCTCCCAAGGCAAGACAGCATGCTCCACACTTCCCCCCTCCGCGGGAAAGATCAGGAAGAAAACAAATGTATGTGAGATGTTAGATACACTGTTCAATGCACTCAACTAGCAGGGTAAGCATTATGTAAGAGTATGTATAGAATAGAAAACACTAATTAATTCTGTACAACAGCCAAGAACATATGTATCTGTACCAGCTCGCTGGGCACATCTGTTTCAATCCATACGCATGCAACAGCTGGGAGGGGAAATGTGTAATGGCAGAAATCTGCACAAGACAGTAGTCAGTGAAGAGTTAAAACAGGGCCATGCGCTGAGGGATACTTTTCCTTTGAAATAGACATTGAAGGAAAGATTCAATCCTATCTTCCACTGCCTTTTGCTATCAGAATCAGCTATGTTACCAGAGTCAGCTATGAAAAGCCAAGTATTTATTATCGTGAGGCTACAAACAACTGATTTTCTTCTGACTTTCACCCAAAACTGGATGAGTCACTAATATACTTTGAGTAACACAATATCTTGCTAACGTTTAATCATTTTTTTTCTTTTTTTTTTTTCAGCTCTGTTCAACTTGTACCGTGTTCAAAGAACCAAATATTTTCCTTGTATGCTTTAAGCAGACCCTGTACAGCAGTGCAAAGGTAAATTCTAACCCTATCATGGCTACAATTTTACTGAGAGGATTTTCATGACACTTCTCTCAGTGCCAAAGAGAGCTTTGCTTCACCAATGTATAAGGCCATTCCTGAGAGGGACCCACATATCTGAAGATGCTGGTGAGAGCTGCATGTAGTGGGAATTATTCTCATTCATGGCGTTCCACAAAATAAATATCTTAACAAAAACATTAAGAGACTGTAGTAAAAAATCAAAGACGTTATCTTGATCAACAGAAAATAGACAAAAAGAATGAAGTACCAAAAATTTAGCCTCATAAATTGCTCCTATGAGACAGTAAGTATTACTTTTGTGTCACAGCTACACTGGAAGTAACACCATTTGCTTGTATTAACACTTGAGCAGTATGGGGAGCAACACCCATGAGCTCCATCTAAAAAGTTTATACTCTTCTTTTTATTATAGCTGTTTGGCAAATTTACCCCTATTCTCTTTGTCAAGAGAACCATTTATTTTTCATTTATGAAATGGAGTGGAAATGTAGCCTCAGCAATGACAAGCTTATGAGAATCCTGGAGATTGTCTTCTTGAGGGATGCACAGAGTGCTTGTGTGTGTCTTCCCAAACCACATGACAGGAAGTGCTGTTTTCAGGGGGCTTGTAACTTATTTGTGGGGCAGCATAAGCAAATATGAACTGCTCCTGTTTGTGCTCCAGAGAGCATCCCCTTGAAATACAGGCTAGCACCTGTTAAAAACAAACAAACAAACAACAACAACAAAATTCAAACAAACAAAAAACCAAACAAACAAACAACCACACACACTTAAAGAGAAAGAAAACCAGAATTCTGAAAAGGAAGACCAAGTCTGTTCTCTCACTCTGCTCTCAGTGTCAATAGGAAATATCAACTACTTCTGTAGAGACCCCTTTAGGGACACACCTACAAAAACAACAAAAACCCACAGTAGGGGACAGTGCCTGGAATAATTCTCCAATGCACTTAAATAACAAAAGGCAGGGAGCAAAAAGGTACTGCGCCTAGGTGGGTCATGAGCGATACCTTCAGGTGTGGTCACTTATTCCTTGCCATTAGGGGCTTATTTGCTGCATTTATTCCTCTAAACAACACCGGTAACCACAGTTGAGACAAAAGTTGAAAACAAAAAAAACATATACCCTGCAAACACATAGCAAAGGAAGTGCACCAGCAAGATAACCACAAAATCTAGCTTCACTGCAAGGTACTAGAGAGGCAAGTCATATCACAGGAAGGTCCCTGTCCTTTCCTCTCTCAACATTATGATTTGTTTGTTCGCTTCTCCCAAGATTGTAGATACATTGCTGGAGGTATGAAATTTGTTTCAGTGTTCAGTATTGATTCACTATAAAACACCTCTTTTCCTCAGCTAATTAACTGCTTTTTGGCAGAGAGAAAATAAGAGGAGAACAAGAGCACTGCATGACATAACGGCACAGAATAACTACTCAAAAGCTTCTCTACTGCAGAGGCAGATTATTTGAGAAGAGTAGAACAAGGACATGATCTGATTATGAAGCTACTTCCTGATATGTTGCAATAACTGATTTTTAAAAACTAGTAGTAATATTAAATATGGCAGTAACTGTACAGTTGTGAAATACAAGTCTGAGGAGACTGGAAGGTTTTGGACAAGTTAGGGGAAAAAAAATAAAAATAAATTGTTTAAAAAAGGCAAAAAAGAGTGCCAGTTTTCCCTCCTGTAGCATTTTATGTTTCCCTGTGCCATGAGGGCATGTTTGAATAGAGTCGGTTAATAAGAAAATGATTGATTTATCTCATTTTAATGTATTTCTTATCAGTTGAACCATATTAAATAATCATGTACATACTCTTAGTCCATTGCAAGCTAAAATTAAAAAGTTTAACTATCAAATTTAAACTAGTATGTCAGTAACAGATTGGGAACACATACATAATCAGCTAATGAGTCTCAGATGACAAGCAGTCACTTTCTAAACTGTAATGATTCAACCACTTACATCCATTTGTCCACACCTTTGTTTGGGAGAGTTAAAAATAAAAGCCAAAGTCTACATTTCTTCCCCGAATGTAGCAGACTGGCAAAAACCTAAAAGTTGTAGAAATGGATCTGCCTATGTGTGTTATTTTGATATATCCCAAACATAAATACCACAGTGACAGAAAGCAGCTTCGTCAGCACAAGCCTTCCAGGACTATTAAACTGACATCATCCCTCCTCTACCAGACTTCTCTGCCACAATGCAAACAGCAAAGATCAGACACTTGAGAATCTATGATTCTATGACTTCCATGTTTCCCAAGAATATCTTTTTCAAGACTAAAATCACAGTGATGTCAGGAGAGGTTGCTTTTTACCAGTTATCGGTTATTCCAAATAGGATTTGTGTTTCATTTTTCTGTGAACTCTCTTCACTTAATGTTGACTTTGACAGCTAAAGCCATTTATCACAGATTCTTTTCAGAGCTCAGCTAGCTTTCTCAACACCATTTTCTTTCTTCACTTCATCTCATCTCAGGTGTTTTTAAGGGACAGCTTCAAAGCAGGTGAGTTAGGCTATCTGAGCACTTCACAAACCCTAAAGGACTGGCCACTTTAAAAAAAGAAAAATTCTGCATGGACAGGGACTCCAATTCTGATATCAGCCAGGCCAAAACAGTGGAGAAAATACCAAAAGAAAACACTTCACTAGACCTAAAATCCCAGTGTAACTGCAAAGCTTAAAAGGAAAACTCTACCTCTGATTTTATTGTAAGTAGTTTGCAGATAAACAAAGGAAGAAAATATAAGCTTTTTTACAAAGAATGCTGAAGTTGCTATTCTAATTTCTCCAAGTATAATGATATTAAAGAAGAGAGAAACAAGTCTTTCCAACATTGACCCCTAAGGACAGTTTAATACAGATTGAACATCACAGACACTCACTACAGGCATTCCTCTCCTGGAGACCAGCTGGATTGCCCACTGCTCCCTGCCGCTCAAATCAGGTCCAGGCACACAGCTCCTCAGTTCTAAAGCTGCTTAGAACCTACTATCACCTGTAGGTATCACAGACCCTCTTATCACCACCAGCTTGCCTCACAGGGCAACTCATGGCACTGTGGAAATCAGCATTTCCCTTACATTTTCCTGGTTATTTTTCTTTGGCAGTGCTAAAGAGATTTTGTGTTGAGTGGAGGCCTCACTGTCTTTTAATTATTGAGAAGACAACTCATTATTAGGAACTGAAATATCAGTGTACATGCTCTGTATTCTTTTAAAGTATCTTAGCAAATGTTTTTGGCTTCTCTACAGATTTCAAAGCAAGCGTTCTTTAGCCTGACAGAAGTCAGAAGGATGAGTTAAATGAATGGAGTAATCTTTGCCATACTACAGACCTCTGCCATCTGTGCTTACAGTTTATTTTCTTCAGAAATTAAGGTCCTTCTAGAAATACAAAAAGTGAGCTGTTGGGACCAGACTAGTCTTTTCATTTTCTAAAGTCAAGTAAAGCCAAGTACAAGGGAGAAAATTAAAACAGAAGATAAAAGCGTAGAGCTAGGAGATTGTTACAGCAGTAAATCAATTCAGTATTCCTAACATAATCCAGCTTCTCAGAGATGTGAGACTATTTCAGATAAGAAAATTTGCACAATTTTAGTAAATGCTAGGTTACAGTTTACCATGGTGATGTATTATCTCAGTAAAGAAAACTCAAACTTAAGTAAAACTCTGCTATTGGATACAGTGGTTACATTTAAGCCTTCATCCTGAGCAAGGCAGGAGCATCATATTGAGAAACTAGTTGATATTCTGGTCAGAAATACAAGCACAGGTGGAATCAGTCCTGAAGTAATGAAGGTATTTGTGTTAAATTGCACTTCCCTAATAAGAGAAATGACAAAATGTGGTCTTATGCCAATATTTTTTTCCTAAATGTATTCAAAGACTATACCCAGTGCTTATTTATTTTGTGTCTAACAAGGATCTTTAGAGGCTTATTTATATTCTAATGGAAGTATTTCAGGTCCAACCCTGGCTGATATATAGTACTTGTAACAAATTTACTCATGGAACTTTGTTTTTCTGTTCATGACTTATCAGTTAGTGGCTTCCAGTTTTCTTCAAAATGTATTTAAAATAATTTAGTGATGCCTAACATGAACTGTTGGTTAGTTCTGTTGATTAGCACTGGTTGAACAACAGGTCACAGGTATTTTCTGTTCCTTGATGAGACTGGAGAAAGTAAACCTAAGAACTAAGTTTCAACACTCTCCTATGAATAATATCTATTTTTTTTCAAATCTTGCGGTGAATATTATAGTTAGTAAAATCATTTACAAAAATAGTTATAAAAAGAATACCCAAAAGGGACATCAACATAGAACGATATTCACTTTTCTTTTTTTTTAATATGAGCGGACATTTAAAAAAGAAAGAATGAAGTGTATGCTCAGTTCTGCCCATATTTTGTCATTTACACATTTAGTTTAGCTCACGTTTCAAGCACCAGATTTAAAACACTAATGCCAACTTTGAGCAAAAAATCACACGCACATACCCTACTATGGGTGAAGGTTTGAACATAATTGAATTAATGGAAATTTTAAAACATATTTTTACTGCTTATCTGGTTTCTGAGCTTGAGGGCACACAGAGATCACAGTTTCTGACCTTTCCGCACAATTTTGAGAATTAAACATAGTTATTTTTGTTGTTGTGAACCTATCCAGTCTGATACTCACAAATCATATGTTTTTGTAGGCTGGGACTTAGAAGGCCAAACATCATAAGATACTCCATTAAAAGTCAGCAAGACTATGAACTCTTCCCAATAACCTACATTATCAATGATTTTAGGAGGTATCTGGAAAGTATGTTAGAAATTAAATTACTTTTTGAAGTGTATTTTCTACTCATTATCTTATTAAAGAGAAGTTAGCGCTTGGAACTGTTCCCATTGGAGTCTTTAATTTGAGTGGTTACACTATCAGACACTTATTAAATTTTAAGAGGGCCAAATGAACTATTAAATTTTATTCCTTACTGTCTACTGAAACACATAATTGAAACAAATATCCAAAAAGCTACTGACCTGAACTATAACTCCAGAGCTAAATGTTCATGGCCTTTAGGGCAATTTTGGCTTATCTATGATTTTTAGACACCAAAACTTTCTGTTTCTGTGAACCACAACTCTAGATGTGAATTATATCAGGTTTGGAATAATATCTAAGTAATAAACCTTAGTCTTCTGTCTAAAAAGTATACCTAATCATAGCTTATCCATCACCAGAGAAACCTTTCATCTAAATGGAATAAGCTTCTGGGTTTTCTTGCAAATGAGGAGTTAGATAGGCTTTTTGATGCATGCTTTATCAAATCCCTGGTTATTGTAATCTTATTATTCAGAAGAAAATTATACTATTTTGGACAGAATTATGTTTTAATTTAAACATGTTTAAGAAAGACAGTGGCTGCTTTGCTTTACATGTCCATTAAAGAATTTGATGAAAATAAATACAATTTCCTAATATTATCTAAACTGTCTACACTCACGGCCTACGTTTGATTTTGACTATTACAACCAATCATCTATAATCAATTATATTGGCACAACTGGAAGAAATGTGGAATAACATATTAAACAATTCTGCCTCTTGGACTGATACAAGAATGAAAGCCAGAAAGGTTTAGATGCTCAGTATAAAAGTTGAGATAAGAAACAAAAAGACATTTTTAACAATTTAAGAACAAGGCCTAGGAAAAGAGGACTGGAATGCATAAGCAAAAAAAAAAAAAAAAAAAAAAAAAAACTAAACAAAAGTGTTTCATTTTAACAGAATCGATATTTTCAAAAATATTTTACTTAACTTTATAAATATTTTTTCAGTAACAGTTCTGCAAACACCGTCACAGATGCTGACTTGAATATTCATAGTAATGCTTTAAAAGACTTAGAGCAGAGAAGTTAAATACCTAGCACAAGTGTTTTTAGGATTTGAGACTGACAGAAATAAATTGAAAAAAAAAAATCAAACCCCAGTTTCGAACAGTTCCCCAATGATAAAGTTGAGGTGAGATAGTCATGCCAGCATTTCCAATTGAGTTCATAACCTCAAGGATTAACACAATATAAATGTTTGAATTGATAGGTGAAACATTTGAAATACCTTTCCCCATAGGCTACTGTAGTATCTGCAGATTAAAAGGTGACTTCATGCTGAGAATCCAGGCAGAGCTAGTACAGGAAATGAATGTAAAAGCTGGATTACCACAAGCAAAGAACAAATTATTAGTTTAATTTTTGTAGCTCCCACAGAAGTAATATAAAAGAGTGAACTTTAGAAGGGCAGACTTGTGAGATAGGAAAAAAAAAAACCTGCCTAAATGCAAGTAGGACAAAGTGATAAGCCTGAAAACAAGAGATACCATAGAGCACTTAAGAACACTGCTTGTGAATTAAGAGCAAAATGAACAGTTCGTCTTCTCTCCTCTGAATTGCCATTAATCTACAGATGCATAACTTGGGACTGAGCATAGATAATGAGTTAGCCAAGCCCAAAAAGAACTAAACTGTTACAACTATCACAAAACTATTTCACAAAAGAGATAACGGCCATTATCTGGCCTCGGCAGCCGGGAGCAACCAGCTCCGTTGGCCAGTGCATTGCATTCTGACCAAGAAGGGCAGCAATTCTGTGTACGTATGGCTTTGCTAGGCTGCACCCAGCAACAACACTTGAACAGCCTGAAACCTCTTGCACCCACACCTGGGAGCATTCCCAGATCCTCTCCCAGGCTCTCTGGACCAACTGAGGGCGGCCTCAGGGGCAAGAGGCGCCCTGCAGCACCTGTAGGTGTGTGAAGAGGAACCCGTGTAGGGTTCTTCACACATCATGTGTCCTTGGGGAGATCTGTGCAACACTGCTATGCAGACCTGTAAAACAGCTTGTTGGAGGGGGAAACAGAAGTACCCTTTGCTGGGTTAAGAAACCAGACAATTCACAAAGAAAGACAAAAGGATATATTTTTTTCCCAGATATTGCAATTTTGTTTTCTCCATGCCCACAGCCCTTTGGCTTACAGGCAGCTCCTAAGGAATGACATCTGGGTGCTCCCAAGTTGCACAGTCATCTAGAAGGTCCTAAGCAACCTCCTGTTCCCAGCTCAAAATAATCTGAATCCAAGCACATCACCCCAGTGTGGCTTCAGCTGCTCAGTCCTCAAATGAACACTCCTGGAAAGAAGTGACCAGGGAAGGGAACAGCCCTCTGCTGAATGCCCAGTGGGTGGCTGCCAGCAGGGCAGCACCTTTGCCATGCTATTTCCTGTTTGTTGACATGGGAACTCAGGTAGAGAGGGAAAGCAGGGGAGAAGGAGTCACAGGGAGGTGGGTGACCCCAGGTGGCAGGTGGGAAATGAGAGGAGAAAGGCCAGGGCTGTGCATATATCAAGTGCATCCAAATACTGAGGGCAAGGCAGCTTTGCTTACACACTTTGCTGCAGACAAGCTCTCCAGGAACACTCATTAACCACTGTCAAAGCAGGCTATGAGATGGCCGACAGCAGGGCAGATTTGGGAGGTGCTTTGCTGGCAGCGTAGAAACAAGACTTTCAGCCCTGACAGCAGCCAAAGGGTGGCCATCGATGTGGCTGGCTCCAATCTCACAGCTGTGGGAGCCAGGAAAAGTCCATGTGCAGATGTGATCTCCTTGGCGAGAATGTTACAGGGGATGCCTCAGCCAGCTCCAGTGAGACAGGGTAGCCCCACATCTGCTGGAGTTTTTGATAAGGATATCCATCAAGAGTGTAGAGGAGCTATGGGACTTTTCAGGGTGTTCTATGTTTCTGCCTTGACTCAATCAATACGTGACTAAGTGAGTCCCTCTTGGTCTTTTGGCAGCGAGAGTGGTAGATCTGATCTGTGCACTAAAATACTCCATATATTTCTCTCCAGCAGCAGGATCTACTTTTGACAAAGGGAGTACAGCAGTTCAACAGATGTACTTCTGCAACTGGACGTATTAGAAAATCGGTCCCTAAAGTCCTGATTGGGTATCATGGGAGTATGATCCAAAAGCACAAGACACTGAAATTCCATATCAGCATTGTATAACCTAGCATCAGTAATGTGCCTCTGGTAAGAAGTAACATAATGTTCTGTGACAAGATGTTAGCAACATACAGTGAAAAGATACTGAATCTTTCAGACGTGTAGAATGTTTTCAGGCTAGATATCACCTGCTTCTTGTATCTAATCCAAACACGATCAAGTGAATTGGTGCTGATATCAAAACACATGTGGTATCCAAAAATAAACAAAATTTCAGTTTCTAATTGTACTGGACAATTTAATTTTTCTTTTTTTTTAGATGGGGTGAAATGTTCATTTTTTTTCTTTTCTGTATTGCCATCAAGCTTCAGAAGAAAAATTGGTAATAAGCATAGGTGTTAAATTGGCCAAGTGTTTAAAAAAACAAAATAAAACAGTGATGCTATTTATGGCAGCAAGCTCATAAAAGGCCCATAAAACTCTTAAATAGCTGGAGAGGAGGAATGGGTCTTCTTAGAGAAAAAAATCAGCAGTATAGAGATCACTGCAAATTTTGCATACCGCTGAGGTCTCACATAAACTCTTTCACTCTCCAACAAAGCATTTCTGACACTTAAGACCTGGTAGTCCTTTGTACGAGTCCCACATAATCTCTTCTCCATAGTAAGCAAGATATTTAAGTTAGAGCTGATGAATGTTAGTGTGGCACCAAGATTCGACCAAGAGAATATAGAAAACCTTGACACTTCCCATACTTTTGTTGAAAAAAGCTAGCAATTCTTCTTAAGACATAACTAAGAGATATACCAGTCACATACCCCTTTGGATGGCACTGATATGTCCCTTTTATTAATTCTCAATGTTTTCTTTCTTAGTACTATTTTTCTGTTTGTATATTCTGTTTGTATATTGAATATTCTGTTTGTATGATTAGCATGCACTTGCATATTTGAGAAGTTGATCATGATGCAGTGATCCTACAGGACACCCTTAAATAAATAAGATTTGCCTTAGAGAGGCTACATTAAAGAGCCCTCTCCTATTAGACCCTATGATTAGATCAGGTTAAACAAGTGGTATTTCTGTAAATATCTGTAAATTATGTGATTGTATACAGAAACAAACCCACAGCTGCTTGGAGCAGGGAAGTTGAGGGCACCTGTGAGTTGGCACTACATGACAGCAGAGATGCTCAGAGACCGGGCAAATCCCATTTATATGCACAGTGCAGAAAGTGTTTAGCTGTTTTATTATCAGCAGGATTTCTCTGTTCTAAAATGATACTATATTTTTCACCATCCATGTGTTCAATAAGTAGTGAACAGTGCTTTTATTAAAATATGGTCTGGATGCAAATTTTTCTCCATCTCCTTTGAAACTGTTTGGAGCCTCAGAAGGTAATATTGAAATTAGCCACTGCTCATTTCCTTTGATGCCACCAGGATCCAGCTCAAGACTTCCTGTTTGCACAGACAAAATATCAGTGGGGAAAGGCGGGATAAAAGACTGCTAGTGATAAATAAAACCATTCACAAACTGTTCTCACAGATTCCAGCATATTTCCTTTATGAATTCAGCTCCAACCCCTCTAGGATGCTTACCCAGAGGAATAAGGCAATCAGAAGCTCCCTCAAGTATGCAATATGTACAACTTCCATGAGCAATTCATTCAAAGCTGTAACTTTCCCATATGGACAGAGAGAGAAACGTGCCTGCCAGGGACTGTCTGGCCCTGACTTCATTCTGTTAATGCAATGGCCTCTCTTCCACTGTCACTGCAGCCCCACAGGAGGGGAGGGTGATTGTGGTTTTGCTGCATCTGGGAGGGTGAGTACAAATGCAAAAGGCTGCTCTTGAAATGTCAGCCTGATGACAGGAATTAGTGGCACAACTGTGAGCAACCTCATTCCTGCAACCTTTGGCAACAAATAACCTCAAAATCATGGACAGAATTTCTATGAACATACACATTTTTGGACACCTGTTAGACTTTTCTGTGGTCTGCTTCCTTCATAACAACAGCTAGCTTTTGTATTTTATGTGTACAAGGTTTTGTGTCTAAGATTAGTTTTATCCTTAAAAACATCTCCCACATTGCTATGGTATTTTCAAAGGAACTACAATCTTATCATATTCATCTGTCCAGGTTTTAATATAATCAGAAAAGCATATGGTTATGCATATTAACATATTATTGAGAAGGAGGCACTTTAGGCAGACCTCAATTTTCAACTTTAATAACTTGACTATTTATATGCTGTTGGAAAGCATGCAAAATGACACAGTGAAGGCCAAAATCTACTGTTTTGAGGATATGGATTTCAACAACTAAGTCAGGAGTTACATGCATACACAAGGGCAAAAACAAGCACTTATGGCTTATATTTTGACATTTAAAAAAATACTGTTGCAATTTGATGCAGAGAAAGGCCAAGAGATTAAAGTTATCTAAGTCTGGAGATTTTAATAAATATCAGCAACACTTGTCTTCTAACTTTTGCCTTTCTTGGTTCCAACATTCCTCTATATATTTTTTTGGGTGCTTGCTGTTTACACAGAGGCAAGGAGATCGTGATGCCAGGATGGCTACAGCAGTACAGAGGGGCCATGTTTAACAGAAAATAATGCATCATTGACCAGGCATGTTATAGGTTTTTGGGAGATTAGGAGGTAGACTGTTTATGTCTTCTGAGATAAATTGATTTTCAAAAACCTCGGTGTATGGAGTGGGAAAATGTAAGAGTTGTATTAAAAAAAAAAAGAAAAAAAAACCCACCACACCACCAACAACAACAAACACATCACCAGAAGTCATTACTGAACTCTGGAGGAACATCAAGTACACCTTACGGAACAGCCAAGGCAAGATTACCATGGAATAAGAAAAGACAAATGTCCCTGCAAGTAGCTTTTGGGTCTGCTAAAAGCCAGATGAAGTGAAAGATATCTCATTTTATTATTTTTTCCAACCCCTGAAAAGGCTTTATTTTGACTGATGACTATTTGTATAGTGTTTTTGCATAAGGATATCCATTTTTAGCTAAGTAGTTTGCCTGCCTCAATCTTAGGTCACACAGAATCACAGAATCACAGAATGTTAGAGATTGGAAGGGACCTCAAAAGATCATCTAGTCCAATCCCCCTGCCGGAGCAGGAACACCTAGATGAGGTTACACAGGAATGTGTCCAGGTGGGTTTTGAATGTCTCCAGAGAAGGAGACTCCACAACCTCCCTGGGCAGCCTGTTCCAGTGCTCTGTCACCCTCACTGAGAAGAAGTCTCTTCTCAAATTTAAGTGGAACCTCTTGTGTTCCAGTTTGCACCCATTACCCCTTGTCTTACTGTTGGTTGTCACCGAGAAGAGCCTGTCTCCATCCTCGTGACACCCACCCTTTATATATTTATAAACATGGATGAGGTCACCCCTCAGTCTCCTCTTCTTCAAGCTAAAGAGACCCAGCTCCCTCAGCCTTTCCTCATAAGGGAGATGCTCCACTCCCTTCATCATCTTCGTTGCCCTGCGCTGGACTCTCTCCAGCAGTTCCCTATCCTTCTTGAACTGGGGGGCCCAGAACTGGACACAATATTCCAGATGAGGTCTCACCAGGGCAGAGTAGAGGGGAAGGAGAACCTCTCTCGACCTACTAACCACTCCTCTTCTAATACACCCCAGGATGCCATTGGCCTTCTTGGCCACAAGGGCACAGTGCTGGCTCATGGTCATCCTGCTGTCCACCAGGACCCCCAGGTCCCTTTCCCCTACACTGCTCTCTAATAGGTCATTCCCCAACCTATACTCGAACCTGGGGTTGTTCGTGCCCAGATGTGAGACTCTACAATTTCTCTTGTTATATTTCATTAATTTTTTCCCCACCCAACTCTCCAGCCTGTCCAGATCTCACTGGATGGCAGCACAGCCTTCTGGCGTGTCAGCCATTCCTTCCAGTTTGGTATCATCAGCAAACTTGCTGATAGTACACTCAATTCCCTCATCCAAGTTGTTGATGAATATATTGAATAATACTGGTCCCAGTACTGACCCTTGAGGCACTCCACTAGATACAGGCCTCCAAACAGACTCCGCCCCACTGACCACAACTCTCTGGCTTCTTTCCTTCAGCCAGTTTGCGGTCCACCTCACTACCTGATCGTCCAGACCACACTTCCTCAGTTTAGCTGCGAGGATGCTGTGGGAGACAGTGTCAAATGCTTTGCTGAAGTCAAGGTAGACCACATCCACTGCTCTGCCATCATCAATCCACCTTGTTATATCTTCATAAAAGGCTATGAGGTTGGTCAAGCACGACTTCCCCTTGGTGAAGCCATGCTGACTGCCCCTAATGACCCTCTTATCCTTGATATGCCTTAAAATGGCACCAAGGATAAGATGTTCCATCACTTTCCCAGGGATGAGGGTGAGACTGACCAGTCTATAGTTACCCGAGTCCTCCTTCTTGCCCTTTTTGAAGACCAGAGAGACATTTGCTTTCCTCCAGTCCTCAGGCACCTCTCTCATCATTGTTTTTTGAGAGATTCCAAGCTCTTAATAAATTAAAATCAAATTTTTAAATGGAATCCCTTTTTTAAAAGTGTGATATTATCTGGACTGAATTTTTATTGATTTTATTTTTTAAAAAGTAGAGGCTCAAGCAAATGACTGCTGAAAAAAAACGAGGGTTGCAGGCTCATACAGTGCCTCTGAGAATTTTAGCAATATAGAATGGCAATATTTCCAAATTGTCATATTGCATCTTCCTTAGCTTACAAAGAAGGCATAACAAATCAATAAGACACGCTTAAAACAAAATGAAGACATTAGAAGGAAACAAAATGGGATCTGATAAAAAATGTAGATCACTAGACTCTGCGAGAGGTAAATTTAACTTCTTATTTAAAGATAGTATTTTTAAGACACTGTCTGACAGTTTACGGCAATTATTAAGAAAAAGGAAAAATAGGCAAACCGTTTATTTACTGAATTAATATACAGGAACCTTCTGAAATAATTTATTGAATAGTGCTCTGTAGCCAAAGGAACTGTATCTGATGATTCTTTTTGTCCTTGTCATTCTCTCTGAGATTATTCATTCATTCAGTTGTGGGCAAAGAAAATACATTCAGAAAGACAACTGAGGAGCCAAGTTCTCAATGGCACTGGGATCATGTTTGGTGACATACTGCTAATACATCTGCCCAGGGATAATCACCTTCTTCCTGAAGGCATTCAGTGGCCTCTTCGCTAGTGGAGTGGCTTTGTAGCTTTTTGCCCTATACTACTTGCTAAAAGTAGTTGTGGTTGATGCTTTCCTTGGAATCACTTGCACTCAGTGAGTGTTAGAGAAGCACCATCATAATGTCTAAAGAAAAGCTCAGGAACAGCAGGACCTTTATCAGAACTTAAATCCTGTTGTGTTGAGTTTCACTTGGTACTTCTCAGCTGCAGATTAGAGTCTATCTCAATATCCAATAAACAAACATCATGACTAGTAATTATATCTGAAATATGTTGCTGAAATACCTCCGAAATATCTTGTTGGAACATGACTGCCAGCCTTGCTTTCAACTCTGCAACCCAAAGACAGCTGTAACTGATGCTTTGTGAGAAGTAACTTGCAAGACTTCCCCCACATAGCATGCCATCTTCTGTTAAATCTCATCAACAGTTATGATGAAATGTTTGCATTTCCAATGAATAAAATCCACCTTGAGACAGAAAAGGCTGTTAACAAAGTCATGCTCACAAATGTCACCTCACACCTTGCCTGGGAAAAGAGATTAGGTGCTACATCTTTCCTTGGCAATGTTAATCAGATTAATTACTTAGTTTTGCTTACAGTCCAAGAAGCTAATGGTTTTTCTATTTTTGTAGGTAGATATTTGCCTAGAACAAAAAGTATTGATGGTCAAAGATAAATCAATTTAAGACAAAAAAAGTCCAGATCTGAATTATCTATTTCACTGACATCATAGTTATAGAGAAAAAAAATAATGAATTAAAACATCACTTCCTGAATTGCATCCACTTTATCCACATTTTGTTATAGGTGTCAACTCTGTCAGAGTATCATCTGTCAAAACGAATTAGTGGAAAATTCATTCCTTCACTTTTAATGAAGAAAAAGATTGTAGTGTAATTTCAATTTTCCTTCATCCTCTTGTTAGCACTTGATAAATGCTCCCTCACAAGCACTACTGCTCTTCTGACATGATGCCTGCACTCTAATCTTGCAAATCTACAGAAAGTCAAAGGCAGAAAGATTTCTGGTTTTCTTAACATTTCTTGAGATCTCTGCCAGCTATTTTAGTCTTGACAACTTAATTTGAGTGGATTAGTTGTTTTTCTCTCCCCTCCTAAATAATGTTTTATTTTGACTGGATATGGATATTAGCAGAGATTAATGAACACAAAAAAATATGTCAATGAAAAACATCCAAAGCATTTCTGTATGTTCATGTATGTATATATACAACAAGAGGTGGATGAACTATTTTGTTTCTAACTTACAGGGTGCTGTGAAAAAAAATGATTTAATTGTAAATGACCATTTTTCTTCTTTTTCTTGCAGAGTTGAGATCTGTCATAATGCTACACTCATAACAGACACTTCTTGTGATATATCTGCTGTACTTACTATCCTTGAGAAGCAAAATATGATTTTCTTCAATGCGAAAACCAACTGCAGGCACAACTAAAGGCACAACAATGACTCAAGTGGCCCAAATGTTCGCTGGGCAACCTGTTTGGGCAACACCATCAGAGATTTGCCATCTGAACATGCACAGCAACAGCCATCTGCTAAGCAGGGAGCTCTGTAACTGGAGCTGACTCAAAGTTTGTTGAATACATGAGCAAAACAGAGGCCCTGGGATGCGGGGCTGGGTGAAAGCTCTGGAGCAGCAGGCCGGTCGCTCCTGGCAGCTCCCAAGATGTGGAGGCTGGGAGCCCTGATCACCACGCTTGGGAGCTGTCACTCCCCCAGCAGCAGCAGCTACTGTCTCACATGTCATCTCTTGCCCTTAGTGACACCAACCAGCCCTTCCTGCCAGACTAGGCACAGGGAAACTGGGGAGCAGAGCTGGGCCTTCCTCAGCCTCTCCCAGTAAGCCCACCCAGCCATGCTCTTTTCTTAGATCTGAACTGGCCTTCCTGTCTTGGAAAAAAAGGAAATTATCCCATTTGGCTACAGTTGGTAGTATGGCAGTCCAAAAGATAACAGAGAAACATTAGAAGCTGGAAAGTACAGAAAAGGAAAGAAAGAAAAGGATACAGATAAAGGACAATGATGATGGGGCAGTGCTAGAAGGGACTCTGCAGAATGGGAAGAAGCATTTAAGAAGTTTTTGTTCTGTATTTTGGGAAAAAGACAGATAATGTATACATACCAGAAGATGATGATGGTGTTGATGGTGATGAAGAATGGCAATTTCCCTTCCCAACTCAGAAGGAAATCAAGTGGCAGTTCCGAAAGGCAGGCATTTCAAAATGGATGTGTTCAGATAACTTCTGACAGAAGCTGCTGATGAGCTCTCTGAACTACCAGAAATTATTTTCGATAGATGTCAGAACTCGTAAAGTGCCAGAGGACTGCAACAAAGGCAGTATTGGGCAATATTTTAAAAGGATGAGTGAGTTAACCTGAGTAATTACAGATCTGTCAGCCTGACATCCATTCTGGACAAAATAACTCACAAGCTGTCATGGAACTTGAGTAGGAAAAAAGTTAAGAGAGTGAGGCAATATAAAAGGTGCCAATTGTTATGTATATGTGGAAACTATGTCTTTCAAATGCAGTAATCCAAAATATCTTTCATCAAAGGATTTACAAGCTTCATTATTAAAAATAATAATGTCAATGCAATACGGTTAGTTTTCCACAGGTCATCTACCTTTATTTTGGATGGCATTTTGGCTGTGAACCTGGAATGATAAGAATCAGTGTTGCATACATAAAATAGATTAAAATCTGGTGGGTAGGTGTCAACATATACTTGCAGTGAGTGAACACTCATTGAATGAGTGTCTCTTTATTGTGTCCCATAAGGTTCTTTTCATAGATTTTACTAGTTAACATTAATCAGTGACCTGGAAAAAAAAATACAAAAGCGTTACCAATAACATTTGCAAATGACAGAAAGACTGGGAGACAAGTTACTAATGCAGCATGATCTAGATAATTCAGTAAACTGGGCATAGACAAAGAAATATGCAGCTAAATACACACATTAATTTAAAATCTCAGGAAATAAAAATGCTGCACATACAGGAACTTGTACTCCATCATGGGATGCAATCACTAGCTTAGGGGTTATAATAGAGAGCCACTGAACGTAATGATGTGCTTACAAAAATAATATAATTAGGTTTCAGTTACATAAATAAGTGTTATACTGTAGTAACAGAGAGAGAACATATTACCTTAATTCTATTCTATTTCACAGCATTATGACTGCTTCTGCAGTAATATCCAGCACTACAAGATATTGGAAAACTGGTGGAGTTTCAATGAGTATCCATCAAGATTATGAAAGACAGGGAGATGTTACTTAAAGTGATCTTTCCGAGGGCTCAATCTCCTTCTTGGATCAAAAAAAGAACCTTCAAAGCAAGAACCAAAATAAAAGCATTAAGCAGCTTTTAATTGTAGAAGGAATTAAATTCTAAAACAACATTCCAAGAGAACTATTGATATTAAGGAATTTACCAGGCTGGATTTTAAAATGGATAAAGTGTACACAGACAATTATACAGTGTGGGGAGTCCATGAATAAGATGCTTGAAGAATGATGTGATTTTGAGTTGGACTGTTTCTTCAGAAACCTCTGCTCGTGCTGCACCAAAGCTAGACTTCTGCCTCTAGTCTGCATTCCTAAAATACGGTTCCTATTTCAAAACAGTTGAAGTTCTCATATACTCACAAGCTTCTAGAACGCTTGGAAATATCTTTAAAATGAAGAAACTTTCAAACTTAGGTGTAGAAAATGTCATTTGTCTGTAACATGTCCCTATAACTTGTCAGCACAGTGGTCACGCAGACATCCAGGCTACTTAAGCACGAAGCATCCAACCTGGGAACTGTCCATTAGAGTGCTCTATGCTGTAAATCTAGATTAAATAATATTACACTTTGAAGTACTTGACTAGCTACAAGTTGAAACTAATGCTATTAACTCTAATGTGCTAAGTTGTGATAGCTTCAGTATGTTGGCATTACAAACTCAACAAGGCCTCTGCAGACATAAAAGTTCAAGTCAAGCAGTACAGCATTCAGAGCACTCATCAGACAAGTGGGCAATACGATTTCAATTTTGACACGAGAGAATAAGAAAATACATCTTTCACATGGAAGAGTGACTGAATCACTGAAATATGGTATTTCTTCAGCTGGACTCTACTGGGTCTGGCTGGGATGGAGTTAACTTTCTTCACAGCAACCTGTACAAGGCTGTGCTTCTGATTTGTTACTAAAACAGTGCTGCTAACACACCAGTGTTTCGGCTATTGCTGAAGCATGCTCACACAGCACCAAGGCTTTCTCTTTTTCCCATTCTGCCCCCTTGTCCCCCATAGTAAGTAGGCTAGGGACAGGCAAGAAACTAGATGCAGACACAACCAGGATGGCTGACCCAAACTGGCCAGGCGGTTACTTCATATTATATGACAATGTGCTCACTCATAAAAACTGAGGTAGAAAGGGGTTTTGGGCTTCCAAGGGGGTCATTGTTTGGAGATCAGCTGGATGTAGGTCTGCCTGTCAGATGTGGTGAGCAATTTCCTTTCTTTCACTTCTGTATTTTTCCCCCTTCCTGCATCTATTAAGCTCTCTTTATCTTGACACACAAGTTTTCTCATTCTCATTCTTCCTATTTTCTCTTCTCATCCCAACAGTGCAGTGGGAAGGAGTGAGTGAGTGACTGTGTGGGTGGTTGGCTGCTGGCCAGGGTCAACCCACCACTTGGAATAATCAACATGTAGAAAGTTCTTCCAAAATATAGCAGTGTAACTTTTGACAGTAATGCTTCACAAAATGGTATTCCCATCTTCTCGGAAGAAAATTTGATCTGGACTCTCTTCCAGTCAGTGTGATCAGTGAGATAACATGTAAAGTAAGAACCAACATCATGTTTCCCTCCTTGGCTCTTACTAAGAGTACCCCAGAATAAAACATTGTTTTAATGTTGAGATAATTTATTTTCAGTTGTCCAAAGCACTTTTGTCCATAATAAATACATTAATTAATCACTTATCTCTACAGCTGAGCTGTAGCAAATCACCATTTCAAGGTGAGTTAGCATTAAGGTAAAACATCCCCGTTTTTTTGAGTTTTCTTCATGTAATTGTGAAACACATTTGGATCTCTCTTGTCTACTGGATCTAATCCTAATTAGCAGTGAAGCAGAAATCTGATGCATGCAGAACTTAAATGCTCTGAATAAAATCAAAGTTGCAGAAATTACGAGTAAAACATCTGTGCTTGCAGGTGTACATCACTCCCACTCTCTTGCTTGCTAAAATATTGTTTGTCCTTGCCTATTTGTGCTCCTGATTAGAGTATGGAGAACATCCTTTTCCTTTTATTCTAAATAACAATGGCCTTTGTCACCACAAAGATAATTAGTAGTAGCATAAAGCAAAGTTTCCCTGAGACTGAAATTCAAATGTACATTACCATGAAGCAATTCTTTATAAAGACTACACTTTTAGAATGTATTCCTGAAATATTTCCACATAAAAATGAGGCAAACTGATAAAATATTGTTTCTATTAGTAAGACGTACAGGCTTTCCCTCAGCTTCCCTGTTTTATAAGCCTCTTTCCTCATGTAGATATACATTTTCCTTGTATGTATGTGTATTTGCATTGAAATTGTGTAATAATTATACCCAAAACCTCTTCCAATAGAAATCAGTGACAAATCTTCCATTGAAATCAATGGAATTGGGTTGAAAGTGAATTCTATTTTTAGATTAAAATAACTTACAACAATAAAAAGCTAATTATGACCTAATTGTAATGACTACAAAGCCTTTTTTCAAATTCTTTGCCTGTCTGAAAACTAAGCTTGCAGATCAGCTCAGACAGGTTTATTTTTTTTAATCTAAAGAATACAGATTTCCAAGTGATTGAGGGCATGATTGTCACTTCTGTATGCTCCAGAGGTGCTTATATGTGTTTGCTCAAATTACCAAAATATGGTGGCTTATAGTAAAAACATGAAAAGGACAGTACTCAAGAAGAAAGATCTGGAAATAAGTGTGTGCTTTTCCAGAAGGCAATACCTTCTAAAAATCATAAATATTCAATTGAGCTTTATAGAAACGGTTTTAGGTATTAATATAGATTCTGAGATACAGGCCTGAGAGAAGAAGCTGTAGTAAAAACCAGGAGAACTTAGTACAGGAAGGTACAGGCTCTCATTTTTAGGGGATGGGATGATGAGATGCAGAGTTAGAGACAGTTAGAAGATTCCTATAGAATGCTTCCTCCTTTGGAAGGTGCTTATTCAGTGAAATCAAATCATTCTACAAGAATCTCTTCAACGAATCTCTCCCCAAAACAAGGTAACCCACTGCTGTTCCATGGCAGCTTCCAGTCAGTCACCTTGGGTGTTCTGCTGGGTACACAATGAAATCTCCCTATTGAGCAATGAAGCACATAGTGCTCATTCTGAATATGAGCTGTAATTTGTAATTAAAAAAAAAAAGTTCACAAAAAATGTGTATTCTGTAATTTAAGTTAGTATTTGTTAGAGGATAGGCAATTTAAGATAGCTTCCTTGGAAGTCAAGGAAGTTTGAAGTTTGTACTGATATAAGGAAACTGGTAACATCAAAAAGCCAGTAGCCTTTTACAAGTTTTTGTGTGGTGGAGACACAGAAATAGTTCCTTTCTTTTTCTGCTCTGTGTGTTATTTTCTTGCATGTATTATGATAATATTGCTGTCTGAGCTTGTGAATTATAGCACACACAAATCAGCACTCTAAAAGCATTCATTAAAAAAGGAGAGGAAAAAAATTACAGATGACTTCATTACACCCTGGTGTAATCCAGTTTCTAGCAAATGGGTAATAAAAGCAAAACAAATAAAATACATTAAAATAAATCCTAATTCTTACCTGGGCAAATACAATGAATTTTCAGCACTCAGCTGCCTACTTACCTTGATCTTCTGTTTACAAAATTAGAAAAGATAGCCAAGCTAACCAGTTATTTCAGCATTCCACTTTAATTTAAGAAAGACAAGATGGCGGCAACTAACTTCTACCTGTCTCTTCAAAGCAGCACATCCAAAATCCTGCCCTTTTTCCCCAGTGGGCTGTAGCCTTTCTTTAGTCAATGCACTCATCAGTTTTCTTAATCCTCTGATATGCACAGTTCTAAGGTTGTTTTGTTTCCCCCTAACCTAACCCACTACACATACCTTCACAAGGCTTATAAATGTTAGTTTCATCAGTAGAAAGCCTGTATTTAATGTGAGATAAGCACATCGTGCCTAATCTTGTACAGCACTAGACACTGCTGTGATGTCAGTGATCTCCAGAAACTGTGTCCTGTAAGTCTGTGGTTAATTCTTGTCCTCCATAATTCAAGTGCTTAAAGTTAAGCTACTGTTCACACCCCTTTGGGGATCAAGCAAGAGTATTCTGCACCTTAAAGGATCTTTCCATAGAGTCAGATGTATGGCTAAATTTCGGTCAGTAGCTTCCATCGACTGCATTAAAGTCACATCATAGTTCTGAATGTAAATACAGATGTATTGCCAGAATCTTAAAGAGCATTTTATTATTCATGTGTCCTCAGGATATGAACTATAAAAAGCAGTGATGTGACTTTGGGTATTTGTGGTACCAGCACATTTCTGCTTCAGATTTCACAGGCAACACCACAGCTATGACAAAAGTGGAATACGTTATTTCGCATATATTTGGACTCAGTAGAAAAGGCACAAGTAGGTGTGACAAGGACAATGAGTTTTCAAACATGACTATACTCTAAATTGCCTTGTAAGAGGACATTAAGATGTTCATTGCATGAATGGATAACATCTATAACATGCTCATTGTGTTCTGAAACAACCAGAAAATATCAATGCCCGTATTTTCTCTGTTAAAATTAAAACACACGTTCACAAAATTCACCACTGAATTCCTTTCTAGAAAAAATGTGGGATCAAAATGTTAATTATCCTAGCTACCAACTTCTTGGTTTTTTCCACAGTGTTTTTTCCATTTGTTTTTGTTTGTTGTTTTTTGGTGTTTGGTTTAGTTTGTTGGTTTTTGGTTGGTTTCTTTTGCATAGGCTGTCAGATGAATTACATCATTTTAGGTACAAAACAGTATTCTAGTTAATGAGGCCATAGAAAAATGTCACTGTGTCCTTTTAGAAAACTTGCTGTTTTCTTCAGTCACAGGGGCCAACATTTATGTTACCAGTAAGAGAATAAGCGCAGTATAAAATTCACATGAAACCAAAAACTTCCCCCAAGCAAACAAAAATAGTGGGAACTAAAGGGCTCTGTAATCTGACAGTAAAATGCATGACAAGCACCAGCTGCTGGAAAGGGAACAAATATTGACTTAATATAATGCACGTAAACTGTAACTATGGACTGAATTTGACTGAGGATTTTTTCACCCTGAGTTTCTCTTCCTCTGCAATCCATATCAACAGGTCAGGATACTTCGAATTTTCCAAGGCAGCTGAGCAGCTGAGTGAACACATGAATGTTAAGCTACTCTTTAAATTAAACTTTTTTCCTGCCTGCTTACATAATCAAAACTATCCATAAATGAATAAGATTTAATGCCAGAAAGAACCATCAGCTCTTCACATCCTACCACCTGCACAACACCAGCCCACACATGGACTCCAGATCCCACTGTGCTGTGTCCAGTGAGTTGCATTTCAAATAAAACTGCTCTGGAACAACTGCAGCAAAGTTTGATTAGACAACATCAGAAGTCTGAAAATGTATCACTTTCCTCAGCCATTTGTCCCAGTGGTTAGTCACTGTCAAAAGCAAAACTGTTTGTCTTTTTTCTAATTGGAACTTGTTGGCTTACCAGAAGTTGGCACTTGTTATGCATTTAGCCATTAGGATGCAGAGCCCTGTGGTTCCTACTGGTTTTATTTGCTTGGAGGAAATGAAACTTTTTGATAACTCAAGCTGTATCTCTTTTTGACAAACCAGATAGACTAAGCTTGTTTAGATTCCTGCTACAAGGCATTTTTTTTTCAACCCTCAAATTGTCTGGAGTTTTATCCCCCTCTCTTTTCAATATTTTACCTTTCTTTTTAAAAAGTTGACAACAGAACTGAACAAAGAATAGCAAAATTAATACTAATAATTCTTAGGTTGACGTAAAGTTCCCAGTCTCTCAAGCATGATGTTAGCCTTTTGTATTCTAGGTTGGGTTTTCTTTTTTTGACGCAGCTTCTCTGTAACCACATAGTATATTTAGGATTTCTTTCAGGGATCACAATTCTTCTATCTAAGTTGCGCATGTGCTTTATTCCTGTATTTATGGTTGGCATTTGCCTGTATTAGCACACATTTTCTTAGACTGGGCCTAGCTTACCAAGAGATCTGAATCTTCCCTTTTCTCCCCATTAATAGCCATTTCACAAATCTGCATATCTTGTCAGCAGTTATTCTATGTATATCGTTGATGAAGACAGTGAGGCATTAGACCCATTGTCAAGCTCTGTGCAATGCGGTAGACATTGTCTCATTTGATGGTTACTCTTTACTTGCTGAGGTCTGAGTGATGAGTTATAATGTATGTGACACCTGTTTTCCTGACACTGCACAGTGCTTTTTTAATAAAAATATCCTATAATACTAACTCAGTGCCTTACAGAAATCCAAGATATTTCAGCCACACTCTTGTCTGTAGCTACCAAATTTGCACTTTCATCAGGGAATAAAATCAGGTTTGTTTGAGAAGACCTATTTTCCCTAGAGTCACTCTGATTGGTTTTTATTTAATTACAATTCTTTGTCAGCTGAATCCTGAATCATCATCTTATTATTTTTCTGGGGATTGCTGTCTTGGTAGCCAGAGCTGTCTGGCATAGCTCATTTGTCTTTTGTGTTTGGATTTTTGGCATAGCTCAATACTGTCCATTTTTCATAATATATTGAAATCAACATTCATTGCCTCACTCAACTTCATAACATCAGCTTTGTACATTACTGTCCTCATGCTGCAGACTCAGACTTTCAGTACATACAGCCCTATCCTTCATTTTTTGCAGGATGGCAACAGTGGAGGCATGGTTATGGGCATGTGTTTAACAGAATATTGGGCATTTCTTTCTGAGGTCAGTGACAAATCCAGAAGGAACTTCTGGAAAATCTTCCTGACATTCTTATAACTTCACCTGCAGGTGGGCACTGTATGGGAGGGAGAAGAAATTCAGGCTCTGGGTGACTGGCACTGGCACCATGTCACTTAGTATGCACAGACTGAGTTGTAGGATGTTTGAGTCCTGGTCAAAGTTGACCGTGGACAAAGAATGGTTTGAGTCGGGCACGTGTCCACATGCAAGAGGAAGGCTAAGCCTATTTACGAGGGAATGCAGTGACACCTGAGGACCATAACTGTGCTGCCTTGTGGGGAAAGAAACAAGAAAGGGCTAAGTGATATCCAGGCTGTTGAAGCTGCTGCCTGGCTCATTCCCACTTCTCAAAATCTTGAACATTTTTATTCCAGCAGAATGACTGTCCCAGCTCAGCACTTATCTTCATATAGCTATAAAGTTTTTAATCTGATCCTGGACATGAGTTTATCCTTCCAAGAAAATATGGCCTGACATTCTCCAAGAGCATGTTGTCAGCCCACTGCTGTAATCCATTCTTAACAGCTCAGTAGGAGTGGATTTTAACTTTCCAGTCTCTCAAATCATCCTATCAGTTTCAGCAATGCTGATAATATAGCATTCCTTCACAGCACTGTCAATATTCGGTTTCACATATTTGCTGCTCAGGCAAGAGACTGGGATTTACGCATGTGGAGCTTGCAGTCAGAGAAATACAATCTCACAAGGAGGATCACCATCTTTCAATATCCAGCACGAGGGTCTACATGCCAAATTACCATTTGCTAAAGCTTCTCCACAGCACCATGCGGGTAAGAAAGGCTTATACAAATAAGCATAAAAGGTTTTCTCACGTCCTGACAATTAATTCCAAATTTATCTTTTATATTCTACTCCACAGAGGAAGAAACATTCAACGTTCGATGGATCCTGGCCAGATGTTTTAAGAAAGTATTTATGAACACTTGTTCAGATTTCAAATAGCTGTCACTTGAGCAATATTCATGCCTGGTTCTTATTGCTGTTTGCCAGGATGAATTTGTGTGAATAAATGTTTGGGGAATTACTGTTTGTACAAATCCATCTGTATCCACAGCTGAATAAGGATGAAAGGTGCTGGTCAAACAACTGCAAATTGTGATTGCATTTAAGAAAATGAAAGTTTGCTCCTCAAACAATTTGCAAAGAGAAACAAGAGTTAAATTCACGGGGGAGTTTGTATTGGAAGAAGTGAACTAGATTCAGCCTTCTTCTAGTTGGAAGGAAAAAAAAAATGTATATGAATATCTTCTAACGTATGCAAATCCAACAAACACAGTTAGCCTTCACACAGTTTTACACTACTTACATTACTTACAATTAACTATGAGGTTCCATCTGCGGCATTCACAAGCTCTGTGGATTTTTAGTGCTTTCCAAAGGATGTCGGCTCCGTAACTCAAAAAAATAACATCTGATAGCCATGCTGAGCCCCGCTCAGGGTCCATTGGACTCACCAACTAACTTCAATGAGCGTTGGATCAGGCATCTTACAGCTATACCTGCTCTCTGCACCAGCACAGGACAATGACCTTCTCTGCTTTGTCTACCAGAACTGCCAAATGCCTATCCTTACAACATTTCTATGAGATTTCAAAGGGGCTTGTAAATCACTGCTGGCTGTTAATAAAATTCAAATATACTTTAAGAAATGCATTTGTTTAAAAACATTCAGGAGCAAATACAAATGGAAACTGTTCAAATGGAGGACCATGGCATTGTATAACAAACAATATGACTTTTCAGTGAAATGAAATATCTGTTACGCTGGTTTTTGATAGACACGAGCCATCTCAATAGCGGCGTGTCACAAAAGAAAAGTACAGCTTGTGATGCACAGTACTTTTCATTAAAAAGCATCCCACATGTCACAAAACACTTTTAACACACCCTGGCTCTGTATGTGGTACTGCCAGACTGTAGTTAGATAATGGAAAATGAAAGCAAATCTTACATACTGTGCATTGATTTGTTTTTCATGTGTGTTACTCATCTGCTCATTGAACTCACAAAAGAAGAAGCAACTCCAGATTTAGCCTTGAGCAGTATACAAGGCCTTATTGAGACCTAACTATCAAAAAAATAGTCTGTAATTGTAACTGTACCTCAGTCATATTTGGACAGAAAAAGATGCATCAGCGACAGTAATATTTAATTTAAAACAAAATAAATTATGTAAAAATGAGAAAGCTAATTTCAAGGACATTAAAAGGAGCACCCAAAAGAGTGAAATACTAAGAAATTACACGGAAACTACTCAGAAATATATGAGATGCTGAAAGCCCAAGCTCCAAAAGGATCAAAAAAAATCCAGCATGATAAAGCAGAAAAGTAAATTTCCTAAAGCTATTAAAATAAAACAAAACAAAATTTAAAAAAATAAATAACATAAAAATAAACCAAATACTTTAAAAGTCCAAGTTGTGTCCTAATGAGGGAAAGACAGCAGGATATACCTTGACAAAGGAAATATAAAACCAAAATAAAACAAGATGAAACAATTTTGAGACATAAAGGCATAGAATCTAATAACCTACCATTCTTCAAATATTCCAGAAATGAGAAACTTGCCTGATACTCAGTGATAACCAGTTATATAAAAAGAGCACTCAGGGAAGGTAAAACCATAACAGAAACGTTAAATTAATTCTCTGAGTGCACTGCCTGTGAAGGCAGATAGTTTGGTTCTCATACAAAGGTCATTCCTTTATGTAGGATAAGACTGAACTTTTGTCTCAGAGTGTCAATAGAATGTATTTTAGAACAAATCCGTGAGACGGACTTTAACATATTGCCAATAGCAGCTAATTTTCTGTTGTGGTATATTACTACTAGATAAACTGGTCTTAGCGTCAAAACAGATGAAATTGGTAAAGTGGAAAAAGCAATGTTATATTTTCACCATATCAGTTTTCATTTTTAACAGAATTTATATAGAGGCATAGAGGGTAATCCAATGAACAACGTACATGATATTTCTGCAGACTTAAGATATTTCTACACAAAGCTAAGTGTTAGGAACCATAATAAAAACAGTTTAAATGCACAAGTAAATAAATATGCCATAGTAGGGGAGAACCAACATAAGTTTTGCAGAGAAAATATATACCTCAAATGTTTATTAGATTTCTTTGTTGGAGCAGGTAACCATACAAATGATACAATCACTACAGAGTACTTGGAATTTAAGAAAACTTTTGATGAGGTCCCTTATTAAAGGCTCTGACAGAAATAGAGGTAATACGGAATACAACAGAAGGTCCTGGATTAATAATTGGCTAACAGATAGGAACCAAACTGTGGGAAAGAAATTTTGTGTTAATAAACGAGGGGTAACACACGTGAGGAAAGCCTCATGTATAACGGCCTCTGAAGTAGGCTTTAACATTTAAAAAAAAAAAAAAAAAAGGTTTTGCCGTAATTTTGAAGTATTTTCTGACAACATCGGTTCAGTGCACGGTGGTAGCTACAAAGGCAATGGACTACTGGATGTTTATTAGGAAAGGTCTGAGAGCAATACTGAAATTGTTACTTCACGAATGAGTTTAACCATGGTTTACCTCCACCCTGAATACTGAATATGGCTCTTTTTTTTCACAGTTCATGTTGGAATAGATTAATTATTAGAATTAACAAATGATGAGAAGTTTTGTATGAATGTATGAAGGTAATGCAATCATCAAGGAATATTTTTAAATAAATAACAGGAAGCAATTGTTCACACAACATATAATTAAGTTATAGAATTAATTGTTATGATACTATAGAGACTGAAGTATAAACAGACACAAAAGTGGATTAGATGAATTAATGAAGGAAAGGTCCATTGGTGACTGGTAGCCATAGTATTTGGGAAGTCACTACATCGTGGAGCTGTGAAGGTATGCCCTATATGTGTCCTGCTCTTTCTTCTTTTAATATTCAGCCCACTGTTGAAGGACCAGTACAGCACTTGTCACACACCTCTCCCCACCCCTCTTGGGCAATATCCCTTGGCATCCCTTAGATCCCCATAGATGAAGGGATGTTTTCTTGAGGTGAAGCGTTATTGTAGTTCATGTCCAGCCAGTTTCTGGCCCTTTTCGTTCAGAGCCTGCCAGCACAGTTGTTAATTAGTGCCATCTGTGACGGCGGCTTATGCTGCAAACACCTGCCACCCAGAAAATACGCTGAAATCCCCGCTTTGTTTCGCTTGGGTCACTGAGCACCATTTAGTAATTACTTTGATCAGTATTTTTCTGGGTTGCGTGTGGCAGATGCAATGCTTCTGGTCTCCCACGACAGTTACCAGCCCACTGACACATTGGACCCCTGAAGAAGGATTCTCAATGGGTGACAATACTTCTAGTTACATGATTTTGCTTCAGAAAGCTTTAGGTTTTCCGTCTGAGAAACCTAAGCACAAGCACCTTCATATTAAAAACCATATGTTCAAAGGAATATTTTAAAGGCATTTTCACATTGCTTCTTGAGAAAGTCAAGATCATTTAACTTTTTTAAAATACCCTTCAGTGAGACAAGAATCCTGCAGGAGTTTACAAGGATCATGGGACATACAAATCTGAAAGCAAGGGCATAATGCAGAAAAAAATAGAAGTAAAGCACAAATGAACCCACAGTGCTGACTCATAAATATGAACTCCAGCAATATCGCTGAGAAGGCAGGCACAGAAGTTGGATGAGCCTTTTGAGTTGATTTAACTCATACAGCTGCCAGTTGTGTAGTTGAAAAGCTATATTATTAGTGAATTTAGGAGTACAGCAAAGCAATATATTTTCAAGAAGAAATTTCTCTTGATCTCTATGGTGTTTGTCACCCACAATAATTTTGTTGACTTCAATTGTTATATATGATTCCTCTAGGACTTTCTAATAACTCATACAACTCATGTATTCCATGCAGGGAATATTCTAGTCCCTACTTGTTTTCAAATTAATTTCTGTCCTCCTTGGGACATATCTCTCTCCTTTTTTCACTGTCACAAAGCCTCTGAAGATGGTTAGTGAAGCTAGTTAAATGGAGAAAAAAATAGATTGGAATATGCATTTGTGAACATCCATCTCAGGCACAAATCACAACATTTCATGAGGTTAACCTTAAAGAGCATTTTTGTAACTGTTGGTACCTATAGAACTGTTTGTAAACTCTGAAATTTCAAACATTTGAATTGGGGTTGTTTTTCTCTATTGCCTGGTCATAATTTTGTCAAAAAGTGAGTGACACCATGGAATTAATAATAAAACATTGTTAGAAACAGCTGTAGGAATACCATGTGAGAAATTAAACACAATTGTACAAAAATTATTCCTTTGAGGTATTTGATGGATATTGCCCCACTTATCTTTAAACACAAATATTTTCTAGCACCTCTAAAGCTGCTTCAGTGAGTTCTACTGAAAGAAATTATTTCCTGTGAAATTTGCAATAAAGTGCAAGACTCACTGCCTTTCATCCTCTTTCCAACATATATAACCATGTTTATGAGTTTCCTATACATTACTACAATGGAGAGTGTGTGGCAGTCAGGTTATCAAAAAACATTGTGAAGACAACCTACCTACCATCTACTTCGATCTGAAAGTCTTTACAGTTGTGCCATCTGCTTCATCATAGTTCATATTAAGCCTTACACTCAAGCAAAAGGAGTAGCCTGGCAATACAAATCAAGAACAGAAACAACTCCATGCTCTTCATAAAACTAATCTATAAACAGCCAAAATTTGGTGCAATTAACTTAATCATTCAATTTCCAAAGTTGTTTCTACAAAATTCGCATGTTAATTTGTTGGAATGGAAATTTTGTTTATAAAGGGGTATTTGTACAGTAAAGGGTAAGAATGGTTCATAAATCGCAAATAGCACTCAAATGGTTCTATTCTGCCCATACAGATCTTTTTTTCACAGTATCAAAAAACTCACATACATTTTACAAGGCTAACGTATATGCAATGATTTAAATGAAAAGAGACAGAGGCTTTAAGTATTTCTATTTGCTTATTCACAAGTGATACATTTGGAAGATGAGGTGATATAAAGGCTTCTTACACCATCATCTTTCCTGCTTCATGTATGAGGAACAGCTGAAGATGAGGATGGATTTGGTGGAGACTCCATGCTGATCACTAGCTGGGGCGCAGATGTCCTGTGGGTTTTGGAAGTTGGTGTAACAGATATCAATCTCTCAAACACACTGTGTTTTCTGGAGACAATCCTAGTAACTTCTATGCCTTCAGCATCAAAACAGCGCAGAAGTGATGCCTGCCATCTCCGCTCACTGTTCCCTGTCTCATCCTGGGGGCAGCCCAGGAGCTCTTCTCTGGGCAAGGAAGGAAATGTGCCCTTGTAGTTCTTCACAGTTTGACCAAATAACAAGTGACTGCCTAGTAAGTTGAGAATAATACCTGACTCTGAGGTTATCTCATCGAAGACCAGAATATCACACTTTGAAAGAAACCTTTAGCAAGTGTAGATCCTTCTGCCCTTATCACAATTGGGATTGTGCCCAGCTTAACGTATGTGCTTTTTATGCCTTTGATTTCTATAGGAAGCCTTGGCTCGGAGTTAGACATCCACTTATGTGCATTTCCAGATAAGAATGACTTCCAAGCCTAAGAGCTGAGAGGTACACACACCAAAAACTTCAACACTGAATTACCTTTGAAGAATCCTTAAAAAAATAATAGCCTTGAAAATGCCTTGCAGCTACTATACAGTTACACAGCCTTCCAACAGCAGATGCACAGATTTCTCACATCGTTTAATGCCTACTGCCCACTCTGGAAAAAATGCACTCTTATGATGTGCAACTATGCTCAACTGAGATACATAACAATATAATCAAAGATAGTAACTCACCTTCCTTTGTTCTTGAATGTGGAGCTTTATGTGTCAATTTTAATCTAAAAGGGGAAATGTGCTATGTGGGCCTTCGAAAACAGATTTTATTAGCTGCGAAGTTTCTACCCAAGTCAATGTTTGTACTTCTTAATAAACAACTTTGCAAAAACCCCCAACAGGTACAGCATACCTCCATGCAACTTCAGGTACTGGGATGTAGAGACTGTATATAATTAAATGTGGTCACCAGTAATTAACACTAACTATCATATTACTAGATGAAGAATAAACTTTTAAATGCAAAGTAGGATATTGGAGACTACTTAAAGACACCATGCTGCAGATTGGGTGACTGTATTATCTTCGTTCTTATGGCATATGTAGGCTTCATGTTAAGAAAGGCGGGCACCGATTGTGTATTTATTTCTGGCTTTCATTAAAGGTATAATTGTGTAGACTGGTATTGTTTTGGGCACTCACATAACTCCAAATAGAGTACAAGAGTGGAAAAAGGGTAAATAGAGGAGCAGGGTGTTTCAAACTGTCGGAGAAAGGGCACGTCATCTCTGGGCTATTTCTGTGTGCCTGGGCCAGTGTGGGCTGAGGAGCGGGGCCAGCTGGCACAGGTAGTCCATCAGCTCAGTGGTCTCATTGCATCCCCTTGTGGTTGGGTGGCTACAAGAGCTGAGGATTGTCCATCCCTGTGAAAACGAGGGGTCGGGTAGAAACCAAGCATCCTGTCTGCTCTCAAGACATGACCAGGCTGGATCTGGAGTACTAAGAAGGTGAAACTTCTTCACAGTGTCAACCTGAGCATTTCCTAGAAACATGCCCATTTCTCACAGTCCCTGCTGAAGCGATTCTCCAACCCATGATGCCCTAGAATTCCTCCCAGCACATTTTGCAGCCCACCACAAAGACAGTGTAGAGGCCTATGAGTAAGCGTGGAGGAGGAATGTTTCTAACTACACTTTATCCCCATATTTCCAAACATAGCACGGATGGAGCAGCTCCTGTTCATGCAGGCTATTATTCAGGGTGGCTTTGTGTTTTCTGTGAAGATTGATCCCACCTTTAACATATCAGGAAGCAAGTCTCTCACAGTGAATGCATGGGATTTGAAACAACCGAAATGTAACAATTTACACCGATTTTCTTGAGTTCTAATTTCACTTTAAAAAAAAAAAAAAAAAAAAAAGGGGGTCTTTGGAATCCACCCAACAGCAACTGGGACAGGGTTAATAACTTATCTTTCTGGAAAGGAACACAGAAGTTGAAGCTTGTTATATATTTCCAGTGGAATTTGTAACTTAAAACTAACAATAAAGGTACGGCTGATACAGATTAATAATAATTTTAAAACAAAGGCAAATATGAGTCTTGAGCTGCAAAATCCTTGTGATGTTTCCTAAGAAGGGACTGTTGGCTTGTGGAGGTAGAACTGATCCACTGTTTTCAAAAGTATCACTTCAAATCCTACAAAAACCTCTGGCAACAAGCAGTTTTCATCAGTCAGTAACACATTCATGTAAATAGATATTTAATTAAAATTTCTCACTAGCAATGACTGAAATTACTACTCATACTGATCTTCTGAAAATGAACAATTAATCTTCCTAATCTATGGTCTTTTCCAAAAGAGAGAGGTCCCACTAATGCCAACGACAGTTGAATCTAGAGAGCGAGAGGGTGGGAGCAGGTCCCTTGAGGCAGCTCCTCGGGCACTGCGAGTTAGCATAGCTCCCCGAAGTGCATTGAAAGGCGAGATGCCGATTTATATCAACAAAGAATTTACGCCTTTCACGTTTATTTTTCACTCTGGCCTGCCACAAGATCTAATCGTATCTGTCAGCAATAGAGAATCTTAATAGCTCGTGTCCAACTCTTGCTAGCAGTTCGTTTTCTCATCTGAACATAAATGAACTGCAAATGTCAGGTCATTGTTCCCTGCTCTTACTGCCTTCCTTCCCCCCCTCCCACCAGGCTGCAGCACTTTCGTATTTTAGGTGTCCACTTTAACCCAATTCACTTTGAATGTTGCATATGCAACTCTTCCTGGAGATTCTTTTATTTATTCACCATAACGTATGTTCTTAACTCTTTTTACCTAGTCATCTCTGGGAGAATAAAAAGTGTGGAGTCAGCTCAGTAACCAGGGGGAATCATAAATCAAATCCATGCAAGAGATACAGTGAGATAAACAGAACAGCTGTAAAATTATAGCAATAAAGTGGTTGGGTTTGCAATTTAGTACCTAAAAATCCCATCTTCAGGACCATGACTGGGCTATAGGATTACTTCTGCAATTTTGTCCACCTACCCTGGCTATAAACAAAGTCTCCTTTAAAAAATACCCGTTTCGTTATTCTTCTCTTGATATTTAAAATTAATAAAACCTGTTGATTGTGAACAGATTGTACAGAGCAATATTTTTTACAATTGTTTAAGCTTCATGACAACATGCTTGCCCAGACCTGGTGACAAACTAGCCACTGCCCTTTCTTCCCCCCGGGACGTGGCTTTCCAGGGGCTGTCTGTGCTGCAGAGGGATTTTCAGTTGTCTTTCCTCTGTGTTCGCAGTCCCAGAAAAAAGAGTTCATACGCGGCAAAGACAGCAGCTAATCCAGGAGTCCCTGCCGAGTCGTGACTCCCTTTCGCTCAGGCAGAAATGCCAAACTTCCCGTGGTGCTAGCGACTGAGCATGTAAAACGTGCTCATCGGCCCCACGGAGAAGCCCCGTACCCCACCACAGCGCAGCCAGAGCCGCGATCAGCTTCAGATCTGGGTGCTCGCATCTGGTAACTTTTATTTAGAAATACACGAACGACTCTGTGTGTGAGTGAAGACGGGGGACGGCACCGGGAGGAGACGCCTGATTTCTTGCGGGCTTCCCTGCGCTGCTGAAACAACCCACTCCCTGAATCACCCCCCACCCCGTTTCCCGCAGCCGCGGTGCCCGGGGCCGGGGAGGTTCCTCCGCGCCGGGGGAAACCGCATCCCCCCCACCACACACACACTTCTCCCCGTTCCCCTCACGGTCTCCCCGGGTGGCAGCGGTCGGTGTTCGCTCGGAGAGAAGCCGGTTCCCCCGGGATTCCGGTGAGTAACCCAGCACCGGCGCGTTCTTGCGGAGCCCCCGCGGAGGGCGCAGCGCCCCGGGGCCGGCCGGGGGACTGCCGGGGGCCCCCGCGGAGGCAGTAGGCTACCCCATACCTACCTTCCGTGTGGACGGCGGAGACGTAGGTCCAGTTGTAGCGCTTGACGATATCGAGCATGGCCCTGGCTTGCAGTGTGTCGGAGGGGACCACCCTGAGGAAGTATTTGTACAGCGTTTTGTCGCTCAGGTCGATGCTGGTGGCGGAGTAAGCGATCTGGGGGATGTCGAAGAGCTGGAGCAGATTTTGGACTTGGATAGCAACCGAGCTGGAGCCGGGGCCGATGACCCCCGCGATGGGCTTTTTCACTCTGGTCTGGGGCTGGGGCTGCGAGTCGGAAACGCAGCGGGTGCCTCCATCCCTGTCGTCCCTGATGGAGATGAGGGAGTCCCGTATGAACTCGATGCTCTGCTCCAGGGCCACCGAGGAGTGCCAGCAGGAGTCTCGGATCTCGCTGCCCAGTGTGATGTTAGGTAGCAGGACCGGGTCGGCGTTAATTTTATCCAAAGTGTGAAACATGGCTTCTACTCTCTGGATGCCGTATTGCTCCCGGATTTCCCCGCACTTCCTCTCCGGCACTTTCTCAGCCGGCGGCTGGTGATGGACAGAGAACAGGGCCCCGATGATGACATCCCCGTCCATCCGAGCCACTGACCGCTGCGAGGAGGCTGCGGAGAGAAGCACCTTCCGCCCGGCGTTCCTGGGCAGCACGTCCATCTCCAGGAGCAGAACAGGGAAAAAGACCAGCAGCACGCCAATCATTTTGTTGCACGATGTCATCCAGACCCAGGTTACGAATTTCATGTGCTCCTCTTGCCTGCACATGGTTTAAGGACATGTAGGAAATGGCATCCTCTTCCCCCCGCCAGCGCCCAAGTTGCTCCAAATACCATCACAGCGAAATCTTACAGTATCACTCTCGAAGGTGCCCAGGCAGCCGTCATCCTAGTGACTTTTAACCTGATGGCATAGAAATAGGGGATAAAACACGCTAATCGGGAAACCGATGTCAAACCAGAGCTCTATAAAGCAACTCCGCACAGTTCGAGATGACTGCTTTCGCAAATGCTCAGGTCAATTTGCTTCGGTAAAAGCCCTGAAAGGGAGTTTCAAGAGGGAATAAAATATGTATTTATTTGCCTTGACACGCGATCATACATACTCCCATATGTTAAGTTTATATGATCCCTTTCGTGTCCGCTTTTCAAGCCAAGGCGGCTGTTTCCCGCACCTTCAGCCGGCACACACGCTCTCCTCCGCCCCCGGGAAGTTTTGGAAATTTCACAAGGTAGTTAGCTCATCTGAGAATTGTCCTAGCCTGGTCCCAGCGGCCCTAGCCCTGCAAGCGAGATGACAAGGGCTTCTCTTCTCGCATTCTGACTACCCGAAGGCATCTTTCTCAGTGCAGGAATTTCCTTTTCCAATACAGAAAGGGGGTGAAAAGAGAAAGCGAGCAATCTGCCCCGCCAGCGACGGGAAATGTCATTTAAAGGTCAGCGAAGGGAAGAAGAAACGAACCGCTTTACAGTTGAAACTGACTTTTCCGTGTGTAGGGGGCAAAACTGTAATTCAGCCAGGGACACACATATGCACGCGGGCGAAGATACATATTAGTTACTAAGGCAACGGCGGGCAAAGTCCTGATGTGCCTTACCGGCACGCCTGCCTTGCATGCAGACTTCGGGTGGGGAGAGGCAGCCAGCCCGGCGGCTGTGCTTGGAGCTTTGAAACGCCGTGGAAAGAAAGGGGGTGGGCGGCGCAGCTGCCGCCGCCGCCCGGGGAGGCGGGAGCGCGGTCGGGTCGGGCCGGGTCCCTGTTGCACGGCGGCGCCTTCAGCACCCGGGACAGCGCCCGGCAGCCGGCCCGCCGGCCCCCGCCCCCCGTGCCGTTGTCCCCCTGCTCCGCTAGCCCCTGTGGCCCTGTCCCCGTACCCCGCTGTCCCGCTGTCCTGTTGTCCCGCTGTCTCAGTGTTCCCCTGCCCCGGCCCCGCCACCGCCGGCTCGGCCGCCTGCGAGCAGCGCTGGGCGCTTTCCCCAAACTTCTGCCCTCCGCCTGGCGCTGCTGCCGCCGTCTCCCCGCATGCACACACGCACACTCACACACACGCTCCCCGAGGCGCGGAGCCCAGCGAGGCACCCACCGCCCCAGACTGGCCGCCGCTCCCCCGTCCCTCGCCGGCGGCGGGCAGGGGTGCCGCGGCGGGGCTGCCCGCCGGGCGGCGCGGAGTGCTGGAGCCGGCGGTGGGGAAGACGATGGTCCGCTGCTCCGCCGTCCTGTCTGTGTGTCCGCACATGCACGCAGGCATAGCCGCGTGAAGTGGGCTCCCCGGGCAGCCCCGAAGCCCAGCTCCCGAGTGCCTTTCGCCTGCACCGCTTGCCCCACAGGCAGCCCCACGGCTGAGCCCCGCGGTCTGTTTGCAGGGTTACCCCTGAGACTCACCTGGGCGGGTGAGGCAGCGGCTCCCTGCCTGCTCGGAGCCGGCATTGGCGGCTCTCCGGCCGCCCCGAGCTGGCGCGCTGGCGGCGGGGCGACGGCTGTGGGCTGGGCACTGGTGCCCTCTGTCTTCAGCACCGCTCCACCGCAAGGAAAAAAACAGGTCATCCCGGGCTCATCCATTATCTCATACAGAAGGATCAGTCATTTTCTCCCCCTCCTTAATTTCTTCGGCTATTTTCTTGTAAGCGAGCAAGGAAGCACCACCTGGAGCACGCTGCGGCTGCAGGGGAGGTGTTTGGTCTCACCGCCCGCGGCTCTTAATTCATTATCTTCTGCGAGAGCAAAAGCAAGAGGCTGCTGCTCGAAGGGGATCCAGAACACACTCGGTAGACCTGAGACAGTGAAATGTGCCGGTCTGCCTCACTGGCAGGGTTTTGCTATTAAAATAAATATTTATACTAAAAAAAAAAAAATACTGCAACCTGTAAGGATAAAGGCATTGAGATTACAGTTTTCAGGTCAAGATGAATCTAAATGAAGCACGTGAGAGGCATGTCAGATTAAAATAATACCAGATTGAATAATCATAATTCAGACGACCTGCTTGCATCCCTAACACAGGTCTCAGGTGTTTTACTTGACTGTATGAAAGTTAAAGTTAGATTACCTCCCCGCTGGGAACTCTATAGATATTTGCCCTACTTTTGAAAGAAAGAGGCAAGGACAAACATTTAACTATTGCTCATTCAGAGGAGGGTTTGCAGTGAATGCTGCTTCAGGGATGTCTTCTCCCTTTGTCAATATTTGCACTTTTTTTACTGTCACACAGCTACTTATTTGCTTGCATTGTGTGTTTATACAAGGCATGTTCGTTATGGAAGAGCCAGCTGAGGGGTTTGTCTGTGTCCACTTTCCCTGCAGGTCATGTTTCCCAAAGAGGGAGCCAGGGTAGAGGGACTGCCTGTCCTCTCAACCTGAGCATGAAGCACCCCCAGGACGCCGCAGAGCAGCCTGGGGCAGCTCTGCCAGGGTCAGGCCTGCTGGGTCATCCTGTTGTGCACAAATTCCCCTTCACCCACACTTTAATAATTAAACTTTAGTCTCTGCCCTTGACACAACGAACCTGCCATATTGCACCAAATTATTCCAATGGTTTAGGGAAAGGTTTGCTCTGCTGGCTCTGGCAGGCAAAGTGTTTGCAAATGCTCCCATTGGTTTCCCCCAACATTTAGCAACTTGAAGCCTTCATCCCCTCCAACTCGCACTCGCAAAGACAGCAGATCTTTCTGCTGAGTCTCACACATGGCTGTCACTCAGAGCTGTTCTCCTTCCTGTGATGATCTGAGTTTTGCTAAGACTGGAGAGCAGGTCACCTGGTCCCGATGTCTAGCCATGGCCTCAGCTGTTGCCTCTCCAATCCCTGCAGCAGCAGGTGGGACTTGGTGGAAACTAGCAGAGGTGTGGGGCTCATGAGAAGATACCTGGGATGTCAGGAGGCTTCAGGAAAGGCCAGAAAAAGAGGGCCCTGGGACTGCATGGGCTTTGGTCTTCCCCAGCGGTCATGGTGGAAACAAAGGCTTCCCCATGGGGCAGGGGCACCATCTGGCCCTGCTGTTCTTGTGCCCCCCAAAGAGGCCAGAATCATCCCACTGCCTTCTGCCCCTGTGTCCTACACATCCTGATCCTGCCCTGGCCCACAGATCTAACACTTCTCTCCTCAGAAACAGTCCATGCCCCCAGTACTACTGCTTTCCCAAATTTCTTAACATATAGTACCTTCATCCTCTGGTAACCATCCTCGAGGCACTACATGGGACTGCATTTTTTGCAGAGATATCAGTGGCCATCAGACAAGCAGAGGATCAGGGCAAGAACAGAGCAGGGGCTGGAGGTGGCTTGTAAGAGATGTTTGTTTTCCCAGGGAAATTACCTGATGTTGAATATTTTTCCATCCTGAAATGGAGGAATAGTGAACAAGTTTCAGTCTCCAATGTAACACAATTTAAGAATCACTTGGAGGTTGATTGAAATATTCTATTTTGATGGCATCAAAAGTGTTTGGTTCTGTTTTCCTTTTAAACAATTTATACAGTGTAGCACAGTGTATCATTTTTACTTCAGATGAAACCAATCATCAGCTCAAAATGGAACTTCTGTTCGAGTATTTCTTCAAAAGATTTTCTTTTTTTTTGCTACAACAGTCATGCTCCTATTAAATGTTTCAAATTCATCAAAATGACCTCTTTCAACAGACACTTTTCTACTGGAAATGTTCTGGCCAGTTGTAATGAGAAAGGCCAGTGTATTGTAGAAAAAGGTTTGAAAGGGCAGTAGTTTGGAGCAGCAGAGACTGAAGCTTAGAAACCTGGTTTGCTGAGACCTCACTTTTGGTTTCCCAAACACAGCTCCTCCCTCCTCTGCTTCCTACAAAGAGGGAAAAGTCAGATTGACTGTCTAGTTGTGCAGACTGTCCCGCTAAATTACTAGGGAGATTTGAATCTATTCTGCAAGGATCAATGCTGCTAAAATTATACAATTATATTCTTCCTTGGAAACAAGTAGAAAGCTCATGTGTTCCTGTTTGAAGTCAGTTAAAACATATACCAGCTATTTGAAAAATTGTCTGTAGCCCTTTCTATTCCACTCACTCAGATGCTTTCCTTTCATGATCTACAAAAGCCACCTACTATACATAAACAATGACCATGAAAAACATGCATAGGTAGTCCTTCGTAGTAGATACTGGTTTTTTTGTTCATGAACAAGCATTTAGAGTAATTTCATCATCTAGCAGGCTCGCTCAGTTGAAACAAGGATCTTAACCTCCCTAATATATTCAATATATTTTCTCCTTTTCTCTTAGCACAGCACATGTTTCTCATAGTTTCATCTAAAACATGTGCCAGCTACATAGTTTTCACCTTTTTTCTTATATTTAAGCTCTTAAGTCACCATATCTGTTAACAAAGAAAGCAACAGCATTTTTAACAGTTTTGGTTACTTACACTTACTTCCTGCAACTGCTAGGAAATGAACATTAACGGATCAATGTCAGTACATATGGAGCTTCGTAAAGGTCTGATTGCTCAGCTGTTCCTTGTACTAGTAGATCCATTAAAACTAAATAGTATTAACCCATGAAATGTAAGTCTCACTTCTGCGATACTTAGAAAGTAGTGATAGCTTCTACATAAACCTATGGTTATATGGGGTTACTCTCCTCTGCTCTTTTTTATTGACAGGCATTGATGCCCCTTGATCCCAAGGATCCCCAGAAATTTGAAAGCTTCCATTGCTAGTCATCAAACACCCTCTCGTCCCCTGTCTCAAGTCACGGTATCTTGGGCTTATTTATTTTACAGGCTTAGGAGATTTCACATCCTTTTAAAATAACCAAAATTCCTCAGAGATTTAGTCAGCAGGGAAGTGTTTGCCTGGTTATGATTTCAAATGTCTTTCAAATGAGTCTGAGATTGAAATCAATGCAAAATTCAGCATTCAAGGATGTCTTGTAAATTTTTGACACTCTCTAAGGATTATAGACTCCATGAAATGATGAATAGACTAGATTTATTCAGCAGTTTCCATGTCTGGCTAGCAGAGCTGTTAATAAGCTAAGATAAATTCTTCCCACATTTTAAAATAAGTAACTGATTGCTTTTATAACACCATATTAAAAAAGTCTCAGCAGAAGTGCTTGATGACAACTGTTAAGGAGACAGACTGGAAGGGCATGCTCTAGAAGAGAGGGCCTCTACTCAGGGGAAACTCATCTCTTGAATGGTTTCTTTCCCATGAACCTGTTCCATTCAAGCAATGACACATGATAGCCAAAAGCACCTGGTTTCCCTTCATTACAGAAAGGGCATGTGTCTCAAAGCACGGAGATTTCCCGGACACCTGCTCTTGTGAAACTCAACGATGAATTTTAGTGCTCTGATGACTACGGATACGCTCCGAAAGAGTGAAGGAGAAGTCAGCTGAAGGTCTCCTTTGCTAAACAACATGACTATTTGGCCCTGGATAATATTTCAAACCATTACTGTATTTCTTTCTTTCTTTACTGCAAAAATGTACTTAGGGTGCCCTCTAGGCCAAAATGCTACACAACATTTACAACATGCTCTTACACACACCAATTCTATCCAGCTTGATTAATTCTGATAAAACTCTCTTGCCTTGAAATCCCCTAATTTCCCTGAAATCATCCTCTAAGAAACAACCTGAGTAAATAGATAAATCTGTGCTGGGACTTGCATACCAACAAGCTTACATTACATCAGGCCAAAAAGAAAAGCGCATTTCGAAGTCAAAGGTCCAACATTTCTGAGCTTCAGATTCTCCGTATAAAATCCACAGACTTCTAATTTAATTTGGAAATGTCAGTCTGAATCACGCTGGCTGAACTCGCCAGGCAGGCACTTATGTAAGCGTGAAGAGAGAGACAGTATCTTGGATATATGGGATTTAATACAGATTAACTAGACAGGTGTATTTAATTGGATTGTAACTAACAAATAGGACGAGGAATTTAACTAGGAGGCATTGTACCCTATGGACAAAGATTTGGTATTCTGTTTGTGGGAAATATGGCAGCTAAAGCATCTGCTAGCCGGAATTTTCTAGTGATTTTCAAGGACAGCTCTGTGTAAAGCCATCTGCAGGAATCCAGTCTGGTACCACAGAAAACTGGCAACAGCTACATATGGAAAGGAAGTCCTTGCCATGTAGATGAGGGAAGGGTATCCCTGCTCCCTCCCACCATCTTGGTTTCAGGCTGGAGCTGTGGGTCAGTGATCCCTTACGCTGCCAATTTCAGTGACAAATGGAAGAAGTATCTCAGTAAGATCAAAAGTTTACCCTTAGATTGAGCTATGAAACAACAAATCTCTGCATTGCTCAGAGAGATACCTGCAAGTACCTAGTAATTTCTGAAATTTCCCCAATGACTACAGTCAGCACTGAAGAAACCAGCTTTGTATTCACTGCTCATTATTGGTGTCCTTCATTTCACCACATATTTCCCTTCTAGATATTCTGCAAAACAAAAAGAAGAAAAAAAATTCATATTAAAAATCACAAGTGTCAGAGATGTAAAAGGCTGACAGTCTTTCCAAAATGGGAATATTTTACATATGACTAAAGAATCAATGGAGGTTTTACAAATATCAGTCTAGCAATCAAACTATGTGTAACAAATATCTGACACATTTTAAAGAAGCTTTCCAATACTCAAAAAAAGCCTAAATTAATGGATCAAAAGTGTAACTTATGCTGAAAACCCCAGAACATTATTTTTCCCATTTACAGTCTGTTGCTGTTTATGTCACACTGTATACAAGGTCCTTTATCAGCTTCCCTAAATACCTATTTTTAAAGTCTGCAATAGCAAATAAAGAACGGAAGAATGGAATATCTTAAAGATTAGCAGGATTTTGTGGTGACCTTTAAATGAAATGATCTCATTTTCTACACTGCACCTCCTTTACGCATTTGCATTTGATCAGGATGGACAGAAAGGATGCCTTGAAACCACTGCTATCAGACTGGTCGGCTTTTATTCACTTTGCTCTCACTATACATGGGTATAAATTAACTCAGAGGTGGCAACTAGGAGAACTTCAGGCCTATTGTTCTAGCTTCACAATCATTACTTCGATTATTTTTCTAAATTTAGGTAATGTGACAGAATAGCACATCATTATACAGTTCCTCAATAAAATAATGGAAGTTTCATATATACAAGGGGTTTAGAAGAAAAAAACATTTCAAAGTGGATGATACATGGAGCTGCAGAGATGTGCAGGAGCAAATTCAAAGGGATTGAGGCACCATGGCTTTGATCTCTTTCAGATTGCGTTGGTCTTGCCTGGATTATGCATAGTATAAGCACTACGGAGTGAGCAAAGTGAACGAACGGGTGCACAGATCGAAGGAGACCTGGTCTAGATTCACATTATGTTGAATGAGAGATAAAGGGGTATCGGCAATGCTCTGCCTTCTGTAAACAGCCGTAGAAAAATACTCCACACCGAAAAAGGGAGCAGGTATGTATTTTTATAACATGGCTCACATATTTGTATCTGTGTAGTTTACACACTTTTCATGCTTTGGTCTGAGCCAAATGTTTCAGTCAAGGAAACACAACATAAAATACCAGGTGATACTGTATTTTTAATATATAGCTATCACTTGAAGCAAGACATACAGAACAGAAATCTGATACTCAGAAATGGCATGAGGGCATACAAACTTTTCTGTTCCAACTATTTGCAAATGACTTGATGTGTTTTTTCAAAAACTTGATGCACAAAAGCACCGCAACTACAAAATGAGAGGCTAGGTCAGAGTATTAAAAAAAATAGTTCTCACAAAGTGTTTACACATGTTCTGATGTCTTCTGTACTATAATAAAAACAAGAACAATATCAGTGTACATATGTTTCTTTTAAGTACTTCTTTTATTTATAGTCCTCATGAGGAATTGCCTTGATAACAGAATTTGCACACAGACTTTATCATTTTGACTTTCTATCCAGGCAAAGCATTTCTGGAAGCATTTCATTACTTCAGGATCTATTAGACTCATTGTTATAACTCTCTTTACTCTCAGTTCCCTGACAGTATGCTGCCGTGGTTTTGGTGACACTTTAATTGCTTTCTCTCTGTGATTTCCTTCTGGTGAAGTAGCTGCACTGTCTCACTGGTCCAGTGCCATTTCAGGGGTGCCAAGACCTTGATCCTCACCTGGGATGCCTGGCTCCTCCTCAGCCACTAGCTATAACTGGCTGGTCCTTAGGGTGTTTCACATCCCAGTTCCTCTAGAATCAGACTTTCTTAACTCTTCTTCAACTGTGCAACTCTACTTAACGCTGGATTTATTTAAAAAAAAATTGCTTTTATTATGGCAGGAAAATAAACATCATCCATAACACAAAGTGGTTGAGGTCCAGCTGATCCAGCAGCTTGAATTCATCAACTGTGAATGCTGGTCCTCAGTAACTATATTCAAACGCTTTCTATCTTGCATTTTCATTAGTTGTTTGCCTTTTGCCACCCATTCTCTAACTAGGCAATACTTCATTTATATCTCCAGCCCACTTATGATTAATGGCTCACATTTCGTTCATGCATTACAACACAGAGCTTCAGATATCATACTTGGATATTTGCTTTCCTAAACATCTTCCTTATACGCTGTTAAAATTTTTTTGACTCTTGCTGCGCAGAACATAGAAAACACTAACAGATCACAAATTTCTATAAACAGTAGAGTAAAAATGTTCTGAAACAGCAGACCCTCCCATATGCTTTGAACTGGACACGAGGAAAAAGGATGCACCTAAAACCATTAGATTCTTTAAAAATCTTAATTACTCTCTGTAGCCATGAGGTTAAACTGAAAACGATCAAAAAAGAAGGCCAGAGGCAGTGAACAAAACCCGAAGAGAAGAACCTCACACATTCTTAATTAAAGGAAACTTTAATGTTGGTTGTCTAAGGAAATAAAGGCAGTGTGTTTACTGTGCTTACTGTCTCCACAGTCTCCTTTGACAAAATACCAAAAACTATTCAATCTGCAACTGGGGAAAAAAATTGCTGAAATTTGAAAAAGTCTTGAAGATAATAAGTACATTTGTTCAAATTTTTGAAGGTCAGCAGTTGACTAGAAGTAGTAGACCAACATAAATACCCACACTGAGAGAGAGGCAAGTAAAATAACCAGCAGTGGCAACCCAGCACCCAGGCAGTGCAGCCCTGGGCCAGCCACAAAACCAGGCACCTGTGCCCTGAGCAGGTACAGCCAGGTACTCAAGAAAGGTGATTTTCAGAGGTGGAGGGTGGAGCAATCATTAGGCAGTCTGACTATATGTGCCTGATTTTACGAGGGTGGGGTAAGAAAGCGGGGTCCTCATGGAACCACTAATTTCCTCATGTGTGTAAATCGCGTGTTAATCATGATTATTAATTGTAACTCACAAGGTGATTCTTGAAACTCAATTAGCAATGAATGGATGAAGGAACAGGAAGAATACATGGATGACTTGCTGTGCTGTCATACTGCAAATAAAGCGTTCAGTCAATCAACATCAGCTTCCCTAAATTAAGATAACTCAATTAAGGGAAAATTTCTAAATAGCAGTTAGTTGTATTGTTTAAAGAATATCTGCATATTCATGATGATGACTTTAAAAAAAAGTGTCTTCATTTTCAAATTATCTCTACAAGCTTGTTGTGTAAGTACATCTTAATTTCATGGCATAGCCTTTTATTTTTATTCTAGAGGACATTTTCTTGATAACTATAACATGTGCTTGTTTTTATAGAATATGCTTGGTTTTGTTTTCCTTTTTCTTGGCAACAGCTTCTAAAAAGACTCTTTTTCATCATCACTGCACTTTTTCTTTAGCTGCAAACCATAAGTCCCCAATAAATTACCCCAAACCAGCTCAACTGATTTGACAGCTGCTGTCACTACAGTAATAGGCAGCTATTGATTTCCATATCCTTATTTAAATTCAACAGACACTTGCTAGTTCTGCATATAAACATCTTAATTACTGTTGTGTTTCTGATTTCTCAATGGTATCTGCACTTAGTTTGTCTTCTTTGCCTTGTATTCACATCTCAGAAAACTGGCTTTTTCAAATCTGTTATTAGATCTCTCAGCCTAATTGAACATCTTATGTCCTAGTTGGCTTTTCTGTTTCTCTAAGTTCCAACCACTGTCAAGAGAGGAAGAAAATCTGCACATCATTCTTCTTACTCTCCTTTACCAGAAAATGTAGTATATGCCACTGACATAATTTACATACTTTCAACCCATTTTCTAGATCATCCTAAAATTTGAATCATGCAGCCTAAATTCTGTGTGAAAAATCTTCCCTGTTTGCTTTAATTTTGTGGGTACATGTAAATAGACTGATGACACATGTATAGAACCTGATCCCAAAGAGTATTTGGACGTATGCTTAACTCCACTTTCATTTAACACAGCTTTTAAGTTTGTATCCTCAGTTTTCTTTTTAGAAATTGAGGAGGAAGGCAAGGAGAGGAATTCAGGGGTATGTGGTGGGACCGCCTTCAGCTTCAGTTGTCTAGTTCATTTTTAATTTTGTTTATTCATTTCTAATGCAGCAAAAGCCTCGTGAATAAATAAAGAAATAAATAAGGCCTGCCTAGTAGACTTTCAAAGGATCTACTATTCTATGAAGGGAGCACCACACGTTTCCCTTGCATCACAGTGATGCTTTCCATCCATGTATATACATCCTGGCCTATTTGTTGCTGCAAGGAACACCTGATGCTGCAAGACCAGAACTCACATTGGCTCCTTGAGGTTGCACAGTATGTGTGAGGGTGTGGAAGAGCTCTAACGGGCATTAGAAAAGAGTCTCTTAACCTTTCATGGCTGTAAATTATACTTTTTAGGATGCTGAGATTAAATTGTCTTATCTCTTTGCCCATTTTATCTGTCTTGGCTAGAGATGTGAAATGTGGGTGAGAGGAAGCTGTTATTCAGTTTGATGCTATTTTTAATTTTATAGTGTAGATAATGTATTCAGAAACCTTTTGTTTGAAGGTAATCTGCATTTGATATGTTAAAGCGTATCACATCTTAATATAGTTTATGAGATAATTCTGATTAGATGAAGTTCTTACTCTGTGGATGAAAGCATACCATACCTACAAGAATTATCGTAATTGTGTATCAAAAGATGGCTATTCAGGAGGAAGCTATTTGTTTAGTATATTATGCCTTAGGGCTATGAGACAGGGAAGTGTCTGCATTTGGAGAACCAAGACGACTTTAGAACAGATTGTCCTTTATGTTACTTTGCATTACACATATCTTAATGATCACTCAACTTGAAGCTATCTTGCTCCAAACAACATTAACTTCACCAGAATCTCACAGAAATGCAAGGCACAAATGGGAAGAATCAGCTTGGCTCCTCAGGAAACCACCCTGCTTGTGCAGAAGCAGATGTGGGAAGTGTGTATTGCCTGGGAAAGGTGGCACCAAAAAGTCAAACCACACCAAACTCTCATCAGGCAAACCAAACCCAAGCCTGCACAATTTGAGCTGGGCCCAATCAGGCAGAACTGGAAAACACGACTGCCTGGGCAAGACCCTCCCAGGGAAGCTCTTGAGTTGCAAGAAACTGGGGCAAAAAATCTGTGAGGGTTTGTTTGGTGTGGACGCTACCCCCTTTTTCCTTTCTTGAACAATGGTGTTTATTTGGCTTAAGAACAAGGAGCAAAACTTTGAAACAACACCAGCAGCAGCAGATAATTCTTCTGGAGTTACCTGGGTAGCAAAGGAAAACAAAACTCGGCATCCAAGGTTTTATCACTTTTTGTGGATAACTTATAAGTTAGTGGCTGGTTCTCTGAAAATAACTTGGCCTTTCTTGTGTTACCAGCAATGTCTGTCTTCAGGTCTTCTGACACCACGCTTATTAACAATGCACTGACCTGCACGTGGAGCTGGACCGACCCTGGGGCATCAGTGAGCAGGGGAAGATTGCACAACCCTTCTCTCTTTGTAGGACCCCAGCAGCAGCAGCTGTGCACAGCACTGCCACATTTCTAGCATGTGGGTTAAAACCGGATATTGTGCGGATTTCCCACTAGGTTAGTCTTTTCCAGGCTTCCTGACAAATGTTTCTAGTTACAGGCGAAAGTAAAAACCACCCTTGGCCTGTGGTAGAAGCATCCTCATTGCTCTCCTTGAGGACCAGATGTCGCAGGGCTCCCTGGGGGCTGGTGGCAGCAGGGGATCCCTACGGGTTCCGTAGCCAGGGCCCATCCCAGCCTCCAGCTGGGAGCCTCGAGGGGGTGGCCAGGTAGGGACAGTCATGGCTGGTGGTGCCCCCAGGGTCCTGGCAGAAATACACTGACTTATGCTTTGGTCAGGGGCCAGAACTGCTGCAATTGGTGATAAACAAGATGCTTATCAAGCCAAAAGATAAGCACTCCTTGTTTTGCTGGTATCTCTACATACAACATCGTAGCATTGTTATTTATATCCTATAACATCTTAATCATTTACCACTTCCCATCTGTGCTGCAGACCCCAGACTACATCTATTATGGACATCTGCAGGTTCATAAGCATCCTAGGAGAATATTTTTTTGCAACATTCTTGTATTCTGTTCCTATTGCCTAGAGAAACAAACTGAAGATAATGAAAAGTAACACTTTGTTGGAAAAAAATGAAAATATTTATTTTGCTCTGACCCGTTTACTTTCTCTCACAATCATTTTTCAAACAAAAGCTGTTTTCCTATTTCTTTGCACCTCTCAATTACCTCCTCAATTAGAAAGATTTATTTTTGCTCAAGCAGGGTTGTGAGATTCAATATTTCATTGTATTATTGTGTGACAAGGTGGTTTTTTTCACCTGAGACTGTGTTCAGTGATGCACAGTAACTTCTGCTGAATCACTTCTCCAGCCAAAGAACGTGTCTACTACCAACCCCAGCTAAGAAGCATGAACGGTCCTGTGGTACACAGATGGGATACCCTGTAGGAAAATGCCTTAGAACAAAACAAGTCAAGAAGAAAACCCCTTGGAGCACTGAAAACAGGAAGGAGATCAGGTTGAAGCATGGTTTATTATTGAAATTTGTGTAAAAACTTCGTAACTGTAGTGCTACGTAATAGATTATGCATCTACCCTACTAAGAGTACAGTAGATATTTAATTATTTTTTTAAATTTTTTTTACAGCTAGAACACAATATATGCAGTTGGGTTTGGCTGGATGGAAAAAGGCAAAGTAGACACTAATGAAAAGAGGATGTCTAGAGATATCAGAGATGAAAGAAAAATATTACAATTTGAATACAAATATCTGTAATTGCAAAAGGTGATTATGTACAGAAGTACCCAAATAAAGTACTTAAACTTCTTGCACCTCTTGTGTTGGTTATAAATCACGAACTAGAGATACTCATTTACTCAGTTCCATCAGTCCCTACTAGGTTGGGCTCCCTGTGGCATCATGTAGAAAAACAAAACCAAACACACATTTAGGGCCCCAAACTAACTTTTCATAGCGCATTGATAGTTGCACTTGTAAGTTTTAAGCCAAAGACATGCAAAAATATAGTTTGATTAATAAAAGTGTAGGTATATGTGTTGTTTGAAGTACAATGACATTTATATCCAGAGAAAATATTCTTTCTCATTAGTTAGGATTGCTGCCTTATTGAGTTAATGCTCCAGGCCAAAGTAAAAGCTCAGCTTAGGGGTGCTTCCAGCTCCTCTCCACTGGAGATTTGCTCCACGGATCCATAGTGCCCCAGACGGCTGCGGGTCTAAAGGCTTCTGGTCTCTTAACATTTTTCCCTGAACAGCAGCATCAGCCTTCTACTACCACACTCGGGCCTCTTCTCTTCCAGATTTACTGTGCCTTTCAGAGGAAAGCTAAAAGGGACCAGATCCCATCGCGTTGGCAGCACAAAGCAGCCAGTTCTGCTGCCCGGCTGAGAACTGCCTCGCTGTGATTCCCTTGTGGCGTAGTGCTGCACAGCATCCAGCCACTGCAGCGAGACACAAACACCCCTGTCTTCTACCAGGAATGCTGTTTGGCACTAATGAGGGCCAGGTAAGGTGCAACTACCCTGAAGCACCGGGTAGTTTGCTGGCAGCTTTGTGACACCTCCTCGGCTGTTCCATGCCTTGTGCAGTCTGTGATTCAGCGCTGCCCCTCGGTTCCCTCAGCTCCAGACCAGAACAAATGCTGGGTGGTGAGGAGGGACCATCCCATCCGCTGTGAAACCCGGTGCTTTGTCTGAGCCGGTGTAACAATCCAGGTGGGCTCAAAGGTGAATTTTGGACAGATAAATAAAGGTAACACTCCTCTAAAAAGAATGATTCATAATCTTCTGTCATGAAGCTAGATGAATCTTTATGAAATATTTCTAACATCAAACCTTGTTAAACTTGAAGGAAACGTCTTTGGAAGCAGATTTTCACCTGTGTTAAATAAATACATTGGTTTGTGGCTTGAGTACTGCAGATATTTCTGTACTTCTCATTTTATAAATCAAAGAAATAACATCCTAAACCCTGATGAAGTTCATGTTTTCTTTGACAGAAAATACAAAGACTGCTTCTTCTTCATAAGGAAAGTGGTCAAAAGAAAACTGTCCCAGAAAACCACACCTTTTTGTTTCAATTTCACTTTGAATCGCCTGTTTATCCATAGTGCAGACCACAGAGAAGAATTTTGCTCGAAAGAGTTTTGATTGGCTTAATTTTTATATTAGAGAGTCAGCTATGAATTCAAATCTTCTGTTGCTGGAATGTGAAAATATAGATTTTTCACCACCAAGAAAGGTATCTCTAACAGATAATGTCTGAAATATTTCTCTGTTGTGTCCTTCAGCTCTCCTCCAAACCACTGTACCATGTATTGAGTTATAAACATCTATATTTTGAGCCTAAATTTTACTGTTTACTTTTACTGGTTTTTTTTGTGGTTTTTGTTTGTTTGTTTGGGGTTTTTGTGGGTTTGTTTGTTTGTTTGTTTTGGGTTTTTTGTGGTTTTTTTTTAAATAAACATTTTATTTACTTAATTCCAGTTTTATTAGAGGGCTTGCTTTTTCTCAGGAACTGCAAACGTTTCCGTTACACAATTTTCTTATATAAAACCCCAAAGCTCATAAAAGCAATACCAAAGCTATGAAAGCACATTATTTAGGTATTTAAATAACTTCAAGAACTGGATTCCAAATCCTACATAATAACTCTAGATGATGTCCTAGATGCAATGACATGGTTATTTTTTTCCCTGCTCTATATTTAGGTAGTCTTTTTAACTGTCCTTTTCTCTTGGAAAAAGGGAGATGGGCTTAGCTCCCACCAGTGACTGATCAGATGCTACCATCAGTCCCGAGGTCAGGTGCATCACCTGGTTTTCACAAAACCAGCACGTAGCTCAGCTGAGCAGCAGATGGACAAGAGTGTCTAAGAATTGTGCATACACGTGAGCTGAGACAGATGGCCTGAAGAGTGTTATTCCATGGGGTGCAGATAGATTCCTCCAGGAGATGCTGTGCTAAGAGCTAGAAGGGCATGAGTGATACACTGAACTTCATTATTTTGCAGGAACAGAACTGAAACCCTGAAGAAGTGAAAAAAGACAGGCTTGCCATCCTGTGGCTCCATGGTATTGCTCCCTGCATGCCAAGGAGTTAGCCTACTGGCTTAAGTGATTGCTTTTGGCACACAAAAGTACTCTGTTCTTTGTAGCTCTCTGAAAAAGATTTAAATCTCCTACTCTTTTGCCTGAAGCAATATTATGCGCTGTGGATGGTAGCAATTATATGATAACACTTTAAAAGTCCCCCTATGATAGCTACATTACTTTAAAACACCAAACACTAAGGAAGTTGGGTAGAGCTGAACCTATGAACGTAATTTCCTCCCAGGGCACAGAATACTGACCGTGAGTTCATTCATCTGGAATAGACCGGAGCCATACCATTCCTCCACTGGAGTCCATCTTTTCATTTCTATCATATGGCGACTTTTATCTCTAGAACACATAAGATTTTTCCTACTAGTTAACTAAACAATTAACACAGTGAGTGGTTTTCTAACTAGTTTGCTGAGGCACATAGATGCTTAATTAGCTTGTCAGTATAACATTCAATCATTGTAGTGCAAGGAATACAGTCTATCTGCTCTCAGTTTTATTCTTTTGCTGCAACCATTCACATTTTCTGCCAACAGAACAAATCTGGAGACAAATACAATTTTGGTTTTCTTCAGAAAACTTCTTCTTGTCTTTGCAACTAAAATACTGGTAGAAAGGACTCTAAAATATCACATCAACTAATACATCATTTTCTTCGTCCTCTCTCAGAAAAGAAACTCTTTGTAAAGTAGCATGTCTCCTGTTTTTATTTGCTTACTCTTTCTGGGATCTAAGAGTTGCTACTGAGAGCAAACGGGAATTTTTATCCATAGGCAAGGGAGGCTATGTTCTCAAGGGTGATCAAGAAAACCACATGGTCTCATTTTATATCACATTCTATTCTCTTTATACTGTTCCTTTCTATTTTGTTAAATGAATTGGCAATTGTCTTCTTTCATGCATTTGAGTTCTTTAGAACAGGAGGGAAATTACTAGGTACTAATCACAAGGATTCTTAGTCATTAGCTGCTGAATAGAAACGGGCATTCTTCCACCTGCTCTTGACCCTTATTTAAAAAAACAGCTTGTTTATCCTGAGAACTAAGGAAGATATTTCCTACAGAATGGGGGTGAGAGAAAGAGAGGCTCAGACAGAAATTATTATGCAGAACAGGCACCTTCTTGGTACTATTGTATTTTCCCCTATTCTGAAAGCGAAAAGGTTTCTTTCTTGCTTACTAATTTTTATGACATCCAGATGAGAAAGTAAAAGTTCACTTTCACAAGTGCTTTACATTACAAGTCTTAAAAAACCAGAATCACTACCAAGGAAAGCACAAATCCCAACCCTGGACAGGAAAAAATCAAGTAGAAGACATGCACAACATAGAAACACAAAAGTTAACTAAAAGATAAGGACTTTATAAAGAGATTCACAGCCCTTAGCCTGTGAACAGAGCTCGCTGAAGTATGGATTCTTGAAGTGTATGCTGTTGGAGCAGTTTCTAATAATGGGTGAGGGATTTGACTACCATCTGTGGTGTATTTTTCTTTCATTCATTTCCTGCAGGAGAATATGCGATGTAATGTTTTGGTTCAGTCACTTTTGTCTGTTCTTATTTGTGCTGCTGTGTATTTCTATTGGAGAAGTCTGAGTCAAAGAAGTGCTCTTTGGGCTTTTAGTGGGAAAGGTGTAAAGTTTTGATGGTCACCAGTTCCTGAGGAAGCTAAGGTAAGGGCTTGGTATGATAGTTACTGCTAGAACATTACATCTGTAATATGTTTTTCAGTTTGAAGGAAATGAGGAAAATTTCTCTGAATGATTCACGAACTATTGGATTCAGAAGTGGATGGAGCCTGTGCAAAAGTTTAGTGCTTATTCAGAAATTCAGAATATTCACTCTCACAAGGAGCTTTTGAGGGGCTCACAATTCTGAACTGGAAACCTGCAAGTTGTTGCCAGGGTAGATCAATCACATTTAAGGAGGATTTACAAATTTATAATGAAGTAGGATACCACAATATTTCTTGCTAGCTTTATTGCTAGTTGTAGACTCCAGGACATTCATAATGCTGCTTCTCATTACTAACCTTAGGATCAGATTTGACAACAATTATGGATCCCTACAGAAACCCTTTTAGGCTACACCTGTGTAGTCTTTATCAGGTGTGCCACTGGATATAGGCTAGTTCCTGAGCAAGTGGCACAGCCTATATGGTATCTAAGGCCTTTTGGAAGGAGCTGTGCGCAGTCTGCATTTAAGCAGGACTGACCTTCAGCATTACAAGAATCGGGAAACCTTTCCTGTTTCTGTCTGTTTCACTCATCTCTGTGATGACCCTTCCATACCCTTTATAATGCACATGCCTGACATACCACTTGAGTCTCTTGTCGCAATAACTGGACAGTCATGTAATGCATTGCCACTCGTGCTAGTATTCCTGGGGAAGCTTACCACTAGAGGCCTGCCTCCAGAGCTGTCCAAACCCAAAATAAAAAGGCAGGTGATCTGCAATGGACTAGGTGAAATCGATTTTCCCTATATTCCCAAGTACTCTTGGTTAATGACTGCAGGCAAGGGGCACCGTTCCACCTGGCAGACTTCCATTTTCTTTCTCATTTCCCATTGCTGGTAGAGCCCAGACTTCATCCAGTGGAGCGGGATGAGCAGCAGTCACTGGTGAGACTCCATCTTTCTCACAGCCTCAGGTCGTCAACAGTAGGTGCAGGACACTTGCATGAGAAGTCCCACATTTGAGGTTCCGTGTGGGGGAAATCCACGCTGCCCCAGTCTGACAGCATACCACGCTTATCACCCCCTCACCTCAGTAACCATGATGGGAGTTGCTGTCCTCTGGCTGCCCTGACTCCTGTCATCAAGAGAACCGTTCAGGATGGGAAAATCTGACGTTCACATCTTGCAATGTGAACTTGGGTGTCATCCCTTTAAACGGAGCTGCCTACCCAGGCATATGGCTGCATGCCAACAGGTGGGAGTGAAATGTGGTAGCTTCATAAATTCCTAAAGAATCACATAACTTCAGCTGCTCACTGTCTTACTGATTGAGTCAACAGCTAAATCCCAAAAGGCACATCCAGAAATAAAAGGCCTCCATCGAAAAAAAAAAAAAAAAAAAGAAAAAAAGGCTCTTTTAACAAGACCTTGTTAGGAGGAAGACAGAAAGCCTCCCAAGGCAAACCCAAGCCACTGGCTTGGCAGCACAGGCTGTAAGGCACAGACCCGCTGTGCCAGGAGGCAGCACACCCAGAGACACAGGTCACTGAGGGTGGGATCATAGCATGGGGACCTGCGGTGAGCTGCCCCCAGGGTGATCCAGGTCTGGCCTTAAGCTTTTTATACTAATAGGACCTTCTTAACTTTGAGCAAAACTAGCTCTTTTGCCACCTGCACAGCAGTTTCATCATACAGTTGCCAGCAAACTAGCTAGCAGTAAAGCTGTGCTTACAGCAGCGGGAAGTACTCACCAGCATCAGCATTCTCAGAGAACCACCAGCCCTGACCGTCCCTGATCAGGGGGCTCCCCATGGCCCACGACCCCATGTCAACCCCTGGGGCCATCAGCCCCTGTCCCAGCAACAGCACAGCAGGGCTGGTCTCAGTTCCCCACAGCCCTGCCTGGCCATGGGCGCTGCCAAGCCAGGCCCACCCCTGCGCCCAGGAACCTCCCCATGAAACAGGTTTGCTCGGTCATCCTCCCTTTAGTTGCTATTGTTCTAGTTACCAAGGTACACCAGAGTGTCTCCCCTATTATCTCTGTTCTGCGGTAATTTACTGTTGTAATGTAGGACTGAGTGATGATTTGTAATGTACGACTGAGTGATGATTTGTAATGTAGGACTGAGTGATGATTTTAAAGTGAATTTTCATATAGCAATGACCAATGCTCATGTGGCAAACTAAACATTGTGAATGAAAACAGCCAAACCACCATGGCATAATGGCCAACACTCTCAGGGCTCCCTTCGCTATTGCACACAACTGTTTTGAGCAGCTTCACTGAAACCACAGGGGCCTTACCCTTCCTTTACCCCAGGTTCCAGTATAGGTTGGGGAATGACCTATTAGAGAGCAGTGCAGGGGAAAGGGACCTGGGGGTCCTGGTGGACAGCAGGATGACCATGAGCCAGCACTGTGCCCTTGTGGCCAAGAAGGCCAATGGCATCCTGGGGTGTATTAGAAGGGGGGTGGTTAGTAGGTCGAGAGAGGTTCTCCTTCCCCTCTACTCTGCCCTGGTGAGACTTCATCTGGAATATTGTGTCCAGTTCTGGGCCCCTCAGTTCAAGAAGGACAGGGAACTGCTGGAGAGAGTCCAGCGCAGGGCCACAAAGATGATGAAGGGAGTGGAGCATCTCCCTTATGAGGAAAGGCTGAGGGAGCTGGGTCTCTTTAGCTTGGAGAAGAGGAGACTGAGGGGTGACCTCATCAATGTTTATAAATATATAAAGGGTGGGTGTCACGAGGATGGAGCCAGGCTCTTCTCAGTGACAACCAACAGTAAGACAAGGGGTAATGGGTTCAAGCTGGAACACAAGAGGTTCCACTTAAATTTGAGAAGAAACTTCTTCTCAGTCAGGGTGACGGAACACTGGAACAGGCTGCCCAGGGGGGTTGTGGATTCTCCTTCTCTGGAGACATTCAAAACCCGCCTGGACGCCTTCCTGTGTAACCTCATCTAGGTGTTCCTGCTCCGGCAGGGGGATTGGACTAGATGATCTTTCGAGGTCCCTTCCAATCCCTAACATTCTGTGATTCTGTGATTCTGTGAAAAAGGCTAAAAAACGTAGAGAATCAGACATAGATCAGTAATTACTACATTTGTAAAGACTAACAAATGAGCTCTAAGAAAAAAACAGCACCTTCTTTTTGTAAATGACTTTTCCATTTGTTTATTTACCGCTGTTATGAGTCCACCAGGGTGGATCTGTGTATTTCACAAGAATATAAATGTTTTCGTAGTTTTTAATCGAAGTGATCTTTGTCATTAAAACCCCATTGGACCTTTTTGCCTTTTTGCAGTTCTAATTGCCCAGAAATCCACTCATTACATAACTCATCACTTGATTTAACAGACCTTTGCGTGCCTCCCCTTTTTCCTCAACGGTATTTCACCTCACGGATGGCACCAAGGCCTCCGTCATCACCACTGCTTTGAGGAATCATTTCTCAGCATCACCTTCTCCCGCGTGTGCCTGGCCACAGCAACCAGACGGCATTTCCGCTGCTCTGCCAGTTTCTAAGCCCGACAGGCTTCCTGAGTATTCCACCTTAAAGTCACCCAAACTAAAAGGTTTTCACCAGTTTCCCCCCAAGCGGCGTTTTTTTCCACAACCCTCAGACAAACGCCTATGGTAGCGACCTGAAGCGCCTCACAAACCCCACGTGGGGCTTTAGTCTCCCCAATACCCTCCAACATCGCTCCTCACAGGCGTTAACGTAACCCATTCCCCTTCCCAGCAGAAGGCTTTGCCAAGGGATGACGGACGGGCCGCTCGCCCAGGCCGCCAGCGGACACACGAACCCCCGAGGCCGACACACGGGCCCCCAAGCCTCCCCGCCTCCCACAGCCGCTTGCGCACGCCGCCAATGACGCCACAGCTTCGCTCTCCATCCTCCCCAGCCACGCCCCACTGAGGGCAAACAGCGATTTCCCCGCCCCTTTGCCCTAAGAGCAAGGTCTGCGCCTGCGCCGTCCGTCGCCCTTCCGTTGTTTTTTCCGCTGGCGCAAGGGGGACGGGGAGACGTGTCACCTCTCTCAGATCCCATTGGTCGCTGGCCGGGCTGGGGCGGGTGCGTGCGCATCCTCGTGCCCGCCCATCCCGCCCCCCCCCCCCTCCCCCGCCCCCTGCCGGGAGGTCCTGCCTACTTTGTCAGCGGCTCAGGGGTCCCGCGTTCCCCCTGCCCCGACCGGGGAAGGAGCAGCCGCGTTACCCCTTCGGTACGTTGATGGCGGTTGGCTCCGCTTCCCCCCTCCCCTCGCCCCTGCGGCTCCGAGGCCGCAGCGGGGGGCCGCACCCCGGGCTCGAGAGAGCGGTGACCGGTCCGCCTGCCTGCTCGCCCTGAGCGCCTGGCGACCTACTGGCCGTGGCGCGGCGCGGCGGGGCTGCCTGGCCGCGGCCGGCTGCGGGGTGGCGGTGCGGCCGCGCGGGGCTGGGCGGCCCGGGGGCCTGTGCGAGTGTCCCCGGGGAGCGGTGGGTGCCTCGGGCCGGCTGCTCGGTTCTCGCGTGGCCTCATGGGCCGCGTAGTAACCGCGGGGGTGGCGGCGGTGGGCAGGCTGACCGCAGCCCGCTGGACCTGTCCGGTTGCTGAGGAGTACTGCGTCCGCTGCTGGCGGCTCCTTTCCGATTTTCAAGTAACTTTCCTTGTTAGGGACTAGGGGACCTTACCCGCCTGCTGGCGAGGGAGCAGGGGGTGGCCGCGGCCCCGGGCTGCTGGCAGCGGACTTTGTGCCCGGCTGGGGAGCGGCCGCTGCACAGGCCCCGGCGGCAGCGCTGATGTCGGCGCGGTGCGGCCTCCCCGGACCAACACCGGTGCTTCTGCGGGCAGGTTTGGTGCTTCGCGTTGTAGACGCGGTCGTCTCCTGCCCATAGGAGTTTTAAACAGATCTGCTCAGGCAGAGCGATTCTCTCTAGTTTATACGTCGGAGTGTGGTGCTGAAGTTGCACGTGTAGACCCTGGTGATGCAGGAGTCATTCGTTCTTTAAGTGCGATGTTATGTTATGTTATGTCTGCTCGTGGTTGCGATTTCCTTGGTTTATTGTCAGCAACACTCAGTGTGCATGAGCATTGTTTTGAAAACTCGCGTGTTTCCATAATTCTGTTGTGTTTGGAATTCAAGAGCAGCAAGATTTGTATATTTCTGAGTATTTCTTTAGACTTTCATGAACTATAAAATTTAGGGTTTGTTTGGGGTTGTTTTGGTTTGGTTTTTTGTTGATGATTTTTTTAATTGTTTGTTGTTTTGTGGGCTTTTTTGTTTGTGTTTTTTTGTTTTGTGTTTTGTTGTTGTTTGGTTTGGGTTTTTTGGTGTTTGTTTTTTTATTTTCAGATGATCCTTTTAAAATTATTCAGAATTCTAGGAATTCTGCTGTGCTCTAGCATAAACTCTTTTAACATTAAGATGTGGGACACTGGATTTAGAATATTTGCCTCATATCGTCCTATATTTCTTTAAAAGTTGTATGCAGAAGCTGAGTTGACATGGATATCTAAATATTTTCCTGTCTTTGACAAAGACAGTGCTCTAATTTGAGGCCAGAAATCTATTGCTGTGTTCAGGCTCCTTATAAAAACAGTATTTAAGAAAAAATCTTGTTTGGGTATTTAATTATGAGCATGTAGTTTTGAGTATGTAGTTATCGTTTTCCCAGATGGGTCTAATATTCCATAATCATCTTCACGTGTATTGTTTAGCACGTATATTTTATTTTCCGGTGTTTTATCCACAAAATCTTGTTCACTGCCCAGGTTCAGTCAAGGAGTCAGACATGTGTCTTGACTTAGCTTTGCAGTTCATCAAAATCAGTAGGACTGTGTATTTAGCTTGCTGATTGGTCCCACTGAAATGTGCAATAGAATAAGTAAGGGCTCCTCTGCAAGCAATTTGTATATCCAAGTCCCAGGATGCACAGTTCCTTGGGAAAATAAAGTATTCAGTACTAGTAGGAAGGTCATTGGGGACTTCTAAGGACTGAACTTGATAGCTTAGGCTCTAAACCGTATTTTATGTAATGACAGCTTCAGACTAACCCTGTGTCAAGTTTGCTTAAGGTTTCGTGATGTAGGCTTTGACAAGAAGGAAGAATTTTGTGTGTGTGTATTTTCCCCATGCCCGCCCCACGTCTCGTGTACCTCCTGTACTTTTGTTTGTGGAGTTTCTTCTGCCATCTCCTTCCACCTCTGCCTTTGAGGGATTCCATTGTCCCACAGGATTCTGAGTAAGAGCTGTGAAATACAGCATTCTGTTGATCTGTCTGTAGCTGTCTGGCAAAATGATAAGATATAGTACGAGACAAATGCTTTGTGTCTAGCTTTGTGTGATGGCACAGGGACAGGAGACTTTCTGTAAAACAAAGTCTCTTTTGAACAGTTAGATTTCTTAGTGCATATGTCTGTGTCTAAACCTTTTGCAAGTTTAGTAGCTACTGCACAGTGAAATTTCAATCTGGGAATTTGATTTTGTAATACTTATTGCTGACTAATTCACTTCATTTCGCAGAGCCTGAAAATACTGTTGACAAAACGACAAAATGAGTAGTCGTCGAAAACGCGCACCTCCATCAAAAGTAGATGAAGAGAAAAAGAAAAAGCTCTGCTGGAATATGCATGAAGACCGGAGAAATGAGGTGATAACATTAGATGATGAAGAGACTAATGAGGACCATGTTCCAGGTCCAAGCACTTCTTCTGCATCCATCATTGTTTTAAATGATGATAGCACTGATGAAGATCCCATTGAAAAAGAAGGTGGTGGCTCAAAATCTGTTAAGTTTTTGACAGTTAATGATGAGGAAGACTCGTATTCCATCTTGACTCCTGTGTCAGTACAGCTAAATATTATAGTCTTGCCATACCATGCAGATGGGTCCTGGAAAGCTCTGTTGGGAGAATTTGCTCTTCATCTTCCTTCTGAGGAAGTTCTAACTGATGAATTCCATGAAAGGAGTTTTACTTTGAGAGGAGACTCTGATGATCAGCTGCAGGTCTGTGTTCATGAAAGAAGTGAAGAAGAGTACAATAATGAAACAAAAGAATACCTGGGAGCTTATGAGCAATGTATTTTGGTGAAATCAACTTTAGGTGGTGAAATATTGGAAGGCTTGAGATGGTTGCAAAAGAAAAAGATAATTGGACTTTATCAAAGACCTGGAGAGGCTCAAGCTTTAAAGGTATGGGTTATATTTTTATGATGTGATGAACATATGTAGTTTCTACACGATTATGTAAATGTTTTCAGTGTGTTTTTTCTTAAAAAATTCTTTTTACTGTTGCACTGTTTGTAGTGCATCACCCAAAGGAGTCAAAGAAGCTTTTAGCTGAAATGTACTGTATCCTCTATACCAGGGGTGTCCAACTCATTTTTACCGGGGGCCACATCAGCCTCGTGGTTGCCTTCAAAGGGTTGAATGTAATTTTAGGACTGTACAAATGTAACTACTCCTACACTTATACAGATGGTGATTTTAGTAGATACATTGCATCTGTCTGCATCTGCTAACTTTCAAAGCACTATTATTTTCATACTCTTCTGTTTATAAGATTCTTGTCATTCTAACAGTTAATTAAATGATTAACTGTATAACCATGTCACAGGTTGGAATTTACCTTCTGGAAGCTGGGCTAAGTAAACCAGAGTTTCTCAGTGATGGAGGTGGAAGACCCAAAAAAGCTAATCAGCTGATTCAAAAACTCATGGAAAAGTTCTATAGTTTTTTAATTCCAGGTAATGCAATTCAGTTGAATGTTCATTAATAATTTTTGTTATTAAAGTGTGTCCTTTTTCTAGTAGTTTTAAATGTAAGGGAAAATAAGTTATTCCTGCCTTCTAGAACAACTTTATTTTCAAGGTAATTCTCTCCATATTATTTTCTGACTATTAATCATATGCTAGTTTGTTTATGGTCAAATCACAGGTGATAATATTCCTTCTCTACAGATGAGGCACTGAGGCACATAGAAGTTTGCGTCCTTACGTTTTCACTGATTTGTGTGAGGTGTTTAAATAGGTGTACAGTAACTTGTCCAAGATACGGAGGAACTGTTCAAAAGAACCAGGAATTAAATTTGGAAAGCTTTTGTTCCTAGTTTGGTGCCTAACACACAACTGTGGCAACAGAATTTCTGTTTGTTTTGTACGGTAAAGCAGTTATAATGTGAACTACTACAAAATGCACCTTTCTGGCAGTTGTAAGGATACACCACTGCAAATTCAAAAATATGGATCTCGTCGACATTTTGGAATCGAAATGGTGCTTGCCAGGTTATACTCAGCAGTGATACAGATTTTTAGGGTGATCAATGACCATTTTATGGTGCGATTGCTTAGGAAACTATTAAAAAAACAGCCTTGGTCTTGTTCCTGTGTGTACGATTGATTCGAAAAGTTAGTCGAAGATTGCCTCAGTAACAGTGACCATAATATGCCAAGTTTCAGTGTTTTTGCAGAAGCAAAAGGAGCCTAATGTCCCCCTCCATAATTCTACTTAATATCAAAAGGCAGAATTGTATAAAAAAATAGGGAACTTGCTAGAGAGAAGCTAAAAGGAAGAGCTAACAGAATAAAATCTGTACATCCATGTCTGCTGCAAAGAATAAACATGCAACTGTCAGAAAATACTTGTGATATAACAAAAGAAGGGGCAGTATAACTAACTATGTGGGGAAGGGAGGATATTGCACATAAGAAGTCATCCTGCAAAAAAACTGAAGTAGTCTGACTGAAGTGAATTTAACAACTTAGGTCTAAAAGCACAATAAAGCAGATCCAAAAAGAAGTGTGAAGAATAAATTATTTGATATAGAAATGAATAGTAATGTTTTTAAGTGCATTATGAGAAATACATTATCATAAATGCATTAGAAGCAGAATATCTGTCTGAGAATTCATAGACTTGAGATCACTAAAGCATATAAAGGAGCGCTCAAGTAAAGTAATGCTATAGCAGCAAGCACAACTTTCTTCTCTGCATATGTGTTCATTGTGCAGGAGTTGGGGAAAGAGATGGTTTATGGACAAAATGAACAGTGACGTATTTTGAGATCCAAAAGAATTTGCTGCTGCAACTTGAGGCATTTGTCCTCAGTACACTAAAAGATAGACTTTTCTGGACTACATGGTTGAGTGTAGCTTACAGGTGAAGGGACAATATAGCTTCTGAAAGGGAAGACATGTCCCTCAGAGTTACTGGAGCAAGAATGTGGACATGAGTGATGGGGGTTTTATGCCTTAACTTACCATTTCAGAAGCCATACAGCCAGCTCAGGTTCATAAGGGATCTGTGTTTCCAGCTGGTAAACCTTCTGACTATTTTTCAGCATGTACATTTTGCTGTGGTGTAAGATAATAACATAGTTTTGATTCAATGCCAATGAATACCATGTAAATGACTAAGTAAAATAGAGGGTGTAGAGAATAGAAATAAACTGTTGTTAATGTGTATGAAGATCACCAGTCAAGTCATACAAAAGCATGTGCAGCTTAATGTGTTCGTAAGGCTTTGGAAAATACAGTGATTTGTGAGACGGTATCATCAACAAACTTGAAAAGTATTATTTGGCATAGCAGAGATGACGAACAACTGCAAGATTGCGAGCAAACTAGGCAATGAAGTGGAGAATCAGTATAAATTCAGTATAGATAAAGTGAAGCAGAAGAAAAAAAATCCTTGCGTCACATTAGGGAAAAGTGATGGCCTCTTGCGATAGCCCGTTTGCTAACTGTTGCAACTGGGGTTATAGGTTCCATAGGTAGGTGTATAGCTCAGTAAATGCATCAACTTAGTGCTTGATGTCAGGCAAACCAAATCAAAGGTAAAGAATTCTCTCGAAAGTATTAGAGAACAAAATAGGATCTTTAAACCACTGTATAAGTCCACAGGGTGCATTATACTATGCTCCAAATTCAGAAATAAAGCCTGTCACAGAAATGGAAAAGACTTGGAAGGGAAGACCCCAGGCGGTTACTGTGAAAGTAGTTACATTTTCTGACAGTTTTTTAGTATGTACTTTTTGATGTAGCGTAAAATATTAAAATTGTCTTGATTCCATGCCAATGAATGCATGCCTCTTAAGAAGTGTAAATTAATTTCCATTTCTAATGATTGAGTCTGTGTTTGAATTTCACCTGTTTTTAAACAGAAGTAATTGAAATTTTTGTAAAACCGCATGTAATTATGTATTTTAATACTTGTCAATATACATCTAAAATGAATTCTATTAAGCAATAATGTTCCAAGATGAGGCTGCTGCTTCTCCCCATTGATGAGCAAATTCTTGGGATGATGGAGTTGCACACAAGGATTTACAGAAATAAGGGACATGACTTTTCTATCTCTACGTTTAATTTTTATATTTGTTTTGCTCAGTGTACTCATCCTGTTAAATGTCCTTCTAGATGATTTTGAGACCTTGTGGCAGGAATTCCATCTGTCAGCATCAGTGTATCTGCAGGAGAGTGACAAAATATTAAATATGCAGAAGCTTCATGAGTTTTGAACATTAATTGTAGTGTTAACCACTTTTTTGAGAAAATAGTTTACAGAGATTTCTTTTGTTTGCTTTAACGAATAGCTGGTTTTGTAATAGGTAGATCACTTATAGATCCAGCTAGCTGCTTTCTTAGTATGGAAAAAAACCCTAGGCCTTAAAATTAAAAGACTAAAATGGCTGTTTAATTGCTATTCATATGTCTGTTCTAGTGAATGGTAAATGTTTCAGAGTTTGTTTTCCCATAGTATCATGGAACTATATGACATACAGTAGCATGGCAATAGCATTTACTATACATCATTCTCCTTCAGTTTTCTTAATAATAAATTCTTTGTACAAAGAAGAGACTTTTTTGTCTCTGTAAGGCATTTTTTTAATACCGAATGTAAAGCAACAAGTTTTCCATTAATCTAGAATAAATCACAGAATCACAGAATGTTAGGGATTGGAAGGGACCTCCAAAGATCATCTAGTCCAATCCCCCTGCTGGAGCAGGAACACCCAGATGAGGTTACACAGGAAGGCGTCCAGGCGGGTTTTGAATGTCTCCAGAGAAGGAGAATCCACAACCTCCCTGGGCAGCCTGTTCCAGTGTTCCATCACCCTGACTGAGAAGAAGTTTCTTCTCAAATTTAAGTGGAACCTCTTGTGTTCCAGCTTGAACCCATTACCCCTTGTCCTATCACTGGTTGTCACTGAGAAGAGCCTGGCTCCATCCTCGTGACACCCACCCTTTATATATTTATAAACATTAATGAGGTCACCCCTCAGTCTCCTTCAAGCTAAAGAGATCCAGCTCCCTCAGCCTTTCCTCATAAGGGAGATGCTTCACTCCCTTAATCATCTTTGTTGGGGAAAAAAGGGGGCAAATATTACACTTTCATTGATGTAGATATACGACAATCTGGAAACTGCCTTACAGATAAAACTGAAAGATTCTACTGCAGATGCAATAGCAGAACTTCAATCATTGAAGGGATTTAGTACAACACTTGATTATAGAATCAGAGAAACTGCATTTTTAGATAGTACAATACTATCTATTTTTCGAAGGTAAAAATACTAAGATGAAGCTATGTAATTGAGTTACATTTTGAAATGGTTGAAAGCATAATAAAATATTCACTGTTTAACAAATAACTAGCTGAGAGGTCAACTTCCTTAGCATCCTTTTAAAAATCCCTGTGGTACGTAGCACCATTTAATCAGAAAAAAAAGAAAGTTTGAGAGAATGAACAAAACAAGAAAGGTATAGACAAAATGTATCCAGTTGTATGAAAAAACATTTTGCTTTAAAGTATATAGTAGTCTTAGCTCCCCTGTAAAATTCTGGGTAGACTTAGTTTATATAAAAGTCAACTTATTATGGTCTGAAATGTAATATTTGAAAACTATTATTTTAGCAATATAATGATAGGTGTCATTATAGATCAACTTCATTGATCAAAGTTATACTCTGCAGTGACTCTAATTTCTCTGTTCTTTCCATGAAGTGAGGAATGTGTGTCAAAGAATCTCCTGGAATGGTTTCTGTAGCATATAAAGCTGCCTGCTCTGCTTGGTGCTTTTCCTTTGACTGGAAAATTAATAGCCCCACACGTGCACTCTGGTTGCCTTCTTTATATATACAGTTTTCATGAATTTATAGGAACTTAATTTTTTTCAGAATTCTCTTTTTCCTTGGAAGTACCACAATTGTGCCGTTGACTCAGAAGTGCAGGGCACTGATGGCTGCCATACATAGGCACATCATTTCCTTCTGTTTGTTTTGGAACGCATACTTTACCGTTCAGTTGAATGAAAGAAAGCTTTTGCTTTCCATGAAAGAGTCCTAATAGCAGCCTTCAAACCTTATTTTAAGATTAAGCTCTCTGGTGTTTGTGGCAGGTACATATCTCATTAGCATGAGGTATCATAATGATAGTTTGATTTAATAGCGCATGCCATTATCTGTTTTCTCTGTTTATCGATATATTATACTTTTAATTTTTCATTATTTTTTATTCTGTAGTGCTTAAGTTCGGTGTATGCCCTTATATCCAAATTATGTGAAAAATATGTAAGCACAAGGCCTTTTTTTGCAATGATGCAAGTGGTGAGAATTTCATGTTGTCTTACTGCTACAATTTTCTTATCCAGATGGATAATTTAAAATTAATGTGAAAGCTCATTGAAAATAATCTCCCATTTTTTTAATGTTATTTTATCAAGAAAGGCTTTATTTCATGAAAAATGTACAAATCCTTGACATCTCACAGAGTTTTCCCACTTTCTATAATATTATTGACCCATGTTGGCATTTGAATCTGAAATGTGAGTTATTTGTGGTTTTGTATCGATTGGAAATGTTTAGTGGAAGGTCTTTATTAAATAACTATGGTCTCATTGTTCTATCCCTAAATTCTAAAGGAAGAGCTTTGCTGATTACGTGTACCTCTGTGATTGCATTAGCATGTTAATATAAACTTCTGGGAAAATAGTGCTCAGTGTTTCCTACTGCTGCTATTACAGCTGAGTCAGGTGCAGTCGTGACATGTTTAAATGACATTTTGCTTTGATCGCTTTCATATGTTAACTAATGTGTTGCTGCAAAATTTATGGAAATGTTGACCAAAGTTGATTGCTAATGCATGTCTTGAATGACTTGGTGTATGCAGATGAGCTGGAGGAAGATGAGGAAGAATCTGACACGGAATTAGAGCGACAAAATATTGAAGAGCTTTATGACTTTGTGAGGCACACCCATCAGCAGGATATCGAGTCACTGAGAGAGGACGTGCAGCACCCCGCATTAATTCCTGTTCTGAGGCCGTACCAAAGCGAGGCTGTGAATTGGATGCTGCACCGAGAGAACCTCACAAACACTCCAAGCAGTGGCAAGTATATGGGTGTGGAAAACTTGCGTAATTGAGGAAAGTGGGATTGTATTGTTGGCAGTAATATTTTCTTGTTGTTTGATTAGAAGCTTCGTTAATTGTTTCATTACTATTTTTATAAAAGCTGTTGTTTGGGTAGTACACTGAATGATTAACTAAACTTTGCTGAAGAGCAGTTGATGTGTCTTGTTGGTCATGAAGCATTGTGGAGATAGACATCTACTTTTTGTCTCTAAATGTCACAATAAGGCTGAGCAATCCTAAGCAGTGTCCTGTTTATAGAGAAACCTCACAATAGTAACATGAACTCTTTCTCTGTAGAAAATGCACTGCATTTCTTATGGCGAGAGGTCATCACTCTGGATGGAATGAAAATCTACTATAATCCATTTACTGGCTGGTATGTTTTAATAGTTATCTATTTCTGAGAACACCTCAAGGTTTTACTTTGTGAAAACCTTCTTGGCAGCTTTTAGTGGAGGATATAAGATATTCCGTAACTGTCATTTTTCAGTTAGCAATTAAAGAATTGGAGCAATGATATCTCTGATTCAAAAAAAAAAAAAAAAAAGGCAAACTGGAGTATTTAATGCACAGATAAATATATAAATCTTGACCTGAAGACTGATTTCTTAAAGCTTTTTTTAAATTTCAGTGCAAATTGTAGTTTTAAGATAACATTTTTTTAAGTTAGAGCATTAGCATCTTTGACTTTCTGGTCCAATGTTTTTAAAATCTAAAGGAAGGAGGCAGTATAATGCTTTTATTAATGCTGGGTATTGCATTACTAGTTCTGTTTCGCTTCTCTCGTTAATTAGGTTAGAACAGAACCTTTTGATTGCTAGTTTGCTTTTAATTTTTTTCCCTATATAACTTTCAGATGTTTAACACAAATGAATATAAGTTTATTTCAGTTTTTTGGAGACTAATATTATGATATGCTAAAGTTAGCAAGGCAAGGCTTGTTAGGAGGGGAAAAAATGCGAAAACATCTGGCATATGTATTCATCTCGGGCAGGTTTGTACACTGAAAAAGCTTGCTAGCTTTTGTCAGTCTCAGCTTATCTAATAAAACATATTGCTTCACCTTACAAATTTTGCCTTGCTGAAGCTATGCTGTCTATGTCCCTGAACTTGTGCTTCTCTGTCACATCATTCTGTAGTTACTGACTTTCATTTGGGAATGTACTTGAATTGCAGTATTATCCGTGAATATCCAATTGCTGGACCCCAGTGGCCTGGAGGTATTTTGGCAGATGAGATGGGTCTTGGAAAAACAGTTGAAGTGTTGGCCCTTATTCTGACTCATACTCGACCAGATATTAAACAAGATGATCTGACTTTACCTGAGGTAAGAAAACCAGAATAAGATCTAGAAGGAAGAAAATGCTTATCAGAATTAATGGAAATGCACTTCTCTTGAGTTTATTGCTTTCTGTTTTATAGAAGTCCAGATTTAAAGCTGAATTAAAGTACAGTGAAAGATTTTGCTTTGTATGATGTGATACTTGGTGACATAAATAATGGAATGGTTTGCATGAGAAACAATTGATAGTTTGCCATTGATGAAGGGTGTTAGGAGGCAACTGCTCTGTTAATAGGCTGTTGGGTAGTTTACATGCACTCCAGGAGTGTATAAATGTGTAATGTACTCTATCATATTGGAAATCATTCTCCTTTTGACTTCATTGTGTTGGCGAGTATCAAACATCCATTAGACATACCTTCTGTGCTAAAATAAGGATGATTTAAACTCCGTGAATAAAGGCTTCTGCTCCCTCTCTATTGCATATAATAACCAGGCTTATTTATCAGCAGTTTTCCATGTTTTCACTTTCCTCGTCATGCATCCCGTGAAAACTTAGCACATTCACTAAAACCAAAAGTTCTCTCTAAAGGGAGAGAACTTTTATGTCTAGGTAAACTCTTACCACTTCTGTGGGTTCCATCCTTTCGATTTCATGGCAGCCACTTGCATTGTACGTCTGTTCATTATGGTCTCCAGTCTGCTTGTAATTTTATTGGTTGAAAACACCCAGTTCTCAGAGAGTAAGATTCTTCTTAATTGTGTTGGAGGGTCAGTACTGAGGAGTGTGAGGAGAGGGCATTAGCACTAAAGTATCTGGACATTATTTGACAACAATAGCTAGAGACCATAGCTTTTGGAGAGCTGGAGTTGTGAAACTGTTCCATGATAGTAGTTAGGATATACATCTTAGCTAATATTTTTGGGATCTTTGTGGACAGAATTATATGATGTTCCCTGTAGTTAAAAGGCACTATTCCACTCATCCAGAAGGTACTTTGTCATCTATATTTTTGTATCTCAGTTCTTGAGTATACATCTCCTTGAATTAAATCACTATTCCTGAATCACTAATAATAGAGTAAATTGGGGAGCGGGGAGACAATCCCTAAAAAGAGAAGCATACTTGTTATACAACTAGGGCTTTTCAATCTATATTGCTTACCTCCTTATGTGTTTCTAGCTATATATTAAATATATATTTTCCTCCCCCCATCAGTAACCTAGATCGCTTACAGCTATAGATTCTTGCAACTTAATTCTGAAGTAGTGGAGAACCCAAGCAGCTTGCAGGGCTGCTCTCTCTATTCTCAGTGTAGGGTACTGAACACCATTTGCCAAGAAACTGAACTGAATGGGGTATCACTGTGCACACTAAAAATGAGCTGAGCAAATTAGTGAGATCAGAGCACACATCTATAGCAGCTCATGCTAATTTTCAACTGAAAAGATTAATGAAGTTCAGAATTAGTCTTGTTGAGACATGAGTTAATAACTATCTAATGTTGTATGCATTAGGGTAAGCTTGTGAACTTCTTTGTTCCACCTCAACCTCTAGAAGGAAATAAAAAGAAAAAAACAAAGGAGATGGAGCTTAAATTGAAGGAGAAAATACAATATCCCAGTAAGTATTTCTGACTTTTAAAAATACATTTTGGTTTTGGCATGTCTTATGTTGGCCACTGACTATGAGTTTACTTCTACAGAATGAAATTATTATTTTGCTGAGTGCTGTGGTATAGGATTGCATGCTACAAAGATGTGATTCACATTTAAAAGTAAAGCTACCAACTCAGATTCCTGTGCTACAAGTCTTTATGAAACTAAAGATCCTTGTAAGAGTTTATGCATTTAACTGAAATATGCTGTCTTTTTATAAGCTTCAGTAAGAAAATTGAGCAACTTATTTCTATTGCTACTCATTATGGTCTTAAAATCACTGAAAACCAGCTATTTGTAGGGCTACATGAACTAAAGCATTGTCAAAACTGCTGCCTTTTTTTGCGTTTTTTAAATGAACATGGTGTTTAGAGTTTCCTTAATGTGAATTTTCTGAGGTAACTTTCGTTTTATCTGAGCTGTAAGTTTTTTTGCTTTGATTCTATGTATAGGCTTACGAGTGATGATATTAGCAGCTGTAAAGGAAATGAATGTGAAGAAAGGAGCATCCATTATTGCAATATTTAAGTACATCAATGCTGTATATAGGTATGACATACAGAGAAATAGACGGCTTCTCAAAAGAACTCTAGAAAAACTAATTACAGAACAAGTAGTAGAACAAGTCAAAGGACATGGTCTGGCTGGGTCTTTCAAGCTGGGAAAGAATTACAAGGAACAGAAGAGGCGAGAAAGAACCAAAGAGCAGGTAAAACATGCTGCTGTAGTTACTTCAAAGAAAGTTGCCAAGGCAGATCTTATTTCCACCAATTGCATGCTACTCCCAGATGCGTTGTCTGTGTGCACTAGGTCAGTGACACTGGCTTATTGACAAAAATGAAGAAAACTGCAGCATTTGCTTTGACAGTCATGAACAAAGAAGCAGAAATCAGAATGAGATCAAATTTGGGGCTGAAATATTAACGACATCTGTCATAAATCTTTAAAAATAGTGCTGCAGTGGGTGGCAGATATATTGTTCTTACTCTGAAGTTGCGTTTTAAATGCTGGTAAACATTAACCAAATCCTCAAACTGGAAATCAAAAAAAAAATTTTAATATATGTGTTCATATATTAAAAAAAAAAGGTGAGGAGAAAGTCTGACATTATTGGTTACTTTTACATTGTAGATAGCAAGGACTTCAGAAAGCAGTCAGAAAAAGCAGTTGATTGATGCTAAAACTCAAACCAAAGAATCAAGGAATAGTGATGTCACTTCAAAAAATGTCCTTAAAACCCCTTTACGGGTGGTTATCACCATGGAAGAACATGATTATTGTACAGCTAGCAAAAATAACAGGAAATCTGAAGCAGATCATGAGAACTCTGTAAAAGAGAATGATGTTCAGCAGGAAGCTGTGGTCCCAAAGTCTCCCAATTCACCTGGCAGCCTCCGGGACTCCAGTGGTGTGAGCGGTCATCCTGATTTTGATGTTTCTACGACTACTGCTGATGTCAAGGAGGAAGTTCCAAAGGACCAGTCCTCACATTCGCAAGAGCATGCCAGCAGTAGCATACAACATACCAGTTCTGTATTTCCATTCAATACCTCTGAGTATCGTTTTGAATGCATCTGTGGTGAGCTTGGATTGGCTGACTATAAAGCTCGTGTGCAGTGCCTAAAATGTTACTTGTGGCAGCATGCAGAATGTGTGAACTACAAAGAGGAAAACCTGAAGATCAAGCCCTTCTACTGTCCCCATTGTCTCGTGGCAATGAAACCAGTTTCCACAGGAGCAACTCTGATAATTTCTCCAAGTTCTATTTGTCATCAGTGGGTAGATGAGATCAACAGGCACGTAAGATCATCTTCTCTTCGAGTTCTGGTAAGACTATATAGCTTCAGTGTGGAGAGTTACTTTCTCAAGGTTCAGGGCTTCCTGTTTGACACTGTATCACCTAAGGTTCAGAGGCTTCTTTGTCCTCTGTGTCAGAATTCTACATTTCTTGCTATTAGACCTATGCTTTGACACCACATGGTGTATTTGTGTCCCGGAAGGACTGTCTGCATGAAGCACTAAGCTTCATTTTTTCCTTATGAGTTGGTCACTGGAAGAAGATACAGAGGATGGATATCTTTATCAAATGGAGGCAGATTTTGAGCAGTTGCAACAACAGGTGATTTCTGAAAGGGAAGGCTGTTTCTGTTTTTTGATTTGTGTGGGGTTTTTTGGTTTTCGTTTTGGATTTTTCCCTGAAAAGTTACCAAGGAACTTAGGTCTAACTATAGATGTTTTGGCAGTGTCAAGTCTCGCTGTACATTTGTACCCAAGCAGATCTCTGATAGTTGCGTCCTATTTTGTTCTAGATAAAAACACATGTTTCGGTAGACAGTGTACTTTTGAATTTCTGGTTCTTGGGCTTTACAAAAGAAGTCTCGGGCCTTGGTGTTTACTGAGAATAACACTGTTGCAACTTGGGTGTTGTCTATATAACATCTGCCATATTTATTAAGATGTTGCTTATCTGGAGACCTCGTATTGTCATTTTACATGGTTTCTAATAGCTCTATCACTAAAATAAGCTTAATTATACATATAGTAACTATGGCTATGCAGGATTTTTTTTATATAGATATCACAGTGTTCAAGGCTAGCCATTGTCTTTTATTAATGATGTAGTCAAGATTTGTCCTTCATATTTTTAGCAGGCAAAGGCCTTTGTAATGATATAGTGCTTTGAGATCCATAGGTCCCTTATATTTTGAATAAAATAACAGTAGCAGTAGATGATAAGGAAGATGAGAGGAAACTTTGCACGCGGGGATATACCCGATACCTTCAGCTATCCTGCAGAGATGCCCAATGTATAAATGAATTCTAGGCCTCCATTAGGCCATTGGTGCAGTCTAAGTAGCTTTAGTGCAGCAACTAATAAATTCGTAAAACTTGCACAGTTTTCGTAGGACGCAGTCCAAGTTTTATACCAGCTTTGATGAAAACTGTCAAAAATAGATTTACATGGTAACAGTAAAATAGCTTAAATACTGAATGTCAGTACTTTAAGTTGTGTGACACCTTCCATTCTGAGACACTGTTTTAATTTTCTTTTAACTGCCAGCTATCCAGACTTGCTTTCAGTGCTGCTTCAAAATGATTTTTTTTTTCTGTAAAGTTAAAATGAAAATAGTGCAGATGTTTCAAAGAACCAGTTTTCCATGTTAACAGGCTTTGCATTGCATGTGAAGGGTGTTTTTTATTCTTCCAACTGCTAACAACCCATGGGAAGTTCTCATGGTTTTATGTAATAGAACAAGAAATTAAAATTTATCAGTAAGTCTTGCTTTGTGGCAGGTTGTCTTTTCCTGCTGCTGTGAAAACAACTAAAACTTAGCCAACTTGTAAACCTCCGTAAAATCTGTTCATAAATACTTGGAAGAGATCATTAGACTTGGACAGCTATTTTTTCTTCTTAACAGTTGCTTCAGCGACCATACTCTTTTTCTTCACTTTTTCCCCTTTCCATTCTCTCTCTCTAGTTCACGTGCGTTGACCTGTGTGCACATGCTCTGTTGTCACTCTCTGGGGCTGAACAGAAATTTTCTGCAAGGGTTTCTTTCAGCTGACAAAAATTCTGTTGCTGTATGCACAAATGTAGAGGAAAATTATTACTGGAAGGAAAAGTACAATAACAGTGAAATTAACAGTGAAATCATGTGCTGATCATCAAAGAGTAGGGAATCAACTAAGGTTTTACAGAATCACCTTAATTTTGGTATTTTTAACTATTAGTTGTGTGAATTAAGAGAACATTAAAGTTTGTGACACTACAAGGGGCTGGAAAGACGGTGCGATTTTCTTAAATAGTGAAAGTGTTTGTAGGCGGTTGCAGAGAAGAATGGACCATCTTGGTTAGTGTTTATATAATAAATTGTGAACTTGCAGAATGGGAGAGGACTAGAAAGGTGCTAGCTATTTGAAGATGAGACTAGAATAGAAATTCTTTCTAAAACGATAGGGATATTCCTATATCTGTAAGAAGAAAGCCTTATCTGTTTAATATTGTGATTAATATTAACAGATAAGTGTAAGAAGTAGCTGATGATAAAATTCTTAAAGTAAGCAATGGATGCATGTAATTTTGAAGTAGGTTCCTGTGAGTTGGGAGCAAAGGAAGGAGTTTGTATAAGAAGGAAAAAAGGCGATTGATATATAGCTCTGTTAATAATTGCTCTTAGTAGCTAAAAATCCTGGAGATGAGAAAACACTCCTATTTTAAAAATATTTTTTGATATTTCTGCTGTACCACACCTTATTTGAAATTTTAACATATTTTGGTATTGTAAGTATATTGGGACTCATAATACATACTGTATTTCCTTTAAATATAGGATGCTACTGTGGGGAAGCGCATAGTAAAATGTTTGGTTTAGCTTATTCAATTTTTATTTAAACTCGTGTTTCTGAGATAATTATGCTTAAAATGACAAGGGAGATAAGAAAAATACTTCCGATATAAGAACAAATGTCAATATGAAAGGTTTCTAATAATATTCTGTCAGTGCACAGGGATTCTGTCTATTTCATGAGTCTCTATAGAAATCCTTTTTGCAGATAAAACATTACTCGTAGCGTAATTTCTGGTTTTTAGATATTTTACTGCATACTTCTATCTTTGCCTAATCATACATGAAATTCTTGGGGCAGCGGGGAGAAAGGTAATACCTCTATGGTAGAGGACAGGACATGTAACACTGACTTACGTAATGTTGCTCTGTACAGCATTACAGAATACTTAAACTTGCATACGACTATTGCGACAAATGCTGAAGTCCTCTTTTCTGCAAAGGATAAAAAAAAATTATGAAGATATAAATAAGTATATATAAAAATTTTGCATCAGTGTCTGTATTGCATTTATTATCTGTTACTAGTATGGATTTCCCACCATGCTACTATATTAGTACAGGCTTTCTGAATTATTTCATATTATACGAGGAACACTTCTCCAAGCATGCACATATTAAGCTGTACTGGCATTTTTGCACTTTTATGAAAGTGTCTCTTACCTTCATTCTTTGCTATTGTGCTATCGAATACAAATCCATGTAGGTGTATCAAGGTGTGAAGAAGCACGGCTTTTTGCAGCCACACATGTTGGCAGAGCAGGAGGTGGTTATTACCACATACGATGTCCTCCGCACTGAGCTGAACTATGTAGACATACCCCACAGTAACAGCGAAGATGGGCGCCGCTTCAGGAACCAGAAGCGGTACATGGCCATCCCAAGCCCCTTAGTAGCAGTGGAGTGGTGGAGGATCTGCCTTGATGAAGCACAAATGGTTGAATGCACTACTGCAAAGGTATGTCATTCCCAGTCAGGCATTTATTTAACCTGAAAAGGTTTTGACAAGCTTATTGTAAATAATACAATAGACTTCTCTTTCCCACTCTTAACATTCAGTGCACTCAGGTAGTTTGTCCTTGTAGCTTGTTCTTTATAAGGGCATTTTCTGTTGGAGATATTGACTATTAAATGGTTCTGCTGTTAGAATTTTGGCAGACTGTGAAGTATATCTAGCTCAAAAAATATTTAACATAATTTATACCGACAGCTTGAAGAACTGGGTCATCATGCTGTATGTGGTGTTCGATAGTTTCAAACAAGATAGTAGCCTGTTCAGGGACATGGTTCAGAGGCATAGATATGGCCTTTGGGTCTAGAAGTTAAAATAGTCAGCAATGTGTCTGCAAACGCTAGGGCTGCTGTCTGCAGAGGGAGATATTTTAATTAGTATTTGTCCATCCTTTTTGCCCAAGGCAGGAGGACAAAAATGCTACTTACATAATGGCTTATAGACTTTTTTACATAGTTCCTTTTGCTAACTGTTTGCCTTTTGTGAAAACCTTAATTGCACTTCGTTACTTGCAAGTGGATATGGCTTTTATCAGCTCTCAGTTACCCGGAAATAAGCTCAATAACTTTATACCCATATTTATAATACATTGTACCAATGCTGCTTATAGGTCTGCTAATCTTACATACTGAAAAGATTTTTGGACTTCTTAAAAATAAGGTCCACATGTTTTCAGGCTGTGTTCCACTCTTTGTTTTTCCTTTCTGCCATTGGTTCTATCTTCTTTTGCTAGGCTGCTGAAATGGCACTCCGTTTAAGTGGAATAAATCGCTGGTGTGTCAGTGGCACTCCTGTGCAGCGAGGATTAGAAGGTGAGGTTTTATGTAGCAGTGTCATCTGTGGTTTTCCTTGTGTTGATATTTAAGCAGTGGTTTGAAGCAGTTAAAATGTCTGCTGATTTTGCTCTGAATTCATTAGGTACTCTGACTTGGTAAGCCATAAACCTTCAGCATGTGATGAAGACATCAATAAATCTATCAATATAAAAACGGTATACCTGAAATCTTTTCATCTCCCTGAGTTAGACAAATACTTTGGGGAGCAGAGTAGCTGTATGTCAAACAGCTGACTCAAGTCTGTTCTTCAGTTTTCACTTAACAGAGTGAGTAAATATTAACCCCTCTTTATTGCAGCTGAAGACAGTCTGCTCTGGTTACAGAATCCTTGTAACTGTCAAATACAGCGAACAAAGCTGTATTTGCTTTTTGCATAGCCCTGCATGAACTGCTGTGGGCATCAACTGCCATGAATATAAATTCTAAAAATCATGGTAAAGCTTTATAAAACTGTTTTTAAGTCTTTATGTAAGGACTTAATGAATCAAGATGTGTGGAGTAGGGAGCTGTTTGTTAGCAGGTGTCATTTATGTTGTCTTTTTTGTGAGGTACTCAGTTTCTGTAGACAGACTTCAAACAGAGACAAGAAAAAAAAAGAAAACTGACTTCTTCATATCCTTGTGTTCTTTAATGGATTTTGGAATATGTGCTACACATTGAGGCAGTGGGTTTAAAAGTGGATAAATCAGTGTAAGCATTTGTGTGTATTTGTGAACAATTGTTCAGATACCAAACTATTATAGAAGTCAGTATTGTAGATTAATTCATTATGGAAATGTGGATTAATATTAAGAATACACATAATAGTTGTGAGATTACACAGTTAATAAAGCTATAGAAGGATGTGATTGATTTGACTGTCACAATTTACTTGTTCAAGTCCTTATGTGTGATAGCATTGATTTAATATGTATCTGAAATGTCATATTGTCCATAAAACATGTTGGCCAGATGCTCAGGCTATACTGATGCAGCCCTCATCACACAGGGGGTGAAAACTGCTGACTAATTTGAATCTGTGCCACCGCTGCTGTAATAAAGTGGGATAGGACCGCTGGGTAAACAGTCGCTTCCTGCATAGAAGAGGTTCTCAGGATTTTTCTTGCCCTGGTCTACAATGTATTTGGTGACTTTTTTTTTTTTGACTCTCAGCTGAATACTAAAATTACCATAAAGCTAACAGAATAAAGAATATAGCCACCAGATCTTTTAAGAACTATTTTTAAGATACCATCGTATATTTCTATTTCTGCATTGTCCACATGCAGCATTTAAACATGTGCTTCTGTCTTTTTCCAGTAAGATTTAGGTATAAGCTTAAAGTCAGTATGTCCTTAAATTTCATCCCCCAAAATGATGGGTTTCTGAATAGGGCAGAATTGGCAAGCTGTATTCTCTCAATGAGGAAGAAAACAACAAAAGTGAGTTTTGTTAATTTCTTCTGCATTGGTAGAAAAGTGAAAGTCTTCTGAATTGCGGTCCCTTCTAGTATGGTGGGCAACAGACAGTTGGTGCACAGCAGGCTATGAAGTAATGATACTGAGCAATATTGTTCTAGAAAAACCTGGCAAACCCAGTTAACCATATGCAATCTTGTAATTTCTGCCTCTTGCTTCTGCTCTGAACAGGTTTAAATGCGTTGCTCTGTTCTGCTAAACTTGAAAATGTGAAAGTGTCTTGCAAATAGATATGTTCCATCAAGTTCTATGATAATCAACAACTAGCAAAAAGAGAGAAGCCCCACCTTCCCCTACCTGGTCCCCTGCCTCAAATTAGCTATTTTGGTGCGGAAATGACTGGAAAACAAGTGGAAAAGATAATGGCCAGAATGTAATTGCTTTATGCCTGCTAACCTTTGTATGAAAGTTTGGGTTTTTTGGAGGAATATTAAGTATTAAAACACAAACATTGTACTAAACCACTTTCTTTTCTTGGCAGATCTGTATGGATTAGTCCTTTTTCTTGGAGTTGATCCTTACTGGGTCAAACACTGGTGGGACCAACTTTTATATCGACCTTATTGTAGGAAAAATCCCCGGCCTCTCTACAGTCTAATTGCCAAGATAATGTGGAGATCAGCAAAGAAGGATGTGATTGACCAAGTAAATAAGAGCTTTGGGTTTTAAAATTCCTGAACAACATTTATCAAAAGCTTTATTTGCAAATTACTTATTTTCTTCTTTTAATTGCAGATTCAAATCCCCCCTCAGACAGAAAATGTACACTGGCTTCACTTTTCTCCTGTGGAGAGACACTTTTATCATCGCCAGCATGAGGTGTGCTGCCAGGATGCATTGGCAAAACTCAGGAAGATTTCGGACTGGACTCTTAAGCTTAGTAGCCTGGATAGAAGGACTGTGACCTCTATTCTGTACCCTTTGCTGCGGCTGAGGCAGGCCTGCTGTCATCCACAAGCTGTTCGGGGGGAGTTCTTGCCGTTACAGAAAAGGTGAATTTCTGGCACTTCCTAAATGGCTTGCTTTGTCCAGAGCAAAATTCTGATTGTCCCTAATGGTGCGAGATCTTGTACAGTTCTCAAACCTAATTTTAAGCTGCTTTAGTTAAATGTGCAACTATGCCACACGAAGCTGTCTGACCTCAGAAGCTGAATAGGATGCAGTAGGGTAGTAAGGTAGTTCTTGTGTTTAAGAATGTAGTACTGCGAGGCAAGTTGCTTTCACAGTAACATTTTAACCTTATGATGCTCATGCCTATCAGGGTCTTGCAGGTGGCAGACTGAGCGTGAAACAAAGCAGATTCTTTTTCAGTTTTAAATAAGCCCACTGATTTTTCTTTGTCTCTTACAAAACTCATGTTCATAAATGAGAACAATGAACGAAATGAGTAAACATGGAATAATTGTTTAATTTAAATAAAATGTTAATGTGAGGCTGCAGAATTTGTAAGATCCAAACTTGAAAGCTATTCAAATTTTTTTTTTTGCATGTTTTCAAGATTGTCTTCCTCACAAGTGCCCTGCAAATACCAGTTGGGTCTCAGCCTTTGTTGGACCAAAAGCATGTTGTTAGTACTCTTTGCGAAATGTAGCTGCTACTTTTACAGTCAATTAGAGATGGGTTGTGAAAGAACAGGCTATTTCCATTCCAGGCTCTCAGAGCATTGTCTGCGTTGTTTCCTTTTTAGATTATGAGTAGGGAAATACTTAAACTTTTCATGCTGGCAGTGCTGTTCCTACTGTTTTCTGCTCTTGTTCATCCATTCTGTTCAGTCTCTTTCTATCCTTTTATAAAGTTTGTGTCCTTACTCCTTTAGTAACTGTGGTGGAAAAACTAGCAACGAAAATTAAATCTTTCTTAAAATCATATATACAAAGAAAAATTGTTTCGTAGCACTATTTATGTAAGCTTTTTTTATGAACCAAGCTTGGCTGCAGCAGTGGACATTCCCAGAACAGAGAGAAGATTTGGCTTATGGCTTTGGTTATAGATTGGAGAACAATGGAGAAATTCAGTGCTAGGACTTTGATGAATAAGAGAAATTTCCTGAAACAAGAAGGTTGATGCTGGTACATATGGATGAGAGAAACAAGCCTGAAACAAGAAAGCTGTGTTGGAGCATAATCTATGCTAGATTACTTTTTTCCCCCACCTGTGCAATGAAGGCAGTAAATGAGAACATCTACTCAGCAAAAATATAGCCTTCAAAATGGAGTTTTCTAGGCTTCTCTAGTTAAATTGAGTAAAAAACCCTTTTTGTCTTAATTGGTAGTCTCAGGCTATGTATCAAATTGTATACTTTATACGTACATCCTTTTGCTTTTATAATTTTTCTTGAAACTCCTGATGGTTTTAAAAATGAAAGGTAGTAGTAGTGCAAGAAGTATCAGAGTATGAGCAGCAGATGCTAAGTGTATTTGCCAGTATTACCTCTGCAGAATTCAGCTAGTTATGAATAGCGATTATATTGATTTCAAGCCTGCTTTAGTGTAACACTGTGGTGTAGATGAAGGAACAGTTTCTGCAAATGGAACAGTGTTGCAAGGAGGGTAAAATAAAGACCTAGTCAAGGATACCCCTCCAGAATACCTTGGGCTCAGACTGCACAAGAGTTATGTCACCTCTTACTCTTCTCCAGAGCACTGAACACCAAATAGTAAATGCTTCTCCTGAAGGTGAATGAGGTTGAGGAGCAGAGTTTCAGGGAGGGGGGTAGTGTCTGGTCTCACCACAGCAACTGGTCACAGAAGCAGCCTCAGGTCGGCTGTTGTAAACCGCTGTTGCAGTTTAGTCTCCTGTCTCTTCGCATCAGTCTTCTTTCTACCAGGGTTCTTTGTCCCTTGGCATTACTCCAAGCTATCCTTTGTGCTTCTTTCTTTCTCTTTTCTCATCTCTGTTCTTGCTGCTCACTCTTACCTCTACATTTCTCGTATTTTCATGTTAAGCTAATTATCTTCTGATGAAATTCTTCTCATGAATTACAAATATTAAAAACAAATGTAGAAAAGGAAGTTTAAAATGATACTTGCTAATCTTCACTGTTCTCATTTCACACATTTTCCTCTTTAGCTTGACACCTCATCTGTTTTGCATGTTTAGATTGGTAGCAGAGGGGAGAAATGTAGTCTCTCATAGCTGTTTTCATTTGAACAGCTTCTAGCAAAATGAGGTCTATTTTTGCTTGTTTCCAGTTCACCACTGTGACAGAAGGAGCAAAATATTTTGCCCTGTGAAGGGTTATTTTACCTAGTTCTAATTTTCCTCTTGCTTCTTATTTCTATCTATTTTTGGGAGGTGTCAACCTCTTGATGTACTCAAGTTAGGTAGGCTAAAGCTCTAGCTGCAAGAAAAGCTGATGGCTAGGGTTTTTTAATAAGTAAATACATCTCAAAAATATTTGCACAGTATGTTGGAGTCATGCAACAATCTTTCATGCTGCACAGCGTAACAGTTTTACTTTTCTAGTCTTGTGGTTTTTTTTCAAATTTGAGCTATTTGGTCTCCATTTCAGCACCATGACCATGGAGGAACTGCTTACATCTCTGCAGAAGAAATGTCGAACAGAGTGTGAGGAAGCTCACCGACAGCTGGTGTGTGCTCTTAATGGCTTAGCTGGTATCCATATCATTAAAGGTAAGACTGGATGGCTGTAGCATATTATTTACTCCTTTTGGTAGGCTAATTATGGTTAAGATGACGCCATGTGAAAACAGTGTCTCTTTTAATTCAGGGAAAAAGCCATAATGAAATCCTGGGAAACTAGAGAGGCTTGTTGCAGTGTTTGTAACAGAAAACAACATCCATTCTAGATGAGGGAGAAAAGAATAGGTGTAGTTTGGTGCATCTTTGAGATGTCTCAGACTATTTCTGGAATTTTTGTTTTATATTCTCTCTGGAGTCTACCATCTATGTGTACTGGGAGGATAAAACGTTGTACTTGTGTAATTGTACTTAACCTGCTTTTGTTTTACCAGTACTGCTTTCTGGGCTTCCTTTGTGCCACCTGCCACACAAACTGCTATGCTGAGTGTGGAATCTGTTGGAATTTGTTTGCTGCTGCCTGCTATACAGCTCTGTCAACACAGGTTTTGTCTGAAGTGGGGAAAAAAGCTTTGGATCGGAAACAAAAATAATTATATTAATCTTAAATGTCCCACTAAACAAAGTTATAATAAATTAAAATGACTTAGCCATGGATGTGAAAGAAAAGCCTCTTTGCCAAGTAACAAGTCTTCTGAAGTTGACAAACTGGTTGAATTTTTCCAGCTTGTGTTGAAGTCTTCCTTCAAAAAGGAGAGAAAGCAAACTGCCTGTTCTGCTACTGTCCTTACAGAAAGATTACTTTCAGATTCTATTTAGTCTGTAATTTGTAGGTTTGAAATACTTTGTTATGATGGCAGGATGAACATAAAATTTTTCAGATAGAATTAAGTGCTTAAACATTTCTGTACAGATTACATACTTCTAAAATACACTAGTAGCAAAAATTAAATTTGGCCTTTTTCGAAAAGCAAATTGGTGAAAATTGCATCTGGTGAGAAACAAAGCAGGACTGAGGCAGAGTTCTGGTCTATAACTTCCCTCCCTGCTCCCAGCATTACTGTTACACTCAGTTGTTTTTACCAGCAAGGAGGAAGTGTACCTTATATTTAAGTAAAACCATTAATTTATTGTTAGTATAATTGAACTCTTACAAGTCTGATTGTTATTAGTCCAGATGTAATTGTTACAGGTGAAAAACTAATAATAATCACACCTACTTGTTTGTACTGCTTGTCCTGCTTTTATGTTCACCTTTCTGCTGCCCCTCTGGGTCCTGAGGTCAATGGTTTCATAGTGGTGGTGGCAGTGCTATGGCTGGTTGTCTCCACCTGGAGCTCTTCATTGGGAGGAATGTTCGTGTTGATGGTTTCTTCTTTCTCCCTCAAGGATCCAATTAGGGTCATTTTTATGTTTGCTAGCACACTTTTACACCTTTCTCTTTCTTCATGGGTCTGCAGTTCCACCTTAAACACCAAACTTAGTGTACATGATGCGTTTTATGAATGTTACATACTATTTCTTTGTTCTCTTTGTTGCCCCTAAAACCAGTTTTGTCCAGCTCTAGGTCTGCATTTCTTTGACTGTGGGTGAGTTGTTTATAGCCATGGCTTCCTTGTTCACTGCCAAGCCTGTGTACCATCTCTTAGCATCACATGGCTATACTCCTCTACACTGCATCCCATATCTTTTACTTTCCAAGGCCTCTGCTGTTGTTACTAGTCTTGTATTTCTCTACGCTACATCATGGTGTTAGTTGTAAATATGTCATTCTACATAGAATAACCGCTTGTTACTGCTACCTACATAAAGCTGTGATTGTGCCACACAAAGATAAACAAAAGTTAAAAAATTGGCCATAGACACCTAGTGAATTAGAGAAATTGCTATCACAGCTAGGCCAAGTGAAAGGTCTAGGCAGTTCAGAAAAAATTTGAAGGAGGCCTGACAAGTCTCAAGCTTGAGGCCTTGCAAAATCAGCACATAGCTTTTGTCCTGTTACTAGTAATGGGAATAGTATATTGCAGGACTACACCCTTACAACTGGCAACTGTTTCAATGTAAGAAGCAACAAATCTTATTGAAATAGTTGTTTACCCTTCAAGATAGGTAGGAAGATGTTTTTTGTTTTACCCTGTTATCTGTCTTTAATTTCATGTCTCTGTACTTCTGTGTTTAAAGAGTCTTCTAAGACTATTGCTGGCTAAATAATTTTCCATAAGTTGAGAAAATAAAACAAAAATGGATTAATGTCGTGGTTTCTTTTCTTTTTGCTGCTTTTCTATATGCAGCTTAGATTTTGTATTTCTTAAATTTATAGAATCTATTTTCTGAGAGGCAATTGTGATGTTAGGAGCTTACATCAGTGGTTATACTTGCTGCATGTATTTAATCATTTCTGCATTTTTGAAGTATGACACAACTTTCATTGCTTTCACTGGAAAGTGAATCGTATTTGCAGTGCAAATTTAGTAATTTAGTAATCTCACTGCGGCGAGATGTAGATGATGGTTTTTTAGTGCAACCTGTGAGATTTTTTAGACTTAAGCAACTGTGAATACATATTTTAAGATCAAGAAGTCTACAGATCTTGCAGTCACGAGAGATATTTAATTTGGAAACTGCTTTAGTCTTTGTAAAATATAATATTCCCTGTCTGTTAACAGTTGGGTTTTTGGGAGGGCACTGGGTGGAAGAATAAATAGGGAAGATTTGCTTCAAGACAAGCAAATATTGTACAGCCTCTCTGAAACCATCTTAGTACGTTACGAGTGATGGCCTGTCATGGCTGTTTGTATATTTAAAAACCAACATAATATGCATATGTTTTTGTTACTCTCTTAATTCAGGAGAATATGCATTGGCTGCAGATCTGTACAGAGAAGTGTTACGATCATCTGAAGAGCACAAAGAAAAGCTCAAAACAGATTCCTTGCAAGTGAGTGAGCATTCAAATGTAAAGAGACGTAGTTAAGAACTGGAATACTTTAGTTTTAGTTTAACAGGTCAGTCTTTTCTTCCTCCCAGTGGTGTGCTGAATGATTCTTCCAGCTTGCTGTTATTATCACAAACTTCAGACAGCAATCTGTCCAGTGACCTTCACATTTCCTTTTTTTTAAAAAAAAACCTGCTGTATTTCTAGAAACTTTTCCGTGTGAGTCTTCGTGATATCCCAGAAGCAGTGCATGATCTCCACCTGCTGTTGCGCGATAAACTTAACAAGCTGAATTCCTAGACTTGTGTATGTGTTTGTGACTGCCCACATTAGTGGTACTATATTGCATGCTGCAAATACAGGATGCTGCGTTTGCATTGAGGATAATAGTAACGTGCCAAATGATAGAGAATAATGTTGCTGCACTGCAGAAGATGTTCTCTGAAAGGGCAGCAAAACATCAAAAAGAATCAAAGTGAATTTTCTCTTCAGGAAATATATTAATACATTTTGAATACTGTGTTTAAAATATGAATATATTCTCCTGATTAAAAAAAAAACAGTGGTTCTCTAAAATCTTTATATTTCAAGAAATATCGGTTCTAAACTGACCAAAATTCTCTTAAGTGTAACAAGATATTTAAAATGTTAAAGACAGATAAATAAGAAGTGATCAGTTGTCTATTTCTTTACTTTGCTTGCTTCATTAAGTTATTCTTTTACTATCTTGCATGTGGTCGTCTGATGGCTTCGTTTGCTTCTTTGTTCTTTCTCCTTTGTGACTTCCCAGAGGCATTTTTTGCTTAGCATAGCCATATCAGCATAAACTTGTTAAGCTACTCATAACAAGATAGTTAATTAAGCTGTTTTACTGGTTTATGCAAGCCAATAAAGCAATTTTTTTTCTCAAAATGTACACTGCCTAGTATTGCCTTTGTGTAATAAAACACTTCTGAGTACTTCCCAGTTGCGTAGGCCTAGCTCTTTAAGATGGTGACAAACCACTGCTGGCCAGTGCCCCTCAGTGGCTGAGATTGTAATAGGGCAGAAGTGAAGTGAATCCGGGAGGTGAGAACAGCCTCCAGCATCATGATTTGTGCTCATCGTACAAGTTTGTGGGACATCTGCAGGCAGCATAACATTAGGGGTCTGGTTTGAGATATGTGGGGTGAGCCTAGGGAAAAGGAATAGGGTTGCCTTACATTAACAATCAAGTTTATTTCCCCTAAAAATAAACAAAAAGGTCACTTTTAATTCAGTCATTAATTTCAGAAAAATTAAAAATATGAAAAATTGTTGAAGACTTTGAGAGCTAGGTTTTTTCCCTGTACTTTATTTTGCTTCAGACAAGCTAAGCGAATTGTCTCCTTATAATATTTTGAAAGATATTACAAAATAATTTGGTCTTAGATAAATAACTTGTTTTCCATAATAATCAAGGGCTATTTTAATTAGGTGGGTGAGTACAGGACAGAATCTGATGACTTGGTGTCACGCTTGCCTGCTGATTTACTTTTGTGGTGTTGAAGAAGGTCTTTTTAATGTTTCACTTCCTACCTCAGTAAAATGAGGAAAAGAATGTTTTTCTTTATAAGATGCTTCCATATTAACAGAGAAAAAAATAAAGCTAATTTAAAATGAATACTAATTTCTTGCTGTATGTTTTCATTGCTGTTTAAACTCTTCGTGTCACAGATATTGCAGTGTATTTTTTCATTATTGCTATTGACTTTGTGTACATTTAGAGACTTCATTCTACACACAACTTGATGGAATTGTTGTTGGCAAAGCACCCAGGAATTCCCCCAACTTTACGTGATAGCCGACTTGCAGAAGAGGTAAACATTGTTCATTTTTATATAAATGTATTTTGAAGAGCACATTTTTTTTTCAATATTTTCTCTAACTAAAGAAATAACATTAAATAGCTTTCAGGTTTACTATGTGCATAATTATCTTGATAGTACCAAAGAAGGGAAGACTTAAACACACCCTAGAATCCACAAATTAAAGGTATCTAATGAAATCAGAATGTAATTGTGAAAGATACATATGTGTGTACCTGTTACTTGTAAAAAAGTTATTCGTTCATCATCAGTTTTTAAAATATCAAATAAACTGGTGTTGATCATATTGTGGAGAGAGCTGCATACCAAGAGAGGTTTCCACTGTCAGAAGTAACTTTCATGAAAAAAATTATATCTGATGCATCTAAAAATAATGAAATTTAAACCTTTCTTGTTATTTTATGAATAAGTTTTATCTGTAGGTAAGTTAAATTGTCCTGTTCTCAGATTGTTCTAAAATCTTTTTGTTTACTTATTCAGCACAATGTATTTTAATGTACAGAGAAGTAAGAATTACGAGTTAAATTCCAGTTCCTTTTTGTAATACAATGTATTCCTATTGTGTTGTTTGGGTGTGTCCAAAAGCAAAATTGCATAGTTAGCACTTTGTTTGTCTTAAATTATTTTTGGGCTAGATTCTAGAGGAAAAAAATAATGCTAAATATTGCTTACGAATGAAAGTGGGTAGCACGTAAGCAGCTAGCCATTTTAAAGCATTAAGGTAGCTGGAGAGTTTTTTACGTTTTCAATTATTCCTCATAAATATGAGTTGTATGTAATTTAAAGTCTTATTTCCATGCAGGCAGAACAACTTCGACAGCATTATATGAGTAAATCCAATGCAGAAGTTGCAGAAGCCCATCAGGCCTTACAGCCAGTTCTTCAGACCATTCGAGAGCTCCAGAGAAAGGCAGGTACCTCTTACATGTATTTAGTCTCTGAATTTTGAGGTTTTCTTAAATATTTTCATCTGCGTATCCAGAACTCCAGCTGTTTATTATCTCTAGCAGTTCTAGAGATAATAAACACTTTGGCAGTGTGCACATGCACATTGACAACACACACACACAGAGCCCCAAAACATATTCTGTGTTCCCCACATAAAGAGGCACACAATACTTGATGAACAGATGACTGAAAATAGAAGTACATGGTGGCATGATTCTAGTAAAATTTAACACCATGCTTGATTTTTATATTAACGTGCTTCACGTGTAACTTGGGTAAATAAATAAGTTTTATAGGGTTTGGTGGTTCAGTTACTTTCAAATGAACTGTTCTTTGACATGCATTTAGTCGTGCTTAAGGCTTAATTGTGTTTAGTCAATATGATAATTGAGTTTTCATGGGAAGGTGCAAACCCTTAATGAATTGGTGAGCACTTGAGTTGAAAGGCTTGTCATTTGCATGATAGTAAAGAAATAATGAAGAAATGAGGCAAATGGCACATGAGGAAGTAAACTTCTGTATCTTCTTTCACCTTTTAAAATTACAAGGTCACTTCAGTGTTGTTCTATTAATTTCCCAGAGACCTTGCTTTCTATGGTTAAATGATCCTTTTGTCTCCTTTTGAGAGGGAGAGAGGAAGGGGAAACTTTGAGATTACAGTATCTCTGTGGCTATGCTGTATAAATGGCCTCAGTGAGTCTAACTCTACTGAAAAAATTTGAAGGAGTGGAAGTAGATGGGAATGTAGAAAATTTCTTCATCATGTATTCATTTACACAGGAAAGGGGATGTTTTTCAAGCATACTGTCATCTTCCTCTTTCTGTGGAATTTACCAGTCTGTGTTTGTGTGGTCTAAAGAGCAGTGTAAGTCTCTGCTGCAATTAGTAAATTGGTTGGTTGTTGAATGTTCATGGATAAATCTGTTCTTTTGCGTACAGATACATTCAGGTTCTCCTTGGTGGTTGGATGTCATCCAGACAGCAATACAGTATGCCATCGATGAGGAGCTTGTTCAACGTGTGCAAAATGAAATAACGTGCAACTACAAACAGCAGACTAATAAACTCTCCATGGCAGAGAAGTAAGAGAATAGCTAAAATAGGCTAATGAATACAGTTAAGTCTGCTCATGTCCTCTTATCAGTTTGTGCTAACGGTTGCAATTAAATAGCAGGAATTTTTGCTTCAGAGCATCTGGGCTTCAATGAAGTTTCAAAAACGGTCCCTCCAAAAGCATAACTAGATAGAAGACTTGGAAAGAGAAGCAGGAGAACTACAGTTTTCTCTTAGACAAGCTTTCTTTTAAATGTTCCTTTTTATTATCTACTGTTGTTTTACAGTCTTCTGTACTCATGCAAGTGCTGAGCAAGAAAGATTCAAAGTTTACTGCATTAAAATTGAGTAACCTCTAAAAGAAATTGACTTGCTTAAATGGAAAGTAGACAGACAATAACAGAAAATCGTTGTGCAATAGAGTAAAATAGCATCACTCTTTTTCTGAGCAAAGAATTTTGGTTTAGATTCATGTTAGAGGCAACAGTACCACTGTTGTTGTGTACAGTTAGAGAATAACGGATTGGAAGGGATGTTTGGAGATCCATCACCTAGACCGACTTCCAGCCAATAGATCCAGGCCCATCCTCAGAGATTGAGCCCAATCACATTGCACAGGGATTTGTTCCGTTGGGTTTATGGTATCTCCAAGGAGGGAGATTTCACAGCCTTTGTGTGAAGCCTGTTCCAGTCTTTGACCCACCTTCTGGGGAAAAAAAAAAAAATTCTTCAATCTAGCTAATATGTGTTGCATCTTGTGTCCATTGTCTCTTGTCCTTTTGTCATGCACCTTTGAGAAAAGCTCGGCTCAGACTTCTCTGTGCCTTCAGGTTAGGTAGATGTAGAAAGCAATAAGGTCTCCCCTGACCAATCTTATTTTAAGGCTGAATAAAGCGTTTTCTCCCAGCCCTCTCTTGTACATTCTGTGCTTCAGCTCCTTAAGTTCATCACAGAAAAGGGAGACAGTTTAAATTCAGGCAGTTTTCTCAGATACATGAACAATCCTTATACTCTTAAATTCAGTCTTTCTGAATAATTTTTTTAGTTAAATACTTTTTTTGTTATATATATATATAAAACTAGGTGTATATAAATGCATATACATATGTATATAAATAATCTGTGTATAAAATGTGTGTGTATATATGTATATATTTAAATACTTTAGGTATGCACAGATTTGAACTAAATATGTTAAGAGAGATCCTCCAGTATGGCTACTCTGTCAAGATCCAAAAAGGTGGCAATTCCTTGCCCTGCTGGAAGTAGGCACATGTTTTACTTTTCAGTACTTAGCATAATTCTATTGAATAGTCTAAACAAATCTTTACATCTTCTTTCTTCAAAACTCAGAGTTATGCTGAGGAGGAAGAAGGAAATTCTGTCTGATCAAAATAGATATTGAGGCCACCCAGCTGGAAAGTAGCTTTGCAGAAAAGGACCTGGAGGGTTCTGGTGGACACCAAGTTGACCATGAGCCATCTATGTGCCCTCATGGTGAAGAAGGTTAATGGTATCCTGGACTGCATTAGGCAAAATGTTGCCAGCTTGTTGAGGGAAGTGATCCTTTCCATCTACTCAATGCTGGTGAGGTCACATCTGGAGTACACTGTGTCCAGTTCTAGGCTCCCCAGTAGAGAGAGAGAGAGATGGACATACTGGAGAGTGTCCAACAAAGGGCCAAGAAGATGACAAAAGGGCTGGAACATCTCATGTATAAGGACAGGCTGAGAGAGCTGTGATTCTGTTCAGCAGTTTGGGGGGATCTTCTCAGTGTATATAAATATCTAAAGGGGAGGTGCAAAACAAATGGAGCCAGGCTCTTTTTAGTGGTGCTCAGAGACAGGACCAGAGGCAGTGGGCACAAACTGAAACACAGGAGGTTCCCTCTGGACATCAGGAAACACTTTTTTACTGTGAGGGTGACTGACCACTGGCACAGGTTGCACAGTGAAGTTGTGGAGCCTCCATCCTTGGAGGCCATCTGAGCAGAGTCCTGGGCAACCAGCTGTAAATGGCCCTGCTTGAGGAGAGGGATTGGACAAAACAACCTCCAGAGGTCCCTTCCAACCTCAACCCGGCTGTGAGTCTGATGTGAACATTTTGTGGTTCAGTGTCGTTTGAGAACAATGGCATCTTGTTCTGGCCAAAATTAATTTGAGGAAAGGGTTGTTTGCATGTTCATGCTGAGCTCATATGCCTGTGCATTCATCTATACACTTGCTTGTATTATACTGTATTTTTTTTTTCCTCACTTGAAATTCACTGTTTAGGAAGTATCTTTTAAAATTGTTGCTGCTTACAGGTTGTATAACTTTGCAAATGTGATCTGCAATACCAGTATTTATTTTATAAAATAGGGATAAAACTTTTTTCCTTTTAATTTTTTTTAGCATATGCATTAAAACCTTAAAAAAGTGTCTTACGAAGCATTGCTAGTCAACGGTGGAAGCAACTAGTCCTTATCTCTAGCTGAGTATTAGAGATGGTTGGTATAGTGGGAGATTTTCATAGATCTGAAATATTTGGCAACCGATAGTATTAACAACAGACTACTGATTGCAATTTACACGTATTTTTCAGACTACCTGGTTAAGCACACTTACCTATTTTAAAATACATACTGCTTAAGTAGGTCATTTTAAATTACAAACTTTAGTAGTGTTGTTAAACCTGTGCTTGTCTCTCCACATTTTACAAAAGCGATATTTTGGATCAAACTTTCCATAGGGGGTAGAACCACAGTTTTGTAGTACACTGCCTTGTATATGAATGCCAGACATTGTCTGAAGGCTGCACTCTCAGCAAGAGACCTCTGTTCATGGGAAGAACATAGTATGGGAAGTGCTTAACTGGTGTTCATGTTCCCACTCCAATCAAGAGAGGCATCTAGATTTTAGAAAAATAGTTCACCGTCATGTCCATTTTAATAACTTTCGCAAGTTAGCTTTCAAAGTTAAATGCGGTATATTTTTGTGATGGGTGCATGTGTCTGCTGTGAATTGCACAGATGCATTGAAAATCAGTTTGGCCAACAGATGCGAATAAGACTAACTATATGTAGTTGTTTACCTTTAGTATATTTGCATTGTGGACTAGAAAGTTTCAGGTTGGTGTTGACTACTGATATTCGATCGCATCTCTCAAGTCTCAGAAAGAGTCTTTTTATCCTACGGATACCAGGCATCATCTCAGGAGATACAATGGATTGATTTCTAACAGCATTACGTGTAGTAGTAATAAGCGTGTATTTATGATATGGACTTCCTATGTGGTCCTGTATTGCTGTTTAGCTATTTCTCTTCTACTTCAAAATAGTGAATTAAGTTTGGATTTGGTGACTCAGTGTGCAATTAGTTCCCTTGTTCTTTAAATCAGATTCCGTGACTGCAGAGGCCTTCAATACCTGCTCACAACCCAGCTGGAGGACGTGAAGAAGTTCCAAAAGATTGTAAGAGAAGCAGTGAAAAACTTGGAAGGCCCTCCCTCTAAGCAGGTCATTGAGGCTGCCACCATCTGCCATTTGCGACCTGTTAGACTTCCACTTAACAAGTATGTCTTGAAAATAGAAAACATGCTTTAGAGGTGTATTATTAAGTTTTTCTTCATTTGAAATAAGAAGAGATTAAAGTCTTTATTCTGTATTCAGGGTCTGTATGTACACAGATGTCACAGATATCTATTTGATATCATCATGACCTTACCTTGCTCTTGTTCTTACAAAATCTTTTCATGTCAGTTATTAAGACTTAAATTGCTCTTTTTTATGGACTTTGGGGTTTTTTTTATGTTGGACTAAGGAATTACAGGAATTGCTTTGGTTTCTGATGAAATTCTGAGTACTTGTTTTCAATCTTCTGTATTGCAGCTGTGTCTTTTGTAAGGCTGATGAGCTGTTCACAGAGTACGAGTCAAAGCTCTTTTCTCATACGTAAGTTTATAGCTTTTTAAACTTCTCACTATCAAAAAAGTTAAAGTTGGATTGTTTTATATTTTATACTTTTAAGTTTTCTGAAATAACTTTATGATAAAATTACAGCAACTTCTTGCTAGTGGCCTTGATAGCAATTTTATTACTCAGGTTTAATTTTCTGTGTAAATTTCATTTGAAAAAAAGTGTACAAGGAACAAACATGCCACTTTTTCTCAAGCTGCTATAATATGACCATACATTTGAAATGAAGTGTTGAAGTGTTCAGAAAGTGATGTATAAATACAAGTATACTAATTAAACACATTCCTGTTTGTGCAATGTTTGTAGTCAGGTTGCAAATGGTATAATACCATACTCATGCGTAATTTTTTTAAAATTCTATATAACTCGTGAAGTAACAAAATTTGGCTAAAGCCACAGTGACAGAGGAGATTTCAGACAGGAATGCAGCTGTGAGCTGAAAGAAGGGCTGCACCCACATATGGTGTGAGAGAAATATGCATAGTGAACAATACTGAGAGGCATAGATTACAGCCCTCTGTGTGCCTTCTCTTCGACTTTCATCTCTCATAGCCCTCACCATGTCAAAATTGGATTCAAAAATCTTGAGATCACCAAGAAAACATTTTAAAAAGTCTTTACCAGTGTGAGCTCTCTTACCTAATGATTGCTCGAAATCATTAGGAAATGTTAGTGTGTTTCTGAATTAGCATTGTTTGTCAAGGAGACAACTGGGAAGCCATAGTGTTCTTAAATAGTGCAATACATAGCAAATTTTGCATCAGAGTTTTAACTGCAACTCTTGCTGATTTAAGTAGTCAGAATTGCTTGCTTTTTTTTTTTTAAATGAATGTGACATTAATCATTAATAGCTACTGGAAGATAATTAAGATATATAAGCCTTCACAAAAGCTAGTCATGACTATGAGCTAATAAAATGGCCTGCACAGTGATTTCATTACTGGTACTGAGGTCACTGTGTTCAAAGAAAGCTTTTGGGATATCATGTAATAAAACAGCTGTTTATATTTGCTTGGTTTGTTTTATCCTTTAAGCAAATATTAGAAGGCTGAAATATATGGTGAACAAGTAGAAATGGATGCAAAAGTACGAAATCAGTGGTAAGTATCATGTTGGGTTTGTTTTCAAGTGTTACAGGCCAAATGGCAATATTTGAGGAGATGATAGAAGATGAAGAAGGGCTTGTTGATGACCGTTTGCCCACTACAAGTAGAGGACTGTGGGCAACCAGTGAAACTGAACGTGCCTTGAAAGCAATTCTCTCCTTTGCCAAAGCTCACCGAATGGATGTTAAGCTAACTGAAGAAGGCAGCATATTTCTAGAACTCTTTGAAGCGTGGAAAAAGGAATACAAGGTACAGTAAATGAGATTGTGACAGAACAATTGTGTAGCCCATTCAATGTAATATAAGCAACTTTAGGCTGAATATGAACGAATTTAAGTTGTATTCCTGAAATGAGGGTTTACCTACACAAAGGTTTTTCACAGTGCTTGTTACAAGATTTGCCTTAAAATGGTTTACATATGATTTAAGAGTTTCCAAAAGCTATACTGGTTACTAAGCAGATTACTAAGCAGTGTAATTGTATCTATTAAGACAGTATACAGCTATAATTAAATGTTTGTCAGCTTAGTTAAATCAGAATGTAGCAAGACTCAGCAAATCGAATGTTGGTCCATTCTGTAATTCAGTTTATCTTCAGTCTCGTGCTAGCTACAGATGTCCTTTCGCTATTGCTTTATTTCTTGGATCTTCTTTACTACACAATGTAACCTGAACTAGTCTCCTATTGTTTGGATCAGAGAAAACTACAGGAGTGTACTGCGGCTTTCTCCATGCATCCTTGTGTGTCTGTGTGTCCTTGCAGTGAATACGTACCAGTGATGGAGAAGGGGCAAGAGCTTTTGCATACAAGGGTCTTATCCTGTCTTACAGCTTAGGTGTAATCAAAAGTGTTTCTCTTGAATGCTTTTCCTTCTCATTTTTAATTAACACAAACTTCAGCTTCAGTAGAACATACCTGTGTTTCACCCTTGTGATCTTTCTCCCAGGCTTTTACAGTCTTTACAATTAAAAAATCAGAAATCAACAAATAGTATTTTTTGGCATTTGCAAAAGAGGTCTCTGAATTTCAGTTAGATCACTGCAGATTTTTTATATAATATGCAAATAGTGGAAACCTTGTGAAGAACTATTTAACAGTATTATTGGTAATTTAAAAATAATGTCAGTTTATATGTATAGCATGTTTCCAGTTGTGGCCACTTCTTTTGTAGAAAACAAGAATTTACTTTTTCTTGGGTAAATTGAGTCTGTTATCTTCACTTTGTACTCATCTGTGCTCTTGTCAAGACCACTCAAGCTGTTAACATTTCTTTAAAAAATATTTCATCTTTAAGGAGCAGTCTCAGTACTATAATAGCTTTCTGTTCAAAATTGCTGAATCATTTTTCCTTATTCAGCATTTGCTTAGTCTCACAAGGCATTTTGTTCTGAGCTTGTAGTTGCATTATTTATTGTAATAGTTGTAGAAGTAATGAGAGACAGCTATTTATAGTTGTTCATAAAAGGATGGAAAAGAAAGCAGGCAAGATGATCTCCATACTGTTTGTTTTCCTTCACCGTTTGTTGTTGTGGCTGAATTACTGTAAAGAGATATTATCTCCAGAAAAGTTTTCACGTTATACAAGGTATGACAGAGTCATAGAAAAGGAACTCAACTCAGTTCTGCTACTAATTTGTTGAGGCTTTTTTTACAGTTGCTTCATGAATATTGGATGGTACTGAGGGATCACGTGTCTGCTATTGATGAGCTGGCAATGGCTACAGAACGGCTGAGAGTGCGTCATCCTGATGAGCCAAAACCAAATCCACCAGTTCTCCATATCATAGAACCGCATGAGGTAAAGTACTTGGCAGGAAAGAAATGTTTTACTTTGGTTTGTTTTTCTGAAAGAAACTACCTCCTACAAAAATAAAAATTTGCATGTAGATCTGTGTAGGAGGTCTATAGTGTGCCTCTGTTTCCATTTGAGAAAGCCTTGGTGGAGTAAAGAGTGCTTATCTATTTCTATGTTCAGCATATGGGCCTTTTTGAGCTTGTAAGTCTTATTTTGATTTTTTTTTTTTTTCCAGCTCTCTGACTGTAAGAGTGTGGCATGTTTCTAAAAGGCTGCTGTCCTTTCAGCAGCAGGTGAATGGCTCTGGGACCTTTCTCTACAATTGGCCAGTTTTCCAAGGGGGTGGAAAATTAAGTTGACCTAATTTCTTACCCATATTGCTACTTTCCACAAGGACCTAAAAAACAGCAGTGTGAACCTAAAAGACAAATCTTTTTTCAATATCCTGGCATTTCTGAGCCTCCTCTCAGACACTGTCTATTCATGAACATAAAAAAATGCTGTGTTGATTTAACATATTATTTTTTTTTTCACTAATAGAAATATATTTTCAATAGAAACATTTTGTGCTTTTTTTTCCAGTGAGATTCAGCGTTAGATAAAATTCTTTTATTTCTGTAGGGAAGTAGATATGTTGTGTGTATTAAAGCAATTTTTCAAACGGAGCACTTTGCTTAACAAATGTTTAACCAAGTCTAAGATTTATGTATGTGCTTGCAACAATAAGAAACACCAAGGCCTTCATCCTTTGGGTGCTTGATTCTTCTGCAGTATTAATAACTACACCACTATCAACTGTAATTAATAGAAAAGGAGTCACCTTGATGCTTCTATCTTTGTATAGGTTAAATGAAAAGTGAAAGCTTCTAAGAAGTATAAAGAAAGTAATTACTTGTTTCTTACACATTGTTTTTGGAACCAGCAGTAGACTCTAGGATCTATTTGGCTGTAAGAAGATGTATGATAAATTGAATGAAATTTGAAAGAAATTTTTTTTAAAAAAAGTTATTTTAAATTGATTTTGTCTCTGTAAAGAACCAATAATGCAGATAAACAAATAAATAATAAGTTTGCATATGTCCTCCGTCTCAGCCCATTCGCAGTACTGCATTCATACTGGGTACTGGAAAGAAATAGATATTAAATTTTGCCTGGGGAGAAGCGCATCTTAAATTTACAGAATGAGCTGTTCTGTCTGTCCCCAGTAAATTATTCAGCTGAATTTTGCCAAGAAATTAATATAAGCCTTATTGTAGAACTTAACTGTATTTTCTTTTTTAATGTGTGTTTAATACTGTTTCCATAGGTAGAGCAAAATCGAGTGAAACTTTTGAATGACAAGGCAGTTGCCAAATCACAGCTTCAAAAGAAATTGGGACAACTTCTATATCTCACTAATCTGGAGAAGGTAAGGTTTACAGTTCCTTGGTCCTTACCGAAGTGATGTGGTCTGTTTACCTAGTGGAAAGCTATCATTTTTATTTCAATCTTACATTATAAAGAAAAATGTATTTTCTGTAAAGATTCGTTACATGTTGAGATTCAGTGTGGTGCTCTTTTAGTTACTGCAAAGTCATAAAGTTATTTGTTACATTATATAATTTAGCTATTTGCTTAATTGCACAGTTTTAACCATCTAAAACTATTTCATAGTTTATAAGTTTCATTAAAACTAACTAGGCCATGCTTAGTCGAAGCCTTGTAAAATTATGTACCTCTCCACCTACCCTATTTTACAAAGAGCTTTTCTTCTTAAACAGAAGGACAAGCAGGTCTGTAGGTTAAATAAGTGTAAAAAAATCGACACAAACACCATGTATGCTACATTATTTTAATCAGTGTTGAAGTAAGTACAATTGCTTAAGTAAACGTAGTTCATAACTAAGTATATGTAAGTGTTTTTACAACAATGTAGAGCTGATAGAAAATATGAGGAGTTTCTTGTTTGAAGCTTGTACTTCACAAGGATTTTTCAAAGCCTTAGTAGAGATGCAGATGCTATCTGAAGGATTGCAGTATAAACAGTACTCCTTTTACTTATCATAAATTACATATTTTTTTAACTCCTCATGATAGACTTATTTATTCATGAATGATGTTTTATAATTTGCTCACACTTTTTTAAAGGACTTAATTATTCCATTTTCTAGAGGCTTGTTTTAAATATAGAATAACTTTGTTGAAACACAAAGTTGTTTGGTTTTTTTTTCTGCTTTACAGTCTCAAGATAAAACTACTGGGGGAGTTAACCCTGAACCATGTCCGATCTGTGCACATCAACTGGGAAAACAGGTAAGATATATAGTCAGCAGGTTTTGGTTTTAGAACATCTTTACCTAGGTCTGAGTCAGTTGTGTGTCAAATTTTCAACCTTTGATTTTAAATGAACATTGTACTGAAACAAGGGAAATAGGCCCATTCCTGTGATGTACCAGCCTTTCCCCTGAAATAACGTTTTGCACAGTTGCAAGCGCCTCTATAGCCTTTAGCTGTTGACATCAATGCTCAAGTGATTTGACAGAAGTGTTCCAAAAATGTGTTGCTTATTGTTTTGTAACTCTGAAGTTTCGCTTTCATCCTTTTGTCAGAAAAAAATTCTTTGCTGTTTATAAGCTAATAGAATGAAGAAATAGGTAAGCTTCTGCACTATGATAGAGTTTTACTGTAACTGCTCTTGTTGATAGTACTTTTCTTAAGGACTCTAAAGAAATTGATATTAGCTACTTAAACAGTAGTAAAAAACAATAGAATAAAGACTTGCAATCTGGACTTCTTTCCCCACCACTTACCTCCTGAATTGCAGGAGTGAGATTTAATCAAAACTGATCTGTATCATAAAGTACAAAGCCATAGTTTATACTTTACTTACCATGCATTAGGTAAAAACATGAAAGGACTCCTGTATGGTCAAACCAAATTGGCACTTTTTTTTAGGGTAGCTATTTTAAGGTGTTTTAGTTTCTGTTAGTTTTATGTATAAGTATGAGCCAGTGTCACACCATGTTTCCAAGATCCCCTCTATGTTGTTCTTCTGAGGATGATACAGGTTTTTACAGAGAACAGTTGCTTGCCCTGTTAACTGCCACGATGCTTCATCTCTGAGCTGGAGGAGCTCACTGAAAGGAAAAACTCTCTTTTCTTTAACTTTGGCTGAGACTGCCACTTGAGATGATAGCAGCTGTCATGTTGCAAGGAACTTTTAAAATGCTTTGCATCCCATTTCTGTGTGATTGAAAGAACCTTACAAAGCCTATGAGATCTTTCACTTGATAATCAGTCATTTAGTCAATTCCCTCTGCTACTCGGACCCATGAAAACGGATTTATTTTTTTCTCTTAGAATGGCCTATAGAACAGACGAGTACAGAGTAAGCCCCTATTTCTAGATGTAAAAACATTGGTTTACAGATTACTTCTCTCTTAAGGAAGGTCAAAGCTGACCTGTAGATGTTTCAGGCTCCTAAAGGAAGGACAGCTTCTGCAGTGCGATCTTTTGTTTCTAATTCATTCTGTCAAAGAAAATCAATATTCTTTGTTCTAAATCCTTTTTTCTTCTTAAATCCAAAAATGTTGCCTAAGGCTTAACAATATCTAAAGATTAAAACACTTTCAGACTTTTAAAATAAAGACTGATCCAGTATGAACATATTGATAAAGATTTTTACAGAGGGCAAATGTGTGGGTCTTTTTAGGTGTTGTATATATGTAATCTCTGTACTTAACCTATGCATTAAGAATCAGTCTTCGTAGAAATTTAGACTGTAATGTCTTCAAGTTTAAAACTGGGAAAATACAAAAAATGAACAATAAATGCAGAGGCCTGCAGTGGATCATGAATCTTTCTGTGCTTGAGAACTTTGAAGTCCATGCTTTTTAACAGCTAGAGTACTAAAAATTCTAAAATTCTTCAATTTTAATCTGAGTTTCATGAAAGTGTTTCTGTGAAAATGTAATTTATCACATATTAGTACACTGCTTTTCTTTTGCATTCATCCAAAACTGATACTCTGCTTGTTTGGTTTTTGTTTTTGTTTTTTTAAATTCTCTGCATAGTGGGCAGTGCTGACATGTGGACACTGTTTTTGTAATGAGTGTGTAGCTATCATCATAGAGCAGTACAGCGTTGGCACCCGCCGGAGCTCAATTAAATGTGCCATTTGCAGGCAGACAACATCTCATAAAGAAATATCATATGTCTTCACTGCAGAAACTGCAAATCAGGAGGATGATATCCCGGTAAAGGTATGTAGTTTATGAGCTTTGTGGCCCAAGGTTTCAGCAGTGCGTATGTGCTGTGTTTTGCTGCATACTGCACTTATTGCAGGCAAATCTACCAGACAGTTTTGTAAGTAGGTTCACTTTCATAATTAGTTTTGTTTATAACCTGTAGAGTTCTTTTTCTTTTGAATTGGACATGATGGGCCTTTCTTATAGTGTAACGAAAGTTTTTGCACTCTTCTCCAAGGAAGGATACACATTTTCCTGTCAAGTAAAAGGTGGTTTTTTGGTTTTTGTTTGGCTTAGGTTTTTTTAACTTAGGCTTTTCATAACTTTTAAGAGTTCTGGAAAAAAAACATGAAAGGAAACAATGTGAAAGAGGATATCTTTTTAACACCTACTCTTTAAATGTGCCTGAGGAAAGGCCTTCTAGATGGATGACAGAATTACACATCTGTTGAAGTATTGCTGTCTTGGGATGTGAGGGGACGGGACAGCTTTTGCTGAGCTTCAGGTTTGGTTTTTTACAGCATTTGACATTGAGTAGAAATAAATGCTGTTTCTATGCAGGCAATTAGGTTTTTTTGGTTGTGGTGGTTTTGGCTTTTTGTAGCTGAGGAGAGATGAGGCTCTTTGGAGGCATAGTTTTGCTGTATTTGCTTGAAATGAGTAGTCTGAGAAAGCTGCTTGTACTCTAAGGCTGTTAGGATAATGTAAATATTTTAAATTGGTACGTCTTCATTGTTAGCCAGAGAACATAAACCCTGATTCTGAATTTAGGATTAGTCATCTGGAACGTTTCTTGAGCTACCCAAGGAGTAGTTGTTTTGTATTTTGCGTATTTATGTAACATTGTCTGCTGTACAAACCATAATTAGGAGGAAAGAAGTGACTTCTTTTTTATAGGGGTGAATGAACATAAAAAACCTGAAGGAAGATTATATCTATGCTTCCTCTGTCCAACTTGCCTGCTAATGAATTAGTGGACAGGTTTTAGTGAGTATATTTAGTAACCTGACCCAAAAATTATTCAGTAATAAGTCAAATGACAGAGGAAACAAAAGAGTTAATCCCGTAAAATAAAATATTAGTTATCAAAAACAATGCTTTTCATTGGAACCTCTTGACCATGAATTTGTACTTTAGAGAAAAGTTTCTCTAGTGTGATGTTGGGGACATTTCTTTTCCCTGTAAGTGTATCATCAATAGTGTGGTTCTGAAGCCAAATTCTTCAAGCTCATCCCCAAATCTTTTGATCTAGTTGTGTGGTGTAAGCTTTTTTCCCATGTTCTAAATGAGTGTTGACTCCGTGCAGTTGGATACTCTGCAACAGTATTCTTCCTGGGTTTTTTTGTTTGGAAAAACCATTAGTGCTTCTTGCCTATCTGCGTTTTAAACTTTGGTTAAAGCCTCACTGACTGGTTACATGTACCTACTGAAAAGATGACTGTTGAATATAGAGTGACTTTTGATCTTAAAACAGCTCCCTGCCTGGGCAATTTTTTTCTCAAGGCTTTCCACTGACATTGTCCAGCTCCGTTGAAGACTGGTAGCTGTGTTTTCCACTGTGACTTTGTGTCTATTCCTTTTAGCCTGGCTTTCTAAGGTGACAAGGTCTTTTCATAGTACTATCTTATACTTCTCCCTTAATTTAGCAACCTATTATATAATTTTAAACAGCTTGATAGTCTGAGTTTCAAAGGTAATTAATTTTCTACAAATCTTATTAAAATAGCCATGCACATAAAGTATGTCTCCTACTTGGCAAAATACTGTGGCTTGACTTTACCCTTACTACAAAAGATATCTTAAAGTTCAAGTCTGTGGGGGAAACTTTATTTGTAACTTGTGTGCCTTCCTAATGACAAAAGTTAATGAACCTCTAGACACAAACATGTAGGAAATCAGTCCTGATTGGACTGTTTCATCTACTTTTCTTGTTAACAGCGTTTTCATTGGGTTAAAGGCAGGGATGGAGGAAGAGACAGCATCTCCATGAATCTTTAGCAATATTGACACATACATAGTGCATAGGTACATTTTTGCTTTGCACAAATCTGTTATAGATTAGTATTAAACCAAAAGCCTGTGCTTACTGCAGTTATGGATACAATAGAAGATTCTGGACTAAAATGCAAAGGTAAAAGACTAATATCAGTAATATTTTGATTTAGATGATACTGCTATCTTAAAATATTATTATAATACAGCTGGACATACCAGTCATAGTTTTAATCGGGTTAATATAGTTAAAAGTAATAATGAAATATCCTGACAAGGAGTTCTATGTTATCTGTACAAGTGTCATTGAACCTTGTGGATAGACTTGGCTGCTGGCCTGTACTGAAGCCAATGCTACCACATTCATACTAGTTAGGTCGGCCTCCCTGGACAACTGGAATTCCATTTTATCAGTGGATGTTTCCTAACTCAAATTATTAGATTTGAAGTAGTTGATGGCATGTGGCAGCAGGGGGAGTAAATAGGCTATATTTTTGAAGTGCTGGTTGTTAGGACCTCACTTCATGGGTGGTCTTTTAACAGATTGTTTCCTCAGGGTTTGGATATATCACCCTGTTTCTAACAAGGAAACTTCAAATGAAAATTAAATAGAATAACTACATTTCATAAATAAAACACAGAAAGAACGTGTCATCTACTGTCCTGTGTAAAGGATTGTAGTATTTTCTTGAAGCATTTCTGCATCAGAAACTTCAGGCAAAGCAAAAGTATTAGTTCTGTGTGAATTTGCTTCTCATCTTAAGCAAGGCCCATTCTTATTTCACAAAAAAATACCAATTTCTACTATGGCTTCATTGTGTGTACTGCCAAAACAAACAGCATTGTTAAAAATAAAAATTTCTACCTCATATTCCTTTGAGGACAGTTAACAAAGTATAACTAACTTAATATGGTTTTTATAGAATACTGAGGTTAAGATCAGTGTCTTGCAGTATATCTATGAAAACTGTGTGACTTATTCAGCTTTTATATTTTCATCTGAACTTTCTCAGTCCCTCTGGTCTCTTTCAGTATTCAGTACCTCTTCCCCCCCTCCCCGTTGCCATATACATCTTGTTCTTTATTGTACCAGCATTAACCATCTTAAGTTAATGCCTTAGGCAAATGCAAAAAGACTACTGTAAATGGGAGCATTTTATACTGACAAAGAGATTACTGGTGTCCCTGTGTGTTTTGGTTCTGTAAAAGCTTCCAGTGTCTGGTCAGCATTACAGTGGGTATTGCCAGCCTGTCATCTGAGACATTGTTGGAGGGTAGTTTTGATTCTCATGTGTGCTGTTCCATAATTAATTAGAACTAGCCAATCAGTTTATAAATACTCATCTGGATATTCAACAAAGTTACAAACTTGAGGTTTGTGAGTAATGAGTGGGATAACACATTTTTTAAGACAGACTGAAAACCAAGAACTCGTAATAGCAAAGGTGCTTCTATCAGTTTCATCTCTCTATAAATATTGATAATAAAATTGAAATAATTTATGCTGTGAACCAACGCTGTAGTCAATAGTTCAATGACAAGTCTAATATAGTTTAATATAAGTGGAGGGATAGAGAAATTTGCACACTTAGTTGCCTTATTTTGAAAAGAGAGCAAAAAGACTGTGACCACTTTGATCATTGTGCTGTTCTTCACCGTAGTTCCTCTGGCTGGTCTTGCACAAAGTCACACCTGTAGCACCTGAGTCACAGGAAGTCTGAAGGGTAGAAAGATCAACACCAGCGACTAAAGCCGCTTTCTCTTACAGCAGGGAAAAACAGGACCTATGGTAAGGTCCAGAAAAAGTCTCTGAGGAAAAGACAGAGCAGATTAGCAAGAATTGTCATCATTGAATCACAGATGAATGGTATCAGAAAAGCACATAAGTGGCCCTGGAATATATAGGAAATACCAAAAGTTAGTCTTGGATCTCCTAACTGAAGGTGGTTATGATTGGCAGGCAGCTGCCATAGGGCTGCAAATGTCATTCATCCTTGCAAAGCATAACACCTATTGACATAAGCATTTTTAATTGTCTGTCTGACTTTTGAAAACAGTGTTAATGTCTGCCAGGTGCAACAGATGTAATGAAACAAGCTGCTTTATTTCTGTGTCTATGACACAGAGCTGGAATCACCATGGAAGACCCTGGGAAATAAAATGGAACTTCTTATTGCAGCCTTTGGTAAAAGAGTCTACAGAAAGTCTTCTAGATGTATTTCTGGAGCATGCATTTAGCTGCATAACATATGAATGATCAAGTAGCACAGCATTGGTTCCAAACTTGTGCTTTGACTGCTGACATCCTTCCCCGCCAATTCTGCAAGCAGCATGACTTCAGTAAATTTGATCTGTCATTGTAGCGAGCCAACATCGTTAATTCAATGTTCAGAGGACAGGTGCAGACAGAAATAAAACAATATTTGCCCAGCCGAATCTAGTGCAGCTTGAAATTACTATGTGTGTAAGAACTAGTGAGGAATTAAGCAAAGGCTTCTTAAAAAAACCCAAAATATTAGGTAAAGTTGCTGTTGTACAAAGTACATACTGAAGGAAATGGAGATACTAAAGAACTGTTACTCAGAATCCTCTTTCTGACTTAGAGGGAAGAGTACAGAAGTCAAAATGGACAAGAAGTAGAATGTTGTATTGTTTTCATTAAGCACTGAAATACTTCTGAATGCAGAATATGAAGATGTTTTCATTGCAGCACGCAATCCTTTGAGACTTAATTAAATTGTATTTACCAATTCCTTATTATTTTAAATATAATTAACAAACTTCATAGTACTGAGCATAAGTTTGGTGTTGCCAGAGTCAGAAACAAAAGCAACAGAAATAGCATTCGGACGGGTTTTTTCATTGCCAGTTTTCAAGAGGTGTGAACGGAGGGAATTCTAAATGTGTGTTTGGAAGATTCCTTCAAGATTGTGCCACTGAGTTAAACCTCAGCAGGCCTGACTGGCACGTTGGTGCAAGTGCCCAGCTGGGGTGGCCATTCTGCCTCCTGCAGAACTAGGCAGCTCTATCTATGTGGCACTTCGTTACTCTGTGTACTGCACATGCCATAATACACCATGGATCCTATAGCAGTGCATAAGGGAGGTATAAAAGCAGTTCAGTGCTACTTAACCTGCCTTTCCTCCAGGTTGCTGATTTTTTTTTTTTAATTTGTGTAAGATACGGAAGAGTCCTAATATAACATTATTTGATAAAACAATGAATGTGGAATGAGTCGTTTGGTATCGTACTTTACTAATGCTGTTCTTTGACTTTTCAAAGGGAAGTCACTCCACCAAAGTGGAAGCTGTGGTCCGAACACTGAAGAGAATTCAATTTAAAGACCCGGGGGCTAAATCCTTAGTTTTCTCAACGGTATTAACTGCCATTTTCTGTTTTCTCTTTGTGTGTGTGTGATTTTAAAGAAGTCATAATATTTTCAGGAATTAGTTTAGCTACCAAGATGTTGAATCACTCTGTATAGCCACATGATTGTGTTCAGAATTTGTAGGGCAATTCATGTAACTGGGTCATGAACAATGATTGTAGTCAACAGATGTAAAAGCTTGTTTTCTTAAAGGTCAAACACTTAAACTTACATATGAGCATTAGAAATTCTAGATATTTTTAAATGTAATGTTCAGACACTTTTGATTCATTATAAAACTGGTTTTGTGATAGCTACCCTTTTTTTTTTTTTATTCAAGCTGATCTTTTAAACTACATTTCTTATTTAGTTTTATGAAAGATTTGGTTCCTGGCACATAATGTTTTTTTCTAACTCCTTTTTTAAACTGCAAATGCTAATATTTTGAAAGATCTTTTTATCTGCTTTCTCTTAGAGAAGATGATGAGTGTATTTTAGTTGTCACTGCTGCTTGTCGAGTTACTTTTATTGTGTTGTGTGGTTTGTTTTTTTTTCTTTTCTTTTACAGTGGCAAGATGTGTTGGACATAATTTCAAAAGCTTTGTATGACAACAACATGACTTTTTCTCAAATCAATGGAATTAATAAATTTCAGGTACGTAAAGGATATTTTTCTTGAAATTATTTTCAGTGGGGAAAATTACATTTCACAGAAGTTAATTTGATCCTTTTACTTCATTGCTTCATTTGAGAAACTGAAAGAGCAGCAAATTTGTTTGGCAGAAGCATTGATCTCCAGTTCATTCTAAAAATCATAATCACAAAAAGCCACAATTTAAACCCTTTGGAGATAAAACAGTACCTTCACTTTTGAGAAAGAAGCATTGGCATGGATGTTAAGGATGAGAAACGCTGATTAACATCGCGAGTTCTTGCCTTCCTGATGTCTGTGGAGTTCAGTTCTAGGATGACAGGTCTTGAATTGGTCGGGCTGCAAGACTTGCTCTGGGGCCTGTAGTAGCTGCTATAATGTCTTCAAAATATAGAGATGTCCCCCACACTCTCTGTGGAACTTTTGTCACACTGCTGTGGTATTTGCCTTTTAGGAGAATCTCTCTGCATTTAAATATGATCCAAACATCAATATTTTGCTGCTGCCTCTTCACACTGGTTCCAATGGACTAAACATCATCGAAGCGACTCACGTTCTGCTTGTGGAACCCATTCTGAATCCTGCACATGAGCTACAGGCTATTGGCAGAGTACATCGTATTGGCCAAACAAAGTAAGAGTTAAAATTGCATTGAGTTGTTTAGATATGATCCAGAATAGAACTGCATACTGGAATCAAAATAAATCTAGTTCATTGAACTTCTCAGTTTTGGAGATGAGGGTATTCATAGGAATCCTATTTTTAAAGATGATCATATAAGGGACAGAATGATTAAAACCGAAAAAAAAAAAAATTTGCTGAAAATACACAGCGTGTATTTTAGGGAGCTCTTTTGTGCTGCAGGGTTGAGATGCAGAAGGAAATTGCATTTAGGCATTCAAGAAGAGTGTAGGCTCTTGAGTCCAAAATCCTGTAGATTTTACATGGGTAATATTGAACACTTAACAAAGGTTTTGGAAAGTTTGTTCTGAACGGATAAGATCTGTATTTTTTCTTTAGGTTTCATGTCACTTGAAAAAATAATAAAAATCCACTGTACATGAGTGAGGAAAAATAGCTGGAATCAATTCTGGAATAATAATATTCTAGAATAATACTGGGGTTTGTGTTCTGGAAGTGGAGGCAAAGTGAGAGGGCATGAATGAGTACATATGTGAAAGAATGTTTATGAAGAGGTTGATATTTGGTAAAGATGTTGAATTAACTGTGAGGACATTAGAAAGATCAGTTGCAACAGCCTGCATTATAATTTTACATGATGCTGGCACCAAAGGTCTGGCAAAAACCTTGCAATAAAACCAGCAAGAATGTATGTTGTACTTCTTAAGAATAAGACTTCGGCGAGGTTTATTTGAAAAATAAGTACCGTGAGCATAAGGGAATAGTCTGTTTAGTTTCACTGGTGCAACTGTTACCAGTTCAGTGGAGTTCTTATTTACTTCTCTCTTTTTTGGGTATTCCTTTTCCTCTGGATCACTAAGTATTCCCCCTGAATTCCTCTTGTGTAACATTACCTGCCAAAGTTTCAACTTAAGATCTGAAAACCAACCAAGCACTTTGAAGGGTTCATATATTGAAAAATATTTATATTTGGGAGCTTGGATTGATTTTTTTTTTTTCTTCATTTTTATCTTTGGAGCTCTTTTTAATTTCACTTTCTTCTGCCTGACGTCACTGTCTTTCTTTTTATTACATCTTTATTCTTGAAATTTTATTTTGCAAATTAAATTCTCATTTTTTACGTTTATTGACATTTGGGTTTTTGTTTTACTGGTGTTTACAATTTCATGTTTACGGATGATGATTACTGACTTTAAAAAAAATTGTAGTATTTTGCCATCTTCAAGAACCTTATTGTTAAAACTCTGGGAATGAGCTTTAATTATCCATCACACTGAGCTCGGTCTCTTGGAGTGACTTGTGACAATGCAGTATAAACATCATATATAACCAGTGGACCAAAGTAATTTCTTTAAACAACAGGTTGGGCTCTTGAGGACTGTTCGTTTGTAGCAGGGACACAGAAAACAGAACTTTGCCCAGCATCTGCCTTAGGAATTTAGTTTATATAGCTTATGTTCATTTAGTATGTGATCCAGCCAAATGGAAGTGTGTGCTCTGGGAGGCACTAAGCATCCCTAAATGTCAGTGGAAGGTGTTAAACACCTTGTGAGTTTTCTTTCTTAAAATACGGAGGTGTTTTTTCAGCACTCTTACAATAATTAGTGTGAGACAGAAATGTGCTCTTGAACTTTGACAGTACAGCATAACTTGTGCTCACTTCTGATCTTGTTTTCTTTTTTTAAACACATTCAGATCTACCATTGTTCATAGGTTCCTGATAAAAGCAACAATAGAAGAGAGAATGCAAACTATGCTGAAAACTGTAGATAGAAGGTATGTATTGATGTTGGTTTTTTTAAAAAAAAATCTTTATTGCACTGAAAATGAAAAGGTGGTTCTCAACCATACTTTTATTACAGTTAGGTATGTATATCTTACATATAAATTTCAAATGTTCTCCTTCAAATTGTTTTGATTGACGAAAAGTTTTAAGACCTGAAAAATTGATGTTTTAATCTGGTTCCAGTAACTTGAACCTTAAGGTATTGTCTTTCTCTGGAAAATATTTTGGTTACATTTTGTATATTGTTTTCATAAAAGCTCAATTAATATATTATGTATTATGATTTATCTTTTCAGTTTACCTATTCCATTAGTATAAAAGCATTGCAAGTAATGGAGTAATACTAAGCCTGCCACAGTAACAGCATATGTTATAAGCTCTAATATAGGACATTAATTCATTATTTTTGAATTCTACAAATGTAGTCTGTCAGTTCTGCGTCAAACTAGTTGGTTTTGCAGTCAGTGCAAGTGATGTCCAGATGCTCGCTCATAAGTCAGTCTAGTGTGGAGACACAGAAAGCAGTTTTCACTGTGTTTATCTTTTCAAAATCTATAAGCAATGACAGAGTGGGAGTAGAAAAAAAAAGTTGTATTTACATTTTTTATGCAGACAGTATAAGAGGTTTGTATAATACTTCTTTAACTATGTTGTATACGCCTAACAAAGCTAGGAGGAGGCCTTAGTTTAGGAAAATTAGTTACTTTTCCAATTTTTTGGCTGTTACAGATCATAAGACTAAAAATTTACATGCATGTCTCTGGCTGTAGTTATGAAAGATTTCAGCTTTAGCTTTGAAAGAATTATTTCATCAGTTTCCATTTCTGTAAGTAGTGCTTACTATTACTTATAAAATTCCGATAAATATATAGTGATTGAGTGATGCAGTGAGGGCTGATGTTTTGAACGTAATATCAAACCTCATGCTTGGGAGCTGAAGCCAATCCCTTAGATTTTAGGAGGGCAAAGCGGATTATGCCATGTTCTGCTGCCTCTGCGGGGTTTGGTGTTGAGCACTGTTAGCGACAGTGTCTTAAAAAGTGCAAGAGAAGTAGCTGATCAGGGTATGTGTTTTCCTGATGGAAAGTGTGTTTCCCTGCTGAGCTTCAAAGCTGAACAGTTATTAGACTCTGACCTGTGTGGTCTGTCTTCCGCACATACAGCTTGTTACTTATCGTGATTCCTTCTCTGATGTCTGTGTGCCATTTTTTCCCACAGCCACACAAGCTCTTCCATGAAACAGTCAGAAGCCTCCGTTCTGACAGTGGCAGATTTGGCTGACCTTTTCACAGAGGAAACTGAAGAACTTGAGTAAAAACATTGGTTTGGCCTACTGAAATCAGAAAGTACCTCACCTAATAAGCATCGATATATAATCCACTTGATCTGTCGTTCCTATAAACATCATCTAATGTTGGTCTGTAACAAAGCTATTGGAAATCAAAAAGTCTTAATTGTTACTGTTCTATTCTGTGGCAGGTTTTAGCAGCACGCACTTCTAATAGCACTGGAGGAAACTTGCACTTTGCACGTTGTACAAAAACATGGATTTTATTCCCAAAGAGCATTTGAGCTGGGTGCTAGAACTGAAATCTTAGACCCTTGGTTGAGAGGATTTTTATCATCAGGTTTGGCTAGTACCTCAGTCTGAGAGCAAAACTAGGTGGGTGGTTGGGTGGGAAAGGGAAGCAAAAAACCACATATCTAATTTTTTTTTTTACTGTACAAAGAATTATTAGAAAGAATGACTGTAAATTAATATTCTTCTAGAAAAAGCTTGTTAGTATTTAATGCAGAGTTACCAAATGTCTTACTGGTAACACTTTAAATGACTAATCTTTACTAATAATTTGGATATTTGTATTAGGCTTTTAGATATTCATAAAGACTTGTGACAGTTAAAAATTTCATTGTTAATGCTTACTCACTGCAAAATGATGAAAATTAAATTATGCTTTTTGTATATGTGTTGGTCTGGAAGTCAGTTAAATTCTTGAACTTACTGAACGTGGTTTTGCTTATTCTTGAAGCCATGACTGGTTTAGTGCTTTATTTAAAAAAACAAAAGAAACAAAAAAAACCAGTAATGCATTTGTTAAAGAATTTTTAAAAAATCAGTTGGTTAAGCTGCTGATCACTTTCTAATAATTTAGGGCTCGTGTTCGTTTCCTCACCCTGATTTCTGTGTCTAGTTCTCCCCTCAAACATGCAGCAATCTAAATATTGAAAATAGATGAGATTGTTATGCAGTGTAACTATTAGATACATTGTTGAAGTTAGATAATCAGTGGAGACAGATGAAACTTTTGTGGAACTTCATCCTTAGATATGTGAGATCGCTCGACCCCATCTCTGACAGTAGAGAGTTTAAAAAACGAATGTAGGTTAACTTAGACTGCTGAAAGTAGACAAGATAAATTTTAAGCCTTTTGGCTTAGGTTAGGGATACACATTTGGATAACACCATTTCTGAAGGTATTGCAGAAGCAAGCTCAGTTACACAGTTAATGCTAAATGCAATTTTGTGTATAGAAACTGGGCAAATGTATGTGCATAAGCAACAGGCTGTTTCTCTGAGATTGCAAGATTTACTGTTTCAGTAGACAATGTTTTTTGTATATTTTAGAAATCTTACTTGAGGTTGAAATTAAAATGATTCTTTTAAGAAATCTCATCTTAGAATTTTTACTCGAGTCATGTCTGCTAAATAGATTTGCTGTACAGTTATTGAGCTTCTTGAGTTGTGTTTTCAAGCATCGGACATGTGAGTTGCACCATTTGGGTATTAAGCCTGTCTGCATGGCAGGCAAGTTTTCCACTGCTGACAACAATTGTGAATAGAATTGACATTAACGATATTGTATCAAGAAGTGGGTTTGGCATTTATAGTTTGTCCTTCTGGACTGATTAGATCATTTGTTCTAAAGACGAGTAAATTTACAGACAATGTATCTTCATTTCCCATATTTGTAATATGTATTAGTTTTATTTATACATTTTGGCTTGGAGATTACTGATTTTCTGTGGATTACAATTTGCGCAAGGCAAATAGAATAGATAGCAGACTTCTTAAAAATGAGGTTGATGAAACAGTTTGCACAGAGACTGTGACATCTCCATCGTTGAACATATTAGGAACTCAAATGACCCTGAGCAACCTGATCCAGCTCGAAAGTTGGCCCTACTTTGAGTGGTGTGTTGGACCAGATGACCTCCATGGATCCCTTCCAGTCTAAATTATTCTACAGTGTACTGGAGATCATGCTGTGCAAACACTCCAGGAACGCTGAGGGCAACAACGTTCCAGTTTCCTTATCGTCCTCAGAGAATTTTAATGTTGCACAACGTCATGTGATTGAACAAGGAGCTGCTGTTCACTGAGAAATGATATAGCTATGTTAAAAACTGTGAAAGCACATAGTGTTTACATCCGTAGCTGCCATTTCAAATAACCAGGTGTGGCAATAATAGTTGTCAGTGAATGTGGAGAGAGAAGCAAACTGAAAAATATCTGCTATGAGAGGTTTCCCAAGCTCTTTAAGTTTTTGGCTTATTAATATAAAGATGATGGTTTCATTGTTTGTTTACAGAAATGTGGCTTTTCCATGCAAAAGCATAGCTTCTCATCAAGCAGTGCTTGAGTCTTTAGTCATGACTTGCTGTTACGTGACCAAAAAAAGTAGTAAGGAATGCCAGAGACCTCAGTCTGGGTGCTCTCCTGACTGCCCTGGAGCACCAGGTCCTAGAGCTCTGGAGATATGATGTTAAAATGTGTGCACTAGTTGTGTTAAGGCAACTCTTCAAATTGGAAGGTTAAACCATTGGAGCCTGTGTCAGTAGTAAATGCATTCTTCGAAGTTTCACATAATATTAAGTACAGAGACTAAATTTAAAGAACAATTTTGAAAAAGAAACCAAACTCTAATTTACCACTTTTTGCAATTCTTTGCAACCCTTAGTTTCTTTGACAAAGATTTTCTTTCAGACATTTTAAGACACCTCATGAGGTGAACTCCTTTTTTTTTTTTTCTTTTTACTTCTTTTTTCTTTTTTCCCTTCTCCTTTTTTTTTCCTTTTTTATTTTTTTTCATTTTTTTCTTTTCTTTTTTATTAATCTGCTAAGGGTGCAGCTTGTATGTCTGCAGTGCTTTTCTCTTATCAAAGCACATTAAGCCTATTTTCATGGTGCTGCTGTGATTTTGCTCTCTATCAAGAGAACACTTTTGAATGACGGTATCTTAGCTGAGAACAAACTTTGGCCTATTGTACTGGTTCCAATATACTCATAGAAATGGCATTTTCCACAGAAGACAGAAATCTATAAATACTAACTGCAGTGTTTACATAATATTTTTCTCGATATACCCACGGTCAAGTACCAGACTCTCATATGCTCTCCTGCTAAAACATGTAAACATGATCCCAGTTGACAGTATTGTTTATCCAGCAAAGTCAGTCCCTTTAAAAATGAGGCTCCAAGAGACTCCAAAGTGCTCAGTGCTGACCTGTCATCTCTTTCAGTTACATGACAAATAATGTTAGGAGTTTTTTGACTGTAATCAGTGGGGATTTCAGGACAGGTTTTTCTCCCTGTATATAAAAGTTCAGTGCCTTGTAGAACAGAGCTGTCATCTTATTTGGGTATCTGTAAAAGCTTGATGCAAGTAGTAGACTTCCTTGAACCACACAGTATGATAGTGTTGGAAGCTAAGAGTGGATTCCCTTAAGGTATTAAATTGAGCTCTGCAGATTTCACTGTGGATCTTTAAATGAGTTTGTAAATGAAGGTCCTCTTTGCTCTTTTAAATCAGTCTATGCCAGGAGAAGGTTTTCAGTGAAAGTCCAGGATACACTATAGTTTTCATGCAGGTCAGATACTACACAATAATATTTACCTCAGTCTTCTCATGCATATTAAAGTTGCATATTAAGGAACAGACATAGGAATTGGTGATGCTTTTTGTGAGAGAGGTCTTCCAAAACCACTTTTCTGCCAATATCTGTAGAGGCATTCAAGTGCTCTGCCAGCAGAGGACCCTCTGCTTCAGAAGTAACTGTGCTTCAATACAAATGTGAGTGGGATCCTACAGAAGAAAAAATGCATAGTTGTTTCCAGTTAAAACCATAATTAGACATATTTCCTCCTGTAGGATTCTGTCTGGATTAGTGGCTGAGGACCAGTTAACTCTTTAGCACTCTCTTTTCTGACACAAACAGCGCTGTCCTTTCCCATCGTTTTTTGCAATCCTTTCGACTACATTATATTTTCCATGAGTCTCAGAATTATTTGTTTAATTAGCAACTGTGCTTTAGTTAAATTGGAGGGGAAAAAGTCTGTATTGATCAATCTTGCATTGACCAATGTAAGAAAAATTAACCTTGAAATGTATTGTTCCTTCAAAGTAAGGAATTACATGAATTTCTAAAGGAATTTTTATTTCTTCTAGCTATAAATGGAGCCTGTTTCTGAAGCTTAATCTGCTTGAAGTCTGTATAAGGTTTTCTACAGACCGAAAGGCTAGATGCAAAACCACTGTGCCTGTGCTTTTCCTCCTTTTTTTAGTTACCTGAAACAAGTAAGGTCTTTAAAAGATTGTATACTAAAAATGTAGGTTAAAGGAATGCCATAATGGAGGAAAAAAAAGGATGCCAAAGACATCCCTGTCTCTTCCAGTCTGTCTGTCTGTGTATGTGTTTCCCTTTCTCTCTTTCTGCCATCTCATCCCACTGTCCCCATCCTTCACTCACCCCTGGCTCGCTGAGTTAGTCACAAAGAAAATTTATTTGGTCAGTGGAATGAGAGTAAGAGAGTCATAATCCATAAAATGGCTACAGTGAAACTAGCTTATTGTGTCAGAGGAAAGGTGTCAGGGGCAAGGGAATTTTAGCCTGGTATAAATTCTTTTTTTGTACCTGTAATGTCTTCATTTACCCCTATGCTTCACCACCGTAGAAGCAGATGTTGAATTTCAGTCTGTTAACTTTTATATTTCAGGTTTTATAACATACAGCTGACGTATGAAACAACCTGTTAATCTAATTACTAAGCAATCAGTGAAGCTTACAAGTTTTTAATTGTAACGTCTATAGGTTTTTGGATTCATTAAGTGCACCTGAACAACTGTCACCAGTCCTGGTTCCTCCACTGTCTTCTCTATAGAGGAGAAGGAAAATATAGGTAACTATTGAATCACTGTAATATTGAATTCAAGTCCCAAGTAGTCATTCTACATATTTTACAGTCACACACTGTGTAACAAAGAGGACAGATAGTTGAACTTGTAGCTTTCAAATGCAGCTAAGGAATTAAGTCATTGGAGGGGGAGGTAAATGGCACAGGCTTTCTAAATACTAGAATAGTTCTACTTAGAAAGTTAAAATGTGAGATATCTGTAAACCTTCTATATCCAAGATGTCAGCCTTCCAGGGCTTAAATTCCAAGTCTCTTTGTTTTGTCTGTTTCTAGATTTCACACAAGCAAGTGCCCATCCCCATTCATTCAACTGGACACATTCCAAATCTTATCAGTTTAGGAACAGATGTGTATTTCCATCATGTAACATCTCTTGGTTTGATAGCAACCTTCACATCAGGTAGAAACTACCTTTCCAAATTCTACCAAGTGTAAGGTCTGACTGTTTACAGGGTGTCTCAAAATGTGAGTTGTTAATGTAGGCTAGCTTAGATAACCGCCCATCTGAGAGGGATTATTTTTGTGTAATTTCCAAGCATTACTGTATTGGCCTGTGGAACAATAATTCCTGGTTGTAAAAAGTTTTTGATCTGTTTGTTACTGTACAGGCCATTTCCTGCTCACAAGAGGACATTTGCTCCCAAAATGGCAAATAATTATACTAATTCTTCCTTCTCCCATGTAAATTAATGTACCTTTTTATTACAAGGATGTATACAGCAGCTGCAAGCAGTGGAATTGGTTTCTATTCCATCTTCTCGATATACTGGAAAGTAAACCAAAGTAGTAGAGGTATAAAGCTAATAGCTCCTCCCTGCAATGTTTTCTTTGATATGTGGCACTTTTGAAAATATATACCCACTTTATTCTGCAACAAATATACCTAAATATGACATAAGATTTCCATAGTGTATGACCATGCTCTTAAATGCATGCCACCTTTGTAATGCTGACCTTCAGCTCCCGGAGGGAGCACACTGTGTGTCTGGTCCACACAGGAAGGGCACCAGCAACAAGGAAAGGACATATGTGTGGTGTCCTAGTCTTCTACAGAGTCTTGCTAAAGTGATGTAGGACATAGTGGAAATTATTATACTGTGCTAACTGCTGCCACTATGATTAGGCCTTGAAAGCAGAGCTGATGAAAAGACATTGTGCCGTACAGCCCCTCTTACAGAGATAGGAAGCCCAGAGCAGCCAGAAAAGACATGGAGGAAATATCTCCAAGTCCCAGTGATCCATTCCTGTCTGCTGAAGCTGTTGCACATGCTGCACTGGAGCTAGAACCTATACTGGATGGAGCTGGGGAGGAGGTTGGGGGAGAAATTTGAGGAATAGTTGTAAAACCTTCCTGAGTGCCCTTCTGCTGATTTTCCTGTGGGAGGAATGAGTCACTGATATGAGCCATGAATAAACAAAGGATGAAAGATCGTAAGTGTAACCTATTCATTGGAGCTTAGTGTTCATCTAAAGGCCATGCCATATTTTTGTGTGTTCATGAGTTTATAATCATTTTTTTCCTGAAATATTGGGATATGAATATACAGGGCTTTGCAGTGTTTGAGCTAACTGGAATATTGAGAAGTTTTATCTCTGTGATGCATGTTTTAGCGTGCACCTAAGATAAGTCATAGCCAAATTAATGTTGTGGATTTGTGAAGGATAACAGTTCAAACTCATATGAAATAAATGTATAGACCTCCCTGAAACAAACTGACAAGTTTTGCTTAATTAAGGAAAGATAATGAATCACTTCTGCTGTAAATGCACAAACATCTCTGAAGGGGAAAGACATGGGCTTTGTAATTGCCACTTGGGAAGTTTTGCACCGAGTGAAGTTGCATCTCAGCAGAGGGGATGGGAGGCAGTGAGCCGGGAGCAGCCCTGATGGGCAGCACAGAGCGCTGAGAAGTCTTGCCAAAGCTTCGAGCCTGCTGTGTCAGAAGATATTTCTTACAAATCTCTCCTTTTATATACTGTGATCATCGGGCATCTTGCAAGCATAGATCTCCTGTAAAGTTTCTCCCATTCTTAACATCTGCTTTGTCCATCAGCAAGCTACCACAACTCGAAAGGGGTTTTCTGTTTTCTCTGTGGAGCATGTATTTCTTTTTTGTTACTTATTCTTAACAAAGGTGGGTGCCTCTGAATCATTTACAGCTCTCATTAAAAACCTCCAAAGTAGAATTGAGGGACAAAACACCAAAGGGGTGGACAAAGCAAATGAAGTGAGGGGGTTTCTACTTCTGCCTAATAAAGAGCACACCGTGCTGCTTTTCTAGAACAGGAGAAGAGTGTGTGGGTGGGGGTGGGTCTGGTCCTGTCCTGGGGGAATCAATTCTAAAATAGGTAGAAAAGACTTCCTGAGTAGCCTTGGCCTCCGCTAACTCCACACTGTAGGAATCCCATTGTTGGGTACAGAGCACTATTTGGTCATTTTTTTGGCAGGCACTTGTTTCTGTGGAAAAGTTTTAAAGCCCAAAACCATGACACTGGACTTCAAGTCTGGAGGGGTTCTTTCACCTTCTCTTGAACTGAAGAAAACTCCACCTTTTCTGCCCACCAGATCAAGCAGCAGGAAGGGCAAAAATACAGAGAGCTCTTCAGCAATACCCCTGACTGTGCACTGCAGGGGGAAGTTTGATACAGTGCTTTGCAACATACTGTTTGCTGGCTGTATGTGCACTAATTTCTTTGACTTCAGCAGATGATGCTGACATGGGAGAGGGTGCCTGGTATATTTTTCTTGAAGAAAATACCATCATTGATAATTGAAAAAGGGTATTTCCCTGGAGCAGCTATAGCAACATAGAAACCCTGTAAGCCAGGTTCTTAACATATATGGATGTAATTGTCAGCTTTGAAACTTAAACCAGAATCTATCATAGCTCTGTAATAACAAGAGGCAGTACTTCCTTGGTATCATGCTGATGTACAGTGGGAGGTAGAATAATTTTAGATGTTACCAAAACAAAATTTCTTTCATAACCTTTGAATTAGTTTTCTACTATAACTTTGTTGCTTACAAAAAGATAACTAGAACCTTTGTAGTGTTTTAAATCTAAATAGGTACAGATTTTAAAATAAAATGGTCAGTTGCCCTAGTGTCAGCTGTGCCACTTTCTCATTTATTCATGTTATTACTTGGTTACTGTAATAATGTTAAATTTAAAAATCATTTTCAAATTAATACAAGATAGATCTTTGAATTTAATTTTTTTCAAGTATTGTTTTAGTAATCAAATTACTACAAAGTATATAAATTACCAACTTTTTAATAGAAAAATGTCTTCTTTTATATAAATAGATATTAATAAATACTTTATCAGGTATTTGCAAGCAGTTCGATGTCCTATAATTTAATGATAGATTTCAGTGTGGAAACAGAGAATAATTGAATTTTTCTAGTAATAGAATAGTGAAACTAATCAGCTTTTGCAGTGGCAAGGTAATGACTTTTAGAAAGCAACACATGGGAGAGAAAAGAGCAGTTTTCAATTGTGTTCCAAAACTGAAATTCCTGGAAGATAAGCCAAGGAAAAGTATTTTGATTACCTGATCTATTTCCTTGTGTTACATAGACACTACAATTTCAATGAAATAATTTATCTAGAAAGTAGCAAAGCTAAATTTTAGTTTGAAAATTACCAGGGATGGATAAATGTACAACTTAATGTTCTCTTGGTCTCTGAGTAACTTAACATTCCCGTCAACAGCCTTTCTTTTGCATTCACAATTTTCTGTTAGAATTACTTCATACAGTCTCTTAACGTTTGCAGCTGTTCCAAAGTCTTTGTGAACACAAGATTTTGTCTTATATTACCCTGCTACTGAAATAATAATGATTGTTGTAATAGTCATTAAATATACTTTTCTTTCTGTCTTTCTGGTTTATGGAAAAATAGCTGGTGCCTCTACTGAAAGACAGTGCTTAATAATTTGTGTTCCTAATCATTTTCCTCAGTGTGTCACTGAATTGTCTGATAGATGTTTCCTGTTAAATAGAATCATAGAATTGTTTCAGTTGAAGAGACCCTCAGGATCATCGAGTCCAACCATAACCTAACTCTAGCACTAAACCATGTCCCTAACAACCTCGTCTAAACACCTTTAAACACCTCCAGGGATGGTGACTCCACCACTTCCCTGGGCAGCCTGTTCCAATGTAGTATCCAAATATATCCAATGTAATATCCAAATAGTATCAATTAATAGGAATGTTCTGCACATGTAAATAATTGTTATTCAAAACTATGATTACAATATGTGGAGAGGCCCAGGGGTCCATAATTACTCTTTTCAGTGTGGTTGGTGGAACCCAGCTCCAAAACCGCCGCCTCCTGGAAACAGCTCACGCTTCCCTGCAGCACTTCTTCACCGCAGCCTCCCGCTCCACAGAGACTGTGCCTGTGACGCCTCCTCGATAGGGTCATCTGTCAGATCGGTTGTATCATATTTTCCTTCCCAGAACTGTAAATCAGTCCTGGTCAGTCCCAATATACAAAAAAATATTTTTAATACTGTAGTATAATTAGGAGTCGTCTTTGGCCCACTGCTGTATTGCAGTTCAGCTGTTAGTGTCTCTAATGCCTTTTAATGTTTTCAAAAAAATAAATAAAAAAATAAGAATTTGTTCCGTTAGTTATACCTAGATAGAACCTAAAGAATGAAGAAAATAGCTGATATGTTTCAAAAAACCCCCAGCTTTATGACAAACATGAGAAATTATATTGAAAATAAGGTATCTTAATACTAAGCACTCCAGCAGGTCCTTATTTTTCTGTGCGCTGTACAAATGCTTGGGATATAATCCAAAGCCCAAATCCAAACCGGCAGATTTTTCCATCCAGCTAAATGGTCTTGTGGACCAGTTACGCAAGGAGAGAGAACCTGCAACCAAACCATACGGAAGCTGCAAGGGACGCCAGGGTGCTGAAGGGACTTGCCCAAACCCAGAGGCCAGTGGGGAGGAGCAGGGAGCCCCGCGCCCCCCGGCAGCCAGTGCAGGGGCAGCGCTGGGGCCACTCAGCACGAGTCGGCACACACCGGCGTCCTGTTCCTGCTGTCGCTGGGGTATCGGCTGTTGATCCAGCTCCACAAAGGCTCCCGTCACTCGCGGGGTTGTTCCTTGCAAGGCTCCCTGTTCCCCAGCGGGAAGGCAGAGCGGAGGCGCCGTCCCTGCTGCCCACACCTCGGCTGACGGCTTTCAACAGCCGTCCCGCACCGAGCGGCCAGCCTGCCTTCCTCAAGGGATGCCAGTTCCAGCAATAATGTGGAAGAAAGTGTGGCCCTGGAGAAAACACCACGTCTATTAACAGACCAGAGCATTTTATGACCTGATACGCTGAAATATTTGTGCTGTAAATAGGCGGGAGATGAAGTTTCTCTATCAAAAGGCAGTACACCAGTCAGAAATGCTGCATGCCTTGACCAAGCTTCTTACAGATATGTTATACTCCAGAATAAACAAATAATGCTCTTGAATGAACAAATAACAGAGAGTTAAGCACCTTACAGGAAGTCACAAAGGTTCTTTGGGGTCCAGTAATTAAAAGATGATCTCACAGAAAGTCCATAGTGGGGTCTTGTTGAATCAAAACAAAAATAGCTGGTGTGAGTGACATACAGACTTTCACTAAAATGTGTTGTGATGACACTACCTTATGACATCACCCTTACCAGCACTTGTGCTGAGAAATTATGGAGGGTCTCCTTCATCCAGGGAGGCAGAGAACTGGGGTGTGTGAAGTAGAACAGTAACGAGAGAAGCGGGAGTGTACAGGTAACACTTTGGGGGACACCTTTTCGTCCTAACACATACACACACGAAAATAGGAATCATTTCTACATCTAGTTTCCCTTTTGCGTAGGTATCCGTGGTATCCCAAATAATGGGATGGTGCATTAATAGAACAAAAGTTGTTAAGTGTTTGTATGGCAAGGGGAAAGGGAAAATCTGGACTTCTGATGGAGCTAAAAGCTAAACAGAAGTCACAGCTGGAGGGAAAGGTCAAAAGTTAAGGTGGGCCACTGGCCATTTCCAAGGAGATGTTTAAACAAGTTGGTTCCTTTGGGAAAGTTCCAGTATCTGGGGACACGTTTTGCTGTCAGTCAGTCCACTGTAAATCTGGAGCTTTATGGAGTTTTTCTGTGCTCCTGCCAGCGCAACTGAGAGTAAACTTTGGCTCTGGTTACATCCATCTAGAGCAAGCTGTGGCTTGCCTTATCCACAGCAGAATTCCTGTTGACTTCATAAAGTTTTGTATGAGTTGGGACATCTGGATTTGGTACAGTGATACTTAACATTGGGATGTTGCTGTAAACACTAGGATATTTACAGAAATGAGAGACAAATCAGGCCGCTGCTAAGTATTTCACGGGAGCATAGGGTTTCTTCCAAGAAAAATATCTGAGCACTCTAGGGCAGCATCTGCCCCCAGTGTTCTGTTCTGCAGGAAAATTTACATTCATGAAGATTAAAATTAGTTTCCCTGGATTTTTGTATAAAACTCTCAGCTTGAGGATCTCCTGCCTCGCAATTGCTAATAGCACTAATTCCCTTAAGTGTCAGTGAAACTGTAATGGGTGCTGAGCAGCTGTCTCCCGCCCCTCGGGAATTGCAGCCTCAGTCTATCCCGAGCCAGGGAACGCACCAGTTGATAATTAACTGCTCAGCCTCTGTTTCCAGTGAACAGTAAGTGAGCTACTACGAAAACTGAGGGTGAAGATGATGAATATTTAGCAAGGGAGAGCTGTCTTTTAAATACCTTTCGCTTGTACCCAAGCCTAAATTTTGGAAACTTTCTGAGCTAGATACGCTGCATGGTTGCATTTCTGTTCCCCAGTTAGACTCCTTCTTAAATACAAATCATCCATTCAAAGCAGAAACTGATTTAGCCTATTTTTCTGCCTCCTGCCGCTCATGATCCACTCCAGAATGTAAGTTTAAAACCAATAGCCACCGTGACATTTTGGAAGACGATTAGTACATATTATAAAAACCTTCAGGAGCTGCTGCAGTTAGAGTAAGAACTGGCCATAAACCGGCAGGAACTTACCGACTGCAATGTGGCAAAAGCATTTGCAGGTCTCTGTGCCAGAGGTTAGCTGGCAGCGAGAGGGAACTGCTGCTGCTGAGGTGGAATTAGCTGGCTGCAGCTCACATGGATTGGTCAAGCTGATGCTAAGCCGGTGACTCAGTGGTAAACAGAGAGCTGGGGCCCTCCCTGTGCAAACCCTGCAAGCACAAGAAATAATCTTCCCTTCATTTTGCAAAATACCAGAGGTTTTATAAACAATTGCAAAGGTCATATAGAAATCACAAGGTTTTCCTCACCCTGGCCGGTATAATTAGAATGCTCACTGACATGATTGCCTTCTTGGATCATAGCACCAGCCTTGAGCCCGAGATGTTGCTGGAGCTCTGTGCCTCGATTACCAGAGGGGGGAAGGATGGCAGTGCTTGCAGATGCTGTTTTCAGCAACTCTACCAGCAGGGTCTCACTTGGTCGGGAACTGAGCCCCAGCGGATGAGTCACGTTCAAGTAAAAATCTCCTGTGGCTGAAGATCATCTCCTCCACATCACCAATGGGATTTGCCCTGACACCAACGTGAAACTGAATATATTCTATTAATAATGCAATACTCCATATTTCCGTGTTACTTTTGCTAGAGACTTCATGTACATATTAAAGGAAGGGAAAGACACAGCAGGACCTTCCTCTACCAGATCGTTTTTCAGCTTGTGGGCTGCTCTTCCCACATTGCCAGCAGGAGGAGAGTACTCTGGTCATCTTTGAAACATCCATATGTCACTGCTCCAGTGCTTCAGGAGGTGTTTTTCAGGTCAGGCTCTCTGGCACTGGGCCGTGAGCTGCCCTGCTGCTGGTTCACCTGTAAAACACGGTGAGCCGTGCATGGGAAGAGGGTATTTCAGGGCTGTTGTGTACTCATGTGGAGTGCTGCCAAGCCATCATTTGGTGTCAGAGTAGGCACAGCCAGAACCTTCTGTTTCCAGTGGCTTTACCAGGCAGCTCATTGGAATGAGTGTTTCATTTTGAGAGGTAAGAATGCCTCTTCAGTACCACCATCTGTGATAAATACTGCACTCTTCCCTATCCCATCCCAAGCTGTCAGTACTCGCAAGCTTTCTGGGTGCCTTGGTATCTGTGCATGTACCCTAGTCAGATCTTGCAGTGAAAACAGCTGTGTAAGTGGCGCACACTACCTCCAGCACCAGGAGGGCCACTACAAGGAAGAACTGAAAAACAAGCTACACTTTCTGTAATATGAACTTCACATTAGGATTTGTTCCTTGCACCATTTGCTGAGATCTGAGCTGAAGGGTGGTGCATCTGACAGGGAAAAACAAAGCATGTTCCTTTGCATTCCTGTCTCCTTTCTGGGGACACTGTGTCCCTGTGCTAGGCACAGATGTGAGGGAAGAGGTGCTCCAAGTCTTGCACACAAGACATAAACATGCTGGATCTCCACAAGCCAATTTCCAGCTCCCCAGAGTCTATATTTAGCGGCTCTAATGAAACTGAAAATAAACACCTTGGGTTACATTTAACAGATTTTTTTTTTCTTTATCCTTTAACTATTTCTCAGGTTGCTGCACTTGTTCCCTCACTGGAACTCCAGCGTCCCATGGCAGCTGAGCCATTCCTTGGTCGGCTGCTGGTCTCAACCTTCATTCTGCGCTGTGGCTCTGAGGCCCCTCGGTAAGTTCAAAGAGAGGAACCTGTGGCATTACTAACACTGGAGCACAGGACAGGCTTGGTTTCTTGCTCAGTCTTCACTCAGACTGTTGTTCTTCTCAAGGAGGGACTGGCATCAGAGAGGCTTGCATTGCTAATATTTAATGTGATATCATTTATTAAAGAATTTGCCAGTGAGTGGCTTGGGTAAGGAAAAAGAAGACATCAAGCCCTAAAAGCTGCTTAAATTATTTCTCAAAGAAAGTTTTTCAAGTTTGCACTGTATTTCACAACTTAAAAATTAGCTTATGTTAAAGAAAAAAGATAAAGTAACAGAATTGTTTTAACAATTGAAGTCATTTGCTGCCATGTATAAAAGGTTTATTGTCTCTATTGCTACCAGTGGAAAAGGCACTGGGCTGGTTCCTAATTTCAGTGATCATTAACCACCCTGGTGTGATAAGGTATGAGGCAGCAATTATTGTTTTTTCTGGCATATTGTTTCAGCAATCTGTGAGTGCAGGAACTGCTAAATTAGGTTAGAGCATGATAAGATTTCAGTAAGATAGTTTGAGTCACCCACTCAAAGGAGGCTGGGATGACAGCTTCCAAACCAAGCTTTGTCCGCCGAGGTGTCCATCCCCATTGCATTAGTTTCCTTGAATAGGAAGGACTGCCGGGATACTGGCAAAACAGACCCAAGGAAACATCCCTGGGAACTGCTGCCTGCTTTCCTCGAGGGGTGCATGTTACACTAGCACTAAGGGCCAGGCACATACAGATTTTAAATACCTTTTACCTCTGCAAAACAATACAGAATGTTTCATGAAAGCCCACACTTGGGGTAGGAGATTGATGCAAACATGATCCAAAGAGAATATTTTTTTCCTTAAAAAAAACCCCTGTATATGAACTGGACTTGTTCTGTACTATATACAGCATCACACGTAATTAGAGGCTCATAAGGCATAACCGTAAGCTGAGAGCAGAATTGTTACTCTACTCATGTTTCTATAGCATTTCTAGGCAAAATGTACTTTAAATACGATATCCAGTTCTTTAAAAGTTTTTCTCAAGTCATTTTCCTTTGAGAATGGTAATCTAAATGCCTCACATACCCCACAGACCAAGTTTTTTACTTCACGGTGTATCACAGGATTTATGGGAAAGCTGCAATGAGTGGCAGGAGGTATATCATAGGGTATTTTTATGCCTTCAACTGTGGGATTTTTCCTCGAAATCAGTATCATTTCATTTTATCTCACTGACAATTACATATTCCTGTAGTCAGGCTCACTGTAGTAATGTAAAACTTACTGAATTTGGACAGACGGGTGATGCTAGACTATGGATGTCATGGGGCAGCTGCCCCTGCACTACAGTGGGCTCTCGAGACTTTACTCTGAATTCGGGTGTCTCACTAGACATCTTCATGTCACAGGAAAGAGCGGAAATGATAAACCATTTTCTCTTTAATTCTAATTTTCTCCCCCTTACAGTAGTAAAGAAAATAGAAATTGATGTAATAGCACAAAGAGACAACTCCAGGCCATCAATGTGGTGAAAGACCAGAACAGGTCAGAACAAAAAAGACAAACCAGCATCCATCCCATCACTTTCCTGGGTTCAGCTGCAAACCTCTTCAGCTTAATGTTGTCTGATCATCTCAATGACTTTACATGACACAGCATGACCTGTTTCCCATCAGGCATAAATCAGCAGAGGCCCAGAGAAGTCAGATGAGGAAGATCTTCCCTAATGGTTCTTTCCAGAATCAATGATGAGAGGTTATTCCTGTTCAGTCATCAGTTTCTGAAGCACTGAGGAGGAACCAGCAGGCTTTTGTCACTGTCCCCTCCGGCAGTAGCTGGGAAACCTCCCTTATTCACTGTGAATTGTGATGATAAAAAAAAATCATGAGCCTTTAAATACAAGACAGCCTGCAATGAAACCTTGGTCCTACTGTAGTTCTGTTAATACTTCTAAAAGAGTAAAGGTTTGCTTCGCAATTCCTGCACTTGAGTAATTTCCTCTGTGTCTTTTCTTTCACATAAACAGGTACAATCTTTACATCCAATATCACAAGTGATACATATGGGTCAGTTTGTCATGTGAAAGTACTTTTTGTCCTATCTACTTGAGTCAAATGAAGATGTGATGGTAGGTAACAGGCTTCTGTTTCCCCACTTTGCTACTTATTTTGCTGAGTTGCGAGAGACTTGCATTCCTATTTGTTGACTGTCTACAGTCAACAGCATATGGATAGTAAACACCTACATGGTGTTTACTGTCTCAACATGGTGTTTACTATCTTGCTTTGACCTCTTACGTAGTGCTGGGAAATTTATTATTCTCTTAGCCCATCAACAACACATAGCTGAAAAATGAAATTTTGTGTGGTAAGAAGGGAGGCAAAAATGCACAACTTTAGGTTGACTTTTGCAATGTGCTCCAGTCAAAATCAAGGAGAAGAGAATAACGAAAATACTGAAATATTTTGCTTTGACATTTTAATGACTTGTTTCATGTTGGAAAATAAAAAAAAATCCAATGCCTTCAGAAAGAAATATGTTAGTTGGCTTTAAAACCACATTTCTCATTTTGCAATTAACCTAAGGGAAAAAGTGGGCATTTGAACTGATTCAAAATGATATTTTTTGTTGGTCTGCTTGTTTTATCAGAGATAAAAATCCATTTAATTTCTATCCAGACAATTTATTGTTGTTGTTTTCTTACTTAAGTTTGTCGATTGATTCAAAAAAGTCTTTATTTGTCCAAATGTGCTGACAGCATTTAAGTTATCGGAAAAGGCATCTGTTATGTAAGAAAACTGTTTTGCAGTGTAAACTGCAAAGTAAAAGAGGAACAAGGTTTATACTGGAGCTCCCTAAATCAAGCTCAGAGGATTTTATTATGGCTTCCTTCCAGTTCAGATGATCCAGGCAGATGATTAGACAAAAAAATTTTGCCCCTCACGATTCAACAGTAAAACTCTGCAAGAAAAGGCCTCGGTGCTTCTGCCTGCGTTACTCCAGAGCTGCGCACGGACCCTAAGCAGGAGCTCTACTCAGCTACCAAGGAAATTCTGGGTAACTGGGGATATAAATCTCCCGTTACTTCACGTTCTCCATCAACACAGCTCCTAGCCATCAACTGCATCCTCTGGTCTGCAAGCCAGTGTTCTCCATGCTGCAGCCGAGAGTTTGATTCCTAGAAAAGACCCAAGCCCCCATTTCAAGATTCTGCACCCCTGTTCTTTCTACTGAAGTGCACAGCTAAAATAAATAGCTCCTTGTTTATTTTATTATTTAGAAACGAAATGTTCTATTTCAGAGTCTGGAATATGTGTATATAAGGCAATAATTATGTGGCTATAGAATGAGCTGATGGCTAACACATAACAAACTGCTAAAAATGATCATTTCATTTCAGATCTCTGATTTACATTAAACAACCCGGAATGCCATGGTACTGAAAAAGGAATTGTTTACATGTTCAGCATTAAAACCAATTTGACAGACTATGGAAGTACAGTGGTAATATGTGCAATTGCCTGCTGTTGAAAACGAAGCTTTTTTTTCCCTAAATGCTATGTTTATTTCTTCTGGTGCTGCAGCTGGGGTGGCTTAAACTACAGAATAGCACGTTTTTGATGACAAAGCACACGGTTCTTTATTTTCTCTGTCTTTTATTGCTGCTGCTGCCCTGTACTAGTTTCTTATTATTTACTCAAACACCTGTGAGGACTGCTGATGGTTTCAGAAAATTTATGACAATGAAGAGTTTGTATAAGCTTAATGCACCATTTGAATAACTAATATCATTAGTAAGATATTAGAAACATTAGGCAATGAAAGGAAGTATGCCTATTCTGTAAAACTGTAAATTTTATTTAGAAAACTGATATTGCGCAAAGTCCAAGGGAATAGATCTTTATATAGACAAGAACAAAAAATCGCTATATGTGCAATTTCAGAATATACATTAAGGAAAGCATCTCACAGCTATAAAAAGCCAAATTCAGAAGATTTACCATAGGTGTAACTTAGGAGAAAATAATCAAACAAGGCACAGCAGCTTTCTCCACTTAATTCCTTGGATTAATAGCCATAATTACAATTTGTAATGTGAATTAATGAAATATGCAAAAAATCAAGATAAACCAATATGTGCATTATGGAAAAGAAGAGAAAAACTTTCCCAGAAGCCATGGCATTCTGCAAGCAGAAAGAATGGGCATTTGAGTTTTAGGTTTCCTTTCAGGTTCTCTGCAGCCTCAACCTTCTGCCAGGCGTTCGGAGAACCCACCCCAGAGCCCCTTGTCTGGAAAGGAGACCATCTGGTCACAGCTTCTGTTGAAAGCTGGTGCTTATCCAGGACCTCATCAGGCCAAGCCTGGAGTCAGCCCTCCCCTAGGCTTTCCCTCACGTCCCTTTTTGTCCTTCACCAGCCTCTCCACACATTCACCACCCACCCCACCATGGTCTGTGGCTGGGTGAGGGGCAGCCTGGGGCTGGTGAGCCTCATGTTTGTTGGGCCAACATGCCAACACGGCCACCAGCAGCCCCCATTCAAGGTGGAAGACGGAAGGGAGAGATGTGGCCCTTCTCCCTCTCAGCACTGACAATGTTTTCCCTCTCCATCTGAGTGCCGTTCTACACAAGACCTGTGTGAAACCTCACTGTCCCTGGGAACTACAGCTCTGTCAAATGTGGCTAAGGGGAGGCTGTGGGCTCAAAAGCGGCCAGGACTTTGCTCGCAGATAGATGTTGTGGTGCTCTACAATAACTCCCTACAGTTCTGTCCACTTCCTTGGGTGCCTCACTGTAATGTATTGAAATACCACCTTGGATGTACTAGGGTAAGAGCAAAAGCAAGCCTGGAGCCTGCCTAAGGCCCCCTCAAACTACCCTATTCCGAAAACCAGTCTCTGTTTGCAGATCCGTGAATAGGCTGTGCATCAAGGCTGGGAACCCTCCAGAGCAGTGAGTGTAATGCCTGGCTCGGGGGAGGAGAGGTCTCTGTTTGTGTCTCAGTGCTAACAAAATAAACATAATTATTATTAATGGTGATTGCTTTTAATGGAGCCGTGTGGTGCACAATGATAGAAATGTTGCCATTATGATGGTTTTGTACAAACAGCAACTGCTGACAAGCCTTCTTGTCTCCTAATATTCCTTTACTAACATTCAGACTTCCGATGATGCACATATTGTCTTCGCAAACACAATACAGAGTAACTTCTTCAGCATAGTTGCAAGAAGCTTTATCAATATTATGTTTGCTTGCCAATACCCTATTAGCTATATGGCACAACAGCCTGACAGGGAAAATAAGATCAGTGTTGACATCAAGTAATTTTTTTTTTTCACCTAACCATCGATAATGACCTGTTCTGCTTAAAGACCCACTAAGAGAAACCAGCAAAATTACATCTAGGGATGTTCCTGGCCTAGAGAGTGCCTTTTCACATGACACCTGTAATAAAGAATGAGTCTAGCAGAATTTGCTTTGGTCTGCTTCAGATTGCAAGATCTCAGTATTGCTTTACGTACATATGATGCTTACTGCAGTGTGGTTTTAGCTTCAGTTGTGGCCTCTCTTCAGGCCACGAAGCCCTACGAATTTTCCATATATTTACTGTGATCCTGTAGATCAAAGTCTTGCAGACAGAAAGCTCTTGAGTTAATGCCTTAGTTTGCTGCATGGATTATGACAAACACCTACAAGCAGCTGGTCAGACACGTCCCCCCGGAGAAGGACAGACAAGCCCCACAGCCAAAAGCCTCCCTCACATCCTCAGCATGGCTCCTGTTGAAATGCACATACCCACTGTCCACTGCTGGGCAGCAGACATGAGCTGGATCAAGCATCTTGGCCACAAACACTGACTCAGACTCACAGGACTGGCCACTTCTCCTTTTCATGGTAATCTGCTGCCCCGTGGTTTTGACCAGAGAATTTCTAGGCCATGTGCTGGACAAATGGCCACAGAATGTGCGTGATGCTGCTGTACAGCCCTTGCACAACATGTTAGGGGCACCCGGCTGTGTCAGACCTATGTGCACCCGCAGTGTTGAGAGGACACGTACTAGCACAGGCCAGGGGCTTTGGAAGCGGTGAACCCAAGCACCTTGCAGTGCCTGCACAGAGCAGGTACCCGGGGACAGCAGGATACACTGCCTGTACTGTGTTCAGCTCTGACAGTGTGGGCAGGTCTGGGCCAACTTCCACATTTCTGTGAAAAGTTCAGTGCAGCCTTTCACGCCACAGACCCCAATGCAGCAAAGCTCTGAACTCATGCTGCAGCTAACATGCATGAAAAGAGGGATTTTTCAGTTCAGACATGCTGCTTATGATCTGTTCGTGGACTGTCTCACTTTAACTCTGTGATCGATCTGAATCATTCACAGAATGATTACACTGAATACAGAAGATGTGAACTTCTCTGTCTCAGTGCTGCTATACAAAGATCTGAGGTTTGAGGATATAGGGACTACTCATTTTTGTTAAAATCAATTTGGTAAGTTATGTGATTTTTTTTTTTTTCAAATACTTCTGAGGTGAAGGCTGGAAGATAGACAGTGATGCCAAACAGATACCACCACCTTTTTACTCCACAATGAACATGAGAGAGTTCTCACTGATATTTAGTCAACATCAACATTTAATCAGGGGAAGATAGTTAAATTATATAACAAAGGAATAATTTCAGTTGTTAGGTACAGTATTTTTTTTAATAAAAATTCTCATTAAGAGTGAATTGAAGAAAAAACTTTGGAAGGACAATGGCAACCATGTGAAGCCAAAGTGCTGAGACAGCAACGAGACAGCAGAGAAGATTACGAAAGACACAGCTCTGCCACAGGGTCCTGTGCACTTTTCTGTTCTAGTGATGACCAACAGTATGACTACCCAGAGCTGTCAGCCCCTTGTCCTCTTCTCGACTCCTGTTCATGCTTTTCTATTCATACAACGTTCTGGTTCCTACAGTTTTCCCTTTTGATAGGAAAGATCCATTAAGAAGTTAGATGCTTTAGGTGAGCATAATGAGTGATGATGTGGCATGCATCAGATTTGAACGTCTTTCCTAGCCTGATGGAACATATCCTCCACAGGTAGCTTGGTGGAAGGCACCCTTTGTTGTGTCCCCATAATGATGGAGGTAGTGAGATGGAGATCAAGATGGACAGTAAACTACTCACAAAAGAAACACATTTTAGAGGTATTACACATAAAGGATACCTCCAGAGAGGTTGTGTCCTCACCTAGCTGGTAAATAATGCATGGCTTTCTGGAAAGGGAGGAGATCACAGAGAATGGGAGGCTTAAGAAACACATGAGGCTCACCTGACAAAGCCACCACAGCTGACCAATGGAGGAGGCATCCTCGCTGCAAGGAGCCATTAGTGGAGTCAAGTCAAATGGCATCTTCTCCACTTTTGTGGTCTGTTCCCTCCTGAGTTGTCTTTTCTCTTGTTTCTGGAGCTCTCTGCCTGTCTCCTCAAGGCAAAGCTCCTCCTGCTCTCTGGGTAAGAGCTCCTGCTTGCTGAGCAAGAGATGTTCCCGCACAGAAGACCTCAGCTTTGCTCTCCTGTGCTCATACCTGGTACTTACCATGTATTTTCTCTGGCCTGCTCCTCTACCTTCCCTGGACACACACTGCCAACATTGCCTCTGTGCTTTTACTCCCACTGCTTCTCTGTCCCCAGCAGCCTGCTTCCAGCCACAGCCCCTGTGGCATCCAAAGGCCAAAGGCCAACCCATTTCTGTGGTGGATTTCTTCTTCTCAAAGTGAGATGAAGCCATTGGGAAAAAAAAATCTGTTTCAAAAGTAAACATTTTCACTAGCTTCAGGTTATTAACCATTTCCAACTTCCAGTGAAACTTAGATTTCTGGAAAAAAAAAATAGTATTATTTTAAATGTGAGAGTTGGCACTTTTAATTTTAAAGCTGTTGGAAAAAATTTTGGAAACAGATTTCAACAAAGTCCCTTCTCCCTTTTAGTCAAAACTAGTTGCTTAACTGAAATGAGTTAGGTTCAGCCTCCTTCCAAACTATATGTGAAGGGAATTTATTACAAAGAACTGTCATATTCAAAAATATATAAACTCAAGTGAAAGTCTGAATCAGTTAATACTAGAAAAATTTTCACCTAACAATAACTATCCTCTCTGCTTTTGAGTTTATCACAAGCATCAATTAGGTGAAGGCCCAAACAACATGCCTTTAGCTTTAGAACTAAAGATTTGCAATCATCACAAAATTATATCTGTTTCCATGCGTCTTCCAGGACGTTTTGTAATTCAAATTGAAAACTGGTGGTCCACACCAACAAAAGACCCTTCCCATGCTGTCCAGTACCCTCTTATAGAAGAAAGGTTTGTATTCCTATATCGTACATTAAACATTATTCTGAAACCAGAGCTGACAAAAATTTTTCTGAACAGCATATTTTTTGTTAGAGAAAACATGCCATGGAATCGAATATTTTTCCACAGGAATCTATTGACTTTTAGAAAAAAAATAGTGGAAAGAACTATTGCTTTGATGAAATACAGTATGCTTCACTTGGATGTAATACTTTATGAATAAAGTTGAAACTATTCCAAACAAAGGTCCTTACCTTATGAGATGAAACACTTCAAAAAGAGCCATTTGACACTTTCAAATATTTTCTTGAATCCTTGTTTCAAGGAAATTTGAAAATCTAACTTCACCTTTCAATTCATGACAAAAGGAAAAGTCAAGGTATAGATTATTTTCCATAGAGGAGAAATTCTAAATATTGGCCAACTCTTTTATAAGATCATTACCTGAACTATATGTACAGTTTGACCATGCAGCCACACATATTTTCATATAAGTTCTCATGTAATTTTATTCCAGAACTTAAGAATGCACTAAAATAGTCACTAGCGAATGCAGGCAGGAAACAAAAGTTTAAACATGTTAAGCAACTGTAGATTTGCACTGTGATACCTCCATAAACCTGCACAAAACACATAAGTCTGCAAGGAGCTTGCAGTTCATCCCTATGAATTAGTGAAATGAAGATTGATAATAATTTAAATGTATTACCTTTTCACTGATGCTAATTTGAGCGGAAACGCCACGCTAATGTGTTTATCTGCCAGTAATGAATGGAATGAGCAGCCGTGGATGAGCAATAGCTGGTGCTGCAGATGGTGGGGATGGGGACGCGAGCTGCCCTCTGACAAACCATCAGCTGCTCTTGGGCCAGGTTAAGGTATTGCTATAGTGCTGGACCCCAGCTGCTCATCACATTTTTCTCTCCAAATCCTGCCAGTTCACCAGCTCAGCTGAGAGCTCTGGGTTACAAAAGGAAACAAGTATTTTACATGGCAGCAGGTCTTAATTTGGGCCACTGGACCCTGAAGGTTACAGACCGATGAGCCAAACAGGCAGCTAGCAGAAGCTGTCCCCCACAACAGATTTCCATACAATTAATGCCTTTTCCCCTAGGGCCTGCAGCTGCATGGTTGCAATCCTTCATGCAACGTTCTGGTGAGAGCACTCAAATATTTTCTGGATTAATTCCAGAAAGTACTTGCATTCCGGTAATTTTAGGGTGGCCCGTCTTTCAATTTTATTCTTAAATCTTCCAACACAATGATAATTACAGCTTTCATTTTGAGGGGCAATTTTAAATTTTACAGTGTGCAGGAAAGCTAACGTATGTACAGGCTTCAAACAAACAAAAAAAAAATAAAAAGAGGAACTTAAAACATTTCAGCTACTAAAAAACTTGTTCTTTGAGGCATATTTACTCACAATAGACAGAGTCATTCTTCCCTGCCCCTCTCCAAATATACTGCCTGTTTCCATATTTCATTAAAAATGCTAAAACTTGAAACCTCAAACCCAAACCATTGTGATTCAAGATGGCACTGTGTTCCCTGGAGTTAAAGTTTCCTTACTTTGTGATCCAATTCTCCCTTATAGACAAGATTTTCTGTCTATGTTGTATTTATTTGGAATATGGAAAGTATAATGAAATTGGCAATATGGCCAAAGAATCCAGAATAAAGTATATTGGACCTACAGCTCCCATTAAGGATCAGTACTCTCAGTATTGCACCTTCTGATGGTGTGCCAATAACACAATGTAAAAATTATTTTGCCAATATTTTCCATGACACAATTGTTTTCTTTTGTGACCATCAAATTGCCCCAACAAAACAAACAAACAAACAAATCTTTTCCTTGCTACCGAGAACTTACAAGATTGGATTCTTCTCTAAAATGCAATAAATGTATGCAATAATGTCAAACATGACTTAACACAAAGTCACATACTTGCAACAAGTCACACACAAAGATTGATTGCAGCTGAAATGAACTCAACATTTCACTTGAACACTTTTTTAACATGCATTAACCCACTCCTGAGGTCTTTGTTCACTCCTAGTGTTAAATCACATCAACCCCAGCAGTGCAGCCTCAGGAATGACACCGGAGACGTGACCCGCTCCAGTCTCTGCTCCAGCCTCCTCGCCTGCCGCGAGGGGAGGGCCAGGTCCCTGGGAGGGATCTCTGAGCACCTGGCAAACAACATGCAGAGAGGAGGCAAGAAATCATAGAATAGTTTGGGTTGGAAGGGACCTTCAATGGTCATTTAGTCCAACCCCCCTGCAATGAGCAGGGGCATCTTCAACTAGATCAGGTTGCCCAGATCTCCATCCAGCCTGGCCTGGAATGTCACCAGGGATGGGGCATCGACCACCTCTCTGGGCAACCTGTGCCAGTGTTCCACCACCCTCATTGTAAAAAATTTCTTCCTCATGTCTAACCTTTAGTTTAAAACCATTACCCCTTATCCTGTTGTAACAGGCCCTGCTAAAAAGTCTGTGCCCATCTTTCTTATAGGCCCCTAATGTTGTAATAACACACCTGAGACAAGTTCCCTGTGTGATACCCAATGGCCAACACTGCTAAACAACATTGTGCCACAGAGGCCACCCCTGCTCCATCTTCAGTCTAAATACCAATAATCTCAAAGCCTGACACTCCACTACTTAATTTACCTCAGCCTTTCCTTTCCAGAGGCAGGCACTAAAGCTTGATTCCTTTTAGATGCTCCACCTGTTATTTAAAAATGAAGTGGAAATTGGGACTTTTTACAGTGGTGTTAGTATCTTTTTCTAAATAGTCTTCTGATTAATAAAATTTGGCAGAATCCTCAGTCACCTCTGCTTTTCTCAATTTGATTTTGATTCCTTTAGTTCTAATTTTGATTATTTTGTGGGATGCCTGAATCTCAAGTCTAGCCACTGGATCCTGCTATTTAGTTAAATCTCTTCAATGTCTAATATAATGAGTTCCACAGAGCAAAAGATTTATTGTATTTGCATCTAACCGCATCATACCTTTAATTTTATACAGTGACACCCAAGTTGCCAAGGGGTACACCCTCTCCTTATTTATTAATGGAGGAGTGGGAGCAATGTTTAGGATCCAGATGTTCAGATTTGATGGTGTCTCTTACATTCTTCTGCATGGAAAAGTTCAGATTTGTCACAATGCTACAGCTGTTTGCAAGCCCGTAAATTCTTGTGTGTGTGTGTGTGCGTGTGATGTGATGACAAAGATGAAGTTATGTTACTGCTGGGCCAACTTAAAAAGTTGAGAGCAGGTTCCTTACAAGGGATTTTCTGCATCCCAGCTGCCGTCACTTAGCAGGTGCTGCGCCTCCAGCAAGGTGTTCGAACACGGGGCTTTAGCATCCCTGTTTACAAGGACGATTCTTCCTGCAAGCCTGTGCAATGACTCAGCAGAAATAAAACCAAGGAGCAATCAGCAAAGGTTTTCGTTTTAGCCTTACATTTACAGCTAGATAGTAAACTTTAAAATCATGATTAAAGAGGCGAAAGACTCGTCAAAATCAGTTTGTGTTTTGTCTACATTATTTGGACTGATACTTTATATTATTTATAGAGCAGCCTGTCCAGTGTTGTGCATCAAAAAAAAATCTGTACTGATGATAGTTTACAGCTTAAATTACACACTTGTAGTACCAAAGGTAAACAAACAACAAGGAATTTGTCTTTCTCTGATCAGGCAATGTAGTGTGGTACCAGAAAGCAAGCAGTACTACTTGTTCTTAGAAGAGTTAGAATTAGGTGACATTTACAAGCATTCAGCAAATGAATTGTGGGCTCTTGAAATAGGAGTTTTCTAATGGGAGCACTACAATATTCCACCCAGAAGAACGGATTCTTTTATGCTGTGGAATCCTATAGCATTATGAAAACAGCAAGAAGATTTATTATTCAAGGCCCAGAGGGGAAATATTTTGTAGATCAGAAGAGATAATGTTATATCGTATTCTCAGAGCTTATGAGATACTATGACATAAATACAATATCTACTTGATAGGCTGCAGGTGGTAGAGGTTTAGATATTAATGGCAGCTGCCTCATGACAAGGTTTTATGAACCAGTTTGTTTCTTTAAAGATACATCTGAAATGCCACCATGCTGACATTAAACAAGGGAAGAAATCAAAGCAGAAGGCAGTATGACATTTTGGAAATGGACTCAAAACCAGATGCTATGTCTGAAAGTCATGAGATTGCAAATGCATGCAACAGGTAAAATCTGACAAAAACAATACTAGGGTGTACTTCCGGTTCCAGATATAAATGTCATTTGTTGCTTCGGACCTTGTTATGTAAGTTGTCCACACAGCAGCATTGATTTCCTTTAAAAACACAAAACCTAAAACCTTTAGCAACTTGTGATCATATCAAATCATTCCTTGGTTTATCTTGCTATTCAAAACCTCACAGTCCAATGTCATCAGATTAATAAAATACTTTTGAAGGGCATAAATAAGTCATTTACCTATGCACCTGATTTATTTTATTTTTCCTAATAAGATCTAACCTAGCCTCATCTACTGCTGGGGAAAAGGAGATTAATGCACCATAAGGAGCAGGGCATATTCTATACTGACCATGGCTAATGTGAGAAATAAAAACGCTGCAGGTTGTATCTGCAGAATTAGTCTTGATTTAATCACAGGGGGTTATCCAGTAGTGATTGTCTAAAAGGGACTTGAATCTCCTTTTGTATTTGTATAACTGATAGCTGTGTTGCATTTACTCATCACAGGAATAAAGCTGATGGAGGAAGATAAGAAAGCCTTAAAAATGCATTCTGACCTTAAATATTTTTCAAAATGTGTGGCCTAATAGAGTCCATTTTCTCTTTGTGGATTCATGTAAATTTTTGCCACACAATTTTTTTAGGTGAACAAAGTGACATTGAGTTCTTTGTCTAATGCATGGGCAGAGGCCTTCCTTGGGCTTACCCAGTTGTTAGCGTTTACAATGTCCAAGGTCCATAAACTTGGAGAGGATTCAGCCTCCTGCTTCCAGGCAAGAAATCGGCCTGTCATAAGAAAATCTTATGGCTGTAAGTGAAGTCCTGCCTACTGATTCCTACGGCATAGCTCTTTCTTTGGTATTGCACAATATCTTTAACTGGGACATTCCCAAACCTCCAGCACATGTGTTTATGAAGGAGAAGAGATAGCTTCAGCCCTGGTAACTTCCCTGCACAGCTGTGACTGGACGGAATTATGGGCTGAGAGCCCAATCGGTGAAGCAAGGTTTTATTTTCGTCTCTGCAGCTGACCTGGATGTTCAGTTCTGGGTATTTTGCAAGGGTGTGAAAGGGGTAGAATTTCTGAATCCTGATCTGTTTTATTACGGATGGTGAAAGTTCTTCCTTAATCCTCAGTCTTGTTTTTGAAATTCACTCTTTTTGGAGAACTGGACCAGGACAATGCCATACATACCAAGATCTTTCCCCAGATGACTGAACACTTTGGGAATTCCCTTCCTCGTTCCAGCCAAGATGAGGAGAGATTCACTAGCATTGCTCAGTGGAGTTCCCCAGCATCATTCACAAGAACTCAGTCACTATATATAGGTCTTGAAGAGAGGAAAGGCTTTGTCCTTGGAAAAAGGGAGTGTACAAGATGCCAGATCTGACCTGTAATTACAGGCAGAAGCATTTAATATGAAGGAGTGGCCTATCGTCTCTTTGCAGAGTCTTGGTTGAATCAGTCTGCTTGGGAGGAAAGAGCAGAAACAGGGAAATTACTATAAAAAGCCATTTTTACAAATAGCTTAAAAATACAGTGTTACTATACATCATTTTGCCCACGTACTTCTAAATCTGAGCATTCACTGTAATATTGGTCTCCTGGTTACACCCTCTTCCTACTGTTCTCTTCAGTATCACATTGCCAGCCCTCTGTCTTTCATTGCCATGACAAAACTGCCTCTAATTTATCTGCTTATGATACATCTGTCAGTTTTGTCATGAAGAGCCAACAGTGTACTAACCTTTCTTTGAAACAATCACAGTAGTTGTCCTTGCATCTGCCAGCCACCAAAACTTAATCCGTAACTGAGAATTTCTGATGTATGTTGGAAGTTGCTCCATATGAGCGAGTAATCTCTGAAAAGAATTATATTTCTATATAATATACAGAAATTCTATATAATTCTACATAGTACAGAAATATAATAAATAAAGAACATGGTATCATAGAATACCAGATTGGAAGGGGCCACAAGGATCATCTGGTCCAATGTTTCTTGACAAAAGCACAGTCTAGACAAGATGGCCCAGCACCCTGTTCAGCTGAATCTTAAAAGTGTCCAGTTTTGGGGAATAATAACATGTCTATACAATATGTATATTCTAATATTATATATATACAATATTATATACGTAATTAAATTATATTCAATATCTACATAATATAGACATAAACGTAAGCCTAAATAAGCAAATATGGACATCTACTCTTGTGATATCTGCAAATACTAGGGACCAAGAAACAGAAATCTTTCAAGGTCACAAAGTAAAAGTGTGTTTCAAGTCTCAGCTCAATTCCTAAATTATCTTCTAGTATACCTTTTATCATCCTAGTGTTTCATACTCTAACATATACAAGTAACCTTTCCCATTTTGGATGTGACCAGTATCGCTGGTAATAGCTCTGAAGCACATGTACAGTTGGAGGAGTCAATAAAAACCCCATGGTGTAAGAGTGAAATATCCAATATTAAACCCCGTTAACTTATGTTCATTGTTCTTGTTGCTGAGTGTATCCCTTCTATGACTAAAAGCATATGTGATTAGGAATTAATTCTCAGACAGACTGCTAGTACTTATTTGTGAATGATACTCTTGAAAAAACAAAACAAAATAAAACACACCAATAAAACCCCACAACTTTTGCAAGAACCACATTGATTTGCACTGTTAGAAAACGAATGCTGGTGTAGCTATACCTATGCAAGCTGTCCCAGGTCTGTCCCAGGTGTGTCCCAGGTCTGTCTGGGTCTTTGTCTGAAGGTTCAGGCCATTGTTGACCTCAAATGACTTTAAATGAGCCTGTCTACAAAAGAAGTTAGTATTTCACTACAAGTCCTCTGAGTAGCAGATACTCCTGCTTTGGCTGCAGGACAAGCTGTGTCTTGTGTCTCTGGAGCACATGATGTATCAGTTTGTATATACAGGTGTCAGAGTCCCCTCCTGAAAGAAGGCAGCTCCTATACAAGGCCTCACAGAGCTGGTAGAGCTGTTCCTTCCTCTACTTGGTGAACTTTTGTTTCTAAGCAAGCAGTTTTGTGCATGAATTAACTGATTTTTTTCTTTGGAGAAGCATGTACGGGCCTGATAATTTGCTATTTCTTTTATCGGAATTGTACTAATTATGGCAGAATGACCAGAACTAAAAGAGATTCGACTCCTTTCCCCACTCACGTGGCCTCTTACGGTCCCATTAAGCGAAAGCTAACTGACAACAGGGAAGCAATTCCAAGTAAGTGATTCATAAAGTGGTTCATTACAAACAAAAAATTTGTATATAACCTGGTTCAAACCATTAGTATGTTTTAAAAGTAAAAAATGTGACACTGCTTTGAAGTTGGATTCTTATCACTGTTTGAGGAGAATAAAACTATAATCTACTGCAGTCCAAAAACCCCAAATATACTCATGCACCCATGTCACGAAGGGGCTTGATTTCCTTGCCAGCGTACTCTTTTGGATTAGCACGTATATGCACAACCCAGCCGGATGTTCCTAATGAATACACTGCTTCCTGATCAGCCCTAATGACTGGCAGCTACCACGCCTTCCTGTCAGTAAGCTGTGATAAAAACTAAAGCTACAAGTCTTGAGGCATATATGGTTGATAGTTTACTGGGGGACTAACCAGCTCTAATTGCATTTCAGTTAATCCCGACTCCCCTTCTCCCCTGTCACGATGGTGCTAAAGCCAGAAATATGCTACAGGGTCGCACAGCAGGCAGTAGTGTGCACATGATATTTTGACCCTTGCTTCCCTCTGCAACCCTCCATGGCACTTCTGAGGTTCAATCATCTGATGCAGTTCTACCACTTGACCTTCAGCTTCTTTCCCCTTCAGATAAAATGCTGAAGTGGCATTTATCACACCACCAATTCAGCTGCATAACAGAAAAATGAAAAGAAATTAAAAGCACCAGTGGCTGACTGCATCTTGCCAAGTCTTCTGAATCAACCACCTGAGTTAATGCTAGCTAACATTTTGCCTTTAAAAATACAATAGCTCTAGCAGAGCATCTTTATTTCTTTATTTCTATTTTATTTCTAAATGATGTAGCCTGGAATCACTGAAACCAGAAAGGTCACACAGTATGGCAAGGTTGTCTAGTAAGAATATCCCCAAACATATGGAATAAATACAAATATTTATAGATTTAAACAATTGCTGAAGTGTAGGTTTACAAAGAACTTGTTAGAGCCAAAGAGAATGAAATCCAATAAAGGTGTAACATCACTATTCTTATTTGTTTAACGTGGAACCCCATCTCCACTAAAAATCAATTTTATGCTATTAAGCCCAGGAGGTACAATGACCCTCTTGAACGCTGCAGCTTCTAGGCAAAGCTTGCTGTGAGCTCAGAGAGGTCTCCTTGATGCTGCCATGTAAAACCCAGCCATTCACACAGCTCCTCGCAACCCTGGAGCCAGAGGGCCCAGCTCTTCCCTCTTTCCACTACTCCAAATCAGACACAGCTCCATTGGGTTCCCTGTGATCACGCTGTTAAAAAACTTAGGCAACTTAAGGAAGAATTCAGCCCTAAAAAGCTTTCTAGCCTAACTGCCACCCATAATGGAAGATGAACACCATATGGTGGAGAGTCTTCCCTTCAGACTGGAGCCTGATTAATCCTCTCAGCTGGATCATGGAGGATGAAGCCTCTGTGAAACAACAGGAGAAACCCCCTGGGCTGAAAACAGCCCCCTCCCCACAAAGGCAACCCTCGAGTTGAAGAGGCAGTATCATACCCCAGGCAGTTGTATCCTGCACGTGCCTATGGCACAAAAACATTCTGAGTATCTCTTATTTAGAAGACCACCACCGTCCCTTGCTTAGCTGCTTTGACGATTCCATTGTGTTCCTCTTGCCTGAATGTCAACCAAGAGTCAAAGTAAAAAGTGAAGAGAACGCGGTTAAGTTACAAAGAAATAATTTTTGCACCAACTCACCCTCCATCCTAGATTACAAATTGCTTCCTCAGTGTTTTAGGTGCAGTACCCCTTCTCCAAGTTAAATAAACTGGAACACACAGTTCCTGTACAGTCATTTCCCTACAGAAATGTTCTTTTATAAATGATTTCAAATTGGGGAAACCTGACCTATACTGAGATAATTTACCCTCAGTTAGATCTCATTGAAAGAGGCTGCTCTGTAAACAAACACTGCCTATTGTTTTCTCTCCAGATAAAACCAAACTTCTGCCAGTTGAAAGCTTAGTCCTTGGGGGAGCACTGATGGCAGTTTTAATCATAACTGGAATCTTCTGAGAACTTTTATTTCAGGTAAGAAGTGCAAACCCCTCTATGCCAATGCAGCTGACTATGACATTTTCACAACTCAGGAACAGCTTCATGATCTGCAGATTTCTCTGTAATTTCTCACAGTCCTTGGTCTAAATTATCACAAAAGACCAGAGGATGCCACCTCTAATTAACCACTAAGTTTATGGTTTTCATTTTGAGATAGTTGAAGATGTCAGAAAACTAATGTTTCAATATTTTCTTTACTTTCAGACCAGTGTAGTTTACTAAGAACAGCTGAAATATAAACACTATAATTTATTACAGGTATATTGTCGTGTTGGTTTTTTACCTATGAAAAAGTACTGCAGACATAACCATCATCTGACAGTTTTCACTTGGATAGTTTTGTATGAAGTCAATGCTGAATGACTGCTGGAAGACTTGGGACAGTGATTCAAACCATTAATGGAATTACATTTCAAGGATTATAATGACATATTGAAGTATTCATTAAAATATCCACCCCTGAGAGTTATAGACAAGTTTTCATACAAGAGCACGTTATTTTTGCCACTCTGAGAGAGGCCATTGATCCTTTCTATCTTGCAACTTCATAGGTCTGTAACCAACCAAGGGAGTCCAGTTTGGCAGGATTAAAACTTTATTGACTTGAAGGTATTTATAGCCCAGTACCCGGGTCAGAGCACCAAAAATTCCCACAAAACGTGTGGCACCCCCCATCACAGCTTTCATAATTTTATGTAGGTATGTGGGCAATTATGCTTACATTGAGACATCTGACCTGATGTTAGGATAGATTTTCCTAGGAAAAAAAAAACCAAACCTTCTCATGTTAAAGATGAACTATGACAAAACAACACCAAACCCCAAACTTCACATGAGCTTCTCTAACAGCTTCTTTTATAATCTGAGTGCCAAATGTTCAAAAAGCTCAAATGTTACTACTATCAAAAAGTTGTATGAAAGAGAATCTGATTACTATGCTACTTCAAGTCTTCAGGCTATTTACAGGCTTTTAAGAGGTACCTTGTTAGAGAAGAGAGGCTTTGCTTGGAAAGGGATAAACATAAAGGCATTAAAGTAACTATCAGATCTCTTGATGGTCCTAGGCTGAAAACACAAACCCAAGAGGTGCAAAAAACTTCTTTTGAGGTGTCTGTTGTTTGGAAACATCCTGCTCTCAAAGCTGTGCAGTGCAAATTGCGTGTGTGGCTTTGTGGGCAGATCTCAGCTGTTTATTTTTATACACTGCTAAATACGAACGCTCACGCATTAGTAAATCTACTTGCAAATGCATTTCAGAAACATTTGCAACTTTTTCCCCCCACATGTCTCCATGTAGAAAGAATTTCCAGACACAAATATCTGTCAGTGAAAACCAACTGTGATTGTCAGAATTTGAAACCAGAAAGCGCTTAAATAATTGATATTTATTAGCAAGTAACAGCAATCAAACTGCACCTTCTACAACCTTAGGAACAAATGTGCTTTATTTCACATACAGTTACTAGCTTACAGGAGATTGTCTGCACACCTCAGCAACTGCCTTGGCATTTGACACAGGCTTTGCTTCAGATAAGGGAAAAGACCCAAATTACACTGCCTCAAGAATCAATTTACACTTCACTCTTCCATTGACTTCAGTGACAGTGTCATGTACAGAACAATACCAGACCAGATACGGATACTCATTTTCCATTTATGAGTAACCAGAATGAAGTTTCACTCATTTTGGATTTAAGCCAGTAGAAAATAAGCTCTCCAGCTGTTCACCCACTGAATCCTCAAAAACCTGGCTTGTAGGTCAACGGTACTAAGCCAAATTGTATGATTATAACTTGCCTGATTACCTTAAATAGCAGTTCATGAGAATGATGATGATTGTCAGGTGTGGTAGAAGGGGACAGCTCAAGGTCTGTGAGCAAGTATATGCATTGAATAAATAGAGAAGCAGCAGATTCTTCCCTGAGTGACCAAATGACTGGAGGAGTCTCAGCTGAGGTATGGGAAAAGAAATCCAAGCCACAGAAATTCATTGTCCTCACTCAAAAGAAGCAATTAAAATAAAAAGCCCCACTTCTGTCATAGAAGCCCAGTCCCAGCACACAGAGACAAAAGCTCTACAACACCCAGTGTAATTAATACCTTTGCAGCATCTTGACCTCAGTCAGCCTGTGGTGAGAATAAGCAGCACAGCGAACTTCACCGGTCCCATAGAAGACATTTCCAATCAGAGGCATTTACGAAAACCAATGACTGTCTACATGAATTCTGCCCAGCAATTTGTATAATTGCTTGCTGAGCAGATTAAATTATTTTCTTAGTTTCTGTGAGTCATGGAGCCAATCTCTACCATCTTCTGGAGCTCACTTGGCTAGATGAGTGTGTCCTGATCCTATAATCAAACCTATGAAGGGAAAAAGGGCCTGTCCTCAGGATCAAGGAAGATCAAGGCTGTAGTATAAGGGTGGGGCAAACCTGAGAGTGCTTATTATAGGAAGAGCTGGCAACAACGCCTCATATTAAGGTCATCTTGTGTTTTGTCTTACATACCTAAAATGAAGATGATGGCTTACGTCTCTTTCATGTTCTCTAAAAATAAGAGTAAGAAAAGGTAAGAATCTTCCAAGATCCTAAAGGTCCAACAGTCACATCTTTTATGTACTCCCCACCAAACATGGGTTGTCTTAAGAGATTTAGAGAATCTACATCCTCTCTCAAACAGATATCTACACAAATAGTGGTGCAACAAGGTCTTTGGAAACTGGGTGCAGACAAACAAGGCTTTCAAAGGGAATTTTAAAGAAATAATACTATTTCTTGTGAATCAACAAACAAAACTTCTAAATCCATATCTTCTATGGCCACAGAATAGGGTTTACATTAGTGTGTTCTTTCTGAAAAAGGGGCATGGTCTAAATAAAATTGCTTTTCTCTCAGGACCACAAGACACATTGTATCCCCTTAAAACATGACATGGGTATCAGGAATAAGGACCATTACAGTGTAACACCCCGAATAATTCCTGCCTAGCTACAGTCCCCTAAACAGCTGGCTTCCATAGTCTGACAAGCAGAACCTGCAAAGGCAGGGTCAACACCCTGCACCTCTGGGACCACATTCAATTTTATGCGAAAGAAAACAACACATTTTGCTTGGCACTCTAGAAGCCTGCAGGGTGACCATAAGCCAAACGCACCAAGAAAGGTGTTAGATTGGCACTGCTAGTAACACCAAAAGGCATATTTCAAACTGGCTGGCAAGAAACACTTTGCTGAGGTGACAGCTTTAGCAAGACCCAGTGCCACAGCATCCAGCGCTGCTCTAGGGGAGCCAAGGGGGTTGTCTGGACACGAAGCAGCAGCTGTGCCCTCCACCCAGGCCCTGCCCTGCCTGCTCCGCTGCTCACAGTGGTGGCCCATCTGGGCTCAGGAAATCTTCAGAAACAATAACCCTACTTCCAGTAGACACTGGTCCCAGGCCAGGGAGGCAGGGCAGGAAGGCCTCAGGTCCCCGAGGGCACTGCTCCCTCCTGGGCCGGGTCAGGCAGCAGTCCCGCTTGCCCCACACCAAGGGCTGTCAGGCCACGTGCACACCCGCGAATGCTGGCACGGGCTTGTGGCCTCCCATGAAGGTGACCCCATTCGTGGAGGATGGAAAGGCTGTGGATGTCGTCTACCTAGACTTTAGACTTTAGTAAAGCCTTTGACGCCGCATCCCACAGCATTCTCCTGGCAGCTCATGTCCTGGACATGGACAGGCGTACTCTTCACTGGGTTAAGAACTGGCTGGACGGCTGAGCCCAAAGAATTGTGGTGAACGGAGCCAAATCCAGTTGGCAGCCAGTCACAAGTGGTGTTCCCCAGGGATCAGTATTGAGGCCAGTTCTGTTTAGTCTCTTTATCAATGATCTGGTCGAGGGGATTGAGTGCACACTCAGTAAGCTTGCAGATGACACCAATTGGGTGAGAGTGTTGATCTGCTGGAGGGTAGGAGGGCCATACAGAGGGATCTGGGCCGGCTGTATCATTGGGCTGAGGCCAATTGTATGAGGTTCAACAAGGCCAAGTGCCGGGTCCTGCACTTGGGTCACAACAACCTCAGGCAGCACTACAGGCTTGGGGAAGAGCGGCTGGAAAGCTTCCTGGTGGAAAGGGATCTGGGGATGTTGATTGCCAGCCGGCTGAACATGAGCCAGCGGTGTGCCCGGGTGGCCAAAAAGGCCAACAGCATCCTGGCTTGGATCAGGAATAGTGTGGCCAGCAGGACTAGAGAAGTGATTGGCTCCCTGTACTTGGTGCTGGTGAGGCCCCACTTTGAATCCTGTGTTCAGTTTTGGGCCCCTCGTCATACAAAGGACATTGAGGTGCTGGAGAGAGTTCAGAGAAGGGCAACGAAGCTGGTGAGGGGCCTGGAGCACAAGTCTGATGAGGAGCGGCTGAGGGAGCTGGGGCTGTTCAGCCTGGAGAAAAGGAGGCTGAGGGGAGACCTGATCGCTGTCTGCAACTACCTGGAAGGAGGTTGTAGCACGGAGGGTGTTGGTCTCTTCTCCCAGGTAACGAGCAATATGATGAGAGGAAATGGCCTCAAGTTGTGCCAGGGGAGGTTTAGATTGGGTATCAGGAAAAACTTCTTCATGGAAAGGGTTGTCGGGCACTGGAACAGGCTGCCCAGGGAGTGGTGGAGTCACCAGCCCTGGAGGGGTTTAAACGATGTGTAGATGTGGTGCTTGGGGGCATAGTTTTGTGACAGTGTGGGGTTGACAGTTGGACTCGGTTATCTTAAAGGTCTTTTCCAACCAAAATGACGCTAAGACGCTGTCATTCTACGAACAAACCCTGGGCACGGGGGCGCACGATCGCGCACGCGCGCGGGCAAGCCCGGCGGGACAGGCCAGCACCCGACATCCGGGCATTCCGCCCCCGCTCCGTGACCCCGCCCCTCCCGCCGAGGCGGACGCTCAGCCGCCGGGGAAGAAAAGCCGTGCTGGCGCCGCGCGTGCTCTAGCCCGTTGCCCCGCCCCTTCGGCAGGGCCGGGGAGGCCCGCGCCCGTCGCCCCGCCCCGCCCCGCGCGCTCGCTCGTCCTGGCGCGCGTGCCTGTCCGCGCGGCCGCGGGGGGCGTGGCCGGCAGCGGGGTCGCGCGGGAGCGGTGAGGCGAGGCCGGGCCAGGCCGGGAGAGGAGAGGAGAGGAGAGGAGAGGCGAGGCGAAGCGAGCGCCGCGGCGGCGAGAGCCCGGCGGGGGAAGGGGTGAGGCGCAGCGCAGTCTCCCGCGCCTCTTCCGCGCCCTCCTGCCTGCCGAGCGACGGGGACGGGTGAGCTGCAGCTGTCCGCGACCGGCGGGGCGAACCGGGGCCTGCGCCCCCGGCGGGGCTGCGACCCGCCCGTCCCGCTCCTGGCCGGCGGCGGCTGCCTGGCAGCCGGGTGGTAAACAAATGGCGGCCCGGCGGGAGCGAGAGCCCGGGGTCGCGGCGCGGCGGGGGTGTCCGGGGCCCAGCGCCGGCTCGGTTGCGGCTCCCCGCCGACTCTGACAGGTCCCGGCCGGGAGGCGGAGGAGGCCGCGGAGGGCTTGGTGTCCGTGCCTCCTCGGTGTCTGCCCCTCCCTGCCCGCTCCCGCAGGGCCCCAAGTGCTGAGTGTGTGCCGGTGGTACCGTGCCATCTAGGGTCGCCGGCGGCCGCCCCGCCCCCGCGCCTGGTCTCTCTGCAGGCCGGCGGCCGCCGGGAGCGGGCGGCGGTGGCGGAGCGAGCCCTGCCGCTTCCTCTCCCCGGGGCGCTGCCAGCGCTATCCGAGGTGTCGCGATAGCACGTGGGAAGGGCTGGGGCCGGGGTCTGCCTGGTGCCGTTGAGACTGCAGTCGGAGAATCTCCTTTCTGCATGGAAGGAGAGGGAAAGAGAGCAAATAATCCAGAGGTATTGCTGCAATTCTTCTCTAATCCTCCGTGTTCGTGCGTTTCAAGTAGCTGCGCTCAGAGCATGGAAGAGGTGGTGTTTTCCTTTTTTGTTGGCGATTATTGATGTGCATTGGAACCTCTTTTTCCTCCTGTCTGGAGGAAGGTTAAAGAAGGTTGCGCAGCTGTACTCCTGTAACCCCACAGGTTGGCTGTCCAGAGCGTATAGGGAGGTGACAGCAGCTTGTCGAACGGCACGCACATTGAAACAATTGTGTGGCCTCACTTCCAAAAGTTCTAGTGCTGCTGTTGTTTGCAGCAGGTCTTCTGAATTCTCCAGGGAGAGAACCTGTGGGCTGCAGAGACGGCTTTCTTTTGTTCTGTAAAGTTCTACTTGGATTTGGCTGAGGAGCTTTTCATAATCCTTGTTTCCCTTTTGCTGATTATGTTGTCAATGTGCCAAAATAAGTGTGTGTTAGCATACTGATCCAAAACTGGGCCTGTGCTGCTGTAGCAACAGCATCACCTTGCTTGTGCTGGCACTTTAGTCAAGAGATCTCCTTCTGCTTTTTTAGAGCTGGTGTGTAGTGCTTGATGGTTAAGCCACTGCCTTCTGCTGCATCTTAACAACATATACCTTAACTCGTGCTGTGATCTGGAGAGTTAAGGTTCATGCATCCCTGCTGATGAGGGTGTTAGTTATGCTTATTTATAATCTTCTTTCCACCCATCTCCCAAGAGTACAAAGACCTTTGGTTGGTAAACAAGTTAAATACCTAGAAGACTAAAAAATACACTGTCAACTTTAATCTGTCTTCCACTCTATATGCATGTAAATATCTGTGCTTAATTTCTCCATAGTGGTAAAGTTTCATCCAGAGAAGAAAGACTGAAAGGTTGAATGGGGTTGTACTGCAAGCTGAGACTTTTTGTGGTGTCTCTGCCTCATTCTTTTCCCAAGCTAGAAGGTGTTAGAGAACAAGAGAAGCCCAGCAGAATGGGCAAAGGCTATGCAAAAACAGCATCTTTGCTTCTTGAATGTTCTTTCTTTTGCACTAAATTCTTCTTTTACTCAATTAACTTCTTACATTTGGATTATATTTCCCTTACCTCCTACTTTGATGTTAGAAGTCTCATGGGCAAAAAAAGTGCTGAGTGCTGAATTTAACTAGCAATATCTGGTTGGAAACCTTCTGGGCAAGATTTCTGCACAGTTTTGGACAACCAAGTTTTTGACCTAGATCCTAGAGAGTCTTGTGGTACCTTTGTAAAGAAGAAAGCATATGGTTCTTAGTCTTCAAGTAAGCTCTTGTAGCTGCTGTGGCTTCAGCTTTGTAACAAACCTATGCTTTTTATTCAGTCCAATTGAACTAAAAATAACAAAATTTCCTTCATATAGACAGACCTATTTCTTTGGTGAGCTCTGTCTCAAGTGAGGCAAATGCTCTTTGCCTCTGGTGATGAGATCCAGTGTTATAGAGATGGATCATTCTACTGGTGACAATTCTCTTTCAGTTTCCTTATCTGCACAATAAGAATAAAGATGACTCAAGTATTTGTCGGTGAGATGGTTAGATTGTATAGGGAGTAAGTATTCCTGAACAGACCACAAATAAACAAGTATTTACGTTATTAAGTGAGGGTTACAGAGAAACCCTGTGTAAACTGTCCTAAGTGTCTGGGAACTATCTAGTCTCAACATTGAATGAAGGAAAAAGACTCAAAAAATCTTGTAATGTAAATTGGTCTAAAACAGGCCAAGAGAGTTAAAGTCACAGGCAAGCTCTAGATTCTGACTTACTTTGCAAGCTACTGTTTTTAATAGTTTTTGAGGTGACACTTGATGTCTTGTTTTAATTTGATTGTAATCTGTTAATGCTGCTTGAATCTAAAATACCCTGCAAACCCTTACAATCTAGAACATCTAATTGAGTAGACTATGCTCTTGTTTACCAAATGCCAAACATTGATCTAAGCTCTTAATATGAAATCATTATGAAAACCTGATGGTTTAAACTTGAGAATGAAAGGCACAGTGGGGTAAAATTCTAACTGGCATATTTGCAGCTTTTCGTATAAAACTTAAGATAGTGGTTCAGGTTGATGGTTGAGTAGTGATAATTGCCTCAGACTTGGTTACATAGGTGCCACAAGGTGGGTGGTGTTTGTTGAAGTTTAAGCTTTGTATTTATTTGCCTATTCAGAAACATCTCTAGTAGAAACTGTAGTTTTCTTAAAGTCCTGTGGGACATAGTAATTTGTTGGACTGACAAATTCATTGCAAATAGAATCTTTTTAGAGGTGTGCTTTATTGACATAGCTGTAATACTCTTACAAACCCTTGTTTTAGCTGAATCACTATTGTCATCAGCTATGGAATGTGCTTGGATGGGAATGTTCAGCTGGAGTCTTTGGGGAAAAAGTAATAGCATCAAGCCTGTTGACATTTGGAAAAGGCAGTGTAAAGGACATTAGAGATCAGAAACTGATGACTCATTGTACGTCCTAAAACCCTGCACAGAAGTGTAGTGCAGATCTTTGTGTTTTCCAGTTCTTAATTCAAGTTAAAAACATATTTAAAGAGCTGGTATATAACATGCTCATTAGGAGATACATTCCCAGCTTCCTGACATCGACTGTTTGAGATAAGTGAGCTTTTGTTTAGAAAATAGTGTGTCCTTTTGGTTTTTTTTTAACTGGATATTTTTTACTGTTTTCATTTGTTTTAAAACCAAACAGCTTGGAAAGGGAAAAAGGGTGACAGGTGCTGCAAAAAATGTCTTTCATTTGGTAAGAAAGTGAAATGCCTGCAAATAGAATAGGTTCAAATTGTTAGTACTGTCTCTATTCTTGTTCTCCTATTCTTTTTGCTCTACTTCTAATTTTTCAAAATATTTTAGGACAAACTCCATCTTTTCTATTTTTGTATTTTTTGGTGCAGTGGAGGGTCTGTTAAATTTTGTGTACTATCTGCTTTTGCTGTACAGTGGTCTGGCCATCTTCTACTAGCAGGGGTGTATTTTTAATAGAAAAAATAACCTTATATGTACAGAGCCCATAGCATCTGCATTTCAGTCTGAGATCTTGGGAGAGCAGTTGTATTCACTTTCCATTTACTTTAAAGTTATTTTCTTATTTTGCTATGGGAACTGATTGAACTTGTGTGCTAAGACCCGAAACAGTATGTTAACCATATTTTTGACGTGATCTCTGTAAATATACAGAGGTCAGGAATTCTGCAACATAATGTATGAATTAAAAATCCTCCTTCTTAAATAATATTTTTTCTGGCTTCTTTTGGGGGGGCTAAAACTACCTACTGTAGTACAGAGTGCATTATTTTATCTTGTAGTCCTTTTTTTCTGATTTCTGAGAAATGGTTTATTTTCTGTTTTTCTGAAGGGTTTGTGAGACAATATCTGGGGATGAGGATATCATTGTTCCTTTAAGTGTATCACCTTGGTTCCCCCTCTGTGATAATCTGTGGGTATGAACACACAGAAGAAGCAGCTTGTTATAGTAAAGAGCTTTTTAATATTAAGCAACTGCTTAATAAGTTCTCATGTCTGAAGACTGAACCTGGACAAATTTTAACTAGACTAAAATGCTTTGTAAAAGAACCAAACTTTTTTATTTTGTAGTTTTCCAGCTCTTGCAATCTTCAAGTTTGAATTTTCTCCTTAAGTGGTTCCTGGTGGGCCAAACCAAAGAATTAAGTGAAGTGGGTCAGAATAATAACTTTAAATAATCTCTTCTAGCCTTTAAATAGGTAACCATCTAGTGTGACTAACAGGTAGCAATACGCTAAAATGACAGAACTTAGATTGTGCTTGTTAAGTCTGTTAAATTTGTATTTTTCCATAAAACCTGCAAAATATTTAAACATTTGTAGCTCCAGAAAGTGTACGCACATGACCTTTTCAGAGGATTGTACATATGGAAAGCAATCTGTACACCTGAAATGAAACCTTACTTCTGATCTCATTTCTTGCAGAGCCTGCAGCAATCAAGGAGTCGCACTGAGTTCAAGTTCAGAAGTGCTTTACACATGAAATCTACTGGCTCTCTAGCTGATTCTGCCCTGTCACCATCTCAACAGGTAGAGTGCTTTTGTGCCTGAGCCATGCAGCAAGCATCGCTGTTCCTGGTGTGGTTGTCTTGTGTCAGTGTGTGGCCAAAGGCACATTGAGGCCTTTGGGATTCTTCTTTAGGGAATGTGTCAAGGAGATAAGAATGCATGGCAGAACTGTCACAAAAGTACTCTAAGGAAAAGCCTAGTAGTTTTGGTTTTGATTTTTAACACTCATAGAGTTTAATAGTGATAGAAGAAAGTGTTGTATTGTGCCACCAGAGCTTCTATTCTAAAATGGACAAAGCCAGACACATGGGGCATCACTGGAGAGTCCACTTCAGTCAAAGCAGTGTTTTGCTTTGGGTCATTTTCCCCTTGAATTCTTTTTTTTTTTTTGTGGCTGCAATGATTTGAGGAAATATCTCACTCAGTTCTCTGAATGGGAGGAAGATGGTTTGCCACTAGGGAGAAAGGAACTCCTGAAGCGTTACTCAAAAGAATGCAAAATACAGGTCAGCTCTTGTAATCAGGTGTTTGGGGCTGGAGGAGATGTGGAAAAGCTTTTCTTTGAGGCTGCCATAAAAAAGTTGCATTTCCTCATTATTCGAATGCTCACTGTTTTTGCTGTAGTTATAAATTTCTTCTTGTTTTGGTCTGGTTTGTTTTTGAGGTAGATAGTAACTTCATGCTTCTAAGATGAGTTAGTACATACTCCTTTGATGCTAGATCACTGATAAAACTAGACTCTTTCCAGAAGTATGTATCCCCCTGAGCTGTGTTTTTTCTTGCAATAAGAAGCCGTGCTTTGAGCCTGGCCTTTTGCTGCTTCTTTTGTGTATAACATAAATTGCTATAGACAGTGGTGATAATGGTAGAAGCAGCATACTCTTTGTATAGTAGTTTGGGCTTTAGTAATAGAAGCTCCTTCTCATGTGTTCAGTGATTAATAAAAAAATAATGTAGACTCATTCTAGTATATCCAATATGTGCAATCCCTACCAGGCAAGGAAGATGTTCTCTTCTTTGTTGTGGCTGAATTTCTGTTTGAGAATGCAATGAAAACTTATCTGGCCAAATGTTTTGAATATAGTTTTGACTTCTCTGATCTGCCTCATCTTCTACCCCTTCTTTTAATCACCTGTCACTTAAATCTCTCGCTTGGCTGTTTTTTCACTGAAAGTTTCTGCCTCGTATCAAACTTGTTAGCCACTTCTTTTAGCCAGAGACCTGGGTGAAAGATGGAAGATTCTTTTCTACGATCTCCAAAACAAAAGGGAACTTTTTTAGAATGACTTGCATATATTTGGTTGCTTGAGGGTGGATTTGGATGATGCTGAGAAGAGTTTAAACCTGTAGTACTGCTTGTGTCTCTATTCTTGTACTTCCTTGAACCAGCAATTTAAGAACCTATTGGCCTATTTAGTCAGATTTGATAGAGAGAAGAGTCTCAGATATAATTGAGTTCTAGAGGTTTGGTGAATAAAAGGTTGGCTGAGTAATGGAAGGTTCAAACAGCAGTAATAGTTGCTGTGATTTCCAATCTTATTGGCACCAAACAATTCGTGTATGGGAGAAGAAGGAAGCAGACTTTGCGTTTCATAATACTAAGTACAGCTCCTTATACTTTGTGTATAGAAGAAAGTGGGAGCTCTCACTTGCAACTGAAGTGCTGTGTGGTGACTGAAACCCTTATTATGCTATTTTAACGTTTGTCTTACAACAGCAACTAAAATCATGTGGCTGTAGCAGCTGGAATTTTAATCCTTTTAATTATGGCAGATTTTCAAAGCATGTTCTGGCTGATTTGGTCAGCTGACTGTATAGTATGTACAATAACATCAAGTGATTGCACAAATTCTGAAAGCAGTGGTCACCTCACTGGAACAGGATGTATTTTTAGGTTTCTCTGCTAGTAACAGTCAAGTGTGTGTACTTTAGCATCTCGCATGAACTGAAGCTGGTTGCTGACACTACACTATCAGAAAAGGACAGCTGTTCGTTCTTGCTATAGTCATTGATCTGACACTCTATATTCTCACCCAATCATGGCAAGGAACACAATGGGATATAAACACTGTAAATATTATTGGTACATGTTTCAGTGACAGGTGTTTGGTTTTTTTTCAGGTCGGCAATGGCACTCTTTGGTAGCCCTTTCAGTTTTCTGTATGAGGATAACTGAAAGGGCTTTGTTACCTGCAGCAAGAATCTTCTTTATCTCCCCTTAACGCAACAGTTTTTTCCTTCAAGAGGCATCGTCTGGGAAGAGGGTGGTGCTTGTTCTCAGTGTAGTACTAATGGTATGTTTGTTATGCTTCCTCAAAGGAAAATGATTCATACATGGATGCTTTTAATCAATGAATCAAAGAGGTGCTAAGTTATATGGTTAGCTTACCAAATGAAGCGAGTTGTGACCATTTGTTGATTAATGAATGTGCTAATTCTTGAGGACTTATCCATTCTTATCCATTTATTTCAGCAGTTTGATAGGGTCTTTTTTTTTTTCCTTTGCCCTTAGTTTGCAATTTGATAATTGAATTATATCAAAAGCCTTCACTAGTTTTAGCAGTCCAGGAGCTCATGACTGCCCGAAACAGTTGTTGAGTTTGAAGCCCAGGTATTAAAATCAAAAATGCAGAAAAATGACTTTACATGTATATAAAAGGACTTTGTAGTAAGCTATAAATAAAATGTGACATTCTGACTAAATTGAAGTTCTGCAGCGGGTGCTGTGAATTTAAGGCTTGTAAGCAGGACACAGAATTTTAGTGAATGTTCTGCTGATGGTCTACTGACATCCAAAGAGATGCTAAATTATATGTTTAGTTAAGGAGCCAATTTAAGAGAAATGGCAACTAATACCAAAACTTTTAGTGACCAATAAAATTTTTATTTATGGAAACTGAAAGCATAAGTTACTTCAGCTATTTAGTTGTTCACAGGCATAACTGTTTCTTTATGAAAACAATTGCGAACATTTGTTACAGAACTAAATTAGCATCTACCTACTGGTAAATCATGGTGTCTGGCTTTCATATACGGTCTGTTAGTGATTCTTGTTTTCACCAATTTTTGTCTCCTCCTTACTTCAAAATTTCATTTGCTTGTATGAAATCATTAAGTTTCAATTAATATTAGCTTATGTGTGAAAGGAGTAGAGGAGCCTGAGAAAGGCCAGTGTCATGATGCAACTCAGGTTTCACAATCTGACTTGTAAAGACCAAGATAGTGTGCTAGGGAGGAGAAGGTTTTACTGTCTTAATAGAATATTCTTCTGTGTAAGCTCACTTTGGCTATTTAAAGACAGTATTTAATGATGGTGGACTAATTTAGGATATGGTGCAGGCAAACGCGAGCTCAGTTTGGCTGCGTTCTGAGCTGTGTGCCCGCGGGCCAGCTGCGGCCTGTGCTAGCACAGCAGTGTGTGCTGCCTGGTGCACCTGCCCTCTGCTCTAGACGTGGCTCACTTCAGGCCATCTTAAAGCCAGCACAGTGCATAGCTTTTTGCAAAGTAGGTAAACTATTTTTTAAAAATTGTTTTTTTAAACATAATTGTTGGTAACTAATTAAATTTAAGCCTTACTGCTACCAGACTGCTTGTTTTATTGGGAGCAGGACTGTATTTAGATACATGCAGCAAGTGCTGGGCTCTGAGGGCTCTTGCATTATAAACTAGCAATTGTCTTTTTCAGGGCTATTTCCATTTTGTCTTAAGTGCTTCAAAATACATGCATAACCTGAGAGCTTCCTTTTGATCTCTGCTCACCTGTTGACTTGAGGAAAACTAGCATTTGGTTCCAGCATTGATGCAAAACTCTGAAATTTTCTTTTGTCTAGCAACAGGTAGGCTGCTGTATTTGGCAGGAATTACTTAGAGTGGGCTCTGCTGGAAGAACTAAAAATATCTCAGTCAAATAATTTTCTTTTTCATTCTTTATTAAACATGTTTTAGCTCTTTGCAGTAGATGCTATCTGACTTAATATGCAAGTTGAAAGCAGGTTGTGTGCCAGAAAGGTTCGCTGAAATGTTTAGCAAGTCAGTCAGTCACTGAGTTCAGCGACTGATGTGCTTGACAATTTGTTCAAAACTTTCTTGTTACTCAGTATATAAATACTAAGGTATGGTGGGAAAAATTCAGCTGTGTTTTGCCTGCTAAGTGTAGCACATATGCTGCTTTGTTAGAAGTGTTCAGGAGAGTGGGTGGCTAAAATATTTGAGTTATCCAAATTACGATGGATGGGGAGGATGAGGACTGATTGCTACTTAAAGTTGGCATGAATTTCAAAGCATTAAAAGAATACAAGTGAGTGAAGTGTCACACAGATTTCTGTTTAAATGCTTTAAATTATTTAAAGTGGAGTGTGTAAAAGGCAGTTTTGTTTCCCCTTCAGTTTGAACAAAAGGGAATAATACTAATTAATTTTATTTTTACGATTTAGAGTATTTTTAATTTAAGAAGTTCCGTGCATTAAAACAGAAGTGTTTAGTCTGAAGGCAGTGTGTGAGAGCACTTGTTAGCTAGTAGAATAAGATAAGGAACTATTTCTGTTGGTATTAAATTCTGTAAGCATTTTTTTTTTCAAGAAAATTGCTGGAGGATGAGGAGTGAAGAAAAGATGGAGCTGACCGATATATTTTTGACACAGTATTTTGAGATTTGGTTCTGTTGAAGTCATTCTCTGATGTCTGAACTGGAATCCCTCATGGTGTCACTTCTGAGAGGGAGTTTATCAGAGAATGGGAGGAGCTTGGTCACTTATGTGGGCCTGCACTGCTACTAGCGAGCAGTTCCAGAGGTTCTCGAAGTACGGTACAAAGTTTACTTTTTTTTTCTCTGTACCACAACAAAGAATTGAGTTTTTTGTTTGTATACTCTACTGTAAGACATTGACACAATTAATTTTATTTGCATTTTTATTGCTGTTTGGCCTTGTTGTATTGCCCTTACGCTTTGAACTGCTGGTACTGTAATCAGGACAGGCATGCATTAAAAAAAAAAATATTGTTTGTGGGTTGAACTGGAGGTATAGGTAGGAGCATGCTGGGTAGTAAAGTTTATGTAAAAGTTTTCAAAGAAGTAAAGGCACTTAATTAATGTGTAGTTTAATTGCTACCCTTATGCAACAGCAGCTGTAAAAATAAGGGAGGAGCTATAGGCTATAGATGAAGGAAAAGGGTGAAGAGCTCTTGTAAAGGACTGTTCTCTGTGAGAAGCATGGAGGGGGTCAGAATGGATGGGACAGGGGATTGAAATACATGCTGAGGGCTGTAGATTGCCTTGAACAGAGCTGCATGAAGAAGGTGTTAGGAGCCTAGGTTTTAGCAAGCAAGCTCAGAGAACAGGTTGCCTCTGTTTAATTTGGAGAACTGGATATGAGGATGAATCTGCTTTCTTTTATTTCATCTCCCTACTCTGTAGAGTTGTATGGTTTATGATTTTAGGTAGTAGGTCATGGTCAACAATCATATTTTTTCTTTTTTTTTTTTTTTTTGTCTTCTCATTGAATCGCTTATTTGCAATGGGCAGGGGAAAAGAGCTGTTCCAGAGGGAAGGTTTATACAACACGTTTACCTAAGTTGCATATGTTATACCTGGAGAATGCATAGACTGTCTTGAAATCTCATACAAATGTGTATCTTTAATTTTCAGGTGAACTTTTAAATACCATTTCTTTGAGATAAAATGTCACATACTTGTTCTCTTAAAATGGCTACTGATCAGTTCACATTGTGTTAACATTTATCGCTGTAGACATAGAGGATGCAAAACTGCAAATAATAGTTAGTAAATATTAACAATATTGAGTTAATATACCATGCTTTTGTCTCCTTTCTCTTCACTCAGAATTGGATTTGCAGTCATGGAGGAACTTCAACAACATTTACACTGTGTGAACTGTGTCAGCCGTCGTTGTATGACCAGACCAGAGCCTGGCATTTCCTGTGATTTGGTTGGCTGCCCATTGGTTTGTGGAGCAGTTTTTCACTCATGTAAAGCTGAAGAACATCGCATGTTATGTCCACTTGAAAGAGTGCCTTGTTTGAATAGTGGCTTTGGATGCCCCTTCATAGTAGCCCGAAATAAAATTGCTGATCATCTAGAAGTTTGTCCTGCAAGTGTGGTATGTTGTACCATGGAGTGGAATAGATGGCCAGTCAGTTATGCAGACCGAAAATCTTATGAAAATCTGAGTAAAGATGTTGATGAAGTGGAGCAGCTAGATATGGCTTTAGCCCTTCAAGACCAGCGCATGTTATTAGAGTCACTTAAAGTAGCAACTATGATGTCAAAAGCAGGTGATCAAATACCAGATTCCAGAGAGCAAACCTCTGTCAAATCAAGTGCCCCTGATACAGTGCATTCAAATGGTTTGATGCCTGTAGATGAAGAGTCCTATGGTGCACTTTATCAAGCTACTGTAGAAACGACAAGGAGTTTAGCTGCTGCTCTGGATATCCTGAACACTGCTACAAGGGACATAAATATGTTAAGTTCAAGGCTCTGCATTTCACCACATGAAATGAAAGAAGATCCTGAGATTAAAGAACAAGCTTCTAGTGGCATTATTCAGGATAAAAAGTCTGACCACGAGTATCCAGATGAAGATAACGTAGGAGCGGTTGGGGGAATTAACTGTGACAGCCTGAGTCAAAATTCACAAATGGAGCAAAATGGTTCTAGTGACATTTGTTATGATGTAGTGCAAAAACATGACTTAAATCTAAACCTCAGTAACTCCTCACTTTTGTGTAATGGCTTTCATGTAGAAAATGAATGTTCAAAGGTGTTGGACCAGAATGAAGATCTTGGTGTATCTAATTCAAAACCATCCGGTGTAGCAAATGGTGAATGTACTGCATCTCATGATGATGAAGCATTAGAGTCTTGCAGCTCCTACCCTGTAACACCACAACTTAAAGAAGTAATATCAGCTAATAACTTAGTTAATGGCAATGTTAATCATGTACTACTTCCCCATAATGCCAACGAAGAAGAAATGTTAGAGAGACAAGTGGAGCAAGAAAGATTGAGAAACATAGATGCATTTTCACTTTTACGGCATCGCTCATACAAATTCCTTGTTAACCATTATTGGTCTACACCAAAAGAAGACAAAGCTGTTGATACATCAGATTTGGAGATAACAGAAGATCCTATGGGTCTTCAGGGGATCGATCTAATCACTGCAGCTCTGTTGTTTTGCCTGGGAGACTCTCCTGGAGGTAGGGGGATATCAGAAAGTCGCACTGTCGATGTGTATCACGTTGACTTTGGGACCCAAACTTTTTCTCTCCCATCTGCTATACTGGCCACAAATACAATGGTGGGGGAAATAGCTTCAGCTTCTGCATGTGATCATGCCAACCCACAGCTCTCAAATCCAAGTCCATTCCAGACCCTTGGACTGGATTTGGTATTGGAATATGTGGCTAGATACCAAACAAAACAGCGTTCAATGTTTACATTTGTTTGTGGACAGTTGTTTAGGAGGAATGAATTTTCATCGCATTTTAAGAATGTGCATGGTGACATTCATGCTGGCCTTAATGGCTGGATGGAGCAGAGGTGTCCTTTGGCATATTATGGGTGCACATATTCTCAACGAAGGTTTTGTCCTTCAACACAAGGGGCAAAAATTATTCATGACCGCCACTTGCGGTCATTTGGAGTTCAGCCTTGTATATCCACAGCATTAGTAGAACCAGCAAAAAGCTGCATAATTGGACTACACAATGACCACCTGAGTAGTCTACCTTTTGAGGTTCTGCAGCACATTGCTAGTTTTCTAGATGGTTTTAGTTTATGTCAGCTTTCAAGAGTGTCACGTTTAATGAGAGATGTGTGTGGAAGCTTGCTTCAAGCACGTGGAATGGTGATACTGCTTTGGGAGAAGAGAAAGTATCCAGATGGAAGTTCTTCTTGGCAGATAAAAGAAAAGGTAAGTTATTTTTTTATTTTGAAGGTGAAAGGGAGAGTATCAGTTTGGTCTTTTTACCTTAATATTTTCCCTGATCACTATTGGTATTCCTATTTTTTTATATAATATCCCTTTAAGAAACAGGTTGTCATACAGAACAATAATTGGTGAAAATTGCTAGCAGCTTGGTTCAGACTTCTCCACACTTGAAGCAGAAGTTGAAGTAGTGTCTGTGTAGTTTGTACTTGGATGTAAATTTATTAACTTCTGTTTTTCCCAATATTTTAAAATATTAAAATGATTACTTCATTATTTGCTTTAATATCGATATTCCATGAAAGTGGGAAAATTGCCAAAGCAGCTTGCTTTTCTTGCTTTTATATGGTTTACAGCTATTTTAATTTTGGCTAATCTGTTGAGATCCTATCCATTGCCATGATATTGAGTGCCTTAAGTATGTAAATAATTCTTAAAATACATGGGTGATCTTTGTATAGTACAGTTTTCACCATTTCCCAGCCCTCTGCCTAGAACTGCAGAATATCTGCAGCAATCATTTGAAATTGCAGAAGTCGAACATTTCAGAAATGGACCATTGTGATGGGTCATGCAGTACTTCATCATTTAACTTCTGATTTCATCTGCTTTGTAGACGCAAAAAATATTGTGTGTCTTTCTTTCCAGTGTTCAGAGTTGACTTGTAATCTGAATTAACCTGGGACTGACTATACAAAATTTGACATTGTATGGTTTTGTCATGTTGATTTTTTAGCATGATTTATAGCAGACACAAAACATTGCCTGAAACTATTATAGCACAAACGTTTCATTTCCTGCTCTGAGTTTGGGTATCTTAAAACATTTTGAGCCTAAGTGCAACTTATTTTCTAGGTTTGGCGCTTCAGTACAGCCTTCTGTACTGTGAACGAGTGGAAGTTTGCTGACATCGTAAGCATGGCTGACCACTTGAAGAAATGTAGCTATAATGCCGTAGAGAGAAGAGAGGAGGCTGTTCCGCTGCCATGTATGTGTGTAACACGAGAACTCACTAAAGAAGGACGTTCACTGCGCTCTGTTTTGAAACCAGTACTTTAAATATTGCAGCCACTCCAATTGCACATACACTCAAGCACCTGATATAACCTCGGTAATATTACGTGACACTTTATTAATGTACTAAAGATACTTTCTAGCTAAATCTACTCTGTCACTGTGTATATAGGGTTTGAAGTGACATTTATTTTTTATAATACTGTTTAGCTGGAAAGTAATGAAAGTTGCCTTAATGTTTGAAAAATTCGGAACTTGCTGGACAGGGTAGTTTTATCTAACTTATATAATTTAAGAACGAAATCCTAAGGTGTGTCTTTTTTGATTTACTGGTGCCCATGTTGCTGTTGACTGATAACATTTCAAAAATGGCCTCTAAATGGTATGCACATTTAGATAGGAAACACTAAATTGTAGTGAGACAAAATCCTGACCAAATGTACTTTCTGTGTTTGGTCTATTTTTTTAACAAATTATACTCCAAATATTTGAAAGATAAGGAAGCATTCAAAACTTTATAGTGGATGTCTCAAACACAGCTTTTAAGCTCATCTTTTCTCATTAAGTCAGTGTTCTAGTGCTCTTCCTAGTTTACAGGTGATCTAGGATCAGCTTTTTAAAATTTTTTTTAGCAATTATCTAAGTGAACTCAGATTTACTGCAGCTTGATTTTTACTACAACTTTCTTTTGACATGTCAACAATGATTATTTTTCTTCTGGGCTATTAACAGTTACATCACTTTTGGGAGCAAAACTTTTAGAGCTAAAAACATGGAATACTGGTTTTTATTCTTGCACCTATAATTACATCGATATGAAATGTCTAAAATGTTTTTCCTTGTCCTGCAGTGGGCTGAGGGTTAAATTGCTTGAGCAGTCAGAAATTCAAAGTATGTGATGAACAGTTATGAATTTATAATGCAGCTAATGAAAGGGCTTTACTTGTTTTATGGGATTGTGAGATGTATTGTCTCCTTTTCTGTTAATTTGTCTATAAAAATGCTGCTTTTTTGAGGAGCATTTTAAATTACTGGTATGTATAGCATATGTATCATCTTCATAAGATGAGACATGATTTGCTAATTGCATAAGGAATATCAGAAATATATGTTCAACCACATCTGTTAAATGAACAACTCCAGTTTGCTTCCAGTCTTCCATAATAAAAAATCTTACAAAGCATTTGTGAACAGAGAATACATGCTATGAAAAATGGCCTGGTATAGCAAAACTGTAATAACTTGAACTGACTTTCCAACTTGTTTGTATCAATGTTGGTGTCTCTAGCCTGTTGCACTTAGCAACTGTGCCACAAAGCTAAAATAGAAACAGACCAGAGCTTGGAACAAAGAAATACAGTATGTATTTCCATTATAGGAAAAAATAAGAGATTAGTAAGGAGGAGATGTTTACAAAAATGGCTGAATTTATTACTCGTAATTTCTGTACGGGACACTTGTTTATGGCTAGTCTGGCTGCAGTTCACAGCTTTGGTATCTGTGCATTTCCCATTCTGGATCCAGTCCAGCTAAACATTCACTGCCTTTTTCTATCTTGAGTGCTACAGGTGCCCAGAAAAAAAATTAAATCTAGTTCTTCAGTGCCATGAGTTGAAATTACAAGAGCTCAACCAGAAGTTCTGCCTGGATCTTCAAAGGACATATTCTCTTTGCACACTTTTTCATTTTTTGTTTGGAGAGAGGAAAGGAGTAAACTGTCTACAGAAGTTAGCAATATTTGGAGTAATTCTTAGCTGTTACCACAGTTATGTGGAAAGGAGAATCTAGATTCATGTACAAATCTGACTATTCCAACTGGGGTTTAGGTAGGGATTTTAATGCGCACACACTCATGTTCTCTGAGTGCATTGAAATGCTCATTACCCACAAATTCTTCAGTACAAGGCAGGAGACAGACTTTCATCAGTTCTTGTCTTTTAGCTCTAATGGCTGCTTGCTGCTGCTCTCCAGTGTTTAAAACCAGTTGTGTGACTGAAAGGATCCTGAATGTTGAGGAGTTCATGCTTGCATTTATGGTTAAGTCTACTTTAAAACATCTGTCTTGGGTTCCTAGTATTTTTTTAGTGATGTGGTGGTTTTGGTACTGGGCATTCTTTGCAACTACCCAGAACTCTTGAGAAGTACAGAAGGCAGGCACGTGTCTTGGTCACTTCGGAAAAGAGGGTGGGTGCTCAGTTAGAGGAGTTGGTGTTGGTAGAATCTCGCTTGTAGCACAGTGCAGATCTACATATGAAGTATCATCAGTTGTTGATTTATTAAAATGAATTTTTTAAGTACTCGGTGTTCTTCTTAAGAAATAACACTTTCTCAATACATGCACTTTTGTTTTCAAATGTAGATACAGGCTTTTTTGTTAAATTAGTTTATTTTTTATGAGAATCCAGAGCTATTAAAATATCAATGTTGTAAACAAAATCTCTGCCTTGTAAACTGCTCCAAATGCAGGAATAGAAATAGTTAGGATGAAAACTTTTTTTTTACACTGCTATGCAGTTTGTAAAACATCTATGGTGTATAGTCAGTCTATCAAAATGTGGCTTGTTCACATTTGCCCTTGAATTTTAAAAATGTTGTATCCTGTTCCTGGTACATCTTCCTTACAGCATATATAGACAGCTGTTGCAGTCTTTCTTTTACTTGATACCACATTGCTACTTTGTTTAAAATATTATGTTTTCAATCGTTATGCAATATTTTTTTGCAATGTCTGTCGAAATCCTAATAAAACTTTTGGAGTTTCTCTTTTAGTGTGATTGTACTTTTTTAAAAGCTTATCACTAGCCTTCTGGTGTTCACACATGGTGCTCAATGTCTGCCTATAGGATTCCAGTAAGTACTCAAAAAATCAAGTTACATAAAGGAATCTGTTTACAAACATTTAAACATCGCATAATTTGGAAGCGATTAATATGTATTCACATTCATTTCAGTATGAAGATAGGTCATTCCTTTTTAGACTATACACCCATTTCTATTGCTTTGGTCAATTATGCTGCATCGATTTCCATCCACAGTTAAAGATTTAACTACATAACATAACATTGAAGATTCGTATTGTACCTCGTAGGTTTGTTTTAATTGTTTTTTCTGTATAATAATTCGGAAGGATTATCTGATCAATAAGATACTCTGCTGGTTTGTGAAGAACATTTTCAGTGTATGGTCTCATGAGTAAAATTTTCTGTACAAAGTTGTTGCTTAAAATGGTACAGAAGCAAAATTTAGGGTGGTTTTTAGATAAAAGTCTCAGTTCAAACTGTTCGTGGAACTGCAAAACATAAACGAAAACATCATTAAAATAGAAGACTCTGCTCAGAAATTGACTTTTTGCCCTTCCATTTGCTAATATGAGTATGCTAATAGTCTTTACAAATAAAAATGTACCTATACTACATAAATCTGATAATAAATTAATCTAAACTGTGTTGAGTAATGTGGTGTGACTCATGGTTTAATTTCAGCAATTACAAACTTGTGGCTATTTTACTTTTTAGACAGGCCACATTAGCCTTTTGTTTTTCTCCGTAAGTGGATTAGATATTCTGCTGTGTAAGGAAATATTTTTTGTCTAAATTTCTTGATGCTTAAAGTATTCTAGAGGATTTGCTTTATGTTTTAGCTTGCTTTTCTGAGAATACTACTAGTGAAACTATCTTCATAGGCTCTTATCTGCTGAATGTACTTTCCTAAATAGAGATTTAAGTTCAGTGGAGAATTTGATGGTTGCTGCCATATCAGAAAGCTGATTTAAATTCTTTCAGTGACAATATCTGTTTAGGCACCTTTGATCACCTTCAGATGAACAAAATCCAGTGGCTGGTTACAGCACTGAGGAAAAAATAGCATTCAGATAGTGTTTATAAAAAGTTATGGCATATAAAGCAGAGACAGTTTGAAGAATGGCGTTCTCATAGTGTGACTATTCGGCATGTAGTGAATATTCCAAACTGGAGGGGAAAACTGAATGGAGAAGCAGGCTTAAAATAACAAAGGCATCCACTCCCAGCATAGAGACTCTTCTGAGGGACTGTATTTGTAAGTGTGCTGGGAGTTTATGACTTGTGCATGCTGCACCTGTTTCACTGATAACTTACCAGTCTTTCCATGATAGCGGGAGTTATTCTGCTGCTGTTTGAGCCCTAAGGTACTTTAGTTGTGAACTTTCTCCAAGTGCTAGCTGTATTCCTGAATCAAGTATTAGTTGAGTGCAATCTTCTCTACTGACTGCAGGTATGTATTCAGTGTAGGTCCTACATGCTGATGGTGTCAGAGGCAATATTTGGTAAGAATAATAAAAAAATAAGGTAGTTCGGATATGGAGAATTCATCTCTTTGGTTTCCATCGGTATTTGCCAGAAAAAGGGAACAAATGTATTATGGAATTGAAGAAGCAAAATAAGAAGACTGGTAGCATTCACTGTGGCTTGCTAATTGCCTGGTAGCCAAGAAAACATTCATCATCATCATTAGGTAGACTATGGGATGTGACAGCAGAAGTCTGCATCTCTGCAATTTTGACAAACCAAATTCTGCAACACATGCAGTAGCAGGTATGCAGACTGGTTATAGCCTCAGGTAGTAGAAAAACATTTACAAAATACGCATGTATTATTTTAACTGCAAAATGCAGGAAAAAAGCTAGAATTTCATGAGGTATGTATTTATGTAAGGGTAGATTTCTAGAATCAATCAGAAAATTGTGATTTCTGCTTTGAGGATGTTTCAGTGTTCTGGTGCTTAGTTTCATTCTAGACTGTCCTGACATTTATTTTAAATCATAAAATGAGTGAAATGCAGAAAAATAGGAAAGGTTGCAATGACCTTATGAAATTATTTCAATTTGACAGTGTCATACTGTAGTATCAAACTGATAATTTGTACTCAGCTGAAATCAAGTTAATTTTCCGTGCAGTTAGAATCTATTCTTAGTAGCTAGCATGGTCTTTTGTTTTGGATTTAGGATAAGAATAATGTGATAACAACTGAGCTTCCCATGCTTTCCTTTCAGTAGCTAGGATATGTTTTGGAGTTGGTATGTAAAGAATGTAAGAACTCACTGATATTTTGGCTGTTGCCAAGGAGACCAAGGACTTTCTCAACTGTCCAACTGCAGGTGCAAAGCAGCAGGACAGTACCTAGACTGATATTCAGGTTTGTCAGGCATATATTCCCCTACCGTTAGCGTCATGCTCAGTATAAAGCTGGAGTTGGCTTTTCTGGCTAGTTAGTTCAGTTAGTTCCATTCTGGTTCAGTTCTGTTGGCATTTGGCATTTTGCTATTCTGCCATTTTGTAGTTGGCCTTTGGCCTGTTTGCCTTTTGCTTTTTCAGTCTCTCGCTGGGATCGGCTGTTCAGGACTGGAGGCACTTTTTGGCTGCTTGGCACAATTGGAGTTCGTGAGCAATTGCATTGAGTATCACTTATTTAATGTAATATATTATTATTACTATTATTATGTCTTAAACTGTTCTTAACCTATGAGTTTTCTCCCTTCCCATTTGGTTCTCTCCCCTATGCCACTTGAGGGGGGTGATGCGGGGTAGTGACAAACTGGTCTTGGTTGTGGGCTGGGGTTAAACCACCATAGATTTTACAACACAAAAAAAATGGAATACAAAAAAATAGATTGTAACATGCTTTTAATTTAAGATTTGAGGTGTTGTGGGGTTTTTTTTGTCCCCCTAAGGTGTGTTTTCAAGCAAATAACGAACTATCTTCAAGCTTATTGTGATTTAAATGGAAAGAACTCTGCTATCAAGATGAAAGTTGGGTTGCATTAGTATTTTCACATGAATATCTCACCAAAGTGGTATGCCACAGAATAAAACTCATCTCATTGTGTGACTGGTTAGGAAATGAACAATCAAGGACCTGGGCTGAATATATGTTGGACTTCATTCAGAAGTGTTAATGCTTGATCTTTACATATTGTGTAATCTTCTAATACTGTGTCCTCTTTAGTATTGTAATGTTTCACATGTAATTCTGGAGGCCTTTGCAGCAAACAGGAAATAATGTGCTGCTTAATGAGATTTGAACCTTGGTTAAGCTAAAATATGACCGTTATGAACTGTAGCAGCTGTTCATGAACATCAGCTGGCTGTGGAGCTTGATGTCATTGTGTGTTTCAAGAGTTAAGAGATGAGTGGATGCCTTGTTGCGTAAGTGAGGTGGCTTTACTTGTAAGAAAGAAGAGTTTTATATGGCATCTCACTGTGCATGTGGTTTTCGATATGCAGATGAGTAGGATGTTCCTGATTTAACAGTGCAATACTAAGTAACACTAAGCTGTTCATCTATGGTTAGTTACTGAGAACACCACACAAAGTGGTTGTGTATTCTCTGTCAGTTGTGGTGACCTGACAGAGCTCAGGGAGAAGTTAACAAGTGGCCAACTGGATCATGGTGTGCTACTTTGAATCTCGAGCAAGTACGTGATAGTTATGTGGAGATCATAAGAGAATGCTTTTCTTCAATGTTCACAGCTTATCAGGCTAGAGTGACTATTTGCATCTGTGGAGGTAAAATTTTAAAGTTGTGCTCAAGCTGAATCTCATGTGAGGAGAGACTGAAGAAAGTCTGGAGAACATTACCAGCTGCAGATCATTATCTGGGGACTTGCCCATGATAAGAGAGTTACATGCTCTCAGGCACATGTGACCGCATAGCTTATAATTGCAAGCTACTGCAGTATAATGAGTTACCCATTAATCAGCTGAGGCATCATGGCAATGTTACTATAGCAGATGTCTTATGCTTTGCAGCTGGAGCAGATTGAGAGAATTTATCTGGTCATTGACCACAACCCAGCTAGTAACACTTCACAAATAATTTGATTGAGGATTTGCCATGGCATATGCCAGGAGCTAAAATCTAGCCTGTACTGTCAGTGATCCCGTCATTGCCAAATGTACTCTCCCAGCAGATTTACTGCCACTCCTGTTTCCCTCTGTGTAAATGGGATTAACAACGGAAGTAATGATTTTTTTTCAAAACACTGTTTGATGCCAATATTAGAGGCCTTTTAAGCTGCTGTTAGGCTTTAAGGGGATGTTCTGACAAGCACATCCATAATGCAACTTGGATGAGGGGGGAAAAAGATAACTTTTTATTTATTGCTCTCTGTGGATCACATAGCTGTAACCACATTGAAGTGACATGCTAAAGCTGTGACTACAGTAATTCTGTGAAATTCATGCAGAGTTCATTTTATGCTTAGTTGGATTTATATGTCAAAAAAGTCGATTTCTATTTCCTTGAATTTATGCAGGTAGCAATGTTTGAACAAAGCCATGCTACAGCAAAATGAGTATTAATACATACAGAATAATAAATATAATACAAACCCACTCATTTTCTAGCAGTATGGACAGAAACCTTAACAGAATTTGTTTACTTAGGAAAGACTGCCAGCAACTTGTTTATCTGACTTTGAAGCACTTCACTGAAAAGTGATGCCAGCTGGAGTTGTTATGTGAATACAACTTTTAACAGATTTTTGAGTGTTTTTTTGCTTCAGTAGAACAGTCTTAAGTTTGTGAGATACAGGGATAAATATGCGGTACATATTCATGTTCTGGCATATGATAACACTATTACTAAATTTACAGAAAAGAGGTGTTTTTGAGGAAGCGAGTGGATTCAGTTGACTTCATGCAATTTTCAGACTGTTCTAATCCAGGTCCTACTGGTTGCTGCTTAAAATATGAATCAATTCTAGAGCAAAGTACTAGTTCTCCAAGTCTGAAATAAACTGTTCTAGGTGATATTGTGCAATCCATCCATCACTCTCGTCAGCTGCCAAGTAACAGTTCAGTAGCTTTCCCTCTTATAGTTGTTTGGTTGATGACATGTCCCTAAATAAAAACTGGTTATATTTGCAAGCATTTCTAAAAGGCAGAGAAGAATTGCAGTGTTCAAAAAATTTACATAATAACCAAATCAGTAACTGAAGTTTAATTAGCCCCTTTAAATTTTGAGCTGATTGGATGTGAACCTTAATGAAATCCACAGTTTTGCAAAAAGCATGGCTGAGAGCAGCAGCAGCAGAATGATTAGCTTCTCTTGAAGTCTACATGGTCCAGACAGTGAACATTTTTTTCATATTCTCTTTTTCTTAATTTCTGTTATTTTCCTTTCATTGTTCTAAAAATAATATCCCCCTGGCTGTCTGCAGTGAAACTCCTAATTTGCAGTCATACTAGCCTAAATTACATATGTAAAAGACCATTATTTAATAGCTTAATAAATAGCAAGTAGTTTTATTTACATAAAGCCCTAAGTTGAAACTTGCACCAATGTTAAATACCCAAATGTATGGCTTAAAAGCATAGAAAATGAAAGGTTTATTTCCAGATGAGCTTAATCTTTTATGTGCTGTTAAAAATCAATAGAGGTTACTAGTTTATCTGTTATCTCTAATAAAGGCTTAGCTTCAGGCTTACAAATTGGAATGCTTTTGCTAGAGTCACTTTGAATCTTTCTACTAGTAAGTGAAGGCACTAACTTTTTTAGTTCACATTTTTTAAATATGAAGAAACACCTACCTTCTAAGGTTTAGTCTTTAAAAATGTCGGAGAACCTCATTTGGTAAGAGGGATTGGTTTAATTTTCCGTACGAAGACATGGAGACCAGAAAGATATGAGTACTGATTTGTGCTGTCTCCTTAAAATATTAAAAGGAAAAGCATTAGAAGATAAATCTAATTTAGTTGTTCCAACAGAATACACCACCTTGGCTCAGTTACTTTGGCAGGCAAACAATGGTGAACTCAGCTTTTGCAGTATTAAGTCTAAAAAGACATAGGTCTTTTGCTTGTTCAGTATAGGATCTTTCTGGAATAAAATAATACTGAAGTTCTTCAGGTGGTTGTTGTGTATCAACGTGGATAGGTCTGCGATTGCCATCTCACCTGTAGCACTTAGCTTTGAGCATGCTGTAGCATGGATTATTCAGCTGGTCAAACATGGAGACAGGCTTGATTTTTTATTTTATTTTATTTTATTTTATTTTTTAAGGTATTGATGTTGATAACTTTGCCAGACTGCTTACTTCCATCCCACGGTAGCATGGTAGATACAGACAAACAAGTATCTGTAGATAGTTTTGAAGGGAACACGCAGATCAACATTCAAATATTAAATGTGCCTTTTATGTGCATAATCACTTCTTAGAAATACAGTTAAAGAAAACCTTGTCAATTATTTTAGCTTATTATTATATATTGATAGAATCTATGCAGTTTGGAAGAAATGGGTGTATAGCTGAAAATGAGGTAATTCAGAGAGCAAAGGTAAAATAAGTAGCCTGTTATACTTGGAATGCACAGTTAGTACCTCGCTTAATATACTGTTGTTCCTGGTGAGGGGCAACGGTGCAATAGCACTGGTCATCTTCCCTAGGTCAGGACCAATACTCCTAGAAGTTCTAGTTATGGAAGCAATAGACTGAGTTATCACATTGGATCTTTTCCAAATGAAGGATACAGTTTATTTTGTGTGCCATTTTAATGGAATCAGGGTAGTGAATAGTTACAGTATGAGTACTATTGATCATTAACGTAAAAAACAGTCACTTTATTTGCATATTCATACTTACAGTAGAATTGGAAATACAGAAGTTACTTGTTGCTTTCAGTTTAAATCATTTGACATGTGGATGCTTACACAGGAAATCTAGTAACTGCTCATCACGTGCTTCACTGTGCTGTCCCTGTCAATCCAGACTGGCCATCACACCAGCCTGAAAGCTTTATTCTCTTTCCCTTTTCCTCCTCAAAAGTGTTTTAACCACTGGGATAGCTGTAGCCAGTAACAAATTAAAAATACTCATAAAAGTAGGCAGTGTGAAAACTCTTTTTTTAAACAAGTTCTTGAGAACTTAGAAGACAATATTCTACTACACGGGTTTATTAAAGAACTGCTACACGCCACAAAGAATGGCTGGTTGGCTGGCAGGAACTCAGAGAGGGCTTGAAGTTTGCATGGGCCTAGTTCCATACAAACGAATTCCAACAATTCATATATAAATATACTTTTTTACAACTCCATTTTATTCTTTTATGAGTAGGAACCTGAAAAGTGACACATTAACTCAGGATTTATTCTGTAAATTTCCCAGACAGTGAATTTGCTGTCAAGCAAAAAATAATTCTGATAATCTAAGAAAAAAATTCCCCTTACCTGGAATTTGAGGTCGTGGTGGCATACTCAGGAACTATTAAATTTTGGTCAAATTAGTGCCTCTTACTAATCTGTGAATCTATGAACTTTTCTATTTAGGTATTTATCTCAGACTAGGAAAGGCTTTTGGCAACAAATTTTGTCTAGCAGTAAGCCTTCTATTATGACCTTAGTTTGAGAACATTGTGCCTATGTAAGTGTGCAGATGACTTAATGTATACAAGTAAAGCAAGAAGGACTCTGAGTAGGACAGTTAGACCTAGGTGCTATTTTTCAGTAAACTTAAAACCACTTGGAGGTGGAAGAAGACATAAGTTTCAGACTTTTCAGCTACTATATTTCCATGCTGTAAGGAGCAAAAAATAAGTACTGAGAAAGATAATGTCTTGTGAAAATGGAAGCGTGCTCATAACTGTTCAAGAAAATGTAACGTAATAAAAGTGTAACTCTACAAGGAGACTATTCATGTGCCTGTAATGAAGTATATATTCTTGTACTTCAAAAGCTATTGTAGTACTGTTCATTAACATGACTGATCCATTTTCAGGCTGATCTCCAAACTGTTATTCCTTTAAAACAGGTGAAGAAAAAAACAAGAAATGGTCATCTGGTGACTTAGGGGCCAGGCAGAGCTCTTGAGCAGCCAGCTGTGGCTTCTAAGTTGGAATTACCTTGAGGGCCTGGCTGTGCCAATGAGGGGAGGCATCTGTGGGAGAACTCGAGCTCAAGTGGAAACAGGTCACTATGGTGCACAGCAACATACACACACCAAATTAAGTAGTAGAAGTCCCCTGTCTATGATCTAGTCTCCAAAGTATGTCGCACACATCTTCTGGCTTGTGGCTGCGAGCTGTTGCCATGACCTGTGGAAGGTTGCTAAGTTGCAGGCTGTTTACACACTGATTCTAGACTGCAATTCATATTTTCAAGGGTTTCTTTATATCTGGATGAAAAGGGTGTTTGCTCCTCAGCAAGGATTATTTGTGTGTCAGGTAAGTGAATTCAGTGAAGCTTGCCAAATCAGCTGAAATAAAGTTTCTTTAAAAGAGAGACAAGAAATGTACAGTTGAAAAAATGGTACATACATGAAACCAAGAAGATGAGGAAGCAGCAGCAGTGTGTTGGACTGATAACACTGGTACAGCAACATGTTCACACAAGGAAAGAAGATAATGAGTAGAGATACTCAGTACACTATTATCCCCTTGAGAATTAAATCTACTTCTTTATTAGAGCTGGCTGATGATACAACCTCTTAATACTTTTTGTGTGTGGTGGGACTGTCAGCAGGAAGCAGGGTGGTTTCTGGAATTGTTTCTTTCTGCTGCCACGTTACTTAGACCTTAAAGATAATTTGTTGATCTAAAGATAATTTCTGGATTTTTTTTTTAATCCAGTTTCAGCCTAAGAAAAAGGTTTATATATTTGGAGAAAGAAATTGATTGCTAATATCAGTCATCAATAAGTTGGATTTCTTGTATTATGAGGAGCATATAATAACCACTGAGAATTGTATATTTAAATGAATAACAATCTCTATATTTCATCCTCTGTTCTCTGTTATATAGGTCATGATTTGGGGAATAGCATCCCTCAGACTGTGTATCCTTTTTTTAAAATAGTAAAGGGCAAAAAGCAATAAACCAGTTCTATTTCTAACTTCCTTAAAATTCAGTCAGAAGACTTTTCTGCAAGACTTCAATTTTTTTTTAATGCTGTACATTAAGTTCCACCCAGTTTTGGAGCTAGAAGTGTATTGCTCAAGAGCATCTTGAGAATAGACTTTTTGTGTTTACCTAACTTTCCTGTTGTTCTCTCACCTTTTACACAACAGCAACTGGATTTTTATTGTTCCTGAATTCAAGATCAATAATTTAGTGATTTATAGTCTGAAGACAGCAAATTACGCAGAACTTACTGAAGTGATGCTATGATCTTAAAGACTGAGCCAAATATTTTGCCCTCTTAACACTGTGTGATTTTCTGAAATACTGTTGGTCATATATAAAACACTTGCAAGAAAAAAAGTCTGCATAATGAAAACTCAACAGTAACTTTTTCTTAAAATGATCACAGGAGTATAAAGTACAGAAACTTTCTATCAATCAATAATTTGTTGGGGGTCCTAAGAACACTGGACTGTGGTCAGTTACAGATGGTGCATTAGACTGGAGCACAGTTAATAGGGTCTGTGTGCTTCTGCATTTCAAAGTGGAAGGATTATGTAAGTCTCCACAAAAAAGGCACATTCTTCTACTTAAAAATTCATCAGTCATATTGCACACAATTTTGGGTCAGATTGCACTCTCCTAACTAATGGAATAAAGTTTTGGTATGCATACAGTCAACTGGTTTACTGTGCCTTGTTTCGAAAGGGCTGAAACACTTTTTCCGCCCCCCACCCCCCCAAAGGTAGTTATTTTAATAAGAAATTTGACATACCATTGCTGGTAAAAGACTGGTTTCAAACAATGTACCTTATAATAAGTTGGCATTGTAACAATTTACTGTTACTACTTTTGACTCAAGAAGCTCAACATAGTTTGCAATCAGCAAATCTTTACTCTCCTAGAGGAGTTTACAGAAGCCCTCTTGAGTAAATCCTTGGCCTCTCTTCTGTCCTTTTGTGCCAGGCACAAGAGTCATGTTGCTGTTAAGTCTACCAGAACTCCAAGTTTGCCTGGGGACATAGGACCCTGGTGCAGATGCTCCGCAGATATATGAGGCTGGCCTGGAGTGTCCCTCCAAGAACTGTGTTGGTTGCTTTGCTTGAAGCTGAGAAGCAGCTGTGTGCTGGGCGGATCTGCGATAGGTGTTGGTAGCTGGGCACTGGTGGGGCTGATCAGCACACCGAAAGGGCCCTCTGCTGAAATATGTTGGGACTTCTTCCAGCTCTCAAGACATCTGAGGCTGGAGAGGACGCGGAGATGGCTTTATATTTTAATTGGATTTTGTAAAAACAAACCTAGTAGGACAGCGATTCTTGTGTGTGTTCTTGTAATGTTTACCATAATGTTATGGCATATTTATGCTGCCTAGTTACTTCTAAAAATAACAAACTTTTTAAAGCTAAGGATATATGCTACACATAACACCATGCAAAAGTGAAAATAATCTGCCGTGGTGTCCTACCTACTGTTACAATTCACCAGCACAAATCCTAAAATGGTCAGTTACGCCAGAGCTTCTGTTGGTTAGCCTGCATAAAAGGCTGCTACCAGCACTAAGCAGTTCATGCAGTTATCACTGCTCTGACAGAGCACCTAGAAGTAAAAAATGAGAATAGCAGTGCTTATCTGGTTCTTAAACTGCTTAGCCTTCTTCCAGTCTTCAGACTAGAAAGGTAAAATCTCAGCTTTTCTTTTCTTAGCTGCTGTACTGTCAGAACAAACAGTGAAAGTGTTAATTCATACTTCTATCAGAATTATCACAAGAAGGACAGTGGGACTTCAATCAGAAGGTTTGGATCCATGGATCACTGGTTAGTTCAGATTGTTAATCAACGTAATCAACTTCCACTTAAAACAGTGATCTTAATTGTTTTTGTGTTTGTTACTTTCATATTGAAGAAGCATAGACTAAATTTTTCAGCAATTAACATTTTACTCAAATTACTAATACATTTAAATCAGTTTTCCCTTTTACAAGCAAGACTGTACAGTGTGCTGCCTTTCTCTTTTCTATAATTAGCACAAACATTTGGAAATTGCAAGAGCACTTTATCCGTATCTTTACAAGAAAGAAAATGACCTAAAAAGGGAAGGAAGGCTAGTCTAGGAAGGAGCACAGCTAATCTAAACATCACCTACAACTTGCAGTTAGGACACCCCCTTCCTGCCCCTTCTCCAACCAGATCCTTTCAGTGTTTGTGTTTTGTTTTTGTTTTTCAACCTCTGTCTTCACTACAGATTTCCCTACTTGGTAATATTATCATTTGAGAGCACTGTACAGCAGCAGCAGATAAAGCTGTGCCAAGCAGCAAACTGGACCATAGTGTAAAAGTCTGCAATCAGTAAAGAACATGGACACTACAGACACAGACTACCCCAATGTGGAACTAAGTTATCTGTCATTTTAGTAGTGTTCACATTTTTCACATAGCTGTGTGCTATTTCTATACCTAGCAGACACTTTTCAAATAAGAAAATTGTGAAGAAAAAGATGACTTTCCACTTAGTTGAATTTTGGACTGCTCTATACTAACTTCTTTAGCGTCTTTGTTATAATTTCAGCCAGTAATAATTTGTCCAAGTTTCCTGAATGTAATGAATGGTTCAAAACTCCGAGATCACAAAAATACCAGAACAATTTTATGCCAGGAAGAGACAGTATAAGAATTTAGAGGGACTTCTGTATCATAAGAAAACCATAAACATATATTTCCTGACTGTTTAATCGCCCACAACAATGGGATTTATATGAACACAGAATTTCAGCATTAGAAAAGATTAGAAAGATTTGTGATTCTGCGAAAGTTTAGTGCACAGCAACAGAAAATGCCTTTAAACATGTTTTACATGCATATAAATATAATCATAGCTCTAGTTTCCAGACATACAAACTTTTCCTTAGAACCCTTTTAGCTACAGCAGTTAGGCAGACACTGAAGACATAGCTGTTGATGTTAAGCTGTACACAGCCTTGGTGATTCCTCCTGTGAAATCTCCACCACCTGCACACATTTTGCATAATAAATCAGACATATAGGCTAATTGCCTGGAAATTACATAAGGTTAGACCTATCAGAACAATTTAAGAGAAATCCCACAGAGCAACCGGTTATTGCAGAGACTCATCCCTGGAGCCCCTTCTTGGATATTAATGCCGTAGAAAAAATAATCCATCTTTTTCATACAATTCTTCCCACTTAAAAACACAGTCAGCATTGACAAACACCTGTAATGGTACCAGTCACAATAAACTGAAAGCTTTAAAATAAATTTGGCACTAAGCATCACTGTGTTGCTAGCTTACTGTTAAATTTGAGGTAGAGCAAGGCTTCCACTCAGAACATGCTGTAGGTTAAGTTTATTGCTAGATCCTAAACAGCTGCTAAGGACACGAAGGCTCAACATTTATTATTACATTTCAGACAGACTACTAGCATGGTAGTTTGTTCCCATGGGAATGAACAGTTGACAGTAGTTTCAGGGACAGGTAAAAGCAACTTGATTATTAGGGTTTTGACCCCTTTTTGATGGGACCCGTAAGGCTTGACAAGTTGGAATGAGGACTTAATATAGGGAAAAAAATGAAATTACTATGTGGCCATAAAAGATGACTGCATTACAGGGCAGGCTTTTAGGTTTGAGAATAGTGTTGAGGACTGCAGGGGAAGAGCACTGGTCAGGCAGTACGAGGATAAGGAGTCATTTTGGCACAGGAAAATATTCTATTGTTAATTCCTTAGGAGACTTAAGGTGACACTTAAAACTAAATTTAGGGTTGTGGCAATGGCCCAACAGTTGAAGTACTTCTTCAGCTCCTGCAATCCCAAACAATAACAGCAAATGTAACATCCATCCCCCCCTGCCTTTACTCTAGCTAAAACTCCAGTTTAGAGATGACAAATCCACAGACAATACAAACCTAACAATGGCAAAACACACGTTTGCTTCTGCTTCTGAACTTAAGCCCAAACCTTATGGTACCTATAGCTCACCAGTCTCAGATCTAATGAGAGTCCATTTTATCCTGGCTACAGCCCTCAGTCCACAATATGGTACTATTCATCAATAAAAATTCCTCTTCTATTCCCACTGTCCCCAAGCCATGGCACTTCAGAGGCCCAAGCCACTCTCCAGTTCTAGTTTTTATATCAGTCTTGCAGGAACCAGCAATAAATCCAGTTTTTCAGCCTTTCTTGACCTCTCAGAGCTAACCCTAATCTGAACTTGGGTTTTTGAGTAAAGAGCAGGAAGTCAACCTTGTAACTTTGTGTCATCTTTAACCTTAATCTAACACCCAGTATTGACAGGCACACAATGGCAGAACCTGGAGAAGGAATGGACTGAATTATTTTTAAAGCTAGTATTTGGCACATCAGAGTCTAGAAACATTTTTTTAGTTGCTCCACATGGCTTACATGTCTAAGATGAGGACTCGGTACTTCCAGGCAACCAAAAAGTTATGGTTTGTCTAAAGGTACACTTGTTGCTGGTTCTTCTTTATATTGAGGCATAGACAACAGCCAGGAACTAAACTATCAATCAGATGTATTGCTGGATCCTGCAATTTCTTAGCTGAGACTGTGACTGGAAGGAACAGAAGCACATAGTTTTATGTAGACATAAGATGCTGGAGTGCCTTTAGGGCTATTGTACTTTGGGATAAAACCCCAAAGTTCGTTGTTACATTCTGTATTGCCCATAATATTAAATGAATGTGTATTGGAAAGGGGTAGATATTTGAAAGACATTTTGGTAACTTGTCTAAGGCTGAACAAAAGCAAAGATTAAAATGTAATGCTTTGTCCCACAAAGGCAGCAGCGCTACAGCAAGGGCTAGTGCTAGCAAACATGCAAGGAGGATAGCCAGAATTCCATTAGCTTTGGTCGTCTGGAAAAGTAGGGGCATATCACTTACACAAGCTCAATGCGGATCAGCTAAAATGAGCTAAAGCACTCTTAAAAACAAATTTGGCAGTACATACACTGCAGTGTATCATCACCCCTGAACACAGGAAACAAGCAGCCATCTTTTAAGGCAGGATTTCTTTTGACTCATTGAAAGGCCTTCATCCTGTTCCCAGAACTTGACCTAAATAAAGCGACCACTCCTCTGTTTTCTGTCCTTAAACGCTTCTGAAATGGGTCTATTCAGACAAGGACTGCCCTATAAATGGTTGAATTGCGTCCTCTTTCTCAGTCATTCTTTGCAAGCCCTGAATGTGGCTACATGCAGGAGTTGCCAAATTACAGCCAGAAGGGTGAAACAGAATACATGCATTCGGGAGCCACAGATTTTTTTAATAAACTTTTTAACCTCGCTCAATATTTCACGTTTCTGGTCTTGCCATAACTGCCTGCCTCTCAGGGGAAGGTTAAACCATCGTGGACACTCGTGTTGAGGCTAAACCTTGTTTTGTAATGCTGCACATACGGTAGTTATTTAATGATGCGTTTGCTGCACTAAATTAAGTCCGGGCTCTCAGGAGTAACTGCAGTAGCTTCATTTAATGAAGCAATAATACTCACTTGCTACAGTAAGTACACATAACATGTAGTCTTTTGCAACCCGCAAACCAAGTATTTTCCTGCAGAGATAATTGTTCCAGTCCCAATTTTAAAAGGCTCTCCGGGGTGGGTATTAACTCCTAGATGGCATTTTGGGAGGGAAATCCCCTCCGCTACGTGGGTGCGGGTACTCAGGCTCCGCAAAGCCCACACCGCACCCAGCCCTGCCGGCCCGGCCACGGCCGCCCCACGGGCCCGGCGGCTCCGCCGGGCGGTGACCCGGCCCCCGGCCGGAAGTGCGGGCCAGGCGCGGCCCCCTAGCGGCGGCGCGGCCCGGGGGGGGCAAAGCTGCCCTCAGACGGAGGCCGCTGCCCGCCATGCTCTTCCGTTTCGGTGTGGTGCTGCCGGGCCGCATGACGGAGGGCGGCGGCGGGCTCCTGGTGGCCGGCTCGCGGCCGGAGCTGGGCCAGTGGGACCCGCAGCGCGCCGTGCCCATGAAGCCGGCGCGGCCGGCCGCCCCGCTGCCCGCCCAGGAGCCCGCGCTGTGGCTGGCGGAGGTGGTGCTGCAGGACGAGGACGCCTCCAGCCCTTTCTGGTACAAGTTCCTCCGGCGGCGGGGCGGCGACCTTCTCTGGGAAGGTAACGGACGGGCCCCCGCCTCGCACCCCCCAGCGCTCGGGCCGCCGGGACGTGCCCGCGCGGCGGGGGCGGGGCTGCCGCCGTTGCCCCGCCCGCCTTGGGTGGAAGGGACGGCGGGAGGGAGAGAGAGGCGGCCGTTAGCGGCGGGTCCCAGCGGTTTCGGCCGTTGTCCCCGCGCCGTGGGGCAGGCACCGAGCAGCCGCCTGGGTGAGGGGCTGCAGTGAGGTCGGTAGGAGCGGGTCGCCCCGGCGCCGCCCGCCGGGCCCTCCGCAACGCGGGGCCGTCGAGGGCCGGCTCTGGGTGCTGCTCTGAGGGGCAGAGCAGCGCTGGGAGCTCTTCTTCAGGGATCGCTTGCCTTGCTGGCGGCTCCGACAGCTCCGGCTCTTGGCCGGTGCCACGGAGCATCGCCCGGGGACAGGGAGAGGTGTCACCGTCAAACGGGCCGTACCCTGAACAGGGCGCTGCCGGGTGTCGGCCGCCTCCTGTGCAGGGGTGGCCTGAATTGTGCTCGCAGGTAGAACCTCCTAGGCTGTCGTGACGTGACACGAGCACTCGCTAGCAAAAACGTGGTAACCGTGTGGTGGAGGAGAGTGAACACTGAAGGAAGCTGCTCTTCTAGGTTGGTAAAAGTTATTTGGAACAGTTTTCTTTCCCCTGAAGTAAAGAACTCGGAATTTCCTACTTATGCATTAAGATGCGATTTGTTACTTTATTTCAGTAAGGTGAAATGTCACAACGGCATTTTCAAGCTGGTAAATTTTACCATCGGAATTGCTGAAAAAAATAAGGAAAAGTTCTATTAGAGCTTTTCCAGTTTTCTTGCTGTTTCAGTAGTACTTCCGCCCTGATTTTCTCCCATGTTGTCAAATATTCAATAACTTCAGTCAGTTTCCATGTGCAGTTGTAGTATATTTAATTTAAGTATCTTAAATAAAAGAGAACACTCATACAATTGTATGCTGAGTCAAAGCTCTAAATATACCTCTTGTTACTGAGGAATGGATCTGACTCGGTGAAAGGAAGACAGATGACTAGGTAATTTGTGAGGTTTTTTTTAACTTATCGAATAGTTTCATAATCCATATACCGAAATAACACATTGTAAAGCAGTTGCTCTTCACCTATTTCAAGAAGACATATTACACTTTTAAACTGCCATTCAACAACTGTCATACAGTCTAAAAGATGCATTTGTCATAACTGTTGCATTTGTTTTTTCTTCTTTATACTAATAAAAGCCTACATGTTAGAAGTACCTTCACTGAAATTTACATCATGGAATACTATTTACACCATTTAATAGTAATTGTTCTATTTAACAGCTAAAATAAATAGTATATTCTGCCTGTTTTAACCATGTTTTTCTTTTGCAGAAATGCAGGAAAAGTGAATTTATGGAATAAAAAACTTTGCATCTGTCCAAGGAAGCAGAAATGGGTCTCTTTTGAAGGTGCCAAATTTAGATAATAAGCCAATGATATTGGTATATAAAGAGGTCCTCACCACAGAGAATATAGAAATAATAATAGAGTGTTTCAGTCTATAGAACATCTGCAATTGTAAGGTGATGGTTCATATGTAGTTTGGAAGTAATGATATCTCAAGGTATTTGTCCATACGTGGGAGCACATTTAGTAAATGTAGTCTGTTGAGTAATAAACATCTTCTGTTTTGGTGGTAGTGCTATTGGATTTAGGATTAACCTGCATGGGATTTTGTTCTGGTTATTGTGAATGCTCAGCAGTTTGAGCTTATTGCTTAGCTAGAATGATAAAAAACAACTGGGCATATCATCCAAATGCAGAGGGTATTTTTTTTTGATTAGTCATTCATATAAACCATTTTTTTGTAAGTTGTTATTTACAGGAAAGAACTAAATGAGTTTAAACCCTGAAAATTATTGTTCTTCATGTGTTACATGAAAGGAGCGTAAAGATGTTTTTCTATCCAATAATTAAACAATATCTTGCAGTCCTTTTTTATATCACTTGTTTTAATGATTTTTTTTTCAACTGTAGGTCAGTAAGAGTTTTGGCTGTCATCTGTTTATTCTTGTAAAAGTCACGAATAGACAACTACCTTTTTTTAAAAAAACAAAGGTTTTTTTGTGATAAGTAAATGCTATACTATGGCTCTTCAGTATCCTATGTGTTTAGAATTAAAATGTGCTTTGGGAGACATTTAGCTGTTGGAGAACATCTGCAGTTTTGACAACATGATTATAAGGGCTAGAGGAAGGTGCAGAATGATACTTGCTCTGAGTTTGAGTTGAGGCATTCATCTGTAGTCAGAGAAACTCCTGTCCAATTATGGATGTCAGATGTTTACATATTTTAGATAGGAAATAATGTGCCATACTTTAAAAAAATCATTCCGTATTTTTTTATTAGTATACGTCATGTGAGAATTCCCCTAGTGACATGTATTATCTTTATAATACCACAGTACATGTTGCATCATATGTTTTGAGTATAGATTTAGTTCATCCTTCCAGCCACTCCAATGCAATGGGGAAACTGAAAGATAAAGTGAGGATGTTTGTTTCTGTGGGCTAGAAGAGACAAAGTCATGGGCCAGTGTTCTGTGGCCTTCGGGTTCTGCCAGGTGGTCCGGTAGGAAGTGAAGCCTTCAGGCCAGGCTTGGCCAGCAGGAGGGTTGCTGGCTTGTTGCTTGTGTCTGGAGGGAACTAGTCGCCCTCTCTAGGAGGATGAGGTGGGAGAGGAGACTCTCTTGTGGTCCTGAAGGGTCAGATGCTTACCTCTGCTGTCGTGGGGTGATGATGCTGGTCTGCATCCAGGGCTTGTCACTTAAAGCCATAGGGCTCCTCTGGCTCGAATCATGGGATTTCTGTACACGCTCTAGCCTAAGTGAAGTTTTGTCAGGGTTGGTACTTTGCTTACCTCCTGTGAGCTCAGCTGAAAAGCCTGCTATCTAGGAGAGTTTTTAACTGTCCTGCTGTATCTGTGGAAAACAGGTTGGTTATGTTGAGCTTTAGAACCTAGGAATAAGTTTACCCATTAAAAAAAAATAACATAGACACCTTTTTTTTTTTTTTTTAACCAACTGCATCCTGTGTGTCTTTCAATGTACTTTGTTTTTGATGTAGATTCTTCAGAACTGGGTTTATGTCTCCCTTTCAGCTCGGGGAGTAGAAGTACATTGTGCCTACTGTCAAAACTAAATAAATACAAGATGAAACTTAATGCTTTGATTTGTTTTTGTGAGTTTATGCTTGAACACTTATCTATGCCTTTATCTGTTTTGCTCCGGTCTAAATAAACTGTGGGTACTGTACAAGATACATGTTCCATAACAGGACAGAGGAGTTTCTAAGGGCATGCCCCATACTGTATTTCGAGATTATGGAATACAGTCTGTTGACACATTTTGAGAAGGGGGGGAATATATATATGTATATAAAGTATAAGCTTATATTCTAAACTGTTGGTCCATTTTCACATAACCATTAGTTTGATGTAGTTGGTGCTTGCTTGAAGCTTGACAGATACAATATTGCCAATTAAAGCTGAAAAGCACCTCAGTCTACATTCTAGTAATTGGCACAGGTGAGCAGAACTTTATTCCTTCCAACAAAACCCCATCTCTAGTCTTGGAGACAGCAGAGGAGAGAAAAAGAGGTGTCTTGTTTGTACTTACCTGCTGCTGTTCTCTGTGGTTTCTTGGGGGCCAGTACAACAGAGTTTGGTTGGTGTGTTGGCCTTCCAGTATTTCCAGTTCATGCTCCTGTGAGCTTGTTAGTTACAGTTTAAGCCTTCTGTTGGAGAAGATACACTTCTGATGATAGTTTAAAAAGACTGGTACATTTATGGAGTAATAAAGGCTTCCTAATATTGTAATATAATTAATGAAAATGTCAAAAGTAGAACTTGATCATAGCTTTCAAAGGTCAAGCACTTGATTGACTGAAAACATTGATGATAATAAGGCACATTTTAATTTTGTTTTTAAAGTGGCTGAGCATTGAAACCTGAAACAATCTCAAGTCTTAGCCTCAATTCCTTGGAACAAAATGGATTTAATTTCTTGTTTTAAAGGGGAAAATTCTTTAAAGGCTGTATGGGAAGTTAATATCTAGTTGCTGTTTGTGCTGGAGAGATTGTAACAGAATAAAAAATACCTGGGTCTAAGCCATAGCAGGATAAAGCAAAGTAAACATTATTTGAGGCCATTCAGAAGTACAGTTGGATGCAATATTATTTTCCTGCAACTGAGATTCATCTCTCTTTCATTTTTTCCCAAAGCTAATCTACAGATTCCCAGATTAGGTAGCAGTTCTATTATTAAAAAAACCCAGCTAACCGAACAAAAACACAACCAAACCCGGAGAGGATAACATTTCTTTGTATTGCTTTTAATGCAGCTGTTTTATGTAGGATTGTTCCCACTGGGTGTCGCCATTTTACCTGTGTACAGGCAGCAGCTGCTGAGTTTCTTACAGCTACTTGCACATTTTATCAGTATTTACAGTAATCTCTTCTGCTTTTGAAAACAATCCCGGGCTTTACTTGCTTCCACCCATCCCAGTCTTGTTCTGAAGTAGGTAGGAACTAGGAAGGAAAATAAAGCAAAACTGGATGTTGTTAGCTGAACAATTGTGCATGATATGAATTTGTTCATGCAATGCTCTTGCTTTCTGGATGACGCTAGATGCCTTAACCCTTTTCAGATGTGAGGAATCTTTACAAGTAAAAGGTGATAACTTTGAAATCTATAGCCGTTTAAGGAATGGAGAGAAGCTTCTGTTTACAAAGTGCAATAGCTCCTGATATTTTGTTCTTCAACCCCCACAAGACAATAATTAGCATGAATTATGGTGTAAGTAATTGGTAGCAAGTTTTCCATTACTTCCTGTCTGTATGTCAGCATTAACTAACTTATAGAGAGCAGGCTACTGGAGATCAATAAAACAACAGAGAGTTGCCCATGAAGCTGCAAAATTAGAAGAATAAAACCACGTATGTACACATGTGATCCTCTGGATTTGGCAGGTATTAATACGTGTCATTTCCGACCCACAGAGATAATCAGGGACCAGCTCTGGCAGCTGTGAGAGCCTAATTAAAGCATTTGTGGTTATAATGATAAAGTTACAATAAATGCATTGTTTATGCAAATTATTTATTTGCCATTTTTCTCCATCCCCTACTTCATTCCCTGCCCTTACCTCCAAGTGACAGCAGCATGCAATATGGGTCAAGAATTTATTTTCAATGGCGAGAAGCAATTGGGATGATAATTTGGTTAAGTTTTTGCCATGGTTACTGTTTTGGTCTAACTTGTTTCTTGCCTGTAGTTCAGTAGTCTTCTCTGGTGTGGTAGAAAGTAACAATTGGTAATACATGGTACAATGCCATAGAGTCTCAAAGCAGTCAGGAAGACTTACATTATACATTTTGTTGCTATCAGCCATTATTCTATCATCTGCATTTCCTTTATTTTTATTTCCACCATCTGTCTGAGAAGAACCTCTTTTTTATATAAGCTGAATTCCCTTTTAGTTGCTTTTCTCTGGCTTAATCTACACCATTAGACTGGGCATTTGGTAAAAACTCTTAGTACAGTAGCAGCTCCCACTGAGATACACCTGTGCCTAAGCAGACCTGGAGAGAAAAAGAAAACACATTTTTGAAAGGTGCCTTTGAAAATTCTTTTTTTCTCATCTCTGATTTAAAAAAAATTAAAAAAGCTTTCTTCATTAGCAGCAATAAGTCCTGAGGGCTTTCGTGTAAACCATTTAGTTCTAATTCTGCCATAATTAAAAAATAAAAAAGAATTCTCTTAGAAGTAGACTAATAGACTAACAAATTGTAAATTCAACCTGAATTTTAATAGAATTAAAACCTACTTCCTTGGTTATATATATCAGCCCTACCAAATGAGAAGTTGGAACGGGCTGCTTTAAGTCTCAGAAAATAAACATGCAGTGTATGATACAAATGGTCTTCTGCTTCTTGGATATCTCTTTTGGCCTGGCAAGTGCAAGGAAATGTTTCTGAAAACCAGAGCAGTTATGAAGGAGTTAGTGAACTAGGTGTGGCAAATTAACAATTTTGTCTTACATTAGGTATTTAAATAATACAACAAATTAATCTACTGTTTTTAGAATCTACAGGGAAGATGGTTTATGGACATCAAAAAAGTAGCATTAAAAAGCAGAGTAAGTATATTTTATTAAGCATGCTGGTAGGGGTTAATACATGACACAGAGAATTCAAATGCATTATTTGGCACTATTTGCAGAGGTGTAAAAACAAAGGGCAGTTATTCAGCAGCTTTGTTGAGGCTTCAGAAAGGTGGAATGCCAGTCTAAGAGCCTGTGGCAGATTAAAACTACCAGAATACCTGACCTCGCTCAGCTTCAGTGAGGGGAATTCAGCCTTACCTACCTCTCTTTTTTAACAATCAATAGCAATTCAGGCTTGGTGGGACTGAGGCATCAGAGATTGAATTTCATTCAGCCAGTTAGGCATCAGGGAGACTTTAATGACAAAATCTGGTGTAAAGGGTAAGTAAATTTGAAAATTGTAAATGTACTGATGGAAGTCCAATTAGAGTAATGTCTGATAATGACACCATGCGATAGCACATTCAGTTAGCTGTGAGAATCAGATCCAAAACAGGACTTGAGACTTTTCTTTGTTGTAATGTTGGTATGACAGATTAGGCAGTGAGCAAGTACTTCATCTTTTAAATGCTTCATTTTGGAGATTCCACCCCCCCCGTGTTTTCTTTTAGTTCCTGTTGTTCTATTACTATTTAGAAAAAAATCTTTTATTCCTCAAACCATTCCCATTCTTCTGCCCCTAGAGTGTTTATAGTGCTTATGAGGTTATTAAAGTTGTCCAGGGGAAGATGTTAATTTACCTTGTTAAAGGACCTCGTTTAATATTTCAAATGTAATTACTTATAATATTTAGGCATACTCAAAATTTTGACATGTAAAGCCTGCTGGTTCATGAAAAATTTATGACGAAGATTAAAAAAGTCTTTGCCTTTACTGATTTGTAAGGTGATCTGGCTGCTTGCTGTTTGGATTTATTTGTTGCTGTTGAAGCTAATGTGCGTATCTAAGTGCGTCGTCTAAGTAGTCCTGTGGTTCTTCAAAGGCAGCAGCAAACTGAGAAACATGCTGACCTTGCTGGGGTTTGGAGGTTTGGAAGTTGCACGCCTGTGGTGTAGGGTCTGGATAAAGCAGGGATGAGACACACAGCACCTTGACAGCTGCTGCCATACCCTGGAATTTCTACATACCTTCCCTCACACAGGAAAAAACAGAAACAAACTGAAAACTTCCAGCCAGCTGTGCAATCAGCCAGTAGCTGGGAGAGCTGTGGCTGAGCAGTACACTAAGTGGCTTTGCTGCAAAGAACTCTGCAGAGACCGTGGAAGAGGTGATTTTATTATTTTTCATTCATTCATGGTTTTTTTGTTCACCACACTTAATAGCACTGAGAAATTTCATTGACCCAGATTTTGCTCATTATCTTTTAAGATTGAGCTGATAATTTCACCAGTGTGACTCTTCCAGAACATTATGTAATCTATGTGCAGTTGTCCTCTGTGTCAAGATGAGTCTGTGCTGTTGGCAGACTGTTGGATTGTACTTCTTTAATCTCTTCAGTACAGCTGTAATAAAAGAGTAACTGAAGGTTTTTCTTTGTATTCTGTTACTGCATATAATTAGATCAAATTGCAGAAGGTCCTCTTCTGGTCTCTGCTTATCTTCTTCCAGCCCTTGATCTTTGGATGTCTTTTTCTTGCTTACTGTATCTTCATCTGTTTTTCCTTTTTTCATTCTTGTCTCTGTCTTTTGCCAATGCCATTTATCAGTTATGTGGAGATCTTTGGTTTTAATCTTTTTTTTTTGGTAGGTTGTACAGCCAGGTTCCTTTGTATTCCACTTTGCTCATCCTTTATATGCATTAAACCAGGAGCCATATGTGCAGTCATGCAGATTTTGAGAGCCCTCTGTGAGGCTTGAGCTGTAAGCAGGGATGCTGCTGGCTTTGTTCTCCAGCAGTTCTCTACCTGCATCAGTGGATTCCACTGCACAACCATCCGCAGTAGAGACAGCAACAGCTGGGTTGCAAAAGCAATGGGGAACTTTAATGCCTAGAAACTTATTTTTACTTTTCCCTTTCAGATAAGCATTTTTGCTGTGAAGCGGCACAAAGATGGAATTTAAATAAAATCATTCTGGACCTTACTGAAGGAAAAGGAGTGCTACCCTATCAGTTAAACTAGGACCTGTATCTTCTAATAAACTCTTCCTTTTGTTCTTTAATTAGGAAATTTCACATGATCAATTAACAGGAAGATCAGTACTGTTCAGATATTTAACTTACCCTCTTTATGGTTGAATTTTACATGTTTTCAAATGATTGCATATTTGCATCCCCAAAATAATTAAACCAATCTTCTGCCACTTGGCACAATATGAATAAAAACAAGATTAAGAAAAATATTAATTTAGAAGTGGTTTGGGCTATAAAAATGCGTTTCCTGTTGTATGTTGCCCTTTCTCAGTGGGCATTTGTGCTTGTTTTCTTTTCTGCAAAGATGAACAGGGGAGTGGAAAACAGATTTGATTTTCTTTGCTCTACTACTGGGTCTAGGAACAGAAAAGTTGAAATGCTATTAAAATCCCCCAAATCTTTAAAGCTGCACTAGGTTTTCATGACTATAAAAAAATTAAAATTTAACTCAAATAATTGTTTATTTCGTATGAAAAGTACCTGGAAGCCTACCCAGTGGTCTGGTGGTGTGTGCTGTGAGCAACATGGGAGTTCTGCGCTTGCTGCCTTGCAAATGCTGGTGACGGGACACCCAGCTGCTGTGCGAGCAGGGCACTTACATGGGAGTGGTGAATTCCCACTCTGGAGGCTGGTGGAGTCGGGGGATGATTCAGAACACCTTGAAGTGTTCATGCAAGGTTTGAGTAAACTTGAGGAGACTAGTGTAAGGGGACAGATATATTTACATGAGCAATTTATGCACCAAAGAGTTCCTTTTGGTGAGAATTTGCCTCGTAGCTCCTCTAGGAATTCTGCAGTATGCCTTCAGGCTCAGCACTGGTGTGGTGTGAGCTTCTTCCCTCCTCGTCAAGTCTGGAGCACCTACCTTGTCACAGGGATGCGACGTCCTCCAGCTGCTCCATCTCTGTGTGAGTGGTGTGTGCAGGGAGCTGGCTAGTGGCGCACACATTGTTGCTGGTAAAGATGTGATGTGCACTTGTGGGCTTGGAAGCACGCTGGATTGCAGCAAATGAAACCCTGGACATTCTCTGTGCCACACCAGGTGGTAATGTAGAGGCACCCTGACAGCTGTGGTTGCCCAGCACAGTCAGGATAGCCTTCCCAGCCTGTAGATAGGACCTTTCTGAGCTTCAGGTATGGAAACTAAACTTCAGCGCTAGACCTTCCATTTTGGTAATTTACTTTCTGGAATGCTTTGCTCATTTAAGAAGTGGGTAATAAAGCTGAGTTTCTGTGGGGAAGGGCTGCTGAGTCTAACTTCTTAGGAAGTCACTTACAGGATCCAAAGGTGCGGTGGCCTTTTAGATAAAGGGAGGGAAATCCAAGTGGAGTAGGATGTTGTGAGGGTATGAGCAGCTTCAGTCATGAGCAGACATGTCCAAACTCTGCATACATGCAGCCTCATGGCATGTCTCTCTGCACTGGCCTGTGCTTTTTGTCTCTGGTGCTTGTGCAGAAGGTAATAAAGTAGAAAGGGCTGCACCACATCTCTGATGCACTGAGAGGGATTGTATTCTGATGAGCTTGGTCCCACTGCCTTCATCAGGTGCTCAGTTTCCTCCCAGTCTAACCAGCTGCACCACACCAGCAGCCCTGGACTGGAGAGTGAGCAAAGAAGTGCTGGTCTTTGATCTGTGGTGCTGTTGGTGGCTGCCTGTAGCTAACACCCTGCCGTGTGCTGGGCATGGGAAAGTCCCTGTGCTCTGGGAATCCAAGTCCAGAAAGGACTTTGCTTGGCCTGTTGTGGCGAGGGAGGGAAGGGTGAGTTTTTCACTTGGTGTGCCAGATCTTTATCTGGCTCTGACTGGAAGCATTTTCGTTCTTGGTGTGAACTCTTCCTGTACTTGTGAGAAATCTTGGGCCAGCTCAGCTGAGTCTGGCAGAGTTTTGTGACTACCGCAAAGGAGATGCAAGGAGCCTGCTCCATCAGCAGAGATAAAGGGGCTAAGATGAGACTAAGGCATGTTTTGCCTGCATTTGCCTGCATGAGGCTGATGCACCTTGCTTCAGACAGAGGAAACTCATGAGAAAAGGTTTAAAAAGACACGGGTGGAAAAAGAAGAACTGAGGGTTATCCAGTTAATGATTTCTGCTCATCACCCAAGCTATGCCCATTTTCCTAGCCCTAGACATTCTGCAAATATATAACAGAACATGTAAGTGATGCAAATTGTTTTCGATTTAAAACAGTTTATGAACCTTGAATGAAAACTAGTTTAATTGGCCGACTTATTTTTGTATTAAATGACTCTGGAAGATAAAAGTTGAAAGAATTCAGTCTTTAGCTCTTTTATAGCAACTTTAAATTATAGATGAGTTCTACATTGCTCCTCCAGTTTGTCATCTGCCTCTACTTCTGAAACTTTCTTTGCGTTGTTGTTTCATGGAATCAAAAATATTATGGTTTTCTTGTGACATACTGAAGTAGCAGAAGCATGATGTGAACTGATGGAAAAAGTCTCCAAAAACCTTATTTGTTAAATGTGTCTTGTGAAGCAAACTGTAGTGACAAGTACTTGTGTATCATTTGGATACTGCCTGGGTAGTGAGATCCTGATTGTTTCATAACTCTTGCAAGGCAAATGGAGAATTCAGCTTCCTGAACAGCTCAATATGATCATACTGTTCTCTAAATTAGTATTTCTTGGAGATGGTAGTGCTCTCCCCTTCCTGTCTGAAATTATATCACTGTATTTGTTGAACAAAAAATACATGAATATACATATACACACATGAATACATACATGTTGAATGTATATTCATATGCATTCTGTTGCACAGGCTTCATATTTCATAGGCCACTATAAAATGTGAGGAGTAGTAAAGAGCTGTGCAGTTTTCATGAAAAATGTTAGGAATGCAAGCTGTTATTGTTTACCTGAGTATTACAGCCAAAATGGAAACATTCCTTTTGAGATTCCAGTTTGACTGTAGGCCACAGTGAGAAGGTGAGGTTGAGTGGTGCAGAAAAATCAACAGCGATAAATAACAATTAGGGAAGGAATATTTTCGGAATGAGATTTGACAAAACCTGTTTGAGGGAGCAAATGAAACCAACGCTTCATGGCAATTTACTTTTGGCCCTGCTTCCATGTGTGTTGCAGGCCAGGTAAGGGAATGAGTGATGGTGAAGGTGAAAAGGTGACAAGGCAAGGGGGTTACTGCCATTTAAGAAGGCAGATGATAGAAAAGGAAGGAGAAAAAGAGCCGAGAATTAAAGCTGGAGAAGAGGATGGATAGTAAAACCGGTGAATGATGGGACATGCACCTCAAGCAGCAGCAGCTGGAAATGGGAAAGCAGGAGGTACGCAACTGAGATCATGAAGACAAGAGTGAGGCTTTGTTGTCTTATAGGACTGACTGTGCCTCGGGGAAAGGAGAAATTAAGCAAGAGAGGGATATCATAGATGGTGATTGCAAAAATTCATGCAGAATCCCTGATGGGTGAGGAGGAACAGCTGTGAGCGATGGAGGGGCAGCCTTTGAGGGAGCCAGTGCGTGTATAAGGTGTCACCCAGCACTAAGGGGAGAGCCGGGTTCTTGTAGGGATCCTTGGCAAAATGATGATATTAGCATGGGTCAGGAGCACGGGGTACCCATCACACAAGGGTGCCCTTGTACAAGGAAGCATGGGGCTGGGAGAAGCAAAAGAGCCAGAGATCCTGAGAATATGGCCCAAAACCACCAGGGTGCAGTGAGGGTGGTGACTCCCTGGGGGCTGCAGGGACACCCCATGGGGTGACAGCCAGGAGCAGCTTGGGGCACTAGGGCAACCCCAGCCCTCGGCATCGGGCATTTCCCTGGGGATGGGGACAGGCTGAGGCTGGGATGGGATGTCAGTCCATGGATGGGTGTGGGTCAGGATCAGACACAGCCTTGTGATGGCTGGGCAGGGCCATGGTGACGTGCATTGTTGTGGACAGTTGTCACAGGGTAAAATGGGGGAGGCAAGATGTGTTATTTGTAATTGTAAAGATTTTGCTAAGTACATTAAGTCAATTAAGTGTCATAAACATCCATAGGTTTTGTTGTGCCGTCTTGTTTGTTGATGTGTACTGCTGTCTTCAAATATTTTTTAAAAGTGGTAAGAATGTGTAAACAATTAGAAATGTGAGATTAAAATATAGTGGTGATATTTGTACCTTCAGGAGCTGATCTTGCTCGCTTTATCGAAAGCTGTGTCGTACCATTGCATATGATGCATCATGGTTCAGCAATACAGAAGGAGGAAACAGTTTTCTGCCTCGTATTTTCTTTTTCTTTTTGGTAAATAATAATATTTCATTATTATGATAGAAACTACTGCATGTCATGTGGAAAAAAGGAGATTGTTTGAGCTTTACTATTAAATGTTAGTCTTATTCTCTAATCATTGCATTAATACATCTCCCAGAATGCTCTTGCTCTAGCAAATTTCTCTAAATGTGGTGCTTAGAAGCTGCTTATGCATTTACTTGCAGTGTGAAATTGAGGATATTCCTTTGGGTATAATTCTACTCAGAAGTGTTCTAATATCATTAATAATTTACAACAGGTTTACATTAAAAGCAAGGCATAGACCAGGTCACTTCTATTCTGCACAATAATTCCTACTTGGCAATTAGTATTACAATACGTGTGTAAAAATGATGAGGGGGGAGCATATACATGTACTGAATTTTTGGAGGCTAGATAACCTTTTGACTGATGACATGACGCGGTTCAATCCAAATTGCTTACTCTGGCGTGGTACTAAAAATTGGTTTTCTGTACTAAAGCTCACACTGTTGCTGTAAGAGAAGAAGGGGTAATGGCTATTAAATAATGGAAAAACATAAGAAAAAATTCTTACTTTAGACAAAGCTATTTTAGGTAAACGTGATTGCATGGCATTGCAGATATGACTGTGTCTCTCTGGGTGACTTTGGGCAACTTCACTGTGTACGAGCAGACCTTCTAAGTAAGACATGTAACTGAAGAGTACAAAGTGCTTGTTTATTGGTTAGCAAACATAAAAGACAGGATTTAATGAGCTCCCAGATTGGGCATCAGTGTGCATCCCGTCCCCAGCAGAACACCCAAAGAGTCTTTGCTGGCCAGGCAGCTGTGGGTGAGGTGGAGGAGGACCATCCTTCTCCCTGAAACAGGTCTTCATTCCTGCCAGGTTGCTGCCTGTCACCTGCTTGCTTTTCTTTTTCAGGATCTGGTGCCTTTCTACATCAATGTTTTTGAATCCTTAAGCTGGTAACAACTCCAGTGTCGCCAGCCCAATCCTTTTTTACAGTTTGACCTTTCTGATCTTGCACAGCCGTACCTTGCACAGCCATAGTCTGTGCTTTCTCCGAGGTCTTTCTCATAGCTGGGCAATTTTCTAAGTGTGAGGGACAGTGACACTGCTGTGCCCTGTCAGAGCTGGGCCTCAGGCCACAGCAAGCTGGGCCCCCCAAGAGGGAGGTCATGCACCAAAAGCATTAAATGCTGAGGTCACAGATTATCAGACATCAAATGAGGAACTTAAATGAAATTCATTATTCTTGAAATTTTAAGTGCCATGGTTGATGATTTGGGAGACTTATACAGCTTTAATGCTTTTTATTTTTTGTTTAATATTTTGCAAAAATTTATTTTAATGCTGAACATTTGCTCTGTGTCAGTGCTTCTGTTACAGCTATTTCAGGTGTTAATAATGCAGTTTGAACAGGCAGCAAAGACCACTCCTGGCCTTAAATACTCAGTTCACAGCTCCTGCAAATCTTTTGGAAGATTTTCCAAATACACAGCCTGCAACTGTCCTTTCTTCTGTTCTAGGTAATGGGCCACATCATGATCGAATTTGTGTTTACAACCAGAGCAATGTAGTAGATGGAGTTTACTGCCTCCCAATAGCACACTGGATTGAAGTCTCTGGACATACTGATGAGATGAAACATACAACTGACTTCTATTTTAATATTGCAGGACATCAAGCTATCCATTACTCCAGGTAAAAGAAAAGTTCAGGGCTTGGCAGTTGTCAAGTATTCAAACAGAAAATCTGTACTGACATGATGTCAGAAAAGTTTGAGTTTGAAGTGGTGAATGATAGTATGTATGTAACAGTAAAGTTTAAGAAATGTTCGACACCTCTTTGCAATTAAATGTCACTTTTGGCAATAAGGAGAGATTCTGAGTTTAAGGATACCTGCAGCCTGTACAAGTGTGTTAAGCTGCACCACATCCGAAAATGACTAGTGGTAATTTATGGACAAATGTATGAGGAACTGTCATTTTCAAATTCTTGTCCACATACACATGTAAATAAGCATGTATGTAATGTGTTTGGTTTGGGATTATTTTGCTGAGGAACATCTCCTGGGAAACAAAAAGAACATATTCCAGCACCAGAACTTTAGGGCATCACATTATTGCTTATGTGTGGCAGCAACTGCAATTAGTGACAGCTGTTAGAGATGAATTCTGCTTCTGTGCATGCATTTTAAAAACATACTAAAACTTAGGCAAGGCTTAAAATGTTTGTACTGACGTGGTTTTCACTTGAGTCCACTGCCCCACCAGTGAAGCATCCTGGCCTGACTTAGGAGAAAGTGAAGCTTAAGGACGGCATCCACCCCTTAGGGCTGCCGAGAGAGCACAGGCTGTATTTGGAGCTGCAGCCTTAGCACTGGTGGTTAACAAAGTGGCACTGAGGAGTTTGGGACCGTTTGTAACTTTTTCCCCATCTCCAGTCATGGATGTGGCAGCAAGTTTGTTGATTGATAACTGGTGCATGGATGCTGCAGCCCCAGTATGCCACGTGCAGCTGGTGTTGATTACCCAGCAGTTAGTGATCCTACAGGGATATGTATTTTTTTTTTAGGAAATCAAACCACCTTGTACTTTCATTAGGTCTTAGCATTGCTTTGTGTGAATTTCTCCAGATTACTGTTTCAGGTACTCCAACATCACCATCTTGTTTCCTCTTTCTACCCTTTTGTCTCCACCCTCCCACAGACTAAGAAGCAGACTTGTCTTTTTCTCATCAGAGTTGCAGTGTATGATGGAAAGATTTTTTTCTCTTGGTGTCTTTTGGAATAGTAGGAATCCATAAACTTTAGATATTTGTGTGCTTCGTACCTTTTCCCTGAGACCACCTTAAGCTATATAATATTCCTGACAGACTATACTGTTTTCTGTATCTTAAGCATCCATTTCCAACATCCTATCAGGGAAAAGATCTTGTTTATTCCAAAGTACAGACTTGTCAATTGCAAATCATTTTGCTTGGCAGAGGAAGTCTGTGAGAAAGAACAGCTGTCAGAAAGCGAATATCAAAGCACCGAAGGCTAACTTATCTTCCTTTCCAGAGGCAGCAGTGATCCATTTAATACTGCCTTATCTGTGTGACTATATGTTTCTAAGATTAGGTAAAAAGCACAGATTCCACTAAAAAATAGTTGGAGAAAGTTTTCTGAGCTGTGTAGTCTTTTCCAGATGAGGATCCCCTCCTCCGTTCCCCTCACACACACACATACCTTCATTGCAAGGCAACCTTATATGTACATCTTCAGTAAGTAATTCTTATCTCATTTCTTTGAGCTATATTAAGTGAGCATACCCCATATCAGTCCTGTTGCATAATTATTTTTAATACTTTGAAGATACGCAGCCTTAAATGACTTTTTAATTATTAACAGTTGGGGGCAGATTCACCATTCTACTGGTTATAACACAGCAGCCCAAAAATACTGGCTAATTAAGTTTTTGGGTTTTGGTTTGTTTTTTTTTTTTTTGGCAGACCAGCTGAAGGGAGCTGATGAAAATACCTTTATTTTGTAGTGGATTTATTGATTCAGAAAAGTGCTATGGAGATTAATATCACCAAAAAGAAAGAAAGAAAAAGCAACAACACACAAAAAAACCCCAAAACAGAAGCAAAGAGCCAGTTCCCCCACCTGTATGATTGAAAGCTCAGTGTATGATTGAATTGTAGTTATCCAGCTAAGATTACTTATTTCCACGCTGTAATGGAGGAAGCAGTACCACAGGGAGCTGTATGAGCACAAAGTCTGAGTCCTGTCACCAGCCGTAGGATCTTTACAGAATGGTGGCAGCTGGAAAGAAGTGATTTGTCAGTGAAAACTTTTGATGTGAGCCCCTTACTCTGGGTTGCTCCACTTAATAGGAGTGCCATGCGCAAATTAGCTGGAGAGGAAAATTTATCTCTGTCAAAATGGGCTCCCACATGAGCCCTTGGACTCGTTTTACTTGACTGTCGTCTGTCTAATCACAAAAATTAGAAATAGTTATTCTGAGCTTTGCTACCACCTTAATTCTTCATAAAACATGTGCTTAAACTTTAAATGGGCTGCAGCAGGATAAGAAGAACCTGCTTCCTGCTGTTTCCAAAAATCATTCTGAGTCACGCTGAGGCTGATGGCAATGCTCTGAGGAATCAGATTTTTCTTATTCAGTATGGATGTGTTTGCTCATAAATCAGTGAATATATGTTTAAACATATATTTAGAGAACCCACTTTGTGTTGGTCATTAAGATTGGAGAGTATATGATGCATTTTTAAAGGACAGCAGGATTTCAATTCACTTTTTAAAGTGTGAAATGAAGCTCGCAGGCAGCGACAAAGTCATGACTGATACCTCCGTGATGTTAGTGTTCACTTGTTTTGGACATGTAATGACACATATCACCAAAATCTATTTGGGAAAAAAAATTACAGTCCCTTTCTCCTTTGTGTGAGATATTACTGCGTTAAGATGCCTTCAAGTTGCAGGAGAGCTCACTTAGGACACAGTAATTTTCCAAAGCAAATTAGAGTTATTGTAATCTTTTCTGGGAGAAGATGACTGCAGAAAATTTGTAAACCTGGGGCATGTTAGCTGTATTCAGTTCCATCTGTGAAAGGTGGAACTTCCTAATTCATAGGTGTTATATACCTTATTATTTATATTAAAAACCTCTGCAATTCTCAGAAGAAAGGCATTACATAAGAGCAAGAGAGAGAGAGACACCTGAAATTACAAAATCCTCAAATAATGTGTTGGAGACAATGATGCTTGATGGCAGAATTAGGTGCTATGGGAATGAATATCACTGAGAAGAAAAGCTATCTAGTTATGGTTTTCTGTTTTCAGACTGATTTTCGGTTCTCAAATCCACCCCTGATAAGTAATGAGTTCCCATAGTTTTACCTACTCATTTGAATATGGTGTATGACCACCACCTCTTCATTTTAGGACATATACTTTGATGTCAGCTATGGTGTCTAATTTTGAATAAAATGTGTTTCAAATTTACTGTTTTCATAACTCTACTTTTATTCATTGTGTGTGTGCTTTTTGTGGGTCATATCCCCTAAATATGATGAAAAATATTTTTTTACATGCTTTGCATGTAAAATGCAGCTAAACTGGATTATGTAAGTGAATTCCTCAAGCAATAATGATAGCTAATATCTGACTGAAGTATTGTTATGGCTGCTAAACACTTTAGAGGAAAATACACGATAAACTTTAATATAATGTGAGAGGGGAGTCACTACTTGGGAGTAGCCATGGGTCCTGACAACAACTTTTTGAGCTACAATTTTTGTGGTAGCTTTTTTGCACTGAGATATTAAGGACATTAAATATTAATATTTAATGTTTATGGAGTGAGTGGTATGTTCCTGTAACTGGATATAATCCAAGAAATTATGAAGTTGATGAATGTGTTGCTATCATCAGTGTTTATGTCCTTAATTTCTTCCATAAGACAAAATAAAGCAAAAGATAAAAGAAAATAAACCCTTGTGCTTCGACATACTGTTTTTGTTTGTTTGTTTCTTGATGGTTACAAATCAAACTTAATTTATGATGTAATCTTTACAAATGCTTTGTAGATTGTTGGTAAGACAGTTTCCTTCAGCACTGCCATAGTAATGTAGGTTACAACCCAAGTTAAGTGTTAAGTGGGGATGATCAGGACAGTCACATAAAAAGTGTGCTCCTGATTCGTACTAAAATGTTAATGTAGATTAGGTGAGTGGATGAGGTATCATCCAGGGCAAAATCCAGATGCTCCTTATTTACCTTCTCAAGGCACTAAAGCAGTAAGTATTCTGCTGATGAGCACAGAGTTTCCTTTTGTCTGTAGTAATTCTCCTGTGATGAAAATGAGCATTTGCTTGATTGACATGTATCTTTCATTGGGGTGGAAAACAAGAAGCTGGTTGAGTCTATTTTTGCATGAGAATCAGTGGAGAAGAGAAATAGTGTAACTTCTGTTAACTTATTTGGGTCATCGAGTCACAGTTATTGCTATTTGAATGTTAGAGCTCTGCTGGGGCTGATGAATGTAAAGATATACTTAAAGACATCTGTGGTAGGCCTCAGCTTGAGATTAAGACCACTAAATTCGTATGTCTGTTTACAGCAATTCAACTCACTGGCAACTAGATGTCTACTTTAGAGTGAATTAAGAATTGAATTGGTCTCCAAACTCCACTGATGATGCTGATGAGATCTCTATTGATTTATAATGACACTTTAAACATCCTGTCTGGTTGCTTGACTGTTGATGTCTAGTGTCATTTGACATGCTCTAGAGTTTACTGTCTGGCCTCCATCTGCTGCACTACAAGAACATGGGTTTTTTATAGCTGTTTGACCATATCTTTTTCGCGCCATCCAGATGTTCCAGATGCTATAGGATGTCTCAGAAGTCAGTGGGAAGCTGTCCTTGGCAATGTATTGAGCGTTGCTGTGCCTGAAGACACCCGTTTGTAGATAACCAGGGCTAGGTGTCTTCATCTTGACCTTATATCACATCCATAGTCTGTATTAATGAATAATGTTCATCTCAGTTCAATATGATGGCAAAATCACCTTTGAATTACATGACTGGGAAAAATACAAGAGAGAGCACTTTATTTTTGCTCTTGTCTTCTGACTTACTGGTTTTAACTCGTTCACAAAATAAAATACCCTTCTAAGCGTAATTCTGAAGTTTTTTTGGTTTTTTAAAATTTTTTTTATTAGTGAGTTACAAAAAAAGCTTTGAAGAGGAAGCTGTCACAAAAACCCCCTAGAGTGCAGTGAACTGTGCTGCTGTAGTAGAAAGCTGAACTGACGCTTTATGGCTGTGTTATGAATTAAGAGAAGAGGTGAAGATGTCTACGGAGATTACCATAATTAACATAAAAAATTGAGAGCTAGCTGTCCCCTGTGCCTAAAGAATACTTGTGGTATTAGAGTAAAAGAATAAGAAATAATGAGCTCTGTAACAAACGTCTTTGATTGTGTTCTAGTAAAATAATCCTGATTAAAAATACTTAACGAATAGCAGTTTGGCCTTTGATCTCAGTACTTAGGACTCTAACTGTAAAGTTATCTGGCCATTTTATACATTAAGTAATGAAAATATTCTAAGTCACCTTTTGTCATACACTTATCCCATAAACTGGGACATTTGACCACACATTGGAGTATCGTTTTATTATACTGAGCTATAGTCTTAAACTCGTCTAAATTAGAGCGATTGTTTACTTACCAATGGGAATTGTCTTTTATAGCGTGGTTTAAAAATTAACTGTTTTGTATCCTTTGAATATTTTTTTTCTATATTACCCTCAACTGGAGCTGTGAAATGCTTTTGCTAGTGTCTGCTCTGAAAAATATGGGTTTCAAATCAGTGTAAGAGGTGACTTTTGCGCAATTTTTTATTTACGTTCTTGCAAATGAAGAGAGAATGTGAGGAAATAGGAGCGAGAGTGAGAAGATAAACATATTATGAGGTCAGAATTTTATCTGTTTTTAAAGTCCTTATTTGCTTACATTCATTGAATTTGGATATATCTCTGTCTTGGGTAACAAATGCATTTTTCTTCCATGTTTTTTGCCCATCCAAACAAAAATTTCTCCTTTTGTGAACTTCCCATGCTGTGCCCTCCCTAACAATGGCAAAAAACTTGAAAACTATATTCTCATTTTCTAAGTTTTGCGATTCCGCATGGGCAGGATGGCTCCTGGCTGGGATAACCTAAGCCAGGCTATCGGAGATTTAGCTGCAAATCCCAGTACCGTGAACAGGAATACAGTCAGGATATGCCAGCAGTGCGGTCACAAGCTTTGGTACCTGTGTAATACTGTGAATAAACTGGATCGAGGGAACTTTTCACATTTTGTTTTTCTGAGTATTGGCAAATAGCTGTTGTCAGCACAACACCAGTTCCCTCACCGTGACCTGCCTGCTGAGCACTCAAGCTTGAAATGGGAACTCCTGGAACTCCTGGATCTCAGTTATTCGTTTCTAATCGCATTTCTTGTATGAACCATATAACGACCAAAATCTGGCGTTTAAATGGGTGATGTAAATTTTGCCAGAAGGAAAAAAACAGAGGGCTTTTAGATTAAAAAGTTTTGTATAGCTGTTGTCAGTGTTTGAATTCTCAGTGCTACTTCTACCTACAGTGACCAGTCTGTTAAATCTGATGACTGGCTACTGACCAGCCTGCTGCCAGGTTTGTCGTGTACTGCAGTGGCTGAGGGACACAAAATATCATCTAGACATTGGGATGACACTGTTGAAATAATGTGGATATGATAAAATTGTGGGGGGAGTAATTTTGGCAGCAAACGGGACTGAAAACCAGTAAACTTGTGAACTATTAATATTTTTATGTCAGGTATTTTTCAAATGGCAGGCATCATTAATATTCACCAGCTTTGCTGAGTGTTTACGCTTCTTTCTATAAAGCTACAATGTATGTTGTCAGCATTATTGATAAACTAATAAACAGTTCATACATATAGTCTAAATAGCGTAACATTTTATAAATTATTTTTTAGAACAGTTAGAATAATTCTTGATAGCACAATAAGAGCACATCACACTGATGTGTGGATTTCATGTTTGATGAAATCTCATCTATTTCTAATGAAACACAGAATATTTTCACAGTTCAGAAGTTTCTGAATCTCCCAAAGTGATGCCCAACATTTACCTGTACTAGAAAGAAATGGCTTCCATGGCACCTTCGTTACATCTGGTTTGCCTTTGTTCTACTCTTCATGAGGAAAAGTAGGGTTGCAATGTTCTTTCCCTTCTTATTCCTGCAAAAAAAGACAACGGAAATAAATCTTTTGAATGTTACACTTCAGAAAAAGGTTTTTTTCCACCTGATCACAATCTGAATCATACTCAAAATGGGCAACATGACACAAGCTAAAGGGGAGCTTAGCATGCTGTCTGGATAGTCTTTTGAGTTTTATCTGGACTTTTTTGAATTTTTATTTACCATTCTGCCATTCATATGTGGCATTCGGAATGGGCATTTGATTGAGAATTATTTACTTGGAGACGTGATTGTTCAAGAATGAGCATTTTGTTATTAAAGTGGCAGCAAGCAGAGACTGGCTGTTGATGGCAAGATGAACACCTTTTGTCAGCTATGTGGTAATGGGTAACATTTACTTAAAACCACTGCTGCTCTTTAAAATAGGTGTTTTCATAGGTGTGTCACTGCACAAAATGATTTCCTTACTTCTTGAGAAAAACTTAAGTTCTGAGTCATTCTGGGAGCAAAAACCAGAAGGAAGACTGGGAACCCTTAATGAGAAAACCTTGAGGAGTTTTCTGTTTTTCTCTGTCAACAAATGTTGATAGTCTAGTAAATATGAATTTTATGTGGGGTATCACAGTTAGGGAACAAAAACTATTGTTGCTTCTAATTTCTCTTTCTTCTTTTACCAGGCCTCCCTGTCCCTTGTCTGTATTTGTTCTGGAAGTCTTCAGCCCTTTTTCCTGCCTCTTTACTCTTTAACATTCAGGCTGTCAGCGAGAGAGTAAAGTTCTGTCTCCATTGGAAAGCAATTTGCCGGCACTGCTGGCTGTGAACAAAATTGACTGAGATTGTGAAATCCTGGGCAATTTAGCTCACAGCTGGGACTACGGGGAAGGGGCAGCATCGCTTTTTCACTGAAGATGATGTTCCAGTTATCTTGCACATATTTATTTCCTGTTACCTTTTACATGCATTTATTAGGTGCCCTGTAATCACTGGCATTTCTTAAAATAGCTTATCTAAAGATAACAAGCTTTTTTTCAAAAGCAGAGATTGTGTACTCAACCTTATTGCTATTTAGTTTACCAGGAGGGAGTGAATTCAGATGTTGGGTCGTTATCAGAAGAACTTCACTAAGAGAACTCCATAATTTTCAGGTGGTGAAACTGTAGAAGCAGGTACTTGTGTTTGCAGTGTAGACCCAGTCTGCCCACCCTTCCTATGGTTTTTCGCAGGCACAACTCCTAGGGCAGGTTAACCCAGCCAGCCTGCAGCTGACTCTTAAAGAAAAAAAAGCCTTAAAGCAAGAGAGTTTTCAGACCCCAAATGTGAAAGGTGAGACCATCAGATAGTTTATAACCACCAGCCGGTTTGGTGTTCGCTTGCTCAGTATGTACTTTATTTCTGAAGCATGTAAGCTGTAAATGAGGAAAATCTGAAATAAACAACTGCATAGTTGTTTCGACTCAAATGAAATGGGAAAAGTGTAAAAGATAGTTCATTTAAAACGGCAGCAAGCTGAAGCTATTAAGTTATGAATTCTACCTCTTTTATAAATGCTGAGAGACACAAATGCAAGTTTTCATGCTTAATGCTCTAGATATTTACAGGATAATTTTATAATAAAAAAGCTCCTCCATATAAAAATATGGAGAATCCTTTTTAAAGGATAAAAAAAGATTTATTAGAAAGGAAAATTGAATGTAGCTCTAGTTTCTTTGAAGTTTGTCTCAGGAACATAAGTATTTTATTTCCCAAGAGTAAATAGAGATTATCAAATTGCTGCTGTATTTTCCCATATATAATTTTCTCTCTGCAAGAAAAACAAAAACCAAAGAAATGCACTGTGTTTGTCTTCCCAGGGAGCATATTAAGAGGCTGAACTGAAAAATCTCTTGTTCCCTCTTTTAATGCTTGTACTTTGGGAAGTTTAATTTCAGGGAGTCAGATACATAATCCCTGCTATTGTTCAGTGGTTTAATGCCTGTCCTCTTGTGAACTATGATAAAAATTGAGTCAAATGTCATAGGTGTTGCCAAGGTATAAGAAATACAGGTTTCTCCTTTATTGGTTCAATAGACACCATGGTTTGTAAGTTTAAATGAAATGTCTTCTTTCTTTGCTGAAAAACCTAATAATAGAAAACATGCAAGAAGAGAAAAAAGGGGAAATATGCATTTCAGATTTAATACAGAGGCAAGAAAATGTAGAATATAAATGAAATCAATAATGGAGTAGAAGCCTCCCTTCCTCCCTTCCTCCCTTCTTCCCTTCGGATTTGCAGCTTCCCCAATAAAATAATTTCTTTAGTGCTCCTTCTTTCTGCAGTCTGTTTACCAGCTTGAAGGGTTTGCTGTGTGCAGATCATTCCTAAACACAGCATTAACTACTGCTTTCATTGCAGAAGGCCGAATTGCTCAGCTTTCTGTAATATTGAGTTGCTTCAATCTGGTGAGATGAAAGGCGGAAAAAGCTTCTCAAATATATTTGCAGTCTAGATAATAAGGCTATCCAGTATGAGTAATGTTTTACAAATTTACAAAGTCAAGCTTCAGCCGAGAATGTAAACTCATTTACATAAACTTTAGCACAGTAGATCACTTTAATACATTTGTTCAAATGCCTGCAATTCCAGTTTCCAAGCAGATGAAACGATATTGCTAGGAAAAGAAAGAAATCTGAAAAAAAAAGGCAGTTTAAAAAAAATAGACAACCCTTGGTAATTCTTTTTAGTCCTTGGGGTCCAATAAAACCTGCAGCATTGCTCGTTCATGAAATTTAAGTGAAATGATTTTTACCTTTTCGACATCCAAGACTTCTTCAAGAGATCCCACTATACTTTGCAGTTTTGTGTTGGGAAGACTTACACAGGTCCTTCTGGGGCTTCTCAGCAGCTCCATTACAGTCTCAGCTTCAGCCTTTGAGGTTGTCAACTCATCCACCGGGGTCATTAATTTTATGTTTATTATCTAGTAACCAGGTATGTTGGCAAAATGAAGTTTCCTGACAATTTTATTATGGTAGCAGCATGCAGCTGTTGTCCCTTTGATTTGACTTTGTTGTGGGAACATATTATTTTAGGTATTGTAGCTGGCTGTGGTGAATGCATTAATTCAGTTTTTCTCAGTATTTCCAAGATATTGTCCCTCAGCCTAGTGGGGACAGAATGTGTCTGTCCCTCCTTAAAATTAGTGTAAATGAACTGATGTGGGTTTAGAAATTCTGGATAAATATCTTAACTGGAATGAACACAGATACAGAGCCCTGACAGAGCTGTTGTATTTGAATGCTACCACAGGGATGGATGTGCTTCTTCCTCTGACTGTTGTAGTTCTGAGGGGATTCCAGCACTTTGTATGTGTGCATATGCTGCCATGTGGATCACAAGGCCACCTTGCAATAAACTGTGCCTTGTTATTATGTAATTGTCATGAATATGTGCTTGTTTCTGGAGCATTGGAAAGCATTTCCATTGGATCTGAAATGCTGTATTTTGAAAAGTGAATTTATCTTTTATTATTTTTGCAGTCCAGATTTCTAAGCAGCTGCTAACAAGTAAACTCTGAAAGAAGACAAACGATGTTTTTACCAACAATTCTTGAAACTTCTTGGGCACTAACCTGAAGTTCTTCTGTAATGGTTTAAGTCAATCTTGTTAAGATGCTTTAACTTAAAGGTGCCAGCAGTGGCATCATTCCCATTGCTAAGCATTAATGTTAGAAATTCTCATTCCTGATGCCAAGAGATTCATGGCTCATTCCGATCTGGCTTAGTTTAGTAGCCTGTTGTTCTTGTGTTTCCGAGTATTTGTTCTAATTCAAAACAAATGGGAATGTTGGCAACCTAATGGAGACATATGTAGGAGGTAACCATTGGCAACCATGGTTGCATGAGACCAGATTCTATAATTGGAGCATTTAAGTATTAATCCTCACAAGCCAACAGAGGAGTCCTTTCCAGGTTGTTCAGTACAAGCCTTGGAACCTGATTATTTTCTCAGGCTGTATTTTTGTAATTGGCACGTCGTTTGCTTCAGATAATGTTTATACAAATAGAAGTGCGAGAAGAGTAATTCCCCACAAAGGCAAATCCTGCATTCTGCTGCATGAGGTGTGCTCCTTAGGCATCAGTAGAAACCTTGCGGGCATGTTTAAAAATAAAGTCTGACTAAGTTGTGTAAGGCTAGATTTGGACACTCTGCCTCACAAGGCATTGGTCTGCTTATGAATGATTATTTTCTTATCTTCATAGTACAAATATGTAGTGAAATATGACAGAAGATATTGCATTTGAATACAGGGAGGATAACATTTTATCTTCCACAATTTAGCTTTGGCCATGTTCCTAAAGTCTTGTGTGACCAAGTTATTTTAGATCGTATCTAAAGCAGAGATAAAATAGATTATAAAAAATTTCTAAGATATAAATTCATTTGCTTTAAGCTTTTTAATGGAGTGAAGTGAATGAGAGAGATAAGTGTTTATATGGGGAGTTTTTCCCTGTATAGATTTAAATATACTGCAAACTTAATGAGAGCAATTTCGTTGAATTTATTGGAGCATGCACTCTTATCATAGAGACAAAATTAGATAAATTCGATCTGTTATTGTGTCAGAAGAACAAAGATGGTTTACAAGCCCTTTTGGACTTTCGTTTCCTAAAGGGGGACAAGACAGGAACATGTTCTAGTCCTGGCATGGAAGAGTTCAGCTGTATCAGGCTGGTTTATCTCATTTATTAGTGATTGACTTTGAGGTAATGGTACAATCCCTGTTGATGGGGATAGACTGCCTCTTTTGTGTTGCCTTTTTCACATGAACTTTGTGGTCAGGAGATATCCCACAAAAAGAAACCCCAAGATTTCTTGTTAGGAGAACTTTACATCCTCTTTGCATCATGAGAGGAATGGGAATAGCAAATTTGGTTTTGCAAACCCTTTTTAAAATACAAAAAGATGTAACGATCTTTTTTATTTCTGTGTCAGAGGTTCCCTGACGTAAGATAAGCTATCAACATAAAGGGCAGTGAAAAGCAGAGGTACCTGAAGTAAGTTGGAATGCATGAGGGCATTTTCTGCAGGCTTTGTTGCTCTTATTACACTGGAGTTGGAGCAAAATAAATAGGCTTGCAAGGAATTCTATGCAATGATAGCTTGACTACTTCTGGTGTCTGAGACAAACAGCATAGTTAAATGAAGACTGAGAAAGAGGATAAATTGCTATTTGTAAAAGACATTCAGGAATTAGTACAAAGGAGGAAGAAGAATTACTGAAATTGAACCTGCTTTAAGATCAAATGGATATTAATTGCTTCTGAATTAATTTAGAGTGTAAATTAGAACAAGGCTTCTGACATTAAAGGAATGGTGTCTGAATTCTGGCATGACCTTTCAAATAGGGCAAGGAGGACATGGAACCTAAATTATTTCAAGATGGATCTTGGTAAATTATTATAGCTAGTGATGCCAGAGATGGAAATTAAAGTTTATGATTATAGTATCATAGATCATAGGCTCAAAGAGACTTCAGAAAGCATCCAGTCCATTTCCTTGCTCTAACTTAGTTGCAATTACATTTAAATCACTCCAGGTTTATCCAACCTGATCTTAAATCGGATAGCATCTCAGGGATGAGACTCTACAGCCTGTTACTCTTCCATTCAATTACCTCACTATTCCTACCATTAAAAAGCTTTCCTAATCTCAACTTAAGTCTTCCTACTGCAATTTAACTTCATTTTTTCGTGTCCTCTCCACAGCAGACTTGGAGAATGAATTAGTATCCCTGCCCCTTTCATAGCTGTCTGTCATATGCTTAGAAACTCTTGTCCTTTTTCACAGATTCACAGAGTAGTTGAGGTTGGAACATCTGAGTATTTTCATTTTAATATTAACCCTTGGTTCTTTCAGTCTTCTCTCTGAAAACTTGTCTTCTGATTGTTCTGGTGCTCACTGCTGGACTCTCTGTGTGTTTCTCTTCCTTCTTCCCATTCCTTCTGATGATGATCTACCAGCACTGAATATAATAGAATAATTATTTTGTGACTCTCAGGCATAGTGCTACTGCTTATTTATCCAAGTATTATTGTAACTTTTGCAGTGTGGAATGTGGTTTAATTCCCAGTTGTCTAGGTGTTTTCATCAAATATGTTCCCTGCTTTTGCAGGGTATAGGATATTAGAACTGCCCTTGATCTCTACAGTTCTCCTTATGAGATGGGAGTTTTTTTGAGTTTCTTCTTTATTAGAAGTTCTTATGCTCCTTGCAAGGGAATGCTTGGCATTGCTGTGGAAGGGGAAAATGGGCCATAAACAGAAAGCTTTGTAGATTCATCTAGACTAAACTTCTCTTATATGATTGACCTTAATTCTACTCATGTGGATCCCGCTTATCCTGTATCTCTGGTGGATTCAAAGCTAGGACAATCCATAAAGCAGACATAGCCTACAAACCTCCCCAGAGTTAGAATCCACCAGAAGGTTATGGATGAGGAGGAGAGCTGTGCTGTGCTTATGCAGTAGCATGGTCGCTCCTTGTCTCGTAACCTGAAGAGTGCACCGTAACTCCTGCTGCAGATGAGGTTGGTGGTTGAAGATTTGTGCCATCAACCTGGTGCTGCAGAAATCCCCACCTAAGACAGCAGAACCTGAGGGCACTGTACCACTGGAACTGCTTTGTAGCTGCATGTCTAGGGAACCTTACATTTCAGTTGTTGGTTTGATATTATTCTTAGCTGTTTTCATTCTAGCCCATTGTCAGCTTGAGGTCAAATCTTAATGGCTTATTTACTCTGCATAGCAGCAAATGAGGTAGTTTGATGCCACATTCATGCATAAATTTGTGAACATGGAATAAACAAGATACTATTAAGCGTAACACTCAGAATTCAAGGGTTTGAGAAACTTTGCATATTGCTAAGCTGACAAAGTGTTGTTCTAAAGTGATAAAAGCAGGTGCTTCTTTTTAGTTGCCAAGTCTGCTCCCATGTGAGAGGCTAGATAAGTAGTCCAAATTACATCTAAGAAGAAAATTTGCCAGAGCTTAATTGCTTTTCATCACAGTGCCAAAGAAAAAGAAGAAAAAAACCACCTTGGAACTACGTTGTAGTCTATTTATTTCTCCTCATTTAAAGCTCTGAGGTAGAATTCTTAACTTCACAATAAACTGCACTCTGTCGGTGATAAAGCAGAACAAATTTATAGGCAATGACTTGTGCTTCTTCTAAATTTGGTATTTAGGTAAAAGCAATTTTTTGTTCAAAAATATAAGTAGTTTTTACCAGGTCTGCAGTTGTGTGCAGTTTCAGTAGGATATAGTTTAATTATTAATCAGCTCTTTTTTCTGATGACTTCTGCTAAGGTTATGGCCATTTATTCCATCTTCGTTGGTAAGAGTGATCTTATTAAGCCTAGCTATGAGATCTTGGTGTTCCGTGAGTTAGGCCATAGTATCATTAAACCTTGCTCTCCTGCTCTGGCCAGCAGTGCTTTATCTGCGTGCTAGGCAACTGAGTGCATCAGACTGTGTTCTGTCAATCCTACTTAAGTCAAGCCTCTCATCACAAAGCCTCCATCAGCTTGTCTTCTGCAAGGAGACTTTATCAGTAAGTCAGCAGGCGAAGGGATTAAGACCACAGCCATTTATCCATGTGCCCTGTGCAACGTGCAATGAAATGTCAGTGTCGTAACCCCTCAGTTCTACTTTATTATTTCATTGGTAAGGAGGCATTTTGCTGTGAGATCTCTCTGTCCTTTATTTAAAGGGAGTGTAGTGAAACCAGAATTCTTGTACAAGACCAAACCAGGATTCCTCTGTTTTGATATCTGCCTGTGTTAGTATTTTGGAGGAAGATGTGAGAATTTAAAAAAAAAAAAATTCTTCCATTTTTCTCATCTCTTGGTAGTTGCTTTATAGGTGAACCTGTACAGAAGTTGAGTTTCTTTATCTCTTTTATATAGATAGAGACAGCTGATTTGTCCCTCCCAAGTATTTTAGCTTTAAGCAATCATCCAATGACATCTTAAAAAAGCCAGATTCTTAGTCTGCCCTCATATGAAAGTATTTTCAGAAGAAATAGATGGCATCTGCTGTATTTTGAATATTTTAATTTTTTCTATATCTTTTTGGTTATAATAAATTATTAATAGAAAGTTCAAAGTTTGAGTACATAAAATGGCATCATTGATTTTTAGAATGTTACTATACATCTTCTGTTATTTTCAGTTCACTTTTTTGTACAGGCTAATATTACCGCTTTAATCTCTCTATAAAGCAACCCTGTCACCAAGCATCACTGCAAGCACGTACTGTTTCCCTTTCTTATTGATTGTAGTTAGCTTAAAACCCAGTGGTATGTGTGAGTGGCTGAGATTATTCCAAGATGTATTACTGAGATGTATTCATCAACTGTGAATCTCACCTGCTCCTTTGCTGCATATTTGTTTAGTTTTATTTGATATCACTAGCAGCTGTAACTAATAAAATCTTAAATAATTCTGTTTTGGACAGATTTTACTCTCTCCTTGAATAGGCTCATCTCTTGTGAGAGATCTTAACTTGAAAACAGAATTCCATGTTGAATATAGGTCAACAGTGTCATGCTGTAAAAGGACAGTCAGGGAACTATGAAGAGAGTTATAGCCTTTGAACCACAAGAAGGAACTCATCTTTAGTTCTCAGAAATGGTACTGGCCATAACATCTTAAGAAAGATGTTGACCAGCTGGAGAGTCCAAAGGCAAACAAGAATCATCAGATGCTTTTAATATATGACAAGCAAGTGTGTGTTTGCATGCATATGGGAAGAATACAAGGCTGTGGGGGTGTGTGTTAGTAATTTTCAGATAGGTAAAAGCATTTTGCAGAGTGGAAGAGAATAACCTGTTCTTTGTGTCCATTATGGAAACAAAAAGATGTCACTGTAACCTGGGACTGCACTATTTATATTGGATATTAGGAAAATATTTCTGAAGGTGAGGATGGTCATCAGTGTGCTTTCTATATATCAAGCAATGTTTGAAAGTGTTCAGATCTTCCACTGGAGAGCAGAATTTGGTCATTTGGAAATCTTTCTCTGTTTGTAAATGCATTTCAGGACATCAGATAGCAATCTAAGTAATGTCTCTAGATTGCTCTGATAAAGATACAGGAACCTCATCTGATTTCTACCAAGTGCCCTTAGTCTTTTCATTGTCTCAAATTCAGGAGAAAAGAACAAGGAAGGCCCAGAAGAGAGGTGTCTAATTTAGTACTAAAAGGCAGACATGCATGTACCTAAGAATAAGCTGCTATATGTTGTTAAAAGGATGCCAATGGCAAAAGAAGAACATACAGGATGATAGTTCTGGGTCATCAAAATCGAGTGGTATCACCATTTAAAGTGATGTGCCTTGTCACAAGGCAGAGGGTAGAGAAAAGACAAAAGAGCATCTTAGCTACAGCTGGTAGGATTTCCTCTATTCTCATTTTGAATATGCCCAAAGCAATACTTTTGGAAATCTCTTTTGTGTCAAATGAGAGAGAGGTAGGAGTTTTTTGCTGCCATCCGGCTATCTCCCTTTATTTCTCATCAGACATTTGGTCTTTGAACTAGTTTAAATTTGGTTAAAAGTAGAAAGTTTCACTGCAGGCTTTTGGTTCAGACAGATCATAATTTTCCATTGAAAATCCACCTTATAAAAAAAATTCGGAACCAGTTCTGACTCCAGTGCCATCAGGGGACGAAATAGGAATGCACTGTAATTGGAAGCAGTCTCTGGTAGTTACAATGCTGCAAAAAACATCTCTGAGTTGTGCCTCAGGCCTACATACCCCTTGAGCTGCTTGCTCATAGTGGTGTCAGGGTAATAGCACTACATCAATGCAAAAAGTGCTCCGTGTGCATATGAGCATCACAAAATGCTGGGAGTAAATTCACTGAATTATATATGTTGCTCTTCTGGGAATGCAGAATAAGTTTTGCTGCAAGTTACATGTAGCTGTAGTTGCATGCTACACCTTTAGGAAATAAAAGCCTTAAGGGAGGACACAGCTGATTTAATCATTATTTTGTTTGTTTTTTCAGCTAAATTGCTCTGTCTTGTTAAATATATACATATTAGTGCTCAGCTTGCAGATGCTTCGTGGGATCTAAGGAAGGCTGGTGCAGACAACTGGAGTGAATTGCAAGCTTTAACATCAGGCTACATCTTGGCCTGGTGCTGAAGGATGTATCAATCCATCACTTTTCATTTAAAATAATATGCTGGACCATGGTCAAAAATATTACCGATATAAACAAACGGTGTGGTGGATGGATGACTCTGTTGCTAATAACCAGTGAAAAATACCTTAGGATTTTTCCTTAGTTTGGCAAAGTCCTCTTTCTTGATTAAAGCTGGCAACTGTAGGGATAAAAGGATATCTGAAATATTGTACCTGATAGATGTTCTGATGAAATGTGTTCCCCAAAGGCTTGAATCCTACCCTTATCTATAAGAACTGTGACTCCTTAGAAGGGAAGACAGATTTTAGGTGAGGATGTAGATGCCAGCTGCTAGTACACTGATGATTGAAGAGATCTGGAAACAGTACCTGGGTCATCCCAGCTTGCAGCTCAATATTTTAAGGAAATTTGAATTTGGCTCCCGTTTGCCTTAAACTGTTATCAATAAAAGTAACACAGGAACTACTTAAGAAGCAGAGAAGAGGTCTGTGTCATGGAGGAGGAGTTGACCACCCGATGCAGTAACCTGGTATCTTCCCCTAGGGCAGGTTGCCCTCCCTGTCAATCAGATCCCTACACCTACAATTGCTGGATTGTTGTTTTGCTACCTGTGGCAGTCTAAGATTGAAAGGTACAGTGCCTCAGATTTTGGGAATATTTCCTCTAGCCTGAAAATTACAGTCTACACCATTAAAAAAAGAAGTGTCAGAATGCTAGTCTTTCATTGCCTCAGACTCATTTTCTCCTTAAGGATAGGAAGACTGTTTGCATGTGAATCGGTTAAGCAGAATGCATTTGTTGTTTCAGATGCATTCATAGTGAATTGGTATAATTTAATCTAGGCTGTGCAGGGTCCCGGGAGGGAAGCAACCAAGGGCAATATATGTCTGCATCATTAAAAATAATTTCAGTGCGATGATAGATGGAAAATAACTGTACAAGTGATTTCAGGGTGTTCCATATTTATTCCCCAGTAATGATAAATTGTTGCTAGTTTTCTCAGCTGACAAGTCAAAAAGCAGGTTTTTAACATGTCAGCCTTCAGTCTGGACTCTGTAAATCCAGTAAGCTGAGCAGACACCTGCCTAATATTTAGTCCTTGTTACCACAAATTCAAGCTTCTCACATTCATTCATTCATTTAATTCCCAAAAGTCCTCTTAAGGTAGGTAAATATTACCTCCATATTACTGATGGAGAACTGAAGCAGGCTGAAAGTAGCTTTACAGAAAGTAGCTTTAAAGAAAGGTCTTTTAGACAATCTACAAGTCTTAATCTCAGAAGTTAGTTGAATATTTTTCATGTTACTCTAAGTGATTTCTTTACTGACAAACTGTCTCTAACTGAATTTACTTTTTCCTCTGTGACCCAGCGTGGTTTACTATCCTTAGTAACACAGGGAGTTAACATGTACAGTGACAAAGTCCTATATTTATATTAAAACATAATTCTAAGTGGAATTTTGTTTAAAAACAACCCTGTTGTGATATTTGGAGTATATGACAGGGCTTAATGGCTGAAAAGATTATAGGTTTATTGATCACACATAATCCCTAAATGTTTTTTGAACTGCACATAGGAGTCGCTTAATCTGCTGCTGGAAAACAAGTACATGTGAGCTGGAAGGCAGCAGCTGTCAGAGAGCTCAGGGCATGATTACGTGACAGTTGAGAGGGGAAAGTAAAAGAGGTCTCTTTCCCTTGCCAAAAACTCTTGAGGCTAAAATCTACCTACCTACTGAAGTACAGTAGCAACTTAAAGAAGAAAGGCCACATTGGAAAAGGAAAACTGAAAGTCATATTATTAAGGAAAGAGATGTGAAAATGAACTGCCACATTCTTGTTGTGTTTAATATGTATGTTTCCCTGCTTCTCAGTGTAATTAAGCCCTCAGTAGAGCTATCCAAAATCAATATATAAAATACAGCTGCTAAACTCTCCGTCAGTTTCTGTGCTTGCATGTGCACTGACCTTTTTTATTCTTTCCTTCTGATATAAGACAAAGTCAAGGTATGAAGCAGACAAAGCCAAATGGAAATATAGGTACTATGCAGTAGGATAATCCCAGAACTTTTACGTAAATTGGCTGATAGGACAACTCTGCAGTACTGTTTTCTGCATGGACTGTTTTCCTGGTAAAACGGTGGTTCAGCTTTGTCCAGCAAGACAAGACTTTACAGTTATTTGGAGGTGGGTAAATAAGGGGCTTGAAGACCAAGGTCAAGGCTGCATCTGGATCATCTCAAAGGCTAAACTCTAGGACCTGGTCAGAAAAAATAATTCACAAGAACTGGCTGTCCTAAATACTTTGTTTTGGTCGTTCTCTGAATGCCACCACTGGTTTGGTTAATTACAGGGAAAGACACTGATAAAAACTTGGTAAACCCATCAGATTGTTCAGTAAATGTAATTATTATTGTGCAGTACAGGAGGTCTTGTCATGAACAAGATTCTTTAGGCTATAAGAAGAAAATAAACAAATGGTGTATGTCCCAGTGGTCTTGCAGATAGCACAGCAATGATGTTCATCCACTGAATAATCACTGGGGAAAAATTATAAAGCATTGATTAATGTGTAAGCAAGAGTACTACCCAGAATTTTATTTATCTCAGGAACACTTCAGTCACTCCTGATTCAATCAAATGCTAGAAAACACCCTTTTGCTCTCCTGTCAAGGTAACTTACTGTATTAGATGTTTCTCAAAATATCAAGAGAGTTACATATGTATAAGTCTCCAGGAAAGCCTTTGAAGGAAGGCTACTAATGTTCTTGTTCTTGAAAGAATATCCTCATATTGTCACACGATATTAGTGATGTTGCCATTTGTCTTTCCTGGCTATGGAGTTTTGTGGGCATTGCTCATCTCCAGTCATTCATCAGCGTCTCTTTGGGCACTTCAACTTACATTCAGCGAATTTCTGTGGCAGAAGCCTGACAGCGATCACTCTTTCAGGTTAGGCTGGGATTTGCTGTGGGGCTGGTGTGGGGGAAGTGAGGCAGTGAAGCAGTTGTTACAGTGGACCTTCGCTAACCCCTCTGGTTGGTGGGACTGCTTGAGCTGGTTATGCTGGATTTTGGGCAATTTTGAGAAGCTCCATTCCTGTACCAGTGTGTGGGATTGTGCCTTGAACATAACAGTAATACACAATTGTAGTGCTTTATTGTATCTCTTTCAGGTTGCTGTGGAGTCCACTGTTGATTGAGTAGTGATATTTCTCAACATGTGAATTGAATTTAATTTGTAGCTTAAGAAATCCAGAGCCTGTGTATTAGAACTTCTTTCTTTCCATGTGTTCTCTTCTTTATATAGGTAGTGTTCAGGAGTGTGAGAAAAGTGACAAAGGAAACAACTTCAAGGTGTAAATCTTAATTTCTGAAATTTTGGGTTAAAGCTTGCTCAGTGCTCAGGAACAAATGCATTTTCTATTAGCAGTGGGAAATACTCTCACTGCAATCTAAACCAGAACATGGATGTGAAAGAAAAAACAAGTAAAATATCTTCAAACAATCTCACTGTTTAAACATGGTTGAAATGATTATTTGCTATGTAATAGCAATGTAATATATTTGTCTAAATTTGACTCAGTTATCATAGACTGAGATCAAGCCTGTTGTCTCGCTAAAATGGGCTATTAAGGTCAAAGACTGTTTGTGTGGCTGGTATGTAACTCACTGTAGATGCAGCTAAAATACAGGAAACAACATGTGCTACCTGGAGTTGAATTTTTCTTTTTGACAATCTTTCAGTAGTAACGTAGCAAGATTTAATAATTGTCAATTGTAGGTCTTAATTAAATGCTAGTAAGCACTTATTACTGTGATAGTGGAATGGAAATAGCTACCTGATGATTTAAGGGCTGTTTATAGGAGCAACTGCTCCTGAATAAACATAAAACTTTTCTTATTTGTCTCTGAGATTAAAATTGGAAAAGACCATAAGAAATGCATGGCAGATGTTTTATTTTTGAGGATCTTGCTTTTATTATAGATTGGCTTTGGGGTTTTTTTCGAGTTAATAATGTTTGCAGTGTTTGTAGTTAATAATGTTTACAGTTGTATGTTCAACTGTAGGGATATTTTGTGTAGTTTGTGATTGCATGGTAAAAATAAAAGTTGATGCAAACAAAAAAAATAAAGTAGATCACTGACAATTTGTGTGTATAAATAATCCATTGTATGTACCATCAGTTTAATTGCATATGCAGATTAAAAATCCTCATTTGAAAACAAGCATCTTAATATTCAGTTTATATTTATGTCAAAATCTGTTAAGACATACAATAGTTTTTTGATAATTAACAGTGGGAAAACCATAGAAGTCTTGAAGTTTGATTTAGATAAGTACCAGGAATATAGATGTTTATCCATGCTACGTGTATCTCTCAAGTGTTCTTGCAAAATTACTGATTCTTCAGGCCTTGAGAGAAGCTAGACATGTATTGTAATTCTGTACTTGGTTCCCACTAGACTCCACAAGAGCAGAGAAAAATGAGAAGAAAATTACTCATTCTTTTTTGAGTTTCCTCACAGAGGAGTTTAAGTTGAGGGGTTTGTTCTATCTGGTTTCCTCATTATAGTGGTAGCTGCAAAGATGGAAGAGTTCTATGTGTGTGACTAATTAATAGAGTAATTCAGATCTAGATGTGAATCTTTTAGGTCCTTTTTTTTGTGCAAATTGCATGAATCTTCAGAGTTTTCTTATTCTAATCTGTGATGTTAGTAAGCTTCTACTGCAGGCCTAATGATGGATGCCTTGGAGACCTGTGATAGTAATTACACTCTGAATTTTTTCTCAGGCCGTCTGGCTCTTTGTGGTAGGTTAGGAACTTGATCCCCATCATCAAGCATTACCAACTCAACTGTAATGAAATAAGAAGCTGCTTACTGCGTGACACGAAAAAGCTGCTCTTAGCAGTGTTTGTGTGATGATGCTAAGCAGGTTTGGAGCTGGAACTTGGCCGTTTCCTTGTTAAGGTATTTTAATCAATCCCACTACGATGTTTTCTCAATGCTAGAATTCTGCCAAACATCTGGCTGGGAAGTTGTCCTCGGCAGCTGGAGCATGTCACCGTCAAACTGAAGCACGAGCTGGGTGTTACTGCTGTGATGAACTTCCAGACCGAATGGGACATTGTTCAGAATTCCTGGGGCTGCAACCGCTATCCAGAACCCATGAGCCCTGAAATTCTCATTAAACTGTATAAAGAGGAAGGTCTTGCCTATGTCTGGATGCCAACCCCGGACATGAGCACTGAAGGTAATGCCTATATCAATCTTGCAGTAAATTAATAGTAACAAACACTCTGAGTTACTAATCTGCCACTTTCATGGCTTTTTTTTTTCCCCTGTGTAAATTTAGCTTAAAAATATAGCTAACACACAAGGTATAATTTCTCTGTCTGTCATCTCTAACAAATTACTTGCATTTTCTTGTAGGCGGAGAAGCCATAAAAAGTACTTTGTGTCTGGCAGTATATGTGTATTTGAGTTTAAAGTCATCCACATTGATAACTGCTTGACTGGTTTTTTTCTTTCAGCTTGAATTCAGCCCGTATAATGAAAATATGTTGTGTAGGTGGAAGCCTGCAAGCTTGCACAGCAGGACAGCTTGCCTCCTTGCTGGTTGAAAATGGAGAGACAGTGCTGTGTGTCTGTCTCTGCTATCCCCTTTCCCCAACAAATAATTTTTCTGTGACTATAGTATCCCAGGCTGATGAATCTCCATAGATTATTTTATATATTTATTTTTAATTAATTTGGAATGCCCATAGCACCTGATGTTGAACATAAATTATTATTATTTTTAATTCCTCCATTGGAATGCTCAGTTCAAAATCTTGTTCCCAACCAGTAGGTTAGAAAGTGTGCGTTTTTTCAAGTGAATGTGAGAGTCATAGAATGATTTGGGTTGGAAGGGACCTTAAAGTTCATCTAGTTCCAACACCTCTGCCATAAGCAGTGCCACCTTCCACTAGACCAGGTTGCTCAAAGCCCCATCCAGCCTGGCCTTGAACACTGCCAAGGATGGGGCATCCACAGCTTTTCTGGGCAGCCTGTTCCAGTGCCTCAGCACCCTCATGGTGAAGAATTTCTTCCTTATATCTAATCTAAATCTACCCTCTTTCAGTTTAAAGCCATTACCCCTTGTTCTATCACTACTTGCCCTTGTAGAAAGTCCCTCTCCAGCTTTCTTGCAGGTCCCCTTTAGGTACTGGAAGGCTGCTGTAAGGTCTTCTTGGAGCCTTCTGTTCTCCAGGCTGAACAACCCCAGCTTTCTCAGCCTGTCTTCATAGGAGAGCTGCTCCATCCCTCTGATCACCTTTGTGGCCTCCTCTGGACCCTCTCCAACAGGTCCACATCCTTCTTACGTTGGGGTCCCCAGAGCTGGATGCAGTACCCCAGGTGGCGTCTCAGAAGAGTGGAGTAGAGGGGAAGAATCATCTCCTTCCACCTGCTGATCATGCATCTTTTGATGCAGCCCAGGATAGGCTTTGCTACCTGCCTACCAGCAGAAGAAAGTGCATTCCATAGAATGAAATACTGCTGCCACAAATAGAGACCTGTCATATCAGTAACAGGACATCAGGGAAGACACCTTAAAACAGGGATTTGAAAGGGCTTAATGTCAGTCCTCATCTGTGCCATGAGGAAAAGTTAGGCTCTGATGCAGCTTAGTTCCCAAGGTAACAGAGATAACAGGGAGAAAGGCATCAGGAGATGTGGTATATTCATTCCTTTGGGAGTGACAAAGGCCATTCCATGTTGTTGAACCATATGCGTAGTACACAATTTAATCGTAACACTATTAAGTTGTACAGGAAAATACTCTTCTGCTCTCCCTCTCTCACTTATTATTGACGTAATGGTCTTCATTACAATGTTTTTGAAGGCAGCAGTATATAGGTAGCTTCACAAATGTCCAGTACTAAAAACATTTCATATTTGGCTTGCTAACTTAAATGCTATGTAAGATGTGCTGTTTGATGTGATTTGCTGCCTTGTGTCAGTCCCCGTGGAAATGAATATACCACACACATCCACTGTTAATCAGAACATATATTTGGAGAAGACTTGGGGAATTTTACAGATTTTGTGTGATCTGAATCTATGTTGTGAGAAAAAACAAAGTTATGGTAGAGGGTCATAAAAAAAAAAGAAAGAAGGAAAGGAAAGAAAAGAGAAGAGAAAAATCTCCAAATATGTCAGGTTTGCCATTATGATTTACAGTTCATCAAGCTGTACAGACAATCTCATCCGTGAACCTAGCTTTCTCAAATGCAAATGAACGTGCCTTGTTTTTAACCTTAGGAAGAATACAGATGTTGCCACAAGCTGTCTTCCTCTTGCACGGGCTGCTGGAGAATGGACACACTGTCTACGTTCATTGCAACGCTGGTGTTGGCAGGTCTACAGCTGCTGTCAGTGGCTGGCTGAAGTACGTGATGGGATGGAGCCTGCGGAAAGTGCAGTACTTTTTGGCTTCCCGGAGACCAGCTGTCTACATAGATGAGGAAGCTCTGAATTGTGCTGAACATGATTTCTACCAGAAATTTGGGCATCTTCGTTCCTCATGCAAAATACTAGAGTAGAAAAGCAGAAGAGGACAGGGAAATTGAAGAGGAATCCTTACATTTGCACCTCAAGAACTTAGAAATCATGAGTCAGATGCCTGCCTCCATTGTTCAGATTATAAGCTTGTCATAGAAGTCGTGAGAATTTTGCTTAAAAAGTGCCTTTGAGGGTTTTTATTATCTTTCTTTAAGCTGATATAGTTCATGTTTTCAAGCCTTTTGCTGCAAGTATGAGACCTAGAAACTCTGCAAAGGGAAACTAAGATTTTCTTTTAACTGCTTGCCTACAGGAACTGAGGTTTTAGGGCAGACACTAAATAAGATGTGAGGTGAAATAGTTAGAGTTGGCAATACTTCTGTGACAAGAAAGAGAAGGCATTCTCAGAAAAACAGATACAAAGGTTGACTGAATTAAGGTTCAGGTTAGGATGAAGCTGATCATAGTCAGCTGCTCAGTTTTTTCAGATGGAGTGTACATTATTTAAGTATTTTCTGTTAATTCTGTAGACAACGGCTATTAATGAGAAAAACCAGAAGGCAACTGATTTTTCAACTCAGTTTCTTAAACGAAAAGCTAATGCCTAGTGCACTGAACTAAAATTCTCTCTCTTTGCCTATCTCGTTAATGTTAAATATTATGAGCTACGGCTATACCTTTTTATGACATTGGGGTTATGCTTGGATGTGGCATGAAGAGAGGAAACAGCTCTACTTATGTTGTGGGGAAAGAATACTAGTTATTACATTATCCCAGGCTGTGAGATCTCCAAGTTGAAGATACATTTTGCTCTTCTTGTCTGTGCAGTGCTGTACAGAGGGCTCCCTGGCTGCCAAGGCAACCTCAGCTGTAACCACTGGGCTAAAACAGGGCCTGTAGAAAGTGTGTGATAAGCCTCTGCACATGATTGACACCACAGCCTCTGTGTTGCTGACCTAGATTAATTCTTTCACTATAGCGAAGGTCCCTCCTTGTGCAAGCAGTGTGTGGATGTGCACAGATGCTAGACTTAGCCAACCGAAGCTAATACTGGGCTATCTCTGGGGTGAATGAAGTGAATAATTTTCTCTATAGGAGCAAAGAGCAACTCTGAGAAGGGTTTCTCAGGAGCTTAGCCTCAGTAGGCTAATGTTGGCTCTGTGGATGATCCCTAATGTTTTCCAGTGCTGCTTAGTTCCTTAGCTAAACTAAGTGGTGGCACTAACAGCTTCCAGCCCTGCTCAGGTGAAACCAACTCACTGTAGTCCAAGAGAGAAGGGAGAGAAACCACTTCCTAAGGAACAGAGGATTAAGGATGTGTAAACATTAAGAAACCTAATTTCTATAAGTTTATTCTCAAGTGAAATCTCATTTTTTCCAGCTGACTTGTTCCTCTAAAGACCCAGTCAGTGCCGGAGTAGTTTAGGTGATATATATTGATTATCTGAATACTTAATGGAGAAACTATTAGATATGAACTGTTCATGGAGAATTTCCAGAATAATATAATACATTTTATTTATCCTATACTTCAATCTTGTTTGAAAGGAAAAATGTTTATTTAAGTTATTCTATATGTGTGGTTTTGATCATGACTTTGTTTCTGATTCTTTGAAATAGCACTACCTGTTTAGAAAATGGACAAGAAAAGTTCTCTATCAAATAAAAACATGATGACAATTCCAGCAGCCCATTTTGTTTTATGTCTTTGTCGCTCAATTTCATGAGTAGCAAAAGGGTCATGACTGGTATATAGAATATAAAGGTGGGACCAGCCCAATTCTTGTCTGCTATGCTGTGTCAGTTTTGATGGGCTATTGAAGAGGAAATCTCAAAAAGCAGCCCAGCAAAGGTATGTGGATGATATGGCATGTCCGGTACTTCCAAAGACAAAAAAGGGGTTTCTTCTCCTGACTCGATGCAGAGAGCAGAGGGAGTGTGTCAGTGCTGCTGTCTGGCTGTTGCAAATGTACAGAACTACAGCTGACCTTGTTTTGATGGAGTTTAGAGTGAAAATGGTGAGTTTTTATTACTGTGTGCCTCTCAAAATTAAGTGCTGAGAGGAAGAGGATAGCTTAAGAAGTAGAGAGTAGAACTTGCTTAAGTTTTACATTTCTGTTAAGATATATTTGAAACCTCAGGCTTAAAATGTGTTTCCAAGCACCCCCAACAGACAGTCCTTTCCATCAGATGCAACTTGTAATAATTGTTAGGACAAGTATTTGTGGGTTTTGTTTGTGTTTTACAGCTAACTATATTTCTCTTTTAGGGCTCTTGGGACTGAGCATTGCTTAACATGGCACAAACAAATAAGTGTATGACTAAGTAAGTATGGTAATGCTGCACCGGCTATTTCTTAATTCTGGTTTTATCAGCAATGGGAGCAGATTGGTGCTTCATTTGTAGGGCAGAAATGATACAGAAGCCACAGATTCAAGGAAGCCCTAAGAAGGGGTCATTAATTCATTGTTTATTGTAATTTCAGCAGGCAGTTATTGATTCATTGTTTATTACCATTTCAGTTTGCTTGTCTACTGAACTGCTAGGGGACTGTATCATATACAGATTGCATTAGCCGATGAACTGCATGAAAACAACTTGCCAACATCATGTTAACAAAGAATGCAAAGAAATCCCATGGCTTGCAGTCCCTTCGTACCTGTTTGTATCATGCTTTTTTTCTTCATTGCAACTTTCCTGCCTGCCCCATTGAAGGCCACCTTCTCAAAGAATGTTCATTCACAGCCTTGTCTGATGAATGCAACGAGGAATTAAAATACTAAAGAGATCATTGTAGGAGGCTACAGCAACAGAAAAAGCAATCATATAAAAATATTCAATATCTCCAACTGTATAATTACATGGTAAGTCTGCATCTAGAGATTATCTATTAGAATTCCAATTTGTAATATGTTCTTATGCTGATTAGATCATTAGCTTTTTCCACAGACGAGCCTCTTGATGCAATTTGGATGAAAGGATGAAGACAGTCTGTTGTTTATAAACTTATATATTTCCTTGCTGCTTTAGTTATAAAAGTGCTACAAAATTTAGAGAAGAACAACAACTATAGAAATAATTAGAAACAGATAAACAGTAACGGTTATTTTAAAGTGGGCCCAAGAAGCAAACTAATACACGAACAACAATAAGAACCAGGTAGAAATATTTTGATAACTCAGTGATTTTGTAACAAACACAGCCACTTGAGGAATGGTTCAGGCTTTGAATGGTATAGTTTCATGAGTATTTTTCCTTCAGACATCAGGAAAGTACTAACGAGAATCTTCTGCATGACATTTTTAGCTGGGCAAAGCAGCCTGGTGGAAGGAGACTGGGCTGGCTGGCACGACTGTTGAATACCTTTCTTTCTCCCGTACTCCTCACTTTGTTATTTCACACTTTGAACTTTGGGCCCTTTGGCACTTGTCTGCTTAGTTGCTTAGGTTGTAAGTTTATGGTCCTTACTCTCTGTTTATACAGCACCGTGAAGCTCTGGATGTGGCCGGGACTGCAGGTTTTATACCAGGCTGTACTCCAGAATAGTTGGAGAGTGTCACACCTGGCAGCAGAGTTGTGTGTGCTGCACAAAAACGTGCAAAACAGTGTCTCTGCTCTGGGTGGAATTAATATTTGAGACTGCCAGCCAAGCCCTCTTCGGCAAAGATAAAGGAAAAAAAAAGTTGTGCAGGAGCAGGTAGTAAAATCCCTATTCAAAACAAGAATGCAAAAAGTCAGACTTACTCCATGACCTAATATGATGGCCTTTTTCAGTTCTAATTTATAAAACCCACTGACTTTACTGGTCTGTAATTGAGAAAAAAAAATTGATTTGAAGTAGTCAAAGACATTTGCTGTAACTGTATTACCCTGTTACTTCTTTTATTCTTCATCGTGAAATTGCAGTAAGAGGTTTCAAAGCAATGAAAAAGTTTTTTTAAAAAAGATTATTTAAAAAAATACACTGGGACTGTGCATCAGGAAACTATGAAGAAATATTTGGAAGCATAATAACTACCACAAAAGCATATACTTGGAAAGCAAGCACTGCCTTCTTGAAGGATAATGAACATCAGACTGCCCTTAGCTGAAATGGAATTGGATTAACGTAGCAGAGGACAGGATATAGATTACTGTCTCCAACTCTGTTTACATTCGTAGTGGTAAATCAGCACCTCTGCAGTTATTTCTTTAAAAATATTCTGCTGCAAAAAGGAGAGTTTCATTTTTCACATGTGTATAGCTTAAAGGGAAAGGGGCTGCTCTGAGGGAGCAGACTTTGGAATGGTGGAAATATAAAGGAATTAATGCTTTTTCTGTTGCTTGGCAATACAACATCACCAACAGCAAAACCAAACTGTATGACTTCATAACGGATCTTCTTCCTAAATTAACAGAAGAAAGCAATTTTTCAAGGGCAATGACATTACCAGTTATTAGCATAATTGCATGTTTTCGATATACGCAACCAACATACATGTTGTTGGCCCTTCAGTTATGCTACCAGTGAACCTATAGGTTATTCATTCTTAATTAGACATAATTTCTTCTTACTCTGCCCTTTCACCTCAAGATCCTTCCTTCCAGTCTTGACTGGTTTAGAAATGGTTTTGTGAGTAAAAATCACCCTGTTTGTGAAGACGAGTAATAAGTATTTTATTTAACCTTTTTTACATATTAAGGCTTGTGTGGCGATAAGGAAGTAAGAACTGTTATAGCTGTAAATCAAGAATGGTGACACTGTGAACCTTAGCCATATATAATTAAACATTTTTGTGCTTAAATATGTTGTCTTATTTGGGAGACTGAATTTATAAAGATTGCAGGATAATGTCTGTGATTTGATAATTACTTCAATGCTTATGTTCTTATATTTACATCAAGAAAAACAGAAGGCCTGTTTATTCATGAGCTGGTAAAATTCTTGATTTAGATGATGTGAGGAAAAAGCATAAAACAGCTGCCAAGAAAAAATTTCTAATGCCTGGCAGGTTTCTGTGGTCTTTGCTTAATGTCATTATAACAAAATTTGTTTTGTGGTAATGCAGTTTCAGCAGGGAAATAATTAACAGTCAGGCCATCATCCAAGTGCAGCAGCCATGGTTAAGTTGGGCAGCCAGCCCGAAGCCACTGCAACAAATCAAATACTGAAAATGAATCCAATCTTCAAAAATTCAATAAAATACATAAACAGAGGTTAAGAAATAAATATAAAGATTGTAAGAAAGGTAAAAATGTAGAAAGTACATAAAATACAATCCTATCTAATGTCCAAAGGAAAAATATTTTGTAGTGGGATAGCAAACACCACAACTCACTTGAAAATGTAATCAATGTGTTGGATAAAGTACAGCTGGTAGGTAAAGTTCACCAACCAGTTAAAGGGATACCACCAAACTATTTAGGAATATAAAGAAAGAAATATGGAAAGGTAAGCTCTCAAGATCACAGACCAGTTGGCTACCCTTTCTTGAGCAACTAACTCATGGAGTGTATTCAGGTTGGGGAAGCTTTATGAGCACAAAAGTGGTTGCTGATGCACTATAGTTTGGCAGTCAAATAAGTCCCTTGCCTAGTGATGTATTGTTCTGAAATAAGACCAATAAGGCTATGCTTTAAAAGAATTAATGGGGAGGGCATCTCTTAAAATATGCTTAAATGATAGCTCCAGCTGGAAGTCTAAACAAACAGATGTCTTGATGGAGTCTTTCTCTTCTCATGTGTCTTGCTGAAACAGTAAAGCCTCTTAGAGGTTTTTTGCCCCTCAACACCTGCGCTTATAGCCACAGCACCAGACAGGGCAATTGTAACTGTGAGTAGCAGTGGCCCTGACACCAGTTAGACTCTGCAGGCGAAATAGTTCATTTAATTTCTACACTTGAGTTATTCTGTTTCTTAACATGACATAAAAGATGCTTAACTTTGGCCCCTTACCAGTAATTGGATGGGACAGCTCCTGTTCTCAGTGCCTCCATCCACACCGGCTGTGTCAGCGCTTGATCAGACATTATTTTAAGTGCTTTGCAACTGCATGTTATAGTGGTCTACATTATCAGCTTAAATTTAACTGTGAGTTACTTGTCCATGACCCCAACATAACTTCCTGGCACATAGGTGAGTACTGCAGTTGATGGCGCTCACAGGCAACACGTGGTCTAGCAATAAGAACCAGGACTCTGATCTGACCTTCCTTCCAACTGGGAATTTCACCTGGAAATAAGGATGCATGAACAGATGTCATAATTTTCAGTCAGATTCTTGTAGATTTCTTGGTGTCTTTTATGGTTATATGGCACTTTCTGTCCAAGTGCCCTCTTCAGAAAATAACAAGAGCAATCATGATAGCGTGTACTTTTAAAATTTAACTTAATTTAGATACCCAGCTATGTGCAACTAAAATAGAATATGCTGGTCTTAATTTTTGACATCTTCCACTCTTCCTAAATGGCAAAATAACTGCATTATTCTACAGCAATTTTCATGCAAAGGAGTACAAAACATTTTGTAAAGCAATAACTAGATATACTAGACCACCAACAAAAGATTTAGGAGCAGGAACAGGAAAATACATGAACTGCAGAAGGGAGTGGTCTGCCGCGATGAGGCCGAGCAAGTGGTGGCCTTCCTTCCAGTGGTCTCATGTCACGTGGAAGGAAGCAGAGGAGAAAGCAGGGGCTTTCAATGCAGGCTGAGGACAGGGAAGGGAGGTGGCCCAGGCAGAGCTGTGTGAACCAAGAGCGGCTGGGAAACAGCCAGGAGCCGGGGCAGAGGCTCAGAGATGAGATGTGAGTGTGACCACCACAGCCACATCGTCAATCTTATGTCAGTTGACTTGGAAATATCCCATTCAGCAGTTGGCAGCCACAAGCACAGGGACTGAGGAGATGTGGCAGTGGGACACAAATGCATCTCAGCACCCAGCAATCACCGAAAGCACACAATATCCACAGGAACAGCAAAGCCTGACGAGCTATTTAACAAAATCTGCCAGGATCATTATTTTTGAGAGAAAAAAAATTGATTAGGTCTCTTTTGATTGCTGGGAACATGACTTGAGTACACTTGGGGAAAATGCTGAGCTCTGCCATTTGCGTATTTCTGCATTTCTGCTTATGGAACAAAAATCAATAACTTAATTTTAGCTGTACGCATGATTTTATTTTGCTTTCCTGAATAACAGCAATTTCAAGGTATCTTTCAATGACACCCTGATTTAAAAAGCAAAAAACCAAACCAAACCAAACAAACCCAAAACCCAAACCAAACCAAAAATCCCAAAGAATCACATCAGAAATTTTTATATATATATATATATATATAGGGCAATGATCATCCTAGTTTATCTGGTTATTACTGAGCTTAGAATGTGCTGCTATCTTCCTTTTACTCAACTACTGTCGTATTCTAGACTAAAACATATGTTGGGTAGCACAGAAGACATAAAAAATAGCTAGGTTTGAAACTGCTTCTGAAACTGTTATGTTTTTGTGCTGCTGTGAAGTGTTAAAATTTGTGTTAAAAACCCCACACCTGTAAAACAAACATCACTGAGTAATGTAATAGTTACCAGAATGTTTGTCCTGCTATTATCTGCATTTCATTTGACAGGGTAGGAGAGAAAATGATTTGGAAAAAGTTGTTAAAGTCAAACAGAAGACATGGTTGTGCCCATCTACATACCTTTCCTCCCTTTTTCTAGCAATGGGTTTGGACAGACAATCTGCTGATTCTCTTCTGTGCTCTGAAAGGCTCTGCTCAGGGGACACCTTCTTTAGACAGAAACTGATCTAACAAAGCACTTACAGCTTGTGGAAATCTAAGTACAAGAGCAGTCCTGGGGATTTCAAGTTGAAAACTTCACACTTGGTGCCTTAGCGCTTTGCTGCATTCTTCACCTTGATTTTTGATGAGACAAGCTCTAAATTGGTGGATTGCTGCAATCAAAATGCCTGCAGCAAATGCCACAAGTTGTGAGCCCTTAGAAAAGGATAAGGGCGCTCACTTGTTACACGTCTCTGTGACTCAAACAGGCTGTGTAAGGTGGTAAAGTGAAATCACTTTATTTTTTCAAGGGAATGGGTGATAATAGGTCTTGGAACTTCATTACAAATACAAAATCTGACAATTGTGTTGTGCACACCAGCGGAGTTGTCTGAGCATCTGTTCATGTGCCGCACACCTGCCTGGAAAGGAAATAAAATGAGGAGGAAGCCTACCAAAGATCAGAGTTTTCAAGACTGCAAATTAAAAGAAAGAATGTGTACCTGTCAGATATGTAGTGGCTGGAAACACAAATGAGCACTGCAGTGTCTCCGGGACAGCCTGTAGTTTTTTGCAATATTTCTGTTGTGTTATGCATGACTGTGATTTTCTCTAGTCTGTACACATTTACTCTTGAATTTTTCTTGGTCTCTGCCTCTGCTTCTCCTTCCATTTGAAACAGACTCAAATACTACAGAAATTTTGAGGAAAATTATTTGACTTATGGAATTTTTATTCTCTGTGGGCTTCCTTACCCTATCTTGGTAACTGCTCATTCCAGACTTGCCAAATAAAAGTAATACTGTACCTGCTTCAGTGCCACAGCTCCTTCTTTTCACCTGTTCCTTTGTAGTTCTTGAACCCAGTGAGGAGAAGCACAAAACCATGTAATGATTCTGCATGGCTCTGGGTTACCTCCAAGAGATATGGAGAAACTGTAGCAGATAGCCAGAAGTCTCCCTGAAAACTACAGTTGAGCATGGTTTTTCCTTCAGTCCTTCTAGAAATAATTTCAACTAATATGTTGGTTTTTTCCCATATCAGTTGCTACTCAGGAAACCCTTATGTGTTTCCTTCACCGAAGAGAGCTGGTCTTGAAGAACACTTGGCAACTTGCACTGGTTGTGAATGGTCTTTTGGTCTCTTCAGCACACAAATACTACCAAATTCTGATGTGTGCCTCAGACAGAGCCCTTTGGAGCTTCATAGTAGATACCAGAGCTACAGCAGTTTCCTATGAATGAATCTCTGCTTATTTTTATCTTTTTCTACATCTGGTTCTTTCGTTGCCTATCTTTTGGCAGAGATGTGTTGAAGCTGTTCACTGATTACCATGAGTTCTGTTTCCCCTCTGCTCATGGCCTGTAATACAGTTCCTTCAGCTGGTGTTCATGGCTGTTGCCAGCAGGAGTTTGGTGACAAGCCGAATGCCTCGGCAGCGCAGGAGTGGATTCTCCCAGCTGCTGACAAGTAGAGGTGTAACTGAGTACCTGAGCCTGATGGAATTGAGCTCAAGGTTATTCTGCTGTTTAATTTCATTAAATGGTAACTTAGATTTTTAACACTTAATGCGACACAAATGCTAAGACAAGCAGTCTACTACAGGTACTTTGGCATTTTAAAACCTAGAAACTTCTGAGAGGCATTTCAAAATGCTGCACAGTGAGGGGACTATGCTGAGTTTGCTTTGTACTCCAATTACCTGTCTTGCGGGGGGAAGTGGCAGAAGACCCAAGGACCTCTGTTTGGCAGCGGGTATTTGGCAGAGCAGTGGGCGGCTAAAGGAGAACCGTCAACAAGAACTGATGACCGATTTGAGATTTGAGGTTTGAGATTACTTGTACTTATACTTGGTGTCTCCCAGGAGTCTGTAAGAATAGTATTTATTTTCTGATTTCTGGGATGATCCTTATGTCTACCTTGTTTGCTCAGCTTGAAAACATGAGTTGTAGCCTGGGGATATCCTGAAAACAGGGTCTGAGACCGAATCTTGGCTTCTGTGTTTCTAAAGCCAGGCTAATAAAGTTGTTTTCCCAATGACCATACCTGCACAGAGTGGTTCACTTATAGAGCAGCTGCACAAGGTCACACTGAGGGTTCATCCAGGCCAACACCCTGACTTGGACAGTGGCTGCAAGCAGAAGCCAAGGGCAGAGTTAGACCAAGGCAAACAGAGGATACTACACTGCCCCCAGGCTCTGACCATTTGGAGCTCTAGGGATTTCCATAGCTGGTGTAATTTCTCTGTTTAGTAATCTATAATGTATAATTCAAGCGCTTGCACTGTCTCGTATGGGTGTAAGCTTCAAGCATTTGCAGTGGCCTCTGGCAAGAAATTCCTCAAGTCTGCCACACACTGGAATAACCACATTATTTTGTTTGTTTTGCGGTGCACTTCACATCCCCCTAGTTTTTTTTACTGGAAGATTCCGTGTGTAATTAATCTCTTATCCACTTTCTCCATCAGAGAAGCGTGTGCTCTGTTAGGCACACACATAACAGAATATTAAGTGTTTGATGAAGTCCAATGGGAATAAACAAAACCTTAGCCCGAACCTAAACACAAGCTCATCTGCAAATGCTTTGCTGAGCGTCAGGGCTCCAACAGCATTGCTGCAGAGGTAAACTCATTTCGTCCTGCTTTAAAGTGAAACTCCCTACTCGGAGCCTTTGTTTAGGTGTAGACATTTAAAAGGTCACGTCTAAAACTCCGCTTTCTTTGAGACAAACTTTTCCCCTCTATCCCTGTTTGTTACCTGCTGCCTCAAAAACCTTCTGGTTTATTAAAGTATTAAGTAAAGTGGGCATGCCATTTCCACATAGCTTTCCCTCTTTTAACTGTTGCTTACCTCTGATTTCCATTTGTTCACTGCCCCTGGTCAGAACCCACCAGCATAAAAAGGGAAGTGAGCACCTACCCTCATCTGGCCATCTCACAGGGGCCTGAAGAGGCAAAAATCCTACAGGCACCAAATGGTGCTTCTGAGTGATTAAACAACCAAGTGAAACCAATTATTACATTAGCATTGCTGTGTGGGTCCTCTGGCACTTGCACTGCTGTAATTCTGGTGGATTATTTTCTTTATAAAAATCCTGATGCATATATGCATAGAGGAAATGAGAGAAGTGGGGACATATGCTCACACTAGCATTTAAGATACCCACAGCCAGTAAGGGATATTTGTGCTCTGAAGCCTAAACTCTCTGTGGTGTCTACAGTATTGTGAATCCCGTCTCCAGTGGCTGATGTATACAAGGTGTGAAAGTGCTCTGGTGCTGTCACTGTTGGAGCCCCAGAACCTAAGGCATTTTCTTTAATTTCAGCTCATTTTTAGGCTGTCATCTGTTGTGAGAGATGAAAAAGTGTATGTGCAATCACTGTTTTATTCAACAGCTTGCAAACATTTGCTGGAAAAAAAAAAAAGAGGGAAGGTTGGGTGCTGCCTCACCAAATGCGAAATATTTCCTTTCTTCCCCTTCTTAGCCCATACGAGATACTCAAATAGGGCCAGCAAAAGCTATAGTTCAGAATGGAGAAACATTATAGGTTTATAATATAAAGAATTTGATTTTCCTGTTGCCTTTTTCTTCTTTTCCCCAAATGACCAAACCATTTAAATAAAAATGTAAAGAGGAAAACAATATCTTCAGCTGCAGTTCACTGGTGGTTTTTTTAAAATGGTAGCTATGGGGGAAAGAAGAATAGGGAAAGGGCATGTGGCTTTGCAACCATTCCCACACATTTTATCTGCTGCCCTGAAACAGCTTGTGCCGCAGTAGGGGAATTCTGAACTAGGCTGAAGCCCCTCAGGAGATATATTAATGAAAAATAGGACATACAAAATCATAACCCAAAAGTGGATGTCAAGGTGAGGGATGTTTTTTCCCATTGCTATGGGAGTTCATTGCAATCTGGGAGAGCTCCATCATGCACAGATGGGCTGTGCCCTCCTGGTGGGAAGTGCCCATGTGCCAGAGAAGAAAATTTGATGGCAGCCTTACAGCTGGGACCAGCCCCACACCTGAGAGCTATAAACAATCTCTAAATACCCTGAGACCAAGATAGTGAGTGGTGGTTGTAGCAGTGTTGTGGGCACTGGTGGTCTAGACTCCTCGCCTGGAGCACCTCTTCCCCTTGGGGAGAATGGAAGGGAGAAAAACAGAGCTCCTTGCTTCCCATGGCATGCCTCTGCATCCCTCTGCAGGGATTAGCCTTAGGCAGAGTTTAGAGAAATGCCAGCTGTTGCAGCCTGGCACAAAACCAGAGACAGATAAAGGCTTATAAAAACCTGGATGAGACTTCTTATATAAGCAAGGTTTTGAGAGTAGTCACGAAATGTTTGGGATATCACAATGAAATCCTGATCAGCTTCCTGCCAGTGCATTTTGGATGTGGATGGGGAGCCCAGATCTCCCGCTTGCCCACCAGGCCGACCCACTGCCCATCTGGGCAGACAGGCAAAGGGAAATGCAAAGGAAAATTGCTATTTAATTTTATAAAAATGTGATAGCTGGAGAAACCAGCCTGAAAAGGAAATGAGGCCAAGTACACCAGGAGAAGAAACTTTGCAAACACCTGTGTGTGTGTGTGTGTGGTTTAGCAACTCTGTCAAAATGTTCCCAGCATCCTCAAGAAGTAGGGAAAAAAAAGCTCTAACTTTACAGATCCCGATGTCTGTGGGATCCTAACTAAAAAGTCTGCCACCCACATACTCATTGAAGCCTGCTGCCCACATATGGGCCCAAACACAAAATGCCTTTTTTAAAAAAAAATTTATTCTCATGTAGGGGAAGTATAGAAAACCACAGAAGATCCTTTTTTTTAATACTACCTTCTGTGGTGATTATGGTTTGCCTTTGCCATGGATTTGTTCTATACTCTATCATAATGTTTTTGCACTTGCAAAGGGCAGCCATTTACCCTGCAAGTAGCCATATTGTAACAGGCAAATTTCCTTAAATTCAGCTATATTATCTTCTACTTCCCCCTAAGATATTCCTGAGGGGAATAATGCATTCTTGTATCATAACATTTCATGTTATAACATCTGTATGTTACCATGAAAGGGAGGAAGGATGAACTTCCCCTATAGTTTACCTAATTCTTTTTTCACATAATTCCTGTGATTAACTTTCTAATGGGGACATATTGACAAGAAACCCCAGGGAACTCATAACATTTTGCAGGGAAAACACTTCACTGTGGAAAAAGAAAGTTCCTGAGGGACCCACCAAAAAGTGTCTTCATCTTGATCTCAGTTGACAGAGCAGAGCTGTGCCAGGGTTATGTGTCCCTGAGGCACCACGTTGTGTGTGAGCAGGTTTCCTCCATCCTTGCTCATCCTCTCTCCCTTGAGATTTCAGGTCACCGACTTCAGCCACATAGGATTTATTTCCTTTGTTGCTTTTACTTCTCCAAAATGGGGTAAAAATATGTACCTGTAAAAACATAAATTTCTTTGTATGGTTTTGGGTAAGAGCAATTTTTTCAGCTGTCTATGGAGCAGCCAGAGCAATGGGCTCCCCTCACTGTTGGGGCTGGGTGGTGTGTCTGTAAAGCAGGTGGGGATGTTGGGAACGTAAACACTGAGTATGTCTCAGGTGCTTACGCAAAAATCCAAGCAAGCCCCTCATAATCCAAAATATTCTGTTTCACTCAATATTCATCATGCTTGAATTGGGCATTCCGGGGCATACTGCCCTTTACTTGTATCATTTCACAGTCAGTTCATAGAATAATGTCAAGCTGACTGAGTGGAAATCTTTGTGGTAATATATACAGAAAGGGCAGATCTGTAAAGCCGACAGAGGAGCAGATATTCAAAAAATTTCACTGCTTTTGGCTTGGCTGGAAGTGGAGAGGTGAAGAGCTGCTTACTGCTGGGATCAGGACCAAGCCACCATCATGATTATGGTTCTGAGAGCCACAAAGCCGACAGCTCCAGGGCCACTGGGGCTGCAAACGGCATGCCAAGGGGAGCACGACACTGCACCTACATTGCTCCCTCCAAACCTTTCTCATCTGAGCCCTTGATGGTGCTGGAGATTTTAATTTTTCAGAGGAATAGGAGTTTCTGAGTTAGTCTTTCATCAAACTGTCAGGATATTATTTTACCTTATAAGCTATTGGTTCTGTTTGCTTCTGTGGCATCTTCAGTCCCAAAGGACTGACAGCACTTCACCTTCTATCCATCTGGTCTGCCTTCACTCTCTATTGAAGTACAGCTGCCACAGTCTCAGGAGCACAAATTAGAAATGTGTTTAATTGTGTATAACAGCACTGTCCCATAGTGAAGGACAGAAGCAAAACAGAATCTAGTAGAAACAGCAGGGGACCTTTACATAAAGTGTAGATAAAAAAGAATATTCAAGTAATATGGTTTTCTGAAAATACATCTCACTTCATCTCATCCTTTACCTGTTTTATATCTATTTGTATTACAGGTATCATGTGGGAGGTATCTGGTCTACCTGTCACAGCATGCAGTTAGCATTTTTATCAAAATCCACTAATTTCTAGTTGCTTCTGAATTTTCTTAAGTAGAAGATGCTTTCTGAGGCTCAGAGAACCTCATGTCCTTGCATAAAAGCAAGGTGCCCAGCTCACATACTCATTCCACCAAAACACAGCCTCCCTAGATAGCCCAAGTCAGGAATGTCGAATGAATCCTTGCTGCTGACGGTTTTGATCATAACAACAGTACCCTGCTAATGCACAACAGACATGTTAGGATATTGGTCAGGATCATAAGTCTGTTCCAGCTAGTAAGGCGGTTCAGGACCTGAGATAACCACAGGCATTCCAGAGTTACAGCTGCTATAAACGATGGCACTTCTAATGGCATAATAGCAACAGTATTCTGAGACTCTAATTCAGCAACTGGATTGTTAATTATATGATCTTGTGTAGCTTCTGCATTGCTGTCTGCAAGAAAACAGGGCAGCAAGCACGGCAGTGCAGAGCGTACCTTCCGTGTGCCTGCTTCTCTCAGATAGAGGCAGTTCCAGTGGTGAAGGGAGGAAAAGAGAGCAGTGATGTGCTGAAAAGCATGGCCAGGGCTGCTTGGCAAACAACCCCCAGAGTAAATGGCTTGTTACACAGAAAGATTTCAACCGCAATTAGCTGAAATTGTAGGGAAGAGTGTTTAGCTAGTAAAAAAGCATTTGAAGGAACAGAAATTTGTTGAAGTCAGTGAAATGCTGTTTGTTTAAGGCAGACAAGAGTAATAAGGTCATTCTTGTAGACAGCTTTTTGAGAGTCCTGTTTTTACCAAGGTTATTGAGATTTAATAAGACCCAGCATCCCATGCTGAGGCCATGTGTATGGCAGTGTGTGCTCTGGAGTCCTCTTTAGCGTTGGCCATTTTTCCAGTTGCTCCTGAATGTGATTTGTAGGTGAGTCAGTCTGCTGAGGAGATTTGGTATTCGTGGTAATGATCCCCTTCCCTACCTTCCAGTCACCTCAAAGGACTCATTTGGTGATGTCTATCACATGCAATTATGTTGGAACCCCATTAATTAATTAATATTAGTTGCTAGTAGTTATGCAATTAATTGCATTTGGAAGAATATAAAACTGAGTAAATAACTTCAGTATTGAGTCCTATTTGGCAAGCTAATACAGCTCATCCTGCCCAATTACACCGATAAGATTTTAACCTAATTGAGCTCACACTGTGCCTCTCCATTACCTGATATTCAACAGCACATAGAGAAGATTAAAGGGATTCAGGGGATGGTATGTTTATAAAACCAGGAATAGTCACTCCTGGTTCTCATTTAAGCATAAATACATACTAATTCACAACTGAACAATACTTTGTATGGAGGTTGCCATAGAGATGAAAATTTTGAGAAGTTTGGTGGTTGTACTGGTGTTTCAGGTTAAAAATAATAACCCAGGTTACTCAGGACCTCATTACACAATGGCAGGTGTATATCCTGCAATCCAACCAGTTGCTCACCATGGCACCATAGGAGCATGGGGCTCGCCATACTGGATTAAATCATTTGTTCATCTAAATTGACATTTTGCCTTCTGCACTGATATTCTTGAGGAAGGTGGAAGGCTCCCATAAGGCCTATTACCTATCCAATTATACTATGTGGTGTACAGGAAAGAAATATCCTTCCAGAGCCCTGCAGGCAATTAGCTTACACCCAGAAGCATGATATTCAATTACCCTTATTATTTCAGCATGCCAAGCAGCAAGAGGTGGTTAATGATTGCAAGAAATTATCCAGCCTTTTAAAAAATCTACTTAAAGTTACCAGAACCTTACATCACATGCCAGCAAAACCCATATGAGGCCCACTAGGAACAGTAAAACTGAGGGAGGGTGAGTGTCCAGTTATTCACTTGCATTGCAAAATTTGTCTTTTTGAGCCTTCTCTTCACACCCATGGAATCAGTCCTGAGAGACATTTTACAGAATGATAATATTCATTGAGAAGTAAATCTATTACTTTTTCCTAATAAAAATCCTGGGGTTTTGTTTGCTATATGGAACTGGCTATTTTTCAGAGGAGGTTTTGGGCTGCCGAGCTCTCAGCTTCTGTTGCAGCACTTTGGATTCAGAATTTGCTCATGACCACACCCATGGTATGCTGACATCTGCCAGTCACCAGACTCTCACCAAAACACCCCATAATAACGGAGAGTATCTCATAAAATCCTTCAATGCTGTGAAGAAATGCTTTTGGGGAATCAATTATTTTTCATTGAAGAAGAACAGGTGGCTGAACTAATTAACAGATTAACTCCTTGAAGAAGAAAACTTAAGTTCCTTAGGCAGAACAAACTAAGCAATGAAAATGGAGTTATCTTTCAACAACTTTTAAACATATTTTTAAAAAATTTGCAGTAGAGTTTGTACTTGAGCAGGTGTTTCCATTGTCATGGAAAACTGGGGCCAAATATGCCAAGCTCCATGTAAATTATACAGGAGAACAGTATAAGAACAGTCCCACTGACCAACAGTGACTGAGTACCATACCAGACCATTCAAGAAAGGAGGTAGTAAATAATGAGTACAAGTGCTGTGAGAAATTATATATTTGATACCTATTCAAAATAGACAAGAGATCTGGGCTGGTAACTTTATGTCCTTCAGAGAAAGCATAAGGGAGATGATGAAATGAGTCTGCATTTTTGATGGTACCAAACAAGTGCTGAACCTTGTCAAACTGACATTACAAATGGGCTGCAGGTAAAATTTCACAAGACCTTCACTCTCTGAAGGACACGTACTCTGATTAAGATGTATTGAATCATTACTTATTCAGTAAGAGGCAGTTAAGTTCTTCCTTCTAAAAATTCAAGAAAAAGCTTTATCTTTAAGGCTTAAATTAACTTCTTTTTAAGTGTAAAACTGTCTGGTAAAAACAAAGGCAGGGGTATGGGTGCCTTTTATGGCTGCAGACTGTCACCCAAGTCTTTAGGGTGTCAGGATGTCAGTTAAAATTCAGTCTCATACTTTTCACCAGTACTGATTGGATCAAATGTATATTCTGCAAAGACGTATCTTTCCAATGATGTCCATGGCACCGCCTTCAGAAATACCAGGACTCATTTTGGCCAGTTTCACATTTACTAAGTAGTCATTTAATTCTACAGCCTTTATAGAGAAAGACTGTTTGACTAAATGGACTTTCAAAATGGACTAGTTAGGGAATGCAAATTTTAGTCTCTGAAGTGGATGACGGTGTTTTGGGCACAGCTTTGGGATCCACAAAGAGGGTGTTGTAATTTATATTCCCCAATGATAGACCTATTGCTCATGGCAGACAGAAGCTGGCTGCCTCCTCATGGGTCACAGTGAACACACGGAGACAAAATATCACTTTGCCAAACATATTTTATTGTTGAAAAATTCTTTTTCCCTAATATTTCTGTTTCCTGTAGCAGGTGGTAGGTAAAAGTGAGGCTAATCAGGTAAAAATGCTTTCTTTTCCATATGGGGATAAAAATTTCAAGGTGTGTTATCAATTCAAATATTCTTGAATACCTACAACTGTGGCTTATTGAATACAATGAATGTAAGCTAGAAAAATGGGTGGGTTTACTTCTCTCATTAATCAGAGAAATAAATTGCATTATGATGCTGATGTTTTCCTGGAACAGTAAACAAATGATTCTGTGAAAGACATATAGGAAATAACACTGAACTGCTGCAAGTCTTCTAGCAACTGCTGCCAAGAGCCACAAACATCAGAGGTAAATGAATAATCACCAACAGAGCAGAACAGCCATTAGACATAATGATAGAAAACCTCCTTTCACAGTCACAGGCATCAACCTTTCTGTGCAATTACGAGTTGGCAGAAGCAAACAATTGGGTTTAAAACGAGATCAAGAACTACGAAAAGAACCTGGCTTTTTGCTTCAAGTGAGTGGACTGCAAGTGAATTCAAGTTCTCTGCTTGGTAAAGGGAACAAATGAGACTATAGTCCTCAGCACCTTTCAAAGATAATTCAGTGTAAGAAAAAAAAAATCAAACTACTTTAAATTCTTACTTCTTAATAAATCAAGCAAGAACTACCCAAAATGTCCAGCTCTTCTGCAACACTTATAAGCATGTCTAATGGGAACTCTCATGAGAGCCTTTGGATTTATGTCCCTCTTATGAAGGGAGAAATGGAGGTGTGGGGTTATCACTAGCTGATGAACGTCAAGAGCAGCATAAGGGGGAACACCGTAAGCCTGTGACTTCTTCCATGGTACTTTATTTTGCTCTGGTGGAGAGCTATTGACTTCTTATGCATCACTCATACCACTGACAGGAGCGTCATGTCGTGTCCTCTGCACCCCAAGATGCTTTAAGCAGTGTTTCGTTTAGTATTTAATCACAAGCTATTTTTATTTTGTGAAGGAAGTTGCCAAAGAAGATGGGGGATGTTATTTTTGGAGGCATGTAGTGAGACATACTGACTACAGAAGGGACAGTTTAGAAAGAGAAAATGGAGGAACTGTGCTGGAGACAGAGAGCTATCGATCTGTTCAGTGTCACAGAATGAAACCAAGATAATGTGACTTTGCAGGACGGTTTCCCTGTGGATGCTTTTCTTTCCGTGTGGGTTTGGGAGTTTGAAACACAGAACTGTGAGATTCGACTGGGTTTTTTTGTATGTTTGTTTCTTACTTGTTCGTTTGTTTTGAGTTTTGTTTTGTTTGTTTTGAATTTCTGCTAGATTCTAATTTCCACATCCTAAATCCCTCCAACACCAAGTGGAGAGCAGTATTTCACTGATCACCACATTTAACTGACTCCAGCTAATTCATGTTGAGAATATTAGAAAAATATAAACCACGCATCTTGCCACTGAACAGGCAGGCTCAGGACTGCATTTCCTCTGTGCTCTGAAGTGTTTTGTTCTTATGTTTAGGAAAGAAGATGGACTTTTAATTGAAGTCCTCTTGTAGTATAAAAATGAGAGCACATGGAGTTCTATAATAGAAGAAAATAAATTACATGTTACCCTTCATTTACAGTTTCTGATTTTGACCATTCAAATCAGAAATGATGGTACTGGCAGTCTTCTAAATTTTAATGAAAACTTTAAGGCATTTTTAAATTTCAGAGTTAAAATTTATCACTATAAAACTCCTGCAGGGAGGCAGATTCCTAAAGAATAACTGACAGAGAAGGACAAGTTGGTGTATCCTCAGAAGCCAGGATATTACATAAATTGCAATGGAAAAGGAGATTCTTCTAAATCGAAAATATGTTTTGACCCTTCTTGCTTATTGTAAATTGCATGCTAATTTCTCTCAAACTAGGACAAAACCATTTGTTCTATGCTGAAACACAACATATGGGGTTTCAGTTCAGAAATAATGTTATTTTTTAGCTCAGTTTCAGAAAAAAATAAGTTATGTTCTCTGCTGCTAAAGGATTATGTTATTAGGAATAAATTCACTCTCTTGGAATTCAGACTGTTGTGGTGTGTGGAAGATTTAGTTTCAGAACTTAAATAAAATGGCAGGTTGACCAGATGTTTTTCAATCAGTATTTGAATAGTAATATCTTACTGACGTAGGGCCTTTTCTCATGCAGCTGCTCTCCCTGGGAAGTAAAAAAAATTGTGTACATAAATGAAGAGAAGTATGACACTTGATTATATGAAATGGCTTGTTAGGTAATCACCTTCGGAGTGTCTAGAGACTTCAGGGGATTTTAACATAATCTGAAAAATAGTGTTCAAAAAAGTGTCAGCATGACAGAGATGAGATTTATTTTTCAGAAAAAAAAACCCCAACGTAATAATATTTCTAAATCACTGACTGATAGAACAGATTAAAACAAACCAGACTTGTTATAGGCAATTGAGTAAATAATATGCATGCCTGAAATTACGTTATGTACTGAACTACATATCTAGCTGACGGTTCTGATGGCTTTACTAACAAGAAGTTCTTGCCTGTCAGGAAAGTGGTCATCATATTTTCCACCTCATCTCTAAACAGGACTAGATATGGTCATCTTGGCTTAATATCTGCAATAAGAAGCCACCACAGAGTTTGCTGACAGATGGGTTTTCAAGCTCCGTCAGTCCTGATGTGAGGGGAATATACATGTATCTTGATAATTTAATCTCCAGTATGCCAGGTATTTCTACAGAGGTATGGAACTGGTTTATAAATTTCCAAATTATGTATATGGATTTATATATGTATAATTTTTCAAATTCTGTATGTAGGAATTCTCGGTGGTGCAAGAAAGGCAGTGAAGTTTTCGGTTTCCTGTGTCATTGTCACAGCCTGATACCTGAAGACTCAATGCAGTAAGTGCTGTGCAAGAAAATAATTTTCTCTTATGTGAGTACACCAGTTGAAATCAGGGCTACTTCTCTGTCCTGTACTTGGCACTGAGATTTATTTACAGGAGGATAACCTGGGGGAAAAATGTATTCCATTTATTTAGGTCTATCAGGCAGTCCTTGGCTGAATGAATGTATATTATTTCTAAAATAAACTAACATATGATTACTTTCCCGTTATACGTGTCTTTCATGACACAAACTATTTTTGTAAAGTTGTAGCAGTGTAGTGAAATACTGTAGAAAATGTAATTGGATTATGATTCTTTATTATTGCTTTTTAGCTGTATTTTAATAGCATGGTAAAAAGTACTTTATTGCCTAACTATGCAAAAATTACTTTTCTAGGTTAGTTGGTTTGGCTTACAGTGTTCACTGAAGGAAGTTCTAACACAAGTGCTTGGCTATTAGTGTATTCAGGTATTGCTGTATGGCAAAGCAGTTAAGCACTTAGGCATTTAATTGAACTGAAACCACATAGTGTAAAACGGTATTACAAATTACCACAGATAAGTATGTAAGGCTGAAGCAGATTGAAACACTTAGAAAGAAGGAAACTTAGAAGTAAGAAAATATTAGATTATATTCTTTACACCAGAGAATAAGGGGAAAAAAACAAGAATGCAAAATAAATTTCTGTCTTCTCACCTCAAGAGAAGTTCAGCTTGATCAGTGCAAGATCAAATCCAAAGGTGGTGATGGAGCTCAGATGAAATCATTACAGAGCACACCCCATTAGCTGGGCTTTCTGCCACAGGGACACCAACCAGCTCTCACCCACTTCTGCTGTTAGAGTCCTTTTTAAATGCTGGGGAACGTTAAATACACAAATTAAAAAATTAAGATGTCTTTGAAAAGTTGTCCTCTTCCTTTTATTTTGGATTCAGTAAAGTTTTTCAAAAGGTGGGCTGTTAATCTACCGACGGCTTCTCTGTCAGGCTGCAGTAAGGTCTTTCCCAGTGAGCACTTGCATTAATCAGGGAAAATGGGTAAATGACCTGTCTTTGTTTTAAATTGGAAAGGGAAAAACACAATTAAAAGACTGAGAAAGAGAGAGAGAAAAAAAAAGTAATAGAAGCAAAATATAAGACAGGGTTGATGGTGACCCTGAGATTTTGAAAACTACTTGAATTTTAATAGGTACGACATCCTTGCAGTCCGTTTGCTTTGTGGGTGCATTGAGAGATGATGCCAGCTCCTCTGAGAAGGAGAACTCTTTGCCAGAGCTCCCCAGCTCTCAGTACTTGCCCTTCCAGTGATCAGTCTGACACTTGCCAAAGAAGTGTCAGAGAAGGACGTGGTCCCTCGTCAATCCTGGCTGATCACAGTGGTAGCGGTGTCAGTCACCCATGTATCAAGATAATGCTTTAGGTGCATCGAACACCATTTGCAATGTTAAGATGTTCTTTTCCTACTGCTGTGCTAACATGGGACCTCAAGTGAATCCCTGGAGTTCAGTTTCACCATTGAATTCTCTCTGGATTGCCTAAACCAGGGAGAATCATTTTCTTCTGCTTTGGGAGGAAATGGCTTTTATCAACAATTTTACAGGACACATTTGCAGGTTGAGCTTGATTGGTTGTTGCTTTTCTCACTTCCATTCAGCAAGGCATTTAAAACTCCAGCAAATATTTATAGCATTTTCATGTCCTAACTGTATAGACTTATGTAGAGATTTATAGTGTAAACAAATAATAAAATGCCTGGCTATGACCCCTCCTGTAAAATTTGCCTGTTCTTCTACTCTCACATTACATTTAACAGTATGTAAGCTCTACACAAAATAAACTTCCTGTAGGCTTTGAGCTTGGTTCTCTTATTGGAGAAAATGTACTTTAATTTCCCTGACAAATATGTAAGACTTTCCTTGTTAAATATAAAGATATGTATATATACAAATACATATTTTATATAGATGTATATTTCTTTTTTTACATGTTGATAATGGGTGACCTAATTCCTTTCTTTATGCAATACTTCACTTGGTAAAAATACCTTGTATGTAATTTTTGGTTTTCTCTATTTGTTTGTTCAAATCAACACAATTACTCGGCCTGCATCACTAAGTTGCTAACCTACACTTACTAGACATATGTGCCAGGGTCCAGGACTCCTGGAGATAAAATGGTTCCTCTACTGTCCTAAAACAAACAAAAGAAGACCAAAATCAGGCAGGAGTCTCCTACTGTTATCTGCGATTTCGTCAAAGGTATCTGACATTAAAAACAAACAAACAAATGCAATATCTTTAAACGTGTCTTGCAACAGCTCCTTCCCAGTTGCTGAGACAGGACTTCTCCTCAGAGATAACATACTCCGCACAAATAGTTTTTAAAGATTCAGACCTCTTCAAATTTCTCTCTTTTGCAAGGCACCACAATTAAGAGTAATTTGCTTGTGTCAGGACTACCACTGGCTGTGCCAGGAAAGAATGCAAAAATGCTGTGGCCAGAAACAAGGACTGTATCCTTTAAAAATTAAACCTACAGACTTCTGTTTGGTTTATGTGTACTCACTTTCGTGTGTGCTCATCACTCTTTCTTTTCTACATCTCACCCTCAGTATCTCAGAGCTGTAGCAGAACCTTGGCTAACCTATGTTACCTGGTGGTCTCTCTCTGGCAGGTATTTACATCACCCAGAAACAGATAGAAAAGTAGTTTGACACTTGAAGTTGAAAGTGTTATTCATGCCAATATCTCAGAGACATTTGACAATGAGACATTGGTGCAATAGATTTAAAAATTTCCTTTGCTTTAACTTCAGAAGGACTGAGCAGCAGGTGATTTAGTGGGTTTTTTTTCCTCCTGCTTTTGTGCATGTCAAAGTTTTTGAAACAAAGATGTTTTTGTCATTACTACACTCAGCAACTACGATGGCTCTACTTTCCACAAACTGGAAACCAGTTTGTCTCTCACTGTTTGCTGGTTCACCACATCAAGGCTTCATTTCTAGTCCAAGCACCACCAAGTGTCAGCATCAGTTCCCTGTGCTAAAGCAATCATGCCATTAGAAGGTTCCTATCACCCTCATCATACCTCTAGTTTCTGCATGATTTAAATGTGCAGCTGGCACTGCTGATTAGCTGGACTGTGCTGCTGCGCTGGGCACATCCCTGCAAAGGGCAACAGATTGTGCCCAAGTTCTGAACAGCTCTAGACTGATACTTAAGATCTTTTCTGAAAACCGTGGTGTGATGGTTCCTTTGAAGGTCAGTTTTGCTGAGACATACACAATACACTCCTAAATCCCTGTGAAGCCACAGAAGTAGAGATGCATATTTTGACCAGAACAGGACATGAAATTAAAGAACAACGTCACAATAATTAAGACACTGCAGGGCAATACATGTAGGTAAAGCTACCTCTTTTTCTGTACTTGCGATGACTGATTTACTTTTGTAACCTCCAACTCTGTTTTCCAAAGGAAAACACTTTGTCAGTATGCTCCTTCATTTGTTTCCTGCACCCTGCTTAAGCACTGGACTAAATGCAGATTTATCATTTTCCTTATGGACTTCTTGGGTTACTCACCTCAGTATCTGAACACATCGTATACTTATTGTCATAACAACCGGGTAGAATTGACTGCTGGTGTCACCCTCATTTTATAATCAGGATACCAAAGCAAAAGGCAGTTAAAGACAAAGTGAGCAGAACAGCTAGTAATCCTGTAAGGTCTGAGTGATGAGTGGCCCTGGGGAGACACCCGAGGACTAGTTTTTAAGAGCCTTTAGTACTCCCTGCATGCTGCCCCTCCTGCTGCTGTGCCGCCCAGCAGCATCACCCTCCCCTGTCGTCTTTCACATCTTGCTTCAGTCTCTGGCTGCTGCAATAATCTTCCTCCTAAATTTAGACTGGTCACAAAGACTGCAGTTTGGTAACGTTGTGTAGATTAAAGTGCTCCTTAGCACAGGCAATCTTACTGGCTTCAGTAAGACTAATAGTTTCAGACATCATATATTAATAAACAGGAAAAATAATAAATAAAGGAACGGGGAATATATTTTGTATTGCAGCCTGGCTGTGAAACAGATATGCATTTTCTAGTAGTCAATTCATTTTATACTGACTACTAAAATAAACATATCAGATGACAATACCTGCACACAGGCTGATATTTGCAGTCAATAAATCAAGCAGGGAGTGAAGAATTACGTGTTACTGTTTCAAGAAAACACAATGATCATGCAGCCTCAGAGCTTGCTGTTGGATTAAACCCACAAGTTCTGGAAAAATAAGGCATTTCTTGAGTCCCAGAATTCATCTTTTCATATCATCGTTTATTTGCAGTTTGTGTATGCTGAGCTGGGCAGACAATAAGGGAATAATGAACAGCACTGAGTTACAAAGAGGAGCCTTCCAAAGCTCGGTTGCTCTGCTGTTTGGATGTGACACCTCGAAAGCAGCAAAACTTAGGTGTCTTGCTTGGCTGGTTATATCCTAAATGAAGGACCAGATAAAGTCTGCAGTAGGGACTTGGAAGAGCTGCAAGGGGAAGATCCATGCTTTATTTACCCTATTTCTTATAAATTTTCCCTAAGCATTTTCTATGTTTCGTTGCTGGATTTGGGATAGTGTACTAGGTGGACTCTGCATCTGATATTGTGCTTGGAGGGAGGGCCAATACCTACTTTTTAGTCCACTCTAAACTCAAAAGCCACTTCAATCTTTTTTATAGCTGCATTAAAAGTATTAAAGAAAAAGTTTCCATTTCCATATCCCTTTGCTTATAGCCAAAGTTTCAAATAGTTTACCAAAGCTATTTGATTCCTGTGTTAGATCCTCTGATTCTGACAAGAAGTATGAAAAGGCATCAACAAGGTAATGGCAGAACTGTATGCCACAATGTCCTTTAACCAATGAGAGAGGTTTTACTTCCCCCAGGCTTGTGAGATCAAGATAAAATGTAATAGGAAACATCTGTCTCATCCTTCAGGACACAGAGTTTTCATGAACAGCTATGCTTAATGACCACAGTGATCAAGACAAGCTTCTATATTGAATATATAGTATAGGTTGAGGAATGACCTATTAGAGAGCAGTGTAGGAGAAGGGGACCTGGGGGTCCTGGTGGACAGCAGGATGACCATGGGCCAGCACTGTGCCCTTGTGGCCAAGAAGGCCAATGGCATCCTAGGGTGTATTAGAAGGGGGGTGGTTAGCAGGTCGAGAGAGGTTCTCCTTCCCCTCTACTCTGCCCTGGTGAGACCTCATCTGGAATATTGTGTCCAGTTGTGGGCCCCTGAGTTCAAGAAGGACAGGGAACTGCTGGAGAGAGTCCAGCGCAGGGCCACAAAGATGATTAAGGGAGTGGAGAATCTCCCTTATGAGGAAAGGCTGAGGGAGCTGGGTCTCTTTAGCTTGGAGGAGACTGAGGGGTGACCTCATTAATGTTTATAAATATATAAAGGGTGAGTGTCACGAGGATGAAGCCAAGCTCTTCTCGGTGACAACCAGTGATAGGACAAGGGGCAATGGGTTCAAACTGGAACACAAGAGGTTCCACTTAAATTTGAGAAGAAACTTCTTCTCAGTGAGGGTAACAGAACACTGGAACAGGCTGCCCAGGGAGGTTGTGGATTCTCCTTCTCTGGAGACATTCAAAACCTGCCTGGACACCTTCCTGTGTAGCCTCATCTAGGTGTTCCTGCTCCGGCAGGGGGATTGGACTAGATGATCTTTTGAGGTCCCTTCCAATCCCTAACATTCTGTGATTCTGTGATATCCATGTATTGTGATGTTCTCCAGCGCAGGAAGGGGAAAATCTCTCCTCCTAACCTTTTTAGTAACATGCCAGTCTCTCGGATATCTCAATGCTAGGTGCAAATGTCTTGTTTTTGTTGCTCTCCAGTTGAGTAGCCCAATAAGAAACTTGGTTTGGCTGCATTTTAAGAGCTCTGATCAGGTAGGCATCCTAACATTTTCTTTCCACACTTGCAACTCCAAAATGATCTACTGTCTCCAATTTTACTGCCTATGTAAAATTCAGAGTGCTGTATGTAATCAAAGCCTGGGAATTTATACTCAATTTAAATACAGTGATTATCCTTTTTGAAAAACAGCTGTAGGTAGGTAAACAGTTCAGCATTAAAATCGGAGAAAAGAATCTGCGGATTCCAAGAAAGAAGAAAGTGATTGGCAAGAGAAAATGAGAAGAGAGGCAGGAGCAGGAGAAGAAAGATTATTGTATAAAGGGGTGGCTATCAGAAAAGACCGTATAGCAGGGTTACTGTAGAGCTTTATAGCGTTCAGTAGTTTATTATGAAATTGTTCAGGGCATAAGTCCACATCCCTGCATATTTCCAGGCCACTCACCTCCCTTGCCAACCTTGGGATGTATTTAACCCCTAACTGATGCCTTGGTACCGTTGGTACCAGCAAGATAGCTTGCATTTCCCTTCGCAGACCAAGATTAGCCATCCAAAGTCAACACCAGCCTTTGGCATGCAGTAATGCATAATTACCAGGGTTGTTAAACTGCCCACAGAGCTGGCAGCAAGATAGTAATATCTCCTGATATTGTTTAAATCCATAGAAATATTTTTCCCTCCAGGAATAAAACATCTGGCTATACTTCTACTCTCAAAAAAGGAGGATGCTAAGCCAACTCTACTTTAGGGGAGATGTGGATGAACTTGGCATCTTTGTAATCTGAGATACTTCCAGATCAGCTTTGATCTTGGCACTCCATGAAATTAATTTTGCTGGTAGACTTCACAGGAATGCAGAATTAAACTGTTGTCTTGCTTTTCTAAGGTCACATAGATGACTAACATCACACTTTAGAGCACATAATTTTTACATCTCTAATTAAGTAAAAGAACCTTGGTTAATTGCTTATTTCCAGGTACAATATATAGTCAGTAATGTTAGCTGCTGCATCTATTTATATTTGGAAGGTGATGATAGCAACAGGAAGGTCTAGAAGTAAAAGAAAAATGATAAAGGAAATTCATACTAAAAATATTTGTAATCCCCTCAGTCCCCCAGGAAAAAAGCTTAGATTGCAAATGTACATACTAGATAAACTGACACAACTGCTTACCATTTAAATGTGCTATTGTCACAATTTGAAAACACCCTGACATTAACACAATATCACCTCAAAGTCTGTTAAAAATAAAGCCAAATTAAACATGTAATAAATATTTTGGACAGTATGGTTAAACATGGGTTTTGAAGAGTCCATCACATCGTGTTACACAACAGAAATGCTTCATGCCCTGAATTGCATGAGCTCAGTGTGGAATAAAAGACAGCAACAGTGAATACCAATAAGGCTGCTGAAGAAACCCGTGCATAAAAAGTGCATACATATAAAGTAGGGGCCACATTTTGGTGGTAAAAACAAGATGATTGGGAAGAAAAAGCTTGCCTTTTCAGGCTTAAAGACAGCCATGAGAAGCACTATGATTTTATTACAATTAGAAATAAGTCTATGTCTTTTTCATTTTAATAATGCAATTTTTAGTTCAGATATTTAGTAGCTTGTTCAAGTCTGTCCTCAGTTACTAAAGGATCTCTGTCTGAAGATGTTTTAACAGTCCAAGGGCTTGCATTAAATACATACTTAATACTAAATAAAATTGAAAGAGAATATCTGCAATCCTTCATTTTCATACTTAACATGTACAAAGCACCACTTAAGTAAAAGGAAAAAGGGCCTGAAGGGTTCTAATGGCTCCGTTTGCTACTGTGCCACTCTGTTTTGTGCTTGTACTTACAGCATTACACTTGCCTGCTCTGCATTATACCGTAAAATCATCTCAAAAAGTTTGGAAAGAGCACATTTTTGCTGTAAACATCAGGACAGGAAGCTGCTAACTGCAGAAGGGTAAGTTTCTTTAAATCAGGGGTGCAGAAAACAGTATTTCTATGTATGTGCTTTAAACAGACAGCACTTGCTTATGCAGAGATGTTGGCAAACTGTGGTCCTGTAGAAGGAAAATGACGCTGGTGTGCCTGATGTACTGTACTTTGGTGCCTTCCATTATGATTCTCTCCAAGATGGATGTAAAGTAATGCTCTCTACTGTTTCATTTATCTTGTTTGGCAGTTAATCCACAGCCATCTGCAAAATGGTAGCTGATGTGCAAACAGAGACATTCTTTAATTTAAGGATAATACGCAACAAAGCCAGGAGTGGTGAGATCAATCTGCTCAAATGTATCCCAGGTCAGCAGGTGGCGAAAACTTCAGACCAGTTAGAAGGTGTCACACAGAAAACCATTAGCAGGGCAGGGAAGAGCACAGGAATGATTTACTGAGCTTTCATCCCTTGAAGCACTGTCCCTTATCTTTAGACTAAAGGTAGCTTTTCAGGATACGATGGAGAGAAATTTGTACATTTTCCATTTTGTTGCTAAATGAGACTTCATGCCATTGCCTTAAATGCTGTAGATTTCAAACAACGGAACAAGCACTGAGAGAAAATGGGCCTATTATCCCTTTGTCCATGGAAGAGTCTGAAAAATGTCCAGCCTGACTGGTGTGCAGCCTCGCTCATTTGCTCTGCTAATGTGGAATAAGAAGAGCTGACCTTGTGAAGAGCTTTGAAAACTCCAAGTCTCTGTTTAATCTTGCTTGTGGTGTCCCGTACCAGTTTGGCACTAGTGTTGCACAGCCTTCCTGGGTTAACCCCAGCTCCACAATGATCAGCTCAGGCTCTCTTGTTCCTCACAAAGCATTTCCTGCATTTTCCCCATCCGGGGATATTTTGAGAGTTTCTTGCATCTGCAGTTTTTAACTCTAAACTAAATTACTTCCTAATCAGAATCACCACTTACCACAGCCTTACTGGATGCCTCTGCCAAAATCCATAGTGCTACTCCCATGGCCAGGGCAATTGAAATCCTTTCTAGAGAAGATCTATTATAATCCCAGCATCCAGTAAAGCTCTGACTCTCATTATTCTCCTTCCCCAACCCCTGTCTCCCACCCCAGCTCACAGTGCACCCAGCACAGCCAGCACAGGCCCTCCTTTGAGGCCACATACGGCCATACATCCTCATCTCCTAGGGTGGGCATCTCAGTTATAGAGGGAACACCACCGAGATGCAGAGCTGCAGGGAGGGTGCATTGCTCCTCTGGCATGGGCCCAAATCTAGAAGCAACTGTGCTTGGCAGAAATGTGGATAATGCTGCCTGTGGACACTCAGAGGCTCACTTTGTGAGTGTGTGTGTATCCATCGTACAGGTCTGCTGTGCAAAAGTTGGGCCTTATCATTCATGCCCAGCTGGGGAATTTTCTCCTTGCCAGGTTCTACTGCTGGTGGCCACTGGGATTTTCTTCCCCTGCACTGGTCGATTTTGGACTCTGGTCAGGTTTTCTCTCAGGGTTTAACCGGTCTCTTGGGGTTCACTGGTGTACTTGCTTGACAAAATAGAAGAACCCTTTGTTGGCATTGGGGCTGACAAATATATAAAGCGTAGGAATGCAAAAGCATAAGAAAAAATATTGAGTTTTTTCCTCAGAGTTTTATGGAAAAATGAATTAAACCAGGTCCTCTAAGGGCTATAAACATAGATATGGTCTTGAAGAACCCAGGGTTTCTCTGTGAGGTACACAGGTATGGTGTAAATGGCAAACATGTAAAAGTCAGCTTTTACATTTAACAGATCTGCTGCATATCACTGATGCAGCAATATCACTCAGCCCTGCAGTGGGGCAGCACTATACAGAAAAGAGGCATTCCTTGTGTTCCACATTCTTGACTTTCAGCCTGTGTCCACCAGTGACTTGACTTCCTCACACTTTACCAGCTGGACATTAAAATTTTTATGAGCTTTTTGTGTTTCATGATCTTATCCTTGGTTCTTGATATTTTTTTCCCTTTTCTTCCTTGCCTTGCCTATCTTACTTTCTTTTTCATACCTCCCTCCAGTCCGTATAGATTCTTCGCACCTAAGGGGAAAATACATTTGCAGGCATGTGGTGTTGTGGTTTTTGTTTGTTTGTTTTCTGGAATCACTTTAATCATGAACACTAGTGTGACAATATTATGGTATTTCTATTGAGCTGGACTCTGTATGTATGGGAGGCCCTATTTTTTTATAAGTTCTGTTCAATTGCTCTTTCTGATAGCCAGCTGCGATCTCCTACTACACAATACCTCTGAAAGCAGTTGTATATTTCAGGTGGCAGTCTGTCTGTCACAGGAGTATTGTAGCCAGGACAGACTAAAGGCATAAGTAAGAAGAGTTTGATATGAAGGTCTTCAGAGGGCAACTGAAGTAATTGGATGAAACAGAAAAGCTTTCAAGAGCATAAACAGTTCTTCAAGAAGGCTGATAGGTCCAAAAGCGTGTTTGATTTATTTTTCCCATTACATCAGTTATTTTACCGAAAGACACTACCTCACCCCTCAAACCTTGCCTAGTTGAAGCATTCTCTGGAGAAATGAGACTTCAGGGTTTTTCCAGATCCATATCCTGTTGCTATAACAACCCTACCTTAATGTTTCACCCAGTCTTCATATTCACAGAGTAAAATGGAGTGCAATTTCTAATTGTCTCCTCTCTTGTATCCCGGTATTGTGTTTCCAGTGTGGCCACAAGTGAAACTTGTAACTTACCTATTTGTTCTGCTACTGCTTGGGTTTGGACTGGGGTGAACATGCTTCCACCATTTCAGCTACCAGTATAGCAGCACTATGATATCAGCCTAGGAGGCAGTAATGAACAGAGATGGCAAATGGTCAAAAACCTGTTTGTTAATTCTCTCTCTTTGACCCAGCTGATGGAAATGCCATACTGTAAACCCCAGGTAGCAGTGACAATTGTACCAAGTTTGCTTTCTTCCCAAGGCCAATATGCACTCCCTGCTCTACACTGAAATCCCAGTTCAGTTTTGAAGGTTTCAATGCCTGAAAGTTTGAGGTCAGAAAGCAGAGACTTTCCTAGGAGGTACTGTGAAACACCTGAATTTTCCACCTGGAGAGCTGAGCTTTCCTTTTTCCTGGTTACAGAGCTCATTCATGGTGTCTCATTCCCCAGAATCAGTGCAACGTTTTGGGCTGTGTGATTTGTGTGATTCCCACAGAAGAAGGGGAAGAAGCAGCATAGCTCTAGTGTATACATAAAACACTAAAGGAAAAAAAAGTGCAACAGGAGGTAAATTTTTAGGCGTTTGTGGGGGATTTTTTTGCGTGTTGTTTTTTGTTGTTGTTGGTTGGTTGGTTTTGTTGGGGTTTTTTTTTTTTAGGATTTTTTTTTCTTTATTAGGAAGTAATTGTAAGCAGTTCAAAAACAACCAAGCAAACCAGAAAATAAGACATCCTTTCAACTACCTGTTCCCACCATTGCTCAGTCCTTTCACACCAGAGAATGCTACACATATTTACTTCTCTGGCATTTCCCAGCTTGGATAACAAAAGGAAGGCCTGAAACAGCAAACAGCTGTGCTGAGGAGGAAGGTTTCCACAAACAGTAGTAGTGGTGGAAAAGCTCCATGCAGGTGAATTACTTCTTTTTGCTTGGAAAGGACCATGGCAGTCTGCTCACTTCAAAGTACTTCATTTGGCAAAGGTAATATTTGCTTTCCTAGAAAAATTTTCAGACAACAGGTGAGTGTGAATAGGGTCTTGTGAGTATAAATCTGAGGGACCAACTTGCAGCATGTGAGCTTCTCCACCCGCACACTGAGTTCCCCTTTAGTCTGTGTGGTCATTTGCATCCTGAGGAGATGAAGGTAATGCACACTCACATGGGCACGGTATCTTCTGCCCATGTTTTATAGCAACAGAAATCAGTTGGAAAGAGCAACTGCTTGCAGACTACAGGTTATGGCTAACTGTAGTCCACTTTCCTCCCACCTATATGTTGTGTACCTCTACTGACTCATAGGAGCCTGCGCTGTGCCATGTTTTGGAGGATGTGTAAAAGGGAAAGACTTCTGCTGCATCCTCTTCACTCACACCTTCCTCCGCCCCTCAGCTGCACGCTGTTGAAAAGGCTGAGGAGGAGTAGTGGGCTGAAGGAAGGTAGTGATATCTCTTTACTCTGGAGAGCTTAAGCAATCTTAGCATCTTGTCTCCTGAATATAACCTTCCAGTTATTTGAAAGGAACTGCCACTATATTTGAATAATCTCTTTATATAAACTAGTGTCATCTCAGAAAGCATGCCTTCCTGCAGCTTTAAAAATTTTTTATGTTTCTAATTCTGAAAAAAAGTCCTAAAGGGAGTATTTTTATTTTAGCTAAGCTTGTAAATTTTAAAAGGAAATAAGGATTGAATTTGGAATATAGTTGCCAAATGTCCTCTCTAAATCTGATAACTTGACACAATCAGGGGCTCTAGGAAGGGAATGATAGTGAATAGCTGACAGTGTTTTAAAATTTATTGTGAGTGCAACTAAGCTTTGCTCAGAGGTGTAACTGCTATCTCCGCGTGCATGTTTGTAATCTGTCTGTCTGTCACAACAAGGGATCAAGATGCTGCCTACCTTTAATAAATAAAGATCTGATGACATTTCCTACAAGCTTAGTTCTAGCCTTTGTCTTCTGGCTGGGCTCCAGTTTAGCTAATCCAGCCTGACCGGTGGTTTCAGCCACTTTCTCAAGCCTTGTGTCTCTGATACAGTGAGGCTGCCCATGGCTCTGCTGTGCCCTCCAGTACCAGCCCCAATACTGGGGCACTTCCTTGCCTGGAGAGAGGGTGTGGGTATGTGAAGGATCAGAAAAGTGCTTCTAACTCAATTTCTTTTTGTAATTCATCAAGAAATAACTTCTGTCTGTGAGAACAGCCATGGTACACTTAGTGAGGATGACAGGGGGCAGAGAATGTCAAGGGCACAGCAAGATCCTAAGTGTCTTCTAGTGGGATGAACAGGAATAACCCTCTGTGGAAATCAATGGTGTGGATTTACCCTATTGCTGGCAAGAGGGGAATGATTCTCACCCCCAAGGTGTCATTTCTAACACAGGCATCTGTTTTATAGCCTGGCTCCTGGCACACGTTTGTGAGCACTGTACAGCTATCAATTGGAAAAGGGGGTTTTGTGCCTTTGGTCTTGCCTGCTATTTCTTTGTGATTTTGTTTGCGTGTTTGTTTTGCAGACAGCTAAATCCTTTTCTCCCAGTGCCACTGAGCTGCAGACAAACACCATGGTATCGGCATACTACATGCTCAAAGAATATGTTTTGACAGTTTAATCAAAGAGGATGGGGGGGAGCTCTGGGCTGCTGACATGATCCCAAGGTAATTCATTTTTTTACCTGATATTTCTTTGTTATGCAGCTTGTATGCTTTCAGACTTCGTAACAGGTGCCACCAGTCATGGTCAACCCTGCTATCCCAAAGGTGTTGGCTTGACTGGGTCATTCAGAAGCCCCACTGGGCAAATGAACCTGGAGGATCTTGGGGGGTTCCACAGTATTTCACATGGAAGAACAAAATAAGCTCAAAATGAACCTGCCTTCAATCCTGCCTTTGTGCCAAAGTAAGAGTACTTTGCAGGGATATTTTCATTTTTATTTTCTGTTTATCTGACCTAAAGCAAGAGATGATAGGAAAGCAGAATTTTTACCTGGAGGGAATTTTGCGTATTTTGAGGTTTGGTTTTTACCTTTGGGCATATTAAAAGGTTAAATAGAAATGTGTGTCACAACATTGTTCCTGAAATAAACTGAACATCTTTGGAGCAATGCAGGATTCTGGCTATGCTATCACAGTGTGCCATCAGATGTATAGTTCAGGCAGTATGTCCAGAGAGCATGGTGACATCAAGTATCTAACAGCAGCATCCATGTGGCACTGAACAGCTAAAAAAGACACAGAAATTAATACTGAAACAATGCAGACAAGTTGTTTAGTTTAGGTCCTCTTGTAGAAGAATTATAGAATTAGCTATTTTTATTTAGAAATAAAAATAGTAAATAAACCCCAGAATTTTCTTAAGGAAGTTTCCAAATCTGTGGAAGCCACATCTCATTAGAAAAAATAGTTTGCTTTAAGTCTTTTTTCCTTTTCAGTTAAGAAGCATGTTACCGTTCCTTTTTCATGCTTCAGGAGAACGAGTCTTGCCCATGCTCCAGCCCATCCTCAGGAGAGAAACAAACACTGGATGTGGTAGGGGTCAGATCCCATAACATGCACTCAGTCAGGACCTTCTTTTTCTTTATCAGAAAGGTCTTGTTCTTTGTTTCTTTTCTGACTCTTTGGACATAGCCTTGGGATTTTCTCAGTCTTTGGGACCAACCAACTCTTGCAAATGCAGCCAAGAAAGCTCTCATTGCTTACATGCGCTGAAGTTTTCCCTAAGGCAGAAGGTAAAATTTACTAGCTCTTTCAGAATGTTTTTTTGAACCTTCTGGGTGTATTGTAGTATTTCTTCAGCTTGCTTTCAACATCTATCTAGACAGTGTACACTAGCGAATTGCCAGAGCTACTCACTAGAGGGGAGCTGCATGGACCCGAGTTGCATTTTCTCTTTTCACCATCTCATCAGGTCACTCGCAGCAGACATGAAGAAGTGGCGGACTGGGTACCACACTTTGGCAACAATCCTTTTGGATTTATTCTGTTGTAGCACATTATTCCTGGGGTTCAGTGGGGCCGTGGTTGGGAATTTATTTTATTTCTTTATTTGCTTTTCTTGCTTTCTAAAGTGGGGAAGAAGGGCAGTTTCAGGAATGAGACAGGCATGGTACTGTTCTTCATCCCCACTTTCTGTGCTCAGAGTGGGAGCACATGTCTGCAGTGAGAAGAATGAGTGCAAGTTACTTTTTTATGTCTGTATTTTTTGTCCTGTCAAGGGACTGCATGGTAGTCAGAATAGCCTGAAGGTTGATTTCCTTGGGTGCTGTGCTGCACTCAGAGAGTAGGTGTCTGATAGAGGTCAGCTTTTCTTGATGTCTCAGTTCTTGCTGCTTACTTTGTGTAATTTAAAGCTTCTGCAGAGTGCTATAGTTGAGTCTCACAGGACTGTGATAGAGTCCCTTAAAAACCTGGTAGGTATCCTTCCCTGCAGAGGTGGGACAGAAATTAGAACGGAGTGCCTGAGAGAGGGCTCACCTGGTGTGCTTGGGCAGCCAGCAAACCCCTGCTATGTAAGCTCAGCCTTTCTGCTTGTGCCTCAGGGCAGCATAGAGGCATCTGAGCCTCACAAGACCATCAGATAATTCAGATTGGAAGAAGCATCAGGAAGGTTCTAGTCCAACCTATGTGCTTAAAGCAGGGTCAGCTGAGGTCAGAGCAGGATGCTCAGGCCTCTATTGAAGCATATTGCCAGACAGACTCCTGTCATGTGTGACAAACAAGTAACTGTTCTCCAGGCACTTCTGTTTTCTTTTCTGAAAGCAATAATATTTCCAGGGAACTTTGATGTAAAAGTATCAGAAAATATCTTAGTGAAAAGCCCCAAATTTTTTTGTGTGTTCTTTAAGTGCTGGCCTTTATATGTTCTATCTTTGAAACCTTTACCATGGTGTACTGCTCTTGAGGTAGCAGATTGTTGCTTCCGTTACAAAACTGCCAGGTATCTATATTTTAAACATCTTCCTCAGCTCCCTCTGGCTACGAAAGCATTTATCAGTTTGCATGATAGACATTTCATATGGGCTGGAAACTGACATAGAGACAAATCCTGATAAAGCCTGGAAATCATCTGACAGTTTCAGTAAGAATTCACATGCTCCATACCACTTTTGATTGCCATTTATTTTAAATTTCAGTACCACAGTCAGGTTGAAGATATGGGAATTATCACAAGGAGCTAGAGCACAGCCAGGAACTGGCTGCAGGGGAAATAGCTAGTTTTAAAGGTGAAGTAGCAGGAGGTTCCTAGAAGATCTGACCCTGTTAGTTTCCATTAACGAGCTTTACACAAACAGGACAAGTGCAACATTGACAGAATTGAGAAGCATTATCACAGAGAACAGAGTGAGAATATCAGCAGGAAAGGACAGAAGAGGGATGATAGATGTGGCTGAAAAATATTTGACTATACAGGACATTAAAAAAAGCCCTTTAGGACAAGAAAGTCTCTGATCTGAACTTCCACTATAAGCTGATCAGGGAGAAGTTACTGAGATAGATCTGAACATACTTGTCATTGACAAGTGGCAAGATACATGTAAGAGACAGAGACAGGAAAAAATAGCCTTAGGATTCTTCAAGAAATATATTTCCTAGTCAGGGAAGTTTAAATACCACTGGGCAATGTCCTGATGAGCCCTCCCCTGAAATAGAGCAATTAGGAATTTTGTCATGTGTTTTCAAGAAAAATGAACTGAAACCAGAAGAAGTTAAAAAATTCTGTCCAGCCAGTCAGAGAATGAGACAGTCTGTAGGAGAAGAGAAAATGATGACTGAAATAGAGAAAGAGAGGCTACATGACTGTAAAGTATGCTTTTACTGCATAAATATAAACAGGAAATACATACTTGACATGGTTACATGCTTTTGCTTCCTGTGTTCTCCTTGTTTCTGGGCTTTTCATGGAAGTAGTTGTACTTGAGCAGAGCAAGGAGCAGCAGAAAGCCAGTGGGCAACACTCGTATCTAGTAGGTACTTCTTACTGAGATTAGGGTATTAGTAAGCCACTTTGTGTTTATCTCCAAGTCTGTTGTTCTCCTTTCCTTCCGAATCTGTTGCAAAACCCTTCTACTCAAGTCAAATCATATTTGTTTAGATAATTTTTGGAGACGTTTTCTGATCTTGTGTCCCCCTTCCCCTCTCCTTGTAAGTAGTTTCCATTTAGAAAGTACCACATTTGATTTAGGGGATTTCCTAAAAATAGCTCACAAATACACCTACATCGTGTATCAGACCTTATGTCTGGCATGGAGACCACTACTCCCACTTCCTCATTTCCCATACTCATTTGCAACCCTCCTCAAGTTTTAATCTCTTCTCCAGGGGACTAGCTTTAATTTCCATATCCTCATTCTCATTCTACATATTGCCCTTGCCATCAGTGCATACATCCTCTAGTTTTGGGATCACACCTAGACGATCTTTAATCTGCAAGTTACCCAATCATGAGGACTAGCAGTCAAACTTTTTTTCCTGTTTCATTCTGCTGTATATTTCCAAAGGACATTTTTTGTTTGGTTTTGTATCCCTTGCAGGATCTATCTCAGATTGATTTTTGGCAGTTCCTGGTTTTTTACCCTTGTATGTTCTAACCTGTGAAATCTAGCTTTACTTACTGAGCTGTCCTTTTGCTTTTCTACCTCTTGTAAGCTTTTTGCTTATATCCTTTGCTTATACCTTTTTTAAGGGTATAATATTTTTTATATCCTTTAAAAGGCGGATATTTGTTTGTATAAGTGTGGAATCCATTTCTATAAGTTTTTCTTCTGGCTGAGGATAAAGATTTCTGTTACATTTAGCTCTTTAGACAGTAGAAAATTCCTTTGTCCTTCCACAGTCAAGCTGTTCTATCATCTCAGTCCAACTGATTTTACTAATCGACTTCCTTAGCTTGTCCAAATTTGCTTTTTCTGAAATCCAAATCCTTAGTTAAAGACATACCCCTATTTGCTATTTGATTTTAAATATAAGCTGAATCAATCTGTGATCATTCTGCAGTTGCTTTCTATTATTCTGTTCCATTAACCATCACTCACTGAAATCCCAAAGCACAATGTCTCATTGGCTGTCTGTGACTGAGATGAAGAAATGTGTTGGCTGACACATCTATGAATACTTTGTCCTTACAGGTATTGATAGCATTTGTTCTTCTGTCAGTATTTTTGGAAATTCAGCCTTCCCATAATGCAACAAGTGCCTGTAGTGTTTCCCTTTGTAATGTAATGTGAGCTCTCTGTCACAACCAGTCAGACTGATCTGAAACTGCAACCTCTCCACTTGTATGACAATCATCCAAAACCTACAAAGCTCCTGGTCTTGACTGCTGAAGCACCATATCCCAAAGAATAATTATTCAATTTCCAGTGGCCTTACCTACACATCATCCTGTAGTACCAAATGTTGTACAACCTGACTAATCCTTTTATTAAAACTATAAAACATTTCTTCCTCAAAAACCTGCAGAAGGCTTCCTTCTGAGAAGAGATTCGATCTGTAGCAGAAGGAAAGTGTCCAACTGATGAAAAAACGACAACATGGTGCCTGTGAGGATACAGGGTCCTGTCAGCAATATCAGGGTCTGGCAGTCTTTGTTAGTACTCATGTGTCTTGCATTGGGACTCACTGGCCTTCCTGGTGCTGCTCTCCCCTTTTTGCCTTGCTGCACTAGTTGCAGTAGGTTTCTGCGGGTGATTGAATGTGGTGAATTTTTGCAACATATTACAATTAGAGGAACAGATCCGCTAAATTGTGCTCTGCTTAGACACTGTGAAAATGCACGCTGTTCAACAGCTTTCATCACAATTCACTTTGTAAGTCTGCCGGTACTGCTACTCACCGTAGGCTTAAACACACAGGACCAGCTGGTTAACGACCTTTTAAATGGACAAATCCCGGTAGGTCTGTCTCTGTGCTTCAGAGTGCGGTGTGCCATCCTTCGAAAACTGACTGGCTAACCACTGTGCTTCAAGGGTTTCTTTTGCTTGACTTGTTCATTTTTCCTACATGTGAAAAATAAATCTGCTCACTGTCTGAGAAAGATATTAAAGATTTACAGAGGGTCATTTGGGAGCATGAGTCCAGGCAGAGCCCAGGCCTGGTCTGAACCATGCCCTTGGTCATCGGAGGTGAGGGATTGCCATGGCCATGGGCAGCCACGTGTTCAAGTCGGATAAGTTGCTCATGCCCTGCTTGTTTTAACTTCCCCAGGGGTATTTAATTGTGGAACTGGAGATTGTTTAGGCAACCTAAGGGAAAACAGAACAGCAAATGACAGGTTTTTCCAGAAGATACTTTTCAGTTAATTGGATCAGTGTTTAGAAAGCATAACTATAAAAAGGCCACAGAAAGAGTTTACTTGAAAGGTTAATGCACCTGGATTTAAGACAATTCTGCTGGATATATTTTAGGATTGTACACATCTATAAAGAAACTTAAAGGATTTTGAGAAACCCTTTTAGCATAATATTCAGAGTTCCTGTGGGGTTTTTTAATGTGACAAATTAGGATCCCTTAAGTTAGAAAGCCTGGTCAAGTATTACAGATTTTCGAAGGCTGCCTCATTTTCCTATGCAAAAGGTAGATTTTAAATGGACTTCATGCATTATAAAGTAGGAGAAGCTAAATAAACTGCAAAAATTTAGAGCAGAATGGTAGAAAACTTTAGCTTTGTGGCCTCAGGGAGAATTTTGTCATTTTCTCCAATAATAATGCTTTTTAAAAGGTATCAAATAAGTAAATCCAAAACCAAGACACCATTTTACAGTTAACAAGGTGTCCTGAAAAAAGTGCCATCTTAACGTGAGAAAAAGATGAGAACCCCACTGTGGCCAGGAGGATGAGACAGTGCTGTTCTTTGTGTGCAGCCAAGATGTGTTAACGTAATCTGTCATAGGCATTTTGCAACATCTAGCCTGTGATTGTTAAAGCCTAAAATTACATTCTTTGTATGGTCTAATTTTTGTCTATATTTGCTGTAATCACTTTACTCAGAGCTGTAATTTCTTTTTTTTTTCCTTGTACTTTTTGCTAAGAGAAAGTATTTGTCAGAGGAAGAAAATGTGTCTGAAACTCCAGTCTATTGTGAAGTAACTGTCAAGTAACAGTGTTATTATTAAAATACAATAACTCGAGATGTATTCCCGCTAGAGACAGAAAGGAACTATGGGTTCATTATGGCCTGCATGAAAGTCTTTTTCTTCTGGATTTTACCATGGCCAGGTGATGCTGGCTGCCCTGTTCACAGACTCTGGCCAAGCGCAATCTCCTCAGCTGTACTCCTGAAATGGACCCGTGTTGTCACAGCCTCTCTCAATAGCACTCCAATGCCACAGGTAAAACCTCCACTTCTCTTAATCTCTTACATCTCAGAAACATCTGCAATGGCTTTCAGTGACACAAAAAGCTGGAGGAGTTACTGTGCTGTAATCTTTCTTGCTTTGATTTGACGTGCTTTGAAGATGAAGTGGGGTACAAGCCATTGGATTATTTTATAGTTAAATTTCAAATATACATTGAAGGACAAATTGAGAGCTGAAGGTAATTACTGAGAGCAGTTCACACCTGCTTCTGGACACCTGCTCGAAGACCCTTCTGCTGACCTCATACAGATTAAACCTTTTCCAGAGGCTGGTGAACTGCTTGAGGACTGGGTTTTGTTAAATGAGAAAATAAGTCAGTTCTGCATTGAAAGGCAGGGGTAATGGAGGGAAGAGAGTAACTAAACACACATACTGTAAATACCTGCAACAGCAAAGAAAGGACTCCTCTCCCATCAGCATTTTCCAGTTGGCTTAGAACATTAAAAAAAATCAGACCACAGATTCACCACAGATTTATAACTTTTCTTTAGGTTATAGGATGGTTTAATGTGTCACTTATTGTTTTCGTAATGGGTACCTAATTTTGTCAGTGTTCTGGCTTCAGCCTGAGCCTACACCTGCATCTGTCTTCGCCTTTCCCATCACAGTGATAGAACCAGTACAGTACCACTAATGAGAGCAGCAATGAATTGTAGTGTGGACAGGGTGCTTGTGTCTAAACCAGTGTCTTTCCCAGTCTTTTCTACATGAGCATTTATGTTTGCTGGAGAAGAAATGTGCAGGGGAAATTTGCATCAGCATAAGAAGTTCTGGGGGAAAGTTCCTGTGACTTAGCTGTCTCTGGATCCACTGTGCTCTTCCCATGACTTCCAATTTTGAAACTTTCTTCTGATTTTTGTGGGAAGCCGTTTTACATCCCAAAATAAATCTTACCTCATATTTTTATTACAACAGAAGAGATAAGTAGTATCCCAAATAATGACTCCATAGTATTGTAGAAGAATGGGAAGGTGTAAGAGAATTGCCAAATGAAGCTGCTTAGCACACGAGAGCTATAGTGACATCCTGTGATAAGTGACATACCATGGATATATGGTTTTACCAGTTACTGCTGAGTCACTCCTCTTTGAAAGCTGCCAAAGTCATTACCTAGTGCCTGTCACCCCCGTGCCTGTGGGAGCACACTGGAAGCCTGTCTTTTCAAAGCACTGTAAAGTGACTAATAGAATAATATAGGAGGGAAAAGTCTCACTTAGAATGTGCCATTAGCATACAGGTGCGGAAATGCCAGAGACCCTGAACATAATGCCATGGAAACCCATATAATGTACATTCATCGAAGAGACAATAAGTATTTTATAACCAACTCACCACATGACACTTAATTAGCACAGGTACTCTGCTGAGGAACACACAGGAGGTAAACAGCTACTGAGTGCAAAACTAAACATGCACCCACTGCTCACACAAGAAGGAAAATGCACCTGGACCTGGAGGCCCTATACCAGCTGTTTCATTTAGGAAAGCAAGCCAGCAAGTAACAGAGAACACACTTCATCTAAACGCTTTAATAGTTAGAATCAAATGTGATTCTGTGATTCTGTGATTCTGTGAAAATACACAGCAAAAGTAATTGGTTGTACTCCTATGGCTCCTTTCACCCACATATTCCAAAGCATGCTTGTATTGCCTTTTCATCTGCAAGTCCAGCTCCAGGTGTGCTACTGTTTGCAATCCTCCAGTGAAAAGAGGGGTATTAAAAGTGGTATGATGCAGAGGCAATCTACACAGAGACGGGGGATGATCTGTATCATCCTTCTTCATCACTAGTATCAGCGTTACCAGTTCTATAAGTGGGGCACTGAGGCGCTGGGGATCTTCATGTCTGCTGTTACAAGTAGCAAACATCCAGTATCAAGTGAGTGCTGCTTAAGGCAAATGGTTAAAAACAGTTAAAAAGCCAGTGTGGGTGACTTTTTTTATGGTTTATGTCAGTTCAGCTAACTCCAGTTTGGGTAGAAAGAGGCAGGCTGATCTGTTCAGTTTCTTTGTGTGTCAAGGGGATTATCAGCTTTTCGGTGACATACTTAACCTGTTTCAGAGGCTTTCCTTTTCTTCTCGTTAGTCTCTGCCGAGTTTCTGTAAAATATCTGATCTTGGGTAAAGTTCAGAGAGGATTAATTGGCAAAACAACTTAGTATTGATAAACCTGTTCTTGCAAGTGATGACCCAGCTGCTGTTATCCAAGTCTGCAGTAGGTGTGAACCTGAGGTTTTCCTCTCTCTGGCATTTCACTTTTCCCAAGTTTAGCAATTTTTAATTGCCTTCTTGACTGACTTCAGTTCTCCCCAAAAACAATACTCAAATGAACAATACTTTTTCAGGAAGCACAAAGATGCAATCTAGTATTCAGAGAGGGCAAGCTGCTCTTTTTAACACAAGGTCATTTTCTCAGGGGATGGATTCTGATCTTTGTACAACCCAAAAATGTGTTTTCCTCTGTAGCAGGATCTGGCCCTGAACAGCTCATGGTTCTGTTGGCTGGTGCAGTAAGAAGAGGCAGTAGGAGAGGTGTTTGTGTTCCCACGTGAGGAAAACACATAGGGAATCCACTGTCACTGACAATGAGCTAGTCATGGAAGAGGAATGATGTAAAAAATACACCTTTGAAAAAAAAATTATTATTGTTACCCTCTTGAAATTCCCCTTAGCTTCCAATAATCTGTCTTTGCCTATTTTTCCTCTACATCCTTAAACCCACTTGCTACCTGAAGATCAACAGCATTTCTAGTTCAGCGATACTGCTGGGGTCCTCTGGCACAGGAACAGCCTTGTTCAGAACACCAGGCAGTTCCTGGATAAACCCAGCCACAGGATTTGTTTACCCAGTATCACGTGCTTCTTTAACCTGGACCACAAATCTTGTACTGTTTGTATGTGAGGCCCATTTCAACACATAACTGTTCTTTGTTGCCCTCTATACAGCCACATACACTGCTGTAAATATTCAGGCAGCTGTTGTCACAACACTGGAGTGCCTCAAGACCTTTTTCTAAAGATGGCAACTGCCTTATCGAACAGGACCTCATCTATCATGTGATTTCTCAGCAATTCTCACTGCAAGTTTTAAAAATTTTCTTACATCATGGCTGGAAGAAACTCAATTGCTTTTCAGAAAAATGCCTAAAGCAAGTCTCAGAGGCATCCACAGCTCTTATGGATGTATGGAACCTCAGGTGTGAGTTTACGAAATTTCCTGACTTGAGGTTCTGGCTGAAGGACATGTCTCACTAATGACATGTTTGTTTTAATATTTTGGCCACATCAACAGATTCCAATTTTATCTGAAATGTTCCTGTTGCTCTTCTTTATCACTTCTGTCTTTGTAAAGTTTTCTTTGATGTTGGGAGTCTGTCCAACTTTCCCCTGCAAGTGTATTTTACGCGGTAGAAATGGCCATTAAGTTTTCCATCTTGACCAGGACACTTATGGTGTGAAAGTTGGAATGTTTGTGGTTCATGAGGAGAAAATGAGAGAAAGCATCCATGTTCAAAGGTGTTAGGTGAAATTAATGAAAGAATCAATCACAAAATTGCCTAAGGCTTGTACTTCTCAGAAAAAAAGAGGCAAAAGAGTATGTCTTTAGCTTCCTGCCTTTCTGTGAAGCTTATTCACATTATACTTTTGTGAGAACACTAAATCTGGGTTTCCTATAATGCCTGGAAGAAAATTAATAATACAGAAATTGCAGGAGTTATTGAATGTAATTAAAATGAAAAGTTTCCATCAATGCTTGATTGCTCATTGTGATAATTGGAGACATGACGTTTAAACTGAGTAGAGGCTGAACAAAGCTTTTCTGTTTCCAGGATTGTTCACATATAAAATATACCATAATAGCATAGCACATTTTTATGGGCCGCGCAGAATGCCTTCTCTTTCTAGTAGATGAGATATACTAAATAATCAGGTGATGGAAAAAATACTGAGGTTACTATAAGAAACAGTGGCAAACAGGTTGCAGCTCTGATAAAACAAAGATCCAGATCTCAGCCAGGCAAATGTCCACTGGCTTACACAGCTGGAACTGACACCAACATTGGCCCTGGGATTTTCAGTCTTTCTCAGCAGCATAATGATTGGAGGGGTTTTTTTGAAAGTTCTGAAAATGTTTTAAAATTACCAAAACCAGTCCAGTCTGGGAATAGGCTTGAAACTAGGTGGGATTTTCATAAGTAGCAAGTGATCTAGGAGCATTACCCTAACAGAAAACCAGAAGAATACATGTTCCTAATCACCTCAACAATTTGGAAGGTCCCAGGCTGGTGCATGGGCAAGGGCTTTTAATGTTGTTTACACAGCAGCTAGTATGAAATAGAAGCAATATTTGGTGGAGCTCACTTCATCTTATTTTAGCTGGACAAAATAAAACATATAAAATAGGCCAGTTACCTAGACTCACTGACTAGCTGATGTAGAGACAAGTACTATTCAAGATCAGGTCCTCCCACCAGTCTTAATCACCTTAGGATAAACCAAATTGATTCTGAAGACAAAACCAGACATTCTTAGAGGAGTGCAACTCACCCTACAGTCTTACTGGCTGAAAACAGAGCCAAGGGCAAGAAGCTCAACCCCGGGGAAGTGGGTGTCTAAAGTTACTGAGATAAGGTCTGAGATAACTCAATTTCCTCCACTTCCTTCAAAGCAGATCTCTCCTTGGTGGGTGTCCTTCCATCTTGCAAGCTGATATAGATTATTTTATTTTATTTTATTTTATTTTATTTTTATTACCTGGAAGGATAGAAGGAATGAGGAAAAGCTCTGCTAAGGACAGTTTTGATGCTGTGGTCTGGAGCTTTGTCATCCTCCTGATGAGAGATTCAGTCTTGCCTGAAGCTTTAAAAGAGAGTGCATTGGGTGTATTTTCCTAATTTCCTTTCGTAGATCTGGCAAAATCAGTGTGAAAATTGTCACTCTTTACTCAGAGGTATCTTGAGTGCTCTGGATGAGAGTGAAAGTAATTGGTTTAGACCCCAGCCCAAGTCCATTTGCAGGTTTTGGGGAGGAACAGGCAGACAAGAATGCGCCACTGTCTGGCAAAAACCTGACTGCTAATCATTATCTTTCACATGCAGTGGAGGTGCTTATAAAGAAGCAAGATTAGAGACACTGCTACATGAAGCCAGGAGCAAGTGTTTTTATATAGTGCAAGTCTTACGTTAGAAATCAAATTTATCCGAAGGAAGAAAAAAATAAAGAAATGAAAGCCTCCAAGTCAAAAATTTCACCACTGTGGTCACACCTGTTGCTATGACCTTAGCTTTAAAACACTAAAACCACAAAAAGCGTGGGGGCTGGACACCAGGTGTTCTTCCCTAGGCTTTTAATGAGAAGATCTTGGTGCCACAGGCGAAGAGAGCAAACCTTGTCACTGGAAAACATATAAGTGAAAAAAATATTTAAAAGAGTCCTTAAAACAACCCAATAACCCTTTTTGATCTCAACTGTACATGAGTATTGATGCAATCCCTGGGGCTTGCGATAACAGTAATTCCATATGTGGCACTGCTTTTACTCTTGGCTTACAATGTCCTTACTTGTGTTAACTAAAACTTGTTAGCACAAATTTTAGTCATGTGAAATGTAACTGGTGAGGATGTGCTCCAGCTTGGGACCAGCTATGCTGGATTTTTGGCTCTCTTTAGTTTTGGATGCTCAAATATGATTATTTTAAAACCATCTGCAAATGAAGATTTTTATGAGAGGGAGAGCTAGAATGAAAAAAGTAAAACACCCTAATTATGACTTAGGATACATATTCTGTGGGTTACATGTTTTTTATAGAGTTTTCTTCTTCCCAAGAGCACACAACATCTTGCCATAATATCCTTTAGGAAACCAACATTAGCGTAAAATGACTAACAGAAAAAAAAAAAAAAAGCAGCAGTTTACGTATATCTTTTTTTAATTTCTCCAGATGCAGAACTGGGAAACCAGAGAATATGGCACAGCATAATCAAATCTATCTAAACTTTATTGTTCATTTTGCACTAGAAGAGGACAGCAACAAGGCCAGATTGCCTTGTGTTCAATAAAAGTGAAATGCACAGTCTGGGAGTTCTGCTTGGGTGGTTTTGAAGCCTTGCTCTGAAGCATGGGCAGGCTATTCCAAGGACACTGTGAATGCATAATAACTGGGGGGGGGGGCAGGGGGGAAGAAGTAAGGGTGTGATTTTAATCATGGTCCTTGACAACATGCTGCTAAAAGGCATCTTAGAGTCAGAAATGATAAAAGTTATCTCTCATGTGAGTCATCTGCAGGAAGACAATCCCTGGTGAGCCATACGGGTCAAGGATTAACATCCAGCGTGTTCTTCCTTTTTTTAGAGCAAATAGCTGACATTTTGTCCTCTGATTGCCAGGGAGAGAGACAAGAATGTCACCGTTTGTCCGAATGACTCAATCCCAATTTTAGGAACATAATATTTGTCACTGTCTTAGCTACTTTTCCACTTTCACTAAAATGAAGTGTGTTGAGATACTCTTGTCTCTATTAGAGTTTATGAAGTTGATGGATCCTTTGAAATGAGTGGGAGCCCAAGGTTGTGATATCAGTGCTATGTCTTACTGCCTTTTTAAAAAAACCACAACCTGTCACCAATTTTTCACAAGGATTTTAGTGGCATGAGAGTCAATAGCTATCTGTCTCTTCCAATTTTAGAAGCACTGATGCCTAACCCTCTTAAAATAAATTATTCTGTGCTGTTGTGAATATGTAATGCTCTCAGCTGAGATTTGTACCTTCAAAGACAAACAGCTATTATTATCTTTACCTAATCAGGCTTGTTGTGTAGACAGAGATGCACAGTTATAAAAACTGAGTAGGCCCTTGTTAATGCTGTTTTCACATTCTCTCAGAATACCTCCCTTCAAAATCACTGAGCTTGTCACTAACTGCCAATATTCATCAAGAAAAGGCTCTCATTGAGTTCACCGCAAGTGTTTCTGAGCTGTGCTCACAGAATTGGCTTTGAGCTCCCCAGTCTCCAGCTGGGAGTGTCTGTCTTCTTACAACTGCCATTGCTTCCCTGTTGCTTCAAGGCTTCTGCTGGTCACCTGGAGGGAGTGAGGAGGAGTTCTTTGATGCATAGTTTGCTTTTGCAGATGAAAGTGGGGAAGGTGGTTTGATTTCCTACAGCCCTCTCTCCTAGTAGCTTCTGATCTGTTCTTATGGATCCAAAGTTTGATGAGGTTTGTCTCGGTGCCTAGGGTGATAAATGTGGGACAGGGATGCTGGGGACCATTGTAAGCTGGAACTCCCTTGTGCCTGGAATGACAAAAAGTTGGTCTTATCTTCTTAATGACCCTCTTTGAACAGCAGGAAAATATGTTATTGCTTTATACTTGCTATTCTAGTAACCGTTTTTTCACTCACCACGTGTAGAATAGGAGGTAATCAGTGAGTCCAAGCTATGCTGTTATAGCCCTGGCTCTTACTGCCACCTGGGAACATGAAGGATGGATCTCTGAAAACAACGGGGGTTTTTTTTGCTTCTTGACACATAAATATGCTGGTTTTTAAGTCTTAGATAGCTTGCTAACAACATAGAAACTTCAAAAAAGTTAGGATGAAAATAGTTTATGTGCAGAAAAATGTAATTTACATCAGTTGTGTTATTGAGGTAGCAATCTACTTTGTTGATGCTTCAGGCTCCAATTGTGTTTGAGGGTGGCTGGAGCCAGTAATTGAGGATGGAGAGTTTCATCCATGGCAAGCCAGATCTGCAACATGGGACTCATTTTTGGTGAGGAGGGGGAGGATATGGAAGAACAACCCTGAAATGGCCCTGCACTCCTCTACTAGCATTCTTCACTGCCTGTGCAACAGAGACAAGTGCTTATTCCATTTCACAGTAGCAGGGTATGAAGAGCGCAGTCACTCCCTGATCACATATGAAAGGGAAAGAATCCTTAGAATTTATATATATTACTGAGTGTGGCCTGCAATGAATAGTATGCACATAAACACCAAGAATGACCCATTATTGATATTTCTAAACAATATCAAGTAATAAATGAAATAGAATATTTGATTGCATTGTGTGCAGAAAAATTATGAATAGGATTAATGAAAATTTATCAAATATATTATCTGTTTAACCAAAGCCCTTGAAAAAACAGAACAATATTTTAAGAGGTTTTACAGTGCAAAAAAGCTATCAAATCTCTTTGTTTGTTTGTTTGTTTGTTTTTCATATGTTACAACTAAAATAGCTTTACCGGTTTATGGGTTTTCAACCTGCAGTCCCAGCCCTTGGCTCTGGCTGTGCAGAGCTAAGATCACTCTTTTTTGCTTCACGTTGAAACAGAACACATGTGGCAGAAAGGGAAGGATTGTGATGTTTTCTGTTCTTGCAAAGGAGAGACAGCATCTGCCAAGAGTAGAGAAATATTAACAAAGATTAAATTATCTGTTCCACTCCTACTGCAATATTCTTTCCTTCACTCAATTCAACAATTTTTAAATGAATTTTTAAACAGCATGTTCTCTGTGAAAACAGCCATGGATACTTTTTGGATTCAGAACAGACCATTATCATCATCTAGTCTGACCTCCTGGATACCACAAGCCATGAAATTTCACCTATGGATTTTACTACGTAATAATCTGTCAGAGAAGATCAATCTTGGGTAGAGTTTATTTCTGTATTGACTGGCAAATCTCTCCTGCTCCAATACAGAAATTTCAAAAGACAGTAACCCTGGCCTGCCACTTAAATCAACATTGATAAAATTAGATCAGTCTGTCCAAAGAAATTATTTTCTTTCATTCTGAAGCACTGGATGACATTTTGCTTTTATTCATTAACAGGCTGAACCAAATACCAGTCACATCCTTGTTCCAGTGCACCATGTTGCTCAGGGAGCTTGGAGACTGAATTCACCTGATATCACAGCCCACCAGTGCAGCTGCAGAGAGTCATTTCCTCTAACATGCACAATGCTGACGAATGAACCAAAGGTTCAAATCAAGGGCTGATCTCTGCAGAGATGTTGATAAGAGGTGTGGAGGTCACATTTCCCCTGGCATAAACTACACCCTGCCAGCTCTGAGAAATTAATTGCATAAAGACACAGGATGTTCAGTAGTTCAGGTAGAAACTTTATTCCTCTCTTCTTTCAGGAACTCGAATCCTGCTGTGGTTTGCTTTTGTATGGGTTTATCACTCTGCTTCAAAATAGCAAGCAAAGTGGCTCATGACCCATTGCAAATGGTCACTTGAAGGCAAGGGGATATTCAACGGAATATTGAATATTCCATTTTATGCACCCCATGGGCGTCTGCCAGACTTAAGGTGACTCCTGCTCTCTTATAATCCAAAAGGATGACTTTGGTGCTCCAAGAACATTCACTCTTTACTTTATCCTTGCTCAAGAATCAAAAAGTAGCACTTAAGAAATACATTTAGAGTTCCTGAATCAGCAGAGCATATAGATTTTAACTGTAATCAAAGAAAATGGATCTTGATGCAGTGAGATGACAAAGTAGCTCTTCACAGTTCTTCCCTTCAGCAATTCTCTTGAATGCAGCCGCCTCACTGTGAGATGATTATAATGGAGGTTTGTCCATATCCGTCTGGCTAGCATTTGCCTTTCTGATATCTTATCTGTCTTCTGGATTTAGGAGATCTTTCAACCCCTTTGGAATCACTAAAAGACAGGGCACGGTTTCAGGCTAAATATTTTAAGCCTATAGCAGGATGGAGTCTATGAATATTTGATAACCATGTACCCTAATTGGTGGCTGTTCTGGGCACTTCAACAAGATGCTCATCCCTCTGTCGGCTTCCCTAGGGAATAATTTTCCTGTACATTTTCCCACTTACTTTATGCTGTTCCATAGTCTGTGGTTGCTGTCTGTTAAATATATTCAGATTTCTTGAACTTTAAGAAGTCCAGAGGTGATAAAAGCTGTGAATAGGAACAGGATTTTCTTTAAAGCATGATCTGAACTCCAAGTTTGCCGTTCTTGGAGAGTTGTAGGTGGAGGAGGACCCAGCCAGTGAGACTGTTGGCTCCTGGATGAGGACTGTGTGCTCATCCAGTTGCCTCAGACAGCTCTGGAGGTGGCCCACCCCACCAGCCAGTGCCACTGAGGAGCTGCGGCCAAGTCTTTCAATCAACTTGCTTCACGCAGACTTGATTTCCCATCAGAGAAAGGATTGTCTAGAAACCTTTTTTAAAAAGGAGGCTTTAATGCTATGTCTTAACAAAATGTTACAGACTCTCTGGGCAGTTAGGCTGCAATGAGGGTCTCACTTGTTTCTCAAGTCAGTGCTCTGTTAATCCTTGTTTTGCTGATACAGATTGCTTATTTTGCCCACAACATGCTCAGGTTTGGGGTCAGAAATGTAGCTTAAATTCCAGGGACTGACAGAGGTTTTTTACTTTCCTCAGTGATGAGGGCACTATTTACTTTCTGAGAACATCCTGCACCTAATCAATTCTCTGCTGTTCACAACTCCTCTGGCACCAACTTTGTCTCTCTGATTTTCTGCCTGCAACATATAGCTTAATCTCCTCAAAAGATGTGAGCGCCTGAAATTCTTTAGTTTTTCTAAAGCCTTTGGATTTAATATAAGATACCAGCTTGAAACTTAATGGCCGATGAAGCTCGACTAGAGGATCTAATGATTCCTTCTGGCTTTAAACACAGAAACTCTTGGATCTTCCCTTTGCTGATGGCTGCCTCATATAAAATACAATTTAGAATAAAAATAATCTGATCATTCAACACATGTTTTCTTAACGAGAGAAAATTATTTCACTGCAACAAAACCCTAGAAAAAGGAATTTTACTGGTGTGCCTGTGATTTGTTGGTGTTCCTTAACCCAAAGCCTCATATTGTATGAAGGATTAGAGCCATTTCTCTGTGCTGGATCTGGACTTCAGCTCTGTATCATCAGTGATATGTGGAATATCCTTATCAATAAAAAAAAGTGTAGAGCTCATTCGCTTAAGAGAAAAACAAAACAAGGCATCAGCTGCAATTTCCGTGCCAAAAAAAGAGTTCAAAGATTGAATTATGTGAAAGTTTTGGGGAGAAATGTGAGGATCAAATGAAACCTTCCGAATAGTGACAACAACAATAAAAATGTTGTTTTAAAATTTATTAGAAAGGATGGCTGAACTAGGAGTCAGAAAATCTGGGCTCAGGATAGTATATCAGGCAGGGGAGCCTGAAATGAGATGTCAGTAGAGTTTGGGCATTTAGATCCAAGTTTGTGACCAAGTTTGCCTAAAGCTGTCCCCAGTGCAGCAGCAGCTCTGCAGCAGGGACAGCAGGATGCTGGCATGGCTTCTGCCCAAACCTCTGTGTGAACTGAGAGTGGGGCTGGGGGTCTGGGAGTCCCCTGAGGGTGCAGCACATGGTGGGACTGAAAACATGTCCTTGAATGGGACTAACTCCTGTAGAAAAGACAGCTGGTGGTTTGTTCCCATCCCTGCCCATCATGCAGCTTAGCCAGTGATGGGAACACTCAGCCAGGAATGCCTGCTCCCTCTGGGACACCTCCTTTTCCAGCCAGCAATGGGATGCCTCGCAGACTGCAGAGGATCTTAAGCCCAAGTTAGAGCCAAGAATTCAGAAGATGTCTGCTCCACCACAAGCAGTATGCTGTCTGTGCTCAGATACGGTGGGAAGCAGAAGCCCCTGCAGTGAGCACCTGGCAGAGGGATGGGGGCTCAACATGGGCATCTCCTCACAAGCCCATTTTAAGAGGATTTTATAGAGAAAACCTGTTAGATTATTGAGAAAAAAGACTGCAGCCCAGCCTATTTGCTGATGTTTTTGACTCACTCTTTAGGACATAAGCTGAGTGGGGATTATTTTTTTCCCCCAGAATGAAACCAGCAGGAATTAACAAGCAGTGCCCTTTCAGGTGCAAACCATTCTTTCCCTCTGCTTTGACAAACAGCTGTATGAGTCACAGATACGTGCAATCAATTCTGTGTCCTCTCAAGGTGGGTTCTTACGTGAGTTTTGGTCCCCAAATGCCTGACACAGTTATTTTTTGAGAAGGACTCAGAACTGCTTCTGAAAAGTCTCCAGTGTAGTCTCCATCTGTGACTGAGTTCATTAAACAAGTTATTGAGCTTGCTTACCAATGACATGAGGAAATTCATAATGTGATGAATTTGCATGATTTAGTTTTGACTGACAAACTTTTGGGTCACTTTTATAACCAGTTTTGTTATCTGTGACTAAACACAAGAAGTTGATTTTTTATTCTTTTTTAAAATCTTTTTTTTTATATGGTTAGTTACTATGTATGAAGTTATTTGTGTTACTAATGACCCAAAAGGTGGGAAGATTTAATTTTTAGGAGGACATACATGCATATGCACACACACAATTACTGCCCTTGTTCTTCTGTCACACCCGTGGCCGGTAATAAATAGTAATAATAACTAATAGTAATAGTATAGTAATAAAAGTCTCCTTACCTGGAAGATGCTGAATAACGTCATCAGTTGTATTACCTACAGTCTTTCTTGTCTCTGAATTGACATGAATTACTCAAATAAAGTTACAGCCATGTGAAAAATAAAGGTACTCCCATTATTTTTCCTTGTCTATTTTGTAATGGACATAACTTGCCACACAACTGTTTACTACTGCTTTCCAGCATCTGCTGCTGGTGTTTGTATCTATTCATTCATTAGGACACTGAGTTAAATTGCATGTTTAATTATGTGGTACTTATTCTGACTCTGCACAAATTTTCTCCATCCTTTGAAGGAACTTTTCTTCCCTCTGCCTTCCTCCATTTGGGAAAGAGCAGGAAATCAGCCTTGAGGGAACATAAAGAATTCTTATCCTTTTGTTTCCTTATGTTTGGATTTGTATCTCACTTCTTACAAGAGGTTATACAACATATTTTGCCTGCCATCAACCTCATGATGTTATGAAGCTTGACAAAGAACATTCATTCTGTAGGTGTACATATTACTTCATGGTTTAAATAGCATCCTGCTCATTTGCTTGCTGAGCCATGACATTCAGAGGATGATATTTTTCCTTTTTGTGGTATGTTCTTACATTTTATCAACTATGATGTTTAAAAAATGTATGTAAATATATATATGTACACATATTAAATATCATGAAAATGCTCAGCTTATATTAGAAAGAGTTTGGAAAGAAGTATGTGACATTTGGATATTCTTGGGTCATAGCACTGATGCAGTTCAGCTTAAACACTGAGTGACTTCCATGGACCTTCTTGTGCAGTGTGAGCCTGGACCTTTAATTTCCAAGCTTTAATCAGTTAAAACACACAATATGCATAGTTTTCTGATTTTACTGAAAATTAAGTCTCTGTCATATCAGCTGTCATATCAGTTTGCTAGATCTGATGGAAAGCTGGGAATGGGGAGGAGAGCCCCAGCATGGGAATATGCTGACCACTCCTTTCCCCTGCAGCCCGCTGTGTGTGCCAGGGCTGAGCTGTTCAGCATGTCAGGAACATGAGAAATGCACATTTGGGTTAGGCCTCATCTTCCTCTTGAAAACCTGGCAATCTGACAGGATGAAAATGGATTGATATTGGTATCTCACTTGTTGTATCAGGAGTTGCTGGAAAAGCACCTTAGGGTGGCATAACTCAGTCTTTCTACCACTTGGTCCGTTCCCAATCACCTTTCCTTTGGAGCTAGCAAATCATTTGTGTCATCATTCAGTGAACTAGCTATGGGACTGAACTGGCTGAAAAATAACTCAAGAAGTGATTTGCTCCCAGCCAGGTTCATTTCCTGAGCCAGAACACAGTGCAGCTGCAAGTTGCTGCAAGGAGTGGGTAGTATGGGCATGAGAGTGAGTTGCTGGGAGTGGGAAGTGAGCAGGATGCCAGGATGGGATATTCCAGGATGTCCTCATTGAACAATTTCCAGAAAACAAGAACATTGAAGCAAGTTCATGTGGTAAGAGGAATTTGGAGAATTTGTGCACAGAAAAGGATCTATCCAAAAGAGGGTCTATAAAATTATAGGAAGGAATTCTTACTGGGGTAAGAGAAATGCAAGGGGGTTGGCAGTTTTTAGGCTTTGCACACCTATGTACTTAAATTTCAGCCAGGTCACGAGGCTTGCTCAGAGCACAGAAAGTTGAGAACGTGCATGAAAACCTGTGTAGGACAGATGAACAATTTTCTGAGCTGGTTTTGCTTAACTCTATTTCAACTGTACTTTAAAAATAATTAAAACAATATAAAGTAAAGAAAAAGGTAAAATTATACATATAAAATGAACAACAAACAACTCCTCCCTACAAAAAAATAAGGCCCAAAGCAATATCCATATTTTCTCAGAAAATAAAAAAACCTTTTAGAGGCAATTGGCACAATGGCACTATTCTTTTTTTTTTTTTTTTTTTCCTAAGCTCAAATGAGCTAAAAACTTTCAGGATGTCTTCCTGCAGATTAGTTGAATATACTTCACAAGAGACACTTGTAATTATTTATGACCTTTCATCCTGCAAGAACATGTTGAAAAATATTTCTGCCATTTCTACCTGTTAAGAGGCAGTTAGAGACCAGGGAACTACCTGTACAAGTAGGACTCAGATTTTTCAACTCACTGCATGAACAAATGCTGCCTACAATTAATATTTCAGTGCAAAAAGAGTAAATCCACTTTATCCAGTTCTACTTCAATTATTTTAAAAATCTGTCCCTCAGCTTTAGTCCACTCGGGTCAGTCTTTCTCATCTCTTTAAAAATTCTATGCTCCACAATCTATGATATGGAGATTCTTTTTATAAAAAAGTAGTTATGACAGTTTTCCAAACGATCACAATACCACTGTGCCCTCAATTCCCAAGGGCCCTCAAAGAATTTCTTTTAATTCAGAAAAAGATTACAAATGTGGCATAACCTTTCTGACTGAAATTGAGTATACGAATTTGTCAGGGGAAACACAGTCCTCCAGCGGCTCCCTCTCTGAGCCTCAATGCTGAAAGGTTTCAGCAGGTGAGGAAAATTGTTCAGTTTGATCATTTTGGTCACACGAAGCAAAACTGTCCCAGCTACACAGCTAGTGTACACTGGCTCAGCAGTCACAGGCGTGATACTGATTCATGCCAGCTAAGGAGACTATTATATTCATTTTGCTTGTCTGTAAAGCCCTTTTCTGAAATAGCATGTGCCTACTGTCTCTCCAAGGTAGGAAACATGCCAGGAATAGTGAATTAGCCATGTGTAGTGCATTTGAGGTCACACTTGGGTTTATTGCCTCTTGGTAAGTTATTAAGCTTTTATTGAAGCATATTTTCTATGAGCATCAATATTATCTGCATGTTTTGTACCTAACGTGTTTCACTTCTCTAGCACATTTCAGTTAAAGGTTTTAAAATAGGCTACAAATGCTAATGAATTGAGTTTTGCAGTGCTCCAGAGAGGAAGGTAAGCAGCATCATTGCAGGCCTGTACACTGAAGAAGGGAGTGGCTTTCTGAAGACAGCACAATAAAATTCAGATGATGGTTCCTGCCCTTCTGCTGGTATCTTGAGCCCTTTTCCCCCCAGCAGTGGTGTAGGAAAGGAAGGCAGGTGGCACACAGCTGCTGGCTGCATCCCCGGGAGCACCAGGGCCCTGGATGCACTCAGGACTGGACACCACCTGCCCCAGGGCCCAGTTACCCCTGGGCAGAGTTGGCCCCCTGGCTTCACACCCCTGCCAGTGCTCACGCTTTCACTTCGCCATTTCCTACCAATATCTGCCACATCAAGAGCTGTGATCCCTCATCTACAGTCCCAAACATGCTCTTGCCAGGGTCCTCAGCACAGTGCATCCTTCCAGCTCTGTCTCTTGGCTTCGGCCCTCCCTGCCCTGACCCTGCTGTGCTTCTTCTAACACCTGCATTTGGGGTCTCTCTCACACCTTGGCATGCATCCTTGCACACTAAATATTTGTAGCTATAATACAAAATTAAAGTCAATCACTCCCAAGTGGGAGATCTTTTCAAGACTCTTTTTCGAGACATCTTAATTGAGAGAACAGCTCTGCTGAGACCTCCAAGCTAGCATACCTTAAGCGTGAGGATCCCGGTGTTGGTGGAAATATCTGCCCTTTATCCCATGCTCTGCACATGGGAACCCATTAGGAGTCAAGCAGTGTGGAACACAAGAGAACAGAGCTCTGTCATTGAAGAGTAGAGGGACCATGCTGTGGGCCACTGACATGGCGCCTGCCATGTGTGTGCCATGGTCCTGGGACTGCTGCTCGTGCTGGTGTAGCTGCCGCTCAGCCAACGGTTTTGAGAGGAAACCATGAGGCCATCAATCACTATACATGTAAGTGGGTCCCAGAAGGCTGCAGTCCCCTTTCCTCCAGGGATGCCTGCTGCTGTGCGTGGGGTCCTGGTGTAATGCAGGCTGAATTAGCAATGAACTGCACAGGGATGAGAGTTTTGACTGAGCCCAGTGCCAAGGCCCAATACGGATGGAACAAAATACCAGCCATCCCTGTAGCATGAAAACAGTGAAGAAACTTCTGTTAGGAAACTTACTGGTATTTTCTTACACAAACACACTTTTACATCCCCTGGCACTCATTTTTTCTGCCCTGACATTGTGCTTAGCTGGTATTTAACTTCAAAAGTTCTTTTGTTCTGTGTGCTGGGTACTTTTTCTACCCGTCCATCCCCCACTTAACTATGTTGCAAGGTCTACATGCTGTCAGGAGATGTCAGACCTGCAAGCTGAAATGTCAGGCCCATTGGGAGAAATTCCTCTTAATAAAACCAAAGTTGCTTTGTAGATCTTCAAAGGATTTAAAAATACTCTTCTTCTCTTTCTCTCTCTCTCACACATGCACATTTAGATGTATGCACAAATTCTTCACTGGATTCCTGAGATCTGCTTTTTCTAAAGTGATTAAACGTTCCATGTCAGTGTCTAGTGGCTCATTTATTGAAGTAATTTTTATGGATAAACTGTTTGTACAAGTCTGTGTGGCAGGGAAGAAGAAAGTATTGTTTGGATTCTCAAGCCCAAATTTTGGTACTGTGGCATAAGATGATGGGTGATTGAGGTCTTGCCTGACTCATTTTCCCAGTGTAGCCTCAGACACGGCTAGTTTTGCAGCTTCTTGCACTACTTAGAGACCAAACAAACTCTTTTTTTTTCCCCCCCCTAAAACCTCTTGCCCTCATCTGTTTCCTGCACTTCTGCTTCATGAATTTGTATGCCCAACAACTCCTCTCTCTTCCTTGCAGTTTCTTCTCTTAAAGGGAGACCAATTACGTAATTTCAGTTTGCATTCCCTTACTTTAGGCAAAGAGAAACAAAAAGACACAACTATGTCTCCTGTAAGATACTCTGATAACTGCCATATTACATGACAACAGTGCAGAGAGAGGAGTTCAGAAGTTTAGTAGTGTAGTACCCAGGGTGCAGCCCATTACAAGCTTCCAAGGTTACTCATGAAAACTTTGCCAGTCCATGACAACTTGCCTCTCACCCCAGGACTGAAGAATTGTTACACTAAAAGGGACAGCAGAGATCAGCACAGGCTGTCCACCCAATTTTTTAGGAGATTAAATATTTCAATAACCTGTTACAATAAGCACTGGCAGATGTGAAATAAGATGAGTTAATTCAATGGAAAAAATTTTGTGAAGAAAACAACAGCCATATTAGGATTGTGAAAAAGAAAAGGGAGAGAATAAAGTTGAAACAGTTATCATAAGTAGTACATTGGAAATTAAGCCTATTAAAAAAAAGAGACAGAACTAAAGTTTTTTTTAAAGTATCTCTGTGGAACAAAATGGCACTTTCCCTGGGTTGTAATTGCCTAACAGTGTTTCACAACGTGCAGCATGCTAGCTCTTCTGTGCCTCTTGCTCTTTGTCTGGACACATCCATGGTGATTTGAACTGGCAGAATTTAAAGAAAGTGCTTTATGTCATTAACTGATTTTTCAGAAGCCTAAGTGCCTGCACCAGAACAATGAAAGAGAAATCGAATTAGTTCTTCATGCAGCTTGTGAAAAAATGGGAAGCGTCTAAAGAATGACAAGTAACTGAAGTTTCGTATGTGCTGATATTAAAGTTCAGGGAGTCTCTGAGCTGTTTCCCCATCTATCAATGAAAGCACATCTTTCTCTAGTGGCCCACTTCAGATTTTGAACACGCATAGAATGAAACCTGAACTATAGAGAATATTGAATCCTTTATGTTTTCATTCTCAGTATAAGAATTCTTCTGCAGATTATTCATATCTATAGCATTAAATAAAAAGAAGTTAGCGTTCTGTCCTTGATGTGTTGAGACGTAGTTGTGGGCCCCTCCTCAACAATAGTATGTCAGGCACAAAATGTTTCATTACCAGTCAGTCTTGGAGATTCTATCCCTTTTTATAAAATAAAACATGTAGAGACTCAAGTGGTTTGGTGGAGACTTCCCAATCCTGAAAGCAGTAAGACCGTCATATCTGTCTGTTTAAATATGGCATGCCACTCTTAATAAAAGCTTAGAATTGCAGTGAATACTTGCTGCTAACCTCTAGAAGTCTTGCTTTCTTAAAGTTGCTTGTGAGGGGAACAAGCATAAATATTTAATAATGCCAGAAGTTGCAGCTCCCAGTTCCATACTCCCAACCCATGGGAGCGCAACAGATATCAACTCTAACCTTCATCAAAAGCCATTGCAACAGCTTTTAGAGCTATGTATTGTATTAGTTCTCTGTCTTTGTTTCCCCTCTGGTGAGAGACCCTCTTTACAAAGTCAATGAAAAGTTGATATATTCAGTGGTGGTATACTTAGTAGCCCTGGAGAGGACAGTGAAAACTCCATTCCCAAACCAATGCATGATTCTCTCCTGTAGATTTCAGACAGGAGGGATTATCCAGGTCTGTCACTCACAACTATAAATGACCATGGAGAAGGTAGCTGCTTAGTCCAGACAATTCCACAGAATATCGAGTCCATACTTACTCTCAGAAAGTATCATCCAGACAGTATTTTTGCACTCTACAATAAACTTCAGCTATAAAAAGCTTCTGCAACACATAGGAAAAAAGCAGGACAGTTCAAGAGTGTGTTGGCAATGTCCCAGGTACCTTCAGTAGAAAGGCAATGTTTTAAGTGGAAATGCTCAAAATGATTCTAAAAAATTGATGGCACCTCTCACTGAAGAAAAGGCTGATGTTTTCTTACCATTGTCACCAGTATGTGCCAGTCTGAGATACAATTATGTACACTGTCTACTTAGGATTTTAATCTGTTGCTACCTTAAAAGGAGTTCATGAGACAGCTTCTGACAAGTGATTTGCTCTGAATATGATTTTTCTGAATATTTTTTTTTCCTTTGAGGAAATACATAACATCCATTTTATTTGTGATGATGTAGGTTGCATCTTCAGTTCTGCTGGTCTGGCAGATTAATAGATTTCCTTTCACAACTTGTTTGTAAACTTGGGTTTTCTCTTTCATCTTTTCTTCAGACCGAATATATCTAGGTCTCTGCAGCTTTCCCATAAGCATTCACTGTCTGAAACTTTCATAATTTCTCTTGCCTACCCCGATTTAATTTTAGCTGGTTGCTGATGTGTGGGTGTTCAAGCTTTCCAGGGTAACACTTGCCACACGCTGAACACTTGATTAATGGAAATATTTGGGGAAAATAATGAGAGGCAAAGAATGAACTGGAAGACAAGGAAGAATTTGGAAGTTAAGTAAGAGAGAAATGCATTGAGGAGGGACTAAGGAGGAAAAAAACCAAACCAAAACCAAACAAAACAGATGAAATGATTTATTTTGCTGTTTAGGCATACATTTCATTATAGATTAACAGCCTACATGGACAAGAAGCATAAGGGCCCTTCTTGGGGTGGGTGTCTGAGGGCATTGAGAAATACCAGGAAATGCGCTATGAGGAAGCTGGTACCAGAGCACTTTTGCTCAGCCAAAGCATCTACCAGCCCTGCCAACGTGGGCGCTGCATTGCGCTGCAGCATGATGGCCCCAGGGAGCATTGTGACAGAAAGGCCATTTCTACAGCAAGTCACAGGGATTTGCCCAGTGCCCCCAGCTTACCTTGGCAAAGGAGGATACAGGCACGATCTAGGTCTTTCTTCTCTTACAAAGTCCTTCTCCAAAACATTTCTTCAAATTTCTTATAAGAGGTTCTTTTTTTTGTAAGGGACAATTTACACAGCTCTTTCTGTATGGCACATACTTTATGTCAATAATTCGTTTATTACAAACCAGGCACTGAGAAACATATCCTGTTGAGACTATCTGGCACAACTCTTTGAACTTCAGACCTACACATTATATTGCTCACTAACAGATAAAAAAATTTAAGAACTTTTTACAACCCTTTCAAACTATGAGAAAGTTATAGCAATAGCTTGTTGGAGAGAATGTGGGAGTTATCTAACAGCAATTTGTTATCTACTGTTTCCCCCAACCAGCTGCAATATTTAAAAGCCACCAGTCTCTTGCTGGGTTTTTCCTGCCCCTCCGGATCCTCTGCTCCATGCTCCCTGCCCAGCCTCTCCACCTCTCTTGCCTCTTAGCTCAGAGTCTTTGGTAAAGACTTTGCAGGTACTTTGTGTCTTGAAGGTCACAGCTGCAAACATCTTCTGAGCCTGACATCTGATCAGTGCAGGAGCCAGGAGCTACTCACACCCCCTAATGTCAACATTTTTTTATGCTGTGGGTTTCTTTGAACTTCCTGGATGAGCATATGAAGAGAGAGGTATTGCTAACTAAGCAGGACTGAAGTGACTTCAGTCTTCAAAGCTTTGCTGCTACCTGTCATTAGTTATGTTAATTCAAAAGGAGAATAAAAGGAGATCTTTTGACTGGTTTGAATACCTTGATAGACAGTCAAAACCTTCCCTGGAGTATTAAAAAGGGATTATGTGAGATTCCTCTCCAAACAGGAAATTAAGCAAACAGATCCAGTCCACCCTGGAATAAGCCAAGAGCCTCTCCATCCATAAAGATCCAAAAATCTTCATGAAAATATGAACCTATTTAAAATATGAAGTACTAAATAGGAAAAATAATTACTTAATGTGAGCTCTCTTCATAATAGATTTTCTTGATAGTTATTAAAGTAAAAGTCCAAGAAATGCTACAAAGTGCTGCAAATGCCATATGAAGGCCCTTGGAGTGGGGGAAGACTGAGGAACCAAAACCCTTATTGTCCTAGTGTTACTGGATGCGTTCTGCAGAATCAAATGCAAACTTTTGTTATGGTTTTATTACAGGTGCTGCATTGTTTCCTTAAGTGTGCTCATTACAGAAAGAAGCACAGACTACTCTGGTAGGTCTTTATCCTGAAGAGAGTGCAGAAGTGAAGGAGAAGGGAGTCCAAGCAAAAATCTCCATGCATGCACAATATTTATAAGTTTGAGATGTGTTTGGTTGGGTTTTGTTTGTTTGCTTTAAAACCCTCTCTTTTTTTTTTTTTCCTATTAATACTTGTTTAATATGTCCATATTTTTAAATGCAAATCTTTATTTGGACCAAAGATCTATCTTCTCTCCTCCATATAAAATTATGCAGCTCCACTACAGACACCAGAACTGAATGGTTAAATGTTAGATTAAAGTCAGCACAGAACCTGGACAAAGTCAGTTTCAGGAAAGGTGCTGTAAGTTTAGCCCAGAAAGTCTAAGGAGCCTCATAGTTTTGTCACAACAATAGGACAGAAAATGGTGGCAGGAATATTACTCTTTATTGTCTGATGCTCTCTATGTGATTTCAGAAAACTTCATTATGAAAATCTGTATTTATAATCAAGACCTGTGTGAAAAAAGAAAAATCCATTAACGTATTTTAATAATATGCCACCAACAATAGTATAATAGTTATTTTCCCTTTTACAAAAGGACAATAATGTACTACTGATCAACAATGAGAATGTTAGCTGTCTGCAGAGCAGTTCTGCCACATTATACTAACAAACATTGATTGAGAGGTGGATCTCCAATGCCAGCTCTAATTTTTGGAACATAAGTGGTAACTATGTCTATTGAGTACACATGCTTACCAAGAAACCTTTGCTTTGAAATCACATAAATTTCCCCACACAATGGGAAATTGTAAAACTGAGCGGGTGCTCACTGCAGAAAAAAGCAGTCTGAAGTACATGAAAAGAGATTAAATCCTCTGGGAAAGCTTACCTAAAGTGCAAGCTGTAAACTCTCTGCAAAGTCCACCAACAACGAGGCAACATTATCTTTTCCGTACAAGGAAACACTTTACAGTCTGGGGACAGAAAGAATGAGGGCTGTGCTGTGTAAAGCACTGAATTGAATAGAGCTGTGACTGAGGATACTTAAGACAAATCCGAAGTCCTTTATTTATCTCCCGTGAAAACGGAGTCAACTGGTTCTGAGCAGGTGATTAACAAGTGACATATATCAGCCTAGCAAAATCCTATTTGTTTTCCCTTGTGGAGGAACTGAAAAGGAGTAAAGCTACCTAGAGGCAGGGCTGTACAGGGATATAGAACTTTAAGTGAGGGTGATTTAAATGGGCAAGCATTAGGTCTGTACATTCATGTACTTCTATGGAAATATATGTGAAAGAATAGTTTATATGGCATAAGAATACTAATTTTCAATCATAATTCCTCAGGTTGTGATATTTCTGAGACAGAGGTCTTCCTCAGACTGTTGTTTTTCTACTTTTTTGCCAACAGCCCATCTAATTGGTGTGCTATGTGTGGAATGAGGCCAACAATAAAAATTGATAATACACATGAGTAAGTAAAATTGCTGAGAAGACTCACAATTCAGTTCCAGTTTTTGTGGGCTGCTGCAAGTAAAGAAACATCCCACTGAAATGACTCCCATGTTGAAACCTTGTCTCCAGCTAGAATGGGTGTGGAGAGCCCTAAGCAACCTAAGAGGGGATTAAAAGAGTCACTGGCCATAGCTTACCGTCCTCAACCCAGAAGAACAAGCACTTGGACAACAAAGTGAGTTCATATAGTCCCTCAACTTTTGCTCATCTGAGGGTGATACACATGCCGTGAACTCTCACCCTGCTTGCACTGCAGCAGAGGGCATAAGGAGGAGCTCCTGGACACCATTTAAATCTAGCTGGGGACTTTCCTTTTTTCGTTAAGCAGCAATAAATCACCAGTAATGTCATTGATTCATTCACAGCACGAGTCCATATTTATGGGTTTGCATCAACATAGGATAATGCTAGTGAGAAACATCACAGACTCCAGGTCACTTAAGATTTTGTATACCCTCAGGGCTACCCAATTTTATATATTTTTAGTGGGACTGAGTGGGTCTTTGGGATTTTTTCTGAGAGTAGTCCCAACCAATTCCACCTTATATATGATTTTCCATAAAACCCTGAGCTAGGCTTGACATTTCTGTTGATGTCCTAGCTAGTAAAACAGAGGAGCTTAATGTATAATGAACGAGGGTCTGAATCCTCCAGTTAGAGCTAGAAAATGATTTACTAAATCTTACTTTCTCATGCATTTAGAGTCTAGGAGCACGTCACATGAGGGAAGGGTAGTTTGAACTACAGTGGATATCATTTGGAAGTTGTTTCATATTAGGAATAATATAAAGTAATAATTCTGCCACAGTTCCCTGCCAAAGATTTTGGCTTATCTCATTCTCACTACCCACCTGCAGCTCATGTATATTTTCTTGGGTTTCCTCATATTCCAACTATTCCCTGACAATATCCTGTATCTCCTGCCACCTCCTGGCTACAGGAATGATATTGGCAATGACAATAAAAAACCTTAAGTAGAATAAATTCTTCCCTGTGAGCACTTAGAGTAACATCCAGATAAAAGCTGTGGCGGATGCTCCTTGGGGTGTGGTTTTTTTAACAGTCTGGGACAGATGGTTGCTCAGTTATCCAAATCCCAATTTTCCTCCTGCCCTGCATAGTTCCAGAATATTCTTTCTTCAGAAAGTCTTGCTGAGCACTGCCTTCCAAACCTTTCTGGCTACAGATTTTGCAATAATTAAAAAGCAGTGTACAGCTTAGCTGATAGCCAAAACTGTAGGTGATGCTTCCGAAGACCTCATTTACAGAGTCAGGGATGTGGATTTCCATAAGGACAGCTTTGCAAGTTCACCTTTTTCTTTTCTAATTAACCCCTGTTTGCATTATACTTTGCATGGGGATTCATTACCTGTTTTACTGATAAGTTTGGATAAGCTTCTTATGTTGATTAGAAATAAAAGGTGATCGTAGTCAAGGGAGGTTTCAAAGTGGCAATGTTTTTGCTTTGTGAATCTCTGTTTTGAAAGCCATGTAGGTAATGCTTGGGCTTAGTAAATGCAGAAGCTATAAAACCTTCATTGCTCCTTCTAACACTTTATAAAATAACTTCCCCTACCACTGTGTTCTTTGCAAGAAATTATATTCATGGTATAAGTGGAAAAAATACGGGACTTTAAAAGAGTATTTATCTTTACTATTTTCAGTTTCAGAATGATGCTGAGGTTACATTCCCACAGAATAATTATAGCACAATCCACATTGAAGGAACTCTTTGGAGGTCATCTCATCCAGCTCCTGCTCAAAGCAGGGCTAACTTCAATGTCAGAACATGTTGCACAGAGCCATTCCCAGTCAAGCTTGGAAAACCTCCAAGGATGGAGATACCAGACTCTCTGGACAATCTCTCCCTGCATTGAACCACCCTCACTGTGAATTTTTTCCTTTCATCTGATTAAAATTTCCCTGCAACTTGTGATTGTCACCTCTTGTCTTTTCATTGTGCACTTCTAGGAGGAGTCTGACTCTCCATATCCTCCCCTTTTGGGAGCTGAAGATAGCAATTAGATCTCCCTTAGCCTTCTCTTCTCCAAGCTAAGCAAGCCCTGCTGCCCCAGTCTTTCATCCTGTTAATATATCCAGTGCTCCAATCCTCAGTCCTCTTGGTGGTCCTCGCAACTTTATCACAAGTGATACAATGAATAAGTAATGCATTTTTTTTTTTTTCCAAATGGCTTGGGTAGTGTGAAGAAGAACTTCCTTATTCCAGTGAGATGAAAATAAAGATGCAATTGTTTCTGCAGTGTTTTTGTGCAATCTTGAATAGAAAATAACACAGATAATTAAACAGGGTACAGAAATACAAGGGTAGGAGGGAACAGAAGTGTCACTGTGTCCCACTAGCCTTCAAGTTGTGCTTCCCTGGGAAGCCATGACCCTAAGACAGCAATGCAGATTCATTGCAGTTTGCCCTTTTGGAATACCCCAAACATAGCTGAGGATGTGGAGCACTGACTCTAGCTGCTGCTTGGTGAGAGATCCTGCAACATGATGCCAGCAGGATTTGGTCCCTCAGGAAGGCAGTGTCCAGCTCCACAGGAGGCTGCAGGCTGGGCTGTTCTAAAACTAATGGAAATAACTTACTGGAGTTAACCAAAGTCAGATCTGCAAAAGTTGCTCACAGTTTCCAGAAACAGTGCCTTATTTAAAACACTGGGCCTGGTTCACCACTTCGTTGTAGAGGTTTAATAGAATGCTGAATCACATTTATTGTTTTCAAAGACTTGGAAGCATTGGTAGAACTTCTCTCAATTCTTAAGCTTTAATACACCTCTTGTACATTTTAGGATAAGAATCCACATTTAAATTTAAGAAGGGAATAACACCTAATAATCATAATGAAGTGGGTAATAGCAAAATTTTCACTGTACTATTGTGTTATCAAAATAATCATTTTCTGGATCCATTGTATAGCAAGCAAAAGAAAACTTGTAACATTACCAATTTCCATTTTTGGCTTGAGATTAAGATAGCCTGGTATTATTTGCCGGGTTTAGGTATGAATGCAAATGAAAAATACGACTTTGAGATATTAATTCTGGAATATATAATTTCTGGGGGTTTGGTGCTTTTTTAAATTTTTCTGAGGGTTTTTTTGACTGCTTGTTATAATGTTCAAAATCCTGTCCCCCTTTTTTATCCAAATCCTTTTATTTTTCCTCACTTTCTTCATCCTTTTTATCTTCTCTCATCAAACTTGCAAATAGAAATGGGAGAAAGGAAGGAGAAAGGATATAAGGGACAATAAAAAAGCAGTACATCCATGTTAATTCTCTACACAGGTATAAAAATATTCTGCAAACATTTTCAATTTCTTTATCGAAAACATTTCCACCAGCTCTAGCAATTTAGTTGGAAATTGCCTAAGGTAATTCTGTCATGAACAGGAAGATAGATATCCTCATATCATTCATGTTTCCCTAAGTATGATGTTTGGCAAATAAAAGAAAAATTGTGGCAGATGAAAGTGACATGTCCTTTCCCAATTCTTATTGCCATTTATTAGCTGGAACTGAACTGCTTTATTGTTTTTCTATTTTTTTCCCCCTGATCTTTCCCTCTTATTTCAAAGGAATAAAAACAATTGGGCTGAAAACCATCTCACAATCTCATAAAATGCCTTTGCATTATATTGCACATTTTCTTCTGCATTCTTTCTGTTGTTCTAGGATATTTCATGTAGGAAAGCTTTGGGAAATGTAAACTATGACTGCAGTAGATGCACTCTTGCTCTTGAGAGTCAGTGTGTTTAAGCAAGACTCATACCATAATTCCTGAGACCTATTTCTAATCCTGTCAATGTCTCATTTTACGACCTTGGGCAGAACTTCTCTCTGCCCTTCAGGCTACTCAACTCTCGTATAAGAACAGGAATCTGAAATACTTTAGGGGCATTATGAAGCTTAATCAATATCTGTAGACTTTTCTGAGATTCTCAAAGGAAACATGTTACTGAAATGGACAGTTTCTCCAAGTCTATATACCCTGTCAAAACCCTTCTGTAAGCCTTATCCTGAGGCAGGGAGTAGAGACCATAGGCTACAGATTTTGTTTAATTTACTGTCCGTTTTGTTTAATTTACTGTCCTCTGCTTGCTACCAGCTGCATGCATGAGCAGAGACAATCACTGCCCAGTTTGTCCTGTTCATGTTCTTTTGTAAGCAAATGCAAACACGGAAGAAAGCATGGTCTGACAATGACCCTGAGGGCTCCACTGGGCTGCCCACTTTGCCAAAGCCAGGATTTGCTGGTTGGTTGCTGAGCTGCTGTCAACCCAATATAGCTATTTGTCTTCTCTCTTACTGGTTTTGTATAAGACAGCAGTGTGAGGTAATAGGAACTTCAAACTGGGATGGCCTCACTATGGGCAGGAGCCCACTGGGAGTGAAAGGTGTAAAGAAAAGAAGCAGGAGAAAGGCATCCAACTGAAGGATGTTTTATGCCATAAGTGCTCTATCAGCCATAACAAACCAGTCACTACCTAGGCAAGTGGGGTGGCCAAAGACATGCATTAATGTGTCTTTCTCCTTTGCTAAACCTCTCAATGGCCTTATATGCAATATTTTCTAGGTACTCATCACCAATGGAATTTTTTAAGCTTTTTGAAGATGACCTTCCATGGTTACTGGTGTTGAACATACATTAAAAAGATATACTTGTTTATCTTTAATCTTCACATGACAATGCTCTTGTCATTTGAAAAAATGTATGTATTCGGGGCCACATACACACAGATGTTTACAGCTGTCTTTATATTTCTCTGTTTCTTACAATTTACCAATATGCTAACACTGGTCAGAAGAAAACAGACTCCATTTGGATAAAATTGTCAGATAACAGTTTAGCTTGAAGGGCATTTTCCAGATGTGGAATGCTCATAATTCACCAGAATTAACTGGAAAGCCTATGATTTTCTTGAATTTTATGTAGGTTTTGCAACACTTAGAGAAAACAGACAATTCCTAGCTCGGGGCTTTCACAGCTTCCTTTAATTATGTCACTCAGACAAAACAGCTTACTAAAACATGCCTTGAAGTACATACAATATGCATAGATTGATCAACAGGTACTCATCTCCTGGCAGAATTTTGTAGTTACATGATTAGATCCTATGCTAGATGCTAAATGTAGATACTTTTCCTCATTTATTGCAAATGCTCCAAAATTGACCCAATTAAACTAAATGCACAAGTGCTAAATCCCAGAAACTACTGACACCTACAGCTCGATTTCTTCAGGAAACATTATTGAAGTATAGTTCACACCATGACAGCATTTGTCAGGAAAGGCAGCTGAGAGGTGGAAGTCACCTTCTTATGTAGGTGAATTTTCAGTCCTCCTTACCAAAGCGTCTGCCTGCAAACTTGAGTGGCACTGACAAGGATGATTGCTGAGCTTTTTACAGGGGGTCTTCCAGATTATATCTGTGCTGTTATACAGCCTGCTTCCTCTGAAATTCTTGTTTTGCATCTGCAGGCCACAAAAACCTCTCCCAGTCGTTCACGCTGTCAGCCGCTGTTCTTCTCCAGACACAGAAAGTTCACTTGTCCCTATTTTCTAACTGCATCCTCATTTAGGGTTGGTAAATTCTTTTCTTTTGGTTTAACACTTCTGTTCTAGTCCTCCAGGCTGTCAATCATTTTGCGTATTGGGATTAACATTATCTGACCTTCTTCAGCATCAGTCATGTGTGTTTGCCTCACCCTTTGCCTAGTTGCCACCTGTCCCTTCAGTTGCTGATAGGATTAGTTGAACACAGCTCCTCCAACTAAGTGTACAGACAAAAATCCTTCTTGGAAAAAAGAAGGGGAGAAAAAATCTCCTGAAACTCCTTACATGCAAAGACTATAATTTAAAGCATGTTAAATAATAACAAAGTTTTAGTTAAGATAGCCAAGCTATGAATTGATGAAATCTGAAGTATGGCAGCCTGATGTTTGTATTTTCCTCTGCCATTTTTAAATGATGCTGACAGATTATTTCAAATCTAAAATATTTTATTGCAATAATGTAAGGAGTTATGCGATACGCTCCCACGCTTGTTCATCTCTTTTAGCAATCCTTCCTCCAGGCTGAGATGCAGGTCAAAATGTGGATCTAAGTGTTCAAATAAATTACATCAATAGTATAGCATGCACAGCTCTCAACTGAATGGTGGTCTCAACTTCTAGCCTGATGATTGCACACATCTTACTCTTTTCAGTAATTCAGGTGATATTTGGTTTGGTTCATAATGCATGTCATGTAGATGCTTTATTATTTATCCAACAGACCTGAAGTGAGGAGAACTCAAATGGGAGGGATTTGGAAAGATGAAGAGATAAGTAAAAAATATATAAATGGAGCATCTAGGGTTTTATCCAAGGAAAACATCAATTGCTGTGCACAAATTCTTTTATCTTAAAGATTACAAGGCAATTCAAACCTTTACTTCAGTTTTGCTCACAGCAGAATAATTACTACTCCCTTCTTGAAGTGAACTACTTCCTTACCCTTCTTTCCGACAGTCACATTATAGTGACCTGTGTACATCACATGTTTCCTTCATCTCTGTATTCTCTGCAGAAGCACAGCAAGTGGAAAAAAGGCAAGAAAATCAGAAAGCAGGGAGGCTTCTGGCAGAGGCACATGCAAATAAGCAAGAACAAAGGCAATGAATGGGGAAAGAGAAGAAAGAGAGGAGATGAGAAGGGCCAATAGACTAACTGACTAGAGTTGTGGTACCTGGCAAGTTGCTAGCAAGATGACAGTGTTGCCTTTTATAAACAGCATCTTTGACGTGGGATATGCAAAAGCTGGAACTCCCGATCCAATACATCTCCAAAAGACTGCTATTTTTCTTAACCCACTATGGACATGTTTAACTTGTTGCCTGTAGCATAACAAAGCAGTTCATCTCACTGGCCCCCATTGCTGTCTGCTTTGAAGACTCTCCCTCATAATGTCTTTTCCTTTCAGCTGAATTCTGTTCACATGATAGGGGAACTTGAGATGATGGGTACATGGCCATAGTCAAGTGCTGTCAAGTGAATTCCATAATAATGGAGAGGGTCTTGCTGTTACTACTCGCAGAAGGAGATGTGTAGTAGACTTCTGGAGATGATGCTGGGCATTTGCTTCAGAAGTGTACTCCTGGCCTGAAATGAAATACTAAACAACAAAAAAACACTAACTGAATGCAGGTTTGTAGAAGAAAGAGACTGTTACAGGCCATGGACTTTACTGAGGGGCAAGGAGCTATGATGAGTCACTCAGATCAGTAAATCATACACATCACATTTGATCATATATGTTGAGTAGTTATTCTGGTTTTTAACTCTTTCCTTACATATGGCATGACATTCTAGTTTATCTCACGAAACCTGAAGGACTTATTTAACTACAGAAGCCCAATTCTTTTATCTGAATCCTATTTATTAGTAGGTCTTTGCATGTTATTTCAAGGAGTTCCACAACTTCATTGTGTTCTATTTAAAAACCAAGTCAACAACTTCTTTGCATTGTCTCTCATTTCCAGTTTTTCAATTTCATGACACTTTACTTTGTTTCTATTTTATGAGACAGCTTTAACAGAATTTTCCAGATGAACTTCTCTATGTTGCTACTTATTTTGGATATTATATCCAGTATTTTCCGTAAGACAATACTGAAGGGAAGTCTGAAGCTCTTGCTATTTAAACTACATTTCAAATTGACTTGATTCTCAGTCAGGATATTTTTGAACACTCTACTGCATGGCCAGCTTTATTGTACACAATTCTTTGCTCATAATTCCTACTGAGTCCTTCCTGAGACTGGATGACAAGTACAAGGCATAGCACAGGAGGTATAAATGACCCTCTGAAATTACTCATTTACAGTCTCACTCTTATTTATGACTGAGCTGGTCTTTGCTTTCCTATGCCTGTGTGGAGGAAGAAAGAGTTCCTTAACCATGCTTGTTGCAGTAGAGAGGATTTACAGTAAAAGCCATTGCCTGTGGACTACCAATATTAGAACTTCCAAGCTAACAGAGAATGGTAGGGCAAGTTCTGTTAGTTCAATGCCTCAACTTGTGGAGTCAAACTGACTTCAAAACTTTTTGACAGTCAAATATTACATGGTGAATTGCAATATCTGTATGTATTTCTACAGGGTTGGTGACTAGACATATACTTGAAATGAAGAAGTATGTGGTGCTCTTTCCCTTTTGAGATATTAAGCCTTTTAAGTTTCATTTTTCCTGTCATTTCAAAACCATTCAAAAGCAACCATGTAATGCAGTCATAGAAGAATTACTCTCTTACCTTTTTTTCTTTTTAGCTCAAAGACAGCTGGACTTTAACTTCCTTAGCTCTCTAGAAAGCTAGAGAAAAAATTACATCCTACATATGAGATCAGGAAAACTAGGTGGGATACCATTTCTTGTGAAAAGCTTTAGTCCTACTGCAATTTTGATGGCTTTTCAGAAGTATTGGTAACCCTTCCTCTTCTTGCCATTAAAACTAATCTAACCTTCTTGTCCACAGGTGCAGTGACAAACATCTGACTTTTAAATCAACACACTTGTTACCTATTAACCCTGTAATCAGGGAGAGACTGTCACAGCAGTTGCAGCATCCCACCAAAGGAGCCCATCAGAGGAAAAAGCCCTTGTCCTCAGATCATAGGCCAGAGAATTGCTGGTGAATACCCATGTGTTTGCCTGACATCTGAATCAAATTACACTCCTGTAAGAGGTGCCCAGAGAGAGACATATCTCATTAATTATACATGCAAATTGGGATCCAGCGACATCTTATGAGGTTCTGTGTTACAAGCCGTAGTTTTCTGATGCTGTCGGCAGCTTTTCAGTTCAGCACAGCAGCAATCTAATTAAAATGGCCATCAAAGCAGAGCTGAACTGCATTAAATGGTTCCCATTAATGTCATATTTAATTTAGTGGTTCAGTGTTGAAGATGTTCATTACTGTCCTTTGCTAGGTTTTGAACTTCTGGACAACAGGTTTTATAAATTATATTTACATCTCAAGAAATATAAATATTCTGTTTATGTATAGGATAGCTCTTCTGTCTTCTCACTCCCCATTTGATATGTTGCAGCTGGGTTGCCAGATACTCCTTATTTGTTTCTTCAGAACACTCTCAGAAACTTCGAAGGGGTGGGGGGATTGCAACAAGGAGGAATAGCAGCAGCTTTCACTGTTGTTTGTTCTGTCTCTCCTTCATACCAGGTGTGGGGTTTTTTTTAGTCTAATTGCACAAGTCAGTCCAGTCTCTTCCATTTCACAGACATGATGGGATGGCTGGACCTTTCCATGGACCAACAGTGTTCTGGCTGCTGTGCATTAAAATTAAGGAAGGCTGAACTGCAATCTTTGATAGAAAAAGCCTGCTATTTCTAGAGGTCAGATGAGATGTGGAGGGAGGTTCTCACCTTTGCCACTGCAGAATTACTTCACTGTTCTCAGAGCTGTCCTTCTTGTGGGATAGTCAGGAATGAAAAAGGAACTTGGCACTAAAACCCACACAGACACAGAAGAAGCAGGAAAAAAAAAGGTATTCTAAAAGGGTATAACTACTTTTTTCCCCGCTTTTACAGATGGCTGTGTTTGTATTTTAAAGCTTAGATAACAGTTTTGTGAAATAGAATGGAAGAAAACATAAAGATGTATAAGAATAAAATATTTGACTAAACTTCATCTAAACCACAATTGTATAATATCAGTGTATGCTGCCAATGTATACTTTCCCTTACTGTAAAACAGCATATTCCAAGGAACATTTAGAAACCCTTAACATTGCTGATTTTAGTGTGATGAGAAATCACACTTCTTTGTGTGATAAACGTGTGACAAAATTAGAAAAAATACCTCTGTTGCAGACTTTAATTGAAGTCTCTATGAAAAACTCAAAATTCAGGAGAATGGAAGTATTTGGCATCTTTGATCCAGGAAAGATGTCAAATAATATATCAGAATTGCAGCCAAGGACAAATTGATGACTTTGGATAGAATTCCCAGAAACATTTTTTCATTGCCCACAAAAATTACGTTTTTCTTTTACATGTCTAAGTCTAGTTCCCAACTAAGCAACAATATTAATTAAATGAACACCAGAAAGATTTAAATAAGTTGGAGAAATTCCAATTTTGGAGAGGAACAACAAAATAATTCTTTTACAGTGGCATGATAGGAGACCTTAATAGAACCACACACCAAGAAGTTGGTTACTAGAAGGGACTAAGACTGAAGAGTATAAACACTGTATAACAGGAAGAACAAGTGAAACGCTCTTCTAAAATGAATGGGATAAAACTCAGAAAATACTCGGTTGAATGTTAGTATGCAATATTTTACAGTTTCAGGATACTAGAATGTGAGAATCTTTTGCTCCTGAAAAAATTACCCATAGCAAGACTCATCTCACTATTTTAAACACGACTGAGAAAAAACCATTACTTTTTAAGACTACATATGTATCTCTGAAAGGGAGGGAGTCTTTAATTTTGAGCAAGTCATCTTTTTTTGTCTTGGATGGGGTTATATGGAATTAGTAGTTCACTGAGACTGTTTACTAAGAGAAACAGGGATCTGCTTAACTGAAATGAATTAGTTCACTGTAATACCCTAGCACAGCAAGTCAGCCTTGTAATAAGCATAACCTGCCTTTCCAGAACAATGAGCTTAGATGTGAACAACCCTAGGACATTTTGGCTATATCTATACCAGTAATTGAAAAAAATAAATTCCTGGAGTCTGTAATTCAATCAGCTGTACTATAAAATTGTTACAGTGGTACCTGATATGTTTCAATACCAAAGCCCAGGCATTGGCACTTCTTTGGGTTTTTTTGGGGGGCAGAAACTGTAGTTGCTACAACCCTGAAATTTTCCATGGGAGCATGTCATTTCAGCTGAAGCATTTAAAAGTATTTTGCTAGCAAAGCAAAAAAAATGGTGCTTTCCGGTTGAATTGATTTTAATAAAAGTGTTTTGTTCTGTTTTATTTTAAATTTTTTAAACTGTTTCAATGTACTTAGGTTTTAACAGAGGAACGTATTTTCATTATCTCTGTAAACTGTATTCATGGCATCTATCAGGAACTTCCTGTCAGAATTCTCCAGTCAAATTAAAGGATAAATCAAAGGTGATTTTTTTCTTCATTTGCTTTGTTTCTCTGCTTCTGTATACAGCCTTTTAAAAGCTTAAAATGCTGAAGTCATTGCTGGACCACTCTCCATCATTTTTGCCAAGTCTTGGGAAATGGGAGAGGTGCCTGAGGACTGGAGGAAAGCAAATGTCACTCTGGTCTTCAAAAAGGGCAAGAAGGAGGACCTGGGCAACTATAGACCGGTCAGCCTCACCTCCATCCCTGGGAAAGTGATGGAACACGTTATCCTTGGTGCCATCTTAAGACATATCAAGGATAAGAAGGTCATCAGGGGCAGTCAGCATGGCTTCACCAAGGGGAAGTCATGCTTGACCAACCTCATAGCCTTTTATGAAGACATAACAAGGTGGATTGATGATGGCAGAGCATGAGCCAGCACTGTGCCCTTGTGGCCAAGAAGGCCAATGGCATCCTGGGGTGTATTAGAAGAGGAGTGGTTAGTAGGTCGAGAGAGGTTCTCCTTCCCCTCTACTCTGCCCTGGTGAGACCTCATCTGGAATATTGTGTCCAGTTCTGGGCCTCTCAGTTCAAGGATAGGGAACTGCTGGAGAGAGTCCAGCGCAGGGCAACAAAGATGATTAAGGGAGTGGAGCATCTCCCTTATGAGGAAAGGCTGAGGGAGCTGGGTCTCTTTAGCTTGGAGAAGAAGAGGCTGAGGGGTGACCTCATCAATGTTTATAAATATATAAAGGGTGAGTGTCACGAGGATGGAGCCAGGCTCTTCTCGGTGACAACCAACAGTAAGACAAGGGGTAATGGGTTCAAGCTGGAACACAAGAGGTTCCACTTAAATTTGAGAAGAAACTTCTTCTCAGTGAGGGTGACGGAACACTGGAACAGGCTGCCCAGGGGGGTTGTGGATTCTCCTTCTCTGGAGACATTCAAAACCCGCCTGGACGCCTTCCTGTGTAACCTTACCTAGGTGTTCCTGCTCTGGCAGGGGGATTGGACTAGATGATCTTTCGAGGTCCCTTCCAATCCCTAACATTCTGTGACTCTGTTATTCTGTGAAAAAATCATTTGCCAAAACCTGTCCTTTTTCTCTAAACTCATTGATTATTCCTGAAGAGTGAAGTTTTCTCTTTGAAGTACAATGGGTTCATGCAATGGGTTCAACCTTGAGAAACAATAATTTTAGGTTCCCTACAAAGATATCCTTCCACTGCCAATTTCAGCGTGATATAGTTGTCCTGAAGAAATATTAAGCACAGCGAATAACTAGGCTATTAAGATATAATATATGGGTCTCCATTTGTTTGGTAATACTTTTGCCTTATTTAAAATGTGATAATTTTAATTGTAGTACGAAAAGAAACAAATATGTTCTCCTGTCTGCAATCACAACTTCATTTGTTTGTACTTCCTCAGCAAGAGGAAGTTTGTTGCTTCCTGTTTTTGTTGGTTTTGTTGTTAAACTTGTCAATTTTGGATGTGTTTGTCAAACATGTACTTTCTGTAGAATTCTCTAAAACATACTGGCATTCAGGCAATAGTGTGCTTTCATGGTTTTCTGTATGTATTCTCCTATTCTTTGGTGGAGAGGATGTGCCTTGTGGCTCCAGAGAAAGGACCAGTTTTTGGTCAGCTGTAGAGGAAGAAGTGGTCCCTAATGGTGTCCCATTCTAATAGTTCTGGCAGGGAAAACCATGTGTTTGATCAGGAAATACAGTCTGAATTGGCTGGGAAAAAGATGGGAAGTAGAATTAAACTACACTTTGTGATTATCCTGTTGCAGAAGCATTTTCAGTGCATTTTGGGGTAATCATGTTACTTCTGCTTCTCAGTCTAGAGGCAGAGAATATATAGTAATGGGTTGAACTATGGTCAGATCCTGTTCCCAAAGTATCACAGTAAGAGGGTTAGGAATTACATGTCTCACTGCAGGTAGCTAGGCAGCTAGGATTAATTAATGAGTGCAGCAAGGCTCAGAAATTTCAATAATTCACATTTCTGATTTTGTTGTTGTCTTTTTTTTTTTTTTCTGTAGGTAAATACTAGCACAAAACCAAGTTCCAATATATCACTACCCAACAACACACTATTTAGCCTCCTTTTGCTCAGTGTAAGGCACCTGCTTCACTAGGTGTTTTATTCCATACCCTTAAGATAATGTTATTAAAGACAAGAGTCCTTTAATCCAGTGACTTCTGCATTGATAAATCTGACATGTCTCTGCCCTTTGTTGACTTTCTTAGACATATTACTGAGGCAAGTGTAGCAAATGTGTTAAAAAATACAGCAAGCTTTCATTAAGAGGTAGGAAACTAAGCACTAAATTTAAGTCTGCTGAAATGCTATGTGCCTAGGTGTATACTGAGGAAAACCAGCCAAAATACTATTCAAAGCATTATGTTGTTGCAATACAACAAAGAACTAAGTGGGAGTATTCAGAATATTCTGATGTGTGAGCTGAAGCTCTTGCGCTCTGACAGAAACCAGGGCAATGCAACTCCCTTTCCCCTGTTGACACTTACGAGGATTATCTTGCACTGTTTCTTACAACTTTTCTCAGAGGATTTTCAGATACTTTATAAACACAGACAAATAAACCTCATAAGGGAGTAGCTCTCTGTACTGAAGCCACACATATAATCTAAATGTTTTCCTTACGTATGCTGTAAGAAGTCCCACAGAAACTGATCTTTTGACACTAGAATTGCAACACTTCACTACCTGACCTAGGAAAGAGCTCTTGTAGGTATCAGCCCTCTTGGTTCGCCAGCGGCGGGAGATGTCGGGGTCCCGCGGGTGAAAGTAGGTGAGCATTTAGCAGTACACTACCTGACCCTCTGTGATAACAGGTTTATGGTTTGTTAAATTTGGCACTGTTTGCATTTTCTTTCTGTGGTCAAATGAGTTAGAGGTGGGACTCAGGTCATCTGATACTCAACTGGTACAATTCCTAACTCTCTTGAGCTTTTTCCTGTCCAGAAATAAAACAAGAGAAGTGACTGCAGACAACCTCTTTGAACTGCCACTTAAAAAAAAGAAAACGCATGCATTTAAACCATGATGCTTATTTCTCAGACTAATTTCTTTTACAGTCCTACCTAATTAATCTCACATTTCTGAATCAAAATTTTAGCCAGAGCTCTATCCAGTTACTTCAGCCACTGTTCCATGTTTCTGATATAATGAAGCACGAAGGCCCAAATTGCCAGTATCGGTATTTTAGTGGAGCATGTCTTAGAACAACTGTGTGGCAGGAAACCAGACATAGCTTATTAATGGCACTTCCAGACACAGTTCATTAATGGCATCAACATATGTGCTGGAAATTGGCGTATGTAAGTGATTGCTCACCAAAACCCTGCCATCAGTTTCCTTTGGGTAGGGAGTAGCCAAGGCCATGATGTCATTTGTGTATCATGGCTAGTGATGAAACCTGTTCATTGTCAAGTTACACCCAACACCCCTAGCATTCTTCTTGCTAGTTTCAATAGCCTAAAGCTACTCAAAATGGGAGTAATCATCTGTAATGAGATACTGCTCTTCTCAAAGTAATTATGGTATATCATGGCAATATATGAAACTTTTAACCAATGTCTCCCACAACACTAGTAAATTCCCAGCCCACTGGGTTTATGCACTCATAGAAACTTGTGTATAATTTTCCATCTATTTCTTCTACAATTATTATAATTACAAATTATTTCCTGCTCTATGATTGTGGAAATATTTTCCTTTTGTTTTGAAATAAATATGATTAATTACACTGTTCCTCATTGTCCATAAGGTAAAATACTATTCTTCCTTAATAAAGGAAGAAATTAGAAACTTCTGGAGTACCTCCTTGATTTAAGGTACAACTCACAGAGAGATTTCTTTTGTTTGTTTTAACTACTATAAAAATACCTATAAACTCTTCTTGCTTTGCAGAATAATGCCCAAAGCCAATGGTCTGTTGTAATGAGGAGAAGAGAGCATGAACAATGACAGAAGGCAATTTCCTGCAGGCAGGCACCCTAGAATGGTAAGACAGCCTAATAACCAGGAAAGAGTTGAGCTTTGGGTTTGCTGTTGGCTAGTTTTTTCTTTTGCTGCATGAAAATAAACATTGAAGAACAATTTTTGACACATCCCAAGTTATTCTCAAAACTCAGCTTAACTGTGTTGTGCTTTTCAGTCTCTTGTAGACCATTGTTGATTATGGTCTCTTTCAATCTCATAAGGTTCTGTTTATACACAACTGGAGTAAAAAAGAAATTGGCATTTTTGGTCTTCTGTGAAATATGTTCTCACAAGGTATCTTCAAAGTATGTGAAACATATGGATAGGAGTGCAGTTGCTCTGCAACCAGTAGCAGCCAAGGCTGTCTTACAAAATACAACTGGAAATAAGTGAAACAGTTAATTTCAACCCCCACCACTGGCACGTAGCAGAATAGTAATAATTTCTGCAGGGAACATGAGTCTGAAGTTAATTTCTTGTGTCTACCCGGATGGACTCATGGCCATCTCTGCTCTTCCCCATGGCAGGACTAACCAAATTGGAGGGAGAGGATTCTTCTGGTTGAAGATGGGTCACTTTTGTGACCAGGCTGGCAACTTTGAGGCTGGGAGTTGGGAGGAGGATGCTTCAGGATAGGATTTCCCGGTAACCTAATGGCTACAGTTCTTTCATGAAGAAGGAGACACAGGCCTCTTTGCCCTTCCCACATGACCACAGATGGTATTTTGCATTGAACAGTTACTGGATCAGATAAAGAAACACACACAAGAGGGCAGAAGAAAAATAGGAAACAAAGGCACTGGCTATATGTTGTTAAAACGGAGTTAATTTATAGGGAGGTAATTCAAGGAGGAATATGTAGAAGGTCAGTGTCTCTTCCATGACTTTCCTTTGTCTCACACAGGAAGTATCAGTAACAAAAAAATAGTTTGTAATCAGAATAGAAAGTTGACCTACAAAGAATGAGAATAGAGACAGAACTGAAATGCAATGAGCTTCAAGGAGGCTATCTAGCACTGTTGCTGAAAATATTTAAGAGACAACTTCACAGCAAATAATTCATTTTCCTGAAAACAGAGGGTTTTCAGGAGTGAAATAGGTCAGATTAAGCTAGCTTTTAAATTAATTATATTAAAGTTGTATGTATCCTGCTTCTTAAAATAATAATTTGAAGTGGAAGGAAAAATGTTAAATAAGTAACATGGTGGGAGTAACATTTACATTATGATTACATTTAATTACAGCAAAGTTTGAAATTATTCACAGAATCTGAGAATTTACTTAATCTTTGGGGTAGTGAACACAGAATTTAATTTATGAATTAGGGTTGTTTGCCACAATGACTTAAGAAGTCAGAGATGATGGAGAGTGTGGTGCTGGGAGAAGGAAGAAGTGCTTCACAGGGTGGGAAGAGGACATGGCAAGGGGAGGAAGGCAATGGGGGAGAATGCAAGAGGAAAAGTAGGAAAAAGAGGGGCAAGAAGAGCTGAGGAAAAAAAAGCCCTAGGCAGATAAGAAGGTAAGTATGGCTATGTGTATATACTCTGTTGGATCTACATATGAAAATGCATTAACATTGAGACCTTATGGTATTTACCAGTTGTTTCAGAATTGCTGTAATGGTGTTCAGAAGTTCTCTCTGCGCCAGGCGGCTACTGCCCCAGGTAAATGGCACACTGGGGAGAGATGCAGGAGGAATCTCACAGATAAGTACCTCCTCCATGGTGCAGAGTGAAATGAGAGCAGCCCACAAGGGCAACGGAAATGTTTCCCTGGGGAATCCTCAGCTGGATGACTCCAGCCCCCATATGTGGGTGGTGGTGCAGCTGCAGTAATGAAGGCTGTAAAATATCTCCTCGGTTTAGACAAAAGGAGTAAAAATATGGTTTGCTTATTTAATCTTCCCAGTGTATCTCAAAAGTCCTAAGCTAGGTGCTTGAATCCTTTAATAATTCTGCAACAGAAGTGAACTTGCCACACTGACAAGCAGACAGCTGCAAGCAGGTGGGTGTTTTGCTGTTTTCATAATACATAAAATGGTCTAGAAAGCTAGACATCTTGCTCAGCATTTCTGAAGGTTTCAGATGAGTACAAAACTAACTGCTCCTGCTCAGCCTATTACTAAATCATAGATATTTGCTTATTTTGCTTGTTGGATATGGACTACATAGGCAGAGATTTTTTTCCGTCCTGCTTATCCACAAAGCTGGGCAGCCATCTAGCCACATCTATGGGCAATGAAGGCTTAAAGGATACAGCCTTGGTGGCATATTCACAGGACTAGGATAACTATTCATATTTGTGAACACAGGCGCCTGCAAATGCACTGTGGAATCCATGCAAAAAGAGCTAAAATGAATGTCTTATGCCATCATGATACTCTGCTGAGTTGCAGAACCTCTGTCCTGCAGGACCTGACAACGGAAGAGCTTTCATTTTGCTCTATTAAAGAAGCTCAGCTTTGAACAGAAGGACTACAACCTGGGTCATGCCTCACTAGGCATGTTGTAGGCATCCTCAGTAATCCTTTGGCCCTTGGCATTTCTGCTGCTGTTTTAACTATAGTGCAAGATTCAGTGTAACAGAAACTGATGAAAACCAACCTTTTTCAGATATGGTACCAACAGACTACAATCATCCAACGATAATGAATTTTCATCACTATGCAAATCACAGAATGTTAGGGATTGGAAGGGACCTCGAAAGATCATCCAGTCCAATCACCCCGCTGGAGCAGGAACACCCAGGTGAGGTTACACAGGAAGGCATCCAGGCGGGTTTTGAATGTCTCCAGAGAAGGAGACTCCACAACCTCCCTGGGCAGCCTGTTCCAGTGTTCCGTCACCCTGACTGAGAAGAAGTTTCTTCTCATATTTAAGTGGAACCCCCTGTGTTCCAGTTTGTACCCAAAATGTAGTGTTTTGAGATCCAAGAAGTTGAAAAACACATCCCTTTATCAACCCCCTGAAAACTGCTACTGCCATCACTAAATTTTGTTAGAGATGCTGTCTGGCGTCATTGAAAAACTAGAGGTTTCTCTCGCTGTAGGATGTCTTGGTGTATAGTACTAGATATACAGCCTGTACCTGTAGCTCAGAAAGAGAATTTTCACCATAGAAAAGGGGAGTGGAGTGCTGAAATGGGTGGCTGTCTGAAAAATGCCTTTTTTTTTTTCTTTGCTTTCTTTCTTCAAGCACGCGGACTAAGAACTCTGCTCAATTTCCATGTATACCAAAATGAAGACAATTTCTAGTTATGTGGAACAGAATTTCAGGACAGATTTCATGGAGTAGTTATCCTGAAATATATAAGTTTTGCCTTAAATGTGGGGGATTTCAATAATACGTACAATGCATTTATAAAATGTGTTGATTTTTTGTTGATTTTTTAGTTAATGCTACTGGGGTAGCTTTACTGCAACCATACTTCTGTGATTTCAATATTTCAGTCAGCTATGAGAAGCAGAAAGGGTATCACACACTGAAAAATATCTCCGGCATCCATCTAATTTTTTTTTTTTTAATAACCTTAGTATTGCAAACACCAGGTTTTTTTCCTCAGGTGAAAGCATTTAGGGCACTTATAAAGGTCAGCCTCAGGGTCTTCAATCTCTATTAAGCATTAGAGGTATGAGTCCAGGTTTTATTCTTTTTTCCCTTTACATTTTTTCAGTGCAGAGCTCTCTTCATTATCTCAGGCCTTCAGGACATCTCAAAAAAAGTTCTTGGGGAAAGGAGGGATTTTGGTGAAATTGAGTTTTGGGGCATTTCTGAGGTGCTCTAGGCTATTAAACCAAAAGAGTAATCTAAGCTGTCACATCCTTGTTCTAAGGGCATGCTTTCCATTGAATTGCTTTAAGCTATCATATCTTCACACAGCTTTTGCCATCATATTAATTTGACAGACTTTTCAGGAACTTTCCCCCAAGATTTTTCCTTCAAAATGTTTGATGCTTCCAGTGACTCAGAAGAGATTTAAAGCAGCAGACTAATTTTAGTAGCAAAGCTTCATCACTATTGGATTACATGCAGCTATGTGCCTTCCATTTGAGAACTGTTACTCCCTAAGCTAGCAATAGAAATGTTTAGAGCTGGTGTTTTTATAACAGCAATGCAAGCCATGTTGTGTGCTCAGAAATGAAAGCAGGAGTGGGTGCAAAGGCTAAGGAGGTGGTTTTGGGGGACTATGTAGAGCAGAAAGAGACAGACTTGCTATCCTCTGCTGTCCTGCCCATACTGCCCTTTGGAGAATTGCCCATGCAGTAATCTATCTCTAGCATCACACACGAAATTTGTCTCGAAGAGTGTTATGTGGAGCAGATGAGGAAAGAGTTAACAAGCTGCTGATAAGCCATAGGGATGATTCAGAGACCAGTGCTCAAGTTTGCTATCTGATCATATTTTTATTTAGTAGCCAGCCAAGATGCCTTGGAAATCAAATAGTACAGTAATATAAGAATATTACTGTACTTTATGAGCTTCCTTTCCCATGTCAAAGGCTTAAATTAACCCAGCAACAAGTACAGCTTTTTATGCCACATGCTCCAAAGCCTGAACCCTGACTCTAGCTCTGAACTTATGCTACAGACGCTCCATGTAAATGTATATGACTAAGGGCTTGGCCTTAATCTTATACCTACTCAATTTCTATCTTTTCAAGATGTGCAGAACCATTCAGTAAACTGCACAGTTGATGTCTTCTATTTTACAATCCTGTCCTGGTTTCTGCTGGGATAGAGTTAATTTTTTCCTGGTAGCTGGTGTTTTGGTGCTGTGTTTTGGATTTAAAATTTTAATAGTGTTGATAACACACTGATGTTTTAGTTGTTGCTAACAGTCAAGAACTTTTCAGCTGCTCATACTGGCCTGCCAATGAGAAGGTGGTGAATACACAAGAAGCTGGGAGGGTCTTGTTTTGCTATCCTATTAAACAGTCTTTATCTCAACTCACAAGTTTTTTTTATTCTCTCCCCCATCCCACTGAGTGGGGGGTGAGTGAGAGGCTGTTTGGTGCTTGGTTGCTGGCTGGGGTTAAACTGCTGTGCTGGTTTAACTGAAATTGAGTTAATTTTCTACATGCCGTTATTATCTTTTCTCCTTCATAGCTAGCATGGTCTTTTGTTCAGATTTACTATGAGAATAATGAGGGAATGCTGCTTCTTGCCTGGGATAGAGTTAATATTTTCTTCTAGTAGCTTTCCAGTGTTTGGGATTTGGTATGAAGGGAATGTAAAAACTCACTGATATCTTGGCTGTTGTGAGGAAAACCAAGGACTTCTTCAGCCATTCAGGCACAGGTGCAAATTGCTAGGAGGGGGGCACAGATCTAGATGGACAACCAGGCTGATCAATGAAATCTCCTCTACCATTAGCTTCATGCCCGGTATAAAGCTGGAGCCTGCTTTTCCACTAGGTTAGTTGGGGTTTTCCACCTAGTTTGGTTAGCTCCATCCCATTTGGAGCTCAGTGCTAGTTCAGCCTTTTGCCATTCTGCTCTTTTGCAGTTGGATTTTGTACCTTTCTACCTTTTGCCTCTTTGCTCTCTTGCTTGGATCAGCTGTTTTGAGACCAGGGTGCTTTCCTCTCCAGGACTGGCTGTTCTGCATGACCGGAGTTTCATGAGGGATTGCAATGAGTCCTTTATTTTCTATATATTATTATTAGTAGTAGTGTGTTATTATTAGTTTGTTGTCTTATTGAACTGTTTTAATCTCAGCCATTGAGTTTCTCCCTTTTCGATTCTCTCCCCTATCCCACCTAGGGGGGTGGAGGGGAGTGAGTGAGTGGTTTTTGTCATCTTAGTTGCTAGCTGGGGCTAAACCATGACAAATCTCTAACCTTAACTGCATCCTTGGCACTAATATTATTACCCTCAGGGTATCAAAGCATATTTTAAAACAGAATATAATACCCAAGCCCAATTTGTTCTTTTCCTGATTTTAAGACCTTTATGGGATACTTAAATTGATGAATTGTAACAACAATCCTAACTCTAACTTGTACCCTTAGGTAAAAATCTTCTACTAGAAGATAGTAGCAATAACTATGAGAATTTTTATATTTGTCTCTGGAAATACTGAAGAATTGTAAAGTAAAATAGGCTTTTGTGTATTCAGATTTTTCCAATATTAACTATATTCCCAAGCATAATCCTTACCCTATCTTAGCCAGATGACCACTGAAATGAAAACGCAGTAAAAGTCCTTATCAGAATGAGCATTTCTCCGTACTCTGCAGGCTGGGAACAATCCAAGAATAAAACAGGATTTTTCAGCCTTAGATTTCCTAACTGTAACCCATATACCTAAGCTTAGTTATAGCCAATGTATCAGCATTGATGATAAAAGAGAACATAAGGCTTTAGGCTACAGTCCTAATCTTAATTATATGTGGGTTCCATCCTACAATAGGAATTAACAGCAGATATTGGTTACTGGTCACAAACAATGCTCCTGCCTAAAAGGACAATAAAGAATCAAGAAATGAGAAAAATCACATTTTAAGAGATAATATAATCGACTTCTTATCATCATCAGAGGTCTTACAGGATTCAGAAGTAAGCAGAGCACCTAACAATCTGAATTTCCCAACCTTAATCCCAATGTAACGCTAACAGCAATCATACCCAGAGTAGAAAGTGTTGTTTTTAAAAATTGTGGATACATTAGACATTACAAGCACCATCCTCCTCCAGTTTCATTAGACCACATTCCTTTGTTCACTTTCTTTGGGTAGGGAAGAGGTCAAATGTTGCCTCAAAGGATTTAGTAGAATCTCATTTTCCTTTGACAGATGCTGTTGCATTGACTTTCTCATGTCAAGGAGTGTGTTGAACAGAAACTTCATTACTGCCTGACAGCAATGATCATGTATGTCATTCCGAGCAATGGGGACAAATGGTGTTTAAAATGAGAAAAACCCCCAATGATTTGCAGGGCTGGGGGATGCCTCATTATTGGCAAGACCTTGCTCAGTAAAATACTCTTTTTAAACATTCACTTGTGGGTTGTACTTTAAATTACTGTTACTTTTGCAGTATAAAGTCATATTAAACCATTGGTTGCTCTTTGCTGCCTTTCAAACAATAATTTAAAAGCACTTTGAAAACCTTAACTGAGTTGCAGGGTTAAGGAGTCATGATAGTTATTGTTGTCACATGTAAGAAAGAAACCTGTTATGCCATGAGATTTGAGGGCTACCTCAGAGTCTTGTCTTTTCCATTTATATTTACTGCTTAACCATAGTTTTTGAGATTTCAATGGAAATAGTCACAGGGAGAAAAAATTCTGTTTTTCCATAAAATGATCCTCTGATGGGTCTGTTGAAAGTCTTCAAAAAAGAGCTAGGGAATATTAAGTAGTTTATAACATGCAGATAAGTTGTGCAAGGATTTCTAAGATTAACTTAATGGAAAAAAATCACTGTCAATAATCAGACTGACCTTTTTCTCATGTAATGCCACTTACATATTTGTTATGAACAGATTACTACAACAACAACAAAACAAACAAAAAAAACCAGGACTCCTCCATTGCCTTTTATTTGCACTGAAAATTAAAACTAAGCACACCTACAGAAGACCTATGAAGTTGAATAAACTTCTAAATTAGACATCAGTAAAAAAATAATAGCACAACAATGCATAAACTGACTTGAAATATGTACAAGATCTCTTAGATTGCTTTCACCTCAGTGAGGTTGTTACATGATGAACATCACACAGCAAGTTAGCGGCAGAAGGAGAAATATTAATTGCATGTTCCACAGTGAAAGGTTAAATCCTAAGTGTAAATAATATTGAACATTATTTATCTTGACATATCTTCTGTTAGCTCCAAATCTGCTGCTCTTTTGACAATACCTTTTTCTTTAAACAGATACTGATTAGTACAATCCTGACTTCTCAAAGTTTTTATGTGGTAGCATGTTAGACAATATACCCCTGTTCAGATTGAGAAAGATATTAAATCATGCGGTGTATATTCACTTTGATTCAAGATTCCAGTTTTAGAAATGAACTTGAAGATTATGTGCTTTGTGACATAGAAAGTAATTTGTCTTATTGTAGAGCACTTGATGGCAGAAATGGTACTTTCAGTTAGGCAGACATAGAGAAGTCTGTTTTCAAATGTATGGTGCCATAAATCTAGTCTGTGGGAATATCACACTGACCACCTGGTACTTGGTCTACTCTGTTTTTCAAAGTATTTTCTAAACCTTTTAAATGTTGCAGAAAGTGTTTTGTCACTATACCTTATGTCTGCTTCTAAATTAAGAATTATAAAGGTTGAGGTTGGAAGAGCCCTCTATATATCACCTAGTCCAACCCCTCCACTCAAGCAGGGTCACCAAGAGCAGGTTGCCCAGGACTGCGTCCAGTCAGATTCTGAGTATCTCCACAGGTATCAATAGATATGAAAGCCTGAAGATACTTTACCTATTGCACTTACTCCAGGCACGGAAGTTTACCGCAAGTATTGTGCTGTCACACTGGTGTCTGGCTTGTGAGATGTGTGCTCTGTAATCAGAGGAAAAGCAGGCACTGTCCCTTTCATTTTGCACTCTCTCCACCTTATTCTCCTGCCTCCAAGCAACGCTGTGTTTTCTTTTGGGGCAGCTGCTAGTATCTGTCAGCATCAGGCATGAGTCCAGCAGGTTTGTGTAAGAGGTGTCTGCTCTGTGATCTGACCCACAGAACACCTTCAAACCTGAGACTGCTGCCTCTCTGCACTCCTAGCAGGAAGGATATTATGAAGGCCAGCACTGCGGCAACCTTCTTTCCTAGTTCTCCTTCTGAGAAGGCTTTCTCACCCTTATTTTTAAGGTCACTCCCTCAAGCAGTCACAAGGATCCATGATTCTCCTTTGAAGATCTACCCATCCTCCCAGTGCAGACTGTGGGAGGGATGGAAAAGGACCAGAGAGTTTTGTGGGCAGCCTGAACACAGGCTGAATTCAGGAGGACTATAAGAAGAAATATAGATGCCAAGGGTCCTGGAATTAAGGTTTACCCTTCCCAGCACAGCATGTTTGCAGCTCTGACCATCTGGACTTTCTTACACTGGTGGTTTCCATCTGCCACCTGCTTGATGCCCCAATTTCTTTTGTGGGGTTGATCCCATCTGGTTACAGCTTATGGTTGCCTTTCCTGCATTGTAGGAACTACACAGCTCTCTAGCCAGACACTGTGCACATTCCCACACAGGCAACACCCATCCCCTTAGGAACCGTAACATTCATTGCAATTTAAAGGTTGTTTCCTGATTCTTTGGAACACCAAGGAACAGTATGAACAACAATCCACCTGAACTACTATGCATTGTATAGGAGCAATCGTATCTATACATAAATAGTTTTCACCATGATATCTAGCTAATCCTAACATTTATGAAAACACTCCATAGGAGCTTAAATGTAAGAACTAATGGACATCATTACTCTCTCACTAAAAACATTGCTCAGTTTACCACCTTCCATTTACCAGCTTTGGAAACATTAAAGTTTAATTTGACCCTGCAGAGATAAGCATGTGGTAGCATTGTGGTTATGCAAATATCAGTGTTATGTTAATGGGCTCCACAGTATAGCAAAATGAGCTGACAGGAATTTCTATTACTGTACTAGTGGTTGTTTATTGACATGGAAAGAGGCAGTCCAGGAGCTATGAACAACATGCTTTTCTCACAGCCAGTGTTTCCCAGCACTCAGCCATCTGCTGGCCTGCCTACCTGTGATAATCACCCCTTCTCCCTGCCAAATTTTGTGCTGCACTATGCATGACATTTTAAATGATTTAATGGACTAATTTGCATTTTTCAAATAATTTTACATGCCAATTAATTTCAGTTTATGGTTAATCTGCCCTTCCACAAACAATGTTAGGGAAAGACACAGAGAAGCACACACTTTGCCAGTTCTGAGTGCATCAGAGAAGGGGCTGCTGGGGCCAGTGTGTGGGTTGGGGGGTAGGAAAGCTGTGCATGGGGGAGATGTATGAGCTTGATGGGTTTGTAATAGCAGCAGGGTATGCAGGAGTCTTATGGTTTGTGTGCATAGCTGACAGTCAGCAGGGAGTAAAGGAGAGTGTTGTAACTGTGACCTGCTCTTCTGTGTGGTGCTGGGGTGTCTGGGAGAGCTGGAATAGCTACACAGGTCGTTTGAGCAGTGGAAGCCAGGGAGATTTGCTGTTTTCCTCCAAAGTTTTGCCAGACCTGTCCCTTTTATCTGCCCTGCCCATTTTCTAGCCACTGCCATGGCTGGGTGCCCAAGTCCCATCAAAGGCGACAAAGGGCAGTCAGGAGATCAGCACGAGGGTGTCCAGATGTAGCAGCTTCTGCCAGGAGCTGATCAGAACTCGAAGGGCATAAAGCCTGGAGCATAAACTTCCTGTCCCTAGATTTAATTATCAAATAAAAGGAAAGGGAGAAAGACAGAAAGATGTCCCTGCCTCATTTCCAGTGCCGTATTATGGAACTGTTGAATACCCAAAGTGCTGTATGAACTGGACATCTTTTGAGCTAAGCTGTTACAAAGACTCATCTTTCTTCATAAAAGTCTTTCCAAATGATGCAATTAAACCTTCTTATTAAGACCTTTTGACAGATTTAAATAGCAAATTGCACCTCCAGGGACAACCCCTCCAATCAGAAAGCTCCATCTTTGGGTGCTTTGAATGCTTCAAAACATCCCCATTTCCCACCGGCAGCCCTGACCAACAGCACATCCCCCACACGATAGTCATTGCAGCTCCTTCTACTGCTGTGGGACAGGTGGCAGGCTGTAGAGAGGACTTCCCAAAAAGCTGACAAATGATTTCCAATATGAAACATGATGATTAAAATGGACAAAGTATTGCAAGTCTCCAGTATCTACAAAGTCTTTGGGAAAGCCATTGCTGTCTTTATTTTTTGTGATTATAAATGCCCTAGAGTTGCTCTCCACAAAGCTAAATTTTCAGGATACTTAAATGTCTGGTTTTATCCTTTGTGATAAAATGTCTGTGGCTAGAAATTAGGGAGACATTCTCAAGGCTGGCAGATTCAAAGTATGACATATTTTCTGTGTTGAATGCACTGCGAAGTCCTTGTAACATGCTATACTGATTGATTTTTATCAAGAACAGCCCATTCTTTTTTATTTCATCAGTCCTCCTGAAACACAAGCAATGCCTGTGTGACAAGAGGGGAACAGTTTTATGAAGAAATTGTAGTTTATTGCCAGTCTTCCACATGAAAATCGGGGAAAAATAGCATAAACACAAACTACCATAAAGTTCTGGGAAAGTATAGACCTCATCCTATTTCATTTTTCTTAGTTTTTAAAAGGAATTAAACTGCACTTACAACATCCCTACATTGAGAAAAGTGGATATGTGAGGGTTTTGTGTTTGAAGTTGTAGACTGTCTTTTTGTTGTCAGATATAATATGCAAAACAGTTTTTAGTGGTTCTGACCATTTGCAATATCTAACAACTTCTGTACATCAAATGAGTGCCTGGCACCATGAGCAATCAAATCTGTAGCAATTTATAGCAATCTCCCACAGTGAATTAAATCACAATCAAAGTTTTCATTAATTTAATTTGGGAAAATACTGAGGGCCTTCCATTTCCTCCTCAAGGGGAAAATACACATAGTTCTACAGGTTAGAGCAAGGCTTTAAATAGTATTCGTGTTGGTTTTGGGGCCTTCAGAAATGAGGCAAAAGAAGCCAGATTGTTGTTAACTTGGTCTTCTCCTCTCTATGAGAGTAATTTATCCCTCATGATATTGTGAAGCCAAATGAGAAGTCCCCTAATCAGGTATTGGACTAAGCCCAGTAGCCTCTTAGGAACATTTACAAGAAGTTGTCACCAAAATATGACCTCTGTCAGTGGCCTAAAGGCCATTTACCTATATCAAGTCCCAATAGCAGTTGTAAAAATGAATATTCATATAAAGTATACAAGGGCTTGGAGTGATGCCCAAGGTGTTTTTCTGGATTTCACACCCTTCACATTTTTTTGAGAGGAAAGAAAATCAGGAGACTCAAAAGTGTGATATATATACTCATTCAGAATATGAATGATGTTTACAAGATGTTCTTAGCTACAGAATCGACAGCCTTATTTAAAGCTAAAATAAATCTAAATCACTCTAATGACTTTTCTTGGGCTGCAGGCACCTGGGCCTTTGCCATCCCATCAGGTATTGTAACACATTTCTGTAATTATGCGTGGGGAATATGTAAATACAACTATTGTGTGAAAGAAAATAGAATATATGCTAAACAAAGCTATTGAAAACATGTCTGCTTAATGTCACCAGAAAGCTGTTAGGCATTTGGGATAAGAGTAATAAATTGCCTTTTTTTCTTAGGCACTTACAGTGACACACTGATGTAGTGACAGAGTCCTTCAAAACCTTCAATGTATTAAAGAAAATACATTGGTGAGGAAAGAAAACTACCTCATGCCTTTCATACTGTGTGGAAGGACAGAGAAATACCATTATTCACACAGAATAACATGAGGAGGTTGTGGCTGAAAAAGATTTGAATCCAAATCCCAAGTCAGCAGCCTAGCTGCTTTTCTACCTTTTCCCCCTTACCGAGAAAACTACACTTCTTGTTCCAACCAGTAATTCTGTAGTACAATATAAGCACAGAAAGAGGACCTTGCACAGGGCATATATCAATGAAGTTGAGGTACTGGATTCTTTATACATTCTCAAGAGTTCTTAAAAGATTTTTGGGACCTTTTGCAACCCTTGCGATTTCCTACTATAATACCATTGGTGAAAACACTGTCCCTCCCATGTTTTGCAACTTACACGATCAAGACATCTGTACAAAAACAATCAATCGACCCTGTTAGGGCCTTCTCACTTCCAAACACATCTGGCAAGGGTGGCAGGAGAAGATGAGATGCAAACCACTGAGGCTTAAAGGCAGAAATGTGAATATGAGTGAAAGACTTGAGGACTTGGGTACTAAGAAAAATTGGGAACAGGCAGACCAAAAACAATAGGAAGGTTAAAAGGCAGATTAGCTATGGTCAAAGCAGCAGACAGGATGAAGCAACAGAGAAATGGTTCAGTGAAGTGGAAACCCTTGAGACAGCAAGAAGAGGCTTCTGCCAGGGTCAGAGAAAGATGGCAAGCAACAGGAACCCTGGGTAAGGAAGCAGACAGAAAACTGGGCTTAATCCAGCTATTATTTCCCAAAAGAGCCCCCACTGAGTGTGACAGGAAGAGGTTGGTACTGAAAACTTCTTTGATGGCAGAACATTCAGTGGATGAAGGGGTCTTCCAGAGTGAGGCAGGAGTGAATGCAGAAAAACCTGAGAAGGGGACAAATGTCTTTTCCTCACAAATGCCTTTCTTGAGCCTGACCAGAGCACCACTGAGATCAGCGTCTTGAACAGAGCATGCTGATTTCCCCAGTATGATGCATGGAAAACACACACACAAATCTGCAATGCTCTTTGCCTTTTCCTGTGAACATAGATCCTGCAGCTGCCCACGGCCAGACCTACCAGTTGCTGTTGCACATGAGCCTAGGAGAACCCAAACTCACCTACTGAGCGTTGCTGCCTACCCGTAACAAAAGTAACCCCAAATTGTCCTTTTTTCCCAGGCTCTGAGGTTGAATCTCCACTCTCATCCTTTAGCTCCAGTGCCTCTAAAACATCTTTCCTCAGGCTTTAAAGGCACTATGTTCTCCTTCCATTTCTCTGATTCCTTCTCATTTTTTTTGTTTGTAAGTCCCTTTCCCATGCTTTTAAGCAAATCTATTTTCCATTCTTCTTCTTCTTCTTTTTCTTGCAATGTATTGTAGTTTAATGAGATTTCCAATAGTAAAAATAAGACTTCTCTTGCTCGATTCTGTCTTTTATATCCAGTTAGATTCCATGTCTCAGCAGATGCCATCTTTACCTTCCCAATCACTTGGAGACACCTCAGCTTTCTTAAGTTCATCCTAAGCCACTCACATAGCATTTCTTTTAGTCTTTTCGTATCATTCAAAATCTGTGTTGTCATTCTACAAAGCCATTTGTAGAACAGCTTTGTAGAACAGCAAATGTCTTTCGCACCTTTGTGTTTGCATATATTTACATTTAGCATATGAAGGATGGGAAAAGTAAAGTTAATCTTTAATAAGTCTGTACCTATATCTTTCATAATACCTTTGCACTGGTTCTCTGCTTCCTTCAGTACTTGTTCACAATCCTGTAAGTGTTATGATTTGGCTTAATTTAAGACTGACAGATGAGTCCTGCTGAGGCATATGCCCATATTTTGGATACATTGTTTTGTAAAGTACATTTCTGGAGAGCTGCAGAGCTGTATGGACTGTGCAGTTCTCCTATCACTGCTATTAGTATATGTTCAATATACACCTAATAGAACAATCTTAGTATAACTGTCTTATCATGATCAGATGTATGCATGGCTCTGGCACTCCTGGAAACTGGATATGTGTATTTTGTACCTGTATTCATTACCAGCCACACTGAGATTGTAACTCCCTTCTGGTTGGTTGTTTTGGGTTTTTTTCCATTGTCTTCCACAATTTTCAGTTCAGGAAAATGGCTTGAATTTTCAGCTCCTTCTGTGGAAAAACATCTGATGGATCTGTTTGCTAGAAACAGCTCTACACACTGCACTGAACTTCGTACTTATTTGCTCATTGCATATAAGCGAGAGTTATAGCTTTATCAGTGTCTTGAACAAAATAAATGCAAGTGAACAGATCTAACTATACATCTGCTACTGCTGATTCTGTTTCCTTAACAACATGTAGGGGTGCATCCACAAGAGCTATGGAGCTGTTTGCCTGCATGTGTGGGGAAGAGAAGGGAGCTCTCAGACAGGTACCTGATATTCTAAAGGTCTCCCTCTTCATTGCCTATAGGGAAAGAATAGAGAGATTAACTTCATGTGGCTGTGGCTAGTACTTGAGAGTTATGATTTTTAACCATAGCTAGAATCCTACCTTCTCACCCATTATTAAGGCAGTAAATTGGTTTGAAGCAGGTTCTTACCCCTAAATGTTTCCCATTCACTCTGTGAACAGCAGCAAACTAGAGTCCGCGTGTGTCAATGATTAGCAGCTCTTATCAAACAGCATAGGAGCCTTTAGAAATATGGATGTAAGGAAAAAATTCCTCTGTTTTGTGATTCCACTGCAGCTGATGATTATTATAAGAATAAGGTATTTGATCTTTGATTCCAACACAAGCTGTGCCTGGGCATGAGGATTTATCGAGAAACTCAATCACACTCCCTTACCCTGCTGTTTCCCTGCTGATTGATGACTACTTTTTGAAAGCTATCACTTTCCCAATTTGTCATGCATTTAACAAGCACTATGCAATTATTGCAGATTTTTAGTATTCTAACTGGTGAGCCATGCATTGCTAAATCAAAACAAAACAAAACAAAACATTTAAAATCTCTGTTGTTTCTTTCTCAGCACCTTTAATCAGCTAGTATTGCTGGACCTATCCTGTGTGCACACAGCTAGGTCTCTGAGTGCCATCAAATGATAAAGTAGGATCTGGCCTTGCAGCCTGTTCCATGCAGGTCTGTGATGTGTTCATGAAGGTCTCTCTAAAAACAGGAGACTCCTGTTTGGTTGTAACAATTTACCTGTGCATAACGAATTGTACAACTTCTAACAGTCTTGATCTCTCCAGGTTGCAATTACCGGGCTGAGGAGCAAAAATAATAATAGTGTTTCTTGCCCTGTTAACTGTCACATTTCAGGCAAGATTACATGTTGGAGAGTGTGCATGATCACATGTACAAATCACCACAGGAGACTTCTCTAAGCATGTGAGTGCTACTGGCATGGAAGTAATTACCAACAAAATAATTCAGTAAGACAAAATAGCAAGTTCAAAATGGTAGAAAACATTTAAAATGAAACAAAAAAGTGTTTTTTTGGTTCATCACACCACAAAACAGTTCTGCATTTGCTACTTTCTGTTTTGCATGCAATTGTTCACTGTATATTAATTGAAATTATTTGCCTGATTCCTACTTTAAAAAGCACATTGCAACATGTCTTGCAAGGGCCTTTGCTTACTCTTTCTCATGTGCAAGAAATTAGAAACCTGAGTACAGTTTTGGATCAGCTGGTAACCTCTGTCCATGTCTCCTAATTTTATCCTTTTCTGTGCCATTTTAGAATGTACATAACAAGCCCATTAAAAAATAGCGGTTTAGATAACTGTATAATTGAAATTTTATTTTTCCCTGAATCTTGCCATCTCCATAGAGCTAGTAGCAGCTGACAGCATGATTAGTAGGTTATGCACAGTTTTGATTAGCACCAAGTATATTTTAATAGACAAGTCAGAAGCAATCTGGAAATGTTGGTTGATAAAAATAATTGGGAAGATAAATTCAAGCATGACTAGAGGGAACATGATTACCAAAACTATGCTTCATATAGTCAATTTTAAGTGATTTAGTTCCACAGACTCTTCTAAAAATAATCACAAACATCGCCCAAACTGGAGTTACTGAAATGACCTATGATTCCAGAGCATTTACAACATAGTTCACCCTTTAGCCAGGGAAATGTCATTGAAAATGCCAAGTGAAGGGGAAGCTGAAACCTTAAAAGGTTCGATAAACTGGTAGCCTTAATTTCCAATGTTTTCCCATTATTGCAAGTCTGTACAAGTGTTCAGTGATACCATTTTAAGTTTATCCTTTCCTTGTTCATCCTTAATGTTTCAGTACATTTTTAGTTCTTGCAGGTAAAGGCAGTTAAGACCCCTTCTTTTTCTGTAACACTGTATTTGGCTCACAAAGCTTGCCAGCAATTGCAGGGCGCTGCTTCTGAAGGCACTGTTAATCCTTAGAGTATTATCTTGGCTGGGATGCTACGGAGCAGGGTGCTGACTCCCAGCTCAGTCCTGAGTTTGGCAAAATCCAGAATCCTTCTTCTGCAATCTTTCACATCCTTGATCTGTCAGGAGACATCTCTACCCAGCTTCCTTCTTCAGGCAGGGAGGAACACCAGTGAGTTCCACGTGAAGACTACTTTCAGATAAATGCTTTTCCCTCACACTTACAACTAGCATCCATTTCACAAAAGTGCAAACTATGTTACAGAATGACTTGGTATAAATGGCAAACTGCAAATACATTGCAAAGCCAGTCATGAAATACTAAGCCAAATTCTTTAAAAAAGCAAAATAAAAACCTAGCCCTGATTTTAACTTTGTCCTGATTTGATTAAGGAGTTGAACTAGATGACCAACTTATTTTTATTACTAATTTTGTTATTATTTATCCTGTGGTCCTGTACTTTGGCAGCAAGATAATTTTACTTCCCAAAAGCACTATATGCCCAGCAGCCCTCAGTGTATTTAGCTGTACAACGATCTCCAGTCACGCAAGAGGCACGATCCTGCATATACCAAAACAAAGAGCTAAGTCTTCCATTTAAGATTCTGGACTAGGTTTAGACAATTGGTATATGTAAATTCTGTGGACTCCTTTAGACACTTCATCTAGACTTCTGATGGAGTGACTTTATTTTTTTTTAATTTTGTGGCTCAAACAAGTTATCTTTTTTTCCTTGTTTTTTTTCTTTTTAACAGCACACTCTTTCTCAAAATGGTGTAGTTGTCTCATGTCCTTTAATTTGTCTATAATACAAAAAATATAATTGGGTAGATTTCCCTTCCTCAGATTAAAACAACTCACCAAACAATCAGCATTTGGAGCCATATGTCAATCATTTTACCAAGCCCAGAACAAAAGGAAAGACATATAAATTTTATGACTTGTTAGTGTTTTTCTTTTAGTTTGCCTTTTGTCCATTTTAATTGATGCAGGATTGCCAAATGTCAGTTTGAAGGAATTAATTTTACATGGATGCCAGAAATGGAGGGAAAATACTTCTGCTTAGAATTAGTTTTTTCTCATTGTGTTCTAGGTTGGCTTATCCTTCATTCAAAAATTAGGTTTAGTCAATAAAACTGCTTTCAGCTCATCCTTCAGACCTGCTGCTGCATGTGGACTGGCTTGATGCTTTTCTCACTTGCACTACTGTAATGCAGGACAGATATCAGTAAAGACATTCCAAATTTGAAAGTCTCAAAGTGAGAGAGAAAAGGAAAGAATTGCCTTATTCTTATTAGTTGATTAGTTTAAACACTCTGGAGGAAAAACAGGAGGCATTTCACACTCTAACAGGCCTGTCATTTATACAGATCCTGAGGCACCTAATATCTGAGCAAAATATTTTCAGCTGTTTACAGCACCAGCATCATTTCATTTGAGAAGAAATTTCTAGTCTCAGTAAATATATTGGTTTATTGTGATTTCTGTTTTCGTGTACTTATAGGAACTGTATAATGGAATACCTCCCTAAACGTAAAATAGAAATCTAAGAAATGAGCTTTTTAAAATCACTAATCAAAATGAAAAAGACCTTCAGCGAAGGAGGATGAATGTGGGTATTTATTATCCCACATCCTTGTCTGACTTATGAAGTGACACTGCAGATCTATAATTTTTTTCAATGTCTTTTCCAGGCACAGCTTAAGTTTTCTAGCGACATAGATCTTCCTTTCCCTCTCACAAAATACAAGATATATTGGACTCAAATGTCCATCTTTGTGATTGCAACCAGACAGGAGTTTTTCAGGGTCACCCTGCTGGTGGCTGACCATTCTCAGCAGTTCAACAGGCAGGACTGAGGTGGCATGGGGAGGGTGGACAAAAGAGCAATACTGTCCCAAGCGGACGTTTCCCCTCATCTCTGTGGCACTGGGTGTCAAATGTGCCCGTGTTCTTGCCAGGGAGCCCCTGGGGAGAAGGGAGAGGGTGTTCCCTGAGCTGGAGAGAGGTGCCAGGCTGTAGCCCAGAGCGGGGGCAGTGGGGACAGCAGGAGTAGCTACAGAGGGATTTTGAAAAACAGGGACCTTGGGCATTTTAAAATATATTCACTTAGTGATCACTTGCATCTGGTTTAAAATTTGTCTGTAGATAATAGCCACAGTGTTTCTTTCATTTTTCATCCAGTAACTAAGAGATCCACGGTTATAATTCCTTGTTTTCTGTAGAAATAATTAATAAATAAGAGAGATTTCAATAAAGGCACCTACACACAAGCAATTGCTTGAATTATTAGTCAGTGCAGCTATCAGCAATAAGACAATATTGGGGCTCTCATTTTGCTCTTTTTTTCCTTTAATGCTGCTGCCTTTTAATATTTACTCTTTACTCCTGTTCTCTTTTTTGGCATTTTTGGACATGGTTTTGCTATACATGCTTAGGGCTTCATTCATTTTTCAGGTGGCACAGTAATGGAGGGAGTTAGCAGTCTGTTTGTTAAATGAAAATCCTTTATAATATCCCATTTTAAAGTCTCCCACGTTTGCTGGTACTATGGTTATTCAGAACCTAGTTTCATCACAATCTTTATTCAAACCCAGTAAGTCAAACATGATTTAAGTAACTTTCTTAGCTCTTTCCATTGCTTTGATTGCTTTTGTCAATGTAATACTCTTCAAAAGGCAAGCAGCAATGGCAGAAGAAAAATTCCTGGAAAAAGATGCTTGGTTGAAGAAGACTCTACTTACTAGCCATCACAGGAAATCCAGAAAGTACAAATATGTCATACATAGCTCAGCTGAAATCTGGGATAAGTGAAGCTCACTTCAGATATTGCAGTTTCTAAGTCCTGCTTCTGAACTTGTGATGTGACTAACTTCCCATAACCAGGGTGTGTCAAACAAGATTGATAGCTCTAAAAACAAAAAGTGATAGTCTCCATCACTGGATGCAGAGATATTATTAGGTATTGATGGAAAGTGCTTTGAGTCAACTAGATGTTCTTCACACGAATAATAAATTCTTTGTGTTCTCCTCTGCTAGGTTAGGGCTGAAAGCAGTTTTCTCTAGACCATTTAATTGTCCTGTCCCTATGTGCTTGAAGCCCTGTTAATTCATAAGCCAGTAAATCTGATTTATGGTGCATGATGTCACTACTGCAAGATGTAAAAATAAAGACATGCTTTATATCATAGTGGTATTAAAAATCATATAGCAGAGTTGACACTGTTCCTACGCATTTATTGTCCTCTCTTCCACTGTGAAGATTGGCTTATGATTACACAGCACAAAAAGTTGCCTGAAAACTGGATCAAAAATAGAACTTTCATGATAACATATTTTATTCCCTTTACATAAGCTTCATGTAAAATTAACAGCTACAACAAAATAACACAGGCGCTCCTTCTCTAGGTATAATGAGATCATTGTTACTGCTGGAATTTGGGTCAATGAATATTGCATTGTTCATACAGTCATCATGTTAAAAGATCATAACAAATAACTACTGTGACACCCCATGCTATACAGATCACAGAATCTCAACCAGAATTTCCTGGTTTAGGCATCTAATTTCTTATCGTTACAGTGTATCACCTGGAAAAAGTCTGCATATTTTAGTCACTTCCTTCTAGTGCCATGCTAAGCAGTGCCCAGCGCTCAAAAATGCTTAATAAATATTAGTGAGCCTCTAAAGTGGAAGATTTTTTTTTAAAGGTGTGAGTTTTAGGAATAAGAGACTGAGGACAACTTAACTTCTGAATAAGCTGTACCCAGCTGGTAGAACCAGAAAGACATCATTTCTAAAGTGAATTAGGCACTAAGTATGAACTGATCATTGTAGGTACCAATTTACTGTGGGGATCCAGAAATTACTTTGCCCAGAAAGCTGAAACAGTGAGAACTAGCCTTGCTTGTGGCACATTAAAGGTCAAAGGACCACACGCCCTAAATCCCATAAGTGCATCTGAAAAAAGGGCATTTTTTAATAACTAGTGAATGATGGACTTTTGATGCAGAGGAGTGAGGCATCAGACTTACATCAAGATCCAGAAGCAGCCAAAGCTTTAAGGTTGATCTGCCTGCATCTCAGTGGTATACCTGCATGAAGATCCTTCTCAAAGGCTTCTGTAACAGTAAACAGAACTTAAAATTTGACTAAAATACCATTGGTAACAAGAAATAGTCTACTGCCATTACACTGAAAAAGATGAAAGTGTAAGCTGCAGACAGCAGAAATCCACACCACGCATGCTTCCTAAGGTACATCTGAGAAAATAACTACCCCTCTGCTGAAGCCAGAAGTTTTTGTCGAATCCTATTGGAAGCGCTGTTTTCTAATCCAAAAATCCAGGAAACATGAGAGTTTAAACAAAACTAATCAGAGAAGTGAAACATCATATGTGCCAGATTGAAATGGGAATAATCATAAAGAGAAATGAGCAGCAGTGTAGTTAAAATTTCTTACATTGAAGGAATAAAGCAGACAACAGAGGTGATTAAAAGTATGTTAACTGATCATTCTTGAAAAGTTACAAATGATAAGTAATTCTGCTGTAAACAAGATGAGCTAAGTACTTTGCCTGCACATTATGGAATTTTCAATAATGTTGTCAAAGGATAGGAGTTTGAAGAAATACCTGGGATGATGAATTTGGATCCCAGTTTACAGTTTAACACATTCCAGGTCATTTCTGATAATTACAATTTATTGTGTTCAGACAGCACAGTTTAACAGAGTTTAAAACCACAACATTTTAATCCAGCACCCGATCTTCTTTTCTTCTGAAAAATCTGATTCATTCTGCTCATGCAAAAACCTATCACATAAAATATGTATGTACTTTCAATGTTTACTTGATGTTTACAGTATCCAATGAAGACTTCAGTTCCGAGCATTCTCATCTTCCTACGTGCTTTACATGTTCCTTTCCTAATAAGGATGGTCACTTGAGAAGGGAATAAGTGACTGCAAGACTTTCACTGTGAAATACATCACTGAGCTGAACAGCAGGAGAAAATATAGCTAAGTCAAATGCTTCAGCCAAAGGGACTCCAATTATACTCACCAGAGGTGATTTTAGAGGTGAGTAATGATGCATGTTAGAAGTACAATTCAGAGTTCAGACAGAACAGCAGCCTATTTTCAAAAAACAAAAGGAATAAAAAGCTTCCCATTGCTATCATAAAAACCAAAGCTCACTTGGTGAACAAGAGCCTTGGGGAACAAGAGCTCCAGACACAGTAATGCAATGATCCTTCTTTACATCAGCTGAGGACTTGATCTCCTGAGTTCTCAAGGCATTTTAGATATGGGAATCACTTTTTTTCCTCCAGAATGGCTCAGCCTTTCCTATGGACAGAGTGTCACAACTGCTTTACAGCTCACAGTTAGTGTTCCAGTTTAAGCCAAGTCACGATTATAAGGCAAATGGAATGTGTTATGGAAACCACAGTGCAACTCTGAAGCTAGAGCTCAACCATTCACAGCTGGGATGCGCAGTTGGCAGATGCACAAAACTGACTTATGCCACAGTCACATTGTTGGTGACTGGTGTGCCTCAACAATTTTTTTTTGCCAAGTGCTGGGTTTTCCCTGTCAACTGATTTTACATAAATGTAAATTCATTGAACCCTAACTTCCACATTTCCACTGTGTCGTCACAGATGGATAATATCATACATCACACATTCCATAGATGCGTGGACATGAGAGTCCTCCAAAATTAGAACACCTTTCTCAAATATAGCCAGATAATCATATAATAGACTCCAGAGATGATCTGCTTGTCAGAGAGAAAACAGTAAAAAAAAAAAAGTTATTCACGGTACTAAGTTACATCTGAGTGTCTTTTGTAGCACTGCCAAAGCTTCTACTCACCAATATAGTTACCCTTTGTGTTTCTTATGTTGGTGGCAGGTGCAGGAACTTGTCTTTTCAGGTAGCAATTTACTTTTAATTAAAAAACATCTTTTTAGATAATCCAGTTAGCTTTCAGTTTTCCTATGTTTGCAAACTAATTTCCTTCAAATTACAAGCACTTTTTGTATTGCATAGGAGACAATTCATATAAACTGTTTAATTTATTTGGGCTTTGGAGGAATGAATAATTGCAAGGGTGACACGTTCTGCAGGGAGAGATAAATCCTAATGCAAATTCTAACTCTGCATTCAAACAGAGTTTGTCCCAAATTCTAAGGTAAATCTTCATGGCAGGATTAACTATTTTTTTCAAACAATGTCTCCTAACGTCCTGATACAAAAGCCTTATCTTCTCATTGCCTATAATTATACCAGTGAACTTTAAACCAAGATAAATTTGAGCAGAATAATTCAGTGTTCTGTAGTCTTCTAGCATCATCCTACTATTCCAAGGCTTGTATTTATTTGCTGATCCTGCTATTTACACAATTTATTTGCAACATAAACACCAGGCTGGTTTAGAGCACCTGTTCCCTACCTGCACTTCATTCCATTTAACCTCCTCCATTTTACACTTTCCAGCTCACCTCGCCTAAATGATACCAGTTGCCTATCCCTATGCTGATCTCAAAAGATTTAACCAGATCGCAGAAAAGAAATACGAACTTGGGAACCACAACAGAAGAAAGACCGATATGGGGACATCAGACAGGGACTCTGAGGAATGGGATCTGCTGGGTAGCTGGCTAGTGTTGAGCACATATAAAAAGCTTTAAGGTGGACTTAACTGCAGCATTAGCAGTTTTGTAGACCAAAAGAGGTTAATTTTCTTGTTATCTGCTCTCCTAATTATTCCAGTTCATTAAGCAAGCTCCACATTTAAGGATCTCCTAGAGATTAATAAAAGTATGTTCAGCGAAGTGCTGTGCAGACATGCCATCTCTGGCCTGGGAGGAAGCATAGCACATTGGCACCAAGTTCCACCAGAGTTTGTTATCTTCTTAGCAGTTTAATTTATCCTGGACATAGTACTACCCTACTTTGACTCCTCTGCTTTTAGCTCGATGACTAACTTGTCTTTTAACACAACTGCGCTGCAGAGTGTCCTTCTGCAGTTCTGGTGCATAATAAGATGTGCAAACAGAGAATCCCACTTTTTCCTTCCCTCCCAACGTCTACCCCATCCAGTACAAAAATGACTGTATGGGTTTCTCTTCATGTGTCTCCAGCTTCTCCATTTCTCTTAATCCATTGAACCCTGAATGCGCAGGGCTGTGCTCACCTTGTATACCAGGCACATCATTATGGCTTGAAAAACATTACAGGTTGTTTCCACGTATGGAATAAGTGAAGCCATGATGAGGCAGTATGGGATGAACGAAATAGGTGGAGTTGCTTCAAGAGGGTGGACATCAGACAAAAAGTAATTTAAGTGCTCCAAATCATCTGCCATTTTAGCTGATTTCTAAGCAGTGAGTGTACTGGCACCCTTAGGAAACTGGCCTCATTAGGCTAAAATCTAGCCTTTGTCAATAATCCCTCAGTAAGACAATCAATCTCTTTTTGCCTTGACTCCTTTTATTTTATGAGAACCACTTTTTTTATAGAACCCTATGGTCAACCCTGAAACAAGACTAGTGTTGACAGCACTCAAATCTCCTTGGCACATCGTTCAGAAAACTTGGACAAGATACTTCAAAAAGTAGAATGGTTTTGTAACCGACTAGGATGGAAGTCAACACTAAATAAAGAGAAGATTAGCTGCTGGTTATTGTCTCTATTAATTGAAATGTCTTGCTAAATAACAGTGTATTGTGCTTTTGTTTGTTTTGATAAGTCCTTCAGCCTGGCTGAGAGAATTTCTTTTGATCTCTTGTGAAAACCTTAATGTTGAAAAAAAATTTAAAAAACCGTGGTGTGTGGTTTGGTATTTTTCTTCTTTTTCTTTCTGGAGGGTGCAGAAAACATCTGATAAATGCTTTAACTTATGTCTTCACGTCAATCTAAACAGCAGTAGGAAATTTCTTCCCACATAGCTGGTAGCATTTCTATTCTGACAACTTCATCCAAGGCACCAGCTATGTAAACTCTGAGTCTTACACAATTGGAGGAAAAGGGTAGTTACAAAAATCCCTAGAAACACTTCTTTGCTGGAAAGTCCAGAGGAACCCAGTTTAATTTCCATTTACTTCATTTCAGCTGTTGATCCTCTACAGTTCCTTCCAGTTCAAAGGGAAAATGAAAGCAAATACAGAAAACGTAACAACACTGCAGATGCCAAGGTGGTGACCAGGCAATCTCTAGAAACTGTTACTAGGGCTGAGCTGATCTTCAGTCACATCACATTACCAGCCAGTACGCACACCTCACAACCTCCCCACTACCCTGACTGCAGCTAAAATGCATGACCTTATGCCACCTTTACGATGAGTATTTTTCATCTTGCAGCAGTCTAAGTATAAACACGTGTGCATGTCTGCGACTGCAGAGGTAACTTGCTGCAGCCACTCAGTCACTCCGTGATCACTTGTCCGTATCAAATGGCTTACCTACACAGAAATTTTTTTTCCGAAGCAGATGTTTCTCATTGACTTTCTGCATGAACACCCTTGTAAAGATTGTCTATATATTTAATCCAATTTAAAATTAAATTAGGTTAAATTAATAGAGATTATATTAATTAGACTAGATCAATCTAATTTTTAAAAGGTACTTTTATTCTAGCATGAAAACACTGAAACATGGAGTTAGCAATCATCCTTCTTCAAGTGCTGCTCAGAGAATGACTGAGATCACTGTTCAACTTTTATTGCTGTTCTGTAAAATAAAGGCATATTATTTTCAGTTTTCCTAGTTCATGTTAGTGAGAAAAAACTATTCTCCTTTCACTAACCTCCTTACAATAATTTTTCTGTATAGAAAAACCTGAACATAGAATTCACACTTGTTAGGCCAATAGGGCTTATAACTTGGTAAGAATTCTGCTTAGGAGTCTGGTTTTAAAATTACAGGTATTGTTCTGATATTCCCATGGACCTGTTTCTGCAGAAGCAACGTGAATCTACTGTAACTTACACATATAGTGCATATACGAATTTATGTCTTTCTCTTTAGATACATAAGAGTTTTTGAAGAACAGTCAGCACAGCAATGGGTACTAGGATATTTCATATTTCTACACACTGCCTGCGTTGCAACCATGAATTATAAACTCGTGTCTCTCTATGATGGAGCACTTATAGCTGTTTCTTGTGGTACATCTGGCTGAAGCCAGGAACCATGATGAATGACCAAAAAAAAAAAAAAAAAGAAGATGCAATTTGACATTTAAGTAAAAGGAAGATTTGAGCTGTGCCATATTCTGGCACATTTTGCCAAGGGAAAGATTAGTCACAGGACAATGATTTAACAGTTTCTGAAGACCAAAGGTTGTTCAAATAGATAAGGAAGGCGTAGAAAACATATGCAAAGGTAGAGGTTCAGACATGAATTCCTTGTGGCCTGTAGTATGCCTTCAGTGACAATTAGTAGTATTCTTCTTTCCTGAGACCTGTTTGTGAGTTGTAACAAGACAGTCCTTGGGATTTTGACATTGTAATTTGTTGCTGTGACAGTAACAGGAATATTATAAATTAAGCTCCCACAAGGTCTCCATGCCTCTAGACAGAGGCTGTGAAGGAAAGGGGCCAAGAAATTATACAGGAAACTAGTGAGAAAATCTGATTTTCCTTTCAAATCATCAGGAAAATAGGGTTTGATGCTCTTTCAGCTAAAATCTGTGGGAGTTTTGTCACTGATATCAATGGGAGCAGAATCAACAGCGTGTCATGGAGATTAGTATGCAAAACCAAGAGATATGAGCAGCAAAAAACCTCTGCAGTCCCTCATGAAAAATCCTTTTCTGGCTTTTGGATGCATTTGCTGTTCTTGCTACTTTCCTACACGAAAAAGAGAAGAGCTAAACATCAGAAAGATGATATTGTTTTGTATTCTCTAATGGATTCAGTAAGAGAGATTTGGCTATTTTCTTCACTTAAGGAAGTCAGATGATCCCAGAAAGTCTTTGCTTGCAATTACACTCTCTGCTAAGACAACAGTACAATACTTAAGTGCCAAGTCAGATTAACTGTTTTAAGGGGCTTGAGACTAGATCCTTTGGCTCTCACTCACAGATATGTTGTTCAGTCACATAGAAAAGTTTGAGAAAAGATTTTTTCATGCTTAAGATTGAAGGATTAGGCTGTAAAAGAAAGGAAATGAATCCCAAGGGTCAGCAATTATTTCCCAATTTTTTCAGCTAATAAAAAAATCGAACCCTTCACACTGAATGGCACAGTCGACTTCAAGGCAGAGCCAAGCGATATCAAAGCACTTAGGATAGCTACCCTTTACAGCAAGGGATTATTCATCTGAAAAGAGAGGAGGTCTTTTATAAAACTTTTCAGCCATTGATTTGAAAAATGGCCTGTATCACTACACTTATGCTGCAGAGAAGGAAAGGAAGGCACAGAGATATAAGCAATGTTTTCAAGGTTAAGGCATAAGGGAGTTACTCTGTTATAGCGCCATGGATACTGAGCATGCCTCTGCCCTTCCAGACTGTCCTGCTTTAGCATGAATCAAATGCAGCACACCATGCTCATTAGACATAATTTCAGCATGTAAAGAAAGATCCCAGAACCAGAGGAAACAGCAGTGAAAACAGGCAGCTCTGACAAAGTACTACATTTCAGGAAGAGTGGAGGCTTGAGTTTGTGTGTGTGCTTCCACAGAAGCCATCATTATTGTACAGATGAATCTTTTACTTCATTATCTTGACCTTGATCTTCATCTTGATCTTCTTGTTCATCACAAACCCATAACAACCCTCCAGTTTGATGTGCAGCCCTCAAAGTTAGGGTCTTGCACTGATGTCAGTGGAAGGGTTGCATGTGCAATGAACACACACCACCAACACTAAGGAATTTATTGTTCAGCTCTGCGAGCAGAATTTTGCCATCAGTGTTTTAATCAAGTTACAAGCCAAGATTTATGTCTTATGGCTTCGGCAGTTTTCTAGGTCTGTGACAGATATTCTACACAGATTTACAGGGCACTCTGCCATTGTTCTGTCCATTGCTCACATTTTATATTTCTATATATCATCTTGACTTCAGTTAAGTTTCTGCTGTGATGCTTCTTGCATTCCCAGAAAGGAAAGAATAAAGTGTAATTTAAAAACAAAAGACAGACAAAAAGACATGAAGAGAAATGTTTGTGAGGATAATAGAACCAGCCTTAAAGAGAGAGAAAGAATAATTATAACTGTTAATGTTTGGAGACCAGCAAAACATTCTCTAAATTGCTGTTTCCTATACAGTTGTGTAATAAATCTAAGATCAGAAATCTCAGTATAAGATGTGAAAACAAGTTGGACACTGCCAGGGACAGGGCTTCCACAACTTCTCTGGGCAGCCTGTTCCAGTGCCTCAGCACCCTCATGGTGAAGAATTTCTTCCTTATATCTAATCTAAATCTACCCTTTTTTGGTTTAAAGCCATTACCCCTTATTCTGCCACTACATGTAGAAAGTCCCTCTGCAGCTTTCTTGTAGTCCCCCTAGAAGGCTACTATAAGATCTCCCCAGAACCTTCTCTTCTCCAGGTTGAACAACCCCAACTCTCCCAGTTTGTCTTCACAGGAGAGGTGCTCCAGCCCCCGATCATCTTCATGGTCCTCTTCTGGACTCTCTCCAACAGGACCATGTCATTCTTATGTTTGGGGCCCCCGAGCTGGACACAGTACTCCAGGTGAGGTCTCACAAGAGCAGAGCGGGAGAATCACCTCCCTTGACCTGCTGGTAACACTTCTTTCAATGCAGCCCAGGACATAGATGGCTTTCTGGGTTGCAAGCACACATTGCTGGGTCATGTTGAGCTTCTCACCAACCAACTCCCCCAAGTCCTTCTCCTCAGGGCTGCTCTCAAGGCATTCTCCACCAAGCCTGCATTTGTGCTTGGAATTGCCCCAACCAACCCTGCACTTGCCCTTGCACTTGGCCTCATTGAACTTGATGACAGTCATATGGACCCACCTCTCAAGCCTGTCAAGGTCTCCCTGGCTGGCATCCCTTCCCTCCAGCATGTCAACTGCACCACTCAGCTTGGTATCATTAGCAAACTTCCTGAGGGTGCACTTGATCTCACTGTCCATGTCACCGACAAATACATGATACAGCACCAGTCCCAATACCAACCCTTGAGGAATGCCACTTGTCACTGGTCTCCAGGGTTTTGTTTCTAGACTTCTCACTGTTAATAAGAACTTGCAGAATCTGCCTCCGGTTTCAGTGCATCCAGTGATAGATACTTCTGCTCTGTATCTAGAGAATAGATAAAGGTACTCACATTTCGGCCAGATTTGGGATGCAAGGGGTGGGAATGGAAGGCAGGGAGTGCCTTTCAGGAGTCCTCTCAGAGGGCTATTTACCAACCCAAAACATACTCAAATGGGAAAATATATTGCTATTTGCCCCTGAGAATTTAGAGGAAGATTTAAGAAAACTATCTGTCTTCATAATACATTTCTGAAGGGAAAAGAAAATCAACACTGGAAATTCATTGCCTGGGAATGGAAGGATAATAAGGGCTATAGGTATGAGGAATTTTTCTAAAGCATTTTTTTGGCATATCAGACTTTTTCCCCCCTTCTGATCTTCTAAGGAAAGGGATTTTCTGAAGAAGCTAGAGAAGGAATCAGATATATATGAAGCCATGAGAACAAGGTGAAGAGGTGATCAATGGTGCTCCAGTGCTTGGAAGGGAAATGGTAACTCCATAGTTCTTCCTTTTCAGCCTTATTATTTACACTTCCTGTGACTAACTGCAGCTCATGAATGAGTTGGGTTTTTTTCTGTTCCATGGAAACAATGAACAGTTGAAGTGTTCTGCATCTTAAAATAACTCTTTTTATCATTCAAGACCATCAGCTGCAATATGAACCAAATAATTTGATTGTCAAATTCTGCTACTTTTCATGCTGCCACTCTATCAGAGACTTTTCCTTACCCCACAAAATCCTTTGCAAATCCAGCTAACAAAAACCATTGAATGTTTTATGGATTTGTGACAACAAAAAAAATATTCTGCATCTACCTTAAAATTTTGGTGGTGGTGTGGTTTTTTTGGTTTTTGGTTTTGGTTTTGGTTTTGGTTTTAAAGGTCCCATGATCAATCAGACTCAGGAAGCTGAGAGCTTAGAAACTGTGATCAATGGTAGAACATCTGATATATGTCCTGGTTTTCATAATAGATCTTCAAATACATTCAGAAATGCATTTAGTTGTTTAAATATTAATATTCATACCTATTCCCTTACAAGCAAGATTTAATATGTTTAATTTGAAGGGATAGTTGAACTCATAAACTTTATCCCCAACCTCAAGCACCATGCCATTACTATGTCCTCCTAAGGTAATGTTAGCAGCTCCGTGCTGTCATTCTGCAAGATGTATTAGCCAGAGGTAAGTTAATTATTAGTTGGAAGAAAATTTATTATGTGCTCTGAAGCTTCACATGAAGTGTTACTTGGAGAGGAGAAAAGAAAAAAAAAAAAGAAAAAAAAAGAAGAAAAAGAAAAAAGAAAGACGAGAGAGAATAAGTAAATGTTAAGCCTTGAGCATTACATTTACATTTATGAGATCCTCTATGATTTACTGCTCCAGCTTGTTTTCCTAAAAATGCCTTGGGTTTGTTTCAGCTAAAATACACTATAATGCTTATAACATTAATTTGTCTAAGGTGCCCCTTACTCTGTGACTATTCAAGTACAAAAGTGGGTGCCCCATAGCAAAACTCAAGTCATAGTCATGGCTTAGAGCCATCCCAATGCAGCTATAAAATCCAAATGTGTACAATCTCCTACTTTTCCCCATTCATCAAAAGCTGCATCAAGTCACCACCATAACAAAACTTACCTGGTTTTCTCACTCAGTGTTTGGATTTTTAGCCAGGATTACAACATGCCCTTGCAAGAAGGAGGAAGCTGGCCATGGGCAGTTTCAGCCCTTGACACTCAATACCAGAATAGCTACATGGTTCCCTGGATGATAGCTCAAGGGCAGAAAGTTCTGGATAGCGTTGATTAATTATTCCTGTTTATTGCCACCTATGATGTCAGTAATGGTGTGTTAACATGGCTACTTATAAGTCAGAAGTAAGGATAGCAGAGTAGATCAGTAGCTGACCTGAGCCTAAGATCTCCTGCCTGCTAACACAACAACCCTTCACATCTTTCACCACTGAAGTATTCCCTGGCAATAGGTAACTGCTGGCAAATGTTGACTCCAGTGGATCATATTGGTGTGATATGGGTGAATAATTCATCTATTCCTGTGCTATTTATAGCTTCAGATATACTGCCTTCTCAACTCAGTAAAATTCATGACCTACCAGAGGCAGCACTTTTTAATGCGATTTTTAGCATCAGTACTATCTCTCTTCAGAACAAGTTGAACTGGAATGGATTAAACAGTGAAATGTGTAGAAAAGATGAATAAATAAAATGAAAAAGAGGCTTTGTCAGGAAAACAAATTTATCTGCATATTTTAAGTCGACAGGAAAGCACTGACTTACAGAATTACTGCAGGGCATTCTATAAACAAATTTCAAAGAAACAAGAATTGTTTACATTGTTGAAATTATTTTAAATTTTAAAGGGAGTGGTTCTTACTGAAGAAAACAGAAATGTCAAATCAAGATTGATTTATTGGCAGTTAAAAATGAAATTTAGCTTTATGATGACAAAAATGAATTTATTTTTTCCCCTTAATCAGTAAAGATAAACATTATTTTCCAAAACATTCTCATCCTCATTGGGTCCTTTTTTTTTTTTTTTTTGGTAAAACTTGTTTTTGACCAGTTCTCATAAATACAAATGAAAACTGGATTTAGAATTTGAAAAAACAACTGTACAAACAGAAAAAAAATCTCTTATTCAGGGAATGGAGGGGGACAAGTGAGTTTCAGAAACAAATATGTGAACACAGAGAAATGAAATGGAAAGTGCTTACTCAGAAAAAGGATATAAGTAACAGAGAGTCTTAGAAGTTGGAGAACTCTCTTCTGAGACAACTATTTGAAAAAGACTATAAAGTGTCAAAGCACTACTGATATTCCCAAAAGATTTTTTCCGTGAATAATTTTTATAAACTGTGAACTGATTTTCCTGGAGCAAAATCATAAGAAGAACAATTTTGAAAGTGGTGCCTTGGGAACTACATATGTAAATCCTGTTGTTTGCTAACAGGATTTGTGAACAGAAGTCCTCATGCACTGCGTTACAGTCTGAGCTCTGAGAGGATTAAAACACAATGAATGTTTCTTTTGCAAGGCTTTTCATCTTCATTCCCTTTCTTCCTTGTCAGTGTTCAAGATGACACCATCTTCACAGCTAGAGGGAGGTGGCTTGTACCCGGGTCCTTGTGAGCTGCAGCTAATTATGTTGCAGGTAATTTCTCACTCTAATGTCCAATCTGGCACAGTAGTTACACAGTTTGTTGAATCCAGAGCAACCTTAGGAAGTCAGAGTTGTTCTGGAGCTCCACTGATTCAATGAAGAAAATCAGAAGGATTCATGACTATCACTTACTAATTTAAAAAAGACTATCTAGAATGAGGTGAAAGCAGCATGAGAAAAGAAGCTGACCAAGACATCTGTCTCAGATTCCCGGGGGAGTGAAGCTGTCCTCCCTGCCCTGGAGCACAGCGAGAGGAGGAGGAAGGAAGGGATGTGAAAAGCGTTCTTTCCATCAAATGCCTTGGAACTGAGTGTGTGCCCATGTGTAGGGATGGCTGCAGCCACACCTGGTTGCTGAATTGTGCCTGTTCACTGCCTTGTAAAGAAAATACAACCCACTGGTGAATCATTTAGTAATTCTTCAGTGATCTACCTGGGTTTTAGAGAAAATATAAAACATCCATTATTAGGCTTGAGCGCCTTACAACATTTGAAAAATGCATTTTATAAATCAAGAGCTGAAGCAGAAGGTAAAATTTACCCATCTGGCAAGGGCCAGTGCAAAGTCAATGTACCATTTACTTTCTCAAAACAAGTTTAAATGAGACCTACAGTTTCATGCTGGCCTTTCCCAAAAGGACAAGCTTCAAGATCATTCAAATGGAAAATAATCACTTTAAAAATGAATAGAGGAAATAGAGGAAAAGGAGAAGTTTCTTGATATGGTGAAATAAATAAAACTCCCATCTAGTATTACTGAGATAAATGTCTACAGAGAGTTAGAAAGAGGCAGCATATTTTTGCAGCATCACAGCCAGGAAATTGAACAACACATTCACTTGAAAGAGATGCTCTATTCCATGCAGAAACAGCCCTGCATATTTAAAAAAGTAAAACAACCTAAGCATGTTAAACTCCTTTGAAATGTAATTTAATATGTCTTCAGTAATTCCAAGGAAAACAAAAGATTTGTTTTAAATTCTCTTTCTAAATGCCACCTAGCTGTTTCCATGATGGCTGCTTAAAGAGGAAACAGGCAGAAATAATGCTGGAATACTTCTGAGTGGCTTTTATTCTTGAACGCTGCCTGTCCTTAGGACAACTATGCCCTTGCTCTTGTCCTCATGTACTCATTTCCATGAAAGAAAAATGTCACTGCTCTGAACTAGTAACATCTTACATCAGTTTAGGGCTGGTGTAAAGGATTGTTTCACAAGATGTCAAGTTGACAAAGGATCGCAGGACAGCAAAAACCAATCAAGGCTATGAAATGGAGCAGTAGCAGATAGGATCTTCTTATTGACTTGAAGTTAAATGTTAACGGCTCATGTATTCATTATTTTCTTTTTTATGTACACATACATATATAAATATGCATATGTACACATAGTTTAGGAAGCTTTTTGTGTTAGACTCAGCTTGAAAGGGGCTGTTCAGTGTGTTGGGCAGATTCTTCATCTGCATAGTGTCATTTCTTTAATTAGTCACATTTTGAGGGATGCTTGTTTGTTTTAGTCTGTTTTTATTGACTGTATTTTCAAATAATTATCTTGGGCACATCTCTGAAGTTTTTATAAAAATACCCTAAGCCTATAAATAATAGATCTTTCACTTGAATCCAAACACTAGCACATTATTCAGCAAAGACATACTTGTTTCTTTAGAACTTAGTAGAAAGCTCCTAGGAAACTAACTTTTCAGAAAGCTGTGAAAGTATAGACAGATGAGTGCACAGGACTCTGGTGTGAGATTCTACACAAAGACCCACTTCTAAGCTCTGCCACAGACTCAGAGCCCCTTGCTATGTCATGGAGCTGTCATAGCTTTAACTGCATGGAACAGCAGAGGGGGAAAAACAGCTAGCTCAAGAGAAACCAAAGAGTCTCAGAGCCAAGCTGTAGCTGTACAAATGTTTGGTAGCAATTGAAAATGTGAACTGTGAGAGCTGAAAAACTTTGAAGTAATTTCTAAACTGGGTCCAGACAATTGAAAGAGGGATCTAAGTGGACTGGAAACAAAACACTAGTCAAGTCAGTAGTTTCCAAGATTCACACATTACTTTGAAAACTATTGTGGATCTGTTACAAGAGTAAACATCTGCAGGACAAAATTAAAACTATAAAAGAATAATATCAGTTGACCTTCTTTTATCACGAGCCTGTAACAACTTCTACCTAGCTTAAGCAGTTAGGCATCTACATTCTTCTGTTTGTTGGTTTGTTTGTTTTCCTATATTAATTTTCAAATAAAACAAAGGAGAGGAAAATAAAATGTGAAGATTAAATCTAAAACATATGGTAAGTATAATAATATTAATTTTATCTTAGAAGCTAATAGCTTTGCTACTACAAACTGCACTGGCCAATTATGCATCATATCTGATAAGACCGTACATGGCCACAACAATACGATAATTATTATAAAGCAGTCCATGAACCTTGTTAGACTTAATAGCTCAAACAAAATTGAAACCCACAAATGCTTATTTGAAATTATCGAAATATCTTTAGTTTTGACATAAGGACTGGTGATGTCATTAATATAAGATTTATTTTAAGATTTCTGATATTTTGTGGTGCTATACTGATTAGAAATACCACAATAGTAGCCATTTTCATACCGTGTTTCGATGTGACTTTTTTTTGAGTCTGTAACAGTAATCTGAAAATGGAAAATAAAAAGAAGTTTGTGTTATCCATCTGCAAATTAAGGTGCATGCGTGATTCGAGCTAGTTCCTGTGTTTCTGAACCTGCTTTGCTCACTACTTCACTGTCTAGACACCTAGTGAACAGAAGCTCAGTTTTCAAAGTTTCCATTGCACATTTACAAGTATACACATTTGTATCTGGTATACATTAATCATTTGATCATTTGTGTAATAGCTATATGCATAGCCCAATATTCTGCACATGCACAGGGAACACAGGGCCATAGATACACACATGTAAAAAGACTGCTTGAAAACTACTCATACTTTTAAAAAAAAAGGAATGGCAAATGCCAATAAGTGTTTGCCATGGCTGGTTGACCATGCCAGAGCCTGGTGTTCCATAATTTGCTGCCAATATCCTAGGGAGAAAAGGCTCCTCTTTCCATTCCCTGACTCAGCAAGCTACGTACTACTTTCAGAAACAGGATAGGCAAGAGTCCATAGGTCTGACGAAATGAGTATATTAACAGGAGAAAAGCTGCTGACAATTTGTCCTAAACACATCATGCTTGGTCTCACAGTACTTGAAATGAAAGTCAGTACAAGTCAGTTTAAGGATAGTAACCATTCTGGCAGTGTGAGACAGCAGGCAGCGTTACTGCACACAGAACCTAGCAGAAACAACAGGTTTGTTTATAAGACCATTTTCTGAAAGATTTGCCATGGTGGACCATATATACAATTCCCACTCTTACGAATAAGCAGCACAAAAATGAAATATGATCTGGAGCTCAACCATTCTTATGAAAGAGCAAAATCCAAACAGGAGATCCACTCACAAAACCAAACCAAACCCCCACAAACAAATAAACAAAACCACAAGCAAGCAAGCAAACAAACAAACAAACAACACCGCCCCACACACACTTCAGCAGGTAAGCTGTGGTGGTACTCTCTTCCCACAACAAACTGCCCAGTGTAGGAAGCAGCTGGTTCCTCACGACTTGTTACATTTATCCTATTAGAGAAGCACTCCTCAAGTCAGTCTTACAGAACCCACCCTGTGGAGTCTTTTCTTTTTCCAAGGTTTTTAATCAATTTATTTTGCCCCAACCTGCTTCATTTTCCACCATTTCCTTTAGGAAAGTACTTCACAGTCTTGAATCTCACCTTCAGGCATCTAACTGTGCATACTTTGGCATTATTACAAGCAACCAGTACCAAATTCATATCAGTTTTGAGATTAGGAAATTTAAAAAAGCATAGCATTTTATGTTGCTTTAATAATAATTATGTTTACTGCAGTGATCTCTTCACAAAGCAACCGAAGATGTAGCCCTCAGAGAAAGGTAGTCCTCATTAACTCTGGAAATGTTTCAGCAATATATGAAATCACATAAACATAGGCTTCCTCTTTCATTCTGTCTTGGAAAAAATGTATACTTGTGGAAATATAGTTACAGGTAACTAAATATCCCTGGTTACTGGATGAGAATCTATAATCTGAACACGTCTCAAAACCATCTGGATTTCAGTCACTCAGTGGGGCATGTGCAGAATTACTTCATTGTGAAATGAAAACCTTGCTCACACAGTGGGATTAATGTCTTTCTCCAGATACAGCATCTCTGAGGGTCTCACACTTTTTCTTGTGATGTTGTAACCCAACACCATGTGCTTCAGCTAGACAGGGAACCTGATGTATTGTGCCTGCTCCAATTCATTCCTCTCTCACGTTGAGACTGAGGCCATTCCAGGAAGCTGGACCATCTGTGCACATTTGTCTAACATCTTTGTTAAGCGTGGACATCTTTCAGCAGAGCTTTGACTTTCAGCAGAGGCAGTACCAGCAGACTTCTGGAGTTGCCATTGCAGTTCAGCAAGCACAGCTTCAGTCGCAACTCTGAAAATGCATGAAGTAAAATCCTGAGGTCCAAAGGAAGGTCTCTTCCCAAAAAAGGGTGAAGCTTGACTTTGATGATACCTCTGGTCCTGCTGGAACATTATCAGGTTGCAGTCTGGATGAAGCAGAACCATTCTCTTCACTCATATTTTATTCTCATCCAGCTGACAGTGACACTAATTCCAAGAGAATTGTTGTCAGATGAAGCTATTCATATACTGTATATTTAAATACTGGTTTGTATGCAAGAGCAGCTTTTGACTCTCTTTGACAAGCACTTTCTGGGTTGTATTGCTATACTACAAGAGATACTATCTGCTTATATTAATAATGCACACACATTTCCTCAGCTAGAGAAGCTCACGTAAAATCAGCTAAATAAAAACACTGACCTCACAGCAAGGTAGCAGAGGTAAATATTAATTACAGTATGCTAATTGAACATTAGCCCTAAACTATGCAGAAATTTGGCCTTTAATATTGGAATAAATTATAATTTAATCATACAAATGTGCTACATGAAATAAGTTCATAAACTTTAGGAAATGAAAAAATAGGAAAAACTGCCTGGGGAAAAAAAAAGCACAGAAATGATTTGTTGAATGGAAGATAGCTACTTTGCTTTTATTTATTGCACAGATAAACTAAGGAGGTTTTCTTGCAGAAATACGGGTTACTGTTTTATTTGGCGACAACTTATTTGGCAATATCTGATATGCGATATGCAGGAAGTAAGCATTTGGTTTAAAAAAATCATAGACTTTTATGAAAAATTAACTGCATGTCATGACACTTTGATAGTATGTATACAGGTGATTACAATTTGAGATGCAGGATCTCATTTCTTCCTATTTATAGAGGAAGTAAGACTGGTGAAATGCAAGAGAACCACAGGCTCAGAGCAGAAGATTTCAACAGAGGTGAAATTTGAACTTAGGAGCTAGTGCTCATTTCTCTGCTTTCATTTTCCACCAAATAAATAATGTAAATAACTTCTGAACATTTAGTCCTGTACAAAACAACCCACAAATTCCAAGCAAATTCTGAAAGTCCATTCTTATTTTAGTTTGTAATGGGTATATATTGCAAGGCTTTGAAGATTAGAGATTTAAAGTATTGAGGAAAATTTTTCTCAGACACATTGTTGCAGAGAGAAACAAAATTTTGCTTTAAACTTCCTCTAGTAGATACTATTCAAATTCTTTTTATGAGCTAAACACTTTTTGTCCTTATATGAGTAAGTAATAAAATATTCTGTTTGATTTATCACCTCTAAATTCCTCATAGAGTTTCCTATCTTTGCAGTTCAACATTTACAGACTTCCCAATTTGCCTCAAACTAGACATTACCTGAAGAAAGAGTTATGATGGAGAGAGAAGACTTCACTCTGCACTTGCTAACACTGTATTCCCACCCTTGCTACAGGGGTCAGACTTAAGTGTTAGAAATAGACTTGCTGAATTAATGGAATTTTTTTGCATTTGTTTAAAAGCTGCCTTTGGTAGGTTCTACTAAGGACAAGCCACTTGCCCTAAATCATGGCTTGGAGCACGTGTGCAAGGACCTTCCACTGAATGTTTTTCTTGTAGTGAGCACTCTATTTGGAGATTATGTATTCAAACAATTGCTTAAAATGGCAAATTTATTTTTATATCCAAACTAAGGATGCCAGTAACTAATTATGTCTGATTTTGATGGAGAGGTACTTGATAGAATGTATTAAGAGATAACTTCTGAGAATGCCAAGTACAGAACTATTCAAAGCCTGTGCTGATGTTGCAGCACAAAACGATGTGATAGCAGAATGCGTTCAAGCCAAGTCTGTAGAGGGAGTACTGGGAGCTAACAGCAGGAAACTGAAATCACATCATATTCACAAGACATGTTAGCCATTAAATAAAGGCATTATATCCAACATTTCCCATCTGGACGTCTGAATTCTATGCATAAAAGGTTCAAAGCACTTTACATAGCACATTGGACATGTTTACCTAGGATTGTCATAGGGCTTTTTCATTCAGTAACAATTATTACTCCAGCAATAGCTTGAAAAAGAAAGGTTGTATTTCCAGCTGTCTTTAAGACTGGATGTTTTTGCAAAAACAGCTGTGTTGTTTTCTCTTCAATGTTCTCTACCAGTCTGTCTTCCCTGTTCCCTTTACTCGTATCTTCTAACTCATACCCTCCTTGCTCTGTCTCCCTGAACAATTCCTTCAGCATGTTGCTCCTTTTCTTCTTCTTGCACCTTAAGGCATGATGCTGTAGAGATTTTACTCCTTACCCTTTTTCCCTTGACATTCTCTTTCAGACCACTGATCCTGGTTTTCCTCCTCTTCCTTTGTAAGATGGGCAGAAACAACTAGAATCATTCCCAGCTGTCATGCATGGGCTTCTAGATACCTCTTTGCAATTCAGAGCTTCAAAGCAGCTGAAAGTTGTGGTTAAGAACCGTCTGACCTCATGGATCACCAAAATACTAGAGACAGTAATATAATGCTTTGGGTGTATAGCATTAATAATTAAGAATGGATACATTATTATCACTTTTTTTGCTTCTGTAGCGTGGACCATAATTTGGGACAGCAGAAGGTGTTTTGTCTGAAGGTTTTCTTGTGTCTCACAGCCAAGTTGAGAAGTTGGGAGAATCTTGATTTCAGCTCCTCTTTCTGGTTTAATTACCAATGCCATATTTGCTGCAGCTTGTTGTTGCTCTTGTCTAGCATGTTTAATCCCAGGCAAAGTAAAGGTGTTTTACACTGAGGATTTAGGGGGAAATGGCACATAACCTGGAGCAGTCAAAGTGCCACTGTGTCCTTGCATTCCCTGAGAGAGGGAGACAGCATCTACCAAGTCATTGCTCAGGACTCGGGGAAGTTGTGCCAGCCCCAGAAACTGGGGTGGCATTTGTTCAGTAGTTTACTTTTTCTCCCCTATAAGTCTTGGCTGGTCTGATCCAGTAATAGCCCTCTTATTTTATGCACTTTGGTATAGATCTAGTTTTGTTTCATGTCTTGCAAATTACTTGATTCAAATGCAATTGCCACTACTCTCCAGAGTATTGAATTAGGCTAATAAGAATATATTCTTGGTTTTCTAGTGTTTTATTCAAGACATAAACTAGAAACTCAATATTCTGATCCCTCATTTTTTAAATTTTTCAGTGACATCACTCTAGTCCTTGCAAACTTTATACTCTAAACTACAATATTTAAACTTCTTTTAAGGCTCCCCTATGAACTGGAATTCACTTATAAGGATAAATAAAGGGAACTACAAATGACATTGGTGATCTCTAGCACTTGGTGAAGATAAAAGGCTTCTGCTGGAGTCAGTGGGAAATGAACTACAGGACTGTAAAAAATAAAGTACTTTGGTGTAACAGGATATTGATTTTCCACAGTGTTTAGTAATGTACCTAATAATGAAACTCATGCTATAACAAGAGTTAACACCCTAGATGTATTCAGAAAAAATTCTTTAAAGAGAGAAATAAAGATAGCTGAATAATAAGATGGAAAAATTTCATACTTCTTTTTGATGTTTTAAAAATTTCTTTAATGAATATTTTACTAATGTTTTCAATAATACAAGAAATGCAAAAGTAATCATGGTCAAGCTGCTGCTGAGTATCAAAATGTAAAAAGAAGGAACTAAACAAACTAATACTGCAGATATATTCAGGACTAAGCAGCAAAGAATTTCATTCACTTCCAGTTCTATGAATCCTGTTTTCCTATGGGACTCTCCAATGTGAACCTTATGTCTATGAAAATTCAAATCCCAAGTTCAAATCCCAAAATTGTGGTAAGTTTGTTGGTCTCTGCAATAAAGACATCCCTTTGATATTGCACTGTCTTCCCAAAAGCAAGACATTGATAGAAAACCTATGTTATTCATTATTTTGACAAATATTTTGAAAAATTCTTCATGTAAATTAGCTCTTTGTATAAAATGCCATAATGATCTGCTTTTCTCATTTAAAGGAAGGGCATGACACAAAGTGACAACCAGGCCCAGATGATACAAAAGGAGAGAGGGAGTCTTTCATTCCATATGCCTGTAATAAGCCATTTCTCAGTTGTGTCTGAAAAAAGCCAAATGTTCCTGAGGGAAACCAAAAGCATAAATTAGATGTGAATGCTGTAAACACAAACTATAGTGAGCTGTGCTATTGTAACATGATATTACAATTTATTAACACTATCTAATACCTATTTAGGAAGTTTTAATAGTTTTAGCTAATATCATCTAAAGAACACAAATGAAATTTAATTAAAACAGTGAACTTGCCTTTTTCTTTAGAATAATGCTCTTCATTAATATAATAAATTAATCTTTATTTCATAGGACATTATATAATCCGGTTTGCATCTCTACAGCACCCTCAGAGATGTTCTGCTTAGAGTTGTTCACAAACTTATTGAAGTGACTGATTTAAGGCATAACTGATATATGCGTGATATTCAGGAAAACCAGACAAGTGTGCTGTTTTGGTCTGTGCTGTTATGTTTCCAGAGAAAATTACGCAAATATATGCACCAAACATGAACTAATAAGAGACCTGTTTCTTCTTTGTTTTCCTAGAAGAATAAGTGGTGCATTAATATTTTCTTAAAAACCCTTCCACATTTTTTTAACAGTTACTCTGATTTGGGCCTGTTCTTTTAGTACAAAGTGATCAGTAACATAACTATCAATAGATATGAGATTAATTTATTCCTTGAAGTGTGACCTTTTTCCCAAGGAAGCCCAAGGAAGGTGATTATCAGCAGATCTTTCGGCAATAAATAATCAACAACATGTAGTATTTGGTTATAAACCACAGCCTGGTGTTCCTTAGTGACTGAATAAGCTCATCTCTTTATGAGGGCAAAATCTTCTCATTCGCTTCAACAGTTCTCTCATTTCAATCTCTATTTTTATATCTGAACAGTAGACTGGGCCATCGAAACATCTTTAAATGCACATCTGTTACTATATTACCTGCTGAAGTTGCTGCTTTTCTTTTCAAGGTCAAAGTAGTTCCTCTTTTTTTTTTTTTTTTCTTTTTTTACAGTGAGAAATAAACAAAATGCAATTCAGAAAGCTAAATGATCTGTAGCAAAATGTGCACGAGTCCTTAGGACAAGCTTGCCTGGAGATCTGAAAGGTTATATGCCAGCTGATCTGTTGTGTGCACTAGTGATATGCATGGAGACTTTAGCATATACAGTCACACAGATTAGTCTGAGTGTCAAAGACCACAAGATCACACAGGCCATTTTTGTCAGGGAAAGGAGCTGGCAAGAAGGCTGTATTGATTAGTACTTCTCAAAGGCTTTGTAAAAGGAGGAGTATCTCATTTCTGTGGTTCTTCATTCAAACATAAAACTGAAACCCTAATGCAAATCTCCATACGTCCTGAGCTTCCTGGTTATTTTTTCTGTATTTTTGCTCCTTATAAACAGGGCACTTTACAAGTCTCAGGACAACGTAGAACTTTAAATATGCTTTTCTGACAATTTTGTTCATTTTCTGACAATTTTGTTCATTTTCTGACAACCCAGCATGATATGGGAAACCTTTTCAGTAAAGGCAGAAAACAGCAGCAAAAAAGCTAGTTACATTCTTTCCCTCTGGGAAATATGCGCAGTATTATATGTGGAATCAGTGATTTATGCTAGTGAAAAAGAGCAAAGGGACAATAGGCATTTTATTCTTGACTCTCCCAGAACAGTAAATTCACAGACAAATCACACACACAAGATGAACGAGACTCAGACAGCAAAGCACGCAAATTCATGCCTCCATTCTCTTTAAATAAAGAGAGCTAAGTCATTATTAATAAACCTATCTGTTGAGCATAGGTGTTGAAATTTGTGTGCTATATATATATTGCCATTGGGAGCCTGGGCATACAGAATTTGAGAAATATAAATTGTACCAAGAATTTACAGAACAAATTCATGCAACATACCGTACCAGAACACTGCCACTATGCTCCCACAGCATGTCTGTTTTTTTGTATTGAGCAGGATACAGAATGTAAATATAAGAAATTCATCGATGCATTGCCATGAAAAGTTGCTGTAGAGTGGGAGCCATATGAATGACTAGTAAAGAAAATAAGACTGCAGCAGTAAACACAGTAAAACTTCTCATATTATTTTCCATGAACTAACCTCCCAGCAATAACTAACAGAACCAAAGCACACACAGCTTTAAATTTTCCTCTTTCAGTAACACAAGTCCTTGGTATTCACATTTTCATGCTGTGTACTGCAACCGGTGCTGCCTGAAAAATGAATTGACTTTAATTTGCAAACTACCCCAGTTTCACGGAGTTCTAGCTATCTTTTACTTATTATGCTTAAACCTTCAGCTACTCTGGTCTATCAGACAAGGCCTTGCAATAAAAAATTTTTACCATGACTTCCTTTATTATCCCCCTCAGATATAACTTGACCAAAATAAAATGTGAATGATTGAGAAGTATAGAACAAATATGACAGAAAACACTATTTTTTGGATCAGTGGTAAGAAATCTTAGCTCACTTGTGTTTCCCATGCTCAATAGACAGTTTATTTGGGAAGGTGATAACTGAATCTTCCTAAAGAAAGGTGGGAGAGACAAAAAATCAACATTCTGGAGACCACAGAGGGCACGACAGTATCCAGAATCTTTCAAGTAATTCTGATCCTGTGTTTTCAGTATAAAACCGCTCATTCGTCATGTGCATGCGAGCAAGCAGAAAGGATCCTGCACCATGGCTACTGACGGCCTTTGGATGCTAGATAACAGGCAACATAAAGGAGACGCCCACTGCGACTGGGCACTGTCAGCAGTCACAGCTGGTACTACCAAAAAGAATCACAGGGAAGACACTGCACTAATGGTATGTACTGTCTGCAAACTCCAGAGCAGAGTGGAGTTTACCCACAGACAAGCTAACATGTAGAATGGGATATAGTTCTTGGTTCTTATATTTCTTTTCAAGGGTGTCAGTTTGTCAGTTTACTATAGGTAAGAAGTGTCTCACTCACTCACTCCTTGCACAAGAGTGTGATGTGTATACCAGACCTTGACTTGCAGGAGTCATTTGAAGAATAAGTCAATACCTATATCCCAGTCAGTCTTTGGTTTTACACATAGAAAAGACCCAGAACAACAGAGCCCCAACACAGGACAATCAGCTGACTGTTTTAAGGTAGGAGCCTAGGAATCATCATTCATCATTTTAAATTTGTTAGTTCTGCACATGGTCAGTCAAGGTGTCAGAATAATCTCAATAAAATTGTTCTCATCTTCTCTTCACCTTGTCCATACACTGTTACTAGTCACACTTGTTCCGCCTTGCCTTAAATAGAAGATATGAAGATTTGTGTCTTCCTTTGAGCTTGTGCAACCTCTAGCAGAGGAGATCTTGCATCAAGATCAGCTTTGCTTCACTGGCCTAGTTCTTAAGAGATTGTTTCTTCTTCCCCCACAATTTTTGTGTTCAGTGCAACCCTCCCCTCCAAGGAGATTGAAAACAACCAGCCAGACCAGTTCAAAGAGAAAACCCAATGCATTCTTTGCTCCAAAAGGAAGGAAACCAAAGTCTTCATACCAAAGCTTTGTTTCTGAAGACCGAAAAATAGCAGTTTTACTCTAATCTTTACATCCCTATCTGGATCCGGGGGTAGGGGGAAAAAAGACAAAATAATTATCCAGAATAGAACTCTCAAAGGGCTTTCCATGACTGCAACAGCCTCACTACTGATTCATTCTCAGTAGCCTGTCTTCCTTTACTTTATGACTTTCCTTCAGCCTCATTTTCAGTTAAATTAAGGCTTCCTATTCGTGTTTTTCTACTGTCACAATGTGAAAGAAATACCAATCTTTGAACAAATTCTAAAAGTCATGCCCTCTTCTGATTCACTGTTCTTCATGGGCCAACCTGAGCTGGCAGCTGCAGTCTCAGGAGCCAGCTGCAGGCATCCGGGCTCCCTTCCCTCCTTCCTGACATAGGATCTGTGTTACTCCTGCTTTGCAGGACTTGCATTGGTGCTGTTTAAAGGTGTTACAACCCTGAGTCCTTTAGTTCCATTTGCAAAACACTGGCATGGATCCCATGTGGCACAGAAGAGTGTCAAGGAAACATAGCATATTTATAACCAAACCCCCATGTCATTTATAGTATCTCAGTAAATACTTTATTTTTTAGCGTTTTGATGCTCACTGACACATTTAAAACAAGGTCCCCCGAGAAGCTGGAGCAATCAAGTCTGGTTTCCTGCAGCCACATCACCTCTTTGGATTTGTTGGTAGCTTCTAACAGTTAAGACATGCTGGGCCCTCCTTTTTCTCTCTTTCTCTCTCTCTGGTTTCATGAAGAGTTATTTCTGAGACAGCTGTCATACAAATTTGAGTACAACTGGGCAATGGGTTTGTAAGTTTTTTAGTAGACGCATATTATGCAGATGGATAGCAAGATGGTACAGATTTTATCTCCTTAGAAGAGAGATTAAAATAGTCCTTTGAAATTTCAGATGTCCCACCTAGGGGAACCAAAGGTAAAGAAGTTAAGCTGTTACCCAGGATGCCAGTCAGTACCAGACATGAAATACAGTAAAAGAAAATATCCAACGATGAAAAGAAAAAACAGATGGGAGCAAGCAACACTTGCTAATAAAACACTGAGGATGAATCATAAGTTTTACCACTTATTGTAGAAAGATGAAGCCAGGAAATCCAGTGTTCACTGGAGCAAAGCAGGACCTGTATAATCAGAGTGGATGATCTAAAACACGTCACTGCAAAGGGGAGAGGGGGAAAAGAATAACCTGAGAAAATGGACATGGTTCATTTCAGCTGTTGGAATAAATAAGCGAAAATAAAAGAAGCTTTCAGCCTCACAAGAAGCTCTTTCAAGTTCCTTACTAAAGAAGGAAGCATTTTGTTACCTGGAAAGATGGCCTTTTCAGAGTCTTGCCTCTCCTTTGCTTGCATAAGTAGCCTGAGGGAGAATTTGAAAAGCTTCCTGCAATCTTGTAAGTTTGTCTTTTATAAGCATTGCCTATCAATTGTTTTCAGAAAAGTAAATAAATGGAAGAAAGGCTAGATCCTTACATTGCTCCTTGATTAAATGTCTACTGACTGCTAATTTGGTAATGCTTTACAGCTATGATTACTTCGGATGCAAGGCAGCAAAGAGATGGGTCTGAAATGTCTGCCTATTCCTATAGTCTTTGGCATCCTGTGTGCTCATACTGGATTATTAATCTTTGTCACAGAGGTCAGGAGGCATCACACAGTGATTAATGGTAAGTTACAGAGGTTTCTGATAACTGAGCTCCAAGGATTGTAGTTGAAACCTGTTAGATGGCTAATAATACCTCCTTTGCCCTTTCTGTAACCCATTCTGACTGCAGATGACTGTTGAAGAATTGCTGGCTTGCAAGGATATTCACCACCCATCTCTCTCCTCAGCAGGGTCACCATTTTCAGACCCTTTGTATTGCCAGTTGGGCATTAATGAGAAGGCATCAATGGGTCAGGAAGAGCTACTTATACAATCTTTTCCCTGTCCATGATTCACCATGGTATGTGCTCTCCTCTGAAACAAGCTCACAAAAATCAAGCTGGAGCATGTAAAAAGGGAAGATAAAACACTCAGTGCCAGAGGCGTACAAAAAGGACAAAGACGGTTGCTTCATGAAATCTTGAAATCTGTGCAGGAAATTTGTTCTGCAGTCAGATCATTTTAATCCCATTCTTAGAGACTTCATCCAAGGCTGCCTACTTGGAAAAAAAAAGAAAAAAGAAAAAAGAAAAGAAAAGAAAAAAGAAAAAAAAAAACACAAACTTTTTTTACTCTGAACTCAGAGAATACAAATCCTGCTCAACTGTGTGATGCTACGGCAAAACAGGATTAGAGAAACCTTAGCAGGCGAACTTGTAGAAGAACTCCAATGTGACTGCTCACCTTGATAGGATAGGAAGGAAACAAAAATACATTTTTGTTCTTTGGAAGATGTTCCGGGTGAATCTGAACCCCTGTCATTTACACTAGAACAGTGGCTGTTTGCTGCTTTCAAACTACGGGTGGGATTTCAGAGTAGGAAGGCATTGCAGGCCAGCTAATCTGTTCTCTTTGATTAGAATATCCATCCTAGCACTAGAAACAGTCTCACAGCTTGTGTTTCTTGGATGTGCAGTAGAAGTTCTCCAAAATATTGTCAGGATATTATGGAGGAAATGTAAAGGTGGCTAAACATTTAAACAGATATCTTGCAGGGATATTCAAAGATGTCTCAGTGTTTAAACCCATTTATTACAATGTGATTTCAGTAAGCAAGTACTTCAAAATTTTTTCATGACTATCTATGTCATTTTAGGTACCTAAATATATTTTGAAATGTACCTCCAGCAGTTTACTGAAGGCAAAAGACCTTTCAACTGTGTGTTTACATGATTGTGTCTCTAGTTAAGTAAATTACTTTGTTCCCACATTTAATTGAAATTGTAACTTTATAGCTGGTTCAAGTAAAAAAGTGGGTTTGCATATTCTATAATGTGCCTTGTTTTAAAATAGTAAATGCAGAGAAGCAAGCGTATCTAAACCTCTGCTGAAGATTGTTGTGGAAGTGCGTATCAGTGACTTTTCTCTTTTTAGAATAGGTATTCATGCATCCTCTCACCTTCCTCATAAATGTTCTGCTGGAAAATCATGACATCTTCACATAAATAGTCCTTATGGAAGGATGCTGTAAGCAGTATCAAATTAGCTACCATAAGAATTTGGCCACTTAGTGTTTTTACTGTCAACATCAAAACCCATGCTGAGTCACTGTTAACTGATTGAGCTGATAGAAGTGAATACATTGACTAAGTCATTTATTTACATGTCATTGCTACCAGTCTATGAAAACTGCTAAATGTATTAAATAGTCAATCCATTCAGAAGCTCAAGATGCAGTAGTAGAAATGAAGTCCTGCTAAGTTTCCATCATTACTGTCAGAGTGACTCCTTGGATGCCCTGAAAGGTTATACAAGAGGGTAACTATTCAACAAACATTGCTCACATTCAAAAAAGCCTGCATGACTTATAAAAGACAAGACATAATCCAAAGAAACTGGGAAGATAACATAAACACATTTGTTTGGGGCTGTTCAGCATCCTGTAAGACAACTGTATAGGTTTTAAAGTGATGGATTACAATATGTGTCTGGCTGTCTAGGTACACCTAACATATTAATGATACATAAATGCCTGTAGATTACAAATTATTTACTGATAAGGATGTGCGGACAGCATTATTCTATTTTATTCATTATGGGTATGTCAGTATGTGAGCTACGTAATTCTATAATGTCATAAAACCTGTTCATTAGGGATGAGATAATGCAAGACTCACCAGAGATTTGCTAAAGACCAAAGCAACCAAAGCATTTCATGCCCCATGGAGCTTTGCTATGTGCCTATTTCAATTCTCCAACTCTTGTAAGCTTCACCAGAGTTAAGAATATTGACATCGTAAATGGACTGGACAGAGCCACCATCATTTAACTTTTGTTTTAGACTTACTTGTCTAGTGTAGGGCTTAGGCTAATGTCACACTCAGAAATTTTTATATATTGATCCAGAACCGGGCCTTTTAAAAGTCAAGATAAAGATGATTTGGGAGTAAGAATGCAACATGAGTCTGGTTTTCTGCTTAGTCTTATCCAGATGATCCAGTCCTGAAGCTTCATTATTTTGCCTCTGTTTCACTGTATACATAGGCATAGACACCTACGTAAGTAATAGAGGTTTTAGGCTCAGTGTCCTCTGAACAGTAACCTTATTAACATACCATACACCATCATCAAAAATCTGCTTTGCAGAGGTCACAGCAAAAATCCTCTTGATGAAAAAGGGCAAAGACTTCATTTCTACAGGTGTACTTTGCTTTCTGTTCTCTCATGGTAGGAATGAGGGTAATGAAGCCTGTGGAAAGATGACACTAAATGCACTGGAAAAAAAAAAAAGGTTGTAAAGGTTGGGCTGGTTTTTCTTGTTTGGAATAGTGTTGACAAAATAAGTGTTGTCATGAACAGTCTGGTTAGAAGGAAACTGTATTGCTATAAATAGAGCTGATTAAATAATACTGGATAGCAAAGTGAAAACTTGCTGAAATATTTAATATAATTTGATTTATTTTTGATAAAAACTAGTGCATGGTCTTTAAAGTATGCCTTTTGAAAATGGTAGCAGCACTTCTATTTCTAACAGAGCACTAGCAATGGAATGAAACATCATCAGAACAGCAATACTACAATAAATGTAAAAGGTTTGCCAAAGATTTGCGTATTTTGTACTATGATTTAAACAAGAGAAATATAAAAACAAAAATATTACAGAGGCTTGCAGAAAGGCTAAAAATAATTTGATTCAAGAAAGATTAAATATCTAGCTCAGCAGGAACTGCATTATAGAGTTCAATTACACCACTTTATGAAGGCCTATAAGGCAGAGAAGCAATCTGTTACAAATGTAAGAGGACATAGATGAAAGTGATTAAGGTGAAGAAATAGGTCGTCATTTGAAGAATATAAAGAAGCCAGGATGGAAGATTAATCAAATTAAGCTGAACAACAAAGACAACAACAAAAGCTTACCAAGAGAAGGAGAGAGGCTGTTTAGGGAACTACAGCAGGAATATACCCTTCTGATGAGATGCATTTAAAGTCACTGTGGAACTGAGCAAGGTCACTCTTCCCATCCTGGTGGACATTTACCTAGATAAAGAAATACTTAGAGCCAGTTCATCACAGATGGTCTAGGGTGATGTCCTTGACTGCAGTCACATTCCTAGAGTAGTTCTCTTTACAGCAGAAATTTCATAAATGGTTTCCTAGAGGACAAGGAAGAAATTCTCCCTCACACTGTATTAGCTTCTCCTGGGTTTGGATGCTATATATTAATAAAAGACATACACAATATACATGAGTGTTTGTTACTTTTCCAGAGAGGCAGCTACTACAGTTGCCATGGGTTGTCTCAAAGGGTAGAGTAAGCTGACGTCACAAATATGAACAGCTTAAAAAGCGGCCCATGTATTGCAAATGAGAAAAGATAAAGGTCAACAAAGCAGTTTCCCTAATAAATTGACCTACACTGCAAGAAAGCTTGAGACATTTCTCAGCATTGTGCTAATCAATGAAAACTAGAACTTCCATTACTCTTTTTCTTTCCCACTTGGTTAAAAACATCAACAAAGGAAATGCAGTGGAATTTGCCTGATAAGAGTAAAGATCTCTGGCAACAACCATTCATCCCCATTAAGTTAAATTCCCAACTGCCAGAAGATGCCATTTTGTGCTGGAGATGGCTCCCATTGCTCTCAAGTTGCTTTACTTCACTACATTAGTCTGCTGATTCACTAAAGATTTAAAGATAACGGGTCTGGCACTCTCAAAATCACATGACATTTCCTCATACTCAGCTAAATACAATTATACTGGAGAAACCCAGTGCCGTCAAGTTCCCGCAGTGATTACTGCCAGCCTGAAAGAGGCAGGAACAGAAAGAGAGCCTCAAAGGGTTCTTTGCTGAGCCAAATGACTGAGGTTGTTTAAGGAAATGCAAAGAATTAGTTCCTTGGTGCCAGAGACAAAATTTGACCATATTAAGAGCCTGCTTAATGCACTGCTGCTGAGAAAGTTTCCCCTGGGGAATGATATAAAGAGTATATCATTAGTCAAAACTCTCCTGTCATAGCGAACAGAAAATAGAGAATAGAGGAAAAGCAAATGGTAATGAAAACATAACAGATTATAAACCCAAACAAAAATTTTAGAATTATAGTTTACAATATGCACATTTACTTGGCTTGACATTACTATTACAAATGGTACTTTTGCTCTTCCATCACCTGTTGTTGTCTGGGACCCTGATTTATTGTCTCTAGGTGATTCTGGCTGTTGATTCCCAGAGTTCGACTGATTAGTGTTAGCAGCAAGAGAATTGTCTGGTGAAAAACTACCCTATCCTAGAATTTACCAAAACAAATAATTGGCAGGATTGTGGATTTAGACTTTCTATGTACAGTGCAAGAATTTTAAATAAGTATGAAAACCAGATTTATAGGTTATTCCTTTGAACTGGGTCAAGGAGAGATTATCATTACATCATTCAATTTGCTGCACAGTTGAGCAACTACAATAAGCAATTTCACATTTATTTGATTTTTTTTTTGAACTATGTAAAGGTCAGCATTGGGTAACATACTGTCAGAGTCTCCAGGCCTTTAGACTAGAGAATATACTGCATTGGTGTCAGTAGAGGCCTGAATATAAATGCTATAGGTGTAGACATTAAGTGGATAATTATCTAAAACTAATAAGAAAAAATTCTCCGTACTCCCTGAAGCAAGCAACAAAAGCATCTTTGTAAGTGCAGTTCTCCACATGTTGCTGTTGCCAGCTCTTTGGGCTATGACCTAGTACTAAGCTGCAATAAAAAAACAACAATAAATTACAGAGGGAGCAAATCTTCACACTGATGATCTGTACTCAAAGCCTAGTCAGAAGATCATAAAAATAACAACTTTTTCTATTTATCTGATTGCAATGGGATTATCTCACCATGCTTCATTTTGTTAATGTTGACAATCTGGAGGGACCACAAAAAAAAAATCTGTCTTTACGTAAAGCCTTATATCATGGACTAGAGAACAGACCAACAACAGCATAGTCTGTGAATTCTGGAGCAAGAATGACATAGGCTCAGGTAAAATCCCAGCTGCATTGCCATCACAAATGCAGTAGGTTTACAAGGTGGATTTGAGTACATACTTGGTTTTTATGCACGAGTGTGATGGGATATGAGAAGCTATTGTAGGTCTGTCCAATTCCAATTACTGAGTTATCTACAATTATTGCTTATGTTTCAGCTCAGACTTTTAGTGTAATCAGCATAAAAGGTGGGCCTGAGCCCTGGAAAACAGCATGATTTCTCCTCTCTTACAGCTGATGATCAAGTACTGAATAGCACATCCCCTGCATTTATATGAGCTTTTTCTTTATTTTGCTGCTACTCTCTAGTCAAGAGATTACACAGCCCGGCAGCAGTATCGTACTGCTCCTCCTCTGACATTCACCTTTTGTTGTTCCTTACAGCTGTGCAAAATGGATCTCATGGAACCATTCTGAGCAAGACAATATTTAAAGCTCCTTTTCTGTACTAGTGGAGATGACTCCACTGGCAACAAACAGCCAACAGCAGGTTCCTAATCCTGAAGTCCCCACCCACTGAGATATTAATGGAAGTGTGGGGGTGATGGGTATTAAATGCATAACTTTCTGGGAAACATTAAACCTCTGGTAGAACAAGGTCAAATTCAGCCAAGCCAGTTACAGTTCTGTGTCTTGAGGACAGAGTCTAAATTACTATTTTGGGACTACCAGTGACTATATGCTTATAAATTTGGAAATAACTGCCAAGAGATGCTAAGCACTTTCGCAGCCATCACAGTCAGTCAGAGCTGGCATTAGGCATTTTGGACACCATACATGAGCAAAAACCTTTCACTTTTTCTGTCCAACTTTACTGTGACTTGCACTACTACATAACAATCTCAAGAATCCCCACCAGGCCCTGTTATCTCAAGCAATTGCCCTGATTGCTCATCCCTAAAACTAACTTTGCAGACAGCCCTTATTGTTAATCTCTCTATCTCTCTTACTAACCCAGGAGCAGAGAAAGCTGATCATGGTCTTTGTGATATAGCTAAAAGAAAAAAGAAAAAAAAAAGAAAAAAAGAAAAAATTCCAATAGCTTTTGTGTTACCAAAATACTCTATTGCTTGCAGAAAGCCCTGAGTAGCATACCAACAAAAATATGACCTTCCTGCCCAAATAACGACATGCACAAAGGCAGCTCCTTTTGCAGGACAATGGGAACAGTAGGTTATAAGTAACGAAAGTCTTTAAGGGCACTTTGTTTTAAATGGTGCTGTGTACTTTCTCTGCTCTAGTGCAGACACACTACTTATCACTTTAATTGAATCAGTGACTTATTCTTATAGAAAAACATACACATTGGCATTCCTGGGAGGCTGTGAAAGACAAGTAGGTCTGTACTGTCTGGAGTGTTATGTCAGCGTCATTTAATGTACATGTTACTCTAACACCCATGCTATTGTAGCACCCTGTGAGGCAAAGTGACATTCTGATGTATCTGATCACATTACCTCCTACATAGAAGAATCTTTTTCTTCTTTATGGGACAGAACTTCAACAGGTGTAACAATACCTTTGCCTTTGAGTTCAGACAGAGCCATAGCAATTTCCAAATCCTGAATATCTGACCCAGTCATTATTCTGGTCTTCTTTTAATTTTTTATGTTTTGTAGTACTTTGTATAATTGTGCTGCATGTCTTAATGTTTCACTTCATTATGATGACCAAAGGAAGCTCTCCTTCTGGTTTAGGATACCTGAAGCCCACCATGCAGAATGGCTCACACTTCAGCAGGAAGAGTAGCTGGTACCCACCCTCCTTCTGGGCTGAGAAAAAGCTTGACACCTACTTTCCCTCAATAAAAATATTAAGGTCTTCTCAATGATGACTACGTGTGTGGCACCAGAATTTCATCTTCTTTCAGGTCCTTAAGTGCCAGAAAGGGAGGGACTTCAAACATACCTTGGCAAGTAGCCTTTTTCACCAGTAAGCTGCTCAGTATGTCACTAGTTGGGTTTCTGCCAAGAAGCACACAATACTGTGCTGCTGCATACAACACTTCACTGTAGAAATCCAAGTGCCTGAGCTGGATGCTCTAGATCATCACAGAGATGCAAGTGCGACATTATTAAGTAGTGTAACATCTGCTGTAACTGCCTAACAGGAGGTTAACCGTAACATCTCTGCTCTCCTGGCTACAAACAGAGCTGAACATTTTGACAATTTAGAATTAACTCAATGCTGGTTGGTGTTGTTGTTTGGGGTTTTTGGTTTGGTTTGGTTTGTTTGTTTGTTTGTTTGTTTTCCCTAGATTTGATATATTTTGAGGGGCTAAGTTTTGATTATCTCAGATCATTAATCAAATTGGTGTGGGCTCTTATTCCCTGTAGATAGCCTGCAACCTTCTAAAATCCATAGACCTTCTGCTCAATGAATTTGTCTGATAGAATATTAACAGTAAGTGAAACACAAAACATGGATGAGGCAGATTCATACCAAAATGAGAAAAATAATCAAGGGCTTCTTTTTGCTTTTATTAATCCATTGTTTATTATGGATTACAGTGTTTTTGCCAGTAAATGATAAGAAGCTGATATAATATTTGACCATGCAATTTATGGTCATTTGGTTCTCTGCTGCTGGGGTCCAAATTCTAGGATGACTTTAGTCATCTTGCAGCATCCACTGATGAACATCTCAGAGGCAAACACTCAGATCAGGAACCAGCTCTTCTCCAGAAGTGAAACAACTAGAAGTAGTTGTGCAGAACTAACCACACTTTTTGATAATCCCAGAAATAAAAATCCCTACAGAGTTGGCAGGAGAAAAAGACACATTTTGAAACAATTACATTCCATGTTATTTAAGATGAGAAAGAAACCTCTAATAAAAAAACCTAACTATCAATTGTGTACTACTTATTCTTTTGTTTTGTTTTAAATGTTTTATGTTATCTGGAAATACATGTCCAGAAAGATACCAAACTGGTATAGCTACACAATCATAAGGCCATAAGATGTTCAACACTCTACTGAGAATAAAAGGTGATTTGCAGTGGAGGAGTATAAGAGTAAAAGAGCAAAATAAGAAACAAACTGAAAAAAATGTCCTTTTGTTTAACATGCATGAAATGTCTCACTTGACTAAGAAGAAAAATCTTCAGTTTGAATTTATAAAAAATATTTCATGCAAAGAATGATAACAGCAAGTTGCAATAGCAACTTCTCCTATAATACTTAGTGATTTTAAACTATGACTTTCTGGCAGTCACCCTAATCTGATCTTTCAATGCATCGTTTCTCTCTCTGTCTATTATCATTTATTACACACATACACATAACAATAGCGATTTTTATAGCAGTGATTTTATTAGTCCATTTCACTTATGTTGTTTGCTTTGTAGAACTTAATGATTTTAATCTTCATTTAAATAAATAAAAATTGCATAATCCAAAGATAATTGTTAGAATATGTAAAAACTTATAATTGACCCAAACCTTTTGTCTCATTTAGATATTTATTGTGTACCTATCATTTTAAAGATAGTGAAAAAAAATATTTTTGAGAGAAAAAGGGTAGTGAAAATGATAATTCCTCTACCTTACAGCTTTGACACCATAATTAGCTTGCTTTCTTCCCCAAAAGATGATCAGAAGGGCACGGGGAAAACACATTATCTAAGTAAAAATTACTAATGAAAATAATAGTGAAATAGTGACAGCTTTCTTCTAATTCGAAGGATCATTAGTAAAAAAATGCTGCTGCACTTCCAGCTCCAGGAATCCAATATTTTTCACTAGTATATAATCAGAATATGACTAATATTGCAAAAATTTTTCATTAATAATTCTGCAGTAATTTTTCATTAATTTCCATCAACTGCTTTCAGGCTGCACTTGCATTACCATACCATAAAATAGCAGAATTTAGAATAACATTGTAAAATATTAGGTGTATGAAAACTGGGAATTCTAACAGGAATGTCGTCTTTTTGTTTGTTTGTTTTCCTTTCCAAAAATTGCATTTATTTTTCTAGCACCTGTAATGCAATCAAAGAAATAAATGGTAGACCACCTTCACAGATTAACAAGATCCTTTTTAAGTGAAACACACTTTTGGGTAGTAATATCAGTCCATTTTTAGACCTGGAAACAAGGATAGCCTTTGGGTTTGCCTATCCAAAGTGAGAAAATGGAAAAGCTGTGCTTGTTCATCCAAAAGTAGTTTGACACTTAAAGCACACCAGGACATCATAGACCCTCTCTGGCAGACTTTTTCCCATTTAATTAGATAATGTGATTGCTATTCAGGGACAAGGAAGTAAGTCAGCAACTTGTGGTAAAGCAAAGTATTTCAGAATGCAAACTTCTGTGATTGTGTGCATAAGTTAACGTGCAAGAAAATATTCTGTGCTTAGTTTTCTACAAGAATCCTGCTTTTTCTGCCTGAAATTCAAATTTGTTTAAACATATATAGCCTTGTGAAAACCTGAATTATACCTTCTTTTCCAGTGTGAGATAAATTCCTGTGATCCCTTCTGTGAGGGAAGGTACACATTGTCTTGTATCAAAGCCTACACACAGGGCTGAACCATTGCCCTGTGTTGGTTTCATTTAATGTTTTTGGTTTTGTCAGATATTTTCATATAGTTGGGAATTGCTCTACTCCTGAATCTAAAGATCTTAGGGAGGGAATGAAAACAGTATCTCTCTGCACCACCTTGTCACTCTTTTGTAAGGCCATGGATCACAGGTAATAAGCAGAGGAAAGTGAAATCCTTCTACAGTAAAGCAAGAAATGATATTCACGCCTTGCTGTTCCAGTTATCCACACCTCCCAAAATATACCGTTTCTGGGGAAATCTTCCTGCATCCTCTGTAGGTCTTGTTTGCCCGGAGATGCATGCAGACTAACCAGCTGTGAAAAGAAGCTTCTTTCTCTGCGCAACCCTACAGGTATTTCTAATTCAGACATCTAGCACCAGCTCTCTAGAAGGGGAAGGAAAGTGTATCCCACCTCACCACCCAGGGCAGATGCTTTTGGAGATTCCCTGTCAGTTTTATAGCCATGCTGGTTACATTGCATTTGCTGTGTCCTTTGAGAGACACTTTTGGAACAAGGTGGAAGATTTACCTGAAGCCCTCCCAGGAGTTTCAAAGCTGCTTTGGGGCCACAGTCACCCACCCATGTTTCATAAAGCATCAGCTTTCATTTTGTTTGCTAATGAAGCAGGCTGAGTGCAACTTGGGGAAATGGTTAATGACCTGCTACATCATTTAGACACAGACAAGTCTATGTGGCCAGATGGGATCCACCCAAGGGTACTGAAGGAGCTGATGGAAATGCTCACCAAGCATGTATACAAGCATTGTTTTGCACATTCAAATGCACTTTTGTGCTAGAATCAAAAATGTGTACATTTTGATTCCTAGGAAAAAAAAAAAAGAAAAAAAGAAAAAAAAAGAAAATATATGTTTGGTTCATGGTCAAATCTTGGCCAAAAACTAAAAGAGTAACTAAATAATAACGAAATCAACTGATATTCCTGCAAAATATTACATGAAGAATGTAATCACTCTCTTTATTCTCATTCTTACCCAAAAAAGATAGGTAACAGCAGGTGATTTTTTTTAAATTAATATTTCAAATCTTGCTATGCTTTGCACTTCCCACTGTGCCTGTCTTTTACGGTGTCTAATCTTATCAATGGCTGTGTTTTGCTTGAGGTGATGGGCAGGTAGACAGAGGTGCTCTGTTTGCTTATCAGACAGACTCTGCCTGCGATGTCTGTGTCTGTCCGTCTTTCCCTCCCAGTCCACTCAGATATAACTTCCCAGGATGGCAGCTTGGAAAAGTCACCTTGGGGTGCTGCATTTCATATTGGAGAGCTACAAACTATCTTGCAGCAGATCATGAAGAGCAGGTGTATTTCAGCTAGTTTCACTACATGTCATGCCTGCATCCCAGACTGGGAATCCAAGTAATCTGAATTCCCCCAGCTACTTTTTAAAAATATTTTTCTAGCTATTAATCCCCTGTTGGGTACTGTGTAATTACATTACCGAGTGTTGCATGTGACTGTCGCTTACAAGGTCAATAATTAACATTGCTGTGGCAAAATATATCTGGAGACCCACAGAATGAAATATCAAATCCACAACCAGTAGGTAGAAATTTGCATTTTCTAACTATTTAAATCCACTGATAACAGAAACCTTTATTTTGAATGAGAAAGTGTTTTAAACTCACTATGGTGGTCTGTACCTATTATAGTGAACCCTAAAACCAGAAACTTTGAAAATACAGTCCATTAATGACTCCCAAGAACCATATCTTCTAATTAGGTTGTACCTGCCACTGAACCCTCTAAGTTACCGCCCTCAACAATATCTCAGAAATAGGTGCCATAATTATTCATGCTATAATCCTGACAAAACAAATCCTTCAGGTCCCTGAAAAATGTTGGTGTTAATTGCCATTCGCCTAGCAGGGCATCATATGTAACTAGTGAGATTTTAATCGGAGACTGCTGTAGGCATCTTAAACTACCAATTCGAGCCTCCTTTGACAGACTTTATAGAGTATAGCACTTTTGTGCAAAGAGGCAAGTATAAACCATTAAGAGGGTTTATACACAATCATTATATGGTTGATTTTCTTGTCAAATTTCATTAACCTATGCTTGTCTCATCCAATTCTAAAAGAATACAGTCAATAATGGTACATTGCACATGCCACTAGCATTCTCCATTCTTTCCAACTTAGAAAAATAAAGAATTATATAAATACACTTCTAAGTAAGCCCCTAAAAGTAAAATATGACATCTGGCCCCGTAAGCTTTGTCCACAGTAAATTTATTCTTAAAATTTACTGGTAGTACTGCTGTTGGCTCTGCTGTATCATGGGCAAGGAAATACTTGTATAGACAAATGTATCATCAGTTTAAAAAAAGAATTTCAAATAAGGAATGTTCAAAAGCAAATCAACAGCACACCGCTGCTCACAAATACTGGGACACTGGACACAAACAGCTGCAATGACTTCAAGCCCTCTGTGTCTACTCCCAGTTTCTCTCCTTATAGCAAGGAGAGCCGTATGACACAGTAGGTGACTCTATAATCACCAGAGCACTTTTGTCAGTATGTCTGAGCCAATCAGCCCTCATCTGGAGTCACCTCCATGTCAGGCTGCAGATGGCAATGGAACAGAACCTGCATCTTGTATGGTGCAGCTTCCAGAAGTCAGGTCGGACAGCTTTAAATTGTCACTGTTCCAGGTGTTCTGGTTCAATCCAGCAGTGCATAGGAGGTGACACCTGTACCCAAGCTGTACTGAAAAAAAAAATTACAGTCCAATGAAGTTAGAGTGTTCAAGTGCTGGGCACTGAGAAGAGAGACAGTAATAAAAAAAGATCAACTACTTTACAGACACCCTTGAGACAGAGATATTAATGAAAAAAGATTGTGTGTGCTTACCATACCTGGTCAAGTGAGAGAAAGAGGTATATACACACAGTCCCCTCTGATGAAGAAAAATCATGTAATGATTGCAGATACCTAAAGTAAGGACACAAATTGTACAAGGAATCTAAGTTTCAGTCTTACGCATCAGACAACTACATGACTCAGCCAGGGGGAAAAAAAATATTTAATGAAGAAAGATAAGTACACAAATACCAAAGATGAAATCACACAGTAAGTGTATCCTGAGAGAAAGAGGCAGCAGTGCTCCAACCACACAAACTTTTAATCATGCAAAAATAACCTGAGCTTGTTTTCAGCATATTCTAGCCTACAGTGCAAACTTATACAAGTACCTACTGAAGGGCTGAAAAAAAAGTAATAGTTGGAAAAATTCCTTGGGTGCACTGACAGGCTAGAGTAATGCTACCACAAACAAACAAAAAAACCATTTCCTGCTCCCAAGCCCCACCTCAGCAGCTGTTGATACCAGGTATCAAAACAACCAGGGCTAAAAACTAACAAGAGATCACCTACAGATTCGGATTCTGCCCAGAACAAATCTCCCTGGGTCATGGTTCTTCATCCCAGATCTTCAGAGAGAGCAGAAAAGCCCTTCTACAGCACTCTGCTGAGCAAACCTCCACCACAGCAGTGAGATCTGGTTCTTTCATGGACAGACAAAGCCAAAATATATACAAACAAAGCAGGCAATGGCTCATGCAACTTGTGGGTCATAAACCAACAGTAAAAATATAACCAATGCCTTAAAAAGCTAGGATACAAAAGACAGACCAGGGAAGAAGTGGAGGAGGAGTCCTGAATGCGAAAGAACTGGAAACAGAGGATAGAAAAATAGGTAAAGTAGTATAATCACCTATATTTCAGTCTTTCCACAGTAGCTTAATTTCAGTAGCTTCTATTCTTCTTGCATAAACACACGTAAGGTAAGAACAGAAGCCCATGAAACAATAGGATTTTTATCTCTACCCCACTATCATGCAGTTCTGTTTCCCAGGGGACAAAACCAATATCTCCATGAGGGATTTTCCATGCGTGAAATGGGCTTGCAAAGAAATGGTATCACAAGAGTAGCAATTTGAAAGACAGTGTCCCCTTGAGAGGATCATCCTATGTTATCGCATTTTTATTTCTTAGCAGCTCCAAAACATAAACCATAGAAAAATACATATATATATATATACTTCCTGTATTTTTTCTAATATAGTTTATACTATTCAAGGTATATTCATCTAGTGCACACATCTTGGCAAAATGTGCTGAAATACAAAGATTAGGCATCTTTTCCTGTTGTTATGACCATTAACTAAATATGTTAGGCAGGTTGCCTGAAGTAATTTTCTTTCACTGCTGCCTTATTAAAACAAAACAAAACAAAACAAACAACCCCCACCCCCCGCAGTGTTACATTGCCAGATAAAATTAATTTAAGAGCATAACTTCAGCTTGATATCGAGTTTACAAAGCTCTGAAGAGCCTAGACTTCTATTTTTTTAGTGATACAATTAACTTATGACTCCCTATGCTTCATGAGGAACGAGGACTGCCTCCGGAGTCCTTCTGAGGAACGACTTTCCATGAACAGTAAAACAGTACAATGCCGTGCTCTCCCTGGTCTCTCATTGGGACATAGATCACTCATGCAAGAATTGTTCCAGAGGTGCTTCACTTTCCACTCATGTGCGTGCAAGTTTATTCATATAAACTACCTAAAAATAACTTCTTTGGTGACATTTTTCTACAGTCCCACAGGCAGAAGGATTTGCACTTGTGCAGAACTGAAATGAATGCAGCTCATTTACATCAATAAATTGGCATTTGTGGAGTACATATCAGTGCTCATGTACAAAAGTATTATTGGATGTATGACAAGTTTTCCAGGTGCTAATGGAGATGATCTTTAAAGAGTTTAGCACCAAAAGGCATTTTTTTCTGAGGAATATTTCTGAAAGGTGTTTTTGGCTTTTGCATTGCCAAGGTGATTTTTACACAATTTTTAATAGGAGGAAATGTAAACATTTTTTTTTGAATATTTTTAATGAGGTAATTATACTTCTATAGCAGATTAATCTTAGCTCTTTGAAAGCTATTCTGACATTAATTTAAAATGTTTTGCCTATTTTGTGAACAAGATTAACATGCTTTAAGTGTTGATTTACAATATTTTAGGCACAAATCTAAATAAAATAATATTGAATTGTATTCAGCAAAATCCAAAACTTCAGCAGTTAATATCTCACAAAGAAATTAAAAACTGAAAAGTTAGATAATCTTTTCTGAATGGAGAACGACAATACTTGAAAAATTCACACCAAAAAAATCAACTTTGAAAATTCTCAGATAGAATTGACATGGCATAGGATGTAATAGACTTTCTAATTGGAAGGCCAAATGAATGTTGGAGTCAACTAATTATTTCATCAGCTAATTAGGAGAACCAGCGATTTCACAAAGAGATTACAAAATCAATGAAGGGGGAACTAAAACATTTTGATTCCAAGTGTTTCTAATGTTAATCCTGAAGGGCACATCTGTCACTGACTGTGTGTCGTTAAGCAGCCCTTCTTGGTTCCCTTTGCTCAGAATAGCTGTGGAGTATGGCCATGGTCAGGCCTCTCTGAGTGAGCAGATAACTCTCTACTGGCTGTGTTGTTGTCCTCTTGGGCTGGGACATTCCTCTTTTATTAACAACATACACCAAACTCCAGGATTTTTCTTGCCAAATGCTCATCTAGCACAATGAAAATGAAAAAGAAAAAGAATATTTTTCTGAGTTGAAAACTGAGAAAAAGAAAAGTCAGAAAGACCACCTATTGCTTTCAATGCTCACAGCAGTGAGCACAAGAAGTAGCTGGACCCACAGAAAGAAGTTAGAGGTCATTATTTATTTTGGACCAAGACTTTGCCTATTGTGTGCACTGCTACAAGGTTCAGTAAGACTTAATTCACCCAACAGAAGTTCTTTATACATGGGCCAACTCTCTGACACATAGTACCATCATCCTCAGACACAAGCTCCCCTTTTGGCTCATCACGAGCATTTGACTGCTGGAACACTTGTACTCCTTATTACAATAAATCAAGTTACTGAAGCAGGAAATCAGATGGCAACTAAATCATTGATATTATCTTTAGACTCTGCCATCTTAAAAAGTGCATCCCAGACGTCACAGACAAGTATCTATCTGATCTATCACTGCATTTGACTCAAGTAAGACAAAGAACCTATCTCAAAAGCATTCTGATCCTGGTAAGGGACAGCATGCAGTTATGCGATTCCCATGGATTACCTCAGTGGTATATATAGATACTCAATTAGCACGCTGAGATTTGAGCTGGTGTCCTAGCTGTTCTATTAGAGATGGGTCCATTCATCATGTGACCTTCCTTTCCAATGTTTCAACAGCAGCTCCCACCTACACGTAGATTTTTTGCATATCTACTCATGGCTGGAGAATGTGCAGTAGGGTTGGTGGCACAGCTACCATCTATCTTCATCTATTTTGACACACAGGAATGGTCAAGACCCCATGGGAGTTATCATGCAAGTACGCCTGGAAATATAACAGGGTGCTGTGGATGGTAGTGTTGAGGATTTGTCCCACAAATGCCCTCTATGTTAGCTCAGAGGCTTGTAAGTCAAATCCATAACGCCATTCAGAAAAGCATGTAATATCAAGACTTGTGAGTTATGTGGATATTCAGTTTAAAAAATGTGTGAAATTTCTTTTGAATAAGCCCAAAAGTTTGGGACTGATCTAGGGTTTTACCATATTTTTGCAAGTGTAGGCATTCCTTCTGCATTAGCTAGTATGAATTGTGGTTTTCCAGTCTATATACTTGTATTTTACAAAACTTGTTCTCACTTAGACAAGGAGCTTTATTCTGATCCTGTTCTGATAATATAAGTTCAGGAAAAACTCACTGAAGCGAAGTCTGAGGTAGGTACAATGACTAGACAGTGGAGAAATGAAAAAATAATTGGAAAAATTGATTACTCAAAAATAAAAACCAGTTATGGAATGCTAACACACAGTTTCAGTTAAAAATCAATTTTTATTTCATCTAATCTTATTTCTAATCTTATTAATAAAAGTGTTTTCATTAACAACAGCCTAGTGTTGGGGATGGAGTCTAGACAACAAAGATATTTCTTCATTTTGGAAAAGCAAGTACAACCACAGACGGCATTACAAACTTGTAAATGGCAGATATATGAATGAACGAGCATTACCACATCATTGCAGTCTTAGTGGAAATTTGCATTCACCTTCTCTTCAGTGTGCCAGGATTTCTGGTGACAGTGCAAAACCCAAGCAGTTATTATAACGCATCGTTTGTACCAAGGGGGAATGTAGATACCTGATAGGATCCTCTGTACTACTCCGTGTTTCCTGTGCCAAACAAGTGTTTTAAGTGGGGTTCACCTTGGATGACTTCAAACATGTAAAATTTAGGTGATGTTGCCAGGCTGTCAAAGGCCAGAGGGAGAACAAAAGCATTCCAGACATTGACTTGTGTATCTTACACTTTTATGTGTGGAAAATGGGCTTCTGGAGATGCTTCTCTCTCTTCATTGACTAGAGTGTGCCTCGATCTCTAAGTTAGACTAAATCGTCCTTTGTGCCGTACAGGCAGGTAAATGAATCTCATTTATGCTACATGTTGACTCCATCTGAGCCAGTGGCAAAAATCTGGTGAACCTGAGTGGTAAAAGGGATAACCTTTTAAATTTGAGAAACAAACATTTAATGACAGAAAAGACAGATTTACCCATTTTGAAAATCGTGCGTTTCCATCTCCGTGTTGCAAACCTCTCTAGCCACTCAAGAAAACAGAAGATACAGTGTTTAAGTGAAAGACCTTCATCTTCAGTTTATGGACAAATGGCAGATGCAGATACAGCCACTTTTTCAGATGGATGTCAGTGGTCAGGATGAACTGATGCACTCCTCACAGCTGCCCTACAGCTCAGAGAGCAGAGCCTCACTAAAAGTACAGAGGGATTTTAAAAGTCACGATTATAAAGTCTGCCCTTTCAAAATTGTTCAGCTTATTTTGTAAAATGGCTATAAAGCTCATGTAATTGACTCACTTTAAATCTAGTGCCATTATTTTTCCTGCTGCTGCAGTAGTTAATAAAACTTTTATCATTGCTATTGGCAAGTTGTTAGTGCTTTATTTTTATTAAAGAGAAGATAAAACTGTGAATTATTTTAAAAGAATCCTTTTATTAGCAAGACTTTCTATATGTCAAATAATAAAAGGCCTAGGCACCCCATATTGCAGAGTGGAAAACTGTTAGTTTTATTGACTTATACTCGGCTGCATCATCACATAGACTGACAGTTTTCAATCTACTCTCTTGGAACACCTGGGAGCTCCATGAGCTTCTATTTACAAGACCCATATGTTCTCTGTGCAGCACTCCATAACTCTAATGGAAATATATCGACAGCTGTAAATCAAAACCCCACTGCATTAAGCAGTACTGCAAAAGCTTAAAGCCTCAGATAGTTGAAATGACCTTCCAGCTATGGGCTTAATGCTTGCAACAGCAGACACTGAGTACAATTCACAATTTGCTGTGCTATGGGAAATAGTAGTACACAAGTCATATTGTTTTTTCCCACAAAATCACCAACATTGACACTGATTAACAAAAGCTAAATAGGTCAAGACATTTGTGGAAAAGCATTTGCTTCTTTCAACAAGTAGATGCCTTCTATTTCAGGGTTGGGCTGACATAGTCTTCTGCTGCCTGCCTGCCCAAGATATAACAAAATAAATGTTAAAAATATGGGTGAATTCAAGGAAGAGAAGACCATGGAATCATCCTCAGAGTATTGAGCACTGATAAATCAAACTTCATCAAATAGAATCTAAAACATGCCACCCACAGTTACTATGGCATCCACAGTCCCTCTCCAGTATCTACCATCTCTTCAGTATCTTTACAGCAGCTCTACTCATACTCTCTTCATTTCAGTTTTGCTCAGAAAAAGCTTGAAAACAATTTAGGAGATGATTATTTTCTTTGCACAAACGCTCAGCCATTGGTATCCTAATAAAAAGATTTTTGCAACTCCGCACATATATTTAGACACAACTGCATAGCTTGGCCACAATCTTATTTCACTGAGTTTAAGGTCAGAAAGGGGTCTTAGATCACCTAGTATGGCCTCTTCTGTATCTCAGGCCACTACATTTCACCCATTTCTCCCTCCACTGAACCTGGCAATTTATGCCTTTGATTGTGTATTTTATCTATTCCAGAAAAGCGAAGAGACCAACCAGAAGTTTCTTGGTTTTTCTTTTTTTTTTCCTTCTAATTCTTAAGCATCCTCACCATTATTTTTTTTCTGATCTTCCTTTCTGAACAAGAGCCAAGGACAAGCTCCCTTTGTAGATAATGAAGAACCTTTTGATATTCACTGTCTGCTTGGTGATACTTCATCAGATTACTTCAGCTCTATTGATGAGCTAAGCAAATTCAAGTGCCCAGCCCTTTCCCTCTCCTGTCTCAGGCCTCTGAGAATGCACAGCCAGCAAAAGCAACCAGACCAACCATTCTGGCCACCTCTTGTCCCTCAGCTGCCTTCTCCTTGCTGCCTACTTGCTATTTGTGCAGCTGTGTGGTAAATCAGTCCAAAAAAGGCCTAGTCCAAAAGAAAAGAATTAAGGGATAAAATGCCACAGAGGGTACAGGTATGGAAAGGGTAGGCTTGCCCTTTTCAGTCAGCACTCTGGTTTATGCCAGCTTCATGTGCTTCTGCACCTGTGAGATAAAGCACTCTGTTCAGCTCATCATTCCTTTTTTCTTCCTATTTCCCATCTCAGATTTTTCAAAATCCCTCTTCAACTACAGGCTCAGGAGGTAAAGGCAGTGTAAAGAGTATCACTCCTGTTAATACCACTTGCCAAAGTAAAACCACCTGCCTCCTGCTAATCAACATTCTCCTCTTTACATGGCCAAGGTCCTCATTCACCTTTTCTACAGCACTGGACAATGTCTGGGGCTGAACTGCTTCCTCATTACAATGCTTAAATCCTTTTCAGGGTTACTTGTGTTCCAAGATATGGTTCCCTCCACTGATGGCATCCTAAATTTGTTAGAAAACACGAGCATTTCCTACAAAAGAGAATGCATGCTCACATTTCCCATACAGCATGGCTGTGCCTGTGTACATGTATAAAATCTAGGTCCACTCTTCCAGATTTGTTTAATACATTTGAGAGACAGAATTATTTATTGCCTGGATATACAGTTATCGAAATATTTTGTCTTGCTTTTAATCATTTTCATGTCATAATGAAGGCAGAAATGGAAAATTAAATGTCAAACAAAGCTCCTTATTCTTTGTGGAGAAATCATTGCATCAGACAGAAATAGGAAAAATATTTGTTTCCTCTCACTTTTTTTGCCTTCTCCCCCTCTCCTGTTTGAAAATTGTTGCTTGTGTACCTGAATGATGAATTTTCCTTACTGCATGCAGAAAGCAGTCTGTCAATAATACATTCAAAACAAACATTCATACCATCCTTGAAACAGTACATACTGCATTGTTGGAAATGCAGATTACAATTTTTTGTAGACATGCTTGGAAAGAAATGGCTAAGAAGGCTTACAGATCAGCACAGCACCACCACAACTGCCAGGATGTAGATAAAAGACAGTGTCCCATATCTCTTCAGTTTGATCAGGAATCTTAAAATGCTGATGAAGAAACCAAAGTGACTGCTTCGTGCTCCACTTCCACAGTGAGTGAAAGGAAACAAAAAGAGGAATTTTATATCGCATAACCAGTGACAACTGCGCCTCTTGTGATTAGTGTTAGAATACCTTTAAGTCAAGGGGATTAGCTTCCATACAGTTTATGGCTTGGCTTTTTGTCATTTCTGGTGGGTTTTGGTTGGTTGGTTGGCGGTTTTTTGGTTTGGTTTGGGGTTTTTTTTTGTTTTGTTGTGGGGGTTTTTTGTTTGTTTTCTTGTTGTTGTTTTCTTGTTGTTGTTGCTGTTGTTCATTTTTTTTTCCTCCCTCCCACCCCACTCTATTACAACTGCAATCCCTTAATTGCTTGATGTACTAGTTAATGGTCAGATCTAAAGGACACCTTCTAACTAGACATTCTCTGATTAAAAGCTCCTTGGGTGGTCTTAATTTCTATACATGGAAGCTTTTTAAAAGGCAAATTTGTGCCTAAAGCTTACGTAAAATCTGATACAAGTCACTGAAACTAACAATTTTATGGGGGTTTGCAGTGGTTTTGTAAGTCTTATAAGAAAGCTCAGGGAGGCAATCAAATGTTATACGTAGTTTACGTGGAAAGTTGATGTCTGCTGGGGCTACCTGCAATCATATTATGACAGAAACCATAGACTAAGCGGGGGCAGGAAAGATTCAATCAAAGGACCAGTGTTGTCCAAGCAAAAGAAAAATGCTGCCATGGAACTGGTAAGAACAGAACTATTATATTTCTCCTATTCAGTTGCTAGTGCACAGGTGCCCACACCAATAGAAATGGCTTTTCTTGGAACTAACCTCAGACCCATGTTCTCCTTCTGTCCAACCAGGCAAATTCTTCCATTCTGCACTGTTAGCCAGGAAAGATACAAAGGAATATAAACTGCTTTTCCCTGATAAGAATACTATTTCGCTCTCCAGAGCTCCAGTACTATGTTTAGGACAAAACACAGATGAGAAGCACTATTCCAACTGTGTGATGATTTTATACTGCCTCCTATTAAAGTAACGAGACAGGATTTGTAGAGAGACAACCTTTTTTTTTTTATTTTAAGGCAAATTAATAATAAGCAGGAAAAAAGGCAGACAGGATGAGGTCTTTCTGATCTAGTGAGTAATCTGGTTTAATGAAAGACATTGCCTCTCTACAAACCTTGCCTTGTTTCCTTTTTTTAAAATTCAAAAACTCCAACATCCCATCCACATACCATGGAAGCAATTTCAACAGAGACTCAAAAGGAATGGTGAAATCTCTAATGGACCTACTGAAGTCTCTCATATTTCCACACTTGAGAAGCCGAGCTTCTCAGAGTTTAAAATGTTGTGGCTTATTGGCTTAAGAGTGGAGGGGCAGATGAGTGTCCTGTTGTGGTGGAAAGTCTTCTAAAGGGAGAAAGGCTTTGCAGCATTCTGTAAAAATAGCTTCACATTGCTCTTTTTCACACAATGACAGGAGACAGGGCAAAAAACCAAGTTGAGTGGTTTTCTTATGAATCATAATTGTAGCCTAATTTGAAAGTAAGAAATAATTGCAATAAAAGAGAGTTGTATACTAAATGGAGCAAATAATGACTAGCCCTAAGAGCTGAAATTTATCTACGGACAGTGATACATGCCTTCTTGGTTAACCATCATTATATGGAAGCAAATGCCCATAATACTTTAAGTATAGCCATCAAAAATAAGGGTGAAACAACTGTGTCAGTCTCCCAGACTGCATATACATCAATAGGCATCACCTCCCGGCATACTCAGCAGTTTATAGCCTGGGATGGATGTTACTATGTTCTCACACAATTCTGCTCATTTGATAGATAAGAGAAGACATACAATTAACTTCCAAGAGAAGGAGCTTAGACTAAAGATAAGTTACCAGGAGTATTGAAACCCACTGTTCCCATTGCCATTATGAGGAATGCTTTAAAAATCAGGATGTTGAACCAATAATGCCTTTTCAATGGAAGTTTAGTATTTAATCATTTGAATACCTTTGGCTTGGATTAGGTGGATAATTGTGCAAACATTTTACATACATATTAGATTTTATACACTGTTGTCTATGTTTTGGCTGGGATAGGGTTAATTTTCTTCCTAGTAGCTGGTATAGTGCTGTGGTTTAGATTTATGATGAGAATAAATTTGATAACAGGGATGTTCTAGTTATTGCTGAGCAGTGCTTACCTCCCCACCAGTGAGCAGGCTAGAGATGCACAAGTTGGGAGGGGACACAGCCAGGACAGCTGACCCCAACTGACCAAAGGCATATTCCACACCAGATGATATGCTCTGTATATAAACTAGAAGCAAAGCTGGCCGGGGGTCCACTGCTCAGGGATAGGCTGGACATTGTTTGGCAGTTGAGGAGCAACTGCATTGTAGATCACTTGTTTTGCATGTTCTTTTATCATTATTATTATTTTTCCCTTTATTTTCTGTCCTTTTAAATTGTCTTTCTTTCAATCCATGAGTTTTACTTTTTTTTCTCCAATTTTCTCCCCCATCCCACTGCGCGGGGGAATGAATGAATGGCTGTGTGGTGTTTAGCTGCCTGCCAATTTAAACCACAACAACTGTACACAATACCAACCTACCATAAGGTATAGCACACATCTCAGGCTAGAGATTTCTTTTTAAGAAAGTTATTGTATTGAAATACCAGATTAGATGCCATTACAGCACTTCCTGAATAAGACATTTCTCATTTTCATATATATATAGAGATATATATTTAGGATTGTTAAAGTACTTTTGACACAACACAACTCTTATCATATCAAAATAAATTTTATGGCCTTTTCCAAAGCCAGAGTGAGCTACTGGGTGACAAACAATGAATTCACAAAACAAAAAAAAACCAACCAACCAACCAACCAAAAGTTATGATTGTATAGATGGAAATGAAAACTTGAGTGACAATTAGGAATCTCTGAAACGGAACATGAAAGACATCAGTCATCTAAAATATATCCAAAATCTGCCAACTAGCCTGTAATCACAAATTACATGATAAGAAAATAGACTTTGCCTATTACAAAAGAAGGAGCGAGGATGAAAGGTATTAACTGCAAAATAATAAAGAAGAAGCTGGAGGATGTAATTATTCAGCTTTCATAAAGATGGCTTCTACAGAAATAATAACTAACTGTCTGGTACAAAGAAATACAGAATTCCTAAATTCTGTATCAATCACTGTTTATAACCTCAGCTTCTGCCTTCTACAGCACAGGAGGATCAAAATCCATGGAAGATGTCTCATTAGCACAACTTTTATGTTATGAAACATATTAAATGTTGCCATAGGGATAATGAGAATGAAAAATGATACATAAAAGCCAGTGAAAAGTGAAGCTCCATGGGAGACTGTGTTGCACCAAACATTACAATATAACTTATATTAAGAGAGTATTGGACTCTTTCAGCAGCAATTGTGAAACCAAGTGCTCTTTTCAGGTGACTTATTTTATACAATAAGAAATGCTCTAATAACTTGTGCACTTAAACAAGGTTAAAAACATTGCCTCCTGCGTGCACAGAGCTGAATAATGTCACTGACAGAGACAGATGTGGACAAAATTCTGGCAAAATGCATCCTGAAGAAACAGGGACACATGTAAGATTTTGTGGCAGGGAGATTAATTTCAGAGAAATATAAAAGATACATATGATATAATGCAAATAACACACAAATCATATTTCTATCAATGCATACAAATCCTTTCACAGGCATGAGGAGGGTTAGTAATGTGTATGCAAGCCTTTCAGTCAGTTAGTGGCATTACATGGACGAAAGTGCTAGCTGATGCTAGAAGAGTGACACTGTAAATGAAGAGTATGAGTTTCTCATTACACAGTTTAAGCCAAAAATTCAGAGATTTAATTCAGAAGTAGATCTCTTTGTCCCATATGTGCACACTGCTATAATTTTAAATATTTGTTTCTATATTACCTCCTTAATAGTCTGTTCAATAGTGTAACAATTATGTATTTACTTGCTGACGACATATGATTTCTTGAGAGTGTGCGACTGCCATTACTTCATGCTTACAGTAGTTTCATTGTTAGTAGTGACATATGTACTTCTCAGCTGCTACCAAAACTTTTGCTATTGCAAATGTTCCTTTCACTAACGTATATACTTTGGCCATTTGGAGCGACAGGCATTTCCCCCCTTGCAAGTGCTGAAGTGAAGTTGGGCCCCATATATATGAATTCAAACATTTAAAAAAGAGAAAAGCATCACAGAAAAACTTTCTTTAGAGAGCCTAAGGCAGAGAACAGTGCTACACACCTTGCCTCTCTCTGCTTCATTGCAAAGTTTTTCTTTAGAACCTAATCTAGCATAAAGCAGCTCAGCTGTGTGCCTTGTTGAAGACTGCAGGTACTTCTGCTGCAGGTGCTGCAGCCCTCTTGACAGAGCTTCCCAGCTCCCTTTGGGTTAAAAGGAATGCAATGGGAACAGATAAAAAGCGATAGATATTAAGACATTTAGTAGTGAGTAGTTGATTGCTAGGTTGGGGTAGTATTGCAAAGGGACCTTTGATTTCATTTCAGATTTTTGTGTGAGGTAAAACTGAAAGTGACACAGTTTTCTGAAAATGAGCCTCTTAAGGCATTTTCAATGTGGCCTTAAAGGAAATTTCCTGCAGTTATTTCTTCCTTTCAATGAGGAAAGAAAAGTAGATCTGAAGAACATTTGTGTTTCCAAGAAGAAAAAAAAGTTATTTTTTTCATCATATGAGAAGCCAGTTGCAAATATTCTTTGCCAACACCAGTTGAAGCCTGAATCTGCCTGAAGAATACACATGAGGAAGAAGACATTCTGGAAAATTCCCAGCCTACCAATATTCTTCATGAGTAGATGTTTTTTTCCCATTTCATATCAATCAAAAGCGCTCCTAGAAGTTTGAATAGCCTATGAGGATTCATTTCGGCTAGAGCAGGGCCAGAGTTTTCCAAAATCTGAAGATTAAATATTGAAATAACATCTCAGCTGTCTTCAGTTTTGCAGGATGTTGATATGGATAAACAGCATGACAAAGTGAGAAATGAGTTCAAGACAGACACGGTTCCTGCCAGCAGGATTGCAAAGGCTGCTTACAGTAGGATGGCTAAACAGAAAGAACTTAAAAATAACATAATCAGATGCCTATCAGACCTAGAAACCAGTGTAAGTCTGATAGGACTGCTGTCAAAATTGTTATGCTTGGGGAATTTAATGGCAGTTTTGTGCCTATGAATGATTACTGTACAAAAAATAATTCAGACTGCTGTTCACTCTCACTTGACTCCGATGTGATAAACCACTGGCAGAATATGAACAGGAATTAGATTTCGAGTAAAAACAGAAGGAAGACAAAAAGCTGTCACCTTGGAATGAGGAAGTTTCCAATAATCAACAACTTGCCAAATGAGACATCCTTTGCTGCTACAGCAGTCCCTTGGCTCCCTACAAGCATCTGACACGAAACAAATAGACACCTCTGGGTGGCCTCACTAGAAAACTAGAGGTGGAATCAATATGTAATGAGTTAGACATAACTGCTAAAATTAGCAAGTTTCTCAGCAAGAACAATTTCTTCTGAGCTGAGTTTGAGCCCCTGAAGCAGCTAGGAGCTCAGGGGAGGCTGTGGCAGTCATGCTAAACCACATTTCTTCTGTTGTAGCCTGATGCCCTGGGCTGCTGGAACATCTCCCACTAAGGGGTAGGCATACTAAAACTTGCAAGTGAATTCTATATTTGGCGAGTTGCCAGGGTAGAGAACAGTATGCTACTCATTGGGAGCTATACTTTCTGGGAGATACACATATTTAAATATTCTTGTAGTTTCATCTCTATCTGTTCCCTTCAGGTGTTTGGGAACATCATCGTCCTACAGTATTAGTACTGGTAACCTTACTTCAGTTCCTACCGTGTTTTTACAAGACCTATTGGGATTTTAAAAATTTCAATTTCTGTTTCAAAAACAACTTAATCTTTCACATCTTCAGGTGTTAAAATAATTAATTAGTGTGGATAAATCCCATTCAATCTCAAGCAGTTAGGTTTTTTAACCAGTGACAAAAGTAATAGACCATGGATTCTTTGCAAATAAACAGAAATTCCTGATCTTAAGTTCTAAACCAGTCTGGTTTTCAATTGAAAGCAGGTTGCAAGGAGATATATGGAGTCCAGTGAGTCCTATGATATGTCAAACTTCTCCATGACAATAAAAGTTGCCTCTTACAGAAATAGCCTTTTAATACAGATAAATACATTACCTAAAAGCTCAGAGATTAAGTTTCTCAGCAAACCTTTTCAGCCTTAGATCCCTGATCTACAATATTATTACTATTGTGAACAGAAGCTTATGCCCAAGAGATGCTCCAAGAGTGTCAGCTTCAAGTTTCAGTACGACATAAAGAAAAGACAGTCAGGGAGGGTTATATTTTTTGACAAGAAGGTCAAGTGGCTGTTGTTCTGCCATCAGCATGATGACACACAAGCAGACTGACATAATTTCTTGCACTCACACATTCTGGTCATGCCAGGAGCAGAGAGCAGAATTCATCCTGGTTCTACCAGTCTGCTACTACAGCAGATTACTGTAACAGCTGGGAGCCTCAGACCAGATTTTCTCAGGAACTTGTCTACCAAATGGAGGAAAACCTAAGCTTTGTCATTAGCTTGTTCATACACCTGCCTTCTCTGCCAAAACCTCAGAGGAATCTCCAAGGAACAGAGAGGACATGGCTTGGTCTCTGTTTCCTCTTTTCCATATTGTCTACCTACCGGGCCACTGTTACGTTGTAACTATTTCCAGTTTCTAGGGTTTGAGTTCTTTCATACTGCTCCACTTCTTACCATTCCTGGGCTACATGTCCCTTTCCCATTAAGCCACTGGATATATTCAGGGCAGATAGACAACCTGGCTCAACCTGATTTTGTTCAGGGCAAGAAATATAAACATACTATCCTCAAAGAATTTGTTTACATAAATTTAAGCTTTAGTGAAAACAAAAATTCCCCTAAGGCCTGATTATTTAATTTACATGGTTTGGATGAATTTGTGACTTGATGAAAAGAAGCAGAGGCTAATTATGTCTTCCTTTTTACCATCAACTGTGGTAGTGGCCTAGCTCTTCTTCTTGAGTGCAGTATATGGTTGTCTGCTTGCTTTTTTGCTGTAGATGATCATGCCTATCAATGCACCGGTGTAGTCAGGACTAAACAGCACTGGAGAGCATAACCACGGGCTAGTGTTGACCACTTTAAAAAAGAAACCTACTGTCGAGTAAGACAGACTCATACAATTGAGGGTGACCTGATTCTGTTGCCATGGTGCTTTTTTAGAGGCATACGGTTACATTGACTATCATGTATTTCACTGTCTTGTATTACCTACAGAAGTATTTATTACCTTGCTCCTGAGCATGAAGAGCTAGGATGCTGTTGGAAGTGTCATTCCTGTTCTTTCTCAGGAGTCACCATTTTAGCTGTGAGATTCCTGGAATGCAAGCCACAGGGACTGCTGTTGAGAACAATCTGATAAACACAAAACATGAACTGGGATTCAATAAGTAATTACATGAACAAAAAAAGGCACAATAAAAGTCCTCATAAAGTCAGAAGAATATTCAGTTTGTAAAATCAAAAGCAGGAAGTTTTAGAAGTTAAGCTAGAATATGCAAAACTTTTCATCCCTTGTGCATTTGCACTGTGATGTGGCTTTAATTAAATTATCATATTTTATTATTTCTTGTCTCATCCAATGAATAAGGAGTTACTCGATCTGTACATAACACTGCTATTCATGGTATAGCCTCTAGTCTTATTCCCCACACATCAGTTAAGAAAAATGATTAATTTCTGAATGGAAGCATCTTGCAGCTTAAACAGGCTACTTAATATGTATCAGAATGATCAATAAATACTGTGTTTGTGAGAGTAGGCAACATATCCATTTTACAGCTAGGTAAAGGAGCCATAAAGAAGCATTCAAGTGGACACTAGCTGAAGGAGAGATGCACCTGTACCAGCATCCACTATCTACTGTCTACCGTGACTTCCTTTTACCAGACAAAAGTGAGCCACAGGACATCCCAGCCAGGTCTCCTGCCCAGACAAAAGGATCCCACTCTCTCTCTCTCAGTCTAGGCAGGGCCAGAATTAGCCCTGGTGGAAGGTTATGGAGATTATGGAGAACCCACAAACTCCAGTTTCCTCACAGAGACACCCCAGTTGGGTACCTGATGCTGGCCTCTAGCAAGATGATGCCTTTTATCCTAGTGGTCCCTGTGTGGGGTTAGATATAAGTGAGCAGAAGAGGTCGAACATGAACCTACCATGAACATATCAAGGCTGCTGGAAACAAAACTAGGAGGAATTGTGAAGAAGAGACTGTATTGGGCATTTAAAACTGTATGGAGTAATATTAATAACATAAAGTAGCATCATGCAATACAATACAATTAAATTACAAGTAAATACTATTGGAATAGTGTCTTCTTTCCTCCATCAGCCAGTGTAGATTGGATGAGACCTTGGAAACCTTTCAGAGGCGGAGGTGTAATTTGCATAGGCACATATACAGAGCCACAATTTAATTCTTCAGTTCACTCTCAGGGAGTTTACATCCCTCTGACACCACAGGATTTTTTATCTACTTATTTCAAACACATTTCTTCATGTTCTTTAGTGCACGGCCTCAGTTGCTGGTCCTCACTTCGATATTACTAAAAAGTGAAAGCTGATAGAAGTTGCCAGCCAGTGCTGTAACACTGTTTACCACAGAGAGTGTGTAAGAGGGAACACTTATAGTTTTGAAGATCCTCAAAGAGGACAGTAGCTGTGAACCTCTACCCAGCATCAGCTAAGCACTTAGTCGTGTTGCAGTCTTTGTGGTCAAGCGAGAGTCTTCTCAGGCCTGGCAAGAGCACTCTGGCCTCTGACATCTCTCAAAGGATTCTCAGATGGTTTCTGTCATCAGTCATAACCTCCTTGCTAGCAGTAGCAGGCTGTCCTGAAGACATAGATATTTCTTCTTTCAGTCTCTCCTTCCACCCCCTCCACCCCTGACATTTAGACCAGGTGTATCTTCCACATTTACAAACATCTTGCATTCTGCTTTTGATAAAATCTAAAGTTCATTATAGGATTAAATACCAGTTTGGTGTGGATAGGATCTTTTACTTTTAAAATATAACGATATCTTTGGTATAACTTTTAAGTTCTGACTTTGAAAGGATATAAGATTGATCTTCACAATATTTTACAAAGAACAGTGACAAATCAAGGTTGAAAGTTCTCTTTAAGGATTAATTATATATTTTAAATAAATCATATTAAAGCTGAAAAACTTTCTTAATGGACACATTTGAGGCAGAATTCTCATTTCTTTTAAACACTGATGGAGCTCAAAGGACATAGTGGAAAAAGGACAGAACAAAAGAAAAAGTTAAAAATTTAACATTGAAGATCTTCTGAGGTCTTCCAGCAAAAAAACCCCAATATATTTACCAAAGTGAGAAAGAAATTCTATCTTCCTTTGTATAAGGTTGAATTAACAGAATAAAATAAAATAATTCATTGAAATAAGTTAATAAAAATAAAATTAATGATACTATCTAGATTTGAATCTAACCACACCATTGAACAATCAAGTCATGAAAAAATGAGCCCAATTAGAGAAAGCAAAAGCATACTCAACTCATTCCCTCAACCAGCCAACATTCATCATAACTTTTCCTGTTCATGTCTGCACACAACAATACCAATCAAACAGAGGAAAAAACAGCAGCAAAAGTAATCAGCCATCCCATCCACCACTGCTTTTTATCACCTAGTACCTGAAGAAATTGGCTGAACCTAAGTAAGAACCTAGGCAAGACCATTGTCCTTTATTGGTGAACTGTTTAGGATATTATTTGTTTATTAGGAACAAGAGTCAGGATCCTTCTTGCAATTATTTTGCTGAGCTAAAGTTCTTTTGCTTGTTTGTTAATGGCTAGGACAGGACTATTTATGTCTAAATGAATACTGGCTTGGGGAATCAGACATTTTCCTTCCTTTACAAGCAAGAGATATTCTCAAAAGTGCGACATGTGAATTTTTCCATAGCTACAGGCAACACCATGGCTTGTGTTGTGTCCTACATACATATATATTCTTTTTTTCTTTTTTTTTTTTTTACTTTTCCTGCTTGGAGTCCCTAGGATCATCAGGGTTGTGCCTCTGTGCAGGAGGACCTGCAGGTGTAGACTTTGGAAGCCCACTCAGCAGAGCAGCCCTCTAGAAAAGCTGGCAGAAATCTTTGCCTGTGTCACCACCAGAATTTCTCAAAGTCGAGATGCTTACGAAACATTTCTGTTTTAACAGGCTGTAGGATTTCCCTGTAGCTCTGGAGATTTTCCAGTTTCCTTTGATGTGGATGCCATTTTGCTGGATAGAAACCCTTGGCTCTTTCCCAAAAAGTTCATGCACTTACTAGCCTGGATTAAATTCAGATCTTGGAACTAAAATATTCCTTTTTCAAGTTCTGAGAGTGTGCCCCTCACCCTTCTCTAATAGGAGGCAATGGAGTCTACACTTATCATTGTTATGACTGCAGAAAGATCTGGGAAATGCCATATGAAAGCTACCTGGAAGCTTGTGTTAAAATGATCAGGCTGATGAACGAACAGGGTCATTCTCTTCTCTCCCCTTCCATCCCCAAACTCATTAACATCAGGACTCTTTGTTTTAGCTGAGATGCAAAGGAGCCTTTTAGAGTATTTCCCCATTTTCCTCATGCCCTCTGCCTTCTTCCTTCTGCAGCACTCTTCCATTACAAATTTAAAAAAAAGCTTTTTTTCTTTTAATTAAAAAATACTGAACAAACCAGCCCCAGTTCTTGCCAGGCATCAGTCTAATGATTTGTAATGGCAATTTATCTTCTGAGTCACTTGCCAGCAGGGACAAGAGTCCCTGAAACTGACCTCTCCACAGCAGGCTGAATTTCATTATATTATTTTTCCAGGAAAGATTTGCTTTTTAAGAGGAGAAGGAAAGGTTATAAATAGGTTAGACACATCTCAAGCCCTCAGGGATCATTTTTACAAATTTAGCTATTTCTTTAATCCTGTCTAGCAAATAGCATTTGTCATTCTTCGTATTCTGCATATTTTAAATAATATGAGCACCTGACTTCAAAATTATTTAATCACATTTTATTCACCATGAGTGCTAATACCGCTCTTAATTAAGCACAGAATATCTGAAATATTCTCACACTAACACCTTAGGAAATTGCAATGAAAAAATTTGTTTAGCATACAAGGTTTTAATGCACCTCTCTTCTAAATCTTCTAGGTCTGCAAAACTGTCATAGGAGACTCAGATGAAAACACTTTTTCTAATAATTTCTATTACATCCTTCTCACATAGAAATAGCTACCCTTCTGATATTCACTCATTTTTGTCCCATGTCCTCAGTAGAACCAGAGAACTTGGCAGAAAGAAAATAACTAGAAGGAACAAAAATTGATCATATTTTTTTCAAATGCATGAAAACACTTGATGTTCAGCCAGATCAAGTGGATGGCAACACAAGTATGTTCCTGTTTACACAGGTAAATAAGAGGTGGTTCACTCGCCTTACTATAGGAATTCTTAGCTGGTGAGCAGAGATGTCGAGTTCTTCAATTCAAGTGAAAATAAGCCAGAGAACTGAACCAGGAATATGATACAGCTCCCATGTTTTTGTATTCACTGATAAAAAGTTTTTTCACAACTTGACTCCTCTTTGCTAGATTTTGTAATTTCTCAGAGTAACTATTGCATTTAAAACAATATCTGTTTCCATACAATAAGCTTTTAAATCTATGTAATTACTCAATGATTAATTATGAGAAAAGTATGTACTCTATTATTATGTTTGGTAAAACATTAATATACTGATGTAAACTGGAACTGCAATTCATGTCTACGTACATATCTGGTGTTACAACAGATAACTATCTGAGAAAAGCACATTTTTCATATCCAACTAAGGGACACTGGCATTTCATCAGCAAGTGTCCCATTATGCTACTGTCATGAAATACATTTGCTCTCCACTGCTAAAGCAATCTGGAAATATATTTACTTGTCTCTAGGCTCTGACTGTCTCCTTTATCACAGGAGAAGATCATACCAGTATTGGCTCTCTGCCCTTGGCAACATCACATTTTTGTGCTAAATTACTGACGTGATGTTGGAAATCAGTACTTTCCAAAACCTACTTGCAGTGACACAGAAGTGACCATAAGGCATCCACAGTCAATGTCCTGATGAGAACAGCTTCAACAAAAATATCCACGATGGAAGCACTTCAGAAACTGGAGCTAGATAAAGTTGAGGAAGCTGGTTAGAAGAATATTTAAAAGAAGTATTTCAATGAGTAAAATACCTACTGGGCATTTTGGTTTCTGTTGAGTTTTACAACAAATATATTCCAGCTATTAAAAAAGACCACTACAGAAAGGATTCCCTTCCCTTTTTCTCCCACATCAGTGCAGTTAAAGAGAAGAATCAATGAGACTTACTAGAGGACAAAAAAAAAAAAAAAAAGCAATTTCTAAACACGGAACCTGAAAGTAAGTCATATATCTCACGATTCATCTGACTGAGATATTTCAAAGACCTGCTTCTCAAAGCTGAAAAAATGAAAACTGAAGGCAGTGGCCAAAGGTCTACCAAAAAAGATGATGGGGCAATAGATGACCACTTTGTAGAAAAAGTAAGGTACAGCAACAGAATTACAGGGAAAATGGATTGCATCTGTGCTAACGTCTGACTAGAACTTTTTTTCACCAAAAGTCTGAAAAAATTAGAATATATGATTGTTAAACTAATTGCTGTGCATGATGTATCACTTCAGCTAATCTTGGTGCTGGAAGAATGCAGGGTGACAAATTTGACACCAATCTTTAAAAAGGGACCCAGGAGGAATTCAGAATTACAGACCAGTAAGTTTGATGTTGCTGCTGGGCAAAACGACAGAAGCCAAAGCAGAGGACGTAATCAGTGAACACATGAACACATACTGGGAAGAGGAAAGAGTCATCCTGTCTCTTATAGTGGAGAGGGATGTCTGTCCATTTCTCTCAGCTCACTCTCTCAGTGAATAATTATGCTATTTATACATATCCTGTTCTATGCCTTCCTGTTGCTAAAATTTATCTGTTGCTGGTTCTTGACTGTAACTAACGTCATTCACGTTTTGACAGTTCTGATGGACTATTCATGTTTTCCCTATTTCCCCTAGGTGTGCATGACACAAATCTATATGATCAATCCATTGCTTTCCCTCTGCTCCAAGAAAATAAATAGATTCTTTCACACTCAAGAGACCACAGTCACATGATTTTCTTTCTAATAATTCAAAAATTGAATTGAGTTTAAAATTATCTGACTAGCTAATTTAAGAGTATCAGGTGTTTTATAGCATTTACAGTTGTCACCAGAAAGTAGCCATTGACAACTACAGATTCTTATTTTAAGATGAGAAGTTTATGCCTCTATAAACAACGACATTTCAAATTATGGTTTAAACACTTTGGAGAGAAGTAGCAAGGGAGGGGAAGGCAATCATTTTTACTTCAGTCAAAAATAAACTCTAAGTAGCCATATACTAAAACAAGCTGAAAGTAATTTTAAGTTATTTTTTTGGTATGCCTAAAATTGTCCTGAAATTATGTCTTCAACAGAAAAAAAAAAAAATGAGATTTGTTTTTGAAATTCAAAGTTTTTAAATTCCAGTTTTCTCATGAAAAACATTTTCACATAAAGTTTTTTCTCCTAAAGACAAAGGCTTTACCTTGACATTGTTGAGCAATTTTGATTATAATATTTTAAAATAAATTAATGGGAATTTAGAAATACATCTTAATGTTTGGAATTCTTACTGTGGTTTTCTACCATCCGTTTACTGAAAATATTAACATCGTTCTACATAAAAATTTACATGGAGATTTCCTGAGTCACTTCCCACATTTTTCACATCTATTATTATTGTGATATCAACATTAAAATAATCAGCTTATTTTTTATAATTTGTATGTAAATATGTTTGCCACTGCTGATGTTTAATTCTTTATTCAGTTGATAAATTGTATACATTACTATCTCTGTGAATCTTGAAAAGAAAAGATTTTGAAAAGCCAAACAGGTGGTGAGATACTGTAACTCCTTTATTCTATTTGAAGTTAACTAAATATCCCAAGCCCTGCTTTATTTTCTGTATAAGAAATGGGCATGATTTGCTTCTTATAACTTCAAGAAGATATAATCTCACAACACAGCATTTCTATTCAGAATGTACAGGATGTACGTACCAAAACTGCTAGAGGCAGTAAAATCGATGAGGGTAGCATAAGAACCTACTAGGAGAGGAACAGAATGAAAAAACCTTTATTATTTTTCTTGTTTCTGAGATGGCTTCCAGAATTTTATATTTTGAAGAATTCTGCATATATCCTTCAGAAATCTTGCACTGCAAGTCTGAATTGTTTGGGATTGTCACAAAGAGCATTTGCCCATGTAATCCTATCCTGCCACCCCTATGTTTAGGTTTGATAATCTTGACCATTTTCTCTGGCACAGAAGCCTACTGTAAAGGCAAAAGGGGGACATGGCTTCCTTGAGTCCAGTGTGAAGTTGCTGTGCAACAGATAGTAAGGTGTTTCTCAGCCTGGTTGAAAAATAGGCCTTATTTTCCAAAAAGAGCCGAAACACAGGTCCTTTGTTTTGAAAATTTCTTCCATACTAAAGAAAGAAGGGCAGTTCACCACAAATGACTGCATGGAATTAAATTTATCTGCTACAGAAGGACAGAGAGTTTAGCAATCCCTTCTGAGGTTTGATTCAGTGCTGAGAAGTATCAAACTCGATGCTTTAATATTAAACTTTAACAGCAGGAAAAAGAAGGATATAGAATCTATCATGTAGCAAATCAAATGTGACTTTCCGTCTCACAATCAACTTAGATTATCTAATTAATGTAAGGAATATTGAAAAAGTCTTAATAAACCTAGACCGCAGGTGGGGAAGGACATTTTTAGCACCAGTAAGTATAATCCTTCTGCAAAGACAGGAATAGAGCAGTGCCGTGTACCAGACCCCAGCCAGAGGGCGCCTCTTCTCCTGAAACCATGACAAGGGCAAAGATCTGTAATCAAGCAGCTAAGAGAGAGCAGGATGATGTTCAAGTACAGAAAAACTGCGAAAAACATATCGATCTGGTATGCAAAACAGAAGTGGATAAGGCAGTGCTTGTACTTAATTGGAACAAGGTAGAGGTATCAAGGCTACAGTGATTTGTCTCTGTGTGTGAGGTAAATGATACAAAAACCAGAAAAATGAAGGGGAGTTTCGGGGAGTCTTTTGGGGACATGCTAAATAGGCCTCCACTCAGGAGCTCAATAATCAATAAATGCCTTTCCTGGGTGGCATTGCTTAGACTTTATTGAGCATTCAGAAAGTGTTTTGACACTTGAGTCTTTCATTTAAGGTATCTCTCACTGAAAAATCTTTATCAAAGATGTTGTGGGATGTAGCTTATTTTAGAACAGGAGTTTCTGTATGGCAGAAGATGCACTAGTCTCTATGCTAGAGGTCTAGTTCTCAAACACCTTTTGAGTACTTTATTTATGTGTGAACACAGTGTGCTAAGTTCCCATTTGTGTAAATTATGAAAGATATTCTTGTTTAAGAGCATTTCATACCAACCTTTCCCAGGTACAAATGATCAGAGAGGTTTCAAAGCAATTAAAAATCAGTCTCAATAGTATTCTGATTTAAAATGTCACCACGGACCTTTTCAGTCACTGCTTTTAACACCAGTTCCCCTGCTTTCTCTGTCTCTCTCTCTTTAATAAACATTTTGGTTGTCAAAATTGGCTTGGCCTGAAAAAATGCAAGTTCGCCCTAAGGACCAAGGAGAATTTTTCTGCAGAGTAAAAAGTACATTGCCTGAACTGTTTCAGAGCTACAGATCATTAAAAATAAATTACTCAGTTTGAATATTTTAAAAGCCATTGCTATAAAGATTAGAGGTAGCTATCAGGCTTGTTTTTAACTTGGGAAATCACCATTAAGAAGAAGAAATAGAAATAAGTGGAAGAAAATGAAGACTTGTTTATAGTGCACAAAAGATTAGTCAGAGGCATAGAACTTACATGGATCATTTGTATAAGAGGTTAATAAACATTTTGTATGTTTGGGGGGTTTTTTTGGTTTTGTTTTTGGTGGGTTTTTTTTGGTTTGTTGTTTGTTTCTTTTTGTTTTTTGGGTTTTTTTTAACTTGCCTCTTTGTTTGTTTTGAGAGAGATAAATGGAAACCAACAAGACTTACTTTTTGGTGTACTTGAACAAAAATCTCTTTCTCCTGGAGAAGTCAGTTGATGAGGGAGACTGGGAAGAAAGCATTCTCACTTCTAAAGTAAGTATAATACTTCGGTCACAGCTTTATTCGGCACAGTGACATAATTAACTTGTGAAAATAACAGAAATGTTCACACATCATAAACCTTCTCATGGTAATTCACCTGCCCATGCCTGCCCACCTGAATGGGATCCCAATAAGATGGTATCCGTCTCCAAAGGGTTTTGGAGAACTGAATTGCCTCAACCCTCTTTAGGACAGCTCTGACTTGTGAGAACTTTCTGCTTGGAAAATCTTGGAAAAAGCGTCCAACAAAAGGCATCACAGTCTCCTTCATCTTCCTCTCAATCAAGGCATGGGTAAGAGCAGGTCAAGCATCTACAAAAGGTGCTGGTCCTCCTGGCATAGTCATGACAGCCTCCCACAGCCGGACTCCACAGTCCAGGCCTACCAGGACAGGCAACTACAGAACATACACCTCACTTGCCCAGCAAATCTACTGTCTCATCTTGTCTCGTCTTGTCTCATCTTGTCTCTCCTCTCCCCAGTCTCCACTCTCCACTGCTCTCTTTTACCTCTTCCTCTCTCTCTAAGCAATGCATGAGCAATAAGGAAAAGGTGGCTGTAGTATCCTTTGTTTCTGATATGACAGTTTCCCTGTGTGAGTTTCCTTTTTCAAAATGAAAGACTTGACAGTGCAAGTGACCAATATCCAAATATGGGTTTTCTCCTCAAAATGTCATAAGCACATGGAAAAGATTCACTGTGGTGGGACTGAATTAATTCTTGCCCTGTGGTTATTCTACTTTTGTAAAATGAACACACACAAAAGTGACAACTTCTTGTAGGAGAATCAACTACATATGAGAATCATATTTGATTCTCATAAAAGTAGATGGATTTTTTAAAGACTAATTTAAATAGAGCTCTGTGCTAGTAGCTAAGCAATAGATATTACTCAATTGATAAGAATGACCTTTCTTAAAAAAAAAGGAGAAAAAAAAGACGGTTCATATGAAATGCCAAGTGAAATAACTAATTGCAGTGCTGAGCATTCAGAAAATAAAGTGCACCACCTACCAAGGTCCAATGGACCCACACATTCATGCAGTTTTCTTTGCTCATGGGTGCTCTTTGGTCCTCTCTTGAATACTCAGAGTAGGGAAATATAAATAAGCTGAGATGTGTTATCTGGACCAAACTACTTACTGAAAAGCTCAGGGCAGAAAAGAACATTTCTGCAGAGAGATAATGTGGTGATTATTGCCTTTGGAGAAGAACATGTGAGCTTACATGGTGACAAAAAGGAGAAACTGCCAGCAGTGGAAGGGATGTTGGCTTTGAAGACACCTACTCCACAGGGCAAAACAAAGGGAAGAGTGACACAAGTGGTAAGGAGGTAATGAGAGGTGGTAAGAGATGAAGTGCAATACCAGCCACAAACAAACAGAGATGTAGGAGGAATGGTATTATAAAGCCCAGCAGCATGAGTTTCATAGTCTACTTGAGGCTAGAAGCCAAAGGAGAAGTTCAAGCATGACTGTGTAACTGCTGCATATAGAAACCTATATTTATGTGGGGAAACATAGAGTGTGAAAAACACAACACAAAACCTGTTAATGGACAAAATATTTTGGCAATTTTGTGCTTTTCTTCTAGCTGTATGCTAGCACTACAGCTCTACGATAGTGATTAGTAGAAAATTGGTATTTCGCATGACATATGTTATTAATGATTATAGCATTTGTTTAATGACTAGTCTTCTATTTTTTTCCCATGCTCCTCTGACAGCAATTATCACATTGTTTTAGGTATTGTGATTGGGGATGGTAATTTTAAAGGATGTAATTTACTTCTGATTACTATATTGTATCACATGAATGACTATACTTCATCATGGTGTACAGTATGGTAGCAAGAGAGAGCAGCAACTGCCTTGCCTAAGGCTTGGTGGAGGGGAGGGAAATTAAATGTTAACATGAAGGAAAGCATTTGTTTAAACAAAATCACTTGCTTGGAATACAGCACTCTCAGATGGTCACTGCGTAGTGAAGAGAGACAAACTGAAGAGAGTGTGAAATTACGTATCTCCTTAAAAATTACTTTTAAAATTCTCATAAAGGATTTAAATCCTAAAAAAATGCCTGTTGCTAAAGTTGCCTATGGTATGGAAGTAACTAGAGTAACATGTTTATTGACATAAAGCAACACAGGCAATACTGCAAGATTACCGTGTACCATTACAGCATTACATGAAGCATCTGAGTTACTCTTACATGTGGGCTTTTTTCGATCTTCTGTTGTAAAGAATATAACAATCTAGGCTAATAAGAACTATAATGCATTATATTCTCCTATATTATATAGGCTGTATTACAGATGGTTACACTATATACTCCATTATATTAAAACATGAAGTACAAAAGCCGAGAGGTTTCTGAAACAGCTATTTTGCTTGTACAATCCAGTCTCTTTAGCAAAATTCTTTCAGATTTATGCCAGTCATGTATACAGTATTTTTTGATATTTACTCCAGCAGAGAAAGAAAGAGTGAGCCTTGGGGAGCAGCGTATTGACCCTTTCCATTCAAGTAGTGGAATAGTTATGTCAGTAATGACACACTAACTTTGTCAATGGTACTGGAGCAGTTTGCAATAAAAATGTCAGCTGATCTACTTAGTCTAGCATGGCACCCAATATCTCATGCCATCATGCACATGTAACTCTCAGAAAATAACTTCAGCACTATATCAAGGTGAAGGAAATACTTTGGAACTTCATGTTTTCAAAAAAAAAAAATATTAAAAGCATCCTTTTCACCAAGCCTAACCCTTCAGGCTGGTAATATTGATGAGCTATTGGCTAAAAATGTGTAAGATGAAAAATAAAATTCCAGTGAAGGTCACAGACAAAGCTGATAAATCATTTGAAACATTAAGAAGTAATGAAGTAATACACTGGAGAGTAAAATAATCAATAGAGCTAAAGAATTTTATGTTTTGCTGCCCCTTTTTAGACTCACACAGCTGTTTGGCATGCAGCTGTGTATGTGGCTGCTTGCTACCTCAACATATGAAATATCACTGTGTCTCCCCAAATGTCCCTTTAGCAGGCAAAACTGCTGGGATGCATGTAAAGACAGCCACAAGCACAAGGGCATCACTTGAGGGCCTTTAAAAACACAAGTATCACAAATACCTGAATTGCTCAGTGATGGAGTTAGAATTAAGCAAAAATCCTGTGGATGAGAACAAAGGGACTTCCTATTTTTTGCTATTATATTTCAAGATTGAGATAAAATGAAATGTCTAAGTGATGGATCCCAATAACCAGCAGTACATACAATAACAGCAGGAAAACCTGGCAATGCGAAAAGAATCAGTCTTGCTGATTTCTTAAAATTTTTTCACTTCAAGTTGCCCACCTTTCAGTCAATGCAATTAACAGTGGAGAAATATGATGGAGAAAGACAAAGTCTCAGACAAAAAGGTAGTAAAATATGGGAGGTTGATTAAGTATGTTGAAATGCATTGGCAATGGCTGTAAAGAAAGAAAAGGATGAAACGTAAATCAAAAATTCACTATTTGTTTTGTGAGGTACCGCCAAATCACTTTGAGCAAAACGGCTACTGCCAAATCACTCCAGAGAACTTCCCTTCCTAATATAATTGTGGGATCAGATATTTATCCCTATCTCAGGAAAAGCTGTTGAGTACAATTATGGTGTGCATACTTTGAGGATATTTTCTTAGTACTGCAATTTTTTAACAAAAGGATCTGGAAAGCCTTGACCACTGTAGCACTATCACTTTTAAAACTTGGCAAAATGGGTCTGCAAGTAGTGCCAAACCATGTGCTTTGGTTTAGCACTTTTTTTTTCTTGCTATTTTTCATTGCAAATTGAGGTTGAAGTAGGGGGTTTTATTTGTGTTCTTTTTTACAGAAAAACATCTAATCCATAACTATTAAAGCTCAGCAACTGAAGTGGCTGAGTACCTTGGATGGCATTTGTTTCAAGAATAAGACACCCAAATTCATGCTTACATTCAAGCTCCCACTACAATGAATAGATATTAATACTAGGGCTCAGTTCAAATATCTAAACATGGACCTCTAGTGCTCTTTGGGTTACCTTAAGGTATTAAAAATATCCAACTCAAGGGTTGCAGATATGAATATAGTAAATGGAGCCTAGCAAGCAATTCAGCTTTCTCTAAAGGATATACCTAAGACCGAAGCCATTCAAGAAGCACTAGGTTATTCCTCCTGTCCTTCAGCCATCTTTGCAGAGGTGCTCTTGTCCTTCATAGGTCCCACCTCATATTTGATTATCTGAATGTCTCAGAAACTCTAGAATAACTCAAAAGGCACAAACCACCTCTGCCAGGGCAACTATCTGAAGTGCAAGATCTCCACTGCCTACAGTGGGAGCTTAGACAGCTACCTTGCATGTAGACCCCCAACGTCTAGAGACATTTTTATGGGTCATAGTCAAAAATGGACTCCCCACCTTTTGCAGCTGTTGGTGGAAAAATCCCTTAATTCAAATAAATCAAAAGTGCAAGCTCCTGAAGTAACTGCTGTTGGTTTATCACACATCAATTTTACTTCATCCTGCTCTGTTATTTTCAAGACAAGAGAGTTGGTAAGTGACATTCTCGGGACAGGCTATTTTGCAGTTAACCTCAAAAGCGGTCCTTTTCTGTTGACGACTTATCCAAACTGAAGATATAATGAAGTGGCAGTGCTATTTGCTTGGTTTCTCTTAAATGTAGCCTTTGGATGATTTCTAGACTAGATTTAACTGAAGTATGTGTTGGGATTTTTTTTTAATAAATCAGAAAAGGTGAGAGTCATAGGGTTGGTACTCTTCTGCAGTAAGAAAAGCTATCTTTAGATGAGCTATCAGTGTCCAAGCAACAGCCTCACTCACTCTGCTCTTTGACCTCTTCCTCTTAAGTGACTGGAAATGTTCAAACAATGACAAATAGGAACATTGTAAATCCCCTGAAAAATGTTGGCATTGATGGGGTGGAACTCATAGTGTGAAGGTCATGGAGCATATGAGACTAAACATACCTCAGGCAATAATGCTGGCTCTCACAGAGCTAATATCAACCATGGCATTAACAAGACAGTTGGACAAAAAATCTTATATCCAGCAATAAATGATAACACAAAGGCCTGAGGACAGGTTCTGGCAGCTTTTTGGTAATCCATTCTAGTGCAGATTGTGAAGCCCATGCTGAACTACCTTTGCACAAAGGCGGAGCTAAGATCTATCAGCTTCTTTCCTAAGATGGTTGTTGGCAGAGGCTTCAGTAAAGTACCGACAGCTAGTAATTCTTATCCAGTGCCTGTCATTGCAGCTTTTTACAGTGAAGATCTACCTGGCCTGTTGTCTCAGTACTGAATGCAATTCAGCTGAGAGATCAAGGCATGAAACACATTACAGGGGTTTTGCTTTGTGGAGTTCTCACCCTTCCTGGCTAAAAGTTGTTGCTGGAATAACAGAGAGACAAGTTTTTAGCAATATGAATCATGCTGTATCAATGCACAATGTGCAGATGTCTTGTCTGTCACTAATTCTAGCTCTGACGTTTATGCTACTTCTTCAAGCTAGTTGGAATGTATCTAGGAGAGGTGGGAGGTATCTGATTCTATTCCTAAAGCACTTGTCATTAATTATGAGTGACAGATTAAGAGGTGCATTTTTGAATTTCGCTCAGAACACAGAGCTCTTTAATGAGGGTTTCAGAAATTTGAATTAGGAGTCTAGTTTTACTGAGCTGGATGATAGACTACAAGCGGTCCTAAAGGCTTCAATAATACATGGCCTGCTACAAGACCAGTCTTTTTCAAGGCTTCCCATAAGTTGCAATTTTGTTAACTTGAGATCCAGGGACATTTTCTTTGATCTGATCTTATTAACAGAAGTGAAGTAAAACAATACTTGAAACATAGTGAGGCATATATTGCTGTTTAAATTGCAGAGCTACCAGAGCCTCAGGAACATGGCCAGAAATGAAAAAGCAGAGTGAAAAAAACATGAAGTCATAGAAAGAGAGCTCAAGAAGAGGGACAGTTTATGGGCCGTGGATAATAAAGAGTTTAAAAGGGAAGGAAGAAATGCAAAATAAAGTTAATTAAAGCTGGTGTGAATACTATATGTAAAGGAAGTAAAATAGCATCAAATACAGAATTCATAAAGCAATAAGAATGTAAGCCTTCCTGTTTGAACTTTATCTTTTTTACATAACTATTTTAGAAACTGATCTATTTATTTACTTTTAGCATGCCACAGCCATAAATACTGAACAAAGAGATAGAGACCAGCCACGTGCTTTTACCTATGCATGTGCTTTCTGCTCGGTTAACACCTTCTTATAGCATCACTGTCCTTTAGCACCACTGATTTTTGTCTGAGAACAACAGCATGACCCTCTGCATGACTCTTCTACTCTTACAGTCACCAATGCTTTCCCACTTAGTCCACTTCAAATTGCAACTTAAGATGGTTTGATGGTTTCCCATCATAGGAAAACACAACATTGCTAGCAAATGTTTAGCTTTTTCCCATAAACCCTTCCTTCCTTCTCCAGCTTTTTCACTATCCTTGTATTTCACTTATTTCTCTCAGGATGAAATTACTTTTATATCACCTGCATTTCAAAAGCCTGGAGTTGTTCTCATTCCAGATCACATATTCAGGGAAGGAGAAAAAATATCTAGTGACAGAGTTATCTTTTGAGCAAAGTTCTCCATGTACAAACCAACCAAAAAAATGAAAATGTAAAACACAGGGCGTATCTTTGGAAATCCACAAATAGAACTAAATTCATTAAGAAACAGGCCTGGAATTAGTACAATTCACATAATACATCTAAATATTTCTTATATTTCTACACACAAAGATTGACAAGTCCCAAGGAATTTAATAGTGTGTACTTTAGATGCCTCCCATTAGTTAGTTTTGACTTCAGGTTGTGTTAAGTGGCTTTACTACAAAAAATTACAGTTACTGTGTTTTTTACATTTTAGATAAGGACTGTGGCTAATTAACATGTTGTCTCAGTAACGATCAACTGTTTGTGACAAGTTGAATACATAACGATTTCCACCATTATTTTTATGATAATAGACATCAGTAGTTTGATCCCAATATTTCTCATACAATGAGTGGAACAGTGAAGTCACTTATTAAATAAGCACTAATTTAAAAAGACACGCTGTGGTCAAGCTTTAGGTAAACAGAATACTTCCTGAAGTTTAAAGAACGAGAGGAAGAGTTGGCCTGCTTCCTGGTTATGCTTGTGACTGCTTATTCCCCCAAAATTGACTTCACTGGTGAGAGGAAAAATATTCAGGTTATTCAGTAACCTGGAATATTACACTTGGCATCCTTGAGCGAATGGACACAGAAATATTTGGCCTTATATTCTAGCAATCTAGCTGAACACGTTAAGAGAAGACCTCATTTTAAATCAGTTTACTATGTATTTACATAATTCTTCTATTTTTTCTAATTTTTCCCAGCTAGTTGTCACATTGCAACTTGATAACATATTATAATACAGAAGTCCAGCAGAACAAAGGTAACCAAAGAGATCTGTTATTACCTTTATTCCTTAACTGTAGGTATTTACATTTAGTAAAACTTCCATTAAATTTCTGCACCACTATCTGACTTATGTTCTAACTAATTCACTTGTGTAATTTTGCCACTGAATTTTATTCAAAAATGAACAATCATTTTCCAAAAATCCAAATCAATTTCAACAAAGGAAAACATAACATTATAGTCATATTTTAAATATGAGGTTTTTTCTTTGCTTTATTTTAATTTATTTTATTTTAAGGTTTCAGTCATTAAATGATGGGAGAGGAAATGCATCATATGATTTTCATGACCAGACGACTATGAATAACCTAGCCATGCTGCTCAATGGATACCTAGAAGTAAAAATACTTGCAGAATGTAGAACGCTACATGAACCATTTGCAAACAGAAAAAAGGCAATTCCACCAGCCCCAATTGTTAGAAGATAACACCACTGAATTTGGCATTGAAAAGGCACACATCATTTAAGATACTCTTATTTATAGAAACTTGGGATGACTTGTCACAGCTTAATAGAGTATTTTCACATACAGAGTAGGTGAAAATTCTTGTGTCTATCATTGTGCTATTTTTTAGAATTTAAATAATTTAGTGCAATCTGACCATCAAGACTAGTCTTGCAATTTGAAAATGTGTCATTCTCCTTATAGGCTTCCACAGAATCAAGTACACATAGGTACTTTTTTTCAGGAGAAAAATATTTTTCTAATTTAAAAAAAAATCCATCCATTATTATCTCTTCTGTGTTTCTGGAGTCACTAGAGGACCTTAAAAAGGTTTTGTTTATTATGTTTCAGTATTTAACCAGTGGGCATCTCTTTTCCAACAAATTGTTTCCTTTCCTCAGCAACAAAGTACTTTAAAGCCTTTGATTTCATTGCAGTAAATCCTGAAGCTTTCTTTCGATTATATAGTAAATCCTACCTATTAGGTGAAAATTGAACAAAAAATTTTTCAAAAGAAATAGAAGCAAAGGAAAAGAAGCTATTTCCCACAAAGGTAATCTGTCAATCTGAAGTACAAAGGAGTCATAAAATGGAAATATTTGTAGTAACCTGCAAACCTGCTGCAAAATATCTTTACTTTCTGCTCCAGAATATCTTCCCTAAATGATCATTTTAGCTAATAATGCCAAATTGTCCTTTGAATTTTGTAATTACAACATTGCTCTTCTGATATATAACAGAAATCAGGCTTGTAGGGAGAAGTAGTGGGAAGTATCTTTTATGGAAACAGATGGAATAATTTGGGAAGGTGAATGAGGTTTTCAGCACGCAGAAAGTTGGAGCTGGTTCAAGCAAGCATGTTGCAATAGCAACATGAAAAAAAAAACCTCTTTGAGTTAACGTACATTTAATTAACACAAAGGGAAAAAAAGGGAAAGGGGAAAGCTATAAGTGCATGAAGGTTATGAAACGCCACATAATGTTATCTTTAAGTGACTGAACAAGACTAGTGAAGGAATAAAGGTCTCTGTAAGCCATATTACTAAGAGTTGTTTCCCATGATTTATGTTCAGGGCTCTTTCACAAAAGGGTGCTGCTTACCTCAAGAAATCCTATGACTCAGAAAGCAAACTACTAACTTGGGGTCTTGATTCCAGCATCCTTGTCTGCGTGCAGAAGTATTTTTACCACAGAACTAGATCAAGAAAGGTGAATGGCCAACAGAAAAAAGAATGAATTAGGGAAAAAAAAAATAATGGTAATTCATTCTAATTACAATTACCCTGTCTCCCTAGCAGAGATCTGCAGGAGAAGTTACTTTTCTATGAAAGCATAAATCCCTTTCTAAGTCTGCCCTGCTCAGCCTTTTTAGTGTCTGACTCCCTTACATTTTGCTAAAGGATCCAGGAACCTCCAAAACATTTCAGAAAATACTGAAGGCCATCCTGTGGGCAATTGTCATAACAGTTTTCAGTTACAATCTAGTAACTGTTACAATCTGTTCTCTTAACAGCCCCATTGGGGGACTCCACACTTGTACACTAAGAAGCTTGCAAGTGGAGCGAAAGAAGAGCAAATATTTAGGGATGGACGTGTACTTCAGTCGATGGCAAGAATAAAAGAGCATCAACCATGTCTTCTTTTAGCAAGTTCATCTAAATTTTCTCCTGTTGGCTCGATGCTCTTTCCCATTAAATAATTGACTTATAAGAAGAAAATTAAAACTGCCAAGAAAAGCTGAAGAGAAACATGGTTGCTTTGTGAGGCAACATTAAGAGTTCATTCCCAGGAAATGAGTGATGTTGCTTCAAAGTGCCACCCTAAAAACAAATCTACAGGGAAGTAGTCATCTTTCCAAATTTGGAGTTACATGGATATCTGTAAATAACTGCTAGAATTTAATATGATTTCCCTCACATTGTTTGTAACATAATATGTCTAGGGCTGTTTCTTATTATCCTGTCTTCTTAATACTCTCAGAAGTAAATGAAGTCCGGTTTAAAAGACTATATGATCTAAAGGAAGTTGCTCATAGAAGATGTGTGAAGCAGTTGCCAAATGATCTTTTATGTGTCAGTCACTAACAAAAACTGCTAGCAGTAATTTACAGTAATAATGAAGAATATGCTGTAACTGGTGGACAGAGTCAGAAATAACTCTTCACTGTCACCTACACCAATGTAGAAGTAGCTACATTTATAGAGTCCTAAAACTGCATTCGCCCCTTTGAAGGCAGTCACGAGGCTGATGTGGCCCCCGCTGAAAATGAGTTTGGCACCCCTGTACACAGTCCCATCAGTGGATGTAGAGGCAGCAGTGCCACTGAGGAAAGTGAAATTCACTGTCTGGGCCATTCACAGCTGGTAAGTGTCCCAGCACAAGATGCTGGATGCAACTGTAATGTAAAGAAACCCCAGGATGCTTCCAGCTGACCAGGGTCTCTATCAAGAACCCTGGAGTACAATTATGACTTACAGCACTTTGTTCTTGCTTGTACTGTATGATGCAGAAAATATACCTCAGTCTCACTCATGGATCTGGTATAAACACAATTAGATAATTATAAGTCTACCTGATTGAAATGAGGAAATGGCATTTGCATTCATGAATTTTGCTTTTTCTATCTCTGCATACAAATAACTGCATGCTAAAAATATGGGGGAAATATGGAAAGAATGTTCATTTTCCAGCAATGTTCCTCATTGTTGAGTGACTAATTGATTTTTTTCCTCTGCAGCATAGTACAATTATTGGAAATTGCAAGGTGATAACACAGTCTCAGCATAAAGTGGCTACAGGATAAGAAATCAAAGACAGGAAAAGAATAACAGCTTGAGTCATAGCTCATCTCTTATGGCGTAGAATGTACTAACTAACTTTGTCGTACACCTGAAACTTCTAATCTGCAAATCAGATGCACATTTCCTTGAATTTAGGTGAATTCAGAGCACTTCTAGAGAAAAAAATATCTGAGAAGACAGAAAGCCCACAGTTCTGCTAAGAAATATTTTCCCATGGTCATTTCTTCACACTAGAGCAAAAAAGCTGTCATGATAGGCAACACCTGCATCCGTAGGTAGCCATTCTTGGGTGGCGTCTGCTGTGATCCTCTCTTCCACCAAATAGCTACTATCTAAATTCACTGCTGCCCTGCAGCCATTTATGTCTCTGCAGTCTGTCTGAAAAATATTAAAAACGCCATGAGTGAAAGCAGGATTGTGGTGTGGCAGTATTTTGCCTAACATCGTGCCCAATGTAGCTCATGGAGGAGAGGGAAGAAAGGGGATGTGGCACTGCCCTGTCAAACATCTGGGAAGATCTGCCATTTTGGCTGCTGCTACTTAGGGTAAGAGGAAAAGGGGACTCCTCTTGCTCCTATTATCCACCCCCACACTTTACAGAAGTGAAGATGACTATGCAAACAACATTGAACATCAGAACATAAGTCAACAACAATAAGCAGAAAGGAATTGAATATTCGATGGGGAAAATATTGAGGTGTCGGATTACTCAGACTGCAATATAATTTCTGTGTTTGACATACCTGTCTGTTGATCTTCACAGACTTGTTGCCTTTGGCAAGATGAACATAAAAAATACAAGTATACTTAGCTGTAAACTCAATGTTTCTATAGCTTTTGACTTTTTCCCCAGTAAGCTGATCAATTTGCCTTTAAGGCATTAACAATCAAGACTAACAAACTGCTGTTTCTGAAGTGCCTGAAAAGCTCACATTTATTAACATGTACAACATGATAGATGCTTTTGATGCCATTTCTCAATTTGTCTTCAAGTTTGCTGAGCAATAAAAGGCCCCATTAGCAAGACAGCCATGAAGAGGGAAAGGGTGAGACAGCAAAAAAGTGATCAAAAGAAAGACATACTGGGAAAGTAAGTCTTAGCTTCGTGAATTGCACTAGTTTAGTTGCAACTCCTTTCACATACAGATCCAATGTTTTAACTATGCTAGCTGGAGTTCACACTAGCACACGCTCCAGTACATGACTGTGTTTCCATTGCAACATGAATATTAGTAGCAGCCAAAGTTAACACATTTTCCACTTTCAGTCATCTTTTCAAATGCTTCAAGATTTACTTTGGTCAAGCTCAGTCTCTGGTCAATGGAATGTACTTTTCTTTTTAGGATGTACTGTTTTTTCAGGCACATACATTCAGATAGTGACACATTTGGAAGGCTCTGCTGGGCAAAACTCGTTGTCTCTCAACCATTGGTCCAAAAAAATTGTTCCAGGCAGAAACCATTCTTTACTTTCCTTTGAAGTTGTGACCTGGCCCCAGTCTCAACTTCAAAGGGATTCGTACCTTGCAGATCTGGATAACAGGACACAAATCTCCAGAATAAGCTGGCTGTCTATGGGTTAAAATTAATTCTCTGTTAAGAGCCTGAGCCTTGAATAGTGTCTTGAGTTGCTTTTCAACATTTTAAGTAGTAAGTTACCACCACAAATTTGCTTTAATCTTCTAATCATTCAGTAAAGTATTTCCTGTCATTCTTATGGATAGTAATTAGCTTTTACTGGCTGACAGCTTGTCTTTACACTGATTCCCTTCTCAGATGGTCTTCCAGAGGAGAGAAGCTGATTCTGAACAAGCTATTGGAATCTGTTTCCACAGCACTAAGGTGACTGCAACATGTTCTCTCAGATAGGTAACTTCCATTTGCAAGCCTGTCTCAAGCTCATCTTCCTACAGAAAAATGAAGACAAAAGAAAAAACTGTCTTCGAACTGATCAGTCATTGTATTCAATTTTCTCTTTTGTTGCTCTCATCATCTTATCAGTTTTATCCAAAACAAACACCCATACGTATTCATGCACAGGTGTGAATATACTTCTGGAGGAAGTATTTAAGGAGACCTGGAGTTTACCAATGAAATACTTTATCCATAATTCAAAATTAGAATGAGTCCCCAAAGCTCCAGAGCTGAACATCACATAAAACCAGGATTTCTTTCTGGGTGACTCTGACACTGACTCCTCACTGGAGTTGCTGAAATTAGATCACCACAAACTTTGGAAAAGTTGCAATAGGATACTTGTATTTTTGCAGATTCTGTCTTTCTACTTGGTTCCAAGAAGCCCCAATTAATCTGTCTCTCATCAGCAGATTCTAGTTAGGCATAAAAGCTTAATATGTGAAGCTTTAAAAGCTCTTATTTGGTTTTATTTTTAGACCATGTATTTTGAAAGACTGAAATGTAAGGGAATTGAGACTAGCTGAAGAAGCAAACTGTCCACAAGAGAAGATAAGACATTAACTTCTCCCAAGACTCAAATCATTTGTTTGCAAAAGTACAGGGGAGAATGTGATGGGTTTTCCCATTTTGTAGATAGCATTTGTAGACAATGACACTCCAGTGAGCTGGAGCACTGAAAAAGTGGCTGCTTGCAAGTTTGTAGCATATCACTGTGAGTGGTATATGCTGTGGCAACCTTCATGCCCTACTTGCCTGCCTTGTGATTGGACCATGCCACTCACAGCTCTTAAAATTCCTCATTTTCACTGGAAAATAACTGACAAATTTTCAAAATGAAGAAGAAAAACCCTCAGACCTCTAAAAAGGAACAGGCCAGGGAACAATCCTCTGCTACTGTTTAAAATTAACGTTTCACTCGGAGAGGAGATAGAGTTGGAGCTTATCAACCCAGCAATAACTTAAAAGACTTTCCCTTCTTTGATCTTAACAAGAATCTATTTATGCTTCTTTGCATCAGCAATGAATTTCCTGAAGGATTCATAGCTACTGTCATGCACCCTCTCTCAAGGAGCAACTTACGTTTAAAATCTGAAGCTCATCTTCATTCCTAAATGTCACTGCAGCAAGTAAATATTAAACATATGGAAACACTGCTTGGAAATACTTTACATTGGTTAGTTGCTGGGAGTATGTTAGAATACTAATTTGTAAATCAGAAGACAAATGTTTCCGGCACTGTGTGGTAACAGCAATGTTAGCAGTCCTCAAAAGAGTAGAGAGTTTTCTGATCAGCTGCATAAATTCAGATCACTATCTCATGTAGTGTGGTCTGAAGCTTGAACTGAAAAGTATCTCAAGATACATTTTTATGCACACTGAGAGAAGCTGTGCTCAGCCATCAGCTTTTTTCTTTAATTTTCTATATTACATAATGAATGATGGGAATATCAGTTAGAAAAAGAAAAAAAAAATGCATCCCAGAAGACTTAGCAGCTTATCACAGGAATTTGTAAGAGAAAAGGGTACCAGCTTGAGAAAGCATGCAACTGCCCTTTCATAAATATATCTGCAATGGGAATCTTTGTCTCAGAGAAATGAAACTGTGATCTGTAGGTTTTCATGACTTCTTGACTCCATTACAGTGATTTTTACTAGTTACAAGTTCAGTTCACAGACAGAAGACAGGCACAGCTACTGTGGCCTAAGGTTGTTACAAGAATCACGAGGAGTTAAGTATAAAATAATTTGTGTTTAACCAATAGATAAGTATCCCAAATGTTATGTGAAATATTTGTGCATAAATTTGGCCATTAGAAGATTTGAGTTCTAAAAAGCATAACTAAGACCTTGACCAGCCTTAACTTCAGTTCTTTGGGAATCCAGACTTAAAATTATTGAAATTTGAGCTCCTGCGTCAATTAAAGATATTACTGGTTGTCTTTGGGGGCTCACTGGAATATAATCCTGATCTCCTGGGGAGATCAAGTAATTGCTGATCTCCTCTTTCTGGAGGAGTCTTAGTCATGTGGTTTAATTTTAGGTAGTTGTGTGAGGAGAAGGGAGTTGGACTTGATGATCCTTATGGGTTACTTTCAACTTGAGATATTCTATGATTCTGCAATTCCAAGTTCTCTGCCACTTTTTCCAAAGTAGCAGTACATCGTACACCTGTTGGCCATCTTCTGCTAAGACAAACACAAAAGGGATAACAAATTTCTGGCAAAATTTTCTTTTTACAAACATTTCTTTGAATTAACCAAGAACATTAACTCTGGCTCTTGATTTCTGCTTAAGTAAGCATGTGACTTGGAATACTCTTAGTACACCTACTCAGTTTTGAACCTAATAAAGCTAACAGATAGAAATGAAACCTTCTCTAACCTCAATCTACCAGATAGCTGACAGGCATGAAGTTAAGAAAAGATCACAGCTACACTTTCTCAGTTTCCAACAAATAACACTATTGGTAAATACATCATGAATTTTAATGAATATTGCACTTCTCCCAATTTTTTAGGTGCTTTTATAATGTTGTGCTCTCACTGTGGAACCTAGAGAAAGAGTATTGCACTTTTCATTGAAAACAAAGTGCGAAGAAACATTTTAAACTTGAGTTTAGCAAATCAAGTTTTAAAAATGGTTTGCACTATGCACTTGACAGCAGACACCAGCAGTTCCAGGTGAACTAGCATGCAACATGTCTTGATCTGACATGTTTTCACTTGATTTTGCATCAGAGGAACTCCATCGAGGGAACTTAACCAATGTAAGTACAAGTGAGATTAGAAGCCTGTATTAATGGAGCTTAGTTAATCATCAAGAGCACCAAGATGTCTACATTTGGAGTGCAGCTAAATTGTTTCCATAATGGATTCTATTAATTGAATTAATTTTCATCTCTAAGCAGGATTTAACTAGGGTCATATTTGCAACTATCGTCCAATTTAGTAATCAGCAACCTATCTAGAAGTGCAGTATTTCCTGTATTTTGAGTGCCAGACTGCAGATGAATACACTCAAATGAGCCAGATTAATTTTCCCTGAATGACGAATATAATACAAATACTAGTAGGCTGCGACAGTCACCTTCTTTTGTCCCAAAGGTTATAGATACAGTATTTACATATATTAACACTGAGTATGCACCCATAATGTTTTGCATTCTGTGAAAAGTAGTCAGACATATCAAATTTTTTTATCTGTTTGCCCAGCTTTAACAAAAATCTACTACTGTAGCTGAGAGTTACATTGCTATTCTCAGCAGAAATGTCATAGACTTAATAAGCCTAGACTGTGAGTTGTATTCTCTCCAAAATCACAGTTCATGAAGCAATCCTTCTCTAGATGAGGTCTCTTCCTCAAGTTAGTGGCCATCTGCTAGCACTCTTTAACCTAGTATTTTTTTCCTTTTCATCTAAACATACGTTCTTTTTCTTTAGCATTTTACACATATGCCTAGAGTTGAAACATACCATGACTGCCAAAATGTCTGAGATGTTCTATGTCTCACTTATATTGCATTGATTTTCATCTTCTCATTTACTGAGTGTTTCAAAACATTATATATAATTCTTTCTCTTGTTGTAAAATTCCACATTCTTGAATGCTGTCTGTTCCCAGCTAATATCTGGGGGTAAACAAAAAAGACCTTTGAAACAACAAGCAAAACAGTAACTTTAAATGAATTTTCCTCTCTCAAAATAGCATAGAAGAAAGATATTTTTGACAATGAAATACATCATGATTTCACTGCATTTCCTCCTCCTGCTTGTTTGGAGGAATGTACAGGTGTAAGATACAGAAGCAACTGTGCAATGACAAATTCCTACTGAGATACAGGACTATCCTCACATCAGTCAAAGCAAGCTCAGCTGAGATTCCCATAGGTTGATTGATGAGAAGATGCTGCCAATCTTTCAGGTAAAACTTTGTCCTCAGTGACTTTAAGAAAGACCAATTCTGTTGCCTGAAGACAATAGACTGAAGGACACCAGTTCTAAGTGCTTCAGTTTTGTTTCTTAAGCCTCAGAATTCAGGTTTAATCCTACCAAAGTCCAATTCCAAGGTTTACCCAAGCTGAATGGCAGCAAGTATTGAGCACTAACCACTGTCATTAGATATCAATATCCCCAGAGGTCTTTGCATGCTCAGACTGATCGTGGTATTCAATACAAAAGATAAAATCAACTTTTTTTACAGCTTCAGATCCAAATTATTTACAGTGAGACCCTCCTGGTAATGGTATTCACAAGACAGCCTTAGTAAAGAGAAATAATACTTAGTGAAAAGGAAGTTCTCCATACAGTTCAGATCCCAGGGCACTGATGATCACTTGTGGATAAAACAGACAAAACTATCTTCAAAAGCCACATGACCAAACTGATATCAGGTTCAAAATCAAAGATTTAACTGCATTTATAATTTCTTATTATTTTTAAATGTGCAGTAGAGAAAGCAGATGATGCAGATGACAAAGTGAGAAGTTGATGGGATAGCTATTTTATTTTTATTTTGCAATATAAAGCCATGAAAATGGGAGTTTGTTTCAGAGAAAAAAGTAGACAAAGAGAGTTTTTCCATTTCTAAAAATGGAAAATGCAGGTGGATACAATAATTTTAAATACTGAGATTGTTTAGAGTTCTCTATGCCACTCCAGTTTATTTTTTTAATATTTTTGTGATGTAAAATATTTCTTTGGTATTTTGAATCTTTATTTTTAAAAATATTTTTCCACATTTTTTAACAAAATACAACTGTAGATTGTTTTGAGGGGATTTGTGTTCAAATTTTTAAAATATTTTCTTTCCTTTTGTCTAATTTTTCCAAAGTTAAGCAAATCTGGTAAGGTAGAAAAGTGAAAAGCAAATGCTTTTATGATTATTCTATTGAATTTTTATATGGAGAAAGGGAGACAAAACTACAGATATACTGAAGCAATAAAGTTCTTTGTTTAGTCTTGAAATGGAGGAACTCCTTGTAACTTTTTGTTATTGTCATATAGTGAATATTCTTTGGAAACAAAAATCTTCTCCCTTTTAAATTGTTATATATGGCTTTTTATTCTATCACACACAAAGAATATGATTCATATAAATTTCCATTCAAAATTTTTATAGAGTCACTACAGACATAAAAAGATAATAACCCCAGTTCTATGGCCTTCACATTTACAGATTTATATTATTCTTACAATTCTCACTGCATTAGAGAACAATATAGGATCTTTCCAGTAGATAATTTAACATCCATATATGTCTGCACATTTTCTTATCAGAGGCTTTTTTCATTTATTAAATAAAATACCAACATCATAGTTCAAAGTAATTGACTTCAAATCTCATGAATCTGTAATTTATATGAAATATTTAGCAGATGCTTTAAGTTTTATGTATATCATTAATAAGTTTTATCTTCCAAAAAAATTACTAAACAGTTCAGTTCATTTTCAGTAGGTATTCTTAAGACATTCTTTTGGAATTAACTAAAAGATACATTTCAGATTATTTTGATAGCAATACTGGCCTTTTCAAAATGTTAAATTAAAATCTTTATAAGTTCAGTAAAAGATCTTAAAAATTATCTTTTGCTTAATGAGATATACCCTCCAGACAGGTCATCTTACTAGACTGAAAACACATACAAGTATTTACTATTATTTGGTTTGGCCTCGAGATTTCATATAGCTTTACAAGACAGAACTGACTGAAACAAAATGTTTCTAATTCACAGGAAATTTCTGAACTTTGTAGCTTTAAAAATTAAGTTATTGCAATTATTTTTAAACTCTTATAACCCAGATAAGCCTTTTCTTCCCCTCAGAAATAAGGAAAACAATGTTTCAGCAACAGTCAAAAGCAAATCCACTGTGCAAAAAGCTTTTGAGCTGGTAACACTTATACTTCAAAAATGAGTCTACCAAACAGACTGCTCTCCAAGATGCCAGGTACCCTGACTTAGATTGGCTGAAAATTTATGAAATCTAATAAGGTAGGAACAAATGCCAAAGACCCAACAGGTTTTCTTTTTGAAGTTTTCCAGTATAATGTAATAGGAGTGGACTATATATCCATCATGAAAATAATTATGAAGTAACTTCCACTTCTTATTTAAATCTATAGGCTGCAGGGATGAGGTCTGTGTTTTTCTGCTCACACACCTTCCATTAACAAAGCAGAGCATATTTTCACTTTTAAAAGGAACCACTTTTATAGAGAGACAAATATACAATATTACACACTCATTTCTCTAGCACTGATATCTCTTGAAAAACCCAGCACTTCCAGTGCATAAATGTAAAAACATGGGTAAACTCTGGTGTTAATAATGATAAATAAATCTATGTGAAATTTAGTGTTTGCTTCAAAGATGGAGAGTAATGTCCTGTCTCTAGTAAAGCCAGAGAAATGTACCTGTGAAATACACAATTCTGGGAAAAGACGGGTTTGGCAATATAATGAAATTGATACAGCCAGAACAGAATAGATTGTCCTCATAGCACTTCCACATGGAAACAGGCGAACTGCTATATAGTGAGAAAAAGTCTTATGAGATTTCTAGCTCAATTTTTGCAAATCCTGGATAATATAGAAATCCTAGATAATACAGAAATTTCAAAACCATCCTGAGCAGTAGGAAGTTCATTATCCTCAGCAAAAATGGTGCCACCGTGGCTTATACTGATCACTTATGTGGGCAATTTTAAGCTTTGTAATTCAACAAAAATTTGGAAAATTAGCTAGAATTGAAAGGCCAAGAAATAATTTTCTACCAGGCAAAAGCACGGGAGGAAAGCAGAGAGGATGTATATTTGCATAACTGTATGCACCACTCAGGAGGGAACTTCAGCACAGCCTAGCATCTCCTCGGAGCTAACATAAAGACAGAAAAAGAACTATTTTCAGGAGAAGAAGAACGCAGGAGAAGGCATCACAGCTGGACACTATGTAATTTCATATCCAAAAGACAAACTAGATGGAATTTAAAATGTTTTTAGAGAGAGGCATAATCCTGCATAGTATAGTGTGAGGGGTCATCAGGATGCATGATTTAAATTATTTTCCTGGCTTTTCCTATCCATAAATTGATTTAATTCTGCTTGTCAGGGCCCTGAGAGCACTACCAGTCCCCATGGGCCCTGCCCAGCCTCCTGGGGGCTGTACCCCAGCTCTATCACCCATGCCTAATGGCTGGGGGGATGGTGGCTTATGCTGGGGTGACCTAGGCTGGCCCTCACCCGGCACTGTGCTTGTGGCACTGCTCTTTCCTCAAAGCTGGTCTCCAAAGAGGGTCAGGCTTCCTGCAGAGGGCAAGCTGGCCCAAAGTCAGTGCAAGTTGAGAAAGCGGGAACCCAGCCCAACTCCCACTGATGAGTTTTTGCCGTTGACATGCACAGAGCTAGAATTTCACCCCAGGTTTTAATAGCCTATACAAAAGAAGATGTCCACAGAGCCTTCGCCACATCCCTGCCCCCCTAAAGATGGCTGTCTCTTCCACACCATTTTTGGGAGCTCCCACAAGTTCATGAAAGCGTGACTCTGCAGTCTTATGACAGATTTCTGTTACAGACACATCATATCTTGTCAAGAAAGATGAAAAAAAGTCCAGAGGAAGAGTGTGTCAGTGCGTGCATAAGCAGGATCAAAAATATGTCTCTGGCTAAACAGCTTCCCACTCAGAAGGCTGCAAAGCCTTTCATGTTTTAATAGCTATTCTGACACCTTACAATTGAATCACAATAGGCTCCTCACTTGGTGTAATTTATTTATTTTTTTGCTCAGATTATGATATTATAAGTAGAGTTGTTTTGTCTCAAAAGCCATGAGTAAATCTCTTTAATCTTAATGACATTTATCAGAGCTCCTCAATGGCAGAATTAAACCTTTCCTCTATTCCAAGTATCTCAAAAATTCATTGATAGAATGGCAAGAACATCAGAACACTCATAAAATATCAAAGATGTAAATGTTGCAGAATTTACTCAGGACTCAACTCTCTATGTCCAAATGGACATCAGCGATGAGTGGTGTCCTTCAGGGGTCCATACTGGGATCAGTACTGTTTAATATCTTCATCAATGACATAGACAGTGGGATTGCATGCACCCTCAGCAAATTTGCAAGTGTCACCAAGCTGACCAGTACAGTTGACATGTCTGAAGGACAGGATGCCATCCAGAGGGCCCTGGACAAGATCAAAAAGTGGGCCCATGCAAACCTCATGAGGTTCAACAAGTGCACACGGGTCAGGGTGATCCCAGTATCATTACAGGTTGGGAGATGAAGGCATTGAGGGCAGCCCCACAGAGAAGGACTTGGGGGTACTGGTGGAAAAAAACTGGACATGACCTGGCAATGTGCAGTTGCTGCCCAGAAAGCCAACCATATCCTGGCCTGTATAAAAAGAAGTGTGACCAGCAGGTCAAGGAAGGTGATTTTCTTCCTCTACTCCACGGTGGTGAGACCCCACTTGGAGTCCTATGTGCAGCTCTGGGGCCCCTGTCATAAGAAGGACATGGACCTGTTGGAGAGGGTCCAGAGGAGGCCACAAAGACGATCAGAAGCCTGGAGCACCTCTCCTATGAAGACAGGCTGGCAGAGTTGGGGTTGTTCAACCTGGAGAAGAGAAGGCTCCAAGGAGACCTTATCGCATCCTTTCAGTACTTAAAGGAGGCAGATGAGGACAGACTTTTTAGCAGGGCTGGTTGTGATAGGACAAGAGGTAGTGGGTTTAAACTGAAGGATGATAGATTCAGACTAGATATAAGGAGGAAATTTTTTGCCAGAAATTTTTGCCCAGAGAAGTTGTCAATGACCCATCCCTGGAAACATTCAAGGCCAGGCTGGGCAGGGCTCTGATCAACCTGATCTAGTTGAAGATGTCCCTGCTCATTGCAGGGGTGTTGGACCAGATGACTCTTAAAGGTCCCTTCAATCTATGATTCTGTGATTTCATGATAAAAGATATCCCGAGACAGTGAAATAGCAGCAAACTGGTGGAGAGTGTCCTGCTGAATTACATGTCTCTGGTGCAAAATAGGCACCTGAAGTCAGTTCTGGAGTACCAGCTACACCTGCTGCAGAGCTAGACCTGCCTTGTGACCAGAGCAAGAAGTAGGTTTTGTATCCCTGCCAAATGCTGTTGCATTGTGTGAGTGCTGATAGTGACAACTGATTCAAGCATACAGCACGTGGAAGGCTTAATGTTATGAGTATGTTTGGTGCGCTGGGAGGCTTCAGCATGCAACCTAGTGGAGGACGGCTCATTTGATAGACTCTCAGCAAATAGGTTTGCTGGGCTCTGATTCACTGCTGTGCAAAACTGTCACTGAGACACTGCTCCTCCGCAAAGCAGCTAGAAAAGGGACCATGATCTCTGCAGAGCCCATAATACTCCATTCCCAACAGCGATGTAGCACAGGAAGGCATGTGGTGTCTCTGAAATCTCTCTCCGCATTGAGATGCCACGTTTCCTCGCTACTAAAAGCTGCTTACTGTGGTAGCCAGCTTAGAAGCCCTTGTAAAGTCTGTGTGTCTTTGATCCCCTCTGTCTCTACTGTGATCAGCACAGGTACCTGTCTCAAGACATTTGCCAAAGCTGGATTCCTGATTCATGCCAGAGGTCTGTGCTTGTGCAGCTGACCCTTCATGGATTTCTTTCAGACGTGACAGAGAGAAAACATGATATTATAGTCTGTGAAGAAGGCACTGACTTTGCAGATACCAGTCAGTGCCATTAACTCTTTCTACACACATCACATAGCATCCTAATAGAGACAGCATTCTTCAAAGCCCACCAGGGCCAGCTTTCTGTGGTGTGAGGCAAAAATGTTGCCAAGGTACACAAAAAAAATCAAGCCAGGCAGATGACAAACTCAAAGGGGAACTTATTTTTTCCTCTCCCAATCAAAATAATTTAACCGGCAATGAATTAAGAAGAAAATTACACTCTGACCAACACTTAGTAAACCACAGGTTCAAGAATCTAAAGGGAATCCATCACTACAGAGCTGCCTTGGGGGATCCTGAAACCTTTGGAATGATGATTCACATGCACAATCACTCACCTATAAGATGAGCGCTCTCAACCTTGAGGAGTTTCCTTAGGTGATGTCTTGACCTAAGGGGAGAGTCCCCTGCTGCTCCAAGGAGGACCAACTCAAAATGGAGTACCCAGCAGGACTCCATTTATATCCAGGTTGAATCTGACCTATGGTCATATATGGTCAGTGGTCTAGAAACTTCTCTCAACTGAGGCCTTTCACTGGTTAAGGGCCTTGTCTGTCAACCAAGGGGTGTATACATGACCATAGCCACCATCTAGAAGTTTCTGGTGTTGTTGAAGGTGGTGGGGAGAGTGCCTGTCGCACAAGGATGAAGCACATGGGTAGCTGAGGCATTGTGTGGGACACAGGAAACCTACTTGGACACCTTTCGAGGGCTGAGAACAGCAGGGCGCAGTCAGACTTAGGAAAAGTTGCATCATGTTATATCCATGGCCTGGACCACAGTATGCCTTACGTGCTGGCCCTCACCCAGATTTTCACAGAATGAAGAAGTACTTCCTTTACACAAGGGCGGAACCCAGGCATGGACCAATGTCTATGTAGCACAGGACCTGGTTTGAAACAGCAAGCCTACTAGCACAGCACTGCTCAGCCACTGGGGACCCATATGAGCACCTTGGGCTACTGTGGAATGGGACAGCACTTAGAGCTGTCTCTCTGGCAAAGCCTCACTGAGAGGATGCTGTGCTAAGATCCCAATGGATGGTGCAAGGGAGAAAGAGAATAGAAAGCTTTGCAAAGGTCTTTGTAATTTTTACAGTGTAATTTTGGAAAGATGTTAATGTCTTCTCTGAACTCATCTCAAATATTAGGAAGGCTTATTTTGAAAAGAGTCTCCTGGGAGCTATGAGGCAGGTGTTCACATTTACTGTTGCTTTTGCAAAATAAACCATTATATTAAATGCCTCTGATTAGATCAGATGGAGGAGTCATTACGTCCATTTTGATTATGGTTCTAATGTCAAAAGACTCATGGTTTCCATGAGACACACTCAGGTGGTAGACTGAGAATTAAGTGCTGTGAACTGGACCAGAAAAGGCATATTCTGAACCACCCTGGTTTTCACAGATAAAGAAATGCCATTTATTGCAAAATAATACTTTCTAACAGGAACAAAGGAATTTTTATTCGTAAACAGGTTCACAGTATCACTTTTTCATCCTTTGGATGGGCCAGTCTAGTGCATGCTCTGAATTCCTGGAGGCAGTTTTAATTTCTGATCAATGCAGGAAGTCGTTATTTTACCAGTCATGCAGCAGAGGGACTGAACTCTTTATATTGCGCAGAATCAACTAAACTGGAGGAAAAGTTTCACCATTGCTCTTTAGAATCTGAGGGTAAGTTGTGCAAATAATGTGACTTTTACTGCATCTTTCTCTTGGAACATGGGTGTTCCCTATGCTTCAGTAATTAAAATACTGGAGAAAAACTAATTACAATTTTAAAATTATCTGAGGATTGCGGCACTGTACAAGCGAGATCCTCATAATTTCAGTTATACCTCTTCGGTAACAAATATTAACAAGTTTTCAAGTTGGAAAAGATAAAAGCCTACATAACTGCTTTTTCCATTTCATAGTAAATATTGGTTCTGCAGTCCCACAGATGAGTTTTCTGAAAACAAAACAGCATGCAGAATCACAAGCTCTATGGTGAGATAATATTTCATGTGGAGAATATTTTATATGGTAGAATATTTTTATATTTTTGGACAAAACGTTTGACAACAAAGGCTTTAAACAGTTCCTAGTGAAGTAAATGGAAAGACCTCCAGCTGGCTGCGGTAGACCCAACATGAACTGCATCTGTTGGTAGGGTCCTGACCTTGAAGGAAATGATGAAGTCTCACTTGTCAAAATGAAGATCACTCCTGAGCCATCTAGCTTTTATTCACGATCCACATTGGCTAAAATTATGAGAAATCTGTGCTCATGGTATAGAGGACACCACTGCAGCAGTATTTGTTCACCAAGGTGACCAATTGTATACTCTCTGTTTTAACATTTCACGTCATACTTTCTTTTTCTTTTTCCCACTTCCAATCCCACAGAACTATTTAGAGTCAATTCCTGAGCACCGCAAGAACTATGTGTTACCAGGAGACTTCACAATCCTCACCATTAGCAAGGCTCACTCTGGGACCAATTGAAAAAATACCCCTGAAGGGAAAAAAGTATGCCAGTGCAAAACTTGTCCAAGCAGCATCAGGACCAGGCTCCGTATGGTTTCCCACCCATAGATTAGAGCAGATAACCTATCCTTAGTGGTCTTCTCCTTTTGTTATTCTTTTTCATGATCAATATTGCTTCTGGGCTCTGTGAAACACCAAAGTGACATCAGGTGTATCTCGGACAAAGCAACATAGTCATCTTGTCACACAAACAGTGGTAACCTGAGGCATCACATACATTTGTCTCAAAAAGCTGAAATGGGAAGAAAAAACAAACTGTTTTCCTTTGGAAAATGCTACTCTGTCCGTTAAAACTTTGACACTTTTGAAATAATTTTATTTTGAAAACTTAGGAATATAAAGTATGGAAATACAGTAATAACCCCTGGAATGAATCTTGCAGAAATTAAACACTTCCACTTTTTGATTCAAAATAACTATAAATTATTTTCTGTCTCCAAATCTTGTCACTGATGATTTTTGTTGGGAAAAATTATATGGACAGACTTTCATAAAAAATTGTCTTAAATCACTAATAAAATCCATTCTCATTTTATCTGAGTCATTTCAGCCAGAGCTGTCTACAGATGAGTAGGTCATTTTGAATTAAAAGAGATCTGGGAACAGTTCATGTATTGGTAGGACCCAGAAGGGAAGGTAAAATCACACATGTATGCTTCTTAGTTGTGTCTGTACAAACTCACTTTGATCTCTAATGTACTATTGTTAAGTTATATTAAGGAGATACTGTGTAACACACCTGGATGGAGTCATTTTTGGTCCAAGGTCTTGTGAGAAAATATGTGTACCTATATTTATATCTATTTTCATAGAGTCTTCCAGCTCAGTTATGATGATCAGGCCCTCAGGAATTGATAAATATCTTAGAGTCGCCTAGTGGCCTTTGTATAACAAAACAAAAAGACATTGGATCATACACTGCTTTTTACATAGGACTTGTCGAGTGCAAGTAGCAGTGGTGATCCCCAAGTGGGCCACCACGCTTCTTCCCACTTCTTCCCTGTTGCCTTCATTCTCACTCCCACCTCACCTGTTGTCCTTATGGTTGAAATTTGCCACCCGTTCCTTTCAAGTTACCCAAATCCTTCCTGGTTTTTCCTCTTCAGTACTCTGAATGGCAGCTTCTTCCTCCCTACAGGCTGGGTTGTCTACTGAGTGCCCTGCACACATAAAGGGTATTTTCTTACCTGCAGTTGTAACAGCCAGAAGGCAGAGAACAGCAGGAAAACTGCTGCTCAGGTCTCAAAAGCCTGAGCCAGAGTGGATCTCTCATTCCACAGAGATGGCTGTAGCCTGGCTGGTCAGGGCAGAGCACCACGGGTGCATGTCCCATGTGAAGCATTGGTATAAATGGTACATCACGGTCAGTGACGCACAAACTGAGGTGATGTGGACAGGGTGAATTTATGGCTTTCATTTGCAGTCTTTGTAATGGATGGAAGTTGCTGAAACTTAACGTTTTAGCATCATGTTTTTCACTTATATATTAGCCTAAGGAATAGAGATGTTTGTGGGCAGTTTGACACACAGCTTGCCAGCTTACATGGGAATTCTGCGGAGGAAGAGAAAGAACAAATTTCTCTAGTGTGGTTTTCACCAGTACAGCTATCTACTCTCTTACCTCATTTCTATGCCAGTTTCCCCCCCAAAGATACAATTAATTAATCCCTAATAAATCCACAAGGTGACTTGCAGCTACAGGACAGCTTACTTACCTGAGAGTGGATTCTAGCTGCAAAATAAGAGTCCTTTTGGGAATCAGGGGGTAAGACGACGAAACTATGATACTGAGAAAATAAATGAATGATTAACACACTCAGGAATAACAGGAGCTTAAAATTAAAGTTCTATGTGCTATAAATACACACTTGTTTGAAATACTTCTTTTAAATTTGACTTACAAAGCCCAAACTGTGTTCAAAGTATGCTGACCTATTTGCTGCTGCTTTGGTTCACATACTAAGTCCCATGATGAGCCCCAGCCTTCAGGCTAAACATATTCTCATGTATTGTCTCTTGTTTTGCCAGCCGGAATTCCACATCCACAAATATGTGACATACAAGTAATTAATGGCACTTTAAATATTCAGAAGCTGCTTCCTGCACCTACCATCCTGTGCAAGGTCATCTGAAGTGTCTAAAACTAATTTGAAATATATTTTTTATGGCAAAGAAAGCAAGACTTGCACTCGGGGTATCGTCCTAGCAAATGGGAGCTGTGACGCTTGCCTAATCTGAAGATTCAAGAGCTAAATTGCAAAATCTGAAGTGAAATCACCAGAAAAAAATCTAACTCTAGGTGGCATTATGGTTTGCTTTCATTTCTGGCCTTCCTCAACTTCTTTTTTTGTTTTACACCCTGTGTCATTTGCATCTGGTTAGGGACTCGGCTGTGGTTCTTCTGTTCACTGGGTATGATACCTTAAAATGCATGTACTGCCATGGGAAACAGCACAGTGTCTGCATGGAGAAAAGCTCCTGTACCCTGCTGCAGAAGTGGTGCTCTCAGCAGGGAAGGAGCACAATTTTAAAGTCAGCAAAAAACCTCAGAAGTACTTTTAAGTCAGGTGGAGGTTCAGCCCTCCTCCCCAACACTCTATGTGTTTCATCAGTGGCTCACTGGAGCATCATAGACAACCAGAAGATTCACTGGAGAGAGTCATGGTCTCTCCTTTGTCCTGTTGCCTCACTATGAACTGTGAGCTCTCAGCCAGGAGAGGTACAGAGGGTACCTCCATGCGACTGTTATCACATGGTCTTGATTCCTCTCTGTGTAAGGACAACCCTGGCACCCCAGTGCCTGGGATGGTGTTGCAACTATCAGTCACCTCGGTTTCATGTCCCATCTGCCCTTAGGGACCAGCTGATCCTCACTGCACCCCAACATGTAGCTCATCAGTGCAAGGAAAAACATAAGGTGATTGCCCACAACAAAACAGTAGATATCAGATTCTCAGGTGAAAGATATCTGAGCTCTGGATGGTACTCATCAGTCAGTCAAGAAGCTTAGGATGCCACTCAGTGGCAGTGAGTCAAGCAGCCCAGCAAGGCTTCAGTCATGTGTGCCTCTTCTACATCTGCTCTATAGAGTTACTTGGGCATCCACTATGCTCACCACACCAGCTGCTGTGAATTCCTTCCCTGTGTGCCTACCCGCCTCTGCTGGAACCTATTTACCTAGCACGTATTTGTGAGTTCTGCTGCAAAAGCTAGCTACCTTACGATCCAGTGGTGCATCAGCACAGACACGCCTAAATGGCTTTGTGCATCTGGCATCTACGTGATAGTGCAAGTGAGAATATGACTTAATTTGGAAGAAAATCAGAAGCATCAAGTAGAAAATTATTGACGTACAAAGATTTATTACTGCTAGTGTTGAAACATTCATGAGAAAAGACTTAAACGTCAATGTGTGAAGCCTTTCTGCTAATCTAGGACACATCATTAGGATTTGCTGTAAACAGCTGTCAGCTTTTCCATCAACAACTTCCCTCTGCCCTTACTGGTAGCACATCCATGATCAAATACTAACACCCCAGACACTAGTGCAAAATGAAAGTTCAGTTATAGCTGCATAGGAATTTCACCTACAGTCTTACAAGAATGAAGCTGAGAGGAAGTATTTGCCCAGGGTCAAGCAGGGAGTCTCTTAAAGTAGCCAAAATACCAGAAACCCCTCAGTTAATGACCTCTTAGTTAACAGCAGCTTCATATTGCTATAATGCCAGCCTCACTACAGGCCCCATTAGCAAGAAGAAAAATCCAGAATTTTTAAACATGTTGAGGACTAGACAGGAAAAGACAAAGAGAGGAGGGGTCTAGAAAAATCTTCATCTGTCCTGCTGAAAAGCTTCCTTCAGAAAACAAACAAACAAAACCCACACAAAACCCAAAGGCTTATTCATTCCATAACCTTTCACAGCAAAAATTGGTTCTGGCAGTAGATTAACAGTAAATCATTAGAGGTAATTTAGATCAATTGCTAACAGTATTAGTTCAAATGACTTTTTAAACTCACCTGAAATTTCTCCACTTGTACTCTGAGCCTGAATTAATCTTATGCTTTCCAAGCACTGCCCTGTGTTTAATTTGAAGGCAGGTATCACACAGAATTCATGTGTATGCACCTGAATTTTTTGTTTAGGCTTCTCAGCATGTAAGTCATGCTTTGCTGGCTGCTAAATCTCCTCAGTAAAGCAAAAGTCATCTGGGAGATCAAGCAGTTTTTCACTTTTAGGGTACTCCAAAGGATAACCAGGACAGAGATGTCACAGAGAGGCTGCAACTCAGTTTAATATTAAGAAGGACCATTAGACCATCTAACCCTGTTCCATGTATATTACCAGTTTTCATCTGGGGACTTAAGAAAACAGAGAATCTGCTGTTGTAATTTATTTCAGTGATTAGGCATATGTTCTGATTAAAATAGGTTTGACTTTTACTTCATGCAGTCCACCCTAGGCTCAACACAGGTCATAAAGAACCACTTCAAGAAAGTTGTACCATACCATATATACTTTGTGATATGCAGCTGTGAAAGCATTTTGTTTTGGTTTAGCATTGTTTAGAAATTGTTATAGAAAATAATACACTAAAAAAAAATCCTTAGGATTCCAAGAGTTACAGAACATTCTGAGAGGAAAATAAAACTATCTTTGAACAGATGGAGCAGATAAAGAAAACTTGATGGCTATGAAATAATTTTACTACAACCTTTAATTTTATGGCAGGTATTGAAGTGTTTAGAAAGATCTTCAGAGTAAGTAGAGAAATGAAATCAAGTCTAGGGTTTGGGGGATTTTTAAAGCAGTGTGCCAATTTTACACCAACTTTCTGGAACAAACAACTGTTAACTGAACATATCCCATACAATTCATAAGTGTATTCCCAACAGCAAAAGCCTCAGTTGTAAGCCTAGCAATTAGAGACCTGAACTAAATAAAATGTGCTCTTACGCCTTTGTATTAACAAGCCTGTGCATGCAGTTATTTATGGAGGTGAAAATCCAGGTGAATTTGAAAAACACAAAGATAAATCTCTGGTGAGACTCTGCATGTGGCAGATCCACTAGTAGTAGCCAGGTCAATGGGTGGTGATGAAAAGCTTTGTTTTTTCTGGATAATTACAGTAAATAAGTACATCAGCAATTGTAATGCTATTGGATTCAGGAATACTTTTTTAGAGTACTCATTAAAGTCCTGTTATATAAATAAAAAGATCACACTACACTTAATAAAACAAAATTATTATTTTATCACAGCTGTTAAGAGGCCTAAATTCGTCCCTGCATTTTATTCATTCCAAGTCACTTTCAAAGTATGCTTACAGCTGATCACTGTGGGGAATGAATTGCAGAACAAGGTGTATCAAAAGTTAGAGGTTATAAATTAGGTTGGTGATCAGAATGAATTCATGAGCTAAGGAAAGAGCTATCACTTCAGGTAATTTAGAGCAATTCAAAATTGCAGACTTCTGGAAATCTGGTCCATTAACAGAGCAATGGGAAAAGATGCCTGCTTGTAAAACGGTTGTGAGACCATGCAGTGATATGTGATCATGAATAATTCACTGTAAATATTTGTGTGCCTATTTTTCTTATAACGAATTTTAGTTTTCCCTGCTCATCACAGGATCCTTGTTATAAAGATCCAAGGATACTTGATTGCCTTAGATCTGCATTCCCACATCTTATTCCCTCCCATCACTGCAGTGGATTAGGTCTCTTCCAAGAATGCTCTTTATTATTAAGGATACGCTTTGTTTCATAAGACTCGACCGCGATATTTCAGGTTTACGGGTGAGAGAGTTTTGATGCATAGCCGTAACTAGATTCTAAAAGACACAACTTGCTGCACTGATATTTATGTGTGTATTCATCACCATCATCTGCTCAGCTGCAAAAGCAAGAGCATCCAAACCCAAGTTAATGACTGATCACCTTCACAGAAAGGAACCTCCTTCACTTACTCTTTGCCTTTGAGGAGGTAATACAGCTTATATCTCATTGTTGCCTAAATCCCATTTACAGAGGTAACGAAGGTGGGAGGGGGATTTGCAATAAGGACTGGTTTTATTAAATTATGGAGCCAGAGCCTAAACTGGGACCAGTATTATTCAATATATTCATCAACGACTTGGATGAGGGAATAGAGTGCACTATCAGCAAGTTTGCTGATGACACCAAGCTGGGAGGAGCGGCTGACACGCCAGAGGGCTGTGCTGCGATCCAGCGAGATCTGGACAGGCTAGAGAGTTGAGCGGAGAAAAATTTAATGAAATATAACAAGGGGAAATGTAGTCTTACATCTGGGCAGGAACAACCCCAGGTTCCAGTATAGGTTGGGGAATGACCTATTAGAGAGCAGTGTAGGGGAAAGGGACCTGGGGGTCCTGGTGGACAGCAGGATGACCATGAGCCAGCACTGTGCCCTTGTGGCCAAGAAGGCCAATGGCATCCTGGGGTGTATTAGAAGGGGGGTGGTTAGTAGGTCAAGAGAGGTTCTCCTTCCCCTCTACTCTGCCCTGGTGAGACCTCATCTGGAATATTGTGTCCAGTTCTGGGCCCCTCAGTTCAAGAAGGACAGGGAACTGCTGGAGAGAGTCCAGCGTACGGCAACGAAGATGATGAAGGGAGTGGAGCATCTCCCTTATGAGGAAAGGCTGAGGGAGCTGGGTCTCTTTAGCTTGAAGAAGAGGAGACTGAGGGGTGACCTCATTCATGTTTATAAATATATAAAGGGTGGGTGTCACGAGGATGGAGCCAGGCTCTTCTCGGTGACAACCAACAGTAAGACAAGGGGTAATGGGTTCAAGCTGGAACACAAGAGGTTCCACTTAAATTTGAGAAGAAACTTCTTCTCAGTCAGGGTGACGGAACACTGGAACAGGCTGCCCAGGGAGGTTGTGGAGTCTTCTTCTCTGGAGACATTCAAAACCTGCCTGGACGCCTTCCTGTGTAACCTCATCTAGGTGTTCCTGCTCCGACAGAGGGATTGGACTAGATGATCTTTTGAGGTCCCTTCCAATCCCTACCATTCTGTGATTCTGTGATTCTGTGATTCTTCCCCAGTGCCGTGGTAGTAACGATGTTCCTATACGGAGCGAAAGGCGTGAGCTGTTTTCTTGACAACTCTGACACCTATAATGTCAAGTGAATAAAGCTAAAAACAACTGTAACAAGTTTCATATCCACTGTATCTATTGGCTGAAGGAAGGTCATACTGTGGTAGGAAGTACAATTATCTTCAAGTTACAGAAAAAAAATCAGTAATGTGAGGTACTGTAGCAAGAATTAACACAAAACCACACCAGTTCATATGAACACCAACAGTAAACAGAACAAATTACAGGAGAAAAAGAAAACCAATCCTATTTGCCATTCCTTGCGTTTCTCAGTGAAATACTGCAGTACACAGTTCTGTGCTACCCAGCAAACTGCTTATTCCACATTTCTGACTTAACCTGTTTTTGTCAAGTAAGTATTTTCTTCATAAATTGGAGAGATGCTCCCTCTCCATGTTCAGGAGAAGAAAATTAACAGGCATATTAAAACTTTCATAAATGTGATTCATTTTGCAAAATAAATAAAAAACTAAGCAACTGTGAGAACCCGAATCCCCACATAAACAAGAGAAAAGACCAATTGTCTCAGCAGCTCTCCCCACGACAGCATCTTGTCAGGCAGAAAACAGACATGGTCTGGGAAGTCACACAGTCCCACTGGGCTTCCAACACTGAGCTCCAGCCCTCATGTGACCTTGCAGCAGCCCAAGCTGCAGATGTGTCTCTTTCCCTGCTTCTTCACAGACTGGGCATCGAGTGTGGCAGCATGGACGGGTGGCACACAGGAGCAGCAGACACACTGGTAAACTGCCTCTGAGCAGCACTTCTTGTGTCCTCCTCGTAGTGGTTGTGGCACATTTCTGGGGACACAGTTCAATATGGTCTGCACCACCACATTGCAAATTTAGATGTGCTCCATGATGGACCCCCAGGGACCTCCAAAACCCTCCATGAGGCGAGGGCAGATAATCTTTGATGCCAGGCATACTAAAAGAAGGCAAGCTTCAAAATTCAGTAAAGCTAGCATATTTGCTCTAAGATTTTAATTCTCCTGATTTAATCACTTTACACTGTTATCTCAGTTACAGCTTGCATCAATTTACCAATCAATTAAAAAATTAAAAGAAGCTATCATGGAAAATGTTTTAGAGTTAGAGAGGCTAAAGCAATTCTAATTTGAGGAGATATTTTCTAAATACATACCAGTAATTGAAACAAAATTTGTCTGAAATTAAGCTTACATTGGACATTTTTTACAAGTTTGAATTGCTTTAGGAACAATTACTTTTTTAAAATTTTTATGATAATTATGCAAGTCTTCTGTAGCTATCAAGTTCAGTCAAAATAATCTCAAAGTGAGCACTATTTAAAGAAGAAGCATCTATAGTTATATTAACCTGAAAATCTAACTTACAGACTCTTTTTTAGAAAACACAGAATTAAGAGGTTTGTCATACCCAAGTGTTAATTTGCATCTGACTCTCTACTACTTCAGTTCACCTGACACAGCAACAACAGTGGCTTGAACATCTTACTAATTTTTACAACTCATGTTCTACTCATTCATCCCACTCCCCGTGGCTATTGCCCTTATACATAGTGGTGACTCCCGCAGAACCATAAATTAAGTAATTGACAATCAAGATAACCTTCAACTATATCTGATCTGAAAGGTACTTTCTCACAACTCATTCTGTATTGGCAGTGTCATTGGTTGGGTCAGCCAAAGAGAGACACCATTTATTTGAACTACATTTTGCCCTCCCATCAGTATAAAAATATATAGAAGAAGGAAGTGACTGGCATGCACAGCAGCTCTCTGACAATCCTGTTAACATCAGCAGAGCTATTATTGATACTTCATAAATATTTGTACAGCTTCACAGCAAAGGGTTCCTGGGGAATGGCAAAACAGTTTCCAAAGGAAAGCTGAAAACTGTCCAACAGCAGTATCTGTAAACCAAAATGAGGAATTATGAGACCCCTCTATCTGTAGCTGTTGAAGACAGAAATTGGTTCTGAAGGCTACTACTGTGTTGGTTGGTTTATTGCAGAAACAGCAATACTCTCATCCTATTTACCATAGCTTACTGACAGTGGTCAGCAAGCATCTTGGTACATGTTACACATCTTATCAGCAGGGAGCCAAATGAAGACATAGCTTCTCCAAGTAGGATGCTGGATTAGCTTTCATGCTCACAGAGCAAGCACAAGTCTTACTTTAAGCATTACCAGAGGTCCCGGGACTTCAGTTACTATTATTAAGTAGAGGCAACACTAGCCAGGCAGTCAAAACAAGAACTTTGCTCCAAACCATGTATTCACATGTGCACATATGTGTATCATGAAACCATGTGAAAATCCTGGGATGTCTAGCTAGTGTTTGGGTTGCATCAGAAAATGTCACATCTGGCTTCCTGATGGAGGTGAAGTTAGCAATGTAACAGCAGCACCTGAGGACTCCAGGTAACACGCAACTATTGCTTTAGCTGTTACTTTAATTTGGTTATGTGCCATTTTTCTGATTCTTCCCAGCAGGGCAAAGCCATGTTGAAGGGGATGTACAAGGCTTGTAGACTTCAAAATTGTTTTTAAAAGTACCATGGAAATCTTGCCTGTACTCATAGCAGAAAAAAATAACCCCAAAAATATAAAAAGCAAGGCATTTAATATTGAAACCCAGCTGACCTCTGCCAGCAGTGTGACTGATCAGTGCTCTCTGGCATTTTTGCACTGCTGAGTTAAGGGAATACAAGAGGTGACCTTCCTCCCATTTCACTCCCAGACCCTTGCAGAGAAGTAGTATGCCGGTCTGGGCACAGCAGGCACTGTGAAAGCAAGGAGTGGTGATTCTGGGACCTCTGAGATCACCTAACCAGAATGTGACTAACTAATAGACTGTTGCTCTGCAGCTGGTGAGGTATTGGTGTTCCTGGTAACGTTGGCACTGCAGATTGGGCCGCAGCAAGTCTCTGTTTAATGTCCTCCCTTGCACAGCCTCTACTGCACTTCAGTTCTTTGGGATTTACTTTTGACTCCCAAGGAGTCAGTGTCTGTTCAGCACACGTCCAGGCTCCTTTCCCATTGCCGGGGTCCTGTGTCACAACTTCTGCTGACTGCTTTTCTCATACCAATGCTGCTCTGGCCTGCTGGCTACATGCCTGGGGACATGGACCTTGTGGCATGAACATGGCTCTGTGCCCCCACAGCCGGGCTGGATGCTGATGCTCCAAGCACTGCCTTGCCCTGAGCAAGGAAGAATTCAACTCCTTTTCAAGCACAGAACTGGTCTCTTTGCTCTATGCTCTTGTGCAGATTACCCACCCAAACTCAGGAATTTCTCATTTTAATTCTAAAACTTAAGCGTAATTCTTTGTCCCACTCACTTTCTAAATGTAGTATTTCTAAACCAAAACATCATATGCATCAACAGGTTCCCGAATTCAAGATTTTAGGATGAAATATGGATAAGAACATGTTGCTCAAACACAGTGAATAACCAAAAGAGTGGAAGATAATAAATGTTCACAAAATAGTACTTGAAGGCTGTCATTCTTTTTATTTGTTATCTTTTACCACCTCAAAAAACATCTCTGAGTTGAGTTCTTCTAACTAAATTTTAGCATAATATCTAATACAATATCTAGCACAAATATCTAACACCTGTGTTAGAAATCCTTGAATTACAGGATTTGTAATTAAAGGGCTGTCCTAACCTTGCCTGTATGTATCCTCCAAAAGCATATCATTAATGCAGAACAATAACCCGGCCATATATTTTGAATTGTGGGTTGTGTTGGTTTTTTTGGGGGGTTGTTTTTTTGTTTGCATTTTGGGGGTTTTTTGTGGGGTTTTTTTTGTGTTTGTTTGTTTTTGTTTGGTTGGGGTTTTTTAAGTTAAAGAGAAAAGACTTAATATAAAATTAGAAGCATTTACTTACAGAGTGGTAGTCCTTTCTAAACTTAGCTTCATTGCTTTTGCAGAAACAGGTATTATACAAAGCATGTTCCCATCCATTCATACTGCAGGGCAGCTTGTTAGCATGGAACAGCTGGTTGCACCCAGCAAGTGGATACGTCTCCAATGCCAGTGTTTATCCACTGCTCTGGAAAAAGAAATTTTTTTTTTTTTGCTAAGCTCTAGTGCATACTTCCAGCTCTGGAATGACTTGAATATCACACTTCAGGAGTCTGGTAGGCCCTGTTTGATTCATGGCACATACTTCTGACTCTTGTGTTTCTGCACAACACGTAACAGACCACAACAAACAAACAAATTCACGCAGAACTTTTAAAATTATAAAACCAGCACTTTACTCCAGCTCCAGAATGACCCGTAAGATCACTTTTCCCTGCTCAGGACACTTCTGTAGCATTTTTTAAACATTTGAGGCCCTGGTGGCCTGATGCTGTCAGTCAAGGAACAGTAGAAAAACCCGCTAAACAGTCCCTTCAAATGGATTTGAAAATACTACAATGCAAATATTTTTCTGCAACATGTGACATAGATAGCCCACATGATGATAGGTGTGGTAAACATTTTCTTGGAACTTGTTTTAGATTATCTGTGTAATTTTCATTCATCTCTCCACAAACATAAATATACAATTTACATTTATAGACTTCAACTGTAAAATGAAATGGTATCTTATATACGTAACATTCATGCCCCCAAGGTAATAATTTTGACTTGATTAGACTACACTCAATGAATATAGATCAGTGGAATTTAGACTTGCCAAGTAAATTTATAATCCATGAGGGACAATCTCTATCTTCAGTGCATCAGAAGTATGTTTAAACAACCCTTGGGAGAATAAAGAACACAGATAAAATACAAGATAATCAAATCCAGCACCAGCCTTCTCAAAAGTAAGGGTCAGCTCTGACCAGCTGAAACAGCATTACAATGATCGTTGCTGGTTGGGAACCCTTGACACGCAGCTTGGAGATGTTGCAGTGCCAGCACAGTGGAAAAATCATCTGGTGTTTCTGAGAAATGCAGAAGGGTTGCTTCCTCTGAAGTGTGCTCTAATGTGACTTTGAACCAAGATCAGCTTTCCCAGGCATCAAAACAGGGCTGCACCATGCAACTCCCCATCTGCTTTAGTCACTTCAGGCACCCAGCTTTACCCTGCAGCTCGGCCACCAGCTTCTTGCTTTCCCTAGAAAACAGTGAAGTTGTGCCAGCAACACACAGGAGACAAAAATCTGGTAGAGAAGAGCAAAGATGAGACCAGTACAGCAAGTAGAAAAGAGCTGCCGTGGTTCCCACGAGCACTGTGTGGGGCTGTCCCAGAGCGGCGGCAGTGGGCCTGAGCCTCAGCTGCAAGGGCTCAGCCACCTTCCAGCTGTGCCTGATGAAGCAGCAATTAGCTCCTCGCTGGCTCCTTTTGCCCTTTCTTTGCTCTGAGGCTTGCATGCAGGCGGCTCTTTGTGGGGATGAAGCTGGTAGTAAGATGGGTCAGTACCCTACTGTGGGGTGGGAAGGGTGGTAGCCCTTGGGTCTGAGGGCCTGGGGAAAGCAGAGGGGAGCAGCCAGAGCTGGGAGAGGAATGGGAGGAAAAACCCACCATAGCAGCTGCTGAAAAACCTTGGAGGAGGGCTGGCTGGAGGAGTAAAAGCATGTTGCTTGGCACCAGAGTGCAATGGCTAGAAGATTAGCTGTGTCTGCGTGGACATGATCCTGCCCTTTATCTTCAGGAGAGAGAAGGTAAGGAAGTGGTGTCTGCTGATATGTCCTGTATCTAAAACACTGGAGTGAAGGCTGAAAACAATCTTCTCCAATTGCAGTAAGTTCTTGTTGTTTGTCACTATGTTGTGGAGTATTTTGTAGCTTCAGATGCCAGTACTAATGATTGGTAAGGCTCACTCATATACAAGAGGGCTGAGATGGTCTGGTTTTGGTAGCTGCCTGGCCTCTTACAGACCGGAGTTATAGAAGTTGATGATACACTGTTAGGGCTCCAGAGATTATCTACAACTGCAGTGCAAAAACTGATTCCTTTCAGCTTTACCAGTAATAGACACAAAATAAATAGACTGTACTAAGATCAAATCATGTTGGATTTATAGGTACGGGTTGGAATTTGATAAGAAATCACATGGTTTAGGAATATTGCATTTTTCTCCAAAAAATCCTCTAGCTTGAAATAAGGAGCTGGTAAGAATAACTTGCCTTCTTTGAGTCTGACATTCTTGAAGCTGAAGCCACCTGGGACTCTCACAGCTGTGAACTCTTGATGGTGTGCAAGCCAGAAAGTTGTCTCTGAATCTAACAGTACTGTAGCAATCAGGTCTGATCCCTCTTAAACTTTCCTTGACAGAGTTCTGGATTTTTGGCTCCTTTCCATTTTAAATGTGGATATTTGTAGTACAAATACTTCAGTGAAGCCTTCCAGTTTGCACCAAAAGTGGGGAGTTACTTTTCTGTTGACTCTTTTGCAACTTTGGTATTCTTCTCTATTTAAATGAAAGCTGTAGCTCACAACTGGCAAATTTGGCAACCTGTGAGGCAAAGCTGGTATTGAGTTACAGAAAGCAAAACAGAAGTGCAATTTGATGAACTTTTTCTCAGCAATTTTTTTACTGAATGGACTTCAAAGATTTGGCTTGCTGTTGGGTAACAGGGAGGAGAGTAGAAGGAACTATATGCTTGTGACTCAAAATCGAATAATTTAACTTGTAACGCCTTTGGAAAATATCAGCTCTGTGCACGTTGCTGTTATTTTGTCCTTTCTGTTTCAATGGAAGGTGTTTCAAGTTGCATCGTGGTCAAGAGTTGGAGGTAGAGTGTTCTGCCAAGACTAAGGGGGCATTTGCAAAGGATGTTTTTCAGCCTGTTATTTGGTGCTGAAGAGTCCAGGTGAAAAGGAGACCCTCAAATTACTAAGTTTTGTGCAGCTGGGTGTAGTACAATGTAGTGTAGTTGGTTTCCCCAGGCTTTTGCCCTGTTACTGCTTTGAAACTGAGAGCAGCAGAAGTCTGTATCAGTTGCCTGACATATAAATTTTGCTTGGCCCCTCCCTCATAGGAGTGTCCCACATGACAATAATGCAGCTTCTAGTTACTGCTTTGTTTTTCTGTTTTTGTGGGTTTTTTCCTCTGCCCCCCTCCCTGTATTGGGGTGAATGTAGTATTACTTAGTCTTACCCTTCCCAGAAAACAAATTGTCTTGCCTTTTATGCTATTGTTTGCGTGATGGGACTAGGGAAGTCTGTTGCTTTTACTGAGACTAACAGCTGTCTTGAGAGCATTTGGAGCTTCTTCACAGGTCCTTGCTTCATCCATAGGCTAACAAGGATTATGGTCTCTTTAGCAAGGGTTTTGGGAAGCTAAACTTCCTTTCATTCCATATTAGCACAGCTTGAGTCAATCAATTTAATATTGAGACTCAAAATTGATAATGTATAGTCTGTAGTGGGAATTGGGGTGTTTACTCTATAAGCAGGATAATAAAATCATAAAAACAAAGATTTTAAGAAAATCTGAAAACAGATTATCATTTTTATATTGCCATCCCTCTTACATACTCTTGAATCATTTCTAGAGGAGTGACTGGCTTCATTTACAACTGTGCCATTACTGCACTTAAAATGGTTGAGGGAGAGTTGGCTGGAAAAGACTGCCTCAGTACCTGTGACAGTGAAATTATGGGTGCATGGTATGACATGCCTTCAGTTCTCTAGCTATACAGTGCAAAGCATGTACGAATGTAAAAATAAATGTAAGTGCTCCATACTAAATACAAATGGGTATATGAAAACCATACCAGAAATCTGTAACTTTGGCAAACAGCACTCTTGGTTTATGCCACTTCTCCACCAAATATTGATGTTCAAGATCTTCCTTTCTGGTGAAAGGAAGGCAAAGACCTTCCGTGAATAAAGAGTAAGGAAGACTAGGGCTGAAAAGCTGCTGTGTTTCCTGCATTATGGAGCCAGATGGATAAAGTGAAGGACATGCATTAGAAATCTGGTGCAATGATTCAAATAGCTGGAGAAAGAGCTTGCCTCTGTCTGTTTCTAGGAAGCACTTCATTGAACAGCGTGATTACACACTTCTTTGGCTTTTAACTGTGTACAAAGGCTTGTTTGTAGCATTAAGCCTTCTGCTAGTCTAAATAGAAGCTTTCTAATATTAAGATACTTCCACAGAGTCACAGAATGATTGAGGTTGGACCTCTGGAGGTCATCTCGTCCAACCTCCCATGCTCAAGTAGGGCCACCCAGAGCCATTTACCTGGGACTATGCCCAGACAGCTTTTAAATATCTTCAAGGATAGAGACTCCACAAGGTCCCTAGGCAACCTGTACCAGTGCTCGGTCACTCTCACAGTAAAAACATGTATCCTGATGTTCACAGGGAGTCTCTTGTATTTCAGTTTGTGCCCATTGCCCCTTGTCCTGTTGCTGAGCACCACTGAAAAGAGGCTGGGTCCCTCTTCTTTGCACGCTCCCTTCAGATATTTATATACACTGACAAGATCTCCCCCTGAGCGCTCTCTTCTCCAGGCTGAAAAGTCCCAGCTCTCTCAGCCTTTCCTTATAGGAGAGATGCTCCTTCATTATCTTGGTGTCCCTTGGTACTCCACACTTCTGAAAGCCAGCATGGGTAGCAATCCAAGCACCTGATTCAGATTACATACATGAGATATGCAAACTAGCGAGCAATTAATTGAAAATAAAACGGACTAGTAAAAAGAACTTCTCAAATGCAGAAGCATTAAATAAATGCAGACAAGAAGTGACTATTGTGAAGAGTAGTCGACTCTTGGCTAAAATAACTAATTTATTTTTGTGGAATGCCTGGACTCTTCAGTCTACACATGTGATGCATAGTGGGATTTTTTTGTTTGGTTGGGGTTTTTTGTTGCTTTTGTTTTCTGTATGTGGTTTAGGGGGGGTTTTGGTTAATTTGGGGGTTTTCTGAATTTTTTTGTGTGGTGGGGGTTTTTTTAATGTGTTTATTTTTAGGTCACAGTTGTTTCTGCTAGGGGAGCATCCCTGACAGTTGTTGATGTTTACAGTGGGGATTATTAGGTTATTTAAATGTAGTTTGTATTTGCATATATATTTAATGGCATAAGGGAGTGTGTTAAAATGGGCCATGTGATGAGTAGAAAATTGTACTAAATTAAACCAAATCTGTCTTAAAGTTTTGTCATTTATTTCTTTAAATTAGCTGGTTAAGCCTCCAACTAGAGGCTTGCAGAGTGATTAAGTGCTTACACATGAAATATCTTGTAAAAACTTTGACATAGATTGCTAATCCTGGGCTGCAGTACATCATTGTGATAAGACTAAAAATACCTCTCAAATAGACAGAGGTCATAATTACTGTCATACTTCCATCCTTCAGTATTTACAGCATAAGAGGAAAAAACTGGACATATAAATCCTCAGAGATTAATTCCTTAACAGAAAAGCTTTTAAGTACCGCAAGTTTCAGGGAAAATATTAAGAGTTACAGGCATGCATGTACTACCAGTGAATGGGACGGAACAACCGCCAGGTAAAAACATTCAGACACAGTACAGTGTTTCTCCTAAAGGGAGGGTGAGGTGTGTAAAAAGCTGGGGAGCTAAAGCATATCAGGAGCTGGATTAGTATTAGGTTGTTTAGGCTCTTCTTCCTTTTTTTTTTTTTTTCTTCCTTTTACCTCATATGAACATATCGATATTGTCGTATCAAGTCCTGTTGAGGAAAATATATCATGGCTATGAAATACATATATGAAATACACATGAGATTAACCTATCTGGATGGAAAATAGAGTGAAATCTGAGCCGTCACCTTTCAGAGGGCATCAGTACCTGAAGTAATTGAGAAACCAAATAAAAAGATGAGGTTGCCATTGGCTGTCTGGAGTTTGATGTGCCTGTGGGAGGTGTTTTTGTAAAGGCGCAGATGTGATGGCAAGGCACCTCAAGTCCCATGGAGTCTGAGCTACAAGTGAGACAAATTGAGGAATGGTTGTTGGCCACTGCATGTCCAAACACGAGGTTTGTGCCTATTCATGGCTATTGTGAGAAACTCCTGTATTCAAATAACGTGTGAAACTTTGTAATGAATCTTCATTTCTAGATTTTGGCTGCCTTCTGGCATACATGGAGTCTGCGAGAACCACAGTTTTAGACTCTGGGCCCTACAGTGCTAATTAAATCATCTTGTCAGTATAGCTCTTGGTCTTCTTTTCAGTACTTCTGTGTAAAGTCAAGAAGTAAATATCTCAGAAATTAATTCATCATTATAAAGTCCAGTGCCCTTAGGTTAGTGGGTTATAGGAAACTGGCAGCCACAGATGACACGTTCTTAATGCCTGCAAGTGAATAGGCAAGACCCATAGCTAAAAGTGTAGCTTTGCTTTTTAGAGTCATTGTAAAAGAAGCATCTCTGAAAAGTCTGTCCCTCTGATGCAATATCAAAAGCACTTGATTTACTTAAAAAAACAAACCTAAAACAAACAAACATTTAATTTAGAGGTTCTATTATTTTCTTGCGTGTTGCCAAAAACAAAGGCAAAAATCTGGCCTAGTGTATCCTTAATTATTCACTGCCAACCTAATTTTCTTGAAACCTGGCTTTTGCTAACACCTTTGCAGCTACATTAGTTTTAAACCTGCTTAAGACTGCTGAAGATGTCATAGGGAGAGAGTGGGTCTGCAAATGTATTCCTTGACTCTTAGGGAAAGCATGTGCAGTATGATGTAGTGCTGGTTAAATAGCAGGGGAAGGGTGGGAGTTGCTCCAGGAATGCTCTGGGACTGGCAGAGCGGCTGTGTTCTGCCTCTTCCATACTGGGGGTCCGAGGAGGTGGGTAGAGATGCCTGGCTGTTTCTAAAACACTTCTAGGGCTTCTCGGGAGAAAAGGAGGCTAGGGGTAAGGAAACTTCTAGCAAGAACCACTTCTTTAGTGCATGTTGAAACTCCTTGTTGTAATTCTAAAGTGAATAGTTTATCAGAATGCTATACTAATACATGTATTAAATTTGCCTACCTAACTCTGTCAAATCAAGAAATCTTGGGAAATGAAAGTGCAAGTTAGCCCATGGAAGACCCTGTGTTGATACGTAAGAAAGATGGCTTGTGATGAGAGAATAATAGTATTTCTGATATGTTCACGCTCAGAGATTTGAATACATATTGTATTGACATTAAGCAGTAACTCACAGGTAAATTTTTAAAGCAGAGTCAGTTCCTACATGGCATTCTAAATACTAAGCTAAAGGCTAAACATAAATGTCTGCAATCTTCAATCAAGAAACTTCAGTGGGAAGTGGGAATAATTAATTGGCCAAATTATTTCCTGACTTTGATAGGTATGGTTATTTGGTGTTTGGTTCCCTGGAGCTAAAGGACAAGATAATTGCCCTAAACTTCAGTCTCTGTTCTTTATCTGCTCTAAGATAAGGGCACATTTCTGAGGTGATTATTTCTTAATTACCTACATTATGCTGCTGATACCCACCAGATAAACACGGCTTTCCTTTTAAAGTGTTGCTGAATATTAAATGATCCTGGATTGGGGGCAGGAGAACCCAGTCTAGAATGTCCACCTTCCTTGCCTTACCCCTTGGTGGGGAGGACAAGACCTATGAGTGGCTGATGGGGTTGGACCTTGAGCGGCTGGTGGTCCCTCTCCTGTGAGGAAACACTGGCCATGATGGGAGTGAGCTCCATGGAGGCGCCAAGGCAGCTGGCTTAGGAGACAGCTGTGGTTTTCTATTTTATCTCATCATAGATTAGTGTTTGTTAAGCTATCATTAGCATAACCCTGTCCTGTTATACACAGTTGTGTCCATTATATATATCTGATAACTGGAATAATGACAGATCATCATCTATGTTGCTTCTTGAGGCACTTCTTACTGGAAGGAAGGGTAGTCCATAGAAGCCAACTTTTAGATGTGCTTTATTGTAGTATTAATATTTCTGATTTTGGCTTTTCACTTCTACCAGTCTAGGAGGTGGAGGGTAGATGGGTGTGGAATATCTTGGTTTTGGTCACATCACTTAATCTAATTCTTTTGTTAGGTGCATATTGTTTGAGAGTGGTATAACTACTACTATTAGAAACGCCCCCCTCCTCCCCACCCTCCCCCTCCGAACTCATATTCTTAAGCATCTGTCTATACCAGCTATTCAGGCAAAACATATTAATAAAAAAATCATTCGTGCCATCTAAGCTGTTTACTGCATTAACTAAACTGCCATATTTTATCCCATCTCTGTGCAAACAGATGTGCTATAATCTTAATTTATCACTTGTCTTTCCTTTGCAACCGGGTTAAAAACTAACAAGTAAATGCAGGAACTGCAGACAAAGCTGACAGGCTTAAGCTGCGGTATGTGTGCTAATGTATTTTTCAAATAGCTTTGAAAGGCATGATCATGTCTTCCTGGTTTGGTTTATATTGAACCATAAAGAGCCCTAAAATCAACAGTGTCTTGAGATTTTATTGAAAGTGTTTGTAAGCAGCCTTTAAGAAATGTAACACAGTTGTGTATAATGACATTGTACTATTCATAAAGTTATTTTAATTCAAACTTTCCAAGAAACTTTCAAAAAGAGTATTTCTTTAGACAAAGAAATGGGAAGTGCACCAGTTTTGTCCACTTAGTAGTAATTTCTAAGGCATGGAGGATGTGATAAATAGTAAAGTGAGCAACAGCATTGACAAACTTAAAGAATTTTTAATGAAAAAGCTAGGTGTGGTTTGTTTTTAATGTTCAAAGGCTGATGATCTCTGAACAGGTGAATGGAAGAAGTCAACCAAAACCACACATGAATCTATGCCTGGGAAAGCAAGTCTAGAAGAAATGTAGATAAACAAGAGTAGTAGTTTAGAAAATATTTATCTCCTAATCCACTTTTTCTAGATAATGTTACAAGTATTGTGATTAATAAGAATACAGAACCAAGGTGTCTGCAATAACAAGAACGTAAGTAGTTATCAGAAGAATTTCTTTGCCAAACGCTACCTAGGTCTATATTAAGTGGTCTGACCTGGAAGTCAACAGTCTCATCTATCACCTATGGCCTTTTCCGTGGATGTTTGTTTATCCTGAGGCAGTGTGCTCTGGCGGCAAAGGTGGAGTGGCTTCACAAAACTGTAATCCGCAGATAGAAGGAAATGACTGTCCTCTTTTATTTGGGAAGACTGGGACTGAGGTGCTGTGTCCAGTTTCGGACACCTCACTCAGCCCCTTGCCACTGACTGAGTAGCCCAAGCTGCATTGTGAGAAACCATAATGGGAATTCAAAACAAAAAATAATTCTCTTTAACCGAGGCTATCATTAATTTTCTTTCTTCAGCAAGCAAGCAGACAATTTGAGGAGGAAAAAATGCAAGGGTGGGCAGCAGACAGATGGATACCTTGGTATATCTTGTTTGTGTACAAAGCCTGGCTCATTTCATAATAAAGTCAACTGTTATTTTGATGTTTTACTGCTGTTTCAACTAGTAGTCTGCTGCCTGCAAGCATCATCTTTACAGGAACTGAGATTTAGGGGTTGAAGCGATATTCTTATTCTGCCCATGTTTGAGCCACTCATGTTTTCCATTTGTTCACATCTGTATTTTTATCGAAAATTGATAGGTGCTGTAATTACAGCCTGCTGAAAGCAAGTAGGTCAGAGCTACACTTTCTGTTCCAGAGGGGCTGCTGAGACTAGAGAGACAGAAATACATCTGGACAGTTTTCCTTCCTACATGCCTGTCTGTGTGCTGCAGACACTCATTAGACTCCTCACAACTGCTCACCAAAATACTTTCAGAGGTATTACAGAAAATCAACTGAAGCATTTGTGTTTAAAAGGTCCCTCCTTATTCACTGTCATACTTGTCTTAGCAAAAGATTTTTGCATGATGCCATGAAAAAAATAGTGGATTGGCTCAGAGTTGTGCTAACTCTCAAGGGAAAGTTTCTTGGAGTGCACTGATGAAGATTTCCTAACAGAGATAATGGAGGAGCTGGTGAGGGGAGAGACCCTGCTTGATGTCCTACACATAAAGGAGGAAGAATGGGCAAGGGGTGTGAGAGTTGGGGACTGCTGTGGCTGCAGCAGCTGTGAGATGGTGGAGCTCAGGATCCCAAGAGGAAAAGAGCAAAGCAAAAAGGAGGATTGCATCCCTGACCTTTAGGAGAGCAGACTTTGACCTGTTCAGGGACCAGAGGGAATATAGAGATGCTGTCTGATGGTGCAGGGACAGGGTTAGAAAGCCAAGGCTGGTAGGGATATGAAATGTGACAAAAAGGACTTTGAGTACATCCGCAGCAAAAGGCAGACTGGGAGGAAAATGTGGGCCCACCGCTGAAGAGGACCTGTCAGCAAAGGACGCATGGAAGTCTGAGGCACTGAACCCCTTCTTCATCTCGGTCTTTACTGGCAAGGCTGCCCTTTGGGAAGCCCAGATCGCTGAGAACAGAGGGGAGGTGCTGTGGGAGCTGGTTGATGTCACTGCAAGGCCACTCCCAATTATCTTTGGTAGGTCATGGGAGTCAGAGGAGGATCTTGAGGACTGCAAGAAAGTAAATGTCACTCTGATCTTCAAGGAGGATCTGGGTAACCCTTAAATTTCCTTTCTATTGTTTGCATTTAAATCAAGGATGTGGCCTATCAGTGGCAGTTACTTATTGTGTCTCCTGTCTGTTCTCTTATTAATGCATGAAACTTCATTTGCAGGTTATGCACCAGTCACATATAGCAAATATATAGAGGGAAGCACAATTGTCTTCAATTGCTCATGATAAAAATAATTGTTCAATATGTGAAATGCCATCTCTAGTGAAGAAAAGTGAATGGTTCTATTACCTGGTTTTACAGGGCCAGGGTTATACTCTGATTATTCTGGCATATAGTCAAATGAACTGTCCATGGGACTTCCACTTCACCTGGCATTCAGAAAGGTTCTTTACTTTGTGGGAGTTTTGGGGTGGGGTGGTGGTGGTGTTTTGTTGTTTTTGTTTGTTTGTTTTTTTAAACTCCAGTCTCTGGGACCATCAAATTGTTGGTAAGGGATGCTCCCCCTTCCTCTTTTTTTTTTTTTCCCCTCATTTTCCAAAGACTTAAAACATAGTCAAAAACGTTTCAGTTACTGTGGGTTCAAAAGGAAGTCTATCATGCGCAGATAAAGTGTTGCAGCAATGGTGTTACGTGGTTATCTGTTTCTGTTTTATTTATTTATTTTATTTCCTGTTTTTTAACATCCAGGTCACTTTTTCTACCGGATACCAAACTGTAAAAATTTGTTCTCCGTTGTTTTGTTTAGTACCAAGAAGGGATCTATCACCAGAAAATGACTTCCTTTGAGCTAGTTATCCCAAGCTCCATAATCAGGAAATACATATTTCTGTAGTTTCTCCAAGCTAAATATGAGTTACTAGAGATCAGAAAACTACATATTTTTGAAGTGCTTAGCTGACTGTATGAAGAAAGTGACTAACAAGACTATGAGTAGTTCATCTATAAATACTGTGTTTCAGAGATGACAATGAGATAGGACAGATAGTGTCGAAGTTTTGTTGTGGTGGATTGATTTTGTTTTTATTTTTATTCCTGTGTATGCAGTTATCTTTCAGACTGGCACTTAGGAAACCTATTCAGCTGTTCTGGGTTTATCACTTTTAATAAGCACACTAACATAGAGCAGTTTTCAATACAAAAGATCCCTTTGTGCTGGCTGCAACTGTTCGCTGTGGTGCTGGGATGATTGGGAAAAGGAGCTAAATGAGCCCCACTCTTGGCAACTTCTCTACTGGCACCTCAGAGAGAAGTGCTTGGAAAAGCAGGTGACAAAACCACAACCTTCCCCTTCTGAAGGCGGCTGCATGCAGCTGTTCATTTTAATGCATAGATTTAAGTTGCAAAGAGTGTAATTTTTTCTGGAACATCATGAGTATTTAAATTATATATGAATATTTAAATGACATTAAAGGCAGATGATAGACTCCCAAAGACATGTGAGCCAAGGAAGATTTCACCTTTGCTGGCCACAGAAACAACACAGTGTGCTGTGCTGTGAGGAACACAGCATATAGCTGAAGATTACTGACACCATTTTTGCTTGTAAGATGGAACAGCTTTCTTCCTGCTAATTTTTTTTTTTTTTCCCCACCAAAAACTGTTGGGGCATGTAGTGGTGTGGCGGTTTGGGTTTTGGTGGGGTTTTTTTGTGTGTGTGTGGTTTTGTTTGTTTTTCTTAATACCCCACTGTTATTAATTTACACTTTGGCTGGATTTGTAAGACTGATTTTGTCGCTGCTGTTGTGGGAGCAGAATTCTTAGCCATATGGCACATCTTCATTTCTATGTGACTGTAGACAGAATCCATTATTCAGTTTTGCAGTGGTACAAATGTTTGCCTTCATGAATGATTTTCTTAGGCCAAGTGCATACTAAAGTAGAGGGAAAAAACCCCACATGTAATGTGCAAATTCTCTTCAAAGGTCAGTTTTAGTACTGTAAATGTTTAAGAGAATATTCTGGTCTTGCATAAATCTAAAGCTTGCCCATTACAGTAATATATTTTTAATTTGGCTGAATTCCAATTTTTTCCCTTTTTGGTTTTAAACTGCAGAAATAACAGAAGAGAGGACAGAACCCCTGACCCAGGACACTCAGGTGATAGGAATTGTTATGTACACACTGATAATTAGATTAATAGCCATCAGCCTCACTAGGTTAGAGATACTGGACCCAGACATTTATTGAGATCTGAACATCTGAAAAGGCTTGTCTTGGTCCAAAAAGACATAATACCACCAGCCACCAAGAAGAGCTGTTTCATAGTGGAAGTTCCCCTCAAGATGCAGCCCCAGTAGTAGAGGAACTTCTGCACTCTGATTTTAATTAGATGCATCAATCTTTTATCTTTTCAGAGAAAATGAACTGATCTGATAGTAGTGTTCCAGCTCAAGGGTATTTTGTAATAAAAATTTAAACAGAGATGCTACTGCCCACCCCATCCATTCTGGGCTGTGCAAGAGGGTGTTTCTCCCAATTAGAGAGTACATAGGAGTGCACTTTGGACTGAGAGCTCTTTGGTGCAGGAACTCAGGTATTTTCCTGAAAAGTATCACACTGGCTTTACTTTGCCTGACAAATTAAGGGGCTGGTTAGTGCTCAGAAGAAAATGTGCAGAGAAGCCAGGGAGGGCTTAGCATCGCATGGTTCACTGAGGACCAGAGGCTGGCAGGCCCTGCCCTGGCCTTCCCCAACCCCCTGGGCAGGAGGTGAGAAGCAGATGTCACTGTGTTCCCCCTGACAAGAGTCAGGACCTTCATGGCAAGGCACTGAAGCATGATTTTAATCTGAGAGTACCTTCTTCACAGGTGACAGTGTTAAGGAGCTCTGGCACCTGCTGCCTTGGTGATCAGGGTACCAAGGTTCTAAGTTGCAGATTTGAGCACCTTCATAAATTGTTCCCAAAGTAAGTCAGGCCCTGGGTGTGGTTCAAGTCCTCTTCTGCTGCCTTCAACTCTTCAAACATATAAAAAAAGTAAACATTTTAATCACAAGACAGATTTTGTGGTTTAATAGATTCCTTAATCTACCAGCCTCCTCCTGTTTGACACATTGTTGTAGATACAGAACTTAATTTGACTCAATATATTGCTATTTCTATAATTAAATTCCCTGTTAGCTGCTGAATCACTTAAATGCCATACGAAAAACTCAGTTCTTCCTAACAACTTGTTAAGCATCCTTTCACAAACTGAGGGAAAATGTCATTACTTTAACAAATTCAAAACATAAGTATGAAAGTTTGAAAACAAATTGTAATAAACACTAAACATGAAAATAGTGCCAAATATTGCTATAAGGAAACAGAATTTTGAGGGCTGTGGACTTTTATCCTCCGTCAAGCGCAGTAGTTCTAACCCTGTCATTAACATAACTTGCATTAGCTTAAAGCAAATACCTAAAATCAGCACACGGTAGGGCTAGGAGGTACATATTTCTTGACTGAATACCTAATGCTGTGCTTCAGTTGGGCATATTGACTGAATACCACCAAAATTCTAAGATTAATTTACAGTTCTAGTATTTGCCAGGGCTCCACACATTATTGCTGTTTTGTAGTATGCATATATAGCATTTTTAAAATAAAAGCAGTCTGCTTCTCAGTGATCAAATATAATATCTGTCATGGAAGTGAGAAGATTCCAGACTAAATCACTACAGATGGAAAACTGGAGCAAGTATGTACAGATTTATGGGGAGAAAACACTGCTTAATCTCATTTATATAAATGCAAACCATGCTCCAAAAATGCTAGCACATAGAAATGGATTATCAGAGCACTCCTGTGCTAAAAATCTTCTTCAGAATGAAATTTTCAGCATTTAGCAATGACAAGTGCCATCCTCGAAGATCACAAAACTTAAAAGGACTCCATATTTTTTTTTGTGTTACTGCAATATATTCCTTTTATTTATTATTGTCTCAGAGGAAGAATGTTACAATGTAGTGTTTGAAGCAGCATTTACTTGGCAGCAGAGGACAAAGGATGCATACAAACACAGGCAGAAAAACAACTTTATACATAACCTCATATTCAGGACAAAAATAAAAGCCACCAAATTCACTACTGAGACCTTTTTTTCCTTATATAGGGGGGTATTTTTAAGGATTCTTTGCCTAGAGAGTGATGTAGCTTGATAAAAGCAAAGTACTTTGCAGAGAACAGAATATAAAGCTATTTCCAATACTACTCATGAAGATAGGTCTGAGGTAGAAAGGTGGTCATGGCTTTCCTCTTCTGTAAAATGTGGGGTTTTTTCTTCTCAAAATAACTACACTACTTCTTTTAATAGATGGAGCATTTATAGGAGCCAGCATCTTCTCTTCCCACCTTGACAATTTTGCTCCACCCACTCAGGAGTAATACTTTGCATTTAAATAGAGGTTTTCAGACACTAACTAAGCAAGCCCTACAAGACCTTTGAGAGGTGAGTACTATCATCCCCATTTTACAGATGGAAAAACAGAGGCAGAGTGGTTAAATAATTTGCCAAAGGGTTCAGAGAGAGCTGGCACCAGAGCTGACATGAGAATGTGGTCAATGCTGTGCTCAAATTGCTCCTTGAGCAGCAGCAGGCCAGGAGTGAGGGCTGTGCCTGCAGGACAGTCTACTTGGCACCACCTCACAACATTAGAAATTCCTGACCTGCTGTCTTAACGTCATCTAGCAGTTTTTGACAGCAGTAGAGAATTTACAACTCGTCCAATACCACTCTGAGATTTTTTTCTTTAGTAGTAATTAAGAACAACACAGTTTAGTTTCTCTCCACTACACATGAAATACATTGCATGCAGTTCTACCAATTAAAGGTATGTCCTGAAACTAAAGCAAATGCCCATGCAGCATCGTAAACTCTGTGAAGGCATTAAAATCTCTTATGATTATTTTAAAACTAGAGATCAGCTGATCGGTGACATAACTTTCCCGTAATTATCCCTACTTAAAGTACATAAATAAATGATTTCTAAGATGAGTCGCAAGATTACAATGCCAAATGATAATATCTAAGTGCATTGCAATTTTGAAGAAAATGTTCCATTGCTAATAGTATTGGAAAGGGCTTTCTAATTGTCTCTTTGCTTCCAAGAAGCAGACAAAAGAAGGGGATCTCAGGGAAATGAGCTTTACTTCACAGACTGTAAATTCCAAAACTTGAAGCAAGTTTGGCACAGTGGGGAACAGCAAAGCTTTGTCTCTGAACAAAGTTGGGAAAGATTACACTAACGTAGACCTTACAAAAAACAACTTAAGCGATCATCTAAGTCCTCTTTTTAGCTATCTTCCAACTCAAAGTTAAGTAAAGCTTAAAAAAATAATCCTCCAAATGGACTGTGTTGGCTGGAAATAACTAAAATAAAGTTAAAAATACCATTTTGGTGCATAAGGATGATGGTTATGACTCAAAATTAGAGTTTACCTGTTTAATGGAGTTAAAATACCGTAGCTTGCACCCAACAGCAATTTTTGTTAACTAGTAACAATAATGCAGATTATGGGAACTTCATATGCCAATTCTGAAAACAATTAAAGGATAATCTGAAATATCTGTGGTCAGATGGTTAGCATATAAATAATCAGTACAGAATATTAAATGTGTGAGAATATAACTAAGGGTATTTTACAATGTAAAAACAAAGAGCTGAAAGGAATGTATCAACGTAACATTTTGCTCCAAACTCCTTATGCAGTTCTCTTTACGATTATCAAAAAGAACGTATATAAAGCCTGTGCCCCTTTTCCCGCGGCTGTATATTTATACAAATCAGTGACAAATACTCCACTGCTCATTAATTTACAGTTGCATAGAAAGGGAAGAAGAAGAAAAAAAAACCCAATACTATAAAAACAACATCCTTGTCTTTGGGTATTCAGTGTTTTGCTATTTCAAGTAGAACACGCATTCAGAGGGAACAGCATGTTCCAGGGTCCCATGCAGCTTCCGATGAAGTGGAACTCGCAACCGGTGGTTTGTAGAAAAGGGCTGTACTGCACGTCAGGAAGCACTAGTCACCATCTAAATGAACACTTCACATTGCCTGTCAGGATGAGAAATAACCATGTCAGTACGACATTAACATGCACAGAAAGGTCTGGATATTCTCAGTTCAGTTAAGGAGACCGATGTCATTTTACAAAAACCCTCTGTCTTAAAACTTTAGATGTATTGGCCTAAGACTCAGCAAATCACTGAGGCATGTAGTTAAGAGAAACCTAATTTTACTATACTGCAGTGTTTAAAATTCTTGTTAAGATCCAGAGGACGATAGTCTACAGAGCAGTAAATATATAATAATTTATAGGCTCTCTATGTTCTGCACTCACAGAAAAAAAGTTTAGGCAGACTACCGTCCTGTCTGAAGCCTAAGTGGTAAAAATGGAGAGTACACAGAGTCTGGACTTGGACTCAGCCCCTTCAAATGTGAAGTTGATTTCCAGGCTCCTGTTTCAGGATTCAGATCCCTCAACAGACAAGTGTGCCTTCTCTAATGGTTCAGGAAGGGTAGGTTTGCAGTGAGACCATTTGGGAATCATCCTGTAGCTAAAAAAAAAAAAATAAATTAAATGCTTTTTCAGGAAGATTAGTATTATTCACCAATAACACTGAAAGCTATCTCTGTGCCTGCTTAGAGGAAGGATTTCTGAAAAATGCTAGTTTAATTCATTGATTTAACTTATCAAGAGACTGAAACACAAACTCTAAGTTGAGTGCAGGGCATGATTCATCCCCTTTTCTTTAGAAATTCCTGCTTGGGAGGGTGATCCTACTATCCCAAATATTACTATCCGAGAAAGTGTTCACAGAGCAATATTTCTACATTTTTATATGTTCATTTTGGGAGGGTATGACCTTTCAAACTGTGGATTAATGGACAAGGTGAAGCAATTTGGGGGACTAAATAGACTCCCACTTAATTCTTCTGAAGTCTCACACAGCAATTTGTGTTAGTCTTTGAAAGTTTGATTGTTAAATGAGTTTTAAAGAACGCCGCAATGACACGAGATTATGTCATTCCTTATTTGTCATACCTGGGCTCCAATATCAACCTAAAACTATAGCAAGTGTTTTTCATATTTCTGTTACTTATAACAGAAAATTAACTGATCATTCATACCGGTTAGATTTTGAAGAACAAGTATCTAAATACTAGATTGTCTTCCACATTTTTGTGAACTCTGAAAGCAGACAAATTTCTGCTTCGGGTTTGTAAAGTGGCTGCCTTCTGGGAGAAGGCAGCTTAATCTAATGCCTAAAATGCTGTGTGGCTGCTCATCCTTGTGCCCTGGTGCCCATAGCTCCTCAAACTGAAGCGATGGGCACCAAGGCAAAAGGACCGCTGGATATTTTTGCAAAACCCAGCTTTGATCTTGCAGAGCTGATGTTGACTTGAAACTAATTGGCCTTGATAGATTTGAGCTGATTGCATCTGGTCAGCATCCCAGAACTGCACACTGTAGTACCTTTGGTAATGCCTGAACTAGCAGGAATTCTCTATTAACTGGGATATTGCAGAATCTAGCCTTCCTGTTACACGGGTCTAGCTTCCAAACAGACCTCTAGGGAAAAATATAGAAAAAAAACCCCAGCCACTTTGCTTTAATGGAACTTTTCCATTTGCTTTACTTTATTTCCTATAACTATGCAAGTACGTAAACATGTCTCATACCTGTGGTCTGCCAGTGAAACTTGCTGCAAACAGAAAAAAACAGAAGTTAGAGATCTACATGATTCTGCATCTTGGCAGTTTAAAAACAAAGCCAGTGTCAAGAAAATAAGTACTACAAAAGAACTTAAAGCCTTCTACCTTAAAAAAATATAAACATTTAGCTTGAAGTGTGTTGTTATAGTCTACACAAACTTTTTTCACAAATTTACTTTTCTTGTAACAAATTTATTGCATTAAGAATATACAAATGATATGAATTTTTCCTTTTTCACCACTTACAACCATATACACCTATGAGAGCTGTATTATAATGCTGTGTGTTCAAAACACCGTTCTGGAACTCACTTGGATGCAAAGGCAGGAGTGCTGCGCAGTGTTGCACCACTTGTCTAGTTCTGAGGACCAACCCCATAAACAGGGATGGAAAAGAGGCATTATATCCATCATTAAAGGATGCAGAGAGCAAATTAAATCCAACGCCACCACTAAGAGTAGTGCTGGCCTTACTATATGAGTAATGGCTTCATAAGGGATATTTGGAGTAAAGAGAAATGCTGATTTCAAGAAGGATTATAACTTGAAACCCATAAAAACAAATACAGCAAAAGAGAAGACTGGCTATATTATACAGTCAAGACAGGATAAAAATAATCTACCTAAGGCACAGATGCTAGTAACTGTCCTTATTGAAAGCTGTGGCTAAGGTAGGAGAGATCAGTAGTGATGAGGTGGCAAAAAAAAAAAATATATATATATTTTTAAAAAAGAAATGGACATGATATGTTGAACATGAAGGCTATTCTAATAAAATTTAGTTCAGGTATAATTAAAAAAGGGTAAGGATGTTGTGTTTTAAGATTAGGTATACAACAATGCTCTTAAAACAGATTGCCTAGGGAGTCCATGGTGTCCGTGTCATTGGAAATCTTACAGAAGTTGTTAGATAATTGTCCATCTAGAAAGACAGATCCATCTCAAACAGCCACAGGAAAAGAACAGAGACTAGATGGTCTGTCATAGTCTTTCCTAGCAAAACTCATAGAGCTTAATGCACTCTGTTGGGAAGGACGGACAAATAATCCTCATTACAGACTTCTAAACCAGTATATGAATCTTTCGTGGTTAAAAGAATATACTCCTAGCAAATCTCCCAAGTAAGAGATGTTATAAAATGACTGAAGAAGAGCAAACGTAAGTAGTACCTACAAACCTGCGCATGCTGGTTTTATTTGATTTCTGCCACAGCATGTCAATGACAAATGGAAAAATCACACAGAATTTGGAACTGTGAGTTATTTTAATCTCAACTGCTCACATACACTTCAAAATATGAAATTATGTGAGCCCCTGGTTTTCACTTTCAGTCCGCTCTTGCCCCATTCAGGATATCATTTCATGGATATTAGATGATGGTTTTTTTCATGTTTCCCAGTTGTGGAGAACAGCCATCATTAGCAAGCTTGCTCTGACACATGAATGACTATGTCTGCAAATTTGTTGTAAATTCATTTGGGCCAAATGTTCAGTAGGTACTATACTCCTTATGCATGCAAGACAGGAATTTGCAAAAAAAAGAACTGATACTGGGCTTGTGTTTTCTACTGATTTGTATGAATACACGCCATTGAGTTGTGCTGAGTAGCTCCACTAGCTGTTGATCTCAAGAACAGATGCTCCCTAGAATAAAATCTTTGACTTGCAAAGTGATGGGCTCTGAACTATTGAACTCACTGAAAATCTCAAGGGACAGCTGAAACAAAACGTGTTTTGCTACATCCTAATTTGCTTTTCAAAATGTGCAAAGTGCATCTCCTGTGATGCAGTTCTTCACAGCCAAACTATGTGTGTACAAGAGATAAAAGTGGTATTTTGACAGGGTCCACTGAGTTTACAAAATAGGACAGAATGGACTTCAGTCTTACGGCTTCCAGGATTGGCCAGAAACACCTCCTTCTCACTTGTGCCTTCTAAAACTGACCATTATCATTACATTTCATTTGGAAGTTTGAAAATGTATCAAAGTTTCCACTAGTGTTTTCCTAAAGGAAAAGAGCTGAAGGTTAAGATATAAGTGTATGTATTTTTTTCAAAAATACATTGCATAACAAAGTTGCCACTTCACCCTCCTGCCAAAAACAACAATCTGTATGAAATACTGCTGGAACCAGAGAGAGCGCGCTCCTCACTCCTGCAAGTGCAGTGGCACTATGGAAGGAACAGGATCTGTGGAAATGTGTGTCAGCCGATATAAACCACACATATGAAAGTAATTCGTTTTCCTTTTGATGTCTCTTTAATAGACACTGAATAAAATATCAGCTTTCAATGCATGTAAGCAGGGAAAGGTGTTAAGTGCTGTATTAACAGTTATTGCCTCTGGTCAATTAGTTTAATAACTAGTTCAATAATTAGTTCAGGCAGCCAGGATTGGGCTATGGTCCCCTCCTGTTACCTAAGGCCTTCTTCTCAAATTTTATTAGAGAAACATAATTCAGAATTTCTGAATCTACATTCACTTAAGTTCAACATAGAGTTTACATCAGCAGCAAATTCTAGCTCTCTTTTCCCTTATGTGAACACAAATGAAAATTCCACATGGAGCTATAGGCTTTTCTTATAGTGAATGACTTCCATTTAAAACATGAGAATATTTATATCCCTTCACAAATAGTGTCTACTGAGGAACTTTGAAGAACAGAATTGTGTAGCTTGCATATCTTGACAAGAAATCTTATCAGAGAGAAGATTGTTTTCCTAGTCAATAACATGAGTGACCTTTTTTCTTCAAAAGAACTCCTCAAATTTGGTAGTATTCTCAGACACATCTTCTGTTACACTTACAGCAGCAAGCTGGAAATGTGCTGTTGATTTGCTCCATAACGTCTGTTAGATCTGTGTTGGTATCATGAGGTGGAACTAACAAGTCATCTGCAGATATGGCAACAAAAAAGAGCAATGGATTTAGTAAGGAGAGAAGAAAAAACATCAACATTCTGAAAGGCATTCTCATCCAACCTTCCAGTTAAATATGCTTTTATATTTCAAAGAAAACCACTACCTGAATCCTTTGTAACTTACTGTGTAGGAACTGTCATTGATAATTGCCAGCTTTGAGAGAGGAGGTGAAAGTTATATTATTGATTTGCAGCAGAACTCATTTCTCTTTTATTAAAGCTTAACCATTGCACCTAAGATTTAAGCTAGAAGAAATTGCCAACAAGGAGCAGTATGTAGGAATTTATAGTTAAAATAAATAAAAGGTTTACAAGATGAGGGAATTATACTAGGTAGCTGCTCAATTAATATTCTCTTCCATTTTCAGATGATTTGTCATGTAACTTCCAGAGTGAATACACCATTCTTTTTCAAAAAAAACCCCATTTATCTTTTCAATGGTCTTTATTCAATTTGCACCAGCAATTTCACTAGTGTTAAAATCCTCTTTGCTTTTTTTTTTTTTAATGCTGTATAAAATTAAGGCAAGGGAATGGTTAGGGAATACAACTAGCTCTGCTCCTGCTAGTACTATTAGACAGCATCTCTCATAAATCTACCATTGCATTAAATCAGACTCAAAGGCATCCCATGTTTTTCTAGATAACATGAAAGCAAACCCATATGTCAGTGCTGATGAAAACTTTTCAGTATGCAAGGGAATTTTTTTTCTATTTTCACAGAAATATTTTTTAATCTATAGCACAAAGGCTTGAAAACAAAAACAGGGAGGAAATAGCATTTAAGATAATTTGAGAAAAATCTTTATTTTTTTTCCCTAATTTTGAACATTCAATGGTCTGTAGTTATTTCTGCTACTTCCCAGTGGAATTAATGAGTTCTGCTTTTGCATAATCTACAATAATCTTTCAAGAGAGAAATCCCCTCAAGTGCAGAGGTTATACCCTTAAATGCTTATTAATTCCTAAAGATGTGAAAAATGTGAAGGGTGGGGTCATCAAAACACCAGGATAAGCAGAGGATACACAAGAATTTTTAAAGCAGGCATCAGGAAACTTCTATTATGTATTTTGTATATTTGATTACTTGAGTGCGAGTGTGTGCTCTATGACAAACAGCTCTTGGCTCTTTCAGTGCAATGAAATCTGGTTCCCCATTCAGTGACAATGGATTTGCCCAGTAAATTCACTTGCTCAAAATGGATGTGACCAAGGAAACTATTGACAGAAATCTGTAACTCAGAGAAACAGGGATTCTTGTGATGCTGCAGCTGTTCGCAAGTATGGGGAAGCAACAGCTGCAGCAAGTCCTGCTCTCAGGAGCATCCCAAAGACCAGTTCCCTTTTATTTAGAAATCTTTTAAGAAAGATGCCAAACCTATTCAGTAGTCACCTCTAGACTCACGCAGCACATTATCTGATCAAAATGCTTACCTGTCTGATGAAACTGTGAGCTTGTGTCTTGCTCGAGTGGGTAGCCGAGGGCAGAGTGCTGGGACGAAGCACAGGAGGAGGTGCCATTAACCCGGGAGTCTGACTCAGGCTACGTTAAAGACAATAATACCCGAATTTAGAGAAATTGTATCTACAGAATTTAATTGTGAGCTTGTATGCAGTCGCCCCACTCATTTCCTTTTTTATGTCCTCTTTCTTGTTTGCTCTCCGAACTATTTAAAGTTGGCTTAGGTCTATACAAGTGCCAGGGGGGAGGGAAAACCAACGAACCGACTTGTTAAAAGAAAATTTAGATATAGTGTAATTCTTATGAGACTCTAGTTGATGGTCTTGTTAAAGACAATATTCTGTTGCAAGCATATACCACAGAAACACAATCATATATACAACCCAGTCTGCTGAAACTCAGTCCAGCCACATGGATGGGATTACAAATTGGTCCAGTTACCTGATGGTATTAGTGGTGTTGTACATATATGTGTGGAGATTATATATATACATAGATATACACATACAGACAGAGGACAATCAGCTAAGGTCCCCTAAGAAGCTTTACTGGGGTGACTGATCATGCTTAGAAACAACTCTTCAATCATGAACGGTTTTGCAAAACTCCTTCACAATCAAGCCAAGTGAAGACACAAGATTCAAGAGAACTTTGTTATTAATAAATCTAAAAATAGGTATCTGGCTATTTCTCCTGTTGACACTGCTTCTCAATAGTGTGGATGACACCAAATTTGCAAGAAAACTCCATACTATGAAATCTGCAGGAAGTTATGAGAAGGAAGACACATACTTTGAAAACTGAGGTGTAGACAAGCCTTTCTGCATTCTTAATTTCACCTGAAGAATCAAACTTGTAAGTTCTATATTACATTTACTTGTAATCATGTATGTGCTCGAGATTACGTATAAATATACATCTATGGATACAAAATAAGAAAAGACCCTAAGACTGCTTCACTATAACAACTCAGAAATATCAGAAAAGGATCCTGTTCAGGCATTGTTTTTCTTGGTTTTGTTCTTTCTTGTAAGAAATTCTTTGAGAAAGAGAGTAGTAATACATTATTTGAGCTCCAGAACTGATTGTTCTGAAAAAGCAGAAGCACGTAAAATATTATTTACATCTAAAGCAGCTATAGAATATTAGCTGAAATGGTTCCCCCACTCATTTATCTTTTTGATTGCAAATCATCAAATTACTTCCAAACAGCTTAAAGAGCAGATTATTTAAGTAAATCTGTCTAAAGCAGATACTGAATTAACAAAAATATCATTACTTTTAAGATATTTTTGAAACTGAGCCTGAGCAAGTACCTAAAACAGCTATGAGACTCAATGCAAAAAATATACAAAATGACAGTCCATTTCTACACAAGTTTGCTCCTTTGTAGCTCACAGCCTTAAGTCCAACATTCCTTCTTTTGAGACAATTTTCAGTTTAAAAGAAAAATCTTCAACAAAATTGAAGATTGTTGAACAAAGGAAAATACATTTTCTTCCATGCACAGTGGTGAGAAATAGAAGGAAATGTTCCCTTGAGCACTCAGCAAATCTCTTTTTCTCCTCCAAATCTCATCTCTCAGCATGACAATACCAACTTCCAGCTTTGACTAAAAGAATAAATCAAGATATATTGCTCTGCATTTAGAAGACAAAGAAAAATGGAAATGTTTTCAGGCCAGCCAAGTATTTTACCATCAAGACACTCCTATGAACAACGAATGCCTATCAAGTAGCGAAGTCATTTGCTATTCAGTATCAGGCTTCAACCCAGCTATAAGGTCTAGGTAAAATAAGTGTGGTGGTTTTAAATTGACCAAGCCTGGAGTAACTACCCCCAGGTAATTCTGTATAGCCAGGAACCTCTGTTCAAGAAGATGTTAGAGCTATAACGGTAAAGAGATGAAGCAAACTCTTCAAGGGTTAAGAGTTACTTCATTACAGAACAATAAGGCTGACTCCAGCGGCAGAGTGGCTGCTTGCCCACCCTACAAACAGACGGGCAGAGACAATTTGAATCTCCCCAAAATGCAAATTTGCACCTGGATCAGAACTCTCTCCCAGATCTCTGTCCCTCTTCAAGCAATAACTGTGGACAAACAGTGCAGAGATGACTGAGGAAGGAGGATCAGTGGTGAACTCGATACAAAACTGCAGCACAGCAACACATAGGCTAGATCAAGAATAGTGAGGCACTGTGAAGTCAAGATTAATTAGGATAGAAAGGAGGTGCCTATGAGCTTAAATGATGAGTTAGTACCACTTAAGAGTGCTATTGCAAATGACAAAAACAACCTGCACAGAACAAGAACTCTAACAATGGACAAACTGAGAGCAAACAAAATAGACTTGGAATACTTTACATTGACATACCATATATTGCTGCAGCAGTCAGAATTAAATACTGCAGCCGGATTAAAAAAAAAAAAAGAAAATAACAAACCCAACAAAAACTACATGGCCTTCTGATCAGATGACAATGTCTGATGACTTCATTTTCATTTAAACATATTGATAAATGTTACACTACACAGTTCCACTGACTGCAATGACAACAAACCCCTCTTCTTCTGAAATCAAAACAATACAGTTAAGCAGATGAAGAGCAGGGTTTGGAGCAGAAAGAGAAGGGTTCTGGTAGTGGCATAAATGCCTTAACATGATAACCAGATACTGAAAAATGTTAGATGCAAAATAGGAGGATATAGCTGCACGTATTCATATGATTAGCAGTTTTACTGAGAGAGAACTTGAGAAAAAAACTCTAGAAAATCGTATTCTACTTGACCCCAGTTGCATAACACCTACAAAATCTGATCACCTCCATCATCAGGCCTCTTCAGGCATCATGAAGTGAATTCATTCTTATTCAAAACAACCCAGCAGACAACCCTTAAGCCAGAAACTATAAGAAAATAGCCCTAAATGTTACTATATGCTGCTATACCATATGCTTACTATACTATGCTGCTTCTTCCTGAACAAATAAAAGCAGAGAGACCAAGCACACCTATAGGGGGATGAGGGGGAAGTTTCTAACTCCACTTTCTGGGAGTTTTCAAATTTCTTCATAGGCAAAGCCAAATAAAGATATGAAGGGACGGGTAAGTTATTTTCCAGAAAACTCTAAAAGCTGCTGTCATGCAGAAAAATCTCTCAATTTCAAAGTATTTCAAGGGAGATATTTATTTTAATCAATTTTTATCTACAGTGCTTTATTTCAATGTGTCTTTTCCAAAGAAGAGCCTGAAGTGTTCTGTGGATTAACGAACAGATAAGACATACCTGTTCTTCCTTTGAATTCTGTTGCTTTTGGTAAAAACCAAAACAAAACACCTTCCCCAACCCCAAACCTCTGAATCACAGAAAGCCTCAAAAATCCGATGCCCTTTACACATCCATTATGGATGTTTCTTCTTCTTCCCGACTTATTCTCCCAGCCACAAAAGAAACAGAGTCTCTTCTGCTCTCTTGATAAAACTTCTCTGCTTCCAGCTGAAGAGGGAATTGCAGTCCCTATTTACTTAGAGTCTGATCATATAGCCATTGACAGATGATTTTAGCTCCCATTAACTTCAGTATAAAATACAACGTGAAACCTCTATTCAGTAGCTCAGACAAGCAGAGAAAAATCTAAACAGCCTTTGAATGCCCTTCATAATAGGTCTCACTTCTACTTTACACATGCAGAATCTAAAAGGGCTGAAGAAAGAAAAGTGAAAATGGATTCATTCTTTTTTTTTTTTTTTTCTGTGTAATTAACACGTTGGTATCAAAGTTGTCACATGCCAGTCCTGTTTCACCTTCCTCTTTGGCACTATAATCAATCAGGCAGACAAAAATTACAACATTGTGTGACAGCTATGAATCCTTGTGGCTTGCTAAAGTAAAAATAGTATGGTAACCTTGCAACTGTGACCTGAAGTTTGCAAATGTACAGCGAGCATGCCTGTGCATTTCTTCTAAAGGTGCTCTCTAAAGAATGTCTTAGAATGCTCTCATATAGATTAAACAGTTACTATAGGAAAGCTTCTAAGTTTCAATAATTTTCTACCTAAATATCTGTCTATCTATAGACTCACTCCAAATCTCTTAGAGAGAAAAAAAAATAGTCTTAGTATTTTAGATTCAGTGGCAAGTTATTAACCCAAACGACAGTCAGGAGGTTGTGTGGAAAAGAGAAATGCAAAGACTTGTTGACAGAAGAGAGAAACAGAGGTGGCATAAAATGCCAGTTACAGCAAAGAAATTGCTCTAAGACAGTTATGTCATTTAATACCAGCAATAAGTTCTACAGGAATTACATGGTTGTTATATATTTTGACATTTGGACTTACGAGAATCTTCCATGCAAATCATCCATCTTGTTAATGGAAAAGGTATTCCTTATAACCACTAACAACAAAAAAAAAATTTGGACAGCCAATAAAAGCAGAACCACCAAATAAATATACTTAGATGCTCAGTTGGCTTCTGATAAAGTCCTTCCCCAAGCAGTGAAAGAGGTAAAGACTTGCACAGACTGTGAATGGTGAACACATGAGAGAAAAACAGACATGCTGAAGAGTGGTCATTTTTTCAGAAAGTTAAGGGGGCAGTAATGGGATTCAATGCTGCTTCATAATTGTATTACTGTCAAAATAAAGAAGTTCCAGAGAACATATACTAAAAATTTGAATTATTTATAATTTCTGAATCCTCTTCAGGGGAGTAGCTTCAGCATCCTTGCAGACAGTTTGCAAAAAATCTGCTTAGCGGTAGGTCAAAAACACCCCACTAGATAAAGTGACGATGCATTTAGAAAGGCATATTGAAAAGTCACAGATATATTATAACAGCAATAATGCGGACCTTCTCATATATTTGATTTCGTACCAGCCCCTCCCCTAACAGACAGGAGAGAAACAGGGATAGCTTAGGGAAAGGCACCTAGAAGAATCAGAAGCACAGCATGACTCCCACACAGCGAGGAGATTTCAGACAGGAGGGAAAAGAGCAACAGTATATAGTAAATGAGGTGTATATTATCAGAAATATTGAAAAAGGTCAACTCTGTCCTACCTTACCCTATCAGAAAATACAAGCTGCAGGATTCCCAGAAAAATGCAAAGGCAGCACTTAGAAGAAGAAACTACTGCTCCTTCCCCCCGCCCACTATAGCACAACACGTGTATATCCTAAAGGTCTTACTAAGAATGTTATAAGGATATTGAAAAGATTACAAAATTATAAGATTATCCACAGCTATATGAGAAAAAAGAAAGTTTTTAAGGGTAAACACATTCGTGCTTTATGTACTGAGCTGAAAGTGACTGTGGGTTTGGCAAAACTTTGCAGATTTTAAAGCCTTCTCTGAAACACCCTAGTGGCCACAGTTCTCAAGATATTTACTTCATGAATGATTGCTAACAGTTGCATCAGTTGTTATCTTCCCTTTTAAATATTTAAGCTACCCAAATACTGATTAAAGATGCTAGAATGACAGGAACAACAACAAAAATACTCTGCTGGAGGGGCAGGGAAGCCATTGGAACAGATGCATCTTAATGCTATTCAGCCAAATGCTGAGAGAAATGACAAAGTCAGCCAGTGAAACAAACAAACAAAAAATAGTCTTTATCACTATGATGAAAGTATCATCTACAGCAGGAACTTAGTACCATTTTGATACCTGCTATATGCGGTCTGTTTCTTGGCTTAGTTAAATCGTTTGCTATGTACAGCCAGGCACCTGACTCACGGAAGGCAGGAATCATTTGCTCCGCTGTACTCTGACCCAAGTGGCATGATTAGTCAAGAGAAAACATTCAAATGTTCATATAAATTTCTCCTAATCATTCAAGTTTCCACATGATAGAGTACAAACTGAGATCTCTAACAATGCCTTGCATATGTTGCTGTTGTTATTTTTATAATCTAGATGTGCTTATGCTGATTTCTAACATTCAACATTTCTTCCCCCAGCAAAGAGACCCTACAGTCTCTAGCTACTGACATTTACTAAAAGGCTCTTGCCTTCAGCATTACTTATGCACAGACCATTTTGCTGTAGCTTATTGGTCTAAATATGCTACTCAAGAGGAACTGTGTTTTTAATGGAATGAATTGCTCCTTTGCATTTTAGATGTATCTTTGGCCATCTGTCTTTGGCATGCTAAAAAAGCTTTCAGTGACTGTGACAACAAATAAGCAAATTATTTAGGGAAAGACTGGAAAACTGAAGTCAAATACAGGGTGCAACTGGCACCACTACTTGGAACAGAATATATATTTTCTTCACCTGCTTTTTAATTAATGAAAAACTATTGCACTTGTTTGTTTTATTCACAATGTTTCATAGGTTACCATGATCACTCCAGCACTTGTCATCATCTTGTGCTCGTTTGACTTTCACCATGGCTTATTCTAGAGGGTAGAAAAAAAAAAATCCCTCTTTATGCTAGAAATGACTGAGTCCAACAGACCAAATTAGTGTGGTGAAAATATCTGCAGCAAAATTCCAGTGCCTTTGTTCCGCCAAGAAATCTGTCACGGAGAAACAGCATGGTGGAAAGACATCAGTGTACATCTACCTGCTCAAGTAGCTGCCGTAGCCGGTGAAGCTGAGACTCCAGTTGTTTATTATGATCTTCCAATATTTGCATCCTTGCTTCCAGGCGACCTTTATGTTGCCTCAGGAGTTTAGCTTCAGCAATGAGCTCGGCATCTTCGGAAGTATGTTGGGGTGACACGATGGAGTCAGGAGGTGATGCAAGAGGGTTTATTCCCCTCCGAAGATGTTGCTCCTTTAGTTGCTCGTATTCTATCTGCAGACTCCTGGTATATTGAAAAGAGGAGGAGAATGATGACTTCATCAAGCAAATTAAGATAAAAACCACTTCCTTAGATCAAATGATGTTATCGCCAACTCCAACTAAGGACGAAAGTAACTCATATGAAGACAATGTCTTGTGATTCACAGGAAAAAAATATAGCAAAAAAATAGACGTGAAACTAAGGTGTTTTCTCACAGACATAATCTCTTCTACCTAACAGAGCCAGGCCTCCATATTTTATTGCTGAAATTATGTGTCCCTAGGTCCATGTATACTCATCTTCAACAGCTACACATAGTACATGCATGGTTCAAACAATGAGGTGACTATTCAGACACCAGGTAGGACGATTATGAGACCTTTGCTCTTCCTCAAGGTCGGCAATGATGCGCTCCAACTCTCCTCGCTCTTCCTTTTCCACTGACTTGAGTATCTGAGCAGGACTCTGTGGCTGACTCACAGGTGACTCTCCTCCCAGCGTCTGACAATACTGCTGGATAAGGGCGTGCTCGTCCTCTCTAGAGCAATAAAACACCGCAGATAAAGACAGAGCAATAAAACATTTATTATGAGAGCAAACATCTGTCAAACTGAGGGATTTTGTTTGTTTATTTATGAAAAAGGGTTACAAGAGCAGGAAATAAGCCTAAAAAATATACTGCAAAAAACCCATATAAACATACAATGCACAGGAAAAAGAAGATTGATCTGTAGTAGCATAAAAGACCCGTTTACTTTAATGTATGCATAAAGAACAAATGCTACTGGTGGTTTGAAAAGAGATAGTGAAAGCAAGAACATTTTGATGTACACATGTGATACCCTGAAGCTCTTCAAGGGTAGCAAATCTCCTCTTTACAGATTCAGGGATAGAAAAAAAACTATAACACTGTCCTCCTCCTGACTCACACAGAAATTACCTTCTTTTAAGGAGATACAGAAGTCCTGACACTTTCCATTACGCTATAATGTCCAAATGAGTTTATTTTTGTATAGGTGTGCCCTTTCTTCCCCCATTACTCTATAAGTAAAGTCGGATAGATAGTAAGTGAAGGATACCATGTCCTAAAAACAGTTTTCTTGCTTGCTTACACAAGAGGGATAAATCAACAACAGAAAAACGTATACTAGTCATGTTTTTCAGGGAGAAATTGCTGCAGAAGTATAAATGCTGAAGAAAACCCTGTTAAGTATTGTCCCTACAAATTTTACCCTAAGATCTTCTACAGTTAAAGAATGGTTAACAATAGAGAGAAAACCACATGAGCAGTATATACACACATATTTGGATACCATTTAGAAAAGAGACTTTTTCATATTAAAAATATTTATTGTGCTGACCTTTTTCCTCCTGTTGTTGGAAAGAAGTAGCTATGAATTCTGCTACTAACTGACTGTGGTCTGACATAATGAAAAGTATCCTTAAGGACTGCCTTTGAAAGCACATACTAAAAATGGGAAGTTCATTACATGCAAAGCATTTATTTTACAAGTAAAAGTGTAATGGAGCTTTTCAAGAGACTTTTTTAAATTTCCTGTCAGTCGCTTCAACATTTTTCATCATAAAAGATTCAAATGAACAGTCTTATTTGAATGAATAGTAAAGCCAGTTATTTAGAAATGTATACCCTGGAAGAAACAGAAGATATTTCTGTGGTGATGAATAATCTATAAATAAATGCATGTACAAGTTAAACACATCAGGTGTTTTACAGGCCATGTACATGGATTGGGGTTTTTCTCAGAAATAAACTCAAGTTCTTGGGGTAAAGGGAGCAAATGCATGTGACAGGAACAAATAAGAGTTGCAAACATGTTTGTGAAATGGAAAACCCAATTTTATCCTGCTGAACCAAGATTTTTTGGTAGCTTACTACATTGATACCTATTTAAAAGCATCACACTCGTATTAAGAGTAAGACAAAATAACCACAGACTTAATAAATACTGATTTCCAGTGTCTCTTTCTTAGGAAAGTACTTCTATCATGCAGTGAATTTACTTGATTCTTTGCAGTACTGCTTAAGACAAACTTTTTACTCAAGACTAATCCTATGGTAGAACAACACCGAACTATTGCTTCTCAAGGATAACTATCTACCCAAAGTTATCATACGGTCTTCCACTTTCTAACTTGTCATTGAGATCTGAAAATCTAGACTACTACAATCAAACAAATGTGCATCAAGTAGCACTACAACTAAAAAAATCCAAAACAAACTAAAACAAATTATAGACTGTGATGGTTCTATCCACTTTAAATTCCATTCCATGTAAGTTCATTTATGATATAAGGGTTAAAAATTGTCATGTATGAAGACATCCTTCCGTAGAGCTCTGGTTGCATATCACCTTCCTTTGTCCTATCTTTTGTGATTAACTACTGGTAAACGAGTCAAAAGTTTAAAGGAAATAATGTACATTCACTTATTTCTTAACTGTCTTGACTGTAGTCAGTGCTATATTCACAAGAAATGACAATATGTATCTTCACATGCAAATGAATTAATGTAATGAATTTTTAGTTAAATACAGCAATGTAATTAAAATATAATTGAGGTTGTATGTGGGTTTAAGTCCCTCAAAAATATAGGGAATATCTGACAGTGTTAGCTGAAAAAGAAATAGAACAGTGCTCTTTTTTTTCCTTACCTACAGAAAAAAAGCCTCTACCTGTTTTCTCTTCTCCACTGCTTGAGAGATCTCAGGGAATCTCATCATCACTTGCTTTGATATTTTGCATTAGTTTAGTTAAAACCAAAACAAAGGCTAGTGCATTCTTTAACCATCCTGATATAAAAAACCCGTCCCATACGACTAAATTTTTGCCAAAGTGATGTAACCCCTTTTGGGGCTTCAGACTCCGTGGTACATAGCAGGGCTTCTACAGCCCTGCAAAATGGGCAGAATCCGCTCACTGCAACCCAAACAGACTCACTAAGCCGGGAAGTACTCATGATGCAATGTCACATCTTCAGCAAGTGCAGAAATGGAGTGTTGAAAAAGACTGGAGAGAGAACAGAGTTTCAAAACCACTGTTTACATATTAATTTAAATGATAGAGTGTAACGACACATACAGAATTCTTTTGTGCAAGGGTGTTATGTTCCCAGGAAAGGTTCACTTGACCAAGTACTTTAGTCTGGTTATTTTAATTAGTCATCATAAAGTTGCCATCTACATTTTAAGATGATGAATTAGTTTATAAACAACTGTGTATGTCATCTGAAATTTTGTTGTTGTGGTTTTTTGATTGATTTTTCTTTCCTTTTTTTTTTTTTTAAATAGGGCTCTGTAAAGCCCTATTATTTATTATATTTACTTATATTTATTAAATTTGAGATTCTGTCAAGATTTCACATTAGGTGTAACCCCAGTTTTTAATGAAACATATAAACCCTTAAAGAACAAGTTTATACAGTAAATGCTTCAATACTTTTGACTGTATTGTAGTCTAGTAGGTGGCATCAACACAGCTAAATAGATAACTTTATATTTTGGACTCACAGTTATTCAGTCCAGAGAAAAAATTAATTTCCCTTCTCTCTTGCTGGTTCAGAGTCTCAGAAACTGTGCAGGGCAGACTGAATTTTGACTGGTCTTTTTTAGGCATCACACCCTTCAACTGACAGCAGGCTTTTTCGACATGGTCTAGGAAGTGCCTGATAAAAGAAGTCTTCTGAAGAAAAAGTATGTTTACCATATGTTCCACCTTTGGTCTATCTTGCAAAATTACTAGTTAAAAAAACCCAGAACCTTGAATCTGCACCAACAAACCTCACAGCTGTAGTTCAGACAGACTCCTTAGCAGCACAGGAGTCCCAGGGCAGGGCTTCACAATGACCTACGACATGAGGGGGTGACACATGCTCTGTGCCACACAAACACTTTCATTGTGAGAATCCAGGACTCTCTTCTGCAGAATTGGTTGGAGATGGCAATCAGCAATCAAAATAAAAGCACAACCTCAAAATAAATTCCTCATCCTTTCTTGGTAGTTATTCTCCTGAAGACTCTGCACGCTTTGATAAAAGTCTAGATGTACACAAAGCGCTTTGACAGCAGAGACTGCAGTTCCTTCTCAGCATTTCACCATAGTAGGAAGCAGTGAAAATGACATCCCAGGAGGTCAGACTTGAAATCAGTACATCTCAAAGGAAAAGAACATCCCAACAAGGAAACACAGGGAAAATGGCCTTTGAAATAACCTATTCTCTTTGTGGATATATATTTTCAAGAGGTCTATTCCAAAACATGCATTATGCATGGAGGAAGAAAGAGGCAAATAACATTGCATATAACTTCCCTTGCATCAAAACTAACCTGTGGAAATAAAAATTCAGGTTTCCTGACAGTCACTTTTCATCAGTACATTATTTTATCTGATTAAGAAAACTGATTGCTAAATTAGATTTTAGATAGTAAGAGGTGGATATTTGTGATCCTCCTTCATCAATCATTTTCATGTTTTCCTGTGGCCCTCATACCAAGCACCATGCATTCTAGTCAAAATAAAGTGCAGCTTGAGCTACTGATGCTATGAGAAATATTATAATAAGGTTCAAGAAGGTACTCCAAAACACTCTTTATCTTTCAATTTATTTGTCCATCTCCTAATTTTATCACCAGGTGAAAATAATTTCTCATTGTGACAAGATGCCTTTTAACTACTTATATCATGTCAGAGTACTCAGATACTACACACCAGGGCTCCACCTTATCTTACAATATGAGTGGCAATGCCAGCTAAAAGTACCACTGGCCTTCACTGCTTGTTCCTACCCCTGAGTGTACAGCTCCTTAAAATAAACACAAATAAAATTTCAGACATGTTCCAATTCTGCCTTCAACTGAGTGTGAAGTGTCCTCAACAGTGCTGCAGACACAAAGATAACTGGTAGTAAAGGCATAACTCAGAAAACAGCTATTAAACATTCACATTTATACAAAAATTATTTATACTATGTCTAATGCAATTAACTCCAGTACGGGCTAGATAGGATAGTTTGTACACTACAGGAATAAGAGGGTTATATTCTTCTCCTATTTTCCTAAATTTTTGGTTTGTATTTTTATTCTACAATACCATGATTTATCAAATTGTGAGACATAGCTTTCTGTCAGGGACACTATTTATCATTCTTTATTGCAAAGTCTTCATTTTTTCCTTATGCTCATCTTGCCTTGTGAAAAGGCCAGTCTGCTTTTAAAGTATAGATGTTTTCACATGAATTAAAGCCAAAGAAAGTTAATCACAACAGTCTAGCCTAAACATATAGAACTTCCTAATGTATGGAGAAGACGACAAGAAGGAAAAACATTTTTATTCAATGTATGTATATCAGAAAACTCATGCATGAGAGTATTAGAATGTTTGTTAAGAAGCTGAACATACTACACTAGAGACTGTGACTTTTTTTTTATCTACAAATATTTTTCCAGCTGAGGAGAATGCATTTTTTAAAGGAATTCACATAGCGTTAGAGGAGAGGAGGATTAGAAAACCTTGGTTAGGGAGACAGAAGAAGTCACAATGACATTCAGGACAGCAGGTTAGTTTAAAAACCAAGAAATTTCTTTGAAGAATGTTTTCTTAACCAAATGGCATATTGCAGAACATTCCTGCAAAAAAAACGACCCTCATGATGTTTAACCAATGGCAGAAGTTCTCTTATTGTCATCAAAATGTAGAAGACTCCTTACACATAGTCTTGGGAGCGCAAAGAGTGTTAAACGTATTGTTGATTAACATGTTAACCTCATAAGACCAAACTTTCCAATATTAAGTGCAACTATGCCCTTCTTCTAGGTTCACAGTAAACTGAAGGACTCTTGAGGACTGATAAAAATAAGATCACAGGACTCCAATTACAAGAAGCAGAGAATTTGGTTTCCAAACCAGTGATGATCTTCTGAAGGTTCAAAAGAATACCATAAGAAAACAAAATTTTGCTCAGATAGGTGTACCGCAGGGTCATCGAAGCTGAGAAAATGGTCATCCAAATTTCAAATTGCTCCTTCAAAGTCATTCCGTAAGGAATGATTACACCATGCTTATTTCTAGGTCAAACTGCATTTAAGCAATAAGAATACAGCTGAACTGTAATCCCAATGTTCCGGCTCTAATTACAGACTTTAAACTACAGTTCTTCGGAATTTTCTGAATACTTTAGTATTTATCTTAATGAAAGCATGCATTATTATCTGAAAAAACAACCCCCAAACAAAACAAACCAACCCCAGAAGTTGCCATTCAGTACTAAAGTTATTTACTTGTCTTCCTGGGCCTCTCAATCTCTGCATGTTTTGTTTGTGTAATAGTCCCCTTTTGATAACAGGTCTGAGACCCAAATTCAGAGATCCCTCTCACACGTTGATACACAAGTTCATAATGTTCATTCTTTTTCTTAAAATAAAAGTAATTTTAACAGGGAAATGGCATTAAAATCAACAGCTAATTTGCCAGTAAAAATTAAGCATATACACCCCTTCTTAACTATTGGGATGGATGGTTGTTTGTTCTTGTATATGAGTAGACTAATTAATTGCAAAATAAACAACTCAATCAAGTGTATTAGCATTTAGCAGCTTTGAAGTTTTCCAATTTCCGAATAACAATATGTCTTTTTTTTTCTGTCATTGGTGAATGTATGTGTCTTGCAGATGAAAAAGTGTTATTAGTTATATAAATAGAGTTAATTAGGCAGGAAAGAGGAAATATTTAAAGGTGATCGCTCCGAAGCAAAATATTTTAAATCTCAAAATGTTACTACAATCATAGGTAGAATAATTTCATGATTAGACTTTAAAACAGTAAGTGAAAGTATTACTGAGAACAATAGCACTTTCTAACTAAAGCTGAACAAGAACCATTTCTGCCTCCTCTTTAAAAAACCTGATGACACTAATAATAGAAGAGGCAGTCCCACTACACTGATTTAATTAATGGAACTGATGATATAGTGAGATTAAAACATTCATGTATTTTTACATTGAAAAAAAAATGTAATTCATCGGGAATTCAAGGACTTCTGTGCTTTTCAGGTTCATCATAACAATTTAATGAAGGCTTTGACAATAAAAGTGACCCACCACTCAAAAAAGAAAATGGCATTGATAAATTTAATTTGGGACTATGTTTATATCTCCAAGTACAAACAGATGGATCAGCATCTGGCAAACTGAAATCTAAGCAAGTAGCATCTACACTGTTCTGGCTCTATATAACCTCCTATATAGATGATTATCGTTTTTTCCCCTGCAATAAGAAAATTGTCCTGGGAGGTAGCAGAAGCTATTGACCCGCTCTATTGTCAACTTTGACACAGAAGGATTTATTTTCTTTTGTACTATGATAAAAGCAGAAAAGTAATACAAACTAGAACCTATAAAGCTTTTTTTTAATTGACTTTTTTTTTTTTACTTTTTTTTACCTTTTTTTGGTCTTTTTTTTGACTTTTTTTTGGACTTTTTTTTGAGTCACAGAATCACAGAATGTTAGGGATTGGAAGGGACCTCAAAAGATCATCTAGTCCAATCCCCCTGCTGGAGCAGGAACACCTAGATGAGGTTACACAGGAATGCATCCAGTCGTACGATATATCCTCCCTTTTGAAGCAGAATTGCTGACAAATGTAGAGTTACCTTACATCATCAAAAGAACATCACCAATTTCTACAGCTGATGCTTGGAATAATGAAATTTATGCAGGCATCTTTAGGGTCATACTTATTAGCTACTTTCACTGGGACTAAGCCCTGTGTTACAATTTGTGAAGATTATACCATGCATCTATGACCAAAGTTCCTGGCAGGCTTAACGAGTCTGAGTTACTTACACACTTCCTGTGGTGGAGCTGCTGTCTGTGAGGAAGGAGCCATTGGTTCTCTCCATCTGTGCAAGCCTGAAAGACAGGGAAAGACCACAATTTTCAGAGAAAGTCCTGCACAATTTTAACAGAAACACTGTGAAGATCAATTCTACTTCAAAACAGCTCAAATGTGGCAGTCTTGGTATGCGTGAATAGGACTAAACTCTCAGATTTTGTGACAAAAACATGTAATCCATAGGACTTTTATGAGGAACTTGTGCTATGATTAACTAATTCTACTTGCCAAGCAATAAAGAACAAGTATATTTTCTCTTTCTAGTATAATTATCATTAGCACCGCCACAACTCTCATGGTAAAATTAGTTAAAGAGATGTTTTCGCAGATGGTTTTCTTTTTGAATTTTATAAAGCAGGACTAACAATAGCGGATGCATACTTTTTACATATGGCTCACGCAACATCTAAAATTATGCTTGGCAAATAACATTGCACTGTGGAAAGACAAGTCCTGGAAAACCACACAAAAAACCCAGTGTAATTAGAGTCATGGCCTACGGTTCTCATTTGGAAGGAATTAATCTAAAAGGACTGGATTATTATACCGTACATGTAAGGCCATACTGCTCTAAAATCACAGCAGAAATTTTCTGTCTATTCAGTTTTCTAGGAAAGATATACCTTATCTATGTAAGACACACACATAAAAAACTATGAAAGCTCAGTACTGTGCACATACACTGGACTGCACCCAATACTGACATTTTCTTTACTATGAAATTATCTTAATTTCACATATATTTTTGCAAGTGTGTTATAGATTATTACAGACATCTCCAAACTTATTTTTAAAAGCAGTGTGCAAGGCCCTAAAGAAATGAGAGAGAGCTCCAGTGTCGTCTTTCAGCATGGTGCAGGCTTGCCCATCTCTACATTTGTTAATATTCCTCATGGTTGAAGAAGGATAAATGAAAGCACACACAGAACAAAGCTGTCTTGATTGTCTCACCCCACCATATCTGGGGTGGGACGTTGCGCTCCAGCGCCTTCTCTGAAGGGAAGGACAAGCTCCTAAGTAACTAGACACGTTCAGATCATCTCTGCTCTGGGGCATCTCAAACATCTAGATCATGGTGAGTAACAAGAGTGAGTTAGATGCTTATAAGTTGCCTTTATAATGCTGCTTGGCTCGACATCTTTAAATCTGATGAAACATAATTTTCAAAATTAATGTTCATAGCCCCCTCATCACATAGGGAAGTAGTACAAACCCTGTATTTTTCAGAAGATAGCCTGCCCTGAATCTCTTAGCAAGTGAGTGATAGATATCCTGTTTCACAAACACAAATTCTACCATTATTAACATGTTTTCAATCTCCATCACTTAGTGAGGATTTGCTTGGAACAGCATGTGGAGCCAGGAGACAGCCCTGATCATGGAGCAGAGTGAGACAGGGAAGGGACTCTTAACATTGCTAAGAGCCTTCAAGGCAGGACACAAACTGAAAGCTGAGAAAGGGAATTAGAAGCAACTCGGAGGTGACAAAGCACAACAGGACATGGCAACGGTACTTGATTGCAGGTAGGGGACTTTGTTAACAGGAAAATGAGAGTGGAATGTGCTTCAATCAGTGACAATAAAGGCTTTAAGCCTTAATATGCTGTTTCTGTTAGGCATAGTCTTATTAAGGAAGCCCTGGTAATATCTCTTGAAAGAAGCCTACCTGAAAAGATCAAGACAACAGATAAAAATTACTAGTTTATCTGTGAAATATGCATAATAACAGATCCAACTAGAAAGCACACAATAAAGATTATATGAAAGTTATAGATGTAGTTATGTTTTCATCTTTTAAATTTCATTATTAGAAGGGAAAAAACCATCTTGAATGGCTTTAGTTAACTTATATAGTAATTAGTATTTTTTAAGTTTGTAGTTTTGCTTCTGCACAGTGTAGGTACAGATTTAGCTTTGTATCCTGAAAGAGACTCATGGTCCACCTTCAGCAAGTCTAATCCAGAGCAGAACTGGTAAGAGCTGAGGGGGGCGGGGAAGAGGGAAAACAGGTATTGCACCTGGGATTTCCCTTGATATTTCATGCTGATCCAGAGTTTGTGCTTCGTCTGGGCACAGAAAGCCACAGCATTCTGGCACCACAGTCTGAAAAAAGGACATATGGAGATGGACAATTTTCATATCATTTTAGAGGAGTCTAATTCCTTCGCTCTTGCCTAGTTTGTAGTCCTGTCCATCGGTTTTAATTGTTTACAGCATGGCCTAGGTTACAGATTCAAATAAATGTGAGGCGATTTAAATTAATTACCTGTTCCAAATTATTGAAAAGTACTACAACTTTGCCTTTGATATTGTACTATCGTACTTACGAAGGACGAAAATATTGATTGTTGGGGGAAAAAAAAAGAGAAAAAAAAAAAGAGAAAAAAAAAGAAAAATGTGGAAGCTGACAGTAGGTAGCCCTTCAGGTTTAGTTTCTGTCCCATTTTTCCCCTGCTGCAAAAATCACCAGTTCAGTATCCTAGGTATTTCACAAACTGCTTTGAAGCCTTCTTACAGTGCCTATAAGTAAGAATTCAGTTATCTTAAACATATGTTCTGAATTTTTATTCAAAAAGCTGAAAGGGTAACCTTGTTTATTAGTTGTGGAGATCAGAAACAACAACAACAAAAACCACTGAAAGCAAAAACAAGTCAGTTCCCATGGTAATATGGATCAATTTCTTTGTTGCTTCAAAGTTGGGTGGTGTTACTTGTTTTTGAGAGGGTAGCTCTGATTAGTGCTTAACCATCCCCAGCTCTGAACATAGAGAAGAGAGTTCAACAAAACATAGAAGCACTGAGATGGACTTGGCAGAAAAGACATTTTATCATGAAAGTCCTAGGTGACCCCATAAAAGCCAGAATATAAAAAAATGTGTAATTACTATATGCTCTGCTAATAAAAGTCAGTGGTAATGGATAGTGTCAACCTATCATTGAAGAAAATAAAAACCTGAATCTAAAATCCTACAGGGAAAAATGATGTATCCAACAAGCTCAGTTTATTTCCAAAGGTTAAATATGAAGAAACAAAAGGAAAACAGCACATTTGAGAAATAATGCACAGTAATTCTGCAATAGTTACCATGCCGTATGACAAACAGCAGATTTAATGCATCTACTTTACATTTAATATGATTGTATTCAGAATCTGATGATTTAAAAACATTTGATTGTTTCTGAGTATGGAGAATTATATCTTTTTTAATAATGAATGTCCAGCCAGTAGAATATATTAAAATCTGCAGGAATCGATCACAAAATGCAGTGTACTGGTGAGCATCTCTTACCTAGTAGCGTACTGCTCTATCCTGGAGTGTGTGTCGTCATGAAACAGTTGTGGAGACTGGGAAGGACTAGTTAAAAAAAAATATAAATGAGTGGTGTCTAAAGCAATTAATGATAAAGACAATGTTATTTTTAAAGCAAGTTAGACTGATGACAAATAAATAAATTCACAATATTGCTGAGGGGGTTACTGCTTTGGGTCAGGCATGCCCTATAGCTCATGCACATCAGATTAGCAGCAACTGAGCTAAAAGAAAACAACCAGCACACTAAGATTTCCATACAAAGAGGTTCTGCATACTCACTCATATTGCTCTGGCCACATACTGATAAGAGTGATAGGACTGCAAGGAAGACACAAAAAAAAAAAAAAAAGACAGAGAGAGAAAGAAAGAAACTATGAAACAAAAAACTTTTGTACCATTTAAGCAAGAATAAGCTGGAGAAAAACAAAACATTTTAATCATTAACTCATCTAGATTATTTGAATCAGCAACAATTGATGTAGAGAAGAAACAGCAACAGACAATGCCATGTATCACGGAGAGACAGGAATGACTTACATACTTCATTTTGTTAAATAAAAATCAATTTTTAAATAAATACCAAATCAGTGTTATTGATTGAACTGCTGTGTGTAAAATGGAATCAGTTCATTTAAATTCTGCTCAAGTACTTGAGCTTTCCTTTTAAACTAACAAGAAAATTATTTACAGAAAAAAATAGGGGGGAAAACCACCACTGACAACAAAAACATCACTATAAGTCAAAGTTATCAGTGCTTATTTTCCTACTGCATAAAAATAATCAGAGGTAAAAACATATCGTATTACATTCTGACACTTGAATAACTATTATTATTAATAATAATAATAACAATTATTATTATTAATAATTTATTTAAAGGAACACGTTACTGAGTTTTGTGTCCTGCAGGGGAGAGAACCAATACCAACAGTTTCCTCAGCATGATGCTGGCAGTTTATCTGTATATTTCCCACATGACTGGACCAAGAGACTTTTTTCCTGAACTGTGATTACAGTTTTGACATTTCAATTTCTGGCACCATTGGCAAACTTCCATCACATCAAAGCAACTTTTCTTTCCTGTGTTGGTGACTTTTTTTTTGTTTTCAAACACAGACCAGCTGAAGACTCCCATGGTAGGTAACTTTTTAACATTTGAACGTGTGTTGCTTCCTTAGAAGCCAGGCCATCAATAACGCCAGTTTTCAGATTACTTCCTTCTGTTTCTTAAACCACTAACAAACGAGTTTTGTTTGCTTATTATAAATAAAATTCACAGTCCTCCAGTCATAAGAACAGAGCGTGGACATGGCACTGGGCTGCAGCATGCAAGCAGAGCGTGTCTGCTGCAGCTCCACGTTTGCTGTCGCTGGCGACGCGGTGCTGTGCTGACAGGACACGGTGGTGCCGCAGGCTCCAGGGTGCCAAGGGGAATCAGTCCATGAAACCACCTCTAGCGCCCTGTCAACACATCTTAATTTTGCTCTTTTAAGAGTGTCCTTTGCTGACGACTACCAAGTAAGTAAATAAAGTGGAGTATTTCTGTCAACACCATAAGTAATAGCATGGAGACACAGAAGAGTGCTCTCTTTTATTAGGCCACCTGCTTTTCTGAAGCCTGTAGGAACCTAATTAGCTCAGAGATTTTTAACTCCAGGGACTTTGACATAACCAAAGCAGCAGTGCAGTTCCAAAAGCCCAGTCTCTCCAAAGCCATAAAAGTATTCTCTTTAAAACAGCCATTCAGCACCCTCCAACATTACCTGCTAAAGTCAATGGCTTCATCATAAAATCCTAATAAAAATCAAAGTATAAAATATGTTACTTTCTCAAAATGAGGAAAGACCTGCAAATAATGCAAAACATTTCATGGAAAATAAGACAGCACAAGGCTCTATAATTGCTGTTGATTATTTCTCAGGTGTTTTGGTTTGTTTGTTTTGTTTGTTTGTTTGTTTTAGTGGAATAGGCCAGTGACCTCAGGAGCAATTACTCTATAATCAAGCTTACGTTTCCAGGTTGTCACCTTCCAATACTGTCTGCACAGGTAAGTAGCCAAGTCGAGGATGCTTTGCAAAATACTTCTTTGACCGGAACTTATTCTTTAGCACCTTCGTGAAGTCCCGTACATCTTCCCCAGATGTTGTCTAAATATTAAAAGAAATTAAAGTGAGCATTTCTTAATAACATTTAGATAGTAGTGCTGTGACTGTCCTGAAAAACGATACAAGGAAAAACTTCAAAATGTTGATGATGTTAAGTTGCCTTTTTAGTGTCCTGAAATATGGTACGATACTAATGGTAACGCATCTACAAATTCTCTTCTATTGGAAAAATCAGTGAGGCTTCAAATTCCCAGCAATAAATGCACTGGATTAATCAGTCACTTTATAAATTGGAAAAAAACGGAAACAGTTCAAGTCTTAAGCTAAGTACTTATAGCCAGTCTTACAATACACAAACGGTAATTTTTCAGAAAAAAGGTAAATCAGTTTGCCAGATATAAGGGGATATTCTTTGCCATTCAAAGCAACATTGACAGTATGCTCATATACATGAAACTAGTGACTCACCTCACAAGAGAGATAAACCTTGTAATGGCTCTGCTGAAAAAAATATAGCTAGCAGTAATGGCTTTGTTTAATTAAAAAAAAAAAAAAAAAAAAGCAAATACAGGCCTCCGTCTTCAAAAAGTGCCACAAAACACTAACTGCCTCCCATTCTATACCTAAACTGGAAAAATTTATGACAAGATGGGAATAGTACATGCTAAAACATTCTCTGCTGCAATGGCCAAGTTTTTCATTGGCATTTTCTCAAGTTACCAAATCTCTTCCTACAGGTTTCTGCCACTATCTGTATCATGCCAGAGTCAAAAAACCCCCCATAGATGAAGTGACAGCCATTGTACAGGCACTGTTCAGAGGCACAGTCAGAGGCAGGCCTGATAAGGACAATCAGTGCCTGAAGTAACAAACTCATAGACGGATTCAGTTACCTCCTTACTATCGCAGCATAAGACTAGTACAAAAATTAGCCACAAGATTCTACAAGTTTAAGTTTACAAGTTACAATCAGCAACTCCCACACTCCTCCAGTGACTTTTTTACTGGTCACCACTGATGCAGCCTCTTCTAAAACAGACAAGTACTTAGCCCCATTCCTTGCCCCCACATGCAATTAATTGCATTCTTTAGAACACAATTAAAATCGATGCAACTGCTTTTAAAAATCAATTTAACTGGAAATAGTCACAACAGTAATGGCAGCATTGCTGTGGTAATACTATTCTGTTAACTTCTGCTACAAACCTAGGGATATAAGCAAAAAATGCAGGCATAAAAGATGAGGTAAAAATGGCAGTAAAGAAATCCACAGGAAGAAACAGTAGTATATGGTATGTCTTTAAAGTATATGTGCTTACAGACTGTACTGCGCACTTAAACAGCACAGTCCCCATCACACGTAGCAGTTACTATTAAGCATTTCCTCTTGCAACTGCAGTAAAGTGACCATTCACCTCCTGCATTAGCTGAAGATGTGCAATGGCTGGTACAGATTTCCAGCCCAAACCCTGCAACAAACTACGCGTTGTATTTCTGTACTCTCTGATTTGGGAGAAATCTCTTAACAGAAAAGGATGCTGAACCAGATGGATATCTATAAGGGAAAACAGAGTGAAACGCACTTCGGTTTTCTAAATTTTTTCTATTACATGCTACAAAGAGGCCTAGAAGCAGGTCAGGCAAACTATTCTCTGATTTTATTCTCTATTGTCAAAACACACAAAGACTTCCCTATTCACCTGTGTACTTTAATGTATTTATAATATATATAGTTACAAACTCTGTAATGCAGATGAGATGAGCAATAAAAATTGTAGATAATCAAACAGATGTAGGTAACAGTTTCCCACATCTGGCTTTAACAACTAAAAACAAACAACAAATTTGGGATTAAGAGGTGTTTGAACCCCTAAATTTTAATACAGGTAAATTCAGGGAAGACAACCGCTCCAATCACTGAATCATCCAAACCAGGAACGTGAGGCAGCCCAAAGAGCTGCTTGCTCTCACCCAACAGGAACTCCAGCAGATGGAACTCTGTCCCAAGGCGAAGGAATGAAAAAGTTTTAGTACCTACACGTTGCAGAAATAAATGTCTACTGAACTGCCAGATTTTTCCTCTGGTGTATTCTTTATTTGCTATGACAGCCTGACCCAGTTCATTGTAAAGACTAACTTGACTGTGTACTGACTGAAGACAACAATACTAACCTGTGAAATCTGAGCAGATTTGGAAGAACTGTTTTAATTTACACACAACTAAGATGCAGTTCTTCAACATATTTCATCTATGTTTTTTGCATATAACCACGCTACACAATCCAGTCCAAAATTATGCCAAGAGACATACTATAAGATTTTACTTTTGAAAAAGTATAGCCAGGCACTTTTGTGCAGAGTCTAAATTAAATCCAACAGTTAGCTTGTACACTTCCTTACATCATGACATCTTGACTATTTCCACACAAGTTAACAGGACAAATATACTGTAGTTACAGAACTACTTCAAAAGCAAAGAAAAAAATCCTTTCCTTCACTGAAAATTTCAGACAAAAGACCACACTTTCAAACTCAATTTAAAAATCTCAGTCCTTAGAACAAGACAAAGTTCAGGAAGGAATGACTAAGATCCATGCCTGACACAAATAAATAGCTAAAAAAACATCTGTAGCAGAAGGTCTCAAGGAGAAAACCTGTAACAACTGAAAAACTGGCACCAGTACTCTTCAATAAACCAGCAAGAAACAAATGGATTCATGAGTCACAAACTAAACCCAGATAAAATTCCTTGTAAACCAACGCAAATGTAAGAAACTGGGATTTACGTGAAAAGTAGTGCGAAAAACCAGAATAAGCTGAGACATGGTTTTCATATGTAGGTTAAAAAAAAGCTGGTATATTTTTAAAATATTAGAAATAGAACAAGTCTTTGTTGGGAAAAAGTGCTGTCGGTAATGCAATAAACCAGTCAGAGAGGTCTAAATTAAATACTATATAATATGAAAATTATAATAAATAGACAAATATATAAAAACATGTGAATAATATATAATACTTCTAATATATGCATATATTTATTTATATTTCTCACTGGTTTTGTGTTTTTTTTTTTTTTTTAAATAAAGTGATGAAAGCCCAATTTCCCATTCCTTTCATTGCCCCTGCCTATGTAAAAGGACTAGTCTGCACCTAAGCCATCATTCCCTTAATTACATGTATTTCTTATACTATGACTAACACAAAACCAAAGACCTGTTCTAACAGATATAACCTCATTAATGAACATATCATTAACCTCAGCCAGACATTCACAGGTTATGCGAGAAACATTCACAGACATTCAAGACGCAGAATAATCAAACGAGTTCAAAGAAAATATATTTTGTACAGTAAGACATACTCAGTGATGCAAAATTTGCAGTATAAAAGTACATCTGTGTAATTTAAAAGGGCTTAAGTTTATTCTTTAATAGAAGCCTTAGTAGAGATACCTGAATTTGACATCATTTGATATTCTTCAAATGCTTTATTAAGTTTTCAGGTTTGTGGTTTAAAAAAAAAAAATACATCTCCATATTTTTATTTCTTGACATTTTGTTTATCGGTAACATTTGGTAGAATCTGTACCATAAGCTTGACTGTTCTTGATGAAAACCAAAATTCTTAGACCTACCTATGGTAACAGCTATGCTGTGTGCACGTATGATGATAGCTGCATCTCAAAGCACAGGGAGGCTGGGAAACTTCCCAGTGTAGGATGTGGGATAAAGAGACAGATACTTCATTCCTCTAATTGTTTCCATAAAAAATGACACTGAAGAATGCAATTCACCAGTAACTTAAACACTTGATTAAGTGGATACATTCATTCCCACTCAGCAAAGCATCCACACATTGCCACTCAGCAAAGCATCCACACTTTTAAAAAGCATCTCACATCCCACGATAGAGGCATAAGATAGCACAGAAATTAAGTTTTAAAGTTATAATAACTCTACTTATGGCTGTCACTGCCACATCAGTCATGTTTGCACTCGGTAACATTGCGAAGATTACCTTTCTGTGACCACTTTCAAATACGGGCATTACATAGCAGTTTCTCATCAAGAGGAGAGATCGATTATAAATTGTGTGTTTTAGTTTACTCCAATGATATTAAGCTGTAATTTCAAGAGTAATTAACCGCAGAATTTAACAGAATGTAATAAATTAAGTTGCACAAGGGTAGCAGATCCCATAAGCCAACTATCTGAGCAGCTGTAAGAGTGAGGCCTAGAGGAAAGCCCATTGCCCAGCTGCAGGATTCAATGAGTACCCTGACCAGAAAGCTGTTCTTCTAAAGGCAAAGAGTAAACTCTGAACTCACAGATGGAAGCAATGTTCCACATGTGAGGTAGCCAGATTCAACCATTTTTACTACTTTCTTTCATCTTCCCCATAGCACAATCCCATTTTGATAACAGTGAAGTGTCATGCCCAGTGCATTGATAAGCATGTCAAGATGAAACCATTGACTTATGTCGGTTTGTTGCTTATAAAACACTGAGGCCGCCTAATGTTCAGGAATGTATCTGTTTTCTCCGGATGTCAGTAGCAATTAAATTTTTAGATGACTTACCCAGAAGAAAAGGCTCTGCTGGCACTATTACAGATAAGCTTTATTGTGCCTGGAAAAAATTTTTAATCTAGTGTGAACTATCATTCAACCAATAATTTCTGATATCTTGCCTATCATGTTCTGAGCTCTTTCAGGGAAATAAAATTGTGGTCATCTGGAAGATGAAGGGACTAACTTTTGCTGATATAATTTTGTATCCAAAAAAACCAGTTCCCAAAATAAGGGGCTCTGCCAGGTGAGCAGAGTAGCACAGAACTACAAAAATTGATCATACTTTCACTGAGGTTAGGAAGTAACACTACTTGCAATGAGAAAATTTTAAGAACTGCTGATTGGATATTTGTACATTACCTCAGAAAAGCTGCTTTTAAGGTTTTACTGTGGAATATATGAGTTGCAAAGCAGAAACAATTTGGAGAAAGAAATGCAGTGACTATTTCCACCTAAAATTCAAAGGACCCATTGGTAGGAAAAGCCACATTAATATAACACAAGTACCACTACTGAGAGAATCTCCATTCTAAAAATGCTAAAAATAAATAATGTAGGTACTTGTTTAAGAGTATTCCTGAATTAGATGCTAAGAAAATGTTACTAAATTTTCACGTCTCTGTATAAAATTCTACATTAAAAATCTAATTTCTCCATCTTTTCAGAGAAAGACTATTTAAAAGTGAAAAAAATAACTATGATAACTTTGCATTTCTACTACTTAGAGACAGTAATGTTTTCAGTTCCTTACCCCGCCCATCTCTAAATCCTGAATGAAAGAAAAAAGACATAACTAAAGCCATTATCATGAACTTTTGCATTCCTAGCACCAAGAAAACTCAATTGCAAGCTACGATGAATGCTAAATGGCATTACAGATTAGGATTCAATGACTACACATAACTATCTGGTATAAACAGCCCTATTCTTAAATTATGAAACAATTCTCACCTGATGCGAATATTGTGAAACTTGTTAAAACAGAGTCATCTCCTTGCAAATTCAATTTTAAAAACTGATTCCTTAAGCCATTCTCCAAATTATTTTAAATTGAAGTTGAAGTAATTGAGCTTCCGAGAAATCCCTTCAAATCCTAGACTGAACTGCTTACCTGAAGACAACTAAACGGTCTTCCCACCATCTGCGACTAAGCTCCAGTTCTAAATGACAGATTTATTAGCCAGGGAAGCATTTTTCTTTCTAATTATTTCTAGTATTCTTGATACTAATGCATTAATATACATTAACAGTAAGAGAGAGAAGCTAGATTTTATTAAGGCAGTTTGATGAGTACATGTATTTGTATTCTCCCTTGCAACACAGGCCACAAAAGTAACATTTTAACATCACTAGCCTTTGTATCTGTTTGAAAAGCCAGAGTAGATGCACTCTTTCTATTCAGGCTATCTGTACTCTAATATAATGGATTCTAAGGAACTACTCATTGGCCTTTAGTACCTTCTTCTTATTTATTTTTTTCTATTTCACAGACCCAGCTCTACACTATTTTTGGGCATGATTCCATTTAAACATATAAGCTGTTCTAACTTACTGCAAAGAATTTTGTAATTCTTGACAATCATATTGCATTAAATGAGTTCAATATGTAGAGAGGTTTAGCAATAAATCCATACACCAACCATAGTGCATTATTACAAATAGTAATACAAAATAACACCGGATTCTTTTTCTGAAATAAATTCTTTACTTGTGACCTAATTCAAGTGAAACTAGCTAAAATGGATTCTATGTAGGTACTGATTATGGGAGCCAAACAGGCATAGAAGAAATCTGTTAATATAGTGGGTCATTTCTTTTTACAGAAATTGAGCTGGCAGAGTGTACTTAAAGCAGCACCCAAGAAAAATTCCACCTCCCGTATTCAGCTGCCAAATTAATGGGGGTCAGTGCCGGACTTCTGATTTTATGCGTCACCTAAGTTAGATGTCATTTATTTTATTCTGCTCTACTTGAAACTTCCTCAATTTCCTCCCTTTTCCTCCTGTACACTTGCGTTCCTTTACTCACTTTAATCAGGAATGCCATCTTATTCCTCTTATTATCCCATAGAAGATTGACTTCATTCCTTCCATGTTTCATGGAAATAAGGGACTTCTGCCTTACGTTACCTTATTTTGCACTTAATATTGCTTTAAAACTATATTCTTTTTGCAGCAGGAATAGAAATCTTCATTATAATATAGGCTGTCTCTAGTGCCAGGGACAGTGGGGATTCCAGCCATTTCCAGAATATATCTTTCTGTATGACAGTCTACTCGTAAATGAAATGACTCACAGTTACATAATGTGAGCATGTTTAACAAGAACTGAAAATTTCTCCCAGGTGTCAAATCTGCTGCTTCAGACAAAACTTGGAAGTCGTAAGAAATATACCACCCTGTTGTAGGGACAGTACCATATCCTGTGCCAGATGGAATCTGTATTTGACTAGTGCAACAGGAAGGGTATCCTGTTCTGTGGACTGGCAGCATTATCTATTTTGACACAGCTTAAACCTTCATTTCTTAATTTTCTGTATATTATAGGCATTAACACAGAGCATTTCTGTTCTGTGACTATGATATAAACTGAAGGTGAGGTTTCAGAGAAATTTATAAGGAAAAAAAAAAGTGAATCTAAGAAAAATACACCTGAAACAAGGTAGATTCTTCAGGATGCATTGGCTAAGGAGGAAAGTAAATAATCAGTATCAACATACATTTAATAATGTCTAATAAAGGAAAGAAAGAACCATAGACCTCCAATTCCTAGGAGTTAGAATAGTCATCTGAGTATGGGCAAAACTGGGCCTCTGTCATACCATGAAAATGGTAGAGGACAACACGAGAAAATGACCTAGTTGTGTGGAAAAGTACATTAAAAAGGAATTAAGCATCAACCCAAACATATTTTAAACATTAAAGATTCTAAGAATAAACATTAGGATTCCAGAAAACACAGAACTTTTTCTTATCAGTTACTTGTATAAATAAATCCCACAGCTCCCAATGTAATAAGACCTCTTATTACTTTTATGTTCTTATGCAAATAAAAATATAAAATGTTAGCATAGGCTTCACTATACCTTGAAATCTGACATCTAATCGTGTCCAGATGCCTGACCTGCAGTCTGGCCTAAATCCTGACCTGGTGTCTGTTTTATATAGACTCCCCAGCTGCAACTATTAGGAAAATGCAATTATTAAAGACTGACCGATTTTAGTTTTCTTTTTCTTAATACTTGTGACTGACCTACAAATCAGGCAAGCATCTGTGAAAGAACAGATTTAATGGTTTTTAGGCAAAATGAGCATCATCTATATAGTCTGCTATAGATAGATATCCTCAGGTTAAGGCTCAACAAAACTTCTAAATTGGGCTTCCAGTAACTTACTGTAGAAAAAAACTCCACCACCAATCAAATCATTTCAAAAATAAAAAAATCAAAACCACAGAAAATCACCCAAATGAAGAGAGACTTTCTTACGATGAAAAAAAAAGAAAAAAAAATCCTGTTTTGTAAATAAAGTTACAGTCAGGCAGTACTGTGAATTATGTCAAGGACATTTCTATGCCCAGGCAGCAGTACAGATGGAACATCTTTTTGTACCGCTTCAGTTGCAATAAGAAAATATTAGACCGTACATCAAGAAATGTATCAGACCTGTAGCTAAAGCAGATGAAGAATCTGTATTGCAGAGAAATATTAGAGACATTTCTATATTCAACACATTTGTCACTGTATGTATTTTGCACATGCAACATTTGCCCCATCTAAATATCTGCTGTAATTTCAAAATATTAAACAGCCAATAAGTGTCTTAAGAAAGTGAAAAGGGCAAAGAGGAGGCAGAAAGAGAAAACTGATGACAGAATAAAACAAACATTAGAAGTGGCTGAAAAACAACTAATCTACTTCAAAAAAATTCTTCAGAATGTAGCCTGGCATGTCAATTTATCAATCAAATCCTAACATTATGTTATACAATTAGTGAAAATAAGTTAATGTAACTCATGGTTTCTTCTGATCATAATTAAGTGAAAACACTACTTAAAAGAATTTGAAATCTGTTACGGGAGACACTTTGGATGAAAAAGAGGGGGAAACCACAGGTAATAAGCCCAACTACTACAGCAAAATACAGTCAAATAACTCAATGATTTTTTTGCTAATGACAGAACCCACAGAACCTTGTAACGCTATTGGAAATCAGCTCTATTTATCAGCTCTAGTTACCTTCTGGTCTGAATTTGTTTTTCTGGGCATAGAGACCTTTCACTACTGTTGTTTAAATTACGTACCAATTACCCTATTAATTTATTTGTGACTGAGTTAGAATACTTTAAGAATGTAAACAACTATCAGATTAAAAAAGGGAAAGTGGTATTTGTATGAAGGAAGTTACCCACTCCTCCACTTAAGAAAGTCTCTTAGAAACTTCCTTAGAAAAATAACGTTTGAAATTAGGAAAATATTGTGTTGTAAAATTGATTTTTATTAGCTAATGCAGCCAAACCTCTCACACCATTTTTGGTTGAAACTGTCAATTCTGTTTATTTTTTTTCCAGCAACACAACAATTTTTAAATATACCAGTAAACAGTAATCACTCAAGGGAATAAAATGTGACATATTTCCAACCATGTTTTCATGAAGAACGCAAAATGTTGGACCTGAAAGTAAAGATCATACACCCTTAAAATATTAAAGTGCATTACTAGAATATTAAATATTCCTTACTATGTTTTAGCAATGGTAAAGTGAGTCCCTTTCCTCTGATATGTTCTCACCCTTATAGTGTGCGTGCATGTGCAAGTGTACAAGTACTGCAATTACATTGAATATTGCAGCTTTGTTTTTACAAAACAAAACTGAAGTTCAAGTTCTCTCAGAGGTGGATGCTTCTACCCATCTCTACAGAATCCAAACACTGCCCACATAAAATCATCAGCAACAGCAAAGTCCCTGATGACTTCCGAAGAAAAAGGCAGGACGACAGGTCCTACTAAACATAAGAAAAAAAAAATCCTGGCAGAATATCTATGTGACGAAAGACTATGAAAATAAATTAGACATCAAATAATGCAAAAACAATCCCTTAGGAACAGTCAGTAAATTGGTACTCACAGGTATACAGTACTCCACCATTGGGTAATGCAATTTGTGCCCCTTTGCTGTACGGCCAGAAAAGAAACAGCTCTGACAGACATCATAGTTGAAATGTTTTAAGCTCCGGTACCTACGGGGAAATTAAACAAAGTGATTAGAGTTTCCTGGATTTAGTTTTAATATTTACTTGTTATTAGGCCTCGTGAGACAAATTACTCTCTGAAACGGTGTCACCTCTTCTCAGCAGTAGCAGCACAAGGACAGGGTGAGTTGGTTTGGATAAGTCCAGAGAGTGCACCTTGAGGTGTGGGGGTGTGTGCGGCCAGGTGGTGGCACGGCCACCACTTGTCACAGCTGCCGGCCCTGGGACGCAGCTGCCACCATAGCAGCTGCACAGGACATGGGAAACCCACAGCCCCCTCTTAGGCCACTGCACACAATCTGCCCATGCTATACAGGGCACCTCAGTGAGTATCAAAAAGAAATTCGTGCCTCCTATAGACATATAGAGAGACAATATCAATCATTTGTTGCATAATTTGATTTGAAGCAGAAAATCTTACAGGCATCAACTTCATACATGGAGTGCGAAGTTTATCATTTTAAAGTTGAGACTGACTTAAAATTTTTGTTTTTCTTCTTCTCTCTTTAGTATTCAGAGGGTATCTCAGGAAAAACAAACAAAAAAACCCCCACAACCACAGACTGGTTTACTTTTACATGTTTTTACATTTACCAGTTAGATTAAATGTTTTTACATCATTTTGATGCTCAGAAATTCTAAACATATTTCAGAAAATAAACCTCTTGAGTCTTCATTAACTATAAAAAGATATAAAATTGGATAAAAATTACATTCTTTTTAAGAGCATGTATATGTATAAACAATGCAACAAACTTATACAGTATCCCTTGTATTAAATGTAGTTACCAGGAGCACAATTTTTTTCTTTTTTTTTCAACGAGAGCTGACTAAAGCAACAGTTCCATTTCAGATTCCGCCCACTGTTTTTTATAGTATGGTTGTTCTGACTGGATGTGGTGATATCACTTGTATGAAACTAAAATGAGCCAACTGAACCAAATCAAATAGCTACTGAACAGTTAAAGTTTAAATGAAATTGCTTCCTGAGAGCAGTTTTCAGTACTAATCTACACTTTTTCCCTGCTGAGTTTTTTATGTTTCGTTTTGCAAGACAATATGTGTCTATAAATGTAAAGGTTCACTTCTAAGGATGCTGATGCAACTGTTTATAAACTTTACTCAGAGCCTAGGTATTAAATGGCCACATCCACCCTCTGCTAAGATGTTACATGCTTTTCTTGCTGCAAATCTCTAACTTCACTGTAGAAATTATTTAGAATGAGTAGAATGAGCCATTCTTTCGTCTTCCTTTCTACCTCTATACCCTCCTTCTCCACACAAACTATTTCAGTACAGATAAGATTCATCAGCTCCAACTTAGGCATCTAAAAGATATCTGACCTGGAGCTTTGTCACTCTGTGCTACCTCAAGCATTAATTCAGAAAAACAGGAACATTTGAGGAATTTTATCTTCTCTTAGGGCAGGCAAAAAAAAAATTGATCAGATTAATTACTTTTTGGAAGTACATACCTATATGTAAAGAATGGGGTTAATAGCTCAATCTTATAAGACTGACTAAAGCCAGGATGCCTAAAGCTAGGTAAGAAAAATCAGACCTCAGGATTCCTATTATTATCCTTTAAAACAACAGAACGAAGGAGAAATAGAAGGCATGGGGAACAAAAATTACGCTTCTGCCCTAGGAAAAGTCTTAGAATCACTTACAAGAAAGACTGCCTTACATTGTTCTTAAATAAAACACTTGACTTCATGACCACAGCAGAAGAAAAGCCAGTTATGTCTAGCTCTAATCCTTCTTTTTTTTTTTTTTTTTTAAATCATTTTCTACACTGGAGCAATCAATTCACAAATGCATGATAGTTGTGGTTGGTACCCTTAGTGAGTACTGTTATCTCATGCCCCATGAAGATAATACGTAGCAAAATCATACAGTTTAGGGGGATAATGCAGAGAATATATCCCTGGCATCATTTTTTCTTTTAAAATTCACAGCTTCCTTTGAGCAGATGAAAGTTAGATTATGTTTGATGCTTTAGACAGACACTGTGCGAGTCTCATCACAGTAGCATATCAACGTTTGTGCTAAGCAAGGAGAGATTGCTTTTGAAAGGTGTTTAATATTGTCTGGCATGAGTTAGTTTCCCAAGACTTGTGCAGGAGAGCAGGCAGCCTGCCCACATTTTTTTCTTACAGATCAGCTCCTTTTGGTCTTGTGCCTACAGAACACATGGTGTGTGTTTATGTCATTTGCTACCTATGGGATCCACCAATGCCAAAAAACCTGATGAGAGCCCATCCTGTCAGTCACGGGGCCATTGGGTGTCTAACAGCGTTACTTCAGGAGCCAGAAGTGCCGTGGCTCAGGCCATGCTGTAGCCTCACCATGGGTGGCAGATTCCATCTTAAACCAGGAAAATGGTAGAAAAAAAAACTAAAAAGAATTGTACTTGTTAGAAGCCTTAAAACTGTGGATAATGTCAGAGAAACCTAGCATCCAAGTCCCCTTCTCTTACCTAAAGCCAACAATTGGACACTCTTTACAAATGTTGCACTTGGCCTGATGTTTTGCTGTTTCTGCAGCTGCCACGCGGTGTAGAACTGGTAGCCATACCATAGACTGTGGCTCTAATCGCATCCAATCTATAAATTGCTTTACAGTTATTTCTGGCTTATTGTGGTTCTGTGGAGAGAAACAAAAAAACATATTCAAATGAAAAAACAGAACCAACCAAACAAAAAAAACCCACCACACACATACAAGCAGATTTTCCTCAGAATTCAATTACAAGAAAAAATCTGTGTCAATCCTTTCCATGCCAGGTTAACATAAAACTGGCTACAGAATACAAGAAAAAAACTTGATTAAAATGCAAATAAAGAAAACAGTCAGTAAGAATACAGAGAACTAAACAGCTGTGATAGAGGAGACAGATGGTAACAAAGATGGAGTCCATAGTAAAGTCACATTTGAACTGAAAGGACTTGAGAAAGAAGTAAGGGAGCATGAAAGGGAAGCATTCTGGAGTTCAGACACACTAAAGGCTTTGTCTTTATGACACTGAGACGTTGTCTTCTGAATTAAGATTGATGCAAGACAGCTAAAAGTCAGTAGAGCTTACATGTGTGTCTACTCATTGCCATGAGACTCATGCAATTTTTTTATTGTGTTCTGAGTCTGTGGTATGCTTTCAAGTTAGCACATTAAACTGACACACAAATAAATAAACAGGTAAATAAAAAAATAATGAGAAATCCGCCACTTATAGGCAGTCACTGCAAGAATACAGCAGAGCTAAAGTATTAGTATGATTGTTCTAAGAAGCAAACATGCTTCCACGTTCTCTTTGAGTTGTAACCACCAGAGAAGCCTAGCTGTAAAGGTACTATATTCATCAACTGTAATGGCAATAAGAACAGTGGTCATCTTTCTGAGCTCCCTGGAAATAGCAGAACACAACTTATAATGAAAGTTATTCTTAAATGGTAAAATATGAAAAAAGCAACACTAGGCTTCTTAACCTGTTAACTGTCCAAGTTGATTTTTGCCAGTAAGAGGGAGCAGCATGGAAAAAAAAAAAAAAAAAAAAAAAAAGAATAACATGCTTTCCCGATCGGCAAAATACTTGTTTTCATTAGACTGAAATAGCTCTGTCATGCAGCTGCACACTTTCTCTATGCTCTCTCAGTGATAAGGGACTGAACTCGAGCTATTCATGTGAGACAAGGGATGCCACCTCATCATCAGTATAATCATAATATCACATGGCATATTTAAACACTATCTCACTAGTACCCCTCATCCATAATTGAACAGCATGGGAGATGAGGCAGATCCTTGAGGGATACAGAGACCATTCCTCTGTGACTGAAAAAGTCTGCCACTAACAAATGAATAATTTATTTTAGTGTGACTTGAACCACTCGAGACCAGTGATAGATAGGTCAAGCACCATCCCTTATAGTCTGAAGCAGCAATGTTAAAACCTCAGGGGAAGTTTTACATGGTTAATTGGTCAAACCAGTTTCCATAAGTATCTACCAGACTATCCATGATCTGAACAAACATTCTTCCAATTCCAGTCATCTCAGAGTCCAGAAATGAACCTAATAGTTCTGAAAAAAGCTAGCACAACTGAATTTGTCAAAGCACTAGGTGAAAATGTAGAAATATCTATGAAAGAATGGCAAAAGAAAAATGCTCATAAGTTCACTATAATATTTAATGTTCAATTAAAAAAAATCAGAAATATTAAAGACAGTAGTTTTTTTATATGCCATAATGAATTTTTAATTCATATGTAATTTCTGACAATGCTCAACACAGCCACTTTGACAGAAATAATACACTCAAGCAGTATAGTTATCACTAGCAAGCAGTCAGAGCCTCAGGCATCCTTGATAAAGTCTGAGTTAAGTTGTGTTCTACTATGACATCCTCTTTTTAATTCTCATCTTCTTTAAACGGACTCTCCTTGCAGCTTCATTAACCCCCTGCACATAGTGTGGAGCTGAACAGCATGCTGTAAGACAGCTCTATTTCATGTTCTGATCTGCTGCATGATGTATAAATGACTATGCTTGAAGTTTTGTGCAAAAGCAAACTCTTTTGTCAGTAAAATAAAGCTAAATGATTTCCTGATACACAAGGTCAAAAATTACCATCAACATCATTCTCTTGTTTGGTTGAGATCCCAACTTGTTCTAGCAGGAAAAAGCATGTTGTTCTCACAGTATCAGGTTGCTTCGAATGATGCAAAGCAGGATAATTGGCTGCTACAAAATTTTTTAACAGCTTTTAGAGCAGCCAATATAGTAAAAACCACAAAGATTTATCTATTCTTTTTGCTAAAATGTAATTTGCTTGATCCTCTCCTAAACCATAAACCATCTTTACAGCTGCATTTTCACAATAACTTCCCACATTTAGTTGCAGGAGCATATTCATTTCTCTTCAAAAACTCAATGGATGTTTTTAAATTCCTCTCATTTTTACGCCATGTAAAAGTGAATATGAAGACTTCAGAGAGAAGTTTTGGGTTTCTGTCACACAAAAGTCTTTGTTATGCTACCTGTTGGAAGCAGCTGCGCACGCTGGGTTCAATGTTGCTGCCCCCGAAGGCTGCCACTTCCCCGAGCTGCCGCGGGATCTGGATGGCGTCGTGCAGCAGCAGGCCCAGCTGCCTCTGGTCGCACATTTCTGTGGGGCCCGCCACTTCCTTGAAGAGACCTGAAACACCAACAAGAGGCACAAGCCCATTTCTAACACCGTAGCTCAAGCTTTATAATTTCTGTAATCCAGACGCAGTTACAGATGGCCTCTGTCCCATTCACCATCATCTCATCTTGATTACTTTGACTATGTTTTCTTGATCCATAACCATACAAATGTGAAAAGTAAGGCCAAATGAATGAAACTATAGAGTTTCTTATGGCATCTCTTGATAAAACTGTACATTGCAGCTCCTGTTTCCCCTAGAACCAGTGGTATGACAAAACAAAAGACATATCACAAAATCAGACAGTTTTTTGTTCTAACCCATCATTAACTCATTGCCCCCCTAACATTTACTAAGTTTTCTATGTTATCACTAGGGAAGAAAGAAATAATTTTTCAGAAATCCAGATCTTCTGCTAAGATCTATGCCATCCTTTAGTTGTCTGGGAACAGAAGCACGTTTGCTCTGAACTGAGACTAGAAATTACCACGAGTCACAGCCGGCCATGTGAAATAGCTTAAAGCAAGAGCAGCAGCCAGCAAGATGACTCGTGCTTAATGTTAATCACATTTGCTTCCAGGATAACCATGTCTGCTTCCACATACTCTCCTTTTACTGATTCTCTTTTTCTAAGGTAGGTGTCGTGCCGTGCAGTACAAGCAGACATTCTGGGATGACTGTGACTACAGAAAAAATTCAGGCTGAAAGAATCAAGAAAATTGTTCCAGATACAGACATTTACTGGGAAGAAAGATATTGCTTGTACCTACTTAAGAGTCACAGTAAAGCGTTGATTTAATAGACCTGTCTGCAGTACAGAAAATATTTCTTAAGTGCTTTCTTAACACATTTCTTTGATTGGACATTTTTTTGTTAAAACTTTGAACTACAATTTTTAACATGTTTCTGCAAATAATCCTTGATTTATGAACTTCGTAGCTGTGTACAATAATATTTAGCCATCAGATGACTCTTTCCTGAAAGATATGTTAAACACTGAGTTCATCTTAGAAATATTTTTAAATTCTGTGATTGGTATAAATAGCAGAAGGAATGCAAGTGAATTCACTGAGTTCATTCCAGCTGGCTTTTACATTCTCCTTTCACACTCAGTGGCTAGCTTGGATAAGAGCTCCAAGTAATCTTAAAAGAAAAAAAAAATCCACTCATACTATTCCCCTACTTTTCATGTTTCCTACCACAATAACTACTAACAGATTAGAAATAAATGAAATTTGAAAATTCAGTCTGACCACACTTCTGATCAAGAAACAGACAAGCTTTGTTCAGAAACACTCAAGAGAAACTCTTTTATTACATTCTAAATGGTTTTGCCCTTCATTTGGAGCAACTATCTAGCTTTGTCAGCATGCTTCAGAAAGTCAGGATTTTCACAAAATAGAAATCCAGATGACTGAACTAATTTTTGGAGTTTCTTGTCTTTTTCTTGCCCTATTCTTGCCTAGCCAGACAAATGCTACAGAGTTTTCAGTGCTCAGTGTTGAGGGGAAAAAAAAAAAAAAAAAAAAAAAAAGGCAAGATCGGTGACAGAACTAATACTGCACCCTGGCTGCAGCTCATCTTGGCAATCCCAACCCCTGGCCAGCTTCTTCAGCTGCACTTGGGATAGTTTTCCAGTTTCTAAGAGTCAGTTTAAAAACCCTATGGGATTAAAAAGAGAGGGGAAAAAAAAAGCCTGTTTTATTCTTTCTATTTGCATGAGTCTACATTTGTAACAGGCACTAGAAGAAAAATTCATTAACTGTTGTAGCTGAGAGGAAGACAAAGTAATTTCCCAAGCTCTAAACGTTCAGCTGCTTGGGGAGCTAGTAAAGGAAAAACGATGTGGCAGGAGAAAGAATAGTGGAAGTGATCAGCCAGGGCTGATACAAGTAGGAAAACAGCAATTGCCTTTCAACAGCTCAACCTCCTCCAAAACATTCCACTTAAAAAACCCAGATATTAATAAACCTTAACACTGGCAGCTGTACCATAACCGACGAGTGTTCAAGTGCAAGCGAATTCATGGATAGTATCCTCTTTTGCCTGAACCTTCAATGTGACACACAGGAGGAGAAGCTCCTCAACTAAAGGCATGGAAAGCCAAAATGTTCTTGCTATCTGGACTATAACCCACAAGACGGGAAAGGAGGCATGGTGAGAACAGCTTTGCAGTGGCAGATATATGAGAGGAAATCTCCTTTTAGGTCTGACAGGGTGCACCCAGACACCACACTTGCCAGTGGAAAAAAGGACGTTGCATGTCACCCACTAGCAATGCCAGAAGCCACAAACTCTTAAAATGGAGTTTGTTAATGTGTGTGTACATATGATATGAATTTATACAGAAAATACATTCATATAAGGACTAAACTGTGTAAGAGACTCTACCAAAAGGACAAGCAGAATGATTGGAGAAGCAAAATGTTATCAGATCTGAGCGACAGGAAAAAAACCAGAAACTAGAAGAAAAAAAGCAAAAGCAAAACCAACAACAACAAATCAAACAAAACAAAATAAAACCCAAACAAAACTACACACCACCACAGTTACTTTAAATTCAATTTGGCCTCACACAAGTATTTCGAGGATTACAGACAGCAGGACTCAAACTGGAACTTAGCTGGACAACCTGGAAAACTACACTTAATGTCTGGTGTACACAGGGATACTTGAAAATGTTGAAAAGTTTGTTGCGTTCCTACCCAATGGTAGTAAGACAGAAGTATGATGTCCACGACACACATTTTGTGTCTTTTGCTGAAATTGCCAAGCCATCAAATTGAAAACCTAGCACTATCAAATATGAACTACCCAAGCACCTCCAAGGAATCTAGTGATAAAGACTCCATAGTTACACTGAAATATAATTAAAAATATGTAAAATGGAAAATGTGCCATAATATTTTCATTTGCATTGTTGCAAACACCGTGCACATTCTTTTTTCTTCCTTTTTTAAAATTGTCACAGTGCTAGTTCCACATGATTTAACAATTAACATAAACATAACATTAAAAAACCATATTCCAAGTTGTACTTCACTTGAAAATTGAACTGCTTCACAGTTGAGATTTTTGAAGTAGCCTTTCATTTTCACCTCAAATCCCACAGTTTTTATGCATTAAATGATATTACTCAAAACCTACAAATCTACACACTAAACTGAACTCCATGCCTGTTCTCTGCTTCTGCTGCAAGACTAGGCTTTCTGTGTTAAAAATGAGCCCAGGTAAGAGCAAAATGCACACAAATGTGCTCCCACTTATTACACAGTGCTATGACTTTTCTCAACGTCTAAAACTCAAGAAAGGGGAGGGCAGATAAAATTCCTGTTGTCCCTCAGGAAATCCATACCTCTGAGACATCTTTTGTCTCCTGATTACATGACCAGGCATAAAACCTGCTAGGAATAATCACACATGTAAATTCAAATTTTTACTGTTGCAAACACTTGCTGATATGATTGAAATTTACCTTTCATGAACATTTGGGACATGGAAATTGAGTGGTTAGAAATGTTCCATTTTTCCACAGTATTCAGAAGTCGTGTAACATATGAACAACCACTGGTAAAAAGGAGCAGTGTTGTGTTAATTGTGCTAAGTGTTTTGGAACTAAACTACTATTATCTTGTCATGTGCATCCTTTTTTTTCCCCTTTTCCATTTTTTCAGGCTACTTTTACAACCACAAACTCAGCTGTGCATCAGGGTTTAAGCCCAAGCACTGGAATACTAGCATCTGTATCATTAAGGTGCTAAAAATGTATCCATCATGCTTTGAACAAAGTTGACTGACTCTCACTTCCAAAATAGCCAGGAATGATGCAAGAGTTAGGTAGGGTCAGGGATCATTTCCAATAGGCAGCTCACCTGTGGCCCTCCTATTTTGGGGAGAAAGGAAAACATAAGAGGGATACAGTCAGACCAGGTCATTGGCCTCACCAAATACAGAGGCCCTGGATTATTTGCCCCACAAGCACAGGTGTAACCAGTTTACAGCAACTCAATTACATTTGCAGGTCCATTTTTATTCACAGGAGCATCCAGGCATGTGCTTGAAGTTAACCATGTCTTTAAACGTTTTCAAGAATAGGCATTCTTAATTGAGGTTTCAATGTTTCTTCTAAAGTAATTGGGACTTCTTTTAATTAAAGATTCATTCTCACATTACCCTTGAGGTCTAGCATCTTAAAAAGAAGCCTAATTAAATAAAAAAAAAATCACAGATATTTCTCTGGCAAAATGTATTTTAAAAATGTGTCAAGTGAAAAGATCCTACCTACACTGAAAATGAACATACAGTTAAGAAAAAAAAAAAAAGCAAAAGAAAAAGAAGAAAGAAGGCTTCACATTAAAGAGAGAAAAAAGAACAAAAGCTTGATTTCCACAAAAACGTAAAAGTGAAAGATGAAGGCAAATTGTACTGATAAACTGAAATTATCATCCCCTGTCAGTTTACCATATTATTCCTTAAACCAAATGTCTCAGAAGCCAGAAATTATGTTTCCTTGAGGTAATCTCTGAAAGGGTCTCTGGGAAGGCTGAGGTATAACAGAAGACAGCTGAGCAGACAGTCTGGTTAAGAATTTTACAAAAGATTGAAGGGTTCATCACTACCAACTATTCTGAGAATAGTTTGCCTCTCTAAAACAACATTTAAGGCATCTTCTGTGCTCTGCTCAGCTGCAAGCATAAGATGACTGCCACTCTCAAAAACAGTTCAGAAATGCTTAGAAGAAATATAGACAATAGGAGAAGCAAATATCAGGATCTGGTCTGAGAAGGGGAAAAATCAGAAGAAAGGTAATTTGTATTAAGCACCCATATTTGGTGGTACCGCTCTTCCAAGTGACTTATTTTCTTGAAAATACTTAGCATTGCCATTATTGCTTTCACCTGATGATCTGAAAGCTCAACAGATATGGCAAAACTTCTCTCAACAGTAGATGACTAGTAGAGAGTGACAAAATCAAAACAAGCAAGAGATCTTGCACTGAAGATCAGTCTGTGACACAGCTGGTGCCAGAGGACCCCAAAGTGCTGACTGCAAAGCCACTGCAGGCCAACAACCAGTACCTGACACTGTTTCTTCCTTCACTGCTTGGCAAGATTTCTTTCAGACTCAAGAGTTTTGTTTTGTGACAATTTTATGGTTTGTAAGGGCAATAAAGCTGACAATAAAAATAACAAAGCCTGACCCACTGCTAGAACAGGAGTAACAACAACAACAGAAAGGGTCCATCACCTGACTATTAATTCTCTGCTTTGAGAAGCCGATCAATTATTTCAATCTCAGATGTATTTCAGGTTGAAGTTATGATCACTTGGTACAGAGGTCTCCTGAGACTTTTTCTGTACTAATTTTTTAGGACTTTTCACAGCCATTTTCAGGAAAAAGCCCATCCTGTTGACATAGATTATGCAAATCTGCAGCCACCATCAGCTGCCAATTTTACTTTACTACTAGACACAAAACAACAACATAAAAATTAATCCGACCCAGTCATTTTGTCATTCTGCTTCAGTGCCTGTATTCAGTAACTGTAACTATACTAATGCATTATTGATAGCAGTCTAATGTTAGTTTATTCCCAGGTGTTGGATTTTTTTAAAACCATCTTTTGGTAGGGTTATCATTCTGCTATAGGCAGCCTAACTCCTATACTTTATGAAAGTTTTTTTATTTCACATGAGATGGCAGATTTCCTCCTGAATAGTCATTACTGAACAAAGCTATGTGCACCAAGCTCTTTTAGTTATAGACTAATTCACAGAAATTTTAAATGACATACAGAAAAAAACAAAACAAAACACCACCAAAAAAAACCCCAAAACACAACAACAAAAGAAAACCAACAAAGTCCTAGTTCAGGCTCAAATTGAGACATCAAAATATGCCCCAATGCATAAGATAGTTGTACTTTTGTTCAGTGTCAATAACCAAGATTACAAGGCTACCTACAAAGGAAAGCAGAAATTGTTGCAGAGCTCCAATAATACATGGCAAACACAGTCTCTATACATTTTACATGTCTACAAAATGCATCAAGAAACCACGGCAAAGTAGCGATTTTAAGATCAGATACATAATATATAAATGTCAACCAGCTACAATGTTCTTATATCGTGCTTAATCTCTTGTCCTCTATTAGTCAGGGGCATTTGCCACAAAGTTATTCAAGTCTCTCCTGCTCCGGCAATTATTTTTGTGAAATATTTTTATACTACTCAGTATTTCTTAAGCTTGTGGAGTTACTTAAATCAACATAATTTAAACTTTTATTGCAAAATTATGGTAGGAAGCACATAAACTGGAAAACTATTTTCAGAGTTCAGATTATCTTTCTCTTAGACCACAAAATACAATTGCTGGATTTTGACGTATTTTGTTGCTTCATCGAACACATCAATCTGTTCCAATCAACACTGACTTGCTTGATTTTTCCCTCAATAAAACATACAAACACACAAAAGAGAACAGAATCAGTCAGAGAGAATACTTCTCTATCTTCCACATGACTACATTCTCCTTTGCTTTTGGGGAGTGCAATACTGTGTATTGTGGTGAAACATAACTGACATGAATACTTTCCAGTCAGGATATAAATCCTACTTTCTGCATTGTCACTGATGATAATGAAAACAATAATTCTATTTTTACTTAGTCAAAAGAAAACTGTCTTGCATGACAAAAGTTTCACTGAAAAAATGCTACAATGTGTGTTGTTATTGTAAATGACTTAATTATGTATAGTAAGTATTTTATAGAATACATTCTTCCTTACATCTGTACTTCTCTTCCAGAAGGCCCTTAGAAAGAGACATCAGGCCAATTTTCAGGGACTGCACTCGAATTTTTCCAGTTCGGCCACTGAAATTATAAAGATAAGACAATTTAATACAGTATAATTTTATTTCATTTCAATTCAAGACTATTCAAAAACTCAAATGCATCAGTGAGTTCTACTTCAAATACACTTCAAATCTCAAAACAAATTAACACTACAAATCACATTAAGAATGCTTCCCTGACAGAAGCTCAGCTCACCTTCTAAGTGGTTTACATGTCAAAACAGTTCTTATTACTCCAAAAGGGCAGACATTTAGCTCTGTAAAGCTCTCAACATTATTTAATAATGTGATATACACAGAAAAAAATACACGAGCACACAGCAGGAAAACCTCTTACTCAGTGTGAAACACAAGGACTGCAAAATAAAACCAAATTTTCATATCACAGTAATTCATTCTTTTTTCATAGCATTTTTTTCCTTTTATGTTAAAACACTCTGATATACATGTGTACCAGGACATAGTCAACCACATGTAGTAATTTAAATGATGCGGAGCTGTCGTTCTTTTTAAGCAACATGACTTCAGGCTCACCTTGTCCAATGTGAAAACCCAAAAAACAACCCACATCAAACCTTAACTTGAGAAAAGATAAGGGGGTACCAAAGCAAATGATTTTAAACTTTCAAGACAAACATCATTTAAAAAAAGATACTAAAGCAATAAACCAGAGTGTGTGGAAAAGGACAGTTTTGAAGTTCTGAAGTTCAAAATTTCAGTGCAGAAATATATTCTTAAAAGATCTGATGATTTCTTCTTTCAAAGACCGAAATGTCAATGCAATTTGTCTTGAGATGAGACATAGCAAAAAACCCCATGAAACAGTAGTTAAACCATATATATTATACACAACCCCCTGCATATAAGGTTAGCTGGGTCCTTCACCAGCAAGTAAGATAATACTAAAACTAATATCACCTCAAACAGTACTTTGGTTCCTTTTGTCATGCAGAAGTGATATATCCTTTAATTACTTCTTGAGTGGTTATTAGATATCTCTTTCTGTCCTATCCATTCAACATATGGTCTGCTGTCTGATTTACTTCACAACTGTTGTGCTGAACACAAAATTATTAAGTTACTCCTGGACTCTCAGTAAGTTAGCTGAGTGCCTTACAAATATTAATGCATTTGTCTTCACAACCATCACCTAATCTAGTGAAACTAGACAGTATTACCTTCTCTATTCCACAAGCTGGAACAGAGGTACAGAGAAATTATTGCTAAATTAATCAAAAACACCCACTACTTTTACTGCCTAGTTTGAAAATCAGGACCCAATTTTCCAGAGTGTTATAAAAGTGCCACCTATTTCATACATTCAAGCTTAGCTTCAAATTACCTCTTTCAATCACAGACATGATATCATTCTGGTATACCTTAATGTGTAAATGGCTCATTTTGCAACCTTGATAAAGTTCTTTCCCCATTCTTTCTCATGTACGGTCATCTGTGGTTTAACTTTGTATTCAATGGAAAAACAAAGCTGAACATTCATTTGGGTTTGATTTAACTCCGGACTGACTACTGCATTTGTTTATTAAAGGCAGAAACTCAGAAAAATTTTGCAGCTAAAAGGTCAGGGCACATATGCAGAGGCTTCAAACTTCTCAAAATTTCAGCAGATTGGCTAAGTGTACAAAACTATTGTTACCAACAATGGCATGCAAGTATTCTGTAGCATCGTGATGGCATAGCCAGATATAATAGATAAGCATTTTACCTAAGTATGTGAACAAAGGGCCAAACAGTGATGGGCGCAGCTGCACACAGGATTTAGCCAGATAACAAAAAGTTGGCAGACAGAGGACAAGATTAAGTACAAGAGATTGCAAAGAGGAATACACAATAAGGATGACTGGCAAATCAACAGAAAACAAGATAAGAAATATCAAGTCCAGAGGAACCCTATGTCCTCCAAGGGTGGGGGACAACAGCATAAAAACATCAGGCACTAGGCAAGGAAAATTGGAGAAGAAAGAAGATGAACCCCCTTCAGTTCTGATTTCTGTCAAAGAGCACTCAAGCCTGGTCAATGTTAACACTACAATTAACGACTGCCAAGGACAGCAGGTATCAGTGATCTACATAACCCAGCAATAGGAGGCAGCCTGGTAGATCTCTGGAGGTCCTTGCAGGTGCCTTCCCTGGATCAGCCACAGAGGAGCTCATTTTCCTGCCCTACAGAGGGCCGTGTCCTTCCTACAGCACTTCTTGCTACACTCACAGCCTGCCAAGCTGCTCCCGCAGGGCCCTCTGTGAGTCAGGACGGCTACCGTCGACACAGGGAACGCAACCAGAGGGCATGTAGAAAATTTCCATCAGCTACTGTCAAAACCAGGGCATAAAGTTAAGGCTGACTGAGCAGGTCTCTTGTCCTTCTCATTCTTCAGAACTTCAGATTTTGCTGAATTTAACATGCTGGTAAGGCCTGGGATATTAACTCAGTCTGGTGTTAGAATATGCCAGGTGTATAAGTGCAACAATAAATAACAAAGTTGTAAATCTTCAGGGCAAACCAGGGCTATACAGAATGATCATGAATGACAGCTTTGAGCATACGGAAAAGGTTAGCATACATGCCGTACCATAGATACCCTTCCTAGACAAACGCACCAAAGAAATTAAATTTGCAAGTATGCATTATCAAAAATATCCTAACATGAGAAAAATCAAGAAAATTTGAAAAATGGAATACAAGAAGTCAGATAAACATTGCAAGACCTTAAAAACAGTACATGTTAAAGTTTCTTTATGGGCATTAAGTAATTTTGATCAAAATAATGAGTCACCACCCACAATTAGTACATGTATTCTGTATTAAAAACCAAACCAAAACAAACGACAAAAACCCCAAAACCAAACCACACCACAACAAACAAACAAAAAAACCCCAACCAAAACACAAAAACTCTGGACTAACCAAAACAAGGAACTTTAACTTTGGAAAATATTTACAGGGCAGATGTTGCTGCCTGGAATAACCTTTGAGTCCTTGAAGTAGTAAAAGTCATCGAGTAAATTTCATGTTTCTCTCCTCTACTCAGCTTGAAGGATGAATCATTCCTGATATGTCAGAAAATACCAGAACACTGCAGACTTGCCTACTATTCCTAAAAATAAACTGGTTCTTTTTAAGGGCCAAAGATATCTCTAGGTAAGTCTGAAGAACTACCCAGTTTGCCATCAATCTGTGAATCAGTAATTAAATCTCAGGTTAACAGGATGAAACTAACAGATGCTTTTTGTAGGTAGTTTAATGACTTGAAACATAGTATATGTATACCAGCAGTGCAATAAACAATGGAAATGCCAAACACAAATTAGTTCTTTCCTAAAGGCCAATGAAAAAAAAAAAAGGCAGCTTAAAATTGGTGCCTGTTCTTTCAGCTTTTTTTTTTTCTTCCTGGGGTGGCTTTGAAAGAGGAACAAGGAAACGTACTGTAAAAGGTAATTTTACCTCAGAAAACCTTCATCCCCCCGATTTCAAAGTCTGACTGAAGATTAAAGTCTTTCATCAGCTTGAAGAATTATCTACACTAAAGCTTTCAATACAATAAAGGGGAAACGGGAGCAACGGGAAAGGTTATTGAAAGGTTTGTTGCTTATTACGTGCATTTTAAAGATGAACAGATTAAACAACTGACTTCTAACTGAAGTTAGGAACTAAAGGTAAGATGAAGAAAAAATAATGGATTTGTGATCAATCTGAAAAAACCTCAGCGAGTAACTACAGAAAACTCTGACATCATTAAGCCTCTTACTCCAAATAACCAGTAACATTTAAGTCAAGCAACCCACTTAATCCACTGCACTATTTGCAAGCGATGTGTTTATTCACCCACAAGACAAAGCTCTGAAAAATAAAAATAATTGCAGGAAGAAGTCCCAGTCATTATTTGATAGGCTCTCCCATTTTCCAGCAGTAATGATAAGGAGCCCAACTAACAAAAACATCGCAATATTAAACAGCCGTATTTGAATGCCAAAGCATAACAAGTAGTCAGCACGTAAATGATAAATAGTCCTATGTACTCTGTTCTCTCCTTCCCTCTCCCCTACCACAATATCTAAAATTAAAACAAAATAAAAGAATAAAACAAAATACCCACAAAGTATAGGACTACTGGCTTGTAGTCTTCTGGGAGGAAAAAAGCAAAAAACTATGAACTGTTAGAATGTCACTGATGAAGCGAGTGAACATAGTAAAGATAATGCATACACCAAGAAGTAACAGCTCTTTTGCAAAGCCAGATATAAGAATTTCTATCATTACTGAAAAAAATACATTTGCTCTTTCCATCTTCAAATGGGGAGAAAAGACAGAAATTTGCTAATCTCACAAGTAACCTCATACAGCTTAGAAATCCTCACTTGTAATTCTGTGTATAACTCTGAACTAAGGCATATATTCAATTAGACACACTGAAGTGACTATCCCACATACTGCACTACTGTGTCTTTAGTCAGCTCCAGAAGAGTCCTGAAATGCCTTTGCTCAAGCAATGTAAGGAGATACATTATAAGGAATGGAGGAGCTGACGAAAACCAAGTCTTTTCCCAGATTTTACTAGAGAATGGAGATGAGAATAGTAAACACCGCTAAAAAATGAGCATCAAACTCACGACTCAAAGGCACAACTAAATAAAAACATATTGACTGTAGGTCACGCAGGGTGACATAGTACAGAGCAGGGCAGAGAAATCAGACATTCAGTAGAAGAAAGAAGTGTAGGGACCCAGAAACAACTGGCCAAAACACCAAGGGGCTGCTGGAGTGGACTTTTTCATGTCCTCTGAGACGCAGTGCTCTCTCTAGAGACAGTGGTCACACATTTAAATAAACCCACAAGTTCTTACTGTAAGCATCCTGAAACATTCTTGAGGCAAACTCAGTATCCACTGGGGAAATACAGCTTTGCTGCCGGGACCGGGGCAGGTGGATCCCAAAGCACCAGCACCCAGAAGTGGTAGGAGGCACGAGCTGCACACACTGGAAAGGAGCTGGGACCAGGACACCCCTGAGCCTCCAGAATCAGAGAGGCTTTAGTGCTGAGATCAGAACAACCAACAGAGACGGGGAGCCCAGCCACGATTATGGCACACAAGTAACTGAGTGTAAAGTAAATAACAAAACTGTCCCCACCTGGGGCAGAAATCAGATTTGGTACAAATAGCAAATGACCTGAGCAATTTGAAACATTTACAATAGGGACACAGCTAAAGCAGCGTATTCAGTTCTCCACTCACATATACACTTCCTGAAACCCTTACAATGTTTCTTTGTTAAGCAGTGCAATATTAGTTCAGTGTATCTGAGCAGGACAGCATAAGAAACACATCATTGCAAGCAACTGCACTTTTATTACCGAGTCAAAATTATATGACTTCTTATTAAAGAATTTCTAAAGGATTTGTCACTTTTCTACTATCATGAACATCTCCTCAAGAAAGTAACTCAGAAAAAATATACAGCAGTCCTACAAGTCTAGCATTTTTGAAAAGTCACGTGCAAATCTTACCAATTCTGTCTCCGTGGTTTATATTTTGTTACTACTAAATTAAATTCCTAGGGAATACATTGTGTGTTGTTTTTTGTTGTTGTTTTTTTTTTTTTTTTTACTTACCTATCATATACATTGAGCAGCCAGTTAAGACACATGTCTACACAGAGAGGAACATTCACCATATCTTTGTGTTTCTCTTCAAGTCCACTGTAGATGGTAGTGAGACAGCTGATCACATCCTGGACACCAATCAGCTGGTCATTTTGACTCAACTTGTGCTGTTTGAAAACTTCACTTGTTGTGTTCAGGTCCAACAGGTCCACTAACAACAGGTGATATAAAAAAAAAAAAACAAAACAAACACAAACTTGAATATAGATGCTCAAGCTTAGCATTCACAATTCTTCTTCATGTACATATTTTAGCAAACACTGCAGACAATTAGCCAAGAACTAGCTCTCATTTAGTAATACTATAGTGAAAAACTGTTCTCTGTTAGAAGTCAAAAGCATTTTGGTATTATGTACTTAACAAATACAAATCAACAAGAACACCATAACAGCACTTGCACCACTCAGAAGAACATTAAAAAAGCCACTGAAGTAGTCAGTGTAATTAGACGACCTTAACTTCAGATGTACACACACAAGGAGACCACTGGGCTTAATGGGTTTTCCCCATTTACCATAAAGCAGAATCCCATTAAATGACTATCACTTTTGATTAAATGCAAAGCAAAGCAAATTCTTAGGTAAGAGTGTTCCCTTAAATGCAGCAGGAATATACTGAGGCCTGATTAACTGAACAGCAGTTGCTAAATTAAGTCTTAAAAGAAAGCAGGGACGGACACAGGGAAATCGTTTATTGTAGTTTTCCAGCACTCAAAATGCTACACTTTCATGAAAAATATTTTGATCTCCTTTATTACAGCATGCTTTCTATGGGCAGCTGGTTATACGAAGGATATCCTAGAGGTGACAATGGTTTTGCCTGCAATGTGATTGTGAAAATCTGGATTTTGCATGGTGAAAATAAAAAGCTGTCAATGAGGTCTTCTAATTCCAAAATGAAGTAGAAAAGACGAAACTTATTTTGGCATAAAAGAAGGAATAATAATGTAAGTTAAAGAGTGGTACAACCCTCAGTGACATTTTGACAGAAGAGAGGACTTCAGCAAAAAAGAATAGTTGCAATATATCAATATATTTGCTACAGTATATACAACATGAAGTATATTTTGAGTTCATACAGAGCTGTTTGAGAGCCAGCAACATGTTTACACTATAAATGTCATCTCTCAAAGGAACTTAAACACCACAATCTCAGATGTGTTTTTAATTCCTCTGCACTGATAGTGTTAAATAGGGACCCCAGAAGGGTAGTTTCTGCAAATCAAGTAAGTCCAGCTTGGGTTGGAAAACAAGTACAGCAGGAAAAAGCAGAAGCAAGACAACACTAACCACTACAAGCGGTTCTGTCAAGAACTCAATGAGCATCTATCAAAAGATAAGGTTATAGGCCAAAAGAAGATTACATTCGCAACCCCATTTCCTCCATCTACCCTTTCTAAGACAACTGTAAAATGAGAAACAGCACCTCCCAGCCTCCACTTTTTCTCTCCTTTGCTGACATCTGTACATTCTGTTCTGACGTTACAGCACCAGACTTACAGGGGGTTTATGTTTGTTTGCTTTTTTGTTTTCTTTTTCTTTTTTGGTGTTTTGTTTTGTTTTGTTTTTTTCTAAAAGCCCATCTCTTTTGGGCCTGCAAACAAATGCCAGCCTTGTATTTACCAAACAGGCAGACTGCTAACTGCTGAAAAACTCCTTGCCACTAGTTTGACCTGAGATATTTGGCAGTACACTGTAGCACAGTCTTCTACAGTAGCTGGAAAATACTTAATACACTGGAAAAGGTTCACAGACATGTTTAAAAACAAAACACACCACAATGCAACACAGACTATTTTTTTGAGTGGCGGAGGGAAGGGGGTGAAGCCAGGTGCAAAACTAACATGCTGTCCAGTCACTCAGGACAGGTGGCCACTTTCTGTACTTTTCTTTCATCACCTATGGGGAGGGGGGAAACTTCAAAGTTATTGCAACCAGTTGGCAGTGGTATTTTTCAACCTGTTTTTGTAATGTATTAACAGTTGGCTAAAAGCAGGTAAGGATGTTCCTGAAATAGCCTGACAGTGCTGAAAACCTGCCCTTTTTAAAGCCAGTGAAAATGTAGAATGCTTTCAAATGCCGGAAAGTTGTAGTCCACTTGGCTTAGCATAACAATCCTGGCACTGAAAATGGCAATTCCACAGACACTGGAGTAAGCCTGCTAACATTAAGTTCTCACATTCATATTTCTATCAAAGGATTCTAGATGTAATTGGTAGAAGTACTTTCAGTATTTTCATACTAAAAGGAAACTCTGCTGCTGTAGTAATGCAAATTAAGCAGAGCTTACAGTTTTGGTTGACACCATTCATGGAGAACACCCAGAGGAAATTACTTCCATCCCTGCTTACTTCAGCACTCACCTGGAATGAACTTTGGGTACAGGCAGTTCTTCTGCCATGGCAAGGTCTACCCACTAGCAGAGCTCCTGGATTGGGTTGATGTAAAAAGGGATTATTTTCTCATTAAATTTCTGAAAGTTTTAAAATAAACTGTGTTTATGCAGATGGGGAAAAGCTAATGTGAGACTCACATGCAGTTGTTGGCATGAAGCCTACTATACACAGCTTTTAGTGCATTTTTGCTGTGCCATCCTCCATCTGCTCAAACGTGCTGAATGACCAATCCTGCTGTTAACCAACAAATGGACACAAGGGTCCTTTCTGCAGTGAGGAGACTCTCCCAAAGGAAAACTATAAACAGAAACCACATCATTTCAGCACGGTTCAAGCAGATGTGAGTAACTGACTCAGGAGCAAGCAATGACATGCAGCTGCTAATGGTAAATTTGAGGCTGCTGTAACCACACAGCAAATAGGCAGGCATTACTATGGACCTTTTGTATCAGAAAGACCTTGTGAATGATAGGAGATCCTGCAAAGGACTGGATGGCTGAGGGAAGTCTACATGGCTCTCACTTTTAGTTGTGTGTGCCTTAATGTTCGCTCCTTTCCCTTGTGTGGTTGATATTCTTATTAGCATTCTTATATTTTAAATCACCCAACAGAGCTCAGTGACAGGAATTCTGAATACACATGTGGTTTTGTTCCCTTTTTCCCTTCCAGTACTACACTTCAGTATCTAGGGCAATATAGTTTCTTGAAAATGAGCTAAAGTATGCTGCGTAGCAATAAAATATTATAGTCAGGGCCTGGTGCTGCATGGCTGCTCAGTACAACTGCAAAACAGAATATTCTCTCTGGCCTCATTCTTCTTCTACTACAGTGAGAAAGTGCTCTCAGTATGTCTGCCCCACGTGATCCAAGACAGAGAGGCTAATACTTTGTTTTTTCCAACCTGGAACCTTTCTCAGCTTCCTGCAAAATATATACGCGCAGGTATATGCACACATACATTACTCTCTGCCGGAATCTATCTTGCGAAAAACAAGATGAGATGAAACATGACTCTACTTTCCCACCTCTAAAGGAGAGTGGGGGAAATGGGAGGCAATAGTGGTCCCCAGAGCCATGGGTTTTTAACACTTACTGAGACCAAAGACTCAGAAAAGAGACTTGGCATCAGCAAAGTTTTCCAAAGTACAGTTCTCAAATTACATACTCCTGAACTTGCTTGCACAGCACTAATACCGTATTACTAGTCTTCATGGGAAAGTCAAAATCTATCACGTGCAAGTGGGACTGTGCATCCTGCTCCAGCTGTGCTCTTGGAGTTCTCACCAAAAAGGCCTTTGCAATTATGCACACACTGCGGCTGTGACAGCAATTTGTCACATTTTACAGTTTACAATGACCTCATTTTTGAGTGATTTGTTTTGACATTTTCTATGCCTTAGCACATAAGCCTTTCTGAAGCATTCTGCATCCAAACACCTTTAAACACCATCCACAGTTAAAGTTACAGGAAGACTAAAGTAACTCAGACCAGAGAATAAATGGCAGTGGCACAGAAGATGCCTATTTCCTTACCTTAAAACAAAACCACCACCAAATAAAAGTAATGAAAATAACTCTAGGTAGGGCTTAACCACTATCCCCTTCTGCAGAGAGAAGGTGCTAGCATGTGCTGTGTCTAGGCTATCTCAGCAGCCATTCATGGAACAGAATCAAGCTGAGAATCATCACAGTCAAAGGGAATTTGACCTGTTCGCTGGCAAGAAATAAGCAGTTAAGCAAATGACAAAAGGGACAGCACTGATTACATTTTGAATGTGGTCTTAAAATTGTGCAAGATCATAACAAGTTCCTGTTCAGAGACGGAAAATTCTTGTAGCATTTAGCTTTGTCGATAATCTGCAATGTCTTTCTTAAAACCCCATAACTCATTTTTCTCATAAATTACACAAATCCTTAGTCAAATACACGCACGTAATAAAGACAAAGTTTTTTGACTGTTGTGTCCTCTCATAAGGCAGAGAGATGAAGCAAGCAAGCAGCTTCATAAATAATGAGGCAGACTGAATCCGTAAAGATGACAGTTTCACTCCTGGCTCTTTCAAACTGGAAAATTCTCTTTACTTCTTACTGTTTTCATCTGTCCTCCTTCCACCTCCCTCCCTTAAAACTGGAGACAATATTCACTTTAATAGGAGGGCACTTCTGAAATCTGCAAGTAAGGAGAGCTAACCACTGCAGTTATTACAGAAAATGATATATTTTGTAGTAAAAGCAAGAGCAGGAAGTATGATCCTCCTCAAAGCTTATTAGAAGTAATGAAACTGAAGTTTGTTCTATACAGGTTGCTAGACAATCTGTATGTCAGTCAGAAATAGGTACCATGATTAGCATCCATCATACGCAACCTGTTTTTTCACTCTTTCGCTGGGGAGCAGCACACACAAGGAGAATTTTACTTTACTTTCTGGTTTCTTGCTTTGCTTTTGGTTTTTAGGTACATGTTGATGCATACTTTATACCCTGTGCACTGATAAACGGTAAGCTCATAATGCTCTTTAGTCTTGCTGAGAGATGAAACTACAGCCTTGGGTGGGACCATATCTCTTGCACAGAGAAGCTCTAGGCTGTGCTAAAGAAATATAGTTTTTCTTCAATAACATCAGACAATCTTTCAAAGAACAAGTTCTGTTTATTCCCAAATGCAAGACCTTGAACTCAAGATCTCAAACTCAATCTGAAATTCTGTAAGAAGCCAGCACGGGATAGGAAAAAGTGGCAAGAGGTACTCCCAAGGGCCTGTGCTGTTGCATAGATGCACTCTGGCTTTCTGAAGCAGCGAGCTATCATCTTGGGCACAGCTTCATTTGGTAGAATTCATATTTGAAGCCCAGCCAAGAAGCTATTGCTGAGACAAGACTGCTGTCTTCTAAGCTGGAAGAAAAACTAACTACCTGGAGGGTGGGAAGGGACCTCTCTCTGTGCAACTCCTTCCTTGCTGCCTCTTTAGGATGGCTTTGCCCTTGCATTCCTACTCAGCCTGCAGTACTGTACACCCTCCAGGGCTGAATAGTACTTCCACAGCAAGGACTCCTGAGTTTAAACAAGAAAATTTGGTAATCTGGTATGACATTTTTATACCAGTTGTTGCCAAGACCTTTCAAAAGGTCTGAAACCTGTGACTTTCATGCTCATTCACAACCCACATCTCCTTCCAAAATTGTCCAGTTTCCTTTTTTTTTTTACTTTACCCTATTTTCTTCCCAGTAGATGTGTGGATTTATGTATTTTCTTTTCCATTCATAGTCCTAATAATTTTTAAGTTCATTTTCTTACCATCTCTATAACAGAATTTTTTGTACTGCTTTCTTTTTGTATACCTTAATCTCCCCAGTTCTATGTTTCAGTTAGTTTTCTTCCACACATCCCCCCTTCTCTGCCTACTCACAAAATGTCACTTCTTTCCAAGATTTTGCCCTTTCAGTTATCTTCCATGTCTTCATGTCTTGCTCCCCTCTGTAATGTAAACCATTTCTGTATTGCATCAAATCATTAACTCAGTCCCGTTTCTCTAAAATGAACATTGACCAGTTACAAGCTTGCTCAGCTCCCCCCAAAAATTCCATCTTTCTTTTTCTCATCCTGATTCTCAAGGACAATGCAGAGATACCAGTGCAGGATGACTCTAAAGAGTACTCTGAGATTGCTTCACACAGGAGACTCAGGCAAGAGCCCAGAACCCCAGCGTGGTACTTGCTGTGTAACTCAGAGAAGTCCCAAGTCTGGAGGTCATGACAAGACCTCCTGATACATCACTTCTGAGACTGCTAAACTTTGAACACAGTAGTCATGCAACTTGCTGATGAAACCATAATTGTGATACAATATGAACTGCTTGTTTAAATACCTAGCAAATATAGAAGAAAAAAATTGGAGATACAAACATGAACCTTGGAAATGGAGTGGTTTAGACAGCTGAGCCTACTGAGTAGATGCCTATCCTTTCCTGCTGACGAAATCTGCTTTCTCTTCAGAGTGGACTGTGGCTGAATTATTAGATTGTTTAAAAACAGGGACAAATACCAACATAGATCTGGGAAGAATATCCAAAGTGCATATTAAATGCATTGGTATTTCCTTTCTAAATATATGAGCCTTCTCTACACCCTGAATATATATATACATACTATTCTTGCTAATAATAATAGTTTGTTTTGTCCTAGCAGCTTTCTGTGATTAAAATGTACAGCAATATCAACTACCTATAAACAAAATACAGATCTGTATCCTTTCCCCTCATAATTTGAGCAACCTGAACTCCTCTTTAACTGGACATCACAGAGCAAGATATTCTCTCTGACAGGGAGGAATATTTTCAAAGTTAAATCTAGCAGCAGTAAACACTTAGGAAAAAATGGGATGGAACCCTCTAAAATATAACAAAATACCTGAGTTTATGTCAAACTTCAGGATTTTAGCCCACATAATTTCCCACTGGTTTGTATCCTCTTGTATCAGAAACAGTATGCAATGGTCAAGAGATCCAATATCTATATTCCTATCAATTCTCCTTAGTGGGCATACCTGCTGCACCCCTTTTTTCACTAGTTGTATTTATTTATTTGCAATAATGACACCTACTCTTGGCAACTTTTCCTACCATCTTGTTATCTGACAACCTGTCACGTATGCCTCTGGTTCCTTGTTAAACATTAATGTTGTTAGACTTAAGCTGATCCTCCCTTCCCCAAGTACTATAGAGAAACAATTTGCCTCCAAGGCCAAACTCACAGCACAGTGCTTTCTGTAGTCTTCGGATTTTGATGGCTGTACGGTAGGCAGAGAAGCGTACATTGTTCAGGTCAGCTGAAACAGTAGAACAGAAACATGAGTCGCCTTTAAAACAGAGTCCTTAAGTTTCCTTTACGTGTACATTTTCACATTTTGGAAGAAGTCTGATATCCCTTCTCCGCAATGAATTAACAGAACAAATAAACCAACTAAGAAGTTGAGACCTCAGTCCAACCCACCTGAAGGGAAAATCTCCTGACTCTGACAGTCTAGGGCTTTCAGAGACTGGCACAGTAGAAATCCTGAGACTGTCTCAGCACATGTAATACATATACTTATAACAGAGTTTTACGTGCATATTTTGCAGTGTTAAGTAGTTTCCAGACAAGTGCTCAAGTACAGTACGTTTCTCCAATAATTTACTACTCCATCAGACAACGCAGAGGAAACTGAAGGCAGCAAAGGTCACAGTAACAGAAAAAAATGGCTTTTTAAGCCATAATTTCTATGCCATGACTTTGTAAACAGTGTTTTGAAAGGGAGCATCAGATAGCCATAAGCTCTATTTTAGAAACTGCTTGGTATAGTGATGTTTTTCCTCATGTAAAGTATTTTACCCCTTAATTCCTTTGAAAGGGAGATTTCACAGTATATGTACATGTTAGCAGGGCATGTTGAACTAGTTCTACTATAATATGGCCTAGCCTTTACTGAAAGCATAGCTGCTCTGATTTGTTACAAAAATTAGTTCCCTGCAGACTGGCATCCTGCTTTAACTATGCAGACAGCCTGCATCATTGGACAATCTCTCATGGATTTAAAAGAAATAAACAAGATACTGCATTAAAGCATAGAGTCAGAGCACACTGTTCAGGAATAATATCACTGAAAGGCAACACACATGACGTGATCAAGGCAGTAGGTTTCATGCAAAATGTGTCTCATCGCAACATGGGAAGTGCTCTGTAACACACCGTGCATGGCAACTCAGACACGGTCAGCATACAAATGCAGATTTTACACATGGAATGAACATCACATAATGGTTTATTTTAAGAAATGCACTCACCTAAGGACTGGAAGAGATCAGTCATTTTAGGATGATCCCAACAGGTTGTCTGTGTCTCATGACTACAAAGGAATGAGGTAATAAAAGTTTCAGGCAATGCACATACACACTTCCAAAGAACAAAAAAACCCCAAACATATTCTGGTTTTCTGTGTTTAAGTGGCAAGAAATCCCTCAACTCTTTAATTAAAATGCATGATCTATGCCACTCAGCTCCCTGATCCTTTAAATCACAAAGTTAGAGAGACAACAGCCCACCCATATTTAACAATATTTACTTTTGATTCTAAGTGTGAATGGAAAACCTGATCATTCCTTCATACACCCAATCAATACGTGTCTTCATTGAAGGGATGTGCTCTACACTAGTGCTCACAGAACAGAGATTCAATAGGCAGTATCATTTAACGCAGTGTTTAGCACTGCTGTTTCAATTCACCAAGGTTTCAGGTATGCAGCCACAGGGGTCAAAATGTGTATTATATCAGGTCTACTGAAATATCCAATTCCATTCTACAAGTCGCATTTTACTTGTATTTCTGAATATTAATTGCTGGAATGATTGCACATTCTTGTCTCACAAAGTATTTATCTTTGGGAGAGATTTTTTAGAAAATAAGAGAAGTTGTGTTAAAAAGATCACAGCACTCCCTTTAAAAGTTAATAATGAAAATGGAATTATGCTAGATTAGCAAACCTAGCAATAATGAGCAGAGAATACAACTTCTTTCACATTTGTTTCTATTTAAAAGAATTAACATGCACACATTCTTTTTTTTTCCATGTACAGGTATACTTGTTTGTAAATAATGACTTTAAGTGGCACATTGCCCTTAAATGTAGTGGACTGTATCTTCACTTGGTGTATACATAAATGCCTGTAACTCAGAGGGTGCACAATAATTCATCATCATTGATTTTTCTTTTTTTTTAGTTGAGAAACCAACAAAGAATGAACCTTTTTATTCTAAGTGAAGCAAAAAAATGAGATAGAAGGTTCCTGCTCCAAAGAGCTACAGTGACAGGACAGGTACCACAAAGGTGAGGCAGGTTCCAAACAAAGTGCGTGCTGAGGGCCAGTCTTTTCATTATAGTAGTGGAAAGTGGATGCATTGGGTCTCTGCACAGGGGATACGATTCCCATTTCACCAGTGTGACCTTGTCGGCTTTGAGTCTGGTCTAGGTCTCCACAGTCTCTCTGTCATTAGGTGTAACTCTCTCTGCCATGGGTCTCATTTGTATATCTGGCACTATCAAAACTTCGTGAGGTGTTTTTCATGGAAGGTAAAATACATCCTATTACTACAGTAGGTATAAATTCTCCTTTCCCTCTCTGTGATTATTCCCTAGGAGACAGCTAAGAGAAAAGCTCTGTACATGATTACATTTAAAGATAGATTTATACAACATGCAATCAAAACAACATCTTCTGTAAGACCTTGATTGACTCTGAAATACTATAGGTAAGCCTTCCCTAATTCAGAATACTGAAGTACATCTTTACATTTGAGCACATTTTTCCTGAACTGAAACTTTTATTTCATCGCGTTGAATTATATCACGTGAATTATGTTCGTGTTTCAAATTCTGAATGAGGTGGTCAGGTCTGTGATATGCTGAACTCCCAAGTCAAGGCATACCAGTATCTAAATCAGTGTTCTTGCAGTTTCTAGAAAGACACTACTAAAACAGAACTATGTTTATCGTTGTCCAGAAAAAGTCATTTCAAAAACAAGTAGCTTGACAATTATTTCTCTGGAAGGGGCACACCAATAAATCATGAAGCCAATGACAACAAAAAATTATGTATCTGGGTTTTGCACTGTGCCAAGGTAAAGGCAATTGACTGTCCAGCATTCTCAAAAACCCTGCTATAAAGACACCCTACAGTATCTTACAAAGAAGAACATACGCAGCATCAGTAAAAAGGGACAGAAAATATAGTATGACTCATACTGATCGACTTACTAAACAACCTCAAAACTGGTCCTGAAGCTGCCCAATATCTGCACTACTGTGTTAAGCAGGATACCACGATTATCATGTTGACCACTTAGAATTGATTTCTGTTGACAAAATCTATTGCAACTGCCCACATAAATGGATCCAATGTGTGATCAGTTTAATAAAGCTTGTTTTAAGGAAACTGCTTTATCTCAACTCTGAAAATCAAGAAAAACACAACAAAACCAACAACCAAAAAAACCCACACAAACCACAAATGAAAAAAAAAAAACCAAAAAGGGCCAAGACTGGTGATTTTACTGTCAACATCATAAGTGAAAAGGATTTCTTAGGATTCTCTGAGTAAAGACTCTTAACTAAAACACCTTTGAACTTCTGTGTTAAAAGTAAAGACAGGTGACAGTACTGTGACAGAAACTTTAAATATATGTATATATAAAACTACATTTCACTCTATTTTAAATGCTAAAATATTAATGCAAACACCGCACGTAAACAACATGCAATTTAGCTGAGTGAAATCCTATTTATGGCCTTAGAAAAAACTATCATGTTAAAATTCGCTGTAATGGTAAAAACTTTGTTGAATCAGGGACCTTCTTTCCATGTTCACCATCTTCTGGTATTTAAAAACATGTTTCCATGAAGAAATCCATTGACTATTTGTGGGGTGTTACAAGGATCTCGCCTGGGAAGTGCTGCAGAAGTACAAAGGTTCATTGGCGGCAAATATCTCTCTACACAAAAAACAGTGGATTGATAGCAAAAACTGATTTGAAATTCTTCTTGCAGCAAATTGTTAAATTTTGCTATGTCACATAGGTTTTCTTAAAAAAGAAAAAAAATTGATAGATCCTTGCTTTCTTCCCCCTCCAGAAATATACTGATATACTCCAGTACACATCTGTAATGCTTAATTAGGATACGGGCAGATCCAATTGCAATTCCAGCTTCTAAGTTATTTATAAACCTATATGCAATGAGTAAGAGCTGATATTACCAATCAAGCTTTTTCCTTAAACCAGGTTTCCAAGATTTAAAAACAAACAACAGTTTCATTTTTGAAATTGTATGCCTTAAGTACATAGCTTCACTAGCAGTTTTATCTGAAAGAGTAAGACCTACTTTAATCATGACAACATACCATGCAAAAATGATGTTATTTTTTCTATTTTGTGTGTGCTTAACATGAAGTAGGAGATACGCAAAAATCTCTGTATCCTGCACTATCATCTTATTTCTCTATTTAATGTAGTAAATACCTGAAGAGCTAAATTTTATCTTTACAAAAACACACAGAACATGAAACACACACACACACACAAAACACACACACGAAAATATTTTTCCGTTTCTATTTTCATTTGAAAGAGAAACGCATTTGTGCAAGACTGTTACAGACTAATGGGGTTTTAAAACTTATCACTCAGTTCTTTTGTACACCACACGTGGTAGTTACCTGCCACTAAGATTATGCCAAAAAGGAGGCCTCATGAACATCATCTGGTAGAACAGAAAAAAGGCAAGAGAGAATCCATTCTTTTGAGCTTGTCCATAATTATCTAAAAGGCTGTACTTCCTGACAGCTGCTAAATGACTACACAAAGTGAACGTGATTATGTCAGCCTCACTGTTAAAACCTAGCAAGAAATCAGTGCTGCTACCACCACCGAATATATTCCATGGATAGGCTTCACTTTCGAGGCAGAAAACATGAAAGCCAGACCACAGTGGACAGAGCTGAAAAAAAACCATGTGACCATAGATTTTAAAAGAGCTGTAAAAAACTGGGGAGAGGGAAGGCATTAGTCTCAACAGTGACATTATTTAATGCAAAATTTTGTTTGATAACAATTTCATAATATGTAGGGACTTTTATGTGAACACAAATTGATTTCACAGGAAGAAAAAATGGATGTGCAGATAACCTTCCTGTGCTACAAATAAAAGTGTCAGAGAAAGCAGTCATTTTATTAGGGCCTCCAAACAGGAGGCATGCAAGACAAAGTGCTTACTGGTGATTTGGTTTGTAAAGCAGCTCTTTGAAATAAGATCTATCTTTACTGCAGCTACAGTAGCTTTCTTGTTGTTGATGCAAGACTAACGCAAGCAGCCAAGCACTGAGAAATGTGCTTAGAAACTTTACAGCACTGGATGGTCTGTAACAGATGAGACAGACTTGATGAAATTGAAGGAGATCTTTCTGACCAGGATCTCCCAGCTCCTTTTGATGCAAGTTCATGTCATAGCAATCTATTCTAAATACACACTACAGTAGTTACAAGTGCCTGTCAGTTATTGCCCAGAGAGTAAAAGCAGATTTGGACATTCTCCTGCTTCTCCAATACCTTGCTTGGTAAACACAAACAACATACAAGACATCAGACCTAAAAGAAAGAGGAAATAGATAAACAAGAGATTACACACCCCCTTTGTGTGTATTTTACATGCATATGTGAAAGACATCACCCTTAGAGGAAAGGACCAGAGAATTTGAAATTGCTGATTACCAGAGTTGCTAAAACAGGGTAAACAACTAAAGCAGTACACAATTCGCTTACAGAAGTGCTCCAGTCATTCTCTGAAGATTTCTGGGTAAAATGATTTTACTATATTACAAAGAGAGCTCCAACTTGGTTCCTCTGGAGGCTGTAACTTCTGGGAAGTCCCAGAGGGCAATTAGGTAGAATTGAATGGATTGCTTTTACCATAGGGAGACAACAGGAAGTCTTCAGAAAACTCAGCCCTGCTAGAATCTATCTGCTAAGAATGAAGACATGCCATTTTCTGTATTTTTCTGTAGAAAACAATCTGTAACTCCCAACGACGGGAAACTAAGCCTGCAGAGAAGTTAATGGAAATCTAAAGATGAAATTATGCTGAAGTTAGATGGGAAAAAAAATTTACATGATCACTTTTGAAAATACATTAGAAGTTTACCATATTTAGCCATTTCACTGAACTTCTGAAAAGACTCAAACCAAGAGCAGACAAATCTAGAGTGTCTTCCCTCTCTGTTACAACTACTTTGGCAGTTCTGTCCCAGGTCACAGTGACACTGACACCAAGGAGAAATTATCTGGTCCACAGGACAGGAACACAAGTCATATGAACATGTTACATCTTCCCACATGGATTAGTTAGGGAAGCGTTTCACTGACTGAGCCACAAGAGAATTCATTCAACTTTTTTTTGGTTTTTTGGTTGATATCAAAAGAGTGTCTCCCAGGCCTCTTCTGCCAAAACTTGCTGACACAATATAAGCCATGCAGCAAAACATATATCCATGAATAGATTATATGACAAAACAGTGTAATTTAAGAAGTCTAAGTGCATTTGTGCAAACTTCACTAACTAAAAATAAACATTTGAACCATAAAATACTCTGAATTTTAAAACCTAGTTCTCTAAAGCTTAAATGACAAACATTTACCTTTACAATCTGCTTCTTACCCATTATGTTTTCTGGAAGCTTTCTAATTATAATTGGCAAAGATAAACTTCGTTAAAAACACTTCCTGGTTGTAAATAAACAGCTGAAGAACAGTTAGAATGTCACTTGACTTTTGATGTCTAGAAATAAGATAACAGTCCTGTTGAAATGAATGGAGTAAGTTGTACATCTCCAGGTGTTTCAAGTTGCCCATGAAGTTGTGAAAATAAATTAATTTTTTTTTTTTAAATTTTGCCTGCAAGAAATAAAACTAGAGACAGGTTTGTGGGGTTTTTATTATTTCTTAGCTTATATCTGTGTTGAAAATCACTGGCAAACACCACAAGAGCAGATGCTGAAACAGTACAGCCAAATTTGAAATGGCATAATAACATCCCCACTTTATAAATATGTCACAGTGGTTTATCTAGATACCATTTGTTTTGGGTGGGTTTTTGTTGTTGTTTTTAATTTTTTTGTTGTTGTCAGGCTTTGTTTTGGTTTAAAGCCCATTAGAAAATACGGGTTGGTGGTGAAAAAGAGTTGGCATAATGCATTGCAAAGTTAATGTGTATTAGGGGTTGGTGGAGCAATTTATATGCAGATACTTTAAAACCCCTCCAGAGAAAATGTACTACCACATTTCTTTATTAGAACACGAGGATCAGCAAAGGAACTGGTAACTGAAGAAACTCTCAAAAACTGAAACCTGTATTATCTCTTTCTGCAAATTATAATGTGTTTTTTCTTCTAAGAGAAATATTTCTTAATACTTCTAAGAATGGGAATATGGATATAACTAGATTAAGAAAAAAATATTAAGTTTCTTAGTTCCATTAGTTCTATCTCTCTCCACTTTACAGGCATAAACCAAGAAAAGACTTCATGAACAGTATTGAAAAAAATGGAGAACCAGAAAGCATTCTATATTCCCATTCAACATAAAGCTGAACATGATATAAGAGGTGATAAAACGGGATTTTTAAGATGGTGATGCCAGCTGCTTTGCAGGATTACAGAAAAGTATCTGAGGTGACTACAGAGTTTGATATCGATCAATTTAATGATTACACCAAGAAATTGCTCTCCTATGTAATGCCCTGCATGAAATTAAGCTCACGGTGATCCTTTCTGTATTACCCTTTTGTTTCTTCTGCACAGTACAAATCTCTAATAATTTATAGCATTGGAAGGTACACAGCTAAAGAACATTTAAATCACAGTTAAAAGAACAACAGTGAGAAGTGCCAGGGTAATTATGTTTTCTGCACATTCCTTTCAGTTCATCGTTGTGTACACATACGCAGGCACATCGCGAGAAGAGCCAGAGGCCACGAATGCATTGCAAAGAGCAAGTTTTATTTTAGTTACCTCTCTACTGGGGGATCTCTGAAGTCACACCTGAGCTCCCAGGCAGAGGTGACACAAGCAGGGACGCAGGCGCTGGTCAGTTCAGCCCTGCTGGAAGATCACTGGGCCTGCTGAGCTCGCCTGGATTTCAAGGCTTCAGGCAGGCGCAGCCTCCCGCTCTTTCTCACAACAAAGCAGGAATCTCAGACATGGTGATAAGGTGCCCAGAGTTTCTCACAGGCCTATGTTATCTAACACAGAGGTTCTACTCATCAAGCACACAAGGTCAGTAAAACAATTAGTGTGATGTATGTGCTTTTTCTACAGACAGGTGCAAGTCACTTTGAGCGTATTTACATTTAACTAACCTCCTCGCCAAATCTTCCGCTACGTTCCCATACAATCGTGCACTCCTCAAAGATGTTTAACGATCATACATGTTGTCTCCTTTATTCTTCTGTTTCTCTTAAGTGCTCTGTAATACAGGCTTCCCTTTCTTCATTTTCAGTTATAGAGGCCAAGCATGTATTACTTGTGTGATTCAAACAGTTATAAGAGAATAGTAGTAGAAAACTCTCCTTACTAAACCAACGTCCTTTGCAAACCAATCTATGAAATATGTACTCAATGGCAACTTTGCCAAATCTTTTGACCAAACTTCATGCTTTTATTACCAAAAGTGCATTAGTAAATACTGTACCTGCTGTGCCGTATCCACCTGCATACTGCTCATTAGTCTCATTCTCTTTTAAAAAATAAAGACTAAGCTTTTTTTTTTTTTAACAGCATTGAAATTTTACAGGTTCAGGTTTTCTTTGAATTGTACTGCAACAGAGAAGACTCAGACTATAGAAATAAAAAAAATTATATCAATTGTCATTAAGAAAAAAATCAAACGAGGCAAAAAGGACTAAATAAAATCATATCAACAGGAGCAAAGACATTTGGCAAATTTGGTTTACATAGGAAGACAATTCAAGACTAGAAAAGAGACAGGCTAAATCATGTGCATAGGTTCAGTTCAACCAAATATCTGCCATAGCACAGGGAGCACACACCTTGATAAACCTGGGCTCAATGAGTTATAAATCCTTCTTCCAGCCAAGGAGAATAGACACTCCTTTCCAAAATGGCCCAAACCCAGACTGTCTCTGTCTCAACTTACGGGGCAGAGGAGTTTGTGCACTGGCTTTTTAATCTTTCACATGCTTGCATTACGACTCCAGAAAGGGTGGACATGCCAGCTGTTAGTAAATAGGGTGGGAAGAACAAACTACCCTCTAAAGCCACCACAGTGTGCTGGCACACTAAGGACGTCTTTCTGTGAGACAGTTCTCTCTGTGCATGTAAGCACAAGTTCCCTCTGGCATCAGGAGGCAAACAGAATAAATGCTGTTCAGCTGAAAATACAGATGTCTTGCATCATTTTGACGTTTTCCTTACAGATTCATTGCTATCTAAAGTGCTCTCTCCTGTCTTCTCGGCTGCAGTTCCCTAATTTTTTTTTTTTTTTAACTCCATTCTCATTCTCCATGTGTAATAAAACTGTGAAGAGTGCAATATTATTTTTAAAATACTAATCCTAACAGAAGTACAACTACATCATCTTCTACAGCGATGTAATTTCTAAATATTTTACATTTCTCATTCAAGGAAACTCACAAAAAGCAATTAAAATGAAGTATAGGTATAAATTTATGGTTGTCTAAGAACAGTGTATATTCTTATTCAGAATTAAAGTAGCCTGATTTCAATTAGCTTTTATTTCCTTTCAAAATTAATTTTAAATTCTTATTTTTAGCCACCGATTATTGAATCATACTTGTATTCTCCTGTTTATCTTCTTTATCCCATAAAATGAACAACTAGTACCTTAAACTTCCTCTCTGAACATACAAGTCTTGCTGTAAAAACAGTAAATGTAATTGCTCTCAAATGATAGAGTTATAGAGACTCCTCATAACTGTTCCTTCTACTTGTGTTGTGTTTTACATCAAAGGTGCTTTGTTCAAAGATGTTAGCACAATTAAACAAAAAAGTAAGAAAATTAAGTTAATCTTTGCCTCTTTCCCAGAATTTCTTTATATAAACAGCCACCATTAAATCCGGTTGACTGTTCTCTTGAATTGTATTACAAAAGCTCATTTAATCACTCCAATCAAACAAGTTTTTGTGTCAGCATAATTTTCTTCTCTTCTTTAAACTATATCTGAAATTAGAGAATTAACAAAGATTTAAAAGAATATTTAAAGCTAAGAGTACTCTCCAGTCTGATCATACCAAAGCAAATGAAGTTCAGAATCCATTCTTTCCTGCTGTATTTTCCACAACTCTGTGCTTTAAGTACTGAAGTTTAGACGTGCAAGCAGTAAGAAATGAAGGAAACTGCCAGGGTCAGTCCGCTTGTCAGACTGTGGAGCTACTGAAACTCACCTTCTTTGAGATCCAGTAGTTAACTCTGTTGACTTCATTATCAAAGTAAAAGAGTGGTCTCTGCTTCTATAAAAACCTTGGATCCTCAGAGGACTTGAGCTACACTCCTGCCCCTTTATCAAATTTCTTGCTCAAGACCATTAAAACAATTTCTGAGAGATGCCAGGGTTTCTTTCTCAGCCCTGACTGGTTTCATTCCCCAATTGAGCTCCAGGGCAGTGCACAGTATCAGTGGACATTTTGCCACCAAGTTGTGTGCTTGAAGGATTGCACCTAGTGCACACACTGGAAAGACTGACTTTCTTCTGAACTAGTCATGATAAAAAATATTCTCAAAACCAGAACTTGGGCTGAGGTGGGGTAATAGAGATGGCCAGAAACTCAAAAAAAAAAAAAGTATTATGATGTATGAAAAAATGATATGCATATGAAATATTCAAGTTAAAAAATTTTTTGCTTTGCTCAGCACAGATCAGAAGCTTTAATCTTTGTCTATCTGTTGTGATGGTAGGACTATCTATCCTACATCTATCCTCAAACATTGAATGTATTTGGGAGCTCCACAGTCCCCTCCAACAGGCCAACTCGCACCTGGTGAACACTCCCAACATCAGCTACCAGCTCAGACCAGGTAGAGCAGGAACGTGAATTGCCATCTTTCAACACTCACTAAGAACATACCCACAAAAAAAGAAGACTGTTTCAGGATAGTTTTCCCCTTGCTCTCTGTAGTTCGATACTTCAGCATTTTTTTTTTAATTACCACTGTAGGTGTGAACATTTTAATGGTACTGTTGTCTGAGTCTGGGCAGTCAGTGTGCTCCCACAACCAGCCTCTGCCCTCTCCTCTCCCACTCAGGGCTGCGGGAGGAACCTCTCTCCTCCAGCATGTCACCGCTTTCTGCTGCCTCCTGCAAAACTTTTCAGCAGAGGTGCAAATGCTTTTATAGAGAATTCAAGGATTTTCACAGTAGGTTTTTCCTTTTTCTAGTTACCTACCTAGACCCTTTTAAAAAAATTAATCTTTATATCACAGTTTAAAAACAACTGTCACACCTCAAGAATGATGACAACAGGTTTGATCAACATAGATTCACCATTATCTGCTATTCAAAGCTCTCAAGCACTCAAACTGTTTGAAGTAAAAAATGCAGCCCTCAGATTTACAATAGAGCAAAATGAAATAATACAAAGTCATCATTGATGTTCTTTGAGAATGAATTACCTGCAGGTCCAATGCATAGTCATCCTATGGACCTAAACAGCTATTTTTTTTCAAATTCAAACTGATAACATTTTAACACAGATTTTCTTCAGTCTATAATGAGCTACTCTGCATTTGGCTTACTATACACTACACCTTCCTAAAATTTCATTTACCTCTCTGCCAAAAAGCTATCCTTCTCTCAAAGCTGGAATCTTGACCTTTAAAGTACTGGCAAACTGTACATAAATAAATGCTGATAGAATAAGAAAACTCAAGTTAAAGATTGCTCTGAGTAGAATACATAAAAATCTCCATACCTCCATGACTACATATTTCTTAATATTTTAAAAATAAATATCTCAACCATTCCTCTTAGTAACCAAGGTGTTTGTATATTTTTTTGGTCAATATTTATGTTAATTTTACATTTACATTACCATCAAGCACTAAAAACTTCAATAAGGAAAATGGCAGAAAGACAATGAACGCATGTCTATTTCTGAAGAAATTTTGCAGAAAGTGATGAATGGGTTCTAGAGATATTAGTCACCACTGTTCTGCTATAGGTTATATACTTTGAATTTTTAAATACATTATGTATTCAGTTTTTTTCCCTTCAATCTGGATAAGCCACACACATAAGAACAAGCCTAGCTTCAATACCGACACTATTACACTGGAGCATCTCTGCTGCTTCCTATCTGTTTGAGTAGGGTTTTTAGGTAGGGTTTGTCATAGATCTCTTTTTCATATTTCTAAATTATACAGTATGTAAAGCAATAAACATGAAAATATATAGTATACGCAGCATAATAGTATGTGGAGAAATTCTTGATAACATTTCTAGTTACTACTTAGTGTTTTTCTGCCAGGTTATAGTGATAAGAGTCTCTGTTATGCCTAAGGAAAAAAGAAACAAAGTAGACTTACTTGATATAATAGGGCACTTTGTTATGTGAAACCGATCTCTGCCATGGAAACTGTACTGAGGCTGAGGAAATGAAGAGAAGGTAATGATTAGAAAGCACCTGTCAAATAAAAAAAAAATCTAACTATATTTTATTTATTTTATAGTTAAAACAGTTACATTAAATGGAAACAATTAAAATTTCCCAGACAACTTCCAGTAATTAGAAAATCAGCTGGAGAAAACTACAGTAATCTATCAAGATGACTCTAGGCATCTTTTTAGTGCCAAGCTGGAAATAAAACAAATGTGGTGATTCTATTTCAAAGAAGAATAATAAATTCTGAGCAAGCAAGCTATCCATCCAGGGAAAATGGAGACACTGTTTTTCCTTCCTCCATAGAATTATTATCAGTTTAAGTTTTGAAAATAAACACTTCTATAACTACAATTAATACTCTGCAGCGGAACAAAAGGAGGAATATCAACCTTATTATTATGAGTTACAACCCTTAGCTCCTATTTGCAACTCCAATTAATTCCGATGAACACTGTGTAATCAACAAGAAAGGCATTAAAACCTCTGGACAGTGGTAGTCTCTGCAGTATTTATGCCAAGTCTGATACACCAATAGATATCATCCATAACATCAGGAAGCCTTCTACGCATGGAGTTGCAAAAGGCACAAAGTCACTCATGACACAACTCTGCTTATCTAAAGATCCTGAGAGATAAAAGGGGAAAAACTGTTCAGGCCAACAGGACTGCTAGAGTACTGCTTAAAAGCAGCTCTTTACTGAAGAACCATAGGTACGTACATGTCCTACCAGAAACTACCAGTGCCTGGTTCTTTAGGGTTTCATCATAGAAGAAACTCACTTCACTAGGTTCACTGTAGAAGCAGAGATTGAAAGATCAGGTAGGAATAACTGATCCTTACAACGGGATGCATTTATACTGTACACATATGCCAACACTTCCAAGACAGAGTGCCTATACTCTTAGGTGCTAACAGCCCTGTTCAAAAGCCTGGTAAAATGAGACACAGTTTTGATCCACATTGGATTTCATGTAATTAAACTCTCAATTCATGTAATTTTCTGGAAGCATGGCCCACATCCCTCTTCGGAAAAAAAATAAATCCATTTGAAAGTAATTTACTCTTCTTCCCCTAAGATCTCTCTTTGCTGCAGCAAAGACCTACAGGCCACGTGAGCCCCACAGGTTGAAGCTGCTGTGGAGAGAGGCAGGTCTCGCCCTAATCCCAGCTGGCTGTTCCCTGAGCAGTTTCACGGCTGTGACCTCTTCCTGGACCACACAAAATTTCATGGCTTATCATTTAAGAAACATTCATGTACTGAAAGACAAATTAACTAGGAAGAATATTTGAGAACCTACAGGAACCAAGTAAACCATATTATTCACTGGAAAAAAAAACGAGAAAAATCCATGTGTCTATTTAAAGAAGAAAAAAACATTTTCAGTAAAGAGGCATGTAGTTAACCTGGTGAAGAAAAAAAATATAGTAAAGGCTAAATGCTGAAGTAGAGGTAGTTAAGTTAAAAATAATCCTTAATCATACATAACTCTGAAAAAAAAAATAAAAAAGAGAAGGAGAAAGCAGGAAAAGGAGAAAGCAGGAGAAGGAGAAAGCAGGAGAAGGAGATGGAGACAGAGACAAAGATGAAAGAGAGAGAGAAAAAAAGAGAAAAAGAAAAGAAAAAAAAAAATCAACCAGATAGGCAAAGGCAACCATCAACTTTAGAGTTTCATGCTTCGGTGTTCCAATTTGGCACCTGTGGTAGCTCTGGTCCTACTACACTAGTTTTGCCAGTTAACTAAGAAGAAAAATGTGGCCACGGTTTGCTTAGGTACTATTTCTGTCCTATGACAGACTGCAGATATTCTACGCCAACACGGATACGGACTAAGCAACCTAACAAATTAAATTGTTAATTATTATGGACTAAGTCATATTGTATTTGTTTAGGAAAAGTCTTTCTAAAAACATTGCCTGTTCTCTGCTGCAAGAAACTCTGCAAAATGAAATTTCCATTCTTTCTTTTAAAATCAGTTTCTCAATGAAAACTGAACAGAGTAGTTATTAATTCTGGCACTCACTAGCAGGCCTGCAGATATTAGTAGGACTGGACACCACTCAGAGATGCTTTGAGCAAGCCACTTGGAAACCATGGCTATTTGTTAGGGAACGTGTGGAGTCAGCAGTCCATGGATGTTCATGGATTCTTCTAAGAAAACATACAAGAAACAACAAAGAGGAGTGGATCTTGGGCCTTAGAAAACAAATGAAATACAGAAAAAAACAAGTTATTGTTTCCAAAAGCAGGAGACAGCAAACCAATCTTTTTGAAAAGAATAATAGATTATAAGGATTTTTCATCTTTATCCTTATTAGGGATGTGTAAAATGTACTGATCAGTAACTAAATTGCAAGGAGCAGAAAAGGCACTGAAAGAAAGAGTCTGCCTAATACTGACAGAAGGGAATAAAACAGCTCAGAAAAGAGAGGAATCATAGACTGTAGTGGCCTTCTGATACTGCTTTACCTCAGCCTTCTGTTGCAGGACATTTTAGGATAGGCCAATGTCATATTGTTCACTAGTCTTCACAAATATCCTGAAGCACTTTCGTAGCGAAGGTCTGGATGAAGCCATGTAAAAACTCCAATGGCAGCATTACATGCTGCACTGTGTCTTTTCAGTAGAGATACATTACTAGCCACTGCAGAGGTGAAATCACTGGATTAAGGGGTCTGGAATCAAGGTGCTAGACAATCTCATCTAGGCTCCCTTTCCCATGAAACCAGATGGTCTTTTGAGGTCTCTTCCAACATGGGCTATTCTGTGATTCTATCCAATAAACAAGTAGAAACAGGTGTTTTGCTAGGAGAAATTACTGATTAAATGACAATTTGGATCTAGTCAGCTGAAAATGCTGTGACAGCAAACTATGGTGTCATGTTAGGATTTGGAGGAAGAGTAATATATAGGTCAGATAAATTTAAAACAGCTGCTCTCAAATAAGCACAGATAAAAAACTGTCCTCTTATTCAGAAGTGCAACTTCAGCGATAAAGATTCACACAAGACATACATATCATATCAGTTTTAGGAGTCTGAGGCTATTTTATTCAGACTACCACTCTACTTGATTCTCATAGTTAGAAGTCATTTATGGCTGCTAAAAAGGTTTGAAAAATTTGATTTAGAATACACACGATTTCAATCTGTCAGGGTAAAACCCTCATTTTTCCAGATTTAATGATTTTTTTATTACTTTCCTTTTGAAGTAACTGACCCTGACTTTCATTTAACAGGCTTTATATATAAAGTTGCACATATTAAGTTCTGTAACTCTGTCTAGTTTAAGCTCTTAAAACAGATTTTTTTAAGAAGTTTTTGCTATAGTTTGTGTGGGGAAGGAGGCTGGTTGTTTTAAACAAATAATTTAAATTGATAACTGCATATTATTTGGTTTTACAGGACTGTGGTTCTTGGCTATAGCTCTTTGTGGTATCTACCAACACGCATTCTAGAAACTTTCCCTTCTTGACTCTTGTATGTAACATAAACCAAGTGTCCCCTTAAGCCAGGAGAAAATACTCTAAGTGAGGCTGAGGCATGCTGATAAGGTGATACATAGCCTCTTTGGACATAATTCTATGACTGTTTTATCCAGTAACGAAGCCAGTTCACAACTCACTCAGTCTTGTGAATGTAATTATTTGTTGTGTAAGCCAAATCAAGGAAATGATCCAGGTCAAGGCAAACAAAACCAGCCAGTAGTGGGGTTTGGGGTTTTGGTTTGTTGGGTGTTTTGGTTTGGTTTGTGTTTTTTTTGAACATTTGCATTGGTCCAGGTAAGAGAAATGAACAACTTTAACACTGACACAGGAGTGAAGTCAGGAACTTCTCAAACAAGCTAGAGTAGGGGAAACTGCATCTTCTCTATGATGCTTCCTAGTCTGTTTTTATTACACAGACTAGACTGACTACTCTCCCAAACAGTGTATCTGGAATTTTTCAACAGTGCTAAAGGTACCACTCTATTTTCTTTTTAGAAAATTATTACATGGTGTACTGTCAAGGTTACGAGTTTGAAATTGGAAGGGCTACAAAACCACTGTGGCAACACTATGTGGCATTTTAAATGGAGTTAAAAAAAAAATCACATACTTTTAAAGTTGTTTGTTTGTTCTCTCAATTTAAAAAATGGACAAAGTGGGTCCAGGAAATGTTATTTTGAATAACAGAGGTAATATTTTAAACACGCTGCATCTTGTTTACTGTGATGTTTACTGAAAAACTAGTTGTCAATTTAAAATAAGAACATGGTTGTCACATAACTCCAGAAGAAATAAAGTTCTATTTATTGTTTTAAATTATATTAGCTGTTTAGCTGTACAGTGACATACAGCACTTAGGAATCTCTGGGACACAGCTGCTCATTTTTATATTCACTTTTCAACTCTTGCAATGATTTAATCTTTATTATTGAAGTCCTCAGTCAAAAACTAGAGAGGCTAACACTTTGTATCATGAGTTCTACTGATGGCAGATAGGCTAGAATGTCAGAAAATCAACATGGATCTTGATATCAAAACCTATCTATCTGTAACAAATACGTCAAATGAGAACAAGGAAGCAAAAACATCTGCTTTTGGTCTCTTAGTATATGGGATGTCACAGGCTTACACCTCTAAAATTTTCACTAAACCGAAAAAGATGCGAAGGTAGGTCTCAAGAGGAAGTGGTGCAGATTTGTTTTCCCCACGCCTTTATCTGAAGTTTCAGGAGTATGCCATGAAGCCTTTTAATTAAAAAAAAAAAAAGATATCCATGTAGTTCTTCCTTTGTGTCTTCCCAGCAAGGGTGGAAGCAGAAGGAAAGTGAAGACAGAGGTAAGCACGGCATGAGAAGGTGTGGTTATAAACATAAAGATTTTGAGGGCATGAGAAGATGTCATGAACACAAAGATTTTGAGCGGATGAGAAGATATGGTTACGAACACAAAGATTCTGGAACAGTGACACATCAGCCTTTTCAGCAAACGAAGAACAAAGAATAAAGCAACCAGAGGCACAACCGTAACTCAGAAATGTATTGCAGTGATCCCCAAGGGAAGTACACCAGTGAGAATGTCAGTGGAGTTAGGAAGATGAAACAACTCCACAAAACCAGGGAAGTAGATAACAACATGGAAGAGGAACTTCCTCAGGCCAAAGGGAAACCTGGAATACAGAGCAGCCGGTTTTTGAGAAAGCCATCATATCCTGCATGCATCTATTAATTCAAGGAACTTACTGGAAAGAAAGTGCTGTGATGCAGGCCCAAAATCTCGGTGTGCTTCCTGTAACTGTTTAAGGCGATCCTCTACAGATACCTACACATAAACACACGTACACAAAATTTACATTGCATTTAGTTTGTAACACCAGGACCATGATAATAAACACACTTGTTTACATAAATTTTTAGTTAAAGAAATTTAAGTCGTCTGTGTGTCATAGCTCTTATTTGACATCCAGCTATTCATGGCTACTTTTTTCTTTCATTTGCTTGATGAAAGTCATGTTCATATCTTGCAGTGTTCTTGTGCAAGAGCTGCAGATCAATAATGAACAATAGTATTTCAATGAACAATAGTATTTCAAAAATATGGACTCAATTTGAAATCACTATATCTTCAAAATTGGGTCCATCTAGTGACTATAGCCAACTGCTGAAGTTTGTGATCCCCTCCCGACCCTTCTGTTGTCCAAATTTGCACAGTCAGGAGGTTTCTGATTGTATTTTGATCTCACAGCTGCCTTTCCAGAATGGAACTGTTTTGGAAAATACCACTTCACTGGCATCAACTCACATGACCTGAAACTCCACTAGTACACACAGCAGTAGTTTGCCTGCTTAATGGTTACTTAACTCAATTTGAGAGGACACATACACAAAACCAAACAAAACCAGCACTGCCAAATTACATTAGTAAAGGTAAAGGCTGATATGACACATTAATAGTTTTGCCTCTCAGGAACGACTAATTCAAAACTACTAGGCCAGAAGATGATGCCCAGATTTTGAAAATTCGCTACCCTCAGCTAGAGAGGTGACATATCCTCCGTCCTTCCCGCAATTCTTTCAGACACTTAATATCACCCTTAGAAACCAGGTAAAGAAGCTGACTCACAATAAGTATCTCCTACCCAAAAAAAGAGTAAGGAAGCGTAAAACCTGATAAATGAACTTAAACTGATGCAAGAAACTTAATTAAACCATTCACTATGAAAATCTGCATGAGTTTGAACTGTAATCGGGCACATTGATTTATCTTTCTCAGACTGTTTAAGCCCAATAATCGTAACTAAGCAATATGAATCCCATAGCATACCCTCTTCTGTTGTATAACGCTAAATGTGCTATTGCTCACATCTTGTTATAGCTCTGCTAATACTTTAAGTGAAATTCCCTGCAGAAACTAAACAGTCAAAACTGAAATAAAACAGCTTTCACAGGAGCTGGAAACACCATAGAAATATGTACACCAGTTTTCAGTAACAATGATTTATGCAGTAAAAATACTGCTATAATACATACAAAATGACATGTAGCAATAGTTCCCACTAGTCTCCAGAGACTGATGCAGTCTCCTGAGAGAGTAAACTGCTGAGACAGGTTGAAAGGAAAAGCTTTTGGTCAATACACAGAAGGAAAGACAGCTACCTTTGTTGCTTGGGTACCACTAAATGAACACCTTAAGGACAGAAATAATGAACAAATGGTAATAACTTATCTTTTAAGAGAACAGAAGAGAGTGAGAAGCATTCTCCCCCCTCCCACTCTACACATTCAGAAGGATACCTGTAAAAGTTTCCACCGCATATTAAGATCATCCAGTTGACGAGACATCTTTAATGATGGATAAAGGTCAAGTGGAGACAGCTGACTGGACAAATCATTCACTGTTTTAACTTTCAAGTTGATGGGGGCAATTTCTTCTCTAAATGCCTAAAAAAGTAAGCAGCATACATTTATGTCCAATGGATATCTGAACAGCACAAAAGACACTGTAAACTCAAAATGGTGCTGACTTGCCCAACGTGGCAGCTTGTGCTAAACAATTGTACACAACTCAGCTCTTCAGCAAAGAAAGTTCACTCAGTTCAATATTGTTATTAACTCCTTCATATCCACCCTTAGAGGAAAACAATATGAAATTTACTCAAATGTCCATACCCAAATTGCGCCCCTAAAACAATTTAAGTAAGGTTTTTAGTGGTGCCATAGGGCTTTAGAGCTTTTCTTTCCAAAAAGAGATGTGCAATGCTCCAACAGAAGCTTTAGCAGTACAGAGTCTGTCAAGCACTCTTAAGAAAAAAACATGTTCAGTAACTACAGTTGTCCAGTATTAAGCAGCTGACAAAAATTCAATTTAAAAACTATTATTGAATTAGCAAAGCATGAAGGAATGTATCTTTTAAAGGAAAAGGAATACGACGTTTTACCTGATTAGAACTGTAGAGCAGAACTATTACAATGATTAAAAAGAAGAAAAAGGTTTATTGAATCAAACGGAACTTAATACGGTATTAAGACGAAATTGATACAAGTTTTAGTTACAGCTGAAAGGATGCATCAAGTGTCTTTCTTGCTGTGAGCAGTTAATTGTTCAGTCCTATAAACGGCTTGATTAAACATGATGAAACAAGCCAACAACAACTGGAAAAAAAATCTTTTCTTTGGACATTTCAACTATTTACCTCCCTCCAAAACCTCTATCATCAGGCTCAGAAACAAAAGGCACCTACTGGCAAGAATGAAGCATTTGGCTTCTGGACAGCCAGCAAGTCCCTAGCACATCAGCAGATGTTTCATTTTTTCCATAGCCATGAAAATCTAAAAGACTTTGCTTTACTCTTCTTTACAGAAAACATCATCAATATCCAACAAATAGTTTCTAAACATGAGAACAGAGTTATTCAGCACCAACATCTTAGTGCTTGTTTTAGTATCTATATTAAAATGGAAGAGAGAGAGGAATAGATGCATTACTGTTCTCCTATCAGTTGCAGTCTGGATATAAATCAGCTTTGATGCTTTTGTTTTAAAGATGTTGTTTCCATTAAACATGCAAGTAACACCAAAATTTGGACAATAAGGATGCTTACATTGATACATGCGAAAAAAGGCAGCCCTGTGTTAATTACATATGAGCCCACAGCCTGCGTATACATAGAGTATTTGAGGTGGCCCTTCATTCTTCTAACATCCCATGCTGAAGACATGGATGGTCAGGTACATAATCCCAGGGTCCCCTAATGTTTTGCCATATTAATTCTTGAGCTTAAAAACTGAAAAGTTGTGTGTGTGAAACAAGCTTGGTGATAACTGCTAAATTTGCCTGAAACAACAATCTCCTCTACCTACATGTTCATAGCCACATGTTCTCCTGGAATCTCCAACATTCAGGCACTCCTACAGGCATTGTGCTGTCTCCAGTCAACTTCCTTGGACAATGTTAGTTATCAGAAGGTAATTCCTTCTTTGGGGCATTCTGCATTACTGGGTCCCTACCCAACCAATGTAGCTAAGCAGGAGACAACTACTACCCATCATGAGCAACCATGTCTTGAGGTACTGAGCCCTGCATGGGTGGCCTGGAACCCCACCTGCAAGAATCGGTATGGCCATGATAACATTGTACAGTAGCATGCGTTGTCTTTGAAATAATCCTAAAGAGAAACCAGGCTAAATTAAAAGCAAATACAAATTCTCACTCATACCAGCTTAAATAGACAATACACGTGTGAAGTTTGTGGAAGTTAAGGAACGTAAATTAAAACTATGTATATACTTATTTTTCTGAGAAGAAAGTTACACATGATGGTCAAACACAACTGACAGCTCACCACTATCAAAAGGAGGGGAGCCTACTGTCAACTGCCAGGATGATGGCTGACTCAGTTCACTCGTACTCCAGTGCCTGGACAAAGCTTCAAACACACCCATGCACTAACTATGGATTAGACAGTATTTCTAGGAGGGGAATATTTAAATCCCAGAACAGATTTTTTTTTCATTTAATGAGTATTATGTTCCATACACATCAGTATCTTGCTGATCACATGTGCTTATGCAGTCACAGTTGACACGGCGAATGTGGCACAGTTCTGAACTTTCTTTGAGACCTCAGATCTAGTCTTTCAAGAGCACTTTAAACTGTATATGGGAATTTAAGTATACAATGTATATATATATATGTTAATATCTCATGTGATTAGAGGTAGTAGAATGGAGGGGTCTGAATCTCAGGCTAAATATTTCCACACTTACTGTAGTTTTCTCGATGTGATCTGGTAATGAATCTATAAGCAAGTCTCCCACAGGTTTCCAGCTATTCCTCACGTTTTCAGCCTCCTTCAAGTCAGCATCAAGATCATCCATGGCACACTGCAAGTCTTTCAGTTTTTCTAATGCTTTGTCCACTTGCTTCTGCCAGATACTGGCACTGGCATTTAGGTTCTCCCATTTCTCTTTTACCTCTGATGACTGCTTACGCATAGCTTTGGCAATCTTCATGGCTTTCTCCTCAGGGGTCAACTCTGCAGAGGGAAACAACAGTTACACTGTTTATTTTTTCTCTTATTCATGTCTAGTTAAACAGGCGATGCTCCTGACATACACGCTCAAGACAATCAGTAAGTCCAGAGTCAACTGATAATTTATTTCAGTAGGTACAAGGTTGAAGAAAGTACACCTTGCCATAACTGAAATAAACCTTAATCACTTCTGATGACAAAATAAAGCTTGATGAGAAGACAGGAAACTATTCTGGACTTCCATGTATTATGATATGGGCAAAGTAAATGCAGCTTACGGCTGTTTCATTTTTGGGGGCATAGGGGGAGGAAAGAAAGGATCATTCTTCATGGAAACTGCAGTAGGGAACCTGGGGAACACTTCATGTAGAAAGAACAGATGATTTCTGCAATCCAGTCAAGGGGTCTACAAATAAGAGAGCACACTGTCTTTCCTGGGTCTTCAATTTGAGACTGAATCAGATGGAGACGGTCAGAAGCTAAAACGAAACATTACACTCACTAATCTGGGAGTTGCTCGCTTAGGAGAGGAAGGTGAGGGGGGAACATGTAAAAAAAATGGGGGAGGAGGAAGCTTTTTGCTTTTCTAAGGCTCAATGAGTGTTGAAGTAAATGCACTGTTGTTGTTGGAAAAGTTCTCTTACTGTGCCTTTGGCGATGTAACTATTGTTCCATAGTACCCAATACAGAAAAGCACACTGCAAATAATTAATTAAAAAAAAAAATCATTAACATATATTTCATTTGTAGATAAGAAAAGCAGGCATGTTTTTCCCAGATGTAAAAGTAATAGCAAGATGTTTGGGTTAAAACCAGAGTTTCTGCCAACCAATTACAAATATTTATTTTAAGTTTTTTCGAATCTTGCTAGGCCTTATCAGTCTTGATACATGCTAGACTACAAATATTAGAAAAGTATTCAGCAACACAATCCAGGCTCCATCTGAGAAACAAACAAACAAACACACACCAACCCTCAATGCACGTTTTGCATTTTAATTGGTGGTGCAGGGGTAGAGGATGTTGCCAAATGACCAAACATTGCCCAAAAGCACAAGGCAACTTGCAAAGGAGCAATGAGGAGAAAAAAGTACCACCACTAGTAACCAGAGGAGAACAGGAGGCGAGGACAATCAAGAGCCAACATCATCAAAGGGAGAGAAATACCTAGGCTGCAGGTTGCAGAGCAGCATGTTTAACTTCTAGAATTAGAAAAGCTCTTCTAAAAAACAGAGACCCATTTGATAAAAAGAGTAGAGGTGAGGGACACAAAAGAAATTTTGAGCTTGGCAAAATATTTCAGTGACTTGCTGGGTGTCATAAGCTGTCACACGAGAGCACCACTCACACACCCTCTGCCTGCAAAGGCAGAAGCTAGCCAGGCTTAGGAGCACCACAATGGCAAGAGGGTATTTGAGAAGAGGAATTTGGGAAGGAACAGGTGTGACAAAAGCCTGCAATGCGAAGGAATATAAATTATGTATGTAGCTCTGGGATATAGGGACATGGCAGTAACACACAATTTGCAATACTGACAGGCCAGAATAAAGATGAAGACCAAAGATAGGCTATGATAAATTGTATCTTGTCTCTGGAATTCCAGCAACTCACAGTAGAACAAATGACATCATAGGACACCATAGTTCTGGGATGATCTCTACCCCAAGCTTTCCAACAGATTTTAGAAAAAAAGGAAAAGAAATAAAGCTTAATTTCTAAGCAAAAAAAAAAAAAAAATCCAACAAACAAAACCAAACCCCAAACAAACAAAAAACCAACCACCAACTCTTTCAGATAAAAACTGTTGTTTTAAACAAAAAACAACAGCTACAAATTGCTTACGTAAAGATATCAAAGAAGTTGTCAATGATAGTAATTTTGGAACTATTCACCATTAAGAATGATGATATACCATCGGTGAATGAATGAGAATCCACTACATTCCAGTGACAAAAGGGCTGCAAACAATCTAGAAGCCAAGCTAAATTGCAGCATGCAGGAAAGCTGCACCTGGTGGTAGTTTAGTATCACAGGATACACTTCAGAGACCCTGATAACACTATAGGTTGAGGGCTACCCGGCTTTAGGAATGAAAGCTGCAGGTCTTTAAATGGAGATTAAGGGAGCACTTTAGAGTTGTAACAATTTACACAAGGAAAAGGAACACGGAACTTCGCTTAAAGGGGACAGAAAATTGCAGACCCAGTGGAGAAAGTCTCTTTTGTTGGCATCTTGAACATGTAAATATAGAGGACATTATACCAAGAAACTGGACTAAGTTATATATAAGGAAAGCTGCAATCTGCTATTTTTCTCCAGCATCATGGACTTGCATCATCCTTTACCTGTTACCAGAGCCAAACCCTACCAATTCTGCATAAAAGAGTAGAAAGTTGGAAGGGCTTAATAGTTCTAAACTAGATTATTGGTAGATCATTTAAAATGCTGAGTCACTTTACAAGGAACATGATGAAAGCTAAGAGCTGAAAATCTTGGTTGTCTATAACTGTAGTGACACAGTGGATTTGATGAGTGCGTCTCACTCCAGTAGAAGCAATATGGAAAAAAGTGGCTGTAGCAATAAATGGGAACAGAAGAGAACAACAGCCTGACTTGTCCAGCTAAAACAAGGCAGCTTTACACATGACAGACTAGTTGCGTATTTTGGGAGGGAAAAAAAATTCAGATTGACTGGAGTGATACAAGTATCCTAACACAACTGAAAATCGAAACAACTTTTAAGACCATTTGTCAAATCAGTGTCGTTGCGCAGGTGTATCTGCCGCATAGCTTATTTGACAAATACTAATTCATTGCAAGACTGTTTTATTTTACAGAAGCCTTGGAAGTGCTTGTAAACTTGCCCTAAAGAGACATTAACTAGGGAAAGAAAGGCAAACACACATTTTTATGAGCTAGAAAGCCATTCAGCATCTATTCATTTAAGAGAGAAATACATCTTGTATAACTTCATGTTTACCTAACTTATTAATGACCAACAGATTACTTTTTTCAAGCAGATAACATGTTCTCCAAGATACTGGTTGCATAGCATAGAATTGTAAACCTCAAAAAAAAAAAAGAAGTCTTAACAGTGAGAATTTTCTTCTATGAGTTTGAAATTCCTTTCACCAGTTTGTTGTTAGATACTCTGAAAGAATTCCTTTTTCCTGTGAAAAAATGCTACACAGTCAGCAGCTGCTCAGAAAGTGAGAAAAGCCTATATTCACCAGACCATCTGTTTACCAGAGAAGATGCACTGACCTTGCAGTCAGGGAGAAAGAGCAGTTGGGGGGGAACCAAAACACCTCTGCTGCTGTAGTGGAAAAAAAATGATTTTAATAAGTAAGTTTTGTCACTAACAAAACAATGAAAGCACCAACAGCTTTTCTGTGTCTCTAGCAGAGACAGAGTGCCACGGAAGGAAAACTTTCACACCTGAACTTTACAGCATATAGCTTCCTTACATGCTTACGTATATGGAGAATACTTACCCAGGAAATCTACCAGCGAAGAAAATTCTTCTTGCTTAATAATTTGCTTTAGATCTCTTAAACTATTCTTGGCTCTAGCAATTCTGATTCTAAGCAACTTTTCTTTATCCTCATCATGTGGACCTGAACTAGAGATCTCTTTCCATCTTGCACATTTACATTAATTTCCTTTCGCTTTCGCTATATACTTAGTAAAATACACTAGAATTGGAGCTGACTTCATCTCCCCTCCCTCTCCCATTACGTCAAACATTGTCTATTCCTTGGTTCATTCAATCTTTGCAGCAAAAATCAATGGGTATCAGAGCACTGTAATCACTATGAACACTTTCAGAGCATTTGAACAGACACAGTGGCACATCATCAAACTCCTAAGCAGCAGAACCAAAAGCACTGCTATCGCTGCCTGATGAAGTCCTTAGCATCACTCCAGCAAAAGCATTCTATGAGTTTATAACAAGCTGGACAGAAAACTTACTTCTCATGGGACGGGAATAGGAAGTTCAAAGAGTAAGTAGCAACTGGTTAATGTGGAAATGTAGCAATTAGCTAGACTCCAAGCACCTGATCATGTAATCATAACCCAGTATGTCACTGTTTTCTCCTTATCAAATATCTATTGCATATGTAGCTAAGACAAAAAAGCACACTCATTTTCATCTTAGCCCATTTAGGCTTTCTTCTATCAAAACTGAAAGTTCTTCAAACCAGAGAAATAGAATTAAATAACGAATGAACAGGGAAAGTTTCTGCAGAATAGAAGACAAATCACCTTTGGTCTGCAGAAGATAGGATTGTGCAAGCAGAGAAAATGAAAGCTGTTAACTTCATGTATGATGAATCATTCTGGAAAGGGCCCCGGAGTATGGGCTCCACATAAAGATAAATGAGAACAATGCTGACAAATATACATATCCCTTAATAATGGTTGTTGGTGTTTCCCAGTGGGTGCTGGTAGGGAAGACACAGAGGGCAAAACAAAGAAAAAATACCTTCTGGTTAAAAGCGATAATTAAGTTCTCCCATAGCATCTCTCTCCAGAAAACTAGAGAACAATGCATTTATCCAGTATAACTAGTGTAATTTGTCAATATAATCAGAACAGATATAATACTTTTCACTAAAAACAAGCCGCCATTTTGTAATAAATGGTACAATCTAAAGCAAGTTCATAATACTTTTGCACAGTGAAAGTCCAAAGTTTCTGTTGCTCCAGAAACAAAAAACAGGTATGAATTCAGTTTTAGATTGCTCCTGTCACAAAACCAGAAAAATCCAAATATAACAGTACTGTTTAGCATCATCAAGCTACTACGTCTCTTTCCAACTCCCATTGAAGTGACAGCACTAATGAAGAAAAGGCTACCACCACTGTATCTTAGTTACTCTAGGCAGGCAAGGAATTAATCCTGCATTTCTTTCCAAAGCACTGCAACTTCAGATTGTAACAGGCCTTTTATTTCTTCCAAAGATCAATAAATATTTTTTTCTGACACAGCATATATGGCAGGTAGCTTCCCAGCAAGGCTGCAGGAGACAGATATACATCCCCTAACAGCATTTCAAAACAAAACAAAGGCATCTATTTTATTCCAAAGCAATACAAAACTAGAAAATAAAGACAAGTCAGGCAGCACAAATGATAGGGCTCCCTGATTTGATGGCATCCTATAACAACACAAGACTTTAAAACATCCATGTACTGAACTTTTTTTTAACCTTCTAAGCAAGTTTCCTCAGCCTGTTTTCTCCTCTATACACTTTTGGTTTAATAGTCTGCAATTTCCAGTTTGCTTTCTTGAGGCTCATTTAAAATGTTGTTGAGCTGTGTTTGCTCTAGAGTGTAAGAAAGGAATTTTCTTTCAAACAAGGTCCTAACCTTTGACATCCACCAGTCATCCACGTTGCTAGTATCCTAACTAAGGATTCTCTTACAGACAAAGATTTGCTGGTTTCTGGACTCTTTAAAATAAGGCAACGGTTAAACGTTAAGAGCATGTTTTCCACCAGGGAAGCATCCCGTATTTCAGCTAAAGCTGCACCATAACATAGCATACAAGGTCAAGACTGAATACAGCTCTGCTTATATCCTGAGGTCTTCATGGTTCAAAGACAGGAAAAAAAAAAAAAAATTAAACACTATGGCCTCATTGCCAGCCTGTTTCCAATACTCAGCTGTTAAAAATTCAGGCTTAAAACTCCTCTAAATTTGCACTCCACACCACTCAGTGAACAGAAGAACCTCCTTGAACATTACTAATATGACTCCAAGCAGGCAGCATGTAGACTCTACAGGAAGAATTTCCAGGCTTTCCTTAGGCACAATAAAACTTGTAGGGTGACTAAGATACCTATTTGGAAAGGAGAGTGATACTCAGTTTGAGATTCTCTCATGGTAACTGCATGTTTCTCTAATCTTCTGATGAAATTCTCAAATGCCACAAGTGAATGAGCTCCAACTAAAACAGAAGCAATGTTCAAAATAGTCTAAGTAGTTTCTGAGCATGATTCCACTGACCTCCAGTGGGCCATATCCTCTTCATTCTCCTAAGCACTCCTCATTTTCACACTCAAGACTTCATACTCAGCCCAGCTGCACAGCTGAGAACAAAAAACTATTTCCACCTGTATGTGACAGCTAGTGGATGGGCATAGTGGTTGGGAAGAGAAATGCTGCCTGTTGTATACTTTAGAAAACAGGAAATTGCCTATTTCCAGTCAGATCTTCCTTGCTAAGAGGAAAAATTATGGCAGAGAATGTATTTGAATGTGTTCAGTGGTAGGAAGCAAAAAAGTTTGACTTTTATTTATGTCTTAAACAGGTGAATACATTGCAGGTCTACAAGTTTAAATAAAGTATATGTATGTAATTAACTGATACCTATTAATATATTTCTCTTATTAGACAGATGTGATTTATGGGGTTTTCTAGACTTTCAATTAGAAAGAGATAACAGATGGTAAATACTTAATTTTAAATGATGTCTTTATCACAACAACCTCTACTACCAAGTAACAGCTGTCAAAGTTAGGAATCTGTGTAACAAAACCAGAAGCTACTGTTTTACAATACTGCAGACTCCTGGAAACATTCACTACTGCAGTCAGAATCACTGTAGTGACCTGTGGAAATCTGCTAGGATGTTAGTTTATGTTATCTTCTAAAAAAATTATCTCCACTCCCTCACTGCATCAGTGGAATTTTAAGGACAGAATTTCAGCAAAGTCATATCATCAATTCAAAAATTCTGGGGACAGAAAATGTTATTTCTGCCTTTCTTTGAGTTTCGCATTGGCCTGTAACCTTACTAACAGTACAAGGATCTAAGAAGTCTACTGTAACTATGCCACAGAGAATTATAATTAATATTTTTAGATCTAAGTTTTCTCCTGTACTGCGGACAAGTGACAAAGCAGCTAAAAATGTGAGCATTTCCAATTTCCTTATCCTGTCCATCTATGAAATTCTGGAGCTGGCCTGCTGGTTTATTGGTCAGTCCCACTCAGATGCTGAAGCAGCTCAAAGGCAAGAACATCATGAACCTTGTTTTCTTGTGATGGGGCCTCCCTAGGGAAATATAGCAAAACAAAATCAGGAAAAAAGACAGATGGGAGATAAAATTAACTTCGAAGGAAGTTTTCTGAAAGCTGAAGAACTGTGTGTAAATGTGCCAGTTACTACATCATACAGTAGAAGAACAACTCCGGAAGAATAAGGTCAACATGGGAAAGATGAAACCAAAACAAGACTTGATCATAACCTGACTTTTCATTCTTGTGATATATTTGAAATTAACAAGAACATTATATACAATAACGGGTCATCATAAGGCATCCTATAACAAATATTCTCTTTGGATGGAACAATGAACCTGTGTATGCACAGGTCCTTAAAACAGGTCTTGGTCAGGCAAGTTCAAAACCGATTAATATAGGTTTTCTCCTAAATCTCTCTCACTCCTTGTCTTTGCAACAATATCCTCCCTGGCACGAAAACATCTAGGTGGAGAGAAGGGAGGGGGGAAAAAAAAAAAAAAAAAGAGAGAGATAGAGCTGGACTGAGAGTTTGAAGAAAATAAAAAGTGATTTTACGACCTGTATCCTCTACGGTTTAGCTAACCCTCCCCTCTAAACACCCCTGCCATTACACAAGGTAAGCGCTAACCTCAAGAAACAGTCATTTTCCAATTAATTATGATTTTAAAAGAAAAAAAAAATTGCTATTTGTATTATAGCTGCAGCCAAAAATATATTCAAACTATGACCGTACAGTGCTGTGTACTGCACATCAATATTTTTAAAGACAGTTTACAATCCAAAACCACACTTCTACTCCATTATTAACATGAAGTGTAATTCACCTACAAGTTAACTTTAACCTACTGCAAAGAATGTCAATGATAGAGAGGCTAACAGAAACTAAAAACAATAAACATTTTAGAGACAACCATAAGCCCACACTCACAGCCCTCACTGAAAACGGCTAATCAGAAGAAAACAAGGAGGGAAGGAGACAGGAATGAAGGAGTCAAGTCGAGCCTAGGAAAAGGGAGAGGAAAGTTGTGGTTTTAAGGCTTGTCTTTTTGTTTCCAACTACGGAATCAGTAAGTAAATAATTATTTTAAATGGCAATAAATAGTTTATTTTCCCCAAGCTAAAGCCATTTGCCCATAACAGTAGTTTGTAAGGGATCTGCATCTGTCCCTATCTTGACTCGTGAGCTTTCTCACTCCTGTTCTTCCTATTTTTTGCCTCCATCCCACTGAGCTGGAGGACATGAGTGGGCACATGGGAGAGAGTTTGGCTGGTAGCCAAGAGTAACCCACCACATGCTCAAAACAAGAAAGTCTATGGAAGAAGGAAGAGGAAAGTAAGTTTAATGCATATCTATCAAACTTCCCAGTCTGAGCACATTTGATCAGTTTTCAGATATGACTAGACAAGAGAAACTCATACATCACTTGCAGGCCATCTGCTTGGCCATCACTTTTATGCTGTTTTTACCAGGGTCATCAAATTCCCTGCTATTCTGTTATCAGTGCCATCTGTATAGAACAACATAATAATAATAATAAAGAACAACAGATTGCATAACAAGAATTTATGATGCAGCTCATCATCTGAAGTTTGTTCTTGCACTTTCAGAAAATACTGACTAGATCATTGACAACAACCCCTGCTAGAAAATGAGCATTTTAATGCATGGGCATCATTGGTGCTGGGTGGTTCTATGACTTTCGAGAGCAGAGTTTGCGACTTCAGACTTTTGGGTGAAAGAATGAGCAAAAATAGAGCATTCATTATTTTTCAACTGCAAGGTTGTTTGTGATTTAGACCAGCTAAAACATCAAATATATCAAATAAGTTTGAGAATAAAGACAAACAGAATGTTTTCAGGAGTGAGGAGTTCAAAAAGGAAGTATTAAGATACTTTACAGCAGCTAAGGTACCAGAAACAATCACAGCGGAAAATGTTTCACTGGTTTCAATCACCAGCTATTCAAAGTTTATCACAAAATTGCAATAGGGAATATGAAACCACATAAAAATTTGCACAGAAATAACACAAAGTATGGACGTAGGAAAGATTAGTGGTTTCCATTGAAAAAACTTTAAAAGTTTGCTATGGAGACGTATAGGAAGATGTGGGAAGAAAAAAATAACTTCCAATACAGGCAGCTATATTGTAATTTTCTAAATCATACAGAACAGTAAATTATTCACATCTTACAGCAACTAATATTTCTATAAAAGATTATTACCTTTTCCAAGAAAAATTCTTATTTAATGAAAAGATTTAATAACGTTCTAGCTTATATCAGAAACATAATTCTAGGACGTAATTACACAGATATTTTTCTGTTTTGTAGTTAGGGCGGGTGGGGGAAATTTATTACATCTTTGTTGGTCTCTGTTACAGAGAAATATCTCAACAAATACTATGCAAATACTGTTTCTAGGATAGCAGTGGTTTATTCCTTAGTAATAATTCATTTAACATTCAAATCTTTTAGATTCTGCAATGACTGCCTTCCTAAAGTTAATTCCTTTTTCTTCTAATGAGATATACCATCAAATACGTTTATTTCTATTTGTAGAGTAAAACTATGCAATATCAACATATATACATGTGCACGTACATCCTTCAACAACTGTTCTGACTACATTTAAGGTGCACGTGTTATCATGTTAAGAAAAAAAAAAAAAAACAGAACTGATGACTTCAGTGTTTCAAATCAAAAATTGGAAAAGGAAATAAAGATTTTTCTACTTCTTCCATTAAAATGTGAATATTTACAAGGCAGAGTAGTATTACTTTGAGGCTAAATAATTGAAACAAAAGCAATCAAGACGTGGATTGGAAAATTCTGAAGTCTAACCAAGTACTTGCAATATAAAATATGTGCTAGATACATATAAGCCCATTTTGACCATTCCTGGAAGAGAGTATTTTCTGACCTGTTTTCGAATGCAAGCTCCTTCTTGGTTCCTCAGGCCCCTCGATTGGTTGGTCAGCAAGGAAAACTCGTGCCTGGTCCACAGCATTGAAAATGGTTTGCTCTTTGTCCTTCAGTTCACGCCTCAGTGCCTTTTGGGAAGGGAAAGAAGAATGTAGTTTGTAACTCGATCTGGTGAACAACAGATACTGTACCATTTTCCCTGTTTTCACCTCTCTGATCTGACCTGTCTGCTAAGTAAGTAACATCCAATGTATCGTTCAGACTGCAAGATAAAATGTAAATTTTACAAAACAGAAATGGTGAGAAATTAAGTAAAGCTAGAAGGGTAATTGTTATAGAATCAACTTGAGGAATTGAACACAACATGATGATGATGATAGGTTTTAAAATTTACTTGAATAGAAACTGAAACTTCTACATTCAACTTCTAAAACAATAACAACAAAAATTACAGGGTTTATTGCCATTAACAGATTGCTAACACATAGTCCGTTACTATGGACTATTTTTTCCTTTTCATAGCTGGAATAATAGAAAGTTGCACCTACTGAAACTTCAGAAGATAATTTCATGACTGCTAAAAAGAATTGCAAAAGTGCCTTACATTCCTTAGAAAATGTTACCTCTTATATATATCTCCTATTTATTAATATTTGTAAAACTCAGAAGACATGTAACCAGAAGTTTAATGATAAGAATATATTCCAAAAAACATCCTTCAGTCAGCTAAAAATATTTTATAGCTTATTATTCAGACACAATCAAGTCTTATATAAAAAAATCAATTTTTCTTTAAGATGTTTTCATGCTAATGGAAATGAATTTCAGGATTTTTTTTTTTCCTCCAGCAATTATGAATTAAGTGTAACTACCTTTAAGGAAAAAAAAAAAGTGTTTATAACCAGTCAGCTGTAGTGTCCCACCTAGAAGGAAACTGCTTTGCATGTTTTCTTTGTATAACTTTCTACCAATAGAAACACAAAAGAAGATACTTTAAATGTTACTAAAATGCTATGCTTAATTTTTCCAAGATATTTTTTAGCTCTAAGTACAAAATAAGGCTGATTTTCTTGACATGAGCTGCTCAGGCCCCATTCCAGCTCAGGAAAAGCAGTTAGTGTTCACAACATTATATAACAAAATGAGTGCTTTCCACTACAGAAAATAATGAATAACAGTTACCATGCAAGTCTCACAAATGCTACATTATCCTTCCCATCAGTAAGTCTCTTGATCCTACAAAACCAAAAGTCACCTACCTCTTGACTTTAGCTTAGGAGGCAAGGTGCTTTTTTTCCCCCTTCACCCCCATTTTATACCTTTATCCTCATCTTCCCAATTCCTTCCATTCCTTGTCACTCTACTTCTGCTCCAAATTAAATAAAACACTCCAAACCAACAAAAACTAATTACTGAAAATATGCTAACCATTTAGGAACTTGCATTATATGGTCCTGTCTTCAGTAACTATAAACTATTGTCTTTATACAAAAAACTCTTCAGAAGAGTGTTATCTCTACCTGCTTTTGTAGAGCAGCAATAACAATAAGAATAATCATCCCTATTCTTTGTAGGATTCAATATATACTATGTTTAATAAGAAAAAAAATGTAATTTAAAAACCAAGCCCTACTTTGTAAAAAAATAAACAAACACAGAACCTGTAACTCTTGTAAAAGCAACATTCCTGAAGAATCTCTTTGAGTCAGCACAGTATGTCTCAATATTTAAATTTCACATAACATTGGAATAAAACTCTTTAAAATCATCCATATTTTACAAATCACAAAACCACTCTCTATGCAGAAATTGGTTTCAGGAAAGAAGGAAGATAGTAAGCCATTATCACTCATGTGCAATTAAGGTTCAAAAATTACCCATTTAAAAAGCTTTTGGTTAGTAGAGTCTGCGTGAATGCATCATTAGAATACAATAATAACTTTTAATTTCAAAGATTTTGTTCAGAAACAAAGGGGTGATTGCTTTCCTAAAGTAGGAACTCTTTCTAGAATTACTTTTTTCCCCTCCATCCAATTTCTCAAACATTTTTGAAGCATACAAGAAAAAGGAGGTTATGACAGATTTTGACCCTACAAAGAAATTTCACCAGCTCGAAATAACCTAGAGATGGATCTCTTTTGCTGTGTCTCTCCTGTTTACCTTCACATAGTGTGTTCATCAATTTCTCCTGATCACCCTCAATAAAACTTCAGTCAAGTTTGACCTAAGAAATATTGGATTTAATTCTCTGTTCCCCTCCACCTTCCCTGCCACTGGAGTTGTTCAAATTGAGGTTGGTGGCACAAAGATTTTAACACTTTGGCCCATATAGCTCATCAACACTAAGTCATTCGTGGCAATCCTCATTAATATGTTTCACAAAGAAATCTTTTAGCATGAAAGAAACTTAGCACATGAAGTAATAATATTGAAATAATTTAGTAGTAATGAAGAGTATCTTGAGCACACCACCGACTTCTTACATTATGATTTATACATTTTTTTCTTATGCCACAGATGCAAAACCAACTTTTGGAACAGCCATTCAGACTTGCATAACTTTATTCCTTGTTTCTTAGCAATACTTGATATATTTCCCTGTCTCTCTCTCTGCCAGTAAACAAGAACAGCAATCAGAGTACATGATGCAAGAATAACCAAATAGATCAATAATACCCTCTTGTCCTTCCAGGCAAACCTCTCTGCACCAGAACAAAAAAGAAACTCAGAAATGTAATCTCGGCCTCAAATATCATCTGTCTTGTGTGGGCCGAAGAAAGATTTCATTGCAAAAATCACATCTACAAGAACACTACAGAGTAAAAATAAGTCATAAAAAGCCCGGCAAGGAACATAAATGCTGCAATTCTGAATTTTGTTATTGTATTAAAGATTTTTATATAATAAGAAGTGCAATAATGTATTTTCATGTTTTATTTAGTTTTGCAAGAGATACCTCTCCAGTGGCTACTCAGAATGGATACATCTCTTTCAGTAGGGAAGTGTATTGCTATGTCACTTCATTCTCCCTTGGTTTTCATGAAGAGCTAAAATAGTTAAAGCATTTGTACAGCTTTGAGCATAGCATAGGTTTTGATAGAGGGAGATTTTTTTTTCCTTGTAGCTAGCTATACTTTTCAGGGAGAAAGGGGAAAATGAATACTGGATTTTTGGTATAGATTAAACAAATAGTAAGTGAAGGTATGGCACAAGACTGGACTGGAAAGGCATCTGAAAACTTGTTGAAACTGTACTAGTAAGATAAACACATGGATGCAAGTACTTCTTGAGTCTTGCTGGGTATGCAGATGTGAACACAAAATGAAAATGTGAATGCTGAACACATAGGGTAGCACAATTGTTTTTTTCCCACATGATGCTCCTTTATATTTATAAAAGTACAACGATACTTTAAAGATATAAATGCAACTTTGGCAGTAATTCATAACAATATATTTCATACTACAACCTAAATTATACAGTCTCTGTATACTTTATGTAATCGTTTAAAATTGTTTCACCTCCCTCTGTAATCTGACAGGTGATAGACTACCAAATTCAGCACCTACACTTCCAACAGCTTTATTGCATTTGCAAATTTGGTCTTATTTCCTACATAAACCAGGATGTGGATTTTTTAAAGATTCCTGGAGAAAACAACACTAACTTTAGACATTCTTGATTCTTACAATCAAGGGGAAAAAACCCTGGAAACCTAAAATCTGATGTGTTGATGCAGTGTCAACACAGTTTTCAGAGCTGACCTTAAATAATACTAGTCAAAGATGATTTAAAAAAATCCTCCTTTGAGACCTGAAAGAATTCTTCCACTAGTAGATGGACAGGAGTTCACAAAACTACACTCTTGAAATGTTTTCTTCAGCATCAGAGAAAGCAACAAGTATGAACAGCATCACAGTGTTCCTTCTGCAGGTATGAGGGACATTCTTCGAGCTACTTGACTATGGCAGAGTAACCCAGGACCCACTAACAGAACCCTTCTCTCAAGAAAGAGAAAAAAGAACTCTTAGCTCCCTGATTTACAACCATTAGCATATGATTTACTCTCCATTTTGATTTGCTCCTCTTTCAGTAATTGTGAAACGTATGTTTTTCTCATAACTTTGGAAATTATATACTATTCTGTTATACCAAGATAATCTAACCCATATGACCTCTCTTCTTTAGAGATGCTTATTACTTCTAATATAAAAATTAACTCTTCTTACAAGCTAACATTTTTTTAACTTTCTGTCTGAAATTATAGACAAGGAATTTGCCTAAATCAAGGCCTTTCAAAATTTCCATTGGGAATGCTTTGTAGCTGAAGCATTTTCCCCTCTTGAAAAATTAGAAAGCTAGAAAAAGTTTTGCTATTCATGAATTTTTATGCTGTTTAGTGTATCCTGTAAGCATCTATTTCCTTCAATTGCATCTTAAAATTATTTTTCACGCATAGTAAGTGGGCTTCCAAAATTACACACTTTTAATTTACAGCCTCTCCTTTTCTCTTTTGAATTGTACAAGCTTGTGTAGAATAATTCAAGCAGCAGATCAGCTTAATAGTTCCAACAGATGAAGGCAAAGCTAATTTCAAAGAAAACACATCGGATGTTTCTTAAAAACAGAACATATTTAAATCAGATCTCATTATGCACTCTTTCAGGGAAGTAAAGACACGTTATTGTAACTCATATCAGTTTATCACAATCTAGCTTTATGTGCCAATCAGCAGCTCCTGTAGCATTTAATTACTTAGTCATCTTTATTTTGCACCCGGTGCTTGAAAAACTCCTGTTACTTTTATACACTAAAAGGAAATGGAAAAAATCATGTGTGTTATATAATAGCATAAGGAGAATAAGTAGGTTGATTGAGAAAACTTGAAGAATGGAAAGAGGAATTGTTTATAAAGATCATGCCGAGATCAAGGTTGTGACTGAGTCTCTGCCAGCTGCTGACATCATTAAAGACTCAACCAGGAAGAAAATAAGTGCAGCACATTTAAAAGCTGCTCCTTCACCACAGACACTAATATAACACATATACATTAAATTTCAGAAGTGAGTTAGTTTATCTCTGGACACAACTCTATGTGAAAGGCCATTTTATAATATATCTACCTCAGCTGATATAGAATACATTCAAATAAAGAGCCATATTTAATTTGAGATGGTGCATCTGACCATGCATTTACCTTTTATTACTTTGTACTTAATCTATATGGCAAGAGAAATAACGAAGGAGAAAATCAGTGCCTAATAGACAACCATGAACATGGAGATACAGAGACACACATGCAGCACATAAGACTTCAAAGATGAGACCCAATCTTTCATGTTCTGACAATCAGTGACAAACAGTGACCAAGACCAGAATAAGGAAAGGAAGGCAAAGATCAGAGTGGGAAAACAAACAAACAAACAAAAAGAACCCCCACAACACACACCAGAAGCAGCTATTTGCTTCCATAATAAATATATATTGAGCATTTCAGATTCATGTTTGATTTGTTTGTTTGTTGTTTAAACAGCAGGATCTAAATAGAAGCTTAAGTTTTGGAGGTTTATTCCATGTCATTTGCAAAAGACTTCTCCAAAAGGATTAAAGACAAGCGAGTGGTGAAGGCTGCATTTTTCTAAATTGTCTCTCAGTTTACCGTTTATCACTTGCTGCTTCTTTTGCTGTACTGGCAACACAGAGGGTCCAAATACAGTGGCAACAAGCAGGAGTCAACATGAGAGTAGACCTGGAAGTCACTTACATAGCAAATTCTTTGTTTCCTGCATGCACAGGGAAACTGAATTGACAGGAATATAAGGATATAGATGTGGGCAAAAGACTATGCATACTGGTGATCTTTTACCAGAGGCTAATACAAGTTAGCTTACTTAAGACTTTGCCTTTGATTTGTCAAAGATACTTTAGGGCAGAAATAGAGGTATTTCTTCACTGACACTATTTGTCCCTTGACAATTTCCCTGCCCACTCTGGTCTATGGATGAGTGCATGTACTCACTGAAAATATCACCCACCTCTGTGTAGGCCTTCATAGATATTCATTACATGAAATAAGCATCTATAACTAATTATCAAAGTGCTTCACAGTACTAGAGCCAAAGAGAGAAAGGATGAAAAGTATGCTTTAACTTCTACTGGTCAGACTTACAGACATGAAACACAAAGCTGTTACTAACATTGTAAAAACTAATAAACTAACAATCTCAAACTGAATCTATGTATTTATGTTGTGAAACCTTAATTAAGAAAGAGTAACTGACTTCTTTCTGAACTTGTTAATGTAGTTCAAAAATGGTGAGGCTATTTTATCCTAACTGCATTTTAAAATCAGAGAAAAAAAATGTTTTGAAGCCTGTTGGTAAAGTTTTCAATTACAATAACCTTGCAGAGACTTTGAGAGAAGTCTTGTGCACTACACAAGAATCCAATGCTACAGAATAATGGCAGAGGTAAGCTTAATTTTCATACAGATTGTATAAAAATAAACATTTAAAAGCTATTCTTGAACTAAAGAGTACAGGGATACACTTTTTCTTAAAAAATAAAAATTGTTTTTCACACAGTTGCTAAGAATGAACCTCTCTAATCTTTTCTGAAGGAAGAACTGCTGCAAGTCCTGCATTCCCTAGAGATGGTACAGGATCTAAATCCAACTAGGGATGAAGGGAGACACTGCTTAATTGGGCAAAGGTTACAAAAAATGAGGCATAATGATGTTCATTAATACATCTTCCAGCACCGACAGTCTTATGTAACTGGATTTTGTATTTCCCAGCCAGCTGACATGAGACTTTATTATTTTTGTTTCTAGGTCAACAATAAGCAAGCCTTGGTTGCCCTGAGTAGTTTGAAGGGCTCAACAGACCATAGTCTTAGGCACTGGAAAGTGTGGAATGCTTGCAGGTTGTTTGTTTGTTCGTTTTGTAATATAATTTAGAACTGGGGAGCAGGGGGGGAAGAAATACACTGTGCATCCCTGAGATGTTGCTTCAAAACAACTTTGTTATCTTCAAAACTGTTTTTCTAAAAATATATTATTATTGTTCTTTACACAAAAGTAACCTGAAAAGACAGATCTGTGTGTATTAACACAAATTCCCCACTGAATGAACTACTGAAATCCTCAGAATAACACCTATTCTGGATTTCTCCCAAAAGATTAGTGGAGTCCTGTTGTGACAGGTTTGCTACACACTTAGCACATATATCCACTGAACTTGCTTTGTTTGGTCTTTGTCCCTTCTTCAAGAAAGTCATTTTTTTCAATCTTCAACTCTTACCTGCATTTTGCTTTCCTTTCTAGGGTTAAGCTTTCTCTCTTATCAACAATGATATTGACCAGGACTGTGAAAGGGACATCAATCTGTTTTTCTTTTGGTTTTATGTGCTCTGAGTTTTTAACGGAAAAATAAAGAAATTAAAGTATCATATAAACAAAAGAGGAAAAAAACCCGAACCAAACAAACAAACCACACAACACCTGCTAGAATACAATACTTCTTTTGCTTATCCAGCCAGTTGCTAAGCTAACTGAGCATATTTTGGTCTAAAGCCATTGTAGTATGACAACTAAAAATGTCACGAGAATCATTAAATTTGATGACTTGCATAGAACTACACAAAAGAATAGATTAAAACAGACTTGCTTTACATTGCTATGCACAGGGGGAAAAAAAAAGGTAATGTTTTAATGGTGCTTTTAGCAAAAAAATATCTGTTTAACATACCTAATCAGGATTTAATATAAGAATTCATACAGGTTGCAACCCAGAGACAGCAAAAATGCCTGAGTCAGAGTGCGGAGTCTGACAGAGAAAGAAGCTCTTGAAGGTTTCCACTCTTCAGGTGATGGAAAAAGGTATTTGCTTTTACACAACAGTAGTAATCATCCTGCTAGCAGTGGAACCAATTTTCAAATGCCAAACTGCTTGTAAATACACATTCAGTTTTACATCAAAGGATTACAACGTGCTTTTGGTGAAGGAAAATTAGTTCCATCAATTTTTACTTTGGAAACATGACAACCATTCTGTATCGACAACCTTGAAAGATAAGACTTTTTTTTTTTCCGTCCCTGCTTTAAGATAAGTCATGACTAGGTTTGCAGGGCAGAAAGAGAAATGAATATGCAACTCCCGGCTTGGATTTTTCCTGGAGAAGATCACACAACTCACACTGAAGGGATTAACCAGTAAGTTGTGATGTTAACACATATGCTTCTGTTTGACAGTTGCAGATGATCAAACCCTTCATTTTAGATCAGACCCAAATAACAGCACTTCAAAAGTGCAATACCCTTGAACACTAGGCCAAGGTTCAAAACAAACTGGGGAAGAAAACGCCATCTACGTATCATCTATGCAGTCCACAGAAATGGTTCTGTGGGGTTTTTTGTAAGACACAAACATACAGCTATGAAATAGTTCACTATGCCCCAGTGAATTATAAACCAATAATAAGCTCAAATAAACCACTTAAGTCCTACAGGTACCACTCTGCAAAACAGATTTGAGGCCCAACAAGCCACAAGTGCTCTGCATCACTGATGCAAGATCAGGTTATGTGGTACGGATATGCTCCTTACTTCAGGAGGGGCACACCTAAGCACCAACCCAGAGATAAGGAAAACTGAACAGGAGTTTGAAACTTCCTGTCTTATTCTTGACTTGATCACTGTTTTTGGAAATGCTACTAATGAGCTATATTCCCATAAGAACACAACAACTTAAAAATGAACAGTTTAACAAATACTGCATTTCCAGTCATTCCTTTCAGGCATTCAGGTACTGCTTTATCATGGACTGATATCAGCAGACTAGAGAGATGATAGGTTGTGACGTAGCAATCACTTCACAATTATTTTGCAATTCGTATATTTTTACAGTTAGCTGAAAGGACAGAACCAGATCTAGAGCAAAATCAATTTATATCACCTCTCCCGCCTCAATCACTTGGGCAGGACAGGGAGTCTACTTTAACAAGGGCTTCTCCTTTACAAGTGACTAGATGGCAAATGTGATTTAAAAATGTGACACGAGATACAAAGGCTTTAAAAAGCTCAACCTTCTAATAACTATTAGACTTTTAACATAAGTGCGTGATCGAGAATCTCTAGACTACACTTAAAAAACCAAACAAATGAGAAAAAAAACAAACCAAACAAAATAAACAAAAAAACCGAAACCAACCAACCAACACCACCACCACCACAACAAACTTAAAGCCAAACAAATGGAAATACTTTATGCATGAAACCCTACTAGTCTCCTCAATTCTCCATCCTCAAAGCACTCTTCTTTCAGTAAAATTTGTTGGCTTCCTTTGCTACCACATTTTTTTTAATTATGAAAATGCAACAGTAGCAACCTTGTACTATCTGTGAACTGCACTGAATATTTTTAATTAAAATGTCGTTTTAAACAAAAACAAAAGTTCACGAACCATGATGCTTTAGATATGTATGCGAAAAGAAATGAGAGACCTTCTGCCCTTTTATGTGAAATATATGAAAATCATCATTGTATTGGTAGAAAGGATTTGCTTAATGTTGAATATTGCCAGCATATACAAACTGAAGGCATCTTCCTACATAGAAGAAAAAAGAGATTTGATGGTATCTGTGGAATCAGCATGAAAATGAATCGTTAGTAATTCTTAAGACAATTCTCCATTCTCTAAGTATGTGGAATTAGAGCAAACTCCACTATCCTTGCAACTCTAGGAAAAAACACATTACGGATTTCCCTGAAGAACCCAGTTTCAAATTCTTGAAGATGTGGTATCTGAGTATTCTGTAATAATGTACAACTCTGATCGACAGAAGATGTGAAGAGAGGTAATCCTCCCTACTTTCTCCATTTTGTTTTGCCTGTCCTCCCAGCCTCTGCTACTGGATCCTGTCAGAAACAAGGCAACAGCTTATATGAAACTTCAGGACAAATCAGAACTTTTATTTTAACATGTACAAGAACTGGTGTCCAGACAAAAGGGACTGACACTAAGAAATCAGCAAAGATGCAATGACATTTTGAATTTTCTGCCAAAAAAAACCCTAAAAAACCTCATAGGAAAACATCACTGTACAATGCCAAATAAAGAATTGCAGTGAGTGTATTTCAAATGCATTTAAAGATATTATGCCCTAAAAAAAATCAACCTTCAAGATGAGACAATATATCATAAAAATGAGGATTCTTCCACTTCAGATGAAACAGTTTTGTAGAGCTATCTACAGAAGTTACATTTCTTCTACAGTCTTCATCAAAGTTTTATCTCCTTTGAAGAGGCAAAGGAAATTTGTGTCCTCAATGCTAACTTTAATTAGCATCAAACTGTGAGTCTGTGTAGTGCAAAGCATATAACAGTATAGTTTTGGACAAGTTTTACTGTTTTGTTACATAAACCCCAACAAATAAGGTTATGGCGGAAACACTGTCAGAGTGTCAAATTCACGTCTCTTCTTTAGTATAACTTCTGCTTTTTATATCAGAAAATACTAACAGGGAGGGATAAAGAGCAAAATAAATGATATCATTGTTATTATGCATCCTAAACACACAATACTCTCAGCCTCACACAAGACACACAAAACATCTGCTGCATATTAAATGGCTTATTACTTCATTTAGCAAAAGCATTCAAATATTCTATTAGCACTAGTAACCACACGTATCTGCAATTTCTTGCGCTATTTCCCTGCACCATGTAATAGTAACCATATACCTCTTCAACGTAAGAGAGAAATTCCTTTTTCTTTGCTTGCCAAAATCAGACAGGCTTGGGTTTGTTTAGCTGAGTTTAATGAGCACTGATGAACTGTCAGCATTAACAGGCCATGAGATTCTTGCTTCAAACTGAGATGATAACACCATTAGCAAGTTGGGTGCTGCACTGTTGTTGTTAAGGGTAGTTTAACTCAGGTCACCTTCTGCTCATTTTGGGGGATTAAAATTTCCTCTGCATTTCTTCAAACTAACATCAATGGGACAAGTCTAATATGTTTGGCCTCATAAGATACTTTACTAATAAATGGTACCTGCCATATTACTGCAGAGGTGTTGAAAAAGATTTTTAGTAATGGCAGTTCAAACTCCAGACACTCAAGAGCAACTTTATGCTGTGCAGCACTATGAATATCCGTTCAAAATATGAAGAGAAGACACGCTTTGTGAGCATGCCCATATGAGAAACATCAGCCTCCTTAGTGCAAGCGTATGTACATCAGGGTCCTCACTAGTGAACTGATATCATAAAAAAATGGGTTGTACTACATGACATCACCTATGAATTATAAATAATCAGAAAAGTGAGATCACTGCAAAAAGTTTCGGAGGAGCATCTCCTGTCTGACAGTTGTGTAAGGGAAGAGGTATTCTCCTCTGCAAGAGGAAGCAGAGGCAGCAGAGCCCAGCTGAATGCTAAAGCAGCAAAATGCCAGAGACCTGCTGCAATTTAAGACTGTCTCTAGTGTTCCTGTTCTGGGGCTTGAGTTCAGCTGTGTACGTATGCGTGTATGCATACATGACAGAGGACTGCTACTGGAAATCCTTTCAGAAGCAGAAATCCTGTCAGAGATAATTACTCCTCTTTTTTAGAAATGGTCGCTTTGGTTTCTCTTCAGAAACAAATGGTCTAGGCAGACAACTGAGTAATCACTAAACAGTCAACATTCTGTCCTCTCCTGATGGATTCTCCCTACGCAGCACAATACCAGAGAGTTGGGGACAGGCAGCAGCAGAGTGGCTACAACAACTCAGAACAAAGGTCCTGTGTCACCAGGACCAGCTGCAAAAGTCATGTCAACCAAATGATGCTCAAAGTAGGGAAAAAAAAGTCTCGAAATTATCACGCAGAACTCAACCTAGAAAGTTTTCCCCTGTCAAACTACAATTCATTATTATGTTTGCACCATGGTCTATCTCATGGTTTGTGTTACATGCTTCCTTCTCCCTAATTCCCTAGCCATTTCTCTCTTGGTTTACGTCACTAAGATCTACCTCTTCTTCTCTCATCTCTTTTTGCACTCCAGTTTTCTGCTATAGCTTCCTGTTTTCAAATCTATCTAAACTGAGAGAGCTTTTGTAAAGCTTGTACCACATAGTTGGTTACAGTGATATGACAAGATCATATTTGATATCTAGTTTTTGTTGCTTCTCCAAAATTTTGCATCTCTGAATCACTTGATAGTATTTCCAGCATCTGGCGAGTAGGGAAAAGTTACTGTAAAACCCCACTGAAAAACAAAACAAAAACAAACACACACAAACAAACAAAACAACAAAAACAAAACAGAAGCCAACCAACCAAACAAAAAAGTGAAAAAGCAGTGTTTGCGATGGGAAACATTCTACTCCAGACGATTCTCAATGCGTATTTGGGAGAGACATGAGGAAGGAGTACCTTAAGGGCAACAAGACTGTTTCCCTCTGATTATTCACCACCTTCAGCTGGTTCTAATTGCCATCTGAAGTTACAGGAATAGGAAAAAATAGAATTTGACATCTGTGCTCTGTCCATAGAATGCAGTGGCATTAAAATTAGAGTGAAAAAAAAGGTCCCAACTGTAATATGTCATATATTCTGTGCCACAGCAGCAATGCAGCAGGTACCACAACATACTTGTGGTGGGTTTGGGGTTTTTTTTTTGGTGGGTTGGAGGGTTGTATGGGTGTGTTAAGTAGCAAAGGACTTACCCTCATAATGAATCATACTGAAAAGAAATAACAGACACAACTTCAGCTGGGAGTTTTAGTGCCTTCTCAAACAGAAAACATCGAGACTTGTCACAACATGCCATAGTCTGAATTGCTTTATTAGTTCCACTTCTGCCTCCGCAAACTGAACTTGTCCAATACAAGGGCCTCACTAGGCCTTTGCATTTTCAAATAGGTGATCTAACAATGTCCCATAAAACCAACAGAAAGCCCAGCTGGACATTTGAATTAGACTAAGCAGTTAAGCAAAAAAATACATCTGTTTTTAGTCAACCCTACCCACAAGAAACTAGGATTAAAGCATCGGTAGGCATTCAGTACACAAATATTAACAAAAAACATTGGGTAAACCTGCTTGAAAATTGTTTTGCAAATTGTGTTAAATCATCCAGTTACAGGGTCATGCCCTCCTACTATACAATTGAATTTGTTATTTGATTTTAACCTAATGTGACTTTTTTCAGTAGAAAAAAATCAAAATTCAAATAATCCAGGGAAAGTTCTTCAAAATATCCATGGACACTAAAGAGGAATCTTTCCCTTATTTTTCCCCATCATAATTTCTTATAACAACTGTTCATATAAACCATATTCCTTGATTTAAAAAAAAAAAATCTATAAAAATGATTGTTAATTTGGAAAGAAAAAAAAAAGGCCCTACCTTATTGCAAATGTTGTGATAACCATTTCCTTGAAGGACTACAAGTGGCTTCCCATTTATGAGAAAGAAGTCATTTAATATTACTGACACTAATTTGGGGTCAATCAGTGAATGAGACTAGTACTTAAAAGCATGCTTCCATGAAGCAAGGCGTATTAATTTTAACTGAGTTCCACAAATACTTTCCCACTGAAGGTCGACACATAAGACAGATCCCAAGACCTTCTATTTATGTTCACCTCATTTCCTTTCTCTGCTTTGCTTCTTTTGGTCCTCCAGTAGGAAAAGCTCCACACCCTGCCTCCCACTCCCACCCCCCAGCTCTTCAGGCAAAGAATTGGAATATTTTATGTATAGTAAAACCAGTGTATATGAAGCAAGATTCCTTTTTCTTCAGAAACCAGGAATTTGAAACCCTAAACAATTTCTCATCAGGAAGCAAGCAAATGCATACAATTAAATTGTTATTTTTAGTCCTCAACAATTAGAAAAAAGCTGTATGCCACGACAAATTTACCTAGTAAAGGTATGGAGAGAAATAGAAGCAATAAGTAAAATGCTGAAGGTATAATATAAAGAGTAACACTGACAACCAACACAGGGGATGTCTTGAAACCAAAACCTAGAGTTGGTTTTAGTGACTGGATGCCATTAGGAGTAACCAAGAATATTCTGACATACCTATAACAATATTTCCTAGAAATACAAATATCGACTTAAAGCCACTAAAAAAAAAGGTGAAAACGTGCAAATACAGTGCAACAAGACACCTTTACACTGGTTCTTTACCCTAGAAACCTTTAAAGAAAAGTGTACACCATAAATTCAGATTTTCAAAACAGTAAATGAATTTCACTTCTTTATTAGTTCATTTATATTGTATTTAGTAATGAGGTGCTCTAGCTTCAGTGCTTCTAACTCGGGAAAGAATTCACTGATTTCTTAGTCATCTCTTGACATTCACCTACAAGTACAATCAAAAAGCAGTAAGCACGTTTATTTGCTGGATTCTTAGACCGCACACATCATCTTAGGACCCAAATGTTTTCCAGGATGTCATTAAGCAATGTGATTCGCATCTGCCCTGCATTTGTTCTTCCATTTTCTCTCCAGTAAGGAAAGTACCTTTGTTTTTATATACCATGGGGGTTGGTTTGTTTGTTTTACATACTGTGCTGTGTTTACCACCAGCCATTCTTTCATGTAAGTTTAGTCCACAATTTTAGATTCGGTGTTATGAGAAATAACAACTTCCTCCTCTTCCAGTGCTGCTGCACCACGACCATGACAAGCATAAGTAGGAAGATTTGGGAGAAAAAAGGGTTTAAGTAACTGCCACTAAGCAACTACAATCATCGGACTAAGAATCTCTTAGCAGCCAAAAATGTCAGAAGGCATTATCAGAATGATCATACAGAAGAGCACAAGGTCATCAAAAAATCACCCCAAATGAGGCTGACCTATTGAAAATGAGTAATTTCAACCAAGCATGACTGCCTTGCAGCTTCAGACTCCTTGACGCGTTTCTCTCTGCCCACACACATCATCTTCTCTCTGCTCAGCTCTGGCCACTGCATCTGAGCTCTCAGCCACCTTTGAGCATCACAAATACAGCATCACAGAGAAAAATGCTGATTGCTTGCACATCGCTGGTGTTGGAGAAGATGCATACAGACATCAAGCACCACTGCGTAATTAATTGATCTTTGCAGAATGCCGACACAAAACTAAGTGTTGTATATCAGAGATACAATTTTCAATGAACTTTTCATCAGACTCCTTTCTCTAAGAAGGGCTAGTACTATCATTGCACATCACTAGGCACCAATGCTTGCACAGTTTAGGAATTTTCTTTAATAAGCAGGGTTGGGCTTGGATATTTATTGTTGTGAACAGTAGTTCATCTTTTAGCTCAGTTTCTCAGTGTAGCCCTTTGACATGGAAGATCAGATATAAATTAGGTATGCACAACTCTACAAGCATCTTATCGCCTAGCTTACATTTGTATATGTCCAACACTGATCATCTTGTCATTACCAACATAATGGTTTCATTTAAAGTACACATAATATTAAGGATGCAAACTGAGTTAACCGGAAAGTCAAAGTGCCACGACAGCTTTGCTGCTGTGACAACAGCAGCCTGATCATAAGGATGTGTACTCTTCCCCCAAACATCCTTCGTACTTTGAATGACTGTCAAATTCAAAGAATAAAAAGATCTGTTCTGTATTTCCTTTACTTCCTCGTTCTTCAGAGAACAAGCCAAACAACACATCCATAAAACAGAATGGGTAAAAATCATTGTAGCTTTTCAATTTTGCAGACTCATCTATTTAATGTCTATCTTGTAAACATTAAAGAGGTGCTTATTCTAAAAGAGTTCAGGAAATATAACAAAAATGTTATACTACGTCTATAAATGTGGTACTAAAATGAGGAATGATGAAGGACTAATGTCATAAAGGATGTTTCTGAGTTAGGGATACAAAAAGTCCCAGTACTTGTCTGAATCTAGGCTTAAGTACTTTCCAATGCCTCACTCCTAGCTTTTCACAACTGGGAGCATACCTAACTCAGACGTGAGAGCACTGAATTTCAAATGCTGTACAGGACTCCTCCTCCTCCTCCTCATATCCAAAACATGAACTCAACAGAGAATATCTAGACAGATAAAAGTAATGCTGTGTGAAAGTGCCCAAGTTTGTGTACGTTGCAACAGCATTACAACTGCTGTCAGCTAGATCTCTACATAGGCTAATTTCTCTTACTTAAAAACTTATTTGTTGCTAGCAGAGGTATCTGTGCTGCACTGCTGGACAGACATGACCTGTTATGTATGAAACGAAAAGTGGAAATAGTTTGATCATCAGGAACTCACAGAAAATGGAAAACTAATAAAGACAGGCTTCTTAAACACTCCTCAACAAGAAAAAAAAATACTTCTGCTGTTCTCTCTTCCATCTGGATTCAGAACCTCTTGACTTTTTAAAACCTCAGCAGCATGTAGCTTTACAGATTTGCCTTGCCACTGCAAGCCCAACAGATTTTCAGTGCTTCCTGTGCCTTCTCCTTCCCAGGGGAAGAAGCCTGCCATGTGGGGTTGGTGTGCAGGCGCTGATCATGCTTTACACGAAACTACTGTATCAGGCTGTGTATAACTCTGTAACTTCTAGAAACCCCCGAAGGTCTCACATGCCAAATTGAACATTTGCACCTTTCAACTCAATCCACAAGAGAGTGCCAAGAACAATGTTTGTGGATGTGGGCAAGTCCCTCACACACAGGGGGCAAGGGCATGATGGGCATGATGCCTGTTGGCCAAAGGTGAAGAAAAGTACTCAGATATTTGCCATGTGGAGAAGCTGCACTTGAGGTTTCTAAAGTGCAGGTTAAGCAGTGCTAACTCACAGACAGCTGTCAAACCTCCGAGAGACACCAGGGATTCAACTATGGGAAAACATGCCAAAATACACACACAAAAAAAATTACATATTTTCCCACCTGGAATTCCAGTAGGAGAAAAAGCACATTGTTCAACTAAACCAAACCAACTAAAACCAAACACCCGTTTAAGTTCACTTAGCAATAATATTATGAACATATTCATTATTCTGAGAGCAGAGATCCATATAAGGATTTTATCACTATATGCAATTATTCTTAGACTTTTTTATTTTTTCCCTCTTCCCTCACTTTTTATTCATTCCATACTTTGCTATAATTTGTAAACACAGGCTCATATTTACAAACAACAAGTGCACAGTTTCAACACATTCCAGTTTTTGCCACTCAAGTAAGACTTTGTAGGGAAAAAAAAAAATCCTGTGTACTTCTGCAATTTCCCCTCTAGCTACATATGTAGCACTCGGAGTAGCCTCCTTCAGCTTTCTTTTTCTTCCAACAGCACAAAAGAGCATCACCAGGATTTACAATGTCGAAGAAAAAACAAAACAAACAAACAAAAATTAAAATAGTATCTTCTGTCAACTTCACAGGAGCAGATCAGCTCCAGGCACTTTTTACTAGTAACCAAACAGTGCTTCTGTCAGCTACATTTTTTTGTCTCAACCTTGAAATCATTAGCAATTTGGAGCTAAACTCTGTTGAAAGTATGACAGACTTAAATTTTAAAATATTGAAATAGAACTTGCCAATCTTTATGATGAATATTCATCTCCTTTTTCTGTGTATTTAATTAGAAAAATATGTAGATTTCTCTATTTCATAGTTCTCTCTATAAGAAAGCTAAGTACACACATGTTTTAATGGCTCAAGCCTAGAAATTTTCGAAATCCTCACAATTAAAAGAAATAGATATCATCCCAATTTCTCATTCATTTTTATGCATACTAAAAAGCTGCCAGGATTACTAAACATCTAGCTCTAGAAAAAGTCTAATAAATTTAGAAAATACTACTTCTCAGGCACAATATTTAGGTTACTACTGTTCAGTAACATTCAGTAACAGTTTTTATTCCAAGTTTAGAAGGTTCTGAGTCACTACTGCAGCAGGGGAAAAAAAAAAAAAAAAAAAAAAGATTAATCGGAGTCTACTTTTTAGTCAGAGCCTGGGGACTTGTTTCTATATCAAGCACTGAGGCTTCTGAAAGCGTCCGTATCCAGCATGATGGCACACACTGCCCACAGCACTGATGTCGGTGTGAAGCACAGCACAGGCTCTCTCTGCTCCAAAACTCTGAATGGAAAATCATGGGCAGAGAATGCACAGGGCACAACTGGCAGACACTGTCGATAATTACCTAAAAATGACACCCTCCTCCTCCCTTGCATTTACTTGATGATAAAAAGTATTTTCAGAGTCTTCCCTCTCTTCTTTCAGAGCACGAAAATGTTGTATTTTTTTAGCATTTTCTTTAGTTAGAGGGTTTCTTCCCTGGCTTGAATCTGATCCCTTTAAGGTAGTGAATGCTTACACAAACTTGTGGCCTATCTCCTCTGAGGCAGGTTCATCACTGGAAAAGGAGATAGAAAAGCAAAAGAGAAAATGTACAAATTGCTGTTACTTAAAAAAACCCCAATACTTCGTATCAAGTTGATTCCAAGGTGAATGAATATGGACTGTATAAAACCTACAGCAAGGGAGGGTAAAAAAAGAAAATTTTTAGAAGATGACCTGAGGTATATATTTAACTGAAGAATTATGTATTTGCTCCAGTAATTTCTTTAAAATTATCTCATTTTCTATTCTCTCTATTACTGCTAATTCTAAATTCTAGCTGACCTGTTTCACTGTTAATGAAAACTATACCGTTAAAAGTAATTATTTGATTTAATCGCTGAAGTCTCTGTTGGTACTGAAAGTTTTCACTTACACCCAAGTGAATCACAAATTTATATTATTATACATTTTTAAAGACTGTTTATAAAATCATAAGCATAGTCCTTCCATTAATCAAGATATTTTACTTTACATTTTAGAAATTCTTCAAGCACGTAAACTGCAAACCAGCTACTTTAAGGGAGAGGAAGTCTTCTGTGTTTTATTTTACCTATTGCATTACCTATGTTAGGACTTTTTGACTAAAAATGCTTAGTAATATAGAAGGAATGTATGAAACTCACTCCAACTTCAAACAAAAGTGAGAACAAATGTATCAGAGCATTTACTTAATGATTTATGGCTTTAGTTTACTAGTCTCTCTAAAGCTTATAAACACTTGTTTGCAAAAGCAAAATTGCCAGTTATGAAACTAACTGGGAAGTATCGTTTGTTTATTGTTATACCACCAAACATTGGCATTCTCCATTTACATGGTCATTTAACAAGAAAGGTCTAAAAGATGAAAATCATACTGTGAAATATATAAATTACTAGCATCAGCAGCTATTAAGTTCTTGGAGAAGAGCTTTAAAATGTTCTCTCTTACTACTGGCTCTGCCTGTTCACGTAACTAACAGCCCACAGAGGCCAGAAGTTGAGCAAAACTGTGCAGTTTCCTCTGTGCCCCTCAAGTCTGTGCTGCAGAGAAACACGGTACCGGGATACACAAGCAACAGACACCTGACAGTGGCACAACCATGTGTCAATAACAGCACGGCCTCTATTACAATCAAAAACGAGAACTAAGGCTGATCTTCATTCACTGTGGAGCCAGAAGAGGCTGCTCATGTCCCAGAAGTTACCGCACGTGTATTCTCTATTTGGCAGAGTGGGCCACAAAGCTTCACCGCCAGTTAGCACGCAGTGCCTGCAATCACTTTAGAAAACAGTTGCTTCACTGCTAGACCTGACATAATGCTACATCATCATTAAACAACAAGATAGAAAGGATGTTCAAGAAATCTTTGGTTTTGTACAGGTTGCTTTTAAAATGTCCTCACGCATTACAGTGGACTAAATTATAAGATGAGCAACCAAGCATGTAAAATAGCTTGTTAGTAATAAACGGGTAATTGTGAGGACAAAATTGCACTCCTTCCAGAAAGAGATGCTTAAAAAAACACCCCAAAACCAAAACACAACAAAAACCCCAAACCCCACAAGCAAGTTTACAGCCACCTTGCACAAGAAAATACTTTCTATCTAAATTACACCACACTCAACAGAATTCAGTAAACTGTTGATTAAAACAAAGTGATGTCAGTAACTCTGTGAGGAATGACTGCAGCCATTGCAGGCCTATCAAGCACTGCACTATATAAAGGAATTGTACTTGTTCCTTATTACTGATGCTCAGAGTATCCTGAGTCTTCTGATGTGGACAACGACTGATGATACTTTAAGTGATGCTAGAAAAGGAGTCAAGTTACTGGCCTCACGAGATGAGGATTCAGGTTCCAAATCTTATCAAAAGAAAAAAAAACAATCTTCTTTTCCCCATAACAACTAAATGGTCTGGATAAACCTACAAGTAATATATAAGGACCTCTAGTAGTTGAAAGTGTAGTAGGGTGAATCCTAACTCCAGTAAGGCACCTTTTTGAAGCACAACACTGAACTTACTTAGCAGGAAATGTTTTAGTACAACCATAACCTCCAGCAGTTTTCCTAAAAAGAAAGATCCAAATCTTTAAGCATCATTTTAGGTTTAGACACCATTTGGCTGCTCAAGTTGAAAGACCAGAACTCCAGAAAAAGCTGCTTCTAGTAACATTCCTGCCAGTTCCTCAGTCTAACTACCCTGGATAAGAGAAATTCACTGAAACTCAGGTCAGAAGATACAGATGTGTGGTAACTTCCTAGTAACACCTAATAGTTGAGGTTAAGAGTTGTTGTGAACAAAACAAACAGAAAAACCCCACACCACCACCCCGACAAGGTTACCTTGCCCATTAAACCAATACCTACTCTTTTCTCTCTTCTGCATTCTAAAAAAGCAGCAAAACAAAAATGGGAAAACTAACAAAAATATGACGAAAGGCAGAATCCCGTTCCCTCCCCTATTTTGTACATACGTTTTGAAGCCTAGCCTTTAATCTCAAGAATCTACATAAAAACAGGAGTGGGTGGCTGCCATGGCAACATATTTTTTCCAATTTATTGCTGAAGTTGCTAGGGCGGATTACGGTAATAACAAGGGATTGAGGATCCAATAGTTCAGGAGTTAACTGGAATAAATATTCTTCTCCCCAAAAGAGCCTGCCTGCAGCAACAAGAAGCAGGATCTAGATGAAGATATTCCTAACAGAAAATAGAACTGATTCTTTGCCAGTCCATGCCTGCAAATGCAAAGTTTCAAAAGGATTTTAAAGTAACAACAGTCTCTCTCTCTTATTGTGTATTTAAGAATATGGAGCACATTATAAACAAATGATTTGGTTATTTTATCCAAAATAACAATGCAGAGAGGACTCTGCCCTTTGAGAACATATGATGAAAGAGAATACAACTCTCTAGCACTTGCACAAAACTCATATGGAAGTGTCAGTTATGTAAAGAACTTAAAAGATTTGGAGTAATCCCTACAGGATCTATTCCACACCTTGAATGACAAGTGAACAACTTTGTTAAATACAGTACATTTCTGTATCAAAAAATTATCAACACAGATCACAGAGGAACTGAGGAGACATGAGAAGATTCTGTGATTATACAGAAAGCATCTCAAACTGGTTTCAGAATGAAAAAGGCACGAGCAGGACAAATAGTTTCCAGCTCTACCTGATACAGGCTATGAAAGCTTCTGAAAAAAATAAGCAATGGTCACTGTGTCATTGTGGCTCTTTAGCAGTTCTCTGCAATTGGGAAAACAGAATCACTGCTGCTGTGCCAGTGGGATTTTTCCTGGCTCTCTGCCTTTGGAAAAAACAGACTTCAGAGAAAAAAAAAAAAAAATTGCATTCAGAGAAATGTCCTGTCTCATTTCCTTGTACGAGTCCATTTCAGTGTGGGAGCTCATCTGTTGATGTACTGTCCTTAGGTTTCAAGTAATACCCAGCATTTTTTAATGCAACAGAAACACCTCCCAATCTCAAAAAACACATGCACTAGAAGTCCCTGAACATCTATCTAGGCAGTTACAGCTTAGAAAAAAGGTCTTGGGAGTCTCAGTCTCTGAAAGAATTTGCTTAATATGTAGCATCAATCAAAAAAAGCCAATAACATGTTATGCATCATGAGGAAGAGCAAGACAAAAAGCCATTGTTTTACTACAGTATAAAACATTGATGCAACTTCATCCTAAGTATCACATGCAATACCAGCCACTACACCTCCACAAGGACAAAGAGAAGAATGCAGGGAGATGAACATCAGAGATAGTTAGGGGAATACAGTAGCTTCCTCATGGGTAGAGATTAAAAATGTGTCACCAATATGCTTGTGCTCTGCCACCTCCACTGGTGATGCACATGGCTCACCCTTTAAGGTCAGGCCACAGCCAGTCATGGTCTTCAGCTCAAGATACCAGAGTGGAAACAGGCAGTCTGGTACATCCTACTTCATCAAGGCATTCTGAGATTCATTACTAGTAGATGGGCTACTACTACTAATTATGGAAACAAAGCGGTCTTTTGGGATGCAAGGCACGAAAATACCAGAGAAAGAGGCACTGGACTCATGGCAGACTTTTAAGGGACAGAGAGAAATGCTGATCGCTGTGCTGTTCTGCAGTGTAAGCCTGATTTCTGTCACCCACTTTTCCATCCACAGCAATGTCAGAATGTCCTCTTAGTAATCTGAGGACAACTGTAAACCTTCAAGAAGAATAGGTTTTATTGAGTAGTTTGAAAAAGACACAGTGAGGTCTTAGAAGGTCATACAGGAGTCTTTGATTAAAACAAATGAGAAACTGGATCCTCAGAAAAGAGCAACATGAGATGTATATCAAAATGATAGTATTAAAAAGGTAAGTCCACAGACCTATTTTATTTATTGTACTGAAAAAGTGCTTGTCAATTGTTTTTTCCACAACAAGACAACCCACTTTATGCCACATTAGTGACAGAACATTTTCTTCTTTCATTATCCAGGTTATTTATTATGTTAGCTACTGATCCATTGCAGCTTTCCTGACTTACCACAACACAAACACACTTCTTGGAGCAAGCTGAAATACAGGTAGAAACGTTTTTTCATCCAAGTTAAAAATACATTACACTGACATCCTAATTTAACACTTCATTCTTTGTGCCATGCTTTTGTTTACACATCATTCTTCTGGAGAAATAACCGATGAGAGCAGAGTGATACATACCTGAATCATTCATGTAACTCACATAAATCAGTTTGAGTAAATTCATAGCGAGCAATGGCTTTAAGTCAGATGCGGGGAGAAGTCTCCTTTAACTTCAGGCATTAATTATACTCTTCCTTTCCTGTAACAAAATATCCCCACCCACAATTTCCTCCTCTTCCTCCTAAACACACCTCAAAGAATCTCAGTTACAGCTTAATAAACTGTACTGTCCTTGTGAAATCTCTCTTTTTCACCAACAATCAACATCCAGGATTCTCAAATATGCAGAGCACTTAAAATTTCAAGGGTCCTTAAAACACTCCTAACTATTAAAAGTTTACTTAAGGAGCTCTCAAACTGTTCAGTGATGCTGATGACTAGTGGGGAGGCTATTCTTTTCTTGACAAAGCACATTGGTTTTGAAAACACAGTCTTACTTTGACGAGTGCCTTTGAAGCAGTGTGGCCCAGATTGCACAGGGTCCCGCTTCAATCACACCCTTGTCCATCAGACCAGGTTGCTGCTCTTCCACTGAGCAAAATGCTGTATTGATCCTCCTCTTTCAACCACAGACTGTTTGATTATCCTTTTTCACCCCCTTACAGTTCACATCTCAGTCAAAATTAATATTTCAGCAAAATAGCTGACCACCTCTATGCAGCACAGGTTTTCTGCTTGCTTTACGTTTTATGTGATGAAACATTTAACAAATTAGTAAATCCCTTTCTAGACTATAATTAAAAGCATAGGCTAGGGCAGCACTGACAACATAATACTCATACGATGATTCTTATAACTAATAATTCCTAACATGGAAACAGATTTTAATATGGAAAATATCCAAGAAAAACAAATCTAGAATAAATAAATAAGAATGAATTTAAGAATAAGCCTACTGCCCAAAGTCAGGTAGGCACACAGAAAGAGCACAGAGAAGTTAAGGCCAGAAAAATATTTTTTCCTCACAGACTTTTCCTACTGGTAAATAGAACAATGGAATTACAGGCACCCTGAAGGGATAACAATAAGTAGAAATCAGTTTCCAGTTGGCTATGCTAACACTTTTGATAAAGTGGCAGTAGCTAAGTAAAACAGAAAAAAACACTTGCAACTTTCAGCATTTGATTACTTTAACAAACCAAATCTGAAACATGAAATACACAGACAGAAACCCCCAAAAGTTTGAAGAGTATTTGAAATATTAATGACCCATCCATAGACATAAAATTGCCAATCAAATATTTACAGGTCCTTGGCCAATTCATTCTGAGCTCAATGAAGCTAAGTTAAGCATCTCTGTGATCCAAGACACATGCATTATTTAGCATTAGCTAGACATTTGTTCATTTATGCAGACGGATGCCAACAGGATTTATGTGCAAGGGTACCCATTTCTGCTTAATTTGAAATGTCCTGTTCTCTCTCTGAAAGCTAAACCACATTGATTTATACCATTTAGGCAGTCTTTGTATTTTAGCAAAAGCACACTTTCAATAAGCTACAGTCAGGAACTCTTTCAGTGGAAAAGCAAGATACAAAGCCCCCAGAGCATCTCCAGTGAGCAAAGTGTCAGCATCTGCATCGCCCCCTTTTGCACACAGGTGTGACTCCAGGTATTCCCATATGCACAAAACCAGCCCACTGATTTTTCGTGGTACTTTTGTAACTTTTCTTTTTTGGCAGAAAAAGATGTCCACATAAGGGCGGTCTTGATTTTGGGGTGTTGGATGGTTTTGTTGTTGTTGTTAGCTTTGCTTGCTTTTTATTTGGTTGGTTTGGTTTTTTTTTTTTCATGGTCTATGCAGCTGATCAAAATTTGCATCACATGCTTTAAAATTGTAAATGAATATTCATGAGGAAGACTGGGAAAGAACAGAATGAAAGGGAAAATCTGAGCTGGTAAGGACAAGGAACAGTGAGAAACTGGAATTATGGAAAAAGAAAAGCTGGCAATAAACTCTGAAAAGGCAGCTGCCTTCACTTTCTTTTCCCCATGTCAGTACCTTCACAGATGTGTTTTCTACACTTCAGGAGTGTGCATGTAGTCTCAGCTATAGGTACACTTCATACAGATGACTTTTTAACTCAGGTACTTTTAAACTTCCTGCCAGCATCCCAAAGCATTTATGGATTTTCCAGTGTTCTTGGGACTGTCACCACAGCCCACACTCAAAGACAAAGAAAATTTGAGAATAATTAGAATAGGAAATTCATGCTCACTTCCTCAAGCTTCCTCTTGCCCTGCTGCCTGAAAGACACAGCACAACTCAACACCCAGACAAGACGTGCTCACTGTTCAACTGTGCTTAGAATTTAGTATGTGATAAGACTATGAACTACTAGAGATGATGGAAGTTTGGCTGAATAACACAAAAATCAGACCAAAATTTATAAATATTTGCTATATCCTGAAAATTTTCTGTTAATCTAGAAAATATAGGCTGAATCTGTAGCCCTGTAGCCCTGTTTCAGGTGACTGACATTGCTGTAGGTTATGTTTATTTTTAAAGCATAGTAGAATGATTTATATTTAAAACAAAAACAAGTTTAAAAAAAACAAACTGCAAACCCTGTATTTCCTTCTGTCCAAACAGACCTGAGTAGCACACAATGTGAGCTAACCCAAACTGTCACATAATACTGTACTTATTTATCTAGCACTGCTGAAGCCAAGCACTGTGTGGGGGAGATACTAAGAGAGGGGAAGAGCAATAAAATCGGTGTCACTAAGCTGAAGCAAACAAGTCAAGCTGAAAAAGAGTAGGTTAATAAGGAGAATGATTTTAAATAACCAGAGGCAAAAACCAAGGCTAATACCAGAAGGATTGAGGACCCAGAAAAATAAAGGGCAGGAGATGAGACTATCATGGGCGCACATCTTACAGAGCTGAGCCACTATCTCACCACTTGCATTCTCAAGTACCAGCACAGACAAGATCAGGTAAGCAATCTGGAAATAAGAGCAAAGGGATCACAGAGAAGTGGAGATAAAGCAAGGTATTGAACTGCTCAGTTTGCACAAGAACAACTTCAAAAGAATACTCAGAAACAAAATTAAAAGAAAGGGGAGAACAGAGGCACCCAGTCCTTGCTCAGGGAAGCCTGGGAAGAACCTTTTCAAGGCCAGTTGATGTGATGCTGCAGAAGCTTAAGACGAGATAATAAAAAATCAGTTGATTAAAAGTAAATCTTACAAATAATATGAAATGCTTAAAAGGTTTAACATTTGAAAAAGTGTGGGAAAAGAAACATTTAAAGAAGCTCCAGGACAGCGAGTGGTGAAAGGTAGAATAAAGGGAGTATCCTTAAGAGCAATAGAAATCAAGTTATATCCTGGCAACAATTATCTGATACAGTTGCACCTCAGATCTCCACTGAAAACTTTCAACTTAACACAGGACGTACATTCTAAAAGGAGCACCTGAAATGCAAAACAAGTGACACCAGCCTGTGATACCCCACAAGGCACAGCATGACTGACAGTGTGGAATCACATAAAGGCATAAAACCAACGGCATCTTTATTCAATATCCCAAACACACTGACCAATCACTTAACTACGCTGAGGAAGTGGAAGAAGGACCTCTAAGGGTTTTGTTTGTTTTTTCTCCACTTTTCATTTTGTACCTGAAAACAGACAACTTTTCAGCTTGATGTAGTTTACTAGTAAACTGCGGCTTCAGTGAGGAAGGAACAGTTCCTGCTACAAAACAGCAGCAAAGCACAGCCACGGAGAATCAAACCCATGGACAGCTGTGGTCCAGCTCCTCTCCTCTGGGCATGACCAATAAGCAACACCTCAATAGAAAGTGAAATGCCACGTGCTAATAATTCGTGTTCGGTACAGCACAGTATCATCACATGATATATGGCAATCTCTTGGCCCCTACCAAAATAACTGTTAGAAAATAATCATCTAGTCATCATCTAAGAAATATCCTCAGTTGAATACTGTGCTCTTGCTTGCGTAGGTGTACAAAAAACAAAGCGATGCACAGGGTCGTTTTAACTCTGTGCTGTTGCAGACCATTAATGCAGCTCATATTAAATACTGGACTGGGACACCTATATTGAATACTGACATTGCAAGAATATTGCCTTTTTGAAAAATGAAAGAATAATGTAAAAAGATCTTGAATGCACTTATTAGAATCTTAACCTCAACACATAACAAAATATCAGTCATTCTTTAAACATATGGGCAAGGACTAAACAACCCAGAAGTGTTCTCTCCTTCACACTGCTACAGTTCACTAGTGATCCAAATTAGCCATCCAGCATCATTGCTCCTAAATTTTCCTACTTCCAAATGATGTATAAAAGCTACCATTTTTATAAATCAATTTGAGATCTTCAAATGAGATGTACGGGTGGTATTATTTGTTATTGTCATACATACAGTATGATCTAGCATGAGACACAAGGAAGTCCTTAGAAAAAGACCTGTAGAGATCTATCACCTCCCACTGATCTTTTTCAAAACGTATTTGGATTTGTTCCAGCTTTTATTGCTCTTTGGCACTAGTAATCCACCATCTGATCATTAAAACATTCACAGCAGATGTGTCTACAAACAGACCATGATTTAAGTGAAAAAGAACAAGAAGAGATGAATCCTCAAGAAACAAAGATCTTGAGTTCTTTCTAATAACTTTACCTTAAAAGATGAAATTAAGGAGAAACATGCAGATTTCTTTAAGCTCTTCCATTTTGGACTTTAGTCTCAAAAGTGCTGCTCATTTCAGGCTACTTTTTCTGTAGCTCCTCACAGTATTCTGAGGATTTCTCTATTACTAAGTGTTTTCCCAAACTCAATTTTTGCCCTCGCTAAACACCACAGCAGAAAAGACATCAGTGTTGTGTTGGTGGAGGGGAACATAGTTATTAGCAATTAGCTACATAAATCTGCTTTTATTCTCTTTATTTACACCATAGAGAAGAACAAATACAATGATAAGAAGGAATCAGCTTTACTAGAATGAATTTTTCCGATGGTAAATGCATGCTACCTTGGTTACTGATGAGAGCTGGTGAGACAGAATCTACATTCTACATCCATGTTATAGATGTTACAGATGCCAGAGAGTTTTTTTATTGTCAAAAATACTTAGGAATCAATACCCTATTAAGCAGAAAACCAGAACAGAGTTAGCAAAACTGGAGAGCCGGAATAGCATGTTATAGTTACAATAGTGCAAGGCATAGGTTAAGTTTTAGTTCTCAAACCCAGTTTTGAGTCATTGTTGCAGTATAAATCTGCATGGGGTGGGGAGCTGCTGTCAATATAGTAACATGTAGAAAGCCGCTTACATAATTGTACTGAATTTACACTCGACATTGCTTTCACAATTCTTCACTTCTTACTTTTGTAAGACTTCCTTAATTTAGAGTAAAATAGCAGTTCTACCTGGTATGAATCCAAAAACATCAGAAACATTAAAAAAAAAAAAAGGGTTTGGACAGAACAGATATATCATAAATCCTTTAAACGAAACCTTTATACAGAGTATCTCAGTTGTGCTTTAATGGGCAAGGTAGGGAAGGAAAATGGGTGGAGATCTAGGGGTTTTTCCTATGAATTAGTCACTGGAAAGTGTTCATCATTTCTCCTGTACTCAAATTTTCTTCACTCTGTTATTCACAATAGCATATTTACCTATAAAAGTTAAGCAACTTACTTTGCAGTGGTCATACTGTTGCTGTAATGTTGGAACATCCCCTCCAATGGGCATTTGCTTTTTTAGTTCTTCATCTTTTGCATTCAGCCATTTGATTAACTCTTCCAGGGATGTCAGCAATCTGTTCCATTTCTCTGCACTAACCTCCAAGTGAGTCCTGTGAAATGACATTAAATCACCTTTAAAGCCCTGAATAGCAAAACCAGCATGGGACTGCAATAAATAAATACAATTGCTCCACCACTGAGATAGGAAATGTTTCAAGTGTTTAACTGCAAAGCAACTTTATGTGAAAAAAACCCCACTACTTCAAAACATTTCGCACAGCAAATCAAAATAAGCAGAGGAAAAATGAAAGAACACAGACAAATATATATCTGATGCTTTAACTTATCTAAAACCTTGAACACTGCATACCTAAGAAACGAAGAAATGCTGTGTTTTGTTGTGACTCCACCACCACAAAGCACGACGTACAAGTGTAATTTTGCAAACTAAAACACTGCAAAACTGAACTCTTTCATGCCAGGGCCTGGACTCTCCAGCAGAGAAAGGAACAAGTTTTCCCAGCAGTGATCAACAGTAAATTCCCTGTGCTTCTGAAAATCTCAGTGACACAGATTATTTAATACATCATCTTTAGTTAATGGTAAGTTACTAGAGAATTAACACAGTGAATCTGTCTCTCAGTTTAATTGACAAAACCTCCAGAGTACACAATACCCTTTTCTATTATTTTCAAAAATACCTTGACTTGATGCCTTCTCCCTGCAGTGCCTACACAGCTGCAGGGAAATCTTTGACAGGGACCAGCTACCCTTCTTTTACTACAGTCATTTTACATTATGGATTCCTTTGAGACCAGCAGGTATTTAGTTTCCACCAGTAACCAACAGTTTCTTTCTCCACAGAGGTGATGGAGTAAAGCCCTTTTCAGTGTAGCCTGATACCAGCTCTGCACCCTTCTGCCCCACTTCTGACAGATGGGTGAACTGTTGTTGGTTTTTGTTGTTGTTGTTTTTGTGGTGGTGGTTGGTTGGTTGTTTTGGTTTGGGTTTTTTGGTTTGTTTTTGTTTGTTTGGGTTTGTTGTTGTTGGGGTTTTGTTGTTGTTGTTGGTTGGGGCTTTTTTGTTTGGTTGGGGTTTTTTTCTGATTCACTTATTGAAACTTTCACTTGTATTATTGTCTCAAATGGCATTTGAGTGAATGTTTAGGACTGGTATGACAATAGCTGGATTGAAAGGGTGACATCCCACAAGGTTAATTTCAAGGCAAGCTTAGCTTTGGGTACACTCGGATGTCCCAGTGATACTAGGATGGATGAACCAAAAGAGCAGTCAGTAAGAATGTATCAGGGGGAAGACATAAAGAAAAAAAAAAAATCATGTTTCTGAAGAGGATGAGTTAACTACCTGTAGGAAGAGGAACCTATTCTCCTTCACTCCATTCAGGAAAGTGCTTAGGTAACTATTTGGGGAAAAAAAACAATGACAACAACAAAATTAAAAAAACTTGCTAGAAGCAAGACTTTACTGCCTACAGTTTTGTAGACTTCTATCATTCCCTTATTGCTGTCACTGACACTTTTCTCTCAACACTGAATTCAAGCCAGCTGCTTGTAGCCAAGGCCTAAACAGCTGAGCCAGCATCCTGCCCTGCAGCGAATTACAAGCGACCCGTTGCATTTGCAGTCATATGAGTACCAGGGAAGAGTGTCCTGCCAGCCTTGGTTTGCAGACCAGCAGGTCCTGAGTGAAATGTACTGTCGTCTCAGCTCTCCTGGTCCCTTTACAGTTCTTTAACATTCACTAACCAGAACTACTTTCAAGGCAACCAACATATTTTTCCCATATGGATGGTATTCACTTTACAGCAAATTAGTGCGCAAGGTACCTGCTTCACAGCTGGAACATTCACTGTAGTTTGACCCTGAAGCCCCCAAGCCATGCACAGAGACACACTCCCAAAAGCACAGGGTGGACATTCTTTGTTTCACAACGAGCTTGACAATCCATCAAAAATGCCCTCAGAAATACCAAGCTGCAAAGCATTGCATATATATATTACCCTCAGGTGCTCGGTACTCAGAACCAGCCCTCCTTTCTGGACATGAAAATAGAGTTACGCTCCCTATCAATCAGGCAGAGAGTCATTGCTGTCTCAGCTAAGCCAAGGCAGCCCACATTTGAATTTACAGTTTTGCTGTTAGACCCACAGATTGTTACAAAAATAAAGCATATTTGTGAATTTCTAGAAGCAACCACAATTAAGATGTTCAGATCTATAGCTTTCCATTTCATTTTGATACCGAAATCTTTATTCATCATGACTTATTACTGTATCTAACACATCTAAACAGCTCTCACCTCTAAATACTGGCAGTCTCTGAGGCTTCAGGATTCCGCTCTAATTATTTAGTGGAATTCTTGTATACAAAATGAATTGTACCTTTGTAAGAGTAAAAAAACCCCTGCAACTAGTTAAAGGATAATTTAAGGGTGACCCACTGTTAATTTAACATAAAGTGAAATAATATTAATAGCAAAAAAAGCTAATTTGATATTAATGTGAAAGATGTGGCATGTGATACTAGATTAAACACACCGTAATTTACTACTAATGAGTACCCGTGTGCCTGCCAGACTAATGACAGTAGCAAAATATCACTAGCGCATGGTTTTAAAGCCCAGCACAAGCTGAGCTTGTGGGGGTAGAGCAGTACAGGGTGGGGAGGAAATGAACTACACTAACAGGGACTTGAAAATTATTCTCTGAACACAGAATGAACTAACCTTTCTTGAAAGGTCAGGAAGACATTAAGGAGGGGTGAAAAATACACAGGGGAAAACATATCACATCAGTCTGGATTTATTCTGAATGTTACCCTTCTAATCTTATCAGAAGCAATACTGAAAATAAAAGCAAGATGCAGCAGCAGCTGAAGAGTAGAACCAAGCATTCAGTTCTCCTGGGGAGTATTCAGTAAACCCCATTCAAAGCAAATGCTGCACAGGAGCAAGGAATCCTAGATATGCTACAATTTGAATTTCAGTGTAAAGTTTTAGTATCACATTTAATTTGTTGTTTAGACATTACTAAAGAGAGCTGATAAACTACATTGAAGTTCTGAAACTTTTCTTGGGCTTCTTTGAGTTCAAAGAGAGGATTTCTGTCCTTTGTTTTGGAATTGGTACTTCTACCAATACACATCCTACAAACAGAGCTTCAGGTGTTTATGCTCATCTGACAAATGCACTGGCAATCTCCAGGGATTCACTAAGTCAAGTGGTGGCTTAAGAATCTGCTCTGATAAAAATACAGTTCAAGTTTGAGCACTGGTTGGCACAATATTTCCCAGCACCAACCACCCCATATTCCGAAGTGCTCCTAAGGGAATCCTGGATGTGCCCAAAACCACAGATGCTCCCAGCCAGCTGACCAGATTGAGAGCAGCCTCCCCTCCACCCTGAGTGAATAAAATCACCCAGAAGAGCAGGAACTCTGACATAACTCCACTTCTGTTGACCCTGAGAGGGTCTCTTCACAGCTGGAGACCTCCTCAGCTTTTGCTTCTGCTATGGAGGTAACACTTTCCCTGCTGAGCAACAAGGGAACACATGGAAAAAAAAGATTGGTGGGTGGTCTAAATATAGAGAATCCTCCTCTGTTTCTCCCATACTTTTACCTCTACCCTCCCCCAAACACTAACAACCTCGCATCTCCTGCCCCAGAATCTCTCCTAAACATAGAGCTTTAAAAGGCAGACCCACACAAATCTGCAGCTTTGTTTTCTTTCTGAGAGTAAGATAACAAAAAGAGAAAAAGAAAGAAGCATCAATAAGTCTACAAGTAATTTCATGGAAAGGTATAGTCCTCTCAGGACTACAGGTTTAAGTAGTTTCCATGCATTTAAAAATGTCACAAGAGTGCTGCTCTTCCAGTTTGGAACTCCGTTTACTTACAGGAGCAAGGAAGTAAAGACAACACAGTGACTGGCACCATCAGCTCTGAGGGCCAAAGCGGTGAAGAAAAACTCAGACTACCCCTAAGGGAGAACGGGACTTTAAACATCTAAAAATTAATGCAATCAGAATGTACATAAAGCAGAAAATCTCCTAAAAAACTTAGAGAAACTGTAATTTAGAAGCTCTATTCCCAGCAAATACTCATAACCAAACGATTAGGTTTTTCAGTCATCAGTCCTAGCATCTAACATGGCTATATGCTGTTCTCACAAAACTCATCCATTCAGTTTTGCTTTCCAATTCATCCTTGAAATAAGGAACACCAAGAAAGCAAAAGTTGCAGGCCAACAGCTACATCAACACATTGACTTCATATCAGTTCTACACTTTGTTATTTCCCTGTGAAGGCTTTCATCACTCTTGTGTGAGTGAGAAAAGTGAATTCCACTCAAAGAACAGGGTAACATACATGAACTCAGAAATGCTATGCACCTTTCAGTGGTGACTGACATTTGAGAGGTTAATTTACTTCTCTCATATTTGCTCCACTATTCTTTTCCCTGCCTGTCTTCTACTCATAGCTCAGGGACATGTGGCTCTGCAGGTACCAGCAGAGTAACACACACATTGCAAACTTTAATGCTGCCCAGTGGGATGCACCTGCCACATCTATGCAGCACTGAAAAGATGGGTCCATATTCAGAAAAGCTGGTATTCCCACTTTTTTGAGCATTCACTGCACAATTTCAGTATCTGCATTGCTGCCTTGGAACTCATAAATGGCTTGAAGGCCCTTTTTGTGGGCCATGATTTTCTGTGTGGTGGGGCCAGTGTCTGCGAGCCCCCACACTGAACTGCTTGTTTCTTCTGGTTCAAGCTCTGCCTGTGGGCTCACATGGGGCTGATTTACCTGTTTCACTGTTTAGCTGGCTGATGATGGGATAAGTGCAGACAAAAAGTAAACATCACATTTTTCCCCACTATCTCACTCTTTCAAACTCTTGTGCCTGAATTCCAAGCTCAACTCATTTTTCTGGCCTTTAGAAAAATTATATGAATTCTTAATATTGTTGTTTTCTATTAAAAGAACAGTTCCTTTAATCAACAAGTATGCAGTTGTAATTAAAAGCTCTAGAAATTATTTTCTATTATATTCATTAATGAGGAATTTTATTCACATTCATTAATACAGTGATATCTACTTCCTAAATGATATCACAATGTTTTTAACAGTGACTACACTAGGACAGTCAGTGAGTTTGGCACTGTTAGGGTTAAATACTGTAAAATGCATTCGTTGATTAACATGTATTTTAAAACATTTCTTAGTTGATTACCAGCAGTAACAAAAATCAAATAATTACTACCAATATGAAACAAGACACTTAAGGTTGCAAGCCCTGTCAAATTATTCATTTCAGAAAAAAAGCAAAACAAAACACAAAACAACAAAACACACCACACACACAACTAACAAACTCCTGATTTTTCCTCACAGTAATTGTAGATTCACAGAATTACTTCATTGACATTGCTATCAATTTACAATAAGGAAAGATTCAACACACTTTCCGGAAAATTTTGTACAGATTGGCAAGTTACAACTGTGCAGCTCTGGAGAATGAAGAACAAGTAGTTAAGCCTGCATGGTGAGCAAGCACACCAAGTTTTTATATTTGTGCTCAGGGGTCCTTTATGGAAGAAAATAGAGATTGCACTTCAAGGCCCTGATCATATTTCTCAAGCTGCCTTTTAGAAGACAGCACCTGTGCCCCATTCATGTCTTTGATGTTTTTCTTACTTACCTGATGTTAGTTGACTTCGCCTTCAGATCATTCCAGCGCTGGTTCATGTCATCGAGCCGATGCTGGAGCACTGCAGCTTCCTCAGAGTTTCCCAAGGCTTTCACCATCTTCTGTCGGTTTCCATCAATGCTTTTAAAGATGTCATTGTGGGCATCAATCTCAGCTTGGATGTCCTGAAATGTCAGCAAGAAAAGTCGAAACATCTTAGTCCTCTAAATAAAGGCAGGGAGAGCTTATTCTCATTAGTGTTCCTAAGCACCAGGACAGAGCACATAATCTGACTTTCTTGGGTGACTCTGAAAAGAGATGCAGAGCAGAGAACCTGCAACCCCCTTAACATCATTATAAAAGTGTTGGCTTTTTTAAGTGTAGGAAAAGTTTGAAAGTCATCATTGACTGCAAAATGCGACTTAGAACTATAAACACTAAGTTCTCTGCATGTTTTTGTAGCACTGAAGGTAACTAATTGTCTACCGTTCTCCCACGCATTTCACACAGTGCAGCATTTGTAAGTGTACTAGAAATAGTTTCCTGCTCAGAAATCACACAGAATCAGTCTTAGATATGTTGTCTCTTCTTTGAAACAAAACATTGCAGAAACCTTACACAGCCCAGTGAAATTCAAAGTCTATGTAGTGATTTAGGTCATACAGAATGAAAGCTTTTAACTAAAACCTGTGTCCTTAAACTGCAGATAAATGCCTACAGCTACCACAAAAGCCCATTTTTACAATTAAACTACTGTGCACCATGGCCTGCCACACATGGAGAGGTAGACATAAAACAGCAGGATGTATTATAATCTGAATTTCATTCTAAAACCAGAAAATAAAAAGAAGTGCTGGTGATTTCAGTTTAGCTTATTCATTTCTCCTCCTCTTAGAAATTAAAAATATTTTATCCTCTGATCTACCATCTGCCTCAAGAAACACTTTACAGGTATTGTCTTCATCTGAGTACAGTATTATTTTTAAAATACATTATAAGAGCAAACAAAACTTGCTGCATCACCACCAATGTTTTCTACCATCTGTGCATCTATATATGCTCTAATAGAGCAATTTAAATGTGTGGAGAGCCAGGAGGTGTACTGGCTGTCTCAATAGGATTAATCAGCCAAGATTGTGACAGGAACTTGATGCAGATGTATAACAAACTTATTTTGCAAAGGAAGAAATTCAGTAAATGAAATCCCTTGAAGGTTTTTTTCTTCCAGACACCTTCTCAGTAATCTCCATCTGTACCCATGAGCAGGAAAGGAAGAGGCTCTTGTACCTCCCCAGCCTCAAGATGTAGTCCTGCACCTCAGAATGGCTGCTTGCACATCTACAGATGATAGCTGGAAACAGCAGAAACGTAGCTATGAATTTGAGACAGCATGAAAGTTTTCTTCAGTTAAGGAAGAAAGCAAAAAAAGCAAGGATATGGCTGGAGAAGGGGAAGGAGAAGAGATAGAAAGGGAAAAGGGGGGAACAGGGGGCAAGAGAGAGTGTGGGAGCTGTCAGTGAAGCTCTGGCTCTCCAGCTGAGCTGCTATGGGACTTTAGACAACTACCAATTCTTTGCCCCGAGTTTCACTACTTGAAAATGGCTAAAAAGATACTTTTGCTGTCTTTAAACCATCCTGATAAAAATCAGCATTCTGAAAATAGATTCGAGCAATGGCATTTAAAACGAAAAAATGAAATGGAAGTGTCTGATGATCAGCAAACCCAAATAAGAAAGCATAGTCATCAGTTAAACAAATCAGATGCTTATCTGAAAACATTTGTGCTCCTGTCCTTATGCCTCCAACGCACAAGTAGACTCAGTGAAAACCAGCTCAAGTACACACAGCAGAAGATACAATCAGGTACAGCAGTTACAGTTTCTAATTGCACACTAATCTGTGCTACAAAAGCCTGGTCATGTCAAATCCATTTCTATGCCTCTTTAAAGTTACAAAAGAAACCTTCATTTTGTGAGACATTGGAACAGGCTGCCCAGGGAAGTGGTGGAGTCACCACCCCTGGAGGTATTTAAAAGATATTTAGACGAGGTTCTTAGGGACATGGTTTAGTGCTAGAGTTAGGTTATGGTTGGATTCGATGATCCTGAGGGTCTCTTCCAACTGAAATGATTCTGTGATTCTATGAAAACAAACTGATCTCTAATCTTCCGTTCTACTGTCACAATATTCATTCTAAAGCTACTGAGAGCCTTCATAAAACATTCTAACTTGGATGACATATGAGAGGACACGTCAGCATGCACACTTAACAACGTTTCCTCACCAAAAATAAAATGCATCTTTTCTTCCACTTTATAACATGCAGAATAGTACTCTATTCCATTCTCACCATTAAGAATCCTAGAGTACTTGAGCTTTATGATACAAAGATCTAACATGGGGCATTTATTTTATTCTGTAAGGTAAATAAACAGATGTTCTTATAACATTAGAGATTCTATTATCAAGATCCCTTAATCAAGTTTTTGTTATGTATCATATGCCACAAAACTCAACTTAGTGTCTTACAAAAAAGGTCAATAGCATTCTATAGCGAATCATAACTTCACGGGGTTTTTAAAAACAGTTACATACAGGACTTATCAATGTTTTACTCCAATGTTTTTTTAAACCCACTATACACAGTAAAAATCTGCATTACACCCCAATTTTAACAACTTTTATGCTTATTAGGAAACAGAATTCCAGCGAGCTTTTATAAACATAGAGCAGGGACAGCAAGTTATGGCACATATACCACATGTATCTTGCAATAACTGGACACACAAGTCCAATGCTGATGCTGTGCCATAAGACTGGGAGCATTTGGTGTTGGTACAAACACACTCATTTTAATTGCCAAGTACAAGCTACAGAACAGACAAACTATCGTGGCTTTTGAATCACATGAAAATCCTAAGAGGAGTTATTATGGTTGGGGTTGACTCCTCAGGAATGAAAAAATAGCTTGAAGAACTGCATTTTCCCCATTAACAGTTACCCCCAGGCTATTTTGCCAGGACAGTTTTGTATAATACTTCCACCCAATACAAATCATGGCTGTGACTGGAAGAGGACAACAGACTTGGTGCAGGCACAGGGAACTGCGAGTCCCACAAAAACAACTGCCCATTGCCTTCACTGCCAATGTTCAAGTCAGCAAACACATAGTTACAGAAATGCTGCACTTGCCTCTCGTAGAGGTCAGGAACAAAGGTGATGACTGGTCAACCAAAGTATCTGCCGAAAACTCTTCCAGCTGTAACAAAACCATCAGTGCCAAATAAAGGACATAAGTGCCACAGACATCAACCAGAACATCCTCCTTCGAGGTCTCACAGCAGGTAGCAAGCGAATGGGGTTTTTAGTTGTTTTTGTTTGTTTGTTTGTTTGTTTTTAATAGCAGATTGTGTAGTCTATATTGAACCAGATACATTTTACCTGCTGCTGCCAGCTGCTTCTGGGAACACTGCTGTGTCAGATGTTCCCTTTAGTCTCCACTTCGAGCTTTTCGCTTTTTGATGACTCTTAAGGAGGGAGTAAGAACTAGGGCATGATACAGGCGTATAAAAGTGGCCAGGGTGAAAGGGAAACAGGAGTTTTATCAGTCTCTTCCTTACATATGCTGGGGGTAGTAGGGAGAGAGGAATGCTGTCGTAAAAATAGACAGTTAAAAATAGAGAAGTCTCTGAAGAATCCAGGTACTCATCCAGGGAGCTTCTCCTCTGGTGTCAGAGGACAGCCATAACTTTAGAAAGGCTCATCCCATCTGTTGTTTCAGAGTCCTGCAGTGGCCGTTGCTGCTAAGCAATCAGTTTATAATTAATTCACATTCAGAAGAGCAGTACACATGCAAAATCCTTGGGCAGGATTGTCATTATCATAAATCCACCAGTGGCAGAAGTAGTTACAAAGAACAGACATTAAACCTCTCTGAAGTGTCATATACAGACCACACTGGGTAACACTACAGCTGCTGCAACTATAGCATAAAATCAAAGCAATTCACAAAAGAAATTGATTTTAGGTATGACACAAATGTAATTACTACTTAATCTCTCCTGTATTTCAGGAAGAAAAACTTTTTTGGGGAAAAAACACTTTGGGATATTTTTAACATCTAACTTTCAAATGGTTATACTACCAAAAAGCCTTGCGCTGACACTTCAAGTTTCCAAAAAGCTGTCTTGGCTGGCACTTAAACCTAATGGATGGTACCTTAACAAGTAACATATGGTGTGGGTAAAGATTCATTTCATCACAAGGATGATGATGCACGTAGGAAGGCTGAGAAAGTCTTTAACAACCTCCGTGGCTCCACTGCATGGCACTGCCTCAACATCTAAGGGGCATCATAAATCTGTTAATACTAATTCCAGCAGCCACATAATTGCGACTGAACAAAGGCAAAGTGGCCCTGCTCACTCCAGTGTAATGCAACTCTGCTTTTGCATCGGAAGGGAGTGTCGTGCAAGCTTCTGCAAATGCCATCTGGCTTTTGCATTACGACCACAGTAATAGCACTCGTAACTCTCTACTTAGAACATATATTAATGAATCCAGAAAGCTGAAAGCAACTTGCAAGCCAGGATCACTGTTATAATGCTCTTTCTCCTGGCAGCAAACTCCTCAGGAAGAACAGGATGGGTGTGTGGAGAATCATGAGAGGGAGAGATGAAGCAAAGGAGGAGGAGGGGGACTTGCTAAAAAAAACCTAAAAAACAAAACCCAAAAACACCGCAACAAAAAACCAAAACAAAACAAATAAACAAAAGAAAAAACCGCAACAGAACAAAAAACCACAAAACCAAAACAAGACAAAAACTCACCAAAACCTGCTAAATAAGCACAGATTAGAATTCCTGGACAAAGTTCACCAATTAAAATGTTAACTTTCTTCTCCATCACCATAGCATCCTCTGACATCATGTTACAAATTTCAGCACATATCAAAGTGACACAGTAAACTTCAAGCTAAAAAATTTGGCAGCTGTGAGATCTGTAAGGGTTTTTTTTTTGTTGAGAATTGCTATGACCTTTGAGACAAAATAAGACACTGGAATATTCAAAGTCACAGGGGAAAACCTGGAGTTTGCAAATGCCAGGGCTTCTATAGTTCAAAACCAGAAACACTGGTTTCAAAACTTCTGTCTTAAACACATCGTGAAGCATCTCAAAGAGTCCAGCACGTGTCCTAATCCTTACAGGCTATCAGCATCAATTACAGGAGGAGTGAAGGCCAGCTGACAGATTGGGAGCAAGAAAGGAGCAAGTGATCTACACAGTGAAGAAATCACAGCACAAATACTTTTGCTGTTACTATTAGCTAGAAGAGTCATGCTGGTGGGATACTGAACAGGTTCTGTCTCATTAGCTCTAAAGTTTGCTACTGTAGAAAAGCAGAAATACAAGTTTTACAATAGAAAACCACAGAATCAGGCTTTACAATCTGCTCTCCTACTTTGTGATCACAGTATTTATGTTTTTTCTAACCTTAATGTGTAAATAAACTACTATATATTGTGTCAGACTCTGATCTTGCAGGACACAGGAAGTTTGTATGGAGAAATGTTATTAAACAAAAGCAAATATAGTATACATACAATCCAGGTTTCATTGGAAGCACTAACAATTAGATGAAAACTATATGATTTCGAACAGTCTCATGCCTCTTACTAATCAACAAAATCACGGTAAAGCCAAGCCTCCTGCTTCTCAGCATTACTGCTACCAAATGTCCTGGTAAGAGAGAGTAACTAGCTTGAATAACAGAAGAATAGATGAAATGACAGTAGAAGTGGCACATTCATTGGAAGTAATTCTACTTACAAAAGTCATAAAGAGATCTTCCAATTTGACTAAGATAACTAAATTTAACCACAAACTGCCAAGCACTTCCTTCATGTCAATAGTGAAGTAAGGTCACAAGCATCCTGGAAAGTCCCCTTATGGTCTTGACTTAGCAAAATCCAAACTTTTCTATCATTTCCTTTGAAAAAAAAAAAAAAAGGAAGACGACCACAATCAGAGCACATACTCTAAAACTGATCTTGTAGGATCTGAAGTGGGGAAGAGAAGCAGCATTACTCTTCCATATTTGAGAGGCAGTCAAACAGGGATCACATGGGGACCTTGACAGCAACACAGAAAACCTTCTAAGTTTAACATCAACTTGCCCTTTTTATTGTGTATTTTTCAAAAGCATAACCTTTTTCAAATTTGTAAATATATGAAACTGTGCTTATCATACCTTTTCAAATGTTGCCAGCAACTCACGCAAGCTGAAGTTCAGTCCAATCATCATTAAGCGTCCCCTGAAGCTTACATCTTCCTGGTACGTCCTCCAAGCCAGGTCTATAGCCCTCAAAAGGTTTCTCTCTTTTTCCACCTATACTGTCTCAAAACTCTCCACAAGCTCCCACTCATGATCCTCTCCTGGGCTCTGTTCCCCTGGGGACAATTCATGCAGTGCCATTGTCGCAGTCTCCCTGTCCCTGCTCCTTCCCACGGGCTGGGCACATGGGGGTGAGCCGCTGATGCTGGGGGATGCTCCTTGCAGGGTTAACCCAGCCCCATAGCGCTGTGGGGATCTCCTCGTCTCCCCACCTGGCCAGGACTGTCCACAGCTCACCTCAGCAATGGCCTCTGGGCTCCTAGTGCTTCTTGCACAATTCAATGTTTGGTCTCAATGACCCTGAGTAAAAGAAGCTATACTCCGCTGGTATGTGATGGATGCAGAGGGTGGAGAGGAAGAGCAAGTCCTTCCATGTTGCTCCATTCAAGGGAAAAAAAAATACAAAGGAAAAAAAAAAAAAAAGAAGAAGAAAAAAATCCCCAGATAAACTTCTGTTTATAGAAAGTACCAAAAGTCAGCTTTTCAGAGAAGTCAAAATGGGACGAGGCACACTTCAGCCTAGGAAAACCAGCAGTGTGACCAGACAGGAGGTCACCTCTCCTCTCACAGCTGGCCACCAGCGGGCTGGTGTTGCTGTGGCAGGAACCAAGTCACCTCCAGCCTGCTCTGCTTTGCCCAGGCGATGCTGCACCAAGAACAACCAAGGCTCATTAAGAAAAATCTAAGCCGCCATTTCCTTTGTCTAGGAGAAAAAAAAAAAAAAAAAAAAAAAAGAGAGAGAGAGAAAAGGAAAAAAAAAAAAGGAAAGAAAAAAAAAAAAAAAGAAAAAGTCCACCAAAGGATCCTGCTGCAAGGTCCAAAGCCTTCACTGGAGATCTCTTCCTTTGGTCCTGTCTGCTCTGACAGCTGTGCAGTAATCTACCCCTGGCATTTGTTTATTATTGTAATCAGCATCCTCCCTTCCAGCAGCCCTGGTGCTGCCCTGAAGCCAAGCACACTCCCCCTTCCTGGAGGCCTCCTCGCAGGAAAACCACCACCACCCCTGAGGCTGCAGAAACACCCCCAGACCAAAAACCACTCGCTCGCCCTTTTTCCTTCCCCTCAAAAGGAAAGGTGGCCATGTAGTCACTTGAACAGGTTTTGGAACTGTAAACGCAGCCATTGCTTCACAAAGTCCACACAGGCCTGACACCACTCATGGACAGATTGTTTTCACAGGAGCCTTTGCTTGCCTGCCCACAGGAAACCCAACACCCCCAGGGTGGGAAATCCCTCCACCTCAAACCATTCCCGCTGCAAACCCTGCCTGCGCGTCAAGGACTGTTTAAGCTACTATTAACGCTTTCTGTACAATTACACACTCAACCGCCAAAAAGAGTTTCAGTAATAGTTGCCAGCAAGTCAGAAAATGTATAACTAAAACCAAACCAACAACCCATCACTTGCAAAAACCGTCATGACTCCTATGACTACATTGGGGATAACGTGCTGCTTTTAGTTTCTTCTTTACTTCACCCAACTGTCATTTGAAGTACCAATAAAGTCAATGACAAAACTCTCAGAATTATTCTCAACTAGTTGATTATATACATACAGTCAGTATGGCTTGGGATTTCAAGAATAAACTCTGGAGAAAAAAAAATATTGGCAGTAGCTGGATTTTTGCTTATTTTATTTGTACCTTGCCACGTGTCTGTATGTTTTATGTGGTCATATTACACGAACTGCAGAAGTGCTTGCCAAATAAACTGAGAAAAGTTTTCCAAATAAAGAAGGCAGAACTAGACCAGCTTCACTGCACAACTGACAAGTAAGCACAAACTCTGAATTTATTCCACTGCTTATGAAAGTAAAAAGCCCAATTATTAATGCAACAGAATCAAAAATCATCTTCAAACACTGTTATTTTCTAAATTAACCACTTACAGATGGAAAATAAAACATTAGAGTGAGAAAGTAAAACCATCCTGCAAGAGATTTAACTACACTCTCTGACAGTTTCTCTTTTCTTCTGAAAGATAGACACAAAGTTTATTAGATCCTTGTTCCTGTACACACTAAGGTTTCTTTCTGCTGCTCTTGCTGAAAAAAATCCCTTGCAAAACAGGAAGAAAATCCAATTCAGAGGTGCTAGTGCACATAAAATGAAAATGGGTTTAAGGCTGGATTATAATGAAGCTTCATAACCCCAGGACTGTATCCAAATATACACATTAATTTTATGTTTTTTCTCAGGCTTCATACTTAGATAACTTGTTTCCCAATTTTCTGTTGTCATCAAAAAACATACATGCTAGATCTTTCAGTACTATTAGATGCAAATGTAAATGCCCTGTAAGGCAGATGTTGCAGAATTCTGTAAAAGATAATCAAATATATACACAGTGTTGGACCAACACTTCCAGTAAAACGGCTTTGAAAATTGTACTGAATAACAACTTTTTCAGTGGCCCTTTCACATGAAAGCACACTGCAGAATTTGAGAAATTCTACATCTATAGAAGAAAAATAACTGAAACAAGCTCTACATTGACATATATTTAATATAGCCTGTACGTGTGAAGACAGTAGTTCTGTAGACATGACAACGTTGGATCATAAGTTCCAGAAACACAACATGAACTTTAAGACAGCTTTATATAACTTATTACTACTAAAATTTTCCTGTTCAGTTTTGTAATACTAGTCCATAAAAATAACAAACATCCATTGTTGGTAACAAAAATGGAATTTTATAATGAAAACTAGAGATCACACGCAGATGAAACATTTCAATGCTAGAGTCAAAAGAAGCTCACATTCTGGCAGTAGAAGCCCTCATGCAAATACATGATCTTCACCTAAATAGAAGCAGAACACCAATAGTGCTGTGACAAAGCCTCCTTCCAAAATGCTCTTGTACGTACTGAGATCCACAAATGGGAATTTAAGACACTGCAGAGCAATGTACCGCTGATGCATTCAAGGCACTGCTGCCTTGCCTCACATGCAATGGAACTTCTTGTTAAATTTTGACATTAGTGTAGTTTGGTGAATTTTCTCACATGTCTTAGCAAGATAAAATTGGATAAAAATGATAGAACTAGCTAACAGCGCTTTATAGCCATTGGCAAGGTTACTAATGGCAGCCTACAAAATGCAAGAACCATCAACAGAAAAGCACTTTTGTCAATGGTAGAAAAAAGAAGGTCAGCATAGCAGCTTGTGACACAGAGAACTATGATCACATTTGCAAACTTCTGTTTTTTGGAGTGCATTCTGAAATGCACACCCTGCAAATCCAGGCTGAAGAGCCTCATCATTTAGCAAGATGCTTAATGCTGGGATTATAAAACTAACAGCAGAGTTGTACATCTAAAAACTCAGTTCTGTAAATAATCCATTTTTAAAAACCTACCTTTTATCATGTTTAAACCCAGAAGAAACTGAATATTCGGTTACTGTAAACAAGTGAACCAACAGAATCAATTAAACCAAAACTCGGTAAGAAAAAAGAAAAAAGGTTATTCCATTGCCTCTGGAAGGAAAAATATCTGATCAACTTGGAGAGGATCTTACACACACCTCTAAATGTCAATTTCAGAAAATATAACAGCCTTTCAGACTTCAATCTGCAAAACAAGATTAAGTATCTACAAAGACACTATAAAGAATTTGCTTCATACTTGAAACAATGTGCAAACATGCAAGAAAACTGTCATACTAAGCAAAATTTGACTTTAGAATACTAGGAAAGGAGACAATAAGATTTTTTTCTAGAAGAAAAATGGAAAAATAAACGGCAGCAAGAATCTTAAGAGTGAATGAACCAGGTTGTTTATACACGGAGCATACATATATCTTACGTGACTCACAACGACGAGCAACAGTAACGAAAAGATAAAAAGAATAGTGTTCCCTTGTGTGACTCAGATATACAGGACGTAGAGGTCAATAGGTGGTTACAGCAAATCAGTATATCCTGGCTTCACTCAAGTCATGCAGCTTCAGGCAGGAACAGAAAAAAAAAAAAAATCACTCATTCAAAAGCATTGTGGTATTTTCTGCTGCCTTACAAAATACCCAGTGTCAATCTGATCAGACCAGGAGGGAGAGCTGTCCTCTCCTTTCTGTAGCAGGTCAGCATTTATGATACAGAGTTAACACACAGCTCCAGACGGGTTATTCCTACACTGAGGCTCACTGGCAATTGGACCCAATACCAGGGTTTCACTAGGACATGTCTTCCAGCACAGCCTCACTGAGAACCTCTCCCAGGAGCCAAACCACTCAAGTGACATAGTATACAAAAGACCGAGAATTCATCAAGACAGATGGACAAATCAAGCTCTTCACAATAAAGAGAAATGAGAGACAGGATAAGACAAAAGTCAGGCATATATGATTACCCAAATTACCAATCAGGTATCTATTACAATGCTGATTGCAATGCAGATTATGAGTCACACTAGAGGGTTTGCAGAGTTCGTAGTGTTTAGAGCCAAGACAGTGCACTAGTTTCACTTTCTCTTCATTTCTTTCTTTAAGACATGGATTAGCCAGTCACCTACAGTGGTCTGCCCTCTGCAATATCTGCCATATTCAATGACAGAGTTCTGTATTAGGCAAGCACAGATAGACTGTGTTCTCCCTCAGAAAATGGGGCATGAGACAAGACTTTAAATCTCAAGAATAAAGTTGGTAGGATTCCAAATGAGATAATGTAGTCTTGGCAACAGGCGACGTTGCACTGCCATGAAAGATTAGTGAAGAGCTGGGTGGTTTGGTAGTGGTTTTCTTTGCCCTCTTATCTTCGACTTGTTTGGACAACACACGGTTTTCAGCTTTGTGAATCAACCATGATTTCCTAACATTTTGGACCTGAATATAAGTTGTGTGTTTTAATTTCTTTTAACTTCCCAATCTTAAAAGCAGAATGTTCCAAATGTACTCAGAACACAAAACCACAAAGAAGTATCTCATACTTGGAGTATATCTAAAAGACATTAGATGTCAAAGGGAAGTACATGGGGAAGTACCAGCATGGCATCCATTTCGTGGATGGAGCCATTAAGAAATTTACTGTATGAGAGACAGACCTAAATTCCATTTACATGACTGGCCAGAACATTAAGGTTTTAATCCTGACCTTAATTGACAGAATAAGGGAGACAGCAGGGAGTATGGAGGAAAACTGGCTTTCGTGTCAGGCAGAAATTTCATCTTCAGGTTGTTACTTCCTAGTTATGACTGATAACTAAATAAAGTGTTCCTACTGATTGACAGTCTATGAAAAGTTCACTGGGAAAGCCTCCTTATAAGGCTGTTTGTTGCCTTTGCTCCTGGTTTTCCCTTTTCAGACACACGATATCGGTAATCACAGTGCAGTAATCACACTGGAAACCAGCAAGCGATGAGGCACCTTGTGGTCATTCTGCCACAGCATCTTTAATTCTGCTCTGCCCAGAAACAGAACAAAGAAGTTGTCTTGGATGTACTTATTAACATTGTTATTAAAAGGGTTGAAACTGAAAGCAGGGTAACAGTCTAGTGACAATATAATGTGACAGACTGCCAAAGCAGCACACCCAAGGAAAAGATTCTAAAGGCTGTGTTAACCCACATGCAGTGTGAAGCATCCAGTTTCCCAAGGTAAACACATCAGACTTCCAATATTTCAGCCCAACCTGAGAACTGAGGTTTCCTTAAGATTTTTTTGACTGTGATGAAAACAGTTTTCTGGGTCCCTGATAGCTTAGTCTGAGAAAAGCCTTATTAAGTCCATGCATAATACATGGGACAATTAAATACACATCTTTAAAATCATTGGCTACAAGAAGGACGACTTATTTATATATTTATTATTTGGTAAGTGATATCCATCTCTCAAGATAGTAAAACTAACCAGTGAAAAGCTGATTTAATTTAGTAGTTTTTAGACAAGTACTCAATACAAACAGTAGAAAGACCATGCAAATAATATTTTGATTTCAGAGTATATCATAAATAATTGACAGAGCATCTTAAGTTCTATAGCACTCAACATCTGTGGATTAAAATCTCATTCAAATAACATATTGGTCTCTTCCTACTTCAATGCTAAGCAATGGCGCTAGTCTCAAGTACCTAACAAGGATATAGTGCTATTAGAGTTATACTGCATAATTAGGATAAGTACCCAAGCACAATCTGTCTGCTGTATATTATTATATGCTCTACCTTGTCTTACATTCTCAGTTAACTAAGTGGCTTTATTCTGCAAGGAGGAGAAGTATTACCTGGATCTAGTTTGTTTGTTGTGGGTTTTTTGTTTGTTTGTGTTTTGGTGTTTGTTGTAGTTTTGGTTTGGGGCTTTTTTTTGGTTTGTTTTTTTTCTGTTGTTGTTGGGGTTTTTTGTTGTTGGTTTTTTTTGTGTTTTTTTTTTTAAGGCCATTGGGAATTGGACTTTCCTTATCCAATGAAATATCTAATATCAGTCATAAAAATTTGTTTCAGCTGTAAACTTTTCAGCCATGAACTTTTAATTCTATATTTGAATACTGACCAGGCATTTGCTATATAAAAACAAATGCATTTTGAGTTTCTAGCATAACCATTAGCAAGATGATCTTCTGTACTAAAAAGGAGTATAAAGTATGTACTTCGGTTTTTTGAAGCAATTTTATCTATGAAGGCAGAATTCTTAGAACATTTATAAAGAACTGTGCCTTATATCAACTTCACATGCCATAGTGGAACAGCCATAAGACCCTTTTGAATATAGTGAATAGACATCTACTACATAGTTCTATCAAACCACAGAAGGTCAATCTCCTAATCTGGCAAGAAATACCAAATTATACTATACTAATTTATCAAAAAGGTTGAGGTTTTGTTTGTTTTCAAAGTTCACTAAAAACAGATCAATGACCCTGGACGATAGGTCCATTAACATTTAATTTAATCCTTTTCATGCTGTGGATACTGCATCAAAGTGGCAGCCCACAATGGTTCACCAACCAAACTGAACTGTACTCATTGCTGTGAGTGGATAAAGAAAAGCAGTATCTGATAGAGGGCTTACTTTGGGAGTCTTATGACTGATAACATATGACATTTTCTTCATTAAAATTCATTTTCAAACCATGGGATTAAATCCTAAAAACTCCATAAGATTAGGGTTTAAATGTTGTAGTTCAGAAATAAAGTTATTTCTTTCCACTAACTGTGTAATGATCCCCTGAGCCTACTCTGTAGTTATGCAATTTAAATGAATAAATGGCATTTACTATTTGAATGTGGCATTTACCACATCTAATGTGTGCTGATAGCACAGAAGCTGCCAGGTACACCTAATCATTGCTTAGCAACACCTTAAGGGAGAAGAGAAACAATTCAAAGTTTTAGAAAGCAACCCTCTAAAATGTAGTTGTCGCTTTTCTGAAGTGAGGTGCTTCAAGTTAGCTGTAAAGCGTGTAGGAACAGGAGAACATACCACAAAGAGTGGAGAAGAGTGCAGAGAGCTGCATTTCTACAGCTCCTGCTGCAAGTCAAACAGTGCTGTAGGGGCTGCTGAAAGACCCCATCTAGTCACAGCAAGCACATAGGGAATGAAAGGATAAGAAACCACCTTCCTCCCAGGCACAGGACAAGTATGGGAGAAGATTTACTGTGTCATTTAAAAGTTACAGCAAATCCTGTCCTCTGCTCAGCTGCTTATCCCCCAGTACCTAGCAGGCATTACGATTTCCAAGTTTATAATTGCCTGCAGGCACCCATGCTCCACAGCATCCTACTTCTCTACACCTACAACAGCTCTGCTACAGGGAAGGCATAATTGAGCCCAGTATGCTCATACTTGCTATTTTTCTCCTTTTTCAACTTTATCCTATTAAGCATATTTATCACATCTTTACCCTGAAGTAAGCTCCCAGTGACTGCTCTGGCAGTTGACAGCCATCATCTCTACTTGGTCCTGGAAAGAATTTGGACACAGTAATAAGTTCGTGTAGCTATCAAATATTACAGAGCAATACAGTTACAAAACTAAGGAAAGAACACTGAAATCTCAAGCATTTTCAGCCAACTAACTTGACCATATTCATTTAGTTTCCTAGCATGTATCTATGTCTCTGTTTACTTTTTGATCTATTATATTCTACATTATGTCCATTATACAGCTAAATGAATACTCTCAATCATATTCATCTCAGAAGAATCCTCTTTCAAGATTAAGCCCTACAAAAAGCAAGCAAGTCATCTGGTTATTACTGAATTCAATAAATGCCTCACTGACAAGGAAAATAATTAAGCTAAATTCCATTATTCAAGTTGCCACCAAGAAATTAGGACATAAAACTCCTGCATCATCATGGGCCAGAAAATGAAATCACAGCAGATCTATCATTAGTCAGAAAAGGGCTTTGCATCTCCTTTGTTTCATTATTTCTGCTAGAAGTCTTTTGTAGCAACAAAACCACCTCATGCCCTTGCTCCAAACCGCTGCTGAAGTTAGATTTGACACTATAAATATAGTGCACACAGCAGCAACCTTCGGCTCTAGAGACACAATGCACAAAATCACTACAGCACTTGAAATACTGTCAGATATAAACAGTCTGCAAGAAATACACATTTTACAATTTCTAGGAAAGTCACACTTGACCTTTGGTCACAAAAGCTCATACACATCACCTCATGAACATGAAGGTGATCTTATAGTTAAACGTGTTTATATTTTCTAACTGCAAGACATGGTGGTTCATTTGTTATCTCTTCATTTTTTTTTACTCATTATGTTCCCCAAAGTTAGAATCTAAAAAGCAGGGTAGAAAGGTAAGGGAACAGAAGACAATCCAAATCATAATCTATGTTGGTAAAGAATTAGTAGATTCATGAAACAGATAGGTTTATTAGCTTTAAAGTGAACATTCATAAATATGCATTATAGGGTCAACTCCTGACAACCACTGATGACTAAGTGAATGCATCCTGATATTAGCTGTTTGGCAGCAAAACCAGCTTTTAAAACTGTCAGATAATGAAAGTTACACTTAATTTTTTTCTTTTTAAACATAGCTAACATGCAAATAAACATGACTAAATTTTTTTCGTGTTCGAGGGCTATCAGGCAGAACTTCAATTATTTTGTGCATGAGAAGAAGGAAAATTAGAGGCTTTAGGGTTCATTGGGTTTTCTGTTTCTGAACTTTTAAAATAATTGGATTTTTCTCTCTTAGCTTCTGTTTTATGTCATACCTATTTTTTTACTTCTATCTCCACTGAACACATAAAGAGAACAACTATTTAATTCTTTTTGAGCTGAAGAAGTTAAGTTACATAAGTACTTAATAAATCAGTAAGTGCTACAGCTAATGTAAAAAGCCTTAAAAATCTAAGTTCTGATCAAGGACCGCAAATACTCAATGCTGTTAAGAGATGAAATTATTCTGGTTCGAAGCTGACACAAAAATGGGAAGCACGATTCTCATGTTCATTGCCTAGAACTCAAACACATGGAAGGAACATAAGAGAGATCTCCTTGTGCATTAGTGACAGTTCTGCTATTCATATCTTTTTATACACACATGTAACGAGAAATGAATTAATTCTGCTTTAAGCAGTGAGGCAAAAATAGAAAAAAATGTAATGCAACACCTCAGGTCAAAGAATAAAAGTAAAGTCCAAATTGCACAGATCCTGTTAAAAATACCTTTGTTTCTGACTCAAAACAAGCTTCCAAGGCAGATATAAAGCACTACAGAAAGCAGAGACAAGCCTCATCTAAAGAGCTTAAAATTTAAGAACAGTAAATAAAACACTTTTCAGAGGGCATCAAGGGAACCAGTCACTGTATGTTTTCTTGTTGCTGGATCATAAATCTTACCTCACATTAAAGCTTCCAACAACCATTACCTAAGGGTTTCCAAGGGAATACCACATGCTCTTAAGTAATGGGATAGTTGAGAGCAGTCTTTCATGTCATGTGGCTGATCTTTCTAGCATCTCCCACAGCAAGAATATTCTCCATTGCAGTGCCTGAATGACTGGCATATCATCTTTTCTTTAGACAGGTTGTTCTGCTCTCCACTCCATTTCTTTTGTTTTGTTTTAAATTGTTCAAGAATTGAGTCTCTGAAAATGATTCCCAGCATTTACTAGAGTGAGAAACAAATGTAAAGTCTCAGTAAGAAGCAGTTTAGATGCACCTTCCAAAACACTACCATACAGCTCCTATCTAGTTTCTTTTAAGGCTGCTACATGTGATTGCTAGTAGCAAATTTGTGTTTGCTTTTTTAAGTATAAAACTAAAATGCTAAAAATCCTTTTTTAGCTTACTTTCTTTTTCGGCTCATTTGTTTTTACCTTTCCATATACTGTGCAGCCCTTCAGTCTGTCTTTATTTTTCAGTGGCACACTGAAGGAGACAGGCAGGTTCTTGGCCAGGTTCTATCCTTGGTTATTCTCATGAGTTAACTCTGAGCTCAGCAGGATTACATGAACAATGACAAAAAAAGTCTGCCTTAATGCCCAATTTATAACCTCGCTTTCTATTCAATAACTTATTCCAACAACTACATTCAGTTTACCAGGCTCATTTTCTGGTTAAAGGCTGCTCAGTATAAAACCCAGAACAGCAGATGGCTGCAAAAGATTAGGTCTGTGGCATCCGTAGACTTCATCTCTGGCATCTGTAGCACTTGTAAAGTCAGTCCTCCCACCTCTGAAAAATTTAAGAACAAAACTATTAAGTCTACCCTAGGTGTGCTGCTAGGACCTGCTGCATTCCAGGAATTCCAAAGCTGTTGTGGGATGTAGAACTAGAATGAATATTCTCAATAAATTCTCAAACTCAGTAAGCTGTTGGCAGCAAATGTTTCAAAGGATACACCCAAAGCAGGTTGAAAAACTGGAGGAAACCTATCTAATGCAGGAGAAGAGAGAAGGAATAGAGGGAATGGGAAAGCCTTAACCATCCTTTTGCATATGCTCAAAACCAAAGCAAAGACCAAAGGCCAAAACGGGCTGTGCCTACCATCTCTGCCGGCCCCAACACCAGCACTGTGCAGCACGTCGTTGCATGTGACGACAGTGGCTGCTGTGCTCCCAGGTGGCATTGGCACCCCCCAGTCTGAGGCAGCCAAGCCCAGGAAACAGGGTGCTCAGGGGAAGGGAAACTTGTGCAGGATGGGAGGTTGCCGAGGCCTGTCAGCACACTGGCACAGAGGGGCTCAGAACTTGCTGCTGGATTTCTCAGCGCTACTGCTGTGAGTACGCTTTGCTTTTGAAATATCCCATCTGACTACAGCTATTAAGCCCTGAACCAAATTTCCGCACAGAAAGTTTATTATCGTTCTGCATGCTGTGCCGTTTTGTCAACTAAGAGGCTCACATAGAGATCTTATCAGTGGCCTGTTGACAAGAGTACAGAGCATTTAGAATTGAAATTATGATAATACAATCTTTACTCTCGAAATAAAATGTAAGCTGCATTATCCATAACTGCAGCTTTAGCTCTAGCTTGAACAAGAAGCTTATTTAAATACAATGTGCCTAAGGCTTCTCTAGCCCCATTTCATTACTAGTTACTTTACAAGAAAGAAATAGGTTTTCCAGATTTACTCAGGCAGATCTTTCATTGTTTAACATTGGTCAGACCTTCCACTTCTACTCAATTATTGTATGCTTTTATTCTCATTTACTCTCATTTAAAGTCAAGGAATCCACCCACTTCTCAGAAGCGACTGAGTTCGTGCTGGAGAAAGAAAGTTGAAAATTTGCATATAAAAGTGTAGAATGAAGGTTAAAGTCAGATTCACAAGGACACAAGAGCACTGTGTCACCTTACAGCATTTACAACTCAACCCACCTCAGCTTCTAATCAGGTAGTAACTTCTTGAAGGTAGTTCTGGGGGTTTTTGAAGCTTTAGAAAAAAAAAAAAATCACTGGCACTGAAAAATTTTGATCAGCATACACAAAAATTTGAGGAAAAGAGAATTTTTAAAATATCCACTGCTTTATATTCACTTATATTGTGTTCAAGCTGGAACTATGAAAACTCAGGGACAGATTAGCACTTACTGAGGATTCAGATAAAAACTGTTTAACTGTAGGTATAAGTAAGAAAAAATACACTTGGTAGTTGTGCTGCTAAAGAAGAAATACACCAGTCCATTATACCTGTGCTAGCATTTGATCCGTGTAGGATCAAATCCTGTTGGCCTTTCTGTATGTTTAAAGTCTCAATGAGAGGAGGAAAGGGAGAGCAAGCACAAACAAAAATGTAACAGAACAAGAATTTCTATTCAGTTATGGGGGTAGGAAAACCCACAGCATATTCATCTCTGTGTTCAATAAATAAGTACTAAAGTGGACTTTCTACAGAAGACCAACACACAAGAGCAAGAGTGAGCACACCAGTAAGGCATGGCAGGGTGAGCACCACATTTCAAACACACTAATCTAAACAGCTGGGAAGGGCAGAGGCACTTGCCCCTTGCATTTCTCCCACCGGTGGCACACAGCTGGATGAAGGCTAAGAACTTGATGGTCTCTTCTGGTGCTAGAGTTTCCACTTGAGAAGTTTGTGACTAAGCAGCCATTCAGTGATAACCTGAAAAAGGTTCAACATGTCAAAAGGTAACTCACTGTAAAATATGCAGAATGAAGAAACACCAGGAAGGAGAAAAATGAAAAAACAAACAAACAAACAAACAAACCCCCACAAAACAAATAAAATAAAAAAAGAAAAAACACACACACACAAAACCCCAGCAATCAAACAAAAAAGCACAAACAAAATAAAGTTTATTCAGCTGAAGAAAGGCCCTGTGTCTTTGGTACGTTCAATAAAATCAAGCTATAAAAATTTCAGGACAGAAAGAATGAGGAAAATGCACGAGCTGCTTTTCTCTCTAAAAATATCTTCATCATATTTTGCTTGTACTGCAATCACCTATAAAAATACACTCTGTTAATGGAAGTGACTTGTCCGACCTATTAAGCTATATTACTGTTCTCTGGTTACTTCAAGAAAAACAACAGCAAAAAACCTTAATTGACTATATGCTTACTAATACAAAATGCAAATTATGACCTTTCACACACAGCCATTGTTTCTTTGAAAAGCAAGTTAGGGATATTCAGACATACCAGCCTGGACTAGGTTCTTCAGGTTGCTGGCATTTCCCATAGGTGCTGTCACCACAGGCCAACTCCAAACTGTTCTCTGCTACTCCTCAATAACCACCAAGGAATAAACAATATCCACATTTTTGTGCATGCATGGTTTCTCTTCCTTCTGTGCTTCTCACCCACACATAGAAAGAAGGTATGCAAAGGGCAAACAGATTTGTAAAGGAACAGATTTGTTAAAAAACAATCTTGAATCATCTGTCAAGGGTACTGGGTACTTGCAGCTTGAAGGCAATAAGCATCTCAGCAAAGCAAAGGGTTGGGTTAGGACCAAAGCAAACACGACTGAAAGCCCACACACAAGAAAATGAAGCCCATCAATAAATGATATTCTGTAGCTCCAAAAAGTCACTGTAAATGACAAATGCTTCTTTCTATTGTGTCAGACACTTCCAAAAACAAGCCTTCACTGTTATTACTGCAACCTAACACCTTCTAAAGGCATCTCTCCCCTGTAACAGGTTGTGCATTTTCCTTCTGTACTTGATAAAAGCCGTATTTTCTGATCTCACAGCTCCCTCAGGGAGTAAGCACTCTGGTGACTCTGGCTATCACAGGTTAAGGGACATGTGAATTTGAAACTTAATGAAGTTCTGAGCTCTTATCAGGGTCCTACAGAAGTTATGACAACATGAGGTAGTTCAAGCCCCACTACACAGAAAAAATAATTAACATCATGGTCAGTCATTTTTGAAATATAAATAACTTGAGGTAGTATACAGACCACACCGACAGACACGCTCACATTCTTGCCTTCAGTTATATGCTGACAGAATTGGTGAACTGTGGTTTTTCTGTATAACATTCACCAAACAAAATATAAACCAGCTTCTTCAGGAATAGCAAAATACCTTAAAGATAGAGCTTTTCTCTGTAATTGTTAACATGTGTAGCAGATGCCTATAGAGTAGTGGGAAAGAAAATTTGATGATGGAAACACAAAAACCACTCGTTTCTCAGAAGGGAAAGTCAGGAGGGACAATAGAGTTAAAATTTTTGGCTTTAAAACCCATACACTTGTGTAGAGACAGAGCTATCTTACAGAGGACCAGAAAACAAGACATCATGCAGGAGTAGAAAATTTTTAAGATCGTTTTCTCTGTATGACTGTTTACTGCCTGTCTAGGACAGCAGAGAGGAGAGCAGTGTTAGCAGTTTTGGTCTAAGGTCTTCAGGGAAAGAGGCTCTGCCCTATTTTGACAAGAGCAGTTGCTGAAGCAAATTAGGTCTCTGACAGGGATAAAATGAAGTTCCACCGTTAGCACAAAAGAGCTCCCATTGATTTTGGCTGCTTACAGCTGATGTAAATAATCAAGTAACCATAAATTTGACAAGGAATAATTGCTGTCTTGTCCATTACACAGTGTACTCAAAAAGGCATTTAAAATCACCTTGAGCAGAGGGAAAAGGAGAAAGAAAAGCTGAGCTCGGACACTTCTTCTCCTTCATTAAGCTCTATTTTACAATGTCACCTGCAACCACACAATCATCTTTCAGTGAAAGTGGAAAGAACTTTGGTGGCCTAAGCAGTAGGGTTGAAAGTCTGTGTTCACATGGGGTAAATGGGCTCTTAATTCTGCCAAAAAAAAAAGGAATTTATGAAGTTTCATTTAATCCGCAGATGGAGCTCATTTGAAGCAAAGGTGCGCTGTGAGCAGTGGACCCGCTGATGCGTGGCTCCCAATACATTTGTCTCCAGTTAAGCTTCCGCACGGCTTCCCCAAGCCCTGATGGGAGTTTGGCTCATGTTCCTGCTGCCTTCGTTAGTGACACGAGACTGAGTTTTCTTTAACCGCTTGTCCTGTATGCACAGGACTTTTTCTACCAGTCACCTCTATTTCAGCCTGGACTGGCAGTGTTCCAGTTACATTCAAGCAACCCAAGAGGACTTTTCTTTATTGAGACACGGTTACTATATGCTAAGGCAACAAATGTATTTTTCTTATGAGTCATCCCATAGGCACCCTCCAAGACCAAAAGTACTCACTGCAACACTTGATCTAACATCTATGCCTGGGGGTTGTAGCAACTAAATTTATCTCTGGACAGAGACTCTCACTACCACCACACAGAAATTCTTTTGGCTTCAGAACATGCAGATAATCTCTTGCTGGCTATGAAATTCTTCCAGCTTCAAGAAAGCTGTCAAAGTGGCCTTGCACAAAATGTGGGCATTACCCTTCCACTACCCATGTAAACGAGAATCAGGAACGCATACCACAAATACAGGGAGTACAACAATTACCTCGGTTATTTTGAGGACTTAACAGACTTCCAGTCCCTTTTTCTTCAAACAAATCTGATATTCTCAAGTTTTGTACAATGATAAACTAGTCTTTAAACGTAAATAGAGTTTAAAACCGTTGCTGCAAAAAGAGTTGGAAATTAACACTTGTGTTTCCTACAGCTGACCTAAGCAAGAGGATACTTCGCAAACCTGCAAAGGTCAGTCTCCCCTAAAGGGGCTACATTTGTTAAATAAAAATCACCACCACCATCCTCCCTCCTAAGTTCAAAACTTACTTTTCGTCACTACGTATGTCATTTTGCTAGTGAAGAAAATGGCAAGCCAAGTTACTTGCACTTCTAAAATCAGTTTGTACTTGTTGTTACTGAATATAACAGTATTGATGAAACTGCTAAACGGAAGGAAAGGAGATCCAGAATCCTTTTTAGAATAAAAGAAGATCATCATTATTTTATGAAGCACACTTAGGGATGCTTTGTGACTTCAGAAGATTTTATACTTGTTTTTAGCTATTGCCTCTTAATATCTCTTAAAAGAACAAAACAGTCAAGAAAAAGCTGTACTAATGTCAGTTTAGTTTAAAAAGCGCTTCCAGTTGTCAGGAGAAAAAAAAAACAACAACAACAACAGTGTTTATTCCAGGTTTTGCAATAGAAAGCAATAATGTCTGAAAAACATGCAATTATGGAACATTTTAGCCTATATTTACAAATGAAATCTAAAGGTCGGTGAGGATGAGGGTACCAGAATAAAAGTCTGCCAGAGAAGCTCATCTGACAATTTACATCTCCATCTCTTCCAAAAAAAAAACCAAACCAAACCAAAACAACAACAACGAAAACACCACAAGGCACTAGATGAAGGGTGAAGGTATGCAGAAAAAAAAATGAAGGAGAGAAGTATGAATGATAACTGCTTCTTTTTCAGTGCTTGACAACATTTTGTTGGGAGGTCTTGTGGTATCTCAAGTCAGTCCCTGATCCTCAAGACTTAAGTATATCAAATAAGAGCAATTTGGCTACCACAATTAATTACCACATGTAAAGTACTTTGAAATCTGTGGATGGAAGAATCACTACTATTGCAATTTTTAATAAATAAGGAGATGAGAAAATAAGATGCTCATGAAGGCTCGATTACCCAATTTAGGTTTATTTGCTACGTTTTCGATATGTCTGAAGAGGCTACTGTTATGGCAGAAGAAATTAAAATTGGTCCAAAAGATTTTTCTAATGTCAGGAACAAAGAATTCCAAGGGAAGAGACCAGTAAAACCTACCAAACAAGAATGCCATTTATTAAGATATATACCTTTCAACAATGACATTCTTAAAAAAACACCATGAAACCAAAACACTTAGTGTCCTGACCCTTAGAAAACATGGATTTTTATAGATTTTTTTGCGATTTCCTCTTCCATTTAATTTACATTTTGATACTTTTGCAAGTATTGCATGACATTGTACTGACTGTTTATTTGCTAAAACTCAACACCCACTGAACACGCCCGACTCTTTGACTGTTGCTTTCTTTTTTTCGGGCCAGAAAAGATGGTTATGTTGATGTGCAGTGTCCTGCCACAATGAAAATAAAATATCCAAACATCACACCCATGCTGCATAAACCTCAGTCACTGAACATTGTGTTTCCCATGTCACCACCTGCTCATGTTCTGGATGGCTAGATAAGCATCTGACCTTGTCTAAAACAACACTAAGTTTTTTTATTTTTTTACTTCTATCTTTTTTAATGGTTGTGAAAATATCCATTGCAAAGATCCATGGGAACAACCACCTCACCACACACAAACCTTTCAAAAATGCAACAAAAAATGAAAAAATTGCTACTGCTTTCTAAATGAAAGCCCATGCAGACCAAGGTACAAGCATGCTTAGAAACACTAAAAATCAGCCTAAGCTGTTCTTCATCTTTAACAGATTCACCTAAAATATGGTTCACGATATGGCAGCTTTAATAAAAATAGGGATCCTGTGTGAATAAAGCTGCTGAAATAAGTGCAACAAGAAACTTCTCATTTATCACTGTGTTACAGGAACTGAGATACTGTAAATTAATAATGAAAACAAACCCTCTAGAAAAATGCAACCCAGTGCTTTTAAGGTATCAAAGGTGAGTACACAACACACAGACTGGAAAAGCAGATCAGATCCACCAACAGTTACATTAAAGCAATAAAATTCAGCTGGCAGACCTTCAACCTACAAATAAAATCATCATATTGATGACATCTATGGTATTCTTCATAGTGACCAAACAGCCTCTGTAAGGTTTTGTCTGTGGGCTAACTTGTCTGGCTGATTTTCAGTATTTCAAATTGGAAAGCTAATTCTTGGTGAAAAGTACATCAACCTAGCAAATATCTGCAGTGAATCAAAGGCAAAGACCAACCACAATGTTATTTGACATGACTAGCACAAGTTGTGAGGACTCAGATATCTACACAATATTCTTGAATATGCAAACTATCAAGTAATTATTGCTATTTTTGAATAAGAAACATACTCCTTCAGTCTATTGTAACAACCTACAGGTTCTGAAAAGGATTAAAGGCATATCTCCTTTATCCGCTTTAGATGTTACACCCCAAAAACTTATTTGAGCTTAAATCACCACCTTGTTTATGCAAAATCCTTTCAATCATTCCTGAGACTTTACCATTACTGGTTTCATAATTCATATGTCTGCTTATTTTAGCTGAAGTTAATTCTGCTGATAATTAACAGCCTAAGCAGATTAAGCTTAGTTTAACTATTTTAAAAGTTTTTACCTACTATGTATTTGTTCAATTAAACTCGCTTGAAAATTACAAGGTGAACCAGTGCAATTTTCTAGCCAGTTAACGGAAAAAACTATAAAAGCATTTGGCTGCAGGAGCTAAGAGTTGAGCTTTTAACCTTTAAAACTACCGTGTCTCTATCAAGTACTTTTGTTCATTTAAAAAAAGAACAACTCCTTAGCATTTGAAATGGAATATTGCATATATGATGCAGAAGCTGTTTGCAATTAGCTGTACCATAACTGTACTCTACTACTCTGAAAATAAAATATCCTTTCAGGCACACCAGTGATCGATGGGGAGCAGCATATACTGACACAGAGTAGCATCAGTAGCTGATATAAGCAGCCACTGAAATCTACACTTGTCATTATAAGAACTTATAAGTATCTCTCTCTGAATATCTCTAGATCATTTTTATTTTATTTAAAATTTTTTATACATTTTATTATAGTCACAATAGATCTATATTTGTCCTACTGAACATTACACTTGCAGCAAAGATGCATTTTTAATACACAACTTTTCATTGCTATGAGTTGCTTGTTGTTTTAATTTGTAAACCTTAAATATAGAGGACATTCATAATCTAAAAAGGTTGTACATTTTTGGAATCCAAAACATAAAAATTGGTTTTCAGTTAATCATGCCAAACATTAATTTCTTTTTTAAACTGCATTGTCTTGTAGAACAAGTATCAAATTTTCATCATTTGGGACTTGTTCAGAATTATTGCTGACTTGAGTTACAGTCTTATACCATTACAGAAGCAGAAACCTCCAGAACTGCTCTTGAAATCACAGTTCAAATTAGTGAGATTTGTTTGGATTTTGTTTTGTTTTGTTTTTGTTTTTTCTTTTCTTTTTCTTTTTCTTTTTTTTTCATAGTTTTGAATTACGAAAGAGTCTTCCCTTCTCCTCCACAGTATCTTTTATTTAACAACTGTTTTTCAATTTTTAGCAAGTGTAGCACTTGCACCTGCATATGCTAAGGTTTCATAATAAATTAAAGAAAGACGTGAAAGAATACAAATTGTGCCTTCTAAATTACTTGCAGCAAGCTTCACTATGTTCCTAGCTCTCTCCCTATAGCACCCGTTAATGAGACTATTTTCAGTCACAGACAGAATTTTAGTAAATCACGTAGGGGTATCCGCACTTATTAGGCTACTGCCAGTAACTGGAAGACTGCAAACTATAGCTTTAGGTTGCCTTATTAACATAAGCTTCCTATTTGACCTTTCCTTTAGTAAAGCTAGAGAGAAAGTTCTAATTGAAAATCTGTATAATTTAAAGTATATACTAGGGATGCTAAAAACACTCCAAATTAAGCACTGCACATGGAGAAAGCATATCATATGACACCAAGAATACTTCTTTATTAATGGCTGTAGACTGAACGTAACATTTTTATTCTCCTTCTCCCCCAGTTACCTGCTCTTTCTTAGGTGCCCTTAATCTGTGCATTTGGATCAAATCAACCTGTTTTGGATCAAGTTTTAACCACACCTTATAACACAGTTAAATTTTCTCATTCTCAGATTTGCAAAACTTTCTACACTTAAATCGCTGAAACATACCAAATCCAATTCTATTCAGTTAATCAGACAGAAATGTACTGTCTGAAGCAGCCATCAACTCGTATCGTTTCTAACCAGACAGAAGGAAGGACAAAGGCTGAGTCATGCTATCAGAACACACAGATGACGGGTTAATCCAGTGAGCAATGGAAAAAAATGCATTTCTTACAGTGATGACTTTGAGCAGCCTCCAGCAAGCACCCCCGTCTGAGCATACAGAAGCTGCCAGACACACTGAAAAAGGGAAGTTCTTACTGGAAATCTCTGTAGAAACTCTTTAGAGGGAAGAAGGACTGGAAGAGCATGGGAAACAATAAACCTAATTTAAAAAAAATCTTTCAAATTACAGTTTTTTAATATATTTAAGTAACTGTATTAGTCTATCAAAATTATTTGGAACAAAAACAAAAAAGCCATGCCAGATGCTATATTTGACTTGCTTTTCAAAAATTTACTTCCCAGATTGATGTATTAACTGAACACATGAGCTTTCAAAACTCTAAAATAACAACAACAAAAACATATATTTCGGGGAGCAAGAAGTTAATTTAAAGTAAAACGTTCCATTTGAGATCCACTGTGGTATGCAAATGGTAGCTGTATTGCAAACGTACTTATTAGATGTGGCTTTGTTTTATGGGGTTTTTTTAAGGCAATGTAGTATTTTCTACAGTCTTTCACTTACCAGACTTACTTTTTGATATGAAAATCATAAAATATTAATCTCTAAAACATAATAAATGACAGTTGAAAAATCTAGGAAATATTTGAAGCAAATGAAAAAAAAGTTAGCTAATATTGAAAAACGTCAACGTATTTTCAAATTTCTTCTAGCAGTGGGCAAACTTTTGTTATTATTAGCATGGTGAGGATACTGGGAGGCCACCCAGCACTTCAAATCTGACCTAAATTTGAGAACTAAGCAAGTGAGAGAAGGTTCAGGAAGCATGGTCTTCAGACAACAGAATGGGTATTGAGAGAAAGACAGAGAGACGATTAAGTGGCACAAACAAATTAGTTCACTTAAGCTTCGAATTACTAATTAAAAGAGAGACATCTGCCTCTCTTACTGCCTTCTGTTTAAGGCTTTATTTTTTTAAAATCTCAATTGCCCCGATAAAATTGTTATGTGCAATGTCCACTGAGCAGAGTTTTCTTGGCTGTCCTTTTCCTCATTTAGCCACAGTGATGGATGACTCTGGAAGAGAAAGACTGCAGAATTTGGGAAACGTTATTGACCTCAGGCTGGCATAAAAATGCCTCTTTAGAAAGTAATGATGTAAGTCATGTTTAGATCAAAAATGGAAAGGCTGTCCCGAGCACACCTGCAGTGATTCCTTGCAATGCCATCTGGCAAGCGTGGGCCAAAAGAGCAGCTAAAAGCTTCACCACTTAGAGCTGCTGGAAGCAAGACACGTTGGAGATGGAGTAAGACCAATTAATAGGAAGATGCAACTGAATCTAAGCCAAGGGCCCAGTACCACTAAAAGCAAGACCATTTCTGGAGAATAATGTTCCATTTATCCAGAAAAAGAAGCATGATCTGATATTTAAAGAAGAGTTATAATGGGGAAGGAAAAGTACAAAATGGCAGGAGTCCAAGGTGTCAGCCAGTCATCAGACAGCAACTCCACTTGGAAATTAAGGAAAGAAATCCTGCAGCAGTGAAATGAGGAGAAGGGATTACTCATGTAATCAAGTAACCAATTTTTCAAAGGAGTTTTAGAAAGGCAGGTTACCTCTCCAACTGCAATACAACAAAGATATTTTGCGCTCTTTTGATTACTGCCGATTTAAGAGATACAGCAGGCTTAGGTGCAGGAATCTGTTTGTCACTGATGGGAGCAGTACAGGTTGGGAACACACTAAGGCAAAGAGGATGATGATGTAGGTTAATTCAGAGGAAAGCACTTACACATAATAGTTCTCAGTTGTATTATAATAATAGTCTCTGTTCAGTCTGACCAATGCAGTGCCTTACCAAGAATTTATTCTTGCATATAAATTCCGGATCTATATTTTCCACTGAAAAGAGCAAAAAAACCTCCTCTCTCCCCACTTGCAAGTTATTACAGTACTACATTGATTCACAATACTCTGAGAACCACTGAGAGTTTTCTTATCAGTCCTGAAGTACTGCATGATCTTGTGATGCAAATCCACTTCAGGAGAAATTTTGCTTTGAAACTGATTGAAGTTGCTGCTGTTGCTTTTCTCTGCAGAGTTCTCCAATTAAATAAAGACTACAGAAAATATAGTTGTATGCTTTCACAGATGAGCCTCCTTGCCTAAATGATGCTCATCACGAGATCCTCAGTAAATATAGCAATTCAAAGGAAAGCTACCTGTTAAGTTTAACATCTTTAACCTTTATTAAAAACAGTTTTTATTGTAAAGTTCTTCACAACTAAAAAACCTAAACCACAAGTTTTAAATGAGACAAGGAGATTACAAGGATAGTATCAGTTCAGATTCTTCAGTCTTAACCACCTGGTATAGGCACTCTTTTTTATACATATATACACACACACATTCTATAAAACTACATTTATTATACTATATTACTCAAAACGAATTCGAAAGTTATCCACATTTTTTGTTTTAAAACAAATTTTGTTCATTATTTAGTGAGCCACAGACTACAACAAAACTACTGATGTGAAAACTGGGCTACATAGGGCACTGACGTCTCAAGAACCTTCTGTGTGTAACAGAGAAGTACAGATGAAAGCATCTTATTCAGATATTGATAGCCTATTTTCTGAAGTACCAGCAGTGCACAATAACAAAGGACAGAAATGAGCAAAATGGAAATAATACAAAATATGCTTAAAATAAATAAAGCAGTAGAAACAGTTACCATACTGATTTACGGATTAAAGACAAAGGAAAAAAGAAGGAAGAAATTCAAAAGAGATGAGGAAAGGCAAGAAGTAGTGGAGAAAGTTTTTTTCTACATGGTTAAGATTTTTTTTTAAATAGAAGCTTTTATAAAATGCTACACTGCAAACTATTATAAACCAAGTTATTGTGTTGGAGGAGGTTATGAAAGTGAATTGTAGAAATGACTGAAAACATGAAGAAAAAATATGTTCTGGCTCTATAATGTTTTTTATTACACTTATTAGTGGAAAATTTTGCTATACAGCCTGTTTAGAAGCAGTGAATTTACCAATGCCATAAGCCAACTGCCAAGTCAACAGATCATACATCAGCATTTGTAAGGAATGTATGAATTTACAACAGATCTATAAAGGTGGTTCACTGCAGCAAGATAAAATCAGGTATCAAGTAATTTCTATACTCCACACACATTAGCTGCTTGCTGAAACAAGCATTTTCAACAAACATCAAAACTGCAGAAAGCATGATCACACAAAAACAAGCTGTAGTTTTTTTGGGAGGAGGAGGGATATTAATTACAACAGCTTAAAAAAATATATCTATAATCTCCCTCTTTATTTACCTTGAACATGATCAAACTTAACGTAAACGTATCTGAATGCTGTTTTGGCCCCTTCCCTGCCCCAGTGGCACTTGGATACCCTCAGGCCAGGAGCAGCCCTGCTCTGCTACAGACACCCTGTGCTGCCCCCGCTCTGCCTTCAGCCCTTGCTGGTGGAGGGCAGGGAAGTCAACACCACCTGTGAGGAGTTGAATGACCCTGTTGAGTGATGTCTATAGGAAAAAAGTTCTCCACGACTAAAGCACAACTAAACTGTTAAGTGTGAGTACTTTGTACTCCTATATATGGCTAATTGAGGGGAATGCCATTTGGAATTATAATTACTGTGTCAACAAAGAGAGAAAAATATTACTGCTAATGCAAGCCATAGAGTGAAGGCAATGAGCATCTGCAAAGGCAGCCACAGACAGTCATACCAGGGATCGAGTAAAGTCAAAAGCCAGAGCAGGAACATAGCACGTGCAAAACAAAGCCACCATTGCAGATGAGAAGGAAAAAAAAAAAAACAAAAAACAAACAGACACCAAAAACACCCAACATTTTGAATGCTTCTAATGCATTTAATATAAATCTGGAAAAAACGAATAGAGACAATTGTTCCTTGTCACTGTGAAAATTCCACACTTAAAAAGACCTCCATTAGAACATAAAATACCATTTCCACCACCAACAATACAAAAAAAAAATTTCTGCTTTAGGTGATTATTCCACAGAATAAACATTGCTTGAAATGTGATCATATCTTCTGAAGTTCATAAGCTACTTACAATGCACCATCTCCAAAATTCACCTTCCACACATTTGAGTATGCAGCTAAATGAACACAGTATTTGAACTGTTCAGGTTTTTGTTCATTTATGAAACAAATTCTTTATGTATTAAACATAAGTATTCATAGTTTTGCTGCTTCTCCCACTTCCTTTTTAAAAACATATGCTTTCTACTATTTTCAGTCATCACATATATTCTAATAAGGGGTTGACATCAGTATGTTATTACAGCCACACATTTTATTATATACTCTTACTACACAGAATTCCCAAAATGCCAGTATCAGACTTCCAAATTTAAAACAGTCCTCAATGCATCATGCATGTGATGTTTCCTCATTTATTCAGTGGTTTTGTACTACATGGGAAAGTATTAATGCTATTTAGCACTGTATTGTTCTCTGTTCAGTTGGTTTCATCCTTCTTAAACTTTAGTTCAGCCTGTCTCTCCATCAGTTTGTTTCCCACAATAGACTCCTTAATACATGTACCCCATTGTAGAATCCAGAAATCCAGCAGAGTCCTGAACACCTGTACAACAGCTTAGAGTGAAAGTCTTTCCATCTCTAGGCTCACTTGCTCAACACTACAGGCTCAGGCAGTATGCCTGGTTTTCTCTTTCATTAGTGCCACCAGTGCCAGACTGGTGTTTTTTCTGTTATTTTATATGCTTTAAAAACGTTGGATTAACACCCCCCCGACACAAGCAGGGCAGTGACAGAAAAAGTGCAGATATGTCATGAACTCAAACAGAAGCTACAATTTCAAATAATTACAATACTTTACCCTTCAATTTTCTTCTTAAAATTTAAAAATAACTCCTGCATCTCATTCAAAAGAAATAACACCTTACATACAACTGAACAGGTAATAAGCTGCTCCTTTTTTCGGAACTATGAACATCATCTATCTAATAAGCACTGCCTAATTCTTTACTCCACAAAATATTAATTATAGTGAATTATCAAAAGGAAGTTGTAGAAACTTCAGGATAAGTTACACAATTGCTCTTATTTCTGTTCAAGATTTCTCTGTGAGCGTTCAATATTTTCTAAGAGAAAATGTTGTTTTCACCCACTGGACAGTTCTACATCTAGTTCCAGTACTACAGAGACTTACTCCATTCTTCCCAATTGAGGCTTGTTTCTGTATTACATACTGCATCAAAAAAAAAAAAAAAAAAGATCTACAGATCATACATTTTCTTAGAAATATGATGGGCTATTGGGTCACCCACAAGCAGCAAACTGCCTTGGAAAATAGCAAATCAGTGTTTCAGTCACATGCCTTTTGTCTCCTTCAGAGCCTTGTGCTGGAGCATTGATTATCCCACTAGAAACTGCTGCTCTGTTGGACAGAAAAAATTCCACAGGAGAGACTGCATTTCAAAGTAGCTTTCATTAACAGATCCAACCTTATATTGCTCTTAGCATCATCCTATAAGCATCTTTTCAAACAGCACTTAGAAAATAATTCTATTTTAGAGGAGAGGGAAGGAGACAAAAGGCAAACATCTAGAGCAGACTATGCTACACACTGCTACGCAGCTAATAAGTCATAAAACAGAGCAGTAGAAGCTTGGGCTTTCATTCCTCATTCTCTCTCTGAACTACCATCTAAAAAACAATATTTCTGAAATATCAAACACAGACACCTCCACCCAATGAGTATTCAAAGATGATGGAGTCAGGTATGGTGGGTGGAACAACAAAAGCTCAAAAGCCGACCTTTCTAATACAAATGAATACAATTTGTCCCTCACCCTAGGCTGAAAACAACCCCAGGTCTCAGCAGTAAGGTCCATGGTTGCATAAAACAAGCCAGCCAGCTTTGCAATCTGCAGCAGGGCTTTTGCTGATGACAGCAGCCCTCACAGCTTGCAAAGCACTCTGTGGGCTCACCTTCACCCAGGCTACAGGCATACCTCACCATTTCTGTGGCAGTTTAGGCTAGATGAAGAGACTGATCTTTTCCAGAAAAGTAGAGTTGGTCATTCCACTTAAAATTTCATTTAAATCAGACAACACAAAATGTAATACATCGTGATGCCACAGAATGGATCTGATATCAGAGTCAGAATACAACCATAAAAAGCCTTCCAGTCAGGCTCCAATAAGAATGCATAGACACACTATATTTTCATGCAAGTCTGCTTCAAAAAAGTAAATGCTGATCAACATCTTTGTGTTATTTAGCCTAAGCGATTGATTACTCTTAGCTACACAACTCTCCTGCCTGACATCCTTGTGCAAGGACAACAGAAATAAAACATCCACAAGCATCTCTGCACACCCTTCATGACCGCTTGGAATGCAACTGATAGTAACACTAGCATCTACACCAGTGGCGGGGGGGATGTCCATACCTATAAATATATAAATATATCTATAAATTCATATATATAACATACTTTGTGCTTCAAAACACACAAAATATGTGTATTGGGGAGGTACAGAAAGTTTTTTTACTTCAGTATTTTTAAACATCTTTCAACAACAGGACAATGTCTAGCTACATGCTTCCTCTGCATATCCAGATTTCAGGTTTTGACTATTATATTTAAGGTCCAATTGCAAGAGAGGTTGATTAATCCTGTGGCTACTTCTTACCTTTTTAGACTTGGAAGGCAACGAAAAGGTCTTTTAATTCTTTTGTGAGGAAAAAATTCTCATAAAGCTAGGAAGACCACTTTCAGGGACAGACTCACTTTTAAATTTATGCCCACTGACAGTAAGCCAGAGCCTCAAGTCTGATCATGTTAAACTTAGAGTATATTTATGAACAAAATCTATTTGTGTACTCTTACTATTCTTGCTGATGTTTTCTTTGACTGTTATTTTGAACACCTTTAGGTTGGCATTTGATCTGAAGATTTTCAATTGATCATGACTGACTTACCTTTAAGAGACCTCAATCATTGCCTGGAGGCTTATTTATTTATTTATTCAGAATATAACTACTAGACTGCATGCACTCATTGCAAACAAGTCGTATCAAGATACAAACAAAAAATATCAGTCTCCAGTCAAGAGACTAGGAAAACAAGTTCTCAGGTGTGGGGAATAGAGTAAAATCTGTGCACTATACTCCAGTCTATGTTGTGGCAAACGGCAGGCTACCAGGATAAGAAAAATACTGTAGAAACTAAGCAAGACCTGCTTTACTGTTAACGCGACTATGCATAAAATATGAGTTCACATGGGTACTCACATAACAGGCAAAAGAGGATTATGGTTGAAAAGCACCTTTTCTCAAAAATAGCTATGTTTTCCTTCCATTTGGCAAGATGATGTTTCAGAAAGACTCAACCTTGTGAATTTTTCCATTAACAGGCAGCAAGAGATGGTTATTCTCATATTTCTTTCAACTTTTTGAATAGATATAAGAGGTTAAAATTTCAACTTGTCCAAGTCATTATTTTAAAATAATAGCAGTATTCACCATTTTCTCAATTTTCAAGCTCACCTTTCTCTCTACAACAGAATTTTAAAACCTTCATTAGTAAGGTTGTCTTTTTGGATGTACATAGGCAAAGTGATGGTATCATGTACACTGGGAGGCGGCAAAAGTAGGAAAAAAACCCCAATCAATCCACCAGCCAATTAAAAAAGAAATAAATAAATAAATAAATAAATAATAGCTGCGATACTTAAAATCACTGGCAACAAACCACCATAATGATTCCTAATTGACCACGCTTGAATTTTTAGAAATGTCTTTGAAGATGTTCTTGAAAATGTGTGGATAAACATTCGGAAATAACACTCATTTTCTACAAGAAGGATGTTAATGGTAAAAAAGGCAGTAGTGAACACAGACTAAAAATAATTGTGCAAGCAACTCTCTTTTCTGTTCTATCTTTATTTTGATGCAAAAATCTCCAAGCAGCTTTTTGTGTTCATGCACCCTGTTTTTAAGTTTCTTTGTTCCTCCTGCCATATTGGGTTACAATATTTGTCTATTAGGATGCAAAACTGCATGTCAGTTATAGTAAGAGGACCAGGTACTCTCTTTGCCTAAGTTAGGCCACTATTAAAGCAAAATCCCATGCACAGCACACACAAAACTCCTGCCTTCCCTATAAATTTCTCCTGAAGAATTCAGTTAACCAGTGCTAAAACCTAGCTGGGCAACCATTACTATTCACTTATTAATCACTTTGATAGAGTTTTATCAAGCAGTTTCATCAGCAGAGTTACAACAGAGAGAGCACTTGCAGTGCTTGGGAGAAGTGAACATAAATTCAGCTTTCCTAGAATGGCACAACCACCGAGGGTGAAAAAGAGCGCTGCAGGTCAGCAGCTCGAGGCAGGGCTGATGTCAAAGCAAGGTGACACTACTCACACCGTTGCCCAGTCCAGTTTTTTCTCTCTTATGCTCCACTTCTAATTTGCAGTTTAGAATGACTCAAAGTGAGAGACGTTTTCCCACATCATTTTTTTTTATGCATTTTGTGCAAAGACTTTTTCCAATGCACATTAAATATACCACACATTGTAAGTAACTTAGATTAAAAAAAATTAAGGGCGCAATGTTTTCAATGACATTTGCTGTCATCTTCCTTTCCTTGCGATACATACACATGAACTACTGTAGAAATGTTTACTACAGAAAACATTGCACTTTACAGATTATGAGTATGCACACAGAAGCTATTAACAAATGAAATGCCATGGAAAATGCCATTTGAAAGATACGATCTTTTGAAAAGCAACATCCTATAAGGCAATTAAAAAGAACATTACCAAAATCTTGGCAAATTTGCAGTAAGACCGTCATTCTTTTGATGATGAAGACACGAAAAGAAATAGTTCATTTTTGTGAAATCAGTGTGTTGCATGCGAGTGTGTGAAATTTCAAGCTATATAAAATCATCTTTGCAAAATTACAGAGTAACAGCTTATTTCACAGAATCACAGAATGTTAGGGATTGGAAGGGACCTCAAAAGATCATCTAGTCCAATCCCCCTGCCAGAGCAGGAACACCCAGATGAGGTTACACAGGAAGGCGTCCAGGCGGGTTTTGAATGTCTCCAGAGAAGGAGAATCCACAACCTCCCTGGGCAGCCTGTTCCAGTGTTCCGTCACCCTGATTGAGAAGAAGTTTCTTCTCAAATTTAAGTGGAACCTCTTGTGTTCCAGCTTGAACCCATTACCGCTTGTCTTACTGTTGGTTGTCACCGAGAAGAGCCTGGCTCCATCCTCGTGACACTCACCCTTTATATATTTATAAACATTAATGAGGTCACCCCTCAGTCTCCTCTTCTCCAAGCTAAAGAGACCCAGCTCCCTCAGCCGTTCCTCATAAGGGAGATGCACCACTCCCTTAATCATCTTCGTAGCCCTGCGCTGGACTCTCTCCAGCAGTTCCCTGTCCTTCTTGAACTGAGCGGCCCAGAACTGGACACAATATTTCAGATGCAGTCTCACCAGGGCAGAGCAGAGGGGAAGGAGAACCTCTCTCGACCTACTAACCACCCCCCTTCTAATACACCCCAGGATGCCATTGGCCTTCTTGGCCACAAGGGCACAGTGCTGGCTGTAAATTAGTTGCCTTGCCACTTCTATCATTCATTTTGCAAACAACTTGTATTCATGGCAATCTAGAATTACCAGTGAATTATGAACCAGTTCGCTGTACAAAAACATACAGTTTAATTTCGGAGAAAATTATTCACCAACTCTAAATTAAGTGGAATTTCTCATTTCTACAGAACAATACAATGTGTAGACATAGGATTTTGGTACTTAAAGAAAATACTACCAGTGAACACGAACTACTTCACAACCTGACGTTACTTTCAAAATTAGCTGGTAAGACAGTGCTAGCAGAAATCAAAACCAGCAGCAATTAACATATATATATTGTGCACATAATTAAGAAAGTCATACTGTTTGAAAATGTTATAAATTTAAGCTTTATTGGTTCTGTGAGAAACAGAATCAAGTGAAAAGAGATGAATACTCAGGTATAAAATGCCACCTCCCCCGCCCTGAAAATTTCCCTAAAGTAATACAAACTTTTAAATAGAATTATATTATTATGAAAATATCTAATTTACTCTGCAAGAAAATATGACTGTGAATTGGTCCTATATTGTGCTAAGAACCAGAAGCTTTAGAATAAAAGCCTTATGCATATAAAAAAATCTTTCAAGGTTTAAATGTGGTAAGTAATTTACATGCAGCATCACAAATATAGTACCAGAAATGAGTTCCTGAATAAATTATAAGCTAAAGAATACACACAAAACTCAAAGAAGGAATCAACCAAAGGCGACATGAATGAGACGAACACCATGCTATGTCTGTTATTATTTCCCTTCCTTTCACAGAGGATTTCTGGCATATTTCACTCCTGTGCAAGTGCTCAGTTCTCTCAAAAAAACATGGGCATGTGGAAGACAAGATGGCTGCTGAAAGTTTCTTCCTAAAAATACAAATCCATCCCGTTTTTTCAAAAGGGCAACAAAGGCAACTGTCAGCTTCCACCATTGTGCAAGTTAAGGCCAGAGCTGGTCCACTGATAGGAACCAAGCAGAAGGGAAGGCAGCTCTTGTACAGCTTCACCTACTCTCCACCGGTGTCTACCTGAACCTCTCAGGCAGTCCAACAGTTGTTTCCACCCACTACAAACTCCAGTAATTGCAAGAATATTACAAGGAAATTACAAATATTAAATTATCAACTCAGTTGATTAGAAGAGATTCCTACCAATTGCTTCTTTTCTTTCTGTTCATAGAGAAGAAATATACACTTAGGAAGGCAAAATGAGCTAACTTCATGTTCTTTGCCAGTTAGTAATTTTGTATTTCAGATAAAGAAGTGAAGACACTTTAATTAAAAAAAATATATATGGGCAGCAAGAATTTCCAAGAAAATAAGGCTAGAAAGTCTGCTTTAATGAAGTAATAGATATATTGTTCATTACACCAGCAGACATCTTAATTTTCCTCTCATTTCTTTCAGACATTAAAGAAAAATTCTAAATTAAATATCAGAACTAGCTTAGTTAAAAAGAAGGCTTACACTGACATGAACTCACTCTTGTCATGTCAGGAGTTCCATTTCCCTTAATTAGGCTGATCAGTGTTGCCCCCCAAACTCAGTTTTCAGAAGATGTAAAATACACTACAACATGGAAAATTTCTGTCCCTGCCTATTATGTTTCTAAAGACGTATACTTTCTGCTGTCCCCACAAGAGATCTACAACATTGTTTCACAGTGCTGACACACACGCATACAATCAGCCTCCTAATGAAAATCAAAACAAACGAGACTAAGATCCAAACTGGCCCTTGGAGGGTTTCGATTAATACGCCATCCATTAGGCATCTGTTTCATTACACGATGCAGACCTCTAGATTATAGCAACATTAATAACTGTCCACAGACTGAGACATTTACATGAGTTTCTATAATGAAACCACTAAGCACAGTGCAACCCTCGGTGATTCATTCGGCCTTTAGCATCACATAAAAGTAAATTCAATTTGGCAAAAGATTTAGATTTGAATAAACATCCCAATCTATCACTGGTGCCTTAAAATCCTTGGCACTTCCAACTCAGTATTATTTCAATCTAGATGCATTGCAAGTAATGCAATAGTGGCTACTTCTTTAAAATTCTTCTTTTATCAATTCACAGGCAGCTAAAGTTTTCTTTACTTTAAATGGGAAATTAATATGTGTTTTTTTAAAAAGTAAAAATTTGGGGTATTACAAGGTAGTCAAAAGTCAAGAGAGCCCTTGAGTACTCCTGGTTCATCAAGACTTTCGATAGGGTTAGCTCCATGTGTTCAGAACCACTCACTCTGGAAGAGGCCGGCAGCATCAGAAAGAAGCGCAGGCCGCAGAAGGCAGCTCAGCACAGCACAAGACAGCAGAGAGTCTCTCTTTGATCAAATGCATTATGTCTGCTGTTTTCCACTCCGGTCCATGCTGGGTTGGGTGGGGAATGGCAGTGACCAATGCCAGATTGGCTCCTAGTCCCCAGCCTCCCAGCAATGCTCACAGATGTGACAAGAGATCCAGTAGTCTGGCCTGCAAGGGACATAGAGGGAGCCTCCTCCCTAGCACTCATCTCATTACTCATGAGCCCAACTATTCCCTACTGAGAAGGCTCATTCTCAAAGAAATTCCTCAGTGGAAATACACCCAGGCAGCTGCCACGGCTTCAAACAAATGCAAGTGCTGTTTTCCTTGGGAAGAGAGCCGAGCGGGCAACTACTACAGCAAAGAACTGGAGTTAACAGAATTTTACCTGCATTCCCTGCACCTGTTTATTCACTTCTTAAGTAATCTTTTTGAGTCAAAGCCCATTTCTCACCATCTTAGGAAGCTCATTCATAGTTTTGCTACAGAAATATTTTAATTATAACAAAAACCTCTTCAACTGGTAGAAGTATACCTCTTGTTCAAAGAAAAGCTGTATATTTGTTTTTCACCATCAGCGTGCTGTTTCAGTAACTCATCATAAAGACATGCATCTCTTTATCCTTTGCAATCAACAAGTGATTTTCTACAGTCTGTGGTTTCGTATTAGAAAAAAAGATGATCAATCACACAGGCCAGAATTTTCAAAATCATTATTAGCAATAAGTGAAAATTCTTTCTGTTATATCAAATATTTCAAAGATCTACCTCAACATAGAAAAACTTAATCAATACTAAGGAAGTAGACCAGAATACAGTAGCCAAAATATTTCCATGGAATAAGTCTTCCATAAATAGGGCTACAAGAGTTAATAGATCTTGGGCTCCATTATATACAAGGCAGCTGAGAGGAAAATAGGAAATTAATGATCCGATAAGGCTTGCTTTACTTTTAAATCCAGTCAGCCAGCCAGAGCACCCTTTCCCGTATACCAACCCTTGACATACCTTTATAATAGCCTTATATTAGAGGAAGCTTTCTTTAAAAAGCTCACATTTTAAAGACACCTAAACCAGTCCCAGTAGATGTTGACTTTACTGAAATCACACAAAAGCATTACCGACAGGAAGAGACATATTGTTGTGACTCTACTTGTGAATATTCAGTTTCCATACGTCAGGATTTGAAACTAAAAAGATCTTAAAATACTTTTCAGAATAACATTGGAGAGAAAGAAATATATGCATGTTCCATCCAGATGTACAATACTTGCAAAGTATTTAAGCCAATATGTGAAAACCAAGGTTTTGTTATTCCCCCTTGAGCAGACAGCCTTTTGCTCACTGGTCTCCTACATAGTCAGCAATGAAATTAGAGAAAACACCTAAAGGGACGAAGAGTCTACTGATAATGATTGCCACAGTCTATCTAGGATGATTAATGTCAGCCAAAGCCATTTATTAATTTGGGAGTCTTTAGTGCAAGATATGCAATTTCTTATAGCAGTAATTAAGCATTCAACTCCTTTTTTGTTGTGTCTATGTGACTCCCTTGCACAGTTTGAAGGACAAATCTCATTTCACTGCCAACTAGAAGTACTATTATCAGTGTACCTGGACTCATGACATTAATATTCTTCTTGCTAAACAGAGTAAATGAACTGTGTGCTGGAGTTGTAGGTGCTTAATTCCTCCAGTGGTCTCTTTTCTGGACTACCTGTACCACCAGTATTAAGTACCTATTGCATTAGGGGAATTAGTGGAAGTTGATATGAAGTTAGACTAGGGCAGCAAGCACACTGGAAAAACACTATTTTACCATACTTCAGGTAATTTTGTAATAGAAGAATTTCTAGTTTGTAAAATACATGTCTCTTTAAAGGAAGAAAAGAGAAAGAACACGATAATGTGTATAATTAAGAGCTGCATACATATGTTTCAAAGTAAATAAGAAATCAAGCTATTCCTAAATTCCCATATTTAATTTGATTTCACAACCTTTTTTATGTTGCTTATACACATATTGACCAAATCTGGTTATTATATTAACCTTAAATTAGAATATTTCATGGTATCACTTAATACATTTCACACAATCATTTTGCAGCAAAAGATTAAGTGGACCCAGGTTTTCTGAGGTTAATGTAACAGAATTTTTTGTTTTCTTAATTGATTTCACATCACCACAGAACCTAGACTTAAAAGACATCAGACAATGTTCTGCTTCCTTAGAAGTTGTCTAAAGTGACATTTCACCCTATTAAAACATTTACTTAGTATAAAAATAATTTGCAGAATATTTACAAATTAATACAAATCCTATTGGTACACAATCTCTTTTCTGTTCATAGCTCAACTCCTTGACACCCTTTTTCATAACTTTCCTTGGATCACTGCTCCCAAGAAAGCTGGTAACAACAAAAGGATGAGATTCTGCTATAAGTAACTAAGTAAACGTAAGGATGTGTCTTATTTGAAGGAGTCCATGCTCACATTCAAAGTCAGAATCAGATCTTAAGCAGGTGAAGTCAGAGCACACATGGTATCAGTCTTGACCCTTCACCAGAAACCTCCATTAGGACTTCAGCTTTGCACATATTACTTTGGTTAGAGTCTTGGATTTAAAGATCTTGAGGCAGATGGATCATCTTTATTCAATAAGGGCAAATTTTTCTTCGTTTTGTTTTTGGGTTTTTTTGTGCGTTTGTTTCTCTTTTTTTAAAAAAACAACCAAATAAATAAATAAACACACACACCACTTTCCTCAGGCTAGTATTGCTAATGTTTTTGTGTCATCTTTGTCCTGTTTACAGCATCACATATAAGCAGGAGTTAAGGCAAGTTATTTTCCACTCACTTAGTAATCCTTCTCTGCATTACTACCAGTATGACTTTTTTTTCTTTAACATGGAATATAAAGATCAATAGATTAAGTCACAGCAGTGCCCAGCATAGCAACATTAAAACATTCCTACTTCCAACTCACTGATTCACCTCAAAGGTGCAGTTATCTTTGATACTTCGCATTGGTGGCATACCACCACGGGAGCAGTTAAAACAACTTGATCATCTCCACCTGACATCTCCAGTTCAACTGTCCAGTTTATAGCATAAGTTGCTATTGGTCCTGCAGCACACAAAATTTGCAGGATGTGTAATTAATGCCAATGCTCTGCTCTAGTCTTCAATTCATCTAGTTTTTCATGGATGATTTTCCAATTATCTTTGTATTCATAACACCTCTTACCATTGTCTCATCAAGAAATTTAATCAGTGGGCACCTTTTCAGGCCATGTTCTGAATTAAAATATTTCCTCATACTGTCTCAATACTGTCCCCTGGATGAAACTCCTGATTTACCATCAAAAACCCAAATAATTTCCTCTTTGGCAGAACTCCTTGTTACTACTGTAAGGTATTCTATTAAGGTAAAACAGTGAATGGGTATTAGCAGCGTCTTATGATAATATTTTCACTGCTGTCTAGGCGGATGAAAAAACATCACATTTCACAAGTCTAAATCCTGCCATTTTTATCCTTTTATTTTCTTTATTAAAAAAAAATCCTGTCTAATGAAACCATACTCTTCTTATCTTAATTCCACAAACTGGCCATAAGTACATTTGGGCTAGAACAAAAGGATTTGCACTGAAAACCTAAAACAACAGACTATTTATTTAGGATCATATATATCGAAGGAATCACAATAAATCACTCAAAGGGCAACTCAGAACAATAGAGCTGAACTCCTAAATACTGAATATGAATTATCCTCTCATGGTGCTTGCTCCTTTCTATTAACTACATAGGAGAGACTACGGTTTATAGATCATTCAAGTTTCTAAACATTAGAGGAATAAGATTCTACCATAGTCTTCTGATGGGAGTAGTAGGAAGAAATAACTGAGGAAACCATGTTTAAAAAAATTGATACTATTTCACCAAGCTATTCGAGCAAGCCAAAATAAATCCTCTACCACACAAGATATGTCAGTATACTTTTCACTTTCTTATTAGCTCATATGCACAAATCTAAACAAAATATTCATATTTAAAGAAAATGACAGAGTTGGGGAAATTTTTCTTTTGTGATGCAGAATATCTATCTTCAGTCTACAGTTGAAGAGACATTAAAACTGTTGTTGTGTTTCATCATAAAGCCAAAACAAGACTTATTTTGTTTTCATTTACATGCTAGCTCTTGCCAGGGTAAAATTTCTACTTAGGTTATCTGCTTAATTTTCATTATTCCTTTCCTATGCAGTATCTTAGCCAAATACTAAACTACTGTCATTTAGAAAAATTAGTTTTAAAATCTACATTCTCCATGCACTGAACCACAATGGAAGGATTATCAGAAGAATTTCTGTTCATTAAAAATGAGTTCCTGGGTCTGAACTACTGAGACAAAGAAAACAATAGCAACAAAATTCCCATGCCAGTAATCATTGCTTTGCCTTTCTCAGAGGAGCCAGTAGATATCTTACTGAAAACATGGAAGATAGGGAATACAATCAGTATAAGGCTAAATTATGGCTAAGAGAGCACTGGCATTTCCAGAACTCGGTCTTAAATATCCCTCTTACCAGCCACAATTTCAGTTTTGATTTCCAGCAATTCAATGAAACAGGTTAATCTATCAGGTTGCAAATGTCAAGTACTATTAAAGATTCAAAACCCATGAGTCAAACAGAAAAGCATAATAGTCTTCTGTTTCAAGGGCTTTTAGGATGCACTTTGTTCCCTTTATAATTTTTTTCCTTAACACTTCTAAAATTAAAAACTGAGATTATCACCTAATAACATGCTCCTAGAGGAAAAGTACAAATATTCTGAAACCCACGATGGTGCTGGCAGTACTGAACTCAGCAGTAACTCAATTAGGAAGGGATTAACTGAAAATATCTGTGCATGCACACATCCACACATTTTCCCTCCCTTCTGTGCCAAATAGTCCTCTGAGATCTGCCGACAACGGGCTGACTTCCACCCAGCAATTGATGGCTTAGAAATTTCTTTGCTTGATATGGTGTAGAGGGAATAGAAATAGATCCAGGGAAACAACACCCCAGCTAAAGCAAACTGAGCAAGTTCAAAGAAGTTTTGTTAGCTTTTCTATTAAATTTTGCTTGAGTTTAAGTCAGTGTGTAAGGAACAACAAATGAAGCAGCTCTAGCAAGTGAACCATTCTTCATCTGTGTGTGCCTGTGCAAGCATTTTATACATCTATGTTGTAAATGCATTTCCAGATCCTTGCAAATCCTTTTTCTTCTTCCCTTCTGTCTCACAAACTGTTTTTCAGGTGGTCAGCTCACAGATGTCAATCAAAATACCTTTTATCTTCAGAGGACAAAAATAATTTCCCAGCCTAAAGAATGGCAAAAACCTGAAATCTAAAGACTTCCATTTCACCAGTTAGTACTTCAAGGCAGAAAGTAGTTTTGAGTAGAAACCATAGCTTGCATTTTGAGAGGATCAAAATAGGACATTCTGACAATAGCACTATGCTACCAATTAAAATTATCAATTAAAAGAGTAAGTATTTACCCTCTCTACTGGGAAGGAAACTGCTGTTTACTTCTGCTTCTAAATAAAGGCAGAATGGAGGCATGGATGCTTCTGTATTCTGGGTTGCAGATGAAGAACATGGTACACAGCTAAGAACATAACTTCAGAGCAGCTCCAGGAGGTCAGGCTACCTAGTGCAAGACCATGTTCAGCAGCAGGAACCCTTCCTGTGATCCACTCTCCCTGGCTTCAACTGTTATTGAGCCAGGGGGCTTCATGGATCAGACACTACCCAAACATTATATTTAATAACCCTGATGGACATGATTTACCATGATTTTATCCAAACACTTTAAGTTCATTTTTACATTTGGCCACTACATCATCTTGCAGAAATGAGTTCTACAATCTAATTATCTCTCATATGACAAGATACCTCATTTTATTTAATAACTTGCTGCCTCATTAGATACCTCCTCATTCTCATGTTCAGAGACATAAGGAACAAATTATTCTCTCTTCATCTTCTCCCTCCTATTCAAAGAGTTTATAGACCTCAATGACATGAGTAAAGGCACGTGGTTTTCCATATTGAGAACCATGATTTATTTACTTTTATTTCATTTGAAAACCATCCAGGACATTTGATGGCTCTGCTTGCCTTTCTCGGTATCTTTTGTAGTTGAACTATATCCTTCTGTGGGTAAGGCAAAAAGAAAAATCACACAATATCCAGTAATAAGACTTACCAAGGGCATGCAGTAGCATAAATAATGCTTTTCATTTTGTTCTCCCTTCTTTTGCTAGAAATTATTAGTTACTTTTAATTCCTGAAATTGTCTTTGCTTTTTTTGTTCATTTTGGTTTTGTTTAGACAACTCAGTATCTGAAGTGACACTAAACTCAAATCCAGAATTACCCTGAAGATCTTTTTTTCAAGTATATCCAATTAAGAACCAATTACTGTTCATTTATAATTAGGATTGTTTCTTCTGACACAGGCTTTCATATGCCATTTAATCACCTTAGAAAGAATGACAACTCTTCACAGTCCATTCTAGTTTCGCTGTCATGAATACATACGTGCCAGCAGTACACTTCAACGTCCCACTATTTATCCTCTTTTCACAAATTATTTACGAATAAATTCAGCTGTAAATATTCATCTAGAAAACTAATCCAAAAGAAGATTCATTCTTATTCCATGGAAGTTTGAGGCAGTTTGTTGTTGATTTTTTCCTTTTCATTTTAAATATGAAAACATCAACCATAATGGCTTCCCCTCCACCCTTTTTTAATCTAGAAAACCATCAATAGTTTTTTGCAACACACTATGTTGACTGAATCACTTTCTATAGTGGCTTTCTGACTCTCTAGAGAATTCTGAGAGATTTTTGTGGTATGGCATGTCTTCAAAAGCTCATGAATATTCCTCAACAGTTATTTAATATCCACTAATTCTGTTCCTTTCCACAGTTTTCAACAGCATCACTGGTATGAAAATCAGATTTGCTGGTCTGTAATTTCCAGGACACTGGAGCAGTTTTTTTAAAAGCTGTTGTAACATTCGCCACCTCTCCATAGTTAGATATGTAGACCAGTAAAGGACAAATGTAGTATACCACAAACACCAGTTCAGCAGCGCCCTACAAGATTTGCATGAAAATACTCGGTTATATACCTCATTATGGTAGTCCCTTTACTATACATTTTAACACATAGTACCTGCTTACTAAAATGGCTTCTGTTCAGATTTCAGTTTGAGAGAGGCCCTCAGGCTTGCTCAGAATGAAGAAATGTTTTAATAGATAATTTTTATTTGCCAATATCAAATTTTGAGGGACAGAAGGGTGATCTGAAATTAAACAAAAACAGTCCATGGGACACCATGGCACCTACAAAATAAAACTCAGACTGAATTCATTTTAAGGGAAGAAGCATTTGTAACATAGCAGACACATCCGTCCTCTTCTGTTTATCCATCTTAACTTGCTTACTCGGGAATACAGGTACCAGCAACAGCCAGATACCTGTATCACAGGTAGCAATGCTGCTCCCCCACCTCCAGAACCAGCCGTGTTCTTGGATGCCTTCCCAGCCAGCAGTCTTGCCCACGTGCCCTCAGGCAGAAGTACTTGAATTAGTCTTTTAATCAACGACTTGCAATAGGGTCAGGCTGAATGCAAATAGGTTTATATTTCTGAAATATGGACCATCAGGTACAAGTGCAGTGTTGATTTCAAAGTGTCTGTGTCAAGAGAAGGCATATTTGCTTCTTTTTCACTTCTTCTGCCTATTCCAGGCTCAGACCTCCGGTACTGATTCCCATTAATGACTTTCTCCTATTTTAATTAATATTTCAGGCATACAAGAAAACAAATACAGTATTAAATAAATACAAAGGCTTACCTACCTTCCCCATGTATTCATATGTAACAAAGAAAAAAAGTATTTTAACACAGATAGAAGTTCCTAAGCATAACTTATATTATATATATGTATTGCCTGGTTCTCTGGTTCTCATTGACAATACAGCGTCCTGTGTCCTTGGGTATAATTACTGCTCAACTGTAAAAGCATCAGAACATCAGCGACATAACCTATACATGGGCAAGGACATCTATCATTCTCTACACATACAGTTTACTTGCTCCAAAATAAAATTCAAATACTAAAAGAGATTGGCCTTTTGTTTTGTGTGGATGTCTTATTTTTGCCTAATTTACTTATGCGGTACTTAAAGATTAAAAAATCTGCTATATACAACAAAAGTGCATGAGGGCAGGATGCATTTTCCTTCAAACTTTGGTCTTAGTCTATGCCTGGGTCTCCTGCATACTAAGAGGAGTAAATAGTAAGCTACAGGAGGAAAAAAAAACCAAAACAGAACAAAAACAACTAGAATCTAACAGGGCAAGCCTGCATATTCTGTTCTTGCATTTCCTTGTTGAGGTGGTTATAACAGTTAATTGCCACTAGAGCAAGCTCTGTATGAGTTATATATGAGTTATTGCTATGCAAATGGCACTTACGTGGACAAAAGAAGAGCTATGCTGACAGAAGGCCAATAACATCCGTATGCCTATTTGAGGTAAACAAAAAAAACACCATTTGTTTTGGCTTATAAAATTTAACAAAAATCTTACAGCATAATAATAAAACAACTCATTAGGATGCTTTATTATGCCATAGTGTAAACACATTTTTTCTTGCAAACTTCTTGATCGCCAGTATCGAGCTATGGCAGAACCATATTATGAGATCTTTGGTGCAGGTGTATTTTGCAGTGAAAACGGCAGGTTTGAGATACCAAGAAATAACAAATTACACCCCTCCCCATGTCATCCTCAGCATTCCTTTCAAAGGACAGATAAGCACACTTTCTGTACAGAGAATGGTAATTATTCAACAGAAACATTATCAGGTGCGCAGAAATTACATTTCTAAAAAGACACCTAGAACAATTACTGCAAGTTTTATCTAGGAAGACCAGGACAAGAATAATTATGTTTGCACCAGGAGCATATCATATGACCATGGGAAGGCTTCACACTTCAACAGAAATAAAAACTAAAACTCAATAATCAAGATTAATATTAAGAATTATAGTAACAAAAGGGCCAGCATATTACCCTCACAAGAGATTGTTTGGGATGGACAAAATTCAATAAGCATTTTCTTTAAGCTTTACTTAAACTGAGATTCCACATTGGTAATCAGACACTTCCCTCAAGCCTTACACATTATACAGGCATGAATGTATTTGTTATTTTAAAAGAAGTGTTACAGAATGTCACCATCTTCAAGCTCTTATCCCCCTTCTAGAAAACACCCACTTAAAAAGCACTCAGAAGTAGCACAGTATAATCTGCAATAAAGAAAAACACTTTCATATGGGAGAATTTAATATATAACCGTCTTCATAATATAGTTCATCTTTCCAAAGCATGATTTAGTCATTTACCTTCACATAGCTAGCTACATGCAAATAAATGCTAATGTCCATTAAGGCTCAGATCAAATGAATTGACAAAGTAGAAGGCAAAAATAAACAGCAGGGAAGTAATATAGCTTGCCAAACAACATTCTACTACTGGCAAAGTTTATTTTAAAGGATAGCAATAGTATTTTATAGAGCTGTAACAGATCTGATATTTCACCATAAAGCATGCACGTTCAAAGAAAACATCAGGTCGCAGAAACCATATACACAGGGTAAAATTGTAGTAAACAAAAGTAATTTGCAACAGAAATTATTAGAGAAACTACTATACCTTTTCCCACGTTAAAATTACAGATTTTTATCCTCATACGAATTTTGGAACAAAGCTGCCTGCTCTGGAAGCCTGACACAGCACAGCTGATTCCAAATTTACTATCTGAAGAGTTATCAAACAATCTTTTAATGTAAAAGACGTGGCCATATAACCAGCACAGTCCTTAACATTACCTGCAGCAACTATAAATCCTCTACTTTGGCTCATGATTTCACCAAAATTCCACCATTCAAGCTAAAATTATCAGGTTTTATAGTTGGTTTTCCCCTTTTCCTAATAAAGAAATAAGAAAAAATGTTTTCGCCTTATTTTAAAAATAGTAGCAGCATGCTTCAGAAGCAGGGGTTGTCTCTGTCCTCTATCCATTTTGATACCACTGAATCACCACCACTGTTAAAATACGTCAGAATTTGACTATTTCTCTGAGGATTTATTTAAATGTATATATAAACAAATGAATAAGTAAAAGCCAGTGTGTCCCTGGCCAGGAGAAACTAAAGCTTTAGCAGCCTAAATTGTCCTCTTTTTTCTTTTTTTTTTTTTTCCCCATTCTGTCTGTGTTTCAAGCCTAGGCACAGGCTATTCACATGGATTTGCACTAAGGCGAAAGTCAGGAGAGTGCTAAAGTGAACACTGGTGGTTGGCAAAAAAGGAACAAGAAACTGATGGGGAGGTGCAGCATTCAGAAGTTAGGATATATCACACTGTGGAAACAACTGCAACAAACAGAAAGAGCAGGTGGGCAGAATGGAAACTGTATAGGGAACCTGGAGAGAAACAAGGATCGAAACCTGGGGTGGAGTAAGGAGAAATGGAGTGAGGAGAAAAGGACAACTGGAAGAGAAATAGACAAAACAAGGAATCCACAGTGGCAAGACTTGAACATGTGGAGGAAGATGACTGCAATGGGAACCAACCAAGGTGGAGAGAAGACAGAACTAGGGAGGAAATGGGACTGGCAGGGTTATGGTTGGAAGGATCGGCATTTGCAGAAGAGAATGAAAAAGAAATGCTGCACAAAGCCTGCAACAGAAGACCAGTATCAGCACCTGTCTCTCCATTACTTTCTCGTCAGCAAAAGAAAGGAGGCTTATTCTAAAACAACTGGACTAGACCCTAAATAATAAGATTCCTCATCTATAGCTAGCTTCACCTCTGTCACAAAAATCCTGCCAGATATTTGTCAGAACCATCTTACACCAATTTTTTTTCAAAAGTACAACTGTGTTCCTCATGTTCTGATGCCAGACTTCAGATCCCAGGCACCAGACTGCCAAGAGCTTGCAGTTGCAGATGAAATGAATGAAAGTTGTTCCATGAACAAACAAAATACTTAACAAATGCAAGCACTTACAACAAAAATAAGCAAGAAAAAACATCTTGAAAACCTCAAGTATCCAAAAGTTGTTGGACAGTTTCTCTACTTTATTTCTCTGTTCCTAATTGCAAAATCGAAATAAAGCCCCACCACTCAGCTTAGTAGACGACTTTGTCACTATATATGAAAACTTGGGTACTATAGTGGCATATAAAAAGTTCTAAAGAATTGTAAAAATGTGTCTAACAAATAATACTGCTCACAAAACAGTTCAAATAGCATGATCTAAAAAGGAATGGAGTCACATAGAATCATTTCGGTTGGAAGAGACACTCAGAATCATCTAGTCCAACCATGACCTAACTCTAAGCACTAAACCATGTCCCTAAGAACCTTGTCTAAACGCCTTTTAAACACCTGCAGGGATGGTGACTCCACCACTTCCCTGGCAGCCTGTTCCAATGCCTGACAACCCTTTCTGTGAAGACTTTTTTCCTAATATCCAATCTATGCCCTCCTCTGGCACAACTTGAGGCCATTTCCTCTCATCCTATCACTTGCTACTTGGGAGAAGAGACCAACACCCTCCGTGCTACAACTTCCTTTCACGTAGTTGTAGACAGCAACAAGGTCTCCCCCTCAGCCTCCTTTTCTCCAGGCTAAACACAGAATCACAGAATGGCTGGGTTGGAAGGGACCTCTGGAGATCGTCTAGTCCAACCCACCTGCTAAAGCAGGTTTACTTAGAGCAGATCACACAGGAATGTGTCCAGGCGGGTCTTGAATTTCTCCAGAGGAGACCCCACAGCTTCTCTGGGCAGCCTGTTTCAGTGCTCTGTCACCCTCAAAGAAGTTTTTCCTCATATTCAGATGGAACCTCCTATGCTTCAGCCTGTGCCCATTGCCCCTCATCCTATCGTTGGGCACCACTGAAAGGAGTCTAGTCCCATCCTCTTGACATCCACCCTTGAGATATTTATAAACATTGATGAGATCCCCTCTCAGCCTTCTCTTCTCCAGGCTGAACAGGCCCAGCTCTCTCAGTCTCTCTTCATAAGAAAGGTGCTCTAGGCCCCTAATCATCTTCATAGCCCGCTGCTAGACTCCCTCCAGTAGTTCCTTGTCCTTCTTAAACTGGGGAGCCCAGAACTGGATGGAGTGCTCCAGATGCAGCCTCACCAGGACAGAGTAGAGGAAGAGGACAACCACCCTCAACCCACTGGTCACACTCTTCTTAATGCACCCCAGGATACCATTGGCCTTCTTGGCCACAAGGGCACATTGTTGACTCATGGTCAACCTGTTGTCGACCAGAACTCCCAAGTCCTTCTCTGCAGTGCTGCTTCCCAGCAGGTCTGCCCCTAACCTGTACTGGTGCCTGGGGTTGTTCCTCCCCAGGTGCAGGACTCTACACTTGCCCTTGTTAAACTTCATTAGGTTCCCTCACAACCACTTCTCATCAGACTTGTGCTTCAGGCCCCTCACCAGCTTTGTCACCCTCCTCTGAACTCTCTCCAGCACCTCAATGTCTTTCTTGTAGTGAGAGGCCCAAAACTGAACACAGTATTCAAGGTGGGGCCTCACCAGCCCTGAGTACAGTTGCATGATCACATGTTGAAAAACAAGGAAGAAAAAACACTGAACAGCTGTTCATTAAGCAAGTACCAGCTTCTGCACACCAAATGAAGCAAGAGGAGAGTAGAAAGATAGCAGAAACCTTTAATTAAGGACTGAATCATAACACATGCACACAAGGGAGGCAAATTAAGATTACATAAGTGACCTTAACTGTAGCATCTCCTAAATTTAATATTTAACATGAAAATATTAAACATGTTTTCCCAATATTTTGTGTGCAATACAAGTTCACAGTCAGTAAGAAAAAACGGAGACAGTTGTCTGAACTCCATAGTCTCTTCCTTTCAACCACAAAGCCAAAGGAGGCAAAGCTGATGCTCTGACTTGCTCTACCAAACTTATCCTGTTTCAGTAGCACAAAGCTTGGATAAAGATGCACAAGCCAGGGAGAGAAGGCAGGTCAGGGAGCATCAGTGTTTCTGCACTGAATATAAATACACATGCTCTCAGCTGATTTGTGGTTCTGAAGTTTCCCCAAGTGATCAAGAAGCACATCTCATATTCAAATCTCAGGAAACAGATCTGTGCCACTCTAGTACTATGGAAAGTAATATTCTTCTATTGCATGACATCACTAAATTATCCTATTCACCTGCTTAGACAAGGAACAAGGTTGCCCTGTCTCCTACTACCCTGAATATGCACACAGGTTTATCTGTATCCACCTGTCTCCCACTTTGGACTTTAGATTGGCCAAAGCAGGGAACATATTTTTATGCTGTTTGCACAGCACCTGCCTCAGTAAGACTCCAGGATTCTGGGGGGCTATTCTGGTGATAGCAATGCTTTTCCTTTCTCACTTCCATGATTTCAAAACTACTACACTACGTGTGTCCTGGGATTGCATCTTCTAGTTCAGTTTAATCCAGAACAGTATCTGGTTTCTGGACTCCAAATTCACAGGATTATATGAACCAGAAAGCAGTGATAAGCCTGCTTTGAGAGATTTTCCTCAGGAGACCATTTCTGATCTGAACAAAACTGCTGATACAGACAATCAAATCCCACCGGAACTGAGCAGCAGCTACAGGTCCAGCCCTCTGCCTCACTCCAACTTCCCACAGTTTTCAAGGTCATTCCGTTCCTCAGTGGAAATTTCAAGGATTCTGCTGCTCTGCCGATGAAGCAGGTAAAATATGAAGTCTTTTGTATGCAAGATGAAACTCATTAAACTTTTGTTGCTGAATTTAAATTTTGTACAATCATCTACACACGCACATACAAAAAAACCCACCCACAAAAAAAACCCCACACCACAAACCACATGCATGTATCTGAACAGTTATTTTTTGCATATCCAGCCATTATATACAACTCATTAATTTTCATGTGGGTTTTGCAGTACTGGTCAAATTAGCCATGTAAATGCCAGAGTCATTTCTATATGGGGGAAAAAAAAGTATTGAGTTAATAATGAATAAAATTGCAGTAACAACAGTTCTTGCTCTCTTTATAATTGACTACATTCCAAATTTCTTAATGGATGTTAATATGCAATCCTGGGGTTTTTTGCCAACTGAACAGATGGTACTTTATTACAAAAAAAAAAAAAGGGGGGGGAAACAACACCAGAGATAATGTTGAAAGAGTTGTCAGTCTACTTACAGAACCAGACAGGTGCTAAAACAAAACAAAAACCTGTTTTGGTGCAACAAAAATGAAGACTTCATGGGTATATTTTAAAGGCAAAAGTTTTACTTCTATAGCGATTATACTATCCTAAATTTTAAGAAGATGTCTATTCCCAGAGTGGTTCTGAATTCTATATTTAACTGACCAGGTCTGAGAGTAATTACTTCTAGGGGCTTTGAGTGAGATAAATAAAAGGTATCAATTTATAGCACAGCATAATTCCTTTGTACACGCGGCATTGGGAACTATTTGGATAACAGATAGCCTGTAACCTACTAAGAAATTATTATTCACATAAAATTAGGGAAAAGTAGCAGTGCCGCATGAGGCTGCAAGATGTAGGATACTCACAATGGGACTAAGAAAGTCAGGTATCGCTAAGCTGAATTTCTGTTCTCAAGCACAAAAGGCTTGAGAACTGTATTCCACAATGAACAATATTTGATAAGACTCATGTTGATTCTCTTAACAGTGGTACAGTTTAAACAGTTACTTCTTTTGTATTTTCTAACCACAGAGGTCAAAGCTGTGGCTAAAAGCTGTTTCAGTAACACCATAAAGACCAATCACCTTATTTCCACCCAGCAGCTCCACAATCAAAGATGGCGGTATCCTCTCAGTTATCTGTGACTGTATCACGATTTGTTCTAAATCAGTATTGTTTCATCCTTGTAGGCTATTTATGAAGTGTATATATTCCTCATTAGCTGCTAGAAAACAATCCTACATCGTGTTTCTTTATTTCTTAGCTGTAATACTTCCTTTCTGGCCATCCTATTTCAACTCAATCTAATCAATATGCCTGGCAGAAAACAAATTCTTTCTTCTAGTGCTCAAACTAACATGACCATTGAATGTATCAATTTTCTTTTGAAAGCACTTTCACATACTGTTTGAAGACTCTGTTCAATCTCTCATTTATGCATTACACCCACCTGCTGCATGGATACCTGGACAAGATTCCTCTTCCAGTGCACTAAGCTTTCCTGCTTACAGCTTGTTGCTTTCTACTACTACAACTATTTTTGTTGTCCTGCTAAGAAAATAATAATTAAAAAAAACTGCTAACAATGCATTTGCAACCTAGTGAAGAATCACACACTGCTTGTTTAAAACTCATTCTCTCTCATCACCTTTTACTACATTTATCGCTTCCTTCGATTAAGACTGCAAGTTCTTCAGGTTTTAATTTCTACTTCTGTAAAGTGCCATGCTTATCATGAACTATAAATGCTATGTAATGATAATTAAAACCATTAATCTACTGCCAACAGAAACTACAACTGGATTGAAGTAGATTAATTTGTTCTAAACATCATAGTCTGTTGATTTGATAGAAAATAACATCTAGGATGCCTCCTGTATTTCTAGATTGGTTTGGTTTGTTTTATCCTTATCCCAAAGATTAATTCCTATAGTTTAGTACTTTGTTCTATTCTGTAAAGAATCAACATTTAAAAGAACTCACTTATATGATAAATTAGCTTTTCTGACAGATTAAGCATTACACCTTCAGCAAGGGTGAACTATCTGTATCACATTCCATATGGTAGTAACAAGCCAAAATACACAAGGATCTTTTGGTACAGCTTTCCAGCACTAACATCTCCATGCACAGATTATTCAAAAGTGCTTGCAAATGTAACACTACCATTAACAATCTTGAGCAGATAAATATTTTAGCAAGTGTGTGTTTTAAAAGCCCCATTAAAACACCAGTGAAACAGTAAATAATAAACCTCTAATCTGATTTTAAACCAGGTCTTGTTCAGGTTCAAATAGGACAGCAAGTCTCACCCCACACTAGTGTCAGTGTGGAAGGCATCAAAGTAGCCCATAAAGCTTCTGCTATATCTCAAGAAAAAGCAGTCAGCAGTAAAATGCATGAGCAGAAGATGGCCCACCAACTCACCGTTAGTTGCTGCTACCAGCATTATATACCTCTTACAGTAAACTTCAAGGCAGACTCTTCTACAGTCTCTTTTCCTTTAGAATCTGTCACTTTTTGTACAGAACCTTTCAAGCTATTCAGTGACAAACTATCAAAGACTAATCAGGCAGAAAAGGATTTTAATAACCAGTTGGACAGCTTGAGTACTAAATTTTCCAGTTCTTGGATGTGCTTAAGTCATCTTGCCCATGTTGTTTATCTTTGTTCCAATACATACTCTAGGTTTACCAACTTGTCTTTCAGGCATGTGCAATCAATTGTACATACAGAACTGTATTCCAGTTGTATATTCAATTTAACCCATCATCAAGGCTTAAAAGAACAGAGTTGCCAGAAATTAAGCCCATCACACTCTGCAATAATGTTTTACAGTGATGAAATAAGTTATACCACTTACAGTCGTTAAAGAGCTCACCATTATCAGACCTCGCAATCTAGAATCTCAGTGTAGAAGACTTCCCAAATCACAGACACCTGGCTGGGGTGGCACAAAATATGCTCCCCAGGAACATCAAAACTTAAGGCAAGAATCCATAGGACTTGCTCACTGCCAGGCAGCCCACTGCTAATGGGGGGCTTCAGAAGCGTGACCACCAAAGGGGCAGGCAAGGCTGCCTTGCAGGGCACACAGCAGGACAAACAACTTCCTGAGGGTATGGCCCAGAAAACTCTTGAGGTGGTGTTTAACCAACTAAAGAGGTTGCTATCAAGACAGCAGGCTGAAGTAGGTGAGAGCAACTGCATTGCATACGAAGCCAATATTCCCCCACACTTGAAATAAACATGCCTGCAAACATATCTGAATTAAAAGCTGCTTTATATTTAGGTAAACATAGTTATTTTAAACAGTCATTTTATTTTTGTAAGCCCATTCACATTTTCTTGGTGAGTGTCACAGCTTCTTCCATATGTCCACTGCCCAGAAAGATCAGGAATATGAAAAGCATCCTATGCCATGTCTGTGGCACTTGAATTTTCTGCAGAACTCTAAGTTTGTAACATAGTTCTCAATCCAAAAAGGTCACTGACAATCCTTGGTTTGTCAGCTGATCTGTAATGACATGACAAGAAGCTCAACCAGCCAAGAGTGGATCCATACCGAAAGGGAAAAGGGAATGGTGTGGAAGACAGACAGGATCTTTGTACTAGTCTCAGCCTCCAAAGCAAGCTGAAATAGCAGCAGTTGTTGTGGGGTGGCTCAACAGAGTAAAGAATCAAGAAATAAAAACACAACAACAAAAGGACTCAATAAATTAAGTGCTAGCACTACGTAGGAGGAAAAACAAGGAAGTCAGGAATAAGCTTTTCTAATACATTAATAAAAGCTGTATAAAAATCTGCCCAAATGCTAACAGCTCCTTACCTTCAACGACTCTTAGGAGAAGCAGTTTGGTGGTTAAATAGCTGCTGTTCAAACCCAGAATCAGTGGATGCAATTTAATAACTGGGCAGTTGAGAATATAAGAAAGAGACTTGGCAACACCTCTTCCTTTTAAAAATGTAAAACCACTGCACTGAAAGCAAACAGGATTTTGAAGACATCTCTGCTACCAATAAATTCAAGAAACAGAGAAGCTTCTAAAGCTTTATGGAGGCTCTAACAAAACCAAACTTGTTGGCTGAGAGAACAAATAATTTTGTTTTGTTTTGTTAAACACTGACATGTGATAGACAAAGTAGAAACATTAAAAGACGAAAAGTTATTCTTACTTCCTTGAAATAGACCAGGAAATGTGAACTGATGTTATTTGCTCTGCAACACATGATCTCCACTGCATTGCAGATGGAAGTGCTGAATCTCGTGTTGTGCATTTTGGGCACCATCACAATACACATTATGTCATTTAGATATAGCACTTGTCTTTAATTAGTCTCTCTGTGCTTCTCTGTCTTCGAACACAGAGCTATTAATTTCGCATGCTGTTTTCAAGTTCCAACAACACTATGATAAAAAGGGTCAAAGATGAACTTGCTCCTCTGATAGCAGGCTACAAACTTCTAGTCAAAAGTGAGGTTAATCATCAAGACCTGATACTTCTGTCAAGAAGGACCCAGTGATGACAAATCAGATTAACTGCTGTTTCACTTAGGTCACTGCAACAAAATATTTCCTGAATAACAGCTCCATGTTAAAAATACAAATGTTTCCTCATAAAATTCTGTGAGATTATTTTAAACTTAAAGACAATATTTAAGATTTGTCTGCTGTTCACCCTCAGAAACAGGCAAAGAAATAAAATCTTACTATTTAGGTAGCAATTAAACTTACAATAAAACAAAGGAACAATGAAGTTTCGATTGGAAGCTGGAAGATTCCGAATCAATATTTCATTAACCCACACTGACACAGAGGGCATTTCCTCCATTCACATCATTAAAGTAAATCCTGTGATTCAAATGATTATTGGACTGGTTTATAAATTTGATTTTTAACAGGGGGACAGGGAAAAAATATTTCCAAATATATCATTCACTTAATAAATGTAGGCAGAAACTGTCTTCTTACTCATATAAAGCCGCTAGCATATATTTGCTACAGGCTAAGTATTTACATTAACAAATAAATATGTGACATATAAAGCATGTATTTAAAGTCTTACAAGCATCTTCATTTCCTTTAGATGAGTCTGTGTTTCACAAGGAAACACTTTCCTCCACCAGAATTAACTTGCTTTTAAAAGTTGCTATGTTAACAAATTAGCTTTTATCATAAGAAGTAAAAATCTATGTCTCTCTACCATGCTTCTCTCTTCTGGAGCAGTGAGAGCACCACACATCCCAGTGTCAAGCTCCATTCTTGCCGCACGAGCAGAACCAAGCAGCTCTAGGGATCAGGACTTGCTGACGCTACTTACCTTTCCTGCTTGGGAGGCAGAGTCGGAACACCTACAACAGTCATTTTTTTTTTCCCTCTAGTCTTGTAACAGTCTATTTTTAATTCTGATAGGGTCCATAGCTTATGACAAACATAAATAAGCACTACTCATTAAAGACACAACAAAAAACTATTGCGGATAACTCATCAGAAAACTAAAATCATTCAATAACAAAAAAGAACAAAATCATTTCCCAGTCCAGACAGACAGATGATAGCAACAAATTTCACATTATGCTTTTACAAACTGAATACAAGAACACAGAGGTCTGAAGGAGCTACTGTGTCCATTACTTATCAAATGGAAATATTTCCTCTCATGCTTCTTCATTATGCAGTGGCACAAATACAATCTTGCATTTACAGCAATACATGAAAAATGCTACACTATATAAAGAACAAACAGAAAGAAGGAGAATAAAAATTCCCTCTTTTCAGTGCATGACACAATCTGAGACTAAATTAAAATATAGGTCGAAATCATTGCACATTTAATGCTCAAAAGAAGCAGGGGAATACTTGCCTCAGGAGCCCTTTGACTGTTCTGATCCTAAAATGATCTAAAGAGATTCTGAATCAAGTGGACTTCCAGGCATTAACCTGGTCATCATTAATAAGTGTCTGTCTCTTCTGCTTACTTGCCTCTATCCGCACCCAGGCTGTCAGTGCAATACACTTTCACATCTCATCTTTCTCATTTCAGTCCCTCACCCACAGATTTTACCTGCATTCCAACGACCTGAAGAAGCAAGCAAACCATAAGATGAAAGGCAACATCGACCAGGACAATCTGGTATTTATATATTACCTTTTCCTTTTTTTTTCTTTTTCTTTTTTTTTTTTTTTTAAATTTAGTATTGTAGAGGTTTTTGCTTTCAAATGTCACAAATATAGCAAAACTTAAGAGTATTTAAAAGCCAAAACCAGAGTCCAGTATCTCTTCAGAACTGTTCAATCATTCTGTACTTGAACAATACAGAACGGAGAGGCTTTATAATACAGTCAGGCAACAAATTGCCTTTCTTTTGTTGTTTTCTGTTATAACTTACTAAAGTAAGCTTTGTATATTAAGACATACTGTGTGCCTACACATTCATTAAAAAAAAAAGCCTAAACTTTAATCTTATGGAAATTTTAGGGAAAATAATTTCAATCAAAAGCCTTTCAGTTTAGCATCTACTTTCATCCAACACAGCAGTCACTATTACTATTTTATGATTGGGAGGAAATTCCTAGAAACCCCTCAACTGAAAGTTTTTTATGCCACTCTGTCTTCAACTCCAGGAGTGCTAGCAGGTCACCTACTATGGAATGACTACTACCTATCTCCTGCTCTTTTGCAGGTGGCCTATCACATATGAAACTTGCACAATAGCCCAGGTAGTGAGTTTTCCCGTTTTGACAAGTCTGATGATCCTGAATGCCTACAAGAAATGTCTTAAGAAAGGAGAAACCTGCTTACATAAACCAGAGCAGAGGGCCAGAAAAAAATCATGGAAAACTGAGAATATGGAGGTGCATGATTGGAAATTCATGTCCTTTAAGATCATGTGTGAGTACTTATGTCCCACACTGATCGGAATTGTAGAGCTATATCTCTAAATGATAAAACAGTTATTTTCATATTTAAAATATGAAAAATTTTCAATATTCAAACATTATTAATACCTTTGGGATGATGGTTTTGTTGACAAACAATTTAATCCACAGCAGTATCGCAGCTCTACTTGGGTATTAAATCATCACGTTTCATGGTACAGTAGGAAGAACCCCAACATGTGTAGACACGACAGACAACATTTGGCAACTGCTAGCCCACTCCATCTTGATAAAAAGCCCTGCTGCATTTAAGCTAAAATTTACAGAAGGGGAGGGAGAGGACGCAAAGTTACATTAGATTAATTGTTTTAAGGTGACTCACTTATTTGTTTTGGAAAAGCTTTTCATTTATGGAACAACTCAACCCCAACTTCTGAAAGATGAATAATTTATTGTTCTTTATTGAAGCTATAAAAATATAAATACCTATCCCAAGGGAGACAGAATGATATAAAAAAACGTAAATTTTGTTAATTGGATGCTTAATAGAGAACTTCAATGATAATTCAAACAGAAGTAGCCTATATCTATTTGGACAGTAAACACTTTATGCTTTTATCATAGACCTGATTTAAGATACACATGCTTAAGTCTTGTTTTTTCAGCTTTATTATTTTTATTTCAGCAAGATCAGACATTATTACTAACTAAAAATACTGTTATTTGAAACCAACAAAACAATAAGTTAACTCTTAGCTTAATACATAAACTGAGGAACTGAAATTGAGAAGAAAGCTAATTAGCTCTTAAGCTTTTCATACTGGATTGTTACTGCTGCATGCTGAGCCTTTTAATCATGAGTTCACAGAACAAAATTTTAAATCAACGGGAGATGCCAAAAATTCAACAAGGCAAATTAGTAAGGCAGAAAACGATGACCACCTAAAGCTGGATAAAAATGGTATTAATATTAATCTCGAGTGTGGTAAAACATAGAATTGCAGAATACCAGGTTGGAACGGACCTCAAGGATCATATCGTCTCCCATTGAGAATACAGAAAACACAACTGAGCGTGCTATAAATGGATGCATGTGGGAGGGAAAACAGAAAACAAAAGCACAAAACCACTGCCTTACACCTGGCCAGAGACTAAGCATCTATCCATCATAAAAACAAAAGTAAAGAGAGACATCACAGGCAGACATGAGAAAGGAATGTCAACAGAAGGGCTTTGAGAGGTTTCTGCTGTTGGTATCACTCCATGGTTTAAGCCTAAGACTTTAACAAAGCATGATCAGCTTTCTATGATTAATCACTTTTGTTATCCTCATGCCCAGGAGCTCCATAGCCAAGAACGTCAACAATCCAAGTACTGCCCAGGCACAGAGCAAAGGGAGCACGGAGGCTACAGCCCAGGCAGAAAGTAAAACACAGCTACAGACAACGGGCACAATATAAGACCATCAACATGAGCCAGCATGAGAGGTGGCAGAAACTAGCAGCAACCGTATTTTAGCAGAATAAGCTTTTCCAAGGTATTATAGTCCTTTATAAAACTGATACATCTTGAAAACAAAACCAAAGACTACCTTTCTCCAAAAATTGTCTTCCAGCTTGGGACGCAGAAAACAGATGAAAGCGGAAAACATCCAATAGCATAGTGTAAGAACAGGAAAGCACTGTTACAGTGTATACACGCAGTAGGGTTAATGATTTAAATTCTTCGGGTCTTTTTGCGGTTTATTTCTGATAAATATATTTTCCTGTAATTTTCCCTTAATTTCACTGCTGGACTGAATTTAAATAGAGTTTCCATGAAAGGTAACAAGTTACAAATCAACGATACATTGCCTACCCCAGAAGAAGTGAGTATTCTCTGCACACCTGCAAGTGTATTTCTGGTTTAAAAGACCATTAAACCAGTCTTCAACTTTTTTTCATTATTGTTAGGTTTCTGTACTGAAGTAGCATTTGCCTGAGTTTTTCTTTTTATAATTTCTTAAACAGTCATGCATGTCAAATTTATATTATGTATTCTAGAAAAACCCAGTTTGTGAAACTACCATGTAGCTTTTTATTTTAAATTTCTTTAAACAGACTTAAAAGATGATGCAGTGCCTTAATTTATCATCTGCTTAAACAATTTGCTACTTACTACTAAGCTTTTCGTGGTCTTTAAAGGTAAAAATGTACCATTTCATAATCCTTTTTAATTCCTTCCACTTCAATTTTCCATGCTTAAAGTGATTAGAACAGAGTTTTTGTTGTGATTTGTGTGCACTTTTTTATCCTTTACGCCTATTATCCATATACCATTCACTGTCAGCATATGTTCCATGATGTACTCTGTTTCCAGTTAGCAAAAACTGTTCAAAAAGTGCCACCTTTCCCATTGTGGATGGAATTGAGGCACAGTCCCTGCCTACCTTTCAGTGCCAACTGGACACTGCATTATAATTTCAGCAAGGTCTACACAGATACCCTTACATCACTGACCTCTCTTGTAAGAGCAATAAGTAGGTCTCATTGCTACAGCATTCATTTCCACATTAACCTTTAGCTATGAAGACATTCCCAAGTCTTTGACCTAAGCTACAGGTGGACTTTGTTCCAAATAGATCAATTATTTTTTGAGTGGGTACTTCAAAAACTGATAAAGGTGTCCACTACTTACACTAAGCAAAGTCTGAGTATGTTAGAACAGGATAGCAGGGACATGTACTGCCTAGTAACTAAATCAAATTAAGTTATTTGGGGGTTTACGCAGATACATTAAAAATACACTGAAAAAAATAAACACACATGGTACATATAAATTTAAACCAAGCAATACTCTTAATCGTTATAATTCGATTTTTAAGTTACCCAAAAAGAGGACTATCCTGCTTTGAGTTTTTATGCCCATCCACTTTCCATTCTTCTTCTTTCCACAGAGAAATAGAAAAACAGAATGAAAGTGCTTTAAAAAACATCACCATGTATTTCTGTTTCTTCCTAGGAGTAAAATGCTACCTGGATATTTTCTGACCTCTAATTTTAAAATTCTAATAGACTTCTCATGTAAGTGCTACAGTCTTGAAGCAATTACTGAAGATCCTTACTAATCAGTAGGCTGAATTAGAAGCAGCTTGCTGAGCCCAGCCATGCAGCTGAGCCACCATCTCCCTGGGACAGAAAAGCCCTACTAACAACTTCAGTGATTGTGCTGAGGTCTCCTTTTGTGCTGGTGTGACTGAAAGTGAGTTAATTTTCTTAATGCACTTAGAAACCTTTCTTTTTGTAGCCAGCAAAGTCATTTTTTGGATTTAGTTTGAGAACAAGAAGATAACACATGAGGACAGAGTTAAAGTTTTTAATTGCTGTTGTCTGGGAGCCAAGGCCTCTGAGCTCTGCCCACAGGTGTGAGGCAGCAAGGAAGTGGGACAGAGATGAGGCAGACCTGGACTGACATCCAGAGTAATCAATAAGAACATTCCATGCCACTAGCATCATACCAAGGTAAAATTGCACCTCTCACACCTTTCACAAACAATGAGAAATTCAAACATTCAAAATACCATGTAATAATACACAGCTTATGTTTGAGGCTCAGATTAAACTGTTTGCATGGTTATTTCTAGACTCAGTTCCATACTGTCCTGCCAAAGTTTGCTTCACGGTCAGCAGATCCACCTTCTTAACAATACAAAAGTTATCTGTTATTTTCATGACCTCAAAGCCAATAAAATTTATCCTAATTCCTGTATTTATCTACAAAGGTACTTTTTGAAAACAGTAATTTTGCTTTGAAACCCGTAACAAGGCTTGAAAGGGAAACTCCTTTGTTTCCAGTTTCATTAATGAGGAATATTGTGGTTCGGATAATTATTTAACCACAGAGACGAAGAAGCAGAAACCTGAGTTTCAACCAGCAAGAAGAGGCAAAACGGTAATTAGGTGTGACATTTTCATATTGAGTGGATCGTATGAAATTTGCTAAAGAATACTTAAATACTGGGCTGTAAGTATCTAAGAGCTATTAGCAGTCATCTCTGAGCATGAACGGAAGATGGCAGAAAAATTCAAATATAATTCTTTTTAAATTTGGGATTAAAGGAGGAGCTAAGAAATTCTCTATCCATAAGCTTTACTTCAATTCCTGTGAAAAAAAAATACTAAGCACATCATAAGCACCTTACACATAACAAGAAAATTAGCAACAGCCAACATGATTTGTCAAGAATCAATCATGTCAGACTAACTTAATTTCCTTCAGTGACAGGATAACAAGCCTTGGGAATATGGGAGTGGTAGTAAGTGTCATTTATCTTGACTTCAATAATTGTCAACGGCCTTACAAGACAGTCCCAGACGCAAGCATATCTAGCTGAAAAACTATATTTAGTAGTAAACATGGCTCTATCAAGGTTCATATAAAGAGATATTGGACAGGGACTTCTCTTGAGTCCAGTACTTTTGAATATTTTAATTAACAGGATAACAGAAAGAAGTCAACTTACTGATTTTTACAAAGACGACTAAGATAGGAGCAGCAACAAAGATGCTGGAAAAAAGAAAATAATTAGAAACAAAACTTTGCAATTTTGAGACATTCTAGGGGAAAAAAAAAAAAAAGCACACCTCTAAGACAAACATCACATGCTGTAGCTGAGTAATACCTACCAACACAGCAAATGCAATGTGAAAAGTGATGATGACAAGGATGGGCATTGCAAAGAAAGAGCTGGGTGCTGCACCACACCGAGTGTGAGTCAACAAGGCTAATCAGAAACCTGTGGAAGAGCAACACCACCTTTCACTCTGCTAAGTTCTAGCAAGGTCTGAGCGGGCAAACTGCACCAAGTTTTGGGCACAGAGTTCCATGAAAAATTTAAATGAACGGCACATTAGCCAGGGAAGAGCAGAGTAAATGATAATTTGTCTGAAAAGCAATGAGAAGGGAGAAATCACAACAGTCTTCCAATATATACATATCAACCACCATAGGAATACATTCTTCAACTGTAAATTCAGGTATGTGATGAGTTGAAGAAGTAACCTAAAATATACTTCTCTCAATTATAAAGAAGAAAAGTGCATTTACCTATCAGAATTAAATACCAACAACAAAATGCTTTAATAGTAAAGACTTGAAAAAGCTGAATCAATTTGTCTTAAAAGCAGCTGCAAAAACTTTAACAACAGACCAGACAAAGATCCTTAAAAAATGACATAGTTACAGATGATCTCAGCACTGGGCTAAGACTGGGTGATGCAGTAGTCTCTTTGTTCTCTTTTATCTGCACTGGTTCTTACCATTCACATTATTTCTTTATGTATAAGAAACATGGAGATGCAACATCAGCTCAAATGTCTACGTGATCTTTCTGTATTGAACTCATATGTACAACTGTGAATTACCCAAATACAGAGGAAATATCTTCCAGAGGCACTCACTTATTCCAAACCTGAATTTGTACATCTCCAATGCTATTTATAACATTATATAGTCCTTATATACACACATAGCTCATTTATCTCTCCATATGCAAGCCAGAAAATTGGGGGTTCTAACTCAACAAAAAATATTTTTGACACATTAAAAGGTCACGAGGACATGCTGGGGCAGAATCACAAGCACACAACTTATTATACCTTTTTCTGAACTCCAGTAGCAAATTTAGCACATATTTGCCTATCATCAGGAGCAGATGTTCTCTTTGCAATTTTGAAGGCCCTTCCGGGTCCAGTCATATCATATCCCTCCATAGGCTATGCCTCTCATTTCAAATCAAATCTATTTTATTACTCAGACTGAAATATGTAGCTCAACTCACTCACACACCTATAAAAACACCATGACAGACAAGGCTGGACTAGTAAGCAGCTTAGCTTTCCATGCACAGCTTCACTGCAATCACACAGGCACGGTGCAATTTAATACTTTATATACAATCTAGCACTAAAGGAACTCATGTATCAGTGGTGCCACAGGAAAGACTTGCAATGTTCACTTTGCAGAGTCTCAAGATAATTATTAGTAAAACCAGATGACAGTAGCAAATGTAACAGCAGATAAGATATAGGATACCCTTCCTTTGAAGTCATGGTACTTTCTTCATTAGAAAAATCAGCAAAAGGTTTCTCCAAAATACACAGTGACAAAATGTTTAATTCCACTTCATGTTTACAATCACATCTCCACCTACATTGAATCAGCTGGGAAAGAGCTGATGGGGAAGAGGGAGGAGGGCTTCCTTCTCCCTCAAAAGTGAAACCCCAGGATTCACGCTGCCTCCTGCAGAGTGATTGGTAGGTGGCATTTCAACAGATTTACTGTTAACTGTCAGGTGACTATTTTGTACATATTCATGGCTGCAAACATTACAGCTCAAGATATTACACTGAAAATAACAAGTGTTGATAGAAATACAACTTAAATACTAAGACATCCATATTAGTAGGCACAGCAGGTTTTCTTTAAAAAAGTTTATCCACCTATCTAGGACAGATTTTAAGGATTTGGTTTCTATACAGCTGAGGAAAAGCTGAAGGACAGATTTGGCAAGTGACTCAAATTCTTGAGACATTTTTATTGCAACACAGGTATCACTGGTTCCTGTTGAGAAAGGGATTTTTTGTTTCTTTTTCAAATGGGGGATGAAGAACAGTGTGGAGCTGGAAGTGACAAAGAATATTTTAGCAGTCTGAGGACAACTTTCCTAAAGATGAAACAACCATAAAGAGCAACAGTAAGTGTACATTTAGGAAACTGTCCCAGAATACGGAGCCTACTCCAGTCATCTAGAAGGGCCAATGACTGAGATTACAGAACAGCACTTCCCAATGTATCACATAATGTTACCCAAGGAGCACTTGAAAGCTGATCTTAAATTTGAAAGAAAACTTCTTCCTTCATATGAAAAAAGATTTATTACTCTGGTAACTGACCAGAAGGAGATATGGGGATCACAAAGAAAGACTACAGCTAAAGGCACAGGGGAAGGAACAGTAACTACTGACACCGAACGTATCAGCGAAAGAAAACAAATCTCTTCTCCATAAATTATGTGAAATAACTAGTGGTTTTGTGTTTTTCCTTTCTCTGCTCACCAGGGCAGAACAAATTATTTAGGTACATTGATGTCTTAACAGAAACAATCAGACTGTCTTCCTGGCTACCACCACTATGATTATTTACTTTTGGCTTTGTCCTCATAGCAAAAAATCCCAGCTCCACAACCCCAACCACTGAGTTATGGGAAGAAATTGATGCAAAATCAACTTCAGCTGATGCAGTTTCATCTCATGGAGCATCCCACCTCTTTTACGTGTTTTAAGTATTGCATATTTTCAACTGGATCTGTTGAGATTTTCTCCGGTTAGAGGCCCAAGAAACTGAAGCAGTCAGTTGATGCTGGTTCAGACAAGCACAGCAGAAGGCAGGGGAGCATTGTGAAAACTGCACCCAAGCAACAAGTGTTAAAAGACTGGCTTGCCTGTTGTCTTGCCCTTGAATACGTTTAACATTTTCACTTAAATAAGGCAGCAGAAAAAAGTAATTCTTAGTTTGCTTTTTCATTCTCTCTCAGGCAAAAGTTCATGGATAAACTGGGAATTTTTCCTACAGGTTTGACCACTGCTAGGTATAGATCTTTAATCTGGAATTACATCTACCAGCTCCTCCTCTTGCTGCTGTCATGTAGAGACCCTTCATCATTTCAAGAGCTGCAAGGTCCTCACAAAAACAGAAGCATCCTGGAAGCACTACTGGTTCACTTCAGCTTCTTTTTTTTTTTTTTTCATATGTCAAATATCATGCCATGGGTGGTCCACAAAAGATTTTCACTGCAGCCACTGTACTTGATTTGCCATTCTTCTTCCTTTCTACACTGAGAAATAAACAAAATCAATGAAGCCAGTACCACAAGGCCTAAAAGCAAGGGTTAGCAGACCTGGAACTGGCACATTTGGGGGCAAACAATTACAGACATAGGAAGGAAACGGTTAGAAAAGAGAAGGGCGAATCACCATTTTCCCTTGGAACGTGTATGACAATTAATTTCAAAGGATTACACAAAGGAAGTTGCCAGGAACCAGTTACAGTGACAGGGGAAATCAGCATTCAGAATTCCTGTGGCTGTGATCAAGTTATAAAGAAAAAATTAGCCAGAGAATATAAAATAGAACAGCACTTCATTTACTTTCCTTTGTTCTGCTTTATTCCACTGAGAGAAATTAAAGTGTACTTTCTTTTACAAAAAAAGCCACAAGCAGTGATGGCCTGTGTATCTGCACAGATTTACAGCACACAAGTGAAATAAAAGGAGGTGTAGCATCTTTTATCTCTTAGTATTTTGTGCAAAGCCTGACAGCCCTGCTGCTCGAAACAGTCAAATAAAAAAAAAAAAACAGTCTGAAGAGTATCAGAAACAAGCAGCGTTCATTTTCTTTTGGTGGGTCTGGGGAAGGGGAAGAAAGGTTACAGAAATCAACACAAATGTCAACATTTGATTAGTGGCCATAGCTCATTTGCTCTCTGAACCAAGAAATTCTCCAGAGCAGTCACTTCACGCAGCCCAGTCTCCCACTCTTCACCTGCAGTGACACTAATATATTTCTACAGCAGAGAGAAACTCTATTATCTGCAGTTTTGTCCCAAAGAAAAGCAAACTATTGTTTTTCACCTTAGAGCATTTACTAAAATGTTGCACCACAGGAGCAAACCAGGCAATGCTACAGCAACTGGACAGATGAGAGTTTTCTGCAGCTCGGTGCCTAGTCATACTATTTTATGTATCCTTTTGTCTTTACAACAGGTTCATTTACTCTGGCTACCTTGTCTGTAAAAGTTCCAGGCTCCCTTACAGACCGAAGCCTCAATACTCCAAGAACAGTAATGACCGACTGCCACCTCTCAGTTTAACAGTGTGTTGACTCTAACTTCCAAAACCATCACAGGAAATCACTATTAGGCGAAACAAGACCACAAAATTTATGCCATCATTATAAACTGTAAGCCAGCTGTTTTTCTTTTTGAAGTGTCTTTAATTCCAATGTATTTTTCCCGAAGTCACTACACAAATGTCATTGCCAAAGACTTATCTCTTGCAAAGATGCTGGGACAGTACCAAAACAGTCATAAAATCTAAACATATTTTATAATCAAATTAAACAATGCTAAACAAGACAAATGATTATACTTAGCTTTATGCCCTGGGCTTTCTAAGATGATCTAAATCACAGTTCCCTTTCACATGTCCTGTGCAATTGGACTGAAGCCTGAAAAAGACATAGTTTAGAGCCTTCCTATATCTTCTCCAACTACTGTTTTAAAATCTCTTGTATTTTGTTCTAGATCTGCCACTCAGCAAGTATCATAACTACCAATTAAGTTTCATTTCCCTTGATTTTATACAAGAAAAAATAGATGTACACTATGAATACGTGGTCTTCTTTTGTCCTTGTTTCAAAAAAGTTTGAACATAATCATATATATGGTACATATATCACAATGCATGTACCTTTTTGTCAAAATCCTACTTTTGCAGCAGCTTTATTTTAGGCCACAGCTTCCTTGTTTCCATATTTTTTGTGGTTGTGTTCCCCCCTCCTTTTGCAACCTAAAAATTGTGCAACATTCACACACTTTTATTTTCAAGCTGGCCCTTAATCACCACCTCAAATAACATCTGTAGCCTGTTTACACATAGACTGGCATAATTTCTAGCAGCTCTCACTTGGGACAAGAGACTTACAATAAGCATGCTGACAGCCAAGTTTATTAAATATGCAAAAGTAACACAGAGGGCTTCATTTCTTCTGGTTTGCAAGCGTTATTTTTTTTGCTCAGCCTATAATTCCTTCCTTTTTCTGGAATAATGTTCATTAAGCTTCAGCACAACCAACTTGAACCTCCAGGGAACATACACCTTAACAATGTACTGGACCTCAATAATGTTAAAGCCTGTATTTGCTCACTAATAAAATCTTCATCACCTCCTCAAATTTTAGTTAGGAACCTTGAATATTAAAGATTAACATACTTAACCCCATGCATCATACGGTCATCTTAGACTGAAGTATAGCTTTGGCTTATTCGTAAATTCAGCTGCCTTTTAAGATATTAATCATACATTAGCCAAAGCTATCTTTCATTCTGTTTTCACATTTTCCACAGTTTACTTGTTGCATGGAATCTCCATGCAACTGTTCTTTCATGTTTCTTCTAGTATAAACAGATTACCTATTAACCTCAAAACAAGGGTTTGTTATAAATGCATGGAAAAAATTAGTCGCTCTTCAGCCACACTACAAGATCTTTCCGCTGAAACACACTACTGGTCACTGATACCATCTGCAGATCGGCATGTGTACCAACAACTACTCATGTTCCCAAACGAATATTGCCTTTTATGCCACAGGAACAGGTTAGTGGCCACAGACAAGCTCAACTAGCTGCTGTATTACACAAGCAGGATACAGTTCTACCCTTCTATTGTAATCACTTACCAACAATGTCAAAATAAAACCACGATTCTAAGTTTTTGCAATGTTACTCCCTCTGACACTTTACGGAACTAACTCTAATCCATATCTGAAAATAACTTTTAGCTGGTACCTTCAATTTATGATGCCACTTTAGAAAAGCAAAAGCACTTCTGAAATCTCAAAAGCCTGTCTATATTTTAGACTTTTCCACTCAAACATATTACTTAATGAGGTTTTTCCACAGGATAAGGCTTGCTAGTCCTCAGAACCTGATCACAACTTTCAAAGATTTCTCCACAATCACAATCCATGAGTTGGTTTGGGATTTTTTTTTTCACTCTTTTCCATTTAAAAGAATTGTTGGCACCAGAACTCAAAGACAGCCCATATTTTCATGGCTGTTCGCTAAGAGCATCCCTCCCCTCCATCCTCCATTTCAGTCATGCAGCCATCAGAAACACTTGCAAAATGCATGTTCAGGTTTTGCTGGCAGTGTTAGTGCTAGAAAGAGGTCATTGCCACACCTCTGCAATGGAAAAAAGTAGAGGAAATACGCTTGTTTTCTCTAAAACTAAACTGCTGTGCTTTTCTCATCCCATAGCACCTGAGAGGCCTAAAATCTTGAAGTTTATCATCGCAACTGTGAGACAGAACTCAGTCATCTAGCTAAAAGAGAGCTTAGACAAAAAATCCTAACCTAGTCCAAAGGTTGTAGAATCCACTTAGTTTCTAACTCTAAATAGTTGTAACTAAGCCTTTGTAAGGGCCTTATCACATCAACATGAACACAGACAAGGCTCATGAAAGGTCAAGTCCAGATCCAAATTCTTCAACAAAACCCCTCAATTACTTCCCTTATTTTCATTTAGAAGTACTCTTATATAGAGGAAACAATGTTTTGTTTCTGCATAATAGTGGATGAGAATCTTCCACAATCTGGCTATTTGGCTAAATTATCTGCTTACAGATAACAGCTGAATTGTTTAAGACTGTATTCTTCTTACTGAGGGCTACATGAAGAAATTCCAGAGCTCATTTATCACTACACTATTGGGCTATATGAAGTGAAAGATAATGGCCTGCAAATAGATAAATAGCTATTTCACTGAAAATAGCTGAGGCACTGCTGTTAGCTCCTGATTCAAATACATTGTAAAGAAGTGAAACTCTATTGAGAGGCTTTTCTTTTTGGCCTCGTTTTTCCTCTCTTCCAAAAGAGGAAAGTGTTATGCTTGCTAATAAAGAAATACTGGGGGACAAGAGAAGTATTTTGTATAATCTGTAACTTTTATTATGCCTCCACCCTAATCTTAAAGGAACCCATACATTACAAAGTGGGTAACCTTCATTTAAACTCTGAAGTTTAACATCGGCTTTCCATAACAGAAAGAAAGAAGAGAAAGACATCTGTTTCAACTACTTTGCATTGTTGGAACTTTCAGCAAATGAATACTTCTCTTTGTAGCAAACAATAAGAGAGAATATTAACCAAGGGAGTTACAGTATTTGATATGGAACATTCAAAATTAAACATGAAAGGTGACTGATTAGTGCAGGCTTAATAATGCATTCTTCCTTAAAAGAAAAAAAGCGTAGTTCAAACTGATTCCAAAGATGGCAGGTGACAGAAAGCAGCAACCTCAGATGACTGTTCTAGGACCACATGCCAAAACCCAGCACAATGAAGCACTAATTGGTCAGCAGCCTCAGCAGAAATGCCAAGAATTGAGCAAGCACTGAAAACCAAAGTCTCTGCGTCTCCCTAGGAAGGATGCTCTCTTTGGATCAGAAATTTGAAACACCAGTGCAGAGAAGCCAGCACTTCTATTAGCACAACATTGGGCCCATAGATAGAGGGGCTCACCAGCAACTGAGGAGCCTCTACAGCAACAGAAACATTTGTTACTTCATTTACAGCATCTACCATATTTACCATAAACCAGAAAACACCGGTAAATATAGGTCCACTATGACTAAGAATTGCTTTCAGTAGCACAACACAGGACATCAATTATCAGGAATACCTTTGGCATCTTCCACCCACACTCAGTTCCTCAGCTATGCGGGACCATGCAAGTTACTTCTGTTTTGAAGCAAAATGCTTTGCAGCAATGTATATCAAGAGTGCCCAGGAAGAAAACGTCACCAGGAGCCAGAAAGCCACGCAGGTCTGCAAGCAGTGGATATGAAATAGGAAGCCTGCAAGGCAACTTCAGAACATGAAGTCTCATAGCAGTTTGTCTTGATTAAAAACAGAGGGGAAGGCAAAAGGGAGGGCAGAACTCTTCCAGAGTCCTTGACGACTAGCAGTGACAGAACAGCTTCAATCAGCCCTATTTTCCCAGCTACATAGCAAGTGCAGGTTTCTTTAAAATAAGCTTGAATTATCTGTGTGAAGCAAAAGACAGTCAGTTCTCTAGATGGGAGCTGGTGAAGTACTATGCTGTTTTAGGCTCCTACTGCTTCAGGACTTCATGAATTTGGGAAGGGTAATTGAGCCCTAAGGGAAAGAGGAAAGAAAATTTGCTCCCTGAAAAATGGCAGTGATCAAAAAGCACTGTGGTAAAATACTACAGTAAGATGGTCTCATATATCAAATATTGATCCAGCTCCTGTAAACATGTGAAGTTCACAGAAGTCAGTTTTCCCATTAATCCTACATTCATGCCTTAATAGAACTATTCCATATTTTATATTCATTTTCATTCTTACTGCAATAGCAAAATATTTTTAGCTCAAGAAGCACACTTGCCTTTAAATATAAGAGGATTCTAAAAGCATGTCCTGAAATATTTCACTCACTTCCTCTCCTCCTTTCCTCCCTTCCAAAATACTACTGAAATGCTATTAAAAAAAGTTATCTCCTAGAACCCATCTTCTCTCCTGTTAAGCTGCATTCTGCTTGCGAATAGGAATGATTGGTGCAGCAGTTAAAAATACCCAATTTATGAAGCTGTATGTCCTCTCTCATTCTGTTTCTCCTTGTTTTCTCACCTTAAAGAAACAATTTGATTTCTTGAGAAGTCTGATACATACACAGAGCACTAGAGAGCACAGTCTTCTGGAAGAAAGGATTTACAATAACGTACCCATTTATTATACAGTTTCGTTTGGCACTGATCATAATTAGATAAATGGCAAAACAGTTACATTTAGGTCAGCCTCATCACTCAAGATGTGCACAACCTTTCTCCAAAAGGGGCTGGTGGCATGTTCATCTTTTTGAGTTTTGAAAACATCAATTGAAAACGCAAAACTAAGTAAGGGTGCTGGTTAGATGGCAGGAACTTTTACACTATATTAAAGTGCCTTCTCATCATAGCCACAAAACTCAGAAATGCACCAAGTGCCTGACTATGCCACATTGGTACCATTGAAGTTACACTGCAGCAAAAGGATTTAGAAAGGAATACATGCTACAGCTGTACAGCAGACTCATAGCAGGCCCAGATTTAGATCAAAATTCAGCAGAGTAGTAGGAATCTTTCATATGGAGTAAAAACGTGAAGTTCCTTTTTATAGGAAGTAGGCAACACAGTCACAGCTGAAAACTGCTGCATTATAGTTTTCACTATTTTAGTCTTCACTCCTAAGCTAACAGGGCACTATCACAGAGGAACATAGAAAATCTCAAGCTGGAAGACCTCTGGAGGTCACACAGTCAAACCTCCTGCCAGTTTCAGGAACCAGTTTCAAAGCTAGGTCTGGCTGCTAAGGACCTTATCCACTATAGTTTTTAATACCTCTAGAGATGGAAACACAACAGTCTCTTCGGGCAGCCCACTCCAGGGCTCAGTGATGCTTGTTGTATAGAATCGTTCTCCTTACACCCAATTCCCACTGCCTCTTTTCTTTCACACGGCACCTCTGAGAAGAGCCTCAATATGCCTCCAATGTGCCACTGATTTATTTTTTTTACCAGATCCCTCCAAAATTCCCAAGGGAATCAAGCCGTAGCATCTAAAAACCGACATTTTGCCTACACACCAAAGCCCCTGTGTTTGTCGCTGATAAACTGCATACAAAGGTGCAATTTGATACCAATTGAGAATTAAATTCCATTATAGCTACTATATTTCCAACTTGAATCTCATTTGTTGTCCATATTTCTAGTTTTCATGTCTTTTGACTTACTGGATAGTCATTTCCAGACTTCGTCTACCTCATTTTTTAAGCCATTAAAAACTTTCTCCCTTCAGCCTTACATTGCTTCTGCTGTTGCTGTGATTATTCTATAATAAATACCAGTAACAAATCAATTTTCATCTCCCAAGGCTTCCAGATGCCTATCATTTCAAGCATTTTTCCATCAGTTTTCAGCTTTCCAACTTTTAATCCATATCCAAAAAGAAATTATGTCCATTTGATTCATTTTAAATTATCACTGACTTACGTGCATTCTTAGCCTATTCAGGTTTCTACAGATGATATGGTTTTCTTGTCCCTTCAGTCACTAAACGCCATCATGCTATCTTGTGGCACTTAAAGCTCTAAGTCTTCATCAGCTATGTTAACCCTGTTCTGTTTACCATACACCCAAGTCATGTTTCATCCCACTCCTCCACATCCACTGCCTCATAAAATCACAACAGATGCCAGTTCTTCTACAGACTATTTCAACACAAATAAGATGTGTGGATGTTTGGAGGTGGGGTGATTACAATTTCTACTTCTCAGTTGTTTTCTAAAATAGTAAATCCTAAACTCATCAGATGCTGATCATTAGATATTATTTACTAAATCTTCTGTTTCAAAATAGCCATTTTTTCTACCAGTGCACATTTAGCCTCATTGTATTTCAGTAGATAACAGTTGTTATATCCAAGGTTCCCTTTAATTCTGGCCTCCTCTCTTCTATAAGGCTTTATGGTAGAACTTGATCTAATTTGTATGTGCCTTATACTACCAGAACAATATCGAGCAGTCCAGACTTAACTTTCTCATCTAAAAAAAAAACCTGTCTGCATAATTTAGCAATGCTTTTGATGACAAAGCATTGCTTCATTTTCCAACCAAGAACTAGCTCAATACAGCTGCCTCCTTCAGGACACAGCTCCAAAATCAACTTTTGTTCTCACTTCTGCTGTCCAATAAATATGTACTAGATTGCTGCTGCAATGTATCCCCTTCATCCACACTTGATTACCTGCATTTCATAACTGAATATGATCAAGTGCCAATGATTTATTTTTTAAATCAACTTGAAGTCATGTAAACATTAGAAAACTCATCTTTGCTGAATTCATTGGAACCAGGATTAACCTAGTCATTTCTCAATACAGTCTTTCATGCTTTTTTTTGCTCCACTCCCCATGACCTTCACATTTTTTCAAAATTTCAGAGGCACAGAGCCTTTGCTGCTACTCTCAAAATTCAACAAAATGTACGTGTTCTCTGGAATGCAACCACCAGCGTCACAGCAAAAGAGGATTTTGGCTGACTCCAGCATTCACTGTGCTTTCAACTTGCTGTGCTTTTATAAATTTAATACTACCCAATAAAAATAATTTTTTTTTAAAAAAAGATAATTGCATTTTAAGCTATGTGTTCATAAAAAAAAAAAGAACCATAAGATACATATTTCTGATGCACCATTTCTACTCACAGCTGAGGAACTCAGGAACTCACCTAAGTTACCATGTATCACCTCAAGAGTGAAGACTCCTACTGTATCAGGTTTGAGGTTTCAAATATTTTATATGAAGGGGGTTGATAATTTCTTTATTTTTAAAGAGGGTTCTTGTCAAGAATTCATCACAAAATAAATGAGTAAATACTCTCTTAGCTAGTAGCTATGTTCCTCAGTCTGTCCTCCAGTGGATGAATGCTCCAGTCCCTGAATACCAGCAATGTTTTCCAAAAATGCTACAGTCAAGCTCCACAAGTAGGATACATATTTTAAGGTAATCATTTACTGCCTGAGAGAGACACACCATTCTTTCACTTTTGTCAAGGAAGTTAGAGAAACCTTCCCAATTTTCTACTTCATTTTTGTAAGTAATATTGTAATTCTGGTCTCTCAGAAGAGATCTATTGATTTGTATCTTACCATGATTTTTGATGTTCCAAATAAAAAACTAAATTCATTCTTGTCTGAGCTAGTTGATTACACCTAATAGAAACCATTCTTTAAGGAAGAATCACATATTAGCAAGAACACAGAGCATATGACAAGCCCCTACAAAGCATTTTTCTGGTTGTTTACTTTGAGTGTCAAAGCATCACCAAAGAGTTACAAAACAAAGCTGCTAACAACAATAAAGCAAAACTTACTACACCTTGTCCTGACAACACCATGTGAAGTGCACACATTTTGCCCTGGTACACCACTAACTTCAGTGTAAAAGAACCAAACAACAATATTAGTGAGAAGTTACATCTGGCAAAACTCACCGTGATACGAAGGAATTAGTGAAAGAAAAAGCAGCAAAAGAACAAATATCCTGAACCTTGAGTTTCCTGGTTTTCAGCAACACCGCAATATGTCACTGATATGTTTATTTTTGTTTGTGCTTTTAAGAATTTTACAAAATGAAGATTATGAATGCTGAGCATTACTATTACATGAAGCTGTTAATAAGAGGAACAACTATGACTTTCCTCAGTACAGTTCAATAATAAGACATTGTTTTATAAAGAGTGCAATTTAAAACAGACAAACACTAACTTCAAAAATGTGTCATATATTTCATTGGCATTCTGTTATGCTCCAGAGGACACCTCACATAAAACATTTAGATTCTAGTTCATGAAGCAACTACCCTGTACACAATGCAATAATTCATATACTATGTAGTAAACAACTTCTCTTTGACAGAACTGAACTATATTAGTGTATCCCCAGAGTTCACAAGATATGTACAAACTTGTGAAATTCCAAAGAGAGAAGTATGCAGAGCACTACAAGAAATCCTTCCTGACATGCTCTCATAGTTGCTTTTAATTTGTAATTTCCATACCATTTTCTCATCTAAGTATTAACATTTCCATCACCAGACTCCCATATATCATTGCCTTACATTGACACCTGCTGGAAGTGACTGGGATTGTAAACTATCCCGTTTTTCCTCAATCAGTGTCTGATTTAACTCTGCAGACAGACCAACAATTCTACTTTCAGTAAACTAAGCACAGACATCTGAAGAAACTAAGCCACGTGACTTTTTAACAAACAGAAAAACAAACAATGTGTAATTTTAAGCTACACAAAATTTCCCAAGGCTATCACTGCATGGATTCTCAATCAGAAAATGTATTTTAATAACAGCCTTCAAGAAGATTTTTTTACTACCCCTTGGGTAGAGTTGAACTCAATAAATTAAGTATCCAACCTTTTACTAGGCTCTCAGGCTAATTAGCAAATAATTATTGCTGCAAGAGTCACTAAATAGTTCTTGTTTGACAAACATTGTTACAAACAAGCTTATACACAAAAATGTGACTAAATAGGTTTTAAAGCACTTCTAATTTCCTAGTGCTAGTGGAAAGACAATTAAAAATCATGTCTGTAATGAAAATTATTTGCCTTATTCACAAAAGCAAACAGGTCTGTTTAATGATAGAATTGATAAAGACAAGATAACTGAGGCATGCTTGTTAAAATAGCTTGTATGTACACAAACTACTGTCTAACATTCTTCGTAACGAAGATACACCTCTTAGCATAGCTCTGTAAACAGAAGCACACCAAAAGACCCATTTAAAAACAATGTGATTTTCCCTGTATGCCAGAACTTCCCCTACAAGCTTCACTGTTAGGAACCAGATACTGCATTATACCCTTTTCTTACTTCCAAACTCTGCTGTAGAGGTGGGATCTCCTTTACTTGATGTCATTTTTGTATTTCTCGTAACAGAAAACACATTTCAGATCGAAGCAAGTGTGATGAGTTACGGTTATCGTCAGAACCAGACGTGGTCGTGCACTTTGGTTTTAACACGCTTTGCATGCAAAACTCGGGCATAATTTCACCAAAAAACACAGGCAGATTTTAAGTATCAGGAGCAGCAAGAATAAATAAAAACAAGTTCCAAGGCAGCCAAATAGAATTTCTATATGGTTATGTCAGTATACAGTTAAAGACCTCTCCAATTCTATATTTTTCCAAAGTTGCAAAGCAGGATCCTTACATTGATGTCCAATAATACAGCACAGTATAACCATCCCACACAGGCACCAACATTGCAGCAGTATTAACTCATGGACTTTATAGACCAGATTTTTTTTTTTTTTTTTTTAATCTGGTGAGAGATCAACTTACTTAAAAATGATTTTTACTAGGTAGCTTAGATCATTACCCCAGTATTGAAGTTCTGAACTACTGAACCTGGCCAAAAAAAAAAAAAAAAAAAAAAGTAAACACAGTCTCAGTGGAAGCAGAAATAGTGAGCCGCCAAAACAGGTAAAAGCAAAAATATCAATATAAGCAGTAGCCTATATCAACATGCTTTTCCTCCAACTTTTCCTTATTTTTTATCTCTGAGAGAACAGTATAAACACAGGCAGGTGAAGTCAAAATTTCATGGCTGTGTATTAGTTTGCTGAACTCAATCCTAATTAAAAGTTTCATAAAGCTCAAAAGCACTGGGCATAGAAGAATTCAGTTATTCTACATAATGGGTACCCAGGAGTTAAAGTACTGCATTTGCCAAGAATTAACAAACTCCTTCGGAAAATGAGATGTGGTAGTATTTTACAAAAGATCATTGAACGGTAACAGTTTCTTTCCAGATATTTCAATGGTAGGCAAGGGAGCACTTTTAAAAAAAATCATATCATCCTGAGAAGCATGGTGTTATTTTGGGGTGTTTTTTGTATTGCATTCTTTAACAAAACATGCACATAAGAGTATGCCAGGCTTTAAAAACACACTATATAGCCTATATAATTTTGACACTCATCCCATTCTCACTTTCTTTTTATCTCAGAAAGACAGCAGAGTTAGCATTAGACACTCAAGATTTAGGGATTATATTTCTTACCTTACAAAGCTTCTGGTAACGGGGAGAAGAAACTGCCATTCTCTGTAAACGATGCAACAACACCACAACTTTCTGCAGAGACGTTCTCACCACAGCCATCATTTTAAGTTTGCCACACTTCTGAAGACACCTCAGAATTTGCATTATAAATGAAGAGCAACTATCATTTCCTCTCGGTCACTGGACAATGATTTGCCAGCTTTCTGAGCATGCTCTCTTCCAGGACTGCTTTTGCCAGCCACAGGCTTTATATGTTTCAAAGGCAGAGGAGGTTGATATAGCATAAGTTTCTCTCCCAGAATAACCCCACAAAACAAACGCAAAAAAAAAAAAAAAAAAATAAAGCCTTCGCAGATTCTTCTAACCTCTACTGCTCAGCTCCGCTTGTGCAGAGGGTGAATTAAGTTGTTGAGCAGCTGAGCATCTGCCACTGTTCAGGAACGCACTAAAAAGCCAAGAAAGGTTATTAATTTAAGCCTGAAAGCTGCAGGAACAAAAAAGGAATTCCTTCAGGAAGACGGCTCCAGTGTATCACAACAGTTGATCTCCCCCAATAGCTGCTTTCTGTCGGCAGATTGAGCATTTGCTCCCTCACTCTGGGAAAGGATGCTCTCGCTCTCCGACTGAACGCAGCTCTGGCAGAGCTGTAGAGTGAGTGAATAACAGACTGTGCTAGAAATCTTGAGAGAGGAGCAGAGGAATACCTGCCCTAATTATATCAACCATACGCTAAAGACTAATAAATCACACAGGCGCTTCTTAAAACTAGATTACCCAACACAAAAGGAAAAACTGCAGGGGGTAAACCTCTCTGCTAAGAAAACTCTCTTAAAGCTAATTTAGTCAAAGGGATCTCAAAGGATTCTCACTTGTACCAGAAAGTAGGAATGTTTTTCAGGAGCTGTTTCCAAGTAAAATATTTTTCTGAATGACTTATTAGGACAAAAGCGAACAGGGTTTTGACAAATTAAAAGCATACAGTTGTGCCATCACCCTTTTTTCTAGCCATCCTGGAATCCAACGAGCTGACATCATTTTGATTTTTTTCCCATGACAAAGCAGAATTAAGCCATCTAAGTATGGCAGTAGGATGCCCAAGAGTATAGAAGTGTTGCCAACAGTGAGGCACTCCCAATGCAGTACAGCTATTTCTTATTACTTCCTAAGGTGCTATCATGAATCTACTTAAACCTGTATTAGAGGGGCTGCTGTAGCAAATGCTCAGGTAGAACATTATCAACACAGTAGGTGGTAGACACCATTACAAGTAACTATATTATTTAATGTGCATATCGCCACATGAACAATTGCATATGCATTTCAAGCACATCAAACAGCATGGTATAGAGGCACCAACTACAGGCAGCATGATGAGTTCATATGATGCTAGATAATACAGAGTTTAGATTCCATGAATTATACACTGGTTTCCCTCTTCTCATGCGCTTTCCATCCAAGGTGATGAATGTCAAGTGCAGGCTAAAGATACAGGACATTTGAAAACTCTTCCCATTCAATTCTGCCAGCATCACCTTTTCATCCTTATTTTTAGAATTGAATCAGTATTTCTACCAGTCCTCAGGCAAACCCCTTTTATCTGTGGTCTGTTTTGTTCCTGATCTGTCCAGCACCAATGACAACGTCATTTTGAGGAAACAGAGCCTTCATTCTGCTCTGTATATAGAAATCCTCTCCACCTTGCCAGACTCACCCTTTTTTCATCATCTCCACCGCTTATTTGAACCACTCTCCTATACTCCATTTCTCCTGGCTTATATCTACTCTTGTCTCCCATCACAAGACTATTCCTTTAACCTACCAGCTCTAGCCTGCCATCATCTATTATGTTGTTAACAGAGCATCTTTTGAGGAAACCTGTGAAGCAGCACAAGTCCAAAAACACTGAGACATTTGGAAATTACTGCAAGAGCTCAAACTTCTTCTGTGTAAGAGAGAATCCATGGTCCACACCTGCCACTTTCTTTCAGTTCTGCTTTTTTCCTTCCAGCTAATATACAAGTCTGAATCAAGCCATGAGACAAACAAGCAACCAACCACAAGTCCCATTGTTTTCAATTTACAATAAAACAAGACTTCCCAATTATTTTTAACACCTTTACATCTGTAAGCACAAGACTTCACACACACTCACCCAGCATTACTTCTTACTGTTTCCTAGCTCATTTTCTGCATCTTGTTTCATATTAGGTTTTAACCTCTTTCAAGTGACTGCTAAACATTTTGCAACACAGATTGGAGTGTTTCAGCACAAACCTGAAAGGAAAGTCTTCTGCAAAATTTAGATACTGAGAGAATGAATTAGAAAGACTGGTGCTATAATTGTGAATTTCCTCCTGTTCAAAAAGAAATCATTTCCACACTCAAAGTTTGCATTATTTGCACAGTACTGTTGCTAGCCTCAGATGTCACAACGGAAGGCAAAACAAGGCTTTGACGGTGTCCAGATCACTGATTCCACTGTAGAGTGGCTTGAGCTGCAGCCAGACAAGTTGGCCGCAAAATGCAACAGAGGCTAGTCCTCCCATGCACATGTACAGATGCCACTTTAACAGATGATCCTATTTCAAAAATGCATGACATGTAACAACAACAACAAAAAATCATCATGTCTATGTTCAGCACATATTTCACATAGAATTTATTACACCTTCAACTCATACTAAAGTTTTACTCAATGCACAGGTCTTACGGGCAGAAGCATCTTCACATGGAGGAGAAAAAAGCCACAAGTCCTGCATTCCTTTTATAACCATTTAGAAAAAATACTTCTGCACACATTCAAAGCAGCACAAAGAGGAGAACATTGTTATTTTATACAATTCAGCAGGGGAAGAACAGGAAATTGTCTGTTTAATCAGCTATTAAGGTTAAGAACTTGCAACGGAGTGTGGCTTGATTTTTTAAGGTACAGCAAGGTGTTAGAGCTTCGTTATTTTTTTTTTCCAAAAGTTCATTTCAACAAATATTTGAAAACAGAAACGTTGGTTTTGTAGTGTTTAGCAGTGTCATAATATGAATGTTTTCAGTTATATTTAAAGTGAGACTGAAAGGTGGTAGGGGAAAGATTCACTTTGGAAGACATTACGCTATGACAGCCTTTGACATGCTCTACTTCCTTTGGTAGCTGAAAAAATCTCACAGTATTATGTAAAGTCACAGGTAAGTTAACAGGATGCTGAATAAGGGAAGGCCATGCCCAAGCACCTGCATCTGCATTCTCAATGGTTGCAAGCCAGGACAACAGGCACAGTCAAGAACTGGTTATAGACAGTTATAGACACAGCAGGCAGTCTTGCCCACAACACAACACAACTCTGGCAATTTTAACCAGACTGCAGCAGGATGAAGAAGGGTGAACAATCTTCCATGACCAAGGTGCTTCACAGCTGCATAGAGCCAACAAGCGAAGTGTAAAATAACAGCTTAATCTTGGTATGATTGACTACATAGAATGCAAGATAATGCAGAAATAAGTCTATTTACACACAGCACTGCCTCATGCTGCCAGCTTCCCGCAGCCTCCTTTTAGCTCTTCCACCTACACTATATTACTTGTTTGGGTTTTTTTGCCAACAGAAAGTATAACATTAACTTCTAGGTGGTACCATTACTGACTGCTCTCAGCATTTCATAACGAGCCACATCTCTACAGATGAGTTACCTGACTGACCAGAATCATATTAACATTAGTGAGTGACATGTCATCTTCAACAGACACAAACTTCCACAATATATTGTTCTCTTTCTAATGATTAAAGTGAGCAGCTTGCTATCAGATACTTTAAAACCGTCTTGTTTCACTTAAATTCAATGTAGATATGTTCAGATTAACAGCACTGCTAAAAGCAGCACTTTTTTCATTATAGGCCGTTCAAGCCCCATAAACTTAGACCACAGACAACATTATTCCAAACCCAGAGTGAACAATTTAATAACTGAACTGGCTGCCTGGTTCTGTGCATATCAAAATTACAGTGCTAAATGAGGCAACTGAAGGAAAAATATATTAAAATATTCAGGAGAAAGATGACACATGAACAGTGTTCACATCAGGTAAACAGGACAAAGGATATTCATATATCATAGAAACATAAAACCCTTTTAGCCAGTGATTTCAACCTTTAGCTGCCACATATCTAAAGATATTAATTTTTAAAAGAGCTGTCGGGTCTCCCCATCCTTTCCTCCTTTTTTTTCCTCAATAGCCTGCACCCTTAATGCAGACTGAACCCTGCTCCTCTCTGTCCCTCCCACCTTCCCAAAGGAGATGTGTGGCTTATGCAAAGGCAGGAACAGCCAGACGATGTGGTACTCAGCTTTTTAGACAGGGAAAAAGGATCTTACTTCTAGATTTTAGACAAGCTAAGGTGTCCACATATTAAAAAGGGCTGTAAGTGGCGCCAGTTAGTCTCCTCAGTTATTTCTCAGATTTCCAGTGTGTGGCCTGCACAGAAAGGCAGGCCAGCTGGGGACCTGCTGGGCAGCAGGAGAGTGTGAAGAGGTGATGCAAGTATGACAACTTCTTAGATTGCTGGAAAAGCAGTAGGAAGGCGGCAGCCACCAATAGGAAACAGTGCAGCCCAGGATGGTTTTACTTGGAGACAGGTAGATTAAATTGTTTGGTTGGACAATCACACAACATGACTTGGTTTAATCAAGCATACACTTCCTGAGAACACGGTCACCCTCGAAGGACATTTAAGAGCCCTCAGTGCCACAGATGTCCACAAAATATGTATTTCAAACCTTAAGAAGAAAAAAAAATCTGCTTCCTTCACATACCTGGCTTCTAAAATATCGTTTTTAAAACACCTTCCAATAAGGCTGCCGGTTTCCTCTCTCTAGTAGATAGCTTTGCTTTATAACATTTGCCACTCAGAAAAAGGAGGAACAACAACAGTATTATTTAGTTTCTCACCTGCATCTGTTTCCTGAGTTCCCTTACGCAGACACTGTCCTGAGCAGTGTTCTCACGCTGGGATGCATCTGCTAGAACATTAACTGTTGTTTCTGCTTCTTGAAGCCACTTGAGGAAGCTCTCCAGATCCTTGTGTGAGGCCTGCACTGTCTTCAGCTCTGTCTCCAAGAAATTCTGCCTGTCAACAGCTCTGAAAACAAGACAAATGTCAGAATACTACCACATCACATGCATCATAACAAAACTACTAAAAAGAGATCCGAAAGTTGTCTCTATTAAGAAACTATACGTCTGTCACAGTTTGTTTTATCATTATTGACATCAATGTTTCTCAGGTTATTATATCTACAGCTACCTACAGATGTTCTGAATTGGTTATATATGTCACAGCCCTTTTTAAAAAGTCATATAGACAAAATTAAGTTATTCATTGAAAACCTACCTTTTCCTTTTTGAGTAGTACCATCACAGACTTATGGCACCTTAAATTGTAGAAGTGTTATTCCCACATGTGAGAAGTGTGAATGCTTTTCCTCATCAACAAAAATCACACAGACTAGAAGCACTGAGGGGTTTTTTTTATCCTCTTTTACAGCGAACAGAAACATTTCCCTAAATTTGTAAGAGTTAAAGTGCTGAGAGATGAAAAGTTAAACACCTGGTTCTCTCTGCTAAAATACAAGACTTTTGACACTATCACTCAAACACACAGAATATACACTGCCATCATAACAGTCAAGCCATGCTCATCATGCTTAAATCTAGAAATGACTGGCATAACATAGTTCAAATTTTCAACCAGTCCTAAAGATCGCTGGCTGGTACAAACACAAAAGTGTTTGGTTTTTGTTTGTAAGGGGAATTTTACAATGTGAGGAACTCATTTAAAACCTTTGGATTATATTGTTGGTAAGCAACTTCAAAAAATTTCCTTGGAGAAAGGACCACACTATGTTTCTGTGTAACAGAACTGTTTCCTTTTCATTGAAATGAAACTCAGATGGGAAACTGTTACAGTCAGCGATTTTAAAAGCTTTGATTAATAATGTTAATTAAAGCACAACAAGCTGAATTTCACCCATTTGAAGCTGTTATTCTGCAATATCCCTTTTCCCAAAAGCAGGACAAAAGAAAGAAAGTCTGTTCCACACCAGCACACTGCACAGGGCCACTATCTAGACTGCTGCTGATACATGAGTAGGAAGTTCAGTTTTATTCTCACATCAAGCACTAACCATATTGTGCTATTTCTAAGGTTTCAAGAGTAAAGTGATATTTAATTGCAAGTAAGACAAGGCCAAAACACTCAGCATTTGATATTTCAACATGAATTGAACATGTTTTTCCAGAGAAGCCCAAACTTATGTGTCTTCCGCCTCCCATTCTACTTAGGCTTTCTTTCTTCCTTGTCATGCTGTGGCAACTGTCCTGCTCAGCAGTATGAGGAATCACCATGTTTAGAATCACAAATTTCAAAAGCAGTCAAAATATTCTTTTTAGAAAAGAAGCTGCAGGTGTTCTGTACCATTCAAGATGACGTTTCAAAGCCAGTATTCTGGTTTACTAGCACATCAGAAAAGACAGATGCAAGGAGAAGCTATTTTCCTTTAAGAGCAGTAAGAAAATCTCATGCAACCCCAATTCTGCTAGGCTTACATTCCCAAGCATCAGCATAACCAACTAAATTTTCTAGATGCTACTTGCAAAAAGACAGCGTTGCTACTCCCCTTTAGGAGCATAGATCTTACATCACTTGTTACTAATTGTTTTATATAAAATAAGAGTGTGTGAATCATTCCTGACTTCGTGCTTGCCCAAGTTTTGGCTACTGGTAAATGACTAGCAGGGTATGAAGCCTTCATTCTTGCTTCTCACGTGAAGGTCTGGAATGCTTCACCCACTCTTAAGAAAAAAAAATCATAAAGTGCATGCTAGGGATTACAAATGGTTTGATTGCCTAGAAAAGATAACAAGCACCAGCTCAAAAATTAGATCATACCAAAGAACTGCAAGAAAAATGTAAAGTAAAAGCAGTTATGTGCTCTGATATCAAAACCCTCTCCCTCTGCAGGGATTTTCTTCCCTAGCAGGGGGTTAAGGTCAAAGGTGGAAGAACAGGAGTCACAACAGGAAGAACAGACTGGTAATAAAGATGACCTTCAAAGAAAAAGAAAAGCCCCAAAGGATGAAACACTCTAAGTGACCCAGATCTCTAAGTCAAAGTACTGATGTACTAGACCAGAATTGAGACGACCTGAACTTTGTAGCTAATAACATTCGTTGAAGAATGTCGTCTTCAGCCTAAAGTTCTTATTTCTCAAACTTGCTGCTTGGTTCAAATTAAAGGAAAGAATAAAATCCTTTTACAGTCCCACTGCTATCATGATGTTCTAATAAAAGCTGAAAATCATTCCTTTCAATAAATGCCTACTCCATTATCATAAATTAACAGATTTACAGTTCATGTTCTAAGCTTACATGGGTTCTTTTAAAGAGGATCTGTTCAGCAGTAGGGAACAACACTTTCACAGTGCAGATGCAAATACTTTAATTTCCTTCCAGTAGAAGGCAAAAATGTAAAACAGAAAATGATGGACATTTCTGTACTGCAGGTTAACAACGACCCCATACTATGAAGAGATGACTCAGATTTTCAAATTATTCTAATACAATTTGAACAGCCTTAAAAGACAGAGAGTCTTTGCAGGATGTAAAAACTAAATATAAGTAGAACCTGGAGAATCCTTTACAAATGCAGCTAACTTCATGTAACATGGTGATAGTGGATGTCTAAGCAGATTCTATTAGCAAAGATGTGTCCAAGAAAAAGAAAATTGTAACCCTACTATTTGAGTTTTCATGGCACTGTTTCAGCTTTCTGTTCCACCCAATTATTTTCTCAGATTTGAACCAAAAATCTGCAACGCATACAACTGCGTGATCAAAAGAAACTCAAAAATAACATGCAAGACAGTACAGACGGCAGCTCTAATCCATTACTGAGGTAGCAAAACCACACCAAATTACAACAGTTTCACCCTAAAGTATAAAAATAGAACATAAATAGCCACTGGACAGAGTATCTAATTTACACAATGTCAAGCTAGGGAGCTTCAATCCTTTAATGCCAACAGTTTTAAAATAAGCTCCTCAACTTTACATGCCATGGCTACAGTCTTCCTGGTAGTGTTCTTGTGCTATTCAGACCATGATTCTTCCACAACCTCCAAGCACGGGAACAAACCGTTTTTTTAAAGCGTTATGCTATAAATACAGAACTGTGCTTATAGAAGCCAGAGGGCCATGTGCTCCATGTACAACCCTTGCATATCCTGAGATGTGGCACACGGAGTAAGCCTTGTCACTCAAGATTCACTAGTATTTCCATTTATTGCATTTAAAGCAAGGATAAACGTTCATTCACTTTGAAAGGTGTTTTCACTGCACATTCTCCCCTTTTAATTCTACTCTGCAGCTCCGCACTCCGGCTACTCACTGGCTCTTGGAATTCTCCTTTACATTCTGTCCCTGGTTAAAAGACAAAGCAGATACTTCTCTTCCTCAGGCTGCAGACTGCAAAACAGTAGCCCCACTGATAGTTGTCCAGGAGCTTCAGTTATACACAACAGAACACAATTCCTAATTATTCCAGACTTCAAGCAGATCCAAAAATAATTAAGAGGCTTCCAGGCAGGAGCTCTTCTTCCCGGTCACCTGTTCTGAGTGGTGGGCAGCTTTATGACAGTTCTAGCTAAAACGCTGCCAAGTTTGAATGTGAATGAAACTACCACAGAGCTGCAGTCTGCTATTACTGCTAATCCAACAAGGAGCTGTTTCCTCTTACCCTCTAATTGCATCTTCAACCCCAGATGTCATCATGACATTCAGATGAAGTTATTTTGGAAAAATTATTAATTTGAGTAAAGAAAGGATGATCTGATTGTAAAAACGCTCCCTAATCTTAAATCTGATGGTAAAAACACTCCCTAATCTTAATGCAAACAAATGGTCAGGAAGGGCCACTTCAGGAGACCACCTCATCACTATGACCTAATTCAGAAAAAATAAAAGTAAAAAGGAAGTTTTGTCGTATGCAAAAAACCTTTCCCACAGTCTACTGGAAGTTCTCTGAAGAATCATGAAAAGAAGTTGTCCACATCACACAGAATAACTATGAAATATTTTACTCACTTGAAAAATCCTATCTTGTGTCTCAAAACATTTAGAGATTAACAGACTTTTTTTTTTCTCTCAGATGATCACACGGAATGAGCCATACAAAGTTTTGTCTGTTTTGTACTTCATCTCCCAATGGACATAACCAGAAAACCAGCTGCCACATCAAAAGTACAAAATTACAGAAGCACCATTTTCCTTGAAAGAAGGATAAAACAACATTCTGCTTGGATTCCTTCATTACTTTCTTTTGCCACTGCAAAGTTCTCCTCCTCTCACTCCCCAGGACACAACATCAACTTCAGAGGCTTCATTACCTAGGATTTGTATTCCCTTAACTGACATCTCATTACAAAAGTAGTTGCCCCTTTTGCACGCACATATATGCAAACATACATACAGACTTAGGTTGTCATCTCCCCCACTCTCTCATATACACAGGATCAATTTTCTCTTCTGTCCCTCCAGCCACAAAGCATATTGTCCTTTAAGCTGCAGGCACTGAGTCAGACACTATTCTGAATTTTAACTGTCTATCAAACACTAAAAATAATTTCTGCAGAGACTAGATTACCTTGCAGGAAAAAACATTATGCACAAGGAAATACCATATTTTCATTAAGACACATTTGCAATTATATTGTAATAGAGGATGACTAGAAAGTAAGTTTCAAGTAAGTCTCGGTTCCTATAGCTCAAGTGTTTGCTAGATAGGAGCGGTAGAAGCATCGCACTCAGGAACCCAAAGCACAGCCCCATTCAGGGAACATTTCCGTCAGATGAAAGGCCGTCGTGGATTAATGCATTGGAAGAACAAGCTGCGTACTTACAGCCTTATGAAAAGAAAGCACAGCAACAAACTACAAATACATGAAGCATACCAGCATCAGGGAACAGGAGAGGAACTGTTCAAAGACACTTAGAGAATAATAGCCACAGGCAAACCTGAGACCAAACATTAGAGATCAGAGTAATATTTTTTTTTCCTTAAAAAAAAACCACCACATAAATGGGAAGTCATACAGAAGCCTTCCATGGTGAGCTGTGGAAATTTCCGTCATCAAAATTCAAAACAACTTCACTGTAATTAACTATCCACAGTAACCCTAAATGCTGCAGTAAAACAGTCAGAGACTGCAGAACACATGTCCACATAGGATATAAGTTTAAGACAAACAGCTTATAATACCTTTGGTTCAGATTAACCCAACAAGTGTTCATTTGGTCAGTGGTTTCCTTCACTCTCCTTGTGTCATCAGCACGATACTCTCGAAGAAGTTTATTAGACAGATCGTTGAATGCAGCTACCGTGATGTCACCTCTATGCAAATCCTGTACTAACAGCTGGAAAGGAGTACCAGAATGAGACAGAGTAAAATAAAAATCAGAATATTTTTCACACTATGCGTTTTATATTACAACACCCTCATTTTTCCCCTTTTTAATAAAAAATATGCATTTTTTAATCTGGAAGAAAAATCTTAAAATCTACTGATACTAAGTGTCCTGACAATGAATCAATCAAAACACAAATAGATGAGGAAAAATTATATTCATCAGAACTGCCAAAGGCTAGAAAAATCATCTTGTGTTTTACTGGCAAGAGAAGTAAAAACACTTCCATATTTTTAGTAGCATGAATAAGTTCAAATTATGATAATAGTGACATAAGCAGCCGCTAAAAGTGGCATAAATGAAGTGCGCAGCATGAGAATTTTATTTCATTGTTTTAGGGGTGTTTTTTTTGTTTTTAAACAAAGAAAATCCATTAGATGTGTTTGCTTATTGTGGCAGGATATTCATAAGGTTCCATGACTTTACAGAATCCTAAACTTGAGACTATTTCTAGATGACAAAAAATATTTGCATATATATATGTCCAGTTTTATCTTACATTCTCTGTATTATATGTTTAGGCACAGGCCTACTTTCACTTAAGAAAGCAAAGCAGACCTAATAGTCCATTTATAATCCTCTGGTCACATAGAGAGAGCCAGTGAAAAGCACACAATTTTACTGTTTACTGAAATAGCTATGGATCAGTGAGGATTTCTCACAATCATACTCTCTGCTTCTTTCTATACTGAGCTGCACCATACATTGTCCCTTCATGAATATATATATATGTGTGTGTGTATATTTATATACACACACTTTTAAAAACTATCTTACAGCCCTGTTCTAAATATTGTACTGATAAGAGGCCCTCCTCATTGATTTGTCTCTTTAGTTCTCATCCTGTGCCACCTACAGCCTGCCCTTTTGCTGACAGCCGTCAGGACAATGGACATCAGACTTATTGATTTATCACAGCAGGTTTGCTGTGATACGAAAAGCAGTGAAGATTGCATGGAATTAGGAAAAAAAAAAGTGTTGAATATGCCTGGCACCCATCAGAAGTGAAATTCAAGATAATTTTAAATAACCTGATCCAGTCCTGGATTTACTGAACTACTGTTAATAGGTTTCAAGGAAGTAATACATGCTACATTCTGTGGCTGTGTGATTAAACTTTTATTGGTCTGAGGTTCAAGCTTTTTGCATAATATCATTTATTTGATGCAACATTGTACTTATTTCAACCACACTTAGAAAAAGGCACACATGCCACCTGTTTCCCTCCGAGAAAGTGAGTCTCAGGAAGTCTGATATATAAAATAGAGACAATTTAGAATACATCATGCCCCAAAAGAGACAGAATTGTCACATCAGTCCTATAAACTGCATATTCACACATCAATTGAATCCACTAGCATTGCTTAGACTAAGGAATCTGGTAGGGGAAAAAAAAATAGCATAGGTGGTCTTACTTTGTTGTCTGAAATCTGTTTGGCAAGCGGCTCTCTCGGGGCCTGCAGGAGCATCCGCAGGCGGATCTCACACTGCTCCATGAGGCGCTCCATTTCTTGCCTCTGCTCGTCCCACCACAGGCTGTCTGCCAGCATGTGCTTCAGCTGCTGCTGCCGCAGCTCCACGCCGTGCTGTGTGCTGTCCCACTGGTTCTTCACCTTTTCCACTGGGGAGGACAATGCAGAACGTGAAAAACCCGAGGCAAACAAACAAGTAGCCAGAACTATCACTTAATTCTCAGGACAAGAGAAACAGACTACCCAAATAGAATAGTTTCCATATTCAGTGTTTTATTTCCCCTTGTGTTTTACACAATCACACTAGCAAATGAAAAATGCAGGTGTTTGGCTACCTCTTGTTTAAGCAGGTCATCATACAGGTAACAACTATTGTTTCTGGAATATTTCAAAGGCATTATTTTAATTTTTAAGTGCACACATGTGGGAGGCAAATCTACCACAGCTGCACTGCAGAAATATGCCAACAGAAGGGCTCCAAGGAGCACAGTTTTAGGGTGATGGCTATACCAGCAAGTCATCTTTGTGCATCTGCAACTTAAACCAGTACATATAAACAAATACATACATACATACTGTTTAGATCTGGATAGCTTATACAAAGTGAACTAGGCTTTCCAGACCACTGTGTGTTGAAGGCAGTCTAGTGGTACGAGTACTACAATTTTGGCCAAGGTAGAAACACTCCAGTAACAGCCTACTTTGGCACTTTCATGCCACCACAGGTTTCTACAGGCTTGTGTAGATTACACAGCAGAACAGAGAAGTTATTGATCACATCCCATTTACTTCAAGCATCCTGTTCCTCACTCAATAAATACTGTTACATTAGATGATCGATAAACAGGCTTTAACCTTTAATAAACAAAGGGTGAAAAAGACAACCTGACAAGAGCCCAGGACAAAAAAAACCAGCGTGTCAGGGAAAGCAGTAAGTCTGCCTCCAGAAAGAAATGAATAGCATCATACCTTTTTCGTAATACTTACAGACCATTTTAAAAAAGCATATTACTTGAAAGAGTATAGAAGCAGAAACAGGTTTCCCTATTACCAGTCATGACAGTTATTAGGGACACATTATATCACTAGAATTAAAGAACAAAAAAGCCAATGTAGAAAAGCAAAACACAACAAAAAATCCTTGGCTGGATTTCTTGAGTATACGTGTAGTCTGAGCAGCAACAGGTTGGCAGTATGCACCACATCCCATATATTTAACTTATCAGTAAGTATGCGATCTTATTAGAAAACTAACATCTTGATACTCAGTTCACTTCCATGAATTAAAAATGCCAAAGGCTGTGCTTAAGCCAAAACCACTTAAGTCAACTTTACCCTTTATCTTTTTTTTTAAAAAATTTTTTAGTTTTTACAATTATACATAGCCATTATACTTGATCTGCTTGGGAAGATCTCTTAACTTTAACTTCAATACATTCAACAATATTCAATCTAGTGTCACAAAGCTCTCAAAGACTGTGACAGCAAAGCCCACTTGTAAGAATAACTGTATTACTGGGGGACATACCCAATACTCTGTGCCTTGTAGATTCATCAATTTCAAGCCACAGGAAAGTTCTGGATTAATTTTCAGGCATGACATAGGCCATGCTGAAAGAGAACTTAGAAGAAAGCTTCAGTACCCCAACAGCAAATAATAATATGGGGTTTTATTAAAACAAACAAAAAAGTTCCTTTATTGTATAAAGACTATGTTCAAAGGAAAACAGCAGCTGCTGGGAGAGATCAGTAGTTTCACCCAAAACAAAACCAGCAGGAGTGAAAAAAGTCCATAACCCTTTGTGCTGGCTAAGGAACTGCAGAGAAAAACCTCTAAAGTGTTTAGGCTCTCCCCACAAAGCTGGAAGGAGAAAATACCCCTGGGAAACAGCTGCCTATAAGAGCAACTTGGTTGAAATTGACAGGTATTTTATTTTCACATAGTAGTACTATCATTATAGAAAGAATATTTCTTAATATATTTTTCCCTATTAATGGCCAGGTTAACCTTATTCTCTACATTATTGACATATTTCCCCTTCTTTTCAGTCTCCACCAAAACAGGACAGAAAAAACAGTGAAACTCTTGGTAGCCTCAGCATTGAGTAGGTTTAAAAGGTAGGTTCCTAGAAAAAGTCAGGGGCAGCAGTATGATATCAAACGCAGAAAGACTGGAAAGAATTCTTGATGAGACTGTGTTTTTAATTCCCTATGTCCGTGTAGTAAATGGGAGGGAAGTTGCAGGGAAGGAAGCTTTTCTCTGTTTCTGTGCTCCTAGCTATTTGAGTAATTAGGCTTCAACTAACGACATACAGCAGCTTCACAGAAGTCTGTAGGACATTCAGTATATTCCCCTCAGTGTTTAAACAATCAGGTTCATAAAGCAGTCCTGAACTTTACTTTTCTTCAAAGAGCAAACTTTTCTTTACAAATGTCAGTAGCAACAAAACCTTCATTTTTTTCATGTTTCATGACAGGTAGCAAAATCTTCACACACATCTAGGGTACCTACTGGAAGCTTCATCCACAGCAACATAGGCAGCTTCTCTGTTCCCACCTTGAATGGACATGACTATAGGGAAGCTCAAATTTTCACCACACAGTTGCTTTATTCCTTGTTCACCTTTTTTGAGGAATCAAGAATGTTTTGTGACTGACTAATCTCCCCTTGTTGACTGACTCCCATTGACTAAACAGTTACTATCCTGCCCCAAATTTCCACCTGACACCTAGTTCTGAGTGGCTGCAAAACTCAAGCCCTACAAGTTGCTTTAGCTTCTTTGGATCTTACTCCCCCCCCTACGAATCCATAGTTCCTGTGAACCTTAGAGAGCAGGTGCCATCCCATCAGATCCTTTAACATACCTGCAGGCTTTCTGTCTGACCCCATTATTATCTCCAGCAAGTCTTAGGGACACCAAAGAACTTCATGTAGATGCAATAAAGGAAAACTACATTGCAGGGGAGAACATAAGGAAATATATCTTTCTATTCTTACTTCTAACTGTGATATTTCCCGCTGCATGAATTTTCTAATCTTAGCAACCAGCAAAGTTGTGTCAATCGTATATTTCTTTCCTTAAGTACCAGTAAAGAAATGGTGTGGACCTTTAAACTGGAAACTCAGTTTTCAAGTACATAGTGACTTAAAAGCTCTACTAACTCTCAGTCAATGACTTCAAAAATACATACACAGTGCTATTGACCTAAGTCAATACATTCATGCCTGTCACTAAGTGTCCAGTGTATCATAGCTCAATAAAAATAAAGACAAATTATTTGTTCCTTTTATCGATAACTAAAAAAATCCTCATCCTTGTGTCTGTGGCTGTCAAGCAGCTCAAATTCTTCATGAGATACTTTGAAATCCCAACAAAAATATTTACCTTAGTACTTGTTCATTCAAAGAAGGCAACTTCAGCTAGGCTCAAAATCAAGAGTTTAAGAGAAAGATGTGAAGATTTTTTTTTTTTTTACTGGCATGGAAACACTGTATTTTAAACACAGAATAGAAAAACTTACATTTTTCTGTGATCACTGTCCTAATGTCTGAACTGGAAGTTTTATTTTTCAAATTCTGAGCCAAGGTAAAAACAGAATCAAGCTGAGGGTGCCGCTGGTCCAAATCTGCCTTTGTTATCTGTTGAGAATTAGGACATGATTTTTAAGTTCAAAAAGCAGAATTTAGTTAACATCATCTGTATTATTTGTAGGTAAAACAAAACATGTATGTGTCACCACATGTAGATGGCTGTTCTCGTCATTATGGAAACCCTTGAATTGTCACAGTGTTATAGCACTGCTTTTAAAACAAAATATTCTGAATTACGGTTACAGAAAATTTAGAGGTAAAGGTTAACCTCTACAAACTACACAGTTACCACAGTTGTTGTATGATATTTTCCAATATCTATTTTTCACTCTTCTGTAACTTATTTTCCTCTTACCAAGCTCTGATCATTTGGGGGAGGGGGAAAAGGAGTGAGGAAGCAAAGAGATATAGAAGGAAAAGAACAAGGAGGAACAATCAGACGATAAGTTGTATAATAAACATAGTTATTTCACTATGCAATGTACCAGAAGCTCATATTACAACTATTATACAGTAAAAATGAAGTGTTACCAAAGTTAATGTACATCACATTATTCTTTCTAATTCCAGATTATGTTAGACACTCACACAAACAGTTTAGTATTTGTTTAGCCTGCAGCTTTTACTCTACAGTTACTCATGTTAATTGATATCAAGTCAAATAAAACCTTAATGGTAGCATATATCTCACAAATACTGCCCCTAGTCATGGCTGAGCATGGCATGAGCTACCAACAGAGAAAAAACATTTGCATCATAAGCATTTATGTCACAACTTTTAGTAATTTTGGCACATTTCTGGAAATCAGTTTAGTCTAACTACAACACAACAAAACTCATTAAGAAACACTAAAAAGTAGATCATAAAGGTCACTCTTCAAGCAAATATGAAGCTGCTCTGAAGTCTTCAGCATAAGGCATCTACACAGTCCTCAAAAGGTATCATTTTCAGGAGGTATTCTCTATACGCTTTGTTTAAAACAACAACAAAAAAAAATAGCAGTGCCTAGCTCACATAGGGACACAGGTATTAACAGGAAATAGTAGAGGAGAGAGGAACATGGTAACAACAGCATTTACAGTGTAAATTTCAAGTTATGCATTTACTGCTGTCTTTTTTTTTTAAAAACGTGTAATTTCATTACTGAATGTACAAGCTATTAAAGTGTGAGACAATTTTCCAAGCCACTAGCCTTCACAGAAACACATACTTTCATTCGTGCAATAGTCCGATTGATCTCTTCAGTATTTCCCACGGTGACTATGTTTGACTTGAGCATCTGGTCAATCAATACCAACCAGTCAGCCAGCTCAGTTGTAGTTTTATCCAGATCAGCAGGTGCAGAAAGTTCCAAAGCCTGCGGAGTCTGAACAGGGATTTCCAATGAAGAAGATACTAGCACCACCTTTTGGACATCTGAAACAGAGTTTGGGGTTTTTGTTAAAAAAAAGTCATGGTCACATATGCAATTGTGGGAATTAAGGACTTTTTTGTAATTCCTATAAATACGCAAGAGCATCTACAGAGAAAGCACAGCAAAATTTGTATTTGAGGCATTTTAACCACCAGAAACTAAGTAATCAGAAATTCTTTTTTTCTTTTTTTTTCTTTTTTTTTTTTTTTTTAAGGCTATTAATTATTTAGTTGCATGCTAAAGACTTGGCTCAAATGATTCAGCCTAAATACAAACAAACTGGTAGAAGATTTGCAAAGGCAAAATGACATTAAATCTAATGGACTGAAGCAAAAGACTGATACAAAAGTGAATTGACATAAAAATTGACATAAAAATCAATCCTTTTAAGATAAATGTCTAAAATTGTCTTCCTCACTTTTGTATTATGTGGCAGAAAGGCTTTCCCCTCTTCTGGCTAAGAATTCACTTAAGCACAAGTAAGTTGAGTTAATCCAATAGATGCTTCTTGGACTTAGCAATAGACACCTGTCCTAAGAAGGGACAGACACCCACTAGTTCAGCTGCACCCTTTCTGTCTTTTTAAACCAACACTGCAAAGAAATGAGGAACGAGCAGAACAGCAATATTCAATCTAGAAGCTGTGTTTGGTTGTGTTCTACTTCCAAGAAAACACTAAGCTGAATCAAGTTGGAGCATAAATATTACACACATGCCTCAAGCAATGGAATATGGGAGCTTTATTTAACAAATACCCTGTGTGAAAGGAAAACAAGCTGAATCAGGGTTTTTGAAACACTTAAACAAAAAGTTGGGTTTCTTCCTTTAAATTTTGTGTACTGCTGCTGAACTGAATAATAAGAAAAAAACCTCCTAGAGTTAATTTACTTCAAGCTGCAAATTCTTTCAGGCAAAGGCTGTCTCTTTTTTTTACCTAGTTTTCTAAAAATTAGGCCTGAGCACCTTGTTTATGCTCTGTATCTGCTAATCTGCCTCCAACAACTCGAAAAGACAGCGTCAGCGTCTGGTACAAGAATGTATCATATTTAGACAGCTTCCTCTACAAGATTCAGGAAGACAAGTATCTAGCAGATGAGAAAGACCTACTTGTGTCCCTACTGAGCTGAGAGATGCAGAATGGCCTTTATTTATAGGACTGCAGAGAATCTGCATGCAGGAGACACTTCACAAACAATTAGCTGTAGGGGAAGCTTCTAGTGAACCTTAATTACTGAAAGGCATGACCACAAGGCACAAATCCACAGGAAACCAAGCTGTCACAAACAGCTATTTTGGTTTTTATTCTGTACCTCATACGCTGGCTCCTGATGAGGAGGCCTAAGCTTTAGTAAAACATTCCTCTATTTCAAAACTCTTACGGGAACCCCAAAGGACTCCCCCAATCCTGAACTGCTGAGTGACTTTTTCCCTAACCAAACATTGCCTCTCCCTCCCATAGTAACACAAAAGTAGACCCCAGTACAGCAATGGACATTTCTTATTTCCATTTGTCTAAATTCATAGGGAAGGTTTTCCTTTTTAGATTATTTTTGACAGCAAACAGGATTAAACGCAATTCAATTAAGGACAACAGAAGGACTGATCACTCACCAGAAGGTTTTGTCTGTGGAACAAGACGAGACTGTGACTGACCAACAAATGCCTCCAGTTCTCTCACTCTGTCAGGTACTTCTCTGAACACCTGCAGCCCAGCAGAAAGGAATAAAAACAGTAGGACAACCTCTATGAATAGCAAAAAAATAATCACTTATTAGAAGACAAAATATTCTAACAACACGCTTGCTACAATGGCATACCTCAGATATATTTCAATTAATTTTTTCAAGGTATCATTTAAAAACAATAAAAATGCCAAGAGATACTCAGAGTGTTGTTTCAATACCTTCCAGTGTCTTACCTTAATCTTGGAAAGAAATAAATGAACTGTTATAGACAGGTAGCTTACATGTTTTTTACTGCCTAAGCAAAGCTATGACTCATTATTTGAGTACACTTTGAAGGAAATGTGACACAAAACATGATTTGTGGTAATCAGTGATAGGAAAGTGGAGAAATAGGACATTAATTTAAAAAGAAAAAAATATTACCACTAAACTCTATTACAGTGGCAACAAATTTGATGCTTTGCTTTTCAAAGTTTTTGAAAGGCAGTGACGGAAATGTAATATACAAAGCAGGAGGGGAAAAATCCCCATTTTCATGGCTGAGTAGGTAAAAACAGATATTTTTTCTTTCCCTGAGCTATCAAAAGTCTTTTTCCCCAATAAATTCTTAACTCCCTGATCCATAATACTATCAGAAATAATTCTATTCCTTTTCCACTTGGATCTCCAGGCTTTCCTTGAAAAAAAATCTGGTTTTACTCCAACCAAGGAATTATTTTCTTCTCATACACTTGCCAATGAGATTGAACACTAGAGTTTCTGATTTACAGCAGTTACACTCAAGAAGAGTCCCAATCACTCTTGATAAAATTTGCTCACTAAGCTTTACTACAGCCTCATTTGTTTTCCTCTTAACTGTTGCGACACCCAGCTTTCCTATACAGCAAAAATTTATTGCAATTCTCTCAATTTCAAATTAATACATTACTGTTTGACTCAAATAAGTGAAATATTTTTGATCCAGCTGCTTCAAGGTGTCGCAAAGGAGTTTGGCTGTGGGGGGTCGAGCGCATCTGCCACACAAGAGAGCTAATATGAAAGAAAATCAACAAAAAACCTAAGCTGACTAAAATAACTCATTCTGATGGAAGAACGTCCACCAGTGTTTTCACATAGACATGTAGTGGGGCACATGTCCTTAACATGTATGCATGGCTTGCAAGACATTTTATGTACCTGTCTTAGATAAATGGAATAGGAAACAACCATTCTGAGTACACTACTATATTTTCAACTTCAGGTACCCAACGCTGAATCAATGCACACCTTATTCCACCTCACATTGAGGGACTGCAGGCAATCAGAAAGTCTGTTTTTTTCCTGAAGATCAACGTTTTTATCCAAAAGCACTTCAGGTTCAGTTTTGTTCAGCCATTGCAGTTTGTCTCCCTGTACTTCCATCTCTTCACTTAAGACCTAAAAGGAACAGAAGAGTCTTAGACTGAAGCAAAATACATACTTGTGTAAGTAAAAGGGGAGAGAAGCTTTCCTTTAACTCCAATATTTGAAATATCCCTGGAAATATAACAGAAATCCTTCTATTTTGGTTTCTATGTTTTATCTGGACATTATTAAAACACCTATTATAATATCAACCTCTACTGCTAATGGGGAAAACAAACAAACAAACAACACACCAAACAAAAACCCCACACACCCACATGCAAAATTGCAAATAGCCAAGGCACCTATACAATTTCATGTTGCCTATGTAAGTAATCTCACAAAACTGTCTCACACAACTATAATTTTTTTCGCTATCTACAATGTGAAAATTCCCCTGTCCAAAAGCCGTGTCCTGATACTTTGCACAAGACATACATATGGATCCACATATACACACTAATCAATCTTGCCTGTAATTCTCGCAAATTTTCTTCATGATTGAATGTGAATCTTGTGTCCAGAGCATTTTCTACATTTTCCAACCAGCAACGCAGCCCATCAAGCTTCTTTCTGTACTCTAGCAGCTGCTGATTCTCTCCTTTTAGCCTGAAAAAGGAAAACAAAAAAACCCACATGTATTTCTGCAGTGAACACAACATGTCAGTCCTACATTACTTCTGATGCAATAGACATATATTTTTCAGTGGTTGGAGAATTTTAAAGGATTAATTTTAGTATTCAAAGGATTCTATCCTGATCATTAAAATGCAAGATACATGCAAATTAGTACTGCCACCTTAAAAATAGATAAAATTAAGTTTCAAACTCACAAAATAGACTTTTAAAAGTCTGCAGAAAACATTAAACATAAGTGACACTATGACAACACCTTCAGGCCTAATCATGGTAAGCCACTACAATGGAACTGTTCGTGAATTATTAGAAATGTCCCTAACTCTCCAAGGCAAAAATGCTCTAAATCACACAAAGCTTTAATGGAACTTCTCAAACCAAACAATTAAGAGAAATCTTATTACATTTCTAAATGTATCAGAAGATGTTACAAAGTATAATTATCTAAGCAGTCTCAAAAAATAACTATTAATTACAGGGATTTATCCTTATACATTTTTAGCAGTGAGAACACAGGGGGGACCTTCTATTCCCAGATATGCTGAAAATTTGTATATTTATCTTGGACAACCTTGCTCTTTGATCTTTTGCAGTAAATTTAAGGCTACTTCAAAATTGATTTTCGTTTTGTTCAGAAAATACCTAGTACTCTGCAAAGACAGACCTATAGATCTTATTTTATAGTACTACAGAAATTCAAGAACAATACAAGTGTTTCAATCGGTGTATCTTTGACAATGCAAAAATAGAAATTAAAGGAGTTGAACTTGCAGTTCGGCTTCATGCAGAGAAAGTAGCTGACTATTCCTTCCTAAAAAAGTCTGGCGTATCAATGACATTATTTTCAAAATGAAAGAAAAACATCAGAAACTAAGTTCTGTGGTTGTCATTTGGTGGGTTATGTTAAACACAGACTCACTAAGCAGTCAATTGCAGGTGCATTTATGAGAAATTGGTTCTAGAAAACAGTTCAAAACACAGAGGTCTAAATGTCAGGAAAATTCAGATTAATGACAGTGTGCAATAGAATACACTATCTGTCCCAGACTCTTCTAAATGAGATTCTCCTCATCGCATCTGGTCAGACATCCAAATTTCTGATTAACTTATTACCTCTGTTGTCTATCCATGACCTCCGCGGTGATTGCTTTCCAGCGTCTATTCAATCCTGCCAGCTTCTCCTGCAGGAAGCTCCCATCTGTAGCAGACAGTTTCTGTATGATCCCTTCCCCAGTTCTGTTCAATGCTGAAACACTGGTCTGATGGCTGCTGACTCCCTCTTCAAGTTCCTGTCAGAAACATAAAAGCCACACAGAATTTTATTACTGACCTAAGGTGACTTTGATCTGTGGCTCATAATATGCAGGATGAATCCTAGGTGCATATTATTTTACTAAAACAGGCACTTAAACCCATCTTACTTAGAATTGGATGCTATTGATTTAAGTTATTAAGAATCTGTTGTTGAATCTAGTTCAATTTTCTGATGAGTGTCATAAAAAGATAATGACACAGCATAGGCTGCCGAATACTACTCACAAGAATTCATTTAAACCATCAGTGCTAGAATTCACACTCATGTGATTCCTTTCCTCTTAACGTACAGCACTTTCTAGTAGTGCTAACAGATGGTATGACTTTTTTTTTTTAACCTGTTCTTTTCATAACCTATGCCCTTGACTATTTCTGTAACTTAACAGTATTTTAGCTAGGATAATTGTGGCTGCACTGCCAGGGTCCCCAGATATCACAGAAGGTCCATGAAACAAAAGGAAGTCAGACGATGTCAGGATCAAACCTTCCATTGTTAGTAAAAATTTATTCCCAGCCAGATCAGGAATAAGATGATTCAAGAAAGAAGGGAAATGTCCTAAAAGAAGACTCCAAGCACCAACAAGAATAAAATACAAACTGTATGTCAGGTAGAACATACATTTCTTTAGCAACACATACCTACCTCTTGGATAACCATTATTCCAAAAAGAAAACAAAAAAAAATCTGATCCTTAAAGTTATGTTTTCTTCTCCTTATTTAAAAGGAAGTAAAGTAGTTTAGCTAAACAGAAAAGTCTGCTCTTCCATAATGATGAGAAAGACACCAGGGAATTAAATTCCAAAGCTGAAGTCTGAAACAATGAAACCTAAGACATCTGTAATTTGAATCTTCTCTTTTCCTAGATTGGTTATGCAAGTCACGATCTTAGTTAAAAAAATAATTTTCTAAGTTACAAGTTCATTGTTTTAATTATGATTAGTAAGTATGTGAAATAATATACTGGATTTCTTAACCAATTAACATATTTTTAAAGCTGTAATGAAACTTATAAAACAACAAAAAATTATGCCAACATTTGAACTATCAAATTATCTCAAACCCATCAGTACTAAGAGTCATCATAAAACCTCACACAATAAGCAGGAATTGAGATGTTCTCCAAGAATCATTTTAAACTGTAATTGAAAAAGAAATTTTAAGAGTTACCACTTTCTAAAGTGTAATTGCACGACCTCATTTCAAATCTATACGTCTACATCGAACACTAGAATTTTAGACAAAAAAATCTAGACTTTTTCCAGCTTGTTCATTTTCTGCACAAATCCTACATACCTGCTGATGCAGCCCAGCTGTCTGCAGGTCCAGGCTGCCATCTGGACCATGGGCATCGGCTAATAACACTTCAGCTTCCGTTATCCAGTGCGAGAGGTCATTAAGGTCACAGTGGAACTGTCTCCACGCCTCAATCGCTTTATCAAAGCAACTGTATGAAAACAAAGCATTGAAGAATTACCCAAACCATTTCAGTGAAAAGGCTACGATTCCTGCTCCAGTGAGTAGAAACTCTCCTTGTCCAACAGCAAGACTGACACATAGCCTGGGTAAGAGAGACCTAGTACTGATGGCTTCCTAACATAGTAGCAGCTGGTAAAAGGCAATGGCAGACTGTCAACAGCTTCCAGCTGAAAGGAAAAAAAAGGGTAGTCCTAAGTAAACTTGCATTTCTTCACTTAAAATAATAAAGATTGATTAGCTGCATCAAATTGGTCTGCAGAACCCTTTTTTTCTTTATTATAAAACAGTTCAGACATCAGACAGTGTGGAATATGAAATATGATTAATTGCTCAGATTTTTTTAATTCATAAACCATGGGGTGCTGGTGTTTGGAATTTAATAAGTGAAGGTGATTTTGATTATATAGAACTGATTGTATTACCACTAGGCCTGCATAAGTAGGTCTTACACAATTTAATCACACAATAATTTACCAGGCATTTCATTATTATTACCATCTTCACAGCCGCAAATTAATGTGTAGCTTAACTTCAAGGGCAACATTTTCTAGTATGGAACAGGCCGAATTATTACAGTCAGGAGGTTGTTTTTTCACTAAAATGAGAGTTCTACTACAGTCTAAGAAAAACAACCCATGAATGCTAAACGAGGAAACCACGTCAGATAGGCATAGAGAGAGCAGCTTGCTTTTGGTTTGTTGATTTGTAATTCCTTGTTGGGACTGTAAAGCAAACAGGGCAGATGTCTCAAAGGACACAGGACCTGAACCAAACAATATGAAATTTACATCAACACCAATAGGCTGGATAGTATCCCATGCCAAACTAACAAAAATATTTTTCTTTAAAAACATAGGAGGCCAGGTCTCCTGCTCAGAGGACCCTCTAATGTCATCATCTGCAGCCCATCATTTTGTCTCAAACAATTCCAACAGCAAAGACTCCAGAGTTATCAGTTCTATACAGATATAATTTGAAATTATTAGCAGCATAACATCAAAGATATTAGAAACCAAACTTTAAAGAGCTACCATTGCATCTATTTTCTTCTCTAATTAAATTCAACAATCTCACAGCTCCCAGTGAGATTATTTTAATCAAAACTATATCTCGTTTTTATCAAGACATCCATATTTCTTGGCACATACAGGACTTGTTGGTTTTTATTATTATTCTTCACATAGGCCAATTCTAGTAAAGGAGAAAGCCTTAAAAATATCTACTTAATTTTTTTGTGACCCTATCTCCTAGTTCTACCATTTCAGTTTCCTGTACACATGTCATTTCAATACACTAGACCAACCTCTAGACTGATCCCAAAACTCATTCTCTTTTTATTTCTCACTTACATTTTAGTCTCACTGAACATATTGTCTCACAATAGTGTCTCATTCCATGTGTAATGAGACAAGAGATTCTAAGCACTTAAAATGCTTTAGAAGACTATTTTAGTGGTTTCCTTCAAAATGAAAGCTTCCATGGGAGTTCTGAACACATGACTTTTTAGGAATCCAGAATTTTAGAACTTTAGAAGAGAATGCTTTGAGATACAAAGCTTTAAGTCCTGCTGTTTCTGTTGCGAGCCTACAGTTCTATCAATATTTTGAGCCACAAGATGAAGTTTCACTCCTGTTTTGGGCCAGATGCACCAGATGCTGTTTCCCTACAGACTGTCTCAGCAGAAAAATAAAAGTACCAAAGCCCTGTCACTACAGCACAGAGACTTGGCTACTCCTTGCCTCCTCTGCAGGAATCCACTTGCTTCCAAACCACAGCTCATTCCCAAGTCACCAGCACTTTCAGCACTGGTGGAAACTCCACAGCAGAAGAATTAGCAAATCGGCGTTGTTACAAACAGTCCACCAAAGCATTAAGCCCATACACAGGCACACACATACATTTTATTTTACTATGCTCAAGTCAAACTGAAGTCAACCACATTTAGTTGAATACTTAAAAGCTTTGCTAACTACAGTTTAATTCAACTTGTGCTTGGCTATGTCAGAGCTGTTATCAGAGGTTTAACTACTTAGCTGGCATCCAATCACAAAATCATTACTACCTCTGAAAATTAAATCAATCTTTTGCCACAAAATTCAGATGCTGTTTCTACTAATTCTGTCAAAATCTCCACCCACTCCAGAGCCACTCCAGAGATTACTAAGGAGATAGAATGTTCTAACCTTCTTGCTTAAACTTACGGAAACACTGGGAAAAACAAGAATAAACTTGGTTAAAAATTCTTCTTAGTAACAGAAAAGGTATAAAAATACTAATGCTAAAATACAGCATTTTAATATTGATACTAATATTGTCTTCATTAATCAAAACATATCCTTCTATAAAATTGTAGCACTTAATGTACTGAGGAAGCTACACACCATTTTAGCTCAAATTGCTAGACCATTACTCCCTTCTGTATGAAAATCATGCCCAATATTACTCTCCTTAAGGTGCAGAGTTTTATGAACTTTATGAATTTCAAAATTAATTTGTATTCAGTGAACCAACTGAGGAGGTAATCTGTTGCATTTTGCCAGTTAATCATAAACATTGAACTTACACTTTGATACAGTTATCTTTTTTGATGGGAAGACTATGTTTCTGCTTAACCCTGGCTACTTAATGAAATGAAATTTAAGTAGTAAATTAAATTGTACTCATACTTACAATAGGATAAAATTAACTAAAGCTTTTCAATTAAGTTACAAGGGGGGGAAAGGCATAGTGTACATTATATCTATTATATCCATGAAGACAACAAAATAGCTGCAGGCATATAAATATAGATGGGCACCAGATTCTGGAGCAGTTCACTCCAAATATGGCAGGTAACAACAGGCAAACAGCAAGAGCACAGAAAGTGGTACCCAGCTGGCACCACTGTTTGATTTTAAACTAAAAAACAGTTGAACAACACTGCCTGCTGAGTTATTAGAGATCTTGATACTCCAGTGATCTAGTGGCCCAGAATTTCTGGAAGTCTCTTCTTCGACAATACCACCGACCAATTTTTACATTCCAATACATACACCAGTGCTCTAAGAAAGAGTTGAAAACAGCATCTGCAACACACACTTCTTAAAAATATCTCTTCAAACTACACTACCAAATGTGTCTGATATTGGATTTCTGGTGTTACAAAGCAGGTGAACATGACTAGACAATGCTTTATGCTCTACAGAACTTCTGCATTAATCTTTACCTTACATCAACATTAAAAAGCAAATCAACTACAGTATGAGCTTTTGCATTTCGAGTTTCATAAAATCATTTTCAGTCATTAAGGGGTTTTTTTGCATAGCAGCAATTTCAGCATCTACTGTGGTTTGCAGCCTGAGTACCTTCAGCTTAGCAGTAGCTTCCTGAACAAACATAACCCTGTCATGATTTCACCAGTTTCAACTTCAAACGCCTGACACACTTTACCAAATTTGACGAAATGGTACTGAGTTTGCTTTTAAACATTTAAAGATGTATGAGACAGTAAGGCATTTTCAGTTTAGAGTATCTTCTGTAAGGGGGGAGTAGAAATCCCTGTTTAGGTTTAACTTTTTTTGTCCTGCTTCTTTGGCATAAATGAAATTACAGCTATTTGATCTTTTTGGAAAGAAAATAGGAAATACTTTTTTTCGTAAGCATTGATTTCAATATTCTCTTGTTTTAACCACAAAATATTCTAATACGGTCATGTCTCATCTATAATTATTAACAACAGAGATTATTGGCAACTATCATACATGCTGTATTTAAAGACCCTATCCTTTCAAACTCCCTCCCTCCTTCAAAAGCAGCCTTGAATTATTTGTTAAAATAAATCCTACTCATCATTTTTCTTCTGGAACTTTGCTTTGTGATACCTTTGCAAAATAAAAATTTTGCTTTATAAACAAAATATTCTATTTTATAAAGTAAAACCAATCAGCTTCATGAAAGCACCCAAACTACAATTTGCAAGTTAACTGTTTCAACATCCAATAATTCTGGCAATTATTGTTTAATACTAACACATTAAAGCTGATTACTCCCAAACTCTTCATCATTAGGGTACATTTGTAAAATGTTTATATTCAAGTACATAAAATGTTTACCGCATGGTCACAGAAATCGAACATCCTTGACTTACCACTTACGATCATTGTACATTCTATTAATTCTATCCCATTCTGCATTCAACTGGGTTAGTGCATCTCCTATTTGTATCGCCTCAGGTCCAGATGCTTCTAATATAACATCAGGCTGCTTCTCATGTATGACTGCAATTTGATCCCCAAGTTTGTCCAAAATATCTTTTATGTTCTGCAAGCACAGTAATGATACAAGCCATTAGTAAAGTCAATGCCAGTAGGAAATTTAAGAAAAAAAAAAAAAAAAAAAGACCAAAAAGTAATCTCTTCAAAACACTGTTCAAAAAAATTAGTGGCTACAATAAGATCATGGCCTTCAGCAGTTTACAGATCAAATCAGTTTTAGCAACTGAACTGAATAGTCCATCACACCTTTTCAGGCATGTGTCCTCAGGTTTTTATGAAGAGGATTAAATATTTTATATATCCAACCTGTTCCTGAGGTAAAGGGGCCAGAACAAAACAGCAGTATCTTCATTATTAAACAAATCTGCCCATTTCATGAAGATAAGGTATGTATTCCTTCCTCATGTAAAAAATGAGCCACAAAACATGACTTTAACATGCTTCATGTAAGCTCCCATATGCACAGAACTGCAAAAGCATAAGCTACACAAAAGTTTTAGATTTAAATGACAAAGGTAAAGCAATATCATTGAACTGTGATGTGAAAATACTTTTAAACCAGATGCTGCTGTAAGACTGCCTTAGTATTCAGAGAACAAACAGTCCACGCAAACAGTGGAATTTACTTATGTTTTTGAATTTAAAACAATAATGCTTCTAAAAATTCTATGCTCTGCCATTTGCTTCTTTTGAAAACAGCCTTAGAATACAGAGAAATTTCAAAATCAGACAAGATACCTGCACCAAAACAAAGTATTTTAAACCCATCTTAAACACTCTTATTTGTACTTAAGGAAGCACAGAAGCAAACAGGGACAAGAGAATATCATCAAAACTGAAGAGTCACCCACTTTGTCAAAGGTTGGCAACATTCCACTATTGGCTTTTGAAAACTATGCCCAAAAAAAAAAAAAAGAAAGCATGTACACAGCATAAAGAAAAGTCAGAAAGGTGGACTGAAATTCCGAAAAGCTTTTAAAGGACCTGTATAACACCTGCTCTAGGTGAGAGGTAAAGCCTGACTACCTCAAATATAAGGACACATGGACCCCACCTCATGGAAGTACATCTACACTGTACCACACCAAGTGCAATTCCCAACTCCAATGGATATTTTCCATGGGAATCTTTGTATCATGCTCCTTTCCATGCTCAGAATCAACCAGGACTCAGACTTATCCACACTTAACTCACATTTGACATTAGGATTCAACATTTTGAAACGTATTTTCTTCATCCCCTTTTGAAGAAGGGCAAATCCTTAACTACTTCCTCATAATTAATCACACAGGTAAATCCACTGCCTGGCAACTGGGTGAAATGGGAGCTTAAAACTGAGCACATATTGATGCTTTGCTAACCAGAATGAGTACCATTGCCTTCTGGCTTCATATAAAACTTCATATGAAAGTCAAGAACCTCCTTTTCTCCCTCTTCCCATGTAAGCAACTGTTTTCCCAAGACACAGAGAACAGCAGGTGTATTAAGGAGACCAAGCAGGAACATAAGTGGATTGGCTTTAGGGTTTCTGTACATATTATGTACACTATGTGATGAAAAACACAAAAATTTCTCCAACAAGAGAAGTCAAAGCCTTTTCCCAGCTTCCACACTGCTCCACTTTGTATCCAGATTCTGCATAAAAGAGAAATTAGCCACAAAACTGTCTCATTATTTAATTTTGAGTGCATATTGATCCTGAATACACTGAGCCAAAGTACAAATACAGCTATACAGTCACTAAGGTGGTCTTTTTTCTTCTACTACTCTGTTCTCCTGTTTTTCTCTCTGAATATAATGTTTAGGCATGCAGTACCTTCAGTGCATCTTCCTGAGTTGAAAAATCCTCATAGATGCCAGCATTTAGCTCTGGTGCATTCAGCAGCAGTTCAACATCAGCCATGGCCAGCAAGACTTTGTTGATTTCAACCAAGTATTCAGCAGAAAAAGGCAACGTCCTTCCTGCTGTTGCATAGAGGCCTTTTAACCTTTGCTGGACAGGGGTCGCCTAAAAACATGGAAGTTCATTTTGTATTTCAAAGAATAAGCAATTTTATGAAAAAATCCTAAATCAGTCAGAAATCTGCAAGTCCAGCAGAGAGCTGTTTCTACATTTATTTTAAAAGTTAGAAAACAGTAGATACCACACATCACAATGACCCTGTGTTATTCTTTATTAAAACTCTGGGGTGTGAGTAGGGCACTGTTGTTTCTCTCACCTTGATCCTTACCATTTCCAGAAATTACACTTCTTGATTGAGCCTGTATCTAGTTGTGATTACAACCCACTGTCTGCTTCCTTTATCATCAAGGACTCCCAATTACTGATTTACTGAAGCAGGCTTTTTTTCCCTCTCTACATTCTTTTCAATAAGCACCCCCACCCACAGTTCCCAACCGTTTTTTAAATAGTGTTCCACCAGCACCACAATATGCTTTTTGCATCAGTAACAGACACTAACTCCTCAAGAGTTCAGCAATTGTTATCTGCTCTGGCTGCAAGACCACGCTATCTAGCCAAGTACCATGTTAGCAGATAAGAAAGAAAGAACAGTAATTTAATGCAGCTTTTTCTTGGCTCATAAATGATGGCCTGGATCTGAAGCACTAGGAAGCCAGCTGCAAGAAGCTATACTCTGCCATGCCTGGCAAAGGCAAGCAGAGCTAGGTGAAGCAGATACTCCAAAGACTGAAAGCAATTTTTTGCTGAAAAGGTTTCTTGTCCAACAGGGTTCTGTTCCCATCTCTGAAAACAGAGCAGTTCTTTAAGATGAGCAATGGAAAAGTAAACCCTCCTCCAAATAAGTGAAGAATTTGAGTAACTTCTGAGCTACCATCCTGTACTCAGTGAATTTGAGTCAAGCAAGACAGAGGCACCCAACTATATGATTTACTAACAACTGAGAATACACTTAAGAGTGTGAAGAACAAATGTATGTTCACAGCAATTTCAGCCAGTATATTTTACTTTGCAATTAGTCTGGGCTGAGTGCACACATGCAAATCACTAGCACAGCTGACAACCAGTAAAATATTAAGCCCCTCTAACAAAGTTGTTTGCAAACACCTGTATCTTCCTTCTCCACATCTCTGAGCATTTCAAGTATACTACTCTATACTACTCAAATTAACTGGAATAGAATATATGCAGCATGTGTAGTTCAAAACAAAAAAGGACTGCAGCAGAAAATGTATGTCTACATGTTCAACATTCGAGATTTCTTCTCATCCACTGAATGCTCCTAAGGATTTTATTTATTTTGTGCTAGTTTGTGTTGTTTATTTTGTTGGGTTTTTTTTAAAAGCAGACAGTCATCCCTGTTTGAAACTGGGGATACAGTTGTACTTCCACAAGACCTTTACCACCAAACATGGTACACTTTCAGTCATTCATTGCACACCAAAGAAATAGGGTGTACAGGCACATAAGTATAAATTGAGTCTACTGAAAACAAGTATTACAAGCATCATAAAATACTTTGCATTGCTTTTGATTCAGTAACAGTACAGCAAGCAAACGCTACAGTAAAAACCATATGCTTTAGTTACAAAGCAAGCTTCTTGGTCTCCGATGCTCCCCAAACACATTTTCTTGAGGCACAGTACATATTTTGTCAGTTTCCATCACTGAAATTTGGAGCGAAAGCCCAGGGCAGATTTCCTGTGGAAGGAGAGGCCTCAGTTCCACAGAAATCAGACAAAACTCATGCCAGTCAAAGTATCTTTTCCCCAGCAATGTGGAATAAGCCTAAGTTTGAACAAGCACTAGGATGCCTGCTACAGCACAGTTGCTTGCAACATCTTCAGAAGGTGTTTTCTCTAACTCTTCATCATCCCACAAATCCCATTCTCACACAGGCAACAGTCCAGAATCTGGATTTCACCCAAATGAACAGGTCACTGGACTTTATTTTCTTTCTACTTCACACATGTTGCATTATCTCTCATTAGAAGAAAAACTTGCACAAGATTTAAGACAGCATCCATTAGCATGCAGCAAACTTGTTTTCCACTTGTTGACAACACCGACATATACAGAGACTTTCTGCTTCCCCAGTGCACTGTCCTGGGCCAGGTTGGTGCTTTTCTGCAAAGCAGTGAATTCCTCCTGGTGCTGCTCCTGCAGAGCACACCTCATCACTCATCTCCAGCTGCTTCCCATCACTGAGATGATGTTTCCTCCTTTCACAACACTCCTTCTTAAAGGTGAACATATGTAAGTGACAAACACATTAGTGCTTTACTAAGTTTTAATTTTTCAGCTGTTCTCTACCTTGCATTGCAGACTGGAAACTTCTAAAATGCAGCATAAAGTACTAAAAAATGGAACAGGAAAAGTTTGACATAAGTGTCTCACACAAATCAAACACCTATATGTCATGGAAGCCGGTTTGTAGTGTTTTGTGGGGAGGGAGGGGGAAATCAAATTATTTTCTTAAGCACAGAATTTGTTTTCAGATTTTCTTCCCTTTCCTCTTTTATAATGAAATATGTTTTGAAACAAAACCTACCAAGGATTCAACTCAAGGAAATACTCTGACTTGCTTCCCAGTTACTGCTTAAGAAATTGACATAAAATTAAATGATTTACCATTCATGCTTAACTACAGAAATATTTTAACAAAAAGTGTTTGCCCAGTCTCATCCCAGATAACAACATATCACTTATCATCTTTGCAAATAAATACCCTTTTGATCAGATTTGCTTGCTTTTTAACCACTGCTTGTCCCTTCTCTCTCGCACTCAAAATATTTCACGGCCAGTTTTCTAGGAAAAGGTTTTTCAAAGCTAAAATCTCATGTCTATTTTATTTGTTTTTCTGGGTTAATTATTGCAGTCAGTAAGCAAGATATTTGTGCGCAATGTAGCTAATGGTTCACATTTAAGTAACCCAGAACCTTCCCTATAAAAAGCAAAATAGGCAAACAAACATGTTTTCTTTGTTGCAGGAATAATACTTCAAGAACCTTCAAGATGATGTCTGTGTTTCAGTTTATAGGAAAAACTGCTCTGTGCCTGCAACAGCAAATTCACTTACCATCTGCAAAATCATCATTTTCACTTCAAAATGTTTTTCTGAAATCTGGGAAAGATCTCTCAGGAACTTCAGTCAAGTAATTACCTCTGCAATTTAAGGTTTAATTTTTCCTTTCCCTCATTCTGAGCCAAGTCAGAATAGAGCAATTTAGACAAATACTAAAGCAAGGTTGGAAAAGAAGGAACAAACTTCTCGGGCGGGCTTTTCTAGCTAACAGATTTGTGGCAAAACAAGGGTTAGTCAGAAGTACCTGCTATGCAGAAGGGTTACCAATATTTCAGAGACACTTAACTCACAGTGCCTAGAAGAATACATGATGAGCAATATTTATGATCTAGCTACTTCCAGCAAATCATTATATAGATACACATTACTTTCAAGCACCATAAATAATTCCTCTCCTCCACGTTCATTTATAAAAATGTAAACAATGTATTACAGAAAGCCTTAATTGGAGTCTACTCCCCAGCTTGGCAGCTGAAATCTTTCTTTCCCTCCTTGTTTATTCATTTCAAACCTAGTTTCTCTTCCTCTGCTCCCTGCACCTTCCTTACATCAACATGACGGATTGAGCCGGCTGCACACCACTGGGTCAAGAATTCATTTAGTGCTTCTCTGTCCTGAGCTAAGATGAGCAAAAAGCACTGCAGTTTTCTACTTGGTAGTCTGGGGGCCCTAGGGATACATCCAGGGTTTCCAGTCTCTACTGACTAAAGAAGGGGGAGGGAGAGTGCTCAGGCACAGAACAGATGACAAAAATTAGGGAGGGGCAGTTTCTGTTGAAGAACTTTACCATCAGGGTCACCTCTGGTGCTGAGGGTAAGTCCAGTCCAGTGGCTCCAAGAAAATTCTGGAGCAACTGTGTTCGTCTAAAATGATGATGGTATCTGGCAACACTATTTCTTGCTTTAGAAATTGTATGGTCCCATACCATTTTGAGTGTTCAAGATCAATTAGTAAAGCAGGTGACAGAACGAGCCATAAAGGTAAAATAAGGTCACTTAGGCTGGCTCACCACTCAGCTATCAGAAAACTAGAAGCACAGGCACATGAAGCAAAAGTAGCAGTTTCTAAGTATACAGCAGTCATGAAAACTGCTGTGGACCCTTTCTGAAAGCCAAGCTGACTCAGCCAGGCTAGAAACTGCATCTGGAAGTAGAAGGATAATTTTATACAACTTAACTAATTCTGAGCAAAGATTACATTTCTCCATCATTAGTCCATTGTAATTGCTATGGTAATCCATATTTGCATGATACTCTGCTTTCAGCACCCAGATACCACGATGGAGTAATCCAGGAATGGATCTAGCAGTGCCAGGGATTAGCTGCGGTATATCCCTACGGAAAAGCACTTTATAGGAGACAAAGGGTCTTTCTTAGAAGATCAGCCAACCTGCAGTGAGACCAACAGAGACAAGGAAGACCAGTCTGTGGCACAACTGGACTGCTCCCATTAGCAAATAACCATCCAGATTTTCCTTCTCAGTTTGGTAATTGATTCACTCAAAGCAGCTGACGGTCAAACAGAAACTGAATCATGTTGGTTTACTTTAAATGTGTATGGATCCCCACTTCTTTCAAACAAGTATCCTGGCATAAATCAGGTCCCAAGGATCTCATGTGCAAGTACCACATCACACCAGGAGTGACCACAAGGGACCAGCAGAGCCATCAGATGTCGGACAGGTAAAGAAACCCCTTGGTCACTGTGGGAGCATATAATTTGAAAAAGTTTATCAGGTTTAAAAGGTTTACTTTCATAGCTGATACGGAATAGCCTATGTGACCAAGGAGAGCAGACCATCTGCCATAGGTCTGCAGCTCTCATGGGCAGCTGAAGCCACGTAGCACTGCAGCTTGGAACCAAAAGCAACACGTTATAATTTATGTGGTGCAAGTCTCACAGGGAACCAGAGCTTTTTACCCCTGCCTCCAAGTTAATTGGTGCTGGGTTAAAAAGTTACAGAGCAGTCAACAAGAGATTGATTTGTTTTAATTATGAAGCAGAAACTGAGAAGTATTTGACAGATTGCCTATCCCCCAAGCTTACCCAAGAAATTACTTACTGCTTCACAAGATTCCTCTGTTACTACCTAAAATATTAATGCAATTACCATGTGACCGAAGTGTTTGGAAGGATGAAAAGTAGAGAGAGAGAAAACAAACAAACAAACCCCAAAACAACAAACCACAAAAAACAACCACACCACACACCCATAAAACCACTAAACCACAACAAAGACAAAAAAGACAAAACAAACAAACAAAACAAAACAAAAAAATAAAAACACACAACAACTAGGAGTATCTGTACCCTCCATGATTAAGATGTACGGCTTTCTGGGCAGTAAGTTTTGTCAGACTTTGACATCCTATTAAATCAGTTGTGAAATTATTTGCCAAGACCTGCACACACACATTATCACACATAAGTCTTCTCATCAGAAATACTTCAACCTTTGTCATTTTTATTAATCTTTATTGTGTACAGTAGCATCAATCACATGAGGGTAGTTTTCACTCCCTAAGCATGTGAGGCAGTGAAAGGCAGCGTCAGAGCAGCTACAGTATCATGACTGCAGGATGCAGAGGCACTGAGTTTAAGCCTTAAATTAGCCTTTATCACACCTGCACTGACCAGACATTGAATCAGGCTGTTTGAGCCAGGGTATCAAAAACAGCTAAGCATAATCCACAGGAGACTGGCAAGAGAAACTGTCCTAATTCAACACCACTGGCCAGATCACACTCGAAGACTTGGGCCTCATGGCTAGGATATTTTGGACCTATGGTGACTATGCAAAAATCCAAAACTAGTATACACAGATAATTTCCTAATGAAAAATGAATGTTGTCATTATGAAAACACTTCCTTCCATGAAGGTGTCGAAAGAACAGCCATAAAACCCTAATATACTAATCTCTAAAGCTCATACATAGCATTCACTCTGTTTGCTCTAAGAAAAAAAAAAAAGTCTCATTTACCTGAAGTTTTTGCTCATCTTCCACACCTTGCAGCCCTGACAGACGGTGCTCAGCCTCATCCAGCCACTTCATTAGACTGTCATGTTCCTTCTTATACTGGGAAAACACTGGAGAGAGTTCTACCACCTGCCTCCTTTGAAATGACCTGCATTCCTACAATCCAGTGTATTAGGAAAATATGGTATAAGAAGAGGGAAGCAGTGAACAGAATAGGTCTCATTTATTTGAAGAACAAAAATACTTGAGGGATTCATTTGGAGAAGCAAATTCCAAAATATGCAATAGTATCCATTTTTTAAATAGCTATATTCTATTTATCTGCAAAGATGTAATCAAAGCTGGCCTGAAGATCTTACCCTGCCTTTGAGATATACCTCACCTTACCAACTCTAATATGATTCAAACAGGTGAGCTAAAAGGAGTATAAGAATACAGATCCCCTTTGCTCCACACAGAAACATTTTTAATATGGCAGGTGTATGAAAGCACCACAACATACTAGAAAGTCCGCAATTGCTGATAATACCCTCTCTAGGAAGCAAGAAGAATTCAGGAACAGACTCATATTCACACAAACCTCTTCAGCTGAGAGCTCAATGAATGTGTTTGTGTACATATGCCTACATAGTCACTCTTCACACAGCCTGGTGGTGGAGACAAACCTCTGCTGGAAGGCCAGTGAAGACAAGTGAATCAAATGCCCAACTGTCAGCACCCATCTGTGTAAATACATTTAGGGTGGCCCTCTGTGAAAAGGACATTAAAAAAATCAAAGCCACTCCCCCAAAACTCTGGAACGACAAAATTTGTATTTTGGAATTGCAAATATTCAGAAAGTCAGACTTTGTGTATACACATTTGTCTGTTTCCCAGAAAATCTTATACACTAAAAAAGTCATAACCAGGTTGTAAGTGGGATACTAAAGGGAAAACTGCAAAAATGAGCTTTAACTATAGTAAGTACCATAATCATACCTGCACACTATTGTACTTTTTCTGCAGAAGCAACAGCTGTATGCGGATCTTCTCTCTCTTATGGTCCTCCATAGGCTGCTGTAACAACTGCAGTCCTCTCTGTAAAACTTCTTCAATCTGAGCTCTTTCTTGGTCCAACTAAAAATTACACAAGTCTGTATTATTTACAGAAAGCTCAGCTATGGTTTCCAAAATGAATGTATGACCTGCTCAGATATTAATAGTAATGGTACCAAATTATTGTTTTATTATCCAAATGTGAGACAAAAAAATTCAAGCAGAGATTCTACTCCACAACTACCAAATCCTAAAATCCAACTTGGTGATTCCATAAACTTCAGAAAGAGATGCCTGCAGGAAGCTCACTCAATGAGCCAGCAGTAGGCAGCTATAGTGAGAGAGTGCTATGACTTCAGCTCCATTTCTATTCTGAACATTCCTTGACAATAATAAGCAAGCTCAGGTCAGAATAGCAAAAAAAAAAAAAAAAAAACAACAACACACACACACCCAAAACATAATAAATATAAAAATAGCACAAAGGGAAACATATGTTCTATAACAATAGGTCCTTCTACAGAGGCCTTCTAAAAATTGCTTTCTGTAGTATACATGTCATTTTCCATAGACTGACAGTCAGCTTTCCAGCTCAGTTTATATTTCATAAGCTTAAAAGGAAAGCAGATAGGGTGGCCTGGAAGGACTTTACCCAATTTTGTAGCCAACAAGGCTCTTGTGGACAAGATGCAAACAAAAATATGACAGTTTTATACAGGTGAATAGCAGAGCCTAGAATCTAGGAAAATATAAATTTTGTTCTAAATTCTTATTACAACACTCTTACTTGCACTTTGTCTCACAAGTATCCACTGACCCGACCTATACACTGTGATTCAATATATCATACCATTTTAATGTTAAAGTGAAAAAATATCTACCCAATGCAATAGATTAGAGGCCCAAAATTGCCAAATGCATAGGAAGAGCCTCAGCTGCATTAACTAATCATTTCAACATAAGTTCAGACAGTTAGATATTAAAAAAAAAAAAAAAGGCTTGCACCCTATTACTTTTACGGGAAGGATTCCTCATAAACAGCTACTTTGAGGAGAACAGAGAAGACAAATCAAAATCAAAGTTCACTACCTGAAATATATAAAACCATGATGAAAATGCAGACTGATGTATGAATGGTTACTCTCAATGCACCAGTCAAGAGACAGCAACTATGGGAAAAGTATGTGAAAATTGTGCAGTGTTTCTAACAACCTAGTAATTCCTTTCATTTTCTACTCCTGTCTTAAAAAGATATTCTCAGAATTCTCCTCCAAGGTCTGGAGGAATGTAACACATGGACAAAATAGTCCATTATTTAATTCTTCCACTGCCCACAAACCTTTTCATCTTCCCCACTCAACTCCAGATGCTTTTCCACAACTTTTAACATATTCTGTATGTCACTCTCAAATTTTTCCAGGTCTGGAAAAGCTACTCTGACTTCTCGGGGCTCTGACATGGCAGGAAGTCGTTCTTGTCCAACAAGTATCTGCAAAGCAAAATAAAACTTCATTCAAGCTAAAAATTTAGCGTGAGCTGTCACACAGAGTTTAATGATTTAAACCCATTCTCCATGAGCAGGCATATGTAGGACTACCGGATATCAGCATAAAAAAACATTGCAAGAGTTGTTTAATCTAACACTATTACCAAGCTTTTACCTTCAAAACTCAATCTGAGCATTTCGGTCTCAAAACAAACAAAAAACCTCCAGTCACATTAGCTTATGATGGTGTTCTGCAATTAATATAAATATGTACTGCCATATATAAATTTTTTTAATATTTATAACAAAAAGTTATTTGCAAATTTTCCTTTGCAACTCAAGTCATTTACCCGCTACTCAAGTAAAAAAAACAGTTGATCTAAAATCAGTCTGTCCATTTTTCACATATAAATATCTACACTGAAAAGATAATCAAAAGCAGCAAAGTGCTGTTCTAACACAAAGAACTATCCCCTAAAGCCATTTGCCATCATTTTGACATAGAACCCTCCAAGCATGTTTTGAGGCTCGCTTATCCTCACCTTGGCACTTTTGATGTGCTGAGAGACCTTCTCAAAGTTACGGTTCAGTTCTGACAGCTTGGGTTCAACAAGTTCACGGCATGACACCCCCCGACCATTCATTAGGATGACAGCCTGGTCACGCACGTTATCCACTCGAAGACTAACGTCATCTAATTCAGATATTAAGCGCTGAGAAGTGGGAAAAAAAAAAAAAAAAAGGCAAATGGTTACCCTAGGAGAAAAAACAAAAAACAACAACACAGGCAGCAAACCTGACTTGATTTCCTTTAGAATCCAGAAATGGTTACTTCACAGTGACATTTCCTACCTTCACAGTTTCCTCCTTTTTGCTTGCTGACTTTTTCTCAATCTCATCCAGCAAGGCTTCAGCCTGATATAACCAGGTACTTATGTGGGCAACATTTTCATCAAAAATTTCCAGCTGGCTCTGATGATTCTGGGAAATGATTAATAAAATGTATCAATGTGAGAAACTGAAAAAAAAACCTACAAAAAACTCCAACACAAAAATGAAAAACACCCCCACAAGACACACATACACACACAAAAAACATACAACTACAACCTGCCAAAACCACCATTATGAGTAAAAAAAAAAAAAAAAAAAAAAAATTAAAAATTTGGAGAAGATTAATGGAATAGAGTGTTATGGATCCACCTTGGAAAGAAACGCTGAACATTAGATTCTACCTTTCACCTTCAATAAGCATTTACAAGAATTCCATTTTCATCCTAGACCCTTTGATATTAGTGTTCCTATTTCATAGAAAGGGAAACTGAACTAGTTGAAGTGGTTTGTCTGACTAAATAAAGACAATGTATTACAACATTACAGCCAGACCACAACAGTCAACCAAAAAACTCACAATGTTTTCAGTTATCACTAGCAGATTCAACAGTATGCATTATGTGTGGTTGGTGGTGGTTTTTGTTGTTGTTGCTTGCTTGTTTTTAACTGAAAGGGATTACATCAAAACCTATAAATTATAATGGTCAAGTTTGGATATTGTACAGATTAAAATATTTCTTCCTTTTAAGAAAATTCACTGCATTGTAGATGTGTTAATTAGGTCTGCTTTCACATGCAGTGAGAAATTGTGCCATAGACAGAAACACCACATTATTCTGTGTGACAAAACAAATCTAGCCAATTCAGAGAAGTACCATCCTGCTTAAGCACAGAACTTCTTATTCAAAAAAGAGCAGCTAAGCTTAGATCTTTAAGACTAAAAAAAAAGGAAAAGAGAAAAGAGAGAAGGCCTATAGTTGCTCTATATCAAGAATCTTATATCTTCACCTAGAGAAAGAACGATTTAACCTAAAAAAGTCAACGCAAGGACGATACTCATCACCAGACAAGAACATAATGTAGGAAGTTTTTAGTTGTGGATCATCCTTACAGCATTTACAAATAAGGGCAAACTACCTGACTACTCCTAACACGGACATCGCTGGACGACAAAACAAACAGTATGACCTGCAACAGGCACTGGACAGGATGCACAGGGCTCATCACCCAGGAACACCCCAAAGTTTCCACAATTTCAGCCCATATCAGGGGCTTCTGAAGGTGCATTATCATAACCAGCTGAACAACACAGAAATAACTATCTGAAAACATCAGTCTGAGACTAGAACCAATTGTAGACTGTTTCATGTCCATTTAGCAAAACTTGCAGCTTTAGGCTGTATAAAACACTTAGTCTTCCATTTGCTCAGCCAAAGAGATGCTGTTGGCCTCAACTCTGAGTTGACATAAACACTTGCAGTCATCGCTGTCCGGAAGTACAATAGGTTGACAATGGGTCCCAAATGCCTTGCTGAACACCAGGAGGAAGTTGTCAATTGTCCATTGAACAGCCATCATCTGGCTCTCAAGGAAATCTATCCACACAAAAAAGCTCTGCTCATGCTGGAGCTGGCACAGAGGTGTATGTTTCAGGTTGAATAAAGATCAGCACACACGGCAACCTCATGGAAACAAATCTTTTGGGGCTTGTTGCTTTTGTTTTCTACTTACATTAATAAATTAACGAGCTTATAGAAAGTTACATAGAAAACACAAGATCCAAATTCTGGGCTCTAATTAACCTGTTATGAAACAAACAGCACTTCCATAACCTGATGGGTTTTTTCCCCTCATTTTAATCTGGCAGAATCAGCTACTACCAGTTAATGAGTAAATCCACTAGCAGTTTTATGAATGCCTCGATGCCCCATAACCCACTCAGTCTATATGTGCAATGGTAGACGTCCCCTTTCAGGATAGCTTAGAAACTTATTTCTATGCACTATGGTAGCAAGAATTGTATTACAGCTAAATAACAAGTGGACACAAAAGGCTGGCACTACTGGTGTAGCAAAAGAGAAAATGATAAAACATTAATGGGAAAGAAGTTTTATTCTCTACAACTAAGCAGGTTATTCCCACTAGTCCAAGTTAATCATCCGCCTGAGATATTTCACCACTGAGTAATTTCACCACTCTCGTATCCAGATTCTGCATTTTGATCTCCTACCTACAGAGTAATAGCTGCTAATACCAAGCCCATGGCACCAATGCCTATCAGCACATCTAAACCACTTGCAAAACAGTTTCCAACCTTCCTCATTGTCTATAACTTCATGACTCGCCTCTCCATCTGCAGAGTAACCAGATATCCATCCTACATTCCTTTAAGTCCATGAGGCACCATGGAAGCTCACATCACAGTGAAGTAAGACAAGTAAAATGCAACTGCTCCAAGGGTGTGGAGGGAAAACCACCTTGAGCACCTCTCACACGTGCAGCTTACCAACAAGGTGTCACACCAGTCCTCAGTCCAGGTCCGAACTCTGCTCCAGCCAGCATTAAGAACACACAGCTTCTCCTCCAGGGAAGTCTCACTCCCTTCCACCAGAGCCTGGAGCGCAGTACAGCTTTCCGTGATGCTCTTCAGATCAGCTTTTCTCCTCTCCAGCTCCCTCAGCACATTCTGAAACAAGAGGAGCCATTACCAATGCACACTGCTCCTAGTCACAAGGGCAAGGGAGCCAGATTTTTACCCTCACACGAAACAAACAGCGTCATAGATGATCTGCACTTGAGAAACATCAAGCCAAGCAGAATCACCTGCTGTTTATACTCTGTAGACAGTGATCTGCTATTTTTTTGAGAGCGGGCAAGAGCACAGTGCATGTGGGTGTCCTGAATAACTTAGCTTGAGACCTTTTGTTTTGTTGTTTTATAATATCTTCATTATGTAGATAATACCTTTTCATTATGTAGATAAAGCAAATGCATCATATCACATTATAGGTCCAACTTTAAAAGGTTCTCTTCTGCACTGCGAAGCACCACAGAGAACGCGCTTTTCAAGAGACACTTTGGATTTCCATCTTTTCTGACTAAAGTACTTTTACAGCTGGCAACAATGAGAAAAGTGGTAGGCCATGACTGAGTGGGTTTTTTTGAGAACGACCATCACTCATTACTGCATACATTCAATTCACTTGCTACATATTACAGAAGCTATTGTTATATTACCTACATGTAGATTTGTAAATATATGTATCTTTAGCTCTAATATTTTTTCCAAGTCGTCTCTGACTCTAAATGTTATTTTAATCTAAAACAAACAAAAAAACCCAAAACAAACCAAAAAAACCCCACAAAACACCTTCTTTGGAAGAATGCATATCGACATACAAATTAAGTAATATGTCATCTCTTGAATATTAGCATATGGTTTCCACATGGAAATTAGGACCTCTTGTTATACAAGGCCACCTATTATTTTTTATAATATCTGGCTATTTAGAAAGCTCTTTGATGTCAGTGTAGAGTGTGTGGAAGAATGCAGTTAATCGCAATTACCGTCTAGAGCTCCTTGAACATCTTATTATCTGTGAAGTAAATAATGTATTTTATCATAACTTATTATCTTAGAGACAGAAACAAATATTCAAGTTACTACATTTTAAAATTGCCTCTAGAAAACCTTAAGAGAGGAAGGACAATTTTGCACCCAGTATCAAGGGTTTGTCCTCCTGGTGGTGCCACATAAGAGTTCATGAACTATTTGCATTGCTTACAAACGTATCATAAGCATACTTCACTAAGTATTTACAAGCTTGTGTGCAAAGAAAGCTTAGGGATACTGCCACAGCTGAAGTGTAGTGCTAATTGCTAATCCTTAGTGAAATGGGTGAGAACAGGTTATAATTAGATGGTTTTGTAATTTTCTGAGCTTTCAAGTTTTAAAATTGTATACAGACCTACACCAAAAGTAGAAGGTGACAGAAAATAATGACTAGAAAGATCAGCATTAATTGACACTTGTTGCTAACTCCAACTATTACATATACAAGTTTTTACAGTGTGAGAGTACAGATATTTTGCTTCAGAATAACTATAACACATTTGCCTGCTCCCATGAAAAATTCCAGTTTATAGGTGAAAGAAAACAAGGAATTAAAGGAGCTTTTTGTTTTGCGAAGTCACAATTTTGAAGACAAATCTGTTTCAACGAAAAGTTACAATCTCCATTTTTCTTTAAAAAGTCAATTAACTTTCAGTTTGCACTACTAGTAAAATATTTGACCCAGCCTAAAATTATATTTGCTGATAATTAAGAATTTTATACTTATGAACTGTGTTAGAGATGCAATAAGTCACTCAAACACCTGTTAATACCAAGTATGTAGTAGTATCTTTAATATTTCACTGGGCATTTAAGTTTGAAGCAAGATGGCTGAGATGAAACAGATCAGACTCAGTAAGGTTCTGAATATGATCTACAAAACCTACAAAAATTTCATGATGTAAAAGATTTAGGGACAAGTTACAGGAATTTAAATTCACAGCCACTTCTACAAAGTATTGCCGCAATATTAAAATTTTATTCTACAGGTATGTAGAGCATGCTTACTTTGGCCCAGGCAATTTCTGAATCTAGATCAGAAAGCAAGCTCTCTGAAGTGGACTTCTGCACGAGCTCAGCCTCCGTGGTAGCCAGCCACTCTGACAACGAGGCAGCCTCTTTCCTCATTTTGCGTGCCAGCTGGCATGCTCTTTCAAGGTCTTGTTTTCCTTCTGTCACCTAAAAAAAAAAAAGGCAACAATTTAAAAAGAGAGTAAAAACAGAAGTGCTAGCCAGCTAAAATATCCACTCATATATAAAATCATTGCATCTTAAGACTGTCTTGCATTAGAGAAAGACCCTGAAAAATCATTTATAAACTTAAAGGAGACAAAGAAACCTGCATACTAACTTATTTATAGCTAATAACCATTAAATTGATGCTTAAACATTGTTTATTAAGATCCTTTCACTGAAACTCAAGGGGATATAGAATCCAGTCAGTCCGTCACACTGATAAAATTCAGTTCTTTTTCTATTTGATAAGTCCTGCTAGCAGAAAGCTATAAAAACAAATTTCACTGAAAATCTAGTGTGCCCTTGAAAACATCTCAGTGAAGTGAATATGAAATTTTATGTTTACTGCAGTATAAATCAATTCTATTTCACACTGGCTACACAATTAGTCTGGTCAAACTTTAGCACAGACTTCAGAATAAATCCAACTATAGCAGTCAGAATCAATTGACATTTCAAAAAATTGCCCTCTGCCTCAGTTTAGTGTTTTTGCGTATTTGTTCAAAGCAATACACTCTTTGAAGGTCTAAAAAAATAAATTCAAACACAAATAAAATCCTAGTATTAGACTGCAAATAAGTCTGCCTTTCTCTATTTTCCCAGTTTCTTGTCTACTGCTTTCTGAGTTTTACATGTACAGGTTCTACTAGCATCCACACCTTCAAGAATGTTCTCCACTTTACAACAACAAAATATTTCCTAGGGCCCATTTCAAGATATTCCAACAAAGTAACCTGGCCATTTACGCATGGCTTCATTCACAGAGCACTGAACAGCCATGAGTCTACTTGGACTTCTGTCTTGATTTCAGTAGGAAATGAATTCCCTATTTCCCTCCTGTCCCCTAAGGGTTTAACCATTTTTAAACACTTCACTTGGATAAATAACTATTCAGTTACCAAGAAAATTACTCAAATCAACATTTAATGCAGTTCACAGGAAATACAGGTTTGCCTGCATTTTCTATTTCATCCTGAGAGCAACCCTTTAGATGGATTATGATTAGAAACCATCATACTCCTCCTAAAAAAAAAAAAAAAAAAACTTACACTGACTCAAACTTACCATTATCTTGCAGGCTAGTTTACAGACAAGAGAAGGTACAACAGTGCTCAAACAGTTTAACAAATAGCAGCTTTGCCACAATGATGAAAGCTCTGTGAACCTTCCCTTCTTCAAGGCTCCCGCCCCTTCAGAAACACTCTGCGTGCACTGGGGTCTTGCACAACTACCGGACTGTTAGGTGTAATCTTTAATCTCTCAACCAATTGCTCCTGGATGTTACAACTAGCCTATATGGTATCAGCTTCAGAATCAAACTTAAAACAGCATCTAACATCAAAACAACAAAGAAGGGAATTTATACGCAGACAAATGTTCATGTGTACATTTGTTTTTCTTACCTGTGCCCCCAGGTCATTGTAAAGAAATTTCAATGCTGTCAGTTGTTCATCCATCCCTTTCGGATTATCTGTCTGTTGTTTCTGTACAATTTGCCTTCCTGTCTTGATAACAGTTTCAACCTCCAATTTCACTTCACTGAGGGTCTTATAGAGTTTCTAAAAACACAAATATATTGGTGATAATTTTGTAGTGCAAGTTTTCAGACTTATCTTCATTTGGGGATCTGACCATCAAGTTGCACTTAAACTCTGAGCTATGGTTTAAGAGCAATGTCTGCCAAGAAGATTTCAGACTCCTGGTGTTCCATATTTTATTCTAGTTCTAATTTTCACACCCCTCAAAAACACCATCCCAATAATTTAGCAGTGTTTACTCCATAACATCAATACATGTGGCAAGGCCAACATTGTGATCAGTACTTGATCTTATGTATAGTATTTGTTTTGTTCAAAGAACCAAGCAAGTTTGCCCCTGAAGTGATGACCAGGATGAGCCAGGGAAGGGAGTTAATAAAAACTCCGCTGTTCCACTACACCTGTGTTCAACTATCCAGTACTTTCATGTCTGCTACTTTCATATCTCACTCAGAAGAATTAGAGGTTTTTAGTTTTCAATTATTCTGTTGGTATTTTGCAAAGAGTTGTAACAGTTCCATCAGGACTTTAAGTGAAATGTTCTCAGGAGAGAGTTTAGGTAAGAAAACTCACACAAGAAAGAAACACCCCCAAGCATGAGTTATGAACATTGCATACTTACCATGCACCTGTCCAGATGAGCTTGGATTACATCTGGGTCAGTATCCTTCACATCCAAGACATGAAGTTCTGCTTTTACTCCATCCAACACCCGCTTGCAGTCCAACATGCGCTGCTCAAAATTAGCTGGTTTCTGGAAAAGCTGGTATTTTGTAGATACTTCACGGAGTTTTCTCTGTTTTAATGAACATTGTGTTAAAAGATTGTTTTAAATTAATATCTGCACTTCAAAAGATAACATTTAAAGCATCTCCCCCTGCAGATTCTAACTCACCTCTCACACCACCACAACTCAGTATACATGACAACAGTATTTGCCATGCCAAATTGCATCACCTGTTCCTTATCTCCATCTGCAGTGCAAGAGAGCTATAATTCTGTAGCATACACCTTCAAAATATCCATGCTACTGAAATAGAGACTTTCTGACTTTCAGCATGATACCTATGAAATTTAAACTTCCTTATTCAATTCATCTAGGGCTGCTTGTTTCCTAAAGAAAGCATGTAAAAGCATATATTATTTACTCCTGAGGTTCGGTTGACCACACCACGCAATTTACAGGCTGACAATAGCAATGTGTAATTGAAGACCAGAAGCTCTTCACATTTAAATTCTTAGTGCAACAGTCATATTTTTACCTGCAAAGCATCCAACTGAGTTCCACCACGGGGAGACCTGCATTCAGGAGAAGCAGGAGGGAAAGAACGAGCACTTTTCTTGAGCTCCTCTAAGGTGGATTCATGAGCTGCAATCTCAGCTTGAATTTTCTGCCATGTCATAGAAACAGGAAAAAAAATATGTTACAAAATTGTTTGCAGAGAGGGGAAGAGGAACTTGATTACCACCTACTACCCACCAGAAGTAAATCCATTCTGCAAAAGTTAAACAGTACCAGGTTTATTTTAAATATTCTGGCTCTGGTGACAGCTTGCTAAATTGCAAGCCGTTAAGATTGTTATTCAATACAACCTCCTTAAAAGAGGAAAACAAGCCAGATTACAAAAGATATCACCTAGTACACCAGCACAGGACTGAAATGAAGCCTTCATGAATTACTAAGTCTAGGCTGAGCACTATCATGAGATATTTCAGAACGTTTTTTAGAGGAAAAGCTATACTAGAATACCTGGGCCTCCTGGGGCATCTGAAAGGCATCTACCCTGTCAGTCAGGTAAGACGTCAGCTGCCTATCCAGCTCCACTAAGTTTTCCTGCAAGACCTGCAACATGTGGTCGGTTTCTCGCATCATCTGAAGCTGCTGTTCCAAGGCGATCTGCCGGCTCACTGCCTGAATGGGAGAGAAAGGTAAGAGAAGATGAAGCAGTAATTCAATAAAAATTATATTAAACTTTCTCAAAACGAGGTGAGGAAGACTCAAAAAGTCTTGTGCCAGGAAGACTGTCTAACAAGATCAAAAGTAAGCCCTAGAAGGCAGCACTTTTTGAAGCCTGCTGTGGTTCATACCAGCAGCTGACACACAGTGGCACAGAAGCAGAGTCCTGCTGCTAGACATACAGGATAGTGAAAACAGGTCTCTCCGATCACCTCAGGAAGAAAGTATTCTGTTAAAACATACCAGTTTCAAAAGCTAGCTATTCAGTGGGAATCTGGGGCTTTGTAACACACTACAGATCAATGTTGTTTGATGTATACGCTTGCACATTTTCTTTCAAAACAATAAACTCCTTCTGTTACAGTGTGAAAATAAAGGTTCACAGTTCCTTTCCCTCCATTGCCTCTCCCTTCAACAGCAAAACTTCTAAGTTCATCTGAAATGTCACTACTTACATGGGAACACAAATTCCCCACTATCAACATGTGCACAGAGAGATGGGTGCGTACATGCACATACACACACAGATGTGGAAAGTTGTCAACAGCCCAGTGTGTCAGTGCTGCAGCTGCCAAAGCAGATAGTTTTTATATGGCAATAAAGCACTGTTGCAACAGGAAAAATGACAGTGAATGCTAACTTAAAAGACAGCACATAGCCCCCAGCTGAGGGCACTGCATTCGTGTTGCTCACTGTAATGAGGATGAACTGAAATTCCTCCCTGTATGACTACTTCGGCAGTGACAGAGAAAAAAACTCCCATCCAACAATTTGGCAAGGGCCTGTATTACCAGGATACAAGTTACGAAGTTATCCAACCTGAAACACAGCTAGTCTTCCTCTACTTAATAAATCTAGAAAAGATTAGACTAAAGTATGAGAAGAGGAAGGGGACAACATAATAGATGAGGAATGAGAAGAATGTTTTCCTTCTGTTCCTTATTTCAGTGTTCCTTCTTCCTAGCTATTTCAAAGACTGAAAATGTCACTCATTCATGTTCCTCATTTTTACAGTTAGTTAGCAGCTCACCAGTATTCATGGCAGTAGGAAGGGAATATTAACCTCAGTTATTGAACTGTCCCTCTTGAGACTGCAATTGCCTTTTTGCCAAAATTACCTGTAAAAACACCAGAGGGTCCCCACAGCACAAGGGTGTGCAAATGTGAAAAAAAAAATCCCATGGCTCAAGTTGTGGGGGGGAAAAAAAGGCATCTTGCTCTTAGGACATTATTCCAAATGAAAAATGGTTGACAATATAATGAAGGTTTTTCCTCTTTTCCTGTATTGCAGTCCTGCAGCTATGAATTCAGCTAACAGGAATCATTTCAGACCATTGAGCTGAAAAACCCAGTCTACTTCAACCCTGCCCCCAAATTCTTACCAAGTGACTCAATTCCTCATAGCGGGCATTGAAAGCCTCCAATTTTTCACTGATGATATCATCAAGAATCCCTCCATCAATCAGTGTCTGCCCAAGTTCCCGAATCTGGGTTCGATTATCAGCTGGATGACGCAGGACTGATTCCAGGGACTAAACAGCAGAGAAAGTTATAAAGGTCAATACACTGAATATTACTGCATTCTCAGAGGTGGAAATCTGGCTTTATGCACAGAAATTTTACACTTCATATGTCTTGAGAGTGCTCTGAAAGCATTAATTAGTTATGGCTTAATCCGTGACGGCACAAGGCAAATACAGTGGTCATTTTGCTTTACATAATTAAACTTCACAGCACTTCTCGTCTTTTCACATCATTTCATACTATAGTGCTGGAAGGAATTAATTGATTTACACAGAACTGGAGAGTGCGTACAACTTTATCATGGTATCAAGTACAGCACAATCACATACAGCAAAACTCAGCTTTTGGTCAAGAATCTTACAAATATCCACTCCAGATTCAGAGTAATATGTTCATTGAACCTGGAGAATCAGAATATTCAGCACATATTTCAGTATTCTATTGAAGTGCAGAATTTGGTTTTTTTTAAACTGAGCTATCTGAAAAGTTAGCAATCTGATAGAATGACTACAATACCTCAAGAGCGTCATTGACAGTATCCAACTTATCAGGCAGATTTTCTGTCATTTGTACCCTTTCCTCCAGATTGTTTAGCCAAGCTGTTTCCAAATCAAGATACTGAAGCAGCTCAATCCAACAGGACCACACCTCCTAGTAGCAACAAGAAAAAAAAAAAAAATTAGCTTAGAATGCCAGGCATAGCTCATATACCCTATGAACACCTTAAAGAAATAAAGTTTCTCAGACAATCATTTAAAATAGGCAAGTAGAAAATATTCAAAAACATGTCACAGGACAGTAAGATCTGGAGAGAAAAACCTGCAACTATAGCAGCAAGATAAAGAGAAGTATGCAAAATACACATAGAAGTCTCTAAACTCGTGCTAAAATTATCACTGACATCCAGATTCTTATAACAATTTAACAATGTAACAAAACGCACCCACTCCTCTTGAAACGTAGGACACAATCTACCCCAAACTACAATCATGTTCTAAGTAACATTGTATTTCAACATTTAATCTCTGAGAAGTTTCTTTTTGTTATTTTGGAAGATGCACAAATGGATAACAGAGAAGAGGCACAATGTTACTTATTTACAGAAGTGTTGATTACAATTCAGTTTATAAAAGCAAAGTTAGACAGTGTCTTATGGATTCCAAGAATGTCATCTCAAGAGAAAATAACCTTGCAAAGGAGCCACAGCTGAAGCTACTGGACATTTTCTGTGTCCTTCTCCATTCCTCTTATGCCACCTGGCTCCATTTTATTAAGCTAAGAGCTATCATTCTTACCTCCAAAGTGTGGCATTTCCCCCGGATCCGATTGCACAGTAGCTGGTAGTTCTCCAGCACAACATTCAGCTCGGTCGCCAGGTCGTGACCACTAGACGGCACCTTGGCAGCCAACATCTTGATGTTGTCTTTGAGAATCTTCACCCGCACCTCTTTCTGCAACACATCCTCCTTTGCTCTCTGACCAAAGAAGCATATTACATGATCAGCCATCGATTGCCATACAGTCAGCTACTCACCACTCAAACCAAAAATCAGCAGTTCAGCCTTGGAAGTGTTGCTGCCAATATATTCTTGGGTCTGAGCACAACAAAATATGGCACTAGCTTCCATGGAATTCAGACTATGTTAGTAAGTGTTGACAAATTGTGTTTTATTAAACATACAGACATATCTACCATTTATGGTTCATTAAAAACCTATAACTCAAAGCAAAAAAATACTAAGTTCAGTGCTATTTATACGCTAGCATACAGATATTGAAAAAAACCAAAAACAACAACAACACACAACCACAGAGGTTTGCTAAAAATAAGCATCTCAGGGAGAAAAAAGTAGGGTGAATTCACAGAAGTTACGAGTCTCAGAGCTTAGTAACTATCTCCCAGAGTTATCCGGGAAAGACAACGTAACTACCAGGGACACGTGCAACTACCAGGTTGGAACCTCTCCCACAGCTGTTGAGTGCACTAGAGGAACAGGCAGAAAAGACAATGAGAAGAATTTCTTCAACCCAACTGCATTCAGAGGAGCTTGCTAACAAATATAGAGGATAAGCACAGTACAACTCCAAACACACAGGCCTGAAGAAATTACATTACAAGTTGTCCAATTTTACCCTAACCAGAATTCAGAAAGCAGGATAGCTGGAACACAGATCATGCAGACCAATTCAAGTCTTTATCTGTTGACACAACTAGAAGGCTCCAGAAATAGAGTGTCCTGTATTTCTTTCTTTACAGATTTCAAGGACAGTTTTATGGAGTTGTAGTATCTCTGATATATCAGGCACTGCACTTTATGGTAGGATTCAGTGCATGACAGCATTATTGATGCACATATTGTTTGTCTTCTAAATGTAAGGCAATAAAAAAAAAAAAATGCCAGTTAACGGAAGGGCAAAGAACAAAATATCTACAGAACACATTATTTTATGGCAGGATTATAAAAAAACCACCAAGCCTCAACTTAAACCTACTCCTTCAAGCATCAGCAGGAGTTCCACTCCATTCAAATGAGAGCAGAATTAGGCAAGCTGAAAAGTTTTTCAAAACACTATGCAAAAATGCTCCTGGTCGAACATATAGAGAGTGTTCTTTTCCGGTACTAAAAGTAGTCCCATTCATAACAATCTTACTGCAAATGCAAGATGAAGTGTTACTGTAGGCTTACTGGCTCACTGACATATCTGCCAAAATAAAAAGTACAGAATATAATCTGGATTTAACAACAGTAAATGTGCTTGAAGTCTACCAGATTCACCAGTGAAAAGAGGGTTCTTTTTTTTCTTGCCTCGTGTTCAGCAGGCTGTCAGACTATGTGATCTCAAATGGCTTCAAAGGACATGAATATATTAAAACACTTGTTAAAGACTGCTTCAGAAAGCCCCTTCAAAAAGAACAATTCAAAACTTCAAATAGATTTGTCAAAGCACTTGTAAGGGAGAAAAAGATAATTTTTTGCTCCACTGAATAACAGTGTAGTGGATACTCATTTAAATAATGTGCATACAAGTCAAAACATTTGTGAAGATATGGTTGAACTCTCAGATTTTAAAACAGGAAGGTTATTGTTTATGCTGTACATACATCCAAGAAAATTATCTATTCAACTGGTAATTTATAATGAGACAAAAATATAATTTCTTCCTCTCCATTTTTTTTAGGCCACCAGCCCCAAAATTAGAGAAGCAGGGGCCAACATCACTGTTTGCAAGAGAAGAGGAACACAAAATAATCTTGTAGCCGAACCATTTTAAACTGTTTCTAAATGTGGAGTTATCATATCTCAGAGACAAAAAAACTGAAGCTCAACAACCAGAAGCAGAAGAATATGTTTTCACAAACACTAATTTAGACAAGTATAATGTCAGATTTTCTTTCTTTCTTTCTCAGGTTTCATCTCCTGCAATGAGTTTCCATATTCTTAGTGTTTAATATGTTATATATAGCCAGCCCGGCTCAATGGCTGGGCAAGCTGCTATTCGTTAAGAAACCCCTACCTCTCATGGCCAAATAGAACATCTGCTTTTATAATTTGTGCTTTAAAAATAAAAATTCCACAAAGCAAAGCTGAAAAATACCACCAATCTTGTCATGACCTCAGCTCCTTTCCACAAAGATGATAATTCCACAAAAGGTCAATCCTCAAAGCCATTAAGTTTTGTTTCTCTTTAATCAGGTCTCTACAATGACCTGATATTCCTGACCTTCATTTCCTCCACCGCATTCTCTAGCTCTTCAGGGGACTTGTATTCAAAATCTTTCTCTAAATATTCTTCTTCAGCTTGGGTCATCCATTCTTGCATCTCTGCCAAATCCTTCTTCAGATTTACAGCTTTTTCCTGACTTTCAGACAGGCGATTTTTCTGACTAATGATCTAGAATCCAAGGTGGAGAAAGAAACAGCAGTTTTGTTACTTAAATGTCCTTGTATATGTGAAAAACCACAAGCCTTTGTTACAACATTTTACTACCAAAACATTTTTAGGCCTTTTTAATTAACAAAAGACTTTTACTTTCATACATGCACACAAACTCATGATCCTTTTTAGCAGATCAACAAAATCTGAAAGTGAGGAAATGAGGAAAATGACTTTTTTTTTCATTACATGTAAGAAACCCTGGAAAATGTCAGACAGAAAAAAAAAAAAACACAAACCTCTTCTGATCACAAATATCATATAGTTAGATATAACTTTATGCAGAGCGCTAAAGCACCCTTCAGGCCTTCTTTCTTTCCACAGCACAGGCAATCTGGATTCTATATCAAGAGCAAGGTTCTCCAACACAAATCCTTGCCAGGCATTGCAACTAAAGAGGTATGTTTCTGCAGACCCAAAAGTAAGTTTCTGCTTCCACCCAAAAGAAACAACCAAATGCACCAGACTGAAGTGGTAGTCTATTTACAGCCATTTATTTTTCAAAGCTGCTTGGAAGCAGGCAGAAATTGCACAGAGCTAGAAGAATACTCCAGATTTCAGGAATAACAGAACAAAAAGTCAGACATCCCCCTCTCACCAACTCCAGGAAGAGCAGCATGGGGCAAAGTGAATGAATTAATTTTTAGCTGCAAACAGTTAAACTGGAAGGAGCATAGTGAACTCTTAGGTACCAAGAAGTGCACATATTCAAACAAAGCTACTGTTGCACATGTATTCCCCCCTTGCATATTTGCACTTCTGAAGTATTCACTGGGCCAGGTTGGATTTCAGCCACTTTGTCAGTGGAAAAAGTAAAACATACTCATCCCACTGTTTCACTGCCTCACGTCTTCACCATCCTAGCAGTACCACACAATGGAACAAACAGCTGCAGTGATAAGCAAGCACTAGCAACATCTGGAAAACTCACCTGTTTGCTCAGTTTCTCCCATTGAGTCTGGCAGTCTACTAGTCTAGACTTTGCCCAAGTATTAATGGCTGTGATAGGCTGAGCTCTTAAAGCAGACTCTATGTCTTTCATCTCTTTCAGTGATGGTTCAATCTTCTCCATTTCATTGACAAACATCTAAGCACGCAGAGAAAATTAATGTTTTTCTTTAACAAGACATTACATAAATCTACAGGATACAAAACATCTTGTAATTTTTAATTATTCCAGAGAAACTTTAATAAAACTGCAGGCTGGTGCTGTGTTCAATACCAGAGTGTTTAAAACAGTCCTTCAGTGGCCCAAAACATAAGTATGCAAAACAAAAAATATAGCTTGCTATACACAGTGCCAACATTCTCGCCTGCCAAATGCCAACACTGGAACAACTCAAGACGAAGATAATGTGCACAACATACCCTGACAAATCTGACATACGTCAGGCTCATATTCTTCCCCCAGAAACAAACATTTGAAGGTGCAATGCAATCACTTACTATAAGATGAAATTCTACCTATTTGTGATCATTATGTGCTACTAGCTAGGAAGGAATCTCACTTGTAAAGTACACTCAACTCCTAAACCTTAAGAGTTTCACAGTTATTCAATTGTTATTTTTATTGCCCTTGGAAGTTCCATGCAGAAAGCACTTTTCACTCACAGATTCAATCCCTTAATCACAAAACTGGAAGAAACATACAAACATTTTCAGAGGATCCAATGTCAACTTGTAGAAGAATATTTTTAAATACAGTGAAGACCTCTGAAAAGTACAAAGGGTTATGGCTATACATGAGGAACCAACTAAAATATGCCTTGAAGAAATACAAGACATTTTTTTCTGGCAGGTTTTATGGAACATGCCATGGACAATATTTTAATAATAGAAGCAAAATAATAAAGATATGCTAGTCATTATTTATTTCAAAAGGTTCCTTAAAAGAGCAAAACTCACTATGCACTGGTCAAGTTGTCTTTGAAGTCCTTCAGTATCTCCTTGAACAGCCTTTTCTGTCATTAAGAAGTCTTTCACACCATCCATCCACTTTTGAACGACTTTTGAATCAGTCTAAAGCAAACATAATAATGAAGAGTTGGTACAATGCCATGATGGATGCCATGTATGGCTGTTACATTTCAACAATTTCTAGCAGTGTCAAAAGAATATTCTACAAGCTGCTAGCACTGCCCTGGTTTTGAATCAGACCGCCTTTGTTTTCATTTTTGTTTTGGAGTTCATTTTTTTTCCTCTCAATTTCTCTGTTCACAAACTTCCGTGAAAATTAAATTTACGACAGTGACACTCTTACATCCATGCCACAGCATAGTTTGACACTGCACTGCTCCAAGCTATCCCAGAAAACCACAGGATCGATTAAGGAGGCAAGTATGACTTCAAGAAGTATGTGGTCACCCTTCACATGAGGGACCTGGCTGAAGGCTGGGGACAGCATCTTCCTGATGATGAAAACCATGTACGACTGCTTCCATCACACTTGTTCAAGAGGCATATTGCACTCCAAGGAAAAGAGAGAGCCCTATTGGAAACCATGTGAGGAGAAAAGGAGGGGGTAACACTAAACATAAATGACAGGTAGAAGCCATGCTGGGAAAGCCATTCACCTTACATAGAAACACAGGCATAAATGGAAAATACCACAGAGAATTAGACTAACCACTAAAAAAATATCTATGATCTGCTTCCCATGCCACTGTGGATGTTCTCAATCACTCTTACAAACAACACCAGCACAAACTTAGAGCAGGGAGAAAGTTTTAACTTGCCCTGCTTCAATTGAGTTATGTGACCATCATTTTTTAATATAATAATATGGTTGCCCTTTTTTGATCAACATTTTTGGACTGTTTGTTTGAGGTTTTTTAATAGATAACATCTTTTCATACTGACACAATCGTCCTCAAGGGGACTGTTATTTGAGAAGCCGAGTCAGCTTCACCTTGTACTCTGCACGTCACCAAGGAGGAAAGCACACACTTTATTTCCTTTAAAGCCTTGCAATAATAGTTCTTTTAAGATCAATACATTATATACTGCTTCTCAAAAAACCTGTCTGCACTAATGAAAACCCATTAGACTAAGATCATGTTTATTTTTAGGCCCATGCTACCATTAGAGGTCAAAGTTGTGACATTTTGTTCATTCCTTTTCCATTTTGGGGGAAATTGCTGCAGTTGATTAGCCTGGAAATCATTTTCCAAAAAAACAGACCCCAGGAGGCTTAATGGTGAACCATGTAAAAAAAGTACATATTTATAAAAGCTGCCATTTGACAAGGCATTTTAGCATATACCTAATTTAGCTTGCTTACAGTAAGCTACTTACATAAGTAGCTGAACTGAGTTAAATGGGATTACTCACAAAGTTAGGCACATATTTAAATAACTTGCTGAATCACAAGTCAAGTCTACAGAAGTTTAATGAAGTAAATGCTCCTGCACTGTGCTGGTAAATAATTACCAATGGTCAAATAACAGTGTAGGTTGTTGATGTACAAGAGCTCACAAATTTTAGACAAACTACAACACTGAATCAGTTTCTAAAATTTATTTCAGGCAAGAACAAAGATCAAATGTGCTAAATTTTAACTTTTTCACTCCTAGAGAAAACATGATGTACAGCCACGATTAGATTTAAAATAATTGAATGTGATATATAATTAAAGACACAACAAGCCACACATCATTAGAGATATGATAACAGAGCACAAGATACAGAAATTTTCTTCTGGAAAATACAAGACACAAAACTGATAAAATTAGCCTTGTCTGCTTTTCTCTTCACATGACTAGTACAGACAGACTCACTGTAAAACACACATCATGCAACCGATGCACATATCATCAGCTTGGGGGAGCCTCTGTCACACCACAAATCACAGAAGGGCCACCTGAGTGGCAGGACCCACAGGCAGATCTGACATTGACCTACTCATCAGAATAACAAGGACATTGTAAGCACTGTGCACCTGTCTGCTCACTGTTAAAATGAGAATACTTATGTTCAGTTTCTTTCCAACAACCTAAATGTGAGAAGCACAGTTTTAGGAAATGCCAGCTTTTAAAGATAAGAAAAAAAAGAAACATTAAAAATAAACCAACATTTGTATGTAGCTGCACATGCCCACGCATTCTCCAAAGGTTGCTATACACTTTTTTTTCTCTCCCATTTTTTTTTTCCCTATAATAGCCAGAGATTTCATCTCCTCTCTTAACCAAGGAGATACTGCCCAGCCATTCTCCAAACTAACCTTAAGTCTTTGGTATCACATCTCCAGTACTGACTCATTCAGTGTCTGCACCAGGACCTTACACCTAGTCTCCCATACGAATCTTTCTTGCAGTGAAAGTCCCATCCTGTTCTATTCAGTGCCATCCACAGCATTTTTATTCAATTTGCCCTGCATTCTAATTTTTATTCATACAGCGCTAGACTACAAAAATCTCTGTATAGATTAGTACCACTCCTTCAAAAGGAAAAAACAGAGAATATATATAAATACGTCACTGTCCATCCACTGACAGCTTTATGAAACACAGGAACTCTGTGCTTTAAAAATCAGTTCATGAGAACGCAACTCCAGTGCAAGCTCCATATTTCTACAGGTAGCACCACTATGTATTTCTTCCATTTTCAATTATTTAATAATTACTTCCACTGTTGTTTTCTGCTTTAATTTCTTTTTCAGCTTCTGTACTTCTTTTCAAGGTACCAGGAAAGATTTTAACTTCTCACACAGGACAAAATTCTGTTCTCAGGTCTATACAACAGCACACAGCTTCAATGCTCTGCTCTCCAAAGCTCTTCAAAACTCCCACGGGCATAAAAATCCACACCTTTCATCAGTCAGTGATTCATATACATGGTGGTACCAACATCAGTTTGATAAGCTGTGGAGAACAGGGCACTTCACCTTTGGCTGAAAAAACTGAATAATTGATTATTAAACAAAACCCTGTCATGCTAATACAGCACAGAGGTACCCTACTCTCAGTTAAACATGAGAGAGAATTTCAGTTTTCACGAGCCATTCTTCACCCAGTTAAAGTCATGATTTGGGAAAGTCGGTGCATGTACAGACCACTCAACTGAACACAATTCGAGTGCAGAAAGAGTGCTGCACTTATAAGAAATTAAGGGAGGAAAAAAAAGTGCTGCTAAAAGTAATGAGGTAAGTAGGTCTTGCTCAGTGTAAGACAACCAGGGCAACTGGAAAACTGCAATCATTTGAAGAACACGACTAGAAAGTTGTCACACAAAGGATGTTGAGGCAGGATTACATGCAGAATATTTATTCTATCACCTAAATAACTATTAAGTGTAACCAGGAGAGGGAAGGGAAGAGAATAAGACATAGTAGGATATTGTACAAGTCAGGAGAAAAAATAATGAAGAGGTGATTGCTGGAAAGTAATCACCAGAGGCTTGGCTAAGCCTTAGAAGTTAATTTCTTTTAGGCTCCTGTAGAAGTCAGCTCACTTTGGGCAGTCCCCTCCCACTGCCCAGCAGCATCAGCTCCTCCGCAGCCCCACATCACCCCCCAGGCTGCCACAAGCAGCTGCGGAAGGGTGGCTGTGAAGGAACCAGACAAAGCAGAAACTCTTTCAAATGTAGGTGCACAAGTACGCATACTCCCGAACACATTTTTAAGGAAGGGAGTGGGGAGCAGAGACAGCTTTAATACTTCAGGTAATACAGTCTAATAATATTACATAAAAGTTTTATATAAAAGAAATACACATTTGATCCGCAGTTCCTCCTCCTATTCATAGGTCAGTTTGTGGCTTCCATTTACAAGTTCACTAGCCTAGGCTGGACTACCATGCCTACGTTATTCATACACACACAAACTACCAGGAGCAGCTCAAGTCCTGAAACAAATAATTAGTGAATAACACTTTATGAGCAGGAGCAAGTTTTTCCCTCCAGCCTTTATCCCCAAGTAAAATTTTTCGTGGGCACATGGGCGTGCACTCTGCTCTTAACAGTCATTTAGTTATGGTCTGTTAGCCCTACTATGACTTCTTCCAGGCTTGCAGTTTTAAATAAATAAATAAATAAACAGAAAAAAAAGGGCTTGAGGCTTTTACTGCTTCTGAACAACCAGCAACAGCTTGTCCAGCTTTCACTGCAACATCCTGCAAGCCAACTACCTGGCCTTCCTAATATAAATTTCAGTTTAAACATGTATATATATTTGAGCAGTCATTAAAGACTCTGTCTGGCTAAATAAATAAATAAATAAAAACGAACACACAACCACCCACAAAGTTTGAATCCACTGTCAAATAAAAGAACAGTTTTCTGCTTCAGAGGTAGGGGAGAGAAAGACTGAAAGAAACTTTTGTGGAAAAGTGGTGGCGTGCATGCATGACACCAATGTTCTGAAGTGGCACATGCAGAAAGTTACTTATTTTTATAAACTGTGTGATACATATTCTGTTAAATGCAAAAGACAGTAAATAATTTCACACATTAAAATATGATTAATGCATGTGAAAATACAGATTTCTGTTCACAAATGCACATGTGCCTTCATCCCAAGAGACAGTGAATCTCTAAAAGCACTTTCTTGCTTTATGAAGTTCACAATATAATATGAAAATAATATGAAACTTAAAGCCTGGTTAGACATTACTCCAGGAAAAAAAATGGCACCACATCTGGGCTTTTATACTGCTCTGTTCAGCTTATACTTCCAAGCTGATACTGAAGAATGGTTCGTGCCTCTCTAACCTTTGTGTCACACTAATATCGTCATGGGCTAAATCACGGTATATTTAGTTTTCATTATTTTTGCCTCTTCCCAGAGGAATATAAACAGTCTCAAGAAGGAACATCAAGCAAACACAAAGAAACCAATCTAATCAGTAAATACTCAATCTCAGCTGAGTTACTTAAGCACTGATTGCTCCTCTCTCTATCAATGGGCTAAACATCTAAATAATCTTTAAATACCCTTACTTTTAGTACCTTCATTTTTAAAGCACTGGGATTTTCTGTCATATAGGATTCCATATGTGTGCGTGCATATATACATAAGAGTAGTAATTAATCTTCATTAACTCTCCTTCCTGTCACTTCAGAGGTTGTCTGTTAGAACTGGAAAGCTCACTATACCTAAGTATTTTCTTTACTTTTTTTAACAGGTTGTACTAATTCTTTATTACTATTGACAGAAACTCCACTTGAAGGAGCAGGTTTTCTGTAGCCAGTGTGGAATTTCAATTTTAGATGTCAAGCTAGTAAAGCATTGGGCATCTGACACCAGGCACAACAGAGGGCACTCAGCCTCTGGTGGGATCAAGCCTTCAACAGCACAGCTGACACACCCTTCACTTCAGTGTAACCTCTGCTTCTGGTATTGAAAGAAGGGGAATGCTAATTTTAAGTGAGAAGTAACTCTATTAAAAGATAAAATAATATCCTGGTCACATTAAAGTCCTTTAATAATATCCTGGTCACGTTAAAGTCCTTTGCTATCCTGCTACAGATACACTATATGTGTTTCCAGCCTCTGCCAGACTACTGTCCCAACAGCATTTCACTTCTCAATCAGTTATCTGGACCCCTGCAGGACCACAGAGAAAGAAAGGTCTCTCAAACAACTGAGTTATGTAACAAAACAAATCCTTTCATTTTACCTCAAATATTCTCAACTTGGATGTAATTTCTTCCAGCAGTTTAACATCTTTGGATATTTTGAGCTTTAACTTGTCCCAGTGTCCCTGTACATGCTTGAACTCTTGCGTATAAACCTTTTTTATATCCGAAGAAGCACGTTTCTCCAAAGCCTTGGTTTCTTCAGCAAGTTTATCTACCCTGGGTTTCTGGGCTTCCAGTGTCTCACAAACTGTCTACAACAAAAAAATGAAAGAAAAAAAATATATGTCTGCTTCCAGTGTTGGCCATACAACAGGTACACAATTACATACAAGTGCAAGTCCGTCAAAGGTTTTGTGAGCATAGCACAGATTCAGTGGTGTTATTCCAGCCACTGTAGTTATTACAGCAAAGGTGTCCAAACCACCTATTAAGCAGCAAAACCTTCTGCTGCTCTGGCTGGTGCAATAGTAGAGATTACAGAATGGGCTGTAAATTTTGGCCACATAGTTAAACACACCCATGCACCAATGCCTCTCCTGTGCTGTGTGGTACTGGCACTCAAGTTAGGAAAGCAATGACTACACTACACCACAGCCACAAAAGAAACTTCAGTGTAGATATACCAGGACCTGTTTTTTCATTCCTTCCACAGATATAGATAGATAGATAGATACACTTACATTTAAAAAAGCCCCCAAAAACATATAAAGTGCCTAAAGCCTCCCCTTCTCCCAACCAAGCAATCCCAGCTCTCTCAGCCTTGTCTCTTGGCCCAGGCAGCAAGAGCAGCTGTGAAGTCTGCAGGCCCAGAGATCCCCAGTCCTCTCCTGGACATGTCCCTCAGCAGCCCGCAGTGAGCTTTCAGCAAGCAACCCCCTGAGGTTGCTTGTACACACCGCTCCTGATCCACTTCCCTCTCAGTAATGTTTTAGTTACACCACTGAAAACAAGGCAGGAGAAAGGAGGATGACAGTAACAGAGTAAGCAACTTCCTCGCTTCAGTGTGGAGGTAAGAGTCACCTTTGCCTGCTGCAGAGCCTTCTCAACCTTACTGGGGTCGCTCAGTCCACTGGTGATGGACTGCTGCTTGCACTCCAGATCACTCAGCATCTCCTTCAGCCGCTGCAGGGAGTCCAAGTAGTCCTGGCTTGGTTGGTTTTCGGTCTCTGATGTCATTAAAAATAATAACGGAACAAAATACAAGGTAAGGAAATAGAAACAAAACCCAAATTATAAGAGATGTGAACATAATCAAAGTTATCAGAATCATTTAGAACCGAGAAATCACGTGAGATTTACTTGTGCATTGAACCCTAGTGAGACCTTCCAAGAGCTAAATACTCTTCTGCTGATAGCAACGCTTTTTTCCTTTAATATATGTAAATTTAATATTTTTAATACAAATATCATATAATAGTTTTGGTTAGAAAAGACCTTTAAGATCATCAGTTCCAACCATCAAGCTAACACTCCCAAGTCCACCACTAAACCATGTCCCTAAGGACCTCATCTACACATCTTTTAAGCATCTTCATGGATGGTGACTTAACAACTTCCCTGGGCAGCCCATTCCAATGCCTGACAACCCTTTTGGCGAAGAAATTTTTCCTCATATCCAATCTAAACCTCTCCTGAAGCAACTTGAGGGCATTTCCTCTCATCCTATCTCGTTACTTGGGAGAACAGACCAACACCCACCTCACTATAACCTGCTTTCAGGTAGTTGTAGACAGTGATGATGTCTCCCCTCAGCCTCCTTTTCTCCAGGCTAAACAGCCCTGGTTCCCTCAGCTGCTCCTCAGACTTGTGCTCCAGACCCCTCACCAGCTTTGTTGCCCTTCTCTGCACTCTCTCCAGCACCTCAATGTCTTTCCTGTAGTGAGGGGCCCAAAACTGAACACAGGATTCAAGGTGGGGCCTCACCAGTGCCGAAGACAGAGGGACAATAGCTTCCCTAGTCCATAACAATAAATAGATGATGACAAACACACACTCCCCCACCCAAAAAATTAATTCACAACTCAATCCCGTTTTTAGAATTTTCTTATACACCTAAGTACCTCAATCTCTTGGGGTAAGTAGAGTGGTGGAATCAATAGTACTTGGCCTTTTGCAGGCCTATATACCCACAATTTAATCTTTTTGGTTTTAAAAAGATTTAGACATATCTACTATTTATACACACACAGATAGCTACTATATATAGAATTTGAAGTATAGGATATATAATAGCCATACATTACACATAAAGTTAAATATACACACTACATACAGTAAATATATAAGGTAGCATTTATATATACATATATATATAAAAACACATAAATTATATATTAGTGTAATAGCAGGGTTTGGGTTTTTTTTTTTCACTTTGTTATATATACACACAGAAATATATAAAAATATCAGCTTTCAGCCTGTTGCCAGAACAGAGACACTATCTGGGAAGATTGAAAAGATAATTAAAGTTTGGACAGAATATCTGCTTGCAATCTTTGACTGCATCTCAGCTTTTGCTCGAGCCAGCCCTCTGTGGAATCCCAGGCAGGAGGCAGCACCTCACTCTGGCATCTCAAAATGAAAACATCAGATGCAGAAAACTGCAGCAAACAGGATTTCAGCTGTAAGACCCATACTATGGTATGCACATTCTCTGGCCTTGGATTCCTAAGCAATTTCATTACTACCACAAGTGGAAATTAATCTAAGCTTTGTTCTGACTCACCAGGTAGCCTGTCAGCAGCTTACTGTCAGAACTGCCAAACCATTTATAACTAAGGAATGTGTCCATGTTTCTAGAGAGATTCAGAATTATCTATCTTCCTCTTCTCAAAAAGCCAGAATCAATTTAAAGGAGAAAAAAAATAATTCCATAAAAAGCAAATAGGTACACTGTCACTAAACTACAGAAAATCTTGAAGGAGAAGAAAAAAGTTAAAATAGCCTCCCATTGACAAAAAAGTTAAGTCACAATTCCCATTAAAAATGCCCACAGAGACAGAACTGAATAGCACTCCATGAGTGAATAAACAACTGAAACCCTGAACTGACATTTCCCTCTGTTTTTTAGCATAACACAATCTGCAGAGAAATCATAATTTAAAAATAATACACAAACACAAATTTAACATATTACAATATATAAGGTGCTTTTACCAAGTTATAAACTGGTTCAAATATACTAATAACACCTCAAGCGATGTGTGGCATGAAAAAATAAAGTATATTTTTGTCACATCCTGTAATAGTCCAAAATACGCAGTATCAATAAAATTATTCTAAAGTACATGAACTCATAACAGCCACGAAATAATCATTCCTCACAGAAAGAATGAAAACATACCCTGTAATTTGAGCGTGGCAGACACATATGTTATTCCTACAGTTTTCTGCACAGATGTAATTGAAGCATGCAGGCATAGTGCAACACATTATATAGATGGCCTAACAATTTCATAATTGATTCTATTTTTATTACATATGGAAAGCATTAAAGCTTTATTCTATCTGAGGCTGTTAGCAAAATGTTTCCTTGATTTCCCCAGAAACAAAATGAAAACTAAGGAAAAAAAGCTCCTTATAGGTCTGTGCTCTTGTTATTCAGCTGTAAAATATCAGAACTACATATTTTGTGCACTACATTTAAAATCCTTTACAAGCCAGCATGACTGGTTTGAATGCTCCTAATGAAATTTTCAACGCAACAAAAATCCAAGTAGAAAGCGCCTGAAAAGCAAGCCAGGTTCCAAAACACTTCAAAGATGAAATTTCCAAAAGGAATTATGTATGAATAATGTCCTCAACAAAGCTATGAAAGAATAAATTTCACATGCGCACTTCAATTTTACAAGGTTCCCTTAAGCTTCCATTTTTCATTTCTAGTATAATTATTTATTTCTGTAAATGTCAGACACACATCTCTTCAAACTATATTATCCACCTTAAATATGTTTTGCTAATTCCTTACATGTAGTTTCAGGAATTTTTCATCCTTGTATAATCACTTTTAACACCACGGAACAATATATTTTGTAGTGTGCACAAAGGAGGTCATAAAAATATTCTTTCAGGTGAATAAAAAGATTTCGTCAGCCTGACCCAAAGTCTCCCAGAGTAAGTAGGAAAACTCTACCAGAATTCAGTGAGTTTTCAAACAGCTCAAAACCAACACAAGAACTACAACACTGGAACAGGCTGCCCAGGGAGGTTGTGGATTCTCCTTCTCTGGAGACATTCAAAACCCGCCTGGACACCTTCTTGTGTAAGCTCATCTAGATGTTCCTGCTCCGGCAGGGTGATTGGACTAGATGATCTTTTGAGGTCCCTTCCAATCCCTAACATTCTGTGATTCTGTAACAACAAAATCAGAATACAAGTATCAGGAGGGTTTATATTAATATATATACACACACATATTTACCTTCCTTCAGTTGCTGGTGACGTTCCTCTAGTTTCTGACAAGTCAACCTGAAGTGATTGAGAAAATGGTTCAGGCTCTCCTGAATGAAGTTAGGAGGCATGGGCTGAGAGGTGAGTGCCTTGCAGGTGGCTTTCAGGTGTTCCAACCGTGGACTCAGGCTTACAAGATGAGTTAACTCCCGCTGTGGAAGATTAAAAAAAAAATATATATTCCACTTGCCTTGTTAACATAAAGATCTTCAGTAAGCTACTGCAGCACAGCTCCTCCACATTACTGGAATTAGGACAAAAACGTTAAAGTACTCCTTTGACACAGGTATCAAAATCTTCTGGTCAAATTGGGATGCCTCAGGAATTTTGAGTTATGTTACTGACTAGGCTAAGCTCCTCTGGGGTATTCTGTGCTCCTAACAGCTTATAATCAAAATTAAGGAGTTTTTCCAGACTTACCTGACATAACTCTTTCAGGACTGCTGAGGGCTGGGATGCTGAAGAAGTGTCATTTTTAAGCCAGCCATCCTTTTCAATTACAGCCTTCTCAAGTTCACTCATTTCCTTAAAATAAGCATTTATATCTTCCTGGTACTTTATCTTTCTGGCCACTTCTTCCAGATGTTGAACCACATCTTTCCACCCTGACAATATTTTCTCCATGACAGTTTTTATATCCACTGTAGAAAGTCCTTCTAAAAAGATTATATAAATTGTTATATTAACTGCAACACATTTGGATTAACAGGTATTTAACCTTTCCTCTCTTCAGATACAGAAGCACATTGGCATTTAACATGCAAAATGCTTTGATTCCAAGTCCACAATCCATAAAACTGTAATTATTACTAACAGAGTCTCAGCTTTTAATTTCTACAGAAATAGTAAAACGAAGAGTGAGATACCCACTGCCATTCTTTCTCCTTGATAACTTTTTAATCTACAACAATGAGCTGACTCTTGACCATCATGACTCTCTTTACCATTATGATTTGTGTGTAAATGTTGATATGTACATTTAAGCAAAATAAGCTTTATTTAAGTAAGCGTTCAGTGATTTTTTTTTTAAATGATTCTAGACTCTGCAAAGGAAAAGGGAAGCGGCAAGTTGGAAGGCAGCCATAAATTCATTGGAAAAGTAGATGGAAATCCTGTCAGACTGGAAGAGAGAGGGAGAAATGGCTAACAATGTCACATTGCATGCAGACATGATAAATAACTAGGTAATATGAATAGCTACAAAAGCAGCACAACAAAATAAGAGGTTATTTCCCACTCACAGTGACTACATGAAGCGCTTGCTGTACCATCTTTTTGACAAATCAATGCATTACTTGAGGATGCAGCAGAAACAAACAGACCCCCCATCCATTCCTTATTTGTTTATTTCCTCAAGTGCCAGAAGTGATTGTCAGTTTTGCTACATAAGAAGAAAATTCAGTGCAATATGCATTCAACAGCACATTCTTGCCACTGCAAATTTCTGATGCAGATTCTCTTTCAAGGTGCCACCTCTTCTTTATATAAGGCATATTTGGGTCATTTGAACTTATGCTCCCATCTAAATGACAGAACTGTTAAGGAGGAGAGTCACATGGAAGGGCTTTTTTTGCTGCACTGCTTTAGCATAAGTGGAGCTCAGAGCTCTGATCAGAGGAGCCAGCCAGCTTCTGCAAGGGCACTTGAATGCTCTGCTCCATAGATCCTCCCTGGGCTTCACACACTGGCCACGCATTTGGCATCTCTACAACATAGAAGTGCAGCAGCTGCAACCAGCCAGATAAGAGCAGGGTGCGTGCACACAACAATCGGTCATTGCCATTACAACACGGCCTGTACACACCCCAAGACAGAAATGGATGTATAGACGTGCATGTCAGTGCTGTGCATTATTTCACACAGGTGTAGTTTGGCCTGGTCTCGGAGAGAAGGGCTGGTATTCTGAGCTGGCAAAACATACTAGCAGACCCTAAAAAAGCCAGAGGCTGTAGACTGGTTATTTTCTACAGATGCCAACCTTTAAGACAGCAAAGCATTGGGAAGAAATTTCTTTATCTTATTTTTTTGCTGATACAAAGCAGCTTTTGAATTATGCTTTTCTCATTATGATCAACAGATACTGGTTTCATAGCCATGACCAATCACAGCTGGAGGAGTTTATAAGGGGGGGAGGGAGGAAAGATTTCTATCCAGGTTTGAAGATAACTGCTACAAATTTTTACAATCCAAACTCCAGGTCAAATCAGTGGCTTCCAACCACCAGCTTCAGGACACTGGCACCCACTGTAAAAAGCTTCAGCTGTAGCAGGCAAGAAGGGGAGGATTGGAGATGCTTAGCAGATCGGGGCTGGCTGGAAAAAATGTGACAGTTGGGAAATCCAACGGAAATCAGCATTTTCCAAAAGGGATGTTGGGTCAGAATGCAGGACAGTGATACTATCCTGTCGTCTGTCTGAATGCTACCAGTCACAGCAACTTCACCAGAAGCCAAGTGCATAGCCGATCTGAATGATATGAACAGCTTTTTTATGGAGAAAGTCACATTTCACTGATGGTATTTTGTCATTATGACAAGATTTTGGCAAGGCTTAAAGATTCAGCTTTCACTGATGTTAATTACAAGTTTCCATGGATAAGTGTTTTAATTGAAAATCAATCATTTCCTCAAGCACGTAGGCTTCTCCCTTGCCTTTGAACCATAAATTGTGACTGTATCATCAAAACATACTGACAGTTTTCACAGAAAGAGAGAAAACTACAAATAGAGATAGACACACATTTATCAAGCACAAATTTGATTTCAAAATTTCCACTTCAAGGTGGTTATATTTTAAAATTTTATACTTAGAATCTCCACACAATTTAAAATTAAAACAACTCCTTCCCCCAGAAGTATGTTACTGCCATTTTAAGAAATTATTTCTATTTCAATAAAAATAACCATTAAAAGGTTGCAAATGAACACAGACATTAAACAGAGAGTAGTAATATTGCTTTTCTATAAGCTTTAATAGAAACAAAACATATCAATAATCAGTAACAGTAACAATAACCAGTGTCTCTGAAGGCAAGAAAATGGAGGGAGAGGGAAGGAATATATTGCAATGCTTAACTGGAGATAGTGTATTTCAGTATCTCAGTAACTCATATGATTAAATCACAAAACAGAAAACCTTCAAGTCACTTACCCTTTCCCATGTGATCCAAAAGAATTTGTCCACTTCGTTTCAGTTCATCTAACTTTTGGCTTTTTTCAACTCTTTCTTTTTCAATCACCTACAAAGTGAACCCCAAAATAATACCGTTTCAGAGACAGTAATTCTTCTTGACTTCCTGCCCTCCCAGTAATATATATTTTCCCACTACTACCCCAAACGCATTCCAGTTTTCCTGGATATAGCATTTTCCAAGATGCATATTAGTTCTCTTTCTTCTGACAACAAGTGAAAAAGGAGTTAGCTCTCACATGAACCAGGCAAGCAAGAGACTAGTACAACACCATCAGGAATAAAATATTGTTAAAAGGGTTGACAATCCTGCTATGTGAAATCAGATATTGGGACACCAGCTAAAAGAAGTAACTTGTGATCAAAAATTGTAATTATTCAATGTGAACCAGTGGAGAAAAGACACTTTTTTAAATAGTTCCTTCCCCTCTACAGTCTCTACTGACATTTCCAGTAGAAGGAAACAACCACCTGTTCCCTAGAAGTCCAGCTAGCAAGAAATATAACACACTAATAATCCACTCTCATAAGCTCTAGTGCTTCACTCTCCTTCATAAAGAAATGGTGAGGGAAATTCTACATGTCTACCAAGATTTTTAGAGGATCAATTTCCTCCCTTCAAGTCATAGATATTGGTGAACGTTCCTGTGTGAGCCAAGAAGTAGAAAACATCCACAGAGGACAGCAGAGTTCCTTGGCCACAAGGCCACAACTTCAATATCCTCCATTATTACAAACTATCTCCAAATTAAAATATTTTTGAAACTGAGGTCCAAGGTCATTACTCTGGTTTAGACTTACTACAGGAAATTCAGAAGCAGTATGCTCTTTTTTTTTTGCACAGTTGGGAAGAACAGACACTGTCCTACACACTTAGAGCCCAATCATTTAAAACCAGTGCTGTTCATGGGAACCTGGTGTTCATCTTGGAGCCTATTTTAAAGGGCTACAAACATTTATAAAGATCTATAAATAAAATATTGGGAGGATTGTTTTGGTTTTTATTTCCAACAGTTCTGCCATTCCAAACATTCCTACTGGCACCATTTTGCACTACAGCACTGAGGAGGAGTCTCCTTATAGATATTTTTAAGTATTGTCTTTGATTTCAAAGGCAGGTTCAGGTCCTGCTAAAGCTTAAGTAAGCCTTCATTAACGAAGTATGCTCAAGGACCAAAAAAGGCAAGAATATATTCCTGAAACAGAAGGAAAAGAAGATAAAATCCTTTTTTCGTAGCTCCCACAGAATCCTGTAAAATTACGTATCCTGTCTTACAAGTCAGCAATACCATACACGATTTGTAACTATCAGGTTTTCTCCCAGATTAATAGAGCAAATATCAACGTGTCCAAACGTTATAATGGACTTCAGACCATGGGTGGTACAGTGTGTGCAGTGTCACAGCATGATTCAAAGGGTCCATGATTCACTGGCCCACCTCTTCCAAAACTATAAAAGTGGTGTCAATCAATTCCATCTCCAACTGTGAAACACAAAGCCAAAATATGCTGCTTAGTGGAAAAGATACTAACCCTGAAGACAGATATTTATCAGGACTCCAAAGAAGACATCAGTAATACATGTTTTTACAATTTCCTGTGGATTGTGTAACCCAACATCAGCAAAAGTTTGTGTCCAGCTGGTCAGAGATTTCCATGTACATCCAGTTCTGAAACCATTTAACTAAAGGACTTAATCCCTACGAAGCATGTGGATCAGCCCACACCTCCAGCTGACAGCCAGCTTAGAGACAAAATATTCTATTCACTGGAACACTCTCTGTCTCCCAATTTTACCTTCAACTTTTCTTTCATGTCTGAAGTCTCTCTCATCTTCTTGTACTCTTTGATGTCTGCGGCCTGAATGGCAGATTTTGATTTTGAAATCCAGTTCAAGAGCTCAGCACTTTCAGCATCAAACCTGGTTTAAAAGGTCAGACAATTTTTGTCATCATTTTTCCCTATTCAGTCACTATCTGAAAAATCAGAAGTCTTAAAGTTCAGCACATTACTCAATCCCAAAACAGCAAGGCTGCACACAAGATTCACGTTTCCCATAGTACTACTCACAGGCAGTAGGACAGAGACAGACTTTCAAAAACCTGCCACAGTAAAAATTATGTCCCTGGTATCGGCCTTGGGAGCCATTTGAGAATGCACAGTGATATTTATTTCTTATTTTTTTATACATAGCTTCATGTAAACTATTACTGTTTCTTTTAATATGTCACAAAAGATATTTCTCAATGCTGAGTATTTTGAAAGTAATAAACTAAACCTCAGGAGCAAGACAAATAAGAATTACAGTTCTTGGTTTCATACAAATGTGCAACACTACTTAGTCTGACGAAAAAACTAGAATCTAAAGTACTAAGGGCTGTGACAGTGGACAAATCTCTTTGAATGCTTAGCTGACTAAAGATTAGCTCATAGCCTAATATTTTTGGCTATAGTTGGACATGTCTACACTAACATAACTTTCTTATGGCTAAAACCTACAACTCACCACCACCACAAAACAAAAACAAACAAAACAACAAATCCTAAAATTAACTAATACAGAATTTGAGAGAAAGAAAAATGTACTATACAGACCACAAGTCATGCCATATTACAATTATACTACTTAACACAGTGTAAATCCTAACATGGAAAAACAACCCACCAAACACAGAATTCACTGTTAGTCACTCAAATTTTTCATGAGAAAAAAACACGAGAGAGTTGGGGTTGTTTAGCCTAGACAAGGCTTCAGGCAGGCCCTATAGCAGCCTGCCAGTACCTAAAGGGTGCCTACGAAAAAGTTACAGAGGGACTTTTTACAGGGGCATGCAGCGATGGGACAAGGGCTAATGGCTTTAAACTGAAAGAGGGTAGATTTGGATTAGACAGAAAGGAAGAAATTCTTCATCGTGAGGCTGCTGAGGCACTGGAACAGGCTGCCCAGAGAAGTTGTGGATGCCCCGTCCCTGGCAGTGTCCAAGCCCAGGTTAGATGGGGCTTTGAGCAACCTGGTCTAGTGGAAAGTGTCCCGGCTCATGGCAGGGGTGTTGGACTAGATGACCTTTAAGGTTCCTTCCAACCCAAATCATTCTATGATTCTATACACACAAATCAGTCAGCCACTCCAGATATACTTGTGAAAGGAGACCATCACTGCAATACTGTTCCTGCAGTTTCTCTCATTTCTCCCATATATTTTATGGAGATTAGAGATAAATAATAAATAAATCAAAATACTTGACACTTTCACACCACTTTTCAACCAAAGATGAGAAGATTTTTTCCAAAAGAAAGTAAATATGATTAATTCTATCTTTCAGCAAAAGAACTGAAGTACAAAGGACCAGAGATGTGCTTTTTTGAGAAATGAAACATCCCTGTTTCCCTTTGAAATGGAGGCTGCAGGCTTTCTCTTGCTCTGAAAACAAGGTTGTACATAACATTCCCTTCCTGTTCCCCAGACCTCACAACTGCCACTTAAGTATTCCTAACTTGCGTAAAAAGAGAATCAAAAGCCAAGACCAAGAGACATGAGTCTATGTAGTATTTAGTGAGCAAGAGAAAATGGCAGTAACATATACTTACTTTTTCCTTGCTTCGCTGTCCCCTGGGATTTGCCTTTTCTTTGGGGGTGGTGGTGGGGGCAATTCCTGTCTGGATTGTTTAACCACTACCTGTTCCTTCAATGGTGTTGTTTCTGCAACAGTCTTCTGTGCAGCCTGTGACATCCCTAGGCTTCCTACAGCTTGAGTTACCTGTACAAAATAATTTAGCAAAAAGGTTAAATGCCATTTCTAATACAAACTGAATTGGTTTTGCTTAGTTCCTTTTATTCAGCCATAAAAGCCCATTCATTCACTCTTACAAATGACCACATCTAGCCATCATGAAGCACCTTTATCACAGATGCACTCCAGAGGAAAAACTCCCATTATTCTTATTTTAAAGATGCGAACCACGCATCAAAATTCTCAGTTCAACTAGAATTTCGTGCCAGTCCAAGCGAACTAAAAATCAACAAAATAAGCATTATATATATTTTGTTTCATAATTGCTTGGTTCACAGAAAGAACCAAGGTGCTTTGGGTTTATTAACACACAATTCTTATGTTTTATACTCATACCCCATAAAACCAAGCCTAGACCTCAGAAAGAGCCAATCCACAGGAGATTTGTCCTAAAAACTCACTCAATGGAAGTCTTCCACACTCTTTAAGAAGTTATAAAATAAGGTTACAAACTAAGTCCCAAAGGAATCAATGTGTAAGTTCCAAGTATGTGCTTGATCTTCGGGGGGAGTGAAAGGATGAAGACAGGATTTGACACTTTCCAGTGCTTTGACTCAAACACAGGAACAAATTAAAGCCACATGGGTGAAACGGACCCCTACTCAGACCACACAACTCATTCGCTTTACACTAACAGGATCATGAATCATTGCCACAGCCTTCATCATATTAAAATTTTAATATCACAAAAAAGGGACATATGAGTCATAAAACTGTCAAACAAAATTCTCAGAGAAGCTAATGGGAGTTCTGTCTAAATAAAAACATTACCAAGCACTGAAAATACTAAAATAAACATTTAACAACCCAGCTTGGCTATCATCATTACATGTCAAACAAACAACTACTCTATTTTCAACAGATGAGAAATCATACTCACAGAGCATAAATGCTTGTATGACTCCCATTTATTTATCTATTCTGGGGTTTGGGTTTTGTCTTTGTTTTCTTTTAGTATCAGATTTAATCCAGTCCCAGCACTCTTACAATGTTTAAAGGCATTTGCATTGACTGATAATACATGGCAAGCCTGCTTTACTCATCAGAAAAATGAAGCTTAATCTGTGTGAGAAAGGAGTAATAGTACTTGTCAGATTAACAACTTGGGGTTTTGAAGACCAAAAAATGCAGACAAGCTTTGTCAGCAGATAAAGTCAGGCCCATGTGAAAGAGTACTCACCTACCTCTCTAGCCTGACGTCAAGAACTCATTTGGACAGCATCAGTGAGGTTTGCATACATACAGACATCTAAACAGCTAAAAAGTAATAAAGCCTTGCTAGGTACCTGGTTAGAGTAATCCTCTAGCTTCTGAACCAAACTGTCCCACCTCTGAGTTAGTTCTTCTTGATCCTGATCAATTTTACTGGATGCTCTGTCGTTTTCAAGGATCTGGGCCACATCCTGACCCAGCTCATTCAGCTGGTTTAGTGTTTGCCGTTTCATACCCATGTCCTCTTTCAAAATCTGAAGTTAAAAGAAAACATTGAAGACAACATCAAGTGTTCTGCCACCCCTTCGCTTTTAATCCCTTGGGGAGAAAAAAAAAAAAAGTACTACCTCAGCCAGATGCATCATAGGTTTCAAAACAGTTCCCTTGTGTAACAAGGCACTAACAGACAATCTTAAAAGAGCACATCCTTGAAACAGCTCCTAGAGCAATCAGCAGTATCTCTCGAGTAACAGTTACAAATGATCGGTTCAGGAACAAGATGCACTAATGTATTTTTAAAAAAAAAAAAAAAAAAGCACACCACACACACCCCACCACCACAAACCCACCCTTTGGAAAACACAGCTGACTGGTGGCCTGCAATAAACTCAAAACCTTGTGGAAAAACCCAGGATAGCTGTTTCAAAGCTTGGCACACCAACCTGGAATGGCCACAGAGTAAGTTGTACACATTTTTTAAGTCCAAGTGAAAGAATCTGGCAAGGAGGGAATACCGGCCTGGCGTCCAAAGTATCATGCATTCACAGCTCCTATTGGGGCCAAACTGGTAATTTGCCATTCATTTAGTCTATGAGATTTGACAGGATAGAGCAGGATAACAATACTCACTGCTAGTTTTCGAACATTCACACTCAGGTCTGTTTGATCTTTGAAGTTGCTTGTCTGGACTTTACTCAAAGCCTCTTCTTTCTCAGTTAACCAAGCTTTCAGTAAGCACTGCAGGTCATAAGAAAAACAGCACCAAAAAATACCAAGTTTGTCAAACAGCTATTGACAATTCCTACTTTAAGATCTCTGCATTCAAAGCACAGTTCTGCAGTCTTTATATGCAGGAATTTCAGCTGGCATTAACAAAAATAGTACATAAAATGGGACAAAAATATCAGACCAGAGAACTACACAATACTTCCCAACAATTTCAACAAAACCATTTCTCAATATATCTGAGCGCACCCCCCAAAAAGTAATTTGCAGCAACCAGATATCCATCATAAAGCTGATGTAGGACTTACAAATTATATTAGAATTAAATATATCAAAATGGTATGTACGCTTTCTTCCATTCTCCACCCTTCTTCCTCTGTGATTCAAAACCAGTCATTACAAACATTTTCTCACAGAAGCTACATCACTGATAATTCAGAGCTTTTAGTCCAGGGAGTCAGCCAAAGGCTCAGATATTAATTAGTCACCTCCCTGTTTACTGTATCTACTTCCAGTTGCAAAATAACTTCAGCAAATACAACCTCAATAACTGCTAAAACCTGGAGTGGTCTGCTCTGGATAGCACTAACTCAGGGATCTTGAACTTTTTCCACTTTTTTTTCTAGGAAATCTCTCCCGGGTCTCACTTCTCCTCATTCACATAGCACTCTTCTAGAAACTCCGACAATAACTGGCATCAAGAATCAGGAATGTTTTCATACATTTTATATTATATTTTGCAACACATTGCTGCAGCTGCATAGCCACCTCCATAGACTAGAATACCCAGTTCTTCACCAAGTTCAGTTGCTTAGCCACTAGCACGCTGCTACTCCTCTGTGTTTAAAAAAAAAATAAATAAAACAATACAGCAAGGCAGGCCTTTTTGTTCTTTGAACAACCCAATTTACAGCAGCCACTAGGCTCCTTAGTCTAGCTGTATATTTTTGGCATTGTCCCAGAACTCACTACAGCAACTTCTGGGCCAAAGGGCTAAGGTAGTTTACATTGCCAATGTAAACCAATATGCAGAATATACAGACAGCAAATATGATGGTAGTGGAAATGCCATAAGGCTGTGAAAAACAAAACTATAATACCACATACTCTCTGGAAAAATCATGCTGTCATCCCAGCCAACATATTTTATGCATAAGAGGAGCTTAAAAACCCTTCAATGTATTCAATTCATTTCTGCTAAATCAGCAAAGGCAACTCTCTCCAGAAAACTGAAACATAATTATCACGGTGCTAAGAAATATCTGGCACCGATTGAAGAATTTGTTTCCTGAGTGGTAAGAATTGTGTTGACTTGGCAATGTGGTTTCCAAAAATTTCTAGGCAGACACGAAAAGGCTGATGCGTCGCTGTTGCTCATCTCTCCATCTGGTTGGGCAAAATGGAAAAATTATAGTACCTAAATGTTTTAATTACTTTTGTGTTAACAACGTGTTTGTATTAAAGTTTTTAATTAGTTTCAAATTTTAATTTTTGTAGGTTCTTCACAGTTCTGGAGGACAGAGAAATGCAATTCAAACCTGCTAGTAATAAATGCATTGTTTAGAGTTGAACAAAGTACGCAAACATAGACTGATGTAAACCACCTAAAATAAACTTCTACATCCTAATTACTTGCTGTCTGACATTCTACATTAAATACACACCGATTTTTTTCATTTTTACAGAGCAACACAATTACATACAAATTTTAAAAAGCTGAAAGCAAAGAAATGCCAACAGAAGATGACATCTTAACAGTTTTGTAATAATCAATGAGTGGTCACTTCTCTCCAGGCAAATAAGGGTGGAAGAGAACAGAAACATGTTTACATAAGGTCATCAAAACAGAGAGCACTTGGAGTCTGTACCTTGATATAGAGAGAGAGGATTTTTGAGGAACCCTTACTTCTCAACTCAAAGACTTATCTTGCCCAAGACTTGTCAGATAATGTAAGCACACAATTTTCTGTATGTACTTATACGCCATCACAGTATTTTAAAGAAATACGTATAAATAGATAGTTAGCATTGGATAAAACAGAATCTGAACCTTGGGTCAGATTAGCAAGGTCATATCAGCTGCAAATACAGCTTATCAATGTACTGCAAATAGATATAGGAGGGGCCAGGGAGAAACACATATACCATCCCAAAATATGTAGACAAAACATCTTGTCAAGGAAAGCAGGCTGTAACTGATAGCAACAGCTATATCAGCACTGTTCTACTTCTTTCAAATGTCTAAACAATCTGTGTGTACCGCAGAGTTTAAACAATAGCTTACCGTGATAAATACCATCATTTAAGAAAACAAAACAATTTAAGTAAAACCTTCAAAGGAAAAGCCATCAAATATTTTAAGCTGAAACACAAAACAAGCTCTAGCACTAAGCATACAAACCTAACACATGTACTTGTGTTACCATATTTTTCATGCCATCAGCTCATTCGTGTTTGAGCAGTATATTCCATATATATGCAAAATGTGCAATATCAAAGCAAGACAAAACTCACAATGCCATCTTCCACACAACTCAGTTGTTTGCCCAAACTCAGTAAAATGAGATGAGCTGCATGCTTCTCTATATTGACCAAACACTTCATGTTCCTGATCTTGAAAACAGCATCTAATGATTAGGTGTTTGCAAAATTGTGTATGTGTATCCATGTTGGAAGCACATACACCTTAATTAGGAAAATTTCTGTAATTACCAACCACTAAATAGGTAGTGATTCATTGTCATTTTGCTGTCACAGATATACCCACTTCACAGCCATTTTGCAAGCTACTTTGGAAATTATTTTGTAAGGAGTTATAAGCTTTCCTATTTAAACTTCAAAAAATATCTTCTCTTGCACTGCACAGCTACTCTACTCCTCAAGAAACACTGGGAACCCAAGCAACAACACAAAATCTAGTTTTCAAGGCTTTTTTTTTTTTTTTTTTTTCTGAGAGCTGTTAAACCCTACTAAGGGGTTTGGTTGGTTGGTTTTTACCTCCACAGACTTACGCTCTGGGTAACTGAAGAGCTACTAACCTGCTCTTCCAGCAGCTCTTGCCATAAAAGCTGAATTTCTTGTAACTTGACTCGTCGTTCCTCAGTCCAACGACAAACTGCTGTCCACCGCTCACCAAGCCTCTGCAAAAGCGGGGAACACTCATGAACGTTCCAAAGCCTCACAAGGAAACTCAAAAATCAGATACTCAAAAGTGTAATTTCTCCTTCAGAGTAACCTCTTTCTACATTACAGCTACCTGCTTGCCAGTAATTGCCATTGTTGCATTGCACAAAGCTGGAGGTTAAAACTTTCAAGAGCATTCAACTGTGGCCTTATCTCTGCTTTTGCTGAAGTCAGTGAGCTATTTGACTTCAAAAGGATTGAACAAAGTAGCATGAATTCTGTTTCAATAAATTCTGTTTCACACTCCCTATACTTCAGGTTACAGTCTAACTTCTGACAAAAATGGGAAAATACTTCACGCAATATTCCTTAGATAAATTCTGCTCATGTCTTCAAATATTTTTCCCATAAGATTTTAACTTCCTAATGAAAACTACTTCTGTGAAATCAGACTTGTACTGTGCACCTTCCCATTTTAATGAAACTGCTTAAAGGATATACTACAAAAGTGCCAAGGTCACTGGGAATGCAAATAACTTGACTCATCGGGAATTGAGTTTGAAAGTCAGCAAAGCACTTTCACAGGTTTTATTCTGAGCAAGTTTTATAATTCTTTATGTTAATATTGCTTCTAAAAATATTACTTTAAATTACTTTCCATGATAAATTGTCTCTACACACAAAAATATTGATTAACAATTATATGCAAAGGTTTTAAGTGCCTGCTACTACAATTAAAAAAAAGTGCTCTAACATTTTACCTGCAATTGTTCCTCCAGAATCACTGTTGCACTTTCCCCACTGCTTTCATCAACAATGACGACCATGTGTGTCAGGGAGTTTACCTTCACCTGTTCTGCCTCTAGGTCACTCTGCAGGCTCTAGAAGAACAAAGAGAGGTTACCAACTTCGAATACATTTGTTAATCTGCTATTTTGGCCACAGTGACTAACACAACTGCTGTGGCAAAGAACTTCAGATTCAACAGTTAAACACAGATTTTACCACTGGCAACCACTGCACAGTTTAAACAAATGTAAGCAAAAGACTGCCAGAAATTAACCCAAAACTGTTCTATTAAAATGTTAGAAAACAAGGAGGAGTGCTTTAAGCTGTATGCACCATACTTTACTAGAAGAATCCTATTACAACTGCACTGACTTTCTATATGTCTGCTGTTATAGGTAAGAAAGCTGAAGTGTTTCTATAAAAGCCATTATTGTTAATAAGCAAATATTGTAGGGCATGCCAAACAGCAAAATCACTAAAAACATTTGTCTTTTAATAGCTGACAATATAATTCTCATAAGTATCAACAGTGCTATAATCAATCATGTTGTTCAAAGACAACAGTTGAAAACCGCAGAAAGCATACAGCTCTGATTAGTTTGAAATAACCTGCAGATTTAAATATTCATACAACTCCTAGAAGAACAGATTCCGGAGTTAATGCCTACCTCCAAAATATCTCTGCAAGATCAATATGCCTTTACACTACTGTAAATATCACTTTTCATCTCAGAATAGCCTAAGCTACTCTGTGAACAATACATCTCAAACTCCAGAGATATTGAAGACAAAGGAAAGAACACAAATTTGGGACAAGAAATTACAAGGACCAAAAATACTCAGCAGTTCTTGCCCTGTGAGGTATGTCCCATGCTGGGAAGAAGGTCAAACCTCAGTACTGAGTACGAAAACCAAAGCTGCAACTATGACAAGTATAAAAAGGCCATCTTTCTCCTTCAAAAAAAACCCCACTGTAGACTAGAAAGGCTGAACTCCCATCTGGAAACTTAACTGAGAGACAAACCACTTCCAAAATGTTGTGCACATCAGAGAGCAGTGTCTATGGGATGTGATCCCTGTAAAAGCAGGGACTAGAATCAGTGACTTGGAAAGTCCTTCCTGACAGTTTTAACTCCTGCTTTATTTTAATCTGTAAGTCTCAAGCATGCTTCAGCAATGCCTGTCAGTCACTAAAGGCAAGTTTGTCTACAGTATATTTCATACTGTTCCTCACACCAACAATTTACCAGGAGAAGCCTCATTTCCTGCACAAAATGAAGAGAACACAATTTCCCCTACAGGTTTCATGTCCTACATGAAGTGAAGATAACAGTTTCTGCTATAGATATCTGTGCTCAAGTGTTCAGTTACAAAAGCACTTCCAGAAACTTCCAGTTCCCCTCTACCCCATCATCATCCCTTTCCAAACATCACATGCAGTCCTTCAGCACACAGCCATATCCGACTTCTGACATGATCAAGTTTCCCATCTAAGGAACCCACCAACATACACATTTTCCAAATACTTCTCCCATACGTGCTGCATAACAGACAAAAATGTTTACTTTATGTTCTTCCAGCTGTTTTTGAAGGGACTCCAAATCTTCTGCTAAGACCTGAGATTCCATCTTCTGAATGCGTTCTTCTGTGACTGTCAGCCAGTCGGACAGCTGCTGCAGCTGTTGTTTCTGGAGCTCCATCAGCATGTCATGCAGGCTGCAGGGGGAAGCACAAGCAGTGTTATTCCAGAAACAGTTTTCCCAAGGAAAAAGACTAAGTTCTAGTTCTTATACGAAAGAAGGAAGGCCATTCATAAACCAGTTAGCTACCATCAAATAAAATTTTCACCATTAAGATAAGGAATACAGTTAAGTATCCTTGTTTTTTTTCTCAACAAAAAGAAGTTAATGAATTATGCTATTTAAATCAGGGATTGTTTCTTGCAATAGAGATTTGCTGCTAACAGAGCCTCTGCTGAGAGCTGCAAAGTGTAGTTTCTCCCTTGATGTACAGCTTTTAGCTTGATAACCCACAGGTGGGAAAAAACTCTTCTAAGTGCTTTTTAGTTGTGTAAACACACATAGCTATCCACATCTACTGTATGCTTTATTGAGGAACTTAAAATACTGAAATATTAAAAACACATTTATGTAACTACTGCATGTAGATACTATATATTTAGTCTGGCATGTTTATGTAACATAACAGTCACTAAACACTTTTACATAAGAATCTGGAAAAACCCAGTTACATTCATTTCTTTCATTTCACCTTGGAAAGTATGAAGAAGATGGATTTCATGTCACAAACTGAAGAGTTGAATTTGAAAGAAATAATGTTACAAATGGATGCAAACCCACTCCTCCGAGATGCAGGAAGCACCGGCGGTTGGTCCTGCAGCTCCAGGAGAGGTTGTGCAGCGGGACTCACCGGGACTGCCTGTCCATGCTGTCCACCCGCAGCTCCTCCCAGCGGGAGTTCAGCAGCAGCATTTGCTCCTGGATCTCAAACTCCTCCTCGGGAGACAGATTTCCCTGGGCCACCAGCTGGTTCCCAGCCTGCAGGACACTGCCCACGCTGCTCTGGTGCGCTGTCAGTTCCATCATAAAAGCCTGGAAATTGAATAATCAGCCATGTCACTGTGATCTGTGAGCTCCTACAGGACTTTATGAACTTGTAAATGGTCTAATATTAATAAATTGTCACATTTGAAACAGTATTGCAAAATGAGCTGGCACCATCAAACTCATAAGCATGGCAGACCTGTTCCTCTCTCTGATAGAAGATTCTCCATGAGCTAGAAAAATTCTAGAGCCAGTAAAACAGAGCTAATTGGGGAAAAAAAAAATAAAAGCTGATCACCTCAGCGTAAAAGTTGTTTACAAGAAGACCACCTCTGAAAAATGCATCAAGAAAATAAAACAAACTTACCCATCACCAAGAGAACATAAAATAAGATCTGAAATACATTGTAGAATGGAACCCTACAAGTTAATAACATTAAAAATTCACATATTTACTATAAATCCAGAACACCTCTTCCTTTGGTTCACTACTTTAAAACTGTAGCACAGTAGGAAAAAAAAAATTTTTCAGATTGAATAGCATTCAGATTTTAAATTCAGTTGTATACAGTAAGCTGACACAGTACAAACCTAAACATCCAACATGATACTTGAAACTTTTACCAACACTAGAACACTTGTTCAGACTTGGAACAGAACCAAAACAAAATAATTTGGAAACAACAATAATTTGGAAGCAACAACATATGTTTCTGAAATAAACTATGCTAATCATGACCAGAAAACCACTGAATTAAATTGACATGATTATGAATTTCAGCATTGCCCTTGTTTAACAGAAAGTGACATAAGGCTGACCGGGCTTTTTAGTAGTTGGCAGCGGAGAAGCACAAATCAGCCAGGATCAGACTGTCTTTGTATTATAGACACCAATGAGCCAGCCACCAAAAGCTGATTAAAAAGAAAAAAAAAATTTTAAAAAATAAAGTTTCAAAGTGTGTTCCCCTGTAGGTTCTCCTAAAAAGATCTGTTTCACCTTCAAGAAGCTATTTTTTGTCAACAAAAAAAAACCCACATCAAAACCATCACATTCAGTTAGAGGTGCTTTTAATTTAGAAAAAGCAACAAGAAACAGAATGGCAGGTTTTGGATAAGGATGGAAGTTCTGCAGCTCACACACACAAAAAAAGAAAAACAACAAATGAGTTTAAGAGAAGCTTACTTCATGGGTGGAAAACTGCTCTTTGACTTCCTCAACATCACCAGATATTTCTTCCTGTTCCCGAAATGCATCCTCAGCTGACAGCAACCACGTAAGTACTTCTTCCAGAGCAACTTGGTAGCTATCCAAGTCCATATCCACCTCTGTCACTGTGCTGGGAGTCTCTGCTCTAGAACTGCCTTGCTCCTCTTCAAGTGCTACAGCCTACGCAACCAAGAGAAAAGCAATGTATTAGAAAGTGCACAGAAGATGCCTTCCTAAATGATACTTAAACCAGAACAACTAAGATCCCTTTCAAGTCTTCAAAAAATTTTAAACGTAATTGTTGGATACATTTTTAGTGAGAATGGCCACAGTCAGCACTAATGAACAACCACCACCACAATTCCTGCAGCAAACTCAGTTAAAGATATTGGGCCACTCTCTCCAGCTTGCCAAGACAATTGAGAAAGAGAAGCAGAAGAAAGAACCGTAATACAGATAGACCTTTATACCTCAACACACAGGATTTCGTACATTAATTGGAAAAGAAGAAAAAGAGGAAGATAGAACCACTGAAGTAAATCACAAAGAAGATGCTATGCTTTTTCATATTTTCCCGGTTGTTTTGCCCAAGATAAAAGGCATGTTCCAGAGATAACTGACAAGCCTGAAGATCAGCTAAAATTACAACTCAAGAAAAGCCAGGTAGACTTTGATGACAACTACCTGCTGCATGTTGAACTCTCCATCCTCACATTCCTGCTTGTATCTCCTTGGCAGGGTCTCCACTTCCCGGATGTCTTCCATGGTGACTTGCTTAGGAAGCACCTCAAACAAAGAGGTTAAATACATAATAATAGACTTTTTGTCTGGAAGCTGTACAGCAACATCTGCACCAAAAAAGATAAAATATGGGGAAAAATAAATGAGGAAGCGGCTTTTCTAAAGCATTACTTAGAATAAAGAATGAAGACTAGACTTTACATCTAGTGTAAATCACAGGTTCTTCAGGCTCACAGGTTCTTCTTTTAAGTAGTCTTTAGTAAGCTTTAAGTGAAAAGGCCAGGTTTGGCATACATTGAAAGCAGTACAAAGGAGAAAAAATTTAAAAAATTAGTTTTCTACATTTGGAAGTGAATTCACGTTAAAAGGCAAGATTATTATGAAGTAAAAGCCCAAACCTGAAGTTACTATGGAATAAAAAAACTGCGGAAAACTATTCTGGAGCATCTCCCAAACAGAAAAGCAGTTCAGGGTCAGTATCCCACATAAACTAACACTTCCATTCAGGCCTTATCTTCACTCTCCCCTCTCCCAGCGTTGGTCAGTTAATTTTCCTTACTTTTCATATGGAAAAGAGTTTCACTGATTCAGATTCACTTTTCTCTCAGTTTAGGAGCGCTACCCATTCAGTGACTTTTTTTTTTTTTTTTTTTTTTAAATACAAGGTGGTGCTTAAATCTATAACGTTTGAGAGCTTGTCGTACAGACTGAATCTTTGGAGGCTCACTTCAAAGCAGAGTGACAGCTCAGGATTTTACTAAGATGCCATAAAGGTTTCCTGTTCAGCATTCCCACATGGTTGGTGTCCACAGCACTGGCAGCTATTGCTACTCAGTGTATATATAAAGAAAAAAGATTACAAGCTCTTAAGCTCTCCCATTTCTACATAATGTTCTACTTCATCTGAAAAGTACAGACCCTTGTGGTAGAACTCCTACCTCAAATAAAACAAAGGCAGAGTACCAACTTCACCTTGGGTATACGGTCTCTGAGTAGTGAGTCAGCTGAACTTTAATGTTCAAGAAGCCAAAGCATACACACGCACAGACATACCCTTACTCTACAATTTACATTCTTTTAAACCAAAATTTAAGGGCTTGAAACCAAATATCTCTCAACAAAACTGCCAGAATTGGTATTCATAGTAAAGGACAACAGAAGGAATTTATTTCAGGAGACCTCAAAAAAGCTTCAAGTAAAACAACAACATCCCACCTTCAGGATCCAACAGTTTCTCAATTCCCAAGTGGTTCTTGGCTATGCTGAAAGCATGTTCCAGTCTCTCAACTGGGGACATCTTTATAACTTTATCCCAGCTGAAAAGCTCAGGTCTAAAAGTAAAGACAAAACAGGAAAGAAAGCAGTAAATTTTATCCGAAGAAAAATTCCATACCCTGCAGAATACGACATTATGGATATGAAGGTAGCTACCTAAGCTATACAAACATACACACAAAATAAAAACATAAGTGCATATACACAAATGCATAAATACAAAAATGTACTTTCTTTTTATTAAATGGAATCTGGCAATCACAAATCAATTAACTGACTGCATGTCCACAGCAACATCTACTTTCCACTCTATGTATTCTATACACACACTCACTGACTGCAACAGGAGGTTAAGTACTACTAACACAAACATAAATAAACTCTGTGTTTAAAATTTATTCCAGAACCAGTTTTCTTGAGCTTTTTCTTTCACAGCATTACTGTTACTACATGCTTTCTGCATCAGGCTCTGCTGGGTAGTCAAGAGTCACTCTGTTCCTGGAAAGCCTCATTCCAAACTTAAGATGTGGCTCAGTGACCCCAGACCATCACAGCCAGGAACAGCAGTGGTCTCCATCCCTGCTTGTTCACACTGCCCCACAGTTTTTTTTCCCCCCCAATAAAAGAAAACAAACAAACAAACAAACCACAAATGACATAAACAAACAAAAAAAACCCACCACACAAAACACACACAAACACACCACCACAACACACCACACATCACAAGAGCTCACGATAGACAGGATGTGAATCAGACCAAGGAGCTGATCGATTTGCAGTGCCAGCAGCCTTCATTTCACATTAGGCTTAACCAAATCTCCAGTTCCACAGCGCACCCAAAACAGACCAAGAGGTCTCAAGGGGAAAGAGCAGAGCACAGAGCTTGACACCAGGTCAGAAAACAGGGCCCCCTCCTAGTGATATCTGCACTGACAGGGCATGATCAGCCTTGTGCTGCAGCAGCACAGCTGTAGGACTGCAAAGCCATGAAAATACCTTTCATTCCTCTGTAATAGTGGCTTCTCTTTAAAACACTGCTATTGATTCTGTGCTTTATAGGACTTTGGGAGGAAGAGATAGGCTTGCCTTTCATTCTTTTAATACTTAATTCAGTGTAAATAGTCCTGAGAGTATCCTTTTAACATCTGTTGAGTCATTACACTTTGTGACACAGGAAGGCCATAAGTCAGCAGGGTCTGAGAAGGCAAAAAGCCACAGGGCAGGTGGGGTGAGCGGGAAACAGAGGTATACAAAGATCCTGATAGAAACAAGTGGAATACTGTACCTGCATGCAAGAAGGAACAAGGATAACCACATAGATTCACAAAAAACCTTAGCAGAGACTCTTACTTTGAAAAACACATTGCAATAAGCATATTGTATATCCACTACCTGCACACTGCCATAACACAAATTTCAATAAAATGCAATCTAGGTATTTACCTATGAGCAAGAAAATTGTACCAAGGGACAGAATTCAATTCAAAGAGGAACTAAGCTAATATTAGGAAATTAAAGAGACCAGTAAAGTAAAATGTTAAATGTCCAATTACCTCATATAATTTTATGAAGTACTGCAAAGTGTTACAAAGTTACTAGATATTATAGCCAGGAGGTAGCACTGCTAACAATAGCTGATACACACATAAAGAGAAAAGCAAGCTAGTAAACCTGTTAATAGGATCCACAAAAATTCTCCTATATTAAGTGTCATATTAAGCTAAATTTAAAAAGCAATATTGAAAATGCCCCTTAGGCAGGGAAGCACTACTGTCTGGGTACGCTAAATAGCTTTGTTGTCCTACTACTTTAGCAACCTGCCCAAATCCCCCTGATCCTTGCAAGTGCCTTTTAAAGCTTCTCTTTCAAAGCCAACTGAATTTAAACCCAGCTCAAATGTGGGGAAAATGGCACTTCCCTGGCTAAAGGACTGGTGCCCAGGGACAGCAAAGCTGAGTTTTGATGCATTGACAGCTGCCAGGCTCCCAGGAGGAGGAAATAAAAGGCTCAGACATCAGCAGAGCCAGGTAACTGAGAAATTTTATAAAGCCAGAGGAAAGTTCAGTTACACTGTTAAAGTTTTCAACAGGGGCTTTTGCTACTTAACACTGCTCTGAAAAGGGCAGAGCTCAGGGACTTCAAATCCCACAAAGCCCAAGCACACAATCACAACACATAAGGACAACAAAGAGCCTAAAGCAAATTTTGCTACCTCTCTCCTCTTGCTTAGCCCAGGTCACCTCAGTCTCACTTGTGTCTCAACGCTGGCGCTTTCTCCATCACAAAGCTTCACACATTCAGCAGCAGAGCTACGCAACTACAGGCAATTACGCTACTATGAACAGCACTGGTACAGCTCATACCATCCAGAGAAGGGACTTGGTACTACTTCTGATAAACTCCAGAAAGACCTTTGCTAGTATTGCTCTGCCTTTGCAGAACAATCCTACCAAACTTTCCGGAGGTATCAGTGTGGAGCAGGCGCTCCCCATGCATCCGTGCAGGCTGAACACGAGCCAGCTCTGGTCTACAAGGCCCATAGGTGTGTCAGGGCAGACCCATCCCAAAGCCAGCAACCCTGTGACAGAGCCTGTTATTTCAGTTGGCACAACCCAAATGCGCACTTAAGAGCAGAGAACGGCAGGCTCAAAGTGAACATATGCTGGCTATAAGTATTCTGGGTGTTTGTAAAGCATTCGCCATGACACATACCTGAGTGGCAAGGAGGCCTGTTTAAATTCTGGATGTTATCACACCATTACCATGTTAAAATGGTTATTTATGGTTAAGAACAGTCAGCCGTTGCAAAGCAATGAGCTGACTTCATTTAAAGTACACCAGATTAGAATGGATTGCCCAGAAGCAGATCACAAAGAAAACTGAGAAAAAAGAACTTGTATGCAGCTTTCATAGGAGTCTGTAATGATTATTTCTTTAGACTACCAAAGAGTTCTCCAAAAATCAGAAAGAACACAAAAGCTTCTGTGCAAAGAAGATTTAACAGCATTCCTTATAAAGTATAATGAACTAATGAATACGCTACAGACACCTGAAGTATTCTATTACCCTTTGATTCTTCTGCTCAACAGTTCTCCTGAAAGAGCTGCATACATTGCCTGTCAAGCAACATACATTCAAAATCCAAGAAAAGCTACAGAGACTTTCTTATTCCTTCACTTTGAAGCTTCTGTATCTTCCTATTAAAATTATATGGCAAACTCCAGCTGAAGAAACATTTCCCTTTGCAGAGGAGGGAGGGCAGGAGGAAGGTAGTACAAGGGAAGAAGGTGGTCAGCCCCTTGTAGAGACCCATTCAGCATATTTGCTGTATAATGCACATTAAGCGGCATGTAAATCCACTTCAATTAGCAAGTGTGCATGCATGTGAAGGAACTAAGAGTTACGCTGCTGCCTTGGCTCCATTCTTTGCAAGGCTTTGGCAATATCCCTCCACTGTTACTGTTACCACAAGAAAACAAAACACACACACTGAAAAAAAAAAAAAAAAAAAAAAAATCAACAAAACAGGCTAGAAGCTGTCAATTGCTAAAGCATGAAGACATGGGAAAAAAGCTACATAGTTCACTAGGTCTAAGACAAGCTGTTTGCTACTTACTTGTGTCTGTGGATTACAGCATTAAAGGCGAGTCCATCTGCCCAGCTTGTGGTGAAGTTCAGAACATTGACTTGACTGTAAGGTCTCGTGGACTGCCGAACCCAGCTCAGCAGGATCTTCTCACTGTTAGTCTGTTGCAAATCTGACATGATGTTCTTCATGACATCCTTCACCTGCAAGACAGCAGCAACTACACCTTACAGACATGTTCTCCACTTTTCCTACTTACAAAGCCTTTGAACTAAGTTATTTCAGAAATCATGAAAGGGTCTTTCCCGTGAAAACCTATGACAAACTCTAAATCCTCACATGAAATTTGATAATAGCAGTCTTCAGGCAATCTTTGCACTCTACTAATTACAAGAACCAGTAACGCTTCATGTAATAATGACACGTTACTCTTACATTACTATCCTCCTCTTTAGTTCTGCCTGTGCTCAGTGTGGGGTATAACAGTTCTCATTGCCCTGTGCTGCAGTTCCACCAGTAAGCAAACCCCAAAAATGCAGCTTGAATGGGTTTTCTGCAAGAAGAGGCTATCTGCTAAGCCAACAAAAGCAGTTTGCTGTTTGGGTACTATGCGTAAGCATCCGCCAAAGTCCCTCCTAGTGAATTCAATGATCCTCCCAGGTACCTGGATAAACCAGGAGCAATTCAACCTATGAGACTGAGAAACAAACATACAGGGCAGTACACAAGACGCAAACCCAACACAGCTACCTAGATAGTAAAAAAATACTACCTGCTAACGAAAATGCATAAAAGCCTTGAGGAAGGAATATAAATACAATGCTTCAGCCTGAAAAGCCTCTCTGCAATTAACACTAGCAGGAACTAAACTGCGAGACCGAGTACAACTGAGCACACACAAGAATACATGTTGCAGGGGGCAACCAATAGACAGCAATCAGAAACCAAACACTGGCCTGCCTTTATTTACCAGCCCAAAATAGAAGCAGTATTTTCCGTCACCAAAACCCCAGGAAGATTTGTGAGAATCCCCACAGATCGACACATATGATTCCTGGAAAAAGGGAGGGATTTCTCAGCAGCCTCTCACCTGCCAGTGCAAGATAATGCTCCACAGCAGCCCCAGTGTCAGCTTGTGATTTCCATCAACGATGTCGGTTCCTCCAATATTCACTAGCTCCACCTGGAGAGGTTGGATCAGCTCTATATTAAACACTTATCACAGCTTCAAGTTGCATCCCCACCCCATATTCCTGGCTGTCCAGCCACATATTATCAAGTGCTCTGAAATAAAAAGTAATTAGAAAGAGAGAACTAGGGATGACTGTACTGTCTTATCTGAGTTTGTCATGACAACTGCTTAAACAACACAACAAAAGATGGCACCAAAGAAGATACTCTACTGGAAGAGTTTTATCCTCTCCTCTAATATAGAGATGCATACTATCAGTTAAAACTGACCAGTAGAAATGCAAACATGAAGGATCTGATATTAAAAAAAAAAAAAAATTAAACGGTCATGCTGCTGGACACACTCAGAGATATTACAGGTCCATGAAAACTCTAATTAATAGGTTTGTTCTTCACATGAACCAGCATCCAAATAGAACAACTTATACAAAGAGACCAAAAACTCAAGGAAAAAATAAAATTTACAAGTTTCCTATATACATGAGACCCCATACAGACTCAGTGAGGCTTTAATTGAAATCATTAAAAAGATAAGGACACAAAAAGAGAGGCAAAGAGATTATTTCAGAAAGCAAGAGGGCAGGAGAGGCTACCTGCTCCTGCATCAAGTATTCCACCCTCAGAAGAGGCAAAGCTTAGGGTACGCTACCAGATACTCACTTGGTGCTACCTTAGAGTCTGAACTGAATTGGGGCATCAAGTCTTCATTCAGTCAACACAGAGAAAGTGCCACAAATTCTGAACCACCTTCTGGAGGGAACCAACAGCAGGACGCTGCATTAGTCACCACCATGCCTATGGAAATTGGGCTAGGAACAGCTGCCTATGGCAGAGGAGACAAAGACCTCCCTGTGTGTATGTACACATGTAGCTGCAACACATTCCCACACAGGGCAGATGGTTGGGCTTCATTCTTGTAAATAACCTGAGCCAGGAGCAGCCTCCAGCCCCAGGGGCAGGTGGCACAGGGAATTTCACCTCCATGGGGAAGCTTTTCCCCACTTTCTCACCCTGCTCCAAAACAGTGGCATCCACGGTGCCTACCAGAAACACCTCCCAGCTTACACTGACTCTGAGAACTGTATCTGAGCATTGTTAGGGATCAGAGCTGGTCACAGAGACAAAACCTGCACCATAGAGCTGGCTAGCAATTAAACTATATGGACAGTCACAGGGCAGTAATGCAGCCCAGGCTCTGGCTGTCAGTGGGCATAGCCTACAATGGCAGAATAGACAAGAACAAACCTGCTTCTTCTTTTTTTAGGCTACTACTAATATAAAAAAATCTAATGGTATTCCATGAATATTTTTGCTCTTATCACACAATCATGAATAGTTTTAATTCTGCTAAATGTTCTTATAACCTCATTGCTTTCAGATATCATCTTGACAATTTTCAGCTCCCCATAGGTCTCTTGGTTAGGAGAATCATATCAAAACTGTTTTGCAAAATTAACATGGAACCACAAAATTACACTTCAAAGTACTAAGGAAGCTTGTGGATTTGTGGATTGTCATCTCCCAGTTTTTACAGCAGCTGCAACAGAATCTTACAGCAATACTCTTTGCAAATACTGGGCATATATTCTAAGATAATTGTAAATTAAGTAGGAAAAAACACGCCAAAAGAATCACCAGTGTGGATCATTAAACAATGCACTGGAAAGCACTCTATAACACAAGGAGTAAAGAGTAAGACTAAAGGTCAAGGGCAGAAAAATAAAACAATTACATTGCAAGAGCTTTTTTCACCTGTAACAGAAGAAAAACTCTCCTGAGAATGGGTAACAAACACTCACTTCACATTTTCTAATTGCACATCAATAATAATAATAAATAATATATTTGTCTTGCCACCTACACTACACATAAAGGAAAATACTCCACATGGTCATTTTTGTATTTTAACGATTCTGAATTAAACCAATGCTTTGCAGGATGCAACCAGCAATCCACTGCGATGGTGAGTTGAATGAGACTTAAGTGAAGATAATCAATAAAGGAAAGTTGGCAGCAGACAGTACTACTGGCAGTGGACAGATATTGACTACGTGGAATGAGTTCCAGGGGATTTTTTAAATTAGTATTTTTTAAACTTGGTCCACAAATCAAAAAAAGGTGAAATTCATTACTTAGAACCATTCTGCTCATCAGAAGGATGAAGTTCACAGGATCACTTGAACATCTACACCCTAAGTATGTCTGATCCTTGCAATATATATTTAAACACTTATAAATTATTTTGCAAACTATTAATATTGTACAGCCTACAAACTCTCATGCAACAGAACGCAACTGCTTCTCAGTGGATGCTTTTTCCCCTCATCTTAACAAAAACACACTTTCTAACAAAGTTAAGCGGTAGGTATAAATCATATACATGACCTTAACAACCTTCAGCTAACACCAGCTGTTCACTTCTAGAAACCCAGACCCTGTCATCTTAAGGAAGAACTAATTAATTATTGTAATTTAATATTATTTAATTTATTATCTTCATAAAATAAATCAATTTCAAGGTGGAAAGACTCATTACTTATCCTTAGAAAAAAAAGTTAATATTTACAGTATGTCAAAGAAGACAGACAACCCACCACTAACTTGGGCTACTACCTAGAAATATGACACTAGTCCACCAACATGGAAGGGAAATTGCAGTATTGTACAGTATGTTCATATCACTCTTCAACCAGCATTTTACACAAATATGTTGGTGCCTTTTTGCATTGGATGAATTTTATTGCCAGAATGTTCTCATTATTTTAGTGCCCTGACATTCACAAATAGAAATTCTAACTATGGAGAGTATGCTTTTCAGGAATTGTTCTTCAGGGGAAAAATAAAATCACGTCATTACTGGCTTCTAGGTAGTAAAAACAAAAACAAAATAAAACAATTACTATTCTCATATTTTTAAAGGAGGATTTGTGTAATTTTGTTTGTTCTTCTGATCAGTTACCAAAGATCCAAATTACAAATACTCAGTACAGTTTTGACACAGAGCTGACAGATGTCAATGGAAAGATCCTCCTGGATTTTGAGAGTAGAACACAAAAAGCACAGAGGCATAAAACCTGCCATACCCTTATGGATTTTTGCACAAGTTACACATCATCACTGGAAATTAGTTTTTTCTTCTGCCAGGTTGATAAACTATGCATAGCAGAGCTTAAAGTTATCTTTGTTTTGAGACCCAAACACATCACCAAAACACAATTTAGTTAATACAATTAAGTTAGCATTTTAAGATTTCACAAAATTGTGAAATTCTACATCAGACACTGACATTCTACACTAGACAAGGAAAACTGAAAACATTTGAGAACATCTCACCAAATTCTCATTTTAGGTACCAAAAATCTTTATTCTCTGCATTTTGAACTCATTTACAAACAGGAGTAAATAAAAGAGGCTATCAAAAAGTTGTGGAAAAACATGCTCACATTGTTCTGATGCAAGACTTGCAGTACTCTGTTGACGTTATTTAAGGCATGTACTCGTGTGGAACCTCGTTCTTTAGGCTGAAAATAAAAAGTTACAATCTGTTCATATTGGAATTAACTTGACTAACGAAACAAAATAAATGATAGGGCACACAACAGGAAATATGTCTTAATTTTCTCTAGTTTTTTTTAAGTAGGAATAAAAACCAAACAAGAACATCCACAACAATTTCAAAATGAAAACTGGTCAGAACATTATTCCTCAATCCAAGGCACACAAGCCTTGGATTCAAAACGTCATCTTCGGTAAGACCAGAATTTTTATTCCCAGCATCTGCAGAATTATAAACTGGCAAAGCAACAGCAAAGTGGGAGTTCCTGGGGAAAATCTGAGAGTTTTGAACGTTTGCCAGAGTAGTTGAAATTTTTTGGCTCCCAACAAGGAACAAGCAGCAATTTGTTTTTCTGGCACCAAAAGCCTGCTAAATCTTTGCACACTGGAAAGAAGTTACGCTTCCTGACTTTGCCTTCCTTTTAATATCGGGGGGAGGGCAGTAATAAACACTACAACTCTTGACAATACCTGCTACTCCATTTGCTTTTAATAACCACAATTTAACTCCTGTGACAGAACATGATCATACTGCATGAGCAAGGAGCTGAACTTGGAACATGGTAATCAAGAGAATTAGAAACCAAAAAACTATTGTCTTCAGTATACTTCAAATCAGACCACAAATCATTGGAAGTACTAGTGAAGTGCGTCTGACAAGCTTGCAAAGTGAAATTTTAAATGGCTGAAGGTTCTCTGTAAGGTCAATAAACGAATTTCAAACTTATGGTAAGTAGCAAAATCAAGAATTTAATCCCAAGTGATGGCACGGGTTTTACCTGTTACATGCCTCATGTAACTTCCTGAAGAGGCATCAGTGTTAGCAGGGGAAGAGTTTTCAGCCACATGCACATTTTCCTCAAGAAGACTTAAGTAGTTTTCAGCCCTTTCCTATCTGTAGATCACAAAGGATTTTTCAATGGAGATGCAGATTTTTTGTACTGCCTACTAGCCATTGTCTTTTTTCTTCCTATTTTTTTAAGGGATCTTTCATGACCTTATTAGAAAAAGGCTACAGTTATCTTGCTAAAGGATGCTTTTCCAGATCATCCAGATGCAGACCTCTAAAAGATCTCTATTAAAAATATACACCATGTGAATAACACCACTCGTTTTACATACTTTGCTAAACAGTATGGTAACCTTCAAGAGAAGGTCACACAGCTAACTTCAGCCTGACCTTTTATCCCGTAAGTGGAGTTCATGGGAATTTCACTGGAAATGTAGAGAGCAAGCACACATTACAAGCAAAATAGGTTTTAAAATAAAATTTAAAAAAACCCACATCCCACAGTTTGGTGTTTGTGTGTTTTGTTTATTTGTTGGTTTGGAGTTTTTTAATAAATGGGAGTATGGCTCATACACATTTCTCTTACCAGAGGTTTCCCTATCAGACCCTCCAAAAGGTCCAAAAGCTTCCTTCCATCTTTCAGATCTGTGAACATGTCCTTAACTGGGGGCTTCCCACTCTGCAAAAGAAACAAAAGCAGTAATAAAAATAGTGTTTAAGCAGAACCTCTCTGAACAAGGTACTCTTTCCTTTTTATCTTGCAATTCACTGTTATTTGGTACTGAATGTAGCAAGTAAAAGCTAGGGGACCATTAGAATGATCAGGAAGGCACCTTTCTGTCCTTCAGTGTTGTTGGTTTTTGGTTTTGGGGGTTTTGTTTGTTTGTTTGTTTTTTTCTTCCCATCTCTCTGGTTCTCTGCATCAGCAGCCTAGTAGTGAGAAACCAAATCAGAGCATCCTGGCTCATGTTAGGCTACACGCATCAACACATTAAGATAGCAAAGAAAAAAACGTGGCAAGTTAGAGGAGTCATTTGAGAAAGAATGTTTTGGTCTGGCTGCATCTAAAGAAGGAAGAAACTGAGGCTTTTCAGAAAGAAGCTATTGGGACAAATTTTCTTAGATTTTGAAAGGCAAAACAAAAGGAAATTCTGCCCTGTGTAAGGAGTTGCCACTCTTCTACACAGACCAGTAGATCAAAAGGTGTAATATGTATTAAAACAAATTAATCATTTTTTTTCTACCTTGAAAAATAAGCAAAATGCGAAACTCAGAGCTATTCGAAATCATACATTTCTAATACTCATTTTCTTTGAGGGTGGAGGGACCATGTACAAGAATTGTGGTAGATGACAGAAAAATCATGTTAAATTCTTCCACCCTCCCTTTTAATCTTATTTCTTCTTGGACCCTAAGAAAATTAATGTGGGAAAGTGTTACAGGGCAGGGGGAAAAGACACAAGCAGCCAGCAACTAAGTGAGTACATTTGCTTTGTAATATTCCTCTGCTGGCTGCCAGATCAATTAAGCTACTGCTTTCAGTGTCCCTATGAAGTGCCAATTTGAGAAGAAAAATATTTTCTTAAAAGTACCTAAAACTCCAATATTGCAATTTTCTATCACCTTGGCTTTATAACATTGTTCTTCAGAAAGAAGGCTGTCAAAGGCCTATCATACATGACATGAATTAGCTGACATGGATCTCGTCTACCTTCACTTACCTCCTCTTGCTTTGACAGCTGCTGGCTAACAAATCAGAGAGCGCCGAACTGCCCACTGAACCTGATTTTCTGGCAAATACCTGGTTTTTTCCCCAAATTTCATAAGGGCTTTTCTCAAACATCTGCTTTAATTAGGTTTGATACTACTAAAAGTATTCACAAGAAATCAGAGTTGAATAGCTGCAGGGCGATATTTTAATCTCCTGTACAGAAACATACCTAAATGTAACTCATAGTATCAACCAGCTAAACAGTGGCAAGAATCATCTCATATAACTATGGTCACTTAAAATATACAGATGCTAGCCCCAGTGGCTGATATTAAATTAGCTTTGCAATGAATTTTTCTGACTTATTTATTCTCCAATTACTTGTACAAGTCATGCTTCAAAATGTGTATATCCATACGTTGACACATACTTAGGTAAAGGGTGTAGAAAAGTATTCATAGGTAGCTGACAGACCAACAGCAGACAGGAGTACTTATTAAATATCAGCATTTGATAACATTCTGCCATCACATATTGCCACTTCCTGAGCTCAACTATATCCTTCCTAGCACAGTAAGGGACAAGTATTTTTTCCTAGTGTCTGCAATTTTCACAGATTATTCAGATGCTACTCTGCTGTGTAGCAAGTTAACCAAAGCTTTAAAGAGTGCTGAAGTGGGAGAACAGGAATATCCAAGAGTAGAGGCTGGGAAACCTCTTCTACAGTTTATGGTGCATAAGAGAAGATGACCCACAGTGCAATTACCCCAGATGCCAGCAAAATTTGCTTCAAATTTGGTTCTCATCACCACAAGGAAGATATTAAAAGTATGTTGGTAAGGGCATAAGGAAATTGTTCATGTGTCCAGAAAAGCAGCTAACAGAGGTCTTACTGGGAGCAATACAATTAAAACACTCATTGTGAAAGAAAACACCTGCTAGCCATTGAAGCATGGGCTCTCACCAGAGCAGAGGGACAGAATCACCTCCCTCAGTCTGCTGGCCACCCTTCTTTTTATGCAGCCCAAGACACGGTTGGCTTTCTGGGCTACAAGAACATCTTGCCAGCTCAAGTCCGAATTTTCAACCACCGATATCCCCAAGTCCTTCTTTGCAGGGCTGCTCTCAATCCACTCATCCCCCGGTCTGTACTGATATTGGGGATTGCCCTGATGCAGATGCAGGACCTTGCACTTGGCCTTGCTGAACTTCATGAGGTTCACATGGGTCAACTCCCCATGCCTGCCAAGGTCCTTCTGGATGGCGTCCTTTGCCTCTTCCAAATCAACTGCACTACTCAGCATGGTGTTATCTGCAAACTTACTGAGGGTGCACTCGAACCTGCCCCATGTCATTGATGAAGATATTGAACACTATAGGTCACAATACAGACTCCCAAGGGACACCACTTGTTACTCATCTCCATTTGGACACTGAGGAGTTAACTGCAACTCTTTGGATTCAGCCATCCACCCAATTCCATATCCATCCCTAACATTCTGTGATTCTGTGATCTAACAGTCCATTCCTCAAACCTTTCTCTCTCCAAATTAGTAGATGTTGTGGGAGACAGTGTCAAAGGCCTTACAGAAATAAGGCCTTTATAATTATATAATTATAGTTATATAATTAATTATAATCATAACTAAAACCATGCATACATGTATAACAGACTGATAATGCCAAAACTGAGAATGTTATAGCTGTATGACCTCAATAAATTTGTTGCCTTAGGTCTAGAAGTTTGTTTTGTTGCTTTTGTTTTGGTTTGGTTTGTTGTTTTTTGTTTTGTTTTGTTTTAAAGGGACTTAGATCTGCTGAAAAAGCAGAAAGATGTCTCACTTAATACAATGCAACAAGGGTATCGAGAGCATAGAGCCTATTTTCTCTGTTTCCCATCCCTTAACTTCACATGCACAAAAAAAAGCTGAATGACTTCCTGCTTGCAGTCATTCATTGCAATGCGTTACAGTACGTTCCAGTCCCATGCAATGTGCTCTGCTGTGATGGTGGAAATAATTCAGATTTTCTTTCTCAGCAGAATGGTTTTTCCATTTCACTGGCCATCAGAGCACCACATCTTGCTGCCAGTTTAAAGAGTCAGCAGAAGAGTATTAAATTATTTCTGCAATCTGAGCTACTCTTTCCTGGTTTATTAAAGTATCTACTAGTCTCAAAACAGACACGCAGCAACATGTGAAGCCTCTGTACTTACTGAAGTCTAGCAAAACATTCTCTGTGGGAAGGAAGCACTTCTGCACATGCAGGGTGACTGAAGTTGGCTAAGAAAGGGCTGCAGCACCCACCCCACCAAGCCCATCACCACCTCCACTGCTGCACACCTGTCAGGAAGGCTGGAAACTTGCTCCTCCGTCTTCCCACGCCCACCTGAGGGACATGCAGGCACCTGGTGGCAGCGGCCACCCAGGCAGCCCTGGCTCTCACATCAGGGCACAGAGCCAGCCCACAGCATTGCTGTCGCAATGGGAACAGAGACTGTGTGTGTGCTGCACCCTCCTCTGCTCACGCTGCCTCCTCCCACTCAGGCATTTTCCTCACACCTGGACACACACTTGCATGAATGATGTGCTATCCCAAGCCACATGATCTGAAACCAGGAACATCACTGCTCCATCTGCCAGTGCACAGTGCAGCTGGATGCTGCCCGGCTTTCCTGGGATGCAGTTAGATAGCAACATGCTGTGTTTCAGGAGGTCTTTTACTTTCTCTCTTCAGAAAGATCAGCTATGTATCCCGGCTTCTGACAGCTGTATGACCTGCAAAGTTTATTAACCTTAGAAAACACCTGAAAAAGAGTTTTATAAAATGGCAGCCCAAGGGATGGTCCCCTACATTCCTTCCCCATGAAAAGACAAGGAAGAGTTCTGGGGCAACGCTGGCAGGACAGCTCTGCATGCCCTCCTGCACCAGGCACAGGCCAGCCCAGAGCCAGGCCAGGCTGCTGCCATCACCGCCATCTCCTCATGAGAAAACAGATGCAGAGCCCCATGTCTTTGCATGTAGGACCCACTACTGAGCCTACTGGGGAGGCTGCTGTGGCAGTAGAGAGGCAATCTGGGAGACACAGCAACAACCACTAAAGCTGGACCTGTGCTTCTATGGACAGAGTCTAATCCAAACCAGCTGGGCCAGGACCACCCCAAGCCCTGGCTGTGACCAACTGTGTGGCACCTGACAGGCCCTGTATGGACAGCACTGCCCTGAGCCACACTGGGTAGAACTGGCAGTGCTGGGACCAGTGCTGTTCTGGGGCAGACTGGTGTGCTGCAGTGGGAGTCCTGAGGGAGGGCAGAAGTCCTGTCCCACCTTACAGGGTAAGGCATGGGGATCTGCAGTTTGCTTTCCCCGCCAACCTTGCCCACACCCACCCTCTCACTCTTAACGTCCAGAAAGCAATCTGACCTTCTGAAGAAGTCTGTATGCACAGATACACAAATAAGCAAACAGATCTGCACATAAAAAGCATCTCTCTCTGTAGAGTCCTGCCTGATATGCAGTACGCTCAGCCAACCTAAATTTCTCCTTTTCAGAACCCACAATATTTTACTCACTTTCTACATACTTAAAAACTGAAGTTCAGCCTCCACTACATCCCATAAGGAGAAGCCATTCATCACTGAGCATAATGGATGAAGAAATTTAAGTATTTGCCTTATAAGAGTGACAGTGACAAACCACACTGAGCCCTTCAGCAAGGGCAAATGGCTGGTCACAGCTGCAGTGGCAAATACTTAAAGAGCAGCCTACCTTGTGCTAAGCACTGTACAAATATGAAGCAGATAATGGGTCCTTTCTCAAAGACAAAATTAGGGTCCAGCTTATACTACAAAGATAATATAAAGGACAGGGAGGGGCACACTGTGTACCAGGAGAACTGTGCTGGTTCAAGGTGTAAAAGACTCACATCCCCTTTGCTGAACACTTTTATCAGTTAACAGACGGTAGTTTTGCCTCAGCTTTGCTTATGTTTGCTGCAACAGCAAAAAAGCACTGGCAGAAAACTCTTTCCCTCAGCCTGCCCAAGAGGGCTTTGCCAGCAGAGCTGCACACAGAGTTGCTGTAGTAGTGGCAAGGGTTTGATAAGACAGACAAAAACCATAATTAGACTTAACTTAGGAAGAGGTCATGTTGGTTCCCCAATGCTTTAAACTGGCACTGACAGAAGGAAAGGAGCTGATACATTGGAACAGGCATAAGAAAAGGGGAAGAGGAAAGGGAAAGGAAGGCAGAGCAAGAGAAAGAGAAATAAAAGCTGGAGGCAGTACATAGGCTGAGGCCAGACCTGCCTGTGCTCCTGTGAACTTTGCGTGGTGACTGATTTGTTATCCACCATGGGGGTCATGCACAAGGACCAGAACCACATCCAATCCACCATGTTACATTTATCCCCACAAACATTTTGGTGCCAGACTTTGTGCTAACATGAGTAGGGGAGGGAAGGGACAAAGAACAACTTGTGTTAGTTATCCACAGCAGAAAACACTTTTTCTGTTGATTCATCTCTCATGGAGCAACAGAGGCAGCAGTTTCTGAATGATCTTTGCACTGGAGACCAGATGCTGGCCATATGTAGCAAGACCAGTCACTACAGGCATTGGCTTTGCATGTTCCAGTGAGACAGCAGCACCATTTGGGAAGGTGAGCCCATGCACAGGGATCTCCCTCCCACAGCAGCAGCCGCCACTCTCACGCCTGCTGGCTGCCTCCCAACCCCTCCACCTGGATCAGGTTTAAGAGGGTGACTTACACTTCCTTATGTGCATCTAGGATTACTTGCAAAGAAGGGTCATCCAGGCCAGCCAACATGACTGTGCAGAAATCATCCACCCTCCTTGCCAGAAAGTGTTCCCAGGAAATAGAGGAAGATATAAATGAAATCCGGACCAGATATTTTTTTGAGTCATCCAATGCTACCAACAGTATAAAGACCAGCCATCAACATTTACAGTTTGTTCTACTGAAGCCACACACAGCTGCAAGGCAGCAATCTTCCTTGAATATATTTTACAGTAGAATAACCCTTTATTACTAATGGGGAACTGTATCAAATTGAGCCAAGGTACAATTGAAGGGAGTCACAAATTCTCAGTAAGACAAAGCCTCTTTTTTTAAAAAAAACAAGCTATTCTTTATCATTTTATCACAGGTATTTATTCTCTTTGTATATTGCTCACGAAATTATATGCAAAGTTAACAAAAAGTTTTAATGTCTATCTAGTTACTTAACTAGAAACATGTTATATCAGTTACCCACAGCAGAGAGTTCACATGTTCTTTAAATCAATAACTATTGAAGGTACATTATTAGACCTAACTTCCAATAAATGAATGCCAAAGATATTTGGGAGTAAGAGACAAGCCACCTCCATTTCACATCCTCCTTATTGATACTGATTCAGACCTCTTAGTGATGACACTGAAACGAGGATGAAAGGTCCTCTCAGTTTCACAGAAATGGACACTGGTTGTCACCAGGGAAGTAACACATCTTGTAAAAGCATACATATGACCTTTACCAGCCACCGAGGGAATGTAGCAGACAAGGTCTGGCTGCTCAGAGCACTGCTGGGAAAAGTCCTAGCTGCAATTTAGATCATCTGCTACCTCAGAAACATCAAAACACCCTGAAAGGATAGAGGAAGCAGTAAATCTTGGTTTTCCATCAGATCCTTCTGATCTTCCAGTGTCACTTATATGAAGGTCAGAGTTGTCTTTTGTTAATTATTAGATATCACAAATAGTCACCTGTTGGTTAAAAATAAGATGCTCAGTAAATAGGTCAAAATAGTAGCAGAGCTGCAAAGAACCCTTTCCCCATTTTCCTGAAAAGAGGGGAAATATTGATCAAGTTGGGCACTTAAACTAGAACATAAACCATTTGTAACATTCAAGAATATTCATAGGGAACTCATGGTAACCACATACTTAGTTTAAACTCAATTACAAACACAAGGAGTAAGAACTACACTTTATCATGACCAACACAGAGTACAAAACATGTTAAGTGCTGCTACATCATGAGGCCAGTACACGGGAACTCAATGTGGGAAACAATTCAGAAAGCAAAAAGGTCATTTCAGAAAGTAAACAACTATGTCAACAAATAATCCTGCCAGTTTCTAATTTAAGACCATAGTCATTGTTTACAGGAGTATTTTTATTAAAACATGGTACTTTTTTTTCCATTCTCCTTCCACTGGCATGCAGGAGTTTTAGGAGAGCATACATAAATACTAGCTATATTGTGACAGATGTATTTTAGTTACGCAAGCTCTACTCTATGCTAGATATGCCTTAGTAGTTGTGGCATCGCTACATGACACTACTACTAAAACTATGAATTTAAATACCAAATAAAAAAAAAAAAGTTAGAACCACAAGAGGAAAACACCATATAAACCAAATTAGATATCACTACTAGTACTTCAAAAGTAAAATAATTACCAGAAACTAAATAGCTACTTAAAACTCCAGACTAACAGTGGAAAAAAAATAAGACTCATTACTGAAATATGCCAGAAAGTTTGATTCGATCAGGTGACAGACATGAGTTTAAGTAGAAGCAAAGCTGAAAAGCTAAACATAGCTTAATCCACAGAACACCTGAAATACTTGACTGACAACATGATAGAAGGAAGAAAAACATATAAAAGCAAATATTAGACCTAGCAAGGCAGCGAAACAAACATAAGGCACGAGCAACTCTCAAGGGGTCTTTTTTTCTCCCCAGTGTATTTACATTGCATTTACTTAAGCCTACATTATTATAATGTGTTTAATGCAACAGTACTAACCTCTGCTTGCAATTAAGCCTCATTACGTATCATTACCAGGCAAGGCAGTTGCGATCATACTGCTTAAAACTGTCAGGTTTTTCTCCTGTTAAGACTGGAAGGTTATATATTTTTTTTCTCTCTCTCTTTTTTTTTTTTTCCTTTTCTTAAACCAGCTAACTTCAGATTGTAACTTGGTTACTTAAGAAAAATTTCTTGCTGACTAGGTTGACTATTGTGTTCATTAGTGATTAACGGGTAAAGGAACAGGTTTGCTTCAGTGCCTCACAAACACTCCAACAACTGAGAGGATAACCGAGACCATGAATCAAACTATCGTAAAGCCCTAACCAAAATTAGCAGTAATTACAATCCACATTACTTTAACAAGCTTTGAAGTCCAGCAACAGAGATGCTGCCCATACCTTGTTCTTAGAGCAGAAAACAGTAGCAGTTGAGAGGAAGGCAAAAAACTCACAACTCTCACACTGTAGCTAAACCTGGGAGAGACTGTAAACTGCTATGCATTATTGCTTTTAAGCTATAAATTAGTCATCCTTAACGTATCTCATAACCTATTAGAAAAGAAAATATTTCTTTTCCTGCATCTTGGTTAATTCACATCTTATTTGACCTCTTCGCTGAAGGAGGGACTAAGTGATCCAGTTAAGAAAAAATAGTAGACTAAAAATTGAATTTTTCAAGGCCAGTTTTTCCACCCAGGTTGTTCCTCAGATTAAGGCCAAATTTTTTATAAGCTTTGGCTATCTTTAACTGAAGTTACATTTTACAGTTTAATTCAGCAGTGGAAAACAGTAGGAGCAATTAGACTCAAAAATATTTTACCAGCAGTCAAGTATTTCCTTGTTTGCATCACAAAAACTGAAGTGAAAAAAAAAAAAGACTACAGGCCATCTCAGGTGATATCTCCTTGGACAGATAAAATTACCTAATCAATCTTTTTGATCTCTCTTCTTGCATGCCTAATACATTAAACTCCATCATTCTCCTTCCCAAAAAAAATCCCTTCTGAAATGTCTTTTGCCTCAGGTATCTCGGGTCATGTGAAATTAATTATCTTGAATAGGTATGCTTTTGTCTTTAAAAAAGATTTATCATGTTTGCTAAGAGTCAGCAGTGAAGCAGCAAAATGTCTTTAGAAATATGGCGTCTGATATTTACTATTATGGTAAAACCCTTAGAGGAAAGGAGGAAACTAAGGAGCAAAAGTAGTGGAAGAGATCTATACAGCACATCACCCAGAAAACTAGAGAAGACTTTGCAGTTAGCAAATTAATTAATGCTTGGTATAATGAGAGAGGAACTTCTTTAATTTTAAGATGCATATAAGGCTAACACACCACAAAGCACTCCAAGTACAGCTCACCAGTTTGCCTGCTGCCCTGTCTTCTCTCATCTTTATTTGCTGTCCTTCCAGGGGAGGGGACCCACCAGGAGCCCCAGCACTGAGCACTTGCTTTCTAGCCTGGAGCTCAAGCCCTGGAGGACACAGTCTGCTCCCAAGCTGCACCTCAGCCTCTTCTTTGCTCTTTAACCCTACACTGAAATGCATTTGGGAAGGCTGCAGAGCAGGAGCAAGCTTAAGATGCTGTAAAAGCATGGGTGGTCTGGCTTTACTCACACTGGCAGGTCTGAGCTCCAAGTCCTGCCAGTTCTGCAGCTGCTGGTCAGGGCACTAGCACAGGACCTGGAGGATCAGGATCACAGAAATAGATGCAACAAGAATGCTGCAAATGCAGAAATAACACTGCACAAGGCTTCTGTATATAAGAAGAATGAAATTGAGAGCTTGGATTGGAAAGATACGGGAGTACATGACAAAACGGGAATGGTGGCGCAGCTCTCATGCATGCAAGGGCTTTGACTACAGTTCCCGACACCTTCGAACAAAGATCCCAGCTGGCTCCATTCAACAGCCATCCATACCCAAGACTTATGACTGGGAGGGTGGGGAAATTTAGTCTCATTTTCACCAAATACCAGAAACATTTCAGGGGTTTTATGTTCTTTTTGCAGAGCACAACCTTCCCAGCAATAAAGTGTTTTTGCCATCTCTGTGGGAAAACTTCCCAAATGTAATTAAGACATGATTCTTTGGGGAAAAGGAAGAGGCTCAGTTTGCCCATGTTGGATCTATGAACTTCCACTAGAGTGACAGCACTAAGCTCTGATGGGTTGTGACAGATCTGACTCCATGTGGCTAAATTAAGAGTTCAGGCATCATGTTTCTTGTGCTGACTCTGTCTCCTACCTGCCAAGTTCAGGAATAGCGGAAGGAGAGTAACCAATCTGAAAGCAAACCTGGAAAACTACCTTAGAAAATGGGAACACGAAAGCCAGCAATGCATGACTCCTGTAAGGACATAAAGAGGGAGCAAGGACAGCTTAGAGAGGACTAGAATGGCTTAGACAAAGAGAGGTGCAAAAATAGGACCAACCACAGAAGCATCAAATCTTGTAAGGGCTGGGAAGGTGAGGAGATGTAGAGTGGGAAAAGGGGAAAAGAAGGACAGACAGAACAGGTCTGAAGCTATAACAAGAAAAATTGGGTCTTGCTGGGTAAGCAACTAAGTGACAAGGAAGTGGGAACAAAATAGGTAGGGCGATCAGAAGTCCAGATGCGCTGGGATTTGCTGGGCAAGCAAGCTTTCTGACATGAGAGGGTGTAACAGTAAGTGAGGTAGGAAAACAAACGGGGTCAGAAAGTAGGAGTAAAGAAAGTAAACAAAACATGGCAGAAAAAGCTGTACTTGCAGGCACTAAAGTGGGACACAAAACTCCTGAATCCCTCAACATGCCTATCAAATTTTCTAGAAACCTTGTAGAGTTGTGAGTGCGAGTCTCGAGCTATTAGGCTATGTAATTATCAGCTGCAGTGTCACAGGTCTGTATGATGATCTAGAAGTGTCAAGTCTGCTGATGTGCCGTGCAAAAAATAGATACAGATTAAAACTATTTAGAAGTTTGGAAAAGTCAAAACTAAGGGGGATTGCCATTTTTTTGTTCAGTCCCCTTTTACCTATGTGTAACAAATAATATATGGTTAATGGAGCAGTAAGTTACCCTGTGGACCTGAATTCAAGCCCTGCTTTTAGCCAAGAGTTCCCCTATAACTAACCAAAATCATTTAAAGCACAATTTTACAGGTAATCACTGTGTGCCAGATGAAGAGATTTTCTTGGATCACTAAACCCAGTCCTGGCTGAAAGCGGCATAATCTTCTTGAAGCCTCTTCTCTGTGCTGATCAAACGCCATCTGAAAACCAGCTAGATATTTTAGATTATTTGCTTGAGTTTGCAGAAGAGGTCAATCCTCTGAGCTCTGTCATAAGACTCAACAAGAGCTCTGGTTTACATGAAGATATTACAGAAATGCCAAATCCTCCGGATAATCTAACCAAGTCTCAGATTGGGCACTCAAAATAGGAGCTACTTCTGATATTTATTTGTAGTGGGTGCAAACACAGATGATAGTACTCTTGCATTGCAGAAAGGTGTTCCAAAAATATATCCATTACTACTTATAAAGTAGTACGTATTAATGAAAATAGGATAGAAAGGGACAAAGGGATAAAAACAAAAAAAGGATAGAATGCACAATTGTACAAAGTTTGAAGGGCATACATTATCCATGCAACTAGACGCTTTAATTAGTGGGCTATATCACAGGGAAACAGCTAAATCTTACTCTTGGAATTAGACTGGACAGAGCAATGGAAAAAAAATTCAACAAGGGAAAATATCACATGGTGTAATATAAAGACATGCTGAAACGCTCAGTATCAATATTTATTTGAATGCAAACTTCCCTATTGGTTAAAGCTTGGTAAAATAGACTATTTATCTAATAATTTTTATTCCCTTTAATTTTCACAAAATATCCTTACTACACAACCACCATAGGCTTGTGAGCTGTAGTGCAGATTGCTCTGCTAAGGAAAAGATTTCTACAGCACGCACTGAGGCTTGGCTGAGTACATTTATTGACCTTAAGACTCGACTCTCTTTAAATGTGCTTGTGTCTTCATTTCAAAAAAATACGTGCAAATAAGATGCATTTAGTTCTAGCACAGTTCAAATGAAGAGCACAAATGCAAGTTGCTGTACTGTGGACTACAGCGAGAACTTATAGCTCATTGAATAGGTGCCCAAAGCAGATGTGGGTACCACACAGCATCCTTGAGATACTGTGTTCCGTTCATCTACCTATTCTCTGATGAGAAAAGGGAAAGACATTGTTCTCTTTCTAGATCCTTTGTAAAGCCCTATTAAATTGATTTAAATCAAGTTCAGTGATTTTGAGTACATACTGCAATTGCAATTTTACAATTTTGGGGGTTTATGCCAAACTAGTTTATAGAGGCTCAACTGCTTCCTTTTTATTTATGTGTTTAAATGAAGGGCAACTGCAATATAATTAAAGTGGAAGTACAAGCAAAATTCTTAGATGAACTTTGCAATTCCATACAAAATTCCTCGGTTACCATTTTGTTTTCTGCAATGTAAGTCAGATTGCATTAACCCAGGCTCTAAAAATCTCTCTATCGTACTAAGCAGCTGAATCAATATAGTTCACAGAAAAAGAATTTTCAACAAGCCAAATTACTTGGTAAATGCAAAAAATTCAATAAGACTGAAATCAATCTCTTTATATTTTCAAGGCACTGTTGAAACTAGACTTTCTTACATGAGGTAATTTCTACTTAACACCAGCAATTTCCTTGCAATCTGAACATGCCAGTCTTCATAAATCTGCATCTTGTCATGGCACAGTAGCCATGCTCAAGCCTGAACTGGACATGCAGTAGTTGGGAATATGTCCTTTTATACAAGTCTCTTTAATCATTAACATGGTTTTCATAGCTTTGGGTGGTGTAATGGGCCATGAAATCTGAGTTACTTCAAATCCAACAAGTATCTGACCATACCCTGTGGCAGGGAAACCCAGGATCTAAGTAGGATCTGTCTGAATACATAGTATAAAAGGAAAAGCCACTTTATAAAATATATCCATGGGCGTACAAGTATAAAGACTGAAAACAATTTAATCTATTTCAATACAATGCCCATAACACGTACAAACAAGTCACACAGCACATTCTCAGTATCACTGTCATTTCCGTGTTCGTGCCATCATTATGCCAGGATAAGTCTATGCAAACAGGCCTTCCTTTTCACCACATTCTCACTCCTTACATGATCCTGCCCTGCCTACTCCTCCTCCTGCAGTACCATCTTTCCTCTGGTCAGCAGTCAAAATCAGAGCATAGAGCAACCAGTTCATATAATACACACTCCTCCCCAAAGCACAAACCAGCCAAGAATGTATTGGATGAAGAGTGCAGGATATCAGCTTCCAGCCAAAACAAACCTAAGCCAAAGTGAATCAACCGAGGCCACAAGCCTTGCATTGCCCAGTGTCCTGTTGCACAGGAAGGGAAGGAAGGTAAAAATTTCTTACATTGCTGACCAAGAACTTCAGAAGGGCAGCACTCCAGAGGCAGCCATTCATTGCTACAGCACTGTCATCACTTTATTTAAAAAGAAAAACAAACCAACACCAACACTACGCCCATACACACACACACTCCCTTCCTTCTATATTTATGTCTACTTTCAGGATTTCACAAGCGTGTCCCTTTTCATTAGCAGGGTACAAACTAGTTGTTCTCCCACTTGCAGCACCATACTGGCTAGAAAAAAAACCCCCGAGTTTTCTCTGAGTCCAGGTTCCTTCACACATTCAAACCATAAGGTAGGGAAACTTCCCACAGTCACCATGCTCCTGGGCAAAGTGTCATTTTTCACTTTCAACAGAACAGCATAATAAGTAGGCTCTAAGTAGCATCCCAAAGCAACCGCCACCTCCTTTCTCACCCCAAAACACAAAACAAGATCCTCAGTAAGTTTCAAATCAGTAAAGAGAATTAAAACAAAAAACGTACAGCATGAGAGCTGAGGAAAATTCAAAATGGGCACACAATTATACAAAATTTCACAGTCAAGACTCAAGCAGCAACACCAGGTGGCCTCAATGGAGAGGTGGCATGGAGAGAATTTTGGATGAGTAAAGCTGACTCAGCAGCACTGAGAGTAAACACAGTGACTAGGGTTCAAAATCTGCTGTAATGCCCTCAGAAAATTGCATGCAGAAATAAACTGCATAAAGTAAGAGAACTAAAACTCAAACAGACACCATCATGCAAATAACTATTTTAATATATTAACAAAGAGAATCTTTCATTTTTTTCTTAAACAAGACATGTAGTATCAAATATTTATGTGCATGGGGAAACAGAAAGGGAACAAACATTGCAGTATTTTGTCTGTTTTCTTTACACATTTTGACATTTTACTAAGAGTATTCTACAAGAGTAAGAGCAAGGTATATTTAACCAATATTGTTCTAAGCAGTGAATCAAACAAAATAAAGAAGTACTTTCAAACCAAATATTACCTTGGAAAACCGAGCATTTATCCATTTTGTAAAGGTCTTTTTCTGTACATCATTGTGTTCATCTGAAGAGAGAAAATAAGAAAACAATGAATGAAAATGCATTCTTCTTAATCTTTGATTGTTCATAACAGGTGCTATTAAACACAATCCCAGTTCAGTGAGTGACTTTTTTGTCTAATCTGTCAATAAAGCTGTTCAAACCTCTACAAAACTTTAATACTTGCAGAATCACACAAATGTTTCAACTTTACTAGCAACCTGGGAATCTCCTTTGCATTAGAATCAGCCTCTCAGCACTTCCCGAGCAGTATAATGATGCATTAAATTCATAGGCTTCCTGGTTGGTGAGAAACAACCTATGAAAACATGGCCTTTCTATCAGACTTTGTCAACACTTTTTTGCCTGGATGCATGACTCCAAAAGCTGCTGAGGTCCTTATTCAAGCTTCTGATGCAGGTAAGAGCTTCCTTCCATACACAGCACCTGCAGTAGCAAAGCTGCTGGGACAACCCTTGAAGCACTCACTCACTCTCAGCCTGGTTTCACACCTGGGTTAGGAACCACATTAGTGACTAGTCACAGTCAAGTTCACCCAGTATGCAGGAAGGATTCAGCAGCCAGGCAAGCACCTACGAGTGTGGCATTGAAGTACCACCACCTAGGGTCTAGGAGACAGCTGGAAGGGCCCACCAGGACAAGGAAGAAGGACAAGTGAGCACCTACATGTCAAAGCAGAGGGAGAAGCAGTAGCCTCCAGCTGTACAAAGGGAAGACTGTTTCCTAGGTTAAGGAAACCATTTGGGAGTCACCTGCAATTTTACGGAGTCTGTGCCACTAAACCAGGCTGAGCTGCCTCCAGCACAGTTCTGCCCGTATCACAGGACACCTCTCGTGTAACTCCACTGAGCAGTGCTGAGGGCAAGACTATGCCCCATCACCTGTGCTGCTGACAACATACCAGGCAAAGGAAGTTTGGCCCACCATGGATTTTCAGGCCTGCTTGCTGCAGCCAAGAAGATACACATGCAGCCTGTGAAAGGCTTTAACCTACAAATCTATGCAGCAGACCACAGCCAAGGCAGGCAGTGCCTTCCACTGGGCAAACTCAGTTTGTCAGCTGCAGCCCAGACCATAACCTCCAAAAGGCCTTCAAGACTCCACAGGCTTCTTGAAAGACCAGCCCAGAAATATGCTTCAGGTATCCACAGCACTCTGCTGCCCTGGATGCTCTTTTGCAGAACCTCTTGATGGCAGCTGGCACTGATTTTTCCAAGACCCTTACCGCAACAAAGCATACCACCAGGGTGTTCTGACCACCTGCCTCGGCATAGGGATGAAACCATAAAGAAAACTACATTGAAACTCAAAAGTTCTACTTTGTAAAATCATGAAAAGGAAAAAAATATTATACAGTCTGAAAATAAATCAGATTATGATTAAAAGGCACCACTTAAAAGATACTGCACCTCAGACAGCAGCGATTGAGACTGTTGTACAGTGAAGTTGTACCTACAAAACCCAGATGTTTATTAAAAAAAAAAAAGGTCACAGAAGACTACCAGAATATTCCTTTGGTATACAACCTCAAAATTCCCCCTTTCTTGCCCAACATGCACCTAAAAGTGATCACATTCACGTCTAAAATCTAGCCACAGACCTGCTACCCACAGGCTACTGGGGCACTGGAGCAAGTGACCAGGTGGCTTTTTACACAACAGACATGAACAAGGAATAGGGGCTTAAGGCTCAGTCCAGACAAGACACGACATGGGTAAGAGACCAATAAGATTGTCACAACAGTTAAAATATTTAATAAGCTTTATGAAAACATTCATGTCGATTTAAAATAAAACCTCAGTTCTGGGCTCCTTTTAGGCTATGGCTGAAAAACCCGCTTTCAGCATGTCCAAAAGCGCACATCTGCTGCAACGTGGCAGCCAGCAGCCATTGTTTCACCCTTCTGTGCTGCTCTCCTTAGCCATCTAAAGCTGATCCAACACAGCCTGCTCTTCAGTCACACCTTGAGCTCAACCAGAAATAAAAGATGGCCCAATGCAGAAAAACATTTTTCTGCAAGAGCTTCAAGATACCTACAGTGCACGAACAGCAAGTCATGCTTAAAACATCTTGTTGAAATTCATGGCGGTGTTCTAGGGGAATACAATTACCTAAAAGATCTCATTAAACCTGCTCTTTTCCCTCAGTGAAATAGAGCACATTGCCAAAGACAGATAGGATCTACCAGAAGGATACTCGGTGACAACTACCCACCTCACAGGAGACTGACAGGGTCAAGATTTAAACTCCAAATATACTAAATATATTTACTCTAATTTTTTCCCTCCAAGTTTGGTTTTTTGGGGTTTTTGGTTTGGTTTTTTTTTTTTAGGACACAGGAATACACTAGATTATTAACTGCCACTGTTGGACCAAAAAGCTAGTGTTCTACACAACTCAACACCAGGCTCTGTCCAACTCTTGATGTTTTCCATTAATTGCAAATACTATTTGTATTGAATGTATTGAGATTCAAACATCCTTCGGTCTTTAAATATCATTCAGTAACCTGAGCCCCTTTTCTGCCAACACCCCCAAGCACATACCTTATGTACCAGGATGCTTTCCAAAGGCTCAGTCTGCCTTTTTTCTTCCTTATGCTTCTGTGAGAATCAAGAAGAACCCCAAAGTTCGCAGTCTCATGTTCCTTTAACATGCTTACTCCTTACGATGATAAAGGCAAAGCACGAAGAAAGGCCAAAAATAGTTGTATTGACTATGTAAAAGGATTACAACAATTAAGAAAAGGGTCATGGATATACAAATCCTGTGCGCTAGGAGCTCTACACACCCCAGCCTTGGGGGACTCAGCCCCTTCACAGGCACAGGCATGGCAAGAGGTGACAGCTCTTCTCAGCGTTATGCCAGCTCCAGCTTGCCAGGCCTCCAGCAGCAGACCTTGCTCCCCTGAGACCTCAGGTCCAGTTTGTGTAACTCATTCCGCTGTGTCTGCTGTGGTAGCATACATGACATTTACTAAAAAAACAGCCTCTTTTCCCTCTTTTCAAAAAGAGGGTTTCCTGGGGAGGGGAAAACCAAAACAAAACAAAAACCACAAAAAACAACAACACACCACCACCGCATACAACACAGCACAGAACGTACACATCCACAACTAACAAACCAAAAAACACATGACTTTGACAAACACAAACTACTTAGTACTCACTTACTTAGTCTTTAATGGTGAAAGAATATGAATGTATGTACCCCTATCAGTATCAAAGCATCATTTCTATTTCAGTTAAAAAGGGAATCAGAACCCCCACAACTCCCATCTTCCCAAAACATCCTGCTCAGTTATAAAACCCACAGATGATACTTGCCCCATCAGGCTCTGCTTTCATGTTTCCTTTATAAAAGCCTCTGAAACTAGGATTTTTGTAATTGGTCATTATAGTTATGGTTGATGTCAAGCTTTTGGCCATAAATCCCTGGAAAGAAATTCATAACTGGAATGCTGGTGCTTTGTTAACAACAGTGGCCAGTTACTTTATCCCTCAAATTTATTTTCTTTAGATTCCTTTGAGTCTGTAAAGCTAACCCCTGGAGGCTGTCATTATGATTTGGATAACAAATTAGCCACATTCAGACAAAAAAAAAAAAAGCAAAGCACATGGTGCTCCAGCCAGTCAACTTCTCACACAAGGCATTAAAAATGTCAGCAACTCACAACCCAGGGAGAAACAAATTCACCAAGTCACCAAAACATTTGTGTTTCTTTTCACACTGCCACAGCCTGACAATAAAAGCCAAGGACTGACTCAGGACCAAATTCTCCTTCATCACCTACCGACCGTTTCCTCTGGCCAGTGTGGCTCTGCCTGCCCTTCGGTCACTTAATAGACTTAAAATGGCCGATGTCAGAACAGTTTGTTCCTTTAAGAGGAAATAAAAAGAAACCTGAACACACAGACACAGAATTAATCTCTTGTGATGACAACAGAGAGAATAAAAGCTTCCTATCCGGGATGCTTGTTTGCTGAAGCCTGTTTCTGTTACACAGCATGATGTATATGTCCATGCAACTGGAGTACGCCCAAAACCACCGGCTCCTGTGATCGGATGCCCAGCCTGGACCCTGGCATTCAGCTGCCCCCAACAGCCACTTGTATAGCCTTATGTACCCCCGTCACCCTCAACGATGTCCCTTAATTTTATTGGGGCACTTTGAAACTGCAGTTCAAGTCCAATGTGTTACCTTGTGCATATCATGTTCAGGAGCAACAAGGAATCTAAATGATCTAAAAATAGAGGTAAAAACAAAAGCCTCACTGGATTGTGGTTTGCCCTTTACTCAACCTCTGCTTCATACTGAGAGCCAGCTTTCTTATTCCTCCAAAATGCCTTGCATTCTTACATGACAGAACTGTGTTATTTAGTTTTTGAAAGACAGAAGTTATCACACCCAAAACAGCTGGCAGAGCAGCACTACAATGAAAATGCCCTGGAGAAGTGTACAGACTAGATCGGCAAATAAAATACAGAAATTGCCCAGCCATTTCAGCACAAGTTACCAAGGCTTGTCTCATATTTTAAGACTTAAATTTGCCTTCCCCACCTCATTATTTAAGTTCTCAGCAAAAGAATTTAGAAATAAAAGAAGGAATTAGCCTGTGGGCTTCAATTAAGACATTTGGAATGTAACAAAGTTAGAAACATCCCTTTGCCTAAGCTCTAGGCAAGCAAGAGTATCTATCTTAGACACTGCCCCACCCAGGACTAGCACCCGTCTGAAACACTGACAGCATCAACAGAAAAAGTGGAAAGACTGTTGTATTCTTGGATGTGGGTTTTTCTGGATAGAAAAACCATTTTGAAAGTAACTATTTTTTTTTTTTCAAACCCGGTCTGGCTAATTCATATATAAAAAGACACAAAATAAGTATCTAAAATTTGAGGATGGAAACCGGTGTGGTTTTTATCCCCACTAGCAAGAGGTAAAAAAAACCAAGCAAGCCACAAAGCACCAGAGTTTATCACCACAGAGCTCACAGAAGAACCTCTAATGCTCATCAGGACTATGCTTATCAGGACTACTGGACCTTGACTTCATCAACATAGAATAATCTTTATCAGCAGCAGCTCTGAGGTTTTGGGTTGGGTTGGGCTTTTTTAGGGGGGGGGAAGGTGTTCTGGTGTTTTGTTGGTTTTGTTTGGGTGATTGGTTGGGTTTTTTTAAGAAACAGAAGGCAAAAGCTAAGATTATTCTGCAGATCCCCTCTTCTCTTGCAACACCATAACAGAACGAATGGCTCCAGCAACAAGTAATTTGCTTGTAAGCTTTCATCTTTACACTGAGTTTTTAATTTCTGCAGTCACTGGGTAGCACAAAGTTTTTCTTCATTCTTTCTCCTTCCACGAGACTTCATCAGTTGAGCAAAAACTTATATAGTATCTCTAACAAAAAAAAAAAAAAGTAATGATGCCTGCCTACAGCAACGGCTGCACAAAATGCAGTTTCCCAAATTGTAAATTCTCTGTATAGACCAAACTACAAAATACAAGTGTTACTAGAAAAAAAAAAAAAAGGTACAAAAAAACCCCCTAAAACCCGCCTGCACATCTACTCCCTGATGTTTCCCAACAGCAGACACCATCTAAAATGAGGCACCACAGACAAGTAATGAAGACCCCCCTGGTTCTCACTGAAGTGTGCTGTGGGTCTAAGTTAAATTGTATTGGCTTCATGATTAAAAAAAAACCCCAGCAACTGGTAACTTAGAAGAAAGCATCCCCACAGCTGAAGCAATATTAAAATAGCTGTTGCCATACCTCCCAGCAAAAGTAATCTAACACGCCACGCTGCCAGTCTCAGCGCATTGGAATGATGTTGAAAAGGAAACCAGAGAGAACAACAGCAAGCCCTCGGAGACAGAAATAATGCCACAGCACCAGGCCTGACAGCCCACGCTGCTCAACCAGTGACCTGCTGTTTTCATGGGACAGCAATGCAAAACCAAGAACTGAGGGCAAAGTGTCCTGACACCTACATGAGGCTGCTACAGAAAGTCACCAGGGCCTGAGGACCTCACATTTCACTCCAACAGCTCCCTAACATTCAGTCAAACCAACCAGCACCAGCTCCCAGTGCAGGACTGCCCTGGGAAGCCTGCGTGCGCCATACACGTACATTTGGGCATATACATCACAAACCGCCAGTGATCATGGACCAGAGTTTGGAGCTGGAAAAGTTTCTTCAAAATCTTTGGTTAAAAAAAGAGGTTTCAGCTGTCAGTAAGTGCACTGTGGAAAAAAGAAACTGAAATAAAAATCGTCACAAATACCCCTTTGATGACAGAGAGTGGATTGGATTATACGTGCCCTCTAGACACTAAAAGACAAACTTCACCCTCAAGGAGAGGAAGATGTTCTTACCATCCCCGCCAAGGTCCCAACCAACAACTGGCACATGAAAAGAGAAAGACTGATAACTCCTGCCAAAAATCTGGCAATTAAGACATTTCTAAGCACACAAACAGGAGGGCACTTAAGAAAGTGTAAATCTACAGACACAAATAAAAGGTAGGAATTGCAAACTAGATTCACTACATCTCGGGTTTGGGGAAGGTTTTGTTTGTTTGAGAGTTTGTTTTGTTTGGGGGGGGGTTTTGTTGGTTTTTTGTTTGTTTTTGTTTGGGATTTTGTTTGTTAGGATTTTTTAGGGTTGGTTTGGTTTTTGTTTTGTTTTGAGGGTTTGGGGTTTTTTTGTTTGGTTTGGGTTTTTTTGGTTTTTTGGGCGGGTTGGGGGGATGCTTGTTTGGGGTTTTGGGGTTTTTTTTTGTTTTGTTTTTTATGAACACAGATTAGATCTTTGCATATCTGAATGGTTACAAAGAAAACAAAATCACTTTCCACAAGTTGGTGTTAGCCATCTGCTTTTTTTTCTCTTCCCAAATTAGAGCTATTATTAGGTCCACTTGCATTTGTGGACATGATTCACAGAATATGAAGTCAGAGGGATCATTGTGATCATCTAACTTAATCTCCTGTCCCCACAAAAAGCCCATCTGCATACCAGAAAGAAGCAGACACACAACAGATGTCAGAGACCCTGCCCGGGCCCAAGTAAGCAATATTGCTTGGCCAGAGAAGGAAGCCAAGCCATAAACTGTATATATGCAAGTATTTCTCTTGGCTAGGTATGGCACAGTTTCAAATCAGGCAGACATCACAAACAACCTTGTTTGAACATCTTCAGGAAACAATGTTCACAGTACAAAAGACATAACATTGTTTTCCACATATGATTATGTCATACTCTGTGGCAAACTTCCTTAAAAAAAACCTTACACATAGGAGTAAGCTTTTTCAAAAGTTTTCATAATTGACTGGAAAAGCAAACATGGTGTGGCATAAGGAAATCCAGTAATATCGCAGAGACAACTTCTTGCAGGTACCATTAGAGATGCAACATGTGGGAAACAATTACACAACATATTCCATGCTTGGAGCCAGAGCTCCAAATCTGTATCAGCTGAGAAGGCTGACTTGCTATGTGCAATAAGGACAAGTCGTCACATTTCATATAATTAAAAACACCACCAGACTGAAGAGATTATTTTGTTCTTTGTGACAGACAGGTAAAGACAATGGCAGTCTGCAAAGATCTTATTCACAATGCCAAATGAATTTGTACCCCTTCATATTCCAGAGTCTCTTTTTTATCCCAACTCTGTTCAACCAGAGGTTTTACTATCTTTCTTTTCCAAAAACCCGAAGTCTGCAAATCCAAAATCCTCCTTATTCTCTATTCTCTGTCTTTTCACTCCAAAATATTAAAAGCTTTCCTGATCCATATCTTCAGAGCTGCCCAACTTCTTCCCAGGTTATTCCACCCATCTCTCCTGACTCTGTCCCAAATCTCCTTCCACCACAGTCCAACATCTTTCCTGCTCTAAACCCCTCTATGTCAACAACTTTTCCCCACACAAACAGAAGCCAATTCCTGAGATGTAAACTAATAATACCTGGCTCCTACATATTACTACATGGCTCCAGTTTCCTAAGAAGCAGATTAATAATGCTTGGCTTCCTATATATTAGTATAGACCCAGTGCCAGCTCCTCCTCACGACTACTCTGGCTTCTCACTGCGAGGTCCCACCCCATCTCAGCACACAAGGTACAGGCCATAGGTAGCTGTGTATGCTTCAGGTTGTACCTCACATGCAGACTCTGGCCACCCACCAGGCAGCAAGAAAGACACCTACATATTATTTTTTTTAGAATTTCTTCTTTAGTGGAGGCACTGTGCTCACGGCCTCTTCTTCCTCCAGCCATTGATTTTTCACTCAACCTGTACTATTTAATTAGCTTCATGACATGAAAATTATATTAAATTTCCCACTACTTAATGAAAATTGGACTGTTTTTGCAGGGGAAAAAAATGGAAAGACAAGTATAATCAGAGCATCCTGCTTTCCTCATGAAAATACATTAATCAACAGATTTCAAAAAAGTATATGCTGTTAACATATTTTTAAATTTACATAAATGCTATTTAAATATTTCTGCAAGTTAACTAAGTACCTCTCAATAGGGACCATATAGGTGCCATTTCAGTGAGAGCAGCACACAGACTAGAGTTATTTATAAACAAATGGAATTTATAACCCCATGGAATTTAAATCTTTCCTAGCACTCCAGTATATAAGACATTCATAACACAGCAACTTCAGCAGTTGAGTTATGCAAACTCAGGGTACTAGTTTTCAGAGTTTGATTGCCTAAATCTCTGATGGTATTTAGAAATCTAGTCTTAAGACAAAAAAAAAAAAGCATACAAGCAATTATATTTCATTTATGGAAGGTAACTAGTAAATAATTTAAACTTTCCTCACTAATTAACTCAGAAATTAAGAGAACAGTAAAGTGTCTTTTAAAAAGCTATAACACTCTTTGTCATGTGGAACAAGATTTCTAGACCCCCCCAAAAAACCAAACACAATGAACATGTATAGTTTACCTTTTGTATAGACAATGTTGTAACTTTATAATCACTGCAATAAAAGTATTCTAGCACTTTCATACAAATGCCTCAAGCCATCTTACAAGTATTAAGCAAACTTCACTGCCCATATGAATCCACCACTCTTCGCATTGCTCCCAAGAAGTTTAGTTAACTTTTGTGAAGTGTTTTCACAGGAAGTACAGCACAGCAGAGGTCAGAAGGCACCTATGGAGATCATTTGTCTAGTTCAACACCCCCAGTCAGAGCAGGTTGCCCAAGGACATGTCCAGTCAGGCTTTGAACATCTGCAAGGATGGAGACTCCACAACCTCCCTGGGTAACTTGTGCTATTCATTTAAGTATAAATGGAATTTCCTGTGTTTTAGTTTGTGCCCATTTCCTCTTGTCCTGTCACTAGGCACTGTTCAGAAGAGCCTGGCTCCATCCTCTCTGCACCCTTCCTTCAGGTTTTATAAACTTTGGTAGCATCCCCCTGATCCTTCTCTTCTCCAGGCTGAACAGTCCCAGCTCTCTCAGCCTTTGCTCATAGGAGAGATGTTCCAGCCCATTCATCATCTTAGTGGTTCTCTGCTGGCCTCACTCCGGTTTATGTCTTCTATACTGGGGAGCCCAGAATTTAACCAAGTATTCCAGGTATGACCTCACCAGCACTGAGTAGATGGGAGCAGGTCCAAGAACACGCAACATGCTCATGGTAAAAAAAAAAAAAAAAAAGAAAAAAAAAAAAAAAAGAATAGAAGAGAAAGGAAGCAAGCTCCCATTTCACGAACTTGCCAGTCTCTGAAGCTCATTAAGCCACTTGCTGGGAAGCTGCTCACTGAACAGGCTGCATCCTGGGGAGCTTCTACACTCTTCTGTGGCCAACTTGTAACCAAGACAAAACACATTCAGTTCTTTACAACCAAGACTCACACCAAGCCATGTTACTCTGACAAATCCCTGGACAGGCAAGGCTTGGAAGACAGAAGCAGGGGGGCAGCAAGCCCAGATACAAAGTATTCCTCAACTCAAACTGTTGCAAACTGATCTCAGCAGCAAAGTTGAGCTCAGTCTTTACAGAAATTAATAGGCAAATAAAGTTTAAAAAAAGCATAAATTGTTTCTTTTGTTTACAGACAGGCTAAGTCTGAGTTTCATTAGCTATTCCATTATTTTGTCAAGGTTCAGTCATGCTGATGCCTGTAAATTATTTACCTCAGCCTATTAACCTTTGTAATTACTAAAATGAAACCTGAAATGTAGCCTTAGAGGAAGCCCTTAAAATTCATATGGTATAGTGGTGCTCTAGACATAAAGGAGAAGCAAGCAAAAAGAATGAATATGATGACCGAATAATTCAAATCCAAAGTATCTGTTAGCACAAACCACACCAAATACTCTCATTTCTATTCCTAAATACTCCAGCAAGTTAACTACAAAAATTATCACCGTAAGGTAACCTGCTTTTAGCTTCACAGAACCTACACAAAGTAAGCTAAGTGCTTTGTACTGTCACCCAGCCCTAGTGAGTAAGATTAAGTGAGCGGCAAGTCTATTTCTTGAAATAAAACTAGTATTTCATTTCCAAGTCACATTCCTTTGCTGGCTAAGGAAAAGAAGTATCACACCACTAGGAAAGGGGGAAACTTTGAGCAGAAAAATGTGATGCTAAACAAAGCTTTGAGCAGCCTGTCCATCCAGAAATTGCTATTTCTCTAAAAACAAGAATAAACACAGCCATAAAGGTGTCTTATCTAATTTTTGTATTTAGTGAGACGCCTTAATGAGGGAAAAAATAAAGGAGAAATTGGAGTGAAGTGTTATGAATGGTCCCTTCTCGTGGCTTCTGGCAAACAGGAGAATTTTATTTTGCCATCTGATCAGAACAGCAGTAGGTTGAGGCACTGATAATCCCATATCCTAATTAAACTCACGTTTCCTTCCCTAGCTTAGTAATTAATTAGGCCCCAAAGTTGAACCCCTTTCCCTAATTAACTGCTCTGAAAGTACATAAAATTCTGTTTGACAACTGCAGAATAAATATCTGGAATGCATTAAAATAAGTATTTATGCAATCAAGTAAGCCACTGATCACCATCAGTGTGAGCCCACAGAAGGCTTTCTACTCCAAGAAATGTGATCAAAATGGAAGATACAGGAATGGACCAGTCAAAAGGAGAGCAACCAAGTTCAAAGTCTGTCATGCCTTTTGCAGAATCTGAGCCAAGGGATTTCAGCATCCAACTGTTTAGTCAAAGGATTACAGGTACACATCCCAATCCCTGTGCTTTCATCATTTAATGATCAATTTTTAAGCGGACTGTGATGGAACCTGTGTAAATGTAGGGTTTGAGTACTGTCACTCTAACACATCAGATGGTTTTGTGAGGGCATGTAAAATTCAGAACAGACACGTCACCTTTACCTTCCTAGAAACTGGCTATACAAAAAGAAAGTTCACCTAATGAAAGCAGATAATTACAAGTGAGATTCTTACTGCTGCCTCCAGCAACAAGTCTAGTATATTGGTCATACTCACAGGTGTAATTCTGTCCTGGGTACATTTTCGGGAAGGGTTCTTGCACACCTTCCCAGTGCTGAGGAGTCAGGCACCATGTGGGTCAGGATTCACAGCTCTTGCCGAGTGGGCAGCTGAGGCAGCTCGAGAGCTTCAAGTCCTCAACTCTCTTTTTTGCTGAAGGTCAATGTCCCTGCAGCAGAACAGGTGCTGTCTATGTCTCACTGAGGCTGGAGTTTGCAGCCTGATATTGCTAGCCTAAGTACCAAAATTAATAATGGTAACAACCAGTGAAAGCAAGACAAATGAGGTCACTAGTATAAGTGGACTGAAAAAGCAGAGGCAAGCTTATGGAGTTAAGAGTCCACGAAAAGAAGGACATAATTTATGCTGAAGAAATCCTTGAACTGCAAACCACTGGCAAGTAAGGTATATTGGAGGAAGCATCACTGAAAGTGTGCTTATGGAAGAAGTAAAAGCACAGGGTATCTAGCTGTGGACACCACCACAGGTACCATGCCAGACTAAACCCAGCACAGCCCTCCTTATGGTAACCTGCTCCCCTGAGCAACCACTGCTAAATCCCACAAGAACTGCGAGTCCAAACACCCAGGTTGAAGAGATCTAAGTAACATAAACCAGTTCATCAGACCAATTTCAATGTTGAAAACAGTCAACACAGAAGATTAAGAGATTAGTTCAGTAAAAGTGTTCAAGACCTTGTGAAACTGAAGCTGGCTGAAGTCATTGCTGGACCGCTCTCCATCATCTTTGCCAAGTCTTGGGAAACGGGAGAGGTGCCTGAGGACTGGAGGAAAGCAAATATCACTCCGGTCTTCAAAAAGGGCAAGAAGGAGGACCCGGGCAACTATAGACCGGTCAGCCTCACCTCCATCCCTGGGAAAGTGATGGAACACCTTATCCTTGGTGCCATCTTAAGACATATCAAGGATAAGAGGGTCATCAGGGACAGTCAACATGGCTTCACCAAGGGGAAGTCGTGTTTGACCAACCTCATAGCCTTTTATGAAGACGTAACAAGGTGGATTGACGATGGCAGAGCAGTGGATGTGGTCTACCTTGACTTCAGCAAAGCATTTGACACCGTCTCCCACAGCATCCTCACGGCAAAACTGAGGAAGAGTGGACTGGATGATCGGGTAGTGAGGTGGACTGCAAACTGGCTGAAGGAGAGAAGCCAGAGAGTTGTGATCAATGGGGCGGAGTCTGGTTGGAGGCCTGTATCTAGTGGAGTGCCTCAAGGGTCAGTTCTGGGACCAATACTGTTCAATATATTCATCAATGACTTGGATGAGGGAATTGAGTGTACTATCAGCAAGTTTGCTGATGACACCAAGCTGGGAGGAGTGGCTGACACGCCAGAGGGCTGTGCTGCCATCCAGCGAGACCTGGACAGGCTAGAGAGTTGGGCGGGGAAAAATTTAATGAAATATAACAAGGGGAAATGTAGAGTCTTGCATCTGGGCAGGAACAACCCCAGGTTCCAGTACAGGTTGGGGAATGACCTATTAGAGAGCAGTGTAGGGGAAAGAGACCTGGGGGTCCTGGTGGACAGCAGGATGACCATGAGCCAGCACTGTGCCCTTGTGGCCAAGAAGGCCAATGGCATCCTGGGGTGTATTAGAAGGGGGGTGGTTAGTAGGTCCAGAGAGGTTCTCCTTCCCCTCTACTCTGCCCTGGTGAGACCTCATCTGGAATATTGTGTCCAGTTCTGGGCCCCTCAGTTCAAGAAGGACAGGGAACTGCTGGAGAGAGTCCAGCGCAGGGCCACAAAGATGATTAAGGGAGTGGAGCATCTCCCTTATGAGGAAAGGCTGAGGGAGCTGGGTCTCTTTAGCTTGGAGAAGAGGAGACTGAGGGGTGACCTCATTAATGTTTATAAATATATAAAGGGTGGGTGTCACGAGGATGGAGCTAGGCTCTTCTCGGTGACAACCAACAGTAAGACAAGGGGTAATGGGTCCAAGCTGGAACACAAGAGGTTCCACTTAAATGTGAGAAGAAACTTCTTCTCAGTGAGGGTGACAGAACACTGGAACAGGCTGCCCAGGGGGGTTGTGGATTCTCCTTCTCTGGAGACATTCAAAACCCGCCTGGACGCCTTCCTGTGTAACCTCACCTAAGTTTTCCTGCTCTGGCAGGGGGATTGGACTAGATGATCTTTTGAGGTCCCTTCCAATCCCTAACATTCTGTGATTCTGTGATTCTGTGAAACCAAATCTACAATGCAACTTTGACTTGACTAGACAACCATGTTTTCAAATCAAGTGGTTAGGAATCCCCCCAAACAGAAGGCCCTTGTATCTTTGAATGACCTCCAAAATGAAAACCAGTTTACAACACACGAAGAAACAATGAGGTTTAGTCTGAAAAAAAGTTTTTACCACCAATGGGCATAAGTCAGCATCTAAACTTAGATATATACTATTGAGTTTTGCTGGCACTACTACATGGGCTTGGTATATGAAAAATGTGCATGGACATCACAAATAATAAAACTTCCTCTGACACAGCCAAAGCTGTGTCAAAGAAAAGCTTTTTCTGGCTTAATTCACTTATTTTGAGGAAAAGACTATAACTACATGGCAGATGAACTCTTTCTGCCAGTAAGAAAGGGAGGCTATACATCAGAGCAAAATACAACCTCTGTAGCAGACAAAAGTATTTGATATAATACAGAATGATCATTTCCTCAATTCAAAGACTTACCTTGAAACTCGGAGCATTTGGTCTGAGATATTTCGATCAATAAAAATATGTATGTCTTTCCAGTGTCATACTGGATTAAAAGTAATATCAGCACTTAACCCCCACCCCAAAAAATGTCAGCACAAGATCACCATTCATAGAATCACAGAACAGTTTGAGTTGGAAAGGACCTTTAAAGTTCATTGAGTCCAACCCCCCCTGCAATGAGCAGTGACATCTTCAACTAGATCGGGTTGCTCAAAGCCCTGTCCAGCCTGGCCTTGAATGTTTCCAAGGTCCCATAATTCAAGGGGGAAATTACTTCCAAGGCTTTTACACCCTCAACCTAGACAGAAAAATTATTTACCAGTAGCATCAAATAATGTTTCTTACTACAAATAATTAGTACTGAACAATCATTTCCCAGATGTCTCAAAAGAATAAGCACAGCTAGAACAAGAGCTGTGCTTGAAGGCAGGGTTCAGTACGACGTTCCGGTCTGAGGGTGGCTGTTTGCACCTTATCTGCATATCCTGGGCTCCCCCAAGAGCCAGAGATACTTTAGCCTCTTCAGCCCTGCCCATGTGAACACTCCCAAGCACCAGTCAGCTCTGAGGAAGCAAGCCCAATTGCTCCCACACATCTGAGCAGGTTGCAAAGGGTCTGGATGAATATGAAATTGCTCAGAGGTAAAGGGTCAAATGAGGGAGAGAAAGGACATGGGGAGGAGACAGGGATGCAATCCCAGAAGTACGCAAAAAGACTGGCTCTTTACCAAAGAAAAGCAAAACTCTCTTATGTGGCTCCCCAATAGGGTTAAGAGAAACTTGCTTTATATTTAACATGTGTTTGCACTTCTCTGAGAAAGCTACTATAACAAATTAACTTCATACATGTTTACAAGACTTTCAAATTTCAAAGTCTTGATAAAATGATACACTTATGGCAAACAACAAAGCTCAGTAGTTTAAAAAAAATTTTTAAAACACACCAAACCAACCAAACAAAAAACAACCCACCACACCCAACACATTTCACGCTCTTCATGTTATGCAAACAGAAGTAACACTTTAACAGAAGTAATGAAAGGAAGATAATTATTTCTGAACTATTCAAATAATATTACCATCACAGAAAGAACAAGTGGTATGAACAGGGTGAAATACAACTACAAAATTGAAAACACAGGCAATCTCCTAAAGACACCGTAGTCCTCACATGACTAGCCTTTGAATCTTTAATTTTGTATACTACAAACTAGGTGTGGGCAGAAAGGGGGCAATGCATCTAGAAAGTACATTTAACTCAATTTTAGATCCTTTTCTACAGGCATAAAAGCAAAAAAAAGGTTTACTTTCAACATTCTGCATTCTTAACTATCACAAGTAACTTCAGTACTTCTGCCAGTCATATCTGCATCACACAAGGCAAAACTAAGAACAATACAATTGATAAAATTTGCTAGAAGCTGTGACATTTCACTTGTTATTTTGCAGATGCACTCTAAGATACCAACCGAAGAGCACCACATACTGCCACACTGATTTTTGGTTTGGTTTGGTTTTTGGTTGGTTGGTTGGGTGTTGTTTGTTTGTTAAGAAAAAGGGAAATACAGCAGCTCTGGTCGTTCTCCACATGGTCTTACTGTACTAAGAGGTCAGATTAAGTATATATTAGCCCTGAATCAGCCTTTCACCAAGGTGTCTTCCCCTGCTTGATCTCAGAAGGGCAGCACAATGAACCTGGAATACCCTATGGCTTCTTAGTTCATCAGCATGCTTTTTTTCTTAATCCTGCTCAAGTTCACAGCCATGTGATTTTGTAGACCTACCCAGATGTATACATTGGGCAAAAATTAAGTGATTACACTGGCTGGGGATAGTTAGTATTTTGCCTTCAGAGGCAAGCAGAGAGGAGGATATGACACATGAGATTTTCAGATAGTCAGCTTGTTTCTGGCTGCTTTGTAATTGCCAAATATTTGTGACATTTAACTATGTTATCATGCCTGCAATTTAGTTAGATTCCATTTCCCACCTACATAGGTCTTTTAAGTTGCTCTGCTTTAACATATCCTCTTAAACCATTGTAATATGAATACCATTGAGGACCTTAAACAGCTTAGTATTAAACACCTATTACAAGATTTTTCTGCAGCTGTTTGTTCCTTTGGACAACAGTCACAAAAACTAAACCACAAAACCACTTAGTGTTTTAAGAAACACCACAAACAGTTTCATCCACAATGCAATGGTAAAGAAGTTTAACTCGCATAATATGGATTAGATAGTCACATCTGAAGATCTCTAATTTAATTTGAGGTCACCTAGAATTTCTAATTTTCCACACTACTGCTATTTTAAGGCTACTTGTTAAAAGTTAGAATATTTTGTTAACCAGAACACACAACCAAAGCAGCAGTAAAAAAGGAAAGAGAACTTTTTAAGCTGCAAAGGAGCAAGGAAATGGGAAACAGTAGTAATGATGCATGGAAGTGCATACGAACCCCTGCACATCGCTGTCTGAAGCATCGCGGAGAAAGCTGCAATACACTGCTCATATTTCAGATTGTCCATTGCTGACACATACGACCAACCTGTGGCACAAGTAGGATCGTTTACAAAACCCAAGTATTCACGAAGCCTACCACATCAAAGTGGCAAGGAAAGAATTCTTCTGACTACACACCTGTCTGTGAACTGGCGCAGCTGGACCAAGTGCATTTTGAATGTGACAGTCATCTATCTACCTGCTACTTGCTCTAAGAGCACAAGAAACCTTATCACTGTCCAGTAGGCTTGGAAATGAAAATTCACATTTGAAGAGCAACTCAGGTGGCCAGAAGCTACAGTCTTCCCTTTTTTATAGTTATTCTACTAAATACTGCTATCATCCCCCTAAAAGTTGCACAGCCCAGCTAACAAGGCCTCTGCAAGTGCTAAAAAGGCAATATGGACCAGACTCTGGCTCCCTGGCTTCATCCCGTGGCATCTTTTCAGTCCAGCTGTGAACTGCCATGACTGGCTTCACACAACAACTTTTGCAGACTTCAGTTTATTCAGAAGCAGAATCCCCAAATTTTGTAGATGACAAGTGAAAACTGTGTGAAAGGAAAGAGTGTAAAGGAAGAATCACCAGAGTGTCAAAGGAGGCTAGTAAAAGGAATATATGTGAAGATTTCTGCTCTCAACAGAACTAGCATGACTAAGACCTGTTATGCTAGCTTGAATTTTGGTGCCTTTAATTACAACCTTCTACATGCAAGAGGCTTGTCTCCAGTCCTGCAGAGATAAGTATACAAAGAAAACAGCAACAACTTGCCAAAAATTAAATAAAAGCTCAGAAGCTTTAGTCTCGTCTATAATCAGAGTTGTTCCACTCTTTCTGTTCATGTCACAATGCTTCACTGTTATTCCTTGAGTCTTTACACGGCTGCAAAAAGGAATAGCAACGAAGGGTGACTACCAGCCTTCTTACCCTTCAAACGCAGAATGTAATTTGGGCTCAGTAAGGGAGCATGAGAAGGTGACCCAGAACTCCAGCAGCCAAGCTGTACTGCCTGCACCTCCTGGACAGTAACATTATGGGGAAAAAAAAAAAAAAAAAAAAGACATCTTCCAGAAAACAATTAATTTCTACCTTCTATTCTCTACCTTTAGCAAAGTGGACAAAGCCATACAAGAAAGCAGTATGTGAGGACAATTATTCTTGGGAGAGGAGGAAGAATTACAAAAGATTAAGAGTGAGCAAGGATAAAACATAGATGTTTGTATTTATCGTGTCATCTCCAACCCTCTGACACAAGTTCATCATCTGGATCATGTCAGTCTCTAAACCGCAGGACAGCAGAAAGGAATTTGGGGAGGGGGAAAGATGGAGACAGAAAGCAGGTATCAGATAAGACACAAAATCTTAGAGTGAAGAGATAAATAGAGAAGTGTCATATTAATAGTAATATCAGGAAGAAATGGATGAAACAAGAGCCCAAGAAATGGAAGATTTATCAAAGAACTTCAAAGAAGTATTTAAGCACGACAGAAAAGGAGGAAAGATAAAGGTGACACAAAAAACACCACACTATTAAGCAATATCATACTTGTGCAAAGTTAAAAGCACACGTGACATCACTTACGTATACTAGGGAGCTTTACCCAAAAGAAATATTTCTTTGACAATCTAAGTTACCATTTCAGAACTTTGTTTTAACTCTTCCTCAACTGCACATTTGGTTTGTTTCTTGCAAAGGTGAAGGCTCAATAATTCACTTTTGCTGGCACAAAAACACGATAGGAGAATGAATATACAAAGACAGAGAAACAAGAAAAAAGCTTCCATGATTTATTAGACATGAGAGAGCACTCCTCCACTGGAAAGCGGCCCATAATGAAACAAGTCAGAGATTATCTAGTTGCTGCAAAAGTCTTCAAGAGCTACTGCTAAGGCAGTAAAGCATTTCCCACAACACCTGTTGGTTTGCAGACCACTTGAGCCATTTTACAGGAACTTCTACCAACTCCAGCATCAACTTTGCTCTGCTCCCATGGAGTACACTATGAAAAATAAGATGGTTACAGATTTATTCATAGTGCCACATCCCATTTTAATTAATTAATGCTGAACTACTGAACTGATGAAGAATACTTATTTTTCTGAATTCCTCCAGACATTGAAAATTTGTGTACATACTCAGATATGTTTGGTTCTGTTGTTTGGTTTTTGTGGTGGGATTTTTTTGTTTGGGGTTTTTGTTTTATGGGGGAAGGGGACTGTGGGGTTTTTTTTGTTTGGTTGGTTTTGTTTGTAGGTTTAGGTTGTTTGGTTTTGTTTCATTAATAGCTAGAGTTAGTATTTTTAGGCTAGCCAAATATTCTCCTATAATACAGATAAAGAATACCTTAACACTGTCAAAACAATAGCTAATTATGTACCTGTGATGGCTCTGCTGTGTATAATGTTCAAGGATATTTCCTAAGACAATGCTATAAGGACACGTAAGTTTTACCACTGCGGCCTGACTCACCCTCTGTCACCCTGGAAAGTGACAATTTCAGGGCACGCAGTTTTGTGTGCGCTACAGGCAGGACAGCACATGGGAATAAGGAATGCCATGCCAGGACTTCAGCAAAATGGGCTAGAAAACATCCACTACTTCTGCTTATATTGGCTGTAAACCAGTCCTACTTTTCCTGCAGGCTTCCTCCCTCGATGCCTTTAAAACCAAGAGCAGTGTTTACACACAGAGCAGCAGAACATTGCACTTGCTTAACAGCTGATGAGGACTGTTTCCAAGATGCTGCAAATATTTAATGCAAGTCTGCTTGCCTCAACATGGGTTTCATTTGTGTTGGTTTTAGAGGCGCACACCATAAAGGAAGGTACAAGGAAACACTGTCAAGCCAAACTTTGCTCCCACAAGCATTAGCATATTTGCTAAATCATATTTTGAGCTATTTTCAGAATCATATTTGTTTCTGACAATTTTTGTTTCCATAGTCTATTTTTACCATCTGGAAATTTTTGGACCACAGGTTTTCAAGCTTGTGCTTTTGCTGAGTGTTGACCACACATGTCTGCCAAGAAAAGCCAACTTTTCTCACAAATAATTTTTAAAAATATCTATTTTAAGATATAATTTAAATAAGCCTGTTTTTTCATTCCCACTGGGGGAGGAGTGCAAGGATTTGGGAATAAAGGAGTGAAGTTGAGCCTGGAAAGAAAGGAAGACATAGGAAAAAGGTGGTTTAGGTTTTTTATGTCTGTTTCTCATCATCCTATTCTATTTTGTCAATACATTAACTTCCCCCCAGTTAAGTCTGCTTTGCCCACGGTTGGCATTGACAAGTATTACCCCTGTCCTTATCTCAACCCACAAGCTTTTCCATCTTACTTTCTCCCCCTGTCCAGTTGAGGTGGGGAGTGAGGGAGCAGCTGGGTGAGCAGCCAGCAGCCACCAAGGTCAACCCACCATGGGGGTCAAACAGCAAACCTGTTTTGCAGAGTCAGTAAAAACAATATCAGCTGCAACAAGGCCCACTTACAGCAATTTATGCAGAAAAAGCTTTCCCCTTAGCTCAGGAAAGAATGTCAGATAAGGTAGTAAACTAGTTTACCTGGCCATAAAATAATTCCAGCTTAACTCCTGAGGGCAAACTCGTGAAGCTATTTTTATTGTTATTAAAAAAAAACACCCACCAAAAAAAAAACCCACCACCAAACATATTAAAAAAAAAAACACAACCAAAAAATAAACCACAACCAGAGAAACAAGATGGATGCTCTACATACAAGAAAAGTGTATCATAGTACTGCACACTGCCACTCATAAATCATTTGATTCTAACAATGAATTAAAGAGCACTGTTTTCTGATATTAATCTATTGCCAAACAGAAATATCTTGGGGGATAACATATCTTGCATTGTAAGCAATATCTTGGTTTCTCTTTCAATTGCAAAACCAATAAAATGACTTAGTCAGAAGAAGCACTTCTTTTTCCCCTTAGTCACTCATAGATAAATTACTCAAAACCAAACACAGCTCCAATAGAAGGCTGGCACTGTGCATCGAAGCAGGACTAACAGACTGTTCAATTATTTTCAGGAATATACCATTTAACTATATTAAAGACAGGAATTAAACTACATCAGAATTAACTAAAAACACAAGAGTTATACTGCAATTGGCTTAACCCTGTCTAGGTATTAGCACTTGCACCTCTTGCTACTAACATTAACTTTTGTATAATCAGTTCTGAGCATAGGTCAAAACCAAAAGAATACCTGCTTCCATTTAAGTGCCCAGCACATTTATTGCTTGCTTACTACAGCAAAGTACGCTATCAGTAAGTGATCATTTGACATTGAAGCTTATCAACAACATTTTCTCTCATTTTTATTAAACTGAGAAATTAGCTTGATCATTCTGAGAGACTCTACATGTATTCACGATGACTAAACAGAAGGTTGAGGCACGTCTCCGCAAGAAACTTATCTGTTTAACCCACACTTGGAAACTTTTTTTTTTTAGCTACTGGAGTTACTGCTTGTAGATTAGATAAGGAATACTTGCATGAGATTTCATGACAACAGATACAGGAATGATGGTGAGACATCAGGTGACAGCATTTTCTGCCTTTCTTTTACACAGTTCTAAGAACCCGTGTATAACCTTCAACGTCAAATCAGCAGCAGCAAGCTGAAGTTTAAAACTTATTCACTGAAAACTACAACAAGAACTAGTAACAAACTATTTAGTCAAAAAAATTAATGCAAGATCTACAATATAGAAAAGCAGAGAAAAGAAAATGGATGATATTAATTTTATAGATTAGTTTTCAAATATTCAATTCCAAGTTTATATTTATTTCAGCAACTAAAACGATAACAATCTTATTTATTTGCTTTCTGCATTAGAAACGGAGAAATAGCAACTAACTTTTTAGAAAGGGGTGTGCCTGACAGAAATTTGTATATGGACTATACGTACAAGAGCAAAAGTAGCTTTAGAGGGGATCTATTGTCCTACTTTTTGAAAGTATCAACTATACTATCTTTTTGCTCTACTAAAAGCAGCAGTGGAAATAAATGTTTTCCTTATATATAAAAAGACTTAGGCCACACAGGTCAAGTAAATATTGATTTTACTGTAGCTGACCTGGGAGCAGAAGTTAATTTCAATGGTCTGCAGAGAGTGTTTTATGAATTGCTTTAATATTTCGCATTACAAGATATTAAACCAGCTAACAACCTTTTCAAATAATCTGAAGCTTAAAATGATCAAGCTGTACGATTCTAGCAGGGCAAAAGTAAAGCTGAAAGAAGAAGAAGTTATATTAAAGGCTCCACTTCACCAGCTCAGGAAGCCCAGCCTGATGTTCTCTTTCAAGTCGAAGTGAGCAGTCCTGAAGCCTCGGCGTTGGGGGACACTGCAGGGACAACCACACAAAAGCGCTGGGCTGGAACCAGTCACCAGCACAGGAGGGGACAGGCAGGGACAGGACCTGCCTGGCCATCAGACACTATTTCTTTAAGAAGTTTGCCTTGGAGCTAAAACTCTTGGTGTGCTCCTCTGTCAGCCAGTTTACCAGAACAATAGGGAATACGTGATCTTTGACATGGTCACGGTTCCAGTATCTGCCCAGCCCTCTTCGCATCCCATGCACGCAACTGAACATTGCATCTATATACTATAAGTCAGCAATCTCGGGCCCTAATTTCAATTTAATCAGAACCAGAACAGTTTAGCAAGCCTGAATAATAATTTATCTCAATAAAGAGGAGATATTTCATAACTGCAGTATAAAATCCACATGGTAGAGAAATTTAACAAAACGGATACAACCATCCTGCTTCCATCTGCCCAAGCGATACTAAATGCTCTTTTAACTGTCAAATATTACAGAAAGCTGTCTGTGTACACTGCTGTGTGCCACGTTTGATCCAGGCAGACACAAGGGGAAAGCTGCCGACTGTCACCCTGCCCAGCGCAGAAATCAGTCACCACATTCCTGAATTCCTGCAGAGAACCCTTGAACCATTTGTTCGCTGCTTTTCTGAACGTTTAGGTAGAAATTCATCTCAGTGTGTAACACGTGTCAGAGCACAGGCATCTCCTTCCCCTGCAGCACAAGCTTTTTACCCACTGGAAGGATCAGCCAGGGAATTACTGCAATTCGCTTTCCCAGCTGCTGGCTCAGTGGCGATGGGAGCGCGCTCCACCCAGAGCCACACGGCCAGGTCACCGGGCAGCCCAGCCCACTGCCAATTCCTGCCCTATTCATCAGGGACGGGGCAGGAAGCATATGGAGCCCTCCAGTTAAGGGTCAGAACACTGCAGTGAAAACATAAAAGTGAACCTGCGGCAAATTATTCATCAGTCAGAGGGAACATGGTTTCTCCGTACAGCAGAAATGAGTCACGGGCACCACTCCAGCTGACACAATGCAGAAGGACACGGCCCCATCCAGCAGCAAAACACCCCCATCACAGCTTACTAAAGGGACTGTACTACAAGACAACAGAAAAAATATTTTCAACTTTCTCAGTGTGCATGTGCATTTAATATATATAAAAGAAGTAGTTAAAAAAAAAAAAAAAGTCCTTAGGAACCTGAAAAATCAGTTCATATGAGGACCCAAAAGGCAACTATGCAATACAACGTAACTGCAACATGATCTGTTCTTATGCATTTCATGAACAACTGCATTGTATTTCAGAACACACCTCTCATCAAAAGATGTTGCCAAAAAGGAAACATACTATTTTCATGTGTTTAAAAGCCAGAGTTGTTTCAAATCAGTTTTGAGGTTCAGCACAGCTGCACTAAGCAAACCAACGAACCCAGGGCTTACAGTAACGTGAACAATACAGTAAATATTATTTTTACTATTGTAAGGTCTTGTGCTCTCATGATTAAATAATTTCAAGCTGCTATGAGTGCATATATCTTGTGGGAACACAGACAAATTCCTTCCCACCTGAAAGGAAGCTTTTCATTTGTAGGCTAGAGTTCCTGGGATTTCCAAAGGGAGGCTACTGAAGCAAGAAGGGAGACCCAAATGGTAACAGAAGCTAAATGTAGAGTTTCAAAAGATACACTCTCAAACTATCAGTTTGCACAATGCCTCAGTCGTGTCATTGCCATTATTTCCTACTGCTATAAAAAAAAAAAACAACACTCCTTTTAATCACTGGGGTGAAGGCTGCACAACAATCAGCTCACACATTAAGATATAAATTGATCTCTTTTGCTTCTGTTGATAACTGTATGGAAAAAAAATATGTAGTGGCATATTTCTAAGATGCTAGCAGATTATTCAATTACTGCAGAGCACTTTATTGGCTTCAAGAGTTGACATTTTATAGAAACAGTGGCACAGAGCAACCCCTTTTAGAAGGTTTCAAAGAACTGGCACCTTCTTCTTCCTCCTTAGTATAGGGTAAGTAGCCTCCCCTCAAATGACAGGGTGACATCCATCTGGGTAATGAGGCAATTGAGGCAGAAAAAAGAAAATTAAAAAATAATCATATCCCATACTGCTACACCAGTAGAGTATGCATATATACATACAAAACAGCCCAGTAGTTTTCCTGGAACAGTTTCAGAAGTTCTCCTGAAAGAATATAAATTATCTCCCATGACCTGGACTAGCAATGAAGAAGAGAGCTCATTTGTTTGAGCAAGTGAAGAACGTGTGAGATCCTCTCCTTTTTTCCCGTCTCAGATAAAGACACAGCTTTGGTTCTAGTTAGTCACCATGCAGCCTTACCAGTACCACCACACTCCCAGTACCTGTCACTGACTTGAAATCTTAAAAGGTTATTAAGATAGATTAGACATTTATGAAGAAGGACATCCCACTAGATGAGCTAAATTATTATTGGGTATGTTTCACGTCGGGGTGTCAAACTCATTTTCACCAGGGGCCAAATCAGCCTCGTGGTTGCCTTCAAAGAGCTGAATATAATTTTAGGACTGTACAAATGTAACTACTCCTACATTTATACAGTCCTAAAATTACATTGGGCCCTTTGAAGGCAACCGCAAGGCTGATGTGACCCCCCGGTGAAAATGAGTTTGACACCCCTGATCTAGACCATAAACCAATCTCTGACTGAACATGCTCATGTTGTTTAAGCTTCAGAGGACAGAAAAGTCTTATCTATTTTGGTTTCACCTAAACTAATTCACATACTTTGTCAGATATGAGCTTTAACCTCCCTCCAGCCCCCACCAATTCTCAAGAAGCAGCCAAAGCCAAAGCCACACTTCTGCCGCCGCTGCAGCATTCACAGGCCTAAAATCACTCCTGCGTCTTCTACACAAGGTGCTTCCTAAACTTCTCAAAAGTGTCCCTGTTACTTACATTCTGGATTTGTGTGAAAAGTGAAGGATATGAAGAAGAAATGTTTACACACACACCCCTCCCAACTTTTCCACCCATTTTTTTCCTGCTTGAATATTTCCAGTACTGCATCATTGAAAATTCTGTCCTCTCAGAGAAAGGCTTTTTTCCACCGTCAGATTTAATTTCTTTAACACCTTCTGGGTTTTTTTCTTTTGTTTTACCTTCCATGCTTCTCACCTTCTATTTTTTTTCAAGTTTGTTCTTGTCTTCTCTGTGCATTTCCAACATAAGCCCTTCTAAGAAGCATCCAAAGCCACAAGTCCCTCACAACCTTCAAATACATAGTATTAATAAAAAAAGAGAGAGAGCAGATGGCAGTGAATTTGAGACTGTCACTCTCCTGGAAAGCAAATCTACAGTCTACAGTCCTACATTTTATGAAGACTTAGGAACATTATAATGAAAGGAATTTCCTGGAAAAATCTTGCTGCTTAAGAAAAATTATAATTGCTATATACCAGCCATTATATACATGCTTTTAAAAACAGAGAACTCTCAGCTCATAGGAACTATAATAGGCCTTAAGAAACAATCACTAAGCACTCTCTGTTCAATCATATAAAGCACCTGAGCAACCAAGTAGCTGTTACTCAACTAGATTTTCACCTTAGCCTAGCCCCACTTCAGGCATGCACCAGAGAAATCATCCATAGGCACACAAACATCACCAAATATCTGTGTACACACAATGGCACTTGCATATTAAAAACACCCAAAGGACTGAGACAGAAAATCTCGAAGAGATTGACTCCCCCATAGATGAACATTTTAGAGGTTTCACAACTGCAGTGTTGATCAGTCAATTGCATAGCAGGTTATAACACTTGCCCTAGGTTTATGCTCTTCTAAAAAATACAATGATAACAGAATAAAGGAAAAAACAAAATCTGATAAATAAAGCCCACACTGATATGCACAGAGCCAGAACAAGCATTCCCCCTGAACAATGGCCCAGGTTAAAAACCAAGCAAACTGATTTTCTCCTACTTCTGACTTTCCAGGAGTGATCAATTGCAGCTGTACCTCATTAGCAGGTTGAATACATACAGATTTTGAAGAACACCAGATCTCTAACATTTGTCATTTAGTCAGCTCTCCAGAGTCAGTCAAAAGCAACTCCACTCACTTTACTGAGTTTCCTTGACGTTTTTGTCAGTTTTAACCGTTCAGACTGGGCCATAATGGAAAAGTTTCTGCTCTCAACTAAACTGGCATATATCCAAATCTACCTCATTGTTCTAGAAGCAAACATACATGAGATCAGAATCCCAGCCCATCATTTTATTCTGAAGTTAGCCATTACACTGCTACATCTTAAGAGGATTTTTGTTTCTCTTTCTAAAAATCCATATTCACTCTCTAGCTTTATACCAAAATAAACACATCAAAAGTCAAATCAAATGGACCAAATTCTCTACTGATCAGCAGGTTCTGCATCCGTGAAGTTCTGACACTAATTCATAAAATCAGCCCCCATCTGCCAATTACTGTATCTAAACAGCATATTCACATGTACTAGGAATCCCCAAATTGCATTTCCATGACAAATCTATATTATTTGGTCCTGGTCACAAAACAGTGGAATAGCTGATCCCTGAAATTTCAATTGGGATTTCAGGCAGGAAAGGACGGCAGAAAGAAAAGGAAAGAGAAACATCCCAAATTTCTTCTCTTGCAAAGCACTCCTCCCCAAAACATATTATTTCCAAATTACAGGAAACATTGTTCCCTGGGGATACCACTAAAGTAGAAAAAGAGAAGTGTGAAGGGTGAAGATGCTGCTAATATGTACATAAAATCAGAAGTCCCAGAAGACACAGTAAACAGAACTGTAGAGAATCAAAACAGAACTAAATACTGAAATCACCATAGCTTAATGAATAGTTTAAGAAAATTGGTGGCATGAAGACTTTCAATCAGATGGAACAATAATAAGACTTACACAATGAAAAAGTTAACACGTTATAGGTGGAAGGGCAGCCCACGACACAAGCATTACCAAGAAGATCTGCGGCTGCAGATGTGATACAGCCAGGGCTCGCACAGCGTTTGCAATGGAGCTGGAGCGTTTCCTGCCATGCCTTCCACAACGTGCTCCTGTTAGAGCCAGCAAACTTGAACAAAGTCAAGAAAAGCAGCTTGCATCAGGTGTAGAAGATAAAAAAGACCCACATGACCAGATCCTTTGTCCACCACAGCCTTGAAAACATAGGTAACCGTGCACTCACCCGGCGGAGAGTAACAGGTCTGCTTATCAGTATCCCGAGGCGCAGCAACCTTGTACTTTTTCCACGCAACTTTTTTGGCTGTTTGAACACTCATGATCAAGCTCAGTCTTTGAAAAACAGGAAAGTGAAGATGCAGAGGAAGTACACGCTAGTAGCCACGCAAGAACTGCATGCCGGGATCCGAGGGGGAGGGAAGCACTGGTTTTCCTCAGAGAGTTCGACACATTCAACCATGCAGTGACTGACAAAACCACTCAGGAAACAAACCTTTTAAAAGGCTGCACGTAAACAAGTAACAGACTTCAAGCTAATTAAGGTTTTTTTCTCTTAAAAAACAGATGAATACACTGCTTTGCTACTCCTTACAAAAACAAAAGTACGCTCCAGCAAGTTAAATTCTACCTACAGAAAACAGAAAAGGTGGCAATTTTCCTTTTCTGTTCAAATACAATATTAATTTTAAACATTTAAATATTTTTACCATTTATGTTGCAAAAAGGTTGCAGTATTACCATAACAGTTTTGCCACACATTCAATAGAATGCAAAACCAGAGCAACTCTGCAAGGTGAGCATCCAGATCTTTTAATGGCCTTTCAAATGAGCATAAGAAAATTTAAACACTAGATTTCAGCATAAAAAATAAGTTCTTCAAAAAAAAAAAACAACCCACAACTCTCCATGTCAAAAATTAAAAACTCTGATTAGGCATGCCATTTCCCCTGTGCAGAAGTTCCAAACAAGATAGATCACAGTCCAGTAAAGCAGAAGGTCAATAATACAAGCTTATGAAAGCATCAGAGTTATTTTACAAGTGGACCTCTAAACTGTGTTTACCATCAATACAGAAGATGAATCCAATCCTTCAACCTTCAACATTCTGTTGCCAAATTCAGAGTCAAACTGAGCTGATTTCAAAATCTGTACTTATGAAAGATGTGTGATTCCATATTACACAAATTAGGATATTAAACTGTACGGAATTCCAATAGTCACAAAAAGTCACGCAAGAGGAGGATTAGCTATAACACAGAAGCACAGGCACTACCACCAGAGAGGAGCTGTACACAGGAGGATTTGTCCCGAAAGCAGAAAGATGCTATTTTGTTAGTCTATCTTGTTGTATTATGCTATTAGACAATTGTTCTAAATACAGCTGTCATCTCTTCATTAATATTCAGTTGGAGCAGTTTATTGTGTCACATACCAGGCAGACACTACTGAGGGGGTAGTCAGGGGTATCAAGATTAGATTTTTCTTTAAATTTTATTGGGGGTGGGAGTTGGTCTTGTTTTGTTTTGTGGGGTGTTTTTTTCCCAATTTTAAAAATTCCTCCAAGTTGAAGCCTGAAAGATACACACAAAAGGAGATTTGTTTCAACAAAGAAAGACGACCATACATTCAGGGGGCTAAATCAGACATGTGTTTCCAAACACTTCTGTAGACTACGCAAACAAGAGCAACATGGAAAAGTACTAAAGTTTCAAAGCTAGGATTCCTATTTTAGAAACAAATGATTTTGTATTTTGCCATAGCAAATACAAATGTATACCTTACTGTGCCAAGCACTTCACAAGCCCAAATCAAAAAGATGCTGCTGCCAACTGTACCGAGCATACAATGACAAACAGTGAGCAGCCATGCACATACACCACAAGTCTTACCAGCAGCAGGTGGTAAGACCAGGTCTTGCAGAGACCAGTCTGCATTCCAGAAGAGTGCCCTCCCATTGATCCAATACCTTATCTCACCTTGGTCCCTGCCACTCCAATATAAGGTCCATATACAAACAAATTAAGACTCTCTCCATCAGACACTTGCCCAGACTGAAGGGTAGGCACAAGTTTCGAGAGTTCGTTTGTTACAAGACTCCTGAGTTTCCCACTCCTCAATGAAAAAAAGTGAGTCAGTGAGAGCAATTAGAGAAACACCAAGGTTTCTGCGCCTCCATTACTCTCTTGAACTTTAACATGAAAATATTAGAGAGGCTGAGGGAAACCATTCATTCACCAGAGACCTTACAGAGAACCTCAGCTCTCAAGCTCTGCCTGCCATCAGCTACTACATCATATATATTAGAGAAACGGCTTTTAACAACAAGTTTTACTTTGAAAATCCAACATTTCAATAAGAACACACACTGAGAATATTTATTAACTTAATAGAGGAGGTGGTTGGTTTGTTTTTAAACATAGTGCATCTCTTGCCTAAATGGAGATAAAATTATTAACATTAATCAGTTTCACGTCAGAACCTATCTTCAAATAAGTTAGCTTTAGGATGGCAGGAATATTTTTAGGCTAAATTTTTAAAAGTCCATCTATGAGCTCTGCCAAAATCTGAAGTACTGGATGTGAAATCCATGCATTAACCAGGTGAACTGTTAAGCAAGAGAGACATTGAAGCTTTTGGGGAAATAAATCTTCGAAGAAAGCAAAAGAGGATTTTTTGCTTTTTTTAAAACAAACTCAAGAGTTCAACACACTAGCACACTCTCTACCCATAAACAACTTCATTCATTAGGAGAAGAAGATGGTGTTATTCCTACTACTACTGAATTCAATAGGCCATTTATTTAGCAGCTCTCTGACTAGAGTATGTTCTCTCTTTTATTCACTCTAGTGTTGACAGCAGTAATCATATTTTGTACATACCACTGGCTCTATTATAGTTCAACAGCAGCTGGCTGGCTGCCTAGTCTTCTTATCGTCATATAAGATAAAAAGACCAGCCAAACAGACCAGCTGAACCTACAGAGGGAAGAGAGAAGTAGGGTGAAGCCTAAGTAGAAGTCTACTAAGTAGAAACCATGTTTTTGTGCTTGCTCATGTATTACAAAGCACAGAGAAGAACAAGGCCAGGATCAACACATGACAAACTTACACTGTTTTCAGCAGGACTGGAGCTTAGATGGGAACTGCATCCTTGTAGAAGAAAAGCTCCAAATGCCACGCTTCATACATCAAACACTACCCATCAACAGCTCAGTCCACACAGAAGGGAACAGGAAAGCGAAAAAGTATAGAGGTGGGGGGAAAAGGAAAAAAGAGGAGAAAAAAAAAACCAACACACACAAAAACAGAGAACTGTAATCGTTTGTTTGATGGGGAGCTCATAAGTATTTAAGATTACCTCTCTATTGCAGCCCCAGCACGTATGAAGTCAGCACCAGATTCAAAGTAAAATTAAAGTTCACAGAGGCAAATAACAATGGGAGTAGAGGGCAACATCCTTTAATTATAAAAATCCCCTGTATGCAAGGCAGTCTAGAATGAAATTGGTTTCCATTTCTTCTTTGCCTTCTGGGAGCCTTCCAAGAACCTTGAATGCCTTGACTCTGGGAAGAGGAAACTGGCTTCTTTTTCACAGCCTCCCTCTTTTTAGTTTTGTTCCAAGTAGACCCTGTTTCACCCTGCTCTGAACTCCCACTCTTCTGGACAAGTCTGCAAAGAAAGGCTTGTTTTATGGAGACCAAAAATCCAACAACCTAGAGGATTTCTTACAGAAGCAGAACAAGGACATAAAGAGTTCCTCCTTCACCTTCCTTCTCCACCACACACAAGCCAAGAGCCTTCTCCTGCCTAGAGGAGGAGCACACCCTTCTGCAGGGTTCCTGCACTACCTCTCTAGCCCTACCCTTTATATTAATAACACTGCTATAACAAGTTTCTAGTTTAGCACTTATGTTGTGGGACGTTAACACCCCATAATTTTGTTCAGGATGTTTTATTGCACTACAACAACACGACAAGACTTTTTTTTACTGGCCTGACAAACACGTTTTGGATTAGCAGACCACACAATGCTTCCTTGAGCAAGAAAACAAGATTGCTTAGAGGGCAATGCTAAGGAGAAGGATGCTGAAAAGGCAACAACATGAACTTAAACAGAAATTAATGTTTCAAGTGCCCGTTGCATTTTGATGGAAACTGGTTGTTAGTGTAACCTCTACTTCCAGGAAGCCCACAGCAACAGCAACTTCAGTTGGAGAACAAAGAGCTTTGAGCATTTCTATTGAATACTTTTTTCAACAGAGCAGGGTTCATGTCAGCATAGAGCTTTCTCCTGAGAAAGGAACCTACAACACAGTAACTGCCCTCTCTACTGTGGAAGAGGAGCATAGGTTTGAGTATGGCAGCTGTTGGAGCACTGCAGTACAGATAACACACACAAAGACTCTCTCAGTGTTCACGCAGGCAGCTCCAACACCAAACCCTGCCAGCACACAGAGCTTCAGCCATGCTGTGCTTCACACACATGGTTCTCATAAAACAGCGTGTCTGTGGCTGCTGCACTTAACCAACTCATCCTGCAAAAGAAATAGCAGCAGCAGCTGTAGATAAATTGTGACACCTTTCAAGAATCTCCACAATTTTAGTTACTCTTTTTCAAAGTTCCTCTTTTATCTTTGGGAGAGGGGAGGGATCCCTTTTTCTCTTGTATAAATACTGAAGGGTAAGTACCGAGAAAACCCAAAGAGCACATTATTCTTCCAGAAGTGTTGTCTACACTATAGTCATTCCTGTGAAACCCAGCCATGACACACAACCAGCAAACCCCCTTTCACAAAACATCCTGGGCCACCTGTTTCCAGCAGCCCCGAGGAGTGAGAGCAGGTCCACATGAGATGTAGGAGCCTCCTGCATTTTGTTTCTCATTTAAGATGCTGAGCGCACCTTCTGAAACAAGGTTCCTGCACGTTCACAGGTACCTTTATAAAACAAATATCGATTAATCTTGGACGGACGCACAGCTCAACGCTTGTATGCTGGGGTGTGACATATATTTCAGCGGGAACCCTGTGCTAAGCCCTGGGTGGCAGCATGCAAGCCCAAGCACAGCGGAAGGACCATCAGTTTTGCTGCCCTGGCCCCTCCAAGCAGCTGTCCTGGTGGCTTACAGTTCTCACTATCTCTTGCCCTAGCAGCAGGCATTGCCCTGCTGCAGTGGGACAGACTGGGGAGCCTGGTGGGCAACTCCACCCAGGATGGAGTGCTGCCCTCAGCATGCTTTGCAGCATCAGAAGCTGCTGCAGGAAAAGATGTGGCCTCCAAAACATCTTGCTCTCCTGACATCTGCATGCCAGGATGCAATCCAAAGCTTAGGAAATAATGGTTTAGGCAAACATATGAATAAAACAATTTACTTGCCCTTTTTCCTGTTACTCATTTTTTTAAATGTCAGTTTGTGGCTCCAAGAACAGAAACATCTCAAAGCTTCCTTCTGAATTTCACAAGGATTTTTCCTTAGAAAGTGTCTTCCACTACATTCTTTTCAAGCTAGATGTTGTAGGCAGTAGGAATGGGAAACCTATAGGATTTCATTCTTAATTGCAGTTATGTAGGTTGATTGAATTTTGAGCACACTTCCATAGGTATCCATTCTGGCTAATGTTAGTTAAACGTACTTCTGCTGACAAACTCTGGCCAAGGTATACAGCAACAAAGAGTATTCACATAAGACACGGTCCCATCAAGAGCAGAAGAGATACCTAGAGTACTCCAAAGACTATGTGTTGGTATATCAAATACTCGGAGTCCCATAGGAGCTAGCTCCTTCATGGAAGGCATCTCTTCCTCCCTGTCCACCTTCTAACTTTAGGTACCACAAAATCAGATGAAGAAGGTGCTAAAAGCTCTAGATGTAACCTTCCTATCCACTCCCTATACTTACATTTATACACACAGGCTATATATACACATTCCAAACAGCAATAGACCTTACTAAGCCAAGAGGAGCAGCCACCCTCCCAGCTCTCCCCACACAGACCAAGCAGGGCTGTGCAGAGGCGTTGGGATTTGTGGAGGGGAAGGACAGCTCGTAAGGAAGCCTGGAGAGCAGCTCTGGAGCAAGCACGCAGCCTTCAGCCTGAAAGCTAAAACCCTCACCTCCTGCCACTGGGGTGAAGGACAGGAGATAATCACAGTTAAATTGATCACGGGCACATTTCAGCAGTGGCACAGTCAGAGCCACGACTGAGGCGCCAGTGATGAGCCAAGTGCCACCAGCAACTGCAACTTCCAACATCTCCAAGTTTGCTTTTCTTTTTTAATGCCCTGTGGTGACACATGGGTGATCAGATTGCACCCTCTAAGACATTAACTCTTCAACTGTACCATTTAGAGCACACTACTTGTTTGTGCACTGCTCCCAAGCTGTCACAAGTATGTATATTTATTACCAATCTTTTTAAAAATAGCATTATATTTCTCCCACCCAGACAGTCTACTTCCCTTCCAATTTACAACAATGTATTTTATTCACCCTGTTACAAAAGGAAAAGCCACAGAGGCCAAAGAGAGGGACAGCATTGTGCAGAGCGGCTGTCTTTTCCTAGCCCAGAAAGATAAAAGCCAGGAAAAAATGATGAGAGGCACCCTAAAACTAAGGAAAAAAAAAAAGCAAAGCTCCCTGTGGTTATATAGCTGACCATAGGCCAACTCCCTTATGCTGACTGGAGTTAGTCTTTTAAATACAGCAGTTACAGAGAGGACAGAGTTGCATGTCCACACAAATGCATCTCCAGTTAAAATCTCCACTCCACAAAGGACAAACCTGTCTCTTGTCAAGGACCCAAGGCAAGCATCCCTCTTTCTGAAACAGCTTTGCTATTATCAGAATTTAAAAAAACCAAAAAACACACCAACAACAACAACAAAAATCCACACCACAACATACCTACTCAGCTCAGCACAGGAAGGCTACTCTGGGTGTGCAGGACCCAGCCCAGAGCCCAGGTGCCTGCACCCAGCCCAGGGCTCCAAGCAGCAGCATCGCCCTGGGGACCACACGGGTGCCACACCGTGCCAGAGACACCCTGCAAAATTGTTCACACTCCAGAAAACCCACCTGAAAATTGCCCATTTTGCCACCATGGTTTGAGTCTTTACTTCCATGAAAGAACCCTTTACCAAAAGAAAAAAAAGAATCACCCAAACGAACCTCAAGCAAAACATAGGTTCCAGCTTAATCCTCTTTAAAGCCTCCAGCTATCTGCAGACTTACTATACCTCTTGTTAATTTGTCCCGATAGTTACACTGCACTAACTGCTAAAAGCTTACACACCAACTCACAACCTTTAGCCACTGATCTCTTTTTAACAGCTACAAATTGCAAATTGTTGTGTGTTTAATGTTGCCGAGACTGCAACAAGGCCAACATACAATCCAACATCAGATGTTTTTGTAGATATGACACTATACAAAGACTGCATTAAAAAAAATTCCATTGCATCACAGTTGTCAGATACCAGAAGTGCATCATTAAAACTATTATTGGCTAACTAAAATTAATGGCCTTCTTTCTCCCTCTCTCACCAATTAGCACATCAAGAAAAAGAGTGAGGTAAAACCATGCCCTTTGTTAAATATTGAACCTACTGAAACCTGCAAAACAACTGATTATTAAACTAGACTGAGGATGAGGTCAGTTTACAGATGACCATGTAGCAGCTATGGCAACACGGAGCCACCACACTGCACTGCCAATGGGAATCAGATAAGAACAAAAAGCAAAGCAACAAACAGCATCGACCTGCTTTCTTAGGGCCACAGACGCAGAATTAAAGCTCTCAGAGTGAAGGCTCTTCAGTTTAGCACAGTATCTCTACATATCAAAGGACCAGGGATGGAGAAAAGTGTGGAAGGGTGACAAAGCACATGGCACAACTGAACCACTACCTAGAGAGAAAAAAACACCTACCAAAAAAAAAAAAAAAAAAACACCAAAAAAACCAAAAACCCACAAACACACACACAAACCACCACCACAACACACCACAATCCTCTCCAAAAGTGACCATACAAACTCAGAAGCAGAGGTCCAACAGAAGTGAAAAGGCAGGTGCACATCCTTTCCCAAACAAAGCTCACCATCTCAAGCCACCTGGCCAGGTTCCCAAACAGAGGCTGGGGACCTGCGCAGTCTCACATCACTGAAGAGGTTAAGCAATAGCTGGGTTAGGTGATACCTCACTCAGCTCTAGCTAGGGAAAGCTCACGCAAACTGTACTGTCCGAGGAGATGTGGTGGGAAGAGGACTAGGCAGCGGCAAGCAGCTGAGGGGCAGTAACTGATTCAATTTGGCAATGCAGTAAAAGGTTTCGTATTTACACTCTCACTTGTTTTCAAGAAAACTTCAGCAAGCTTTTTGTGCATATCCTTTGCAGGCTTCTGCCAGGTCAAATGGAAAACACTGGGCTCAGTTATTTAAGCTCAAGTGTGCAGAGGAGTAATTACCAAAGCTCCACTGGACAGAGGGATTGCATTCCTGTATTCTTCAAATGCCACCACCCACAAAGAAATAATAATAAAACTCCCAGAAACCTTCAAGCAAAGCCAGCATGCATTGTGCACAGTATCAGTCTCAAAAACTCCATCTGCACCTCTTAAAGTACTATGGTACAATGATGCTTGAACTCTGCTACCAGTGCCATCACCAGTATGGCTTTTGTCAGCAACATAACCGAGTATCAGTTGAATTTAAAGCTTAAATCACATGTGAAGGTAGAAAAAGTGGCTGCAGATACAGAAAGTTCCAACAAGTCTTCCTGTGCAAGACTGACTGGCAAATCACACACCTTCCCAAGCCAGAAAAATGAAACCCCAAGACACAATTCCTGCTTCAGAATTACTGTGACAAAGCACACAAACCAAAGCATTCTCTCATAAATATTTAATGCCAACAACATACATGTTTACTAGCTGATTTTAAAGCACTTCCAGGTTTGAAAACAGATGCACACACTATACTAACAATGTTATTGGTCACTTTACTGAAGCATCATGCCTTAAACTTAAGGTGTGAGCAGGTGCACATTCTCATCCACAGTTTGAACAGCAGCTTTTCTGCCATTCGCTTCCCCCCACACACACACTCATTTTGTATGATACGTTATGAATACATTTATAACATTTACTGAGCAACCTTACAAGAGGCCAAATAAAATTTTACATTACTTTTACGAAATTCAAAGGGAAAAAAGCAAATTCATGTCTATGCCTCCACTGTGTGCCTAAACAATGATGGCTTTCATGTATTTTAATATAACAGGTATACAGCGAGTATACTCACAATTGTGAGTACCTGAGGATGTAATATAAGTAACCCTGAAGAAAGAGTTTTACACCAAAGTGGATAGATCGAGACTCTGAAACACCATGCACCATCCTGTGCTTTCAGGACCCTCACTCCATTCAGCAAATGGGCTTTTATAACCCAACAATCTCTCTAGCACGCGAAGCAAAGTGCTCCGAATGGCACAGTATGTTTGCCAGTTTGTTCCTTAATTTGTCTTGTCTCTCCTATTACACCACTCATTTTTGTTGCTGCTACTAAGCTCTGAGTAGGTTTTCTTGTAGGGTTATTTTATTATTAGCTTAACTTTGTTCTCGAGGAGCAACAGGGTGCTGCTGAAAAGTGTGCCTTGTTTCTCTCTTCAGGACTGTCAACACCAAAAGCCACTTAAAACTTACAAAGCTAATACTGAGGAAAATTGTATTAAGTTTGTTTAGAGTTGTACCTTAAAAAAAAAAAAAAAAAAGAAGTATTTATAGGTTGGTAAAACTCCAATACAAATAAAGGAGGAGGAGAAGAAAATCAAGATACAACTGCCATACAACTTTTCTGTAACTCACTAACACACACAGAAGCATGCAGCCCTGCAGGCTCTTTGTTACTCTGCCTTCAGCTTGCCCTAGATTTGAGCAGCTCTCTACAATACCTATATTCAGTCAGACATTCGACTGTATTCATTACCAATAATTTCATATCTGACTGTAGTGTTCCCACACACAGTTTACTGTCATATAAACTTTTCTATTACTTATGCACAGTTCTCTCTCACTGTACTAGTTTAAGACAGTTCTATGAATGAAGCATTACACAATTTCATTGCTGCTTTTTTTTTGTTTTACTTTGCATCATGACCATAGAATTAATTCTTTTTTTGTTTGTTTTCTTTAATCTGCTTGTAGATGCTTTTGTTTGATTGATTTTAAAAACACTTTGAGCTCGGACACATTCCACTCCCTACAACAGAAATTTGTCTCAAAAAAAAAAAATCACTTTTTAATTGCAAAAGTACATCAGCTCAGTGATGGGGGGAGAAAAAAAAAAGTAAAAATAAAATCAAACTCCAATACCTATTATCCTCATAAAGACATTAGGAAAAAAGGGGATCCACATGACAAAGACCTTTACAGTTTAGATTGCAAGATAAGCAAGGCAGTTTAGGAGAAAGGTGGCAAGGTTTAGAAACAGTACTTCATACAGAGGCAACTAAATTGTTTGCAGTGTTACTTAATAACACAAAACCCAAGAACCTACCTCTGTTAAAACTTGTGCTATGGAGCATATGCGAGGCCCCACACCACTGAAAAGTGGCTCTAGTGTAGATGCAGCCAAATGACCACAAAGAGTCAAGAAGCTTCAGTACCCAACAGTTTTCAGAAATCTACTTTGACTCTAAATCCTTTACATCCAGCTAACCACCCCCAGTCCTGCTGTTTTCCACCCCCTTTCTCACCACTTGCAGCCATATACTCAACCACTCCTCCCGCAAACACCACAAATCTCACTACTGTTAAGAACAAAAAAAACCCACCACACACAAAAAATCCAAACCACAGCTCTTAAAGCAAATCACAAGACAGTTCATTCAGTCTTCTCACTCCCACATGATCATCAGGTGCTGTCACACTAGCAATCTCGTACCTCCCATTCCACCATAATTAACTTCATCTTCCTTGCCTTGTTCTACTCCTGAGCTGTACAACTGTTAATCAGGTCTTTGACTCTCCAACAGGAGGGTCAAAATCAGTGAGGCAGGCCAGTTCATTGCATCCCAGCACAATCCAAGGGAAGTGAATGTAAATCCTACCAGCACTGAAAATAAATACTGTGTGTCCCCCGCTTTGTATCTTGCATGCAAGACCAAGCTGCTGGGATAGAGAAGCAGCAGAGGACAGGACATGCCCTGAGCTCCTCCCACCAGCACACAGCAGCAGGTATGGGCAAACATGAGCGGGGAGAACATTGTCACAATAAATCTAACTTGTATGTGTCCCTGCAGTGCCACCTCAGCAGCCAGCTAGACCATGAGTCATAGCCACCCCCAACACAGGGCTTCTGGCTAAGCCCAGCTTAGCCACAAGGAGCTTTGCCAGTTCCATCTAACAAACAAGCCCAGATAAGCACCGAAGGCCTGTCCCAGCCCTCACTGCCTCCCCGGGAACTGGGTGAAATTGTTCCAGCACATTTCAGACGCTGTATTTCAGTATTTGGTAGAGAGGAGGGCAGTACAAGGACACGTGTCCATCTGACAGCAAGAGCTTTGTGACTACTGCTATGAGAACATGTTGAGCTCCTCCCAGTTACTGTCATGACCAATTGCCCACACCCTCAACAGCCTTAATGATGTAGTTGGTTTGCCATTCGTTCCACTGCTTCAGAAAACCAGTCTCAACACCAGCCTACTTACTTCCAAATTAAAACCACTGCTCCAAATGGGAAGTTCACTGGGAAGCTGGGCCAAGGCAGCAGTGATGACGGGAGAAGATTCCTCACATCTCACTTCTGAGCCACAGCATCTAGCTGTGACTGATCCTATAGCCCACCTGTCTGTAAAAGCCCAAGGATGGATCACAGACAGTGAGCAGATCACAGAGTTTATTTGTATGTTCTCCCCTCACTCAAAACCCATCTTTTGTTACTGAACAGCAGAGCCAAGAGATTTGTTATGATTTGGGAAGATAGAAGGCATGGTCAGATTCTGCTGCTGCTGAGGAACAAGAAGGTTCAAGCAGCAGCAGCAATCTCAAAACCACACAGGGCTTGGGAGGTGGGAATGGAGAAGGTGAGTGCTTGCAATCCAGCCCACTGCTTACAGAATCACAAGTTTCACAGCTCCAGGCAGGCTTTATTCTGAAGGTAAAAAGATCAGACTTCATAATTAAGCTTCATGGCTAATACCACAATAAAAATAAGGAAGTTTCCATTTCATTTGCTTCAACTTGTTCTACCATAGAAGTTCCCATTCCAGCATGCTCACGGTAGTCTATAACCACAGCCAGCTGCAACAGGATTTCTTCACTATCTGTAAAAAATTTAACAGATATTAAATTCCACTCTAAAGAGCACTATATAATCCTAAAAACAAAACAAACAAAACAACCCACACACATCAGGGTAATGTTAGAAAGGCTGGTAAATATTGCAAGTACAAAACAGCAATCTCATCTACAACAACTTCACAGAAATATAACAGAAGTGTTTCAGCACAGTCAGCCTGAGCAGAAGTTCTCAAAAATATTTTGGAATAAGCCAAGTGACTTTTAACATAACCCAGGTTAGAAAACATGGATTGCCAAGATCCCCTTCATCAAAATGTCTTCTAGACAGCATCACTGTAATATCCAAGTACCTTCCAACTAAGTGCTGCAGAGAGTTTGGCCCTCTAGAGTCCATCTCTCCTCCCTTTCTGGCACTGGACCAGGGCAAATAGCAGTAAATGAGACAAAGAAGGAGGAGGAGGAATGGATCACCACACATATACATCCCTTGTGTCTATATACACAATCCATTACAAAAGTGGAAGCTAGGAAGACTATAACAACTGCGTGTCTCATGTTTGCATTAACAAGTTATTGCCAGACTTTTGACAAGGATTTATGAGCAAAGCATGGTAGAGATGGAAGAAAAAAAAATCATAAAGTAATTATCTCTTGTCTAAAAAGCTGGGCAGATGGTGGTGAACTTGCACCACAGTACAAACAGAAACCACAAGGAAACCATATACATGATGCTTAAAGGCTGAGTTAAGTTTTGATTTCAACAAAGCCAAGCTCACCAGAGCAAGCCCAGCACAGCCACAGGCACAGAACTGCACAAGCCCCGCCAGCTGGGTGGGGACCTCTTGCTAGGAGTGAAACTAAGATTTTCCAGCAAGTTCATGAAATCACCATTATCCTGGCTATTCAATCAAGCAATTCAAATGCAACTTTCACACTTGCTTACAGAAGTAAGAAAGTACACAGACAAGGAAGGAGACAGAAGCATACAGAAGGACAGGAAAATATAGCTAGGAATTTCCAAATTCAGCCCCTAGCCACCAGAAGAGACATAGGATATCTTGGACCAAGCAGAAAAACAATTACCAGCTTTTTGCCAGTGGAGTAGGAAAGAACCGGTGAATCTGCCTGCATCTCCAGAGTCCAGATGCCAACATCCAAACATTGCACATACAAAAGAGAAGATGACAGATGTCAGAAAATGAAGACATCCATGAGAAACCTCAGGAATTAAGCTTACCAAGCAAGCAGAGTAGCGGAACTTAATATCCATAAATAGTTACAAGAAGCATTTGAGATTGCTTTTCATTTGAGATTGCTTTTCATTTGAGATATCAGGGCTGGATAGGAAAGGGGGGTAGAGGGAGAAACAGGAAAGAAGTGGCAATAAATATTATCCCACAGAGGCTGGATGTCTGAATTCTCTCAGCTGTATGCCCGAGATGCATTCTTTCTTGTCTGTACCTACTATATGAAGCTTCTGACCACATGAAGCTAGCATTCAGCAGCAAGAATGTCCTCTAACACTTCTGTTCTGAACCCAACTCCCTCCTTATGAGCCTTTTTCTGGATGACTCAGAAGATTTACCTTTAGCTCAGTCATCACATTGCTTTTTAAAAATAAGTGAATAAGCGAGAATACATATTCTCCACATGGCATCCTTTCATTCTAGAGGAAAATATTCCAGTCGCAATCTAGAAGACCACCATTCAAGTCCAAAGGTAAGCTCTGGGGTGGGAAAAAAAAAAAAGATTCTATGGAATCATAGAATCATTTCAGTTGGAAGAGACACTCAGGATCATCGAGTCCAACCATAACCTAACCCTAACACTAAACCATGTCCCTAAGAATCAAAGGACTTCAGGGTAGTGTGCACAAATTCTTATACTAAATTTCAGGTGGTTTTAAAAAAAAAAAAATACAAATCATCATGTTTCTATTAATTATTATCATTGAAGATTTTCAACAGTCACATCTCCTATATCCCCAATGCCCAGAAGCATCCCCCTCTGCACAGCAGTCTGGATGTGACAAGGAGGTAAAGTTATCCCTTAAGGTTGGTCCAGCCATGTCAATGTCACACTCCTGAGGGTGCAAAGCACCCCTGCTGCTGGCTGCCTCCAAGCCCTCCTGGCTCCCTGGGGACAACTCAGGCCGGAGGTGGAAAAGCTGCCTCTGCCACCATCTGATATGTGGGGAGGGGTAAGGACAGGCTGCAGAAACTCCCACCCCAGCATGTGATGGAAGAAGCACGGACACATACTTTAATACCAATTGAGGATTTACCATCCTCCCAAGCAACCAACTGGAAATAGCTCATTAAAGACAGACTTCTAACACTCTCAGATCTGCACACCACTGTATAATTATTCTCAACTTGAAAGGGCTGTATAATTCCTCAGGAATTTCACCATTTCCAAATGGAAGTCCCAGCAGGGAAAATATGTATAGGTCTATGTATATATATGTGTGCACAAGCATATACATCTACATATACCTCTGTCTCTCTTTATATTTAAGCACACACAAAGACAACAAAAACCCAACCTCATTGCATCTTGTTCCATCACTTAAAAACACTTCCTTATTTTGTGGCTGTGCTTTTGTACATCAGGAAGAAACATCCAAGCTAGAGGCGTATAATTGCATTTTTATTTACTTTACCATTTGTTTTATGAGGGGGAGGAATAGGAAACAGGAGCATTTTAAAAAATATGTTGTTCCCTGAGGGCTGAAACTCATTAAACATGTTCTTTCAGAAAGTCTTTTCTTCCCTGGAACTCTCTGCTCTCCATTCCCCAATACAATAACTTCAGTGGCTACAACCCATCACCTTGCTTATCTCAGACTAATGTACATAGTATTTTGTATTTTATTTGAGCCATTTCTGCCACTTAGCAGAAATCTTCTTTCCTTTTTCTCAAAGTTAGTCATAGGTGACACCTACCTAGCACTTACTAACCATAACAAAATACAAGCTATAGGAACACACTAATCTTTGAGAGCTTTACTTTCCTTCAGTTTTGAAGGCATTAGTCCACATCTGCAGTGAGAAAACATAGATGGGAGCAGGAAGTCGAGGTAAGCTTCTGCTGTTTGTTTGGTTTCTTTTATGATTTGTTTGTTTTCTTGACGACGACTAGGCTATAGTGCTAAAGATCAAGGCTGATCTTCCTGGATGTTCTTGATGTTTCCCCTAACAAAGGCACAGATCTGAGTTATGGAAAACTTGAATGCTACACACACCTGTCAAGCCCAAGGTCTGTGACAATCAATAGTGCAGAAGAGAAGCAAAAACAACACCAATTTTATAGTTTTCCCTTCTGATTGAGAGAGAAGGAAAAAAGTGCTATTCTGCAGTATAAACAGGCCTCATCTGCAGAGAAAATACTTCCTTAAAAATCAATACCTACCATTGTGATATGGTCACCCAAAATTATAATTATAGCATAAAGAGGTCTTTAGCACTTCAAATTTCAGCTGGATGCTCATCCTACGGAACACTCTCTCTTAACAGGATAAAGAATCTGTTTAGTAAGGCAGCTCAGATGTTAGGAGCTGCACAGGCTGAAAAACATAGTCAAGAAAAATGTTAAACCTTAAAAATATACAGAGTCATTCAGCGAAGGAAGCCCAGACTTAGCACATGGACTGGTAATGGGAGAGATGAACTATGGCAAGTAGTTTGCTCTACTGACAGATTGCACCCAACTGACTTTAGGAGGTTTTTAAAGCAATTCAGTGGTCCAAGAAATTTCACCAACTGGGAATCAAGTCCAGGAAAAACAAATACACGAAAAGTTACAGCTGCTTCTTCACTCTTACCATCTCTCAGTAGAAATAACTATAGGAAGTAACAAGGCAGGGGAATAAGGACAAAGCAGTAGAGGGATGGAGTAACACCACACTCGAGGTAGGGGTGGGGGGGGAAACAACACACCACACAGCCAGTTAATATATTATGTGTAGAAACTGCCTACTTTTTTTTCTAGCCATTGTGCTTTTATATTAAGTTGGAAGAGGCTTCTAAGGCATTTCAAGCATTTCCACCTACTCTCCATTTTTATGCATCAACACTGATCCTCGTGGGCTAGAAAGCCTGCTGAGAAGTCATCTCTTGGGGTTAAATTTTAACAGACCATGTTATATTCACATACACCTGGTTAATGAAGAAATGACTGGTGGAAGGTATAATATCCTGACCTTCTGTGATGAATTTTAATTGCTTATAGGTGGTTAAGCTTGGCCCTACCTTCCCACCTGAAAAGATCTGCATGGATAATTTCTCCCTTATACCTTACATAGCACAGCTGGCATTTTATGGAGCCCATCGCTGTGCCCATGAGTTACCTGCCATGCGTCCTGTGGCAGGTGAAGTGGAGCAGTGGGTCAGGTGTGACCCACGCATGGAGGAGCCGAGGTGGGTGCTAAGCTGGAATTACTCTGCCCTTACCCAGCTGAAAAATTCCAGTTGGAAATGCCATGGGCACTGTAAATCAAGTCATTTCTAACAGCCAGCCCTGTTGTTCTGACTTTTACGATCTCCATCACTCTTCTAGATTTGTCAAACTTTGTTCTTCAAAGTGAATTATTCCTCATCCCCAGCGCAGGCTCCCCCTCTGCCTGGGCAGGTTGCCACAGGAGAACAAGGCCATTTTAAGAGGAAAGTCAGCTTGGAAAAATTAAGGAAAGGAAGCAAGCTCTCTTCAAATCTCTCCATGAAATGAAGAATGTCACTCCAACTGGGAAGTGAGAACTTTTCCTTCTACAGCACATCAATGCTACTAACAACTCAGAAGAGACCAACAGATTTACCAAAGCTGAGGTCAACTTGCAATCTACAAAAAATCCTTTAATAAGGTCTACAAAATACAACCACTTGAATTTCAGAGAAGCACAGATATCCATTGGAGAAGGTACAAAGCTTTTCCCTTGTATAAGCAGTTTATAGAATAAAGGTCTGATCAAAAAAAAAAAAAATCCATAACACAAGATGCTTTTGCAGAATCACACGTTGCCAGATTCAACTCTCAACATCCTTATTCAGCACGTTTTATATGTGCCTTTTTTTTTTTTTAATATGCACTTTTTGCAAAGAAACCACTAACTTTGCATGGAGTAGCTTGCAAGATCCTGAAAGATTTTCTGCCAAACCTCCTCTACACTATGGTGTTAATTCACCACATAAATATTCAAGTATATTCTTGAGTAGCTGCCATGAGGGAACACTGTCTTCTGTAGCTACACGGTCACAGCTATGCTTAGCTCACTGCACTAATGCTCTGCCCTGGGATTGAAATGCAAGGTCAGGTTCTACAAATTTTTCTGAGAATTCAACAAAGTTCCACTAAGAAAGGAAAAAAAAATACTGAGAAAAAACAAGTGAAGTTGGTCATCCCAGGACACTTTTATCCCTTGTAATTTAGTTGCCTAGAGTAAAGCAGGAACCCCAAAATTTTCCTTGTAGATGGAGCATAAAACTCCCTTTGGCTATTGCTTCCACATTTTTTAACCAACAATCCAAAACCAGACCTGAAAAATTCATGCCAGGATGAGCTTCCATATGAATAGTTGCAAGGGGACAGATGGAAAGGCAACCACCCTATACTTCAAGAATCCCTCAAATACTGACAAAAATAGCAAAAGACTATCCCAAGAGCTTATGACATGACATCCCAGCTAAGCAGAGTAGCTAAACAAGGCTGAAGAAAGTCATCCACATCTTCCACAGCTCATGACCAAGTCAAGCACTATGTACACATGAGCTCAAAGCTAAAATAAGTTTGGGAATGGACAGGCTCATTTTATGCTAAACACAGAGAGTCTGAGAGACAAGAAGACATGAAGGAAAAAAAACATAAGATCAGATGCCATTTTGTTCACGTTTCTTATCCATTGTAAAGAGACAAATCTTCTCATTTTAGAGATTAAAACACAAAGAACTGAAGGCCAAGGTGATATTTTGCACCATTATTTCGCCTAGCTTTACATTAAATATATTTTCATTGATGATGTAATTTTAAAAGTAGTCTCTCTTGCATATGTATTCTTACTTGAACAGGAAAATAAATTATCTTTTTCAAAATTAAATATGTAGTTCTTATTCTACAGAAGGAAATTTGAAATAGGAGTTTTAGAAATTACTTTATGCTGATGGCAGTTGTTTAACTAGTTCCACTTATTATGAAAAAAAGGCAAATTATAACCATTCGATGAGGTCTGGATAAGATTTTAGCAAAGAAAAATCCACTCACCTTGTGTTAATACACCACCCTTTATTATTGAGATGTAATTAAACCTGCTTGCTCTTACTTTGCAAAAACTGCAGAGCACTATTTTTGCATTGGAATGGTAGAACAGCAAGTTACATATTTATGCTACCAATATTTAAATAAACAGCAGACGATTACTTGTAATCAGCTGGATGACTCGAAGATGTGATCTGGCTGACCCACCCACTCCTCAGCTATACTCCTGCCATTCCAAGTCCTACAGAAGGACATAGAAAAAAATGTCTAAAGACTGTTAAGGAAGGAATTCTGTGTATAATAAAAACTTTATCGTGTCCCACTTGATTAAGATAGTCAAAGTATGCCTCAGTTAAAAAATAGTAATTTAACCAGAAATTATCTTTTGATCCTGTTTTGTGCATTAATTGAATAATTATGTCTAAAAGTAACAGTCTGCAAAATAGGTTTTATAACTACACCCACCTTACACAGAAAGGGCAAAGTATATATCATACACTAATTCTTAACAAAATTAGATTTTACAATTTGCCAAACTTTCTAAAAAGGCTTTCATGATACCTTGCCAATTCCAAACTGTAGCAGAGTTCAATTTGTTCATCCAAAAAGTAGGGGAATAAAAAGAAAGGGAAAAAATATATTCTCTGTTAAGTATGCCACAATACAGATACAAAGCAGATTAAAAGACAAGTCCCACACAATTCACAGACATTCTTTTTCCCCCACTTACACCACAGTGCCTCCCAGATAATAGATCCAGATCAAAATCCATCCCAACAGCCACAGATTCTCACCAAGATCAAACCTAATTAATTCAATTGCTTTTTAAAGACTTCCAGTAACATTAGTTACCATAATTACAACTCATCTACTCTGTCAGCTGATAACCTTTTGGCTCTGCTAAATTCGGGAGAGCCAAGAATGTGTGATTTCCTTTTCTTCATTGTACTGTAAATGAGAGTTGAGTCCCAAATGTCTGCAGCCTCTTTACATTTTTCTGGCAGCACAAGAGGTTCTTAATAGGATAGCGAGTTAAGGTCCTTTTCAAGTGCTGGAATAGTATGAAAAGAGCCTTATTGCAAATGAGAATGCCAGGCAGACATAATATCTTATGAGGAACAAAAACCCTTTTTCTGCCTTCTGTCCTCAAATCACTAGGAGGAAAAAACAATTGTGTGCATTTTGGTAAAAAGGGAAAAAAGTGTCAGCTTCGTGCACATAAGGACCCAAATCCACAACAAAACAGACTTTTTAAACTATAAAAAACAAGTGTAGAGTTACAATTCATTTCACAATTTCTCTCCTTGTTCCCATACGCACACAAATAATACAGAATAGTGTCATAATCAGGTTGCACCAGTCCCAGGCCACATACATTTTTGTTTCAGATTGCCACTACAGTATGTTAGCATCTTTCAACAGTGCACTACATCAGAACTCATGTTTTGTAACCCCTTCCTTCTTTCCCCAGGCAGTAAAGTGGAGTTCAACAGAACATTATATTTTCATGTATTTTATTATATGAGGACAAAAGTATAAGTTAAAGCCACAGACTGCAGGGCCAAAATAAGAAGCTACAACAAAAGGTGGCAAGAGCTAGCATGGAAAATAAATAAATCAGCAAAACATTTATAAGCAATCTTCCTTTATCTTAGTCAATTTATCTGAACATTATATAGACATAGTCCATTTTGTGAGCTTGTTAATGGTTTCTGCTCCATCCTGGCTCCCTCTGTCCAACAGCAGCAGGGCAGTGCTGTGGAGGAAAGGACGCATCAGAGCTACCAAGGTAACAACCAGCAGCAAATCTAAGCTTTCACTTTTTTCTGCCCAAATCACACTCAAACCAAAACCTCCACGCCAGTACAATACCCAACATTAATTACTTTTTCCTAGCCAGCTCCAGTGACATGATTTGCAGTAGATCATATTTTCTCCGAAGGTCTGTTCAACAGATTTGGACTAGTTCAGAGAGGACATCATTGTCAACCACAGATTTCATCCTGAAATTAAACTTAATCACCTAAACTAAGGCCACTGAATCCCTTAAGAATGAATACAACAGCCCAAGTCTTCTTCAACATCGTTCTGGAAAGAGACAGAGTAAAAGCAAATTTGACATGCCTACAACAGGCCAGCATTTCTGGGACCCTTCAGTGCTTTCAAACCAGTTTCCTCAGTGCTAAAGGCATCCTGCTCAGTTAAATATACAAAGAAACCATTACATCACATGCGATATTTTGCCCAGAACACCACAAATGCATTGGTGTTGAATTACGTTCTGTGTTCATAAAACCACAGACTGTGGGATCCACCAGGTATTACGTGCTCCTCTTCCTCTTCTACCCTAATTCCTGTTGAAGAAAATTTATTCTGCCTCAGAAGTGGGCATTACATGCTAGAGTGATCCTTGACCTAACCCAGTAACCCCTAATTTAGGTGTAGCATCAAGTGAACCAGCAAGAGACAGTTTCAAGAGCAAAATTAAAGTAGCTGCAAGAAGCAGGAGCTACTGCAATGTGAAAGTGCCCTGGAGCAGAAGTTCCACACTCACATTCCTCTGTGGGGCAGGTACCTCCCTCAGCTTTACTGATGCAACACACATCACATGTGATTCCTGTGGGAAGTGACAACCTCACCCAGCAAGTCACCAAGAATCAGACCTCAACTGTGCCCACCATAGCATGCTGCATCTTTCACTTTGTATGATTGACTATGCTTTATAAATGAATGCAAAGTAGGGATCATAAAGCTAGGAGGCATTTGACAAGGGTAACCCTGCATAATGCCCCTACAAGCCCGCTTGCCACCTCAATGCCAGAGCACCACCATGCCCAAGCTAACAAGCTCTGAACAGCACATACCCTGTGTCAGAGCTCAGCCCTTGCTGATAGTACCAGTGAAACCAAGGAAATAGCTCTCCAAACATACCTTCCACGTCTCCTCCAGGCAAACATGGAATCAATTTCTTGTGAAAGGGATCCATAGTTTATCTATGTGGTGACATAATGCCCTCTATATACAGCCCTAAGCTCCCCTTCTTTCTAGACATCCCAATTATTTGGCCTGTGACACTGACATAAACTTCAGGATCATTACCTCATCTGGGGTAACTGATCACAGCAATGAAATCCCTCTTTTTACTGCAGTGGGTTTTTGTTCAAAAAATGTATCAGAACTGTCCCTGCACACAGGCCAGACCCCCTTGCAGTAAAACAGCTGTTTATCATGATAACACTACGTTCTTGCAACCATCAACAGGGGTGGTGGCCAGATGGTTGCTAATGCCAGCAATGCAAGGGTTTGTTTTGGTTGTTCTATTTTTGCAAGGGAACGGGAAAGAAACACTCCTTTTCTCTAGCTCAAGTTATGACCTTACGATGTCTTTCTCCTGGGAAAAATATCAAGGCTTACTGCAAGTCTGCTGTTCATCTTAGATCTGCATCTTTCAGCATCACATTTTGGTACTGATGTCTCATTGTCAGCTTCAGCAAATGGACAAGCTTGTTAACTCCTTTTTTCTTCGGCCTTAAGCCTTAGACACGGTCATCAAGCAGCACACCTCTAGTGTAGAAATGCTTACAAATGCTCTCTCTCCCAGAACGTGTTGGGGTTTGCCTGACTTAAGAAATGCCCCCAATGCTCTCTGGCCCCTCACACTCTTCTTGTCACATTTTGTCACTGTGTGATAGGTCAGGAACAGGCTGCGTCTCAACCTATGCTGTAGCCCAGTGCTAAGGGTAATGGTCAGTGGTTTGAACCCTTTGAAAATTTGAACTGGTATTTCGAGAGCAACAAGTCAGCATGAGGGCTCTAATTAGTAGGCAACTGCAGGAAAGATGGGCACCACCCCAAATCTCTCTTCCCACCCAGCCCCATGACTGTGTTTTGGAAAAAATGACCACTGGATGTTTAGCACTGTGTTTGATGGCCAAGGCCCTGGGTACAACCCAGAATCAAGGACCCAGCAGGGGCCACAGCTCGCTCCAGCCTCCCAGGTTTTCTTCACCTTCTTCACCTTCTCAGTCCTCTCTGTACAAATAGTCATACAGGCACGATGTCCAAAGGAGCAATGAAGCTGGTAAAGGATTTAGAGCACAAGGCTCATCAGAAGCAGCTGAGGGAACTGGGGCTGTTTAGCCTTGAGAAAAGGAAGCTGAGGGGAGACCTTATGGCTGTCTACAGCTACCTGAAAGGAGGTTTGTAGCATGGAGGGTGTTGGTCTCTTCTCCCAAGTAGCATGTGATGGGATGAGAGGAAATGGCATGAAGTTGTGTCAGGGGAGGTTTAGATTGGATAGTAGGAAAAAATTATTCACAGGTTGTCAGGCATTGGAACAGGCTCTCCAGGGAAGTGGTGGAGTCACCATCTCTGGAAGTATTTAATAAAATGTATAGACATGGCACTTAGTGACATGGTTTAGTGGTGGACTTGGCAGTGCTAGGTTAAGGGTTGGACTTGATGATCTTAAAAGGTCTTTTCCAAACTAAACAATTCTATGATTCTGTCTCTGCAAACAACTCTGTCTTCACCAGAGTTATATTCCGTAAAGTTGATCTAGAGCAGCAGGTAAATTGTCTAGGAAAGCTTTTTTCCCCCTCCCTGCAAATGCCTGCAAGGCCAGGGAGGTGAAGCATGGGAACCAACAGAGTTCATCAGGGAAAAGAGTATTATGACTTCCACCTGTTTCACTAGATTTCTAGACCTTCTCAAACTGCCTTCTGTCCACCACACAGATGCTGCCTGAGAAGCAGCAGCACAGGGGTCCCCAGGTGTCAGCACACAGCTCCATCACATGCCAGGACACATCCCAGGGCAGCAGGAGCCAGCATGGCCACATTAGTCCTTCCAGCCCTCCCTCATAGCAGGATGTGAGCTAGAAGGAAAAAAGCCTTTCCAGCTCTTTTGCTCTTCCTCCCAGGCGTTGTACAGCACACACTAAGGCAGCCAACTGCAGCCTTCCTCCACCTGGAAGACCATGAAGCTGAATGAGGTAGAGAAAGAACAGAGTGTACACACACACACACACCCCCCCACACAAGAGCAACTTCTGGTAAGAACTGAAGTATGATTTTCAAAAAGCAATGTTTGGGGCTTTTTAGTTTATTTTGGGGAATTGTTTTTAACTGCATATCACATTCAAAATTATCATACTTGGAATTGAATAGGACATCTATTTTTAAATATTATTCAATCACAAGTCATCCCCAGAGACAGGACACATGATAATAAATCAGTGTCACAAACAATTACAAAGTCACTCTGGCTGAAAATTAGCCTGGTTGACCATTTTATGTGTCATCAAGTTTCACATGAATCTCTGGTTTGTATGTGCCACAATACCTTTGCTGCGCTAAAGAGACTACATCTCAGACTCAATATCCCACTTTTTAACTCCAGTTACTCCAAAGCATCTTCTTTCAACACCAAATTCTGATGGTCCAACCAGGTGCATACAGCGAGGCAAGTTTATACACTCAGGCAGAGGGCAGGCTATCATAATTTATGTTTAAAACATGAAGGCTCAAATTGAGAAGCATAAATCTACCAGTCTCGCCACTGATAGTTGACCGGCATTAGCACTAAGAGATGGACAAGCAAAGCTATTCCTTCTGTCCAGTACATGTTCTTCCAGTTTGCTCCTTCTGTTCTGGGGGCTGCTTGGTTTAACCTGTGTGACACATGAAGACAGCACTTGTTACCACTGAGACACCTTCCTACCCGATGCTTCAGACAGGACACACAGCAGGACCTCACCTTCCCCACTGCATCCCCAGCATTAACTTCACAGTATCTCTGACAGGGAATATGACTTTCAAACTAGCAATCAAGGGGTGATGACATACCAAAAGCAATACGTTTCATGAGACCAGCTACTGTTCTTTTCTCCCATTGCATCCCCTCACTTAAGTGAAGCAAAAATGTTTAAGTGAACACCATTTCCTTTAAAGTTATGGTACCCTACAGCATGCAGAAGGCTCTGTCACACCACAACTGTGTTGTGTGCCTTGCTCAAAATTAAGTGATCTTTTAAAGCAAAGATAATTTGGGGATTTTCAGTTAGGAAGACTTTTTTTTAATCAAAAATGTGGGTTCTGTCTCTATCTTTGCTTCATGGAAATGAAAACACCCAATACTGTTAGTCACTATGTAAGCAAAGTAACTACTACCCTTAAACAATGATGAAATATTTAACACTGCCTGCTGAGAAAATGAGGTTATTACCATATAGTGAGAGAAAACCTGCTCCAGCAGTTTACAGGTAGAGGAGAAGGCCTCAAAGAGGTCAGGAAATTCTTAACTCAGATTTGGAAAGGCAAATAGCCTTCATGACGTAGTATGGAAATTATTTCCCCTCTTAAAACAAACATGAACCACAAGATACAATTTACATGAAATTCATTAACTTTGAGTTTCCTAAGTTTTAGGAATCACTTCATTACAGGCTAAATTAAAACCTTTATAAACAGATAATTTGGATTTAAAAAGATCTAAAATTTGGTTCTTCTCAGGTCAATGCCTCACTTCTCCTCTAGAGGAGGGTCTACATAAAGACCCTGAGAAGTCAGTCCTGAAACCTCATAGCAGATTCTCATGCTCCGTCCTGCTATGCCCACATGGATGTGTAAGAAAGATGCAGACAGTGCATTAATCCTTTTGGCATTAAAAAAAAAGGATTTTTTGAAACTGTGAAGAGGTTTATTTCGAAGAGAGGCTCTGCTGTAGGACCAAGAAGTAACAGACACCACTGCAGCTGATGCAGCAGTTACTCCTCCCCTGCATCTCAACAGCTCTGTAAGTCTCAATCGATCTAGTTCTCTTTGGATCAGAAAGCATCAAGAGAAGCTTCAATGTGGAAACATGCCACAAAGTGATGCCATCAGTTTCCCAATACCCACAAATAGAAGGAAAAAGGTTTCCCAGTAGTGGTATGATGCACTTGGGCATTTGAAGCTTCTTGCTAGAGCTGGAGCACATTTGCTAAAACTGCACCTCTACTCAACATTTTTTATGCATTGGTCTTCACTAGGGGGTAAAGGAAGAGGGAAAGCGGGATCTGGTAAGGCAGCAGTGCAGAACACCTGGTGAGAAGCCTGGCATCTGCAGAGGCTCTGTAAAGCACCTCACTAAAATTACAGAAAGAAGAGATGGTTTTCAGTCTCCTTTCCTTTAATATCATTTTTCCTGTAATTAAGAAGGAACTTTCTGTTAACATTCAGAGGGCAAATAATGAGCCTGAATTAGGTTTCAATAGCCTTAAATAAACCAAACCACAGAGTGGTATGACATTTGTGACATGGGAACAAGCCCATTTGAACTCTTCCTTCCTCTTTCTTCCATTCAATTTTGGACACACTAGTCATGCACTTAGTATAAAACTCACTTCCACATTAACGCAATGGTCAACGTTTGACTTACCCTACCAAAATAGCAACATTATCTTTCAAAGGCTTGTTTCACAGCTTTAACAAATCCTCAAACATCCAGTGAAACCAGACCAGTGGTTTTGGAGGGGCAGGATTAAAAGTGTCCTTTTGTCCTGAATTATCTCAATATTCAAACAAGAATGGCCAATTTGGAGGCAGGTTGTGCAAAGGAAAAAAAAAAAACACAAACACACTACAACAAAAAACCCCACACCTGCAGCAGCCTGGAGCATTTACTTCCATCCTCTGTGCACCAGGTAGAAACAGCATCCTCATCTGCAAGTACCTGGGCACTACACAATCTGACACTCTGCCAGACAGACTATTCTATTCCTCTGCACAGATCATAAAGTGTGCAAATACATTTTCTGACTAGAAAGAACAGACTGAATAATTCACATCTGTACTGTGACCTTCAATAACTCTGAGATTAAATTTAATAAACTCTATCCTGAATGAACAGTGTCTAAATTAGCTAAAAATTGATTTAATTTTTTTTAAAAGCTCAGCAAATTAAACTTGCGGGCTCTAAATTGAGCACTACAGCCAGGTCTGAGAGAAAAAAAATCCTGAACACAAAGGAAAAGTATTCAGAGAAGAATTATTATGCACCCTCATCCCAGAGCGAGTAAAACTATATTCAGAAGGAAACTACTAGACTTTCAACTTCCACAAAGGCTTTTCTTAAGAATGAGGCATGGCATTAACACAATGTGTTCCCATGAATTTCCATGAGAAGCCTCATCCAAGAACAAGATGTACATGTAGAAACCAGAAAAAGAGAGCAATGAACTTTCCCTGGAACCTATTTATGCTGACCATAGCTGTTGTTCATTATTAAGTTATAACAGAAGTAAAAGCTTAGAAAGAGGGAATAGAAAGGTCTTGGTCTGTTGGTATTTAAATAGTACTTTATTCTCTTTTAATACAATCATTTTATAATATAGCTATTAAAATAACATAGAAACCAAAAGGCTTCACTCTATTCCCAGCATGGTCCCATAAAACGTTCAAGTAAATCTCCTCCGTTTGTTAATCATGCACAGGCCGCTCTTCTTTGCTCATCCGGGATAGCCTGGTAAATTAACAACAAGAAAAAAGCTAGCAAAAATTTTAGAACTATCTGTCACAACAGTTTTCTCTGATCAATAATTTGTAACATAACATTTTAGGAGCATATTCCAACTTTTGGTCCTCTGCCATGTCCTAAATTAGGAGTGGAGCAAAAACCACATTTGATGCTAGGCAATAAAAGCAGAGTACAAAGGAACTAACTAAAGTTATTTGTGGAATGAATTACATAGACCCATCAAAGTATGTTGTTTCGTGGCCGAAGTACATGCTTCTCGACAGCTAAATGCATAAGCCAGTGACTGCCCTTATATATTTGCTTAATTCCTCTACAAAATCTCTGGTTTTGGATGGTGGATCCTCCTGGTTTTCAAAGTTAAGGGGAAATGGTGTTAAAGACCAGAAAGGATCTTAATTACCAATAATTTACAGCTGAAAATTATTGCTGCACACTCCTTATATTGATCAGCAAAATAACCTCAATAATACATATCTAATGTCTGTCTTGTAGCCACATCCTTTCCTACCAGCATGTATCCAGTGTTTTTGAGATAAAAGCTGGTCTTTTACCGAAACACACAGTCACCCTATCTCCCACCAGCTAAAGACTCAACAGCTCCTCACCACTTCTTCCACACCCAGCAGAAGACCCCGACACCTGAGAAGGGACTAGGCTGCTAGAGAATGCTTCCCCAGCACAGAGCTGCCTTGTTGCAAGAGAAACTACTGATGAGGCTACGCAATGCTCAAGTTATTCCTCTCCAGCACCTCAACACACCTGATGCATCTGTCCCATGCACTCTGAGTAATGAATACCTAAAAATGCAAATTATCAAAGAACGAACACATTTCTGACTGTAAGAAACCTTTATAAGATGGCCACAGCCACAGTTGAACATGGGTCCCCACTAAATAACCAACCTGCCCTGCATCACTGGGGCTTACATCCAGAGCCGATCAGACAGCCAGAGGGAAGACACAGCCCATAACACAACCAGACAGACTCAACCCTGCCCTTGGCAGATGGAACTGTGACTGCCCGCACCCTCCCTAGTACAGCTGACCATCTTGTGCAGCTTCCCCACCAATGACCAGCACCCAGCCCAGCCCCAGCCTCCCCAGGCACCATCCACAGCCAGATCAGAGTCTCCCGGCTGCTCAGACATGCACCTGGAATCATGGCCAGCAACTCTGGACCAGCCTCAACCTGCTGGTCCCACAGATAACTGACTAGAAGAGATAAGAACCAAACAAAAATAAGAATGTTTGCAGGTTTTTTTTTGGCTCCACTCAGGACAGACCCCAACTCAGTTCCAATAGTCAAAGTAAGCTTTTCTTTTTACTCTCTCCAAAGGCAGCATCAGGTGGTTTGATGTCCTTTCAAAAAAGAGGCCCAAAGATGTCATATCCTAATAAATAAATGGCAGTTTCTGGTCCCTCCTTCTGAACAGCAGATGTTTCGCTGACTTTGCAGCTGTGTATATTTACAAGTCAGTAGTTTCTTGCCTCATTCCCAAAACTACAGCTTGCAACGGAGCCATATCATTGTCTTGTGTCAAACCCACGTGTGCCAGAGGGTTCCTCTATTGCCTTAGCCTGTTATTTTTGTTGCTACCTTTAGAACTCCCAGCTTTCTTCTAAGGATATACTGTCACTTTCTGAAATTACAGCTCAGCTTGCTTCCCCATTTCATTCCAGAAACACACTGGGGGAGGGGAGGAAGACATAAAACAGACTTCTGACAAAGTATGGAGCACTAGAAGTTATTCTTTCATCAACACAATAAAAAGTCAGACAGTGCAACTCCTCCCTCCCACCTCATGATGTTTAAACCCTGTTATTCATTCTTCGGACTATTATTAAGGCATCCAAATAAATGCAGTTCTCCCCAACTTTGTGCTAGGAACATCTTAGCTCCCAGGATGGGTGGGAAGAGCTGAGCTCTTCTAATTGTGCGTTTTCCTTTGAAGGAGGGACACTGTACAACACATGAAAAGCAGATCATGTGGGCTCTGAGCACTCCAATCCATGCTGCTACCTGGCAGCAGAGCAGCCATACTGTCCTGAAACAACAGGAGATCAGCTCAAGCCCACATGCTCTTCCCCTTCCACACCTACACTGAATTACCTATATTCCAGTCCATCTCCCCACTTACTTGCATTCAAAAGATGTTAATAACAATACTGCCCTACTTCTTCCTGCTCACAGGAGTCAACCCCAATACACACACCATGGACAAGTGGTTCTGCTAGGAAAACTAGCCAAGGCAAGGAGGAAAATTATGAGCAATTACTGAGAAGTGTTAAGGCAGCACAGCTAATTCTTCACTCAACTGCCCAATACTGTGACCTACCTTTATTTATTCTCACATAAAAATACTTTCATTAGACTGTATGAGATTGCTCCTCCTTTCCCCAAACCTGAGAAGGGGACATTTCAAGGAGCACTGGGGAGGGTGGAGCCATGAGCTTTGCACTGCTCCTGCTCAGCCTCTCACCTCAGCAGCCCTTCACCAGGGGAACCTCATCGGCAGGGGGTCCCACACCACCGGCAGCTGCTTCTCCTCACCCTGACTTTTCAACCTCTTTAGAAACACTTAGGACACCACACATAGTGCCTCACATAGCAGCCCTTGCCCAGGGTTATTTCTTCATTTCCTGGCACAGAACTTGCAAATCAATGGGCTGCTTTTATGGTTTGGGTTGGTTTTTTTTTTTTCCTCCCCAAGGAGCCTCAATTTCTATTCCAAGGCAAAGTCGTGCTTCAAGCACACGGAGCAGCATATGTTATTTCTTCACCTACCAATCAAGAGACTAGAAGAAACCAGCCTGGTACTTATATATCTGCCATTTCATAAACGTTAGGCAATACCCTAGAACTGTCTTCATTGCAGCATCCAATCTGTCCCCAGCAGACAGCCCAAGAAAAGGAGGCAATATAAACGGCAGAGAGGAGCCAGGCTACAGCAACGTAAAGGTTTAGTTCTGAAAAACAGTCATTTTAGTGGCTATAAATAAGGAGCAGCAAGCTTGTCACTTGTCTTTAACACCTTGTCCACACACACTGCACAAATGTCCCTGAAGAGTTGTCACAGTGCAAAACCAGCTACACCAACTCCGCGCCCACTTCACGAATCCTAAGGGTCTGCCTGCAACTATACTGACTCCTGGCCATTTCACACCGATGGAGCCAAAAATGACGAATGAGAAGCAAGGCGTTTGGCCTGTGGCAACCTGGCAGTGAGAGGCACAACCAAAGGAACTGGTTCCAAAGGCAACCGCAGGGCAGGGAGATCCTGGAGCAAGGGGGCTGCCAGCCAAGTAAGCATTGCTTCATGGGGACAGACAACAGCAGCAGTTCTCGGAACAAGCCTTGCCCAAGAACTCCAAAAATAAGTTATGATTTCTCAAACCAGTCTTTCAGTCAAATATATTTAGTGTAATTAAAAATGAAAGGTAGATGAGGAAAATTAAGTTCCCCTCAATTTAGACAGGAACTCATATCTTAAAATGCACCAGAGGCATAGAGTAATCTTCCAGAAATGTTTTTCCTGTCACTTCTTACTGTGTAATTATATATTACCATTCCAAGCTGCCATGACAGATTTTAAGTGAGTTTGTCTTTTTTCCATAATTAATCATAGCAAAGACTCATCTGTTCTTCAAGCCGCGTGATGACAGCACTGTTTTCACCACTGTAAGGCAACCATCCCACAGCATTCCTTCCCAAAAGCTATTACAAAGAGAAAAGCTCACCTATCTGCACAAGATGCCTTTCAAAGATATAAATCAGCTCCATATACATTACTTCATACTATAGGGAAGTAAAAAAGGGAAAAACTGCTTTTCCATATCAGGCAATCATACAGATGCACAGGCTAATAATGCTAAATAAATGCTGATATTATATATACACCAAACATAACCATCCAGGAACAAGTATCCTACCCCTTGGATATCAGACTCTCAGAGCCACTGTTGCCACTGGTGCAGCAGGAAGGGAGGTAAGAAGACACTTAGTTCTTCTGGGACCATAAGGCAGCCTAGCCTCCCTTATAATTACCATAGCTAGCACAGTTATTTTAAAGGCAGCTTTGGTCACCATCATATTCTATTTTAAGTGCAGAAGATGCATCTTTGAAAATAACTTGTATCTACACATAGATCAGTGCTAACAAACTACCTAATCAAAGAAAAGCCACATGCAAACCAGAAAATAATAAATGTTAATTGAACAAAAGAAAGGGGTGTCACTTTCTTTTTCTAGTATCGTAAGTCACAAAAGTGAGATTTCTGGAAAAAAACACCCAACTCTTTTGCTTTGGGTAATCCATCATTTATCAGTTACAACAGCTACAGCATACACCATGTTCATAGAAAGTTTTCTTGCTGATCACTGAAGGAATAAGTATTTTCAACATAACCAATAACATACAGAGATCTCTGTTCCAAGTGTCTTGTCCTTCATCCCCTCAGTTCGAACTCACCAAAGGATGAATTAGATACTTGCAAATTTACCTTTCCCATCTGTGAAAGCCTGTGACACACACTCTGTATTTTTTTCACAAGCGACAAAAAACAAACCTGCTGTTAACTTATTTTGATTGCTCTCCTATGTACTTCACATAGTATGCTTGTACCTTCCCAATTACAAATCATTAAGAAAAAAAAAAAACTTACATGGCTAGTTCTGCTAGAAATAATTGGCATAGATGGGCACCCCACAATGCTGAGCAGCAGTAAACCTTCATGTGTATTATAGTCTCATAACAGTAACTTCAAATTAAAGGTCAAGTTTTCAGTAGCCAATCACTGCACTGACATTGCCGCCTTTATGGCTTTCTAGCTGCTTCCCACTTTTCCAAAGCAAGACAACCGAAGCGTAGTGCCTACAAGAAAACTATATATTCCGTTTGACAGGCTGCTAAAGACTAAAGTTTACATTTGTACCCTTGTATCCAAATATTTAGAAACATTTTTACCAGTACCACTCTTTGTTAAGGCCTGACCTCTCAAAGAGTCTTGCATTCCAAGTGATCATTTTTTTTTTTTTTCTGAAGTTATAACAAAGTATCAGATTTAGCCATATATCTTAACCACCACTTTCAGAAGACGAAAGTTTTTAGACAACCACCGTAGAAGAAAAACACGTTGAAAGAGACAGACAGAAAATTGCCCAGGAGAGCACAGAAAGAGAAAGTGACATTTACACAGGACACTATACAGTTCTCTCTAATTTTCAAGAATAAACTGTTTCCAGTGTTCTCATTTTATAAAATGCACAGGAACAACATGCACTTCAAAATACTATAACATATTAAACCACTTAAAATACAAAGCCCACTTCTAGTGGGTGAAAATCTTTATTTAGTAAGGGTGAAAATACGAAATGAATATTTGCATGCCCTCTCTAATCAAAGTGTTAGAGATTTCCCGTATCAGAGATGAAGACCTTACAGCGTAGTGGAATAACAGCCCATTTTCCATGACAAAGGAAAGGAACACTGGTGATCTTAAACTTTGGCTGGTTCTGCTCTCTGTAGCCTCAAAACTCAAACAGACCCCTAGCTACCTCAAATATTACTGTTATAGGGCAATGCTTCTTCCAGTCACTTATACTGTGAAGAATTATCCTGTGCTAGATAAGTCTTTCCAGCAAAGCCAGCTCAGTTTTCCTCTCTAAGTGTCAAAATGAGAATTCTCTTTTCCAGATATCTAGGAAAAATGGAAGCAGAGCTTGTAATATTTTTTTCCCCAGTCCTGACAACGAGCTTTTAATTGTTGCCATGTGTACTTCAGGAAACTTCAGCCCTTTCATTAGGAAATCCATCCCACAGGTTTACTTGTAGGGAATGGTTCAGATCTGAGCTGTGCAGTACAGTAACTAACTTGAAGAAATCACGCATCCAGATCCAAACTGGTGTATTATTTAGAAAATATGAGCTATTTAAGACCAATCTTCACTCACCATTTTTAGTTTAATGCACAAGTATTTTAGCCTTGAGTCTTAGAATGTGCATCATGTTCTCATTAACAGAGAAGTTAAAGTGGTTGTAATAAGAGATTTACAATCATCTGCCTTAACCAAAACAACAGAACTTACTGACCAACTTGTTCATCCAAAGAAAACCTCGAATACAGCCATATTTCCTCAGACATCCAATAGAACTCTAGTACTTGTGTACATATATGCATACAAACTGCCTGCAAGCCATCCCAGAACTCGGAGCCATTAAAGGTGCTGACTACACACTTATAATCAAAGTTATGTCCAGGGGTTTCAAAATAACAGCAGAAAATGCAAACAAGCACTACAGAAGCTGAGATAGAAATGCTTGTGGTTTTACATTTCATAAACTGCACTTGTAGAAGTTAAGAGGAAGACTGCCTCCACCAAAGCTGTCATTTCTTAGACCTCCTCTTGCTGAGGAAGAAGTTACTCAAACACCAACATGATCCAGATTCAAACCTGCATCCTGCGTAATCTGACATATCAAATCACCACCAACCGAAGAGCTACAGTTCTTTAACGTATGGAACATTTCAAAAATACACTGCTAGGTTTCAGGTATCAAAGGAGAACCTTTTGACAACAGAAGCCTTGTGCATTTAAGAAAGAAAAGAGAACCTCTGAGGATAAAGAAGTGAGCAGCCACTGTCTGGATGTAGCACAAATTTCTATCAAGGTTTAATCAACTTCTTCTGCCCTTCTAAAGACTCTGCTCTCCCTCTGCTAAAATGAGAGTACCAGGGCATCACCAGAGCATAAGACGACTCAAAAATACAAGTAACAAAAAAGCACCATGTTTTTCCAATAACCTTCAGATCTGCTACATGAATGTTTTACTAGAGGAAATGCCTGAGCAAGTAGCCTTAGACAACTGTTTTACATTACGGAGGAAGCACATTAATTTACTGCACGAGTACTACCGTGATGCACTTTTAGGAGGTGCAGTATTGTGGCCACAGTTGCCATTTTCAGTGTCTGAGAATAAACATAAAAGCTGCCAACACTGGGTTGCATAAGAGCACTTTAAGCACATAGTTATTTACAAAGGCAGAGGTAATTATAATGGAGAAGGTGGATCCCAAACAAACTTGACTAACACTGTCAAAGAAAACCCCAGAGATCCACAATTACTACTACTTAATTGTAGGACAGCTGCACGAACAGCCTCAGTTGCTCACTGTACCACCAAAATACAGCCAAAAAATAAGTTGGAAAAAACACGCTCTTTAAGAATACAAGCTGATGTCAGAAGCTACGCATAGAGAAAAAAATAAGAAAACACCATTTGTCTTACCTGATCTGGACTTGATGATGTCACTGAACTCGCTGTGTCCCCCACCGGGTCCTTCCTCCTGGTCAGAGACACTGGCCATGCTCATGGGCTTGGGAACGTCACAGGCTCAGCCTAAATCCGTCGGGCGAGGGTTCCCATGGAGGGTCCGGCTCCGCACCAGCACCTACAGGGCAGAACCAGAGGCATCAGAAGTCCGCGGGCCGCACCAGGCGTGACTCCGCTGGCAAAGCAAGGGAGCCCCGCTCCTGCCGGGCTGGGGCATGTGCCAGCTGGGAGGGGACTAAGGGCAGCCGCGCTCCTCGGGCCGGCCCGAGGGCGTGAGAGCCACCTGTGGGAGAAGCCACGAAGCCCCTCTCCCGGGCGGCGGCAGCCGAGCCCCGCGGGACGGGCCCCGCACACGACCCCGGGCAGCTCCCCACCCGCCCGCCCCGAGAGAGGCGCTGCCGCCCCCACACCCCCAGCGGGGATTTTGACCCGGCGGGCGGCGGGCGTGCCGGCACCTCCTCCCGGGGGGGTGAGCAGCCGCCCCTCGCCCGGGTGCCCCTCCGCCCCGGCCGCTCCCCCGCCGCCCTGCACCGGCACCCCCGCCCCGCCCGCAGGTGCGCCCAGCCGCGGGTGTTACGCCTTCCGCCCCCTTCCACCGGCTCGGAGTCAAGGAACAAACTTTCCCCCTCCCGCCCCCGCTCCCCCGGAGCCGCGCTGCCCGCCGTCCCACCCCGCTCCCGGAGGGGCCGGGGCACCCGCCGAGCGCAACCCGCCGCCGCCACTTACCCCTCGGACGCGGCGGCGGTAGGCGGTCCCGCTTCCCCACGGCACAGCCCGCTCCGGCTCCTCCCCGCGCCCCGTCCCCCGGCAGCGGCGGTTCCCGCGGCGCTGCGCTGGCGGACCCACAACTTTCTGTGCGAGCTGCTGCCGCCGCCGCTCCTCCTCCGTCCCTCCCGGCCCTGCGGCGGCTCCTCCCTCGGTCCCGGGCCCCTTTGTTCGCGGGGCCAGCGCCGCAGCTACGGGAGCGCCGGCCCGGCCGCGCGGCCCCTTCTCCAGAGGGAGCGGGAGGGGCGGGGCGGAGCCCCCGCGGGCCCCGGCCGGGACGGGGCGTGGCAGAGAGGGGCGGGGCGAGGCCCGGGCCCGCCCCCGCCCCGTGCCGCGGGCGGCTCCCGGCCCGGCCCCGCAGGGCCCCGGCAGCGGCGGCGGAGGCGGCGCCGGCGGCGGCAGGAGCCGCTCCGCTGCTCCGCTGCTCCCCTGCTCCCCTGCTCCCCTCCCCCGGGGCCTTCCCGGCCTCACCTGTGCGCTCCCGCCTCTCTTCCTTTCTCCCCCCCAGATATAAGCGCGGTCGCACGGCGGGTTTTGGGGAGTTTTGCCGTTCGCTTGCTCTGTTAGCATTAAGTCGCACGGCAAAGGAGCGCGACAAAATCTGAGGGGCGTTTAGGACGTCTCCACACCCAGCAGCAGGAAAGTCGCCGGGTTTGGGCGGCTGTCCCAGCTCCATCTCACGCGGTCGCTTGACAGCTGGAAGTGCCCTGTGGTTTTCAGCGAAGGAACAGCATGGAGCAGGAAAAATGTGCCGCGCTGGACAGCGGGGATCTGTAGTTGTTTTTTTAATGTACGATCAGACATATGCCTTAGTAAAATACTTAACTCACACTAATTAATTTATTGCCACACTTGCAATCTGGGAATGAACACACTCATATTTGCTCAGGCAAGTAATCATTCCTCACCCGTGCTGCAAGGCTGCTGAACGTGTGGCCAGTATCTATCTGGGTGAGCACTAGTCTGAAGTTTCAGCCATACCCAAGAGACACCACAGCCGAGTAATTCCTCCGTGCTACCCGCCTGGCCTCAGCTGTCAACCCAAAACGTTTTCAAGGCTAGATGTATTCCCACCATCGAGTACCTCACTGCCTTAATAACAAAACCAGACAACAGCCAGCAGTCTGCAGAAAAGAAGGTGCCGAATTTATTGGCTAGAAGAAAGGAGGGAGCCCAGGTTTGGCAATGCGTCCATTTTCTATGTCCAGGTGAACAGAAATTGGTAGCAATGAAATGAGGAAGATGTGTTTTCCAAAGTCTTTTTTCTTACCACTACACGGATCACAAGTTTACTAGGCACTACAGATAACAATAATAAACAAACACTGTGTGTATTTTAGCCTAAGCTAACTTTGATATTTACCCGTACTTCACTATTTCCCCCAAGGAAAAAAAAGAGATACCTCAAAGAAACAAAACAAGCTACCCATAAATTATTATTATCATAATTTTAACTGCATTTAACATTTTTTCCTCAGCCTTTGATCTCTGCAGTACATGTGTAGCAGCGACTGGGACTTACTGTTCTGCATTGCAGAAGGCAGGGCCTCACAGACACTGCAATGTATTTTTGCACTTTGAAGAAGCCTCAAAGATGAAGATGCCCAGTTCTCATCGTTCAAGAGACTTCCTGGGTGATTCAGTGCAAATTAGTTAATTCGTCCTTGATCTGCTTAATCCAAACCACTGCATGAAGTCATTAATGTTTCCTACTTGTAAAGAGATTATTAATAATAAAGTATCCAAAGTGGTGCGATGACTGAAATTGTGAACCTGTTGAGAATTGCAGATGATGGATGACAAACACTGTAAACCCACTGATACCTACCACTGTCTAACCACTCTAAAAAAGCTATGGATACCTGTCAGTGTCTGACTGCCAGCTGGTGTGGAGGAGGAGGCTGGTTTGGTTGGGCAGGTGTGGCCTGTGCTTATGCCGCTTTGTTTCCGTTATACTGATAAACCTGTACAACTGACATCGCGTTTGTGGTTAGAGGAGCACCGCTTGTTCCTGGCCTTCTGCCTTGCTGCTCTTGACTGAACAGACAGCTTCTCCACTCCACCCCATGTGTTGCCTCTGCAGGCTGGATTTTCAATGCCCAGTGATGAAAAACCACCCAAATACTGGAAGCCCAGAATCCGGATGTAACTCAGCTGCTTTTCATAGAGCTCTTCCATGAACAGGACAAGAGATGTACCAACCCCCGTGACTCAGTGCCCACTTGAGAGTCAGCACTGATGAAAATCGTCATTCTCACTGCTGGGTATCTGGCAGCAGTGCAGGGCCTGGGGATCCCAAAGCGCCACATTGCCTTGCCTAATGCAAGGAAATACTAAGTGGAAGAAAAGCCTTTCTTTTGTAGACTGTGTTGAGGGGATTAGTCATTCCACAGAAGTTACCCAAGACCACTATCAGGTAGCAATAACTTTGATTGCTAAAAGCTGCAGTCAAGCTGATAAGCAGGAGCAGAGAGCTGGTATATCCTATTTCGAACCTCCACGTGTAAGCCCAAGGTCCGGATTTTTATAGTCTTGCTCTGAAAGCACCTACGAGTTATTTCTCAGAAAGAAACACATTTCAGTTTAACCTCATAGCATTTCCTTTTTTCTCTTTTTTTCCTCTTTTTTTTCTTGTTTTAGAAGTAGCATCATTATGTTCTTTGAACTGCTGAGTGACAGCAGAAGGGTAATAGAATAATGAGACTGCATTCTACCTCAGGGAAGCAGGAGAATTTTTTTCCTGGTGTGTTTCAAACACGCCTCTCTCCAGAGCTGTCCTCACTCAGCTGCTGATCAAAGCCTGAGTTTTCCCAGCTAGTTATTTAGATCATAGGCATCTCAGTGCAAGGGCTATAATTTTTATACCGGGGTCTTTAGGCACAATTCCAAAAGGGGGAAAAAGACCTGCTACTCTTTAATATTCCATACATGTGTACACTTTAGGTCTCTCTAATTTTATATTCCAGTGATTGGCAGAATTAGAATTTTAAAGTCAAACAACAGTGTCTCCACTGGGCTGTAGTTCTAAAGCCTACACTCACCTACAAATTTCTTGGTTGCTGCAGACCGTTAATACCATGTGGATTATGTGGCACAGTTTACCTTTCTGTATAATGCAGAAATTAGGAAAAGAAAGGAAAAGTCCAGTAAGCCCTTACACAACATTAAGAAAGGAAAGGGGAATACAGAAAAAGAAACTATGAAGAAATAGGCTGAGAAGATGTGGAGCTCTTGAACTTTGACTGAAGTAAATAAATACTTTATTCCTTAGTGCACGAAAACAATTCCATTGTGAGACTCTGAGCTCATCTTACCTTGTCTCCTTGTCTTTACTTTGTTCTTAGCAATTCTATTTTTAGAACACACTCATAATTGATACGATTATGATATAAGTAGGAATTTCGTGTATCTCATTACCTTGAGATTGACTGCTATAGTAATGTATGGGCCCACTCATCAATGTTTTGTCATGATTTCAGAAAACCGTTCCGTATTCAGAAAGACATGAGATACCAAATGGATTGCTGTGTAAGTAGAGCATCTTTATTGTCCCTTTCTGCCTAGCTCATCGTGTTGTCACTCTCAGATAAGAGACAGGGCAGGCTGTTACTCAGCAGACCTTTTTTTCCGTCAGAACTTACATGTGAATTCAAACAGCTCCTTGGTGCTTCGGTGCTGATGTACTGCACTAGCCAGCTAGTAGAAGTCCTCTACTATTTTCATTATCTCTCTTATCTGAGGAGAAAAATACATAAAAAGACATATTAAATAAACATTCTCTCTGTATGTTCCTCTTGAGAGGAAAATGACCAAGTTTTTCTAAAAGTTTGGATCGGCTTTATCTACAACTCTTCTGGCAGTACCTTTGAAAGGCTTGAGTACATTGCACAGACATATTTAGCTAGTTCCTTTTCCTTTCTTTTGCTGTAATCTAAGTGCTTTAGAGTTATCTTTGTTGTTAAACTGATTATCTGATACTAACTTATTCAAAATCAGCCTTAGCACCATTTTTAAAGGTGGGACAGGATTTTCTACCCTCAACTCCTTAGTTTGGGATCTGATTTGAACATTAGATTGTGTATTTTTACTCCAAGCTCAGAAGCCTTTGCATGTAAGCTCCTTCCTAGCTCCTCAAGCATTTATAGCCCTGTTGTGGTAGGCACTGTAGCGTCTCTTAAGAAATTCAGGACTGTTTTGCCACATAGAGTTCACCACAGGTCAGGGAGCAGCAGGTACAGAAAGTGAGAGGGACGGACTAGGGCAGAGGGCAAGAGGCAACCGCAATAAATACAGGAGGCCGGGGTGCCAGATGCCCTCTGAGCAAAATGTGCATCTCCTGCACTGCTGCAGGTCCACCTGCCTGCCTCTGCATCACTGTTCCCTGTCCTTCTCTTTCTGTTTAACCTAAAGAGAAAGCAGAGTATTCCCCGTAGCATACTTCGATTTCTACAAGCTGGAGTCTGAATCTTCAGTAGATTCTCTCCACTCTATTTTTATCTCATTAGATTCAATATATCTATCGATTAGAACAGATTCAAGGGAATATTGTGTGCATAAAATACACTGGAACCTTGTATCTTAAGTTTCAGCAATTTTTCGCAGCTTCATTATAAAACCCCAGAAAATTGTACTGTATTAATAGAAATGCTGACATCCCTTTAGCTACAGTGACATTAATTGAAGATACCATAATTTATCATCATTCTAAAGAATATAACCTCTAGAAGTACATTAAATAAGAGTGCATTAATGAACAATTATAGTAATCAATTTACCCTCCCAACATAACTCTCTTAACTCCAGTAGAGCATTGGAAAAAAGAAAACCATTAACAACAAAAATGCCTGTGCAAGACAGGAACCTTTGGCCAACAACATGAGGCAATCCTCTGCAAGGGCAGGTATAAGCTGTTAGTCAAAGTCACCGTAACACAAGTTGTTTTCTTTTCGTTAATTTCACCTTTCTGTTTATTTATTTAGCCTGTCTATTTATTTCTTTCACTCCTGGCTATTTTCTTCAGTGCCATTCCATTCTCATTTGACTGTCCCATGCTATATAGTGGCATAGGCTTGTTTAGTGGCTAGACACATAAATACCTAATGCTTGTACAATTATAGAATAAGTACACTTTTTCAGCAAGTTCATTGGTTAGAAGAGGAAATGGGATTCCTGTGTTAACACAACACAGAAACTTGAGTAACTTGCTTAATTTTAGAAACTTGGTTCACTCTTTGCAGAAAGGAAAAAAAAATCTTCCATCATAGGGGCATTATTTATTGAGTGAAATAATATGACAATTTGGAAACACTTTAAAAATGAAAGCACTTAACACTCTACAAAAATAGTTATTGGTGGAAAGTGTGGAACAAGTGTTTCTCTGTAGTCTTTATTTTAGGGGTAGGCAGTGGGAGAAGATGGAGTTTACTCCTACCAAACTTAAGAAGTAATTCCTTAGTACATGTGACTCCTCCCAATACAGAATGAATAAAAAGCAACTTAACACAAAAGAGAAATTCAACAAATAACTTTTTTCATAAACAATCATTTTTTACATTTGTTTGCCTTGGGTTAGATGAAACAATTAGTACATGTCACCATTTCTTTGCCGTTTCCTGTTACATGATCAACATGGATGCTTTGTACTTGACCTCTTAAGAAGTTCCCTAATTAGAAGCAGAATTTAAGGGTTTATATACAAGGTTGCACAAGTGTTAATAAAATCTCCCTCTGCTGGAAAACACCATTCATTAATGTCTTTACTGGGATAATGGCACCCCTTGGGACACCAAAAGCACCAGCAAAAGCCTGTGCTATGGACAGCATACCCCATTTTCCCACCTACTGAACACTTTCCATCAGATTAAACCCCCCGGTAGGCTAGACCTGGCGGCCTGTGGCTTTTGGCCCCTAAACCACATGAGGACACAGGTGGTTACCAAGACAGAGACAGGAGCCAGGCTTGAAATAACTTTTAATTAGTACCACCAAGTGGGCTTTTCTTTCCTTGAAATGACAAGGATTTTGGCTTTTAACTAAAATAAATAAAGTCACTGTGATAACATTAGATCTGCACATTACAAATGTGTGTATAAATTTTTAATTCTGAGCAAATGAATAGACCTTTTTAGTCAAGGGAATAAATTATGTAAGTCAGGTTTTATACCCATCAAAGATTTAGTTGCAAGTTTGTTTTGCAGTGTCTGGTTTTCTGTGGCTATGCCTCTAAAACAGGAGACGCTCTACAAGCTGTAGCATTTGACAAAATGCATGTGTAGACCTCCGTGCTGCCTAGGTCATCTCACGCTGCACCGTTTCCCATTTTCACACTCATTTTAGGAACATTCAGCCTGAATGAGGCCAGTTATTGCAAGGTACACCCAAAGCTATTCCAGCTCATGGTTTAAAGCATCTTGACTGAAGCTTCTTGTCCCCCTCCTGAGTTCCTCCTGAGCGAGGTGTGGGGCAGTGACCAGCTGCTTGCCCGGCCCACTGGCTGGCAGGCCACGTGCTGGGCTGCCTCCTGCAAAATTTCCCCTGCGTGAGAAGGAAACCTCGGCCGCCCCATTAGGGCAGCCCCCTGTCCGCTTTGCACAGTTGAGGCCAAGACTGAGGGCTGAACCTAGCGAGTGCTGTGGCTTGCCCAGAGAGATGAGTGCTCTGATTTTTCTTTTTTTTTTAGTCACTGGGAGTATCTGAAAGGAGCTTAGGGATAAGATTTCCAGAAGCAATGGGGAGCCACGACACCCAGCACACTGGGCAGCGTTGGCAGGGGTGAGATGAGCTTCATAGGCAGGCGGGACTGCGGACACTGCCCTTGCTCATCCCACACCCGGCACGCTGGGGCCGTGGCTGTGCCTCACGGCCGCTGGAATTATGTACCCAGTTCAAGGAAAAACGTTTGGCTCAAAGTATACTGTTCTTCAGGGGACGAGAAATTTTCTAAGAGATGTTTGCCGGTTCCTCAAATTATTTTGTAGCTAGTTAAATAGCTGCTGTGCTAGAAGCTCTGCAGGCAGTAATTATTGCTCCATTTTCTTCTGTTAGGCAGTCCTGAACCAAGCCATGAAAATTGCTTTGAAATCACAGCAGACAAAGAGGAAATGTTTGGACATCATTTATTTTGGGATATTCCAAAACAAAGCTATCTTCCAAACCAAAAAAGAAGTCCAGCTCTGCCAAATCCTTAATCACTGAAATGAAGAAAGAGACCACAAAACTGAATGAAAAGATGATTGAAACAATTTTCCTACTCTGAAAAAGCCTTTTTTGGAGTTACTGTCAGAAGAAAATGAGGGAGCAGCAAAAACCCTTAATACATCACTGATGTTTCTATCTGGAAGTGACTCGCAGAAGCCAAGCATTTGAAAAGGGAGCAATTCTGGAGTTTGTCCTTGCCGGGAAAGTACTCATATGTCAACTTTGCATTTCAGAAAATGAAGCCTCACTAGCATTTCCAGAGAAATATCCAACCACGTGAGAGCAAGAATCTTCTTAAGAGTATCCACTATACTATGCCATTATAACATAATTGTAACATAATATCCGAGCATTTACGCTTCAAGCACTTATGGACTCATCTTAGAAACATTTACCAGGTACAGGATGATGCATTATTTATTGCACAGAAGTACCCAAGGGCTCACTCTGGCAGGATCGGGTGCCATTAAGCTCGACAGTATGTAAACACAGAGCAACATAGTCCCTCAGCCACACAGCTTGTGTCTGGCCCAGGACAGAAGGTATATTTCAAAACTCTGTGAATATGATCTGACAAATGCTGTAACTACTGTTAAAAGGACCAATGTATATTTAAAACACAAATGTATCCAAGCTCTGGCAAATTCAGAGTTTCAATCTAGTCTGAAATATGGTGCCGTGAACAAGAAAAAAAAGACAACTACAAACCACATGGTATGATTGGGAAAGCTAGCTGGGAATGAAACTCTATTTTAGCAAATCCCATGAAACATTAGTTATGAAATATAGAATCATCTGCCCTTGCCCTGAAGTAGCAATCACCAGCTGGCAACTTTTTGTCAGCATGAGACCACAAACGGTCCTGACACGGGATGTGAAGGAGAGGAGTGCAGTAGAAAACTGGTTTCAGTGACTAAACGACACACTGCAAATGCTCACGAGGAAGTTTTGCTGAAGTTAGGAAATGCTAGAGCGCAGTTCCCAGCCAAGAGCCCTGCGGGCTCACCCTCCAACCCCTGCCCTTCATCACTGTGTTTGTTTGAAGCGTTTGTAGGTATTAAACTCCTCAAGATGTTCCTTGGACTCTCTGGGTGGGATGCAATGAGCACATAGACATCCCATTTGAGCCAGGGACCCACAATCCCAAGCACTCCTATGTCCTGTACCTCCTTGTGTTTCTGCCCTCCCAATGCAGTCGGTCCTGTCTCTCAAACCTTCTCAACCACACTGGTGGCACTGGCCAGGAGAGATGCTTTCAGTCCTGTGTAGTCTATCACGTTCATTAACTTTTTCTTAATCTTTAAATTCTTTCTTTCATATTTTGAAGTGTGTCCTCCCTGTCATATATGTGGTACTGAAGCCCACACAATACTGTTCCTTAGCATTTCTTTCCTCAGGAACAGGGAGAGTTTACTTTTCCACAGAAAGAGTTTTGCTGTTTTGAGTGTGGAACGAGGTGGACAACTGCTCCTGGAGGTCCCACTCCTAAAAAGAGAGCAAAGCAAAACCTTGTCCATCTCCCAGTGCAGTGCTGAGCCCAAAGGGGCCTTATTTGCCAAAAAGGATCAGCGAAACCTCAATCATTGTTCTTAATACAACAGAGAGAACTCTTAAAATATCATAGGTATCACAGCAGGCTCTGAGATGCGTATTGTGAGATGTCCACAGCCCACCATGCTGACAAATACTGAGGCAGATGTGCTGTAGGTGAGACTGCCTCCAGGAGTGTTTGCAACAAGGTCTGCAGGGAGCAGGAGCAGCTCTGAGATGACCAGCTAGTTCAGCTGGAGAACCGGGTGAGCTCTGGGCACACAAGCAGCTCTTCACATCCTGACATTTCACTGTTTCCCTGTGCTCTGCTTCTTATCTCCATTTGTTATTTCTTATTTCTGAAAGGCTTTGGGGGATTGTTTCAGTCCTGTGTTTCAGCAGTGGCCAGACCTCAGCTGCCAAAGAATGTGACTCCTCCATCCTGCAGTTACACCAAGAGTCATGAATAATAAGAATTAAAATACATGTGTCTCTCTTACAATTGCAGGTCAGAGAGGTTTTTTTGTCCTATTTCTTCTTTATACCGCCTAGGACATAAATCATAACTACAGCAGGTCAAAAATACAAACCAAACATTTAAAGATCACGAATCTTAACTTAGACGCCATTAAAATAATCTGCCTACTTCGAACAATAGATGATTCACTTGTGAAAACTGATGATTTATTTATAAAGATGCAAAGTGCAAGGCTGCATCCAGATCTCAGAGTAAGAAGGTGAAAGCAGCAGCATGTTATGAAACCCTCTGCTGACACCAACAGAAGACCAAGTATGTGGCAGAGGGAGAAACACAACAGGCAGAACATCCCAAGCCTTATAACATAGTGGGTAAAGGCTTCTTCAGACTCCTCCATTTCTGCCAGAAATAAACGACTTAGATAGCTCTTTTAAAAATAGCTGTTGGCCTCATTTGTAACATTATCAACTGCCACAAATCTTCCAAAGGCCCTTCCTCCATTTCCCCAAGTCTTTTTCCCACGAAAGCCTAAGCTTGGATTTGTTTTTAGGAACAGCAACAAATAAACAGAGGCAGGGTAACACTAGCAACGGGAAAGAAATGTTACTAAATTTGAATATGAAAAACGAAGGAAAGCAAAACCTTTACAATGCCCGAGGAAACCCACACATCCTAGGAATGATCCAGAAACCCTGTTAATCTGAGGATTGCTTTTCATCTTTAGGATATGCTTTCAAATTCAGCCAAAGCTGTCACTAATAATTAATGCAATACTAATTTCAGGGTGTTCTCACCTATATACATTCAAGATTACACCATTCAATCACTAAATTTATAACTAAACAACACAACTTTATTTGTAGAGTATTTTCGTGGCTGGTGAAGTGATTCAGATCTCTCTGCATTCTCCTTACAGAGCCTCCTCCCCAGACACTAACCATGCTCAGCTTGGTTTCAGTGAGAAGGGTGCAGTGAGAAGGGAACAACCAGGGAAAGCAGTCAGGATCCCTGATTCACCAACCTGAGCCTCACAGCAACAGAAGCATCTCTGCATCCCTCCCAGACAACAAGGCAGTGTGGGATGGCACCAGCCCATGCCCTGGCCTTACTAGGTTTGACCTCAGCCCATCAGTAGAGTCTTTACCAGAGTAAAGCCTCTACTTTTTCTTCCTTAGCAGAAGTTTTCCATCAACTGTTTCAGCTGGAAACCAGCCACCTTCCTGCACCAGGAGAGGCTGAAAGCAGTTACGGAGAGTGAGCCTCACACACTATGTAAGAACTTACATTTGCCAGATGCCCTCGTAACTCTGCCAGTCTCCCTCAGCTGCTGGGTGCCGGGTCTCAAAGCCAGCAGCAGAGCCAGACCCTCGCTCTCCCATCAGAGAGACAAACCAGCTAGAGGAGTTGTTCCTCTCAGCATCCATAGCTCTGCTAAGAAGTTTCCAGCCCTCATAGACTGGCACAAAGAGGCTTTTCACAGAGGTCCAGATTGCCTCCAGAGCCTGTCTCTTCTTTATTTACAGGATGGCTCTTAGGTTTAGCCTGGTGAGGTATGCAGATTGCCGGACGGCTCTGGGGGAAGAATTCTGTCAAAGAATGTATGTTGCGATGCATCCCCAAAAGAGTCTGCTTTCTGATTCATTTAATCTTCCCTGGAAATTAACTTCATAGCCCCAGCTCCTTGGACTGTGCATGATTTATCTTCAGACAATATTTGTCTTTTACAGCCTTTGTGATTCACTTTGTTCCTGAACAGCACAACTACTTTGGATTTGTAGAGCCAAAGATGAGACAACTTGCAGAGCCAAACGGGTACCTGACCAGGCAGTTCTGACAGGGCTGAGCCAGAGGGTCGCTGCCACCTGGAGGGAAACTTTCCCTTCTCACTTGTGTGTTCTTCCTGGGTCTGTTTCTCCAGCACTGCTGTTCAGCTGACCCCAAAGCAGACTGCTTCAGCACTAAGGGGAGCAGTGGGAGAGTGATGCCAAGGGCAAAGTAAAAGCATTGCCCCTTTTAGCCACCAGTATATCTGCTCAAGCATAAAACTGCACTACAGAAGAAGTACGATGAGAATGAGAGCCCAAAGCAGATGGCCAAATGGATCCAGGCAACAAAACCAGTGGTGGGGACCACAAACTGCTCATCTTTGCATATTGTTTTCAGATACAGGAAAAGGATTTAGTAATGTACACATTGGTATCCAGTCTTATTTAGCCGCACAGGAAGAGGTGACATATGGGGCTGATGAGACACCTATAGGCACCCGAGGCAGCTCAGGTGGCACCACATGGCTACATTTAGGCAGCAGAATCCCACTCAAAGATTCAGATACCAACCTAGAGCTATCAAACACCCAGACCACACCAGGACAGCAAAGTTCTCTTCCAAGCAGGGGAAGGGCCACTGCCCTGACCAATCTAGTTGAAGCTGTATGCAAGGGGAGAGAAACAGCAATATTATCCACTGATAACAAGCTCTTAGTTTTCTTACCTATCAAGCACTGGTTTATCTCTAATTCTACAGAGACAGCAGATACCTGCTGTTTCTTTGAACTGGAACAGGCCTTCTCTCTCTCTCTGCTTATGTTTGTGTAGGCAATGGGGCCACCTACTCACAGTAGTATTATCTGACCCCACTTTTACAGATTTCCATAGGAATTAATATAGCCAGATTCTATCAAATGAATAAGATCGCACTGAATTTATGTCATGCACCTCCATTAACCACAAATGGTTCACAAAAGGACAGCACCAGATTCAAGCAAAATCAATAATGGAGTATTTGCGGCACAGAGCATACAAAGGTATTTGAAATAATAATGTCAGTGGGATGGCCTAATGATAGAAAAGGAGCAAGATTTGAAGAAGGATCAAGAAGGTATTGGACCAGTTGATACACTTAGGAAAGGTAGATAAGTTTTCAGGCACAAAAAAAATCAGGAAGCAGTTGCTTTCATGACAGAACGGCATCTGGTACAAAACGCTAGCAGCAGCAGTATGGAAATAAGAGGGGAAAGCATTACGGAAGAAATTATCCAAAGATTCTCATCAAATAAAAAAATCTTGCATTATCATGATGGGATAACTTAGGACACTTCCGGAATTTTGCAATCCATGCACATGCACGATGAAATCTATACTTTTTAAAAAGAGTCCTGCTATCATGCTAGGGTGAATTGCTAGGATGGTTTCCAGTTTAAAATTATAGTGCAGCTAGAAAGAACTGCGCACTAACAAGATTTCATTTCAGTGAAATTGCCATTAATGTTTCACCTAATGTAAGCCAATCTTCTCTTTCACTTAGGCAAATGAATCCCTTCACACTCCGTATTTTATTTGATTGCACTAACAGGATTCTATACCAGCCATTCACAGCAAATTAGCGATGTGTTTCTTTTGTACAACAGACCAAACACCTGCCTTTTTTACAATTATTGTATTTTTGGTAAGAGTAAAATAAAGTTAAATAGTAACTTGGTTGGAAGAAATACGTTTAAATCAGAGGGATGGTAATATATAGTTCCATTGCTTATCTCGTTCACAGATTAGAAGTCACTCTCAGGCTGAGGTTAGTTTGGGTGGGACAGCGTTACACGAGTTTGAGCCATGAGAACAGCATTCTTCATAGAGCTGTTTGCAACTAACACAGTGGGTGGGATTCCCCAAGGAAACTATCGAGTTGTGTTACCATATGTTAAAATAACCTCAGTTTAAAGCCACAAAAGCTATAAACATTGATAGGACTCTGGCTGAAGAACTGAAGTGCTCAAGAAGCAATTGTTTCAACGACTAAAACTTCACAGCAGCAGGTACCAAATGTTCACATAATCAGTATACAAAGTGCAAAAGGTTTTATAACAAGCAGAAAACAAAAATAAAGGTATGCTGATGATTGCCAACAACTACCATGCAAGGTAATTATACAATTACATTCTGTCCTTTCCACAGAGATAGTAGGGTTTTACCGTATTCCTCCCTACTTATCTTTAGAGATTGGACATGCATAGAATTCAAAATGGTTTTATCTAGAAGTACCAAATCCCTTAAAATACCAGACCTTTGATCTCACTGACCCAAAGTGACAACAGAACTTAAGAGACAACAGCTAAATTAGGCATTAGTCATGGCACACTTGCAATAACAAATGTATAAAAGTATTGCAGCTCTGAATGATTCAAAACTTATGCAAGTGTGAGGCTTGGTTTGAGACCTGAAACATATGCAATCTAGTTTTTTCAAAAATAGCAAGTTAAATTCCTGTTAAAATAAAAATACGCAAGGAAATTGTGTTTTATCATACCTATAGCAGTTAGTAATTATGAAGTTAGAAAAAGTGCTGTGCATCTGTGTTTAAAATGCCATTTCCGGATATTATTTAGTCTAATCTTTTAGATTTTCTTGAGAAAAATTTCCCTGCAAGTACAGTAATTAGCTAAGTTGGAGAGTATACGCAAAAACAGCACTTGATCTCCACAGCTTGGGCACATGGGCTTCAGCATTGTCCTTGACAATCAGGAGTACCAGAACTGGATACATGTGGGTGTCACATGCTGCAACACCGCCTTTTCTGCAGGCACTTGCTTCTGTGATTTCCAGCTCCACCTGCCCCCGACTGTGAGGAGGGCAAACCCCCTCTCCTCGGCACAGCATTTCAGGATCGGGGCAAGGGCTGTGATGAAGAAACTGGAGGCACAAGGCATCAGAAATGGTAGGATCAAATGAATCACAACGCCCTCGATCCAAAGGCAGAGAGGAGGGCTTTGGTAGTCAGCGACCTTTAAGCTGCTGGTCATCTACCAGAAGCCACCACCACTCAGTGAGTGAGATGATTTTTCAGTATAATAAAGGAGGAGGAGGGCTGCATGCCAGGAACAGACATTCCTCTGGGAAAACAGCAGATCTGAAAACCTGGGACAGCTATATTTAAGGGCAAACTGATCGGGCTCAGAGCCTGGGTGAACAAGAGACAACATCCATGAGTCACAAGAGAAAATAGACAACCTCTCAGAAATAGTTCCACTTTTAGTTGAGTCTGACTGGTTTGCTATAGCTCCAGGGCTGCTCTCTGGCTCTGCCTAATGTGGGACATGCCTAAAGCTCTGGACGATTCCCAGACTTCATGCCAACAGTCTTCACACACAGGTAGCCTTCAGACCCCCTGACGTGTGGCCATGTAACCCTAAATCACAGGTGACGTTGCCAGCACCGCCTTCCCACAGTCTGCCCCTTTCTCATGTGAAGTAACTAGAAACCATAAACTAGTCAATAAGGCTGGAGGCTTGACAGTGATCCCTGCTCGTGACTAGACCCCACCTGCTCCCCCTTACCCCCAGCTTTCTGGGGCTGACCAGACTGACCATGAAACTGCTGGACTGTCAGAAGCTCCTTAGAACTCCTGCAGCTGAGGACATCTACCAGCCAGCAGTCAGGTGGCCTTTGGGACCAAAAAAAAAAAAAAGGCAGAGGAACATGACCAAAAAAATGCAAGACATGCCAATGAAAGCATCATTTAAACAGGTGAATCCTCCCTGACTTGGGTGAGAGGAAAAAAAAAAAAAGAGGAGCCAATATAAAGCACATTACAGCTTTAATCCTACCTCTTCCACTAGCCTGCCTGGAAAGCTCTCCCCAGACACGGCAGCTAAACCATGGCATTTGTTTCCTGATGCAAACTCCTGCTAGAAACACACTTTTGCCAACTAGCGGAGAAACAGCAGACGATTCAGTAATCGAACAATCCACAGGTGAAACTCCTAAAGCATGAAGCCATACCACCCAGCCTGCCTGCCCCTGCTCAGCTCCGGCCTCTTTTTTATATATTAATGGGAATTGGTTGTACCTGTGGAGGAGGTAGCATTGCTAACTATAAGCCACTTCATTCCTTTCAGAAGTTGTCTCTGTACCAATAGGCTAAATTTGGGATTTAGTAAAAAGTACCAGAAAGGACAAATCAAACCTTTGAAAGGCAAAGAAAGCAGTGAGGAAGGATTCCCTCTCAGAAGTGGTACAGGACACAGATTTGTTTCCCCATTCAGAGCTTACCTTTGTCACCCTTGGCCAGCCCACCCTGATTTTCATTCACCCCAGGAAGGCAGCAGTGGGCCCTGCCCTTGCTGGGGGCTGAGCACCACTGGCCCCCACCCACTGCTTCCCAGGCATGCTGGGCTGTGCAGCAGGAGACTCCCACCAGGCTTTCAAACAGCAGTTGGTATTTCAGAGCTTCTGCCCATGCACAGCACGACACCACCCTGCCACAACAAACCTGTTTTCCCCCAACTGCTGTTTTTCTTCCACCCATACCCGTTGTGCTCACAGAAATGAACTCCCTGCTGCAGGTTCTAGGTGCACACAGCATGGCACAGAAGAGGCCATGGAAAGTGCTGTGATGCCACTTTGAAGGACTCACTCCAGGTTCAGTGGCTTGTGTAGGCACCCCCAGAACCCAGAGGGGCCACCCCAGGCCCTACTGCCTCAGGAAGGGGCCCTGGCTCCTCTACACCAGGCTCTGGCAGCAGTGCTGTTTCACTGCCCCTGCACAGCTGTCACTCAAAAAAATCCAAACCCTGGAGCAATGCAGCGCTGTCACAGCCAGGCCTGACTGGGAGGCTGGGTACAGGCCAGTCATGTTTCTGGGCTCATTTTAATTTGCAATAGTGACTCATAAAATGACACTGATACTTGGCAAAACACATGAGAAGAAACCAATGCGAAATAATGTTTCACTCCTAAAGCAGTTTATCATTAAAAAGTCATCAAATTGAATCTACAGTCCATCTGAATAACTGAGAAATAGAAGTTTCTGTTACAGCTAGATTTAAGGTCAGTCATATTCCTAAATGGCATCTGTTTAGGCAGTATGGTTACACTTGATGAGAAGCACTCCTTTTAAAAAGGTTTTTCTGTTACTGGTGAAGTTCCTCTTCAGATGGCTCTCTTTCAAATCCATTTCATAATATTTGTCCTGGAAATAAACAAGGTATTCCCCAAATATTTGTACTAGAATTTGTTATCCCTGAATCTTTTTTCAAATAAAGACTCAAATACAGAATGCAGCACTGACCCAAAACATTACACATTTTTTGTAAAATGCAGAAAAAAGCATCCAAGTGTTTTTCAAAAAGAAATAATCCAGTTCAACCTTGTTAATGCAAACTGGGCCTTTATTTTCCAGCCAGTCAAGAGTTAATAGTTGTATTTAATTTATCCCCTACATAAAGTTATGCCCAGGCTAGTTTTTGCAGCTCTAATATTCCCTAAAGAATACTCCATAATTTAAATGATTTGGTGGCACGGGAGAAGGGCTTTTCAAAAAGTTCAGAGCCTACATCTTTTCTTCTGTGAAGGCTAACTGCTTATGCATAATTTCATTTTATCCATGTAGATTTATGTCCCTTCCCATCACATAATATTAAGAAGCCTTTTACAACGTTCTTGTGAGATAGGAAAAATATCACAGTCCTGCCATTGCACTAGCAATCCTGTAGCATCCTGTACTCTTTATAGGCTTAAATGGAATTTTTTCCTGAACTGCTTTATTTTCAATTTCATTTTGTGCTGGTTTGAAGATCAATAGAGTGAGGTGACTCTGGGGCACAGTAATTTTAAGTGTATAACTATTGTGCAGATGCTATAACTTTAATTATACAAGCAGGCTTCTGTGCCTGTCCAAAACTTCAGTGTTAAACAATCTGCTTACACAGTGGCATCAACAGGATCAAGATCCATGAATTTATGTGCATAAACATTGGCTGCAGTAGTAGAACTAATTGGGTATATATTCAGAAGTGCATCTCATATGGATACCTTGCTAAGGAAAGACACTATCTTGTTAAGAATTAACTAAATTATATTGTTTTATATGAGTTTTCACATAGACGAAATACAAGTCTTCAAATTATGTTATCTGACTCCTTCTTCTTTTTTTTTTAGTTGAATATATATAATGAGCTAAAAAAGAAAACTAAAAATAGTCATTTTTTCTAACTCAATTTTTACGGTTGCCAAAGTAATGACCTATGGACCACAGCAGGTCACTGTAAATGTTAATACAGAGGTGGTCAGGGATGGCAATTCAGAAAGATGGTACCTGACATACTGGTTAACAGGTAAGTAGCAGTTGGCAACTTGTCGGTCAGTTCCAACAGCTCCCTCCAGAGATACCATCTTTGAGGTTTTGCCTGCAAAGGAAGTTGAACTGCTTTAATTACACCAGAATATATTTACTACCTGGGAAGCAGTCATGCCAAGACTGTTAATGACAAACAGTACATAAAAGGAAGCCATGTACAATGCAAAGTGTACACATCCCAGTTTGACAGTCAAGATTACCTTGGTATAATAACTTCTCTTAAAACAATAAAAACATTCTGATATAGCTAACATGAGAATCTAGGCCCACTCCTGGCTATGGAAATAAGTCTGTTAAGGACTTCCAGGGGAATGTGAGGCATTGTCACTAACACTGGCTCAAAAAGACCCATAGGGGCTCCTTTCACGGGGTATAGGTATCAACATGCACCTTAAGATCTGACACATTCTCTGCAGAGCCCAACCTAAAACAGTACTACTCTAAAATTCTACTTAAACCCCTCCCTTGAGAAAACTTACCAAGAACAGTAACAGAAACAGACATAGAAAAAGAATTTCTAACAACTGCTTTTAGAGCATTCCAATGACAATTGAGATGCCCAATCCCACCCCATTCTTATATTTCATAACACTCTCAAGTTTGTTAATATTTCATCTAGATATAGCCACCTTTCCTTCGTCATACAGGTAATATTTCTTGTTTTGATGGCTGACCTCCCTAACAATTTTGGAAAGAGCAGAAACCTTAACTCATCCATGATGTCTCTCTTTACTGTCTATGGGGAGGTATTAACTGCTTTCTTCTCTTAAAGAGATTTGACTCATGCATTCATACAATACAATTCTTATCCTACCTGATAATTCTTTTTTGTAGAAAAATATTTTGTTCAGAGGGGCTGGGCAGGCACAGACATCACAAAAACTGGACACAGTTCCTTTCAGTATTTCTTCTTCACTGATATGTCAAATAACTTTTGAGGCAGGTCACCCAAATGAATGCAGTACAACAGGTTGGGCATGCCTCAGTCTGTCTTCAGTCACAGAACACTACAGGATTTGTTAACTGGCAGAGATATAACCTGCCCTGTCATAGTGCTATCAAAATACAGACTGGAAACTATGGCTACTAATCTAGCTCGGTAAAAATTAAAACTACATTTAGCCAAGAAATCAGCTAACAGCAAAGCATCCTGCAAAACAATTTAAAAAAATCCAAAATATTATGATAAAAATAGAACTCATAGTAATTAAATAAATCAATTATTTCTGTTCTGAATATAAGAACAAAAGGATTTGGAAAGCATTACATAAATGGGATTTCCAAACTATATTGACTCCAATTCCTCATTCAGAGGCAGCCACTGGATCTAGGACAAGGAATAATTAGCCAGTAAGTGAAAATTGTTCAGGAAGGAGACTACTCACACCCACGTAAACACAGGAATAAGAATTTTTACCTGTAGTTATTGGTTTGCTAGACAATAGCACTGGATGAAGGTGAGTGCTATCAGTTGCATTACCTTCCCTCAACTCAAGAGACACATGTGATTTGTTAACACTATAGCTCGGAGACCATTTTAAAGGAAAATTCAGATCAAATTACAGTAGTCTAACCTGCAGATCATGAAGTTTAATCATGATACTGGAATGGTCTTCCAGTGAGTAATGCTTTAATAGGACTCTGGCTTTACCTAAGCTCAGGCCAGACACAGGTGCTCATGTCTTAGATTAAACTAACTGTACATATTTATTAAAAAAAAATATTGCGCTCCCCTGGTCTTTATTTGGACAAAAAAAGTCTGAAGAATTGCTTTCCATATCTAAAATGAAGCACCTACCTAGGTCTTTGCAGGGGTTTTGTTCTTCTCTCAATAGAGCTCTCAGTAAAATGCGCATGGCAGCAAACCCATGTATCCAGTGGGCGTCCTCGTAGGTGTTGTGGCATTTGTAGTTCCTTCATTTTATCTCAGGATGTTTAAGAAAACAATGCTGAGCACAGAGAAAACATACAATCATTTCAGATTTACAAGCAGACAGATCTGTAACATTAAGATAAGCTTAAATACAAAAAAATGCTTTAAATGTGAGAAAATACTGATTTTTAATACATTAGAAAAGCTTCTTTTACTGCAACGGTGGTAAAACACAGGAGTCAGTTGCCCAGAGAGGCTGTGGAGTCTTCACCCTTGGAAACATTCGAAACCCGACCACTCCAGCTGACCCTCTTCTGAGCTGGGGATGGACTAGATGTTCTCCAGAAGCGCCTTCCAGCCTGTGCCATTCTGTGATGAATAAAACCAGTTAGTGGATCTGTATTGTCTACGTTAGGGAGCCCAAAACATGTAAGCAATTGTCTCCAATTCCTCGTTTCTTCAGAGAAAAATCCTTCTAATGAGATAATCTCAGCAATTAGATCCAAGGAACATGAAATTGATTGGTTTGTTTGTTACACATTACTTGACAATCAAAGACCAAAAGACACAAAAGGGAAGCAGTGGGAATGTGCAGTACAGCCAGGGCAGGGGAAAAACACCGTTTCTGCCTCTTTCAGCAGCAGCGACTAACTGCTAGACTAGCTGGATCTCTTTGTTGGTATGCACATAAAAAGCAAAAGTTAGGAGTGTCAGAAAAGAGCAACAGAGATATAAGACAGGACGAGTGAAACTGAAATACATATGCACATCAATCATTAAACACGGATTAGCTGGAAAACACAACTCGTTAATGCAGTTCATACTTCCTACCAGTGATTCTACTCTCATATGAAAAAGTTTACAATGCATGATGAAATAGCAAGAGATAGGTGTCAGAAATCCACCAAGTCACACGGTCAGGCAGTGATCTTTCACCAAGAGTTGCGTGCACCACTTCAGCAAACACTTAAAAATGAGGTAGATGCAGATCTGAAGGAAAGATCCTGTAGCATTTCCAACCCAGAAAGAAGGTCATGGTTGGGCAGATGGTGAAGGAGAAGCAGCAATCAAGAAAAATGAAGGAATCTGGAAAGTGCATTCTTCTCCTAAAATCATTAACAAAAGGAAGGCATTTTTGTAATTGCACATTTTAGAAGACCATCTCCAGAAGAGTGTACACATTTTCTGTGATCTCCAGACAATAGCTCCTCCCCAGCAGGAAGAATCAGTTCATCCAGGTAAGTTTAATCCAACCAAAAAAATGCCAGAAAAATGGCTTTTAACCCCATGCCCTAAAATCCCAGAGGTCTCAGCTGCAACATTCTGCATTATGCTGCCTTCATTTTAGGGCATTCAGGGCCCCTCACTTAGGAGGTGCTCTGGTGAACCTTGCTGCTCTAATGTTAAATTACTACTTGTCCACTCTGTCCTTTTTCCAGAAGCTACTGCCACCATAGCAAAGTCAGCACAAGGGAAAATGTTCCCAACTGGAGGTGATCTAGTGCAAACACCAGTCTTTTAACACTTTCAGAAATATCCTTCAGTAATAATGCTGTGCTGATGTAAAGTGCCACCACCTGCGTATATTCCTCCTGATGAGAACTAGCAAAAGAGAACACATGCCCACAGCCCTGTGCTCCAGTGCAAAGCTACTGTCCTTCACTCTGCCAGTGAAGGTGGCTTTGAGCTAAAATGCCAGACACTAACCGGAGCAGCTGAAGGGTGGGTCTCTTCTGATGGCTGTGTTAGGCCACCCTAACTCTGGGAGAGCACCACTCAGCGTAATTCTGGGGGTGGTGATGCTTTAAACAACCATGGCAAGACTTGCAGGACTCATCTGTCAGTCATAAGAGTAAACCTACCTCCATCAGCACACCAGGTAAGTCACAGGGCTTTCCACCATAGTAAGTGACATACAGACTTGTTCTGTCAATGCTGCAGTCAGGGCAGTCAAGCTCCCTCTACTACCACAATGCGATTCCCCAGAGTTTGCTGTTTGGGCTGAACCAGCCTAGCAGAAAATATCTTTTTTGCTCATCAAAACCAATAAAAATAGTTAAGCAATAAAATGTTGCAAGGATCTGTTTGGTAATGTGTGTTGTAATACCCTGGAGAAGGAGGCAGAATTAGCTAACGTTGCTGATGACATTTGGTTGCCGTGGCTATTGAGTCCAATAGAAACGATTGTAAGAAACTGCAGGTAAGATTAGACAGAGTCAGCAAATGAACAGTACAGCAGCTGTTGAAAATGAACCTGTGTAAAGATACACACATCAACATTGAGACAGTTGTCTGTACTATATAGTGATAATCTTTGAACCAGCATTCCAACAACAAGAATCTCCAAAATAGTCTATCCCTCTTTTTATCACACAGGCCCCCCAAATGAGAACAATTCAAGAATTACCAAGTGCTTTACATGCAGTTACTCCAGCTAATGTAAGAGACTGATTTTACCTTACAGACTTTAAATTAGTCTGCAGTAAGCAGCAGAGGGACCTGAAAGTTTTTTAAAAGGATTTAACTACATTGAAATATCACTTCAATAATATTTCACCAATAGGTTGTCTCATGATTGATTTGACCCCCTTCTGTCTATGAAATGAGACATAATTTTGAGTTAAACTACGGCTTGCTGTTTTCCTAGCAGACACTCACCTTGTTGAGCACATATCATGAGGTGCTTGCTGGCTAATCAGTTGTCTGATACTTTGCAAGGCCTTCGCAGCCTGAAGTGTGGCTCAGTACCTTATTTATCTCATGTTATTTTCCAAATTCATTAATATCTAGTGATGGGCTTGTCTAACATGACCAGGTTATGTAAGTGTCTATCTGAATTCTTCACAAAAGAGAATGAATTTACTTCATAGCAGCCCATTTTGCAGATTGTGTATTTCTATTACCTCTACACAATGGGAAATTGAGGTATGGAAAGATTAATGTCAAATATCTCCAGTAACTTTTGCATGTAACATGAAATTTTTCACAGACTGCTTAAAATACAGGTGACACATTGATTTCACCTGTGTTTGCAAAAGTTTTGCATTCCTGCAAATCAGACTGAGGCTCTCAGGATGGATACCACAAAATAAGGAACATGAAAACGAGTGATTGCTCATGAAAAATCTATTTCAACCAACTGGCTTCTCATCAGACAGGAAATATGCAGTGGCAAAAGAAACACCCCTGGTTCATCAGAGTACCATTCAACTGCCTGCATATAGAGCTTCTTTTATTCCAATTTCTAGCATTTGTCACTATACTTTTTCCAATTTCTTCAACAAATGAGGCAAGAATCCTTTTTAGAAAAACAGCTCATCCACAGAATGGAGTCCAATGGAAAGCAATATCGTTTGAACTATAGGCCAGTGTATAATGAGTGCATGTAAGTATGTCAAATTGCAAATGCAACCACCAATAATTCATGAGAGTCTAACAAGGAAGCTATTAAAAACAAACAAACAAATCTGCTCAATAAAACAAAAATTTTAAATCAAAATCATGGTTAGCTCCAGAGCTGAAACATGTTACACCACTTTGCCACTTCACCCAACACAGAAATCAATAACCCCACCAGATTACCCTTTTCTTTATGGAGAAGTGCAGGAAGGGGTTGAGACATATTTGTCGCTGGTAGATTCTATGCATATTTCTTGAGAGAAGGTAAAGTTCAATAATCTTCTGTTCTGTTCCAGATCTGCATATGCTCTAACAAGCCATTATAAAAAGGAGGGAACAGTTTCACCAAAGGACCAAGGGAAGTTCTCTGCAAAAGAAATCTAAAAGAAAGGGCTGTGCCTGTAACAGAAGCATTTCTAACCAAGAACTCCTGTTTTCTATGTTGCTTTATCATAAAAACTGCCCTTTTTTTTTGGTCAGTGATTACTGTTCCTGTAAAACCTGTGATTATTATTTTTACTTTTTTTCTTTCTCACAATGCTGAACAGCTGCCACTAATTCATCCTGTAACTGACATAGCTAGGACAAACTTCTCATCAAGATCAGCACTGCATCCACAAATATCTACATGAGCATTTACTGTATGTACAAACATGCTTGTAAATAAGGATGTAAGCAGAATTACCCAATTTGTATGAAAAGATGTGGTTTCCAAGGGCAGCATTTTTTTCATTACAATATTACAGGTAAAATGTACATTCAAACATGCACCCATTTTTACTAATTTGTACCTCAATGAATAATAGGAACAAATGTTTATTTAATAAAACATTTGAACCTGGCAGTACTGCCTTTTAATGAACAGTTTGAGAAAGTGCAGTATGTTTTGCATTTATAATTTAACTGTGGGAACAGTCAAAAAAGACAGTATATGTACTTGCATTTCCTAGAAATTCACCACCAGACTACACTTCTCTCCATAACTCCCTTTTGACTATGATATTTCTGTGTTTATATCATGTCCACCTTTGTGATACCAGATCATCTTATGCAGCATATAATAAAATATCCTGTCTGAAATACTTCACCTTCTGTTTCCACGGCACTGAAGGCCCATGAGTTATTATCTCTCTCGAAAGTTTATCCTTTATTTTGTCTCTGTATCATCACAGTGTATATTTGGACTGAAAGTTTACAATTTTTTTTTCAGCTCAAATTATCTGGAACAGGGTGGCTAAGAACAACTAAAATTACCTGTGTTAGAATTAGACCAGGATGCTCCGGCAAACACTAATATTTTAAAATGTGTCAATCTCCACTTGATTTGTACTTCCTGCACTTTCAATATACTAGAACGTGACACTACCCTTTCAAAACAAACAACCAACCAACAAAAACATGCTATAGCAAATGAAACACTGGGACACCTACAACAACTGCTACCTTTGTCCTGCTAAATAAAACCAAGCCCTGAGGTTAGTCTGAAAATCCTGCTCGCTCATTTCGCTTAACTTTTAGCTGAACGCCTGGCACAGTTCAGGGCACGGCCAGCACTAGGGACCGTTCCCCCAGAAGCAGGGTCGCCTTCCCTCCACCCTCCAGGGTCAGCCAGGGACAGCTCGGCAGCCTTGACACCACAAACATCCTTCACGCCCTCACCCCATACACTAACGCACACGGTACTTACCCTCACTTTCACGTTCTAAAAGTGCAGTAAGAGGATGTCACGCGCCCTTCAAAGTATTCCAAGGGCATGGAACTGGGAAAAAAAAAAAATTTACACAAGTTACCTAAATCACGCTTTAGAGAGACAAAATCACCACTGGGATGGATGAAGCTGGAGGGGTAACCTCACGCAATGTGCCACAGGCCCCCACAGTGATGGTCCCAACGCCTCCTACCGAACGGGGCGGCTGCGCCTTCAGAGAATAATTTGGGATGTGATTTTAGGCACCGTTAGACCGGGTGCAGTGCCCTTGTCTGGCGCTTCTGTGGAGAAACGGCGTGAACTACAGTAACGAAAAACGAAAGGCGGCACCTTGTCCCACTGACACCCGCTGCCGCGGGGCGCGGGCCTCCGCGCCGCTGCGCTTCCGCGGGCTCCGGCCCGGCCTCCGGGCCTTCACCGCCCGGCAGGGCCGGGAGGGCCGTGCCCAGTGCCCCGGGAGGGCCGTGCCCCCCCGCCCGCGGCCCCGCTGCGCTGCCAGCGCCGAGCTTGTCACCCCGTCTGCGACACTCGCAGCGCCCACCGAGGCCCAGGCCCGACGGGCCTGCAAAAGACACGCTTTTTTTTTTTTAGTTTTATATACGTGTGTAGATTTAAATGGCCTGCAAAATTAAGTTGTGAAACCAACTTCGCGCCAAAGTTATGGCGTTTAAAGCACAGCCGGCCCGGCGGGCGGACAGGCCCGCTGCAGCCTGAGCCGCCTCACGCCGCCCGCTGCCGACACAGCGCCCAGCGCCGGCAGAGCGGCGCGGCTGCCCCGCAGGTCGGGGTGCCGGCCGCCGCCGCTCCCCGCCCCTCGCTGCCTCCCGCCGCGGCCCGGCGGCTCTGGATCGCTGCGGTGTCGCCGGTCTTGCCCTCCGCGACGATATTTTGGGGCTCTGGAAAAAAAAGTCACTTACCAGGAGTGGGGTTCGAACCCACGCGGACATACGTCCATTGGATCTTAAGTCCAACGCCTTAACCACTCGGCCATCCTGGTGCAGATACCGCCGCAGTTCCCAGCCACTCCTACATGTAACGCCACGCTCCCACCTCGCCCCCGCGACCCCCAGGCCGGCACGGGACGCCCCCTCCCCCGCCGCGCTGCAACCTCCCGCCTTTATTTCCAGCGCGAGAGAGCGCGAAGTGCACAGCGCGGCGCGCACGGGCGGCCTCTCTCGGCGGCAGCGGCAGGCGGCGGGCAGAGCCGGGCGCGGCGCAGCGGGGAACCCTGCCCCGGCCTGGGGCCCGCGCCCCTCGCCCACCCCGGGCCGGGCGGCGGCCCAGCCCCACCGCCTTGCTGCCGGCGGGCGCCAGGGCCGGAGCGGAAGCGAGGAGGGGAGGGCGTGGGAGGTGCGCGGGCCCGCCCCGGAGAGGGGAGCGCGGGCGGCGTTGGGGACGCTGGGCCGGGCCGGGCCGGCTCGGGGCCGCGGGGTGCGAGGCCGGTCCCCTGCAGCCCCCGCTCGGTGAGTGCGGGTTCGAGGCCGCGGTGAGGCGGGCGGGAGAGGCGGAGGGGGCCGCGGTGCCGGCGTGGTTCACGGGGGCAGTGAGAGGGCTGTAGGGAAGTTGTGCCGGTGAGACTCGGGCCACCAAAAAGTGAAACGACTCTGCGCCCCAACTCCCCGCTCCCCGCCCCGGCCCACTGGAGATGCTTCATGGTGAAATATCAGCTGACAGGTGCGCCTGGGGAAACCCGTGTTACATACTGACATTTTACTCATTCCTGTCCAAGTGTTTCCTGGAACATGCACGGAGAAGGCAAACCAAAACCAACACAGCCAAAATCTATCAATTATGTTTAATTAGAAGAAAAGTATCGCGGAGCAAAGATTCATTGCCAATCGGCACTGCAGACCCGGTCTACAGAAGCACCTATCGCAATCCCCCATTAGCGTCTGCGCTGCGACCTCCTGCCCCTTCCCCCATCAGAGGGGAACGGGGCAGCGCCCCAGCGCTCAGCCCTCCCCCGCCCGGCTCCCGCTCTTGCCGCCGTTGCTGTCCATTTGCCAGAAGAGAAAATAGACATCCTGCATCTTGCCAAACTTGGCCACCTTCGAGCCTGCACCCAAGGGTTGAGAGACAAATGTCTGGTGGGGCACAGGCCGGGAGCGCTGGACTGAGTCAGCCTCCGGCAAACTGGAGGAGGCAGGCAGGGCCCATGTGCTTCCCCGTCAGCAGGAGGAGATACCCTGTGCGGCTGTTAGACACCCTGGCTGTAGGTGCCCCTCTGCAAGGGGTCTGGGCTTCAAATTTGCCGGCGCAGGTGGTGCCCAACCTCTTCAGCTGTTAGCACTCAGAGACCCCCCAGTACACTAGGTGTGCTTGTGAAGGAAAATACTTCTCTCACACAATAAAAGTAGATTGTTAACATTTGATACACATGAAGAACAGATGCGAAACTTACATGGTCTTTTTCCTTTCTTTTATTTACATGCTGGAGCCCATGAATAAAAGAACAGCTCTTTGACTGAAACTTACCACACTGTATCGTTTGCTTGAAATGGGCATCATACCATAGCTAGCATTGCTCCCTGTTCAGCAGGGTTGTGCTTTCAGCAGGTGTCGTGTGGCAAAATGCCATGAGGTGGTTATCTCCTTCTCTATTCACATCTAACATCGTTTCTGAGAAACAGAGTAAAATGTTACCTTTTCATGTTAAGACTTTGCGCCCCAGCAGTGAATGCACTGTAAGGTAAGGTATGACAGTGGAACTGTCTTCCACTGGCTGTTCTGGCTTCAGCTCATCTATTACAAAGACACTGTATAATATACTAGAAACGTGGAAGAAGATCGATCTACTGCTGCCTTCTTACATATTAGAGAAACAAGTACCATGGCTCCATGTGAAAATCACATTGCTTTGGAAATGAACTGTAATCACCACATAGAGTAGCTATTAAGTGATAGTGTTTCCTGCCTTCATCATGTCTGTGACATTTTTCTGGAGGCAGAAAAACAACCATGTGTAGCTCTTTTTCAAATCCATTCCAAATATCTCCCCATGGTTCAGAATTTTAGAGAACTTGCGTTTTTTTTTTTCAAGAAATTATAAAATACAATGTGGGCTGTGCATTCAAAACATTCTTAATGTAGGTTGGCCTCCTTAGGTTAGAGAAGCAGCAGTTTGGCTTAGCTATTCATTTCATCCTCAGGTTTTTTCCTCTTAAAAAAGATATCTGGGTCTTAAACTAAGAGCTATACTTTCATGTTGAGAAGTTTTTCCCAAGACATGCACCCGAGAGTTACCTGCTTAATTGTGCAAGTGCGTCCATAGTCTGGGTCTCTTGCATTGAGGTAGTAATTGTTCCACTGCCATTTCTCCAAAATTAAACCCATGTTTCAAAAAACAACAACAAAAATCCCGTAAGATGAAATGGAGACTCACACACATATCCAAGAATTTCAGCAATATATACTAGGCATTCTATTTTGTAAGTGGGGATTTTTTGCTGGTTTAAATTTATGCAATGCTTTTTTACATTTTAAGGAGCAAGGTGTGCCTGGTTGCCAGTTCTCCTTTCTCCACCTGAGAAAGAGCTGAGATTCATAGTTGTTTGGTTTTTGATTTTGTTTTTGTTTTTTGAAGCTTCTGCTGCTTTAAGTAGGAGACAAAACCAAAGTAACAGTAACCCTAATATCTAGAGCAGTCCTTCTCACAGTTTAACTACTTCCTCCTCAAACCCAGCTACTAGGTTTGACACACCAGAGAAAGGGAAAAAAAACCCCGACTGACAGAATATGCCATGTGCATCTCCATAGAAGTCCTGTTGACTTTCAGAATGAAAAGGCAGCTTTCTTTCAAGAGCATGAAGATGTCCATTCTGCAGCTTCTGTTATTAGCATGCTAACATATCATCAAGCTACTTTTATCACCTTCTTCCACTCATCCTGTGTGGCATGAGTCTTTGCAGCTATAGTGTCATCAGGTTTTTTCAAAAGTCTGTTTAACTGTGACTAGGCAAGTTCACGGGATGGCAAAATTTGAGTGCTTACACAACTAAAGCATAGAAAAACCCCCACAGTATTAAGCAATGAACACATGTTTGCAGGGAAGAGAATGATTTCTTCAGTTACAGGAAGTAATTTTTAAGTGCCTCTAATTCACAATGTGACTTTTAAAAGATTTTAAAGGGTCTCAGGCTGGTGTTTCAATAATTCTCAGTTTCTTCTTGGCATGCAACAACCTTCAGTCAGCAGAGAAGGTCTGTGATTACTTTTACTTCACACTTTCACTCTCTTTCCTTGTGCCTCAAATCGGACTTAAGATATAAGGTTTGCATATCTACTAATGAAATCAAGAAGATTTATCAGAACTGCCAGAATAAATTTGATTTTTGTCTTGAAGTAGAGAATCATCTTAGAAGGTATGACACTCATTTTTCATGGTTTTTATAGGAAAAATTATGGTAAGTCTATCTCAATATGCAACACTTTTGATTTACTGGGGCAAGAAATATTAGGAGGACTTTTTTTTAGGCATTGTTTAATCTCCTTTAACCAATTCATGGTTTAGTCCAGCACCTTTTAAACTAAACTTTGACAATGCAAGAAACTATTCAGAGCTGCTGATTCAATGTACAACACTCTGCACTTTCAGTTTTTCTTATTAAATCTTTTATTCCATTTGTAGACAGACACATGTGCAAAAAAGAAACCAACAAAAAAATATGTACACATTTTTATCAAAAGCATTGGTGAGTGCTAAGAATATGCAGACAAAATGAAATACATATTTTATTATCCATTGATTTATGCCCACATGTTAGCCCTTGGAGGTCTAGGGTATTTCTCTATAAATGCACAGTTCCGTTGACTTGAATGGCAGCACCTAGCGAATAAACGACTTTGTTTTCTTTAGTCGCATCAAAGCAGTATTCATGGTGCCAGCTCAACACCCTCCTCCTGTTTCAAGTTTGAACATTGGGTTGTTGAAGAGGTCCTTAGGCAAGCATAATACTGACAGCATAAGGATATCACTGAATATCAAAATATCTTCTACTTTAGAAGATCAGTACTCCTCACTCTTCCATGCTACCACAGATGTGCTTCAGTGTAAGACACTCAGTTTCTGAAAAGAGTTCTCCATTTAGCTTCTGTTTGTGTGGGAAAAACCTGTCTTGCCAAGAAGTGTGTCCCACTAGGATATGAAAGCCTAGAAGTTGAATTTATTTTGCTGGTTTTTTATAACAATGTAAATCTGGGGTGTCAAACTCATTTTCACCGGCAGCCACATCAACCTCGTGGTTGCCTTCAAAGGGCCGAATGTAATTTTAGGACTGTGAGGCTGATGTAGCCCCCGGTGAAAATGAGCTTGACACCCCTGATATAAATAGTAAGAAATGTACAGGTGTTTTTTCACATATAAAATTAGTGTGCAAAAGGTCAGAAGGGAAATGTCTCGCTGTGATTGATGCAGGAAGATGGCTATGCACGTCTCCCGGGGAACACTCCCACATGCAAAATATTTGAAATGCTTAAATATATTTATTAAAATAGGTACGAATAGGATCAGCTTTTTTTAAAAAAGTCACTAATGTCTGAAAAAATGTCCTGCATTAATTCAAAGGATAGCAATAGATCACAGTGTATCAGGAAGCCACTTAGAAATATTATAGACGAAAAACCTTCAGAAGCAGGAGCTATAATTGCTCCCCAGACCTTATCACTTCACTGACGATGCTCAGTGGTTTCCAGGGCTGCAAATTTTCTATTCCCTCCTCATATTCTAAACCTACTGCGGGCAGACTCCCCTTGCACAAAAGGAGAGATTATTTTTAAGCTTGAAAAGAGCACTGAAATGACATTAAAATGTTTTCTTTCTTCTTCAGGTGTAGTGAAGAAACCTGTCTATTTTCTTTCCCAGGTGGGTATTTCCTAATAATGGGAGAAAAGCCTTAGTTTTTGTACACCGGTAAAATAGAATGTTAAAAAAATTTAATCCTTCATGTTATTTAAAATATATATTAAAAATCCATATTAAATCAATGCTTATAAAAAAAATAAAAATCTATTGAGAATAATCCTTCCACTAAAACTGCTTGCGTGTATGTGCCAGCACAGGACACCCTATAATGCTTTCTTTACCCCACAAATGTTGTCTTATTGCTGTTTCTGCAGAAGGCCACTGAGTGCATTTTTTCTGGCTGAAGTATTAATTGGCAGAAAAATGTATTAGAAGCATAAAAGCATGGCAGTTTTGAAATTAAGAGTATAGAGAGTGGCCGAAGTTAAATGTCAGCTGCCTTGGTGTTGCAGTGCTTCTACCCACATTGACAAAGTTGTGGGTACTCAAAATGAAGAACAGCAATCAATCACTTGCATGCAAATGGAGCAAAACGTGCATATTATCATTTAAGGTGCAGTTACTTCTGTTAAGATTCGTGACAGATGGAAACCAAGCTGAAATAGAAACTAGTTCTGTGTCCTGCTCCTGGTAACAAGCTCGGTATTTTGTCAAATGAACAGAACAAAAATCTGTGCAAGTATTTGCATCAAGCAGGCTCCAAACTAGTTAAAACTGAAACCTCCAGATTCTGTGGTGTGTTGTGCCACCGCAGGCGGTAAGTCTGCACTGCCTGCAGCGTCACTTTGTTAAATAAGAATAAAGTCACTTCTTGAAATTTCTCATCCTCCCTAGGCTGAGTTATCAGCCCATCATTCATTTCTCTTTCTTCTCTATCTGAAACAAGTATCATTGCAGAGATCTTCTTGCAACTCCAGTTACAGCAACAGAGTACATTTCAATTAGAAATAGATTAAAAATAGCTTTATCGACATTTGTAGGAACTCTCAAATAGAACAGCCTTCAATACATTTAAGAAAAAGGCAATGAACAAAACAACTTCAAAATGGTCCCCCCACTTCTAGGGGCTGTCATTACAGAAAAGTCACTGGAAAGAACGCTCCATTTTGAAGACATTCGGGTCGGTCTGTGATCGCTTCAGTGGGATTGTCACCTTCTGAAACAGGATATGCAGCAGCAGAGGATTGTTCTCAGGGGGTGTTTTCTTCTGTATTCCAAAGCTTTTTTCACTTGGTCTTTAGCTTCGCCTACATAGTCCTCAACATTTTGCATATTTATCTCAATGACATCGAAGGTGTCCGCCTGTTCCTCCACTAGCAGTGCCACCTGCAGAAAGAGCTCGTGAATTTCCTTAATTCGACCTTCTAACTTCACCAGCTCCTTATGACGTGTCTCTATCTCATTCAAGGCTGAGCGAGCCCCCTTAACATCTGATAAGAGATTCTCAGAGAAGACGTCCCACTTGCCTTGCTCAATCATCTCCTCAATCTGGTTGCCAGAAACATCCTTTCCCATGATCTCTAGCTGCCGCTGAATTCGAATCTTGCAGTTCTCCCGCTGGTCCATCTCTGCTGCATTGTATTCAAACATCGCTTTCTGGAAGGCGTGCATGAGGTCAACATAGTGGTTCTTTGCTACCCTGGCAATGACAGACATTGCCCCGTATTTTGTTATTGCATCTTCGCTGAAATCTCTCATTATCTGGAGTTTCCTGTGGATGTTTTCTCCGCGGGCCTTGATGTCTCTGGCAATACAATTAGTATCTCGTTTGATGCTACTAAGACGGCGCATGGAAGTGAGGAAGCGTCTGTTTTGCTTTCTGAGCCGCTTGACATCCTCTTTTAGGTGGTCATTTTCTGTCCGGATGTTCTGTATGTCTTTATGAAGAATTTCCAAGGCATAATCAGTCTCGTAAAGGAGAACATCCTGGGGTGAATTTTCATCATCCTCACTACCAGAAAAATGTTGGTTGTGTAACCTGGCACATTCCCGCAGCTCGTTCAGCCGGTCTTTCATCCTGCCTGTAAAACAGAGGAACAGGAGGAAAGAAGTTTAAAGTAAATAAAATATTGGTTTACAAGGAACTAATAACTACATCATAGTTATAACTACTCATAGATAACATAATTACATCAAAGATAACCCAAAATATCAGATTTTAGATTTGTTCATGGTATTTTATATACAGTAATAGATCTCGGATCCAAAACTCTGGTGCTAGAACACTCTTCTAGAAACTACAAAGCTTAGAAACTAAAAAAGTGCAAGAGAGAAGACGACAAATCCTGAAGACAAATCCAAAAGAATAATATGACAATCCCCACCCCCCAAAAAATGCCAGTCTTTCATTTGGCGAGAAAAAAACAAACTCTTGAGCAAATGATAGGAAGTATATGTAGACATGTTAATAACTGAACGCTTCCCACAGCTACTCACTAGAGAAATCTCCTCTAGATCTTGACCCTTCATTACATCAACTGCCTCAAAAGTCACAGGTCCTCTGTCATTCTAAGCTTGCTTTTCCTGGAAGAAGAGTAGGAAGCCTCTCAGGAAAGAAAAGTTTCAAGAAATGGTGTGGAAAGTATCAAGATAGGATAAAAAAAATAATAGGAAAGGCAAGTTTAGTGTCCCCAGAGGCTATCACAGTGTACCAAGCATCAAACAAAACAAAAGAGCAATAGTAGCATTTTGTAAATAAAACCATCCATCCAACCCTTCTATTCGGTATGATGGTGACATCAGGATCTGTTTTCTATGTGTTTGCCTCATTAAAAAGCCACAGAATGCATAATCTGTACAGACCAGTTATGTGGTAACAAAACATAAGTCTTCTTTAAGTATGTTGTTTACTTGAAACTCTAGACCTACGTCTTTGCAGAAAGTGAAATCTGAAAGCTTCAGCAAGAACCCTGCACCAAGTGTGACAGCAAGCAGGAAGCTGAAAATTTCCAGTCACAAAAGCTGTACATCCCGTGACCTCATTTAAATTAATAAGAACCAAGTTAAGCAGTAGCACGAAGAAGGACATCTCTAGATCTCTGTGTCTGGAGCATTCATTTTTGGTTTTCCAGGAATTAAAGTATCTTCACAGCATTTACAAACATGCTATCCACCGTGAATGACACATCTCTTCATAGGATCATCAGTTATTCCCAGGTTAAGAAGTTGCACGTGTACATAGGCATCATAACAGGCCGAGATGTAATGTGAATTAAAACTACAAGTTTATAATCCGTTTGATGGAATTGTTAGATGTGCATAAGATTTTAGGGAGGAGATGGGAAAGATCACATCACAGACAGAGCCTCTTGGGCTTGTATAGCTCATTGGGTGTATACACTGGTATTGAGAAGTGCCCTGATTAGGACCAAACATAAGCCATCTAGATTCAACTCAATCATACCAAGAAAGCTTTAGGAAATTACGGGTTTTCTACCTCCTCCCTTAGCAAAAGTAAAATCAAAACTTTCACCTTATGTCACAACATCAAGATGAAAAATTCCCATCTAAAAGAAAAACAAAAAAATGTGTGGCGTAGCTTAAAAGTCAGGTTTAATTGGCTTTAGAACTGTATAGACAAGTCATTTTATGACTTTAAAATGACAATCCACAGCAGCAAGGTGCCATTTGTGTAAACTAAATTGTGTGTGCAGGACTATGTTGCCTCTGTGTTTACCATTCCTTCAACATGAGAAAAACTAAATTTCATCAGCCTTCCACAGAGAGCAGACTGACAACTGACTCAACAATAATTACATTTTATTTTTTGTGCTTGACAAAGAAAACACGTTCAGAAAACCACACTGAGTCAGAGCTCCTGTGTAATAAACTCATAATTTTGTAGGAATAGGTCTACCCTTCCTTCCCCTTACCCTCAAAAGAGTAACCTGGAATTTGTCTTTCTCACCCACAGCTGTTTTAAGGTGCTGGATAAAATAAAAATAGGAAGCAATGGAGAACCAAATACATGATAATTCACAACATTAAAATACTAATGCTGTAATAAGTTCATGTATATACTAATTCTGCAGCACCTCTATAAAAATATCACTAAATTTTTTAATACAACACAGAAGGTTAAAACATCAAGCATTAAAAGAAGAGTAAGGAGCTGTCACGTGTGACCTCAGATTGCTCCACGATGTTGCCTACACACAGGAAGATCACGCAATTAAATACTGGCCTCTGTCATATCACTTCCACCAAGTCTCTGCCCGCAGTCTGTATGTGCTGAACAATGTCGTACAATGTAAAATTTAATATTCATCATTCAGTTCGTGGACAGATATCTCATTTACTATGTTACTACTGTTAATTTCCTCAGAGTTTTCTCCTGTGAAATAAATCCCTGGAAAGCTCCATAAACTCCTAACAGTCTTTTGGGGGAGGGCAGATCTAACAGCCCCATCCACAGTTTCAGCCCAGAGTGATTAAGGACAACACTGCCACTCTTAATGAGTTATGATGCCCACTTGGGACACATGAAGCACAGTTCTTTGTACCTGGTATGTTCAGAAGTCAGCTCCTTCTGACTTTGGTCACTGCTGTAAGCCCTGGGCGCTTTGCTGAGTAAGATCGTGAAGTAACAAGCTGGACATCAGTGAATGAACACATGGATCGAGGCCACTTGCGAGAAGCTTATCTCCAATGATATGTACAGCATCACCCACAATCTCTGTGATCCAGTAGATCCAGTGAAATCCAATTCTAGATGTGAACAGAGGCATCAAATTAACAATTGCACTGACAACCTTCAACCTGGGATTTCCCAGTTTCCATCTGCTTAACTCTAAAAGCCTACATTATTTGAAACTACCAACCAAACTTACATTCAAGGGGGTCAACATTAGGATCTTTTAACTCTGCATTGAGAACCTGTACCTGTCAGGGTAATGGCTCCGCAGCTAAAGTGGTCGCACTTTTGTCCTAACAAATGGATGGCATCTCTTCAAGCCTGACTTCGGAGTCCTGCAAAATCAGGGACTTGCTAACATAGTTTTTCATTCTTCCTAAGTCCTGTCTTTTTCTCTCTGTTTCTGAAGTGCACCACCCAGCCCGCTTCCCACTTCTTCACAGTTTCAAAATCCTCTTCCTCATCTACATACAGTGCCTGGCCAGAACAGAGAACAGGAAGAGAATGACTTTCTGCCTGTATTTCAGCATGACATTCATCCACAAACACCACAAATTGCAGAGGACATCATTCAGCTTTGAGCCAGAGCATGCTCAATTACTCTGTAGGTTAGCATTTGCAATATTTGGCCAAAGAGATCTGTGAGGGCCAAGAAAATGTTTAGATTTCAGCTTTCTTGAGCACCTTTTGCTCAAGAAAGACAGCAAAATTATTTGGGGTATTTGCAGACTGCCGCTTTGAGAAACTTACAATCTGATGAAATTTTAGGAGTTCTACATACGGAAAACAGCAGGCTCAAATGCAACACCACCACAGAGGTCTTTTCCCATTTCAAATTCTCATTTCAAACAAAGGGGAACCAGATCTTCCCAAGAGAGGACAATAACTTCCAAGCATTCCTTTGATAGTGTCAGGGACAGAACTGCAACAAACAAACAAGCACAGGAGAGCAGGGAGGAGCCTAACAGATCAGTATTTAGAAAAGTTGACCTCTTTTTTAGATGCTGTTGTTACTCTGGAAAGTTTGCATCTACTTACATGTTGATAGCATTGTTTGTAATTAAACAGCAATACATTAATACATAGTACATTACTAGTTGTTAGGGATAGCCTCAGCACTTGTTCTTTAAAATGAGCAGCAATCTTTCCCTTAATATAGGTCCTGGTGCAGCAGCAAGAGTTGGTCTCCCTGGCTAGGAAGCAGCTCTGCAGAAAAGGACCTTCGGGTGCTGGTGGACATCAAGTGGAACGTGAGTCAGCAATGAGCTCTTGTGGCAAAGGAGGCTAACAGCATCCTGGGCTGGAGGAGCAAAAGTGGCCGAAGTGATTCCTCCCATCTGACACCTGAGAATCCACATCTGGACTGGTGTGTTGGTGCTGGAGCTCCCCAGCACAAAGACATGGACACACTGGGGTGAGTCCAGGGGAAGCCACCAAGATGGTCAGAGGAGCTGAAGCACCTGACATATGAGGAGAAGCTGAGAGAGCTGGAGATGTTCAGCCTGGAAAATGGGAAGCTCAAGGGGGATCTTGTTGCTGTCACCAACTGAGTAATGCAAGGGTAGACCCTTCATGGAGATGTACAGCGACAGCACAAGAGGCAACAGACCCAAGTGAAAACAAGGGAAAAGCCAGTCAGATAGTAGAAGGGGAAAAAACCAAAAAACAAACAAAAAAACCCACAAAAGCTTTCAGAAACACTGGAAAAGGTGCCCAGAGAAGTTTTGGAATCTGCATCCTTGAAGATTTTCATACCTCGACTGGACGTGCCTTTCAGCAACCTGATCTACCTTTGTCTGTTTTGAATGGGGCTGGATTTGATGGCCTCCAAAGGTCCCATCTAAATTGTTCTGTTACTCAGCCTTAGGTCAAAAGTTTGCTGATTCGAACATGGGTGCTATACATATATATTCAACTACTTGCACAGGTTTATTTAAGATACGTCTTACACATTAGAATTTCAAGACACCAACTACTCTGGAGTAACAGCCCCAAGAGTATAACTACCTTAATTCTAAGAGTGTGTGTTTTAATAGATTAGCTGTCAGTTTGGTTTTCTTTAAAAGTACTGTGTATATTCAAACTGGACCATGTACTTCCATGTTTGCATGAATATTTTTGAGCTAGATACATCTATCCTTGTGAAAATCAAGTTCTTTCTGCTGTCCATCATGGTGTGTACACCCAAACACACGCTCACACACAGGAAATACAGGCCAGGTAATGACTGCAGAGGTTACAACTTTGAAGCCAGATACCCACTAAGTACAGTCAGCTGAGGACATGGTCAATACTCATCTCTTCATGTTAGCATACTACTTCTTGGTATGAATCACCACAATGATTAGGTTTCCCGTGATGCATGAGAAAGACTCAGGCTGCCCTGTTGCAGTAAGACTACAGCCCCACACAACTCTGCATGGTGTGGGATTTCAGACACCAAAGGAAATACACTCTGAAAATCAAAAACTGTGCATACACATAAAACCCCTTACTGTTAGCCCTGCATACATACAAACAGGAGTCCTCCATAGCATATTTCAATTGCTGTGCTAATGTTCTACAGCCTGTTATCTACACAGAAATAACTTAAGGATGAAAAGTTATTTCTATAGAAACCAACAAGTTGCACACCTGTATTTATTTCAGCTTTAGCTTTGGATATCCACATCACTGAAATAAAGCAGCAGGTTCATGACAGCATCCATATTTCATCACCAGCAGCTGGGAAGGAAGCCAGTGTACAGTTTTTCTTTCTACAGCATTTATAAAAGGCAGCTGCTAGTTAATACCATCTTGTGGATTACCAAAAGTCTAGCCAGTAATCTCTTCAGCCTTGAGTGGGACCTTAAAAGATGAAGCTTCTACTTCAGCTGAAGTGGCCTATTTGAGGAACAACAGATATTTCAAAACAAGACAGTTCAAAATAATCTATGTTAGAAGTTCCTCTCTCCCTCAGAAGGTAAAAGTTCTTCTGTACTCCACTACAAACACATATGGCTCATCCTGTCTCTGAGTGACATGTGCTCTTGTTACATGACACACAATAGATGTGACCCAAGAAACAAGTGGTGAACAATTAGGAAATAACCCACTCCTAGGCAGAATTACATGCCAAGTGTGAGCGAGCACATTCCAGTAACTTCCCATGCTGCTTGGAGAGGATGTAGTATTGATGGAAATCCACTCGGATGGACTGGCTGAGTCAAACGCACTCCATTACAAGGAAAATAGTGTGACGCTGTTGCACAACAATGCAAGTCATGAATAGGTAAAAGAAGAGTTAAACGCAGCTGAAGCCTTTTATTTCAGAGTTGGAGTCTCAGATTTAATGATCATTTTCTAGTATCTTTCTGTTTTGGAAAAAACTGTCTTAGACAGATTTCATAATTTTTCCTGGTGTCCATTATCTAAGAATAGATTTGAAAATACTAATTAACTTGGAAAACAGACTGTTCTCTACAATAGGTCTTCCTCTTTCCAAAAGAGCTTCTAATTGACTCATAGCAGAGTGCTAGTCATCTTTGCAGAGAAAATTCCCTGTGTCCTCAATCATGTCCATCTCTGGTGGAACAGCAGACTTGAATTTCTCAAATCGCTCCTCTTTCTTCTTGCTTTGCATCTATAAGAGCTCAAGGAAACACCAAAAATCATAATCTAATGATTAGGACATTTTAGAGCTGTTTTAAGATCCTGTCTGTATATTGACTGCAATATTAACAGCTATGACAGACATCAGCATTTCAAAATCTTTTTTTTGGCCTCACTGGAAGAAGTTATCTTCTCTGGAGTTTCTTGGATTGGGTAATATTTTAAAATAGACAAAATGTGTTCAGGATTGACAATACATCAGTCAACACAGAACACCAGTTATAAAACTACAGAAATCCAGCAAGAAGCCACAAATGTATCCGAAGACTATTAGACACTACCCACTATCTATTGCAGTCAAAGCCTATGTAGAGCAGAACACATCCTTCACGCTTTCAGTCAGCCTAGTGGGAAGTGTGTGCAGTTGCAAATGTCTCAGAGCAGGTTATTTTCCAAAAGCTTGCGTGAAGAGTCAACTTCTCCATTTGCACCAGAACATGTTATTTATTGCAAGCTGATATATTCAGAGAAGTAGGGATGGCTCAATTCTTATCAGGCTATTTCTGCAGTTTTCAGGATCTCCAAGTCTCCAGTGGTTCCTTTCCTACCATAAAGTCTAGGAAAGGCCTGGGGGGGAGATGTGGGGGTGAGATGGAAATTAACATTCAAATAGTTTGTTGCCTCTGTCTCAAAGTAATGAGGCAATAAGACAATAATTACTGGAATACTGATAGCTTTGGAGGTTCTTCACTGACTTATCCCAGTTTCCTTACTAGTATTCAATCTCTTCAACATAAAGTAACTTTCAGTATTTGTACGAGAGCATATTATAAATACAAGGATCTAGGGTGCATCTCATACTTCCTAGAGGTATTCAATAAGGTTAACCATCTTTCTGTTTTCAATAGACTGGTTATCAGGTTTTCCAGACATCAGTATTAAAACTAGGAGAAGCTGCTGGCATGCTTTAAATGCATCAATAATACGCATCACATTATTCACATATTTATGCTGAGACTGAGAAAAATATCTGAAGTTTTAACTTGTTACTACACAGTAGCATATGCTAAGTAAACATTATTCTTGCATTGGAGAAGACAGCTTTGTTGTATATATAGGTGGACTGCTACTATAGGTAGACTGCTACTATTTGCTGGATTGTCTGAATTTTCACTGGAGAGCTGTGGATCACCACTGAAACATTTTCAGTCCTGGATAGATGATAAAATGGATTCTCAGTATCTCCTCTCACAAGTCACACTAATGAGCAGTTGAAACTAGATTTGGCTGGAAGGGGTCCTGTACTGGGACTGCTGACAAAAAAAGTTTCTCCATTTTCACTACATGGCCCACTGAAAAGCATTAAGTCTTCATGCACATTATTTGAACTCCCTCCCAAAACTGGGAACTCTCTCCAGCAGTCAGCATGCTTCCATATACAAATGGAAGTTAAGGACAGGAAAGGCTAATGCACACCCCGAATTTAGCCACTTCCTTTTCCTAAAGATGCTAGCAACAGAATATATAGTTAGCAACTGCAGATATTGAAAATCTGATAAATCCTTGGAATCCTTGAGACCTGTGAGCTGACTCCAGTCAGTTTTCATAGAATAGTTTAGGTCGGAAGGGACCTGCAAAAGTCATCTAGTACAACCCTCGTGCAATGGGCAAGGACATCTGCAACTAGATCAGGTTGCTCAGAGCCCTGTCCAGCCCAGCCTTGAATGTCTCCAGGGATGGGGCATCTAACACCTCTCTGGGCAACCTGTGCCAGTGTTCCACCACCCTCATTGTAAAAAATTTCTTCCTCACATCTAGCCTGAATCTCCCCTCCTTTAGTTTAAAATCATTACCCCTTGTCCTATTTGAATGTGCATGGCTTGCTAAAACAGAGCACCATTACAAAGAGCAGATGAATATGCATGGCATCGTATTTTACCCAAGCGGGGAGAAAACCAAACCCACCATGACTCTCTCTTTGGTGCTTTTCAGCACACGCAGTGCGCTGTGGGCTGCCCACCGCAGCGTGCCCGTCCTTCCTGCCGTGGGCAACACTCAGGTCTTCAGGTAAAATTGGCCTGGATGGAGACAAGGGGAGCGTGAGCTGTACCTCCACCGGCTTGGCAAATAGTTAATACAGAACCATACCACTAATATGAACAGTGAGACAGCCATCCATGCATTTCTTGGCAATTACTGCAGCTCGGCATCGTTATGAGTCATGGCACAAGGAAACCAAACGACGCACTCACAGGCAGAGCTGTCACTACAGTGCTGTGAGTATATACATTATCTAATTAATCGCCTCGGCTTCCCTGAAACACATTGGCTCAGCAAAATTGCTACGTACATACCACATTTATATAACTACTCTTGCTACCACACAGTGGTATTCATAAGTGATTAAGACATTATGTTGGCATCTGAGTAGAAATATGAAGTTGCATGTGATCATCAGTCAGAAGAAACAGGTTCTACAGACATTTTAAAATTAACATTACTTTTTAAAACACACATATATTTAGAGCTTGTATTACAGTGTTATAATCTGAGATCAAGTACTCTTTACTTTAAAAAACCCCTTTAATGCTAAATCCAGAGTGTTTTATTGGTATTTGTTCATGTGGGCCAGTACACATAAGGCTCAGTTCTGGATCCTACTGCAAAATCTGCACAACTGTAACTGGATCAAAATAGTTTTACTCAGGAAATAACCCCCAGAGCCACACATGCATACCCCCAGTCTCAGCCCTAGGACATGTCAGGTGCTGGCACACTTTATGGCAATTACTCTACACTACTTAGCAGCCCATGGGTGTTTTTAGGCACATTCAAAGTACCAGTGAAGTTGAGACAACATATAGATGGAATTAGGGACATGCTTGGCAGTGGTACTTAGAGAATCTGTTCCTGACTGGGCATATCCAAAGTTCAAGCATGCTTTATTCTTGCTTTCAAAAATAAGTAATTTGTTACTAACACAAATATGGCACAGAGGAAAGGCATAGCAGGAAAACCTGGAGCATTCAGTACTTTCATGGCTTCCATGAATGTGAGTTTGTCAGGAATAATCTTGGCAATTAATGGGTTAACCATCATGGTAGATAAAGCAAAAGCTGCATGCATGATAAGCCTTCCGAAGGCAAGATATGTGACATCATTGCCTCTGTGATAAACTAGAGAAATATGGTCTAGAGCAGAAGAGCCAAACGCTTTGTGTGACAGGCTTGATGAGATATCAAGACACTCAACACAATCTGCAAAAACTATCAAAATAGATGTAGAAACTGAACTGCATTGCTCCGTCCATGCAGAGCTCCCCTGCTCCCCAAAAGTGGGTTCCCAGGAGCCAGCCCTAGGCAGGAGCAGTGCTGTCACTCCCTGGGAATGTTCCTCACCAGAGATGGCTCACGTGGGGGCCACGTCTTGGAGGGGGCAGCCCAAAATGCAAGTGCAACCAGAAACAGGTTCTCTGCAAAACTGCATAAAAGTGGTAACCCTGCATTTGGTGCCGAGATGAGTTTATTGGATCAAATTAGCTTTGCCTCAGTAATTTCTGCACTGTGCTTTGTCATCCCTGCACTACAGGGATGACCAAAGGGTCAAAGAAAATTGGTAGGCCAGATAAAAGATAATGGAAAGTGTATCTGGTCCAGCACCTTCATACTTGACACAGCAGTTGTCTTCTCACCGTCAGACCTGGTTTTGAATATGCCAACATTATGATGGGTTTCTGTCACACTTGGAGGTTATCCGTGTTTTCCATTAGCAACTCAGAGAGTGGAACCAAACATGAGCCTGTACAGTCTCCAGGTGACACTGAACTGGAAGGGAGGGGATGCGAGCATTTGGTGGCAGAGGAGAGGAGAAATGTTGAAAAACTAAGATGATCTTGGCAAGTAAGAGAAGTACTAGCAAAAAAGAAAAGAATATTCAATAGATACGAGCCTGGTATGGTACATTTAGAATAAATTATTTGCGCAGATAGAAAGTAGGGAACACCTCGTTTGGTAACAGGAAAGCATTGGTGGGGTTATAGCAGACCGCAAGCACACAGTGCTCCAATGCATAAATGGAATTTATAAAAAGAGAAATGATCAGTTTGTTCCCTGTGTTGACACTTGAAACACACAAAGCGATCCATTCATTTCACACGAGATCCATGTTGAACTCGCTGTGTCTAGCTGAAAATCAGACCATTTCTCTGCAGGAGCACTGTGGGACCCTCTTCCTTAGAGAAATGAGAGAGGCTACAGAAACGTTCCTCAGCTCTGATTTAGGTGCACTGCTACAATGCCCTAAATGGACTACGTAATGTCTCCCCCTGGCCCTGCATTTCCATGATTTGTTCAGTGCCTTTGCTCCCACCCTCATTGTGTCCCCAGCACAGTGTACGTGCTCCCACAGGGAAGCACAGGCCTGCTGCCCGTGCTGGGGAGCAATGTGGCTGACTCTCTTCACCCCACAGATTCTCTTCCCTCTCTTATTATTTCTACACCAGTGGCAACTACCATTTCTCCTTTTGGAGCAGATCTTGGTTACTGTTATTATATAATGGAAGGTGTGAAATATGGAGGCTAACCCCACAGCACCTACAATCTCCAAGACTGTAATATAATATGAAGTTGTGTTCCATAGCATTACATTTATCTGCACTGCCCAGAACATATTGTGATCACATTATCCCCATTTTAATGTCTCATGAGATCTTATGTACCATGCTTGTTTTCTGCGCAGAGATCTCTTATGACAACAGAGGCTAACTTGCAGTTTTAGTCTCAGCTATAACACCAGATTCATTTGCCATATGACTTAACATGCAATTTCGGTTCCAGAGCAGTGGTCATACAAAGTGGTCAGTGAAAAAAAATAAGGTGAGAAAAAGGACATCAGAGGTGCTGGGTATCTAAGCCATCCTTTCTTAAGTATAAGCTATAGTCTGTTTATCTGTTAGACCTTTGGTCTATTTCAAGTAAAAAAAACCCAAATGCTGATCTTGTAGTCTCACCACTTCCATATAAAATATTTAAATAGAAAGTAACACTACTGGTGAGAAAACAGCATCCTTCAAATTGTATTCTTGCCTTAAAAAGCCATATATTGCAACTTTGATCCCTGACAACTTAAGAAACGGTTCCTAAAATACCATCTAAAGAACAGGAACAAGAAGTGTGAATGTCCATTTTAGGCCAGTGTTATTCTTCTAGTCATTTCCTTTCCTGGTATCACACAGCTACATACAGTTATCTCAGACATACATAAGTACTAATTCTTCTTGGCAGGAAAGGAAATTAATATCGATTAATAAGAAGCAATCAAAGAACACTAACTTTTGCACCCACTCCTAGATCTGGCCATGATGATGCCCAAGAAAGGAGTGAAAGCTATTATAGTTCGCATATAAACCCAGTTTTCTACAAAATCTGCTCTGGTGCTATTAATAACCACATATGAACATATTCATAACCACATATGAGCACTATGAATGAAATGTTAATACTCGTTAAGCCAGACAAACAAGGCAGCTACAGACACCCATGAGGACTGGACAAGGAGATCATATTATTAATAGAAAGCAACCCTGCGAAAAACCCAGCCACCCCTTTTGCGGGACTAGAGCTACCCGAAGGCAGCTAAGGCACCTCCGGACCCAAAAGTCCCGTGCCCATCCCCTGTCATCCCTTCTGCCCCAGGGCTTCTGACTTCCCCTCTCGACTCAAACGAGGCAGTTTCGTTTATTCTTACGCAAAACCGAGTTGCAAAGCGCTCCGAAACCCCTGCGGCTCTTCCCGCCTTGCCGGCCGGGCTGGCTGCCGAGCACCGGCCACGCACCGGGACTCCCCGACAGCAGGGGAAGGGACGGGCTGATCACCACGGCCGGAGCTCAGCACCCGGCCCGGCCCAGAGCTGCCCTGTGTCCCGAAGCAGCTGCGGGCCGGGTCGGCTCCCGGGGTCCCCGGCTGATGGTGAGCGGGGCTCGGGGATAGGGCTGGGCTTCCGTCCCGGGAGCCGACGGCGACGTGCCCGAGGTGAAGGCACGCAGCCCGGCCGGTTCCCTGAGGAAGGCGCCGTCCCGTCCTCCCCCATCGCGGCAGGTACTCACCCCCGGGCACGACAGCCCGGCCCGGCCCCGCTCCGCTCCAGCCGCGCTGCTCCCCGCGGTGCTGCTGCCGTCGCAGCGCCCGCGCCGTCGGGGCAAGCGCTGGTGCCCGCGGAGCGTCCCGCCCCCGCCGCTCAGCTCACCCGCCTATTGGCTGCGAGAGGCGGCTGATTTGCATAGCGGCGCCCCGCCCCTGGACGGGTGTCACTGACCGCCAGGGAGGGGCGGCCCCAGGGGCCGTGCGCTGTGCCCTCTTCCTCCTCTTCCTTCTCCTCCTCCTCAGGCCCCTCGGGGCGGCCCTCGCCTCGCACCACGATCTGCCTGGGGGGGAGAGTCCGCCCCGTGAGTGCTGGCACGCGTGGGTGGGCTGAGGTTACTCGTTTCTTTGCCGCCGTCTCCGTGGACGCCCCTGCCCTTTCTTGTCCTCGCTTCCCTGTCGGGACGCGGGGGCTTTCCGAGCACCCCCCCCCGACCTGGCTGCGAGGGGGTGAGGGGCGGTTTGGAGGTGCGGTGAGGCCCGGGACGGACAGGGACCTAAACCCGAGGGGGCGTACGGTCGGCTGAGAAGAAACCCGGGGCCAAGCGGCACCGCGAGTGGGGCAGGGGCACGACCCCCGGTGCCCCCCTCACCCCTGTGTGATGCAGCGAAGTCTGTCCCGTCCTGCTGGCTTGAGCCTTGCGTAGGGAAATAGGATGTCAAAGGAGCTGCACTTGGCACCGTGCTTCAGGGTGAGAGTCAAATGTAGCCCAGTTTTAGGTGGTGCCTTCGGCTCCGGTAAGTTTGACCATTCCTAGGGAAAACAAAAACAAACTCACACTTTCCCTATCAGTCTAACTTTAAAAAACAAACAAACAAATGAAAAAAACTTAGGTCACACAATTGTTGATACACACTAGTAACACATAAAGAAGCCACACAAGTAGTTACAGAGCCTCTTCAAGTCTTTCTGTGATACGAAGTTATTGGTTTTCTTTACCATCTCGAACACTTATTTGGGTGTACTTTTTACTCCCTTTCATCACAAAAGTTGGAGATAAATTGAATGAAGAATTTTATAAGATAGAAGTTCTTTTTTGTTGGTGCCTGGTAGGAGCTGAAAGAGCATTTGTTCTTTCTTGAGCCATTGTTAGTTACAATAAGGCTCTAAAATTTCTCTTAACATTGCATCCCCCCTATCCTGGGCATGCCGAGAGAAAATTCTGTCATGATGGAGACTTTCGCGGACACATACGAAGCTTCCTCCCTCCTTATTTTCTATGCTGTTGTTGTATCAGGAAAAAAACCAAAACCAAAACCAAAACAAAACACAAAAAAACCTTAAGTGGTAGGTAAATACTTACGGTTTTATGGTTAACAGTCAGTTAAAAATATGTCTGATAGAGTGGATTTTTCTTCTTGAAGGAAAAGTTAAGAAAATCCAAGCCTGTACTGTGGGGTTCTTCCATGTGGAGCCTTTGCTGTGATCTTTGTCTTAGACCTTGATTCTGGAGCTGAATTTAGGTAGGTGGGTCTCATCAGTCCTCTAAAACTACCCGGAGACACTGAATTATGAGCAGGTTTTCTCTTATAAAAGCTGCTGCTTTGTGACCCCAGCTGCAGCAGCCCCAGGTCCCGAGCAGGTGGCTTTCTCTTTGCCACTGGGCCGCAGAAAGCAAATAGGCCTTTAGTGTTGTTAGTGTGAGCGGAGCTGAAAATACAGCTGCCTGTTAATGTAACTTCACGGGTAATCAAAGATACGGGCTGCTTTGTATAGTGTGGGACAACAATTCCAAATAAACCTGCCGTTGTTCTGGCACAAGCAAAGGTGTGGGCTGGATGTGTCTGACCACACAGTCAAGAGCAAAAAGCTCATCTAGAAATATCTGGTGTCTTCCATATAATTTGGGACGAGGGTATGGAAGACCAAAGAGATGAGTGGCAAGTCTCCTCTGCTTTGGGAGAGACTTCAGTTACAATTCCAGTAGCTGAGTAGCAGGCAAGGTTAAATTATATTGTTAAATTATTAACCTTCTAAGAAAGGAGATTAGACTGAGAGGACTTTTTATTTGTATAAATTTTATCATTTAGATTAGACAAGGTTAAAGACAGTTGAGAATTTTCAGAGACAGATAGCTAATAAATCTACATGAATAGATAGCTAAAAATAATTCACCATTGGCAAACAAGGATGCTGAAGTGCTTCAGCATGTTATGTTGCTGGATCCTACAAAGGGTGCCCGTTTGTACAGTGCTATGAGAAACAAAACCAGGGAAGTCATATGAAAAGATTGTCATGACATCATACATATGAAAGACACTTGTTTTGGATTATTATGCTCATTTCAGTCACTTTTGAAATAACATGAACAGTGTAGACTGATGATAAAAATGACTGGACAGAGAAAAGTGATTTGCCCATAAAAGAGATTTAAAATCTTGTCCTTTTATCCTCCCCTGAGTCCTGAGCAACATTACATACAAAGCTACAAAGGTAACAAAGTAATTTTACACTTCATACTACTTCTCATTATATGAGGCATTTCATGACAAATGGTCATTTATCAGTGAAAGGATGTATTCCATTTACACAGATAAAGGCAGAATTCATTAGTGTAGGGATCACCGATGCCAATAATTTCTTTAAAGGAGTTTGGGCAACATAATGGACAATACATCTGGAGGCAGGAAGCCTCCCTTTTAGTTCTTTATTTCTCTGAAGAGCTTTTTTTTTCCTTAAAGATTTCTAATCCTGACCTAGATCTTGAGTGATAGCTTTGGATGAGTCACACTTTATCTCTAGAAAGAGGAAAGGCATAATTTCTTTCAGTGCTCATAAATGTGTAGTGAAAAGTAATATATAAGCCATTTGGAGTCTTACGTGTGTTAAAATAACTCGAGGATGTGTAATAGTTCAAGGACAATCCATAGACCAGAGGGACTGCCTGTGCTGGGGAGACCCCTCATCTCTCTGCTCTGGAGCCTGATGCTTCTGACCAAGTTGCCCACCAGGATGATCACAGAATAACCTGACCAAGTTTATTCTAACACCCAAGAAATTAGGATTTAGTTTACATGGATGCAGATTTCTCCTTCTTACCACTTATTGACATCTCAGGGCATCTGGGAGTCCTGGGGATGTCAATTTTGGGGAAGAGCAGTTTCACCAGACCGCTTACATTTACACCTCCAATTCCATGCACTAATCTACTATATAGAAATATCCCTATGTTTGTCTTGAGTTTACCCATGTGTACAGAACAGTTTGTACCCATAACACCTGTACTAATTTCAAGTTATAGTATTGTTGATCTGTAATAACTGACACTTGGGAAACTCCTTCAGCTAATAGAACAAATTACTATCAGTCCAGTTCTGTAGCACAGAGCCAGCTCTCAGACACATGTGAAATCCATGTATGCTTTTCTGGATGTGCAGTACAAAAGAGCCTCTTTTAAGCTAGATTTAGGTCTGATGTAATCTAGCATACACTGATTCATTGAAATTACTGTTTCTTAGTCCCAGACAAATTATATTAATCTAAACTTTTTTAACTTCACAGATCATTAAGTGCTCTTGAAATTAAATGTTTTATCAGTTGCCAAGGTGAGCGGAGTGAGAAATGAGAGACTGATGCTAGGAAATTCTTTCACTGTATTCATTTACCAGGTAAACCAAGTCTTCAGCTGCAGAATTTCCACCTTGAGTAAGGTCCATCAAATGTTCCTGCTCTGAGTCTTTCACATTTCCTTGTAGCCTCTGACAAAAGCTACTGACATTACAGCTTCTTCACTAAACATTGCTGATGTAAAGAGATCTTCCTTGGTCGTATGAGGAACAGAGTGCTGAAAATAATTCAGAAGCCAAGTGTGTCCACAGCTAGCTAAATCTACCTTAATTCTTTGCTGAAGCCTGTGGAGTTATTTGGATTTACGAGGGATAACATAGTTCTCTATATATTGAGCCCTGCAGATGGTTTTCTTTTTGCTTTCCTTTTCCCTCCTTCATTAGGAAGAAGGCTGTTAAAAAAGGATGGACTACTGAAAGCTGTACAGATGTAATTGCTGCAGAGTCAAAGGATGCATCATGCTAGGGCCCTCTCTCTTATTTATTTAGGAAAGGTTTTAACATTCTTCTGCAATTATGCCTGAAAGGCATGCGAAGCCAGCCCTCGGTGTAATGCTCCTGGATTCCTTGTGAACCACAACTTGGCACCCATGCACGGCTTTGAAGGTTCATTACCCATACATGAGCTCTTAAAGAGCTGCAAATCTAGTTACCGTAGTCTTGAATACCAGATGGGATGGATGGGAAGTAGCCCTGGGACTTCGGTTGGCTCAGGAGATGAAGGCAGGTGCCAGTATGTTTTATTAAGCTAGTAACCAATAAATGAACAAATTCAAAATATTTTCACATAATGGAGGTAAATAAGCATAGTTAACTGGAGCCAATGGAACAATACTGATGTCTGGGAGCTGAAGGCTTGGTTGTTTATCAAGCAAGCCACTGGATTTCTCTGCTGCTGTCACAGCTTTTGAATGCAACCCATACAGTCCATATATATAACATGACAAGGAGCCTGTCACATCAGCTGGCCTAATGAAAAATACTACCTGACCCTATTTCTAGACCTCATTAAAGATGTGTATTCCAACTCCTGTTATCAGACAGGAGTGAGGTACCTCTTCTGTACATTTGCATGTCCATAGATTACGAGCAGTTAGCCTCTGTGCTATAGGGAGGGCTTTGTAACCTGACAGAGCAGAGACAAGGACATCTTTATGACAGTGAAGTGGGATCAAAAAGCCAGGCCAGGAAGACGGATAGCAGGTGCTCAGATTTGGGTATAGTCCCAGGAACAGCAGATTCTAGGGGCAAGTTCATATTGCCAAAAAGTACATGCCCTGTTTTTCCCCCATCACTACCCTCTGAGCAGAAAATGGCCAGGCTTTATGTCAGGTGTGAAAGGAGAAGTACCTGGAGGGGTAAGAACATCCAGGGGTTAAAAGCCTTAGAAGGGTAAAGAATATTTACACCTTCAGAAAGAGAGCTATTGGAAAATGAGAGCAATTCCATTGCTTTTTGGAGCATCCTTTTCAAATAGTCAATCACAGAAAATATGCTGTTTTCTAAACCCAAACAAATTTCAATGAAATAGAACGATTCTACCCTAGAATTGTGTGAGCATAAATTTTACACAGCCATGTTGATGCACCACCTTAGTCATGCTGCCAGTGCTTTTCAACAAGCGATGTAAGAATATCCATCCAAAAAGGAGTGGGGACCCTGCACAAACTGTACGATATGTTTCTGTACCATGCAGGCCACTTTCCTCTGAAGGCACATTGTGCAAGGGGAAACCTTTCAGGTGGCTCTGTGGCAAGACCTAGATGCTTTGTAGTAGACCTACCCAAGGGTAGCACGGTAGTCATGTGTTACAGATCTAAGAAGAAAATGAAGAGCTTTTTGGTTAGCTGAAGGTAAGGGAAGAATCATTTGGGATCATTTAGCTGGGAATACACAGCCAGGGAGCAATACAGTTTACAGCCCCGTCATGACCAACTGCTGCTCAAAGCCCTTGTAAGTGGCAAGGCAGATGATCTATGGACAAGTTATACATGACGCAGTAACAGCATGACAGATTTTCACAGAACGAAGTGAAGTCTCTGTTAATGTTGGCATTTTACAGGGCAGTGTTTTAGCTAGAAAAAGCTCAAAATTAATGGTACATGTCAAGGTAGAGGAGTATTTGTCAGACAACTTGTAAAACTTATCTGGGAAAAGTGAAGGCTTAAATTTTATCTTTCAAACCTGCCTGTCAGCTGTGGCAAGTCTCCCAGGATTCTGGGAGGTACCTGCTGTCAGCCACACTTCAAGCCTTGTAGTTAAGAAATACAAAGGTAGAAACTACTGGGGGCACTGAGTAGCTTTACTGTAACGCCACAGAAGCCTACAGGTCTCCTCTCATTTACCCCAGTCATGGAGTATCTCTATACATGAAGCATCTATACATGAAAGTGAGTAAGGCGGAAGGGCAACTTAGTACCTGCACTGCTTTTATAAAGCTACCAGCTTTTGATGGATGCAGCTGCCTTGGTGGCTGGTTACAGAAAGATCAAACCTGACCAAATCTGCTGGAGTCCTGGGTGAGTCCCAGATGCTGCCAGCCCTGCCCTCGGGGCAGTGACGGTGAGAGAGACTCTGCAGCAGCCAAGCTGTACAGTCAGATTTTCACGTGAACTTCCAATTAAGTGACTGTGCATCCATCAGGATGGAGCTGAGCATTGGCACTACTACACAGAGCCCTTAGCTTCTGGATCTCTGAAAGCATCAGATGGTTGCCTTTTCATTTATTCAGTTCATAGCCAAGTGAGCAAACTGATGGGGAATTCCCAACAGATAAACCAAAACCAGAGCATACAGCCTCTACTCCAGTTTATCAACCTGGAGAATTATTTGGTTTGAAAAATATGCTTTTATATATATATATATATACACACACACACTTTAAAAGTAGCATCTCCGTGCAGATTCCATGTTACTATGGCAGATAAGGAGGACTGCACTCTGCATACATACTCAGTTCTTACTTCTTCCTTGTACTTTCAACTTCAGTGATGCAACCTGTCCTGGCCATGCCTCTTTTTTAAGATGAGTAAGTATCTGCTAGGAATTATTCAGCTATGGCTGATTTTAAATTGAGATGGAGAATGGATTAGATGACTTCCTGAACCTTGTTTTAGCCTCATTTTCAAAATCTTATTAAAATGTGTTATAGTGTACTTAAATATTTATTAAAACACAAAATATTAAAATACACTAAAACATAAGACTACAGCTTCAGATGATGTAAGTCTGTTCTCCAAAATTCAAGTAGAAGGTTGAAAGTGTATATTTCTTATTAAGCTAAGAAACAGTTACAATGACATGGTGAGATTTTGAGAGATTACAGAAAATCTATTATTAATATCATACTAAAAATCTTGTAAGGTAGATCAGGTAGCTGTACTTTTAATCCTGAGAAGTGAACTCACACATCTTTTTACTGGAACAAAATTGTTTCTGGAAATATACGTCATCTAATATACATTTGTGTCACGCTTAACAAGATAACCTTTGCTTCTTGGCCAAGGTCAGCAAAAAGTCCCCTGAGAGAAATACTACACAGATGGGGAATAAGCACAGAAAACAGTGTTGCACACCCTTATGCTACATGGCCTTGAACCATTGGGTTTACTGCAAACCTGGTAGCTGATAATGGCAGCACCACACAAGTGTAAGCAGGAAGGATGTTAAATACAGTTTCCATCTTAGAGAATAAATTTTTACAATACAATAAACAAAAGAAAACCCAGCTAATATACAGTCATGCAAGAGAAGATCCTACATAAATAATAATTTAAATACTATTCACATTTAATATTAATTCTACAGCATATACAATTGCTGTAAATACCACTTTGGTGTGGATTTAAAATCAAGTATAACAACTAAATAATTCAACAATAGATGAACAAAATTAATCTCCTAAAATACCCAACAGCAAATTTGTTTAAAGTTCACCCATAATCACTACTCAGAATACATCTAGATAAGTGAATCTATACTTCATTCCAAATAACACACCAAATACCTGCATATCAAATTTCATGTTCTCACTACCTGAAGATGACAGGAGATTGACACATCAATTTGTGATGAAAAATATTTCTATTATATGATAAGGCAAGAAAATTTTTCAAGTGATATTTGAAATCGTGCCGTATCTGCAGCTTTAGTGACAGTTAAAATAATTATGTGTAAGATAATCCTTCTTTATGGAGACTTTTTCTCCTCCTTCATTCCCCAAGGGGGCCAGGCCACCTGCTCAACTGATGCTGTGCAGTCCCCTTCTTTAAACCCTGTAGCAAACATGGGGGGGCCAAAAGATGCACTGAGGTGACAGATTCACTACATTTCCATTTCCAGACAGTCTGGAATATACAGGTTGCTTAAGGTTATTCCATTACCTATATGGCTCTATTCCTCTGTCTCCCTCCACATAAGTTAGTCCCTTTTTGGTCACAGGGAAGATCATAATTACTCTTGCAATTCAAAATCACAGACAAATTATGGTGCTACTCTGGTCAGTGAGAATGTTTGGACGTGAGGTCTAGAAACCTTGGTAATGTTCTCACTGCTGCCTTACACTTTGCTTCCTTTCGGGAAAAAGAAAACAGATTAACTCTCCCTGTTGCCGTAGAGCTACGTGACCCAGAAAGTATGTTCTAGGTATAGGAAGAGCTCTTGCTCCCTTTCCTTTTGTAAGAAAGTCAACATTTTGGGGATTCGCAGTATGAGGAGGGTGTAGATGAACTCAAGCAAGTCCAGCTGAGACTCACCAAGATGGCCAGAGGGTTGGAGTGTGTGAACTGTGAGGAGAGGCTGAAGGAACTGGGCTTGTTCAGCCCAGAGAAGATTTAGGGGACACAACAACAACCTTAAAGTACTGAAGAAGAGATTACTGATAAGACCCAAGTGTGTGGCAGGTGAATGAGAAACAATGCTCATAAATTGAGATAGGGCAAGTTCCAATAGGATATAAAGGAAAATTCCCTGCTATGAGGGTAATGAGGCATTGGAACAGCAGATTGTCTGGAGAAGCTCTGGAATCTCTGTTCTTGGAGATTTTCAAGACTCAGATGGACAAAGCCCAGAGATACCTGGTCAGAAATCAGGTTGACTCTGCTTTGAGCAGGAGACTGGACGAAATAACTCCTTGAGGTCTCTTAATCTGTGATTTTAATGTGATCCAAAATCAACAGCTGTAGAGGCCAGATCGTGGTATTGAACTATGCCTCAAGATAGGAAGCCCTTAAATCTATTCCACAGTGCAAGAGCAGACAGAGTCACAATCTAGTGCCTGTTACTGCACGAGCAGTGCCCAAGACGGGCTCGTCAGCTGCTGCAGCAAGGCCAGCTCTTCGTTAGTCAACATGCTCTCTACAGCACTCCTACATTTCATTGTAATCTTGTTCAGCGATCTACTGAGTTTATTTTCCAGAGATTTCTTGTTTCTAATGACACATATCTGCAGTTCAACCATTTGTAGTGTTCTTTGGAAACAACTCTGTTCAGGCATCTGGGCAGAGCCACCTACCTACGCTCTGTCTGTCAGTGCAAGACATAAAACACGCTCGCCTGGCACCAGCTGGTAGCCCAACAGTGGGTATTGCCAAACTGGTACTGGATTAGTAGGTGCTGAGGTGTATCCAGGCTATTTGTGTCCCAGTCAAAGGATTTTAGCAGGCAGTTTAACAGTTCAACAAGTGCTTGCAGTCTATTACAAGTCATAAAGACAGATTGATTAGATGCAAACAAGCACATTCCGAAGTCTCTTACACACCCGGTAATACGCCCATCAGCCTTCAAACCTGTACTACATGGAAATTTTCAGAGTCTTATTCCCTGAAGATGAAAGGAGATAGATGTAACAGTTTTTGGAAGACAACATTTCACTTGCAAGATGATTTTCCACATAATATTAGAAATGCTGCCATATACGTGGCTCTGGTGACAATTAAATTAAGTTGATGGACTAAGCTAGGTTTTCAATTTATGTGACAACAATAATAATATTGCATTACATTTATAAACTATGTTCCTCTTCAGGCTCTCTAAACCAATTTGCAAGCAATTACTTTAAAAATACTGCTATGTGTATTGCTACCCATGTATTATAGATGGGAAAGAAATCACAGAAAGTGTTGAAATGCCTACAGGTGTACAGGAAGCCTTGATCTAACTAGAAGTTGCATCCAAATCCCCTGAGTGCTAGTCCTCTCTTTTCATGAAAAGATTACATGTCTTTTCATGTCTCTGCCTTTTCTTATAGATATTTTGTTTCTCTTAAGGCTTATGCCTCTATACACCCATCTTTTTACTTCTTTCCCTTAAATAATTTCTTAGGTATCAATGCTATACAGTTGGCATAGAAAATATTGTGTGCTACTTAATAATAAGTCTATGCCAGTTAAAATGAATTGCCAAGTTCTGCTTTCAGTGAAGTCAAATGAAGTTGGACCATGGCATCAAGTGAGACAGGCCCAATATTAACAAATACAGGAAGTATGAGATGGAGGACTGTCAAGTGGGCTGTTTTGATGCTGGTATAGAGGACAATCAAAACATAATGATCATGTGTCCAGGTGACTGAATAGACCATGTGTGCCAATACCCTTAAGACAAGAACCAGAAAGCAAAATGAAATTAATTATACAAATGCTCTGGTAGCTGGCTTTGGCAGTTACGACATGTATTTTTGATGAAATGCATGCCAGATCCTAGAGACAAGCCCAAACTAGCCCCTAGAATTCAGATACTTATACAAATGCAAATCACAGCCAGGCTTGTGATTGTCCCGGCTTGCTGATGAGCTGATCCAACAATCTCAACTCTGATGCCACTAACTTTGGGGAAATAAGGGTTCATACCCAGATACAGGCATAGCAATCCAAACCCAGTACTACCACACATCTGTAAGACATGTTTTGCACCAGAGTACCTTCATTAGAGTACCTTTCTTAGAAAAAACTACTACCGAAGGCCTATCTAAGCTCAAAGTTTGTTTCTTTCACAACATTCAGGAGAAAACTGTAAAAATGAGGTTGAAGGTGACCTTTGTCTTGAGACAGTCCCCTAATAACCAGTAGTTGTGGGATTTCTGAGATTAGGGTTGCATTCAAACAGCTGAAGAGATATCATCAGAGCACGCGTATACACGTTGTTGTTTGTGTGGAGCACCTTGGTAGAAATACTTTAAAAGTGTGTTCAGATGCACACACACCACCTCCCACCCCTCACCGTTGCTCATACTGGACAAACAGAATTTCATTTTGGTTTGAGTAAGAAAGTGAAAACTTTCAGATTTGCTGTAAAAGTAGTAGAACTCTTTGGAATATGATAATCTCCATATACAAATCAAAACACAGCTCTTGGAGGAGCTCCATGGCGTACAGTGTGAGAAGAGCGAGAAATGTGTCAGAGCAAGTGTGGGCTCAGCTCAGACTCTGCTCAAGGACGTAGGAGGGAACAGAAACTTGACTGACAATAAAATTTTCCAAAAGGCTAATTTACCCAAAGCAAACAATTACAGTCACAAACAAGCCTCACCTTGAGAAGATGTGCTGAGCTCAGGCAGTGGAACATCTTCAGGGCGAGCTGGAGGCACAGCCGGGCCATGGGCACAGCACAGTGAGGAGCCTGCCCTGCCACCAGCTCAGCACTGGGCTTCTGGTGAGGGACTTCATTGCTGCTGGTGTCAACGTCCTCATCTGTTAAATTAGGCTGGGATTTTCCTTTCTTAGTACGGCCATCAAGAGTTAGTGCTTGTAGGATACTATACAGTTCTCAGATGAAAGACTATTGCACTTCCTAATACATTTTGTAAAGTAAACAATAACATCCATAAAGTAGATGCCTTCCCTCAACACTATTTTTTCTCTAGATTTATGGCTAGCTTTTTCTTTAAGCACAGTTAGATGCTTCTGTTTCTTTGGCTGATAGAGTATCAGACAAACTACTGTCTCTCAACGCAGTTTTTTTCTAATTCCTCTTGAGCATCAGATTCTGAGCTAAAAGGCCAGGTTTTTTCTCCCACAAACAGCAGTTAAAATAATGCACCTACCTCTGCAGGAAGATTTTGGCTTATAATTTCTATGCCAGTGTTTTGGAATATTACACATGCACGAAAGATCTACCTTCTCTTCTAACCATATCTTACCTGAAAGTAATTTATTGCTGAGTCCTTCAAATAGGGTAATAATAGTTCCTTTAAAAAGGTGAAAAGCACTGATGCTGAGTTTTTTACTTAAGTTCCATGTGAGGATGTTAGGATAGTAATGGTGACTGGTTTTAGCAGCAAAGGAAAACACAGATTTTTTTTGTTGTTGTTGAAACACTTGGCCAGATCTCAGGGGTTATGGGAGAAAGAACTGAACAGCAGAACCTTTCAAAAGGAGACATTCCATGGGTAGCACTGACATGACTCAAACTGTTATTAACTGTCCCTGCTATCCCAAAATACAGGTGCATGTGCATTTGGGAATGGGATGAGTATCAAATTGCAAATTGGATCACTCAACAAGCTTGTTTTTACCCTTCCAATTATGCAAGCAAGTTTGTGACTCAGCATCTACACAAGTCTGTTCTCCACTGACAAGACAAATCAGTTCTGCAGTTGAGTCAGTCAGTGCAGCCCTTTTTACAGTGATAAGTTCAGCAGGCAGCCAGGGTACGGAAAAGATTGCGGAGCCTTTATTCTGTGTGCTGTTACCTACGTGAGACAGAGTAAATACATTTTAAAGGAGAATAATCTTCAGCTCATCTTCACACAAGAAACTAATTAAATGGGAGAGAGAAAAGCTGTCATGGGATTACACTGATTAGTGTTCATGATCCTTTAACTAAAAGAGATTGGATTTTTTTCTGATAGCTTTTTCTCTTGCTACTGCTGTGTGTTCAACCCTTGTTTATAAAAATCAGCCATCGACTTGCTGTAATTGCAATTATAGTTGAGAATGAGTTTCTTTAACTGTCTTTGACTTTTCTTTCAAGGCCTGAAAGTAATTTCCTACATTTTAGAGTGTGACAAGGGTGATGGTGTCATGCCAGTTACTGTCACAGTCTCATGCACGTGTTGGCATGGGAATCTCTGCCCTAGCCTGTTCCTGAAATGCTGATTTTTTTTATTTTTTTTTTTTTCCTGGCACATCTGAAACCAACAATAATCTTTCCTTACCCTTCAGGCTTGATCCTTTGGAGGTGCCAAGTATGAACAACTGTTACCAGTGGTCTTAGCACTTGAAATAGCTAACTGGCCCGTAACACCTACTGACAGAACCTCTAGGCTGCATTTGAACCTGAAAGTGAAGAACGCACTGGGTAGACTTTACTTTCCTCTCTCTGTGTGTAAGAAATATATCCCATTACTCCTGTTCAAAACCAGGTATCTTTACACCCATGCCCAGAGGTGAATTTCCCCGATAGCCATGTTAGTTGCTATTATAAAAATCCCACTGTGAGGCCATAAATCAGGCCCAACTAGGTGAATCACAGTACAAACACTGTAGGAGAACATCTTAGCCAAGAAGACCTCATCATTAAGTTACATAAGGCTGAAAAAGAAAGGGAAAAGGGAACAGAGAGTTATGGTTTGCAAACGTTTTCATTTCATAGTGGAGGCTTTTCCAAAATGTCAAAAATGGTTTTCAACGCACAGCTGTATGCAAATACTGAATTGTCTATTCTGCACAGTAGCTATTCTGAGAGATGCATCAGCCGTCTTCTCCACCATCGATTCACATCCTGTTGGGGCTCCAGATCACAGCCCCAGCGCCGACAGTTTTCACAATGACTGGTGCTTTTTTTAAAGCCTCTGTCCCTGCAATCATTTGAGCATGTGAACATTTTGGCTTTAATTTTCTAGAACTAAATACCATCAAACATCATACCAATTAATGCTTTCGGACAATTACGGAGAAAATCAAATACAAACTAAGTGAAATACAGAATCTTAAAATGCAAAAACAAAAGAAAGCAAGCAATATATGTTACTTTAAAACAACAGGAAAAAAAATCACCTATTTAAAAGCTTACTTAAAAATTTCAAAGTTCAGGTGATTTCTGAGTGCTGATTTGACAATACCTTGTCCAGTATTTTTTTTTATTTTGTCCAGTTCAAGTTTTCTCAGTCTGCATAGTGCTGAGGAGGTGGGGGAAAATATTACAATGTAAAACAGATAACATCTCTCTGCTGTACTCCTTGCATACGTTTGCTTTCCAAAATCAACAATTCTCTTTCAAGCTCTCAAATCACATGCCAAAATGCCTAGATGGGATGGCTATTACCATACATCACTAACGTTGCCCAATCCTGAGTATAAATACCTTGCTTCCGGTGGCTTATTCCTTGCCACGTCTTGGCAATCTGGGTTTACTTTTTTATTTTGAGGATCTGATGAAGTAAACAATTTTCAGCTTGTGACAAGACATTCCCAAGAATGAAACCAGCAAGCAAGAAGACATTTATCTTGAGTTATCAAGAGCTGTGCTTTGAACATATAAATTTCTCTGTGGTGCTTGGTGGTGTTAAAAATGATGTTCTATCTGCCTTAAATGTAATAAACAACAATACTTCGATAAAGCTTGAAGTGGGATACATCGTATAGCCTTATTCGTGAAAGCTGTACTTCTACAGTAAATGCAAGAGGCTTATATACGTTTCTTATTTCAGATGAGGAAGTTCCCAACCCAAGTTGAGAAACAAGTGGTTAACTGGCAGTTACTCGTTTGCCTTTTCTTAGAAATGCACGGAAGGAACAGTTATATTCTTCCTTCTGTAATTATGCTGATTTCCTAAATATCCATTGCTGCCCCCTCTCTTTTGCTGTCTGCCCTACAAGCAATCCATAGCCTGAAATTTCATAACATGTATTACTACAGCACACACCAAATAGACCAATTGATGATTCCCTGATACCAATGGCTCCATGCTTCTCCTGATATTATTTTTTACTTTTATGAACTGGTATGCTGTGCATTAACAGATGAGTTTTGCCGTTGTGCAGCATACAGATGACAGATTTTTGTCAAGATAAGGATGATGACACCAATGTCCTCCGTGTGTACTGCAGAGTGGGCACTGAAATGATGAATACTTGTGCACATGGGTGTAGGGGTAAGCTGGAAAGGCTGGTTACAGATAGGCTCCCTTGTACAGAACATTTTTAAGTACCGTTCTGAAGAAATCAGTATTTTTAAAATATGATACTTATGTGGCAGATAAAAAAAGAAACAGCTGCATCAAGCAGCTTCAAGAGTTAGACTTAAAAAAAAGTCACCTCTTCTGTCCTTACTCTCCCCTGCACAAAGAGAGAAGACAGTGATATGATGATATACAGAGCTACTCAATGGTCAAATCAATTTCTAATTTAAGCTTGTTTACACTTCTGATATCTTCTGTAGGGCCTATTTAAAGATGTATCTTTCATCATGGCTACTTCCATATGCCTTATTGAGCACAAATAATAGCTGTATTAGCTGCAAGCTTATCTGGGGTGAATAAAGGAAAGACACCCAAAGAAAGTGTGGGTATAACACAGCTGCATCTTGGATAGTCCTGTAATATTTCCTAGTTTTGTTGCATTTACTATTATTACTTCCTTTTATTTCAAAACATGTGACAAGAAAAAACCTTTCCCATTACAAAAATGTATACGGACACAAGCAATTTCAATTCACCTGGCAGACTATTATTAGCTCTATTTTTAGCTTGAAGCAGTAACTAATCACATTAGAGGAGAGGCTTTTATTTTCAAAGTGATGTCTTTGGAATAGAGAACTTATTTCTAAACAGTGAGTGAGAGCTGCCTGTCCCAGACCTCCACTATGCTCTTGGTAGAGGTGCTCCATCTTCTCCCTCTGCACCACATTGCTCAGACCAACACATTATTTCAGTCTCATCTGTAAGTGCTGTGCTACTGACCTCTACTATGGCTCTGCCTATAGGGTGCTCCTACACCACACTAGGAAATTCTCCATGGCATCCAAATTGAGCTAATTAAACAGTGGTGCACACCTAAGGCACATAGCTCTTATTCAAACTTATACAGAAGAAGGAGCAGTGTGTCTTGGTAATATTCACAAGCAAGTGATGGAGTGTGAAGCTATTAGACCAAACCTCTGTGCTCCATAAGCTGTTCCTGAGCAAGTGACCATTAGTACAGCTCACAGATCTACTCAGTTTGATAGGGAACAATCTAACACAGGGGCAATTAACCTGATCTGGACCTTTAGGTTTTCATTCTGCCATCATGCAACAATAGCGTGTTCTAGAATATATTATTTTAGAAATGCTTTATGGAGTTGAAATAAAGCTTAGTGCATAACTCTGGCAGCATGTGATACAACAAAACCAAAACAAAAATATCCTAAAAATGTTGAAACTGACATTACAAAGAGTTCGTGATTTTCCATCCAACAGTGGATGTTGTCTACCTTGACTTCAGCAAGGCTTTTGACACCGTATCTCACAACATCCTCATAGGCAAGCTCAGGAATTGCGGCCTGGATGAATGCACAGTGAGATGGATCATGAACTGGCTGGATGGCAGAGCTCAGAGGGTTGTTATCAATGGTGCCAAGTCTGGTTGGGGCCTGTAGTTAGTGGGGTTCCCCAGGGGTCAGTGTTAGGTCCAGTCCTGTTCAACCTGTTCATCAGTGACCTGGATGAAGAGACTGAGTGCACCCTCAGCAAGTTTGCTGATGGTACCAAACTGGGAGGAAGGGCTGACATACCAGAAGGCTGTGCTGCCATTCAGTGAGACCTGGACAGGCTGGAGAACTGGGCAGAGAAGAACCTGATGAAGTTCAACAAGGGCAAGAGGATGGTCCTGCACCTGGGGAGGAATAATCTCAGTTGCCAGTACAGGTTAGGGGTGGACCTGCTGGAAAGCAGCACTGCAGAGAAGGACTTGGGAGTTCTGGTGGACAACAGGTTGACCCTGAGTCAACAATGTGCCCTTGTGGCCAAGAAGGCCAATGGTATCCTGGGGTGCATTAAGAAGAATGTGACCAGCAGGTCGAGGGAGGTTTATCCTCCTCCTCTACTCTGCCCTGGTGAGGCCACATCTGGAGCACTTTTTGGGTATTTATACAGTATAAAATCAAAGCAATAGCAAAACACAGTCTCTAGCAGTTGGTCTAGAGAAGAAAGTTTAAAACTGAACCGTGCTTGCAGCGGCTGTGTTTTCTCCATCTCAGAAACAGCCCCAAAGGCTGCAGGTGGCTGCAGTGTGAAGGCATATTCTTACACTGGAGCAAAATCACAATTCTGACTGCAGGGAAAAGAAATTAGAGGATCTTACGCAAATGGAGAAAGGTGGAGAAAGATCCTTGCTTATGAAAACATTTTTCACAGGACCTCTGAGATAAGCAGTAAAAAGATCTTTCACCTGTCACAGGGCCAAGTGAGAGCTGCCTGAGGCTGTTAATGTTGGTAGGCTATAACAGCATTTGAGAAACTGCATCTGTTATAAATAAGCTTTTACAGTGTGTGTGATGACACAGGAAATCTGAGGGGAAAAAACCCCATGCAATTAAAGAAAGGACATTTTTGCAGCCTGAAATTGCTCAGTGGTAATGTGACCTTTGCAAGTAATGAGTTAAGATCCCTGTTGCGGTAGAAGTAAGATATTTCTAAAGAAAATGCATGCTTCTAACAATAAAAGGTAATTTCCTACATGAAGAAATTAATTTCTTGTCATTATTTAATTTCTAGCACCATTATTTCCAGGATAATGCAATCTCAAATCTTTTTTTTTTCCTCTGAAATTATATTTGCAGGATAAATCAATACAGTGAAAGAATAGGGGAATCTCTGAAAAAAGTATGGCACACCTCTCCGTTTTATTATCTCTGTGTGTGTGCCAGATTCATCTATTAAAATCGTTGCATCCCCTTGTTTTGTCTTCACTTTTCTACCCAGAGTCAGTAGGAAGTTAAAAAACTCCGTTATACCTTGCAGAGGATAGCCACTGTCACTCTTCTTTCTTGGTCCAGCTGCCTCCTGTACCCTCTTCATTTTGAAGGACCAACCACCTACTGTCGTTTTCTGGAAGAAGAGTTTATGCAGGTCCAAGCCTGACATCGAGTGGCCTTTGCGGTTCATTACAAGCTCCCGGGGCCTCCAGCATTTTAAATTTGAAGTGAAGCAGCTTTACCCTCCAAACAGATTATCTCAGCACTTAAATCAACACATTTATGTGATTTCCACAAGTAAGCATTGGTTGTTTCCGACACTGGTTATTTATCAGCATGACTTCAGAGACTAAGACAAATTTCATTTCATAATTATATTTAATGGTATTCAGTACAAAACCCTTGAAATATTCTATAATGCTAAATTATTCAAGAATCCTAATCCCACAGGTCTGTTACCACGGAGTGATAATTCTGTCTCTATATATCTACATCAGTGCGCACATGCATGTTTACATACATCCTCCCCCTCCCACCAGTCATTTAGTGTTCCTAAACTTCAAATGAAAAGTACCCAAAGTGCAGGCATCAATTTTGCACAAACTCAGTAAGATTTTATGTTTGTGTGGAAAAAGAAATGAAGATCAAGTGAGTATAATTTAATGTAATTATTGAAAGTTAGAAGCTGAAACTTTGTATTTTTCAGGTGAAACTCGAAGTTCAGTAATTACTTGTAAATATTTGTTACTTGCCTGTCGGTTGGTAATTTTACTGCCTGTTTTTTCTTCCTAGTATTAGTAAGTTTGTCCTGTAGTCTCAGAGGTGTTTTGATCAAAGTCAATATAGAATAGAGTTTTTGAACATATTTTCTCAGAGTTCTGGATGCCTGAATGCAGTGTTTTAATCTGGCTCACTCTCAAGTTTGCTGAAAATTTCAGGTTTACATTTCCCTTTCAGGATATTTTTTTGAACTAAAACCCTAACACCTGTTTGGCTTAATACAGCTATTACTCCTAGAAACTCCTGCAACAGCTACAAGAGACAGATAAGCTTCTGGGTATCTTTTATATTCTGAAGACTGATGGATTATTTTAATCAATACATTGCCTGCCTTAGAGGTTCCAAGACTGTAATTTGAAAACAAGTCTGAGATCAGCTCTATATGTCACTGCATTGGCACTGAACATCTATCACAAGTTAACATCCTTCATACAGTTCCACTCTCTATAAAGATACCATTTAAAAAAGAAATGAAAGCTTTCTCACATTCAGAATAAGTCTTTATTTGCTTTTCTATATACCGGCATATATAGAGACACCTGAGGAGTTGTGTTTGTTTGTTTACTTTTTCTCTCTTGGTCTCTCTGGAAGCAACCACAGAATCCAATTGCTGTATCCAGCTGTGTAAACTGTTTCCTGCTAAGTAAGCCTTGATCGCAAAATAACCCAGATCCTCATAAAAATTAAAAAGTCCTCATTTATTTCTTTGCACTAAAGGGTAAGGACACGTCAGAATGTTGTTCTGATGTTGCTTGCTGTGGCTTTGGTTTTATAAGATGTTCACCTTTAAACAAGGGGCTTAGAATCACCTGGATTTTCACAGAGCATTTCTGTGGATTTGTTTTGACTACAGGGCATTTACAAGGGCAGGAAGCAATTGCTTAAAGTATCCTATTGGAAAATTTCTGACAATGTGACTTTCCTATTTTAATACAAGTAATTAGAAACACTACTGTCATATGAAACCATGAATCATTTCATGCATTTTGTATTTAACATTATGTAAGCTCTTGAAGAGAGCTGGAGAAGAAAGACTACTTATTTGGCGTGTGATAAAATTTATTGCCAGCTCCACTTCGACCAAAGAAGATGTGCAATACAATTTATAATTTCAGTGGGTTTTATATCTGTTTGTGAGTTTAGCATTCATATAAAATACTACCTGCATTTTTCAACAGTAATACTTAACTTTGGCTTAAATCTTTTGACCCTGCTTGGCTGCAAAGCCTGACTGAGAAAAAGAAACTAAGAGGTCTGCACCTTCCAAAGGAAGAGGGATGGGACCAACAGCACTTTTCCTCAGCTGCATGTAACAGAACTAACCTTGCCCAACTACTTATTTTAGGAGGATCCACAAATGCTGTACACTTCTTTATAGCCTTTATACAGAGGTCTTGTACAAGAGCTACCCCAGAAAGTGCTGTGTTGCCTCCAACCAAGCAGAGGGCCAAGGAAAAGGAGTGGTTTGGGTTGCACTTGGCACCTCCTGGCTATTTTCCTGGCAGCTTTTACTTTCTTCAGAGCCAGATTTCCTGCATCACTTGCTCAGGAAGCAAAACTGAGATGGATGCAGTTTATACAGAGACAGTGTGGGGAGCTGGGATGAGCTGTGCGCTGAAGCAGGAGCCTTGGGGTTCTGCTTTCCTCTTTTCTGAGGTCTGCCAGTAAACGGAGACTGTCTGATGTTGTTCCCCATGAGCCATTATCTGGGTATTTTGTAGCCAGGTTTGATAGTGCATGGCCTTTTGGTTCTCAGGTGAGTTAAGCAGTAGCTACAATATCAAAGAGGTATCTTGGCTTTACAGATTAACTTGAGGCTCACTTAAGTGTCAGGCTTAACATGAGGCTCAGCCTTGCACCTTTCTGGAGAATACAAGATTCTGAACCAACTGCTAATCCTCAAATACATGCTTTAAAATCATGATGCGTTACAAATGCCGGCCTGGAGTTGTAACCATCACTTGGCTTATTATTGGATTAGTCAATCAAAGCAATTAAGCCAGCAGTGAATTATTTTATTACAGATCACATTAATATTTAATCATGCCAGGGGCTGTGGCACTGGCAGGTATCCTCCGCGCCCAGACCTCAGCCGCCAAAGGCGACGCTGTGTTTTGAGGAGAGAAGGGAGGCTTTTTGACACTCAAAGGGTTTGATTTTTTGTTAGCACTTTAAAACTCAAAAATGGCTTTTCTTTAACTACTCTTTTCTTGCCTCATCTTCCACCTGTACTTTGAGTTTCCCACACCTTGATTCTCTCTGATCCACCTTAGCTACTTTTTTTCTTTTTTTACTTATGCTTTCTAGTCATCTAGTGATTAATTTTTTTTTGCTACGTTACACTAAAGGAGCGTATTAATGTGGGGTTTGACACTGTTCATATGGAATAGGTGATGCAGAAGCTTGGGAAAAGCTAAACTTTTGCTGATGTCTTCTCCGGATTTTCCTTCACAAGAGGAGCACAAGGGTTACTCACTGGTACTTTGAAATAAAATGCCTTGAGATGATGTAATCTTAGATCAGACTGGGAACTGAACTGATGTTGATTTTGATTTGCTACTTAAAACAGGCTTTCTATTCACTTGTCACAGTAAAAATAAATGTTGAGCTCTAATAGAGGGGAAGGCCTGAGTAAAACGTAGAGCTATGTTGCTTGGAGAAAGTAAGTGCTCTCATCTGGAACGTGGAGCATTGTACCTGAGGTTTTGGTGGTTTGGGGTTTCTTGTGTTTGGTTGGTTGGTTGGTTGGGGTTTTTTGGGGGGTTTGTTTTGTTTTGGTTTTTGGGGTTTTTGTGTTTGTTTTGTTTTGTTTTGTTTTTGGTTGTTGTTGTTGTTTTGTTTGTTTTGTGGTTCGTTTTGGTTTTTTGTTTGTTTGTGGAGTTGTGTTTTTTTCCTTTTTTTTTTGTTCAGTGGAGAGGGAAGTTCAGTGTTTTCTGATCCCATTAGGACTATATACAAGCTCACAATTAAGCCAGCGGCAAATTATTTTATTACTGATCACATTAATACTTAACCATGCCAGGGACTGCGGCCTTCCCCGCCGCCGAAGGCCCAGGCCCCCAGCGCCCGGCCGGGCCCGGCCCTCCGCGGGCGGGGCGAAGACTACAACTCCCGCCATGCCCCCCGCGGGCGCGTTCCCGTCGTGCACCGCGGCAGGAACGCACGGTCGCTGGTGCGTTTTCAGTCGCTGCAGCGCCCCGGCTTGAGAGGCGGAAAAGGTGTGCGGAGGGGGTTGCGTCGGTTCCGCTCGCCGTTCGGCTGTGTCGCCTGGTCAGGGTCGCCCGCGCCGCCGCCATGACGGACCGGTACACCATCCACAGCCAGCTGGAGCACCTGCAGTCCAAGTACATCGGGACGGGCCACGCCGACACCACCAAGTGGGAGTGGCTGGTGAACCAGCACCGGGACTCGTACTGCTCCTACATGGGCCACTTCGACCTGCTCAACTACTTCGCCATCGCCGAGAACGAGAGCAAGGCCCGCGTCCGCTTCAACCTCATGGAGAAGATGCTGCAGCCCTGCGGGCCGCCCGCCGACAAGCCCGACGAGTCTTAGCCCGCCCCGCCCGGGCTCCGGCCCCGGCCCCGGGCGCCTGTGCCCTAGGGGCGGGTTGGCCGGAGCGAGCGGCGGCGGCGCCGGGGCCGCCCCCCCGTGCGAGGCGCCGTGGCGGCTCGGCCGGGCTGCGCCGCGGTGGCCGGGCTGCCGGGCGAGGCCGAGCCTGGCGCCGCTGAGCTGGCGTGACACCCGCGGGAAGGCCCAGGGAGCCGCCCCAGCGAGCACGGGGAGCGGTGGCGTCTGCAGCCCCCCGTCGTTGTGCTCCCTCTGCTTCTCTGGGCATTCCCTCGAAAGACTCTGACGGGGAGAAGCCTTCTAAACTGCCTGCTCCTGGACAGCCTCGGCTCTTTTAACCGTACAATCGTTCCTGGTTTTTTTTTTTTTCTTTAATGGAAAATAATAAAATTTACTGGGCATTTCTAATGTTTTGTTTGGTAATCTGCTAATAAGAGTTCTTTGTTCTAAAAGGAGCGCTGATTACTCAGTATTAAGCGTTTCAATACAACCGTTTCAGGTGCAAGTCTCAGATACTTTACAGATAGCATTTTCACAGCCGGGCATATTGGTGCTTGCTTAGCAACACTGTTTTTAGGAGAGAGGGGAGGTTTCTTGACACTCAAAAGGATTCGATTTGTTAGCACTTATTGTGTGACAGCATAACTCAGTTGCTCTAGTGCTTTAAAACTCAAAAATGGCTTTTTAAATGCTGGGGTTTTTGCCTCATCTTCCACCTGTACTTTGAGTTTCCCAGACCTTGATCCACCTTAGCTACTTTTTTTTCTTTTTTTACTTATGCTTTCTAGTCATCTAGTGATTGATTTTTTTTTTTTTTTTTTTTTTTGCTACATTACACTAAACAAGCGTATTAATGTGGGATTTGACACTGTTCAAATGGAATAGGTGATGCAGAAGCTTGGGAAAAGCTAAAATTTTGCCAGGTGACTTCTCCAAATTTCCCTTTCCTTTAGAAGAGGAATGTAAGGGTTACTCATTGCTACTTTGAAATAAAATGCCCTGAGGTGATGTAATCTTAGGTCAGACTGGGAACTGATTCTGATTTGCTACTTGAAATAGGCGTTTCTATTCACTTGTCACAGTAAATAAATTTTGAGCTCTAATAGATGAGAAGGCCTATGTTGCTTGGAGAAATTACATGCTCTCATTTGTGATGTGGAGCATTGTAACAGGTTTTTGGTCGTTTGGGGTTTTGTGATTTTTTTTTTTTTTTTTTTTTGGTGCCTTTTTCAGTGGAGAGGGAAGTTCAGTGTTTTCTGATCCTATTAGGACTAGATACAAGCTCACAAATTTATTTTTTTCTTAAATCAATATCTCAAAACTTTTGGGTGATAAACTTTTCACACTGTTTGTTTAGTCTTATGAATAAAACCAAGCTATTCATAATACTGTAATAAAAAGTGTACAAGCTCCTGCGCTCACATTCGAGTCAGTACATCCATCTTCTGAAGAATTCAAAGATGACCTTATTCCAATTTTGTTGCACATGTTAAGATGAGGGCATGAGTGAAATGGTCCTGAGTAAATTTTACCTGCGTGTTTTGTGGGGAACTACAATTTCCAATAAATGAGGGGAGTTTCTAGAAAACTCCTCATTTTCACTTTTCATGGAAGCTGGTGCAGGTAATTTGAAGAGCATCTGTTCCCCACATACTGAAAAACACGGCTGAAAGATTTTCTTCAACTTGAGTTCAGGCAATTACTAGTAGGCATGCAGCAGACAGAAACTACGCAGCTTAGTCCTCTCCTGTTAAAACACATTACAAAAAAGATTTGAGTATAAACTGCTAACAGCTAGCTGTATTCATGGATATACTCAGTAGGTTATAAAGTGTGAACAACAAATACATGGCATGTAAGTAAAGAGTAATGCTGCCTCGCAGGCCATCTCTTTCCTTATAAAGGCCAAACAGGCTCAAGGGACAAGTCAAGAGTTATGTGGTGGGTGAACTTCCTGGTTCTACAGGGATTACTTGCTCTAATCCCAGTTAAGCACCTGTGTCTGGTTTAGTGTGGTTTGGAAAGGTTTTTAGAGTGTCTGTAGTAAGTAATGATGGTGAAACACTGCAAGCACTTTCTTGAGAAAGAGAAAACCAAAGGGAAGTTAGAAACCATTAGAATTCAAGACGAACCTGAAGAGAACAGGGAGACACTGAAGATTGTGTTTCTGGACTATGGTATTTTTCCTAAATCCCAAAGCATTTTTAAAAGCAATGAAGGCAGTGAGTTCTTTTACATTTTATTATTGTAAAGGATAAAGCATCCTAAGAATAGAGCTAATTACTCATCCCACTGGGGTGCATCTGGTTTTTACCTACATCCTGATTGAAAGATGAAGGGTACCTTTCGTTTATAAATTGGCTTGATACTTGCATTATGTTCTTCTTACATGCAAGCAGTATGGTTTTAACTGGGCTTTCCACTGTAATCTCTGGCTCATTTTTCTGAGTTTCTGTAGCTTAATTTCACAAAGTCTGATGTATGAGAAATATAAACTATTTCCAACATGATGTGCATTGTATTTGGCGAGAAGGAATTTCACCTGCTTTTGTTCTGCTACTTAGCATATCTTTGTAAACTCTCTGTAGAGTAGAACATATATGCATTTTAATTAAAAAAATTCAATAGATATTATATATAGTATTTAATGACTGTTTAGCTAAAAATAGAATACCGAAATGATGCTGTCTGAGATTTATGATTACAGTAAGAAGTATGAGGATAGCAGGTGAAAGAAGAAAGGTTTGCTTCTGGTGCCTTAATTACAGATGATTCAAGAGAATAAGAACCAAGCTTGAGACTCTTACAGAAAAAGCATGCAAACCTTCATGCTAAGCTGGTTTATTTCATTTATAAATCGAATATATTGAATCCAGAAAGTCTTACTGTAGGAGTGCACTACCACCTTCATTTTTAATTATGTTACTTAGCATTCTCTTGGTAACGTGGCTGTCTTTTACACCACGTAGCGCAAGTGTGAAGATTAATAATAATTTTATAAATTAAGAAATCTTAGCAGTTTACTCAATTTCTATATTCCAGCTACTTTTCATTGTGACTTTTTTATTGTTGTTTTGCTACACCAGAGGGCAGCAGATGATGCTGCTGTTCAACTGCAAAAACTGATCTAGTCGAAGAAGTCTCTGCTCAGTGCAGGGAGGTTGGACTAGGTGAGCTGTGAAGGTCCCTTCCTACCCAAACTATTCTGTGATTCTAATGTGAGCGGGGAAAAAACTGATCTATCAAAGCATTGTAGTTGGTACCTTTCAAGTTGAGCAAAATAAAGAGTATTTTGTTTTGCTCTAGAAAGGTTCAAAGCAATTGCTAAGGTTATAGGGGTGCTCTCAATGTCTTTCCAGTGCAGGACATGTGACAGTATTGCTTTCTAACTGTAAAAAAAACCCCAGGCTTTCATGGATTGTGTTGAAGGACACGGCTGTCCTTCAACTGTCCTTCAGCTATATCACTGCCAAGACAACATTGCATCTAAAACATTTAGGCCTTTTAGCTGTTACTCTGATCTCCATCAGGCAAGATAAAAAAGATCAAGGATGTATGTGTATGTAGCACCCACTCCTCTTACTTTTGCAAGAAGAGTCTTCATGTTCTTAAGTATCCAAAAGCTGTTATTCAATCTATGGAGAAGCAAACCTTGTGAGAACTAGAGGGAAACATGTTTCTTTAGTATTCCTTTCCTCTTTCTGGTATGCCTGTGAAGTGACAGACTGGTGAAAACCGAACTAAGATCTTTTCTGCTGTCTTAGCACAATATTGTGATTTCCTGACATGCTCCTGTGATTGCAGATAAGGCTGATGGTTAGTCTTGCCTGAGCTGAGGCTGGTGCAGGATTTTCTGAACTTTGCAGCCTTCATATTTTATGTCTTATTTGGTACAAATAAATATTGAAAAAAAAATCATATTATGCTCACGAATGGAGAATAGCAAATGTTTGTGTTTTCTGTTTGCTGCTGACAGGGTACTACCAGTATAAATCACTTCCCACTTGGACATCTTGAGTGACGTATGCAGATTCAGTACTTCCTATATTAAAAGGCTGAGAGTGCCTTTGGCATTCTTAGACCACTGTTTGTGTTGGTTTAAGAGATGGCCGTAAGGAGACTGGCTAAGCTCACTGCTTCACCTACAGCTGCTCAACAGCACCTTTGGGGCACCTTTCAAAGCGAGGGGCTGGACTCTGCAAGGTATCACTGGGCCAGACTTAGTTGAGCAGGGCCTCCATGGACTGTCCTGAGAATGTGACAGACCCATCCACAGGCTGGGAAAGTGGCTTGTGCCCACACCAGCGTTTGGGACTTTGCTAGGGAACTGCAACAGGCCTTCAATACAAGTGTTGTTTGAAGAGCTATACACTGTTTTACGTTGCTTATTAAAATGTTTTCCTCCTAAGACATCGGTTCTGAAGCAGCTATTTGCAGACAAATCTGTAAGCAATTTAACTTGTTGTGCTGCAGAGCTCGCTGCCGCTGTCCTAGGACGACCCCAGGAAGCTGGAGTGAGTGAGCGCTTTGGCAGGCAGCTCCCACAGCGCTCTGCTTTCCAATTTTTATTCCCAGTATTTTGACCGCTTGTTTATGATGGGGCTTTAAGGGAAAGAGGTGATCCATATGCTCATTAGGCAAGCCACGGAAAGCAACTAGGCCTGTGGGATCTCAGCAGCAGCACAGGATGACTGCATGGGTGCAAAGTCAGGACTTGGGGCAGTGCTCAGCATCTCTCTGGATCAGGCCTTTAGTTGACTTCTCATCTCTGCTGGTGAAGTCTTGTAGCCTGCTAGGTGCTTAGTGAGCAGGGAGAAGACCCAGTAGGGCCTGCAATCTATTCAGAAGAAATATGTGAAACCCTGTGGAAAAGAGGGTCTCGTAGGAAAGATGATGGAATAAGGGCCAGGGACATCTCTTTCCAGCTGCATGAACTTCACACCAACATCTTATGAGTGAGAGCTCTAGAATATGGACCTCATCTTGCCAAAAGTATCGCTCTGAGGTGCTGTTTCTTTCTCAGATACGGAGCATGGTGCAGATGAAGCAAAGAAAAGCCAGAGTCAAAACTCTGGAAATGAGTTGAAGCCTCACTTCCCAATGCATGCACCTCACCAGTAAGACTGCCGGCAGTGGCAAGAGAGAAAGTGGGCTGGAGTTAGCAGTGTATGAAGACTGTGTTAAGGCACTATCTTTTAGGCATGAAGTATGTTTACTAGGAAATGAGGAGGTGAGGGGCAGTTGGGTTGAGGGATTACAGTGTTTAATAATTCTTAGAGGAAGATATTTCCTCTCTCACATGGCCCATATGGCAGCAGCTATATGCCTTTTGCTGAAAGCTTATCTCACCCCACCACTTCTCTAAGGACACTACCCAAAATTTAACATCATGAGCCAGGAACAGAGCATTTTTCTTGGCAATGCTGAACAGAGAACTTCAGTGCTTGTCTACACAAAGAAAATAAGAGACAATGTGAATGCAAAGTAAAATGCCATTTCATGGCTGTCACTCTCTGGGGATACTCTTTTCCTGCAAAAAAGATATCTGAAACTGAAGATAAGGCTCAGGAACAAGTTACTTGTGGTAAATTAACTGTGAGGACACAGCAGCTGCTCTTTAGCCAGTGCCCATTGCATATCCTTATTTCAGTCTCAAATAAAGTATCTTCTGCCTCTTTCCTTGGAGGGTCTTTCCTAGCATCACTGGGGCACTGCAGGAAAAACAAAACCAAAACCAAAAACACAACCAAAGGAGAAGAAACCCTCAGGCAGCTGCTACAAATTAGCACACTTGCAGTGTTCTGCAAGTTGAAACCCTGATTTACCTTGCTGTAACTCACAAATCTTTGGCGTAAGCCATTTAGGAAACCAACTGTAGTAATTCAGGATAAGTCAATTGTGCCGAAGGATAAGAGTGCGTCACCAGACCTGTGAGCAAAGGGTTGCAGAGAATTTACCAGGGCCCTATGACTGATCCTGAAGATGCAGGGGATGGCAGCCAAGACAGCAGGGCAATCCTCGCTTACAGGCATCTCCCGTTTCTCCCTGGTGAGCAGGTGAGATGGCTCAATGGATCCACAGTTACATACCCATGAAAGAATATCTCCCTTTGTGTGTGTCACAGCTTCATCTAGTTGGTTTTGGAGGTGTTTGGTGTGTCACGTGAAGAGCTTTCCTTAGGACAGCAGTAGCTGCTGGTCACAACCAGAATGTGCTGGTTTTGTTGTTTGCCAGGCGGGGTGGATCTGTGGGCTGCCTTTGCCTCGGCAGGATGGGGCACGATGGGGCAGGGGTGCCGTGAGGATTTCCAAGGGCACGTGCACCCCTGCTGCACCCACATGCCCCACCAGCTCTCACCCCATCAAGCTGCAGGCACCCACCTGAGGCACCCGAAAGCCAATGGTTGATCCTGTAAATCTTTGTAATCGCTGGGAAGGGATTCACAGCTCAGAGGACCCCTTGAGTGTCTCCTTCCTTTACTCCACCAGTCGGACCCTCTCTGACTTGCCTCCCACTGAGCTGCCACGGGGATGCGCAGGGTGAAACGAAGGAATAAATGTTTTTTTTCTAGTTTTCTGCTTGGTTTGGAGCTTTGTTTGCCGGTGTTATTTTGTTACCTTTGAGGATTTAATTGGAAATAGTTGTATCCCATCCATCTTAGTGCGCAGGGGAATTAAAGGGATTGCTGCTGCTGCAGTAATGGAGACAGCATTGTGGCTGGATTCCCAGCGAGCAGAGCCAGAGTGTCACTATTTCCCCCCAAACTGGGGAACTGATGAATTCCAGGCCTCTTTCTGACCTCCTTCACGTATCATGTTTAATCACTATATCCCTGATATCAGCAGGACTCCAAGCAAGAGATCAGTGTTGAGTTGACTGTTGACCTTGTTGTAGCCTTAGTGCAGAGCACTGCACCCTCCTCCTTACTCAGTCTTCTGTCTGTCCTTACCATCCCATTTTATCCCTGTAAGCAGCCGGTTATGCTGTGGCATAGCACCCGCAACAATAGTGCTATTTTGCTACTGCTTGACATCTCAGCTATGTAACAATTCTTCCTGGTGCTGATGCCTCAGTTTCCCTCCCTTAATGATGCTTGAGGATCTCACTTTGGCAAAGCCCATTAGCCCGTGAATAATTGCTCTTCTTTTGGCTGTCAGTGAGCAGCTGGCTTGTGTCAGCTGCCCAGAGGAATAATTTGAGGAAGACTGCAGATGCAAATTAATTCTATATATACACATTTTGAGATATACATGGATGAGAACCACAGACCCAGGCTGGAGACCTTCCAGAACTGAATTCTCTCCCACATTTGCTGTGGCTAGAGCAAACAGTGAAATGCCATCTTTGGAGTTTATAAAAGCAGTCTAGAGGGGGAGCAGTAACTCTGAGCAGTTTTTCCATGGTGCGAGGGTCCAGGCAGTGTGAAACCCACATTCCTGTTGCAAGGTTGGGCACTGGCGTGATGTGCTGCAGCCCGTAGTACCTGCTGATGTGCTGCATCCCACAGGTACCTGCCTCTCCTGCTACGCTAGGCAGCTGGCGACTGCCTCATTGATGAGGACGGTGGCTGCAAGGGCATGAAGGCCACATGCTTTGCCAGCTGTGGGTGCCCACGCCAGGATGCAAAGGGCTGGCTTCTTTTGAGGGACTTTACTGGATGAACAGTGTACAGCTCTAATTGCTTTTCGTGCTTGTGTACTCCATACCAGGCTCAGTATCTATAGCATTATGCAGCATCTGCTTGTGTGTAAGCCAGTCCCACAGGGCTGTGTCATTTCCTGGCCCACAGGAGCATCATTAAGCTCCCTGCAGCACCTTGACTAATTTGTCCACATCTTTCAGCTTCTCCAACAAGGTCAGTGTGGTTTTACAGGGTCACGTACTTCCCCATGCACTGCTGGTAGGTGGGGGGCAGCATGGAAAGGTGGCCTGGTTTTGGGAATCATTCAGATGGTATCAATAGAGAAATGACTGAAGCTGATTAGCTGGAAGGAAATTTATTACCTCAGCATGGATTTTTCTGGGGCAAAGAGGGGGAGCTCTATAAGCAGGAGAGAAGTGGTGAGGACAAGGCCCTTTTTAGCCCTGGGTACCAGGCAGTGCAGATGCCAGTCTATATGGTGTAATGGAGGACAGGCTGCTAGGTCCAGCCCCAGTGTCCTATGGGGTGGCTGGATCCAGCCCTTCTCTTACCTTCCAAAAAACAAATCCAAATTTCCCTTTAAAACTATCTAGGTTTTATTATTTTCCCTCTCATGGCATAGGAACAGAGAGCCTTGGGGCTTTTAGGAGCAGCACCAATTAAAAAAAATCTCATGATAAGCCTACACTCCATGTGTGTATGTGTGTGTGTATTACACACAGACCAGGCCAGCAGTTGGATAATGTATTTTTAAGTGCTACTTCTTCCAAGTATCATCTTGGCGTACTCCAGATATCTATCTTTCACTTTCAAACCAAAGGAAACCTGACGCATCTTGAGAATCTGTTTTCTAGACACTGTGAATTTGCGGCTTATGAAAACACACTCTTCCTAAGGATGCTGCTTTGTTTATCATTTCGCATTGCGGACATGTGTTGTGGATGTGCAGAGCCTACAAACAAACCCCTCACCTTCTTCTAAGAGCACTGCAACCACTTGTCAGATGTGCCAGAAACAAGTACATGCCAGAAACTAAACTCAAAAAGGACAGAAGTCTGCACCACAGACAACACAACAGCAGCTCTTGTCCTTCTGTTTTACCCTGCTTTTCAAACTAGTTGATTTAGCATAATGAGATAGTTGTACCTACTGGGAAAGCTACTCACCATTGTGATTTCTCCTTTGTTGCCGTGCGTACCCGGAGGAGGACCCTGTAACACACAGGTCTGCTTATTTTCAGCTTCAAACCCTTCCTTAAAATATTTTTTAGTCATAGTACCTCAACAAAACTTCACAGTGGTTAGATCCTGAGTGAGATGGCCACCTCTTGGGCTGACTCCCTGTTTCTTCATGCTCTTCCACATCTTTCTAGAGTCGTTCCATGACCCGGCATGTCATTACACCTTTGATGATTATGGGGCTGCTTTTGGCTTATGCATGCTCACTGCCATCACTGAAAAGAGTGAGAAAACTGCTTAAAATAGCAAGATTAAGCTATTTGGGTAATTGGTTAGATGGGCTTTGAGCTATTGGTTTAACAGTGGCTGCCCCATTCACAATTCTCACTCTTTCTCTCTGTTCTCACGTTTCCTCCCCACACGTGTTCACAACCCTTTCCCAAGACCTGCAGAATAAAGTTAACTCACCGCTGTTTCCAGCTCCTTGCCCTGAAAACAGCCCCATACAGGGCTCAGTCGTGGCAGCCCTTGACCTTCTCCTGGTAGCTCCTGGCTGCCCGCGCACCCTGGGAAGGGGCAGCTGTGCTGGAGGAAGAGGCTCCCCGGCTGCAGGACGGGTGTAGTCTGGTCCAGGTGCCACAGCAGCCTGGGCTGGGCCAGGGGGCAGGAGAAGGTGTGGGGAGAAGTGCAAGAGAGGAGAGGCCTGGGCTGATGGTCCAGGTCAAAATGTTAAGCCGCTTGTTTGTCCGCTTCATCTTGCTGCCCATATCTCTGTGCCATCCATACCTGGTGCCCTGGTTTGCCCTCCACGCTTCAATTATCTATATGTCTGCTGAACAGCACCTCAAGGAGGAAGTCAGTGACGCAGACTTTGCTGACAAGCTGGGGAACCCCATGTCAGCAACATCTGCCAGTCTCTGCAGCTGCTCCAGTGTGCAGAAAAGAGAAGAAGTGGTTGGCCATGAGCAACACAAAACTTCAAGGCTCTGAGGTCTTGCCTGGGGAGCATCCCTTGTCCTCAGAGAAACCTTAACATTTCAATATGTACTTTTATTCACTTCAGTTAAATGAAAAAACCAAAATACTGAAAGGTTTTGTGCAACAAGGTATTCCAAACTGTTTTGGTTAGGGATAGTTGAAACATAAAGTTCATTTTATAATACGGCTGTTTACATCAAGTGAAGAAAATGGAATTCAACGTAATAAAACCACTTGAAATAAAACACTACAATGCCTTTTAAAACTATTTTATTGACACTTTGGCAAAGATCATTGCATTCTCCTGAAATATTTCAAGTGTGTTTAAGGCATTTTTCTGCTTCAATACCATTGTCTTGAAAATTATTCACCGTTTTTACTTGACCTAGAGCAGGGGTGTCAAACTCATTTTCACCAGGAGTCACATCAGCCTTGTGGTTGCCTTCAAAGGGCCGAATGTAATTTTAGGACTGTATAAATGTAGGAGTAGTTACATACATACTAAGTTTGACACCCCTGACCTAGAGCGTTGTCTCTTCCTGCATTTTAGCCAATCACCAGAAGGTGGGGCTTAATGTCTTGTAAGTGAACTAGAATTGAAAAAGAATTTTTACAAAGTTCTTCGAATTCGAGGGCTTGAAATATGTCTTCTATCCTCCCCGTTTTGCAGAACATATCCTTCTGGATCAGCATGACAGCTCTCCAGGCCATAGAACGTCAAACTCAGGAGACTTAATGGTCCCAAACTGTCTTGTCCCCGCACAACGTAATTAAGCCAAAATATCATCACCTAAGACACAACGAAGTCCAGAATCCTTGTACCGAGAGCAAGAACCATTGTGTCCCTGGGGATGCTACTGAATTTCTTTGAGATTATTGGGAAACTAATGAATGGGAGAGAGAGGAGCATTTGCCTCATGTTTCTGCCCCAGTCCCAGCAGGCACCGAGCGCAGTCCCTGCAGATCTGTGGGCCAGAATCTGGTCAACTTGATTCCTGCATGGTGGATCATGATGCTCTGCTCTGTGCACCTCTTAGCAATCTTGGTTTCACTTGAGCTCTCACAAAGGCCCTCTCTGGCACCCAAATCACCGCCGCCTTGCAGTGGAGACTGCTCCTGCGCCAAGGTGTTAACTTATCAACTGCAATCATTGCACTGCTGTAGCAGGAAACATTTTGAACAGCGTGGACCCAAATGCCACAGTGCCTCAGAGACAAGTATCTCAGATATTGAACCTGAACCAATTTTCTGCGAGGCCATGACAGATCAACAGGGGTGGATGAGGGTGTCTGCAGTGACCTGTGTTACTAGGATGCTGCACAGCAATGGGCTGCACGAAAAGGAGCTTCCTCAGTGCTTTCTGTTTACACGGTGTTGCTTAAGTCCACTAGGGTCATGCTAGGTCATGTTTAGGTAGATACCTGGAAGCTGGCTAGCTTTGGCCAGATGCTTTATGGATATGCTCAGGACCAAGACTTCGTACTGAATAGTACTTGACTAAAAATATCTTATCTCCCTCAGCTTTCCTCAGCTGTAGTTTGGGAAGAAGGATAGCTGCCTCCTCTGCACAATGCAGGGAGTGTTTGCCCTTGTTTGTTGTCCTCTTTTACAGGCCAGAAAGACACAAGTTGGATTCAGATTACTTCAGTGCAAGATCATTTAGATCCTTTTCATGGAGGATGTGAGTGGGATAAGTTGCTGACACCTTCCCCATGTGTGGACTTTGTACTGAAATTGGGTGACCAGAACAACTGCTCTCTGTAGTGGCAACTCACATCACAGACACAGAAATGCCTTGTTTGGGTCACACCAAAGTTTCACCTAGATCAGTGTCCTGTCTTTGGCAATGGCCAAGGGCTGATGCCTGGGCAAGAGGATAAGAACAGAGCAAATGTTGAGTGTTTGTTCCCTATAGTACTCCAGCAGTGACTTCCAGCTGAGGGATTCAATGAACTAAAGATGTTGTCTTTATGTTTGATTTCCCTTTTAGAGACATCAATCAGTTCTGGTGGGCAGTTTTCCTAGCTCCTGTTTGTCCTAAGGCTGAATTCCCACCACTTGAATTTAGAGATCCTTGGAAAAATTGTTAGGTCTAATGGATCCATTGGAAATTCCTTCAGTGTTGAATGCAACATATTCCTTTCATTAGCCATCTCGGTGCTGGCAACATTGATTAGTGAAGATCCATTTCTTTCAGTTTCACACCTTTCTGATGAATGGTAAAAAACCTTTTGCTCAAGACAGCAAAGCCAAAGAGAGGTGGCCAAAAATTTGAACTGTTGCATCAGAATGGGTGGTTCAATGTCCTCTCATGAAAAAACTGAATGAGAAATCCTTCTTCTGCATATTTTATTTCAAAACAATAGTCTTATCTTCATTTCAGTTAGTGTGTGGTTTATTTACAGTGAAGATAAGTCCCACTGGGTAATCAAAACATTCCTCTCTTTTGCATCCTGAAAAGCAATCCATAGACTGATACCAATATTGGCAGTTAGCAGAAGTTAACCACAACTAAGAGTGAGGTTAATATGGCAAACCCACTTGCTCAGGAAGTTCTTGAGACAAATCTGAAACACAGTGTTCCCATCTGGCAGCAGAGAACAAATTAAGCATTTTTCCTAGTGCTTAAAATGCATTTAAATGCCAGCATTCTCATGGGGAAAACTGGCTTCTGAAAATAACTTGCATCAAAATTATCCTTGTACCCACTTCCCTAGAAAAGAGTTGATTGTCCTTTATTATCATAACATCTGTGCCAAGTATGTCAAGTATGAGGAAATACTGAGTTCTGCATCCTACTTGCAGAGGTGGTTTTCCTTCAGGCAGCCTCTTCTTCTGCCAGAAAACTGGTGCCAGTTCCCCTTGCAGTGCTGTTTGGATGGGGCACTGCCACTCAGTGCAGCCCTGACCCTCAGGCACAGCAGCTACAGACCTTGTTAGTTAGAGGGAGGAATAGTGGGAGGAAGAGGGGTCATTCTGCTTAGACAGGGTCAGAAATGAGAGAGCTGAGTGCCTTTTTAAAGAGATGAGGCTTGGGCAGAGACCAGCCCTTCACAGTTTGTCACATGCAGAAAGTTTAGACAGGAGAAAGCAATGTCAAAAGCCAAAGGATGATAGAGGCTGAGAATGGTCAGCCAGGGAAGATCTGAAAGGTGACAAGAGAAGCCTTTGACAAGTTTGAGCCAGTGGATGCTAAGAAGCAAGAGGGCAAAACCAAAGGCAATTATTTAGAGTAATACTCTGAAGGGACTGGGTGCAAGAGCAGATAAACTGGAAAGGAAGAGGGCTGTGGAATGATGCAAGAAGAAACGACAGACTTCAGAGAGGCTGCAGAAGATGAAGAAAACTGAGATATAGAAACGGTCATACGCAGAGGAGGGAGCAAGTGAAAGACGATATCCACAAAAAGGACCAAGGGCACTTAGAGGAAGCCGGTATTGACCTGTCAGACACAGACAGCAGTGGTAAAGCAGATCACAGAATCATAGAATCACAGAATCACAGAATGTTAGGGATTGGAAGGGACCTCCAAAGATCATCTAGTCCAATCCCCCTCCTAGAGCAGGAACACCCAGGTGAGGTTACACAGGAAGGCGTCCAGGTGGGTTTTGCATGTCTCCAGAGAAGGAGACTCCACAACCTCCCTGGGCAGCCTGTTCCAATGTTCTGTTACCCTCACTGAGAAGAAGTTTCCTCTCATATTTAAGTGGAACCTCCTTTATTCCATTTTGAACCCATTGCCCCTTGTCCTATCATTGGTTGTCACCGAGAAGAGCCTGGCTCCATCCTCGTGACACTCACCCTTTATATATTTATAAACATTAATGAGGTCACCCCTCAGTCTCCTCTTCTCCAAGCTAAAGAGACCCAGCTCCCTCAGCCTTTCCTCATAAGGGAGATGCTCCACTCCCTTAATCATCTTTGTGGCCCTGCGCTGGACTCTCTCCAGCAGTTCCCTGTCCTTCTTGAACTGAGGGGCCCAGAACTGGACACAATATTCCAGATGTGGTCTCACCAGGGCAGAGTAGAGGGGAAGGAGAACCTCTCTCGACCTACTAACCACCCCCCTTCTAATACACCCCAGGATGCCATTGGCCTTCTTGGCCACAAGGGCACAGTGCTGGCTCATGGTCATCCTGCTGTCCACCAGGACCCCCAGGTCCCTTTCCCCTACACTGCTCTCTAATAGGTCATTCCCCAACCTGTACTGGAACCTGGGGTTGTTCCTGCCCAGATGCAAGACTCTACATTTTCCCTTGTTATATTTCATTAAATTTTTCCCCGCCCAACTCTCCAGCCTGTCCAGGTCTCGCTGGATGGCAGCACAGCCTTCTGGCATGTCAGCCACTCCTCCCAGCTTGGTGTCATCAGCAAACTTGCTGATAGTACACTCAATTCCCTCATCCAAGTCGTTGATGAATATATTGAATAGTATTGGTCCCAGTACCAACCCTTGAGGGACTCCACTAGATACAGGCCTCCAACTAGACTCTGCCCCATCAACCACAACTATGCAGAGCCATCACACATTGGAAACACCCTTCTGAGGCACCAGCAGCAGAGCTGTGCCTCTCACAGTGTGGTGGTCTCATGTTCAGCAAAGCATTCTCCTCGTTCCTGGGTTGTGGGCAGAGCCGGACTGTGTCAGTAGCATCTTCCAGCCCCATCTGGCAGCCCCACCGTGCCTGGGAGGCACACTGCCTTCCAAGCTGCACCCCGTGAGATCAGCTGGGCAATGCCATGTCACTTTGGGGCCATCCATCTGAGCCTACGGGTCTGATGGAGATGGTAACTGCATGTTTAGGGAAACCTTCTCCAGGCGATGAGACAAATACCAGCAGCGCCTGCTGCTGAGCAGAAATACCCAGCTCTTGTGGGGTGGCAGCCAGGGCTTGGGGTGGGGATCTGGCCTTCCTCACAGCCCTGGCGACAAGAAGACCATTCATGAAGAAATCAGGCAGAACCCTTCAATGTTTTGGGGGTTGTCTTGTGCAACAGCATCATTGTTTCCAGTCTCCAGGCTGACATGAAGATTTAGGCAATCAGGCTGCTTGGCAGGACAGCTCTTTCTGGAGAGGAAGGGGAAGCACAAAAATCTCAGTACTGCAGGAGACTTGCTGAAAGCATGTGAAGATCCAGGGGGGCTCCGGCTAATTCTTGTATGCAAAATCAACAGGAGGGAGGAGGCCTTGACCAGCTCTTTAAAGCTGGCATTAACTAGCCTGCGCCCCGCCTGGGTCAGAATGTTTAATAGGTTTGAGTGATACTTTGTCTTCATGTTCGTCATGTAGGATGTTGTAAAGCTCTTTGGGAAACTTTATTTTTTGGGGGGTGGGGAAGAATTGTCTTTTTGGAAAGATCTCTTGACCTCAAAAAAGTTCATTTGGTCTTCTTTTCTATCTAATTAGTGAAAAGTCATGTCTGGTCAAAACTTTTTCAATTATCTGTTTAAGATCTGAAACCACAAATAACTAAAAATATTTTAAGTCTTTGTGAATCACTCTAAAGGTTGAAAATCTTTTATCTTTCTTCCAAATGTCAGTAGATACACCCACAGCTAATTCCAGGTACTAAATACCATAGGTTCAAAGTCTCCTAACTCTGCAGATCGTCATCTGCACTTTACCATGTTTTTGGGGTACTGTTACTGAGGGATAGCATGACCTCAGCAATTTGACTGGCAGCAAATTCATGGGGTCATGCTGTGTAACAACTGGAAGAATTAGTCTTGACTAGTGAGATGTGTCTCTGCCTTGTAGCCGACAAAATCAAACACCAGTTTGAAATTCATTGCACTGGGTGCCTGCCAGAAAATGCAATGCAATGCAGTTTATTTGAATTCCAAGTGTTCTGAGCAGGACTGAAGCTGGAGTAAACAATATATCTAAAAAAAACATTGTGAGAGCAAAGCAGTTGCAGTCATTAAAGAAAAAGTAACCCCAAGCCATTGATCATCATAATTTTTTTTCTTGCCAAATAGAGAAATAACAATAGCCTGCTCTTTTAAAAGTAGGACCTCCAAGAAGGAATATGCTCTACTGCTGTAAAAAATAGAGTTGCCTTCTCACTCCCAAGTTTCCAGAAACATGAGTTCCTTGGAGGTGTCCATCAGGACAGGGCTTTCTCTTGCTCTGGGGTGGGGAGCAGGGAGACCATTAAGGAAAAACAAGCTTGCACAAATGTCTAAATCAGCAAAGTTTGTAAGGGTCCATCAGACATTTGTTAGAGTCAGGAGATAAATCCTCTGAGGCTCTCATCTTCACAAAGCATGCCTGATCCTCTCACAATGACTGCGAGTGCTGAGCCTGGTGAGAACCCTTTCCTTGCAGACAAGAGCTCCCTGTCCTTGTCCCCATCCCAGTCACCGTTTCCTGGTGACTGGATCAGCAGCACGGGAGCTTCCCTGCAATCGCTCCTCTGAGCTGCGAGTCGTGGTGTCATCAGGCAAAGAGGAGCAGTGAGTAAAGGCAGCCCCTCCTGGGTCCTCAACACTCTTAATTTCTGGCAGAGTGCTGTGGCTCCTTCTATAGGAGTTAAGGGGAGGAAGGTGGAAATGGGTGTCTAGAAGTGCTAAACTCTCCATCATGTAGCCAGGCTGTACTGCAGGTCCCCTCCACGCAACAGCCTCTTGAAGGTGTGATGAAATCTGTTTAGTTTGGCAAAGGGCCAAAGGTCAGGGTTTTGTGTAGAGCCTCAAACTCCATCTCCACTTGAGGCTTTTTCCAGTGCTGTGTCTGGATGTTACCACCAGCTGCAATATGGGCATACAAGAGCCATGCAGAATTGCAGCTTTGAAACTCTGCATGGCTTTCCAGTTCAGTGATCTTCTGTTGCGAGGGGCTCAGTGCAGAGGGATGAGGCACTTTTCGTGTTCTAGCAGCAGTCACAGTCATGTTTAATTTGGAAGAACCCACAGTAAGAGTGGCCAAGCTGACACACCTTTCATTAGACTGCTGCTTGCCAAGACGAAGCTTTCAGGACTCAATACTTCTTTGTGCTGACTGTGAGCTTTAGCTCCTGAAACCATCTTGAACCTGGTCAGCCAATGTTTCTTCTCTTATAGTGCCCATCACCAAGACTCATGTCAGTTAGTCTTCCTCTAACAGTTCCCAGGGTGTGAATGCTGATGTCTGGGCACCACAATGGCAGAAGTCCTGTACCTCTGGGGCCTGTGTGCTTCAGGCAGTCAACAGCACCCAGGTTTGACAAGCTTCAGGGCTTGCTTCATCTGCCCACCTTGCTTTTCATTGTATTGTCAGTCCCAGAGCTGGGCTCAGATTTTGGGAGATTCCCATGCCAGAGCACAGGGAACTTGTTCTTGAGGCTTTAAATGTAAACTTTGCAAAGACTTTCATAAGCAGCACTTGTATGTTGCTATTTTATGGATGATCAATTGCAGCATTGAAAGGTGTCTGGTGAAGCAGTGAAGGCTATGACTCTGTGTGGCTGAATTAAATCAACTCAGTCTCACCAAGAGGTGAGGAATGGGGAATCATGCTGTCATACTCTTACACTCACTGTTCTGACAAAATCACATTGTAGAGTAACACAGTACTCTCTCCATATCCATAAATGCTCAAAGCAATACATTTATTCACTCTAGAAGCTGAAGTTGTTTAATGGAATCGAGCAGCGGTCTCTGCCACCCATTCTCATCGTGTCAGATAATTAGTCTCTATATAGGCGAAGTACTGGAAAGGGAAGATGAAGAATCAGGATTTGGAAGCAGATGCTACCATCACAGCAATAACTGAGACACTCCTCCAGAGGCAGGCTGATAAAAAAGCAAGAAAAATGACCAATTGAAAGAATCTTAGAATGCATAGACTAATATAACTAAGTTCTGGAGGTGGCAGGCTGGGGTGCCATTCCTTCGAGCCTGTGACTCCACAAACTCCCAGCTCCCAGTGTGCTCTCACCATAAAACTATCAGCCTGAATGAAGCCACGGTGCTTCTCAACTGCTCTGCTGGTGCTGTTTTGCTTCATGTGGGCAGCTCAGCCTTCACCAGAGCCCTCCTGGCTGGGTGGCCTGACCAGCTGGCTCAACAGCCATTTTCATGGGGTTTCCTCTCTGGACCAAGGCTTGCTTGCATGGCACATGCAGGCAGAACGGTGAAGGTGACAGCTCAGGTGGTGGTATCTGGTGCCACAGGGCTAGAAACCCCACTGCCTTGCCATGGCTTTGTGGGAAGGAGGAGTTGCTAAAATGGAGCCAGAAGTAGTGCTGAGCATTTTGCCCCTAAAAGTCAAAACATTGGCATTTCTGTAGGAGAATGGCATGGAAAAGCTACCATTTCAGACATAATTGACTCAAGAAGGCACTCCAGCTCTACAGCTGCCTGAAAAACCTTAGTTGCTCCTTGTTTGTGTGCAGGCATTCTTTAATGACATAATCTCCTCTTCTTTAGCTTTTGTTTAAATGAGTCTACCAGATGGGCATGCAAGAATTCAGACTGCATTGACATCCATCTGGTAATTTCATTTAACTTAAGCAACTTCTAATTTCTTCTTTTTAACATGTACCTAGAAGATGAATTTGGTAAATACCCCAAATAGCTTCAAGAACATGGGCCTGAACCAATTTATTATTAAAACAATACAAACCTTCCGTTTTGTTTCAGTGGAAGAGTTATCAAAGCATATAAACGGAAGTAATTAACAAAGACAATAAAGAAACTGTTTGCAGGCAAGTGGTTGCAAGAAGAACAGGAAAAATTCAGCAAGTAAATTATTGGCTACTAGTGATTAGCCCATAATACGTACTTAATGTATTCTACACTGTCTTGTTTTTAAGAAATGAGCATTTATTATATGTGATGCCACTATCTGGGCTTCTGCCAACCTGTACATGTGCTTATGCTAAAACAGGACAATCTGCAAGGGAGAGGGGTGGTTACCAGGTGCACTCATAGGAGTTTTACATTACTAGAAGGCATTTTCTGGCTCTCTTTCAGCCTCTTTTCCCCTGTGTTAGTGGCCTTCAACAGAATTATATACTTCAAGTCAAAAGCATTACATGATTAACATGCTTCAAACTGTTTCTGTTCATCTTGAAGTAACATAGATGCTTAGGCTTCTGTATATAAATAATTCTTGCACTTTGCGCAGATTTAATGTTAGATGCAAAATGTTTACAGGGCAAGGGTCTCAAATAATTTAAACAAACTTGTGCTGAGTGATGATTGCCATTAGGTCAGAAACTCCCTTAGCAGCATTTAATGCAGCATTCCTACTTTCTTATGCATAAATAAAGCAAGTGTCACTGGAATGTAGTGACAGACTGCTATGTTTTCACTCGGATCCAAAGCTACGATTGCAGCTTGTGTGGAAGTTAACTCTCTCAGGCACTTGTCACAGCAGATGTGGCTTCAGCTGCTGGGTGTGGAACCAGGCCTGTATTGCAGCCCATGCTGCCACATCCATACCTGCACAGATGCTGGGGCCAAATCCTGCTTGCTTGTGTCCAAGTGAGCTGCAGCCAGCGCTGCAGATTGCAGAGGAGAGAAACTCTCTGTACAGAACCCTTGAGTTGCCTATAAATATCTGTGCAATTTGGCTTACTAAAATTCTTCTTTTACATGCCTCTGTCTGTCTGCCTCTCTCATGTATTTACAAACCTGCCTCTACGAACTGATGGGATTACCATTTCAACCCCAGAGGCTGCACCTATCTTTCCTTTGCGTTAATGACAAACATTCTAGAAGTCAATAGTGAATAAGTTTGGCTGCCAAGCGCAAAAACTTGTTTCATTAGCTGGTATAATTAGCAGAGCTCAAAAGAGGATGGAAGGATATGAGTCAAGAAGCTCTACTGGATTATGCCAGCTGAGGACCTTCTCCAGTGAGTTTTTTAGAAATCCAGAAAGCAAACTGCTGGTGTGCTGCATCTTCTCTGCTTGGGGATTCTCCAGCATACAGTGATTATTTATGTAGCTTGAAAGAGAACATTTTCACAAACAAGAGAGAAAGTGTCAGCTATCTCAAATATCCCGTGGCTTGGTTTGGGCTATAATTAAATCTTGGATGTTACACTACTATCAGCTGGGCTAATTACAGAAAATACCTTTCCTGCAAAAAACCAAATTCCATATTACCATAGGAACAAGTCCATACTCATTGAAACATGGCATCTTGGTTGATTCCTGAGTTATTCATCTTCTTGATGGAATTCTGCCTTTTAAACGAAAAACTTCTAAGGCTGCACAGCATGTGCAGGTGAGCAGGGTGGGTTTTTTCATCCAGATGAATGGCTGAACTCCTGCATATTCAATCCTCTGTCTCCCCTGGGTGCACTTACACTGGTTAAGCTGTGAAGAAAAAACTGAGGGAAATATAAAATCTTTTGTCAAGGTTTAATGCAAGACGACAATAAACTGTGGCAGATGCCCTCTGTCATATTTGTGAACTCTGAAAACATTCACCGTTTCCCATACGCCTACATATCTTTTTCCTCCAGTTGGAAATTAGAGTGTTTTGCCCTTTTTTGCGCTACTATTTAAAAAGCAGCGAGTGGTCTTGAGCCTGCTGAGTGCTGACAGCTCCCACGGAGGGTCTCTGCTGCCTCTGCCACCTGTGACCAGCCTGGGGGAGATGGGGGGGCACGTGGGTGCTGGAGGGGCATGCTGAGGCTGTGCCTCCTGCTTTGCCAGGTACCATGTGCTCCTGAGAGCAAGCTCAGATGTCCTTGTCAGGGAATACTGGCACAGCTTTGTTGTACAGTATCTACATCCACTGCAATTCCCAAATGGTACCATGTTTAACAATACCTTTCTCACACAGAAATGCTCTTGCTACAGACTTCAGGCAGGGTTTCAGTGATGGTGAGATCCCAGACTCTAATAGATCTTTATCCAGTTGTATTTGCTAAAACTTTTGACCCAAGTATGCAGACCTCTCAGTCTGGGTGTTGTTTTTGTTTTTTCCTCCTAGCTGTCATGCCTTGCTAGTGGAGTTTACCTTCTCTCAGGAATAGCTGCTTTCCCACATGAGAACTGCATATGTAGTTAACTGGTCAGTGTTCAAGTCAGTCCTTAATTCATAATCCAGATGAAGCTTTTAAAAGTTGAACTCAGGGCAGAGGTGACATTTAATGTGCAGGGTTAGCTAAGCTCAATACCCCCCTGCACAACTGTCGCTATTGCACAGTGGATCCCATCCTTGAGAAGGTGCCTCAGGAAAGGGAGAACTGAAGCTGAAGGGGAATAATGAAGCACTGATGCTCAAGCAACAGAGGCAGCATTCGGAGCAATGAGGGAAACAGTGAAAAGTGAGAAGCAAGTTACCAATGTTGTTTGTTTCAATGCTGAGCCAGTAGGCTGCAACAGGCAGCAATATATTGAACGTGTGGTATTACAGATGTGCCTTACCTTGAGGTGTCTGAAACCCTGTCATCTAGATATTCATTATTTTTAATATGCTTCTTTGTTTTTAAAAGCCTCTCCCAGGCTCTGGCAGTCAGGTTTTGGGAGGAAATATTCCAGGAGTCATGAAAGACAGTCTTTTGGAGACCTCTAAAGCTAAGGGCTGGGGCTAGCCCCCTTTGCTTGTCATGGTGTGCCTATGCCATCCTGTAATTTGGCTCCCCGCATCACTGCTGGGCTATGGTCCCCACGTTGTGAATAGCTGCTTAAATCTCAGCCCACTCCTTGGCTCCCAACTGGGGTACACAGTGATCACCTTGCTGTGAAAGGAAACGAGGTGCAGTTCTGCAAGGGGCTGCCCCATACACAGTATGGATGAGCAGATGCCAGGTTTGGCTCCGTGTGCCACACGGAGCCTTCCAACACCACTCCTATTTATTTATTTATTTATTTATTTATTTATTTAGCTTAGTTTCTACAGCAAAGAATCCATTATTAATTGTTACGAAAACAGGGGTATCTTTCTGCAATGCCTCAAAAAGCAGATGGGAGGTGTGGGATGTAGGGTGAGGGGATGGCGGAAGAATCAGACAAGTCTGAGTGAGAAGTGCCTTGTAGATCTAAAATTGCATCTCTCTGGTGCAAGAAGACTGCAACAAAAACCCCGGCCAGCTGTGGGGTGGAAGTTCAGAAAGAACAAAAGTTGATACTAAGAAGGAAAGACAACCTTGTGTAGAAAGTTCTGTACAGTCGTTCATTGATGTGAATGCTGTGCCTGCACAGGACTGAATATCCGCCTCAGCTGGCAGGGCTCAGCGCCACAGGCGACAAGATAAATTGAACACGGTGTGTGTGTAACACGCGTGGGCCAGCTGAAGCTCCCCGGGGTTCCGAGGGACAGGCTCAGAGCTCGGGATCTCCCCGAGGAGAAGTTCTCTGGAGGAGCCAGGTGAGCGCACGCAAGGGCAGCGGATGATGCTGGGACCGACGGCCGGGGCGGGGCGGGCCGGGGCGGGTGTGCCGGGCCGCGGGCTGGGCCGGGGCGGGCGGCGGGTGCCGGGCGGGCCGGGGCCGGGGCGGCGGGGTGCCGCGGGGGGCGGAGGGCCGGCGCCCGCCTCCGCGGGGCCGCCCCGCTGCAGTCTCCCGGCAGCCCGGGAGGAGGAGACGGCGGGGCGCGCTGGAAGCAGCGGGGCAGCCCCGCGGAGACGGACGCCGGGCGGGCGGCAGTTCCGCGCCCCGCCGCTCCCGCCGCCCGCACCCCGCGACCCCCAGCCCCATGGCGGGGCTCGCCGCCCCCCGCGCCCCGCCTCGGCCCTGGGCCGCCCTGCTGCTCCTCGCCGCCCTGCTGCCCGCCGCCGCCCCAGGTAGGCAGCCGCGCCGGGCGCCCCCGGAGGTGCCCCGCTCTGCGCCCGTGTGGGTGAGCGCCTGCTGGCCCACGCGTGCGGCTGCCGGCCCCTGCACCCGGCGTGCCCGGCTCGCCTCCGTGGGGTGGGTGCGTGGCGGGGAGTTGTGCCGCGGGGCGAGGGGCTGCTTCGAGGAGCCGCGGTGACGGGCGACAGGGTACTTGGGGGAGCCGCGGCGGCATCGCGGGGGGACACCCCGCCTTGCCGAGCCGGGCCGCCTCCCGCAGAGCCACCTGCTGCAGCCCGTGTTTGCGCCGGTCTTCCCGCCGGTGCCGGAGCGGGCAGACCGGCCGCTTCAGGGCTTCCCTGCCGCAGGCTGAGGTGGGAGACCCAAGCTGGGGGCTGTGTGTATCTGTAGAGCTGGGCCGAACCCAGCACCGAGGGTCTGGGGACCCCCGCGGCTCCCGGACACCGAGACCTTCTCGGGTCAGCCCGCTGCGGCTCGGCTGCGCTTGGGGCAGCGCGGGGGCTGCAGCCCGCAAGGACGCTCCCGGCCAAACGTGAGCCGGGGGCAGCGAAGGGCTGCTTCCTTCTTGCCTTTAGCCCGCCTGTGCCTTATTCCCGCCGGCACCGAGCGCCGGTTCCTCCGTCCCGTTTGGGGTCGGCTGAAGAGCTCCGCTCGCTCGTCTGACGGGGCTGACAGGAGGCAGCCCCCGCGCTGAGCATCGCTTTTGAAGTCAGGCGAGATCTCTCTTCATTCCCGTTCTCGGGGTCCTCTGAGTCGGACCCTGGATCAGCCTGGGCGAGGCTGGAGCTGCTGTCAGGATTCCTCGGCTTCTCAGCCTCTGGTTTAATCTGCTCTGGAGGTCGTGTGGGGTGGTTGATCTTCCCCGTCCTTTCCTGCGTGGACAGCATTGTTTGCATCACAGGCAATGCTGAGTCCCTGTCTCGGTTTGTGCCCACAAGGTCTTTGCACCAGAGCACGGCTAGGGGCAGGTATAGAGGGACCAGCACCAGATTTTAACTGCTGGGGTTACAGTGGCCAGGGTGGTATGGGGACACCTGCTCCCTAGCTCTTAGTGAGGTGGCTGCCCCATCTTCAGCCCAGTTCAGCATCTCAGCAGCTCAGGGCTGGGCAGGACCTAATGTCACCCATGACTCTTGGTGCATTTTAGTGTGCAGCTGCACAAACTGGAAAGATCTCCTTAACCTGGAACAAGGGAAATATCTTCAAGCCTGGTTTGAAGACCCTGCACAGCCCTCCCTTTGTGGGCTGCTGAAAGTGTGTGGCTTGCAGGGTGCACGGTTGCAGACTAGCAGCAGAGTGCATTTGCAGGAGGCTGAGACCAGGTAAACTTTGCTGGCAAGTGCCCAGGTATCCACTGCTGTGTCTTTCTGTGATGTGCTGTGCTCATCCAGGTTAAACCAGGGATCGCTCTCCTGGAAGTGGGTTTGCAGAGGTGCTGCTTTGTGGTGGTGGGGAATGGAGGGGCAACTGGATCTGCTGTCCCTGAGGCTGCCTGCTGGCATGTGAGAGGGAAAGGGACAGGGGAGTTTGTGTACTGATATCACAGGCGATATCATGGGAAATGTCGTAGCCTTTGAGGAAAAGTGTTAGCTGTTGAACACAGGCAGGCTTTTGCTTCTCTGTGTGATGTCTAAAGTGACTCTAGGGGAGTCTGAAACTTTATGGAAGTTACATTCAAAACTTTCAGTACAGTCTTTCTTCGTTCACAGCCCCACACCAATGTGCTGTAAAACCAAGCCAATTTCTGAACAAACCCAAATGTCTTGGCACAGCACTGTGCAGAGCGCTGCATGCTTCCCGGCTGCAGACTTCTGGAGTGCACCAAAACCTGTTTGAGTGGGAACACTGCGCTGTTAACCCCCAGAGGGGCTGTACAGGACTCGTGTGCGGGCTGCATGTGTGCTCCTTGTCCCTGGAGGTGTGCTGGCCACACTGAGTGGGCACCACTTTCCTTCTCCAGCCTACGGAGTGGTTTATAAGCCACTAACCCCAGACTGTGCCCTGAAGAAGTGCAGTCTCAGGCAGGAGGGCTAGTGAGTGCTGGAGTCCTTTCTCAGGGATTAAAACCTGTTGCTGAGCACCTTTGCTGCCCTTGTCCCTGCTTTCTCATCTTCTACTTGTGTTTGAAATGGTTCCTTCCCATTCTCCTTTCCTCGCCTTTCCAGCATGCACCCTGTCTAGGTGACCTGTCCCAAACTCACTCTGCACTTCGAGCCTTTGCCCGAGTTCTGTGTCTGGGAGACAGGGCAGCTGCCTTGGCTCAGCAGCAGGGCTCTGACAAAGGAAGTGAAAGAGCCCTTCATTTTTTTGTTTGTGGAAAGAAAGAAAAGATTTTCCCCCAGTGAGGGTCTGGCATTGGGCTGGTGCTGTCGTTGACTTTGCTACTGTTTATCAAAATGGAAAAACAGCATGGGGACTGTGCCCAGGATTGCTATGCTCAGTCTCTCAGGCTGAGGAAGTCTAAGAGAAGGGTGTTGCACTGGAGCCAGTTTAGGGGCAGATCCCATTTGTATTTTGCCAAGACAGATTTTCGTAGCTTGCTGCCAGATCCCATGTGTGGAAGGATGTAGAGCACATACTGACAGCAGAAAGCAGTCTTTCTGTAGAAACCCTCCTCAGTTGCTTTTATATGAATAATATTCAAGCACCACCTGTGGCTGGTGGGACAAATTTGAGAGGAGCATTAGGAGGCTGAGCTCAGTACAATAGCCTTGCTGACAGCAGCACTAACTCTCATTTTCCCTCCTTCTCTAGACTGTGTGACATAAACAGAGAAAGCAGAAGGATCTCCAAGGGAATTTTCCACTTCATTTAGCTCTGAGGAATGTATCTTCTCATTTATTTAGGACAATGCTGTAATGGTCTTAACTGTATAGCTCTGTACCAGCCTCTGGGTGTGTCAGAGGTATGAAAGCTCTTGTGCTGTGCAAGTCTGTATTTCCAGCTCTTCAGACAGCACATGGACTGAGGTTGGCCGGACATGCCATTAAGAAGATGCTTTCAGAAGCTGAGCTATACAGAAGGAAAACAGAGGGAGGCTGAGTAGATCATGGAGCAAAATAAAGAGCTGGTATGCTTTCTCTCTGCCTGCAGAGGGAACAGAATCTTGTCTGTATGATCCAGTGCATTGAGTGAGCATTCATATGCCCAAAAAATGTAGCTCCTTCCTCAGACACATTCAGTGCTCAAGTGGCATTGACATTTCTCATGTAGGACACTGAAATGGTAAATGTGCCTTCTGAGTCTCAAGATAACTGAGGCTGGACTTCACGTCTGCTTCAAATTGCCTGTAGCTGTCTGCAGGTGGTCCATTATCTTCAGATCACTGAAGCAAAGGAGTATTTTCACCAGGCTCAATTTCTGGTGCTCTTCTAGGACCCGTGGTTTCTCCAGCTGGCAGCTGTGTCACTGTGTCACCCAGCTCTCTCCATCGCTGGGGAAGTGCTTAAGAGTATGGCTAAGGTGGCATTGGGAAGTGCTGGCAGGCATTGGGTCTCTTAAATCTACACTGCTGCAGCTCAGGTGTAGCTGAGACTGGAACCTTTTTCTGACCAAAGACCTCTAGAGTGAGCCTATGTTTGGTAAGGTTTGTGATCCCAAGTATTCAAAAACTTGAAGACAAACCAGCACCTTTTTTTTTTTTTTTTTTTTTAAATTCTCTAGTTTTGAAATGTCAGGATCTGCTTACGTTGCTTAACTCGAGTTACCTGTCTTAAAAAATTAGTATTCCTCACCTGCCCAAGCAAACCGTTCATAACTGGGTGCATGTGTGTATCATGGGAATGTTTATCTCTTGTGGTGCGTATGCTCAGGGGGAGGAGGGAGCATGGATGTTTCGCTGTTCCTCCCGCAGACCACTAGCACACTCAGCAGGTTAAGTGGTCCCTTCTCCAGGGGGAATGGCACAGACACGGATGTGCCTTCCTCTCGGGAAGCCCCACACTGCTGTTTTCTCCCCAAAGACATACCATGCTCTTGTGCAGCATGGAGCGGGTGCTCCCAGCCCTGCAGACACTGCACTGGCCCCTCAGGCAGGTACCTGCACTCCCTGTTGTGCTTTTCTCCCCCTCCAAATTGCCACTTGTCTTTTCTGTTTTACAGCCCCCTAAAGCAGTGATTTAACCAGTGTGTTGCAATACCAGATTGCTTTTATTCCTTTGATTGCAGCTGAAATTTTGTTTGCTTGGAACTATGACTGTTTTCATTATTCCTCAAGATGAGAGATCACCTCTGCAGCCCATGCCCCTGCCCAGCATGGCAGAGAGGAATGAACCACCAGGTTGCGAGGCAGTGAAATCCGGAGGGGAGCAGAAGATCTTGAAGCTGGGGAGATACTTTCACTCTGGCTTGTGAGGAGCCCAAGTATTTTGTTTCTATGTGGGCTGAGAAATTGCATTTTGGCTATGTTTGCACTGACAGCATAGCCTTGGAGGAGTGGTGTAGCTTACATTTTCAGGGCAATAGAGGGGTGATGGGTCTTTTGAAGAAATGGGAGGTCATCTAGAAGATCCTTTGCTATGTGTGACCCAGTATAAAGCCTTTGAAATCATGTTTACATTTTCTTATATGTGTTTGCTATACTGCTGCTTATTCTGCTGTGCTGTTGGCTGCAAAACCTACAGTCTGAGTTGAATGTTCACAAACTGCAGTGCCAAAATAAGCACTGCCAAGATCAAGACAGTGGCTTAAAAAGCACAAGATTTAAAAAACAAGAACTGCTGAGGGCGTTTGCTTTGCTGTCTGTTCTCTGAGTCTCGGGACACACGTTTCTAAGCTTTCCTCCACACCCTGGATGTCTCAGGATGTAGAGGAATGGTATGGTTTAGTCTGCACCTCCACTGCCTGCTTCGTTTAAACCAGTGAGAGGATTTTGCACTTGACTCTGTACCTGGCTAGAGGGACTCCTGATCACTCTGATCTCAGCTCTTGCATTTTTACTTGCAGGCATCAGCGGCATTTGCCTGCAGCACCTCCTTAGTTGGATTAATTTCCTTTGGGGACCTAAAAGCACCTGGAAAGTGTCAGGTTTCCCTGGTTTCTCTTTAAAGTTTAGACAAGTTTGTAATGAAAATGAACTTTTTCTACCGTGGACCACACGGTTGAATGCTTAACTACTATACTGGTAGCAGAGTTAACAAGAGCAACATCAAACAGTGTTTACACAGAGGCTCCTTCATTGTGTGGTCTCATCTTGCCTGGGGAGATGGGAGGTTGTCCTGGCAGCTCATGTGTCTCCAGACTCTAGCAAGACCTGTGCGTGCTGCTGAGCTCCCTCCTCTTCCTTCCTTCTGGTGGACATCCTGGTACCTGCCTCTCTCCAGACCCCTGATCCAGTGTCCTGCCCTCCTAAGGCACGCAGCTTCTGGGTTTCTGACCTATGTAGCTCTGCAGATGCTGATTCCTCCTTGCCTGTTCCCCGGGACTGCTCTCTGGGATGTTACTCTGCCCCTCAGAGTTTCTGCAAATGTATGGTTAAGCTTCAGTGTGTTTTCTACCATTCCCAGCATTTACAGGATGGTTAAAATCTGTGTAGGTTGTAAGTCTCCCAAGCAGCATTCACCGTACATCACTCTCATCGAACTTGTAACTCCTGGCCCACCGTTAGCTCTTCATAAATTACATCTGCGCCATGGGACATGGAGGCTCTTTCCCCGTGCCAGGTTGGGATGCCTGCGTGCCCCGATGCTGCAGTAGGAGCTGACCGTGCTTCAATGCCTCTGAAATCAGTCTGTGTGTGTGGCTCCATTTCAGTGTAGGTGCTTGCATTTGGCTGAATTGGTCTATATTTAAAGCAAATAGCCCCAAGGAGTGGGGAAGCAAGGAAAGGTGGAATAAAGATCCAAGTAATGTAGAAATTGTGTGCTCTAAATAGAGAGCTTTTCCTAAACAAAGAGAATATTGTTAGTTACATCAGGTGAAATACTGAAATCCTGTTGAAAGGAAGTCAGTCCAAGCTTCTCCTGACCCTGGAAGAAAACCTGAAAGGTGCATCCACATTTAACTATGTAAGGATTAGAAAGTGGTCTGGAGAAGCGTACATTTTAAATCACCCCTCTTCAGTGAATAACTTGATCATCAAATCAGCTCTTCATTAAACAGAGCAAATTACTCTTTGAGGACTGTGAAGTGTGTTCATATTTCATTGTTCCAGCACAGCTATTTCACTATTTCTCAGTCATCAAGTCCTCTTGGGCATCTTGCAACAGTCCCAGTTCCAGCAAATCTTTCTGACTGTTGTATTATTCTGGCATTAAACTGACTATTTTTTCCACTGGAGGAGTCAGTCATTCTTAATATATACATCAGCTGTAAAGTAAAAGGCAACTCTTCATATGGTTATTTGTCGTCATGTTTACTGTATAGTTGGCTGCAATATTTTGGCTGTAACTTTTCTGGGGAAAAAAGTGCAGAACTGCTGGAGCTGGAATGTTAGTTTTTCCCTGTCTCTAAAAAGAAGACAAAAAATAAGAGAAATTGAATAGTCAACATAAATTTTTGTTGTATTCTTTAATGAAGTACTTTACCCCTCCTCTCAGAGTGGCATCTTTGGAAGGGTGTATGCAGAGGGAAGGGGTTTAGCTGGTAACCGGCAAAAACTACTGAGTTTGCCTTAAAACTCGCACAACAGAAAGCGGCAGATGTGACTGGCACACCATACTGCTGTGGCTGTCGGATCATGATGCCCAGCCTGGGCCCTGCCACCCTCCTGGCCAGCCCTCGCAGAGTGCTTGGCTGCTGCCACTGCCAAGGGAGGGCAGTGTGGGTGCAGCACGACGTGCCCACCCCTGTTACTCCTCCCGCAGCCTGAGAAGTATCCGAGACTCGTATTTTCAGCCTTGGGAAGCCAGCGTTTAGTTTTGCCTGTGCTGCTGAGGTCCTTGGGCCAGCTCCGAGAGCACCGCAGCATGCAGGCTGTGGCCAGATAGCTGGAGGGCTGAATTTAGATGTTGTTATTCCTGCTGGGTAGTGTCTTGCTTCATGTGACAGCCCTGCTGAAATACCTAATGGCATCAGAATCCGGCCCTGCATGAGCAGTTGAGCTGCACTTTCACATAGTCTGAATGTCTTTCCCTTTCATCATCTGAAGCCACGCCGAGTTTGATGACATAATTGCATGGTCTGTATTGTCGGATGCTTTGCAGAAAGCCTGGCAGCTCAGAGATGGAGAGGCTGTAGCAGCCTCAAGCTGACAGTGGTGCGGGGACTTTGCAGAAGGCTTGCTGCACTTTGCCGGAGTGGGTGCTCTGGGTGGTGTGTTCGTAGCCTCGCTGGCTGTGTCAGCTGAGCTTCGCATCGTCTTCTCTCCTCCCTGTGCTGTCGGTTTGATGCTTCCGGTCTCCCAAAGTAAATGTATTATAAACAATGTAAGAGTGAATGGCAGTGGTGGAAAGACTCCATCTCTATCATCTGGACTGAGGCTTCAGCCTGATTTCAGGATATATGTATTTTTAACATATGTATTTGGTAAGTGTCCGAGGTCTTATTACTGGGGTGGTGGGCTGAGGATCACAAGACCTGGTTTCATTTATAGGCCCAAGAAAAACTTTCAAAGTGACATCTCACCTTTCATGGGCTCCATTGGCCCTGCTTTAAAAATGAGTTGAATGCTGCAGTACCGGAGAACTGCTCAACCTAAGCTGCTGTTCTCTTGTGCTTGAAACTTCCCAAAAAAGAAGTTATAACTGAAATATTTTGTGAGATGCTCAGTAATATCTCTGCAGGGTTTCATCAAATCTCTGTAGGAGACTGCTGGTTTTGTGCTGTCCTTGTCAGTCAGTGAGCTGACTGTCCCCTGAGAAGGAGAAGGGTGAAGGGGCTCGGGTTCCCCTCTGTGACTCAGGACATAGGTTTTGATATTGTCCCTGCTGTAGACCCTCTCTTGTCTATTGTGTATGATGGTGTGATTTGTGATATGCTTACATGCATGCTTATCTGCCCTGTGCGGTTGTACTCCCTGAAGCTGCTGGACGTAGCTGAAAGAGGTACAGGAATATTATTTTGCTGGATCAAGCCTGCAAACTGATGTGGCTTGGTGTCTGCCTCTCCAGTCTGGGATGTTAATCCAGCTGTACCACAGATAGGTGCTTAGGGATAAATTCAGCTTAGTGATCAGGTCACATTTCTCTGGTGAAAGAGGCTATGAGCACAGGCTTGGAGAGCCTGAAAATGCAGAGTATCCCAGCTTTCCATTTTTTCCAGTCAGCAAACTTCACAGTCTCCTTGGGAGTGTTTAGAAATTCCTGCTTTTTGTTGACTCCTGTGTCCTTAGCTTTGTGAGTGAAATGATTTACTATCAATCTAGATAATTGCTATGTTGTAGGCTCTTAGAGCAGCTTCTGTGATGCTGGAGCCCTTCTCCTGAGTCTCAGGTCCAAAGGTGTATGCATGCAGAACCTCGGAGAGTGTGGCTGTGAAGACCTGAATATCTTCTCCTACCATGATGACCCACCAAGAAGGTCCTGATGGCATCCACAACTTGAAATGTCTGGTGATTGCAGACACAGAAGAAATTGCTCTCTTCCCAAAGAAACAAACCCAACAGAAAGTGAAATAAAACAGAAAAATAAACTCTTCTGTGACAGCACAGATACAATATTGAAAACCTATAAAGTCTAAACCTTAAACAGCAATATTAGCAAGCCAAATTTTCTTGCTAGATGTGTATATTAATGTACTTTTTTGTTTGCAATGCGGCGATTGCTGTACCAGAGCACTGAGTTCCTGTTCTTCTCTCTTTCTGGCTATCATAAGTCAAGTTGATTCTCCCAGACCAGCAGTGGCTACTTAAATTGGTGTCAAAGGACCGTGTGCGTCTTTGTGAAAGCCCTTCCCAGTCAGGGTCAGAGCTGCTGGGTTTCAGTTGCTGAGTGCAAGGTAATACCTCTTTATTGCCACGAGATGTCTCAGACTACAAGTGCTCCTCAGCTGCCCTCTCAGCAGATCGGTCCCCAGCCAGGATGAGCCATGCCCACGGATGTGCTGATTGCTGGGGACCAGACACCTCTGCAAACACACTCGCTTTCCTCTGCATAAACAGCTTTTAAAATTACTCTCATGGAGGGATGATGAGTCGTATAAGACATCACGGGGTCCTGCTGGTGTTTGGTACCACACTGTGCAGTGTGGGCTGGAAACCTGGACCTACTGATTTCACATGGGAATGGGACTGAGTCCAAAACCTTAGAGGAGTGGAAATAGATTCCAGGCCACCACGTTAGTAAAGTTAAAAGAGAAATGGCTTTGTATTGGCTTAAGTCTTCCCTCGCGGTGGCAACAGGCCAGCTGTCCCACGTCGTGCTAGCACAGGGCAGTGGCAGCTATTCAGGAGGGTGGTGTGAGCACAGCTGTGTCCTCATAGCAGTGTGGTGGCAGCACGTTTGGGAGAGGACGGCTTCCACACTCCCCGTGGGGAGCGGAGGGAAGCAACCAGCCGCGTGTGTGTCAGTGGAGGGGAGAAGGAGATACAAGAGGAAACAAGTTTTGTTTTCTAGCACCAGCAGAGAGAGGAAGGATGCCAGCCTACTGGAGAAAGCTATAGCGAGAGCCCAGTTAACTGGTGGACCTGAGGGTCTGGTGTGGGTAAGCATCAGAGTAGCTGATGAGTTCGTATGGATGCTTCTGAAAGAAAGCAGTATGTCTGAAAAGGGGGAGGATTATTTTTATCATGTTCTCACCATTCTACCTGCCGCTTTTCTTGGGGAGATGCAAGCTTTTTCTTGAGACCAGAACCTTGCAGAACAAGCTGCTAATAATTGCAATAAGGATGGCAGAAACAGACCCTATGAATCCAAACATAAGAGCCTCCATAAAATCAGCCATTGGGTTTGTAAGACTTTTGGCAATGACAAAAGAACTGTTTGGCTTTTGAAGCAGGAGAGGCCTCTTTCAAGTATATATTTTAAGCTGCTTGTGCTGTATAAATATCTATATATTTTCAAAAAACCCTGTTATGGTTACAAGCAGTCCCTGTGAAAACTGAAAAGGCAAAGAGGGAAACTTTGAAATGTCTGCAGGAACTTTTGACTAATTTGAGGCCCCTTTGTATGGAAGGAAATTGCTGTGTTTCAGGAAGCTTTGCTGCTTTAACAAAATGTTTGTGCTTCTGAACGGTAAGCAGATGGCCAATCCAGAAGATGGTAGCAAGTTGCTTAAGCTACTTAAGAAAGTGCAAATTTCTTTGCCTTTCTAGTAGTGGCCAGGTCTGGTTTTAGGGATCCGAGCTAAGGCTTTGTCTCTCTTGTCACTGCAGGGCTGCTTCACCAGCATTGGCCGTGCAGAACATCCAGATCCAGGCTGCCCATAAGTCTGTTGAGCAACATCTCTTTTCATGCCATGCAGGTCTAGTCAAAGCCCTGTGATGGCTGAAGATGTTACTGTCATAGAAGTGTTGGTTTTCTGCAGAAGCTCGTTTTAGGGACTGGGCAGTGTTGGTCACGGGATGTTCAGAGCTCACAAGCAAAGTGGGCAAAGGCAGATGGGTGTTTTGGTATTTGAAAACTTCATTGCCTCTGGACTGCACCAGTGCCATCAGTGTCAGAGGATGCGAAGCAGTCAGAGAGTGTAGTCTATCAGTACACCCTTTCACTCCACCCCTTCCAAATCTCCCACTTTGGGTATTCAAACAAGGATACATTAATAACACAAAATGGCAATCCATGCACATTGGTAAGGTATGGCTCCAGCATGCTGCTAGCTATGGCCTGCTAAAGACTCTAGAAGTCTACTGTGGTCCTTCCTGAGACTTGCTCTCCTGATTTCTTGCAAAGCTTGGTTGAGTTGTAAGGTTGATTTTCTTCCCCAGATGTTTCTCTTGCTGTATATCCCACTGGTCATGGGCTGCATGGGGAAAAGCCAGAAGTTTTGCACCTAAATGTTGGAGGTTAAACTATCAATTGCTTTGTAGGTGTTTGTATTTTCAGTTCTAGATATGGCTAGTCTAAACCAAGGAAGACGGCATGGATTCTCATTTACAAACCTGCAGGGCTGTGAGTGCATCTCTTCAGTATGTTCAACTGCTTTTCAAGAGTGTTAATTGGGTAAAATCTTTGCTGACCACCCCAGGTAATAGTTGACAGACCACGACATGTAAACTGATGTGATAACTGCAAGTGGCTGCTGCTGTTTGCTTCAGTCGTGTCTGCTCAGCTGTGATAGGACTAGTTATAATGTGTAGCACAGCCCAGGGCTTTGCATTAGTACATTGCTTCGAATATGACTGCAGAAGTCTTTCTTTCTGGAAATGAAATGAAATAAGGAGGTCATTTATTAGTAAAGTCAATCTGTACCTATCCATTACTTATCTGAGCCCAACCTAGTGCAGAGCTCCTAAGAATAGCTATAGTACTATTCTAGTCATTTCCTTGGCATGCGTTTCATTTAGTATCTATGAGTTTTGCACTTTGGGAGACTTGGAGTGTGTGCCACCAGCTTCCCTTTCCAGGGTACAAAGCTATGTAATACTTTTTGAAAGATCTTTACAATAAATTATGTGGAATAAAATTATTTAGAAGAGTCAGGGCTGGTGTTATTTCAAGACATGAATTGTGAACAGTTTTATATTACACATAGGTAAATAATGTTTTAGTGGTTTTTATTTGTACTTTTCATGAGGAAGAAGAAGCAAAGACTGTTATTTTAGGATGTACTTTTTCCAGTCCTTGTGAAGAAAATTTCTGAGAGCTACTAATGAAAGAGCAGAGACTGATGTTGAGCCGGTGTTTTGTTCTTAGCAAACCTGTACCTTGGGAATCTCAGACTCTTCTAATTAATGAAAAGTTTGCAATGTCAGATAAAAATTGAGAGTTTTAACTTTTTATCCCTCAATGCACAGTGAAGCTTGAATTCCTACTCTCTGACTTTGCGAGTCTGAGGCATTTTTGGCAGTTTCTAGTGGAAAGTTGAACGTGTACTTCAACTAGAGATGGAATGGAAAGACTTTACATAAACATGTGAATCTCCGGTAGATTAAAAAGTCTGCACTACTTTACAGGGTAAGGGAGCAGGTTTAGATATATTGAGGTGGTTTTTGAGAGGTGTAAACCAACCCCCTCTATGCAAGTAATTCAGATCCCTTAAGGAGGATGATTTGATGAAGTCTGTGATATGCATAAAGGAATGAACCAAAAGCAGAACCACACCATCCACATAGCCAATGCTTTGGATCCAAAACTAATATTTACTTCAGAAATATCTCACTGACTCTTTTTGTGTGTGTGTGTGTGTGTGTGTGTGTGTGTGTTTGTTTCTGTGCATGTGTGTGTGAGTGATAATCCCAGTTTAGGTACCTAACGAACAGTTGAAGCCATGAGTTTATGGCTAGTTGTGTCTTGGTTAACACTTGTCATTGTTTCCACAAATGACTGATGTAATCCATTTGGAAGGTGTTAAAGTGCCCAAGATGAATGAGTTTTTCAGAGGCTCTGTAGAGTGGGGACATGAAGGTGAAGGTGGCTGAGAGTTGTCAGTTTCTCCCCACAACCCAGCACCCCAAACCAGTACAGAGAAGGTTAGCATTTGTCTCCTGCTTTGAGGATCTGCCGTAAAACATCTCAGCAGCCAAAAGTTGAATAAGGTTTGGAAGGAAATTAGGTGTTTGACTAGGAGTATTTCATTAAATGAAACTAAGCATATTAAGTGAATAATATGAACTAAGCATATAAGGTTTTGTGCTTTATGTATGTGGATAACCACTGCTTGATGAGGTTGGAGTGCAAGCCAGTACAGATAGAGGACTGTGCTGCCTGCTGTGACTCTCTGTAAGTCCAGTCCATATCTCCCATCAGGGTAATTACACACTATGTTTCCTTTAGCCTTTGAAAGATACAGGGCTTCATTCTTCACTTGACTAACTTTGTAACGTGCCACTGATTTTAACAAGGTTGCACTAACGTAAAAGCAGAGCAATGGAGTGAAGATTTAGGTTCATAAGAAGCAATCCAGGTGCACAGCGTAAGGGTGCTGCCACGGTTTAGTTAGCCTCCTAATGAGCAGTGCAATTTTAGTAGGTGTGTTTTCCTCCCTGGAGCTCTATGGCCATACCTGGAGGGAGCAGGGCAGAGGCTGGCTCACAGGGGCACATGCTTTGGCTCTGACTTGCGTCCCCTGCCAACCCACTTCAAAGCCAGCTCAGGCCGCTGGGGCACAGGTAGGGGAACAGTGATGGAGGGGATGCATGACAGCCTGGAAACAATGCTCTCTCTTTTTTACTGCCTTGCCTGTGGCATCCTTTGAGGCCCACCTAGAGGGGAATAGGCTGGCTCACCTGCACGCCATCCATACAGGGGGAGAGGATAAATGTGGGCAGGCTGCAGTACAGTGACTCCCAGAACCAGGCCCTGTGTCCAGACTGGGCAGAGCGGCATCATGCAAGCTTTGTGCTGGTGTCAGTGCTGGAGAGAAGGATATCCATGGGCTTGTCACCCTTCCCATCTATCCATACCTGTGTAGGCATCAGCTCTGGATGCAGAAGTACCAGTTTCATCTTCAACTTAAAGAAGGCTCTGCTTATGTTCACTCGTGTGGAAATCTCTAAAGAAAGCTTTCCCTCAGTTGCAGAGAAAGCCACTGAGATTAAGTCAGTCTGAGCAAATTTTTTCTCTTATTCCGTGTTTTCATGAAACCATCAGAAATTTCAGATAAGCAGAGCAGTGCTAGCACTTGATGTCATTTCTTCCTACTGCCATGGTGGGTTTTCCCATGTGCATTTTTACCAGGGGTCAATTCTTTCTCTTAGAAACACATGTAGAGATTATGGCTCAGAAGTGGCAGCTCTCAGTGTGGGAGTCAGTATGTTTTACAAGAGGGATAATATCCATCCTAGTGCCAGCTCTGTGTTATCTTCCTGCCTTCTGCTGTTGTCATGGACAAAATTGTCATGTTGCAAGAGAATGAGGGTGTTGCTGCTCGTCACAGATTGTGCAGCCAAAATCCTGCCTGGGCTCCAAGGGTCACTCCCATACCCCTGACAGTCTTTGCACTGTTTGGGGGACGAGCAGCAGGCTAGGGCAGCGGAGAGCAAAAGGGAGCCCAAGAGCTTGCAGTGGAAGGGCCTGTTGAAACCCGTGGGTTTTCCCTGGGCACCCGGGACAGATGGATCCTGCCCGTGGAGGCAGATACAGTCACACGTGTGTGGCCTTGGGTCTGCCCTGAGGAGCTGTGGAGTCTCTTAGAGAGATCCTTCTGCCTCAGGAATCTCTCAGGGGTGGTTTCTTCTCCTACCTCCTTCTTCTGCAATCAGAGAGAGCAATGTGAAGTGGGTTTAAAGCCACTTTCTCTCCACTAAGGGAAGTGTGACCTCTTGTGATACCATCAGGCTGCTTTAACATTGATTAAACTGTGCATCCGGGGCCAACGCAGTTAAAGGACCTGGGGTTTGTAGAGGCAGCTGTGAGAAGTGTGCAAGGATGGTGCACACATGCAGGTGGAAGTCAGGGATGTCCCAGCAGACATGTGGCTTCCAAGTATTCAGCACTGCGTGACAGATTTCTGTGGTGTCCAACTCTTCTCTTTAATGGAAGGTGTGTTTTCAATGCCTGATTTGACAGTAAAATATGCATTAAAAAGCAGTATGAGTCAGGTGGCCCTGATTTTAAAGAGGTGACTAACCATAATTGTAAGTCGGGTAGCTTTGTGGCAATGTTAGGTTTGCTCTTTACTTTTCCAACATGGTTTTGAGGTACTGTATGCTTCATTTTAGACTGGCAGAAACACAGAAGTTACCTCACTTTTGAGTAAATAAAGAAAACAAGAGCAAATTGGAGGTGAAAATAATGTGGAGACTACAGTCATGAACACAGAGTGGAAAAACACAAGCTTTGAAGGGGTTCATTTTGTTCCAGACAATGTCTTGTCACAGCATGAGTTGCCCTGTTCACATTCTGATTTTCTCAGGCAAGCTTCCTTCCCATCACTAAACTTCTGACTCGGGCTAGAGAACAGCTTACACAAGGATTATCTAGAGGAAAATAAGCTCAGTTAACTTTATCCTGTGCTTTTGTCGTGTTTGTGACTGCAGTCAGATGAAATTCAGACTTCACCACTTGAAGTACCCTTAGGCTCTGATTTATCTCAGAAATGAGGCTTAAGATGTTGTAAGTCGATATTTGTGCTATTTCTGCAGTTGAATATCCACCAAAGGCAAGGAATACGAGTTTCGTGCCCACTAGGAAAGGTCTGAGCATCACAGGAGCTGCCAGCTGAGACAGCCAGGAGTCCTGTGCAGAGATGCAATGTCAGCATTGAGAAACCTTGGGTGCCTCTCAGGGGAGAAGCACTAATATTCCCTCCTTCATGAGGATAATGGATTGAAGGGATGTGTGTGGAGGAATCAGCTGGGATCAATGGCTTTATCAGGCCCATTGACAGCTCATGCTATTCCTCTTTGTCGTATGGATGGTGTAAAAGCAACAGGTTAGCTTTGCTATAAACTTGTTTTTCTGTTAAATCAGTCAGTCCTCCTTATTGCAAACCAAATTTCCAGTGACAGGCATGATAAAGGACAGGTTCCCACTGAGGCCAGGGAGCTTCGGGTCAAACCAGGAGTACCACAGAGGTCCAGTCTCTCCCTACCCCTTTCCATTTTTAAGCCCAGAAATGGTTAGACTTAAAGTCAGTAAACAAGGATTGAAAGGATACCTGCATATGCATTTGAAACTCACTCAAATATTATAGATTTGACATTGATTTTTTATCAAAAGCTTAAATGCTGTAGGCCTAATTCTGCTGATGGTGCAATCTAATCCAGCTGTGCTCTCATCCCGTTGACTGTTCGCTGGAATCTGGAGGAGCAGCCGGAGTCAGAGTTCGGGCTCTGTCCCGCACGAGAAGAAGAATCCTTTTGTTGTCGGTCGTTTCAGCAGTACGTCTGGCTGATGTGGTTGAGACATGTCAAAGAGAACAATACACCAAAATAAAATTGTTTTTGCCAGATGAAGAACTTCAAATACTTCAAATATAAGCAAGCTAATATCAGGACCTTGAAAGATACAGTGAAGAGAACACAAAGGAAAATTAGAAAGAGAAGTCCTAGCAAGAAAAGAAGAATAACACCAATGAGATGTATCTAGAAAAAGGGATAATTCAAGTGGCAGGTTAAAAAGCCACTTTCCAATGCTGCTTTTGAAGTAGCCAGTTTTAAAAACACTTCTGAAATGGATCTGCCAAATGTCTGTCTTTTTCCATTTTTTGTTTATTAGTGAGTGGAGAACCATTAAAGTTTTTATTACATACGAAGTACATTCTTCACTAAATTTTGCTCCATTTTCTCGTAGCAATTGAAGGTTTTATTGTATAAGGGTTACAGCTCTATGGACCATACTTGATTTTACAGTATATGCTATATCCATCCATATCCATCTCACTGCCTTATGCTTGGAAGTTTTCAGGAGGCCTGGTGCTGGAATGGGTTTCATGTTTCATTCTCCCAGAAGTGGCTGCTGAGTTGAACAGTGGGCTGGAGTTCTCCAGGAACTGAAACGGTGGCCTGATGTAAACCATGTGTTTTGGAGCCCGGGCCGTGCACATTGTGTGGGTGGCAGTGGGGAGCCCCGGGGGCTGGAGCTGTGTGGCCAGGAGAGCTCCCGACCCTCCAGCTCAGTTCTTTGGGACTGTCGGGTTGGGTTTTTTGTTGTCTTGGTGGACCTGAAGGAGCAATGACTTGATGCCTCTTCCTCCAGAGTGGGAGTAGGTTTCCAAATAAGCTAGAGACAGAAGGTGCTACCAAGGTTTCAGCTGAGAGTGCACCAAAGAGCTTTGGATGAACTCTTGAGTCAAAGAACTCAAATGCATGTGGTGGGGAATATTTTTATGTGCTTGTGAGATGAATGTCAGTCTCCATGTGATGATCGGAAGTGAAAAATACATGCTGTAGTAACATAATTATGTCAAATAAAGCAGTCCCGGGATGACAGTTCAAGCCAATGAGACAGACCTGCAAGGCAGCAGGTTTAGAGGGCGCCTCTTTCCCTCTGTCCTCATGGCAACCGGCAAGAGGAGAATGTCCTGCCAAGGAGTGTGCAAACCAGATACGTGTTGTCTCTGCCTCGTGTGTGGTTGCAGTGACTGTGCCTGTCATTGTTTTGAAGCTGGTGTTCTTTGTAGTGCCTGTTCCTCCTGATGAACAACATGGGCACTGATTTCTTCTTGCAGTTTAAAGTTTTTGGCTGTATAATACACTAGTATAGGTAGGTGAGCAACATTGTGATTGGGAGCAAGATACCAAGGGCACAGTCTTCAGGAAGGACAGAAAAATGGACAATTAAAACCCAATAAATCAATGGAAAGGAGTGACTTCTCTTTCACCACATGTAAGTCAGTTCCAGGTCTCTGTAGGTCATAATATAGAAGAGCAATCTGGCACCTTCTGTGCTTCTCCCTTGGGATCCAGCTTTGTTCTGCTAGCTCACAGAGGTGCTTGTATTAATAGTTAATCGTGAGACAATCATGTTCAGCTTGATATACAGACCACCTTCAGTAAGCCCAGAAAATACTAATCTTTAAGCAAAAAATTTCTGGGGAAAAAGGGCAAATGTCCCAAAAACTTGCCAAGGAAAGAAAGGAAGAGGCTTAGTGTCAGCAATAGCAGATACCATAAAGAGGATAATGAAATAATTTGTATTTAGCTACTCCTGTACAACACAAAGGAGAGAACCAACTCTTTAAGTGGAAAACTGTATTTTTAGAACCCGTGAGAAGACTTAGGATTTTATACAACAAATAGGGCATCTGTCAAACTTACTGTCAGTAGATAATATGAAAAGGAAAGATATTTTTGTAATTTCCTGAATACACTGCGTTACCTAGAAGACCTAAGGAAGAGTGTGTGTTGTGGAGAGTAGAAGACAGCTGGTAACTCCTCAGGAAATACTTGGATTCAGTAGGAAGTGCCCTCTGCAAAGATTTTGCCAGTGTTCCTTGTGGGAACTCCAGCATCCATTTGGCATTACTTTTGCAGATACAGCCCATAGTCTTCAGTCCCTGGGTACTGTGATGTTTCTCCTTTCTTCTAGCTCTGAGATCATGTTTTCTAGATCTCTTACTGTGTTTGTAAGTCTCCTCTTGACTTTCTTCAGTGGGCTTGTATCTTTCTTAAAACACAGTGACTGGCTATGGGACACAGTTCTTGCAGCAGTGTGTTTTCACTGCACAGCAGTGTAGAATAAACTCCAACCGATCCAGGTGGAATTATATTGGGTTTTTTTTTGGACAACATCACATTGTTATTTTGGTTAATCCATGAGCAACTACAACCACCAGATCCTTGTCCAGAATACTACTGCTTTGCATGATATTCTCCATTTTATGTTTACTTCTTTGTTGTGTCTTTTTCTGATATTTCCAATGTGTGTTGTCTGTTCTAAATTTCACCTGTGAGTCATATATCTGTGTTTTATATGCATGTATATGTAACCATAGGGAAATGTTAAGCCTGCAGGCATATGCATGTTACTAGAATGTCTTTATTATTATATTTACATCTTATTTTTCATAAATGTTAGTGTTAAAAAGCCTTAAACAATAGAAATTCAGGAAACTTCAAGTTAAAGTTGTAGTCTTATCCCCAAGGCTGCAGTCTGTCCCAGAGGAACTGGAAGTGTCAACTCCTCCACCTGCATTAGAGGAAACAGCCTGCAGTGCTCCTGCAGCGGAGCTCCTGGAAACCTGTTCATGTGGTTGGTTAGTTAAGTAAAAAGTCAGTCAAGGGTAAATGTTAAATTGTTATTATGATTTATGGACCAGCTACCGGGCTCTTTTTCATAGTCTGCAATAGTATTTGGAATATTTTTTGCTGTTAGATACTATCATAGTAAAAGTTTGTACATCTATTGTTTTGGATTTGTCAGGAAAGACAAGGATGAAGCTGTGGTCCCTACAGATGTCCTGGCATCCCACAGAGCTGTACCACTTGCCAGTCTTCTGCCTTGTCCTCCAAGCTTACTGATGTAGAGCCATGAGAAAAATGTCTCATTTTAGTGCATGTGTTTGACAATGGAGACATGAAGCCTGCAGAGCAGGACACAGACTAGTTTTGACTTTGAACATGATTGCTCTGTCATGCATGGGATAAATGGAGGCAATGACCTGGACTGGGGTGTGAGAAGGGGATCTACAATGGAAAGTATTTTGAAATAAAGTTGTTGTGGCCCCTTTGCCCTCTGGCCCCAACATCAGAAGTGCTTCTTAACCCTCCCAGCTTAGTCCTGTGGTGAGGCCAGTCACAGTCAGGGCATCCCCGCACCCTTGCTGGCTGATTTTGCCTGTTCTGTCCCCGCAAGGAACCCCAAAGGTGATATCCCTCTATTACCACCTTTCCTCCAACTCAGTTAAAAGACAGGTGTTGGACAACATCCCAGATGGATGCTTGCAGACCATGGCCACGGCTGTGGTGTGCTCTCACAGCTTCTTTGGGGTTGCTGGGCTTTGTTAGCACCATGATGGTTTGGTCACTGGAGAAGCCCAGACAGGAGGTGTCCAAAGGCAGTGGATGTGAGAGGGAAGGGTAGCCCAAGCTCGGTGGGCTCCCTTCAAAGGGCACTGATACAGAAGAAAACCTGTGCGTGGATGTCAGCAGGAGAATGTGAAGCCTTCAAGAACTCACTGTCGGTTGTTCTTAAATCAAAATAAAGGCATTAAACATGTAGAAATACGTTGCTGAGTTTGGAAAATGCCCTCATCCTACTGTACTTTGCATTCAGAGGACTCTTCAAAGGGAGCACTGGAAACTTCTGTTGATGCTGTCAATTTAATGTATGTCCTTTGGATGCCAGGTAACTCCTCTACAGAGGTATAATAATGGCTTTGCTTAAATCAGACATTACCGTTGGATACTGGTCCTCTGCCCAAAACTCCTGGCTGGAGCCCGGTGAATTATGGCACACTTTCCATTGTGCTTTGCAGGAACTAAACCGTTCCAGTCCCTGCTTTCTGTGCCAAGCAGGAGTATGTGGAAATGTGCTGAGCTTTTTTTTTTTTCCTGCAAGAAACAAAGGATTTATGTGCCACTTGTCTCCACTGCTTTAACTGATTGGCGCAATGCCAGGAGATCTGATGCTGAGTGTATAAATTAGTGGCATTAAAAAAGTTGATCAGCCCACAGAGGGACAAGGTTGACTGTATTATAAAATGCTAGGGGACTTACCAACCCGGTAGATTTGTTCTCCCATTTCAGTCCTGCTTTCTCTGATCGTATACGCGCTTTTGCAGGTGTTAACTGCTGCAATGCTGCAAAGAGCCCTGCTAGACCTAGTACTGTGCTCTGTGCCACGGTTGCTCTGAAGTAAATCATCGAGCCCAGAGTCTTCTGGAGTCAGAGCAGTCAGCAGATCTCGGTTCAGAGGGCCACATCAGCACTGCTTGAGCTGGCTCACCAACTCCAGGAAATATCTTTGCAGAGTGAAATCTTCTCAGGATGGCCCCAATCCAGCCGTCATTGAAGCTGGTGGAATTATTCCCATTTTCTCAACAGAGCTTGGATCAAACCATCAACTTGAAAAAAAATCCAGTAATACTTTGCCAAAGTGACACGGTGCATTAATTTTTGAGTGGAAAACAAGTATCTTCCTGTGATATTTTGTCCATCCTCTTTCTTCTTTATGTTTCTGCTGATGTGGCTTTGGGATAGCTCTATGGAGGTAGGTAGCAGTGGGAATATGTGAAGGCAAGGAGCAAAGCAGCCACTGCTGTGTGGATTGCTGAATGAGAAAGGTAGAATGTTCTCTTTCCCTTGTGCCTGTCAGTAATGGTAAAATGTCATTTCTCTTTTCCTGTTCATGAATTAACAACTGGATTGAAAGCCTTGAGTAGCACGATGGACTACAGAGCTTTAAATGCCTGACTGCTAGTAAAGCTCTGCTTTCTTCTTTTTCTAATATACTCTGTTTCAAATCTGGAGAAAAAAATAAAAGGATGTATCAAAATTGTCCCAATCCTTAAAGCCAAGACACAAAGTGATTTACCTGCTGCAAGATGGCTGAGCACCATGCGGAAAACAACTCCCATTGCAGGCATGAAGAAGGGATGGGTGATCAAGTTGCAAAGTATTTCTGAAAACAATAAACCCTTTTTCCTGGCAAAGGGCTGTCCATGATACAGCCCTTGGTGCATGAACACATCCACCTGAGCGTGGGGCTTTCTCCCCGGCTTCCTTGGTGTCTCCTGCAGGGCAGGCATCCCTTGTTTTTTCTGCACCCGGGGCAGATACCTGTCTTGTTTCAGAAGCTGCCAAACAAAGGCAATTGTAGAAGTGCCCTAGGATGTGTTTGCCACGTGTGCCATGAACCTGAGCGTCACCACTCAAGCAGTTGCACTTAGGAGAGGCCAGCGCAATAGGTTTTAGGAGTGTGGATGTTTTACAAAGGGTCTTACGTCACAAATGGAATTAATTTCAGAGTTGGCAGCTGAAAAATCAAAATGTAATGCTTCTTTTTTTCTATTTGCTTATTCACTATCTTTTTTTGCTACAAGTACAAATGATATCTTCATGGTGGTAGGGCTCAGACACTTATGAGAGTGCACGATATGCAGGAGTGTTATATCCCAAAGAAATAGCTCAGATATCTGGGAACCATAGCTGGCTGAGGTACTTTTCTAGCCCTAGTGATGGGTTTGGGGAGGGCAGCTGCAGGTTGTTCAGAAACTGAGTTGTTCAGCTCCGAAACTGGATTGCTCTTGCAGATTGGCAGTGGTGCAAGGTTATTATCTCAGAGTACAATTGGTTGTGCTTAGGGAGCAGTTAAGGACTTCTTAAGACAAGGATCTGCTCTTTGACGAGGGAGAATGAACTGAGCAGTTTGGCACATTTTGTTGAATCTCCCATACTGTTTTGTCTGGTAAAGCAGCAGTAGTCTCAAATCCAAGGTACAGAGTCAGTCAGTCTCATTTGATGACTAGAACTTAATTTTTAAAATAAAAATAATATAAAACAAACCAACCCAACAATATGAAATAAGCAAAAAAATCTCACCAGTCTGCTGTTGCAGTTTAGACTGTGAAGTTTCTTGGTCAAGTTGTCCATGACAGGATTTCATTTGCCAGCTGGCATTTTTGGCCTTTTCTAATGAAGGCAGTTGATCACTTTCTGATGAGTTCATTGTCTCTAAGCAGATACAGCTTTTCTATTGTAGCTGTTACTTTGCCCATGGGTCACTGTGCTTAGCCTCCCAAATTTCTGCCTGAAGTGAAAAGAGAGCTTGGGAGATGTTTATAGACTATATGACCGTGCCAAATATGTGTCCTCTCTGCAGCAGACCACATTTTATAGGTCCAGTTTTCCAGTCCTGAAGTAATGGCACATAGAAGGAAAATGCAGAAAAGTTCTTGCTGACTAGGGAAGGAAAATGTAAACATTTTGTACCTAGGCTTGTGGTGGTAAATTGAAGTGCTTGATTTTTTGTGACCTCATATTTCAACTACTTTTTTGCACTTATGTTTGAATGGGTTTGAGTTGCTTGGGATATTTCCCCCCACAGTTATAGATTGATTACTAGGGGTCAGTACTTCCCTTTTCTTTTGGAGCTATTTTGTGTTTTCCTCTGCTAGGTAATTGATGAGGCCCTGTGAAGAATTTGTGTGACTTGGCAAGTGCAAGCTGCCTCCTTGTGTGGTTGTTTAGAGGATGTTTTGCCCTCAGATTAGACCTCATGCTCTGGGCTTACATCATTTGTAAAATGTTCTCTCACAGTCTTGACACGCACAGAAACTTTGGCAACACCAGTGGACTTTTCAACTGCAAAAAGTCAATACCGAGGCTTTAATCAGCCCTGCATTTTGGGGGCCAAGATACAGTATACAAATTCCTGCAGCTGTAGTTAATGTTGGATGTCTACACTGAAAAGAGCACAAGAGAGTGACTCTTTCTCATTTTCCAGAACATAGAAAATGATTTGATTTTATTTTAATTTCAGGTAGCTCTTTAGATAAAGTCTGAAGATCTTTACTGGTTGATTTAATTTGGCCAGAGTGGAGGTCTAGAAAACTGTTAAGTCAGTTTTGGAACCAAAAGTGAAAAACTTAGTGATATTAACAGGAGCAAATAGTGGGGAGGTGGGGAAGAATCAGCCTTCAGTTCAATCAAACACTTGGTAGCTGTTCCCAAAATTTATTAGAAAAAAAGGCATTGGGAGTGAATGCATCCGAAGACTTAGCTTTTTCATTGCTACTGATTTGAGACGTCATTCAGAGTTTGTTGAAATCCAGTTGAGTTCCTGGTGTGCCAGAGTAGGTGTTAAATGGAGAACAGACAGCTGCAGTCCTGTACGTTTTTATAAAGGTTATATCTACTGTCTCTGGTAGAAGAAACCACAGGCACTGTAATAGCTGTCAACTGTGCAGCTTTCATTCTGATCCAAAATCTTGTCTCGGGACCTGTTAGAGCCATCTTCCACTGGTGATTCAGGCAACGTGCCCAAGTTTAGACTATTCTGAAAGAGTTCAACGAAGCTGGTGAAGGGTCTGGAGCACAAATCTTGTAAGGAACAACTGAGGGAGCTGGGGCTGTTTAGCCTGGAGAAAAGGAGGCTGAGGGAAGACCTCATCGCTCTGTACAACTACCTGAAAGGAGGTTGTAGCATGGAGGGTGTTGGTCTCTTCTCCCAAATAACAGGCAATAGGACAAGAAGAAATGGCCTCAAATTGCACCAGGAGAGGTTTAGATTGGATATTAGGAAAAATTTCTTCACTGAAAGGGTTGTCAGGCATTGGAACAGGCTGCCCAGGGAAGTGGTTGAGTCACCAACCCTGGAGGTGTTTAAAAGACATGTAGATGAAGTTCTTAGGGACATGGTTTAATGACAGCATTAGGTTAATGGTTGGAGTCAATGATCTTGTGGGTCTTTTCCAACCTAAATGATTCTATGATTCTATGATTGTGCAGTGTTGGAGATAGTCTGAGCAGGAGGTTGGACAAGAGACTTCCAGCAATCTCTTCCAACTTGAATTTTGCCCTCTTTCAGTTCTCCATGGTGGTGCTGTGAATGAAGGCTGTGTGCCTACGTGATCAGTGACTGATGAATGGGCTTTGGAAATCCGTGCTGAGCAACTGCTCAGGAGAGCAAGAAAAAGAAAGTGTGTGAGAGCAGGTGTTTTTTTTTAATAGAGTGCATGACTGAGAATGTTCCTTGAAAAGTGGTCAGGGAGTCTCATGAAAGCAACCATATTTATCGTATAGCAGAAAGCATTTTATTGTTTGTTAAACGCTTAGGACCAGATCCACTGCTGTGATCCAACTAGTGTACTCTTCTTTGGCAACACAAAGCATCTGTAAAACCAGCTTAATTGGCTGATTAATCTGGTTTTATAGCTGTTTCATTTTGCTGGGATGGTGAGGAGCAGCTGGAAGAGAGAAACTGTTGAAGTCCGTGTGTTTAAACTGGTGATATGTCTCTGTGTAGGCAAAATAAAAAGGCAAGGTAACCATGCTGAGCTGTTGCCCAGTGTTTCAGTAGAAAAGCAGGGTTTACTGAGGGTGTGCTGGTCTCTGCATATGTTATATGCCTCATCAGCACTGAAGCCTTGCATTTCTCACAGGGATTTAAGAGGAGCTCTGCAAACAGCTTTGAGGGTCATTATGGTCCCTTCCAAAGGGTAATTTAATAGAAGAACATTTATTGGAAGGGCATAAGAAGATGCAACCTAGTCAGTGGATAAAGACCTGGTCAACAACTTGGTTATAGAAGCTGTCACTAGGCAGCAATATTGGAAAAGGACCTGCTTTCAGTGTACATTAGGGACATGCAGGGATGTTACTTAAAATAACATGTTTAAGTGCTGTCAGGAATAAATATGAACTCCTGAACTGGAGCTGGAAAGAGGGTCTCACTATTGCTCTGACAGGGTGTACTTTGGTGCCTTGTCTTTCATTGTCTGTCCAGGTCTCTGTGGCTGGCAGCTGCTTCTGTCCCAGCCTCTTGTTCTCTTGACATTGCTGTGGTTGCAATAACCGGCTTAGCCAGGGAGTGAGTGGGTTTGAATACAGTGTGTAACCTCTGTGCTGGCAAGTTCATGCAGCCTTGCTCTTGGTGGAATGGCATTGCTAGAAGAGCTGAAGAGAGTCCTACTTGGAGTGTGAAATATAAAACATAAGAGGCAAAAAATCACTGCAGGTGTGGGAGATCTCAGTCCTGGCTGGCACTGCCAGCACCCTTCTTGCTGTTTCTGGCTACTCTGCTTGCAGCCAGCGCAGTAGCATGGTGCAGGTCATATACAATGGAGAATGCCATGAAAACTGATTGCTTGAGCAATCCTTGCATCAGTGTCACTTCTTAAAAGAACGCTGCTAACTTTCCAGCAAATGTAAAAATAAATGACTCACATACGGTACCTGTTACAGTGCTGGATGCTCAAGGGATCTTATAATGGGAGTTTGGGAAGTCAAAAGTTGAAGCCCGTGCAGAACAGACCTGTTAAATATGAGGCTGTCAGAGAGCAGAACCATTAGTGATGGGTTTAGGAGAACCTGCTTTTAATGTGGATTATTTTCTAAAAGAAAGTTTAAAAATAGTGAAACAGTTCTGTGCTTCATTTGACACTGACCTTTAGCACTTGCCAAAAAAATAATGTACTGGTGTGCCCGAACAAGGCAAAGGGGATTTAAAAACAACAACAAAAAAAGGAGAAGATTAAACAGGAAAGCTACAAGTCATCCCCAGCTTCTGGCAGGAGTCCTTGTATTACGATATGTTTTCACTTTCAGTGTCTTGCACCAGTCTGTCTGAAGAGCCTGGGAAAAGACACTATTGAGTATAGTACATCCCACTTGGAAAACTTGTTGTTACTGCAGTTGGGTTTTATAGCAAAACTTAAAAACTGTAAAATTGTACCCTTTATTCAGATGTAATTTAATAGATGTACTTTCAACAGACGTATGTGGACTGTTATACATCACATACTTCATAATAACTATGATGGGTTTTGTGTGTTTGCTTATTTTTTGAAGAGAAGGACATGCCAAACAGACCTCTGAGAGTGCACGCCCAGTCTCCAGATGGCAAGGTATCTTTTCGGTGGAGGCCACCTTATGGAGCAGGCTTCAGGGGTCCACGCAGCAGATCCCAAGGTTACCCCCGTGGGTATGGAGAGAGCAGCCGAAGGATGAGCTACGCTCCGCTGCTGCAGGAGCGACAAAACCAGGAGGCGAGAAAACTAGGTGGGTCGCATTTCCCTGGTCCCATCTAGCTGAGCCGGCACACTTCTGTTGTCCCCTGCGTCTGCCAGGGAATCACAGATCATGTGTTATTGTAGCCATCAAAATGACTTCTTCCTATAAATGAAAATGCTCACTGCAATTGTATTGTGTAACATGTTCTTGACAGAAAAATATGACGACCAGGGTAGAAAGTGTAGCAGAACTTCATGCTGTGTTCAAGAAACACCATGTGCGAATTACTCATATTAATAGTGCAGGGAAGGGCAGGGGAGAAGAGGCACAGCTCAGATTCTCCTTGCATGTGGTGGGGCACTCTTAAGCCTGTTGTTTCTTGTCCTCTTCTTAGACTTTGTGCCTCCACGTTATTTCAGGCCAGTGGAGAAAAAATTATTACCTTAATGAAATGTATCCATGTTTACCATTAAGCCTTTCATGGGCTCCATACTAGACTGTTACACTTGTGTGTCCATGTTCTGTCCAGTTTCTTCATGAGGTCCTGGTCACTAAGGGCTCCTGAGACAGTCAGGTTGGCCTCTTCTGTGCTCCCTGCCCTGCCATGCTGTGATGGTTTGCACTTGTGCCTTAGATCCCATGCCCTTTATTTAAAGGATTTCCCATCAAATGGTATCAATGAGGTTTGCAACAGTTTTATTTCCCTAGGGGCTGAGGCTTTCCTTTCGGGATACTTGTGTCACTTGCCTGTGTTGTGGCTGATCTGTCTCTGCCCTGCTGCCTGAGCTCCTCTAGCCCCAGCAGGCACTGGGTCTGCACTCACAAGCTGTACCTTGGCCCTCTTCCTGCAAGCTTGGGCTGCTCCTTGTTGTTTGGGTGTGTTTGCTCGAGGTTAGGCTTCTTTCTCTCAAAATCTTTCCTCTAAGGCAGAAGCCCGTCCCACAGATGGTCTGATCTTGGGTTACAAAGTGGGTGATGGTTCCAAAATCACACATGACTGCCAGAATTCCTGGCTTTGCAGTGTAAATGTCTATTACGCCCTCTACTTTGTGGGTTTCGTATTAATAGCACATCTTTATCTCTGTTTATCCAAAGAGAGAGAACTTCCTAGTCTCCTTTATAAGTTTTCCCACCTTTTTGTAACAAGAATCTCTTAACTTGTCATCCCTTCTCTAGTGTCTCTTCCCTTTTTTCATCTTTCTGCACACCGCTCGTGGAGGGGCTGCTCTGGCGCCTGTGCCGAGGCGGCAGGGCTGAGACACGTGCGTGTGGAGGATGCTCCTCCGTTCGCCTGATGCCCAGCACGTGCTGCTGCTCTGCAGGCTGAGAGCCTGCCCAGGCAGCACAGAAGTTGATGGAAATTTTGTCTTGGACTTAGTGGGAGTTCAGTACTGTGCTTAACCTTGATGAGAAATGCTGGCTAACATGGTTTGGAGCATCTACTTCTTTTCATCGCTTTGAAACGATGTTTTTTTAAAGAAGGAGAGCAAATGTTTTTTAAATAGCGAAATTGTCTAGAGAGTAACTCAAAGCTGAATATAGGACTCTTTTAATGTGGGTTTTTTCATGTTAATAATTTGCTTTCCTACTTCTAAAATACCAACTTTACTGTTCTAAACTGCATGTATATCGAAACCTCTGACATAAATGCCATGTATCTTAATAAACTACCTTTCAAGGAAGTTTCTCCTTTTGTATCTCAGTAATGAATAAACCAGAGTTCTGCCTGAAAAGACATGCCTTTTTTTGCAATGAAGAAAGGTTACAGGGAAGCCTCTTTTTTGTCCCTTCATGTACAGCCTCTGAATCAGTTCATGTGGTTTCACTGCCATCAAGGAACTCCCAAGGACGGAGCCAACCTGTCTATAGGTCATCTTTAACTAAGAGGAAAGTAACAGGTATGTTTCTTTCACATCTGCTGTCAATTCATGGAGATAGAGTTGCGATTTTTAGACTGTAAGCCTTTTGGTGCTGGAGCTGCTAAGTTTTTCTCTGTGTGTTGAAAAGCTTGGTGGATATCTCTGATTGCTTCTCTAATTCAAGCAGGATGAATGAAGTAATACAACTCTGCAGCATAGTTGGCTGGGTTTCTGTTGTTGGGTTTTTTTGTTTTGTTTTTTAGTCTCTTTCTCTGTAGCTATTGGTAGATGTTATGCACTACAGTAGCCACATGAGAAGAGTTGGTCAAATCGAAGCCAGGACCTCCACAACAGTATACCTTCTTGTCAGATCTCCACCCCTTTTTCTGAAGGGTTGATTTTCAGAAGACTAAGACTGGCCACCGAGAGTTTTCACTTTCTTTTGGAAAGAAAGCATAACATACTGCTGCCAAGGTTAAAAAGGATGAGTGAGATTCCAAGTCATCTCCATGCCAGCTTTCTCACCCCCTCACATTGTGATGAGATGCCATGGGGGTGGCAGAGTGTTTCAGATATTTTGATGGTGATGGATAACACCTTGGTCAGAACTAGGAACCATGGTGTATTGAAATCCCACCTCACACCTTCTCTGGGAAGGTCATGCCATCCACTTCTCATGCTCACTTTCTCTCTTCAAAGGCTCGCATTGCAAAACTTTGTGAATAGCTCCCCTAAGCCACTTGAGAGTAGTAGATGGGTCCCCTCAGCCACTTTTGAGTGGTAGCTGTTTGGCTTGGAAAACTTGGAATTGTCTGAGAACCTTCTGCTTTAAACATCTGATTGGTCTTCCAGTGAAATGTGCTTCCCTGCCGCCTGCCTTCTGTGCAGGCAGGGCTGGTTTTCGTGGTAACATGCGAACCCCTGCAGAGAAGGGCGATCTTTTCCTGGACTTCAGTCGTATATCAGTAAGATCCCTAGAGAATGAAATCATACTCTGGAGTTTGCTGGCCTTTTTCCTTCCCTGAGACATCCATATTTTTTCCAGTGTTACTCTTCTGTGAAACTTGGGCTGGAAAGTTGCACTTAATGCATTCTGTGCCTCTGGGAGACTTGGGAATGGATGCTCTGGCACTAATAGGAAGAGAAATAAATCTTTCATGGGTGGTACGTAGGCTATATTTGAAAAATTGATGGAAAGATAGAAAAATGAGCCTCATAAAAATTAAAAACCTCAAAAAATCAAATTAGTTCCACTTAATTTCAAAGTTTTGTTAATTATTTGGAAAATATATTCTGATATGTCAGAACAGCCTGCTTCAATTATTTTATTTTTTTCCTTAAAATAGTACCTTATATACCATAAAAATGGGAAAACTGAATTCAAATAATGTGTTTGAAGCACTCAAAAATGTAAAATATGCAAGAATTCTATCTTGTGAAGAATTTTTGACAGTCCCTGGTTTTATTTGCCTTCAAAATGAAACAAAATTTTAAAATATCAAGATTTTTCATAACGCAAAATTTCTGCCCTCCAGGCAATTCTGGTAGTGAGTTTGCCAGAGATGATGAATGTCTGTATGTTAATAAGGCATTCACTGTAACTAACAGTTTGGGGACTGATAGAATATTGAAGGACTGTAGAACATATTTGTACTCTGGTCTTGTAAGCAGACAACTAACAGAAGAAATGGTGTTTCCATAGGGTACTATCAGTAACCAGTGTACCTGTTTTTACACTACCGCTGTATTTGTTATTCATCTGTGCTGTGTGTGTATTATGACATCAGTTGAAGACAGTAACTTTTTTTTATGAGAACTCCAATATTGTTATTGATATGTTATTTTGTTTTGCCATTTCAGAGGAGGAAGAGATGGAGGTGGCACAAGACATAACTGTTCGAGTTATGTCCTCTCAGTCTGTGCTCGTTGCTTGGACAGACCCACTGTATGAAAAACAGAAGGTTGCAGCAAATAGGTAGTTAGCCCTGTGTTTTCTTTCTGAATGCATACTGAAGGCTAACTGCTACCAGTGCACTGTGGATTGCTTTTGTATTTGTTTATTTACTTACAGTTGGTTTGGAGAATAATTTAGCTTAGGGTGTAGGAATTTGCATGTCCCTAGCTATGGCAGCAGCTGATAGGCGATGCTTCAGAGAAGCTGTTACAAACCTGACATATGGGTGTGGGGTGATGTACCCTCCTGGCCTCTCTACACCCTGGTCTCTAGTATTTAGAAGTCTGTGTAAGTACTGTGCTACAGGGGTTTAGGTCTCTTCTGAATGTTGTCAGTACCAACCAGGGGTATTTTTACTATTCAGATGCTGGTGTATCACCACGGTTGGCAAATCCCCATGCATGCGTGGGGAAAGAAGGGCTGGGAATGGGGCATGGACCGCAGAGAGGCAGAGAGTTGTCAGAATAGACTACAGCTTCAAGATGACCAAAGTGCAAGTGAAGGAAGCATCTCCCTGCAATGGGAAAGACACCCATATGTGTCCCTGCCGTCTACTGAGCAGGTCGGCGTCTCCTGTGAGGGGGAGAGAGCTCGGCTCGCAGCAGCGTGTCACAGCAGTTGGAGACCAAAATAAACAGAGAAATGGGCTGGAAATTGCCAAAGGTTTGGAAGTGATGGATTGTGTTGCTCAGTTTGGGAAGATTGAAGGGCTGTGCAACGTGGGACTGAATCATGCCAAGGGGCACAGCAGGAGAAGTGATAATTTCAGATGTTCTTGGTTTCATTGTGGAAGCGGTTATCTGGGCAGACACGTGGGAACCGAGCTGCCAGCGCTGCTCTGGGAGTGAGGGGCTCTCAGCCATCCAGCCGCGCTCACAGACGTAGGGTGGTGGGATGGTGGTGTAGAGCCCCCCAGGATCCATGGCTTAGTTGGGAAATCCCTGTGGTTTCCCCTCAGGGAGAAGGTGTTTTGAGTTAGAGGCTGGAAAGATCAGTCCGTCCCTTGGAGCAAAGGCAGTCAGAGTCCATTAAAGGAAGGCAGATGCTTAAAAGATGCTGGCTTATGGTGGTGGTGGTACTTTGTTGTTTGTGTTTTGGTAGTTTCCCCTGGTAAGCCCCAGCAGGCTTGCCAAGCAGAAAGCGGCCCCATCTCTCTCTGATTCTGTTAATTCTAGGTTTCAACAGGTGATTTTTTATTTTTGTGTGTTTCTAATCCCAGACAATACAGTGTTCGCTATCGGGAAAAGGGGGAATCAGCAAGGTGGGATTACAAGCAGGTGTCCAACCGGCGGGCGCTGGTGGAGAATCTGCTGCCTGACACCATGTATGAGTTTGCTGTCCAAATCTTGGAAGGAGAAAAGGAAGGCAAATGGAGTGTGTCCGTTTACCAACGGACCCCAGAGGCGGGTATGTATTCAAAAGCTCCTTGGGGTGACACAGGTCTTAGGGTTTAAGCTGTGAGATAGGGCTGACTTGAGGGAAAGCCAGAATAAGTGTTTCCCTGTGGCAAAAGAGGGTCAGGGACATGGGAAGAGCCTCAGTCCTGCTGCCTGTGTCCCTGCAGCAGTGCCCTGGCCAGCACACCAGGGCTGCTCTTGTTTGGTGGGAACAGGGCGAGATGGTTTGGGTATTTCTGGGGGACAGGTCAGCAGCTTGGACCCCTGCAGCTGGATGTGCCTCTTCCTTCGGGAGGAGCGGCCTGACTGCTGTCTTCTGTGGGCAGCGAATTTAAATCCTGCCTCCACTACGGAGAAGCTATGGAGCCCCTTTGGTAGAGGGAAGTGGTCCATAACAACTGAATTACCATGTCATTTGAGCTGAGTGACGGTAGCAGTCTCGTGCAGACAGCATGTTCCTGAAAGTATGGAATAAAATTTCATGACAGAAGTCTCATACAGAGATGTAATACAGGCACACAGGGACATGAGCCATGTGTGTGCTTCACATTTATCTTTGAAATGGCTTTACAGGAATTTCTGCTATGAGGAGAAGGAGCAAAAGTTGTATGCTGTGTAAGTCAGCTTTTCTTACTTGTTTCTGCATATGGCTATTTCACAGCTCCTTCCAGCGCACCCGAAAATTTGGATGTTTGGCCACTAAAGGGGAAACCAACCTCTGTAGCAGCATCCTGGGATGCCCTCCCAGAGAGTGAAGGAAAAGTCAAAGGTAAGTCTTCACTGTAGTTTTTTAGCCCCCATCAGGGAGCTGTTCTTCTCAAAGCCAGACTGCTACTCTGCAGCAAGCTGGAACTAATGACAGTGCCAGGATTTTTTCACCTATTAATGGCTCATACCTGTGCAAGATTTTCTTGTTTCCAGCCCAATGTCTTCGCACTGCCACTGGGAAGCCGTCATCACCGTGTGCCTGGGATGTCACAGAGCTTCCCGGGGTGTCACACGTGCACTCTGACCTCTTCTTCCATTAATAACCAGGTCGAAATGGAGCTGAAGAAGGAAGTTTCCCAAAGGATTTGTAACACTTAGGTGAAGAAGGAAAACTGGGGTAGTTGCCAGAAAAGTGAGTGGGTTTATGTTGTGTTTTATTTCTAGCTTACTGCAGAAGGAAAGCCTCAGCTTAAGAAGGAAGTGCAAATAGTGATGTCAACCGATATCACACGTAAGCCTTGTGTGCTATAGTGTTATTGTACACAGTTATAAATCTAATTTTTCAGTGGATATTTACTTGCATAGGATTAAAAAAACAAAACAAAGCAACACAACTTTCTGGGATTTTTTTTTTCCCTTTTCCCTCTGAAAATGAACAGGCTGATTTTTTGGCCACTCCCGTTCTCCAGTGGTTGACTGGATTGTGTTCTCGAGTTACAGAAGTTACACAAGTTTCTGGAGGTGCCTGATCAGCACTGCAGCATCTCAGGATTTAAAAAACCTTTGGCCCGGAGGGAAGTGTACCGTGTCTGCGTACAAGACCTGCTTTTTGTGCTCTTCAGGGCTGCAGTGGAATTCCTTCCTCTTTGAAGTCAGTAGGAGTCTTGCCAATTGCTTTGATGGAGCTGCAATTGGGTCCAATAATTATTATTTCTTAAAGTAGGGTCATACAGGGACATTATCTGAAATTTCAAATCTGCTGCTAGTTTTGAGCTGTCTGTAGCCCTTTGTCCTTTTTTGTCTGCTGATCTTTAGATGGTTCATCCAAGGCAATAACTTTAAAGATACCTGGTGTTCAAGGGCTGAACTCTTATACGTGTCCAATATATAATTGTTTTTCTTGGCTATGAAGTGTTATGGGAGAGGTCTTATTTTTAAACGAAATGCATGACAAAAAATTATATTTCTACTGGCTAAATGAAACAACCGAATTAGCACTTCGTAGTTGTTTTGATAGCACGTAATAATCAGGATTTTTTGTCTTTTGGTCCTTTTGTTTTTCTACCCCATCCTTTTCTATATTTATACCACATATTAAAGTAATGGGAGAAAATATCCTCCAGTAGCCATTTGAGTGTTACCAGAAGTTACAGCAGTGCCTCTTCAACTAAAACAACTCCTGTGTATTTTAAAACAAATGAAAAACAATCCAAAGCTTACTGTGCCTTCTAATACATTGGTTTTTTTCAATTGAGCATTAAATGCACTTGTATATAAAACATTGATGATTTTTTTAAATTTTGATGACCTATGCATGGCTTATTTCTTAACACAATGAATATGGCCTTGTTTTCAGAAAAAAAAAAAAAAAAGAAGTTCCTGTTTTTAAAAGTGTGATTATGTTTTAAAGTTTTCCCATCATGGCACTGTGACTCTTCAAGTATTATTGTGTTTCTTTGTGTGGAGAGAGAAAACTGGCAGTGCTTGGAATTTATTGTCAAAACCCTGTTTTGGTCCAATACCCCAGCCTCTTACAGAGGACTGAAAAGGAAACTTGCACATGTCTGGGATCTTCCCTGCACTCCCTGAGAGTGTGATGGGAAGACTCCTCTTCATGCCTACAATTACTCCTATAGGGGTGAAATTTCTCCCAATACAGAAAGCTAAGACAGAACACGGGTACCACAGTAATCCTGAACTGAAAGGGAAGAGCAGAGTGAGTTTCTTAAGTGGCCAGAAGACCTTGGTTTGCTCCTTCTGCAGTGGCTACAGTTAAGCATGGTGTGTCAGGTTTTGATTTTGATTTTGTTGGACAGGCGTGCTGTTGCTACCATTTGGTAATATGCAGTGCTGTTATTTCCTGGTAGAAGTGTCATTTCTGAATGAGAACCTCAGTCATCCAGGCATGAATTTTACCTACTGGCCTGTAGATTACAGTTAAAACCCCTCCAAGCAAAGACTCAGCTGGAAACACTTATATTTGACTGCAGTAATATTGTTTCCAAGATTAAAGTAAGTAAAGCTTTGGTGTTTTCATGGGGATGTCCCTTGGGCTCCAGCATGGCTGAGGAATGAGTATACGGCTTTTGGAGATGGTAGAGTTTCACCACAGTGAACTGGCAGAGCTGCTTTTGCATGACTAGGGTCTCAAAGTGAAGTGCAATTGTAGCTATGTCAAGGCTTTGTTGGAAATGTAGGATAAGAAAGTAATATTAATGAATAATGTCACTGGATTTTATTACTGACGTCTTGAATGATAATTATGAAAAACCACCATTTTGTTCTTCCAAATAATTTTTTTGAGAAAGAAAATTTTTTAACATTCTTATTTGCCCTGGACATAGCTACAGCCAGCAGCACATTTGTGTGCTGTCTGCCATTGTGAGCAAGTTATGTTTTGGAAGAATATTCTCAAGATTATGTGATGCTGGTTGCAAATATGTTGGTAGCTAATCAGTTAGTTCAAAATTTATCTTTTTCTTGGGAAGTCTAAAATCTGCTTGTGGTCATGAGTATTCTGATTTTAACAATCTGCACTGCCTAATATTTGCACAATCTTTCAGACTACATTTCCATAAGCAGTAGGACAGTATGTATTTTCCTGGCAATATTTGTACGTGTTTCCTGACTCCAGTGAATTTTCTCTGTGTAGATTTCTTCTGTTATTTCTGATTCAGGGCAGTTAACTTTTTCAGAGGACTCATTTTTTCCCTTTATTAGTCTGTGTCCAGAAACAAAAAAAGGTCTCCTGGTGCAGCACACCAAACCATTCAGTAGTTGGTGCTGTAACTTTCTCATGTCCTCCACACCTCTGGGTCATCTGGCTCCTGTTGGTGACTCTTCAATCTGGTGGGCATTGTTGTTAATGTGTTTTTATGAAGGTATAGCTAATATATTCTGTCTCAGTCTTTAGGTCATTGATGTGATTTGGTTTTGTCTATTAAGATGAACAAATGTTGAATTTAGCTACATACACGTGTATATATATCTCTCTCATGTCTTTATACTCCAGCTGTCGACTCGGCGTGCATTGCTGGTGTATTAATTTTAGTAATGCACGTTCTAATTCATCCTACCCATACAGTCTGTCTGCTGGAAACGGGACTGTTTTCAGTTTCCTCCTTCCAACCGTCTGCCAAATCATTTCAGAATACATTCTTTCATACGCCCCGGCTCTCAAGCCGTTTGGAGCAAAGTCCATCACCTACTCTGGAGCTACAACATCAGCCATAATAGATGGTCTGCAGGCCGGGGAGCGCTATATTTTCAAAATTCGTGCAGCAAACAGGAGGGGACCAGGTCCTCAGTCTAAAGCCTTCAGTGTTGCCATCCCAGCAGGTGAGCATCAATCCATGCACCAGTTGCATAGTCTGCCCATTCTTGCCTTGGTCCCAGTTATGTTCATTCTTACCAGCTTTTCTTAGCTTCCTCTGCACTCCATCTATCTCATAGGATTTTACTTCATTAATACTCTTACTGCAGCATGTAAAAAGACATTTTATAGACATTTTAACATTTTAAATAAATGCCTACCATACTCTATTTCCTGCATGAAAACACAATGTGCTCTTGTTGTCCAAAGGCCAAAGAATACAATGCTTTGGGACTTTGGTTGCACTATTCCTGACAACTCCCACTTGTGAAAGTCATTTAAACTGGCTTACTCAGGTACTACTCCTTGCATTTCCTTCTTGCCAAAGGGATGCTGTTGTGGGGACAGAAGATTTGCTGAGTTAACTAAGAATGTGGGCAACAGCCTTAGATGGAATAATGCAGCACCCTGCCATCAACATGACTAAGCTCTGTTGAAGATTTGATTCCACTGACATGATGTTGCAGTCCCTGTTCTTAGATGTTTGATTTTAATTGCTCTAAGTTTTACCCAAGTCACAATAATTCCATGTAGGCAAGTTAATGTAGAAATAATTATTGTCTCACATTGTCATAAGTTGTCTTGTTTCTTGCTACCTGGCCGGTTTCTTCTTTTAGTCATTTTTTGTGCTTCTTCTGTTGTTATGAATAAACAATTTTTTTTCTCTCCCCAGCTGCTCATGAGGATTCAGTTGCTCAGCAACAAACAAATATTCAAGATAATTCAAAGGCTAAAAAACCTGGCTCATCTCCTTCTCAGGCTTCCTCTGTTTCTTCAAAAGTCCAGCCATCGCTTTCCTCTAAGCAGTCATCTGTTCATTCACCTAATGTTAGTGATAAAAAGAATCTTCTTTCTGAATATAAGAATAAAATATTGTCTCGAGGAGGGGTTCTAAGTAAATCTCAGTTACCCTCTAGAAAGACAGGTGAATTGCAAACTGATCTCCAGTCCACTGAAGTGACAGATGATCATGATTCCTCCCAAGAAGCTCCAACAATGCCACCAAAAGCCCAGGATCAGAGGAGGATTGTTAGACCCTTGTCCCCTAGTCGGCCAGTCCACCCTGTCCCTGCCTCAGGGAGGACCCCTGTTCGAACCCACACATCAGAGGTGTCACGACAGATGAGCACAGAGAAACATGAGCCACCAGCATTGTTACCATCATCATCACAACACTCTTCTGCCTTGTCTATTCCTAAATACACAGATAATGAAACAAAGCATCTGAGGCAAAGCAACACTAACGTGCCTTCTAAAACCTCTTCCCATTCTCTGCCTGCCAAAAATAATGATCTTGCAGGTAATGTGGAAGAGAAGCCAGACCCCATGCTGTTGAAAGCATCTTCTAAAACTTCAGAGCCTAGTCGCCTGGCTTTACCATCAAGCCGGCAGTCTGCTATCTCTCATGAGGTTGTCCCAAGCCATGCCAGTAGGTCTGGTTCTCTAGGTCATTCACATCAACCCCTTTCCAAATCAGCAGATTCCCATGCTCATGATAGCCATGATGAGTTTGACGGTGAGGAAGCAGAGGACGGAGCAGAACAGCCCAGTTCTAGGTCACAAGAAACAAGGCTGCCCTCAGGCTCCAGTTCTCGCACGTGGAAGGATTCGAAATTAGCTGCAGCTGCTGTCTCATCAAGGTCTGCTGTTTCTGGTCATGCTTCACCTCACTCTCGCTTCTCCACCAGTGCCAAATCCGACAGAAAGGATGCTGATAAGAATTATAGGGAAGACTCACAAGACACAAACCCCTTATTTCCTTCTCTACCCTCCTCCAGGCAGTCTTCTTCAGGAATCTATTCCAAGAGCCAAAATTCTCAGATCAGTTCTGACTCTCACCTCAGAAGGACACATGGTGAAAAATCAGCTCACTTTGACTCATCAGAACAACAAAGTCGAATGGCTGCTCCAGAAAAGCATTCGCTTTTGCAATCTTCTCTTTCCAAACATAAGCCTGAAGAGCAGGACAGTCAAGAGGTAAAAGAAACCCTTGCTCGATCAAAACCAAGTGTATCTTTGCCTAAAAAGACATTGCCCTCTAATCTTCCATTGGAGAAGACCTCCCGCTCAGAGCCTCTGCAGATGGCTCAAAGCAGTCCTTCCTTACTGCATTCAAGGGGCCGGCGCCTCCCATCTCACATCTCATCCCAGAGTAATGAAGAATTGCAGGAAGATGATGATGATGAGGGTATAACAAAAGGCACTGACAGAGCAAGCAGCCACTCTGTGTTTCCTAAAGGTGTGTCCTCTTCTAGAGGATTACCTGCATCTTTCTCTCAGGGAAGCTCAAGCTCATCTCTATCAAAGCAACAGCAGCCAGATTCTCAGGTACCTTCCTACAAGCCAAAACTTACTCGGCCAGACTCCAGTTCTGCCAGTGATACAGCAAAAGACAATCAGTATAATCCAAGGTTGTCATCCACTTCTTCGAGACAAGCTCGTCCTTCATTATCTACTCACTCAATGGTTGCTACAAGAACAGTGTCCCAAACGGAGAAGAAATATGGCCTATTGCCCTCAAAAATGTCCAAAGCTGAAGTTCCTCGAAAAGTTCCTTCCTCTTCTTCATCTAAATCTCATCAGTCAGTTTCTAATGAAGAGGACGATTATTACGATGAATATGATCAGAAAGAAGTTGAAGACAAACCCACAACTTTGGCAGCAAAATGGTCCCCTTCCGTTTCCAGAGGTAACAAAAACACATACGATGACAGTACAAGCAATAAAAGAAAATCTATGGACACTCTTCTACCTCACAAAGTAAGCTCTGAAGAGGAAGAGAAGGAGAAAACTCCAACATTAAAAATATTTTCTCCCGAATCGCCAGGAAGCTCTGCCATAACATCACGGATTACTCAGTCCTCTAACAAGCATACTCCATCTAAACCAAGCTTTGTTTGGCCACGTTCTTCTGTATATACGACCACACACACTGTTTCTCCAACAGTTTCTTCTTCCACTTTGTCCCCTCGCCAGCGACTACTGAACTCCAGGCTACGGAGCCCTTCTCAACGGCAATTTGTTAGACCTCCTTATAGACAAGGTATCTTGTCTTTGTTGTAGTAATCTCACTGAATTGTGTTTTTCTGAAGATCATCAGTTAGATGCAAAGTCCTCCATCAGAATGCAGGTTTAGTTACTTAGTACAATGTATTACTTTTTATTTTGGTGGTTCTCAGGGAGCCCAGTTCTTGAGGACATTGGCTAATCAGTGCAATGTGGTGTCCCAGACCTTTGGTCCTGTGGTCTGCTCTGCACAGGATCCCGTGGTCCACAGAGGAGATGACAAGAGTTAGGTACTAAATTGGAAAAAGGGCTATGTTCCTTATTGAGCAATGACTTCACTGAATGCTCACTGAATGCTCACTGAAAACACATTTGTGCTCAGAATAAGACAGCCTCTTGGACATATCGCTCTTCACCACATGGATTACTAAAAGGCTTTTGTAGGTTATATAGTGCTACCTTGCCCACACCTAGGCAGTAAGGTGTTTCCTCATGCTGTCCTGGCATTCTATGTTTTCTTTAATTAATTTTTAAGCCACTTTCCTCTTTTTTTGAAGTGACAGCTCAGAGTTGCACATTCCTGTTGAGGACTGCTCACATCACAGTCAGGCCCTCTAATACCTTTATGGATTTGATTTACCCCAAATGTCAGAGGTTTGCTTTCTGGCAGAATATCTCCTGATTCTGAGTAGTGGAACAGAGGGTCACAGTGTGTCACCTGTTGATTGCCTATGTCACGTATGGAGAATCCCAGACTGTCTCAGCAACTTTGCTAGGTAGAAATGTTTTTTTCTCCCTCTAATGCATAGACATCCAAAATAGTATTGAGTGACCTGAGTGTTTTAGTGAATAGATAACAATGTTTTTCTCAATGTGACCTTACTGTTATACAGTGAGGACCATGTAGCTGCACCATTGTATTTGCTGTGCTTTAGTCAGACACAGTGTTGTGTAGAGGTCCGCCAACTGGCAGAGCTTTAAGATGGGACTGGACCTCAAATAATACCATGGAGGATGAGATATACTGCATGAAAGAATGACAGATTTCTCTATGGAGGATGTATACCAACTCACTGCTAGCCATGAAGGTGGGGAGTTAATAGCCCAGGAGTGTCCAGTTTGTATATATATATATTTTTTTTTTCCAGTTAATGTATGTGTATAGAGTTTATATATATTTTTCTGGAGGCAAGTCTCTGAGCTAGGATGTGGAAGTTGCTGCCTTTTTTGAGCTGCGGGACCTGCAGCTCAGTGCCACTGCTTCTCCACTTCTGAGCTGAGTGTGTCTCTGTGTAGCAGTGTTGCTTCAGCTAGAGGAGGAGAGTCCCTCCTTTTACAGGTTTTTTAAAAAAAAAAAAAAAGAGGAGGTAATTCCCATCCCTTCTCCTTTCAGTTCATCACTACAGCTTTGTATAAGGATAGGACTGAACAAGTGGTTCTGTTTAATAACGGTTTCTTCCCTCACCCCACTCCTCAAATGTTTATGAAGATCACAAACATTTTAATGGCTGAAGTGCTGTTTAGAAATGTTGCCCTGCTTTACTAAAAAAACAAGAGGGAATAAAGAAACCAAATAAACATGATAGAAACAAACCATGAGTGTTTAACCTCTTCAGAAGAAACTATTTCAGATGCCTGTGTCAGCTGCAGGGATCTGACACTGTCACAGCAGTTGTTCCAAGCAGAAATTAAATGCCTGGCTTGCCGAGTGTGGTGAAGGCTCTTTCTGCTCTCCAGATCAGTCAGAAAATGCATTTCTTTGCATTTTGAAATGTGGTTTGTAATATGCACAGCTTCCTTCAGGATAGGGTGTTTTCTGTTTCAGGTTACAATGGCAGACCTAATCTTACAACGAAAAATGGAAATGGAAATGGAAAAGTACTACCTGGTAATAACGGAAAACTAAGTGGACAAAGAGTGATCAATGGCCCTCAAGGAACAAAGTGGGTAGGGTGACCTTCTCTCTGAATTCAAGATGCTTTGGCCTTTTATTGTATTATACTTACATTTTCATTAAGAGAGGAGAACAGTTCTCTCAGTCAGTGAAGCTGTAAAGTGAGGTTATACCTAGTGATCTAGTTTCCACTGTTCCATTGAAATCTCATGACAAATTCTTCATTTCATTATTTGAGCATTTAAAATGTCTGATATAAAGACTGATGGCTAGAATTTTCAAGTATAGTATTACTCCCACAGATTTAATGAAACTTTTTTTCCTCAGAGTCAGTGGGACTTCATCTCCCCAGTGACTCGGGGCTTGTCTGCTGGGCAGTGTGTGGGGACTGCCTGGGACAGCTGCTGTCAAAGGCATGTTCATCAATGCTTCCCCCAGACTCATGATCCAGGGAGAAGCTCGTGAGCAAGAGTATAAAAATGTAAGGTTACTATGTAAGTGTCACGATGCTTTAAATGAACATACATAGGTATCTTTAAGCATTTTGCTGTTCATACAGACATGTTTCCAGTGGTATCTTCAGAAGAGCTCAGACGCTGTTGATAGGAAAACCCCACTAGGTGCCTACAAGCCCAGACCTTGTATTTTAAAATCCTGTCCAATGAGTTTACAACCAATCAACGCAGGGAAGAAACTGGTGTTTCCTGTGCGTTTGCCTAAACACTGTGCAGGACGAGGCTGTGACCAACCTCCCTTGCATCAGTAGAGCTGCTCACTTGCTGCATGACACATAAAGACATTTATTTTATGGCCACTTCAATCTTGCTATTTACGCTAGAGGAACATAAAAAGGTGCATCAGGTATGTCACATTCAAGGGAGACATTTTGAAAAGCATGCCCAAAGTCCTTCAAATAGACTCCAGAAGGTGGGCTAGAAAGGTCCTTGGGAGGCCATGGGGCGTCTCTCTCTACCCAACGAGAGGAGGGCATTGCTGAAAGCAGGCTGGATACCTTGCAAAGCAAAAGAATATATGTCAATATCTGAGGCCTGGAGGCCTTCAGAGACTGATCTCATGATCTACTGTCCCTCCTGCTGCAGCCTTTTCCCCAGTACCAAATGTAAGTCTGTCTCGTCAGCCTGGAACTGCTGCTCACGTCTTCTTCCCAGTATCCTCCCAACACTTAACAGCTTTTGCTTTTTTGTGTTCTGTGGCTCTGTGTCTGTTACCTCAGGTTAAAACAGCATACAATTCAGCTATTTGGCGTTGAAATAGCAACAAATACTGCACTTTAACTGCAGTTACCTCTTGAATTCAATCCAAGCGCTCAAACAGATTTGTTTTATGAGACAGAGGCTTTTCTTCAGTCTCCTACCCCAATTTAAATCTTAGCTACTTTGTTTTCACTGCTGTTTCAATCTAAATGAAATAGTTTATTTTTTCCTTTTTTAAAAATTTTTTTAAGTAGTAGACATACTTTTAAACCCCATCTTTAAAAGTGCTCAGGGTCATACTCAAATCAGTATTGCAGGGATCCACCTTAGGAGTTGCACAGCCCAAGAAAATCAGGGGAGTTGCTCCTTTGCATGTGAAAGCTACAGTAGGAAATATGAATATGGTTGTTCTGCGACTCTGGACCCCAGGTCCTGGGGATTTGCTTTCTTCAGGAGTAATTTTTCAGTGATTATTACACAATTGGTGACTCACTTTTAAATGTCCGTGGGCATTGTAGGTGTTCCTGAACATCACAGTTTACATCTGAATTTCCTCAGGATTTCTGTTGCTGTGAAATTTCATTTCAGCTCCTCTCATGTTAGCTAAACTTGAGTCCATCTATTGCTTTTAGATTGTAGATCTTGACCGAGGGCTAGTGTTAAATGTGGAAGGAAAATACCTCCAAGATTCCCAAGGCAACCCTCTCCGAGTGAAATTAGGAGGGGATGGACGTACAATTGTTGGTAAGTGACAGCTTCCTTCTTACAGAAAAAAATCTAAACTTCTTCTGCACATAGTACAAGTCTTTGAGCTGTTGAATGCTTCAGGTATCCCTAAGTCCCACGCAAGCCATTTGGAGTTGCTTGTACATCAGGTCTCCATCAGGCAGTCAGCACATTGCAGGACCTGGGCAGGCTTTGGGGCATCCTGTGGGGCTCTGGAGTTAGAGGCAGCAGGAATCGCCCAAGTCCATCTCGCTTGTATCAGCCTTAGAAAGGACTGCAGAACTGAGCCAGAATAAGGATTGGTGCTTGTTTATATCTTTGTATACACAGAAGTAATTATTGTCCACCGCTAGCACTGTACCAGCCATATGTATGTGATTATTTTATTTTTCCTTCTGAAACTGATCATAAATAGTAAAAAAACCTGTGTGTGATCTGTGAAGACACTGCTGTTTGCATATCAGTCCAGCTGTATAGATCTCTTGAATACAAACTGAGTGCTTGCTGTTAACCTGGTTACCATGAATATTTGCAGTACCCAGAATTTGGCACAAAAGTTTATCTGCAGTGACAGCATCTCACCAGCTCATCCCAGTTTTTCCTTGCACATTTGACATTAGGGAGTAGAATATGGGTTCATTATACCTTTCATCAGCAGTTACGAGACTGACTTAGATTAAATACAGACACCATTTGCACATTGTGATTCTGAAGTGAAACCTCCCTGCAGTCTTCCCAAGAAGTGGGAAGTATCTGAGGTTCTTCAGAACCATTTTCCAGACTCCTTAGCCATGGCTCTTTCCTAGATAACAACCACCTTCTCTGTCAGCTTAGTTACAGGAAGCTGTAGTCACACTCTCAGTGCTCTTGTGGTATCTACTGTTGATAAATACCATGCTATAAGCCTGAAATAGATTCATTGTGAGATTTTTTTTGTTTTCTTTCTTCCCTCCTAGATGAAAAGGGTGCCCCAATGGTGAGTCCTGATGGAATACCTTTGTTTGGACATGGCAGATTTAGTAAGCCTGTAGCGAGTGCTCAAGATAAACCGATAATAAGCCTTGGAGGGAAACCTCTGATTGGTCTTGAAATGATTAAGAAAACAACCACTCCCTCAACTACTACTACAACAATACCCCCAACAACTACCACGACAACTACTACGACCACTACAACAACTGTTGCTACAACTACTACCACCACTCCTGAGCCAACCACCACTGAACCACCCACTGAGAAACCGCTCCCAACCTGTCCTCCAGGCACCTATGCACAGTATGATGATGAGGGCAACTTGCTGTTGGGGTTCGATGGCCAGCCAGAGTGCAATGCAGAAGGTAACTTCCTTTTGTGCTGCTTGAACTTCTTTGGTTGTGCTGCTTGTACTGCGCAGTTACACAAATGTAAAGCAGAAAAGAATCTGCGTCGAGATTTTGGTCCATGTGTTAAGGTGTGAGCTGAGATTAGAGCAGCTGAGGAAGGGCTTGGGCATTAAATGTTTTTTCATTAGAAAACGTCAGCCTTCTCTGGCACTGTAGTTTTTTGTGGAAATATGTTGATTTCAGCAAAATTTATACCTTGCGTTGGATCCAGTCTTGTCACATATATTCGTACACATCAGCACAAGTACAGGCAGCAGTTTCATGGTCAAAGCACTCATGTGTAAGGAAGTCCTCACTCCAGTTCAGGCCAGGGAAGGACCTGAAGGAACTATATATTTTGCCTATTGTGTGTTCATTTCTCACAATAAATTCTGAAAAATCTCTCTTTTGAGCCATGGTGGAAACAGCTCTTGCAAAATGAGATTCTTGTTCTCTCGCCAGCCCTTGGAGATAGAGATTGTCCAGCAGGAATGTAGTAGAGCACAGATGAAACTGGGAAAAGACAACCCTGGCTAGGCACAGATAAGGCAGAGAGTTGTACACCAATTTGTTTCTCATCTGCAGTGTCGGTGCATGTCATTATTTCCCTGTTGCAGCTATACAAGCTTAGGATGTGGTGCCAAACTGAAATCCAAAGTAAACAAATATAAATGCACTGGAGTCTTTGGGTACTGAGCGTGTTTGTACCATGTTTTACCCTTTCATCACCTGAATGTTGCATTGCAAACCAGTTAGCTGCTTATTTTGTAAAACCAGATCAGAGAGCACCATGATAGTCCTTACCCTTTCAATTTGTAGGTAATCCCTGCTCATTCTACAAGTAGGCAGTAGGAGCACGGCCATAGCCTAAACAACAGGTTGTCAGTCAGACATCTGCCAACTGCAGCAGCCCATTTTAATGGGTAATTAAACCCCATTACCTTTCCCCCATATACCTGTATCTCTGAAGCAAAAGTAGATTTACAAGTAGGTCATGTAACCATGGCCTAGGAAGCTGAACTATTGCTTTGAAGAGTGCAGAAATATGCAAAGTTGTGGCTTCAGCAACTCACAGTGAGTCTAAGGATGGCATCCTTGGAAAGGATCTCAGAAGCAGAAGACTGAAAATTCCCTTTCCAGCTACCCTGGCTAAGCAATGAGTCAGAGATGTTAGTGTCTTGTACGGATGGAATTACAATGATTTATAGTGTTAATATTTATCTAACAATTAGCCTCGTGTTTGACAGTGTGTACTTATAGAAGTGTGATTGCATATGTACATATGCATGGATGTGTACACACACAAACATTTGTATATAAAAATGACCATCATTGCTAAATATTTCTTTGAAGATTTTTTGGTTTTCCCTTTGGTGCTCTCAGTGTTCTTAATTATATTCACAAAAGTGTTACAATATTGGTATATATAGTCACCCTGGTAATTTCAAAGCTGCCTAAAGGGGACCATGATTTTTTGGTAGAGTTAAGAGTCTCTTCCACTCCGACTAGCTCCTTTTGCTTACCTTAAATATTGCTTATATCCTATAATGTTTCCTCTCTTTGGCCTGTGCTATTTGATACCTGAATGACCTCTTCTGAGAATACATGTTATAAGAGCAATAAGAGTTAATGAAATATATCTGGACTTAATCTGAGCATAGGCTCCAGAAGCTGAACAACAAAAAGCTTTGCGGTATTATTTTTAGCAGAGTTATGGGCTTGGGAATTTTCATGTGATTTTATTAACATTTAAAAACATTCTGCTTGGGTTTTTTGCCTTCTACTGGATGGGCTTGCTGAATCCTTGAACTTTGTTAGAGGCATGAATGAAAACTGGTTTTCTACAGTGGCTGCGTGTTCAGTGAGAATGGCCCTTAAGTCATTCCTGAACTGTCTGGCATTTCGACAGGATGTCTGCAAATGCATCACAGTGACAGACTGAAAGGACAAGATGGTGCTGGATTTCTACTTCTTACCTGCTATATAGCTTAAGCAATATTAATTAGTCCCTACCTGGCAATTATGAAAGTTCTCTGAAGAGTAATTATGAGGATTTTCTTGATGCTTTTTTTTTTTTTTTTAAAAATCCTGGTGACCTGCCTCAACCTGCTAGTTCCACAGAGAAACTTGGTTGAAAAGAAGGTATCTTTGTGGCATTTATCTAATGATGGCTGCTTTTGTTCAACAAGTGCAGTGTCAATTTCAAGAGGGAGAAACAACTACTACCTGAACTATCAAAAGCATTTAATGCAGTTTTCCCTTAACCATTTCCAAATCATATTTTTATGTTGTCTTTCCCTTTAATGTGAGTCTGGAAAATACTCCAGATCATTAAATGAAATACTTATTCTGCCAAAGCCTGATGTTTTGTTGCTAAGTGCTTTACTCCCAAACAGCGTGGGGCTGCGAGTGCCAAAACCCACTGCCAAATGTTCTACTTAAGCTTTGGCAAATTCTCTTACTCTCTGGAAGGATTTTTGCTTGACCCAGCAGAATTTATTGTCAACATTTCACTAGATTCAGCAGTCTTTAGCTTTCAAGAAGGACTTTGGCCACACAAGCATGATTTGTCAGTGAAATCAGCTAAACTTCTTTTATGAACTCACAAGGAACGTGTGATAAAATTAAGTGATGGTTGCACAGTCCGCTGTCCTTACAGATGCCAAAAGACTACAGCAAGTGGTCATAGCAAGGTTTGGCCTCATCTGATACTGGCAGAGTTCATGGAAGAGCTGCAGTGAAGGGCGATGGAGCATTCTGGAGAACTTCAGCAGGTGTATGTGGAGAAAACTATAAAGCAAATTATAAATATACTTTTGGAAAGTACCTCCATCATCTCCATGACACAGCTATTGCTAAAGAAGCACAGAAAATAAAGCAGAAGAGACTGAACAAGCACAAAAATTGAAAATAAAATTTGTTTATGCTGGATTGTACATAGGCAAAAGGCTGACTAGCTAGTAGGTGTGAAGTTGAAATCTACCTCTGAAGGACTTAAATTTTGTATATCTGAGCCTCTTGTTTACTTGAATGTAGTCAAAGATAAGTGCATACATTGTAAATGTTGGTTGATACTGACCAACTGTGGTGAGAAAATCTGCAGAATTCAACAAAGGATCTACTTTGTCACTGACTACCTTCAGAGAAGTCAAGTGGCTTCCAAGTGGAAGATCTTCTGTAGAGCAGCTGCAGAAATCTACCATGAGAAAATGTCAGATTTTGCTATGCGAAAGTCTGACAAGAATTAACCAATTTCCTAAATTTATTTTGGCATTAAAATCACTATTATGTATTTAAAAGATACTTGTGGTAGTAGAAAAAGTCAGTCTTGTACAATAAACATTGATTCTAAACTTAAAAACCCTGCAAAATTAAAATGTATAATTCAGATTGTATTGGTGGACTATTTGACATTGGCTGTTGAAGTTTTGCATTGTTTTACTGATTTAGTAAAAATAACGTTGTTGTTTCCATATCAAGTGTTACAGGAACACTATCAGTTTCTGTGTAGTATCCCGAGGTCAAAGCTGTCTTTCTCTTGTCATTGGTCACACACTGGCCTTTCCCCAGGCCCAGCATTTCATCAAAGACTTTTAATTGTACTTGCAGTGCAAGTACGATGCTTTTGCTTTGTTTGCATTGCTTTTCATGGCTAATCTGAGCTTTGTGTCCTCTTTGGCTTCCCTGAACAACTTGTGGAGAAATGCATCTCTCAGAATGTGTGGGGAAGCCTCTAGGATTCACAAGATGAGGTACTCGGTGGTTGCACCTGGTTGTATCTGGTGCCGGATACATGACTGCAGAGATATTGAGATAATACATAGGAGCAGGCATCTGGGAAGTCTGTGGGTGCATTTGCATTGGGTTTTGGGGTGGGTCGGGAGAGTGTTTTTGATGTGCACCTTGTAAGCATCTCCTCTTGCCATGCTTTCATTTGTATTGTGAATCAATCGCACTGTGCACAAACTGAATTCCTGTTGGATAAAGCTAAAGCAGAAACAGTGCTGCAGGATGGCATGTATGTGCCCCAAACTCTGATGGGCATTCAGTCCACAGGACCAGACTGGAGCTAGTGTAAAGTAAAACTCTGGGAGATCCTGCACCAGTTACTTCATTCTCCAAGTCCATTCATTTTTAGGCTGCATTATTTGCTAGCAGAGACACAGTGTGTAAATGTCATGCTCTGTGGGTTGTTTGATTTTTATTTCTCTACAAAAATATTTGAGTAGAAGTTTTCAGTTTATTTGAATTGCTTGGTTGTTTTTTCGCATATAAATTTCTCACATTTGCGGCTCCTGAGACGTTAAATGTTGTTAAACCCTGACCTGAGCATTACCTGGTTGCTGGCAGCTGCCTTTGCTCCAGAGCTCCCAGGGCCAGGGCAGAGCTCCTGGAAGGTACATTACTCTCAGTTTTGAGTAGCAACCCTGAACCCATTTTCCCTCAGCAAAGCTCCTGACTACTGCACTTAGCTATTCAGCTGTTATTCTAAACATGCAGAATGGACTGTGACTGTTATCTGAAGCAGTTGTTTTATTTCTTTACAAATCAACTGGCTGAAGATTTTTATTTTAAATTTTATCCCAGAAGTATTTTACTCGAGAGTGGGGATGAGACTATTGAATTCTTACAGCATTTTTTTCTTTCTCCCTCAGTAGATACGTTCTCAGGACTGGATTCAGATGTGACAGTGACGACAGAGGCCTATGTGATATATGATGATGGTACTGTTTAACTGTAAAAGTATTTTGCAAGTGGCGTGTTTGGGGTTGGTTTTTTTTCCCTCTTTTTTCTTTAGAATTGGGCTCGAGGGGGCAAGCTGGTGAATGGGAGCTTAAGCAAGCAATGGTGAGCTGGAAAATCTTTCCGGAGTCCCACATCACATGTGAAGTTCAAGGGTGCAAAGGCAACTGTTTCTGGACAGGAAGGTCCCTTTCTATCAGTCCTGCTGTCTAACATGAATGTATTGTGGAAATAAATTATGCTTAGAGCTGGGTCATACAGTCACTGCTTCAATCTTAGACTTACTTTCCCTGGTACAACTTCTAACTCCAGCCCAGTTGAAGTCAATGAACTCTTCTAAAATAGAAAATCAAAATATTGTCTGAGCCCTGGAAACTTGAAATACCTTAGTGAGCTTTTCGTACTCCACAGCACTGTGAATATATTATTTCATCTTTTTCTTGATGTGTACTTTGCATTTAGACTCAAACATGCTCATGCTGAATGAGATCACTTACATATAAAATAATCTGCTGAATTTATGTGGAATTTCAATTAAAGATATTTGAAATCACATAAAAGGAGAAGAGGGAAAGATTTTTACAGTTATGTTCATGCCATCCTGAAATTATGATTCAGGACACAAAGAACTTAGCTGAAGAGGAAGCCTCAAGTCCCAGCATTGTTTGCACAGGGAATGCAGATTATCGGTTCCTGGAACTAGCATTCACTTTCTACCATCACCAACTTCTGATGTTCTGCTGCTTCTAATCCTCAGATTCCCACCACATATTAAAGCAGATAAATACAGACCTCTGTTAAACTCAGAGTGTTCTAATGTTAGCTTTTTTGTAGAATTTATGATTCTGGAATAATAAACTTTTTTTTCTTTGTGGATGTAGTGCTGGGATCTTAAGGCAAACCACCACCAACAACAAAAAAGGCATTTAAAAATAGAGTGCAGCAACTGAGAGGAAGGTATCATAGACTTTTTTGCTTTATATTCTGACCGCTTCATACAGAGGCCAACTAAGAATGTGGGGAGGAGGGGATGAACTAAAAACTGCACAAGTCCTGCATCCCATCTTTCTTACATCCCCATGAAAGCGGAATGTCCTCAGTGCGCAGGTCTTTTGCCAGGCCTCCCCTTAGGGGCAGGTCACCTGCAGAAAACAAATGTTTTAGCAGTTTAAGCAGAAAACACTCAAAGTCATGAGCAGAGTCCCACAGCCTGTAAAAGGACACGGTAGGGATGTCACGGGCTTCTTTCACATCATTTTGTGTGTCAGTCTGGTAGCGCAGTAGCTTTTCAAAGAGCACTGAATTTAATGGGACCAAATATCAGGGAGGACTGAATATCAGGAGATTCACATGTGCAAGTTTGCCTTCCCTCATGGCCTTAATGGGACCACGAATGGCAAGTACAAGACTCCACGCACCTAAGTTGCAGGAAGGTTTAAGAGCAGTACGAACCAGCTCTAGCATTTTAGCACAATAACACAGAGTTTTCTTAAAAGGCCATTTTTTCAATTTGTTATCTCCTTCCTTTGGCATCTGAGCGCTGTGGCCAGGGATTCATTTACTGTGTTGTCTTTCTTTGAGGATTGTAAGGGGAGGTGGCAGACAGAGTGCATTCAAGATATTGCTGTATGAATACATTTGTTTATTGTCACCCTTTTTACCTGTGTGAGCAAGATCTAAATCAACAACACAAGTATCCTAAGGCAAGGACTGTTGCAAAGCTGAGGTGTGACTGGCGCTGACTTAGAGGCCCTGAAGGAGTGCGCGACAGGGTGCGTGGCACTCCTTTGGGACTGTGGCTGCTGACAGAAATGTTTCCCTTCTCATAGTTGAGCCAAAATAACACGAAGCAAGCTAACATTTTTGTCTTCTGTTTCCTCTGAAGACTACGAGTTTTTTGAGAGCACTTTGCCACCAACCACCACCACTGTCACCACCACCACTGCTTCTACAGGGACAGAATTTGAAGTTCTCTATCCAGAGATGAGCGTTGTTGGCACTGGCCCTGTGTCAGAATACGATATTGCTGGAAAGAAACGGTTCACTGGTAAGGATGTCCTTTGTTTTATGTAGCTTATTACTTGTGCTGCAAAGAATTCTTGTTCTAGCAAGGTCAGCCCTTAATCTGGGACCATTGCACCGATACATCCCACAGACTAGTGTGTGGTCCCTGTAAGGACTGCCACCTGGGAAAACCAAACAGCAATACTTTGTTCATAACTTTGATACTTGCATGTTTGTGTGTGGACCCACACCAATTCTGTTGAAGCAGTGCAAACCTCATTGTACTCTTTCAGTCTAAGTGCTCTGCTTTGTATTTTGCATTGTGTTCAGTTTAGCTGAAGTCAGTAAGAGAGCAAGAGTGTCTACTCTGGTGCTCAGTTCAGCTCAACTGCATCATTTTAGGTTGACACCAGTAGTTTAATCAGTGCAAATCTGCATGTAGGTGTGAGTCTTCCTCTGGGGGACCTAATTCTTTTGCATGAATGAATACAACCCCAGTGATTTCACCCACTTTGCACAAACATCTATGTGAAAGGTGTGCTTCAAAGTCAAGGAATGAATGGTGTTTTGGATATGAACTTTCCAAAAAGTAAAACCAATAGACATACATTTCACTTTGCTATTTGTATTTTTGCTGTGTAGAAGGAACTTGGTGAAGGAATCCCCAGTACATTGACATGAGCCAGGAGGCTGGCTCCTGTGTGGCCGAGCCATTCAAGTGTGTAGGTAGGTGTTGCAGATCTGACTTCAGAGCTGCTGTGCTTCTTTCTCAGAGAAGCAGCTGGGAACCAGACTGGAGGGATTTGGAGGTGGTAGGGCACTGCATTCCAGCTTCTACCCCAGACTGGCAACCTCCCCACAGCCCTTTACAAACCTCTGGCATTTGAACTGAGGTCAGATCAGCTGCTGGCTCACCTGGCATTTCACACAGGAATTTGAGGGGTGGAGAGTCAGCTTCGACTCATGTCTTGACTTCCCTTCCAAAATCCACAGGCTTCACATGGCTTAGAGTAGAGCTCTGCTGCTGGAGAAAAAGATTTGGTTTTGTATATGCCAAGACTTTTTCCAGCGCATCTTCATTTTCCCTGTCCAAACGATTTCATGATGTTTCTATTCGGCTCTTGCACTGACAGTGCTTCTTGATTCATTTAGCTGGAGAGGCTAAAATTAACTTCATTGCAAGATCTGGAAAAAATCCCTTTAGGACATGAAATCCAATAAGATAAACCAAAAAATGTTGGTTTGTGAACATTTCAAGGCGCTAGGGAAATAATATTACCGTTTCAATTAATTGTATTATTGCAACTGAATAAACATTTCCAAAGCATGTTTTATAGTCCTTACTTTGAATGCTACAGTGACTTTTAAGTCAATAAAAAGGTAGTTTAATCTTTTCCTGAGCTGAAGTGCGATTCCAGTCAGAATAAAGCTTTTAAAAACAGAAGTTACAGGTTGGGAGCACATTCCTGGAAGGCAGGGACTCATGACTCCTGGTCCTTTAGTACCCAGAGAACCACAGCAATAATCCCTTCATTTAACCTGGTCAGACTTCACCTTAGAATTACTTTTCTTGTTCTCTCTGTTGTTTCACTCTAGCTTCAGTTGTGTAAGAAACAACCACTAAGACCTGGTAAAGTCTTAGATGGTCTAAGGCCCTGACAGGGATCTGGTCCCATGTGTGGAAAGGCAGAGGGTTTAGGTGACGTTTCTACCCTACCTCCAGAGCAGCTGGAGGTAGCGTGCAGAGGGTCTTGCAGTCACATTGCTCTCTTCTGCCTTTCATAGCAAAGATGATCCTTCTTTCTTTGCATAATTTGGTACAGTTGTGAGTGTCGGGTAGACCTGAATATTGGCATCCCATTCTTCCTGCTCATTAATCAAATGGAGTGCAAGTCATGGGTTTTTTGTCAGCAGTGAACTATCTCTGGGCTGCAAGGGAAGGAATTTTCAGATGCATCACAAAACTTCATTCTCTTCTTTTCAGGAAATTGACAGCCTGTGTGCTACTCTGTGGTACCTACAAACTGCTAACTGAACATCACCCTGTCTCTTCCAGCTCCCTATGTCACCTATCTCAATAAAGATCCAGCAGCCCCCTGCTCCTTGACAGAGGCCCTGGAGCACTTCCAAGTGGAGAGTCTCGATGAAATCATCCCTAATGACCTCAGAGAGAAAGAGCTGCATCCTCTGAGAGCCCCTCACAACATCACCGTCGTGGCAGTCGAAGGCTGTCACTCTTTTGTCATCGTGGACTGGGCTAAACCTGCTCGAGGAGACATGGTAACAGGTACTCTCCTGAGCGTTGCTCTCCCGAGAGGGAAATGGGGAAGGGAGAGGTTTTATTAAATGACCATTTTTACCTTAAACTGAGCCAACAGTTCATGAAGTTCTCGCTCCTCTGCAACTCTCTAACGGAAGCGAGCTACTTTCTGAGGAGCAAGAAAGGTCCCTTTGTCATCCCTCAGTGCCAGACCAACGAGCCCATGCTGGTCCAGATATTTCAAAAATTTTGGCACTGCTTTCCTGCTAGGGGTTCTGAAGGTACTGCTTCTCACCTGGATGCTACCTGTGATAGCACTTTGCTCAGCTGAGCACTTCTGCTCCCAGGTAGTGCCCTCAGCTCCACCACAGTCACCTTCCAAGCCTGCCTTGGAGCATCTTTCACACTTGGCTTCAGTCCACTCCAAGCTAAGGTGACTGTGTGGCTGGAGTAGCTCTGGGTCCTGCCCCACTGTGAGCATACAGGTACAGGAGCAGTCTGCTTGTAGAGGGGCTTCTGGCTTGGTGGTCTTCTAGTCCACTTTTTTTTTTTTTTAGGAAAAAAACATATCAGAGTTGTTTATCTCCAGTAGAGTCTGTGGCCCAGGATATGCTTACCTTGTTTTACTGAAATTTTGCTCAAATATCTGTCCAACAAATGAGCTTCAGGGCTGGGGAATATGTTGAACAAATGTATTAAATTAGATCTCCTTTAACGTCTTCAGACCTATTGAAAGCCACAGAGAAGCCCAACTGACTTCAAGAATGAATCTCAAATGTTGCTAAAAAACACTAGAGTAAATAAATAACCAAAGTATTTTAGAAATCAATCAACCCCTTTTTATCAATGGACTCAAAGATCTGAAGTAAGCATTGGAAAAGGCCACTTCTTTGGTGCTAATGTGCAGTTTTTCAGCAGCCTCGCGCAGATATGTGACTGACAGAGATGGCAGAGGGGTGGGAGCTCGTGGAGCTGACTAATGGTTGCGATGATGCTTGGGAAGGCAGAAGGTGGCACTTGAACAGGCCATGTGATGTCTGTCCCACAGTGTTTCATTCTTCAAGGCTACTGATCCAGTACCGTGCTGAGTGCAGTTTGCGCAACATTTTTTTAAAAAACATGATATTTCTAATAATATTAGTTTATGCACAGTTAGTGTACCACTTAAAACAATGAATGGGTTGATTCTGTCATCTTTCTGCCTTCACTGTGTTTTAAATCAGTATTTGCAACAGGGTAACTCTCCATCATTATGGGCTAATAACAGGAAATTACTTTAGCCTAGGATTTTCCCAGGAGAGTTAGACGTCAAATCACTTCCATATTCATAGATGCTTCCACTGTCTTTAGCCCATAAAATGTACGACAACACCTAAGACTTGGGAGGGATATCATTTATTTAAAATTCATTTGTAATCCTCACAATTATTTGTGTTTCCTCTTTACAGGCTATCTGGTTTACAGTGCATCCTATGATGACTTTTTAAAAAATAAGTGGTCAACCAGGACTGCAGGAACTACTCATTTGCCCATTGAGAACCTGAAGCCCAACACACGGTAAAGATTTGATCCATTATTTTCAGTTGTGTTTGAGAAGTAAAACAAATTTTGAGAATAGTTAATTGTTTTTCTTGGCCTTAGTATAAATGTTTATGTCTGATCTAGATTTTACTGATTCTGTTTGACAGCAAATTGTTTTATAAACTGCACAGCTACTAACATGACATGTTTACTGTATTAACCCTGGAGCAGATGACTGTGTACATGCATATATATTTGTGTATATATAAACACGTATCAGTAACAGAGAAAATCTTATTTTAAAAAAAAAAAAAAAAAATGTTCTACTCTTATGCATAACTAAATCAAATTTTTGGGGGAAGAGTCTGCTTAAGCATACTCTTGATGTTATGCGGTGTGTACATTCCCACATACTGGCATGGCCAAGATTTGGTACCTAAGAGCTGGTGAGGAGAGGTGCTGCTCTCTGGTCTGGTTTTGCTGTCTGATCATGTGAGTTGTGCTGGAAGAGAGGGCTTGGTGGTATGTAATGAAGCTGTGGAAGTCGATCAGAAATCAGTCTGGCAGGAGCTTTAGGTCTTTATCTTGAAAAAAGTTTCACTGAAATGGCAAAATAAGAATGTGTGCTTTGTGTGATATTGTAATAACTCATGACAATTGGGTGGGAAATAAACAGCCACAAAGGGACTACATTAAAATTGTAGATGCTACATTAAAATTGACAGATGCTCAGCATCTCTCATACTTTTCTCTCAAATTCTGAGTCTGAAATACTTTTGGTGCTGCCTTGAACTAGGCGATTGCTCTTCGCGTGCTGATGACTACAGTCTCTTAGACACTGGGGGCACATGTTGCTCCTGTATTTCAGAACATGGGAGATGCACTAGGATTGTGGGCTGGGACTAGCATGCCTCACTTAGTAGAGGCAATGAAGTCTTCATGTGGGGTCTATGATGGGGAAGAAGGCTTCTTTACAGCAGAGAAATTGTGCGTGTTGTCCAATCTCATTTACAATCTCCAAATCCACAGGCTGAATTGATTGCATATTTGTTGTCTTAAAAATAACTCCCTAACCACTGGGAAAAGACCGCATGCCTAACCAAGAAAGCGTGGCATGAAGTTAGTCCAAAAGTTTTGTGTTTGCATTGATTAAGTCGGATTTCCTGTATGCAGATGCTATTGGCTGCTGGGTGTCCCATGAGGGGTTATTGGTGATGCAATCTCGCAGCATGCACAGCACATCAGAGAAGGGTTGGCATTTTGGCAGAAGTCAGCCCTAGAGAAGATTTGACGCTGTCAGCATCTCCTGGAAAACATCTGCCTGGTGTTTAGGAAAATGGAAGTCTGTTTTTAACCCGCATCATAAGTTTTCTTCCAAGGCCTGGTCTAACCTCCTTTTGAGAAGTGGAAGTTTTTCCATTAACAAAACTCTGGCCAGCCTCAGTGGCCACAGGAGCTACTTCCTTGTGACGTGTGAATGTAAATGCTAAAATTACTTTAAACCTTACTAAATCTTAAAGCCGTCAGTCTTGACAATGTCCCTTCCCCAACCTTAATTCTCAGCTGTCACAGAAGACTGGTGCAAAAGGCTGAACAGCATCCCCTGAACCACTAAATCCAGTCTTCTGCAGCCACAAACATTACAATCCCCGTCAGAAACATTTCAATCTCTTTCTTCGGCTTGCCTTTCTGCAGGAAAGTTGTGGCAGTGCCTGGTAGGAGTGGCTAGATAGTCTCATGGTTTAAAACACCATCCTTTACCACTGTTATCTTCATGTCTCTTCGGATCTTCTTCCCTGTCCACTTGGCTTTTGTTCCCTCCAGGGGCATTTTGATCGCAGAGTGCCTGCTACCAATTCCAGTGTGTACAGAGCATTTCATAGGAGGCTCTCAAACATTACTCAGGGCTCACAATTACAGACAGAGCCTGGATCTTCTGGCTCTGGGAGCCAGATGCACCAAAAATGTCTGTTTCCTTTTTGTGTCTCCATTAAAGCAAAGCCAAAGTCCCTCCAACAAGCAGCATCAGCCACAGCTGGCTGCTGTCTATCACCAGACATCACAAAAGAGGTAAGATGTCAATGCAACCCTTGTCCTCTGCAAGCGGTAGACCTGTGTGGCACATGCCTGCCTCACACCAGCTGTGCAGGAAGCTCCTCTTCCAGCTCTTCTCTAGTGTAATATTATAATGTTTGTTGTAAATATTCATGGTGGATGTAGTGCTAGGCCATTTTTGTTGCAGGGAGACACTTTGTACTAGCCTGTAAACCTGCAGGCAGCTGATTTACGTGTTGTGGTTTTTTTTCTGGAGGGGTGGTGCAGTTGCAGGAGGAGGGTTTCAACCCCTGCTGCCCTCTCCATGTGCTAGTGGGAGGAAACCTACTTGTCCTCTCCCACCCACTCCCAGCCTCTTTTCTTCCTCATAGAATCATAGAATGGTTTGGGTTGGAAGGAACCTTAGAGATCATCTAGGTCCAACCCCCCTGCCCTGGGCAGGGACACCTTCCACAGACCAGGTTGCTCAAAGCCTCATCCAGCCTGGCCTGGAACACTGCCAAGGACGGGACATCCACAACTTCTCTGGACAGCCTGTTCCAGAGTCTCACCACTCTCATGGTGAAGAATTTCTTCCTTATATCTAATCTAAATCTACCCTCTTTCAGTTTAAAGCCGTTATGCTTTGTTGTATCACTGCATGCCCTTATAAAAAGTCCCTCTCCAAATTTCTTTCAGGTCCCCTTTAGGCACTGGAAGGCTGCTATAAGGTCTCCCTGGAGCCTTCTCTTCTGCAGGCTGAACAACCCCAACTCTCTCAATCTGTCCTCATCCACCGATCCTGCTGGACAGGGGTTGCAGAGCCATCACGTCAGCTCGTCCCATCCCCTTTCTGGGGTGTGGGTGGCTCTCCCTCCCAGACATCTGCATGTACCCTCCGTGCATCCACCCTCGTGCTCACCCGGCATCAATGGAGCTCCAGCAGCGGCTGTGCCACCGTCCCCATGTCTGGCACACGGTCACTGTGCTGTGGCTCCCACCCTGCCACCTGCAGCACACACAGACGGTGCTGCCAGCTCAGCCTGCCGCTGGTTGGGGTGCGGGGATGGGGGGTCCATGCAGACACACCTTTAGAGAGGCTGGGAAAAGGATTTTGAGGGTAACGAATTTTTTTTAAAAACAGCTGTTTCCTTAGTTAGCATGCCGAGTGATTATCTCACTTTGTGGCTGTGAGTGCCAGCTGTTTAATTCAAACAGAAGGGAGACAGCTTGAATTAAGTCATAAAATGGTTTTGCTCAAAGTGGCAGGTATGGTGATACAATTAGTTGTATAGTCTAAATGAATAAAACTATTACATATTCATTGCCCCATTACAGTTTGTTATGCCCCTTTTTTGACATGTCAGTAGAAGTGGTATATAAAATCTCTAAGGAGGTTTATTATTAGGAGGAAAAGCTTTTTTCTTGTTGGTATTGAAAATGAACAGCGAACAGTATCGCATCTCTTGCAGTTATGATTCTTCTGTGCCTGTTGCAATTCTGCCTAAGTAAAGTGTAATCAAAGCACAATCAACTTATATATTACAAATTTTGTTCGTGTATTTATGTGCTGAAGAACAGTTGAGTTATACTGATTTGAGATTTCCTGGCAAATTCATCATCTGAAGGATTCTGACTAATGAAAATGTCAGATGCCTGGACCTAGGAGGGCTTTGGCAATTTCTTTTTTATTTGTCATGTCTGAGAAAGAAATATATCCTGACTGCATTATTTTATTGACGTTCTTAATACAGGAATCATAGCATCGTCTATGTTTAAACCATGGGTCAGCAAGTCATGAGACCTGGCTCTCTTTCTGGCACTAGTAAAGACTTCTTGTGTATATAAAGGCTTAGGAACTAATTTTCCAATTTAGCAAAGGGAAATGCACACATAACTTCATTGCTGTTTTTTTCCAGACCGTCAGGCAGGCATCTTGAACAATCGTGTCCCAGAAAGGCTTTTATGTATGTAACAGGACACTTGAATGCACAGTTGCTCTGATTGCATAAGTAATCAGTTCCTGCATTACAGAAGATACAAAACAGCATGCTTTTCCTCTTTTAAATAGATGCATTTTGAGCATGAGGTTCTTGGGCTGCTCTCTCATATTTCAGATGTGGATCATGGCACTTAATGGTTCTCATGGGAATGTTTTGAAGCTAGCATAGGGTTGCTCAGAAGGTGCCACTGTGTTGCAAAGGTGGTATCTAATTACAACTGTTTGGAAGCAGCGGGAAGTCAGGCATCTGTACACAAGTTTTCACTGTGCTTTGAAGCCTTGTGGAAAAGACGTATGCTGGAAAACATTTTTCTTCTGCTCTCATGAAGTAGTTATAGCAAGTGCTGGGTGAAGCCAGTGCCCTTGGTGCTGTGTTGGGGGCATTTTGGGAGCCAGAGTGAGGAATCGCTGCCATATGTCCTGTCACTGATGTCAGCCTTGCACCCCCAGCCCTGTCCGAATCTGAATGAAGAAGGCATGAGTGGGTGAAGGAGGTGTGGTTGGATGCAGGTGTCCTGTGAGAGCATTGGCAGCTCAGGGGATTAAAGTAGTGCTCAGGCTGCTGTGCTCTGCTCGGGTGGCCAGAAGCAGAGGAGCACACAGGAGGCCTTTTACTTCACCTCTCCTCTCTCTCCAGACATGCTAAAACCTCACAAAACCCCTTTTTTTCACGGGAAGCATCAAGCTTGCCACTTGGATGGGACATTGCAGTGAGAGGTAATCCTGTGCTCAGTGCCACCTGTCCCTGCAAGTAAGCGCTCGCCCTGTTATGTGGCTCATGTATAGAACTTTTGGAGATGTCTGCTTTTGGATGAGAGGCTAAATCCAGATCCAAATGCTATGTGGATATTACAGAGGCATGGTCATTTTTTAATTAATTTCTTTACAAGAATGAAATCGAGCAAGCAGCCTTGAAAGGAAAACATAAACTCAAGCACTTTTAAAATACTGTGCTGAAACTTTTAATGCTAATCTTCCATTCTAATGGGTTTCTGCTGGCCTGGATACAAAGGAAAAAGGGAAAGAAGAAAACATCATTCTGGGGAAAAAATATCAGGATAGGCATCAACTAAAAATCATTGTATTTGGAAATGAAATAAAAATGTGCTTATACATATTCTTTTCTAAGAGCAAGAATAATTTTCTGCTATTAAGCAAAGAACAGAGTTCTAGTGGTGAGTCATGTGCTTTAAGTTAAGCATGTGATTTAAATACTTTGGAGAATCAATAAGGCAACGTGAAACTTTCTCATGTTACTCAAGTATTGTGGTCTTAATTCTGCTACAGTTTTTAAAGAAAGGTCAAAAGCTTAGCTTCTGATCTCTTATAAATCTGATCTAGTTTTAGTTTGCAGTTCACACCACTGCTTTTGGAGAAGATAATCTGGTTTAAAACTGTTCCTGAGATCAGAATTTAACTCCCATGCAACTTTTTCTTTTAGTGCATTGCTATTGGTTGTTTCGTATAAAGTGGATGTAATTGTGCATGTTTTTTGGAAGGCGAGTGATAAAAATAAATGATAAAAAAATTGCATGTGAGCAATTGCAAAAAGGAGAAATTTGTATGTAACAGCCAGCTTGTACTTTGACTGAGTATTCAACTCAATTTAATACAAAGGACACCTGAACTTAGTGGAATTCTGCTGATTTGATTCTCACTCTGTTTTAGTATTATTTGTAATCTAGCTATTGCAATGGAATCAATGTTTTAATCTTATTTTCCGTCTCTTTTTTTACAGGTATTATTTTAAAGTCCAAGCAAAGAATCCCTTTGGTTATGGGCCTGTTAGCTCTTCAGTCACATTTGTGACAGAATCTGGTATGCCTTGCTTTTTATTTTCATCTCAAAACTGAATTCCTGATAACAGGTGTGACAGGGCAATGACTGAAACCATTACAGTAATATTGGTGATTATCCTGAACTTGCTGCTTTTGAGATTTTTTTTTCCAGGTTAATTATTTGTTTTCAGTAAAGCTAGGAAAATAATATGCACTAATGCTACTATGAAGATATGTGACATTAAAGTGAGCTTCAGGGGAACAGGAAGTTGAATTTAAAGTGCAAAAGACTACTAATGTTCAACAATACAGAAGCAATGGGAAGTTTAATGTCTTTGATAGATTGACCAAACATCTAGCAAATTAGCTTCCTCATTGTGAACAGCTGAATGGCTGGAAGTGGTTGTCTCTGGAAGAAAGATGGGAAATAATTGTTCCATCAGACAGGCAAAGTTTTGTGTTCTTTTTTTGGCACGGCATACTGGTCTTTCACAGGGCTAATAGTGTGTTCAACAGCAACACCCCCTTCTAAAAATAGTACCTTAAATGAGCTATTTTTACCCATTTCTTCTTCTTCCATTGAGCCAGAGGTCAATGGCTCTTCTGAATAATGAAAGGCAAATTATTCAGTCTTTACTTGAGTGAAAGGTCTGTTGTCTCTTGGAAATTTTGCCCTTTTGACAATATGGCATTTACACAGTGTCTGCTTTTGCTCATTTGACCTCAACCTGTAGTGCTTGCTTTAGAAGCTCCACCAAGAACCATGGAAATAAATCTTCACAGAAAGGAGACAAAGATGCAAGATAAGTCAATTGTCCTGCATAATTTATTCAGATTTTTTTAAAGGAGTGAGAAGCTCAAGTATAAATCCAAGCATAAGGTTTAAGGTTGGACAAATAGGGCATGCTGTATCTTACAGGGTTTTGCTGATTAGCTGGCTGCCAGTATATGAGCCTGAATGCCTGGCTTTCCTATCCAAAATTGGGTACCTTGTGAGCTTCTTTTAACAGGTTAAATCCACCAAATTTAAAGTTTTATTTGCAGCACTGATCTTCCGTTTGTCATGTGGTCAAAGGTGGCTTTCCAGCTGGCACACATACAAAAGCAGTTTCTAAATCTAAAGCCAGACAGTATAGTTACAGTGATGCAGTAGGTCAGGAGAGACAGAAATTGTTCATTCACAGTGCTCTTCTAGTGCTATTGAAACATTTGAGCTGATGAGAATATTCAATAAAGAATGCTGTCATAGGATCAAGTTGCTTATTGAAAATGTCCAATCTTACCCCTGGTAACCCACTGAAGAGATCAGAAAACCATTGTTCTCTTTCATCAAGCTGTAAAACCTCCTTGGAATTTTTTCTTCCCCATGGGTAGACAAGCATTGTGCTTTTTCTTCAGGTATTTAGTGCACAATAAGGGCTAGTTAAGAGATGACAGTAACTGCAATATAACAAATACAGACAAGCTAATGCATTAGATTATGTTGTTTTGTTATCTTTACTCCACACCTATTCCATTCTTCTTTATTTAAAAAGGAAAGTATTTCAAGCAAACAGAAGCTCCTGAGGTAGTGGACAGTGCTCCCTGTACTGCCCAGGGCATTCCTGCAAAAATTCTGTCAGTATGACAAAAAAGTTAAAATGATAAATTTCACATTTTTATGAATACCACTAAACAACTGTACTAAGCATGATGGATGTCTGAGACCAAGGTTTGCATACAAGAGGTAGGTAACATTTCTATTTGGAAGTTAGGCCTGTGGGTTATATATTACACCATATATTCAGAAGCCTACAGTGAAACTGTCCTCCTGCTCTGAGGACCAGTGTAAATCCCGTATTTATAATGTAGCTAAAGGCAGTTACTCTGCAAGTGACATTCTCTTGAATTACACTGTATGTTTCATATTGTAAAACAAGGTTTGGAACAAAATATTAATTTTTTTATTTGTTTCATTCTTCTAGACAATCCCCTCCTCATTGTCAGACCACCTGGTAAGTCTTATTCTGCTGTTTCTTTCATGAAGTACATAAACCCTGCACAAAACATTTACAATATAGGTGACAGAAGCACATTAACACATAGTTTGAGTTACAGTTTTAAGCAGGATCAGGTAGTAATTCATCGTGCTAATTCACAAAACATTTTCTGTCTTAGGACCCCTTATTCTGGTCTTTGAAAAGAAATCTTGTCAAGATATGTTACAATAAGCACTTGATTTTGCCCTAACCTTTGCATGGTACAACAGCTATAATTGCTTAGTAATAAGCACTAAACTATATTGCTGCTGTATCTGTGTCCTTCAGTTGCCTGAGCATAGCTTGAACAGCAGGATCAGGTTTTCCTATCTCTAGTTGTTATGCTCATCTATACTGACCACCATGCACTTAAAAATACTAAAAAATTCGAGAATTTGTTACTGACCTGAATGATACGCCACGAAGCTGTTGAGCTTGCTTTGCATTTCCAAATTCGCAATAAGCCCCTCATCAGAAGAGCTGATTTCCTGGTGCTGGGTCCAGCCTTGCTGACACGCACATTGGTAGGTCAACCCCAGGCAGCACGTGCTCTTGGAAGAGATGCAGGAAAAAAAGACCTCATACTTATTACGCTCTGTCAGCTTCCCTAAGCGGTTCAAATGGCTGGTTTTGGGGCTTTTTGACAACATCGTTCATGAAAACAATGCCCAGTGTCTCCCTGCCTTCTATGTTTCTTTACGCTTGCTGGTCTGTTTTTCCCATGTCCTCTCAGATGTCTCCGATGATGCACAGATACTGGAGAGCACGAGCGCTCTGTGTCTCTGGCAGTCAGTGTGGGAGGCCTCTGAGAGCAGTGGCCTTCCCATGTCCCCGGTCACCTGCAGGCTTTTTGCTGTCAGTTATTTTGTGGGTCTGTTCAGGGAAAGGAGGTTTTGGAACGTGATGGCTTTTTCACTTGTGCTTTCTGCATCAGCTGGACAAAGACAAAATATTTTTGTGTAGCTGCAGTGGTAGAGATAAGGTAGACCAAAAAGAGGTGGCAGAGCTGTAGAAATTAAGTTTCTGAACATCCAGCGCAGCTCTTACAGGACACATTAAGTTCATCCTTCAGGATTTCTGGAAGTGGGCTAAAGTGATGGACAAAAGCAGGCTATTCACATCAATAAGACTGTGTTCAAGAAATAGGTAGTTTATTGCTTTATTCTAAAGAGAAAACTTTGGCCAAAATCCTGCAATCCTTTGACCATGTGACTAATTGCACAAAGTCAGTCCAGTTATGTTTGTGTCCAAGCCAGTGGAGTTCTGAGGATTGCTGATCAGTGATTGCTTCTGACATGCAAGTGTTTACAGCATTTGGCCCATGTACCTAGTGAGACGGAGGAAGAATGAGTAGCGAAAAAAAGTCGTTCAACCTCATTTGTAAACCACCTCAAAACAGCACAGTAAAACCAGGGCTTTGTGCTGTAGCTAGAGACAAAAATACTAATTACCAGATTGGAAACATTTTCTGTAATTATATATACATTACTATAACAGCAATTTCAAAAGAAATTATATTGTCTTGGTTAGTATAAAGCAAACATTTAGGCAAGCCCGTAGGAATATTTAGTCTTTTGCAATACAGTTAAGCAGGTTCCTCTGCAGCAATGCTTTGGACAGAGTTCCCCAGGAAAAGTCTCACTTGTCTGTTATTGGAACCTCATCTGTTTTAATGTAATGTGGGAAAACAAAACAGAAAAGTACATTTGTGATTTGATCATTTTAACCAAACATCAAGAATAGGCTTTAATTTGCATCACAGGCACTTACAGCAGAATTTTTAACATCTGTTTTTTTAGCAAAAGCATTAAGGTTTATACTTAGTGTTAAACTGCAAGTGACTGTATTTAGGCAGTGTCACGGTCAGACCTAAGATCAGGCTCTATTTAGAAAATAAACTGAGTATCACTAGGTAGAGAAGATGTCTTACTAAAAACAGTGAGACTATTTCACAGAATCACAGAATGTTAGGGATTGGAAGGGACCTCGAAAGATCATCTAGTCCAATCCCCCTGCCAGGGCAGGAACACCTAGGTGAGGTTACACAGGAAGGCGTCCAGGCGGGTTTTGAATGTCTCCAGAGAAGGAGAATCCACAACCTGCCTGGGTAGCCTGTTCCAGTGTTCCGTCACCCTCACTGAGAAGAAGTTTCTTCTCAAATTTAAGTGGAACCTCTTGTGTTCCAGCTTGAACCCATTACCCCTTGTCTTACTGTTGGTTGTCACTGAGAAGAGCCTGGCTCCATCCTCGTGACACCCACCCTTTACATATTTATAAACATTGATGAGGTCACCCCTCAGTCTCCTCTTCTCCAAGCTAAAGAGACCCAGCTCCCTCAGCCTTTCCTCGTAAGGGAGGAATAGTCCAATCCCCCTGCCAGAGCAGGAACACCTAGATGAGGTTTTGTTTAGTTAAAACTGTGGTTCAGTACATGAAATATTTTTTTAAAATAATTTTAACAGTTATTATTTTTTTTAAATAATATTTGTTCTTGAAGTAGTATTTCTGGATATCGAAAAGTCATGCATTAATCTGCTGCAGCTTCTCTTGTAAAACATATTATCAGATATTAACTTCAACAAAACTCAGACTGAAATGCTAAAGTCTATCCTTAATGTTGATTTTTTTTTTTCTCCAAGGTGGTGAGCCTATCTGGATCCCCTTCACTTTTAAATATGACCCAACCTATTCAGACTGCAGCGGCAAGCAGTACGTGAAACGAACTTGGTACCGCAAGTTTGTAGGAGTGGTTCTTTGCAACTCCTTACGGTACAAGATTTACCTCAGCGATGACCTGAAAGGTAGGCACCGAGATTAATTTCCTGATATATGATTACTTGTCACCTCTCCCTGCTCGCTTTCTTCGCCTTGTCTGTGAAAGACTTGTGTGATGGCTGTCTGGGAGTCCTTCTCTCGAAGGACAGAGGAATGTACCCCAGAGAACCCCAGGGGAGATTGACTGACAGGGGGAACAGTGGAGGAAAGGCTGGTGTGACAGTGACTGGGTGAGCTGTACTCCTAAGGATTAACAGGAGCTCTTACACAGGTGTGTTTGCTGAGACATAATGGAGAAAACTTTCCATATTGTTGATCTGGGGTACTGAGATTATCTCAATGGCTTTTTGGATTATGCTGATGTGTTGCTTTTATTGCAATGCATTGGTATAGTTTAAAGGCAGTCTTTGAATGCACAGAAATAAGAAATAATCAGGGTGGCATGACCCACCTCATCTGCTAGAAATAGAATTCCACAGTTTTTAGTTTTCATTTGAGACTGCAGTCAAACTGACAGTATTGACAAATGGAGTGTTTTTTACTTTCATATGACTTACTGAAATGACTGGTTGGGTTGAAATTCCCTCCACCTGTTATCTGTGGTGCAGTGTTCATGGACTTGCAAAACGAGGACTATTCTTTACTGGGCTATAACCAATTTCTCTTTTCCGTAATTTCTCCTTACTGTGAAGATAGCATTCTCCCTTCTTTTCAGCCACTGTTTGTTCATTGGTAATACTGTGTTTGTCACTGCAGTACATCTTCTTTCTCCCACATCTATTTTCCTGGTGGTGAAGAGCATCCCAAACAAAAATAATGCTGAGTCAAATCATCTGTCTCTATCACCCTTCAGACACCTTCTACAGCATCGGGGACAGCTGGGGAAGGGGCGAGGACCACTGCCAGTTTGTGGATTCACACCTGGATGGAAGAACAGGACCTCAAACATACGTTGAAGCCCTGCCCACCATCCGAGGTACAGCAGCCTGGGAGTGGGGTGCTGGCCAGGTTCCTGTCACCCCATCCGGAGGTTTAAGGGGCAGGGTGCAGGACACAGAGCAGGGCTCTTTGTCTGTGGCTGCTGGCAGCTCTCTGAGAAGTCCCGCTGGTGCAGCAGGTGATGAGATGGTCTTGTACTCAGGCCTAGCTGAACAGGTTATGAAAGTCCCAGAAGGACTTGTGGGTGTTGACAGAGAGAGAGACACAAAGAAAGAGAGGTGCATGTAATGCAAATAATTTACAGGAACAGAATGCAAAACCAGAAAAAAAGTGTATAGGTCTAGGAACCATTCTCCCAATTATAAAATATGCCTCATTGAATAGATGTGCAAACTCTTCCACATGCCAGCAAAGACCAGATGTGTTCTGCAAAGACAGCTTTTGCAAATGATTTTTGACCAGTTCATTCAATATAAAACATATAGGAATACGTCTAGTGACTTATGGTTGGACTGCAAGACTTTTTTTCTGCCCTGGTAGATTTCTCCCTCTGCGTGAAAATTCTCACCTTGAAGGAGTACCTTTGAGTAAACTGCTCAGCTCACATGGCCAAGGTGGTGATGGCTTGCTTCACAAAATGAACTCAGTCATGAAAGTCAGTCAATCTTTTCAATAAGTCAATTGATTTAAAATATTAAGTTGACTTTAGTGGTTTCCACATTAAGTTATTTGTTGATATTCTTTTCATATTTGCGTTACCAGGAAGATACTGAAATAATCACTGATATTTATCTCTCACTAGGAAGTACTGCATTTCTTAGTTCAAAAGAAGGATGATTAATCCAGATGCGTGTTACTAGGTCTAGGAGACAAAGTGCACACAAAATTATATTATTGGCACAAGACATGAGTGTTTCAGATGTTCCAGTGCACGAGCTATGCAGAGAAGAATGCTGCATCTCTCCTAATGCTTTAAGCAGTCACATTCTTTCTGCAGATGAAGAAAAAAGAGGAGAAAGGGCTTAACTCCATATTTACTGCATGAAACGATACCTCTTTGTTTTGTGAAAAGCTCGTGTTTGTTTGTTGATAGTCTCTTGAGCCCTGTGAGATAATACGATTTGATGGTATTTTTTGCCCCAGAGTCCTTCGTATTTTTTAACAGACTGGCAAACTTCATAAACACAGTGGAAATATAGCCACCTTTTGAAATGAAATGCAGAAGCGCTTTGGCAGAGCACAGCATTACACAATAGTTCAAGAGAATTTGGACAGTAACATCTATTAATCTACCTACAAGAAATATAAAGGACCAGAGTTAAATCATTCAAGAAATATCTAAAGCAAGTACCAGGGCTAGCAAATACCCTTTTGTCAAACTCCCTACCAAACAGCTTCTAATTTTCATTTGGACTGTAGGATCGACTCTTGCTGCATCTGTTACTTTTGTTAAATTACGATGTCTTTGTTTTGAAATGCAAACGAGCGTTTTTCTCCTGACAGGGTATTACCGCCAGTACCGCCAGGAGCCTGTATCGTTTGGACGCATTGGATACACAACACCCTACTACTATGTGGGCTGGTATGAGTGTGGCGTGCCCATCCCAGGGAAATGGTAACAGTCTGCTTCCCTGTCCTAGGCAGACTATGCTTTTCAAATGATTTCTACCAGAGGACTGTGAGCAACTGATTCAGAAAAGAGTCAAAAAAAAAAAAAAAAAAAAAAGATGAATGAGGCAAACCAGTGAAGACCAGCTGCTCAAGAAACCCCTGTTTCCAAACATGGTCCCCACTTCACCAGCCTAAATCTATGGTGCTGCTTGATTTCTGCTTGGAAGCAGGGACAGGATATAAGTTTGGTGTCCTACCTTCCTCCTTTGGGTCTTTAAGGCACGGAGAGGTGGTTGCGATGTGCGCAACCTGTGAAAACTAGAACTGTATTAGCCATGAAAATTTGGAAGTTTTTTATATCTTGCAGGAACGACCTAAGCATGCTGTGCTTGCTTAACGGAATGCTAAACTGTCCTTTGCTGCCCGCCGGGGCTCCCCTATGCAATCATGACACATAACCGGCTGCCCACCAAAGGCAATATATTCTCCTGAAGACTTACCCTGTGAGTTTGCCCGCTGCTGGACTAATCACCAGGTCACAGTGTAAATTCACTTTGAGATATCTATATCTGTATCTATATAAATACAGTACTGTACATCTGCAGAAGTACTGCTTAAAGATGCTGAGTTTTTCTTGTTTGCTAGATAAATGTGTTTGGAATTTTAATGTAAAAGGTGCTGTTAATTCTTTGAGATATTGCTATGCACAATATATTAACCAAGGAAAGAGCTGCATTCTGAGTACTGTTGATCTAACATTTGAATTATTGATCAAAGACCTGTGTCCCACTTCTTTGGCAGCCTTTGGACTGGATTTTCAATGGGGATCTACCCCTCTATCCATGTTAGAGTGGCACTGTGTAGTCCAGCAAAAACACATATTCAGCATTTTATCAGCATGAGTTAAACTTTCTGTCCTTTATTATTTGAAACTTTTAGTGCAACTTGTCTTCAATCCATTCTTATCTTATTTGGTGTGTTATTTATTCCTTGTCGGTATCTTTCACTTCACTGTGTAGGGGCATGGGATGAGTAACTTGCAAATTAGAAACTGCTTTTAACTTGCTTGCCCTCCAAAAGGAAGCCCAAGCCACAAATACAAGAATCAAGTAGCAGGAAACTCCTTTGATTTTGATCCGCCCTGGGGACAAACTGAGATACAGTTCATTTAAAATACTACTGAAATCTCTTCCATCCAGATCAGAAAGCAAAGGCTGACGTGGATGAAATGTATAATGATGATTTTTCTAGCAGGCATTTGGAAGCTTGCAATAACGTAGGATTTTAGTAGTCTTTCTGGGTAATCTAGCATTAATGGTTCACTCAGTACCTTTCATGGACTTACCATGTCATGGTAACATCTCAACAGCCTTTGCTCGTGTAGTGTAGGTCTAACACCTTTTCAGTTGCTTCCTGCAGTTATTGTAAATTGTATGGGGACAAAAAAAAGGAACTAAAGTGATTAAAAGAGCATTTTATTTTTCATGGTGATTTGGGTTTTAACATTTTCATTGTTCTCACATACTTTTGCTTCAGGACAGTGCCAAATATATGGTCCCAAGGTATAACTTTTTTCTCTAATAAACCTATGATACCTGGTTCCATTTCTATTTCATCCTTTCTGGTCATCTGTGTCAAGTAATCTGACAAAGTGACAAATTGTTAGCTTTCAAAAAGTCTTCTTTGGGAAAGGAGTAGGCGTCAACTTTTTCTAAGGGACTGGAAGCAGATGAATGTGTTGTTCCTGTACGAAGGTGGTTGGCAGCTAGTGTGGAGTTACAAAGGGCAGATGAGACCTCACCAGCCTGATCATATTCTTTGTTGAGATGACTGGCTTTGGGCAGAAAGGGAGAAAAGTGGACGTCATTGACTTTGGCTTTTGTAAGGCACTTGGTATGGTCTCCCACAGTGTGCTTGTAGGCAGAATAATGAAATATGGCTTGGATAGTTGGACTTTGAGTCTCGTGTCTCAGCTATTTTTATATCCACCTTAAAGTGTTGTGATCAAAAATAGTGGAAAGTCCAAATGACAGCTGGTTGCAAGTGCCATCCCTAAGGGCCAGTGCTGGGGCCAATAATGTCTAATAACCTGGGTAACAGGATGTAGTGCATGGATGGAGTGTACAGATGGAGTGCACTGTCAGCAAGCCTGTGGCTAATACTAAACTGGGGCTGGGGAGTGGTCGATGTGCTGGAGGGCAGAGCTGTCAACCAGAGGTACTTTGACAGGCTGGAGAAATGAGCTGTCAGGATCCTTGTGCAGTTCAGCAAAGCAAGAAGTCCCACACGTGGGATGGAATAGCTCCTTGCAGTAATACAGCCTAGGGTGACTGTCTCAAAAGCAGCTTTGCAGAAGCGGACTTGGGGGTCCTGGTGGACAACAGAATGAATGTGAGCACTCCACAGATCCATTCCAACCTAAATTATTCAGTGACATTTTATGATTCTAGTGGAGGCATGCAATAATAAAATGTATTTTTTTTCTTTTATTGAATCAAAGTCATGACTTGGCCCAGAGCCCGGTCTTCAGCACAAGCAACTGAGACTTGTGCCACTGACTCTAAAGAGCAGGGCAGAGTTTCACCAGTCATGGTTTGGCCTAGTGTTTAAAGCTGGATGTTCCCTCTCCACAGCCAATGCATTCTGCATTTTCACCTGCAAAGACCACAGGTGGGTTTTGATTCATTCATCCTTCATTCCCTGCTGGAAAGACCCTTGGGGTGGGACAGTCCCATTCAGGAATGCCTCATGGGTGAGGAGCTGAGACCATATTTTTTTCTGCAGCCTCATCTGGAGAGGAACTGAGGGGTGCTGGGGACAGGGGTGGAGGGCACTATGCATTGTTCCTCTCCAGTGTAAATATTATCTGAGGCTAAACCAGCCAGGGCAGAGTCAGCATTAGGACACAGCAGGGAAACACATGAAATGCAGTGGTATGCAGTCTGTTCCCTTGACTTTGGCATCTGGATAAGTTCTCTATGCTGTATGAGGTGATCTGATCAACATATTTGCATCCTTTGCCCCATGCACAGGGTAACACATTATCATGATAGTAGGTAGTTTCTCAAAGGGATGATATTATTTTTGCATGCTGCTCTTTGTTTATTTAAGAGGTGGTGGGATTAAAGAGGCAACTGAAGACACATGGGTCAGGAAAGCCACTTCTTGTCCAGATCCTCTCTCAAAGGCCCTGGCAGTGCCCTGACCACTTGCCCACCCTCTCCTTCCCCACTTCCCACTGTCCCCACGACAGTGGTGGTCCTGCTGTGACACCATCGGAGAAGCAGCATGCCTGCTTGGAGCTAAACCCCATACCCATTGAAACAGCTGTACATCTTCGTGACTGCACTGTGTGACAGGCAACATCATCATATACCTCTGCATGGTGCTAATGGCAGAGGGACAGGTCTTTCTCTCCATCAGCTCTCCTCCCATGCCCTCCTTGCTGGCAAAGACACATCTGCATCTGGTCTCCAAGCCCTTGGCACCAGCTTAGAGAACAGCATGTCCCTTCAGAGGCTGTGAGGGGTGTTGCACGAACCCTGTCTTCTTGTCGGAGTGATCCTTGAGGGAACGGGGATGGAGAAGAGGGAGGATACTCACAGGAAGAAAATCCACACAGCTTGTGCCTGCATAGCCTCTGGTCCAAGTGTCTCCGTGGCAGAGGAACACCAGGGCCCTGCCCAGTGGGGAATTGTATAGAGCTGGAAAAGAAAGGGAGAAAAACACAACAGGGGAAGGGGTGGGGAGGAAGAGACAGGCGAAAAAATTGCTCAAAGCATTGTCTGGCCGTGGTCAGTTCTAGATGCTAATCTCTGATCACTGTCCCAGATTTTTTGAGAATTGGGATTTCTGCCTCAAAGGCATCAGGAACAATTGCCAGCATGCGAGAAATGCCAAGGGCTCTCAAGGGCAGCCAAAGCCCAGCATGTGGACCCAGGATGCAAACAGAAGAGCTCTTTGGTGATGAAGGAAGCATTGGGCGTTACTTGGAAAGATAATTGAAGGCCTTCACAGGAGGTAACCCAACCCACTGAACAATGTGAATCACCCCTTGTGGTTTCTCCCTGCAAGAAACTATACAGTTTTCTGTCCTCCAAACCCATGTCCTTTTTTCTCACCAGGCAGATAGATATTATTCATATGATGAGCTGCCTTCCTCTGGCAGAAGAGAATGAGGTAAGTGCAGAGGGGAATGAGGTCAATGCTGCAGCCCAGCTCTGCTTCCTGAGGGGAGGCTGGCATCCTGGATGTCTAAAAAATTCCACCCCTGGAGAGCTGCCAGTCTGCTGGAGGGCCCTTAGCTAGTAACATTTTAAAATAAAGCCATGCCTTGTACTGCCAATTCCTTTCTCATCATGCTTCTGTGTCCCATAAAGCAGGGAGCACTCCCACCAGACTTGTGCCACATCGCTGAGCCAGTTGCACCACTACAGTCAGTGAAAAGTACGGCCCTGGTGGGGATGAGCACTCGGAGCAGAATAACATCAGCATCATAGCCGAGTGCCATAATTGTGGTGTCAACATTGGGAAGTTACGTGCCAAAGGCAACAACCTGGGGGCCAGGCCCTGGGGTGCTAACAGTTGCCATAACTCCTCAGTGCCAGTCGTGTCACTCAGCTCCAAACAGCTTGACCAGCAGAAGAAGAGCTGGGGAAACCTCCACCTGACAGGTGCTGAGGAAGCACCAGCAGCAGGCCCTTGTGGCAATGGTCAGCCACAGACCAAGCTGCATTAGCAAGGACACAGCCAGCAGGCTCCATGTTGTACTTCTCCTCCGCTCAGCGCAGGTGAGCCTGCCTGTGGAGTACAGTACCATTGGGCCCCCAGCACTGGGCGAACTGGAGTGGATCAAGAAGTGGGTGACCACAGTGTTTAGGGTGCTGGTGCTCAGGAGGTACAAGGAGAGGACAAGCTCTGGCTTTAGTTGTGCCCTGGGGACGAAAAGCTTGGCTAGTGGGGATTGATTGAGTTGGTATCTTCAACAGCCTAATGGGGTTGTAAAGGAAGTGGAGCCACACTTTTCCGAGAGACACACAGTGAAAGGATGAAGGCCAATGGACACAAAATGCAACATGGGGAATTCCAGTTAACTATTAGGAAAATATTTTTGTCATGGAGGGGATCAAGCACAGGTACAGCAGCCCAGAGAGATGGGGGAAACTCCAGCCCTGAGGATGCTCATAACTGGCCTGGAGAGGGCCATGAGTACCCTGATCTAGCTTTGATGTTGTCCTTGCTTTGAGTGGTAGGCTGGACCTGACTTCCAAAGGTTCCTTCCAACCTGAAGTAGTGTACAAGTCTATGAACAATATGAACCACTATGTCATGCAGCCAGACAAAACCAGAACCGAAATTTCACAGAAGCAAAGTGCAAACTCCAGTAAATTTTGACAGTGGGTTTATTTGTTCGGCAAAAATGATCATAGGCTCACAGAATGGCTGAGGCAGGAAGAGACCTCGGAGGATTGTCTAGTCCAATCCCCTCTACTGAAAGCAGAGTCAGCTACAGCAGGTTACTCAGGACCATGTCCTCTCACATTTTAAATATCTCTGAGGAAGAAAACTCCACAGTCTCTCTTAGCAACCTGTGGTAATGTTTAACCACCATCGCATAATAAAAAAAAAAAAAATTCTTGTTGTTTAAATGGGATTTCCTGTATTTCAGTTTGTGCCCATAGATTTCTGTTCTGTCACTGGACACCACTGGGAAGAACCTGGCTCCATCTTCTTTACTCCCTTCATCAGAGATTTATGCACATGGATAAGATCCCCCTGGGTCTTCTCCAGGCTGAAAAGTCCTAGGTCTCTCAGCCTTTCCTTAGATCAGAGATGCTCCAGTCCCTTCGTCATCTTTGTGGCCCTTCATTGGACTTTCTCCTGTATGTCCATGTCTCTCTTATGCCAGACAATTCAGAACTGAACACAGAGTACTCCAGGTGTTGCCTCACCAGTGCCGAATAAAAGGAAAGGATCACGTTTTTGGAAACAAACACCTTAAAAAAAATGCTGCTTTTTTTTTTTTTTTTTTGAAATGGATGTTGCAAGCTGACTCCCAGATGAAAGCATGACTATTTAAGAGGCTGTGAGAGAAAGCGAGGGAAGGAGAGTAGTCTCCGAGGCTCCCATGAAGAATTTCTGACTTTGGTTTTTGCTGCAAGTTGTTCCTCCGCATGCTTTTCAAATGCGACTTGTGCAAGCTCACAGGTGCATCTGGAGATCGGGTCACACGTGAACGTTGGCAATACCCTCATGCTTATGCAAAAAGCCTCTAGATGGCAGGAGATGCTATTTGGCCAGGCCTTGCAGCAGGCCCTGACAGCAGGGGATGAGTGGCAGGAGTGCATGTGATGTTCATTCAGCATTGCACACACATAGCGAGAAAATAGTTTTAATGAGAGCACAGTTTTGGTTCAGGAGCAGCAAAGTCCATTCTCAGGTCTTAGAGAGGATCTCTAAGAAAGAGTCCATCCCTCACAAGGCAAAACTTGCAGTGTGTTATTTCTAAAGTTTTGGAAACTTGTAAGTAGAAACATACAAAGTGCAAATACACCACGTGCTCCTATTGTGCATTTTCAGGAGGTACTTTTCCCAAAATTACAAGAATTGTGTTTGTCCCTGGAGTACTGTGGGCAGGAAGAACCAGTTTATCTTACAGTAGGAGTAAAAGCATTGCAGACTATTTCCCAGGATGCTTTCAAACTCTTCTTGAATGTAATTACAATAGCATTTCTGCCCATCTAATTTCTTTCCACACTTCATCCTTCTGGGGATATTTGTTCTGTGAGCTGCAGATCCTCTTCATCCATTAAAAATATGGACTGTGTTTATTTAAGCTGCAAAAAAAATCCCCATAAGCTTTTGCTGATTCTCCATCATTAACCTCCATTTTTTACTTTCATTGACCTTCTCTGTTCTGTAATTCAATATTCTTTCTTGGAGCTGAGTGAAGCACTGACTGTGTCCTGTAAGTATAGTCTAAGGTATGTCCAAAAATGTTGCACAATGGAGCACACAGAGGTTGGTCTTCACTCCTGGCATCTGTCAGCATGATCCGTCTTGTCCCACTCAGTGTCTTGTAGCAGATGTTTAACCTGCCTTGCCCACATATTTTGCTCCTGCACATTAATGCCACAACTCTCCAAAAACACCCAGTAGCAGCATTTCTCCCTTCTCTATGGTCAGCAGCATTGTGAGGGAGTAAAATGTAGGCAATAAAAACAGGAGAGGACTTGAGATCAATTTCTCCACTCCTCCACCTCACCTGGCATCTCTGTCTTCATGCTGGCCCCAGTCCTGCCTGTTCCAGGCTGCCAAACTTCTCATGCATGAGCCCTTCTTATGCTCCCCATGGGTGTCCATACTGAGCAGGAGTGCTGGCATCATGTCTCTTGCTTGTGGCAAGCTCATGGGCTGGACTCGGGCACTACTGAGTCACCTCCTTCCCCCAGGCTACACACGCCATCACACCGAGTGGTGAGGATCACTTTGTACAGCCTTGGCAGCCTGGTATTCATAGATGAGCTGTGGAGAAAAGGGAAGGGGCTGCTCCAGATGCGTTCTCAGACAGTCTTGGCTGCCCTGCTCTTTGGTTGGGACAGCCCTGAGAAAGGCAGAGGCCATCTGCAGAGCTGCACTCCTCATCCCACCAGACCTCCTTGGGCAGATGCTGGGAGTCCCAGCCCCCAGGAAAGCACAGGGTGAGAGCTGAAACCCATGTGACGTGGTCACCCCTACAGGCAGAGCTGCCTAAAGGCACCAGCATCCAGATGGGAGAAGTCCTCGGGCTGCAAAGAGCAGGTACACTATGTGTTGTTGTGTTCTCTACCCAAGCAACAGAGTATGTAAATACAAGTCAGCTGAGATCAGTTAGCTTATGCTGCTAATCATCAGTGAACAAACAAGAGAAAATGTTTCCAAGCTATGCATATGTCACCATTTCCTCTCCCTGATGTGAGAAAAAACAAGACCCTACAAAATGAATATTGTCAACAGTGGCTTTAGGCAGCGTAAGCTAAACAAAACAGAGAAGTAACTAACCAGAATGAGGACTTGTCATTAATTTCAAGTAACACTATGGGCTATTATTATTATCTCTGCAGTTCTTTTTTTGGTACTTTCCTGCTCTGAATGTTTACCTTCCAAAACTGTACACTGACAAGCTTGTCTGCAGTCCTGCATTGGCCTGGGCTCCTACACAGAGCATCCACGGCCATGCTGCAGCCCACCAGGTCTCCTGCCAGGCAATCTGCTAGCCCTGTCTGCAAAGGCTCAAAACTGATCTTTCTGACAAACATGGCATGGCTTTCAAGGTGAAGGTGAATCTTCCTCTGCTGGGAAAGCTGCTGATTCTTAGCTTTCCCACTTGCTTTTTGCACAGAAATGGTTTAGGTAAGGTTGGAGCTTCTTGTAACTGACCAGCCATTTCCCAGTTGCCTTTACTGCTGTCGCAGCTCTCGTTTTACATTTTAAGGTTATACTATTTTTCTGGATTTTCAACTCTCCTGCTAGAAATATGCTTTAAGATTTTTTTTTGTTCCAAACAAAAAACTGCTTTGGTTTCTTCCTTTTGAAATTTTCTTTTAAAAAATTCTTCTCGAATCATGTATGCTGAGAAATCTGTTTGAACTGTTTTTCTTTAACAGTCCAAGTTCAGAAACAGGAAAAAACATGTTGGTCAGAGTAACTGAAATACCATTTATTCATACAGCTATTGAATTCTTGTGTTTATCTGGAGTATATTATAGTATTGTATGCATCAATAGATATATCACATCACATTTGATTAACCTGTGCCAAAAACAGGATTACTTCAAAGAACCATCATATAAGATATAGAGACAAAAAGGTTTATAAGGATGGTTTGAATTGCATCTGAGGAGAAAAATGTATGGCACTGAAGTATATAGTGGCTACTCAACATGTGGTACTGTATAGCAAATTCTTAGTGACTCTTAGTGATATGCTAATGTTTCTAACAAGTAGATTATGGACATATTAGAAGGGTTATGATGCTTATGCATTTTGCCCAAGACTGAGTTTGCATCACTGGACAGAGTGAGGGTGCGGGGTCGCTGTCATGCTGCAGACTCACCACAATACACTTCTGCAGACTGTGCAAGACTCTCAGCAATGGCAGGAAAAAAATCCTCCTCATACAAGGGAAAGATTTGCCAAGTGCCAACAGTGGGACAGTGACTTAGTGCATGTGAAACCTGTGTGCAAGTTGCAAGAACTTGGAAAATTCTGAAAACATTTGGAAATCTTTCACTAGCCCACCTGCTGTGGCACTATCAAGAGGTTACACAATGTCCCTTGCTACTACCAGTGACCTCGAACAGCTTGGAATTAGTTCAACTGAGTGATCAAAATGTAATGCACTTCTTGTGATCCTTCAGACTTCTGAGATTGGCAGACTTCGGCTTCCTTTGCAAAAAGGGAGGGCGGAACCATGGTTTGCCAATGCAAGCCTGTTCCCTTCAGGGATGTGCTGGTTTGGGCTGGGATAGAGTTAATTTTCTCCATAGTAGCTATTATGAGGCTATGTTTTGGATTTGTGCTGAAACAGTATTGATAATACAAGGATGTTTTCATTATTGCTGAGCAGCACTTACACAGTGTCAAGGCCTTTTCTGCTCCTCACGCCACCCCAGCAGCGAGTAGGCTGGGGATGCACAGGAAGCTGGGACCAAAGGGATATTCCACACTGTATGACATCATGCTCAGCATATAAAGCTGGGGGAAGAAGGAGGAAGGGGGTGGGGACGTTTGGACTGATGGCGTTTGTCTTCCTAAGTCCCTGTTACACCCAACGGAGCCCAGCTGTCCTGGAGATGGCTGAACACCTGTCTGACCATGGGAAGTAGTGAATGAATCCCTTGTTTTGCTTTGCTTGCATGCACAGCTTTTGTTTTACCTATTAAACTGTCTTTATCTCAACGCACGAGTTTTCTCACTTCTACCCTTCCAATCCTCACCCCCGTCCTGCTGGGAGGGAGTGAGCAGCTGCATGGTGCTCTGTTGCACAATGAGGTTAAACCATGACAAGGGATCTTTGATCTTGCAAAAGCAAGCTGCTGAAGACAGGTGTCTAATTTCTCCACACTGAGGGATGTTTCTATCATCCTGGTGCATAATTGCAGTTTTCCATTATTGTCATCCAAATTTTCATTTGTACAAACATTCTGTGTTTGGGCTGCAGCTCCAAAGGAGGGCTTCCTCTCATGAAAAACATTTTATTGAAATAATGATGTAACGTATAATTTGGGGGCTAAAAGTGTTGTAATTTGGGTTAATCTCTGCAGCATATAAAATATTGGGATTTTTATAGCTGTTGTGTAAAACAAGAAAGATATTGCCTAATTTGCCTTTCCCCATTCAAGGCTTTATTTGCTGACTCCATTATTGTGAAGAAGAGTGTGATTCTGCACAGTATGCATTAATTTTTCTATAGCTATCAGTTGCCGTCAGCCACATCGAACACAACACATTTGTTTTCCAAACAAAAAAAGAGGTAAGAATCAGCATGATAGCCAGTTGTCCTATGGATTTTGCCGACCTTGCCAGGTCTCCTCTTTTCATCCCTTTATGATGATAATATATGTCTTCAGCATGCAACTAAACTTGAGGTCTTCTTACGTTTAACATCTGGAATTTCACTCAATAGCAGTACACCAAATGAAAGCTGCTTTGGTTCTCCTGGATCTCACCTGGCCAAGGAACAATAAGAAAGGAGATTGCAAGAGTGTCAAAGGAGCCATGTCTGAGGGTTTTCCTGTATAAGAGAATCTCCTGATAAATATTATCCTTGTCTTAATGTTGCTTTATGCATTTGCAGAAGCATAAAAAAGACCTTTTAGAATCCCCACTGATGCCTAATGCTTCACAGGGCTGGACTTGGATATCTTGGGGATCTCTCAGTGTGATTCAAAATTTGACCACAGGTTTCTCCAAGTTCCGCTGCTCCTGGGAGACTTGTGCATTGTTTAGGAACCCCAGTTACAGGCAAAGTTCCTCAATATGGGGCCTTGTTTTCAATCTTGTGTCTTTTCCATCACCTTTTTTTTCTGTCATTGTCACTAAGCCTGAAAAACTTCGTGAAAAGCCACTATGGTACAGGATACACACTTTTCTTGCAGGACCTCAACTAACATCCAGAATTGCAGGTTCCTCTGTCATTTGGATACCCAGGATGTGGGTTAGCCAGCTGCTAACAGCTGCAAGGAAACAGGCTGGAGCTGGAGGCTCCAGACCAGCTGATTAATCCCCACCTACTTCCCCAGATTGCAGTAGAAAACCTTTTACTTCTTGAAAATGCAAAATCTGCCTTCTGAAACCTGAGGTTTCCTATTTTTAAAATGGCATTAATTAGCAGTAGTTGGTTGCCTCACTGCTGGGTTGGGGACAAGTTATGGTTTCACATCAGTTGTCAGCCTCAGGAGAAGAACATTTAGTGATCTTGAATTTTAAGTGGTATATAGAATTGGACAACTAACTGTTTACAGATGCAATGAACGAAACGCTTGTGTTTGGACTCACATTTCAGTTCCTGCCTCCGTGTGCTGTCAGGAGGGCAGAACAGCTGTGACAATATACCCGTGTGGTGTGTCAGTAAAGATGTCTCTGTTGTGCCTCACCTATGAGGCTCATTACTTTTAGAGTCAGAAGTAACTATAGAAAACTTAGTATTTTAGAAAGAGTGAACAGTGCCATGTAAGGGCCTGTTTGCCATTTCCCCCATTCCTGACTGATTCGAGGAGTCTGTGTTCTAGTCGCACAGCAAATGAGGCTTTCTTTACATGAATATCATCACTGTGTTTCCCTATTTTATGAGAAATGTTTATTTAGCTACTGCTGTGTTGGTTTGTGTTTTATGATGTTGAACTGGGAAGTGGTTGTCCTCCAAGATCTGAGTAGATCTAGTGGGAAATAAAACATGCCAGAACATGCAGACATGGTTTGACAGAGACAGTCACACTCCAGATGAATTGAAATTCTTCCACTTAGGTAGGAAATGGGGATTTTAATATCTGGAATAACCACAGAGAAGCCAACAGAGCCATGCCAGATTTACATTTGTCTCCCTTGCTGTGCGGATGTTCCAGTTGTTAGCTGTGTTGACATGGACAGCTTAACATGCTACTGAACTCCAGAAAGCATCTCAAAGAATGGTGTATCCACATCTGAATGTGTCTTGTTTGCTTCGACTTGTCTTCCAGATCTTTCAGCTTTTTATATAGATCCTAAATAGGCCACATTCAGACACGTGTATTTGCTTATCCAGCTTGTCCCCGTGAAACTAGCAGGAGCTAGACAGCTGCAGAGAGGCTGGAAGCCAGCTATAGAACAGACTTTGCTGTTTCTGAGAACAGTCAGTCAATAAGTCACATGCTTTTTACAATGTCATATGATGAATGCTGTCTATAAACTAGCTACAGGGGGAACTCCATATAATAAATGTTGGCACAGTTACCAACATTTGATATTTTGCTCTTGCAAATGGTCTTTAAAACAAACCACACTGTACTTCCAGAGTTTCTGAGCAAACTATCTCAGACAGTAAGTAATTTTAATCTAGAGTTGCAGGAGAAAGAAATGGAGAGTAGAAGTGATTTCTCATCCTCCAGAAAATAAAAGGGGCACAAAACAAATTAAGAAGGCGAATATGGGTGTTCAAAGTGACCTTTTTCAGGTCTGCTATTAACAGAGAAAGAGGGTGCTGGGGCTGTGTCACAGGGGAACGTGGGAGTTACCTGAGACCATGGGGCTCTGTTTTACTGCAACCTCTCTGTGCTCCTGCAGCAAGGTAAAAGAACTGCCAAATGCCAAGACCTTCGACAGAGCTTTGCTTTCAGGAGCCAAAGTGTTGGTTTCTTTCCAAGTCGGTAGCATAGATGGCAGTAAGAGAGACACGGGCATATAAGTATGGTTAAGACACATTCCCATGTGAGAAATGGTTGAAAGTAAGCAGATTTGAGTGTCCTTTCATGGCCAAGAAAATTGAGACAGGTTCACAGCAGACTGGAGCTGTCCCAGGAGAGACCTGGAGATGAGAATGACCCAGCAGAGCCCAAGGACAGGATGGTTAAAAGTCTCTTCTCTTTCTCTTGAGGTTGGTGTGAAAGAAGAGTAACAGAAAACTTGGCATTCAGCGTGTGGGAAGCTGACTTGCATGTAAGTGGGAGGGAGAAGAGTTAATTGCTGAGTGGGAGGAAGGCAGAACCTCACACTGGGAGGTATTACTTACTTTATGGGGCTTGCTCTGGGCTGTAGAGCTTTTATGGGTCTCAAAGGAAACATCCGAGCTGGCTAAAAGTTCTGCTAAGCTGGAAAGAGGACAATGAGCTGGAGATAAGAAAAAATACTTAACCCAGTTTATATTTACCCTTATTGTAATCCACACATTATTCATATGCCAATATTTGCTCTTTCCCCCACCCCCCTCCAATCAAGCTTTCAAAGCACTGAAGTGTCAGAACAATTTTTTTCTAAAGAACACTGCAAAAGTCCCTGGAAATCTTAAACTGAAAAAAATGTTGTATTCCTAAGCCTGGCGATTTCCAAGAGGCTGGGGACAGGGACAGAAATCCCTCAAGAAATGAAAAGTCATCAGCTTGATTTGGGGTTTCAGTGGTTTCACTGTTTGGTCTGTGCTGAGAAGGCATTCCAAAATATACAGCTCCTGCTAACGCCACTGCCAGAGCACTGCTCCCTCACCCACGTCCTAAAGAGCCTTCTCCAACATATGAAGTAGAAGAAAAGGCCAAGAGTGGAAAGCTTGAAGACCTAACAGAGCCAGAACATTTCTGAGGCAGGTACCTACCTACATGTTACATCCAGACCGTGGTTGGCCAGGATGAATTTGCGACTCCTCTGTACTGCCAGTACAGTATAGACTGGTACAGGGCAGCTCTGACCCCATGCTTTTCAAGCCAAATCACTTCATATTGCGATTGAGACATCCTGTTTCACATTCAGGTCTTCCTCAACTCCTGGATGCCATAGGTAAGGTTTCTGAAGTAAGTAGTTCCTGAAACACAGACCCACACTAAATACCCCTTTTGGCACTTTGAGGTACTACAACAAGCACTTTAGAGCTTCGTGGAGTGCAGCGACCACTAGCAGAGCTCCAGCTCCCCCACCTCTGTTAAGTCTCATGTGGAACCCACTGGTTACAAAAGGCATTATCTGAGGGCATCATCTTCTGACAGGGAAGTTCTGAGCTATCAGAACACAGATATACATTTGAAATGTGATGTTTCCTTCAGAGCAGGAGTGACAAACACCTTCTTTCGTGAGAGCCAAAGAGACTCAAGCACTTTGGCAGGTCAGGTCCCTTAATGGTATCCAATAATGTAATAACACGAGTATGGAGGGAAGTTAGATGGCTGGGGACCATAAAAATAACATCATAGGTGGTAGTTGTTCCCCAGCCAACTGGTCACCTGTGCCCTCCTTCCCAGTTGCATCAAACCAGAAGACTCTGCTGTCATTGTTCCCCTCAGTGACCGATATTATCCCTGCTTCCCAACATCATCTGGACCAAGTTGATCTTACAAGCTTAGTCTATAAAGCATTTTCTGATATGTAATTATATTAGCTTCATAGGGAAAAAACACCTTTTGTTCACAGAAAGCAACATCTTGTTTATTCTGTAACTATTTGCTGGCCAAAAGCTTGTGTTATTCTGCACTCAGGTCTATGTCAGAAGACTTTGTCCACATAGGGAGAGAAGGCATGTATCATGCATGCACCACATAAGAAATATCTACAAAAGGAGCAACAAAACCACTGATGTATGTATGTGCCGTATGTCAAGTATAGGCACATGATCAGATGAAAATGGCTCATGGTACTTTCCTTTCCCCTTCCGCTGAAGCTTAAGTGAACTTGCATAGACATGAAACTGTTGTAGACACAGAGCTGGACAGTGTTTGCTTATTCACCAAGCTCATCAGAGGAACAGTGGAAGCAGCTGGCTTTTCATAATAATTAATTAATTATCCAGACTAATTCAGAATGGGTCCCCACAAAAATAGCAATAACAAAGGCAGTGTTAATAAAGGTTTAGCTGCTGTACCTGAGATCGGCATCACCTCAGTGTACTGGCACTGTACTTCACTGTGTAGTGAAGGACTCCACCTGTGTCCAAGCCTTTGGCAATTTGCCTGTCTGTCTGTCATTCCATTGACAGAATGCACTCTGTCCTCAAGCTGCTTTGGTCTGCACAGCATCTATGGGAAATCTTTTCACCTCCCAGACCACACTCAGAGTGAAAAAAACTTCTCCTTATATCCAAACTGAACCTCTTTTATTTCAACTTTTCTCTCATCTTTCTGCTGTGCACCACTATGAAGAACCTGCCTCCATCCTCCATGGAGGATGCCCTCCCTGTGTGTACCAGAGGCTGCTGTCAGGTCTCACTGAAACCTTCTCTTCTCCAGGCTGAGAAGGTCCATCTCCCTCAGCCCCTCCTCACAAGGCAAATGCTTCAGCCCTGACCATACTCGTGGCCTTCCACTGAAATTTCTCCAGTTTATTGATGTCTTCCTAATATTGGAGCATCTAAAAATGGACACAGAATTCCGGATGTGGTTTATCAAGTGCTGAGTAGAAGGAGCTGTCACTTTCCTCTATTTGCTGGCTGTGCTGCTGCTCACGCAGCCCAGGGAGCTGCTGGCCTTCTCTGCTGCCTTTGGACACAAAGGGCAGAGAGAACAGTCCAGATCTTGCTCACACTTAAATTAGTCACTAATTTTACGCTGGTGGACCTGAGCACATAATTTGGACCAGACTAAGTAGCTTTCAGCCTCAGTACTTGAGTTTTGTCTCCCCTCATGAGCTGAGAAGAGCAACAGAAGGATGCAGAAACCAATTTAAAAAATAACTAAAACACACTGCCCCACAAAAACCAATTAACTAACTACTAAAACCTCAGGGGATGAAGGCAGAGGAAACTGCTATTTATCTGATCCACGCAGCTAAATCCAACTCCAAGCCATACACTAAGACCTTGCTGGGAAGGCATCTCTTCCCACCTAGTACCAGCCCAAAGTCCAAAATGCTCTCAGCCTAAATTTTTAACTGCTCATCCATTTTCCTACACCCATATGACAAATACATACAACACCAGCCACGAGGTTGCTGGGGCTTAAGGGACCTCTACCACCCCTCTAGATTTCGTTGAAAGCACTGCCTTGTTGGGCTCCCAGATGCAGGACTGTACAGAGTCCCTGGTTGTACTGGAGCTGTATCTGCTATTGCAAAATGCGAAACACATGGAAATTCAGGGATACGGTGAGATGCTGGCTTTATGAAGCCAGTGAGAGCCAAAGAAAGATGTTTGTATTCCTTCATCAAGCTGAGTTGCCTGTTTAGATCTGCGATTCCTTCTTTACATACTTTGCACTTACAGTCACGGTGCTGCCTGTGAAACACCTGCAACCCCTGGAGATCGGATGCCCACAGCATCCTGTAGGCCTGGAAGGACAGACGCCAACAGCCAGCAGGACAGTGACAGCAGCATTACTGTGATCAGGGGCCTGGAGTGGTGACGTGTTGCATTTCAGAAAACAAGATTCGAGTTACAAATCCGCTGAAGGGTTGTATGGAGTGGAGCTGGAAAGGCAACCCCTTTCTGTTAATGTATCGTATTATTTCCATCTGCAACAAGCTTTTATTGCCATTTCAGCAGTTAATTTCATTTCCAGTGTTTTCTTCTTCTCCATGATGCTCATCTGCTCTTGGGGTCTGACTAATAGTAGAAGTGCTACAATTCTTTCCACTGTCTTACTCCTTGAATTTGCAGCCAAGTGTGGCCAATCCAGAAGGTTTACATAAATATAATAAGTATCCAAGTCTTTGCAGTGGACCCCTAATCATCAAGGATTTTGCTGATCATTGCTAAAAAGATCCTTTTTGGGGACCCAGTTCTGCAAACACTCATGTCCATGAGCAACTTCCATAGATTTATTGACTCATGGGCATTTGCAGGATCAGATCATGAAATATCTGGTTCGCATTCAAGAAATTTCCCACTTAAGTCCAGGAGTTATGTCTTCATGGATCCAGGAAAATGCTTTGGGTCATTCAAGATGAATATTTTGAGCTTTTGTCAGGGATGAGAATCCATTCCTGAATAAGGAGGCAACAAGCACATGGGAGACACTGACAATTTAGAAGAAAGGTTGGAAAGAGAGTTTAGCTAGCCCTTAGCCTTAGACTGTGCTGTTTAATTGTGACAAGCCACACAAAATCACCAAATGTAACACTGTACTTCTCGCCCCAAAGACAGTCGTATCAATTAAACATTTTTTAAACAGCAAATTTAGAGTTCTCTGCATTTTGCTTTCACAATGTTTCCTCTGAGATCGCAAAAGCTAGGCTCAAGAAGTAGAATACCTCTAGTGCACTTCTGCTACCTTGATTTCAGAAGTCACAGGGCAAGAAGAACACCAAGCACTGCAAGAATTGCCCTCAAGGAGGACAAATTTGCCCTTTAGAGCTGACCTTGCTGCATCTGGGCAGCACTGTGCTCTTGCAGAGCAGCTCAGTGTTGCATCGTGCCAACTGCATCTGTCACCCTTGTAGGGCTAGAGGTGGGCCAACAGTCATGGAAAGGAGAGGGTTTCAGTGCTTCCCCTCTTTGGTGTCAGGCATTGGAACAGGCTGCCCAGGGAACTGGTGGAGTCACCATCCCTAGAGGTGTTTAAATGGCATTTAGACGAGGCTGTTAGGGACATGGTTTAGTGCTAGAGTTAGGTTATGGTTGGACTCGATGATCCTGAGTGTCTCTTCCAACTGAAATGATTCTATGATTCTATGATTCTTCATGCAGGAATAGTCATATAAATGACAATTAAAATGAGACTAAACTAGTGACTCTCTTCAAGAGCAGTCCAGAGACTAAGTGATTTATGTTTTTACAGACTGGATGAACTGCAAGCAGCCTGGAAAGTGTTACATCCCAACAAGTAGCTGTCAGCACCTGAGCACAAGCTGAGCTGATGCTTTTTAGCCCAGCTTGTTAGCACCAGTTAGGGAGAGGTGACTGGAAAGGAGCCTTCTCCCTCTCTCTTTCTTAATAATGCCAGCTTAGTGTTTAATTCCTCATTAACTGCTTCCTAAACAATAATTTCTGTATCCCCCAGGTGCCCTGGATGGGTTAGATCAATATGGTTTGCTGTGGCTTATGGGAAAAATAGTTGGAGCTGCCTGTAGTTAATGTCTTGATAGCAGCCACCTCTGGCCTTGCAGGCTCATTTCACACCTGGTGCCACATTGGCTTTTGGAGTGAGTATCTGCTTTCCCCATGCACAAGCTGCAAGGATTTCTATGGCAAAGTGGTCCTGGGCGACTCACACTGGGCTCCTGCAAGGCAAAACCAGTGTGAGAGTGGTCCCTGGGAGTGCTTGTAGTGTGTGCCACCTCCTTATGGGCACCCACTACGGGATGGACCTGGGCTGAAGAAAACCCCAAGGAGGTGAGGTGGGTCCCAAGTACTGACCCACTCCAAGGATCTGCTCCAACTGTGCTGCATTACTCGTTGGTGCAGATGAAGCTGTGGCCTCCCCCAAAATCCACCTTGGTTATGAAGCATAGAGTTTTGAAAACAGCAAAACATTCCTCCGAGTGATTGCATACAGCAACAGGAAAGCTAGGAATTAAGAACTAAAAAATAATCTTGCACATAGAGATCGAAGCTAGGAAATCTGGTTTGGATAAAGGCAGCACAACCCCGAACTTTCACCCAGTTTCAAGCTGTACTTTCACGCAGTTTGAAGAAAAGTCTTCACCTTGCCTTCTTCTAACCTCCTCCCAAACCACTTCCACTCCTGACGGACTCCTTTGGCTCTTCATTGCTCTACTGCTTTCAAACTCCCTTGTAGAATCCCTGTGCAAGTGTGCGACATTGGATAATATTTTTGCCACACTTTGAGATCTCAGAGCTACTTCTCTGAATTTTCCCTGTGGTGGCCTGATCTATTCCAGCTGCGGATCCTATGCTGGGGAAGAATAAAGCCCGTGGAAATACTTCGACCATAAAAAGGAGGTGATTCTGCCCCTCTATTCTGCTCTGGTGAGACCCCACCCTCCATCCAGCTCTGGAGCCCTCAGTACAGGAAAGATATGCACCTGGGGGACAGGGTCCAGAGGAAGCCACAAAAATGATCAGAAGTATGGAACACCTCTCCTATAACAACAGGCTGAGAAAGCTGGGGTTGTTCAGCCCGGAGAAGAGAAAGCTCTGGGAAGACCTTATTGCATCATTTCTGTACTTAAAGGGGCCTATAAAAAAGATGAGGGCAGACTTTTTAGTACAGCCTGTTGAGATAAGGGGTAATGGTTTTAAACTAAAAGAGAGGAGATTCAGACAAGATATAAGGAAGAAATTTTTTACAATGGGGGTGGTGAAACACTGGCACAGGTTACCCAGAGAGGTGCTAGATGCCCCATTCCTGGAGACATTCAAGGCTGGGCTGGATGGGGATCTGAGCAACCTGATTCAGTTGAAGATGTCCCTGCTCATTGCAGGGGGGTTGGACTAGATGACCTTTGAAGGTCACTTCCAACCCAAAATATTCTATGACTCTCTGATTCTATGAAGAATTAGAGGTAAAATCTTGCCCATACCAAAGTTCACAGGAGATCTTCCGTCATCTTTGGCTAGACAAGAATTCATCCCAGAGTGCTGCTTGCCTTTAGCAACACTGCAAGGGATCAGTGTGCTACCACAAAGCTTTCAGTTGCCTGCAATACTGAAATGGGCAAGAAATGTATGCCAGTCGGTGTTGAAGAAATCCATCAACCTGATATTTATTTTAAAACAAATAAAACTATTTTGCTCCTTTCTCCCCACCCCCGCTTTCTCCCTCTTTCATTGAAAAGAATTTGATACTTCCAAAGCATTTTTTAATGCAAACGTGAAAAGCCCCTCAATATTTGCTTGGTGTGGTGGTGGTCATGGCACAGCCCTTAGATGGGGAGGCCTCCACCGTCTTCAGCATAGCTGCTGACACCTGCCCAGTTGGGCAGATTTCCCTTACAAAGAAGAGAAACAGGCACTTTTATGGAAAGACTCAGCTCACCCTGAAGCGGAGGAGTGATCTAGCTCTAGGCAAACACCTGAGTGTTGATGCCTACATACTCTCTACAGATAGGACTCAGTTGCCTAAACATGGGACTCTTCCTGAGGTGCAATCTTGTGTGGTCCTTAGACATGACCCTGGAAGGCTGTGGGTCATCCATAGGTCTTGTATTGTACCTGCCAGCCCCACAGGGTGCCTACCATTAGGCACCTATGTTTAGGCAAGGGAATGAAGGTGAACTGCACAGCTCTGTAGGATCTGCTGGCTCTGTGGGGCAGCTCTTTATTCAAGGCTTTAAATGTTACCACAGGCACTTACATGGGGGGACACACATTTAGGTACCCATATCTAAAGATAAATCCCTGTGCAGGTGTTTAAACTGGTCAGATGACTCTTATTCTGAGGTTTTCTGTTGCTTTCTATTGCCCTATGCAGAGAGGTTATGTTGTGCAAAATACTTTTAGGCAGCAGTGTAGCAGACTGCTCAGACTGGATGAGATGAGTGCCTTTTGAGGAGACCCAGGGTCAAACTCTTTCTATGTCTGGTTATGATCCAGGCCCGGAGCATTGCAGACTACACGGAGAATGCAGGTCTTCTAGGACACCTTGCCCTCAGCCCCTTTCCAGAGCTGGGGAAAGGCCCAGGTTGAAGCCTCAGGAATTGCAAGCTAACCTGGGCATGGGTCCTCTTAGCAGCTGCTGCAACATCACTGCACAGCTCACAGCTGGCTTCCCTTCTGACCGTTTTTAATCTTAGCATCATCTTAGAATCAAGTACGGTTGTAGCTCTCATGCTTGGGGATCAGATCCTGGAGATTCAAAGTGAACATCTTGGGATGCCAGAGGCTGACCATGCAGAAAGACTCTCATGTTTATTATTTTAGAAGAGTTGATGCATTCTGAGCAAAGCTAATAGCCTGTAGGGCCCTTTGAACTGCCTGAGTGGAGGACACAGGATACCTGCCTCTGGGGTGGGAGGCCGGGCATTTGGTGCAGCACTGATACCCTACTACATGGCACAGTCTCAGAAAGTCTCGTAATATTAGTAGAAGAACAAGGGGTCTGAGAAGCCAAAGTTCTGCCTGGCGGCAGCACTAGTGCACACGGAGCAGTGACAAGAAAGCTGCACTATAGTGTTAGCAAAGCATTTGTCATGGCTTCATTGCATTGAGGATATCAGGTGCACGGTGAGAACAAATGCAGGGTAAGTCAGCCTGTCCTCACTGACAGCCCTGTGAGTGAAACCCAGAGATGTCCCAGACTTCTCAGGCTGTTGCCTTCATAGGGTCAGAGAGAGGGCAGCGCCAATACCTTAGAAATCCCCACTTGTCAGAGGATAACTTTTGAGATAGAGATGTTTTAAAAATAATGCCAAGGACAACAAACACATTAAGGCCAAAGGACAAATTGCAGGATGACTGCAGACACAGGGTTTCTCTTTTATTTCAGAATCCAGCTGCTGTAAGGTTTGTTACCAGTTTCAGACTTCAGTTATTTGAATTTTTCTTGACTGGGAGAGGAATGATGAAAAACAAGAAATTAGTAATAATGTTCTACATCTGTTTGGCAAACAATTTCTCCTCCTTGCTTTAAGCATGTTCAGCAGCTCTACATCTCCACTGATCTAATAATATTTAGTAAGCAGCAACAGTGAAATATATTGACTTCTAAATAACTACATTAGAACTGCAATGAGAAAAACAGAAGGAGAAAACTTCAAAGTTAGAATTCTTGTATGGCTTGGCACATTCCTCTTTATTTATTATCTGTACTGGTATAGTGCCTGCATCAGGGAGCAGTAGCCCACTGTGCTTTGGAAAGTGTGTAACCAATGTATCCCCAGCCTGTGGACCTGACAAGCAAAGTCAGAGAAACTGCAGGGAGTGTAAAATTCGTAGAATCCAAGTGACACATAACTGGGAGAAAGATAAGCTTTAGGTCAAGCCTGTGGAGGAGAGAGAGTGGGATCTTTGTTTTCAAATGACAAAGCCGCAGGAAATGGGATACAGTGGAAGCTGTTTTCAACACTGATTTTCTTTATCACATTAAACAATAACTTTTGTTCTCAACATCTTTTTCTACTCTGGTGGTGGTTTCCTTTTGGAAGCAAATTGCTCAGTTGGTTTACGGTCCAAGGGCCCATTTCTCATATGAATGATGCATGCACAGAAGGGCCGAGTGGGAGAGGCTCCTCCAGCCCCACAAGGACTGTCAGAATCTGACATTCTTTTCTGACCAGAAGAGATGTTGAAGCCCTGGAAAAAAATAATTATGCACAGCTAATCCAAAGGAAATGAACATTTCAGACTCGGTGAACAGATTCTCTATTTTCCAAATGTTTATTTTGATTTTGACCTTTAAAAAATGTTTCCAAATGTTTTTTCTTCTTAAATAACTTACCAAACCTTTCAAAAGGAAATGCCATTTGAAATGTTAGAAAGCGAATACTTGGGATACTGGAGCATACAAATATTCCAACTATTCCCAAACTTTTTGCACCAGGACACTGCATGGGTGTGAGAGCTTTGTGCAGCAGCAGCTCCTCGGTGAGGCGTGGGGATGGACAGAAGCATGGAGCAGTGGGGGCTTTGCCCATGGCATGGCTCTGGTGGCCAGGCTGGTGCTGGCTGCTTGGGCAGAGGCCAGTCCCAAAAGGACCCACAGTCGCTACCCAAGCAATTTCCCACTCCATGCAGAAGGTATGTGTGAGTGAGATTTTGACCTAAAGCCATATGTACTCGTCTTCCTTCCAGCAGCTGTGTGTCAGCAGAGACAGCTGGAGATTCTTATGGTCCTCAACAGTCCTGTTTCATTCCAGTTTGCTTCTGACCACATCGACCCTTCTTAAAAGACGTGTGTTGCCTCCTGTCCCTTTCGGGAATGATTCAGATATTCACTCAGTGCTGAGACGGGGGCTTCTTTGCTCTCTGCCTCTGTCTAATTTGAAAGAAAATTGGAGAGGGATGGTCTGGCAACCTGCAGGACCATGTGGAGCTGCTTAGAAAGGTCCTTGATTCTTGGGGAAAAATAGCCACCTAATGGATTTTAGTGATATTAAAGACTTCCTGAACTGATCCTATGGCAGGATTCCTTAGCTGTAGGACTGCATCTCAAACTGATCTTTAAAACAAACAATTTCATAAGTTTTACCCACCTGTCTATCAGAAACAATGACTCTCCAACTTGCCTCCTCTGGAGGACAATTCATGACAGCCTGAAAGCCCTCAGCTGAGTTGCATCACATTCTCAGCACCTTCCAGGCATCCCAAATCTGAATTCCCAGAACCTCGCCTGCTAAATCCTTCCAAGTCCGGCTGCCTTACTCAGTGGTTTTGGCTGCCACAGGGAATTTATGGCTTGATCTTTGATGGAGCCTGAGTTCTGCTATCAATCAAAGGAATATTTTCCTGCCACCAAAAGAAAAAAATCAGAGCATGGCACGTTAAGTGTGGAAAGTTTTGTGACTTGGAAAGTGAGCCTAAACATTTAAGGAGTGGCCACCTTGTCTCTACCGCAATACCCCACACTTCTGAACCAAAACAGAAAGCAATGACATAATGAGTCTCATCAAGAGCTGCTGGCTCATAGGTGTTTGTTCCTATTTCATCAAACAAGTGAAATCTTGGACTGCAGACATTTCCATGCCAGAAGGACTAAGCCTATCTCTGCAAGTTAATAGGAGAAACTCAAGTCAGCCAAAGGGGGATGAGTCCTCATGGTAATCAGCAGTTTTGTAGCTCATTATCTCATAAGGCTGTTTTCCTCATAAATATTTCAACATCTAGGAGAATGTGATGGGAAGCCAGAAGCACAGCATACATTCAAAGCCTGCTCTCATAAATTTATCTCACACTGAAGTTGTCCTGAAGCTTGACTCAGCTTGAGTATCATCTCACTGGAAGAAAGGGAGGAGAGCTGGCCACCTTGCTCCTTCAGATGCCCAGTGCACCTGGTCTGCCCTAGCCATATAGTCTGATGCACAGAGATGGAGGGTAAACCTGGCTCCCATCCCTCTATCTGAGCAGCAGAAGTGAAGCCAGGCATATGCTTGCTGCTGCTGCTGGTAAATGAAAATAATATCGTGCCCTTTAATATTCTCTTGACGTGGCCACTCAGAAGCAACTCTCCCAAATAGACTACTTCAGATGCTTAGAAAGCAGCTCTACAGGGAAAAGGCCAGCACATTTTTGCATGGAAAGAATTGCTGTGCTTTCTCTCTTTCCCTACCATGGATACACTGCTCCTAATAATCACTTATTGTTGTTAAATGTATAGACTTAAGATATATCAAGGGATATTCTGTGTGTTTTATAGCTCTTCAAAATATTCTTTCTCTTTTACTTTTTGATCTGACACTTTATTATGCTTATCTTTCTTTGCACAAGTATCTGGGGTTTTTTTCTCTGATCTTGTGACTGGCCCTGAGTTCCTATTTCCTCTGTGTATTCCTCTAGACCTTTATACTCTTTGTTTACTCAGTAGTTTGTCTCTTCTTGCTTTTAATCTTACTTAGTATGTCTTTCAGTGCCACTTCAGTCTTTCAAAGCAGGAGAACCTACACATAGAAAAACTCCAATACTTATTACAGTGCTCAGTAGCAGGCAGCTGTCTACACCTGGAAAGTGAACATTGAAAATACTGCCCTTGGAGAATGCCTTGCTTGACTTACTGGCAGTTTGGGATCCATTCCTGGGGTACTCAAACCTCTATGTTCTGTGCACTGTATGTATGGGGAGTCTGAAATCCAGATCCACCTTGGGGGCACAAGTCGGTTAGTTATGGGGACTGATTTTCTTCACCTGTGGTAAATCGACCGAACTGTGCTGAAGGTGGTTTCAGCCATATGAACTTACATCCTTCATTTTGTCTGCAAGTTGGTTGATAACTGAATTATTTTTCACTATTACCTATTCTACAGAGCAAACATCTTCATTCTCTCTAGGAAACATTGCCCCTGGTGCTCCTGCCTTTTGTTTGTCACAGAACTGTAGAGACTGGTAGTCTATCAGAGATGTGTAACATCGAGCATAAACATCAAGAGAGAGACAGCAGAGTTGCCTGTTAATGGTGAGGCAGGGGAATGCGGTGTGGCTGGAGGGGAACACAACATATAGTCAGTAAAAAATGCAAAAGATACACCAGGAAGAGTCAAAGAAAATTTAAAAAAAAAATCCCTGACATCCATGTTGACTCTACAGAGGCTTTTGGATCTGTTCCTGCATGGGAAGGAGGCAGGCAGGCTGTGCAGAGCACCTGCTGCAGCACCGGGCAGCCACACCTTAACTGTGATTGCAGAGACAGTAAGCTGCTAATAGGCAACATAATGATGTGCACCACGTAATAACAGAAACATCATCAGATTTTGAGCTGGATGAGGAATGAGCATGGGCTGTGTGAGGCTAGAGTGGAGGATGTCATAGAATCATAGAAAAGTTTGTGTCGGAAGGGACCTTCAAAGGTCATCTAGTCCAATCTCCCTGCAATGAGCAGGGACATCTTCAACTAGACCAGGTTGCTTCAAGCCCCGTCCATCCTGGCCTTGAATGTTTCCAGGGATGGGGCATCTACCATCTCTCTGGGCAACCTGTTCCCATGTTTCACCACCCTCATTGCAAAAAAATGTCTTCCTTATATCTTGTCTGAATCTTCCCTCTCCTAATTTAAAACCACTACCCCTTGTCCTGTCGTACCATGCCCTTCTAAAAAGTCTGTCCTCATCTTTCTCATAGGCTCCTTTTAAGTCCTGAATGTGGATGTGACACCCTTGCCCTGCAGGTCCCAAAAGGAGGGGGCAACAGAGGCCCTGCATGGTGGCTGCTGGCGAGAGGCAGGGCAGAGGCAAAGCCTGAGGTTCTGCCTGTGGCTGGGGAGGGCAGCAGGCAGGATTGTGCCCTCCCAGGGTCCTCGTCAGGCTGCCAAGTGGGGCACAGCATGTGGCAAGGCTCGGGGAAGAGCCCAGCTGGACGTGAGCAGACCCCTGGGCTGGGCTGGCAGGGATGTTTCACAGCATCATGTCAAACATTTTGACAACAGCCCTGCAGAGACTCGGCAATGTCAGGTTGTTTTTACAGCAGTGTGCTCAGTAAGTCAATACTTCACTAACCCTGTGGTATTTGGATTAAAAAGAAAGGAATCAGAAAACCAAATCCTGAGCATATCTGAAGCACGGAGCTTTGGGATTTCAGTCAGATGCCAAGCACGAAGCAGCCTGGCCCCAGTGATGGCTGCACTAACACATTCCTGGTGGTGCAGGGGATGCACATCCTGCCCAGCCTGCCCCATGGACCTTGGTGAGACCCCTGCCACAACTTCCTCAGCCTACCCCATGGACCTCAGTGAGACCCCAGCATGGAGCTGCCTACCCACAGCACGGGGGAGCCCAGTCCTGCCCAGGCTGGGAGGACACTTGGACTGCTCCTGGCTCTGAGCAGCCCCTGGGGAAGACTGGTGAGCCCACAGGAGTGCAGCAGGAGCTTTCCTCAGCCAGGGCATGGCAAACCCGCATTTTGGGTAATTTTGGCTGCACATGCCAGGCACAGAGAAATTGAATGTGCCTTGTAACCCAGAGACGCCAGGGCTTTGGTGGCCACAAGACACATGGCTGGGTCTCCCTGTTAGCAGTAGGAGATTCAGGTCCTTGTGGTGTTCCTGCTCCTGCACTCTGCGAAACAGGGAATCAATGAATATGAAACCTTTAGGTGAAGAATTTTGCCTGTTCAGAGTGCATCCAGCTTCCCCTGCGTCCCTCCAAACAACTGGACAGTATGCAGCAGACTCAGGGAAGGACAAGGGACAGATAGACTGGGACATGGAGACTTAAACACGCCCATGGTTAGTTTATCTAAGCACTATCACCCCCATTTTCTGCTCCCCAGCAGTGACAAGGCCTAAAGGTCTATGTGTCCCATGGCCACCTCTACTGTGTCACCTCAAGGAGATATCCTGAGGGTGAGGATCTGGTGACTGGGACAGAGATGAACCTGTACCAGTAAGGTGCCTCCATCACTCATACAAAGCCTTGTTGGCTGCCCCGGTGGAAGGGACAATCCCTCTGATCTGGGCCTGCCTCCAAAGGGGGAAGATAAATCCTGCCCCTGCTGTGCTGGGAATCAGATAGTCATCTCCAGTCCCATTTACAGCCAGGACATCATTCTGTGCTGCTCTCTACCTTGTTCCCCACCTTTACAGGGCAGAAAGGGGACACAAAACATGAGGACCTGAGGAGGAAAGTCGGGGTTTGCCTCCGACTTTCAGAGGTGCAGGAGAACAGAGGAACAGTAGCTGTTCTAAAGCCACACAGGGCTTATTCCTGCATCACTCCAGATCCAAAGCTACAGCTACAAACTTGTAAGTGCTGTGAGGCATGGTGAGGGGCAGACAGCACAAACCTATGGTGTCCCTGTGCCTCGACACAAGCTTGCAGAATAGCCTGAAGGGTTGCTGGCAAACACAGGTAGATGAGAGTGGTCTGAAGGCTGCCTTATTTTGACCAGATTTAGATTAAGCCAGGCCAGCAACGGGAATGGGAAGAACACAAAGGATCATACATCTCCTTTTAACTCTTTCCCATTTGATTTTATGGAGAACCTGTTTTTGCTGGATAGCAGGATGTCCGCAGGGGGCACAGGGCCATAACAACACATGGTGGTTTCAAATCAGCTTGCCTGACCTCAGCTTGCAGCCTGCTGTCCAGTATCCTGGTTTGAAGCTACACAGCACTTTGGATGCCAAGTACTGCACCCAGCGTGGTTCCCTAGGCCGGACCAGGAGCCGGGCCTGGTTTGCATCTCTCTTTGGCTGCTCTCATGCTGTCTGAACTCATACATGTCTTTGTTTCTGGTCTATTATCAGGCTGTTTGTTTGCTCCATGCCTCTCAAGATTCATATCTATAGATCAAAAATAAGACTTATTTTCATACAAGAAATGTTTGGAAAACTGACCAAAGTAACAAAGGGCTGTGAGGCCAGAGAGGGGAAAAGTATGTCCAGAAGTAGCTGAAAAGAAGTGAAAGCCAAATCTGCTTCTCCTTGAGAAGGTGATTATAGTTAGTAGAGAGGGGTTCTGCTCAGTTCTGGGCTGTTTATGACCACACCTAATCATGACAACCTTCTTCAGTACTTTTGGACAGCTTTTGTAACATCCCTGAGCATTTTCCCATTCTTCTGGTTTACAACTACGGGTCAACAGCTTGAGGTCATATTTGAATATATAAAACCAGAAAACAATAAATCACATATAGATTGGGTGGTCACATCCCAGTTACCATTACATTTTCTTTTCCTTGCTATTTTACCCAAACCTCAAGGACAAGCGTTTCCTGAGGTCTGGAAGAGAGGATACAGCAACTGCATTACCTGTTGGCACAAAACTAGGAACAGGAATTGCAGTGGATGTGGCAGTGGGAGTTGGTGTAGAGGCAGCTGATGTGGATTTCTGCACATTCAGTCCAGTACATGGAGAATAAGCTCTCAAAGTTACTCTGGAAGGCAGTTTAAGCTGTTATTCATTAGGACAGGTGCTTTATTTTACTAGGTCAGCCCATGCTCTCTTTTCCACATTGCAAAGTCTTTTCATGCCAGGATTTAGCTCTTATGGGAACTTAATGCCTAGAAAGAACACGCTGGGACTGTATATAGTAAGGCCATGAATGCTGGGTCAGGACTTAAAGTCACAGCTTAAAGACAGATTTGAGCCAGGCCTTAGCTGCAGCCAACAGTACCTGGGAGAGGAATTACACAGGAATATCGCAGGAGGGGAACTGAGTGTTTCTTGGGCAAGGGACCAGTGGAGGGTGTTCATACCATCCAACTTTGGGCAGCCTACCCAGAAATAAAACAAGAGTCTCTTGCAGAGTTTCCAGAAGACAATCAAGACTACTCTGATGCCTCACTTAATATGATCATCTGTCCTCACACAACATATCCTTAAAGCAATGTCTCTGGTATGGTAATTGTCCATGCAACAAAGGATCAGAGTAAGTGAAGGAGATCCTGAACTCCAGTAGTACAATTCACCCTTTGGCACCACTTTTTACCTGGGAGAAGGCAGAGCATGCTGAGCTCTGTGTGGCTTGTGACTTGGATAAAGTAAAACCTCTTTTTTAAGAGTTGTTTTCTGTCAAGTATGGAGCAGCTCTGTGGTGACCAGCTGTACATGAATTTGGGAGCCAGTGTAAAAAACTGGCAGGCTAGACTGGCTAGACCATGTACAGGGTATTAGAGACCAGGGTGCAAGTGCAACTGCCCCTGCCCAGGAGAGCTCAGGGGTGCTGGACAGATGTGTGAGAGACAGAGTCAAGGTGCAAGAGGATTAGTGTTACACAGTGGGAATCCATTTGTTGTTCACTCCATTTTATAGCATTCGACCACCAGTCAGAATTCAAAGTTAGCTGCTGTGCTCCAGACCTCGCAAGGCAGATATGTGTTGAGCTTTGCACCCATTACAGGATCGGTTCTGTCATTCTTTTTCACCATGAGCAACACACTAGTGCCCGTGCTGAAGGGATAGTCTGCAGAGAACAGCACTGCCTGGGAGGAATCAGGCAGGGAAGCCTCCTTGTGTGCCAGCTACCTGGTGCAGGAGGGCTGCGCAGGGCACAAACTGTGCTGCAGCCTTAGACCCTTCTGTTGTTCCTTTCCAAACCTTGATTTTTCACAAATCTGTACAAGCAGTGTTAGTCCTCACATGCACCAATGGGGCAATGAGCAAAGGAACCTCAGTTATGGTGGTCTGGGGGTCTGCCAGGGAAGAAGAAAATGAACCACTGTGGCTCCAAAATTTGGGAGAGCTGTGTCAAACAGATGACTGTGGTAAACAGAAATTTCCAAACCACGGTAAAACACCTTCCTTCTTGTAACACAGATGGAATTATGCGAACTTATTGTGCTTGGTAATTGATCAAGCTATTTAAAATAGTAAGAGAAAACATGAGTTGCAATGTCAGTGAAACACATTTACAAAAGTGCTGATGAATGTGATTTTAATCCCATATAAAATTGTGGTAAGAAAAAGGAAATTTCTGTTGGATGGTCTCCATGGTAAACCTTTCTTTTCAGTTGATATTAATCCTCCCTGAATAGCTTCTGGTCTGATTATATTTTACAATAATGTGGAAAGGCACACCAGGCCAATCATGCATTGTGCTTTGTCCAGGTAGCTTTTCGCATGAAAGGAGAACAGGAAATTAATGCTGGAAAAAGCAACAAGAAGTTATTGATATTGATTGGACTTTCCGGATCCTTATATACCTTCCACAGTCGTAGAGGAGAAGGTAGTAACAAGTGAGCTATCCCCCACTGGGAGACTGTTACATTTCAGAAGCAAGACCTAGCCCTGCCAAACCCTTAAATGGGATAGAAATTTCGAAAGATAGTTTCAGGTTCTGGTTTGGTTTCTTTTCCTTGGGGGGATAGTGGGTTATAATTAAATATTCAGCTGAGTTATTGCAAAGCTAATGCAGAACTAAATATAGCCAGGATGTAAATCTAAAAAAAACTTGGAACCTGGCTTCCAGTTTTGTTCTCCTAAATCAGGAGATTAGATTTCCAGGGGAACATCTACAAGGACCATAGTGTGGTGCAGAGATACATAATCTTGCTTTGAACAAGATGACCTGAATACCAGAAAGAGTATAGCCATTGCAGCACCAAGTTCCCCATCGATTGCTTTGCAGATGCCTGGCTCAGCTGCGGTAAAGCCAGCTGAGATATCCCTCCCTTCCCCATAGGCTGTGGGGCAAACATAATTCACTTGAGTCCCATTGGCCTTTTCCCCACAGCACAGGCCAATGTGCAGACATCAGTCCTTTCTGTGCAAAGGTCCTTGGGGACCTTACATTGAAGTCTGCAGTTCCTGGGATGTGCTGTAATTACAGGATGCAAAGCAGGTTCTTACATAGCTGTAAAATACATGCCAGTGCCATGGAAGTAATACAGAAAATAGAGCAAAAAATGGCAAGCTGGGATTTTGTTAAATTTTGATGAATCTTGGGAGAAGAGTCACCTTTGATAAAGTATGGTGCCTTCTCACTAGGTTCATGTCCATACTTTATAATAGATGTTTGGCTGGAAGAGCTGTCAATTGACTACAAAAATCCTGTTCTAAGACAGGCCAATGATATTAGTCAAGTTTACTTAAATCCGCACAGTGTTTTGCATGGATATTTTCTTACATGTCTGCTAGGAATTTTACTGGAATCAAACTGACACAAGCCAGGTTTAAAACAACGTTAAAAACTGATAAGGGATCTACAGTCTTGGCCCGATTTAGTCTAAATGGAGCACCTTAAGAGTGTGGATCAGGCCTATGGTACAGATTGGAATGTTTTGGTTCTTTTCTCCAAACTTCTGTGGCTTAAACTCTTCCCAGTCTGGTTAGCAATCAAGGCCACTGACAAGTCAAGCAGCTACTCCTAGAATATTAGGCACAAGCTGCTGGGTTTGTGCAGTATATTTCTTGTATCTGTCCTTTACTTTTAAATGCAAGAGCAAGGAAAGGTCTCACTCAAACTTACACTATGGTCATACCCATCAAAAATGCTTTCTGCCATGAGAAACATCTGTCAGCAGCAACTTCAAGTTTCTTCCTATGAAGCTGATATCACTAGGTCACTTACTGAAGCACTTTTGAATAACGGTCATCAACTCTCATTGTGGCATTCACATTAGAAGCAGCATCATTTAGTTCACCAAGTTATGGATCCCACTTGTTATAATGATGCAAGAAGCTCTGCAAAGCAGTTAAGAGCTCTAAAGTAGTTTGGGTCTCTAAAGAAAAAATGAGAAAGTTAAGTACACAAAACAAAAGAGATTTAAATCCTTCTCACTTTATGCTTCGGATATGAAAAGAAAACCTGGAAGAGATCGGGTTGGAAATTACAGTGCTCTTTCGAATTACAAATTACATTTTGTTACAGAAGAACTGGAAAGACATTATCAGCAGGGTCCCTAAAATTTGTTGACGTACAACAATTTGGAATTATGCACATTTTCATATAGATACTCACTTTGATCACAGTGTGCTATCAAGGATTTTCATGCTGGGATCTGACCTCTTCTGCATGAGACCTCTGTGTTCCATAATACCAAAATGGCTTGTAAACACTTTTAGCTGCCCCCGTGGGTGGAGCTGATGATTCTGCACATTGGTGGGTGGAAGATCTACGAAAAGTCACACAGTTCTGTGAAAGGCTCTTTGACTCCAGGCACCTGTTTCCCTTAGATGTGTTTCTTCACCTCTTTGTGTTAAGTTTCAGTTTTTCTTTATTCCCCGTTTACAATGGCTTTCCTGTGGGGAAACAACAGAGCAGGAAAAATCTCTTTCATAATGCCTCATTTAATTGTGTTCCGTTCTGTCCCTCTACAAGCTGAGACTCTTGTGCTGGGAGGGCTGGCAGACCCCACACGCTGCGTGCCATCAAACACAGCATCCTGCTGTGTCCACGTGCCTCAGGAAAGCAGAAGGCAAGATGAAAGCTACTGTCAGTGTTCTTAGTCTGTGCAACGGCAGAACATTTAAAACAGACCTGGGAATTATCCCTCTCCCGAGTCATAAGGAAACTGTCTGTAAAGCAACTGGAGCTGCCTGTCTGCCATGTCTAACTTTGAAACCTGGGGGAAAGATATCTGTGTCACTGATGCTCACTGAGCTGCTGGCCACATCAGTCTGTTTAGAAGGGGTCTTGTTTCCTTTTATTCACTTCAGAGGTGAAAAATAGTTGGCAGAACTGCCCTGCAGTGTCCAGGAGCAAGACTTTGCTCCACATTAAAGTGCTCTGGGACAAGGTATGACACCCATTATGTGTATGCACACATGACAGGCTGTGGCTACCCATGTATAGTGAAAATTTGCCGCATGCACCTGAACCTGCCCAGAGTGGCCCCAGCTGGATGAACCGGAGTGTGGAGACATGCACAAGCACATCCCAAGCTTGATCCCCACGGTTTTCTTCTTGCCAGAGGCATGCTCTGTCTGTGTCCCTTGCTGCATTTGAGCTCTCTGGGTGCCAAAAGTGAAGCGGGAGCTGCTGCTGGCTGCACACTGCCTGACATCACTGGCTGGAAGCCCTTTCGCCTTCTGCTGTATGGCCAGTGGGTGAAGTCATGCAATTGTCTGCAGTGGAGAAGAATTTGAGATAGCAGCCCAGTTCTAGTCTGTAAACACCTTTATCTTAGTGCTGTTGTAACTAGTGTGATTTAAAGGGGAAAAATGGAGAGACACAAAATGTCTGAGGAAGAATAACTTGATGAAAAGGGGAAAAAAGAATAATAAAAAAGGGCTTGATTAATGGACTTATATCCAGGCCAAGGGATAGATACACTGAGAAGTGCTTTGATTCATCCCTATTCACTTCCCATTTTGATGCACATTCACTTAATTGAGGAAGGACTTGACTGGTTTGTGCCATGTGCTCACTGTTGCTGTGCCAGCAGTGACAAGGTGGTGGTTACACAGACAGGTGTTCTGCCATCTCTCCTCCCTTGGCTTTCTCAAGGGGGATCTCTGCAGGAATGGGAAGCGGGGGGGCAATACACCTTAGGGTTATGTCCCCATTGCTGACATATTAGTTTCCAGTTCCTTGTGTCTCTGAAGTGACCGTGGCCCAGGACGAACAGGCAACATTCCACAGCAAACAATGAAATGAAAACTGCTTTGAAGTCACTGAAAATTTCTTCACAGTCACATTTAGGCATCATATTGTGCCTTTCCCCTACTCGTCATTAGGATGAAAAAATGGCATGCCTCACAACACATCAGTAGTCATGAAAGTGTAGAGCTCTGTGTATTGCTTGGGAAAACCTTCAGCTCCTCCCTCTGTCCAGAAGAAATGCTGAGCCTTCATTTGGAGAAGCTTAGCAATAGATAATCTCTCTAGTGTTGGCTCTCCTGCCTACCTGGGCATGAATAGTGATGGGTAAGGTGTGCTCTTTCCTGTGTGAGAGTCATGAAGGACTGAAAGCAATACCATTTAAATGGTCCATGGGCAAAACTTGGCTGGATAACGAAAGAGTGACAATCTTTGTCACAAAACTTTGGCTTAGTTCCCTGACATCTGTTGAATACTTTTTTTTCCAGACATAAAATGTAAGGTTCTAGCATTACTAGCTGGAACATGCTATCGGGGTTTTATCCAGAGATTTCACTTGCAGTTTTGCCTTGTTAAATGTTTGATTTGTTTTCCATGTCAGGAGACTTTGTTGTAATGCAGGTTTAAAGAGCAGCTAGGCTGTCAGCAGTATTAAAAACTATTTTTCCAACTTGCCATTCACTAGAAGGACTGACTTCTCCACTCCCTTCTCAGCATCTGGGGGAACTCTGCTGCTTGGGTTAGCATAGAAGAGACTGTGGTAGCCTTAGAGAGGATGGACAAGCCCTCAACCTAGTCTTCTTGCAACATCATGTCAGCAACACATCGAGGGTCCATTCCACAGATTGACTCAACCTGGAAGACAACCAGTCATTTTACAAAAGCAGGTTTTCATGGCTTTTACTTTTAAAGAATCTGCAAATGGCCTGGATGCCCAGAAGAACAGATGCTGAGGCTCATCAGTAGCTTGAAAGCAAGGAGCTACAACTGGCAGGCAGAGCTGTGAGAAGTTGACAAAATGGAAAAAACAACACATTTTCCATGTAAAACTTCTCTGTTAAGTAGAACGTAGCTGCACAGATTTTTTAAGCATTAAATAGTCTTCAAATCCCATTCTGTGTTCCAGAGAAGAAGAATACACAGGCCAAATGCTGGGAAGAGGAGATAAAACTGGTGACTTGCAGTTTGGTTGCAAGTTCTTTGCACCCCGGGTGATTAGAGATATTGTGTTGACTACATGCTGTTGAACATCTTGTCTGGCAGGTGCGGCCATAGGACTGACTTCTGGCTGATGTGAGACTGGCTGAACCAGAAAGTGTTTGTGCCCATGTGTAGAGCCATCTATTTGCACATCTCAGTTATTCTTGGCATAGGGTATGTGATCAGTCCTGCCTTCCCCTCTCCGCCCCCCCCCCCCCACCTCACCCCAAGGTACATAAAGCTCTTCTTGTAGGCTGAAATGCATCTAAAAGGTATTGCTCTGCATTGCCCAGACAGCAACACTGTCCACCTGGTGTGACTGGAGGAAGTCACTTGGAGGACAGTTTCCATGAGGGTGAGAACCAGTTATTCAGGTGGAGGCTATCTGACATGAACTCGCCGTGCAACCCTAGGGAAGTACGGCAAACCCCTCTCCCAAGAAGCCAGGGGCAGCAGCAGTTCCCAAACCTACCAGCATGGCAGCTTGTCAGGCTCAAGCTGCCACCCGCGTTGGGCACAAATCCTCCTGGCTTTGCCTTGCCAATACACATCTCCAGCCTGTCGCCAGAGAAAATCCTTGTCTGTTTGCTGAGGCTGCCTGCAGTGGGGCTTGCAGCAGCCTGAGCCTCCCGCTCTTTTCTTAGATGAAAGGGCTTGACAGCTCCTCAGACTGACAGGTCATTCTCCCATGGCTTTGATGAAGGCTGTAATTGCCTTGGACTACAGGATTTAATTTTGGACTGTAAAAGCAGACAGTAATTGGATAGAAAAAGAAAGGGTCTTTATATTGCCTGCCAAATTGACTTCCCTTTCTCAGACATCCTCTCTTCTCCCACAACATCTCAGCTGCAACTCTCGTCTACTTCTTTCTGGCTCCAGGCACCTCCTTATCCTCCCGTAGAGATCCTCATGGCTCTCCCTTCCCCTGCCTCCCCGTAATGCTCTCCCCTAATCCCTTTCCCAGGTGGTGCCAGATGCCATCTCCTTCCCTGCTTGGTCCCCTCTCCTCCCAGCACAGTCCCAGCCCAGGGCGTGCAGTGGTGGCAGGGCGCTGGTCATACCATGGCCTGTGGCTCTGCCCGCAGGGCTGGGCCAGTCAAATGGGAGATGTCAGCCTGAGTGCATTTTCAAACTGCCTTCATTTTGAAATCTGACTGAATTACACAGGCACAGCTCCATATCAGAGAAGACTCATTCTGCTAAGCAAGCAGCAGCCCAAGGAATGCCAGGAGCCTTTCTGGGTGCAGAAAACAGTTCCAGCTCGGTGAAGCCACCTACCGAGGCTTAGTATAGTACTACACAGGTACTTTGAGTTAGGGAGGTGATTCAGTATTCTGCTGCCTCAGAGTCTTAAACTGTGCAGCTTCATGACAGCAAAGAAAGATGTCTCAACAAAATGGAGCCAAATTTCTTTTACAAACCTTGCAACATTTTGGATACAGTCTTGTGATAAAATACAAGGAATTTGTTCATTAAAGTCCCTCTGTTGAAATGTTTTGTTATTTGTTTGTACTTAATGAGCAGTATGAAAAGCGGGTTTTTAAAACCAAGGGTGGTGGGTTGTTCGGCTGGAGAGGCGTGTCAAGGTTATTGCAAAGTCACAACCACGACCACCTAGCAACAGAAGACACATGCGCAGGAGGGACGACCCAAGGATATAAAAACTGAAAGAACCCGCCACGCGTTGCGCGCCACTGTTAAGGAAGGGCGGCCCAGCACTGTCTTTGCTTATTGCAGCCTGCTTCTATTTGGCAATAAAACTTTAATTGTTTAAGTTAATTAGAGTCGAAATTTATTACAGTCTCAGAGAGAAGCTATGACGTATCAGAGCATATATGACTGCCTGTGCATATCGATGTGTTCATATGTCAAGCACATTCCCTCTTGGAGTTTGCTTGCCTTGAGATGAATTTGATAAATGAGAACTCCTCACAAGAAACACAAAGTTTGATTCTGTTTGAAGCAGCTTATCAGAGCAGAAAAGGTAATTTTGCATGCAGGGCCAACCTTCAAGCTGTGCTTTACACTGCTCTGGGGTGGCAAAACAAAACAGATCTGTCCCAAGTTTGTGGCTGCTTTGCATCAAAAGCCATCAGGGAAGCAGATGGGGTAGTGCCGAGGCATGGGGTGGTGGGCAGAGCTGAGCAGGGGGGTCTGCTCTGCCACCAGAGGCTGCAAACACCTGCAGCTTTCACGGTGTGCCGGTGGGCTACTGGTCTTCTTGCTTGTTTTAGTCTGGGAGGTGCTGGTTTCTGCTCCTTTCCCATGGGATTGGTGTTACATTTTTCTGGGCATTACGACATTTTAAGGGACGCTGCAGGTTTCTTTGTTAAATCAGGTCCTGACCATCTCAGTACTGAGACCTGTTGCTGGCTGGTTTGCTCAGGCATACTGAACTCTTAAATAAGGATTGCAAATGCCTTGAAAGGTTACTGCTCACCACAGGCGTGCAGAGACCTCCACTGCATCTACCGGGCGGGTGCAGGGTGCTAATTTTGCTTTTTCATTCTGTGCCTTTTGGATTGTAACAGTGTAATGGAAACATCCCTGTGGATTCCAAGCCCCCAGCAAGCTCTTTGCATTACAGCTCACGCACTTTCTGAACAAGTGTATCCGTGGGGGCTTTGAGATAAAAGGAGCCAGCTGAGCTCCCAGGTGCAGAGCTAATGCTGTTCAAGTTCCTGGGACTTCAAAGAATGGAGATGAACTGGGAGTTGAGGAGAAAGAGGGGGGTGGGAAGAGGTTTATGAGCTTTCTCCCTTGGCAAGGCATGTTACAGGCAGCATCATTCAGAAGACGGGCGGTACAAGGCAGTCAGGCTGGAGCCGCCCCATACTAGGCAGGGCTGGAGCAAACCCCTGGGCCCTGGTTTTGTCAGCCCCTGCAAGCGTTTTCATTTGTTAACTTGTTAGCTACCTTGTTAACACTGCCAGAAAACAGAGGTGGGAGACGTACTTTGAGAGGCAGCAGAAGGTTGACTCCCGTTTCCATTTGCCAGCTGCTGAGGTGCTCCTGGGCAGGGGTGCTCAAGGGACCAAAGCCAGCCCCAGTGAGCTGATGCTGAAACCCAGTGCAGCCTGATGCTCTGCGCCTCCACCTGCCACAGCCAGCAAACACCTCGGCTCCCCAGGCTTGCTCTGCTCCTTGGGCATTACCACGTGGGTTTTGTGGGAGTCAGATCCTCTGTTTCCAAGATAAATCTCGTGTTTGGGTATGTCTGTTTAACCTGATTTCTTCTCAACAGAGCTGGTGCATAGCAAGCACTTCCCTGCCTCCATCTTGCCCTGTCAGCAACTTCATTGTGCTCAGCTCTGGAGAGCATCATCAGATTTGATCTGTGCATTTTTCATGGTCATTTTCCAAATACCCCAGAGTGGAGTAATATGACTTCTTCCAGTTCTTCTCACAAGTACATTTTGTTGGCCACATTCAGTCATGGTCCAACAGTTATCCCAGCAAGACACCCATAGATCAGAGACACAGGGCTTGGCTTCCTCACTAACAAAGGATGCTTGTTTTTGCAGAGGTGTTTCAGCGTGGAGTCTGTCAAAATCCAGCTCTTAAGATTGAGGAATGGCTGGTTTCTGGATGAGCATCACTTTTTTCAGTATGCTGTATTTTCGTAGCTCCCAAGCAGACAGGAAAGTTTGGACTCCAGGAGTGGAATTTTTTCTCTGAGGAGAGAAGTGGATTTCTAGAAACACATGACATTGGATCACAACATGCGAAGAGTGAAACAGTAATTTCTGTTTTAAAAGTCTGCTGTTAGAAATTGCTCTCCTAGCAACAAAGTACCTTTATTCGCCAAGTGCTGAACCTTAACAACACCATATTTGTGCTAATTCCGTCTGTTTCAGTTCAAGACAAGAGTTACTAAACGAATCAACAGCAAGCAATGCGCCAGTTTCAGAGATTTAATAAAAAGTATAGCATCATTGCCATGTAAGCTCTCAGCTCTTTGAAAAACTGAATTGCAGCAATTGTCCCAAACTTCTGGGTCATGTGAAAGAAGCATGCAAAGGAGGACAAACACTGGTATGAAGTGTTAATAACTTTATGCAGCTCACTGATACACTGTTGGACTTAATGCAGTTACAAATCTCCATTTTTAGGTATTTCCCCAAAGTCTTGGCTAATGTAAACAGAAGAAGATGGATGGCTAGATGCACAGAATAAATGTTTTCCTCCTCATTATGTAGAGTTTCTTTAAATAACCTTGGATCTCTGCTGGCCACACGTGCTTTCCTCAAAGAGAAGAGACTGGGCTGGAGTTTCTAAAACCTGCAGAAGTAAACACCGCTGCAATTAGCTTCAGCTGCGGATCAGGGTACATCGCCTACCTTGGTGGGACCCCCCCTGCAGCCAAGGAGGATTGGGTCTCACCAGAGGCAATTCACATTTCTTCTGGAAACTCCATCCATCATCTCCCACTTTCCATTGTTAATTTCAGCTGACAACAAGCAGCTTCCTTTTCTTGCTCTGCAGTGGCTGGTGACCGTTCTTAAACTGCAACTCTGAAGAGTGATGGGGATAGCATGGGAAATCACTTAGTAGTGCAAATTTTAATACTGGCCTGGTACCCTCCAAAGTCTTGTGTACATCTTTTAATGCCTCTCTTAAAATTTCCAGTCTGCTGGATGGTTTCTGACACACAGAGGCCTAATGAGGAATATGCTGGAAAAAAATTTGAAGAGCAGTGCCAAGCCTCGAGATGGATCCATTGAGGATACCAAGGGTCCCCTCCTAGGGCTGCTCTACCTACCTTCAGATTTTTCTCCTTGGGGTAAACCCATGGGACCAGAGACACATTTGTTGAGGAAGGTCTCAGGGATTTAGTTTGGGGTACAACACAGAGCACGTCATGGCTGTACCTCTCCCCCTGGCAAGGGAGGACCTCGCTGACTTCAGCAGACTCTCTCTTGATCAATTCTTCTGCGAACCAGCAGCATGGGACTGACAGGAGCATACTGGGCACCTGAGCAGTCTCTTGTCAGCAACACACAGACAGATAAGCGAGGCAGAAAGTCTCCGAGCACTCTGAGCTGGGAAAGGGAGCACATACCTGCGGCATCTCCAGAGGAACGGATTTCACTGATGTTGTCAATTAGAACTTTATGTTTGTTATTGTTGTTTGTTCCCTTTTAAAAGATAGACTACAGGGTGATATTAAGAAGCAGTAGGAAATTATCGTAAGCTTAAGAAGCATCCTTTTGCAAGTGTCAGCATGACACAAGCACGTGCAAATATTCCTCCTTCCCTTTTCCCTGTCATTGCCCTTCTGGAAGAAGTGATTGTTTTTATGCACAGCTGAATGCGTATCCATTCAGTGTGACTGACCACATATGAGCAGTAGAAGAAGGTACTAGGATCAACTCTAAACCCTATTCTATTATCCTTCCTAAAAATGTTACAGTTAGAATTTGCTTAAGAACTATTTGTAAAACTACACAGAGAAAGTCGTAGGTCAGGGAATGATTTTCAAATGCTCACACATTAAATAAAGTGAAGATCTTTAAAAATCCAAGTGTTAAGAAGTGCCTTTTTCCATAGGAAGGCATGGTGTTGGGCTTATTTATTTATTTATATTTAGAATAGACATTTGGAAATACACACAGCTGAAAATGTCAAGAATTATGGGACTGTGTGATCTAATGTTGGCCATCAGAAGAACCAGTAAACACATCTCATCCAGCTGAAATAGACTGCAACTGGCATAATAAAATAACCACTTTTAATCTCATTCCAGATGAAGCTCAGTTTAGTCACATTGCTAGCTGAGTCTTCCATCATATGGTCACTAACGACTCCAAAAGAATATTTGCAGAGAACTAAAGCAAGCATCTGGATACAAGGAAATCAATTCATATGTTCTCCAGGCAGTTAAACATGTGCACTCTTCACAAACTCAGAGACTGTACAAGCAAAATGCAGAGTTTATTCTCGAGCCTCTGTTAGATACTCCCAGTGCAGTAGTCAGCCACAAATTAATTGTTCTGAGTGAGGTTCCTGGCAGGGCTGGCTCAGATGGTAACTTGACATGTAACAGGCAGGGCGTCCAGGCAGGATGATCCCTGCCAGGGTGCTCCCAGCCTGTGGCACTGCCGTACAGACCCCTGTCGCCCGCAGTGAAGCAGAGTCACCACTCGTGTTGTGGACAAGAGGTGGTCACTCTCCTATGTGGGGTGGGGATATGACCATTTGCAAGTATTTCAGAAAGAGAGAGGAACAAGAATAACTTCAGAGATCGTGGTTTGAAAAGAAAACACCCATGTATCAGGAGTATGCTGGAATGCTGAAGACTCAGGTCCCTCTTGTCTGTGTGCTAACACAAAATAGCAGAGGGACTACAGCAAGTGGCCTTAATGACAAAAGCATCAGCAGCATCTCCTCTCTGTACACAAAGCTGCTACATGGATGCATGCTCCCTTTCTGGGCAAAGGTCAAATTATTTTGTGTAAGGATAGGTGGACAATCAAGTACTAGCACAAAAATGATCTATGCGATGGAGAGCTGAACTTCTGAGCTTGCTCAGTAAGACCTCAATGCACAGTATTCACTTGGTTTTGTATCAGTATGATTACCCTGATTCCCACAAGGAGTAAAACAGCATTTTGGTCCTGCTCTGACATCCAAAAGCTCTTCTGTAGTTACCTGAAATGCAACAGACTGTGACTGTTTTCACTCTCTCACATTTCAAGTAGCTTAGAGAAAGTTTTGTCAGCAGAGCTGGTTCAAATCACTTTAATTCTTTCTGCCACAGCTTATTAGACAAACAATATATTAAGTAGACTGTATGATAACAATAGAGATGTCCATGATAGGAATAGAGATAAAATGGGTTAAAGGAACCTGACCTGAATTTATTCCCTGTCTAAACTGCTGGGTTTAGGTTCATCTCAAAGTGAGGAAGTAGAGATGGGCTGCAGCTCACTTCCATTGACAGCAGCTTGTCGTGACATACACTCAGGAGAGCATTGCTCAGCCATGAGTGTGTAACAGGCCCAGCCCACAGCACCACGCAGGTGGGATGCAGGGTGCTTCCAAGAAGACATTCCAGCTCTACGAGCTGGAAAACAGCTCTTCCGGATGTCAGAAGGGCCTCGAGGCTAAATCCAAAAGGGATTTAGGCGTAGTCAGACATGGGCTAAAAAATAACACAAGGTCACATGCCTATTAAGGAGCATTTATGTTTTTTGTAAGTAATGGCACCTCTTCTGAGTACCAGCCTGCACTACTGACCTGGCCACTGTTTTATTCGTCCAGCACTTCTCAGATTTTAGGTCCCTGAAATAAATTTTTGGGTCTTTCTAAAACCTGTGGTCTACTTTTTCTTAGAGATTTCCTATGTATTTTATAAAGCTGTTTCTAAGGAATAATTCTTTCCTATATTTTTCCTGCTTTGCATCATCACATAGTGTTTAATACCAGCCTCCATAAACTCCCCTTCCTAAGTCACTTTATAGTCTACATGCAAAGCTCCATACCAGCCGAGTTCATAGAGTGCATTGTTTTTTCTCTTATGAGGCAGTTCCCTGTAGGTTATAAGCAAGTATTTGTGCTTCACAGTATGAAGGCTTCATAAGCATCCTTTTAATTGCACACGGGTACTCAGCAGTGATCATTCAAGACTGCTCATTTTGGGCTGCGTGGCATTGCAGGCATAAATTTTTCATTTACTCCCATCTGTTTTCAAAATTGTTTTTTCTGGAAAAGTGATAGGGGCTATAATGAAGCCTGCAAAAGGTCAAAAAACAACCTCTCTAATTGAATGCACTTTGGGGAATTCATTTGGAAGTAATACCCTGCATTTTTTGTCTCCCTGTCTGGCTGCCAGTGTTGAACCACAGAATTATAGCGGCCCGCTAAAATAAGCTGCCTCATGTGTCAGGTTCAGCCACAGTCATCTCTAAACCTTTCCATTTGCTGATACCAGAAGAATAATGGAGGGGAAGCATGCAGCTGGGGTGGAGTGTAAAGATGTGCTGGATTTGGGAAATGCCTTCCCTTTCGTAATATGCCCCTGGAGCCCATATGTCAAGGACCATAGAGTGAAAGGAAGGGGCTAATGACAGTTGTTTCAGAAGAAAGCTGTGGAATTCCCTCCCCTGTCTAAGGGCATACAGAGTACAGCTTTCCCTCCAAGTGTCCCTGTTGGTCTCAGCTTGCAAAAATCTCAGAGACTGAGGGAGACAAGCCTGTGGGGCTCCAAAGCCTAAAGCAGTGGGTGGCAAGCAGAGCACATCAACCACCATCTCCATTGGTGGCTCTTGGCCAGGCAGGAGCAGAGGCACCACTGTGGTCTCAAAGGGAGGGGACGCATGCAGCTCAGTGACCGACTGAGACCAGCCTCACCCTGCCTCCATCAGGCGCTGCCAACTTTGCCAAGAGGCTGCGTAAACAGTAATTAGCATCTCCCCTGGTAGCTTAGCTTACAGTGAACGGCGGATGGCCAAATCCCATGCAATCTCCCGCAAACCATCCCTTCAACGTCTTTGGTGCTCCTCCAGCCAGTGACAGCTACTGAATGGTCCTCCCGTAACTCTAACTTCAGTGATGAGCTGAGATCCAGATATGATGATCTTTTGTCACCTGCTGACAAGTCCCTTTAGACATCCAGTTACCCGCAGGCACGGCCTCATTAAATTTCATGCTGGCAGACCAGGAAAGAAATGCCAATGAATTAGATCATTTTAGGGTGCTGCCAAGGTTTTTATTAAATTGAAAAGCTTACATCCAAATGAACGAACAAGCATCTTCAGATACTAAAATGGATTGCATAGGAGTATTTGAGACTCTCCATGTTCTAGAGGAAACTTATTTTTAACAAGTGAGATTGGCCTCATGTGCTTTCCTTCAGTCAGTTTGCTCTCATTTTTAAAAAGCCTCTTGAGAATTTTGCTCATGTAGAAAACCAGGGAAGGATTAATACTACAGGAGTGCCAGACCAATAAAAGTCTAGGACATAAACGAAGCTTTTGTTAATTGTAGGAATACAGGGATTTATACTTCTAAAGACTGTTTCCTTGCACTATAAACCTAACTAGATACTTGAACATGATCTTCACAGCCTTATCTGTGTTGCTGTAATGACTCAGTTCTATGGGGTTTTGTACCCTGTGGCTCCCAGCAGCATGGGAATGGTTTGCCATTAAGAATGGTAAAATGGGAATGATCTGTACTGATGTCTTCTGAAATAGCCATCACAGGCACTTGGACAGGCAGAGTAGGAACCATGTCAGGAAGCAAAGGAATTCTTCATTTTTACAGTGAGGATAAAGCCATGATGTCTCTCCTGCATGGCAGAGCTCTTGCCACCCCCTCCCCCCTGGACACAGGTTTACAAAAATATGCTGTTCCCAGGGTTTCCCATTTGAGACTACCTCACCCTGCAGTGGGACACAGGCTGACAGCCCAGTGCAGAAATACTGTTCCTCCAGAGCATCCCACAGCATTTGAAAGCTACTCAGCTGGGCACCACATCACATGAAGAGGGAATCGTGCTATTTGCAGCACCTGGTTTTGGTGATTTAGTTCCCAGCTCCCACAGTTGGTGTGGGCTGGGCATCCACTTGATGCTGTGACCTGCAGTTGGGCTCTGCTCATGCAAATGTGCCAGGAGGATTTTGTCAAGGTGTAATTGAAATAATTCACCAGCACAGCAAAGTAGGACAAGTACAACTCTGGGCTTGCTCTAGGCTCAGTTATGGAGGGAAACAGATATCTGATTTCAGCAAAATGGCCAAGGACTCACCATGCATTTTTTTCTGTGCTGGATCTGCCACCTCTGTAGGGATGGGACAGGACGTATGGGAAGGTGACAGCTGTGGGTATTGTCACTTTCCTTGCTTTCTCTGTGCTTTTTTTTCTCTCCTGTGACAGGCATGATAAGACCTTGTGGCTCCAGACCTGCCCCTCCTTCTTGGGGCAGCCACTTTCAGTTTTCTTCCACTGCTTGGAAGCCCAGCACAAGCTTTGGCATGACGAGTTCAGCCAGGGAAAATGCTGGTTGAGCTGATTAGCTCCAGCTCTATAGCTGTCCTGTGTGAGAAGATCAATGGGGTATGAAAAATGTGCACTTTTCTTCATTGCCCTTGAAATGGCAACCAGAGGTACCTAGAGCAAAGGTACACGTATGGACAGGCCTTTGAGGAGTTTCTAAGTGAATACAATCAGTCTTGAGTGGCAGAAGTTTTTCTTTTGACCAAAGCACAGAGGCAACATGACTTGTTTGCCTCTGAGCAGGGAGAGATGGGAAATGTCCTTGTTGATAAAACACAGCTGTATGTTTTATAAAATAGTCGATAGCTCTGGGTCTTCAAGAGACACATGTCCTCAGTGCAGCTGCGGGATCCACAGCTGTTCTCTTGAAGTTAACTGTAGGAACGTGGGGCTGGTTCGGTGCTGGGAGACCAGACCTGACAGATGTTCATCACATCTGCTTTTCAGAGCTTCCAGTAGACAAGGGCCCACAACCTCTCCGTCACTCATCCCAACAGTCACAATCTTCCCTCGTATTGATCCAAAACATTCTTTGCCACAAATTTGACAGATTTCTTCTTGTCCTCCACTTGAAGCTATATAGGGAAACTGGTAAAAAGAGAAATGAAAAGTGCTATAAGGCAGAAGTGAAAGGCACAGCTATAAAGACGAAAACAGTCAGTCAGACAGGAATGTTACAGAGAAAGGTCAAATAACCATGCACAAAAAAAATAAAACACCAATAATGCAATTTTGGTATCATCTCCCAGTTTTATTTAAATAATTTTAGATTTAATGCCTGCTCTTACCTGTCTTTCCAATAAATTTTACAGGAGTTCTGTCTGTGCCTAGGTCCAAATTGTTAATAGAAAAAGTTATGGAGCAGATTGCTGGATTTCTTTGCTGGACATATCTGCTGGGCTGGACAGCATGACATACAGCCAACTGCTCCTTGCACATGTTGATACAACTGGTTGTGCACAATGGTTCCACAAAGATTTGTTTCACAAATAAAAATCAGGATGGAAAGGGTAAAAAACCTCAAGTCAAGATCATCTTGCCTTCTTTCCCATTATTCTCCAGGTGAATTATCCCTTCAGAGGAAGAAACTAGATTGGTCTGAGGCAGTCAGTTCTTGTTAAGACCATGCTGATGTTTTTTATCCCCTCATTCTCTTTCAATCCTTATTAATTGTTTTGTTAACAACCATGGTGCCATGGACATCATGCTGATGTCTGAGCCATTAAAAGAGCATATGACTGTCTGCTTCCCGCTGCTCTCTTTTGATGAAGGGGTCTGGGCCCTCTGGGGCTAAGACAACAGATGTTAGCAAAGCACCTGCCAAAAGAGCAGGAGGGAATGGAAAGATGCATGTGGTGGTATCCAGCACCAGAAAATAATAAAACCCGAAGCCTGACAGTTTCATCACTTCAACAGAAAGCCACAGCTGACGCAGAGATCAGAGATCATCATAACACATTCTTGTGTGACATCCCAGGCTTGCTGCAAGTGTCCTTCCAAACCAGGGACTTGTGTCCAGAAGGATGCTGGTTTGGGCAGTGTCTCTCAGTAAACACAATTTCTGGTGCCACAGAAGACGTGTGCTCACCCACGTACAGCACACTTACCTGACTCACCACAAAAGCCATTGCACTGTACGTCCTGATCTGTAGGGAAGACTCGACACACTCGTGGCCCCTGCTCAGCCCAGGCAGGCTGGCTGTCCCTCCAGGACTTTCCTTCTCATCCCACCAGGGTGCCTGGAGGAGCTGGCAGGGCAGGAGCTACTGAATACATGGAAAGGGCTGTGAGAGCGTGTGTTGCTGCCCAGGTCCTGCCTGCCCGCTTCTCTTGGACCAAGGAGAGCAGAAACAGTAACTACCAGGTTTGCAGATGTTCCTTGGCAAGATGCCTTGGGGACATCCCAGAAGGGAGGGGACTGCTCTCCCACTCAAGTCAACAAAAGCTATGAGCAATCTGTAACCCCTTTTTCATGCCATGCGACAAAAAGCTGTCTTGGTTCTCACAATTTCCCTGCTTTTTTGCTCTTCTTAAACTCAGTGGGCTCCCTGCCATGAGTGGTTTGGACTCCCATAGGCTTAGAGGTGGAAAATACTCTCTGACACTTGCAGTTTGCTGAACCTGAACAGCAGTGTGGAGTTAAATGTCTGGCTTTCAGGGTGCCAGCACCTTGGCAAAGCTCTCAGAGGACAAAGAACAGACATTTTTAATAACTGAAATCCAGACTTCTCAAAATGACTCAGAGACAACTGCCCTCATGGGTGTGGAGAGAATGGGAAGGGGACCTGGAAAAAAAAACTAAACAAAACAAAAAAGATGTCTCTAGGTGAAGTGTCAAGTTGTGCTACTGCAGGCTTCTGGGGACATGTCTCTGCAGGGTTCTCCAAGAGTTGCTCTGGATTTACGCATCCTCTAATGTAAACAGAACTGACCCAGTGTCTTTCTGAGAGGAACGCTAAAATGAGAATTTCCGAAATAAAATTGCTAATGGTTTAAACAACAATTTTACTAATGATCATTCAAAACTGCTTAGTCTTGAAGAAGCTGGAGGTCAAATTTATACTCAGAGATTTTTAAAGCAATTGCCCTGGAAGTGTTCCAATACCTTTTCCCTCAAATGCTGACATTGGAATACACATTTTCCTGCATAAATGCAATAGAATATTCCTAGAAGGTGCTGCCTCTATACAGCTCTGATAACAATATTTTAAACATATAAACTACCTTCTTCCTGAAGCAGTTTGCTGAATAAGTGGATTCTAGGCAGAGTTTTTCTCTTATTTATATCATTTACTGTCCTGTTAGATTTAATGGGTTAGAATGGCATAATTTTGTCCCATGTAAACCAAATGAAACACTTGTTTTCAGAACACAGATTTGCAAACACAGAGAAATCCAAGCCTGTAGTACTGGCAGTTCTAGGAAGTTCAGGAAAACTGCCCAGAAGTCCTATCTGAATATGTAGATGCCTTATTAGCACCATGAGCATGTTAATATTTAAAGAAGACTGGGAATCTGGGAAAGCAGATTTCAACATGAAACTTTAAAATCTTTAAAGGCAATATTTAACAATGAAGAATGTTCAACAGTTTGTTTTGCAGGTCATGAGGTCCTGAGACTTGTGTAATTACCAAAAAGTTGTTTCATGTTTGTGGGTAAACTGGAGTGATATAAAGTAACACTGTAAAAATCTGGGTGAGGTTCTCAAAAATACTTGGACTGAGTCTAACAGAGTTCCTTCCTGAATTGCATTCCCTCTTGATGCAAGACGAATCAGAGCCAGACAAGGCTTTTGAAAACCCCTTCATCTTTTCTCCAGCATTCAGTTTCAGTTCTCCCATTTAGGAAAATAATACACTTTCTTACCTTCAGACTATGAAATTACATATTTCAATCATGATGATTGAAAACAAGTCTATTTAGGCTGACAATAAAGGCTGACTTGCACCTCCCACCACACACACACACACACAAAAGACGTCAAACAGATGATAATTACTCAACTATTTACTCCAAACCTTTAGCATGATTTCTGAAATACAGCTTGGTCTCACCCATACTGCAAGAACACAGCGGGTTCATACCTGTGCTCCATCAACTTCTGCTTGCCGGACTTGAAAGGACCAGAAGGACAAGTCTCCGTTCTTCATAGACTTTTGTTAAAGGTTGTTCAAGGCGCATTGCTGAAAGTCTGTAAATGAGAGGGAACATATGAGGCTGAAAAAGGAAATTTACTAGAAAAAACTATGTAAAAACTGGGGTGTACTCAAAAAGAACAAAAAAAAGTGAAATAGAACATTTTTCCCTCTTCTAAATGAAGTCCATGAAGTTTCCACTTAGTTTATATGCCGCAAATCAAGATAATTCATGAGTTGATGGGTAATAGCACCAAGAGACCTGATCTGCTTTAAATTGCTGAGGCTGAACCTTGGAGTTTCTGGTCTCTGTCATCTCATAAGAGAAAGGCTACGCTGAAGTCTTTCCTTCATTGGTGGCACTAATAAGCTCTGTAGCTTGTGTACAACCATCTCTTTCCCTGAAATGCGAAGTGTCATAGGAACTTATCATCTGTATCTCTCCTCTGTCAAATCTGAGGAAAACTGGCTAGAAGATTATTAGGGATACATATGAAAAGGTATACATCTATACACTATGATTACAGAAACCTCCATTCTTCATGAACATGGGTTAAAGGTATGGCAAATTAGGCTGAAGCCACAGTTGTGTGAAGAATTCTTCAAAGGTTTGGGTCAATCCTAAATCTGTGGTGATTTTATTATGTTTGCAAATATTAAAGTCACTGATTGTGGAGGGGGAGCTTCTGTTTTAGACAGCACTTTCTGTGAGGCAGTGGTGAATAATCATGGAATACAGTATTTTTTAACAAACATTGTGCTGAAGATGCTCCTGTAGGCATTAAGATGTGACTGAAAAGACACACAATACCATATGACCTTGCCTAACTAATGGTGTAGCCCAAATATTGGATCTCAGATACGTGAACAAATAGTTGTGGTGAACAACTCATGAGCCAGCCACAGACAGCTGTTTATTTGTGGAAAACATGCAGCTAATAGTAAGTATTTCGGAGAAGTCGTGGTCTGTTCGTAGTCAATTTCTGGCATGAGGTGACTATATTCATCAATTAAAATGTTTAGTCTGAATTGATTTCCAACTCTAATTGAAACTAAATGAAGAACTAGCTAATCTGAGTTGTAGTGTTTTTCTTTTAAAAAGCTCCAACACATATGCCTCTTCTTAATGCATTGGTAACTATGCATGAGTTTATTCAGCTTCATCTTTTCTCAAGGGTGTGGTAAGCATGCTGCTTTTCTAGACCTTCTGTGCTGGTTGGTAGCTTCTTGGTGTGGTCTCTCTTAAAATTTAAGAAAGAAGGAAATTAGTGAGAGTGTGAATTTGTAGTATGTCCAAATAATGTTAATGATATTACATAGGTCTGAAAAACCGTGGCAACTCACAGCCAGTTGCAAAGTGGGTGCTCAGTTTAAGAAGGAGCATCTTCACCTTTATGCCTTTCCACGGAAGCTTTGCTCTAGCAGGAGCCTGGCTGGGGCTCCTCGGCAGGCTGCACCGCTTGCTCTGCTGGCAGTAGCTATCACCCAGCCAGGGAGACCCTGCTTTCCCTGGCACATTTCTCCAATCTCTCTTGCTGCTTCATGTCCCACTGAAGTTATGTAACAGAAATAATCCACTGAAGACATCAGGATGCTGGTTGGCTGCGAAACCACTGTAAGCCAAAACACATTGCTGACAACAAAAGCCTTAGGGCAGGAGGGCAGAAGGGCTCTGTAGTTCATGTACTCTGCCAAAATTCATGGTGATCTGTGAAATTAGAAGCCCTTTGAAAGGTCTGCCCCTAAAAAAGAAAAGGGATTTGTAATATGGGTTAAACCTCAAATGCAGGTTAGAGGTAAGAACACCAATCACTGCTGTTGCAGTCTGGGATATGCCTTGAAGACAGCGTGTGGTGTAAACTCTGCTGGTCCTTCCCCTGGAATGTGAACCTAGGATCACATCAGCACACGCTGCAGGTCTCTCTGGATCTCAGAGGTCACCCAAAATCTCAGCCCATCACAGAGCGTTCTTCACCAAGGAAGTCCAAAAGCACTTCCCAGGTGGGGCTGTCCATAGTCAATGCCAGACTGGAGCAAAATGAATGGGTGTCCATTCCTCCTTGCCCTTGTTTTCACACAAGAGGTGGGAGGTAAAGCATGCACTCTCAAGAAAGTTTAGGCCACTGCTCCTCAGTTCCCTGTCTGTAAAACTGAGCTACCAAAGGTTCATATAGGCTGGTTCTGGCAGCCAAATGAGAGTGTTGACGAACTATTGTGGCTGCTTACCCTTGTGATTTTCCAGGCATTTGAGAACAGCTGGATCTGTCTATAAGGGAAATGCGACACACTGTCTCTTAGTTTTATAGTTGTTTTTGGCAATGTGGAAATATCTTCAGCATGCTCCATTACCCAATACCAGAAGACACACAGCCTTCTCATAGAGAATATAGTTTCAGCTTGTATCTTACAGTGTAATGAGCAAGACAGATTTGAAAAATATTGTATTTAATGGCAGTTCAAGTGTATATACAGTCTTTGGAAAGCATCAACAGCTAAAGAAAAAGCCAATATTGGTACTCAAATATCTCTAAAACCACAGAGCCTGTGACTGGAGCCAAGAAATAAAGTCAGTATTCCCACTCTATGAGGATTAAAACAAGAGTCATTTGGGAAACAGGGGTGTTGACTGGGCTGTACAAACTGTTGGAATGACAGGGTATGCTGGAATAGTCACAGACAAGCTGATGATGTCTCATAAAGAAAAAACTAGTTGGTGCTTTTTGGATAAACTTGTTACTGAAATGCTGGAAATGTCTTTGTCTTTTGTTTTTCGTAGGAAAGCCAGATGCAGTACATTAGGTAGGTTTGTTGGGTGCAGATCTCAGAATAAAGATTTTCCTTCTTGCCAACTTTGTTCAGGTTTTCTAGTATGCTAATGATGACAAATATCGAAGGTCTCAGATGACTAGAAGAATGTGACTAACTTTCCACATACGTCTGCCTCAACTCCACCGTGGATAAAAGAGTGGAGGAAGCAGAAAGAACAGTCGCTATTTCAGTGCAATATTCAATGTCATTTCTTCAAGACACTGTTCCATGACAATGAGGGAATACTGGCCTTGCTCTTCATTAGAAAATGATCCAGAACAAGGCAGGCTAGTAAAATACAGTCTTCAAGGCTAAAAAAAACTGGAGACAAGAAAAAAAACCCAGGCCACTAAGCATATTGTTTTTGCAATGCCATGATTTCCTAAGCAAACCTGACTTACAATGTCTGGGCACTGGGACTTGGCTGCACAGCAGGCTCGGACAAGCCACAGCAGTGGGAGAAAAGGAGAGGAATGGGTGGCAGAAAGCGGTTCAGTTCCCTCGCTGGAGTTGCAGCAGTGCTGGCTTGGCTGGTAACGCAAACAGAAAGCAAATAATATCATGAGCCTTTGCTGGTAAATGTTGTTGACTTGTGTCAGTGGGAAGAGCAGTCCTGAGCTCAGTGAGCACTTCTGGGTGAAGAAAAAAGACAAAAGCTTTCCAGGCAGAACTAGCAAATGAAGGGAAGTCCAAGGGAAAATTCCCGTGGGAGTGCGGTCAGCATTGCTATGACAGATGCTGTTTGCGTTGCATTGCCCTGTGCCCCTAGAGACCTCCAGCGGCTGTGCTTGCAGGGGGTTGGCTCCATTGGTGTCCCAATCAAACATCTCCATATCTACCAGTTTGTTTAGCCACCAAAACACTGCTGTAACCCAGAACTGGCCAGTGGTCTGGCTGATTTGGAAGCAGGCTCTCAGAGGCTAGAAGAGCATGAGTGAAACATCGGCTCAAGGAAACCTGATGGACATGTCTCAGCTCGTCAGTGGCTCTCTGAGAGAAACATGAATTTCTGAGGCTCAATATCTCAATGATATAAAATAATTGTGAGACTGGAGAGCCAGGCCCAAACTGTAGCTACACAGAGCTCTTTCCCAGACAATTGGAAGTGTGTGTGCATGTATGTTAGAGACTTTCATCCCCTTCACAGCCCCAACACCTGTTTCTTCCTTGGGCTTGGCAGGAGAGGAGAAGCAGGGCTGAACTCAGCTCAGGTACAGCTTGTCTCTTGAATGTATCTGCAGCCTGTGCATGCCACAGGAGCGCTGCAAACCCTGTGCTCCCAGTGCGCTTTCCCGTCTAGCACCAAACTTCCTCATTAGTTTGAGCGACAGAGGCTGTGCTGCCAGAAGGAGATAGTTTAATTACCATTTCCCTCCCTCCTCCCTTATGAAGTGGCTGTAAAACTGCTCATTGCTGAACCTGAGCCATCCCAAAGTACTGAGTGAGTGAAGTATTTAAGAGGGCTATTTATTTAGGCATCAGACCCACAAGCTTCCTTCATAGCTGTTTGTACAACTCTGAAGCCACTGAGTATTTCTATGGAAATAACATGATTTATTAGGACTGTCTTCAGTTCCTATTCACCAACTCTCTCAACCATCTCCATGGACAGATGGTGCAAAATGGAATCAAATACCAGAGGAACTGATTCAAATAAAGGGACATCAACACGAGGCCGCCCTGGACTGGAAGGTACTCAAACCAGGGTTTCTGGGCTCCTCCATTCTTGAGCATAACAGCTTGCGTGAAATCTTCAAGGGTGGGACAAGATGGGATTAGTTTAATGGGAAACAAAGAAGTCAGCTTGCATGTACTTGCTTGGAGTCTTAGCTTGATCTTAGCATCTCCAGAAATCTTTCCTCTCAGTAAAAAGCCAGTTTAGCTGTTGCAAGATGGTCATTCCCTCTTGCTATCTGCCAGCACACATTATATGGAACATGCTGGTAGCCGTTAGCCTGGTGAGCCCCACAGCAAGGAAGTGGGTGTGATTAATAGGCAAACAAAGTGGCAGATGGGAATAGACAGCAGCAGATGCTCAGACCACCAAGGAAGCTGTTTTTTCAGATAAAAAAATTCTGAAGGATGAACACAATGAAAGCAAGATTTGGGTCTATTTGTTGGACTTACTTTGGAGGGCCTGGTAAAGAAAATAAAAGAAAAGCAGTTTTCTATCTCCTATATGGGGTGAGTGAGGCAGGGAAGTCAATGTAGCGTTGGTGCTCACAGAAATACTTGAAACACCTTGAGAGAGCAGACAGGAGCACTGGAGTATTGTGACTTGAAATAGAATTCAGAAATGCAATATCTAATATAATTTTTTTAAAACGTGAAAGCAAGAAACAGAGAGACATCAAGAAATCATCATTATACTTTGGCTATCATCTCTGTGCATATTTTGAGGTATTAAAGCAGGATCATATATGGGAGTAGGATTCCAGCCTCCCGGGTGAAAGAGAATAAATCTAGCCCCATAGACAGGCTTCCAAATTGCAAGAAGAATCCCAATGACAATGGCCATATTGTGCCCAAGGCCACAGACTCGACCTGGAGCAACCCAGGAAAAAAGACAGACACATAACAAACTAACAGAGCCTGAGAGAGAGAGACAGACTATATTCCTGGAGATCAAGAGCAAACACAATGCCCTTGCTTTAGAGGAAGAGGTAAGAGAGACAGGGAATGACAAACTAACCAACATAATTTTAGTTAACCAGAAAAATATCAAAGAAGTCATCAAACAGTTTATTTTTGGGCTCCTGGAAAGTAAAAAAAGAGATGAAGAGAAATTATCACAGATATCTCAATGACGAGTTGTTTCAAACGACTCCTCATCCCTTCAAGGACAGATTAACAGGTCTTGAGAATGAGGTGAAGCAGAGATGCAATACATCCTGACTTTATAAGGCTTTCTCTCACTGTTTTGCAAGATACCCTTACAAGACAGCTTGGGAAACAGGAACCATGCTGGTACAAAACTGATTGGAAAGTGATGTACAAAGAGTAGCTGTCACTGGTGCAGCATTGCATTGGAAGTCAGTACTGAATAGGCCTGTCCTGGGCACAGCAGTACCCACTGTTTTCTTCAATGATTGGAAAGATGAAGGAAAAATCATGCGTATTAAATTCGGATCTGCTGCCAAGTTTCTAAAATGCTGAAAGACAGGGTGAGAATTCAAAATGATCTTGACAAGTGGGAGCAGAGGTCTGAACTAATGGAAATGGGGAACGATTTGGAAAGCGCAATGTAAAATGCCATGCTTGGATAGATGCAAACAGTCTGGTTCAATACAAGATTGGGTAAGCTGGCAAGATCATAGGCATGGAGAAGATGACTTGGGGATTACACATGATATCAGGCTGCCTGAATCAACAGTGTCAGACTGCTGCAGAAAAAATGAGATATTTTACTGGTATGTGTAGGCCGAACAGTTGCAAGGCATGCAAAATTAGGCAAGGTTGGAAGAAAGGCGGGAGCCTTGCCAGAAGACTAAAAGGAGGTACTCTAGCAGTATTCAGATATGTAAAACTGCACAGAGGAACATAATGAGCTCTTTTCTGTACCCCCTCTAAGTAAGATAGGGAGTACTGGATGAAACTGAAGGACAAGAGGTTTGAGGTTAGTTAGATATCAGGAAATGTTTTCTCAAAGCAAGGCCAGCAGCCACTGAAACAGATTCCCTAGGAGGGCTGTGAAATCTCCACCCTGATGAAAAGCCAGAGTACATGGAGTTGATCTTGCCCTGAGCAAAGGGGATGGATACATGGTTTTACAGAAATGGCTTTTTGGCTTTGTTTTATGTTCTTCAGGGGCCAATAAAACTATGACCCAAAACAGTGGCAAAATCAACTATCCAAGCTGAAGTGCGGTAGATACGGTGTGAGATAGCTGCTGGCTCAGGATTGTGAAACTTGTGAAACTGAAGACTGTAGCGGTGAAAAGGCAAAGATCCTACAAGCCTGGGAAGGTGGGATTAGGGGCAGCTCTGGCAGAACTCAGAGGCTTGTGGGTGGTGGTGCATCCCACTGCTCTGGGCCAGCGGGAACACCCTGCCCACCTCCCGGCTCGGTGTCCACCAAGAGTCTGGGGGTGCCCCAGCCCTGGTGCCCAGCCTGGCCCCAGGGTGTCTGGAGGAAACCTGGGCTGGTTGGCCTGGAGGGAGCCACGGTGTGTGGGATGGCGGAGGCTTGGACCTGCAGAGGACAGCAGGGAGCAGGACATGACCGTCCCTTGCAGTGCTGGTAGATCTCTCAGCACTTGCCTGGATGGTTTATCCTGTCTAAGGTTGTCTAAGCTTTTGCATTCTAGAGAGATTTTTCTTTGATGACCTTAACTTTCTAAAGTTGTCATTTGGGGGAAAAAATGACAGTCTTGGGCCCAGAAGAGAGCAAATTCTCAGTGACTTTTACTGAATATCGAGGGAATGAGGACAAAGAGCATTTTCATTACTATGCAAGTTTAATAGTCTGCTTTGAACATATGTATCAATCTGCAATGCAAGCAATAGTTTTGTCAGTAAGACAGGGAATTGTAGAGATCCTTGAAAGTCTACTGATAAATGAGTTTTAGTTGTCAGGCTATGATGTGTGTGGTCACTTAGGATTTAATAGCATTAAGCTTGAAAAAAATTTCCAGCACCTTAACAAAATAGCACTTTTGTGCGAGTGTAACATGGCTCAAATCAGCTTTTGAATGTCTTATTGCATTCACTGTCTCACCCTCAAGAAAACTGTCATGGTTGAGAAAGTGCTTTTGTTCATGATGAGGGTCAGTGACACCACAGTCAAGTCAGCAGATGGGACCAACAAAGATTTGAGTTGGCACTGAGGAGCTAGAGGGATTTTTAAAATAAACCTACCATGCGACACCAATTAAGTTTACCAGCAGGTAAACTTCAGATTTAGCTACAATTAATCAGCACTTTTCTAAATGCCAGGGTTCCTGTAGCTCTTAAAAACATTGTCAAGGATTAGCATACATCATACAGGGCTTGCTGTCATGGATGCTTGACTTCTCCAACCAACTGCTGCATATATCAAAAAGTACCCTCTGCTTAAGCAATTGCTGTAGGAAAGAAGTTGAGGTGGTTTAGGTCTTTGGTACTTTGTTTTGTAAGAGCAGCATGCCAGGACTCCCGAGGGACGTCAAAAGGAAACTGCTAATTTGTGAAAGAAGAGTCAGGGGCTGAGAGGGCAAGACAGTAAGGAGTGATTGTATCTTATGGGTCTCTGCAAATAGGAGAGAATAAGCACAGTTATGTTCCTCTTCCTTCCCTGCTGGCCAAGCAGCCCAGAGCAGCTTTTCAAGGGGTGCTGGGCCAGACTATGTGCATGTTGTTGTGAGCATCCATGTTACATGGAGTTATTAAAATGAGGAATAAGCACAAGACATTCATGTGCGTGCAGTTTCCCTTATTTCCCTTAGAAGATCCAGGAAACTTTCCGGTTTGTGTTTTACATTTTTCTTTTTCTTGGGGTCAGATGTTCTTATCAGTGTTCCTCCACTCATGTTTCTCGTGAAAACAGAATGAGAAGTTTCCTATCTCAGACAATCAAAAGTGAGCTGGGCAGTCCCCTCCCATACAGCAACGTTGGAGGGTCAGTTGGGACAAGGGCATTAAAGTGCCCTTGCCACAGCACGCTGCCATGTCTGTGTGGTGGCATAGACACCAGGTGATCCATGGTGATGCAGCTCCCTGGGCTCTGCATGTGGCCACAGCTACCCCCACAGCATCCCTCCACTGTTGTGCCACCACCTGAGATGCAGCTTCCTGCCATGAGACTTGTGTCCAAAGCGTCCCTGGGAGGAGGGGGCAGAAATAGTGCAGAGAGCCAGAGAAATCTGCGGGGGGGCTGGACAGTGGTCCTTGTGGTGGGAAAACAGTATATTAGCCTTTCTGATGGGACACAACAAGGTCCAATGGCTGGAAGTGGGAAGCAGAAAAATTCATAATTGAACTATGTCCCTACTTTTCCAACCAGGGAGAGAACTATAGTGCAGATTCATTACTTCTTGAAAGAGAGATTGAATATCTTTCTAAAAGACATGCTTTGATGCATGTCTGTCTGTGTGGGCAGATGGGTCAAGCCAGACGGCTGCACTTAGGTTTTATAATGCTGGCATTTTGTACATTCCCCTTCCTTGGGGCCTCGAAGGCTACAAGGTTACCCTGCTACTTTCCTGGCCACCTCATTCTTCAGCTCCTTTTTAAGCTGACGATTGGAGTTAAAGTGCCTGTTTTGGGAGGTCAGTTGATCCCACGTGGGGTATTCGTGAAGGAAATTTTTACTATGGAATTTCCTTCTGCAAAAGCTAAGAAGCAGCATAGCTGGGGGTGGTATTTAGCAGGAGGTAGGGCATGGGGACCCCAGCAGCCAGCAGTGTCACTGGGCTGGCACAACCCCTGCTTGGGAGGAGGCGTCTTCCTTCACTGCTACATTGGCCTGCTGCATTGGCCATGTCTCACCCCGTGGACCTTTCCCCAGGACTACTTCAGTTTTGGGGTGGGTGCCGAGGGCACAGAGGTGGGGTGGCATAGGTGGCAAGTGGCTGTTCCAGCCTCCCTGCAGCCCACATCATGTCCTTCCTGCCACCAAGGGACATTTCTGCCCATCATCTCCTCACCCTTCTGGTTTCTCTTGGAATATGGACGCTGCTGAAATCATAGCCCTTACCATGACATAAACGAGTGAAGGGCAATGTCCCATGAAACCTGTAGGGACAGAGTATGTCCCATCTTCGTTCACTGCGCTTCTGAAAGTGTGCACCTGGGTTGTGGACGAGTCAAACACATAATGAGTGCCATCTGCTGGCAAATGTGAATAGGGTATTGGGGATAACGGCGTAAGTGGTGCGAGGTTGTTGCACCTTGCCTGTCTCCTCTCCTCTTCGGCGCTGCAAGGCTGTCTTTGCGTTCTCTGGCTCCTGTTGTGCCACAGCCATAGGTGCTGGTGACTAGACAGATGGAGAGCATGAGTTTCGTGTCATTTTCTGCATTTGTGAGCTGGTGGCCATGGCTATGGCTGCATGCTGGCAGAGGACAGCCATGACAGCAGGGGCCGTGGTGTGTGGGACTAGCAGTGACACAAGGCCAGAGGGAGTCCAGGTGGCCTGGCTGGTGGAAGGGCATGCGAGAAGGTGTGGAGAATGGTGGTGAGCCACCATGGGAGGTAGCAGCCTTGAATAAGTCCTTCTGCCTGTGCCTCCCTTCAGAACAGAGTCCTCATTTCTGGATAGATCTGCCACCATTGCTCATCTGACGAGAAGGCAAGCTTCCCTTGCAGTGTGTATAGGTTTCTGATATTTCTGAGTAATTCACAGAATCACAGTGTCACAGAATGTTAGGGATTGGAAGGGACCTCGAAAGATCATCTAGTCCAAGTCCAATCCCCCTGCCAGAGCAGGAACACCTAGATGAGGTTACACAGGAAGGTGTCCAGGCGGGTTTTGAATGTCTCCAGAGAAGGAGAATCCACAACCTCCCTGGGCAGCCTGTTCCAGCGTTCCGTCACCCTCACTGAGAAGAAGTTTCTTCTCAAATTTAAGTGGAACCTCTTGTGTTCCAGCTTGAACCCATTACCCCTTGTCTTACTGTTGGTTGTCACTGAGAAGAGCCTGGCTCCATCCTCGTGACACTCACCCTTTATATATTTATAAACATTGCTGAGGTCACCCCTCAGTCTCCTCTTTTCCAAGCTAAAGAGACCCAGCTCCCTCAGCCTTTCCTCATAAGGGAGATGCTCCACTCCCTTAATCATCTTTGTGGCCCTGCGCTGGACTCTCTCCAGCAGTTCCCTGTCCTTCTTGAACTGAGGGGCCCAGAACTGGACACAATATTCCAGATGAATTCTGGGAGTTTTTAACCCTGTGACAACAGTGGTAGGTGGAAGGTGCACAACACCCTGCAGCACCAGGTCCTTACAGCCTGTAATGTATGTACAATGGCCCAGATCTCATAACATGGCTTGAGCGCTTCTTCACAGCGCTCACCACTCTGAACCAAAACAGGAGGCAATTTTAGAGTGCCTTGTAGGTGTGTATGTGGTTTCTCTTTACTCCATTATCTAAAAAACAAGTGACACACAATCTAAGTAAATCCATTGCCTTTATCTTTGTTGGTGAGAACCTAGAAAGATAAGAAAATAAATACCAGTCAACAAGTATGAACTTTTTGTGCAAATACAGAGGTCTAATAATGCAGCAACCCTCAGTCCTTTGTGAGGAGAAAGTATTTCTGTGCAGGCACTTCCAAACCAAATGCCACTTGAACATGCATTCCATAGGAAGTTTTTGCTAACAGATGTGAGGACTGAACAGCACTTCAGAGAGGTCATTTTTGTTCATCCATGAGATGGTGTAAATCTCAGTAGGAAACAAGATAGACATATATGATCTACGAGATCATTATACGCAGTGAAGGAAGACAAAAGCCTAATGGTATATACTTTCTTAGCTGAAAAATATGAAGCATGGTGTTGATTTGGTAGGGACTAAACTGCAAAACCTTTTTTCTGTTGTTACATGCACATATTACCCTTTTAATTTGGCAAAATATTTGTTTCCTTCCTGCCAGTTTTTACACTGCTGTACTTTGTCTGCCTGAGGATGCTGGAAACTGCCCAGAGAAAAAAAACCCATGCGCAATGCATACAAAAATCCCTATTCGTAGTTTTCAAGTGAGCCTAAGTGAGGTATTGCTTCCTTTTTCCAGAGAAAGTAGTGACTAGTGGTGGTATTTGAATCCACCAGTACCATAGATCTGATCTCGAAATAGATTTTTTGTACTTGAACTGTGCAATGAGATGTAATTTTTAAGACCAAAGCTGAAGAAGGTTGTCAACTTCAAAGACAGTTGATCTTGCAACTGCCTTTGGGTGTGAACATGAAAGCTCTGAAGAATGAAAACCAGGAGCAGTATTTCTGCTGTTTTGGCTTGAAGTCTCACTGGAATGGTTGTTCCAAATTTTCCAAACCAAAACTAGTGGAGCAAGCCCTTCCTGGGTTAAAATCTGCAATGGACCTGTGAAGCTGTAACACAAGCAAAACAGGGAAAAGACGTTTTTGACCAAGTCCTCCAAATGCTGGTTTGGTCATCTACTGTGTTAACATGTTATAGGCAGTGCCTATAAAAACAGTGATGCCACAAACATGTTTGGATACATGACTTTTGTAGGATGTTATAAAGACAATAAGAAGTGCGACAAGTAAAAGCCGAGAAAAAATTATTTGAAACAACTTCCTAGACAGGAAGCTAAGGAAGAAAATGAAATCACATTCCAAAGAATTATTTTCACAGTAAAAGTAACTCAATGCAGGCAAGCTGGAGGGTGCTTATTTGCACCCTGTTCCTGGAAACATTCAAGGCCAGGCTGGATGAGCCTCTATGCAACCTGATCTGGTTGAAGATGTCCCTGCTCATTGCAGGGGTGTTGGACTAGATGACCTTCGAAGGTCCCTTCCAACCCAAACTATTCTGTGCTTCTGTGATTCTCAGAGGTACAAGTGGCTAATCAAGGCTGCAATGTAGAAGACTGACTGTAAACTATTAATGCTAAACTAGACAGTAGGAAGAAAAAGTGAGAGAGGTCTTCAGAGATGCTTTGAGGTTTCATTTCAATAAAATAGCAGCCACAAAAACTCCGGGTATAAATAGGGAAATGTCTGATGAAAAAGAGAGATGAACGAAGGGCAACATTTTGGAGTGCCACTGACTTGGCTTGTTTGCTGGACAAGAAGATCCTAAGGACACTGAAGGTCCCTAGCAAAAGGTTGGGAAAGGTACCTCAGATTAAGTACACTTCTGTACAGACTTCTATTATTTGTTTTGTGATTTGCAATGAGGAAATCAGCCAGCTGCTTTCTATGCCGAATTTCCAAAAATCTCTGCTTTTGGCCAGGCTAGTGGGATGGGTGCATCTGTTGTCTGTGTCTGCATGGCTATTTGCATGCCCTCATGCTTTGATAGGTGTGCAGTGTGATTGATCTCAGGTGAGTCTGGCAAAAACAAGGCACTCTGTTGCTCCAGAAACAACAGATCTAAATAAACTAGTGCGAGCAAACGAGGCCCTGGAGGTGCCTGCCTTGGCGAAGGGTTTGGATATTTCAAATTCTGGTCTACGTGTGCCATTAATGTGCAAAGATAAGGTTAAAGACTGGAATTACCAGGTGTCAGCTGCTGTAAAGAGACTTCCTCTGGCAGATGTAAGGACCACCTAGCAGAGAAATGATGGTGTGACAGCTTGCAGCTCTGAGCTGTCACATGGTGACAGGATCCAGGCTGACACCCAGACAGTCAAGGTGGCTTTAGACCTGGGGAGTTAGACTCAGTCCTCTGCCCTCTCACAGCACGAAGTGAGAAGTTGAGGCTTCAAGCCCTTTTCAATCTGACCTTACCTTCATGCCAAATGCAAATACACTAGAACCTAGTGCCTATATATGTACTATAATCATTGCTATACCAGCCTAGCGTATTGATTTCCTCACCAGCAGCCTGTCTGGAACTGAAAGTGGATAGTGTTGCAGCATGGTGTGCCAGGTATTCAAAGAGATGGCTTTTCTGCTGCACTTAATCGAAATCATTCTTGTTTTGGGAACTCAGCTTAAAATGGTTGGACCACCAAATTTAGTGATGCTGGGAGGACAGCAAAGAGCTGGAAAGTTGTTATGGTCACTGCAATCACCACAGATGTCTACTGAATGGGAAAAGTCAAGTTATGTACCGCCACGCCTTGCAGAATGTATAGCTCTGACCCCAGCTCAGGTCAGTAGATGTTTTTTCACTGACATTGGTGGGATCTGGCCTTTGTTCAAGTATCCGATGCAAGTCCATGGAGAAAAGGAATGTGATGCAGAACGTGCATATTATGCCCCAGTACAGACCTTGGCTTTGCTAAGCAGGACAGAAGAGAGCTGTTAACAAAATGTTCTTTACATAAGTGTTATGTCCACAGGCATATGTTTGCACATGAGGTCCCAACTGAGAGAGGAAAGGCTGTGAGTGCCCCATGTCCATCCTTGCTCTGTGAGCTCTGTGGTTATGGAAACGTGATGGATTAAGTGAGCAGCTTGCCAGTTGCTGATGTAATAGCCTCTTTCAACACAATTAATTTATTTATACCTAAAAAAAAAAAAAAAGAATGTAAACTTCTTCCACAAATATTTACTGTTTATTTTCACAATATGTTTTAAAATAATTAATTAATCATCAACTGCATTTCTTGGTTACTCCAGTAGCTAACTATTCATGTTCATATGGTTAATGGACATGCAGCAAAGGCAGATGCATTGTGAAGGGGACTCAATTCTTTGAGATTCGTTCGTGAGCAGCTCAAAGAGAAGAACTCAGAGATGCTTCTAACTGAGAGGGACAGAGAGCTCCTAGCCATATAGAGTCAATTAAATCTCTGGTAAATAGCTTTCTAATCTGTTTTTTAGAGATAGCATGTAAAGAGAGATGCCTTGTTTATAAACAAACCTCTTCATGTCAGAGAAACATGCATCTAGTTGTAAACAATCGTAAGGTTTCAAGAAGTTTCTGCTGTTGCTCTTGTGATGTTGTGTACTTGAAGTGACACCCAGTTTCCTGTTCCTCCATGTTTAGAATTTTAAATGATAGCATATAAAATCTGAAGTGGTTGAGAATAAGAACAAAGCACATTGGACTGGGATTTTGTAACACATTTCCTCCACTTGGAGCCTGTGCTGATTGAAAATGTACAGACTGAATCAAGTGTGACAAAGATCAATGTGTGCAAATGCCAGCTACAGTTTCAGGGAACAGATGTGAAAAGCTGGACTCCTACAGCAGGTTTTGTCTCCTCTAGCCTTAGATGTCCACAGTACATTTGCACAGAGCAAATAATCTCTGTTTTGGGAGGTGATAAATTGTGCCCATTTCTCCCTGTGTAAAGGCAGTCTGACCTACAAGTTCATCTATTAGGTGAGGCGACTCCTACCATGACTTTGTAATGCACTGAAGACCTCATCTTCAAAAGTACCAAGATTGCTTGGACTGACTTTGGTCACTGGGAACTGCCTTCATCTTCCCTTCTTCACACTCCCATGGGGCCTCTCCCTGGTGTTCAAATGTGTTGTAGGGCTCTGTTGGCACCATAGCTGTAGATTTGTCTTGCACACCTACCAGTTTGGGGGAGCTCCAAGGTTTGTCATATGAATTTTTCTGAAGATACCAGCATTCTGCTGGCTTCCCTGGGTTCGCAGCTCCCTCCGAGCATATTTGCGAGTGGGCTAGCCTCACCATTGACACTGAGAGTTGTCTGTAGGTGCCAGAAGTGAAGCTCCAGCACAGCTGCGAAATACAGCTGTCTAAGTGTGCAGGTTTCCCAGATAGATAGCTTTAGTCCAGCTCACTGAAGAGCTGTCAGTGAGCTGGGGGGCAGAGCCTGAGAGGTCCCTCAGGAAGGTGGCATCCAGGCAGGCTTGTAGAGCCTGTGCTAAGTGCCACACTGCCCTTACAGCTGCCATCCCCTGCCCCATCAGAGACCCTGGGAACCCCCAGCTGTACGTCCTGCCAGGAGAGGTGGATGTGGGAAGGCAGTCCAGACCACACATGGAGAACCCTGCTCTGCTCTAGCATTGCACTGGAGAAGATCCTTCACAGATGGGAACACCCTGCTGCTTTTGCTCTTGGCCACATCTCTCACTGGAAGAGTGAAAAACTGTCTCCAGACACACGGCCTAAATTTCTTTCCCCCCTCTCCATTTGCATGTAAATACCCCATACCCTACCCTCCCTATAACTCTCACCCCGATCTTGTTTGTGCAAGACCAAGAATAGAAAACTAGGATGGTTTATTTAATTTTCAAACAACAATGTTACAAACATTGTTGGTTGGCTAGCTGGATTTTCTGGGGTGGTGTGGAATGTGGGAAAGAAAATATTGTTTTTGTTTTGGGATAAACTTTTTGGACTCTGTTACAGTTTCTGTCTTTTCCCTATAACTCTTGGCAAAAAGACTTAAACAAGAAGAACTCCAGACGAATAAGCCTGTGTGAAATTAAAGGATTGTTGGTTTTTGTTCAACAGAGGCTAGTGAAGTAGTATGTTGGAATGATCTGTTCATGATGGACCAACTTCTGTTTTCCAGACACTCAAGTTTGGACACTGATTTTTACAGAGTTCCTTGTTTTGAGGACTCCAGTTTTCTTGGATGATATGAAAACTGGGAATCCTGAACATATTGTGATCTTTTTCAATGCAGTTGTGCTTTTCCCAGCAGATGTCTGTATGTTTGTAATGCACCTATATTTATGATGCACATAAACACCCTTAGCTTACAAACGGGAAGCTTGCATTGCTCCAGCAGTTCTGTGCGCAAACCTGACACATCACCTTCTGCATCAGAAAGCAAGCTCTGCTATACTGAATAAACTACCTTTAAAAAATCCTTTTGAATCTAACACCATTTCTTCACTTAGCCTGAAGAAACATCATCCAACAAGAAATATGGATTCTAGACCTGGACATATAAAACAGATTTTAGAACCTTAATGAGAAAGAAAAGGAGACAAAAGATAAGAAAAAATGTTACAGATTAAGAGATAAACTCCAATAATATTTTTAAAATGAGGCAAAAATAAAGACCACATCCAGCTCTGTATTGAAACTTGAGGAGGTCTGGCAAGCTAAACCCTTAAACTGTCCTGTGTTGACTCTTGGAGATAACAAGAAGATAATGTTCATCCTTTTATCTGAACCCTTTGGATGCTGATGGGTCACAGCAGAACTTGCAGCTAAGTTGTCCTTTAGATAGATATAAGAAACAAGAGTGCAGTTTCTAAATTTTAATAAGGACCTGAACTTCCTTTCCTGGTCCAAGGCACGGTGCAGGAGGTCAGGGATAGCTGGGGAATTGCCCTGGTGTGACCCCTTTCAAAGTACCTGTAAGTACTTCTGGTAACCCCTCCACAAGATTTCTGGTTTGTCCAGTTAGGCCCTCACAATGGCTCTTAGTGGGAGTTTACACACTGGTTGAAACAGTCCTTGTTGAGCTGCTGTTGAGCAAATGTTGTGTGTGGGTCCATCTTCCTGAGCCCAACCAGGAAGAGAAGAATGAGATCAACAGCAGTGACATGCTGGCTGTCTCCTTTGTCTGCTGACTCCAGCTCTTGACTCACACAGCAATGGAGAGCAGCAGAGATACTGCTTCTCTCCACTGGAAGTGTTAACACAAAGTTTAGGAGAAGGAGTTAAAATCCGCTTACACCAGAAATCACAATGGTTTGAGCAGCCATGTGGAGTCACACAGTGTGAAGATGGCAGTGCACAGCTGGTAAATGTTCATGGTATACAGGCAGTGGAAAACTGAACTGGAAAGAAAAGGCAGGAATCACGTAGGATAAAATTCGAGTCTTCTTTAAATTAGCCTTATAGAGCAGGGATGCATCTGTGCACTGAGAGCTGGAGCTGACCCTTGTAAGCAGCCTGGTAAATTCAACATTACTGATTGAAGCCTTTTTTAATATAGCTAGATACAGTGCAGAACCTACAGGAGACCCACACCTTGCTGGAGGGGCACATGGGGGCCAGAAGGGGTATATAAGGGCACATAAAATGGCACAAGTTTAGACAATCCTAGATCTTCATTGACTAGTTTATATCCGTGCCTAGGCAATAAAATCTCTGTACACAGTGTGTTTCCATGAAATTAGGCAGTTTTCAGACATCCACGGACTCATGTGTTTCCAGCAAGTCGCATTCAGGTTGTGCGCAAAGCTACACACAAACCTCTAAATTAATATTACATACAGGTACTTGAAAGCAGAGTTGAGATCAAGCAGTTTCTAATGTGGGCTGGCAGCTGCTTATTTTTAACTTCTCAAAGAAAGATTAAATTGAAGATCTTGGTGGGATGAAGTTCCTGAGCAAGGAATTAGCATGGGATGAAAGTATTCTGTACTCTCCCTGCTTCTGTGTCCTTCTCCTGGGGTGTATTAGAAGAGGGGTGGTTAGAAGGTCGAGAGAGGTTCTCCTTCCCCTCTACTCTGCCCTGGTGAGACCACATCTGGAATATTGTGTCCAGTTCTGGCCCCCTCAGTTCAAGAAGGACAGGGAACTGCTGGAGAGAGTCCAGCGCAGAGCCACAAAGATGATTAAGGGAGTGGAGCATCTCCCTTATGAGGAAAGGCTGAGGGAGCTGGGTCTCTTTAGCTTGGAAAAGAGGAGACTGAGAGGTGACCTCATTAATGTTTATAAATATATAAAGAGTGAGTGTCACGAGGATGGAGCCAGGCTCTTCTCAGTGACAACCAGTGATAGGACAAGGGGTAATGGGTTCAAACTGGAACACAAGAGGTTCCACTTAAATTTGAGAAGAAACTTCTTCTCAGTGAGGGTGACGGAACACTGGAACAGGCTGCCCAGGGAGGTTGTGGAGTCTCCTTCTCTGAAGACATTCAAAACCCGCCTGGACGCCTTCCTGTGTAACCTCATCTAGGTGTTTGTGCTCCAGCGGGGGGATTGGACTAGATGATCTTTGGAGGTCCCTTCCAATTCCTAACATTCTGTGATTCTGTGATTCCCAGCCATCTGCCATTGGACATGGGCACATAATAGTCCACCTGTGTAGGTGGACTTCAGGTCTGATCCAGTACATCTACTTAGATTTTTCTATCACAATTTAGTAAGGGAATTCTCCCAGACACTTAAAAGTACAGTGATCTGAGACACTAAACACTCAAGCCTCTGAACACCAAACCCTCCTTCTAAACCCAGCAAAATGTCTTAAGGCAAGAAGAATTGCACCTGAAGGAGGTTTTTCTCCCCAGGAGACTCAGGTTGACTGATCTGGGCTTAGAAAACTAATTTTAGATACTCAAGTGAGGTGATAGGACTTCTACCCTTCCTATTCCCAGGTGCAGAGAGAGGTCTGGGGGACCCAGCGGAGAGGTTTTCAAGCGCTAACAGCTTCCACTCAGATCACGAGAGCACTTGGCACCCAATAAAAAGAATCAAGAGTATGTATGATTCAAAGTCCCTCCCTTCCACCCCCATTCACTTGCCTTTTGATTTTGAATTTTCCTGCCAGGATCTGAATAATCTACAACATACTGACTGGCATGGTTCCCTCCATCTGAAAGACAAATGGGACGGAGAGGGGAGACTACTTCTTCATATTGCCAGCAGGCTTGCTTTAAACAAAATCACTGCATCGATTTGTTGTTGCAGCGCACTCTTGCAAACTGCAGTGTGTGCAAACAGGGAGGCACAGCTGGTGCACAATATCAATGCCAGTCAAGCCATAATCAGATCTGGCACTAACCAGCAAGTAGCAGTGGTGGTGATGCACCGTTGCCTTCCTATCTGCTTGCTCAGCAGGCAGCACACCGCAAGCTGGGCTGGAGTGGGAGTCCAACTATGTGGGTTTCCACGTAGTTAGCGCCTCCACATACACTAACCACATAGTCAATGGGATTGTTCACATGCTTCAAATTTAGCATGTGTTTAAGACCTGACAGCCCCTTCTTACCCATATGAGGCCCTGGATGCTGCTCGGGACTCTGAGTTCTCTGAAGACTTCAGTGCTCTGCAAACTGATGGTGCTCAGCTGTACTGTCCAGGCCACTTCTCTGGAGTAAACACCTCTGCTTTGCAGCATTCTTTTGTCTCCACAGCCCTCAGACAGGATATTCAGTGACCAACCTCTGCCAGTGTTCAACCTGGAGCACTCCATGAATTTATTTTTCCTACAACCTGTTGTGATCCATCTCCCAGGGGTCACAATCTCCTAGCAAATCCTTATCATAGAACATTGCCCATAAGTCAACTCAGCCTTTTTTCTGGCACATCCTCTTTGGTTTTAATGAAAAGCAAAACATGCAGGCTCACTGGAACAGAAAGTCTCCTTCAGCTTTTTTGTCTTTAAGTCACGAAGTGACGAAGGAGAAATTAACCTCTTAATCATCTTCTATAGGCAGGTGTTTTGCCTAACCACACAAAAGAAAAAAGCTATTATAATCAATAATAGCTGCTGTTGCTTTTGATTAGACTTCTGCTATCCCATAGAAACATACAACAATTCAGCATGTCTACTGACGGTCCTAACAAGTCTGAAGCAACTGCTCTTAACAGTGTCCTCAATGGATGACAAGCCAGAAATGGCAAAACAGACATATGCAATCTCAAGTCAACCTCCAGCATTTCCACAACACTTTTCTCCAAATAAAGGTTGTATGGGTCAAACTGGTCTTTGTCGCATCAGAGCCATACAGGCAGCCTTCCTCTCCTTTGGGGAGAGAGAGGAGCTTCTCTGCTTAGACCCAGCAATACAATTTTGTGTCGAGTGAGGAGAAACGCACCCATTCAGATAATGTTAGAGAATTTCAAGTTCTCAGGGTTTCATCCATTGTGAGACAGATGTTCAAATACAAGCACGAATTGTTTAAGTTTTCTTTTTTTATATAGTATAAACTGCACTACCTCCTTTGCCGATGTAAAATGCTATAGCTCCTATCTAAGCTATAGAGGTACCTGGTTTTACATCATTTGAAGGTCCAGTGATCTAAGCCAGCCCTTGTGAAAAAGATAATGGCTCATTCAGTACAGATCACAACATTTTTCTATTGACACTTTAAACTAAAGTTCAGTAGCTAAGATAGGGTTGGCTTCAGTATGAAAAGTCAAAAGCTGGTTTCTTGCCTGAAGATAAAGACATACTTTTTTTCTGAGTATAAATACTAATAAAAAAAGAAATGTCTGTCTTTCTCGTTGATCAGCATATCCCAGTGATGAAATAAGAAAAAGTACTTAGCTTCCAATAAGAACAAGATAAAATCTGGGGTCTGGGGCCATATGAAATTTGCACAAAAACATTTCTTTAGGCAGCTGCCTTCTCAGACTTATGCACAATTTTGATTGGAGGGATGATGAGAGAAAGGGTGAAATGAGCTACACGTAAACAAATTTTTAAAGTGCCATTGTTTAATATTTCAGGTTCTTAAAAATCAGAGAGAATCACAAAACTTCCTTTTTTTAGATGTCACTGCCAATATTCAAACATTATATTTACCTACAAGTGTCACCTACCATGCATATTTTTGGTTCAGAAAAAAAGACTCAAATATAGCTGGCCTACATATATTTGCTTTATTTTCTGCATGTGATAGGGCATGCCAGTTGATTTTTTTTGACAGAACAGTACAAGCAGATGAAGAGCATCCAGGGGGACAATCTGACTAGCATGCTCAATCCATCTGGATCACATTAGCTTTTTTCCCTTGCATAAGGACATAGGAGAGAGGCAAAGGAAAAACCTCATGAATTGCTCCCTCAGATTAGCTGCCCACTTATGTAAACTTAAGGCTCACTCAATAAAATATGGCCCATTTAATAAAATGTGGCCCAAATACTCCTCTAACCTTACCATACATCATGATTTTCAACTCAACCCACTCAAAATCCTATTTAGCACCTAGGATGCTTGATCAAGCATGCAAGCAAGATATCCCTGAGGAACCCATCACACAAAGTACATTCTAGCAACTTTTAATGAATACTTACTGACTTAGCTCAGCTACATTAAAGTTATGTTTTACAGTCATTTAAATAATCCTCTTGCTTATTCAGGACCTTTGCAGCAATGAGATCATTGATGAGAACAACACATGAAATCTCTGTCCTATTTGTTTCTGGCCGAACATGTGTTCCTCTCACAGAAATAGAACAGAATGGCTGTCCACTCCATTCCCCTACCCTTGGGTAGGGAGAACTAAGTAATTGCTGGCTGGTGCTTGCCTAATCTCTTCCTAGAGACCTGCAGTGGTGGAAACTGTATGGGCTCCATGGGAAATCTGTTCGAAAGCTTCACTGTCCATAATGCTGCAAAGTTCTTCCTAATGTCTTTTCCTAGTTAAGTACTGAACAGATCAGTCAAGAAATAGACCCAATTTCATTTGAATCATTTCAAGAATCCCCAAAGTAAACTTTCCGGGGCAGATGAGTCAAATTTATTCTAACAGTGAGGAATGTCTGGCTACATTTTTAGAGGTTTTCAAAGGAGCAAGTAGATACTTGATTAAACAGATGAAAGTTAAAAGCTTTGAAAACATATTCTATGCACAAGCTGAATCTCTAAGAGTGCCAGCAGCTCTGTCTGCAATTAATGTAGTGTTGCGTTGCCTATTTGACCCTTTCTGATTAAAATATGTTATCCAGCCACAGTTAACGTCCCTTTAATGTGCAATAGCAGTGAAAACTCTTCATTCACAAAAACTTCTATTTATCCAATTACAGCTGTACCCATCCCCCTTTGTTTTAATGTATTGGACTCTATTGTATCAGACTTCTGAGACACAAGCTTCCTTTTCTCAATTTTTTTCCCAAGAAGGGGTTAGAAAGCTCTTGCCTTTAACAAACTGTTAGAATTAATTTCTGCTCTTCTTAAAATGTTGTCATATCATAGAAGCACGTTCGATGCCTCAGGTTTGCACGTAATCACTTAAATATATCTTACTCCACAAAGACAATACTGCAATACCCAGCATGCAACCCCAGGGATGGTTGCAGTCATCCATTCCCTATGGTTGTTGCAGTAATCCTGTGCTTTGTCACATCAACAGGATTGTACATGTATGGAATACTGTAAAGATCACAATTTAAAGCTCATCTTTGAGGTATGTGACAAAATATGTTCTTCACTCTCCTTCCTGCTCTTGCACAAAAAAAGATAACCACCCTGTTTTCTTATTGTAGTGGGTAAAGCCACAATTCCCAGTGGCTCTAGCACCAGCATTTACTTACGTAGAACTCCTCCCTGGCAGGCTGATTGCTGGTCCCTTCCTTCTTCTTTTTATCATGCACAACAGCTGGGACTGATGAGACTGAACCCATCTGTAGCTGCTCTGTCTGTACAGAGCTGAAAGGAAAAAACGAGCTATAGGACTTGTCTTTCTTTAAGCAGCAAAACACAGCTAACCTGCAATCTCACGAGACCAAGAGAGATGATACTCCAGGTCAGAGGATGCTTTGGGAATGGAGAAGCTGTCTAAATTTAAGAAGCCTGGTCCAAGACATTTCCAAGAAGTAAGAATGAAAACTGGCCTGTGTAAATGTTTTCACAAGAGTTAATAAAGCTGTACAGTCCTGGCCTGTTTTTCACTTGCTAAACGATACTAGGCCCTTAACAGCACAAGAACAAAGCTCACCCTTAGGGAGATGGGGAGCTTGAATATGCCTGCTGACGTGCCAGCTCCAGCCGTTTTGGGGTAAGACAGCTGCCTCCACAGGCGCCTCTTCTACTTCCTCCACTTTTTTACTGCCTCCCGCCTCGTGCTCTGTGGTGCAACAGATGGGGAACTCTGCTCCCCAGGTTGCTTAAATCCCTCTCTGCGCATGGCAATCTTTATCCAAGCTCGTCTCCTTCCAGAGGGGACGGAGGCAGGTTCACTATTGTGCCTCTTCCCTGCCTGTGTCTCTTCAGGACCTTGAAGTCCTGCTTGTGGCTTCCCACTCACTGACCAGTTCATGCCTCCAACACTGTAGTGCCTAAGGACACCTTCTCCCTCTCCTTTCTCCATCCTGTACTGCCACATGGGTTATACTGTTCCTAGTATAACTGAGGGGTGAGAGGTATCTAAGTGATGGACAAAAACTGACTGAAATCTGTTGCTTTCTGAGTGACAAATATCGGCAAACATATGTTGGTACACAGTGCCCTAAATTTCACTTTTCCAGGTCAACAGAAAGCAACACACAAAAAATCTTTCTTTTCAGCCCATATATGGGCTAACACAGGGCTTTGAAACTCAGTGAAGCTGCGATGACCTGTGTATAACACATTCTGCCCATAGGAATTCATTACTGATTTAAGGCACTGTGGGAATGAGTCAGGAATTCAGCACCTATCAGTGAAATACCTTTTTAAAGCAGTTTTTAAGATTTGCTTCTGTCCTTTCCAAACACAGAGTGTGGGGCTCATCCCTCTTGTATGGTGCACCAGCTCCCATTGGTGTTTTAGCTCAACCAGTGGCTGGCTGTCCAGCAATCAGTTTACCCTCTGTTAAGAGAGATGCAGGCCAGGTAAAGTCTTTGTGAGATCCTGGCACTACAGTAGACCAAGGGCTCTGTGCTGGATTGAAAACAGAAAATCTGTGCTAAGGGATGGCTGCAGATTGCTCATCACTGGTTGGCATAACCAGGTGTGCTCCAGCAGCTGCAGCTCCAAGCATGCCTACTGATGAGGGAGATGGGAAATGTGTGAGCAGAGATCTGCCAGCTCCCCTGATTAGCCCTAGCAGCTGCTTTAGTCTCTCGCCGACTGTGCCAGAGATAAAAAGGTGTCACAGCACTATTTCCCATCACCTCTGAATAATTCTGTCCTTTGCAGCACTCATCTTAAGCCTATCCTGATAAGGGTTGAGCCTCCAGCTTTTCTCACAAGGAAAGCTGGTTTGCTTTAACGTGTGTGTTGAACAGCAGCTCTTGCTGCACCGAAGGCTGCTTGTAGCAGTTGATTATTTCCACATGGCTATCCACAAGCTGGAGCAGCCTGTGGTGCATCTAACTTCACACCAGGAAGGTGAGGCATTTGACGTCCCAGCAGGCTGGAGCTGGGCTGCACAGGGAAGGTGGCCAGGTCCAGAAGAGAGTGGATAGGATCAGCATGCCCAAGCAAAGCTGCGAGTCCATGAGGCTACTCATGTCACTTCTCTATCAACTGAGGCAGAATCCTTTCCTACAGAAAAAAAGCAGCATATTTTTAAGCATAATAGTAAACTAAAGAGGTAAAACCCCTCATAAGGGTGTATTTAGTCCTATCTACTGAATATAAGAGGTACAATTTATACTGATGCAGATACTACAGTGGTAGCCCCATTCTTATCTTTATGCCTTCAGCCACACTGACTGTACAAGCTCAAGTCTTACACTGCAGCTACTCCCTCTCTCTTTTTATTTCATAAACGTCAGCTAGTTGTGAACCACTTGGAGATTTCCTAAGCCTGTCTTGGACAAGTTGCTTATCTCTCTTTTTTTTCTCTGGGGGGCTGTCATCAGGCAGAATCTTTCTTTACCGCTCCACAGCCAAAATATTCCACTTACAGACACCTTATTTTGGGAAGCAGGGACCCCAAGTCACCCCGCAGCACAAAAATGTGGAGCCAGGCAAGCCCAAAAGCTCTGTCTGAAGCTGCCCCTTGGGAGGATATGCTCTGGTCCTGGCTCTTTGCTACTCCACAGAAACTTTTGCCAATACTGGAAAATACTCTATCCTCTCCATGAACATGCTATAGTGCCAAAACCCAAGTTAAGAACATGCCTCTGTCAATGTGCTCTGTAAATCTATCTCAAAATAGTCATCTTGCTTAAAAGACATTTCAGTATTTTGGTTCAAATGTAGATGATCTCATAGGGGGAATTGCAACAAAATTAGGGCATTTATTAAAGACAGAAGACCTGGAAATCAGTTAAAAACCTAAAACTCAGGAAAATATATTTAGATACATCCATTCAATATAGATTTTCTTTTAATTGTTCCCAAATCCTTGGTCTCTTGCTAAGACACTGCTCAAAACACTGATGCTATCCCGTCTCTATTCAACATAACAGAGGTCAAATAATAGAAAACTGTATTTTTCCAGATACTACACGGAAACTTAACCAGATAGTAAAGCATGACCATACATATAGCATGGCCTCTGATGCTTCATATTTAGCGTGGCAAGTGTTATAGGATGCATGTTGCTGTCAGTAATACTAACAGATTCATAAACTGTGACACTGCAATGGCACTTCTTGGAACATGGGCTGCACAGGTTTCTTATCAGGATTACTCAATATTCTCTTAAAGGGTCACTACAACTAGTTATGTGGAAACTTTTGGTTTTAAAGAAGTTGGTTACTCTGTAAAAGAATTATAAAATCTACCAGAGTAAAATCAACGCAATACGGTCACTTTTAAAGGCTTGGGAGTTTTTTATCAACTCTCACCCACATGAGTGGGAAAAAATAAGAGATTAAAATAGGAGAATAAAATCAAAGTAGCCTAAAAATTTTGAAAAGTCAAATACCTATGCAGTATTCACTCTCAAGCATTCAAATTGTCCTTTATCAGTTCACATTCACCATGGTCTAAAAGAGGGACTGAAAAATGTTCCAGTTAGTGTGGAGTCTGCGAGCAAGTAAAAACTCGTGTAGTACCTCTACAGATAGGCAGGCTGCCTCATAAGCGGCATGTGCAGTAGAACAACCATGCTTACTTGTCACTTACAGGAACCTACCAGACCATGCATACCCTACAAGGAGTTCGTAAGGGCACAGGTTCATTTTTAACCTGGCTGTACTCTGGCCAGCTTAGGACTTCACCCTGGCAGGGCAGCTGTGATTGGAAAATTGCTGACATTGCCCATGAATGCTCTCCATGGAGGAGAGGGGCACTGCCCAGCCACAGACCATGCACCTAGGAGGCAAATCCAGGAGCGCTGGGGCACTGTCCCCCAAAGAGAGTGATGCTGGCCAGGAAGACTCCTGTGACTGCTGCAGATCTCCATTCCTTGCTAAATCTAGGACCTCTCTGTAAACAGGCAGTGCCCCCTCATAAGAAATGGGTCTCACGGCAGTTTCAGAGGAGGTCTTGTCAGGATTGTCAATTTGGGCATCCATGCGCCCAGAACTCAGGTGTATGCCTAGTTGCATAAATGTAAAGGACTGCAACTCAGAATCAAGAAGGGCTAGAAAACCTGATCAGAGGCTGAGGAAATGAATTCCTGGGAATCACTTTGAAGAGAATTTTCTCTCCCCGAGGGCCAGGGAGTGCTGCCTGACGAGGAGGACGGGTTTCTATCCCAGAACACCTGGATTCCACTCAAATGATCTCGGTAATAAATATAATGAAAAACGATAAATTTTACCTACTTGAGCTGTGTGCCTTAAGCAACTGACATTTGCAAGGCACAATGAAATCCTCAAAATGAAAGACAGCACATGTGGTGCATGAAAAGAATTACACAGTTGCCTAATTTCATTCCAGATGAAAGCTCCTGCTACTTGGAATCGCAACGTGTGCTGCAAAGCACAGATAATGTGTGGGACCTTTCTTTTCATGGTGAACAGATTTTTATCATAATAAAGCTCATGAAAAGTACGTTCTGCTCTCTGGATCTTTGAAGCAGGACTAGGGAGACATCTTTCACTCCAGTAGAGAAAGCATAAATCCCAGAATTCAGGTCTGCCTACAGATCATATGCTGTTTAACATGAGGTAGCTGCTGTGATTCTCCTGAAATTCACTGGTCCTAGAACAGACTGAAAAAATGACCTTTCAAGTTGGCAATAGAGCTAAGAAATGCTCGTGTTTATTTCTGTGACAGAGGTTTGAGATTCCCCAAATTACAGGAAGTCTGGAGGCTACAGCTTCATCGCACACGTGAATGTAGACACCTCGGTGAGGTGCAGATTTCCCCATTCCCCATGACCTCAGGGGAGGAAGCAGTCTTCTCGACCAAGTCTGTCTCCTGCCCTGCATATGACAGCCCTGCAGTGGCACATGAGCATGCTGGGGAGTGACACACAGCTCCTTCACCTCATTTTTGTCCTTGGGCAGATGGAGATTGTGCGTGGGATCTTATTCCTTTACCACTTGTTTTCCTGGCTTTCAAAATGGGCTGAACAGAGAAACTCTCTTAGAGAAGTTGCCTCTGACTCTATCTGTGTGCAGAAACAACGCTGTCAAGCATCTTCTGCTGGTGCTGAAAGCAATGCCTGATGTGTTTTTACAACGGGATCGACTTGCCAGATAATCAGAGCACTTCACTGCTATAAATTGGTTCCCGGCAAAGAGGGGAAAAGCTTATCTCTGTACATGCATCATGCCAAGCCTGGGGTCAGCTCCACCTTTCCATTTGATCCAGCTGAAGACTATTTCACACGCTCTTAGTGAAGGCTCCAGGCCCCGAGTGGCTGTGCTCTTGGCTTTGCAGGCAGGGAGAGGAGGGGATGAGGGTGAGGGTGGGGGACAGGGGCGTGGGGGAGCTCACTTCTCTGTTCACAGCTGCTTTATATCACTATTGTTCTGCAGAGCTGCTGCAGGTTGGCACCCCTGGCAGTGAGAGCAGGGTGAAGCATGGGGACTTACAGCAACAGTTTGAGGGGGACCCCAGTCGCTGCCTCACCTCGCTCCAGCACCCAGGTGCCACTGGCCGAATACTGTGGGCAGCCCACATTTCTACCTTGCCCCCTTTCCACCCCTGAGGGACCTGTCACAGAGTCTGTGCTGGAGCTAACCCCCATCTCAGCTGCCTTTACAGTCAGATGGGGACTGTCCTGCTCATCTGCCCTGTAAAAGATACCTATTTTAGGAAAAGGTGAATTGCACCATTTGCTTCCCCTGTCCACTAGTAGGTAGAGGATAACATGCTTGGACATGTAGACACATTTGGTCAGATGAGTTCAAGTCTAAATCCTGAACCTCCCTAGTCTATTAGTATACATCCTGTGGTCAAGCTCCTTCAGCATTAAGACTGGTAACCTGAAAACTATATCTGAATTGGTTTTTTCTTTTTTAATAGATGCCTCATATCCTTTACATTCAGGGGAAAAAAAAAAGTCCTGATCCTTATTTGAAGGTACCTGTTGCTCTCCCATGTCTGAAAACAGTTTTCAACACTTGCTTGGAGGAGATGCAGGGTCCTTGTTCCAGTCCACAGGGAGTCCTTCCAATAGCTACGAGAGGCTCTGAGGAATTGTTGCAGGCATACTCCACATCCCACTGACCACATAATATTTTCCAGGAAGATGAGGGGTTCCTGTGCCTGTGTGCCCTTGAGACAGGGTTCAAGGGCTGAATGCGGCAGGAAAACCCTGAGGCACTTGTATATCACTAGTGAAAATGCCTGTGGCACACTGAAAACAGAAGAGTCACAGCTGGCATAAAATGAACATAACGTGAAAGACGAGGGCTCCTAGGGGATTTGCACAGGCTGTCCTATTCCTTTTCATAGTTCATAGTTTGTTCCACAGTTTTCTCAAGGATACACTGAAGTGCTAAATAAACCAGGGCACATGGTCGGTGCTGTTATCCGACTCAGCAGGAAATGATCCTGCTATGGGTCAGGCTTATGAGGGAGTCTAAAGCTGGTTTTATTCCAGATTGAGAAAAAGCCAAAAAGCTTTCACAAAGCAGAATAAAGTCACAGCTCCTGTCCCTATATCATTCGCCTTTCAGTGCCTCAGGAGCTATCCTGTCAAAAATACTTTTACAAACACTGTGTCCTCACAAAACATTTTCACTGTCAAACCAGTATTGGGATGCTAAATAAAAACTGCCATTAAAATTTTCAAACCAGTTCCCCACTACAGGTTTATCTGGCTATAGGATCTGGATCTGCCTTGTATTTTGCAAGTTTTAAAAACTTTTTTTAGATCTTTGACAGAAAAACTGAGAGTATTTGGACACTCGAAAAGCACTTCGCACCATTGACATTTGGATACAGTGTTAAAGCACTTGACCCAAGGAAATGCTTTTCAAAAAACCTTTTTTAGTCAAAAAAGCTGTTTTGTTGAAAACCAAGTTGCTTTGTAAAAGCATGTCAGCATTGCCCAACTTTGTCTTGAGTCCAGAAGGGAATTTTTTCTGGAGAAAAGCTGTAACGCCAGAATAGCCTGGTAATTACCACAAGTTCTCCTGCCCCAGCCAGAGCAGATGGGACCTCGGAGCAGACAGGATCCCACTTCCTGGGGTCCTGGTAAGGGCAGCGATCACTTGGGAAAACATGTTTGGCTCTCTTGTGTCTTTTTATTAAAAGTTTCAGAGTTGTGTTTTCAGCTTGATTACTACAAGAAGTAATCTTAAACGCTTATGTTTTCCTAAAACAGTTATTCTTCACTGCACTACATGAGCCATTGTCTCTAGGGAAGGTCCTGGTTTCCCACCACAGTCAGTGACTGGGACAGCAAGGACCCAGCATGTTCACACTTGCTCACAACAACCTTTTGAAGCAGAATGCTGCACCTTGAAACAAGAAGTAAGACCCTTGCAATTTCCTTTGCAAACATACGCACACTCTGTTGTCACAGCTGGAGGCATGTTTCCAGTCCCAGCATGATTGTGTCATCTTCATTTATCTAATATGCCTTGATCAAGTTACTCTTTGATAGCCTGTAGGGAAAATGGGGCCTCACCTGCTATCTGTCAGGCTGTTGACAGCAAAACAAGATCTGTTTCCTTTGGGTTTGTGGTGTTTTGGTTGGGTTCTTCTTAACTTTCACATATCAATCAAAGATCCAGCCTCAACCGTGACGTTCCAGAAATTCAGTGCAATAAACTAAACATCTGCTGGGGGAGATGGCCTCATACTGAGGTTGAAATTGGCCCTATAGGTCTGGGAAGGATCATCTAGCTTGTTTATCTCCTTCCAAAACCACAAAAAAGAACATTTTGGGGGATTTATGGGCAAACGTTTGAAAGCTTGACTGCCATTTTATTTTAGATTGGCAAAATTATTTTGAAAATAAAACATAGGGCAGCCTGTCAGTTAAGTGTTATTAAAATTGCTATACTCTGGACTTCTGAGGTAGTTCTGGGATCACAGTGCACAGAGTTGTCCTGGGCAGATAATGACACCCCACTCTGGTTCGAGTTTGTGACCAGCTGTCAGTGCAAGGTGAGTAAACTTCAGCATCAAGCACAAGGTGACAATACCACAGATCAAGAGGCCTCTCTGCATAGGCTGAGAAGTGGCACCTTCCCTATGTATATCTGGAGGAACTGCAAAGTGATGACATTTATCCTAGACATTTTTCTCCTGGAACTATATTAAGATGTATCATTTTGTCTGCCATGCTCTAAGAGCACCCGCATGGACAGTTACCATGACACAGCTGATATAAAGTACCTCAGTCCTCTGCTTATATTTTCTTAAGTGGACTGGCTGTTGGTAAGAGGTTCATCTAATTTATTTTTCCAAGCAACCACATTCACTGAAGAAGGAAATGAATGGTGAACAACCTGGTTAATCTGCTGCTACCACAGTTATTGTCACTGGCCTTAGTTATTATCACCATTTTAATTACTATTATTGTTATTATTTTTTTCTATTTATCAAAGTACTGCCAAGAAAGAACATTTCCTTGTTACAGGCATTGATGTATGCCCCAGAGAGGGTACTGTCTAAATGCAGAAGAGTTGAAGAGTTATTTTAACACACAGGCAGATTCAATGGTGTGACGGCAGCCACCATCACATCAGCTGTGCAGTGTGATGGCTGTCAGGAAGGCACACAGGTACCTGCAAGGGGTTAAGCTGAAGGGAAGGAGAGGTAATGGGAGAGGGAAGTCACTGAGATTTGCATTGGTAGGCTGTTACTCATACAGTCTCTCTTCCCAAGGTGATGAATGCCAGTTTTAATGTGAGAAAATGTAAAGTCTCTCTTCCAATCCAAACAAAATTCACTGAACCGAAATTTGTCAAATGAGAGTGTCAGAGCAGATAAACTTAATCTTCATGTATGAAATAAGAATATCGCTAAAAATAAAAACAGATCATGTCTTATACTTGTATGTCACCCATTCCTCAGCCATCAGGCACTGCTGAGGCACTGTGTTAGAGAAGGTGCTGGGAGTATGTGGAAACACCATCTGCTTGCATTTACTAGCCAGTTCATTATCACTGACTCTTTATAAAAAAGTGATGTTCCAAAAATACTTTTGTGCAGCAAGCCTCACCGCTTCCTCATGGCTTGGCTTTGAAGCACTCGGCCATGCATATTCCCTCCCTGCCCCTGCTGGGACAAGCTCAGTGATGGTTGTTTGAGGGCTGAGCCCTCGATTAGCAGGCAAATTTATTTTTTCAGAGAAAGACAGGAATGTGATCCTTTGGCAAGAGGTTCTTCAGTATCAAGAGAGGGAAATCCTATCTTATGTATCAAGGTCCAGTGGATCAAATAGAACCCTAGCCAAATGTATGTCTGCACCAGCTCAAGACATTTTAACATGCCTTTATACTCAGTGGGCTATGACTTCATTAGGGCTATCCAACAGCAATCGCAGCTACAGCTTCGTGGTAGGTCACAATGGTGTTATGCAGATATACCCCCCAGTAACTGGAAATTAGCTCAGTAGCTCTCTGCAAAACCCACCTGGAAAGCAGCCAATTATAGCTCTGCTCTGCCTTCCAGTACTCTCTGCTTGACTTCTGTAAACCCAAATATGAGCATAGGCTATCGTTAGCTCAGGGGCTTGTCTAGGGACAGACAGTGCAGCCATCCAGCACAAGGACTCTCACATCAGCAGGAGAACATGGGATGCATCCCACCACAGACATCAAGAGAAGATTGTTGCTGATTTCAATTGGTCCCTTAGAAACTCCCCTGAAGTTCATGGGAGTCTTTCTATGGAAGCTGCTTGCTTTTGGTGGAGCCCAGGTAGAGAGAGGATGGTTGTACAGACAATTAACTTTTCCTGTACATGGCAAAGGACAGAGTGGGGTGGTGCTACCATACTTCTTTAATTCTTTTTATTTACAAGGTCCTCAGCTTAAGCCTTTTTTTTTTTCCCCCAGTACTTCAAGTGTCTAAAGCAATGCCGAGAAACACAAAGTTAAAGGATATGAGGGAAAGAGAGATCAACTTTACATTTCTGTAATTCCCCCTGGGTAGAGCATTTATTTATTTAGGAGAAGAGCTGCCTCTGCTTAGTTTCCCATATGACAATTCTCTGCTCAGTCTTATCTTCGAGTGACTCATAAGATGGGTCAAAAGGTGAAGAGAAACTTTATGGTGACCTCTTTATAACCATCTTGTAAAGTCTGTTTTCTTTGGACTTTCCGTTTGTATTTGTAATCAGTGGGCAATTTCCCCTTGTCTCTTCATTTTCAACCCTTCTTTTTTTTAATTGAAATCTTGGTAAAGTTAAGGTTCCTTTTCTACCAAAAGTCCTTCCCCTTCCTGCCTTACATGTCATCTGCATTCATCCAATTCCCCTCAGGCCATGTCCTCAGCTACTGAAAAATGGCAAAACTCCATTGCCTCCACAGGGATGTCCATTGGTGCTCCAGGAGGGCTGCTGCCCTGCCCCAGGTAGGAGCCCTGCCCTGGCACGGTTGGTGATGGGCTGAATGGCATCCTTAGAGGCTCCTACTTTACCTGCGAGGGGGGTGTTTCCTAACTGCCACCAAACAGAAAGTCATTCTTGCTTGAGAGGGCAATTTCTGATACCCTGAAATACTTCTCAGCCTGGCTTTTTGCTGGAGAGGTATGTAGTTAACAATAGAGCCTTTCAAACAACTTTCTTGGGAAAGACATCAAGAGGGTCTCAGCAATGACTTTACCTCCATTTCCTCCTCAGTCACAAGTAAGGTCTCTCCTCAAGCATCCAGCCACCCCACAGAGTTCTTGGAAACAAAATGCTTACTGTCCCATCCATCCCACTCAGTGCACCTCGGTTTGCTACCCTGGACTGACCACCAGCCCCTCCGTGTTAACAGTCATGACTCTGAATCATTGAAGGTGACAAACTACCTGCAACTGGGTCACTCCCAGCTCCCAGGCTCCTGAGTCCCCAGGCAAGCCATTACTCCTCGGGACATCCTTCAGTGTGCATCTGATTCTCGATGTGGGTTTAAAGACTAGGAAAGCCAGTGGAACTTAGCATGTGGATATCATTAAACTTATACTTCAGTGCTTCACTGATGGATTTAAATAGGCATATAAGTATTTTGTTGAACAGAGATTTGTGAACACCACTAGCAGGATATTTTTATTTATTGTTCAAATACCGAGAGTTGATCTTACTCATACAGAAGTGTACCTGTCTGCTGCAATGAACATGAACCAAATGGAGGGACAGAAAAGCAGAGAAAGTGTATTTCCTGGCTTTTTTTCATTTATCAGTGACCAAGCACGTGTAGATGCCTGGGGGATGAATCTGGAAATTGCAGGCAAAATAAACACACAGAGCAGAATGGAAACAGTCCTTGCTTTTACAGTTACACAGAGCAGTATCACCTCAGTGTTAGCAGCAGCAAACTTTTCCATTCCCCATCTGCTAGCATTCATTTTAATTCCTGCATTAGTGTACTATGGAAAATATGGGGTCAGGGAGTCCTTGCTTTTTTCTTAACTCATTTGTTTCTCTTTTCGCCCGTAGAAGAAATGTTTCTGTTTCTACAGTATATCCATTTTCAGTGGCTTGTTTTTCATCACCAAAGAAAAAAAAAAAAGGGACTAGATATTTTTCTACAGACCTAATGTCTGAGTCACAGTCAGGAAGAGGGTAATGTACCTTGTTCCAAATGGCATCAGTATTGTGTCTTTCCAGACAGTTTTTTTTTCTCTCAGCCAGTTATAGGAAAAGCAGGATGTCAGTTAAAAATAAACAGCTTTTATGTTGTCCATACATAACGGCTAACTTCAAGATACAGACAAACCTCTTACTGAGCTGCCCCACTCTGATGCCACTATAACATTTCAAAGTAATTCATGGCAACCAAACCATTTATTCTAAATATCTTGGTCAGATCTTCCACGTTTTATGCCTTGATTCAATAATTATTTATATCAAGCGCATGCTTTTAGAATTTTTCAGGAGTGAAACCTAAGTTGGTTTCTAATCAGGAAATATTTATGAACAGATACTGACTTGGAGGACTCTTTCTCAAATATTTACTTCCTAAGAAGACCCTCTTTTGCAATACCTTCTCAGGAAGGTCATCAACAATTGCACATTTCTCAGGTGCTGGATGCCATCAGAACCAACGTTTTTCTCAGAAGTATGAAAGAATACAGTAGCTGTTCAAAGTCTGATGAACAAATGAAGACCATGAGAGGTCATCAAATGGAAAACAACAGTTTCTTCCCTGCAGTCATTAACTTTGCTTTCGTTTCTGCTACTTTTTCTGTCAGGAGTAATGTGAGATGACCATCTAATCTGTTACAGAGGTCTGGTATCTGAGTGCCAAACCCTTCACAGCTCCTTTGAAAGATGATCTGAACAAATGGTTAGAGAGGTCTTGCAAAAATTTATGCAAAAATGTTCAAGCGGCTAAATTAGGGAAGCTCTTGGCATCAGCAAGTCGAACTAACAAATCCTGGTAGTTTGGTCCATATGGTCTAAAGACGCTGGTTTGACTATGCAATGCACTGTTGTAGAAGGCTAATAGCAAAAATAATGCTGTAGATCAGGAATCTCCACCAGGCCTCCTGGCTTTCCAACAGGTAGCAGTCCCATGTAGGTTATTTTCTTTCATTTTAAAAATAAACACAGTTTTCTCTTGGATAAAGGCAGAAAGTCAGGCTAAAAACTAAGTATGACAGATGTAAAGCACAGCACTGTTTTCAATCAAGAAGGATTCAGGAACTGCGTATATTGTAAAAAAGTAAAGAAAGTCGATTAAAACAAAAACAGCTAGTGCCTTTATTCCAAACTGCCCTGGATATTTTGAGCTGCATGTGCCTACACTGCAGTCCATCAAGAAAAAGCCAGCTGTAAGTGGCCAGCAGGTACAGAAGCACCTGTCTCTGAATATCTTTTTCTGAGACTTGCCCCCTCCTGACACACCATGTTTCCGTGGTGTGCTGCATGTTAAGAGAAAAACAGAGGCAGAAATAAGCAGCAATAAAACATTTTTCAGCCAGCAAGTGATTACATCTCTGGCAGCACACAGCAAAAGGTAAGTATATTTGAACAAGATGGCTAGGATGCTGGAGGGACGGTGGCCTTTGATGAAACAGGGCACAGAGCCATGTTCCCATCCTACCGGCATGCTGGCAGCCACAGGAGCAGAGTCCTGCTCTTGCCATCCCTGTGACAGCCCTTATGAGACCAATACACCTGAAATAAACAGCATCCATTATTTGGTTTACAGCATAGTAGTGGGGAAGAGTTCACATCAGTGAATTCAAGGTTTGACCCACCAAGCCTTGCCAAGTGACCAGTGCTGCCAGCTGCATCACCCAGGAGCAGCAGAGAGCTCACTGTGCACTCTGCATTTGCAGGCTTGCTGGTCCAGGTCTCTCTCGGAGAGCGAGAGAGAAGAACAAGAGGGAAAACAAGCTGGGGTGTTTGTGTTACTCAGAGGAATAACACATGTGACCAGGCTGACATGGGATTCATCTCAGAAGATGGCAGGGAGGTCATTGTGAGGGAAGGCTTGGGGCTGAGGGGCTAGGCTCTGTAACACCGTTGCTGTCCCAGCCTGTGTAAAGTCCCTTTTAATTGGATAATATAATACATCTGTTCCTCACTCGTGATGCCGAGGTGGTCACATCCCCACTCTGCCTTCCTTCTTGCTGTCTATCAAAAGGGCAAGAGTTGATGGTGGGACGGTGTGTCTGCACTCCGGAGCCCCTCCTAGTGCTACACCTGCCCGGTAGAATCTGGCCCAGGAAGGGGTGGTCTGCCTGCTCCTCATCCCCATTGCTGCCATCTCCCTACCTGCCATGGACCACAGCCACGCTGTGCTCAGGGCCGGGCTGCAGCCTGCAGCTGGAACCAGGCTTTGGGGACAGCCAGCTGCAGCCTAGGTGCCCGCTGTCACCCTCCAGTTAGGCTTTTGTTCTCTTGTCTCATGCAAGCTGTTACTGCTCGCAGCCCCAGCAGAGCCAGAGCCACGTGCCACCATCCATCACCAACTGAGGTTCCAGACAGTGGCATTTACAGTTAAGAATAACAGTTAGAATAAAAGAAATTAAACTTTATCTGTTACACATGTCTTGCACCTAAAATACTTGCATGACAACATATATGTGGTTGTAAAAATGATCATCTGATGCCTACACATTTCCCAAACGGCTGTGTAAATTTGAAAATGCTATATAAACATACTTTGTACAGCACTTGTGGGTGACAGGCGAATTTTTCTCATAACAACAGGCCCGTTGTTTCCCGAGTAACAAACACATGCCAGAGGGAAACAGCAAAAAAATACATGTTAGAAAAACCTAAAGTGCAAAGCATGAAGAACAAATAAAAGAGGCCAAATTAATAACTTCAGTCACTCCACTGACAGGATTATAATTGCAAGAGAAGTGAAATTTAAACCAAGAAATAGCACTGAAAGACAGTGTTTAGCTATTGCAGGGACTTATCTGACAGCTGCAGAACAGCTAATCATGACTGTACATTTCCATAAGCCAGGGTTTGGTCCCCCAGCTCTGCTCCTGCTCACACATATCCCAGCGCTGAGCTTTCATTTGAATTTTATGTTGGGATGAAACCCTCGACTGATGCTGGATTTAGTCCAAGAGCTCCAAGAACACCAGTGCTGAAAAGGTTGTAACCTCAGCAAGCTACTAAATAAGAGCTGTTTCTGTTCTTCTGAAGCAAAGGGGTTTTCATGATTTTGATAATGGTTTCAGTAAAACCATTGGGACAATCTTTCTTGTAAAACTTACTATAATCTAAAGTCTCTTTGCTTTGGCTGCCTTAAGTAAAACTGTTTTCAGCTCCTTTAAATAACTTTTTCCTTACTTTTTTGCAAAAAATAATTGAGGTTTTTGATCCTAGAATTGTAGTTTTCCACAGAGTAGGAAGAACGTTCTCAGTTCTGCAAGCACTCATTATCTGGTATGCTTTACTACCAACAACAGTCCCACAGAAGTCCACAAAACTGTTCATAGTCAGAAATATTTAAAGCACCAAGGTCACAGCTTTTCTGGGAGGGTTCTTAAATGTGTGTGTGTGTGGATCACAGCTGCTCTAAGGTAACATGGTCCCTCTAGACACGTAGGTGTGATTGGTTTTCAAATCTGGCATAACTGTTCAATGAACAACAGAAATTTCCTGTGTCAGAAATGCTACAAAGTGAATAAAAGAATCGAAAAATAAATTTCTTTTTTTTTTCATTTTGCTTGCTCAGCAAAACAGAACATGCAGCACCACCTTGTATTTATGGAGATTCACAAGGATGTGGATTAGGAACACATTTTCCTGAAACTTCATATTCTGCACAGTCCGGTTTTCCTTTCTGTAGTTACTCTCCCATTTGTGCATACATGGGAGTAACATGGGAGCCCCACGGTGGGGAAAAACACAGTGTTAAGATCCCAGGGATTCCAAGAATTGGCTGTGAACACCTGCACCCTCTTCCAAAGGCCTCCTGAAGCTGCGTTTGCACTCGCTCTTCTTGTCACCTCTCCCACTGTGCCAGGGACAGGGCAACTGCTTGACATGTGTGTGTGACCAAAGGAGCAGAAAGGCACCCTTAACTCAAACAAAAACCATGACCACAACGAGCCACTCAGTCTACAGGCTCAGTCCTTCCCTTTCTCGCAGTGTCCAGCTCCACAGGCCTCGTCCCCAGGGCACTGCAGACCCCGGCAGCCCTGCTCCCGCAAATCATAGAATCAAAGAATAGTTTGGGTCGGAAGGGACCTTCAAAGGTCATCTAGTCCAACCCCTCTGCAATGAGCAGGGGCATCTTCAACTAGATCAGGTCGTTCAGAGCCCCATCCAGCCTGGTCTTGAATGTCTCCAGGGATGGGGCATCGACCACCTCTCTGGGCAACCTGTGCCAGTGTTTTACCACCCGCATTGTAAAAAATGTCATCCTCATGTCTAGCCTGAATCTCCTCTCTTTTAGTTTAAAACCACTACCCCTTGTCCAATCATAACAGGCCCTGCTAAAAAGTCTGCCTTCGTCTTTCTTATAGGCCCCTTTTACGTACTGAAAGGCCGCAATAAGGTCTTCTCAGAGCCTTCTCTTCTCCAGGATGAACAACCTCAATTCTCTCAGCCTGTCCTAGTCCCATCGAAGGATGGGACAAGGCTGCAGCCTGCCTTGGGCCATGGGCTGGAGCTCTGCAAGGACGAGCAGACTAGTCTCCTTGGCAGGGAGCTGGGCAGACGGTGTGCTTGGTGCAGCACCACAGCGTGCCCAGGATGCTGCCACCTGCCCCTTGATTCCCCCACGTCTGGCACCATGATGTCCCTTCTGCTGTGCTGCCAGGGGGGGCCAGTATCATCTCCAAGAGGATGAGGACAGAGAACATAAGTTATGGTTCATTTCTTATGCATCAGGGTGCACTTTTGTGTCCAGCAATTTACAAAACCAGCAGAGCAGAAGAGCCTGCATTACATGAAACACTAACGACTAATAAGAGACTTAAAGTTTTCCACTTACATTTTTATAGCTGCAGTTTCTTCCTGTAAGTTGAGGATACACAACTGTGACACTTGAATCACTACCAAGGTAAAAGCTTGACAGTTTGTTGACAAAACAACTACAACAAAGGAGGTATGACCTGTGCTTAATGATTTAGTACAATTAAGACACAGACCTAGCTTAATTTTCAGCCTGGTGGATGTAATGAGTCCACCTACTAACAGTTTCACATGCCTGAAAAGTTGGAAACGACTTATGACAGAGATCAGCTTTTGAACCACATACTTATTTTTCATAACAACGCTAGTGTCAAGCCCCAGATGATTACTCCAGCTTTAGCTCACATTCCCACACTGGATTCAGATAATGTGTAGGAGTCATGACATGAATTCATAAAATTTACACAGATGCTAGCAATGTAAAACCTCCAGCTGCATCACTTTCCACCCCAGAGAGTCCCTAATGACCAGCAGAGGAACAATCCGCTGTCCCAGCCTGCTCGGGAAGAGTGGGCACGTTCGAGGAGCCATCTCTGATGTGTGCATATCTCACTGCCCCACTTTCGAAGGTCTCTTCACAGCCATGGCAAAACGCTTGTGCAGGGCCCTGAATGCTGAGCTGCACCATTCCCATGGCCGCACTGAAGGGACAGAGATTCCCCTGGAGGGGGCTGTCAGTAGTTTCCACCACACAAAAGGGATGGGAAGGCCCTCCAGACACTGGACAGAGGGATCACAAAGGACATGGTGATGTGTGGTGAGCAGCACACCAACGAGGAGAAAAGCCGTATCTCCATGCTGATGCTGGCAAGCAGGGGTGCTCCCCCAGTCACTGCCCATCCTCCTGATCCTCACAGGGAGGAAAAGGTACGAGGGCACTGAGCCCATAGCCACTTTCTTGTCTCTGCAACAATCTGCAGCTGGTCTTAGAAACTTGGGTCTGCCCTGCGTGTCTGGGTGCATTCCTAGAAGATTCTTCCACGGTTGGTGGTGTTTTCTGGAGTGTGGCTTAGTGTCTGGGGGATACGGTGGGAACCGTGAGGGCTGTGCATCTGTGGTACCTCACTGCAAGCTCCAATTACCAGCCTGGCATGTGCAGTCACGGAGGTGTTACTGCACCGGGCGCCTCTTGTGCACCAGTCCAGGCCAGTAGCCCACCAGCAGCAGCTGAGGGTGCAGTGATGGAGCTGCAAGCCTGCTCTCAGTGAGGATGCAGATGCAACAATGTTAACAGCTTGTTTATTCATGCTGGATCCTCTTAATTTCTCTGGGAGAAGCCAGATGTCCTAACAAACCATTGGGGTAGCTGTTCTCATACCAGTCATGGAATTAGGTCTCTGTTTTATCAACCTGTATGTCATTGCAATGGACTCTCAGAGGTTTCGGCAACCAGGTGCGAACAGCCAAAACCAGTAAGCAAGTCTCTGCTCTTTTCTTGCATCCATGCTGCAGGTGTCCTGGTGCCTTTGCACTGTGAAAGGTCTCCTGCCAGCAGGGAAGAAATTTATTCCCTGGGAACCTACGGCTGTGCTCACAAATCTGCCCACCAACTTCTCTAACCAGTCTTGCTTGGTCTAACCTCTGATTCTTATGGAGGTCCTGCCAGGCTTAGAGATGATCTGGATCACAAAACTTTCATCCCCAAAACTCCACTGCCATTACCTTCCAGAAGTGCACCATCATTTTAATCTCCTGATGTACACAAGGGCTTGCTCAGGTGCATTGCTCCTTTCCTGGTCTGCTGCAGGAAGGACTACATGACCTTCAAAGGTCCTTTCCAACCCAAACTATGCTATGATTTTATGATCTCTGGTCTTGTCCTGAAAAGACTGGTTATTTTCCTTTTTGCATGATTTCTGTTTTACATGACAGGGAGGTATTTGGTGACAACACAGTTGCAGTGAGTTATCCCATTTTGGGAAACAGATGAACAGAGAAAATGCCACACTCAGTCACTTACAGCAAATGATATACAGCAGTGAGCATCAGGAACAGGAACATTTGTTACTCCAAAAGCTCATACTTCAGAATCAAATCACTGGTTTTATCTTGTGCCTATTGTGAATGATAACAAAAATAATAATCTCCTTTTTTTACACTAAAAAGCAGCTCCACTGAAACCATCTCATGTTCAGGCTCTCTTTGCAGCATTGTTTTGAAGACTGTGAGGGGAACATAAAACTCATAACCACTCTAAACCACCTGCTCATCAGCATTCCATCTCTTCTTCACTAATCTCCTCACATATAGGAAAATTATACAGCTATCTGTCTGAATACATGGACATACGGGATCTCAAACAAGCAAGGATTTGTGATATTCTTTCTGCTGCCAAAAAATTCCTGTGCACATTATCTGGTTAAATCTTATCCTTCTCTGCAACAGAAAAAACACCTATGCTGGGAGAGGCAAATGATGGGATTTACACTAATAAATACTGATCCAACTTCATGTCAAGCATGTATCTTCTTCTAATAAAACCTTTTTGGACTTCAACACAAAACCATAATAAAACATTTTTAGGTGACAGTAAGACATTGGTCCTTCAGCCAAAGTTAACAGAAACGAAGGCTGCGGAAATAAAAAATATTTTATGAAAAACGTAATAAAAAATGGATATGACTGCTACATCACCAGTAAGATAACATCCAAACTTGGCTATGGTTTGTCCAGAATTTTGTCCTTTAAAATAGAAAAAGGCTTGCATTAATGTGATTTGTTAAGTTCTGAAATTCATTACAATGAAAAAGCCTTTTCAATAGTAACAAGTAAGCCACTCACTACCATAGGTCCCAGAACCTTCTCTCTGCAGCTATTGCTACAGCAAAGAGGGAATAGTTTCTTGCCTCTTAGAGGCTCACGTAGCATCCTCATTGACAGCAAAGAGTTAAAAACTAGGCAGTCATGTCTCCAGTTTAGAGGCCAAAAATTACTTCACATTCTTGGGAATAAACTAATTGCCAGATGCATACAGGAGTAGATCCATGTGTAAAAACATATTATGGAAACAATCCTAAATGATGAAGGGTTGTTCAGTCAAAGCACCCATCCTGCCCAAGGTTCCTGTAGGACCTACCAAAATACCTGTCTCACTCAGCCAGTAAGTTAGCTATTTACAGTCAATATACATTCAAATTTGTTAACAACAGAGGTTCTTGCTTGGTGGACAAGGCTGTAATGGCTTCAGGTTCATTTCTGAACAAACACCAGGGATCAGGGTGAGGAGACCTGTGCCCCACTGTGCTTTCACGGCACAGTGGTACCATGAGGCCCGGCATGGGTCAGAACCATGCTGGACCCATGGGACAGGGCTCAGGTCAGACCTGGAGGCCAGGGAGCAGGTCTTTAGCTCTGCTCAAAGGTGGTGAGAGCTAAGCCACAACAGGGCACTGCCCTGTGCAGGGGGGGGCTGCTAGCTGATGTCTCTGCACCCCGCTTCACTGATGGTCATGAGCCTTCCCACAGTGAGAACCAGTGTCCCCATGTCATCTCAGGCTTAACATCCTTGCTTTGAGCCATCCGGGTGGATGTTTGGTGACCTTCTCCAGTGGAAGGGAGGGTTGGACTCGGCAGGCAAAAGCAGTGGGGAGGTAATGTCACAGATGAGGGACAAACCTGCCTGAGACACTTCTAGCCCCAGCGCTTGTACCGAGATGTTGGCCAGGTGCCCTCCTCCTCCACCTGTGCTCCCCTCACCTGCCTGGAGGAGACCCATGGCTTTGAGGAGGTAACAGCAAGAACCTCTCTTGCAGCTGCCTTTCCCTTCAGGCCTTCCTTTCTGTTTGGATTCATCAGCCTTCAGTTCCTGTTAGTCAACAGGATTAAATAACTCTTCACAGCCTTGAATTTTATCCCCAAGCAGGAATTCACAGCTATAAGCAAGCTATTTTCAGATTGTTTTCCTTGCTGTTAAGTTGACCTAAATTTACCGAGCCCGAAGGCTCCTGCAGACAAGGATTTGCTCCTGTACTTGACTGTCTTATGTGTCTCCTTCCTCCAGGTATCTCAGTTTTGTCAAGACCTCTAAAAAATTTGGATGCCATCTTTCAAGATGAGTCCTTTTTTCCAGTGTCCTGAGACAACCTCACTTTCTCTTCATTTGCCATCCAAACATGTTTGAGCAAAGGAAGGGCACAGAGAAAACATTTGATTTTTCTTTATAGCCCTGATTGCTTTAGTGCCATCCACAGGGGCACTAAATGGGACCTGGACAGGTATAAAAGGAGGAGATCTAGTTTAGATTAGCATTAACCTTTTTTGCCACTATAGAAACTCTGCAAAATCTGTAGCCCCGCAATCCTCCTCCAGCAATGCCATTTCCAGGTCCCTACTCTGTCTCAGATAAGTCAGTCCTGAGTTACCCCTTCCACAGAATTTAACTACTTTCAGTCCCAACGAAATGTAATGCCCTACACTTGGCTACAAGTGCCATGTGCAATGACCAGTGCTATCCATTCAAAAATCCACCCCAGGCATGACTTGCGGCAGTAACACCCTTGCTGCCATGCTTTTTGCCCTGTGCCATCACTTCTAGCAAACTCCTGAACTGAATCCTGACCTGAAGTGCAAGCGTACTCTTTTCCCATACTGGGAGTTTTGTGAATGTCATCATAAACTCACCTGTGGGAGCACAGTGTAGCTGCAACAACATCATTGCTATGGCTTTGTGATAATCACAAACTTCCACAACAGCAGAGGCTGGGAGGCCCCTCTGGAGACCACCTGGTCAATCCCCACCTCAGAGCACGGCCAGCTGGAGCAAGCTGCTCATGGCCACATCCAGTCTTGAAGATCTCTGAAGACAGAGACTCCACAGCCTCTCTTAGCAACCTGTGCACCTTAGACCACTCTCCGAAGGCATCTCAGAAAGCTTACAGCATTCTTTGCTGCAACGGCACATTTCATGGTCAACTCATTGCCTACCAAAGCAGTGAGTTGAAAGCCTGCAGGGCTTTCTCTGCAGAGCTGCTTTCCAGCTGGTCAGCCCCCAGCCTTTGCTGGTGTCTGGGCTTGTTTTTCCCCAAGGCAGGACTTTGCATTTCCTTTTGTTGAACTTGGTGAGGGACCTATCAGCCTATTCTCCTGCCTCTAGAGGGCCCTCTGGAAGTCAGCACAACCCTTACATAACTTGCCTTAGTGATCCTCACAAATTAACTGATCATAACACCAGGCAAAGGCAAATGCTAGCATGAGAACAAATGCAACACCCATTCCCAGTGTCAGTTAACTTTGGGCTTCCTGATGTCTGTTAGTTCCTGCTTAGCCCATGGAATCCATTATACACAAATTTCCTTCTTTCATCTTTTTCCCACTTGTATATGTCTGGTAGATGGGCTCAGTGGAACACCCTCGAGAAAGTAAGTGTTAGAACAATGGAAAACGAGGCACAAACTAATTATCTGATTTAGTTTTGGGGAAGGGTTTTGGAAGAGGCAAGAAAGGAGAGTGGGATGAGTGGACCTTCTGTAGAGGTTGCTGGTTGTGACCCAGTAAATGACAAGTGGTGGCAGAGAGAGCAGTGTGTAGCTAATCATACCCTTAACAGTCTGCCTATGAAACAAGTAAAATGCCACAGCGTTTATGCCAGAGGCCAATCCTGAAATACAGGCAAATCTAATAGGGCTCAGGGAAGTCCAAACATGACTTCTTGGACTCAGTGTCCAAAATCAATCTTCTGGGACAAGGTGGCTCCTCATACCACTTCACAGTTCTTGAAGTCATTTCTTTTTTCCTGCTTCTTTTAAAATAAAGCCAACTAGAAAGTTCCCAGGGGTGCAGAGCAAGAGTCAAAATGCTGAGCAAATGTAAATGCATGCCAAGGTGTGTGCTGATCTGGTGGGACCCTGGTCCAGGATTCCCACTTCTTCTGCTTCAGCAGAACTAATTTCAATCTAATAGGATTATTCCATTATTCCAATTTACACATGCTATAATGGCACCCCAAAACTGCAGTAAGAATCAGGACTTTTCTGAGAGAAGACCTTTATCCTGGCCCAGAAAATTTAAATAAAGCAAAGTACATGTTTGTCTCTTCAGCGACAAACTTTCCTAGCAGATTCAGCATGCGACAACATGAATCTTTGCTCTGTGTACTCTGAACTCATGTCATTGGTAGCCAACCACATTGGGTTTTTAATCTAATATAATGAAATCTATGGAATAATAGGAGTCCCTTTCATTTTTGACAGCACAAACACCAGCTGATTTCATTGTGTGCTGGCAAGCAGAGCTATTCGCTATCAAAACAAAGCAAAACAAAATAACAACTAAAACTGCTACAGAATAGAAAACCAGTTTTCTGATAATCTGCCCGAACATTCAGACTGGATGAAGATGAAGGTTTAAAAATCCTCTTTTTACTTGAATTTTCTGATGCCTTCCTCCCTCTTTTTCTCTCTTTCGCACAAGCACACTTACACATCATGTTTCAGCTCCTGACCCAGCTATACTAAAGCGTTAACATGATACAGAAAAATTGCAAATGTAAGTCAAAAACATATCAGTCAGAGATGTTTGATGCCCTTTGTCTCAGCTAAGACAAAATGGTGGTCAAATATGCGAAAATATCTTCTTTTCACCTAAATGACTTGCTTTCTTACCGAAGTGCTTAGGAGAGTAGTTTTGGTGGCTGTGGCAGAAATATTCCTGAAAGAAAAAAATCCGGTCCTTGAGAAACCATCCTGAGTACTTTACTTTCTGAAAGAAAAACAGCAAGTCATGCAAAGAACGTGCATGTGGGAGCCAGTAGACTGGTTGTCAAGTGCAGAGAAGTCCCCGCTGAAGAGGAATAACTTTATCACACGGAGAAAACGTGTGCGTCTGTCATTCCCCGATGACTGCAAGGAAGCAGAATGCCCCTCTGGCATGTTCTGTGCTGAGGATGATGCCGCACGCTGCACTGCTCTCCAAACTCAGGATGACATAGTCTTCCCAAGGCTCCACTGTGGGAAACTGGAAAGAAAATACCAAAGCTCTTTTCTTCCCAGACATGGGGAAAACAATCTTTTAGCACTGCCAAGGAAACAATCTAAGAAGAAAAAGCCTTCACACAAGTTATGTCAGCCACCTTGCATGATGGCAGAGGAGCCAATCCCTTCAGCATGGTTGTTTCCCCTAGATTTCTTCATCCCTTATGATTTCAGCCTTCAAAGGCAACTGTGAGTCCAGTTTACATCAGCACAGGTACCCTTTGAGCTAAACCATCCCTAAAGGTCGAGGCAAGACCAAGAAATGTCTTTTCCCCACAGCCACTGCAGCAAGGAGATTTCAGTTCAGGGGGACATGGTGCAATGAGGAGGACTTGGGTATAAGTGAAGGCAAATGCGTCTGCGGCAAAAGTGTAATTTGGCAACAGCTTTATTTCAGCAGCAAGCAAGGGCATCCGTTCTGAGAGAGCAAAACCAGGTTCTCTTGTGCTACAACAGAAATCGTCCTGTACTTGCTGACTTCTGAGAGATGATGCTCAGGAGACAGAGGAAGTTACTGGAGAGTGTGGTTGGCAGCCGACAGTGCTTAGTACAGAGCCGTAGGAGAGCAGGACGTGCTGCTCCAGGGACACACGTGGAAGCTGCGCAAGGCACCTTGCATGTGGGATTACTGAAGAGCATCTGGTTAGGATCACAGAGTCCAAGCTGTTCTGCATGAGTGGCTGTTTGAAATAAATAAGTGTTGCATATCTCTTCACAGTGATTGTCTCACAAGCTGTTGTTGAGAGGGAAATGTAAGCATGCTGTGTCTGAATTAGTTTTCAGAGGGTTAGCTGAGTGCTCTGGCACCAGCAGCCAAAAATACATTTGGTGTGCGTGCTTAACTTACAGCATGGCTGTTCCAGGGCTGTGTATGTTGCTAAATAACTTTCCCATTGTTTCATTGGTTACATTGCTCTCAGTATTTGGCTTGGCTTTTGTTTTATGTCTCAGTCCCTTTAAACCCTGTCTAATGGAAAATGCATAGCCCTTTCCTGAATCTAATTTAAAAGAGCCTTTTTTGTCCATACTTCTTTGAATCTCCCACCTCCCTGGTGATTTTACATGTCCTGTCTCACCTATAGAAAAGTAGTTACTCTTATGGCTTCAAAAAGAAAAACTTAAGGAGGGGCTGTAAAATTTTATCACTTTATATATCGAATAGCCTACATACAGGTCCTGTCTACAGAATCACACTATACACAAGAAAAGGAGGTTAAAAGGTGCTTGCTGCTCAGGAGAGCAGCAGAGCTTTGTGCAGGCTGTGCACAGAGCTGCACACCTGGCAAGGTGCATGCTGCAGCTGATGTGGTAGGAGGGACCCATGACATGTGGGACCCCACACATGCTCCCGCAGCATTCCTGAGGGGCCCCAGGGTTGAACTGCTCTCAACCTCAGGCTGGCTGCCCTCGGTGGGGGGCGTCCTGCCCCATGGGGTTCCCAGACCGCTGCCTGTGCAACGGCCTGCAGCTGGCAGCAGCTGCCAGATGCCGCTCCTGCCCCGCTCCTGCCTGCTGCTGCTGCTGGAGGCTGCGCCCAGGGGAAGGCGGCACCGCTGCCGCGGGCTGAGCCTGGAATTTTCAGCTGCCCGAGGCCCTGGGCCCAGCTTGGAGGCTCTTATGCCCCCAGCTCCAGGGTCACATACATAGTCAACTGCTCCATCCTGCCTGGTGACTTTCAGTGGAGCTGTGGAAACCTGGACTATCAAAGTGACTTGGGCAGATTGAAGCCTAGGTCCTGTGGCTTGCACTCTCCCAGTTCATCATCTTTGAGACCAACTGGGAACTGGGGACTGGGAACCTGGAAGCTCCAGCCTCACATCGCTAGGGCAGCTGAGAAAGACACTGGACATTTGGAAGCTTTGGGTCCTGCAACTGAAAGAGCTTCGGCTCTCCAGAAACCACTGGGCAGTGGGGAAGCCATCCGGCATCCTGGCAAAAGAAGAAATGAACCCATCAGCACCCTAAAGGCTGTCCCAGTGACTTGCCGGGACGCTGCGGCACCTTGCTGCAAGTGAGCTGCCTGCACCATGCATAGAGGGGTGAGCCTGGGGAGAAACATCTGTGGGCAACTGAGGAGATGGACCCCTTCTTCCCAGCATTAGGAAGTAGAGTCCTGCAGCTATCTCAAAGCAAGGCACAGGGAACACCTAAAACACACGGCTTGTGGACTGTGATGTTGGGTGTTGCTGGGCCCTGATCTGGGATTTGAGTTCCTTAGGACTGAATAAGGCTTAAATTTCTTGCAGAGCTGTCCCAGGGTTGCTGCTCTGTTAACCACCTCCATCTCCCATGGACTCAGCACCACACAGCCTGGGAAGTGCTGATCCCACCTTGGTGGTACCTTCCTCCCTGTGATGTCAGGGTGGAGAAGTGGCCAGGATTTCTAGGAGCCAGTGTTGAGGTCAGGATGTATATGGTGTGCTGACTTTCTCCATTCCTGAAGAGGCTGCTGCTCAACATCTCCAGATGCCACATCTTTCTTAGAGAGACAGCTCCAGCTGGGAGACTGTTATTGTGTCCAACCTGATCAGAACGGTAGGAGAGAAAGGGAAGCTGCACAGTAAATGACTGAGGGTTGCTGACTCGTTGCTAAAAAGCCTCCAGGTACATTAAACTTTCAGTAGACCTTGGAGCTGGAGATGGCTTAAAAATATCTCATGCTGCTTTTCTGTACCCATTATGAGATGCTTGGGACCCTGTTTGAACCCAGAATGCCATAATCTGACATAAAACCCAGGATCTGATTGAAATGTAGAACATACAAGGTAAAATTATTTCTGTCTCTTGTTCTTACTGGCAGTCCCTGGAAGTTTAGGCAGAAGCAGCCTGAATTTCTCACATGATGCAGACAGATAACAGTGCCCAGCATCTCCTGTGTTGCACTGGGTATAGTGTGCCTATGCTGACACTTCTACACATCTCTGTTTCCCCCAAGGTAAATTTTAGTCGATCCAGTACAACGCAGCACTAGCGTAGTTTGACAGTGTGAAATCCACCCGTGTCCAGCATGTCACTACCATGCTTGGCACTGGTCAGGTGCCAACAGGGGACGGCCATGGGGGCCTCCTGCCCACCACGAGTCTGTCAGCCAAGTGTGAGCACTCCCTGCAGACCCAGCCAGGGAGTGACTTACAGAGGAACTTGTTTTGGCCTGGCTGACATTTTGTTGGAAAGAAGACTTCCTGAAGCTGCAAAACTTCACTGGCACAAGCTTGTTGGTGATGTGTGTGAAAGGAGGGGACAAAGACAGAGAGAGGGAGAGAGCACAAAATCAAACTGCAGTCCCTGAACCACAGTGGGGATACTGCTACTTGACAAACCATGGGCTGGAAATATTTATGGTGAAGAGTTTGGATTGCCCTCCAGTGGCCAAATAGAATTTCTGATCCCAGGGTAGGTCAAAGGCAATGTCAAGAGTGAAGGAATTGGGAGGAAGAAAAAATCAGCAACTAGAAGCAGTCTGGTGTATATTTTACAGGATGGTATCTGTATCACCATAATGGCAGCGTATCTCTTACAGTTATCTAACATTTGTCATGTTCCTTTTTAATCTCCATTCCCATATCATCTCTTTCATGTGGTCACACAGACCTTCACAGCTGTCACCAGCTGAGCAGGCAGCTGCTGGGACCTTCCCTGGCAGACCAGGGTGGGACAACCGTGTACATAAGGCCGAGGTCAGCAGTCAGTGCTGTATCCAGAGAGACACACCAAACAGAATTACAACCAGCAGAAAAAACAGTCCCCTTAAAAGCCCAAGGCAGATCACCAGTAACAATAATCATATGAAAAACAGCAGAGAATACATCTGAGTCACAAATCTGGAGTCAAGGACACCTCCTCTTCTCTCATGCCTTGACCTTGCTTACACTGGTAGTGGGAAACATGGACACTAACACAACAATCCTCTTCTAGTTATGTGCCACCATTCATCTTTCTTCCCTCTCTAAATGTAAACGGGGGGTCCCTGCAGGCTGATTTCACTGGGTATGAAAGAAAGATGAGACAATTTTGGCATGCTCAGTGTTTGTTGGTTTTTGGGGGGGTTTTTTGACCTTTTTTTTTTTTTCCTGGGACAATGCTTCTTCCACATCCATTTTGGCTGAAGCTTCAACTTTAATCTTTTGGCTACACATCTGACCCCTGAGCATTTTTCTGACTCTCAAGCATCATTCCTGAAGGGTATTTCAACAGGGTAGGAAGATCATGAGAGGGAAAATCAGCTCCTGGTGCATCCAGGGTTCATTCAAACTTCTTTGGCAAAACCCTTCCAGAAATTCCCTGCTGTCTTGCCGTGCTGCTGCAGGTCCAGTTTGGCTCAGTGACTAATGAGCAAGACAGAAAACTCTGTCAATTGTGGCTCAGAGACTTGAGTGATAGCCAGAGAGATACATTCTCCTTGGAGGACAGAAAACTGGCACTTGGCCAGCCTGTGATATTCAGGAGCTGACTGTATTGTAAGGCCCTGGTTCAACAGAGGTCTAAGTCACATAGGACCATAAATCGCAGAAATACAAGGATGTCAGGAGAACACCTTCCCACCCCATGCACAGAGGCAAGATAACTATATCTCAGCCTCTCCTGGCAGATGGATATCTTATCTGCCCTTAAAAATCTCCAATCACGAGAGTAACAAGTCTCTCTAGGTGTTCTCCACCTGTCCTGGATTTTCCTAGCAGTAAAAGTTGTTTCCTAATCGCTAACCTAAATCACCTTTGCTATAAACTAAACCGGTTCTTCTCATGTCCTTATGGACACAATTCATCATAGTCTTTCACAGTAATGTTTTAAGTACTGGAAGTCTTTCATTATGTCCCATCTCAGGATCCTTTTTCCCCTACATTAAAAAAAAAAAAGCACACACAAACCAAAACCAACAAAGACCTTTCCTCATAGGTCATGTTTTCCAAACTTGTCATCATTCTTGTTGGTCTCCTCTGGCCCTTTTCCAACTAGTCTCCATCTTTCATCAAGTGCATGGTCCCAAAGCAGACACAGTGCTCCGGTAAAGACCTCACCCACACTGAGCAAAGCTGAAAAATTACCTCCTGTGGATTACACAACACATCTGTTATTAAATGCCAGTACAAGACCAGCTGTGGAATTTTGTCCACTTTCTTTACGACATCCTATTGTTAGGTTATTATTTCAAGAATTGTCCATCCTCACAGACCCATCATCCAGTTCACCTCCTGCCCTCTAGTACTGCCTAAATATGTTGCTAAATCAAGACCTAAATTGCAAATAAATCCATGGAAATTAATGGTGTAATTGCAGCAGTAAAACTGGTGTAATGAAAGCAGCAAGGAGCAATGTCAGGACCAAGTCATAGACTGAGTATCAGTGTACCCAGACTTTAGAGAGCTAATATGTTTATTAGGTATTGACTTTGCTTTTGGTGGAAATCTATAGAGTTCTTATATTCCTAAATATGGCTGTTACGTTCCTCTTTGCACTGCTGTATCACTCAACACCCACAGTGAGATGCATACTTCTCACATCTCTAATTTTACATAATTTTTGGGTTTTTTATGAAAAGTTAGAATAAGATCACAAAAAGTTTGAATAAATTTAGTTCCTGCCCACATCCCTAACAGAGATTATGTGCATTCATATTTTTATTGCTGAGCAGCTCTCTTAGCTAACCTTATGAACATCTGCAAGAACAGGATCCTAAACCTTGCCCCCATCTTGCACAGGTAGGGTTTAGAGCATGTATTTGTGGATCACCAAGGGGTGTAGATGTTCAGATAGTGACAGCAGCCTAAAAACATAGGCAATAAAGATTTGAAAATACAGTCCTTGGTTTTGACTTACAATGTTTTTATCTGCTAGGGATACCCAGTGTTCCAGGTATTCAATAAGCAGAGAGTTAGAGATGCTGAACACTGTGAGTGGGGACTGCCTGAAATGACTTCTGCAAAACTAAATTCTGTAAGAAATTTCTGTCCCTTAAACAGTCAATATTTACTTATTCCTGTTTTATGAAGTAACATTTGGCTGTCTAGTGGTTCAATAAACATTGTTCCGTAGCTGCTTCCATTTCAATCAGTTTGCTTCAAAATAAGATGTCTATAATTCTCGGTAATGTAGGGAGTGCACCCAAAAATATTTAGATACATATTTTTTTCCACATAAAATATATTTTATAAGCTGCTCAGCAAAAAAGTCTACAAAAGACACTGGCAGGTCTTTGTGAGGACTATGGAAACTGCATCAGAAAAAAAAAAATCCATTGCCTTTGTTATTGTAGTCGTATCACTTGTTCCCAAAGAGCAAAAGTAAAGCATACATCTAGGGAAGCCCAGCGAGATAAGAGGAGTGAATGCATCTAGACTCTTCAGCTAGACCGAGGAGGGACAAGTTTTGTAAATCTGGCCGAGAGGAGGTCATGGATGACCCTGAATATTTAGACATATGACTCATGTATAAAAGAATACTTGAACCACCAAGAAACAAAAGATTAATCATCTGTTGGCTTCTGTCTTTACTCTCTCAATCTTGGAAAAAAAAAATCCTTGCAGTTGTTTTTTTCTCCTCACATTTAATTCTTCTGTTAATCTACAGTAAGGCACCAGACTTGGACTGGAAGGAACGGATAGCTTCTAGTTTATAGCAGCATACAGTAAAAGAGGTCCCTGGGCATTGAAAGAGGAGTAAGGGATTCCCATTGCTGCTTCACCATTTTAGCAAGTGCTGGTGGCCTTTGAGAAGATGAGATTTCATAAACCCAGCACTAGGGGAGAACAGGGACAGAGCAGATCTGAAGCAGAAAAGGTCCTGTAGGAGAAATCATGCCAATGAAAAGAGTTTGGGACTAAGCTATTTTTGAACTGTTCTCTTTCAAAGGCCACAAGAAAGAGGATATTTGGGCTTCACACAATGAGCATGTAGGTGGCTCAGAGGCATCAAGCCACAGGACTACCGAATTTGACAGATGCAAAAGATCAGAAGACTGGAAGAGGCTCTCCAGTTTAGCAGTGTTACTTAAATAACCCCATGGACTCACCATGTTGCAGGTTTCACCTGGGCTCTGCATCCTCCGTAGAGCTAAAATAACAGCACTGCCTCGGCATCCATAAATGTCAAATACAGCTCATGTCTTCAGCTGAAGGTCTTGCCTCTTCTTCCAGACTTTCACTACTGCAAAGCTGGACAGGATTTCACATAATTGAAGCATACAGATTTATCACTTCTCATCTACCTCCTGTCACTGGACAATTTGCCCTGCTGCAGATGAGAAGTCCCAGCTTCTGTTATCCAGGTTGTGTTATGTTAGATGAGCCCCTGCTTGCTGAGATAAGCTGCAAATAAAAGTAAGCAGCTGGTTGGAGCCCCCAGTTGCAAGTAATGCAAGTTGGAAGACACACCTTAGCTCCTACACACTGACAGTTAAAAACAGGTAGGGATTTTTTTTTCTTTTTTAACAAATTTTGCTTTTGGCTCCTTTGCAGAGGTCTTTCTTTGCTTAGAGTCAGCCTTGGCAAACATATCTCCAAACTCAACTCATTAAATGCACCCTGGCGATCAAACAGAGGTGTCCATGTTCCTGTGCAGAGTGTGGATTTGATCCCAAAGCTCATGTGGAGGATTTTCTGAAAGAAAAAGGATGTGATTTGTTTGTCCAAGCTATGGGCAAGCTGGAACTTGACTAGGGGGGTAGGAATACAAGCCTTAGGCTGTACAAAGGTCGTGAGTTATCACAGGACAGTAAAGAGCTTACTAGAAAGTAAACAAGAACTGGCAAGAATGGCATTATCAGCAGAAGGGCATTATCAGCAGATGAAGAGCATTATCAGCACGGCGGGGGTGGGATGCATAACTATTGTAAAGTAACCAATTAACATGTAACCTTTCGCATAAGCATTGTCTAAAAGGGTATAAATAGACTGCTTAAACTAACAGTAAACGACTTCGACATTATACTCATATTGAGCCTGTGTCTTTGTCTGCCTCGGTTCGTCGCCGGACTCAAAGAGACTCACCGTGCACTTTACCCTTCGTTCTCCACACCTCACATTGGTTTCATGGCAGATTTGTTTCTATTAATAGTATCTGAGATAACTTTCCTCACCAGCCACTTGCAAGCTGGAAAGTTCAGCAGCAGAAATCATGGAGGAGCCACAAGTTTTGGGGAGTTTCTCTGAAAGCAAAGCCATGGTGAAATGGTTCAGCACTACTGACATAGTACCTCTCCCCCAGTCACTACTGATCAAAGCCACAGCTTTTTGGAAAAATCCAAAGAAAATAATTGTATCATGATACTGTCTGTCAGCTCTGTCCATTTCTACAACAGAAATATGCAACTACCTACCAATACCACTGATTTGTTCAGGAGGAAGTGCTGAAAGATCTCTTGAAAACAGACTAACCCAAACATGGCACACCATTAAAAGAAAAAGCTAACACATTAGTCATATCATTTGTTTCTTCTGGAAAAAGTGTAGATGCAGTATCTCTGGCAAATAAGATGAATGATGCATGTAAGGTCTGATTTAAGACACAGCAAAGTCAAAGGCTTTCAAGATTCTGGCAGGCTTTGGATAAAGTCCTGACACTGCTCCACACACAGCAGGGGAATAGCTGGAGTCTCCATTGTGCACTGACTGCCATTTACTGTGCCTGTCTCCTTCCGTCACTCACAGCTGCCTTCCCTCTAGCCGTGGAAAACTTTGACCCCATCAGTCTAAAGACCACATGATGATGTTTCACCACATCTTGGATATAATACGCTCCCTTATTTATTATTGTGACTTAGATTAAAGGCATCTAATTCCCTTGGAGCCAGTGGGAGTTTGGCCTTGGTTTCTGTTAAAAAGGGATGAAGCATCAGTGTTTCCTGACTTTTTTTTTTTTCTCTGAAGACACACATCCATCCACTTGTGAGTATTTTATTTACTTTTAGTTTGTTTGGAGAGCTTGTTTGTTTCCAGGGGAATACTAAGCAAGAAAGTAATAGTCATTTACCAGCCCATTCTCACAAGTGCCGTCACATCCATAGTACATACCAAGCAATCTGCCTGTATCACCACAGGACGATGATCCTAAATGCATGCAATAATGAAGTTTGTTGCTGTTGATACTTTCATGGTATCCGCAACAATAAGGTTAATCTGCACAGGGTTAATACCGCCTTTCACAACTCAGTTTTCTTGTATAATACTTGGCAATATATGTTCTCATGGTGTCCCCACTTCTACCTCATCTCCCTTTTCCCCAAGCTAGGACAGCGCTCAGTGTCTGGCTGCTCAGCAATGCTGCTGCACATGCAGTCCCAGTAAGGGGAAAGGGATTTTACTAGATTAAGCAGCTGAAGCCTAGGAGATTAGGGAAGAAGTCGTCTCTCTGCCCCCGGCATCTTCCACAAGCTGTCCCATATCCAGCATGAGCTCTGATCTGGGAATCAGGGGTCAATGGAGAGACACTGACCTGCTCTCCCTCTACCAGTCTTTTGGGTGCCATTGTTCCCTTATCCTTTTGTTGTGGTACCTGGTGATATCGTGAAACCTTTGTCAAGCATCAGTATTGTGAAAGATCCAAGCCATATCCACAGGGAACGTAGATGTCAACACCAGGATTCTGGAGACAGTTAAAAACAATTTGTTCTCATGACCACATGTGGGCTCAGGTGACTCTCCTCTGGAAGCTGAGCTCCTTTCTTTGCAGGAGAGTCTTAACACATGCAGTGGTCCAGCCGTGGGGCTCCTCTGAGCTTCTTCCATCTTTCTTCCAGGGAAGGTGGAGATCAGTCACCACTAATAACAGACCAGTTGGACTCAAGTGTCACTTCATTATGTTGAGCATCTTTAAAAATCCAGTAATGCTGTGACCAGCCAGTTCAGCCACTGAATTTCTAGCAGGTAGCAAAGTTTTGGGGTCATTTACAAGTTTGACCTAGCCACTCCAGCATGAAAGACTTCCTTTATTCTGCACAATCTAGTTTCTTTTTTTTTTCTTTCCTCTGAGTGCATATTTGAAAGGGTGTGTTCACCATAGATGCTGTTTATTAACATTTCTGCATTCCTGACAGCTTTTTGTCTCCTCCTTGCAATTAAATTGACAATCAAGAAAGACAAAAGTAGTTTAATTTATGGGCCTACTGCAAACAGTAAGGCAAATATTTCCAAAACAAGAAGATTTAAGTCTGACCCATTTACCTGTCAAATTACTGTTTTCAAAGGACATTTTCCCACCACACTTTGTTGCAACTGAAAGATGGCATAACAGCTGTTTGCTGTTATATATAGCTATTCCATTCCAATGCTTTTTTTTTGTGATCACAGAAAAATAGTTTTCGCAAAGTCCATATCCATCAGTAAACACTGTGGTTTTAACTGCAGGTGAAAAATAATAGTGTTTTCCTTCCACATTTCCAGATAGTTCAGTCCAGCCACTGTGCCTGTGTAGCTGGTCTGTCACTGGTTCCTTTTATTTCTACTCAACAGCCCCCACGAATTAATCAGGAGTGTGGCTTCTTTCCGACCTTTTGATGAAGAGAGTGTTTGCAATGTGAAATCCAAAGCACCCATCTCTTCAGTGAAGGCAGCGTCAGCTTATTTCAGACCATCTGAGACATCAGGTACTTTAATTCTTCAAGAGGCTGAGTCCAGTCCCACCATCCCCCAAGAGCCTCCGAATTCTCTCTTGAGCTCAGTCCTCAACTGAAAAGTATAACCCCAGAACCCATAACAGATCAGGTAGGAAAACAAAGTCAGAAGCAAGTATAACTCCACTAAAACAGAGGTTAAGATGATGACTGAAGTATTTTACTTTCTTTTAAAGTTTGAGTATGAAAGAAGAGAGTATAATGACATCTTGTGCGCCTGGCTGACACTGTGTGTGTACAGCCCAGTTTATATTACTACTCAAAGCATGAATCATATAAGTGACACCCTAACACTAAAGTGTCTACCTCATTGCATTGTCTGTATCACACATTAGTTTGCTCTTACAGAGCTGGAAATTAATATTGGCACTGATGTTGTGATACTTTGCAAGGATACAGCTTGAAAATGTACAGATAAATTGCAAGAAGATTTAGCAGACCAAAAAAACCCCATGAAAACCAGTCCTCCAAAACAGAAAAGCAAATACTGAGCTTGATAGTTCATATGACCTCCCCTAATAAAACTGTAACATGTTTTATGTTTGCACTTCAGATGTTTAGATACATGCCCCTCAATGGAGGTCCTATCTCTTCTTTACTCTTGCAATAAGGCTGTAAGAGATCTCATCCAAAGACAGAACAGAACCTTGCACCAGCTTTGCAAACACCTTAGCTAAGCATCTAGAAGCAATGAGGGACTGCTTTATTTATTTCAGCTACGGTCCCCTTGGTGGGACACTGAGAGATACAAAAATGAGGCCCACAGTGGCTGTTCTCCCGAGTCCAGCCCTTTGGCATGGCTTCTCTCACCAACACACCAGTGCGCAACGAGGCCCAGCCTTGCACAGCCTTTGCACACCAGCCTTGCACACCAGCACAGCCTTTGCAAGAGAGGATGCTCTCCTGTGAAGTAGCAACATTCAATGGCCTCGTCGGAAGGAGTGAGTCGGCACAGAGAGGCACAACCCAAAGATTCAAGTCTGGGAGAATCAAGCACTGTGTCAGAGCAGGGAAGTGGCACTGCAGACACTTTTGCTAAACCCAGCTCCTCAGGAACAGGAGTCTGAAATAAAAGGCAAGTCTAGGGTGTGATGGAGGAGAGTGGGAAAGCGATCTGTGAAATGCTTTGGACATGTGAAAGGAGAGGGCTATTACAGCTAAGAAGGTAACTGAAAATTGGGACAAGATGCAGCAGGAACATGCCGGAATAACATGATATCATTTTTTTATAAGATAGATGTCTTTCAGACAGAGGCATACAAGTCAGCCCAATCTCTCTGGACATCTGTATGTTATAACATGGGAATTATTAACTAAAACTGCGAAAATAAGAATCAGCACAGAGATGGTTAGGAGATGAGGACATTTCTGGGGAGATGACAAAGGATTATCCAACAAAGCAAGCTGATGAACTGGGGCAGTTTTCTCAGGACTGAGTCTAAGCATCAATTCAATGTGATCCCTAGCAGACAAAATGGAAATGTCTGGTAGTATTTATTGATATAAAAAAGCTGGGGCCATTATTGGCATAGAAAAGACTCATGATGTGTTGTGGGTCAAACGCAGTGACTTAGAGATCCAGACTAATGAAACAGGACAAAGTTTAATAATTTACAACATCCAAGCTCATGCACACAGGGAGAAGTTACCCAGGCTTTTGCAATTGTCAGAAGTCCTGCCAGCTGAAAATGAGAGTGGAAGAAGACCTTTGTATACAGGTCGGTTCAGGAAAGGGTTTCCAAAACAGACAGATAAAAAGTGGTGCCCACTGGACACAGACGGCCGTGTGGAGACCTCACAGGTTTGCTGCATACAGCTTTCCTTGGCCATCTTTGTGTTGAAGAAATAGATCATGTGAACATGAAGCATGTGCTGACCATGAGACTGCTGGGGAGGACACCTTAAGACACCAGACTAGACAAGTCTGGCTTTTCAACCAAAGTAAAGCCAAGGCTGAGAAACGACATGACTGTCCTTTTTAAACGCAGTAGCAGAGTAAAAAGTAGAGAGGGCAAAAAAGCAGCTTGAGCCAAGAACAAAGCTCAAATGAGTATAAATTAGACATAACTACCCTTACACTGGAAATCACGAGTCCGTTCCACACTGCTAGGGGAGCCTTGTGCTGAAGTGGCCTCCAAATAGGCGCAGCAAGGACAAGAAGTCTCCTTGCTTCCCAGACCCACCTGGGTAAAGGCTTGGATGCGGTTTTACAATGGTTGTAGATGAGAAGACTGACCTTCATGACCCAGGAAATTTTTTCCAGGACCACTTGAGCTGTGGAGGAAGTGCCAAGAAGTCATCAAAAGTTAGATATGGATGACACGTGCTTACAGAAGCAATGGAAGACGGAAGGACCATTAGAATACTGGGAGGAAGCCCTAGGGTACTGCAGTCACATATAAGCAGTAGTATTTGCTTGTGAGAGTCTGTGTGCATGTACCTACAGCCATAACTAAACTCCACACTCATTATCCCTTGATTTTAAGATTCCTATTAACTCAAAATATCTAATAAGACAATTTAAAATACAATTTATTTCCTCCCCTGTTAATGACATGGGAACAGAAGCAACCCTACCTGTGCCAGTTTACATCATGGCAAGTGTGCATCCTGGCTGCGTGGTGCAAAGCCTGCATGGTGGTACCCGGCATCCCTTCCCTCCTGTAGGCAGTGAGCATCCCTCAGCACAGTCATCTGCAGCTCATTATCTCTATGAAGAGGAAGCAGAGCATTATGCTGTGTTGAATTACAAATTGTCCCTAAGTGCCTTGTGTAAAGGAGCAGAGAGTCAATACAAATTGACTGCAAAGGAAATAAATCCCAGAGAAAGTACAAAAGCAACAATACTAAATTTATCATACTTGACCTTTCTTTTTTCAGTTTACAAAAATTTCAGACATCTTCAGGAAAATGTAATGGGCCAGACTGCATTCGTTCTGCTTGGATAACAGTCTTCCTGAAAACACTATGAAATAGCACGGAACACATTTTTAGCTTCACAGGAAAAAGCCATCACTGGTTGATAAAGAAATCACCGAAGATCTGTGCCCAGTGCTTCAGTGTTTTGCTTAAAGTCTGCTTGTCAAGGAGTAAGGGCAGGAGCAGAGCTGCCTGCCAGATTACTCACTGCTGGCAAGAGGATGGGAATCAGTGTTTGGAAATGTACAGTGAGCTGAAAGGAGGTATTTGTTGAACTGAAACAAGAGGTTAACTGCCAAGGACTATGATTTTTTTTTTCAGAACCTTTGTACAAAGTAGATCAAAGTCTAGGCCTGAATCTGCAAATAGTCACACAGGCAATGAGTTTAGTAGGTTTAGTAGCAGTTGATCAGTTTGTGGACCTGCACAAGTTTTAAACTCAAACTCAGTGTAACTGTGTAATTTCCTTGGTCAAATCTAACTGTGAAGAATTGGCTATGGTGGCAAAACTGCAGAGAAATGCATGTACAAGTCCTTGGCTCTTCTAACATTATCAAGCCTTATTTTGGCAGAATTTACCTCCAGACAAAAGATCAGGCTCCTGTGTGCCACCCCTGCGCTGCCAGCTTCTGCGGTGCCACAGACATGGAGCTCGCAGGGGCTGGAAGGGCAGGCAGGGACCTACAGAGATGAGATGGGAATATCGCCGCTCGACATAATGACATGGCTTAAATGAGGAGAGGGCTACAGTGAGGGATGACAGACCATGTAATAAACCATAATTTTGTGCCTATGATCATCACACAATGTACTGCCTATGCCAAACACCTTGGTAGCAGTGCCATCTATCAAGGAGTGAAGAGCAGGGATTTGACAGCTATGACATTAAAAAAAAAAGAAGAAGTCTGGAATCTCTCATCCAAAAATAATGAAGTTTTTTATTTCTTTTCTTTGTGTGGTCTCAGAAAAGAATAGGACTGGTTGTTCAGGGAGCAACAGTTGTTACTGTCTGTTTACTAAAGTCCAACAGATCAGTATGTAATGTGCAATTTGGCTTACCCAAAAAAAAAAAAGTTTCTGTATTTATAACTTTTCATTTTCAAAATTATTCTCATTTTTCTGTTTTTCTTGGGGTTTTTTTGTTGTTTTTTTAATCCACCTTCTCTTTCTGTCTCCTTTGGCAAGAGAAAACAGAAAAAATGCTTGGGGAGGTGAAGAGAAAGGGCAAAAATAGGAAAAAACCCTTACCTGCTGAAATTCAAAAGACAAATCAAAGCTGCATTTTTCATGTGGCTGTTTCTTTGGAAGAACTGAACCCTGAGATTTCAAGGAAAGGACCAATTTCCACTGAGAAAAGGAGAGGGGTTTTTTCCCTTTGAAAAATTTTAATTTGCTTCGTCAAGTACTTCTCAAAGAGGTAAGCAAAGAGACATAAAAGCATATGCTTTACTAGTTCATATTTACAATGACTTCTTTCTAAAACTCATGCACCACCGTAAGACTGGCTAATGCAGTAGTGCCTGGGGACAGGATGGAAGTGAATGTTGGTGTGTACCTTAATACCAGGAGGAAAGTATCTCCTTCAATCTTTTTCGCATTTGCTTGAAAGTATCTAAAGCCGTCTTGATTCTTTGCAGTCCATGCATGCCAGCAAGGGAGCCAAGAACTCGAGGATATACTCTTCTTCTCTCCAAATAGCGTATTTCCCCACCCAAAAGGGGAAAAAAAAATCCCATCAGTCTGACAGACTTCCAGGAAACAGTGGATTTAATTTATAGTTGCCAGCATCCAAGCTCTGTTTCTTTAGGCACGGGCAAGAAAAGGGTTATTTTATATCCTTATTTACATAACTAATGAATACAGGAGACTGCTTAGCAACCTCTCATTGAGCAGCATGAGAATCACCTTCCTAAAAGCAAACTCACTAAGATGTGGTGCAATCGTTTAGCTGTTTTATTGTGTGTTAATAGGGGAAATTATGACTTTGCTTCGCATTACACAGACATGTTTTTTCTGTTTTCTAATAGTTTCGGGTTTTTCGAAGGTACATTTTTATTTAATGTTAGAATCTAGTTTTTCTCTTTCTACTCAAGAAGCCTTTTATCTGTAATTTCCTCATTAAAAGCCTATTATGCTAAGAGTATATTAAAGTATGCTGCGTTTTCCCCATTCTGTTTCATTGATAAGAAGCTCATAGATTAAGGCAACACTGGCTTGGGGGAAAGGAGGTAGACATCAAATGCAAGAAAGAAATTATACAGGCAGGTGCAAAGATGTTTCATAAGGTAAACCCAAACGTCACAGCTGCCATCTCAAAGGTCACCCCCTCGAAAGCGATGAACCAGCAGCCTCTAATTCCTCTAGAAAATCCAGAAGGTGGTTCATATGCAAAGGACAGCTTCCCGTCACCACAAACATGATAACAAGTTTGCGTCATATTACACTTGCTCAGTATGAAACTGGGGCCACCTAAATGTGGGACAAAGGCAGGGACAAAAGGGCTTGGTGGCCTCCCATACCTGACTGTAGCCACAAAGAGGGAGGGCAGGGCGGCGCTTGGGGACGGCGCTCCCTGCCAAAGTGAGTTTGGTCCTGTAGGTAGTTGGTGGGCAGAGAGGGGAGCAACTGGTTTTGGCTTCTGCCCTAGGACAAACCAGTCTCTTCTACGACACCTTGATAATTTCTTGATGTTTTACAGCTGTCCATGGTGAAATCCCAGCTCACTTTCTACTGAAGTTTTAATTTAAAAGTGGTTCAGGCTGCTTGGAAAGGCACCTGGCTTTCCAGGCAAATTACTAAAATAGTTTCTTCATATTAATTTTTCCTTTCCCCCTGAAGCCAGCAGGTGACATCTGGAAAACATACAAAACAAAGAGCAAATTGCCATTTCAAAGAGATGAGCAACTCCACCCCATCCCTGTGGGCGCTGCAGCCCCTGTGACTGGCTGCCTGTCCTTTCCGTACCGCACCGCAGGGCCGGGAAGCTCTGCAGGAGCAGGGCCAGCATTCTGGCGGTGCACCGCGTCCCCATCACACAAATCTGGGTACGCCTTGCAGCAAGGTGAAAAGGAACATCAGGAGGAGCACACAGCATGGTCTTTGTCACCAGCCTCAGCCCGTTGCATCCAGCCCTGCCACTGGCTCAGGGGTCCACACTGGTGCCTCTCAGAGAGACTTTGAGCATCACGGCTTGGCATCTGTGTGCTTCACTGCACGGGCTTGAAACGCAGAGCTGCATGCTCAAATGCACAGGAGAGGAAGGAAAAGGATTTAAAAGATGAGGAAGTGTGGGAGATGTGAGGAGGCAGGAGGGACAGAAGCGCTTTCTCCCGTGTCTGTGTGTCACACAACCACACAGGCTGTGCTGCCTGCCTGGTTTTGTCAGGCATACCTGCAGTCTCACCATTCAGGTGCTTTCATTTCCTCTGCCAACTCTTTGCACACTGTTAAATCAGCTTTTCTCTTTTCTCATCTTTTCTCTTCCTGAATCCACCAACCAGGGACTGGCAAGAAGAGGATTCCTCCCTGCTCCATTACTACCACCATCTGTGGCCTCAGACAGATCGCTGCCTTCTTGTGACCCTGCAAAATGGAGGAAGGAACTCCCTTTCACATAGTAGCAGGGTAAAAAAAAAAAATTAAATGACGACTGGTGCTTAGAGTCTGTAGCAATGAATGCCATACATACACTTTATTTTGAGAAAAAGTTACTGCAGAGGTATAAGAATGTTCTATCACCTGAAGGAAATTCAGTCTATGTGATGTGGGGACACTGAACTTCCCCTCTCCAGTGGAACTTGCCAGCCACCCCAAGCAAGCAGCATCCCTCTGCACAGCCAGCTCCTGTTCCTCCAAGGCTCGTAGCTAAGGAAATACACAGCATAAACACCATCATCTGGTCCCTACATTCCCCATAGCTTGCTGTGCAGGTGAATCTTAGCAACCCAATGCTTAAGCTGTTAAACCGAGAAACACAGCAGGCGTGCACAAGAGCTGTGTAAACCTGCACATGTTTGCACAGTGGGGATGAAGCAGGCAGGGAACCCACTCTTCTCCTGTTTTGCTCTGCCAGCCTAAGCAAAGTGCTTCTAGGGCAATGGCTGCCTGGCCAGGAGCAGACCGTGATCATAGAATCATAGAATCAAAGCCACCTAGTACAACCCCCCTGCAATGAGCAGGGACATCTCCAACTAGGTCAGGATGCTCAGAGCCCTGTCCAGCCTGGCCTTGAATGTTTCCAGGGATGGGGCATCTACCACCTCTCTGGGCAACCTAGTCCAGTATTTTACCACCCACACTGTAAAAAATTCCTTCCTCACATCTAGCCTGAATCTCAGATTTGGCTGTGTTTTGGCCCCTCTAGGGGTGGGACACCACCTTGGATGTGGCTGGTCAGCTTCCAGATCAGAGCCGGTGCTCATCCTCTTGGTGGGAAGCAGGAGCCAAGACCGTGTATCCAGCTGCAGCCCCCAGCAGGAACATGTCCCCTGCCTGCCAGATTTTAGAAATATGTTTAATAAAAAGTCCCAGATTCCAAGACTGCAGCAAGATCCAGGGTGAGGCAGGACCTGCCTGAGCCATGTGACCCTCATCATTTTTGGCACATACTGAAGTACAAAAAAACCCTGTGCTATGCCTAGAAACTCATAAAAAATAAAATTATTCTTACTGTACTTGTGTTATAAACTTTACACAAAAGGCTAACAGCAAAACTATTCAAACTTTGCAGAGACATGTTGGCTTTGACTTGTCTGAGTGACAATGGAAAGGGAGGATGAGGAACATCTAACACTAGTTTACTACAGACTTAAATGTTAAAGTAACATCCACAGCCAGGCATTTCAAAACAATGCATAATATTCTGTGGTAAGAACTTAAAGTAATAATTGAATGACATTTTCTTTCAACACTGCTGGTATTGTAAATGAGCTCAAAATCAAATTCATGTCAGCAAATGGTTTAACGAGCAACATTACACTGATTGTGTAATGACATATACGAGGACTGCTACTGATGGTCCAAGAGAGCTCGAGCTATTCCAGCATGTGGAAGTGCTAGAGAATGCTTGAGTACTCCCTCATGCCCAGGCAACGAGTCTGCTTTTGGACAGAGCTGTGGGAGGAACAGTCAGTGTGATCAGGAGGTGGAAGGAGGCACAGGTGGCTCTGTGGTGCTCAGAGATGAGGAAGAACTGCCATGTGTGAGAAAAAGACCTGGTTTTGCCATGTATGTGGAGGGTTTTCTCCCAAAGGATGTGGCATAATCAGAAATAAGGAAACTAGACTCAAAAAAATGCACAGCAATTTGGAGGGAACCCTCAGTCTCTTCAGCAGGCAATGGGAATCTGGTGGTGGAGAAGCAGGTGAGAGGTGTAGCTGGTGGGAAGGAGAAGAGTGGCCGGGAGGTGTGTGAGGCCCGAGGGCCAGAGGCAGAGAGGGTGCACAAGGAACAAGGTATGGGAGGTACATCAGAGACTCAAGAAGTAGGAGGTAAACTGCAGAGGACTCTTTTTCTTTGAACCATCATGTCCCAAGGGTTTCCTGTTGCCTGTTTCCTTCTCCAGGCTCCTGACAAGAAAGCTTTAAGTAGCTGAGAAGAACAGAGGCAGAAAATGCAGAAGGCCCACATGAGAGACCTCCAAGGTAGATCCAAAGATGTGCGAGCCTGGAAAGAGATCTCCTGAGGCTGTGGTCAAATGATATGGTGTATACAGTACAAAACCCTCTTACCTGCATTCTAGGAAACTTTCAGAAGACAAGGACATGAAATATGATCAGTGCTTTCCTCTGCTGATAAAGCAGCAACAACAACAAAAAATGGCATGATGATTAATTTTGCTACCTTGGTTTGCTTCCTGTGTGGTCTTCCAGAATGCCAGCTGCACAGATGCTGAGGTAAAAACAACATAAAAATATTTTTTTTCCTGGGATGCAAGGGAGACCACAGATTCAAATTCAAATCCCAGGTTTCCCTTCAGGCTTTGGTTCTGAACTGAGTCCACAAAACTGTGGGAGACTGTCTAACCTGCAGTCACATCTGCTGTGGTAAGGTTTGGCTCGGGGAGTAAGAAACTTAGAAGAGCTCAAAAAGATTTTATAAATTCTCATCTCTCTCTAGGCCCTGGTTTTGTTCAGGCTTATCCTAAGCCTGACCCAGTTCTGAAGACTGGCATCGCTGTGCAGAATACATGAGGGAGATGCAGCATCTGCTTTCTCTGAATATCTCCTTAGGAAAATATAAATTTTGCTAGAAGCCAAAAACTGGCCATTTTTATATAAGGGCTTGTCTGAGTACATTGCATCCAGCTCACTGTGGCCAAACCATTAGCCAGATATGAAGAACATTTTCTATCTTTAGCTCTGATACACCTCTACAACAATTCTAAAAAGTGGACATGGTTATTTTGCTGAGCAAAGGAAAATCGTCCCTACCAGTAGTGAAGCTGTCCAAACAAAAATTAATTTCCTGAGCTGGCATGTCTCACCCAATTAATCTTGTGGCAGTCTGGCCAAAGTCAGACTGCATTCGCTCTTTGTTTATTTTCAGCCAGAGCTACACATGTTGGAGCAAACTTGCTTACTTGCCCATCATAACAACTTTGAAGGAAATGGGATTGCAGGAACTTCACAAAACTGAGTTGAAAGTGTATCTGTGAGCTGCCCCACAGCATGTTTCTTCCTTCTTTAGCATAAAGGAATGGCATATAATAATGGAAATAAGTAGTTTCACTTATTTGGGAGGGGTAATATTATAACCATGGTTTCTAAATGTTTTCTAAAGAACCAACCTGTCCAATGCTCTTTTAACATCTTGGCTGACATATGAAGCTTGGAGCCATGATTTCCAGTTATCCAGAAAGCCAGAAGAGGTGCTCAGAGTTGTTCCAAATGAAACTGACTGCAATATTTCAAAGCTATCTGTGCAGCTTCTGACCAACCAAACTCCCTCACCCTGGAGGGCAAGCACAGTATGATGATAACCCAGTGCTTTCTATTTGCTGTCTGTGACTCCAGCTAAAAACACGGCAGCATTACTCATTCTATGGCATGCTTACAAAAACTTGCTGTACCAGCAAGAGGTAACAGCCTGGAAAGCAGCTGCGCCTTGTGAAAATCACAGACCCATTGCTATGATATCCTATGTGTTCATATCCCCAGGAAGGAGTCAATTAAACTACCAAATTAAGTGAGGAATACCTTCACTTTTCTAAAAGTTTCATCCACAGCCCTTTGTATTCTAAAGAAGTCTTTATATTGAGTTATTGCATAGTCAGCCAGCAGCTGTGCTGTACATATTTCCTTGACAATCTCCATTGTAAGACCCTCTTGCAGTTTAATCAGAAGATTACCTGTCTTTGAACTCTTTGACCAGGATTCGCATGATGTGAAGATGGTTGGTCTGACCTGAACTTTAGGCAACTACCTAGGTTAACCCTTGTGTAATGGAGGGAAGCAGGATGTCTGGGAGGCTGAGGAGCCCCACTCAGAGACAGCTGCCTGTCAGCACTGGGCCCCGTCCTCCCTGGGCACCTGTGTTTCAGGGCAGAGGAGGAGGTGCAGGACCTGCAGCTGCTGCTCCTGGGTGCTAGTGGCTGCTGGGAGGCTCTGGACCACAGCAGCAGGACATGGTTTTAGGTGTTCCCTAACACGGGGAGGGATTGACAAGCAGAGAGTAGGAACAAACCCCATGGTTTGAATGCAAAAGTGGAGAAAGATGACGAAAAATTGCTGAGGAGTAACTGGGAATGTGGGACTATTTGAATCAAGAGAGAGATTATGGAGAGAGTGTTGGGAGGGAAGCATGAGGGGTGTACACTGGAAGTCAGTGCAGCTGTGGGGCATGTTGGGAGGTCAGGTAAGATCCAGTGATCTGATATGTAGAAAGATTAAATTGGGAGCTGAAATGAGTGGAACACTGGGGTGTGGAAGAGGGAAAATGGAATAATAAAGGGCTGGATCTGACAGAAAAGCAGGAGAGAGGTAGAAGCTTGGACAAAGAGAAACAGGAGGCTGGTTTCAGTGAGGAGGAAATAAAGAGGTGGACAGAAATGGAGCCCTGAAGACAGGAACAAAGTCCTCCTCAAGCCACCCGGATGCCTGTCAGTGCCCACTTTCTGTGATGCTGAAGAACTGCTTCTCAGCCAGGGCAGCTTCCACAGCGACCACTCCGAGAGCACACCAAGGGGAGGACCATCATATATTGTCTTTACCTCTGCAGTGCAGCATCAGCAGTCTCCAGAGCCTGACAGAGAGGACAAGGAGCCCCAGGGAGGGTGGGATATCCTGTATCTCCATGGGGTTTTTTCCAGGCCAAAGGAGCCTCTGCCTAGAACAGCCCTATGGCTCCCCAGAGATGCTGGAAGGACTGTAGCCAGCCTCATAGCATCGTTCAAGCAGGTCTTGCATGCCTTGCGTTGGCAGATGAGGGGTGTGAACAAATAATCAGCATGGATGGTGTGCAGGTGAGCCACCCAGGTGAGCAGGCAGTGGCACCAAGATGATAATTTTCAATCCATCTGGCTGCAGCCCCACCAGGGACTCCAACCTGACTCTTCCTGCTAACAGCTGGGTTCAGATCAGGTGCATGGTGCCAGGGACCAGCTCTCTCCACTGAAGCAGGAGAGGGGATGGACATCTCTGCACCTTGCTGCTGCCCACAGCTGATCAGGCAGCTCTGTGGGGTGCCTTCTCATCAGTGGACAAGGTGATGTTTGTGCAGATCACCATTTCAGGGCACTCTCCTCTGAAACCCCAGCTAGAAAGGCCAAGTATCTAACTCTTCCCATTGCTTATACAAACTAAATTTGGCAGCATGTGGTGTGGGTTTACCTCCCTTTTAACCAGACAAAGAGGTGTTACCAGAAAGCCAGCATAAAGCAGACTCGCAGGCACACCCAGCCCCACACACTGCTGCTGTTTTCACAGACTCTAAAAGGTCTTTCCAGGAGAGCTATGACTTTGCAGCAGACAGAGACATCTCCCTGTCCGTGATGTGCCAGGCCAGCTGCTCTCCGGGCAGCATGCCCCACGGGGCAGAGTTGGTGGAGGGATCTGACTCACGCATGAGTCGCCTGTCAAGAAACAGCTGGAGGCACTCAGCGGTGCTGGGGTGCTGGACACAGAGCCTCCTTGAGGCTCTGAGAGGCATACTCTGGGGTTTCGTGATGGGCTGCGTCTTTTGGAGCCAAAAGTCATGGAGCTGGTGGCCAAACAGATGGACTTCACTTGGAAGAGGGGGAGGCCACCTGAGGAAGGATAACAGAAGCCAACACCAAACATGTGTAGGGCTCCTTAGCAACGTGAGATTAGCCTAGACTTGCCATTGCATTGCAGACCTCCAGACATCCACACGCTCTCCCTTACACACACTGAAACCCTCTCTGGACTCCAGCATCTCCAGTGGCGTCCCTCCAGCAGCCTCCCTGCGCTGCTCCCTCCTGCTCAATGGAGGCCACAAGCCAAGTCCCAGCATCCCTCATGACCTTCCCACACCAAGTCACCTAATATACAGATGCCTAATGCACCTCAGTCCGCCCCTCTTTTTCACCCCAGGATATTACAGGATCTTCCACATCGTTGATCTATGAGAGGAAGAAGGAAGTCAGACTAGGGCTTTCTAAATGTATACAACTACCACCAGCAACACACAAATCCTGTTGCAGTGCTGATGGCTTATGAACACCCAGAAACAGCCACAGTCAGCGGTGCCTGTCACGATTGCTGTTGATGCTGATGCTAATTCAGAAAAGCCTTATACTGGCAAATCACTTATTAACAGAGTCCTTCATCTCACCGTCAGCATCACCTCTGTGGGTTTTCCTTCAGTTGCAATCCTTTGCCACGCCTCACACACTTTGCCCAGCACTCCTGCATGTGTCTAGTAGATGCTACTGCCTGTCCCACCTGAGAGGCCAGTGGCAGAAATGTGGTGAGGAGCAAGCTGGGGAGCCATCTCCTGGAAAACATACCCAGGAGCAGGCCTAAGCTCAGCGTTTGTGTCCTTCCCACATAGAAAATCCTCATCACGTTGGGCCTGACATGCACACACAGAGATCTGTTTTCCTCTTAAAGATTTCTCCTTGGCTTGTTGCCTTTCATTGCAAAGCCGTATCTCCTCTCTGGATTTCCTTTCACCCTGCATGCAAAGCTTGTCCTCCTGCCGCTACCTTCCCCGGCTGTGCCAATGCCCATGGCAGCCTAACACTGTCTCATGTGCACAGGCGTGTGTAAGCAGAGCAGGGCTAGTGAAAAATCCCCCTCTCTCTCCTTGTCTGTATCATGTGCTCAAAAACTAAACAGTCTCAATGCATCTCTGATCCATGTTCTGGGTCAGCAGCATGTCCTCCTACCAGGACGTAACACAGCTGGTCTTGCTTCTGGTAGCTGCTCCCCACTGTCACAATGTGACTGATGAGCAGAAAGAGCTAAACAGAAGAAAGAGAATAGAGGGAAAATAAAGAAATGGGAGAAAAGGCAGTAGAGGTGAAAGATGGAGGAAAAAAACCCTTAAAATAGTGGAAAACAGGCAGAAAAGAAAAAAGAAGCAGCAAAAGGCAGACAGCGAGGATCAAATAGAGAGGAGGAAAGAAAAAAAACCAAGATATAAAGTGTCAAACAAGAAGTAAAAAATTGAATGAATGAAGAAATAATAGCGAAGATGAAGGAAGAAATAATAGCGAAGACAGTCCCCACCTTTAAGATATATGTTAAGACAGGAAGTCTTTTAACCAGTACACAGTAGATAGCTCGGTCATGAGGCAGCAGATGCAGCCCTTTCTGTGGGACTGGGGCCACCAGTTCTCACAGGTGGGATCAAAGGCACTCAAAGAGGGGGGAGTTGTCGCAACAGAATCAGAAACAAAATATCTTCCACAAGCTTGTAAGGGCCATTAAATCAGTTATCAGACAGACGGTCTGTTGTGTTTGCGTGCCCATGTCCTCTTTGCTGCACACACACGCGGAGCACAGACAAGGGAGTTCACAGCGCACCAGTGATAAAGCTTTCTGCCTCCTTGCTCCCTGTGAAAGTGGTGCCAAATCTATACTACATGCAGAAATTTGTGCTGTCCTCCAGTGTAGTCATCCAACTAGTTTTAAAGTTGTTCACTTATAAAATAGAAGACTATTTGAACTCTAGTTCATGTATTTTTTTTTTCATTGCTAAGATGTAAATCTTTCAATGAAAGCCCACATTTTACCACTTTAAGGAATACTAAATTAAAGCAATGATGATACATTAAATGTTAAATCAAAGGAAACCAGTAAAACCCACTTTATCCTCTTTATAATTTTCTGAGCACACATGCTACCAACCAAATTCTGAGTTATCTCCATGCAATACCAGACATGGAAGGAGATTGCAGGCATCAATTTGAGGGCAAAGGTTGTGTGGGGAAGTTTTCTGAGATCGCAGGAATGGTGCTTTTGTCCCTGTGAGGACAATTACTTTGCTGAAGCACATGGTTGCTGATGCGCACACTAGGCTCACTAGGTCAGAAAATGCTGGAGCTCTTCCACAGAGTCTTTGCTTTTGAAACTTCAGCTCTTTGTGTTCAGAGTAACTAAATACATTGAGGTTTGGAAGGAGACTTTTCAAAAATTCCCAAGTGATTTAGAAGCACTTCTTGCTCTCTAGCAGAGCACACGTTCATGTGCTGCCTGGACAATATCCCTACATAGGTATCAAAATTAGCTTTCTCAGAAGTGGTTTTCTCAGAGAAATGGGAATTTACACCACACAATTTTCTGACCCTGGGTACCTACTCTTTATATGTTGAACTAGCAGAAATATCCTTATCATTAAAGGCTATGCTGGAACAACAAAGTCAGACTCTTCAGGATGTGCCATTAATGAAAAGACACATTATCAAGAGATTACGACATTTCCAATATAAAAAGACTCTTTCTGAGCCATTAAGGCATTTTGAAGGTCTTCGTTTAAAGCACTATTTGAATCCTACTTGAATCTTTCCTAGAAACAGAAAAATAGGAAAGTGGCAATAGTATGCAAATAAGACTTGACTAAATAAAGGTATTTGGTAAGTAGAGTAACTAGCTAATTATTTTTAAACAATTAGCAATCAATGGGATTAATTTTGTTTTAGAGCAGTGAATGCATAAAATAGAGAAGGGAAAATCTTTTAATTGCATCAGATGCCAAAACATCATCTTTCTATACTCACACATATGCAACTAAAAAAAATACAGTATCAATGTAACAGTGTTATGTCAATTAAAAAAAATACAGTTATCATGTTGTTTTCCCACGTGTGTTTCTTAGGTTGGCAAGTCTTCAATCCCCTTTATCATATTCTTTAAATCACCTTGCACCGAGGGAAGTTATTTCCATTATATAAAAGTGTGATTTGTTGTGTTGTGATTGACTAACGAGGTTGTGGAGGGATGATGCTGTCAGATGGTACCTCTCAAGGGTTCTCCAGTCAAGGTTAGAAAGAGCTCTCAGTATTTCCTCACTGGCACTGAGGAAAGGAGCATCAGGACCCTCCTGACCTGGAAGCACAATGTTTCTCATATCTGCTGCTTCTCATGTGTCACCTTGTCAGTACAGACTACAGTAAGGCCAGACTAGGCTACACAAGGGTATCAGCAGTTCAGAAATGTTTCTTCAACATGACACTTCAGCATACCCCTTCTTGTTCAAATTTGTCATGTGCATGATGTTGCCTTGAAGCTGGACTTCAACAACTCAGCTCTTCCCTAGTGCAAAGCCCTTCCCCTTACCCACACCACGGATCATCCAAGAGACTGGTATCCTGGTCTCTGAGATGGTGGCCACTGGGATTCATCTTTACAGACATTCCTACTGTATGTGCTCTCAGTCACAAGGGAGGGGACTGACCATGCAACCACAGAGACCCTCTTATGTCACTATTAGATCCGCACTGTGCCTTGGTTAATTAATTGCGAGTATGCCCTTGGGCTTGTTTGAGGTCCATCTGTTGCAGGAGAAGTGCAGTCTCTTGGGGGAAAGGGACTAGTTCTCTCATTTCTGGATTTCTTCCTCTGGTTGCATCTTGCAGGGTGTCTTCCTCAGGTCTCACTCTATATATGCGAGGCAATTTCATACCCTAAATTGCAATAGTGTCCCTTCAGTTCAACATGTCATTGTGTCAGCCTCATTTTACACGTAGTTGGCCAAAGCTTTAGCAATGTGTTAACAGAAATGTGAAGCTGACATTTTCTAGAAACAAACTCAGTAACCACCTCATCTATTTTCAGTGTCTAAACTAAAAAAGAATGTAATATGCAAACATAGAGTATCAACAGCAATCAGCTATTTCGAAGTGATTTTTTTCTTCAAATTTTATTATCAAAAGCTGTTGGTCCAAAAAGCACAGAAAATGTTTACTTTCTTTAAAAGCAAAAGCATTTTTAGCATTCTTAGGAGCTGATGCTTGTGAATAGCTGCAGTCAATTCTTGAGATATTAAATCCAACATGTTCTAAACACATATTCATATAGTTCTAAATAATGAAGCTAATCATTATTTTATTCTTTCTCCAAAGGATAAAATTTTTCCTTTGTCACATCTGACTTTTAGAAACATCAGTCTCTGAACTGGGTAGATTGCATTAACGTAGAAGATGAAATCATTTCATGACAAATACACACTGTACTGCTATATGCTATTATTCCAAAGCCTAACAGCAAACTTCATCCAAACAAGCAGAACACTGGCCAAACTGCTTAGTTACCAAATGTGTTTGCAGTTGTGTTTACAAACTGAACACATCCCTTCCTTCTTTTAATTAAAGAAAAAAAAAATCCTTGTAATTTATTAAACTAATCCTGCACTTGCTTGCCAAAGCTTGGATGGAGGAATGTCCCTTTCAGTCAATCACCAAAATTAGTGACTGCACTTCTCCCCATCATCCTTTTGCCACACCCGGTGTCAGTGGAGACATCTCCACCCCACTCAGAAATCTCCTCTGGACAAGAACACAGTGTGTGCTAGGAAAACCAGTTAGTCTTTGGCAACTGCGTGTTTGTGGGCACTAGAAAAGTCCCTGTGTTTCTAGTGTGAATAGGGGTGATAACTCTTCCTTATCTGACAGGGTTATTGTAAAATTATTTATGTTTGTGGGGAAATCATTCAGTGTCGTCTGCAAGAAAAAAGTCTGTCAATAAACCAGGGATGCAGCTCTGCAGAGGATGCTGAGAACTGCCTGGCAAGTGGGATGAACTGGCCCAGCAGAGAGGAGATACCAACAGGATCCAAAGGTTCAAGAGTAAATCAACATTTCATAGCCTGATCTCTATGACAGCTGATGGAAAACTAGCAAAAGAAAAAAAAAAGTATCATCACGTTATAACAGGAGCGGCCAACCAAGCATGACAGACTGACTGACTGGCCAGACTGGCCAATACTGTAACATCATATTTTCCAAGGAGGCTACATTAGAAAACAGAAGTGCACACTAGGGGCAATCCTCATGAGCTGTGATTCTCGGTGCCGACACTGAGCCTTTGAAGGAAATCCACAAGCCCTCAGGCAGGGTTAGGACCTTCTCAGCCCGTGACAGAGCTTAATGGGCAGAAAAAAGGCTCCTTCTGCTGCTCCCCCTCATGGAGGCTTTTCCAGGCTTCTCTGTCCTTGGAGGAGAAATGACCCAGTATAGCCTTGCTGGAAAACATGTAAACAGAAGCATTATCAAACGCTTATTTAGCCAAGAGCTGCATTTTCTCCATCATACCATTTTCCCCAGCACACATTACAATACAGTTACAAAATTCCTTACGGCTCTGCAGGGAAGACTCCTGTATTGCATGATAAGTGGCAAAATTTCCATCCATTCAGCAGGACTGGAGTTTCACCCAGTCTCTCTTTCCTTCTACAGCCTTTTTCTGCCTGGAGGGGGAAAGTTTGTCTCGCAGGCAGGTTCCTGCATATACTCAGTTACATGAAGCCATAGCTGGTCTTTGAGCCATCCCTCAGGTGCACCTCCCCACCTTTCTGCCCTTACAAGCCACAGCAGAGGAAGCTGCAGGGGTGTCCTGCTGCTTCCCGTAAAAACATCTCTGTGGCCTTTGGATTTTGCAGTTTTGTTATTCTCAGTTGATCACTTTATTTTTGTATTACTCAGCCTGTATTTCAAAGCATATTGTCCCCTGCATGACCTGAAGTAAATTAAAAGGTACCATATGCTAGAGGACATAAAAAAGAAAAAGTGCATACATTATCTGAGCAAATATGCAGAAATCAAATCCATTGTGAGGCTCTTTCCTTACAGAAATCCCATCCTTGAGGTGTGAGGTGTGATACATAGCATGACTGCCTGCCAGACATTTATTCTTCTTTCTCCTCACCATGCACAGAATAAATGATGGGCTAAAACATGGTGATGTGAGGTAAGGACAAAAGAAATGGCTCAACCCACCATAGCCCAAGGTTTGCAGGAGACTCTGCCATCTACCACATCAGGGCAGGCCAGTGGTGGCCATGTACCCCCAGCTCCCCTCTTCGCTCCCCAGTGCAGGGGGCTAAATTGGCAAGATCAGAGCCCTTCTAGGTACGGGTGCTACTGTGGGACAGCCCACAGGGGTGCTGCACCTTGTCCCACTGCTGTGGTGTCAGGAAGGAGCACCCTGTCCCTGCAGGGGTACCCCTGGGTGCTGCTAATGAGGGGTCTGTCTCCACTCACACTGGCCACCAAAGGTGGCAAGGCTCTCAAGTCCAGAATGACTTTATTTTTAATATGTTTTCCCTAGAAGGAGAAAAAATACAACGCTAAGAAATAAGCTGTGGAAAAACTGAACAGGCACACGCAACTCCTTGCAAAAAAGGTTTGACTTTAGAATTAGATCATTTTAATAAGCAACAATAGCAATGTTTGCCAAAATACTTGCCCTGTTAAGTCTCTCTCTAGCAAAGAACTATGTGCTGAAACCTGCATGCTGTATGGCAACACTTATTACTTTCTGTAAAATCAGATTCGTCTCTTTATTTATATGTGGTCAGCTGATCAGTTCAATGAAGCTGCCTCCTGATGTTTATTGCATTTGCATGTCGATGTCACTCTAAGAAACCAGTCAAAATTGGTGTGAACAGGAGTCAAAGCCTCAAACCCACCCAAAAAGGGTGAAGTGTTGCTTTTACAAAATGAAGTCGAAAGTACTCTAGGTGTAGGTTTGAAGATCTTTTGTCACACGTACAAAAGCTATCTACGGTCTGTATTTCGAATAATTAAAAAATCTTATACAGAAGGACTGCATCTAACTGAATAAAATGCCAGCACAAAAAGTAATATGACCACCCAAAAAAAAAAAAACCAAAAACGTATTAGGAGCAAGGACAGAGTCTGTAGGGAATAGGAAAGATTAATTAGTCAATAAAGAAGTCTATGATTAAGAGTTCAGGAAATACACGTACAGAAATCAAAAAGGCAAGGAGTTGGAAAGAAATGAAGAAAGTTTTTCTATCTTATATAGAAAGAGTAGAAGGACTGAAAAGTGAAGCTGATGGGCAGAACAGAGAATGTTGAAATGAAGGATAATCTAGACAAGGCCCCAAACCTGATCTTTAAATAAAGGTGGTGATCTCAAACATGGGAGCAAAGAGGCGATGGCTAGTAACAGTAGTTGGAAATAGTAGTTGTCCAAAACCAGGGTGCAAGTAAATCTGAAAGAAGATAATGAATGAAATGTAGATGGCACGTGTGTTGCTTCTCCTGTAATCCCATAGAAACAAGCACCTGGAACTGATAAATGAAGAAGTCAAAGCAACGAAAGGCACTGTGACAAGTAGAAAAGGCAGTAAAACCTAAAGTGCATATAGTAGGGCTAACATGATTTTTGGAGTACAAGAGAAGTGATTTTTGGAAGAAGAAAATGCAAAAGACCTATTCCTTTTGAGCTAGAGTAGAACATGTCCTACCGCACTGCTTGCAGAGATTGCTGCAAGCCACAGCAGACTAAAAGCAGAGAACAGGCTGCACCAAAAGGGCACGACTGTGCTGAAGGAAGGTTATTAGTGGAGTTCATCCAGTCAAAAATATTGGATCTTATGGCAACACTTTCAGGAATGACCTGAATGACTTGCTACGGTTTGTCCTATGTTAATGGAATTCACTGCTAGCCCAACACAGGAAAGAACTGCCTAGAGGGAAGGACTGCAATATCATTTGGGAAAAACTGGATGATCTTGGAGTCTGGAATTAAAAGTACAAAGTCATACACTTAATGCCTAATAAGAAGGATTTCTGTTATAACCCAGGAGTTTGTTTGTGTGTGACAACTGAGAAGAAAGACTTAGGTGTATTATTAAGGTGATGTTAAGCCACAATTATGGTGCATCCATAAGAAAGACAGACATGATCATGAGATGAACCAAATATTTCCAATCCAAGAAATAATGAAACAATAAGACTACACAAAGTTCTCGTGACACCTAGTTTGTACTGCTGTGCACAATTTCAATCACCTCTGCTCTGAAAAGAGTAAATGAAATTCGAGCAGCATTAGGTAAGGTTATCGAGGGGATCAAGTCACCGGAGAACTTATTCTACACAAGAAGAACAGAAAACCAAGTTCGAATGTGTGCAATTGCTCTCCAAAGTCAAACAATTAAGATGCAACAGAAAAAAAAAAAAAACCTCTGAACTGCAGCTCTTATTTCACTGTAAGGTCATTGGCTTCCAACCCCACCCAAGGCAGCTGTGCTCGAGTTTTTCAAACCAAGCCCAAAACTTGTGACTTGGTTTTTGGCTGGAGAAGAGCACAGAAGGCTGCTTGAAAGGAATGCTTGGAAGCAACAGGGAGGCTGGGAGAAGAGAGCTGCACATCCAGGGCTGGTCAGGGAGGATGCAAAGGGACATCTCAGGGGTTGTATAATAAAGATCCAGCAATGGCTAGAAATACCTGAAAATTAAAGGTAGCAGCAAAAGGTCAAGCTCTAGCTGTACCTGACACAAACAGCATAGACAGCCCTGAATACCATACCTCTTCAAAGGCTTTTTTTTTGAGAGAGAGATAACTGAAATGTACAATTCATCTGGGATTTATTTTAATTTTATGTTATTTTGTAAGGAAGTGCTCCACATTTCATCATTTACAAATGGAAGGAAAAGGTTGGATGTGTTTAGGAATCCCCCAATACATGTTTTACAAATAACCCTGCAACTCACCCTTGTTGTGCCTCTGCACCGGGTGAGTCACCAGCACACATAAAAGACAAGGAAGGAAGTACTGGGGTTAACGAAACACAGCCTGCTTGCAGGCTTAATTCTAATGTTAACAATTAAAGAAAACAGAAGATAAAGTATTCCTTCCAAACTAAAAACTCAACATTTGTTCAGAGCATGCCAAAATCAAAACAGGAATAATCTATTCCCCACAGTGTTGCAGAGGAAGAAAAATACAGAATTTATAGAATACGCATTGTGCATAGGAAAAGTTCTGGATTTTCTATAGAGTACAGTGGGAACTGTACACATTGATAATGGAAGCAATCCTTGGTATGGTTACTCTCTCAGTGCGTGTCCATATACACAAGCCATGGCTCATCTGGTGGCCTTACAGATTCTCTTGACACCCAGCAGGGATCTACTGGTGAGAGCCCAGCAGAATGGACATTCCCTGGATACTGCTACCAACATTGCTGTTTGAGCTGCCTTCTCAATTTAGTGGACTCTGTCATTTCAGGGATGTGTTTTTTCTAGTTTGCCTAGGTCTTCTGACGTGGTAATGGAGGGCGTGATGGGAAACAGAGCAACTGGAAAGAGGAGACTCTGCAGAGGCAAGGGCAGCGAAGCCTGACCACCTAACAAGAAGGTTCTGCCTTTTGTGGCACATCCTCTAATTACAGTATGTAGCAATCATTACATGTATCCTTTACTCTGTACTTCTTCTCAGCCAGCTTCTTTAGCCATAAGGTCCCAGATTATTCCAGCAGCATAAAGAAATGCCCTTTCCAAACAGACCTCCCCTGGGAATGCGTGCAACTGTAATGATGCCAAGTGCTGCTGATACAAATACGGAACCACCAATAAAACTTGTACACCACGAATCCGAAGCTGCCACACCAGTGCAGCAGCCTTGGTGCTGTTTTGGATTTTGCCAGAAAATGGGTGAACTACCGGCCTGGCCATCAGCCACCTGATGCAGCCTCCTCCCCACAAGTAATCAAGGAGATCAGCTGTCAGTCACAAAGACCATGGGAGAACCTCCAGGGGAGGCCTTGGAGAGCCCTCACCAGGGTGAAAACCCCCTCAGGGGTCTTTTGTCAGCACCGCAGACTCAGGTCACACTGGGCCCACCGTGGGGCACAGGGACAGGGGTGAGCCCCTGTAAGGACATGGCAGTGCCAGCTGCCTCACCATCGGCTCCATGTCACACCACCACTGTGGGTGTAGCTATGGGCACTGTGGCGTGACAGTGGTGGACAGCCTGTGCCAGCTGAATGGGGATGAACAGGGGACTGTATGGAAACTTCCTTACATGCTCAGGTGGCTGGAGCTTATTTAGGAGATACCAGAAAGCTGAAGAACAGAAAAATCTAAGATGTAGACCACTCAGGTGATCTATATATATTTTAAGAGGCTAACACTGGGTGGATGAGAATCCCACCCTTACCTGCTACATCAGACATTGGCACGCAAAGTTACAAACAAAAGGTGGTGGAGCCAATTCATGCTCTCAAAGACACTGCCACTGGGGCTGAGGGATTCTGGCTGGTCTCTCCACACAGCAAAGGAGCCACTCTGCTGGGACAGCTGGACCCTGCTCCTGGGATGGAGCACTGTGCTGCCTAAAACTATTGTTACATGGTGTGCTCCTTCCTCAAAACCCCCAAACGTGGCTGTGCTGGCAGAGCTCCTCTGTGCAAAAGAAGCCTGAGCTTAACATTCCGTACACAGTCAGAACAGGATTTTATGCAGTGGGAATAAATTCAACAGTCTGGGGTATCTCTTTCAAAATAAATCTACAGATCTTATCTGCAAACAAGATCTTGTGTGTATACAGATAGACAGTCAACCAATCAATCAATCAATCAATGTGCCTATCTATCTCAATCAGCATCCCCCATCCTTTACCCTCTGCTCAAATGATCAAATATTCATTTGCAGTCAGGTCAATAAAGGGCAGTCTCTGCTCTAAGTCTGCATCAGGCTCACATCTCTGGATCTGCCACCATAATTGTGCTGCTATCATTTCTGGCCAATTATGATTTTTTTTCACACATATCCTGTCAGAAAGCATTGCTGCTACAGTCACCTAGGATAGAGGCTCTTGCAGCAGAAAGACAGGAATTCATCTGTCAAAGGAGTCATGCACAAAGAAATTTACCCAAAAAGCGTATTTCTTAGCCCACATATTGCATAATTGGAAAACCTGAAATTCATATAATCTTCAGAAATGAACAAAAACATGCCCTTTCCTAAATGGTGAGTGACTTCAGGGCCAATCAGAAAACTAACTTCCTATAGTGCAAGTTGCTTCTTTTTCTAAACCCCTGAACCAAGAGGCTTTGCATCCAGTATCTATTTCATCTGCTGGCCTGCCCAAAGGTCTTTATTGTCTCTTAAAGACCCGCAGCTTGTTGAAATTATACTGCATTCCTTGGCATTCAGTCAAATAGTAAATCTGTGTATAACAACCTTTCCCTTCTTAACGAGAAATCTTGTAAGCAACAGAAGAACAAATCTTTACAAGTACCACATAAATAAAGCTAAAAATCTGTACTTCCTGTAGGAAATGTTGCAAGCTGTTTACCCTGAAAAACAATTGATAGCATTGACTATTTGAATATTTCACTAGGGTAATGTTATGGAAAAAGCTGCAGCAGTGGAAACTGTTTCAAGGCATTTCTGCAATGTGCATCAGCCTTGTTTAAGCGTAACACACCCTACAGATGAACACAGCAAACCCAGCGGTGAACTTCTCTGCCTGTTCTGCTTTGGGCCTGCCTATAGGAGGGGTACGGGAACACAGTAGCTTCTGTTCTGTGGACAAAATTTGTGAGTGGGATGAAACCACTAAGCCTTTACACAAACATCAGTTGCTGTTTTCCTTCACCCTTAACTGTGACCAAGCCTCCACATCATGGTAGGCGATGTTATTTGGACCTGACGGTTGTCCGCTCATTACACCCCATTTCCCAGGAAGGCTGAGGCTTGGAGCCAGCCTGGGCAAGCCTTCCTCTACAGAGGTGGCTGTAACACTGGTGGGGTGGGAGGTGTTTCATCCCAGTCTTCCCTCTCTCACACCAGCTTCAGCTCTAGTATGGTCAGGCTGTTTCCTGGCTTGAGGAAGGAGTGATGCCAGCCATGGACATGGGAATGGGAGCAAGGCCACCTGAGGAGGTCTGTACAGGTAGCGACATCGCAGTTACAGAGAGGGAGACCAAGGGAGGATATGTTTATGAAGACTGAGGTTCATCAAATAATTTTAATAATATGGAAACAGAACACATCTAGAAGAAACAACTGACCAGTTACTATTAGAGACATGGTACAGCTCACTGCCTAACGTCTCTTCATTAAGATACCAGAGACTCTTCGAAGTTGATAGAGCGGTGTTGACTTATACCTGCTGAAAGACTGGCACTTTTGTTTCATCTCTGGAGCAGCTCAGATTCAGACATCAAAAAGTTTACGATACAAAGCCTGCATGTCCTTTTCAGAGTGGTATTGGTATTTTTGGTATTTCACACTGATACAATGATATCTGATTGAAGGTTTCTCATCTAGTCCTATCGGTATTGTAAATGTTCTGCAAGAGGACAAAGTTAATCACTTTTGCCTCAAAAATATAAAAGCAGATGTAAATACATAGCAAAGATGGGATCCACCCTGAAGTCTGTTTCACTAACATATGCTAAAAATATTTGGGTAGCTCTTGTTGCAGTCCTGTGGAGTTAAGTCCGTATATGCTACTGACTTTGATGCAATAAACTTAGTATTATCTACTGTCAAGTTTTATGATAGTTTCATACCCTGATTGACAAAAACCACTATAAAACCACATATCTGAACTCAGATGAAAAGAGCACTAGCTCAGACAAATGCCTTTTATTCAGTTCTTTCAGAAATGCCTGGAATTTCTACTGCAAGCCTTCCTGGGACTTTCTGCAGTTAGCTGGTCATCCACTGAGCAGCCTGCAGATTTACCAAGGTTGCTGCAGACCTTATGAGAGCTGGAAGAAAACTCATTTTCCGTAGCTCAGGCCACATTTTTTTTCCTGGGGAACCCTGCATTCCATGGGTTTCACTGTCTGAATTTGATATATGTGAAATCCAAGATTTTCAGTGTGTTCCACACGAGAGATTTATTTCTTTTGCTACCATAAACACCTTAAAGCAGGCATCATGGTAGGAAAAACACTGGAAGAGGATAAGTGTTAGAATAGATGATAGAAGCATGAGGCAACAGTGTCATAATTTCCCAAAGGCTGAGACACTCAGAGAAGTCTACCCAAACTAGTCATTCATTTAGAATGGAGTGTTTATGGGAACAAAGTGCTATTTTTTTTTCTGGAAACTGAAAATCCCAACCCTTAGTGACCACCAGCTACCCCTGGCTTCCAGGCTTCATGATGTGTGACACTCCTCCTTATACGTGAAAAACCTTCTGTGTAGGGAGAGTGGACACGGTATTTCTGACCATACTAATAATTTTGATGTTTTCTGACAACGTCAAGAGTCACAGGAGGAGTTTCCTGTGACAACAAGCAGCAAGTGCCCCATATTATAAGCCTAGCACATGGAGTCATTTAGATCAAAACTGGATCTTGACCCCTCTCTCCTACATACCAGTAGGATTGGGGTTGAGCACTGGGATTCTGCAGTGACTTTTTGTTTGACTAGTGCCCCACAATCTCTATGGTCATTCGTAAAAACCTACTACCTGCCTATCAGTAATGACTGCAAGTGTTGGTGAGATTTGGCAGCAAGAAACTGCTAAATGTAAAATGACAGTGCAAGGCAGTGTCTTGTTTCCTGTGCAACATGTACCACTAAGCCGACGCTGCCCCTGGGGACAGGGACCTCACCTGCCTTGCTGTGGCAATTTTGTGTGCAAAGCTCAGTGGGAGCATTCCTGCGTCATCTAAGAGCAGCAGAAGACTTTCCACCTCCCTCCTCCTCCACCCCTTAGTCACTTTGGTCCCCTCAGTTGGACAAAGGCAAACACACAATCTGGGAAAGATCTTCTTGCCAGACTAGTGGTACCCATCACGTCCACAAACACCCTTATCTTACTGACCACGTCAGCAAAGCTGTGAGAGAAAGCCAGCTGTAGGAAGGTTTACCTGAACTTGGAAAATGCTATGTGGCTGCTATCTCAGCTAATCCTCAACACCCTATGCCCTTCCCAAACACTGTACCCTGTCAGCTTACAGACAGAGGTGTGGGCACCCCAGGCTCTCCTATGCCTGGCCGTGCCAGCATGGAGGGAAGAGCCATGTGGAGAGGGAACAAAGTGGCCCTGGGCTTGGACTTGGTCATGATCCAGCCTCTCCCTGCCGGCAGGCAAGGGCGCTGAAGCCAGAAAAGAGCAGTTCTGCCTAAAACACACTTCTTTGCAGGCAGCAGCGACATGAAGAGCGGGCCAGACACATAATGTCATCCTTTTTATCATCCATAAATCTCCTGTTTTCCTTGCTCCCAGCCAACTCTATGACACGGTGGATCAAACTTTGCTAGAGAAGGAATAGGAGCCCACTTGTTAGTTCATATTAAATAACCCGTGAGTCTGCCACAAGGAATATCAAGCATTGTTTAGCCAAATCTATAAATCTTGTAAGACTTAACATAGGGATTAGGATGTACCTTTGGTGCAGCTCCACTACATATGCTTTAAGAGAAAAAGCTTTGCCCTGAAGGGACAGCACTCGCAAGTTTTGAGAAAGCAGTGTCATGGAATATCTCCTTTCCTTCATATAAATAGGGTCACTAAAAACTTGAGCCTTTAGTCTTGCTGAAATCGTCTGACAAGAAAATATCCATTGTGTCCAGATAAGAAAGATGGGGATGGATGTGCCAGCCTTGAGTTTTAGGGCCAGTTTCATGTATATGTAGCAGTGTAGAGCAGATCAAAATAAAATTATTCAGAAGATGCGAAGGAGGAAAATGTTAAAATATGTCCACAAGCAAGCACCTTTGCCTCTCCCAGAGGAAAACGTAGGGTGAAGGGAGCTCGGGGTGAGAAGTACAGTTGGAAGCACAGCTGTGTTTCCATCAGGAAGGACTGGCCGGGTTCTGTGCCTTCTGAAGGCTATAGCATTTTTGACATGAAAAAGCACAGAGGAATCAAGTACCTCATAATCCTGTATTGGAAAGAAATGGTGGTAAAAGGAATTTGAAAGGACACCAGTGGGATGTGACAGTCAGGTCTGTAGCCAGTAACTACCTCTAGATTTCTGTGCATGGTGGAGCTCGTAAAAATATTAAACAAAGTGAACCACTAAATTTTTCTCCAACCTTGCAGGTGCTTATGATCGCATCATCACTCAGTTGCCATTTACACCAGTGCACGCCATTATGTACTTCCAATACTGACAGTGTGGACTTCATATAATTGCCACTTCTCTAATTTGGCAGAGAACTGTCAATAGAACAGTCTTGGAGGGCTCATTGTAAAGATGAGCTCAACAGTTAACGCATAAACATCATTCCATGTAAGTATCTCCCAGGGTCCTGAGATCACCACATATTTAAATATGGCCAGTTTGCTCAGCCAACAACAAAATCCCGAGAAACTTTATGGGCGTTGTGTGAGCTGAAGAGATAATGAATTCCTGGGGAAGGAAGCACGGCTTTTTATTGTGTGATGTTGAATGTACACCTATACTTGGAGAAAATAAAAGAAAATACAAACAGCATTTAACTTAAGAAGACAGGAGTTACTAGTAGGTCACAGTTTTGGCCCTGGCAGGACTCAGGCTGCAACATTCACAAGGATGGTTTGAAGGAAACATTTGTTCGTATTAATATGAGAAAAAAACATGCTTTAAACACCTTTTGAGACCTAGTCATTTCTGAGCCAGCAGAGCGTCTAAAAGAAAAATCACATAGTGCAATGCGGGACGTGCAACTGGAAAAAAACCACTGTGGGGACTCACTGTCGATGCCCACAACCCCACCTCTTTTCCTTTGGTACCTTGTACTTGTGACTTTTGCACATTTACTGAGAGTTTGCTAAAAGCTGTTGGGAAGTCCAGGAGGCAGTTGTGGGTGTGGGAGTGATGTGGGATTGATGCACGTCAAGTGTGGGGCAGGAGGAACAAGTGTCCTGCAGGCCTTTCCAGACTGAAGCCTGATCCTTGCTGCTGGTCCTGTGGAATGGGGCCCACCCCACCACTTCCATGCCTGCACACCCCAACTAAAGAAGAAATTCAGTTTTATTGGTCTTATTCAAAATGTACGTGAACTCAGTCATGGAGAAGGGTGCCACGCAAAGTACCTAGGCCTGAAAGCGCACTTTTGTGTTTAAGAAGTGTTGAACAACTGCTCATACTTACAAAACTGTTACTTCATGGCAGTTCTGCCTCCTGAACACTAAAACTAGGCTTCTCTTTGAAAAGTAACATAACACGGACAACTGAATCTACAGTGGGAAATGTGTACCAGCCTTTCTTCCTCTGTAGCAAGGATGGAACAGGAGCCACCTGTGTTGCATGACAAGGCAAACTCCGTCTCCCTGCTACAGGGAAAACACAAAGGACCAAACCTGGGCATTCTGTGATCCACCAGCATCCTCACACCTGATGTCTCCTGCCAGCACACAGTCCTCAATGGGTCCCTGCTCAGCCCCTCCTCAGAGACCCATGGGCCATTCTACGGACAGGTGGAATTTGCTGTACGTGGCTTACATCTTGCATCAGGTAATTCAACCCACTGATTTAGTCACCTGCATCCCAGACTATGCAGTTCTAAGAAAAATCTGGAATCTGCTGTGATCATGCCTACCAGCATGCATATTTTTAAAGGAGGCTGTTTTGTAGAGGAAGAGCTACAACACCATGCCACCATGGACAGGCAATTAATCTCTTCAGAACTCAGGGAGCACAATTCAAAGATGCCATCTTTTCTGGAAATGGAGTAGGAGATGCCCATCCTTGTGTCTGACAGACACCACCATCTTAATCCAGAGTAAATGCAGCATCAGTGCAAAGGATGCACACGAGCACGTCATGTATGCAGAAGCCCGCACTGGGTAGCTATTTAGACTGTTATTGTTGATATCTCTTAAACAGTGCATCTGGCCAATTCTCACAACCTGTGAGGACTGGAGTTCTGTTGTTTCTTACTTAGGCTGTTTACATGAACAGCAGACTTACTGGCTTGTGGCCTTTTTCGGAAGTATAGATTATTAGTATTTATTTATATCAAGGGAGTGCCTAGAAATTCTAGGCACAGACCAATGGTCAGCTTGGTAAGGTGTTATCCAAACAAATAACAATTCTCCCCTCCTCTTCAAGACCATGATCAAAGCAAAAGAAAAGAAAGAACAGGTACATATGGAGCATAAGGAAACAACTTCTATGTAGGACGAAAGTTGACTCTAAGAGTTGCTGGGTTTGACTGATTAAAGACTGTGAATGTAATTTCAAATGAAAAAAACAGCAGAGTTAAACATAAGAATTGTGCTGGATCAGAACAGGCTGCTGAGCTGCTCCTCAGTCCCCTCCTCACCATCAGGTATGATCTCGTAGCTTTTCGAGGTCCAGGGTCGATGGCCCCTTGGACGCCTTTGCTGGACATCTCTGTGGCAATGGCTGTTCATGCAAGAGTCACAACACATTCCCATCTATCTTTTCTGGCTAGTGCTCCATGTTCAGAAAAAGTGCGCTGTGACTTAGACACCAGCCCCTGATGCAGCTCCCAATCCCAGCACCTGGGAATTGCTCCCGGCCTGACCGGCTGCAACAGAGTCAAAGTGTGACCAGTGTATTTTATATAAGCTGCAGTCGCACTCTATTGACTGTGGCATACAATATGCTTGGAGGAATGTAGTCCTGTTACTTAATTACATAGCTGCTCTGCAAAAAAAATAGCTTGCCTTTTTTCCTTTCTTCCGTCCTTCCTTTGTTACTGGCCAAGCTGTGCTCAGTGAAACATCTTGTACCCATCTTTTGGCTCATTCCCTTTAATCAGAGAATTTAAAATATAGTAAAGGAAATGCAATTCCTGTAACACTGCTTCACTTCCATGAAGATACTCATGCATAAGAGATGCAGGTGTGTGTTTCTGTCTATGTGTTCACATTAGCTGCTCTTTCAGAGGAAGAATCCAACTTTTGTTCTTAGTTTTCCATTACTATTGCTTCCCCTCCCAATGGGTTTCAAAAGTTAATAGAGCTTTTTCAAAATGATGATATTGTTCCCTTTTCTTGAATACCAGGAAAATCTGATACTCACAGTAATAGTTTATTTGAAAAGTCTTTCCACTCACCTACAGCTATGACTAATACTTAAACATATTGTAATATCGTCAGTCTGAGACATCTGAGGCTGAATTCTTCTTTCTGTGATATTTTGGAATGCAACTGCAGCTGATGGGGTTCAACAAAGACATTTATACAAAGAGAGCAGTGTTGGAAGCGAGGGTAACAGAACTTACAGGTGCAAAATGCGTCTTACCTGGGCACTCTCTCAGCAGATGCAGGTGGATGGCTCCTGGGATGAAGATGCTTACAAATACAGATCTCTCACATCCTGCAAGTCTGAAAAAAAAAGGAGGAGTCCCTTGCCTTCCTCTCAGGTGTTTTGTCTGTAGCTGTTCATTTCCTTTCTTTTCTTGTAAGTGTCTGAAATGACACATTTAATCTGGAGTCGGAACGAATGTTTCTTGCCAGACTAAGTGGAATTAGTTTGATTCTGCTTCACCGGGTGAGAAATAAAACTGCTTCCTTTTTACACTACTTCAATCCAAAGCTGAATAATTTTTTCCCTTCATCTGGCTGTTTAAACAAAAAGTCTTGACACAGCCTTACGAAAAACAAAAAGCATAGCCATGCACCCACAACCAACAGTTCAAGTGCAAGAGGAGAGGAAAGAGATGGGCACAGACCTCTTGATTCTCCTGTCTTTGCAGAGCTGACAAGAGTGGACATAGTCTGTCCTTGTCCCCATATCTATCGTGAGTGCTGTTGTTCCAATGCTGCTTGCCTCAGGCAAGACAGGCTTCTCATCTTTAATGACAAAACTTTGCATGGTGTCTGCCACTTTATGGGCAGCTGAGATGAGACAATGACACGTAAGACTTTCTTCATGGAAAGGCTTGTCAGGCATTGGAAAAGGCTGCCCAGGGAAGTGGTCGAGGCACCATCCTTGGAGGGGTTTAAAAGATGCATAGATGAGGCTCTTAGTGAGGTGGACTTAGCAGAGGTAGGTTAGTGATTGAACTCAATTATCTTAAAGGTCTTTTCTAACCAAAACAATTCTATGATTCTTAAGTCTTTTCAGATGTGCCAGAGATCAAACCAGGCTACTGACTAAAATAAGGAGGATCTCAGTAGTAGTTTTTTAGTTTCTTATGTCTCAGTAGCTGACCTGCATAATTCCTGTACCTTAGAGCTTGGCATTTAACACCATCAGTAGAGTCGTTTCCCCCTTACAGGCAGAAGACAGCAATCTCAGACTAAAAGGATGTTTGCCTGGTGTAGTGGTGAGGGAGATACATCTCATACAAATACATAGCACTGGTTTTTGCTGCTCAGCAGGTGTATGTGTCTCAGTTCCCTCATGAGCTCCTGTGCCTTTCTGCCTAAGACAAGTTTTCATCAAATAAGCTAAATAAACAAGCTGTGCACATCCACACACACAAACACCACACCAAGACAAAACCCTGGATGATGCAAGTTGGACTGTAGTCACTGGTGTAGCACCCAAAGGAAATTAAAAGAAAAAAGACAGGCCAAGACAGTTTAAGCCACTGAAACTGGAAATACCATTACCTTTTCTGGACTGTTTTCAAGCAAATCTGGGCTAGGTGGAAGTATTTCTCAGTTGGCTAGATCACAGGTTGCTGCACTGGGACATGCAGGGATGCCAAGATGAATGACCTGTCTACACCGTAGTGGCCTTCAGGGACTGTTGTGAGGCTCGTGCGTTTTGGCTAATTGGCTTCTGTACATTCCCCAGAACACTGTTGAGCCTCAGAAAAAAAACGGTACTCATAAAAGAGAAGTGCAGCATGTGGGTGTGAGACCCCCAGAGAGTATCCTCCCCTGCCGGCCTGGTCTTGCTGCCTGGCAGATCTGGGATGTTGTTCAGGGCACTGGTTTAGATCTACCTAGTTTTGCACCAAGGCTACTACAAAGACTTCCTGGGAAACTGCATTGTCTTGGCAACCTGCAGAATTACTGGGGAGAAGTTTCCACATCTTGGTTTGTGGGTCTCCAGACACAGAAAAATCCTATATTTTCTTTCAGGCATTTGGAAAGAGGCTGGCACTAGCGCGTTATGTCCAGCTCAGCATACACATTCATTTCTTGCTTCTGGGCTAGTTCCAGACTGCTTCCACTGGAAAACAGCTTTTCTAACAGCCAGTATCCCTGCAGGCTGCCTGTTTGAACGCCTGTAGATGCTGTCTTTTCATCCTCCTGACCCTAGTCTTGTCTCCTCTGGAGGCCACCATGCGCCAAGGATGTGAGTGTTGGATACTACCATGAGGAAATGGCATTCCCTGAACTAACGCGCTCTATATGAGCAGTGGTGCCTAGAGTTGTTTAACACTGGCAGTCATTGCTCTGTGGTTCAAGTCCTAGTGTCCCCTCCAGCTTTGCTGCCCAGCAGCCTAGAAGACTGCCTTCAATTTCTGGAAGGGATTTTGGATGTGACAATTCAATTAATACACTACTGAGACAAATTTTGGTAGAAGGTGAAATCTCATGTTAAATTCTGTAAAGCAACAACAGTTTGCTAGCAGTGCCTTAAAATACCTGAACACACTGTATGGCACAGGGCTGCTGTGAGCATCAGTTCTCAGTTTCTTTGGATTATGCACTAGGCACGTCTTCAGCTCTAACACCTCCTGACAATTTTCTCTGCAAAGATCCAGATTTTGTTTTGTCTCTCTAGTTTTCATCTCTTGAGTGGAGTGGACAAGGTTCATGTCTTCAGGATGTGTCTGTGGGCTGTCCAGCCACCTTGGTGTGCAAGCAGAATAACCTCCACCACCACAAGCAGGAGAAAACTCACCTGTCTCCTCATGGCAACTCTGTCCTCTGTTCCCATTAGCTTGTGGGTGCCTCTGCCCTGGTTCAGATGCCCTGGTGCAGGCAGAAGGGAGTGGAGCTTCCTCCCGAGGGTAAAACAGCTGCTTCCTCTCCTGTACTGTACATCTGGAAGCTCCACTACAGCTGCCCCAGCCAGCAATATGACCTCTTCCGGGATGATCATGAACAACTCAGACCTATAGCCTGCACTTAAGTGCAGGCATCTCATAAAGGGCGATAGCAATTTCCACGGCAGTAACCAGTCTTCTCTCTCTAGAGCAAATACCTCCTAAAAGCTTGACTCAGGGTCTGAGTGCTTGGGTGTTTAGTAGGGGACGTGCAGTTGCTACTGAAGGGCAAGATGGTTGATGGCTTGGATGATTGTGGCTAGAGGGGCAAATGGGTTGACTGAGGCAATCCCCACTAATTATAGGGGTCTCTGTAATTAGGAGGTTAATGCTGTCCCAGAAGCCCAGAAAAGGAGCTGGTTTCCTGCAGAGGTCAGCAAGGAATTTTCGCCACCATCACTCGCTGTGCAGCACTGTGCCGCCCAGGGAATGTCCTGGCAGACAGGCACCTACCCTCAGCCTTCAGCCTCCTGGCCTGGTGGCCAGCAGGAAAGCACAACAAATGACCAGTGCCAGGTTCCAGCCCTCAAGGGGAACATCACAAACTCGTGACCAGTGTGGAAGCAAGCCACTGGAAACCTTTGTCTTAGACCAAAAAGCATGGCCGTGCCATTACAGAACATTATCTGGACTGTTCCAGCAGTAACCACCCCAGAATTCTGCTGTGGCTGCCCACACAGACCAGAATTGCTTGGCTTGTGGTACATCAGTACTTGAGTTCTCTTTGCAACCTCCTCGCCTTCTCTTCCTCTGCCCCTGCAGCAAGGCAGCATTTGGGGAAAGTGCAGCTGAAGCAGGAGACAACATCTGCCCCACAGCTGCAGAAGCAAGTGACAGGCTCAGGCAACAAAGCAAGATACCTGAAGTCAAAGGTCTTGTTCATGGCTCTCCACCTTATCCTAGTCCTTACCAAGACCTGTTTTTGGAGTGGGAGATGACAGTGAGCAGGATGGGATGAGTTGTCTTTTGGACTTACTAGTCAGGTATAGAGCTATAAGAATGGGCAGATACACTTCATTATTCAGAAATTTTATATATATATAAAAATATATACATATGTCCTTAGCTATATATATATGATTGTATAGAGAAAAGATTTCTATACGTGGCAAACCCATCAGTGAGCAGTCCTTATTCTTAAAACATTTGCTGCCTCCCATGGGATACTGTTAAAAGACAAGCAGGATAAGACCTTGGCTCAGATCACATTATCTATAAAGAAGCTGAACATTATTTTTCCAGCCTGTAGGTTGAGGTGACTGGCTGGGTTTTCCTCCTTCAGTGGAAGAATACTGAAATATTCAGAGGTCCCACGTGAAGCATAAATATGCCAATTCCATTAACTTCCTTAATCATTACCACAGCATCAACCTGAAAACACATTTGTCCAGAGGTGATTTTTTCCCTAATGGGATAAACAGACATATCCGTAAGAAGCATCGTGCCTCTGCCTCCTCCTGCAGAAGAGCTGCTCAAGAGCCCAGCCAGGACAGGACTCTGACATGTCCTCAAAAGAGCCTAGTGACAAAAGCAAAGTGCTCTCTGCAGTGGTCGAGAACCTGGACCCAGCCAAAATCTGCCAGCTGTTCCAGTTTACTTTCAGTGAGCACAAACCTGCCAGAGGTAAAAATGGAGAAACATCTTGGGAGTTGTTGCTTAGAGTTTAGGTCTTCCCTTCCCCAGACCTTCAGTTCCTTTGGGTCACACCAACAGAGCTTTTGCCTTTTCCTGCAAGCCACCGTCAGGCTATACAGATAGGAGATGACAGACAGCTCTCTGAATTAAAATGACAGGCAAAGACTTTAAACTATGCCTCTAAACACGCTGGTTTCAGTGCAATGACCTCAGTTCTTCTTATTAAACTATCTGTCCACTGCAGCTAATTGACCAATAGCATTTACCTCATTTTGTGGTTTCTCTGTGAGCCAGGGAAGAGTTTGTTGTTGATAACAATGAAACACAACAAACCCACATTTTGTCTTAGGTAATTCAAGATTGTACAGCCCCGAGTGCCAGTGAAATTTTTAACCTGCTTGACAGTTATGCTCCAAATCTTCAACCACAACTCTGTTAAAAGGTGGGAACAGAACTCCTCTCAGAAAATATCATCAATGCACTATTTGCAGATACCAGATTGAGATATGAAAACACTGTGGGACTGATGCAGAAAAAAAAAACTGAAATAAGTTGCTGTTAACCAACGGACACACTGTGAGATATTACCAGAAAAGACCCAACAAAAGGGCTTAGCAGATGTTGCAATAAAGGCAGAGGGATGTAGAGAACATGCTTCAGGACTAGCAGGCATATGATAAAAGTGCACGTTGAATACAATTAAATCGCAGAGTGGGCAGTGGTTGAAAAGCCAGCACTTTAAAAAGTGAAACAGGCTCCAAGGGGAGGCAAGTGGAACAGGTTAATAACAAGATTTCAGAGTGTCCGTATCAGGATTTCTTGGTGTTCATGTTGATGTTTCTGAATTCCCATTTCATGACCAAAGACAGGCATGAACTATCAGTCAGCAGATGCCGTAAGTCAAAAAATATGTCTCATTCCAACACTTTGGCAGTAAGTTACAAACAAGTTCGTTGTGTAAATCACATACATACATTCATGTACAAATGTTTTATTTCATTTAAAGTTAATTTTTTACCCTCCAATAGGGACTACAGTATAAGCACTTTTAAACTTCTGTAATAAAATATTTTCCTAGAAACACCTTCATAAGTCCAATGCCCAATTGAACTTTTAGCCAGGCTTCAGCCAACCAAATCAAAATATTTGTTGGCCAAACATTAATGACAAATAGTATGATGTTGTTAGAGATCATTTCAGACAAAGTGGGTCCTGTTCACTATATTGCACAGAGAAAGCCTTGGAAGTCCAGTTGTTCGTGGGAGGGTTCATACCACTACATCACTCTGCCTCTGGAGAGGACATTGTCTGTTCAGCAGTGCCACGTTTTCAGCAGTAGAGCTGAGGAATGTCTTAGGCTTTTTTAAGGCTCATGTTTTGAAGGAATAGAAATAATTTTTTTTGGCAAGCGTTCTCTCCAAAATGTGCAGATAATTCCTATACAGTAAAAATGAATGATAAAACTGCACTGTACCAAGAGGAAAACTTATAAAACAGACCTTGCTGAGAGGAGCCAAGGTAAACATGTCTAACACTCTTCAGGAACCTGCCCTGCTTCAGCTCCTGTTGCCCAAACCGCAGGGTGGTGCCGGGCTTGGCAGAACCCTGAATGCTTATGCTGACAACCTGGTGATCCCAAGAGCCTGCCCCCTTCCAGATGCACTTGGTAGCCAGCACCATTGCCTTTCTATGACACGGCCAGACGCTGCCCCCGTCACACAGCTTTGCCTGTACAGCACCATATTTATACACCTACAGGCTCATACTCTGTTTATTTCTACAATCTCTAGTGCAATTTCTCTGGCCAGTTTTTTCCCTTGCCTGTTGTCTTTCCAGGTCATCGTACCTCTTCAAACAAAAAAATTATCCTCAAGCTCATCCTCCTTCCAACAGCTCCAGTGAGTCTCCATCTTCCCTCTTCTTCCTTCACAGACCTCACATCTGATCTCTCCATGACTGTATGAGCCCAAACGTCTGCCCAGCTCTTAGATGCTCTACTGAGACACTTCATTATGTATGATCCCAGGCCTTGTCCAGCCTCTGGCAAGCTTATGTCTTCCCGTTCCTTCTGCTGGATGGTACATGTCAAACCTGCCAAGGTGCATCTGCTTTCATGAAGCAGGTGAAACTGCAAGTTTCTCACTACTTTCTCCTGCAAACAGAACTAGTTTCTCTCACAAGCCTGGTTTATCCTAAGGGTTCAAAGCAGAGCTTTTTGTGGAGTGTAACAAGTAAGACGAAGACTGTGAGGTCTGAAGTCCCATTGCCAGATGTTTCCACTGTTGTAAAGAGGATGGAGGACACAGGGCTTGTTGCACAGCTGCAGCTCTGCTGAGACCTGACCCACCTGCTGCTGCGCTTTGTCTTTGCAGTCGTTGCTGAGCTAATCTGAACCATCTGGCTGCTGCCATCTTCTAACAGCCACATATTTTCTGCATATTTTCTTGTCATTGCCAGTGCTTTGTTCTGGTGTCTTTCAGAAAACATTTGCCCTGAGGATTCCCCCTTTTATAACCTCTTTAAAATATATCACCATCTGCTCACTCTTAAAATCTCTTCCTTGATCCCATCACTAGTGACTGGCCCCTCAATGACCTCCCATTTTGTAGTAAGGTGCTTGAGCAGGGACATTCATTTCTTTGCTTCACATCCTACAGTGTTCTGTTTCCTGTTTTGATCCAATGGTTTATTCAATGTATAGCAGAGAAATGCCTCTGCTTTAGGAAATGCCTCTTCTCTTGGCTGTCAAAGGCTCTCTGCTTCTTGGCATTTGTACAGTGTCAGAAAGCAGCCCCCCACCCTGTATTTTCCTGCAGCAGCCCAGCTACAGGCATACAGTCTTTGGGTTCTGATAAGCTAATAAATCATTTTCTCTGCTACCCCAAAGCCCATTTGCATCAAATACCCAGACACAGATTCTTTACTGCCTGTTTTTCCCCTTTGTCACCTTGTTTCTTTAACTCCTTCTCTGCTGGGTACATGCCACGCTCTTTTGCTGCTCACCATGTGCTGCCTCCATTTGCTTTACCTCTTTTCATCCTCATTTGGCTCAATCAGTCAAAGCCAAAAGCGTTTCTTTTCAGCACCAGCAGGATCCACAACAAGTTCCTCTTCCTCTTCCCCTATTGCCTTCTCCAGTCTGGACTTCCAGCTTTCCTCTGCTCTCTAAAACCCTCATGACACTCTTGCCTTGAGATTGCTTTCTCCTTCTGCATGACACATCCTCAGATAAACCCCTATTTCTGCAGTGCCTCTGCAGCTGATGACACAATATTTTTTACAGTCTTAGCTCTCCCTTTCCTCATGTCTGCCCATTCAGATGTTCCATGAATCAAAATGTCACTTCAGGTTTTTTTACATATACAATAAACTTAACAGCACTATAAGCTACTATTACAATAGCGGCCTTCATTTTTTAAAACTTCACCAGATACTCTCCAGTTAACTTTATGGTCCTCATCTTTAGTTGAGTGCTACTATGCATTTCTCCCTTGCACCAGTTTGCCAGTGTTTTTCACATCTTTCTGCAAATAGTGTCTCATTTGGTCATGCTTCTTAGCTCGTCTCTCCCTTCTTCTTACCTTAATCTCATTATTGTGACTACTTTGCAGCATTTTGGACTCAAAGATGGCTCCTCGAAGGGGTTGCACGCCCCCACTGTGTTGCTCTGGACAGGGGTCAGCTCTGGCAGCTGCGGGCACGCAGCGCCTTTGGCATCACTCAGCAGAGCCTGGGGCTGGTTTGTGGCAGAAGAGGTGTCTTTCTGTGCCTCTGAGCTCCATCCCAGCAAGCCAGCTGGCCGTGGTTGAGAAAAGCATTGCACTATGATAGAGACAAACTTTAGCATCTTAGAGACCCAGAGAAAGTTACTTCTGTTACTGGATGTTATTTTTGTTTGTTGGAATGCAACATTACCTGTGGGACTGTGAGGATCTGAAACCGGAATCGTTGAGATGCAAAGAAGAAACTGTTTTGGTTTTGGTTTTTTTTTTCTTTCATTTTTTTTCCCATTTGCTTTTAATTTATTAAAATACTTGTGAATCTTCTTGGAGATTCACCAGGAATAATTTCAGAGGGACTAATATTCATCATTTTTCTGGATCCAATTAAATCTAACATCCACTGCCCTCATCAGTAACATATGTTAAACAGAGCTAAATATATCATCTTACTGTAAATTGCATATCATTTGGCTTCTTTTGTTTTTCTTCTGTGGGCACTGATATCTGGTTTCTGCTCTGAATTTGTCATCAATATACCAGAACTCATCCAGAGAGAGCAATTAACTGCTTGTATAAAATAATCTATCAGAAAATGTTACCAAAGAATGTCAGCAGGTGGGTCCCATGGACATTACAGAGAGTTACAACCATTTCTAAAATGGGGGAAATGTTGCAATTCCTGCCACCGTTCACTGCACAACTTGGCTTCTAAAAATGCTGGCAAACAGAAATTCGGCATTGCCAAATTGTGCAGTTGTATCATGAGTTCCTGATATTGAACTTTTAAGTGAAGTCTCCACTCCTGAAAGCATCTGGATTAGATGAAAATCTCAACTTTCATTTCTTATAAAAACACTGTCTTTCTAACCCATTTGGTTAGAAAAGCCTGGCAAAACATGGGTATCATCTCACCTAGTTTTACCCTCTGTAACTCAGACACCTAGTACAAGTAGGTCATCTGCTCTAATCTACAGACCATGCAAGAGGCTGGTACCTCCACAGATTAACCTGCCCCCTCTACCCAGTGCTGACTTGAGCTGAGCCTGTATGGAGCTCATGGAAGTGGAAAAGATGGGGCTGCTCTTCCTCCCTGGCACCTGCACTTGCCATTCTTTGATCCCCCAGCAACATGATTCAGCCCATAGTAACTTGATTTCAGCTGAAATCCAGCAGTGGAAACAAGAAGTTTTGGCCAACAAAGATCAGCCCAAAGAGTGTAAAGTGGAGTGGTCTCAGGTGACGACTCCTGGGGCCTCTGAGTTGCAGCCCTGCTGTGACAGCTATTTACCCCAACACTGGGGAGAGTGACAGATCCAGGTAGCTGTGTGGCCCCACCAGAACCCCAGCATTATCCTTCCAACAGCTGACCCCTGGCCAGGAGGTCTTGGCCTGAACCCCAAGTTGATGCTGGGTGCTGCCTAAGCCACAAAAAGCATCAGCTGCACAGGCAGAAAACTGTGAATAAAGAAAAAGTATGGAGCTATGAAGACAGCAGAGCCAAACATGTCTCACTGGTACCAGATGATACCAAAGAGGGCAAGGACCACAGATTGTAACTTAGGAGATTTCACTTAATATCAGGAAAAATCTTTTCCTCGGGAGGCACTGCAGCACTGGAGCAGGTCCTAGGTACGGGATGTGCTTCCATGCCTTGGGGGTTTCCCCAGGACTCATCTGTCCGTCAAGAGTGTGGCTGAACTAGGTGACCTTCAGAAGCACCCTCCTACCTGGGTCTGGAGACTTTGTGATATCCTCACCCAAAGGGAAGTGAATTTCCCTTGAGTGGTTGTACCAGCCCTCCCCAGAGAGGACTCATGGCACACAAACTCCTAGGGTGCTACCAGAGGTGGGCAGAGAGCCTCTGTTTTGAGAGGCATGAATTGTGACCTGTGTGCTCACACATTCTCCATTTTGGTTTTTAATACACGTCTTTTGTCTTCACTTTCTTACAACAGTCGTGAAACAAGTCCAAATGCTTTGAAAGCTCCCTTCAAAAAATGGTGGTGGTTTTCTGTTTTCAAGAATCTTTTAAGTAAGTCCAACAACATCTCCCAGTCCATCTGTCTTTCCCTCTTTTCCACCTTTTTGTTAATATCTCCACTAGCTTTGCACCCTCCTCTTCTCTTCTCCTCTCTTCTCTTCTCTTCTCTTCTCTTTTCTCTTCTCTTCTTTTCCCTTCTCTCCTCTCCTCTCCTCCCCTCTCCTCTCCCCCTCTTCTTTTCTCTTCCCATCCCTTCCCATTCTAGTTTTCCATCCTCCAGAAGCCCAGGAGGGTGCCCTTTCCTAACAAAACAGGAAAATAGCTATACACAAGGCATTTTCAAAGGGCTAATTGCTCTTTCTAACTCTTAGATGAGTCCAATATCCAACATGTTCTCCCTTTGCATCACTGATGATGGTGCTTACCCCTCCTTGAACAGGGAAATCCCTGTGCTCATGATCTGAATGTGGTTCTTTCACCAAAGCTGTAACTTTAGACTGGAGTCAGGCAGATCCAACACACCACCCAAATGGTAGCCATGTGTTTCTGCACCAGGAGGTGCTGGTCCATTATGATCCTAGTATGAATGGCACTCACGCTCTGTGAGGTACTATTTAAAATTCCATTTATTAGAGTTAACGCTAAAAGAAGATAGTAGTTTAGATAGCCTTATGTCTGTTTTAGATACTGGGAGACCTGAACAGTGTATCTTTGAACAGGACTCCAACTCATGCACTGCGTGCCATATGCAGACCCTATCCACAGGAGAGAGACTCTACTTTCAGTAATTTGAGCTATTATAGGTTTTTCTTACAAGGAAACAGCTGTGTAATGGTCTGTACAATGGTCTTCTCGTCAGGGTCACACCACCATGTCAAGCAGAGTGCCATAAGCAAGTGAGAGAGAAGAAAAACATGAACCAGCAGTCTGGCTAAAATGAGTCCTCATGAGCACTACAATAAGGCTCAAAAACTATAAGCCAAATCGCAACAAGAGTTGCATAGATAGGATTAGAACTGTTTATATCACTGCCAAAAACTTTTATATGCCCAGAAGGCCTGTTAAAAATTGGGGAAGTTTGATGTTGGCTAGAAATACTGTGTTAATAGAGGGAAATGCGAGTTCTGGAAAAGAAAATTATTGTGTGCTACACAATTTAATAAAAAGCTGTTTGAAAGACATACACTAGTGTATCATGGGTAGAGTAGAAGTGGCTTTGAAAGAAGTGATGGTTAAGAAAACCTAGCACTTGCTTTCACTTTCTAAGACAGATTCAAAATTCAAAAACAGCAGAAAAGCTGGAAAACAAGCGTGTCTTCCTATGTAACAGGTAGCTGGACATGGAAGTTCCTGAAATATGTTACTGGAGGAGTGGAAAATGCCATGGGAAGAAGAGGAAGAATAGATTCATTTCACACTTTGAAGCTCAAAAGTCTATCTACATGGGGAAGGCTTCTCCGAATATCAAAAAATCTATCCCACAACTCATGCTGGTGTGCAATGTGGGGAACACTAGATTTCTGCTTCACATAAACCCTAGATGCTAAAAAAATTGTGTTTAAAGAAAAAACATGGAAGAAAAAAAAATGTGCAGAATGTACTGGACCATACACAAGGGAAGAAGCATCAAGCACCAGTGCAAATTCAGCCTTAATAAACTGGATATTTTTCACGAACCTGAAACTGAGGTTGTAAATGCTGAGCTCCAACACCCCTTCCTTAGCAGGAATAGCAGGGTCTTGATGGGAAATCTTGACTTTGAAGGACAGCTATGCTGCTGAGCAAGTTCGTCCTGGCACCCAGTTTCTGGACCTTAACTTCAAATGTCTGGCACGATGTTAGACCTCACTACTCTGCATGGCCAGGCTTTTCCTTGTGGAGGAAGGTTATGAATCAAAATGACAAAAGGAGCTTTACTCTCCCAGGTTTGATCACGGCTCATAGCTATATTCTTTATAACATGGCTAACTACATGCACTGAACAAAGTAGAAAACGGCACAGGGCAAACGCACCCCGAGGCAGCAGGGGCCAAGGCGGTGCCCAGAAGGATGGCCAGGCAGGAGATGAGCTTACGCTTTTAGTTCCTGCAGGCACAGTATTCACATTTGCTCGGGTAATATTGCCTAGGCCATCTGAAAGCTCTTCTGTAGTTCTGACGTTCAGTCAGGACCTGAGACTAAGAAACAGCAACAGTACTCATCTTCAGCCTCAAAGAAGAGAGCTGCCCCGGCTTCAGGAGGACATTTCCCCCTTATCAGAGGGATAGGGGAGAGAGACCCTCACGATACCCACATGGGGCTTTTGGTGGGGCATGAGGAAGAGGACAAGACACTGCTGGACAACAAGCAAAGAGAAGAATGCTTTGAAGGGTATCTTTGTAATGTTTTTTACATTACTTTGCTAGCTGGACGGCAGCATGGAGCATCTGTTTTCAGCTACAGAACTGCTCATGGAAAAGAAAATACTCTGGCGGCTGCAGAGGCTCCCTTCCCCCGCCCTGAGGCCTCCCCCCAAACCGCACCAGCACTGGATTACGGGCTACATCGCTCAGGGCATTTTGCCTATGATCCCTGGCAATAGATTTATACGTGGAGTCCAATTATGTCCTCAAATTTATGATTACAATGGAGTGATTTAGACTGCAAACAGAAGAGCTAATGGGTCACAAGACCTGTCTTCCTGTGTTTCAGTTTGTTTCTCTGGTGGTTTTTTTCTTCTTTCACTTTTGGGGAGCTGAGGTTTGGGTTTTTGTTGGGGTTTTTCGTTTTCATTTGGTTTGGTTTTTGTCAGAGATGCTGCTTCCTCGTAGCTTGACGGCACAAGGCAAGCAGGAAGAGGCAGGCCAAGAGGAAGCAGTGACTCGCCATGTCTTGTGCATTTAATTGTTTTTAATTTATGAGCTGTAGGCAGACAGTGGCTGCAGCACATTAAAGTTTCTGTAGGAAATAACACAAAGGGTTTTCCCTCCAGTGCCTGAAAATTTTGCATCCTCAATAAAAAGAGTGAGAGAGTGCAGCGCAGCATCGGCACTGGCATAGCACCTGCACACAACTGGCGAACCTGAGGCTCCGTTGTTACTGAGGGCTTTTGCTGCACAAAGGCAGCTCAGGGAAAGTACAAGAGCTCCAATGAAATCAGAAAAGCTGATGACAACGGATGCTTGCTCCGGAGATGTGCACTCCCTCTCACCCTGTGCAACACCATCTTTGTAGCCACTTGTCTTCTCTGAACTAGCGAGAAACCTCAAAGGAAAAGAACAAAGTCAAAAGAAACAGGATCTTGGAAGAGAAGAGCTGCTGCTATGAATAAAGTAGGCCAGATGGGAAAATCACTGCACAGAAATGCAGTGTGAATCACTGCAATGGGAATTATGGCTCTTTTGGTGTACCTGGACCTCAGCAGGCAGACATAGTTGCAGACACTGTGTGTCAGAAGCCTGGCATATATTGTTACTATTACTAAATATTTCATCTCTGCTCATTTGGAACATCTGGTTCTAAAAAATGTCTGGAAGAAGACTGAGTAGCTCTCCGAACATCACTACTGATAATGGTGAAAAGGCAGATAAAACCTTTAATCCTGTTCATGACATGAGGAATCCACCACCAATATCTTTCCACCCCAAATACGCTTGGCATAGGATGCTGCAGGTATAAAAGTCTACTTGGGTTCAAGGGACAAGTTTGGAAGTTCATGAACCAGAAATAACATGAAGAGCTATTACATACAAAGGCACTCACTTCTGGCCGAGACACAAGTTGCTGGAGGATGGGGAAGCATCGCTTTGCAGTTGCCACAATCTCATATCATTGCCGCACTTCAGTCCTAGCAATGGTAGGGCACAGCTTCCTGGGCTGGGTGAACCTTGTCCTGACCCACTTGGTTGCTCTTATGTTCCTGTAGATTTATTTTATAGCAAGTCTGGTCAGTTATTGATAGATCATTCCCACACTTCCTCTATAATCTTCTTTCCATGAAAGAGCATCTCAGGCCTACTACACAGTAGTTTGTGCTGGTGTAGCCATTAAATGTTTTAATGAGTCTGATTGGAGACAAAGAGTCTGATTGGACAGTGAGAGTTTATACACAGGCACCCAGTACTGTAATACTGTATTTTGGCTTTGCTTAAACCATTCTTTTTATTTTCAACAGAGTAAAAGAAACCAGAATAAGCCACTCCTAACCCCCGGTAGCCTACACCTACACTGTCCTATCTAGCCACACCAGCTAAAATACACAGTATTAATTAATCCCTGGTATTTTGCATGTAGAACTGAACTTTCTTGCAGCTCATTGGGGATGCTTTCCTCAGCACTATGAAACTGCTGCTGCTTTAGACAGACATTACTTTTTGAGAGAATATATAAAGGTGATGTAATGCTAGGGTCTAGCATGTCACTCTGCATGCCACCAGGGTGGCAGCAAGACCCTCTCTGGTCATGGCGGGGAGTGAAATACCGCAGCATTGACTCTCAGCACCCGTGCCTCAGATTCAAGCCTTCGAGGAGGTGGAGAGAAATCTTTTCCCTGGAAAGGCTGCTTGAAGTAATAGGATGCCTTCGAGGCATCCAGGCCCTGTGTGGGATGAGCACTTTGTTCCACTGTACTAAGAAGAGCAAACGTAAATTTGGACTGCTTTGGAATACAAGTATAAATAGGAATTATACACAACACATACTTCACACCTTGCAGTGACAGAATGTGCTCAAAGTTGTTCTTTCCATTTGTCTGTCCCTGCTTCCAACAAAATGATTCAACCTTGCACACCATTCAGAGCTTGAACCTTGTGGGGGTTATTTTACATCCACATGCTTGCAGAGATGAGAAGGTCTTTTGGACATAAGGCTATACTCAATGTTTAAAGCAAAATCATATGGAAAATATATTGGGAATCTTGAACTTTTGAAAAGACAGTATTTAGAGCAGTTGGCTTCTGTTAAAGGAGAGTGTAGAAGCTGGTAAAGACTCATATTCCAAATGAAGCTCCAAATTGAAGACAGCCCATTTTATAATCCCAGTTTGATGTTAACTAGCCTTCTAACACTACAAGCAATATATACCAAGGTCAAGGCAACCAGCTTTCCTGGGTCAATCCATTCACTCCACCCTTGCACTCAAGAAAGGAAAGCATTAAAAGCCTCCTGGGTTGATCCCAAAGAGTAGGGCTGTGCCAGTCCACCCCATTAAAAGAGAAAAACTGGAGAAGCAGCACAGTTTTTGTTGGCACTGCTTTGTGTATCTCACTCCTCAGCATTTGCTGCCATGGAGCAAGCGCACAGACGCTGCGGGGGAGCTGCCACGCGAGCCCACACCGAACGCCACCAAGGGCCAGAGCTTTCAGCCATCGGCAGCGCACCTCCATCCGCGCCCTTGTCACCTGCAGCTGGGACAGCTGGCTTGCCCTACCCAGGACTGCAGCTCCAGCTTGGCAGGGGCAGGAGCCAGCGGACGCTGAGCCCCATCCCAGCCCTGGGTGCAGGGATTGGGGAGCAGCGCCCCGGGGTCCCCTCCCCACAGGCTGGGTGTCCGGGAGCTGCGCAGTCCCCATCCGGCGGCTCCCGCCAGCACCGCTGTTTTCTCTCTGGGCTGCTCTTGGCTTCCTCCTGTGCAGCTGTGCTCTCCACATCAGAAGGGACTTTTCAGAGAGAAGTGAAATTAGTAAAAATTAAGATAATTGAATGCATTTTGTTTTAGCAGAGAGACTGTTTGTGGTTAGCAAATAGATGTGAAATGTTATAAAATATTTTCTAACAGTACCCTATAGAGATGACTTGTCTGTAAAACATGAAATAAAACTGGCAGGCAACCACCACACTGACTTAATAAAACATAACATTAACTGACACCAAAAAGCAACTTAGTTAAGAAGCAGAAAAGTTTACAACCTCGGTTATTTGAAAAATACAGAGGTAGCCCAGCTATTACAATGAAAGGGATCATTAGGGTAATTTCCACTATTTGGTTCCCTGCTATTAAACGTGATGCCATGAATACATTGGGTTGGAATTTCTTTGACTCTATGATTCTTCTGACTACTCCTGCTCAAAAAAAAAAAAAACAGTAAAGGACTAACTGCCATTGTAAAACCATACAATGTTTTGCAACACTCATTTAGAAATATTTCTAGCTGAGCCAATCAAGGCTTCAGAGTTTATAGAGCATATATCTTCCCAGTGCATAATGGTATGTACATTCTTGACATACTTGGCTCGAACTGGATAACTAGAGGTACCGCCTGGGTCTAACCCAGGCCCTGGAAGCCTGTTAACCCTTTCTGTCTTTTAACTGCAATTTTGCAAGAACATCTGTGCACAGAAAAGGTGAAAACAACAGTAGGTTGCTAACCTAGAAGATAGTTATTCATTCACACTTACATTTTTGTGCTGATGCAGTCCACAGGACCCTGTGAATGAGCCAGGACTCCAGCACAGCTGGTACTACAGAGGTGTGAGACAAATGCAGAGCCTGGGAATGGTCTCCACTGTGCTGAGCACCTGCCTCAGATGCATGAAAAAGAAAGGGAAAACAGCTGAACATGTTCTTAGCCATTTTTTAACTACTATGGACTTCTGGGCAATAGCTCTTAAGAGGCAGCCCTAAAGCATCTCTCAACATAAACACCAAAACCATTCTTGCTCACCCTAGTCCTGGCTTAACCCTTTGTGCCATGGGGCCCAGAAAAGCATCACAGTCACTGCTGTTCTGCCTGTCATGAGCAGCTTTCTGGAAAATCACAAGGTGTTCAAGTGGCTGGTGAGGTGGCATCAGTGTGAAATCACAGAGAGCTGAACATCACTGTTCGTGCTGCAAGCAAGCCTTTGCGATGCCACAGCTGTTATTATTTTACTTGCAATACCAGAGTCCCAACTCTTGAGTCTTTGGGTTGGGAACTTAGGGTACCAGATCGTCTTGATATGACTGTCAGCGAAAGGCTCAGTGTAACCTTACCCGAGGTGGTGCATGATCCCAAAGCCTTGCTGAAAAGGCCTGTCCCATAACTGGATAGGTCCTGACCCTATTCCTCTCTGTTCTCCTTGCTGTCTGAAGTGTCTCTCTTTCTTCACATCTCCTCTAACAGCACAGTCATTTGTTCACTTTTAAATGCACAGCTCCCCTGGGGGAGTCAGTAGTTCCCCCTTCTCTTTCTAAAAACAAGCACAGCACACGTTGGGGTGTCGGGGATGCTTGCAGGTGCCTCTTCATCAGACAGACACCAGGCTTGAAAGACACCTCATGTGCAACAACAAATACAGCTACCATAAACTTTTTTCCCAGAACCTAGACAGCCACAAAGAGAATGGTGGGTGGTTTTGTTGGTGGTGTGTTTTAAGAGTGTCTAGTACCATGGATTATACCAAGTAACTAAGTCTCCTGAGTGGTAAAATAATACAAAGAAATTAATTAGGAGAACAAAGTATTTGTATGGAGTAAATGTATAAGAGCAACTGACTCAGCCATCCTCCTTAAATTCTGAGGTGGTGTGCCATTGTTCTAAAAAGAGAAGACTCTGAATGCCAACATGCAAAGATTTAATATGCTTTTCCTCTTAGGCTAAACTAAAGTAAAATTGGCTGCACTTTCCTGGAGTTAACAGCAAACAGATCACATTTTATCATCCTGCCACTCATGTTTGAGAACTAGCAATTTAACTGCTCCTAAATAAGCTGGTTTGGCCCTCCTGAAACTGGAGATGGGTGGTGGTTTATATGCAATCTTATCTGCTGGAAATGACTAATATTAGAATAACAAGGGACTGCAATCTTGGCGTTCTGGAAAGCTGGTGAGATCCTAGCCCCAAATTCTCCTGCTTAAATGCTGCTGGTAATTTCAGCAGTGTTTGTTTTATTGCTATGATTTATGTATATAGGTCCCAGATAAGCTACCCATGAAGGAAAAAATAATTGACAAATTCTCCACTAGCCTTCTGAGTTGTTTTTTCCCTTCCCAGGATCAAAATTTCCTTAAAAAAAAGACTATTATTCTCTCCCCACAACTATAAATTCCTCAGCCAGCTCCTCTGTTACCAGGCAGTCTGCTGGGCACATTCCAGAATTATTTCTGAAGTTTTCTCAGACTTCCATATAAGTCCAAAAATTCCACAGTCCTGCTCCATGCCAGCATGACAGCCGACCCTTACTGCTTGGTATAAACTTTTGAAACAGCCAGTTCCGCTGATGCTGAGCAGTCAGTTACACTGACTGGTAAATTAAGGACACAAGATCTGCATAAGACTCCGGGCAAGCACTGCCACGATAATCACACCCATGTCTCCAGGAGCTGCAGTGCTTTGTAGCAAACCAGCCTGCCCCAGAAATCACAGGGACAGGGAGCATCCAGTCATCCCCATATGCTGTAGCACGGATCACCTCCAGAGAACATGGTGTTGTGGAGTAGTCATAAAAAGGGGCGGGGGCAGAACCCCAATATCTGTGCAAAAATACGTGAATTGTACAAAACGAAATAACATTCGTCCACCGGAAGAAAGTAAATCACTCCCAGGTGTGAAGTCAAGTGTGACTGGAAGTGCTTTGTGAAAATAGATGCAGCGTCCTCAGCATGGTGGTGTTCACGACGAGGTCTTCCTACCGGGACCTGGTGTCCCAGCCACGGTGTGGATCCCAGCCCTGCCGTGGGCTGGAGGTGCAAGGCAAGCGTCTGCTCAGGGCCTCTGCATCCCTCTTCCCTGCTAAAAGAGAGAATTAGCCAACAATAACAGTGTTTGTTTTGTTGCCATCTCAGTAGACGCTCTAATAGAGCTAATAGGAAAAAGAAACCTCACCAGAGAAGGGAAAGGTCAGAAGGCTAATAAAATAAATGCAGCTATTGTGCTTTCACTTGGCAATTCATGAGGGAGTGTGATGTTCTTTTCTTTTTTTTTTCAGTACAAAAAGAGTTCACTGATTAATCCAAAAATGACATTTCAGCTTTCATACAACGTTTGTTACTGACAACCACATAATTGCAGAGTCAGGAATTTTAGATACTTAGGTCTACACTTGCTAGATTCCTCTCTCATCTCATTTCTTTGTTTTTGAATTTCTCTTCCAATCAGTTCTGGCTATCAGAAAGAAGCAGTGTCATCCGTGAGAAAATGTTGGTCAAAAAGGTAATTTTATGCCAAGAGCCCTGTTTTGTTCTTGAAGAGCACATCTGGCCAGCTACTGTCCTTTTTCAGTGTTGCCCAGCTAGGTAATTCATGGTTGTTTTATCTTCAAGCTTGTGAGTGTTCCTCTGTTTATAACCAAGCACCTGCTGAAGTGCTTGGCTGGTCTGGGGCTTTGAGTTGACAAAACACAGTTTGATGGATGGTTTACTTCTGAGAACGCTCCTCTCCACCACTGTATTGGCACCATGGCACTGCTGGGTTCAGGGCCCCCATTCTTGTGTGTCTGAGAGTGCACATATACACATAAATGTATACCCCATGTATCTGAGAGTCACCAGGTGCACATGGGGCTGAAATTTGGTCCTCTTACCAGTACCCAGGCGGGACACATGATCGAGGCAACACGTCCTCCTGCGCTGCCAGACCTTGGCGCTCCAAGGCAGCTGTCGTAAAGCATCCAAACATAGGCTGTGGTGCTGGAAATAGCTGATCACCAGCATGACAAAAGCTGAGGGAGAAAGCAGCCTCAAAGGCTGCAAAATAAGTTGCACAGCCACACTTAGGAGCACTGGTTTGTTCCCAGAAACCAAGGCAGAAGGTCACCTGCTGCGAAGAAGTTCTCTCAGATCTGCAGAGGGATGGATCCCATCTTTCACATCAGTCAGCACAGCTGAAACAGCAGCGTCTGCAACTTCCCCAAGTGCCCAAAGGAAATATGCAGTTTAAATCTATCAAACACACAGGAAGGCTTCGTCCTGACTTCTTGTACAGCAGGCTGATGCAAGTAAACACGCAGCCCCGTGCCCTGTGGAGGAAGGAGGGCAGTGTTTTGGTGGGATACCCTTCCCAGCGTACTAGAGAAGAAATACTAGAGAGGAAACTCGCCACACTAGAGAAGAAAAAAAATCTGTCATGTCAGCCATCCCTCTGCAGCGGTGGAGCTTTTTCCTAGTCAGTATGTTTGTTGTTTTAAAGGGTACAATTTTGTCCTTTTCACGTCAACCTTTTCTAAAGTTATACCACAATTGCAAAAAAATAGTTTTGTGCTCTATATAGTATATGTGTTTTGTAGGTAATGATACATCCTTCCTCAACTTCTCTTAACTATACTTCATTTCTCTAAAAAAACAACAGCCTGAGATTGTCCACAGAGTTAATGGGATGTTGTGGTAGGTAAGCAGGGGATGAAGCATCATTGGCAGGTGCTTTGACTCTCTGCTCCCGGCGCTGGTGAAGGCAGGACGAGGAGAGCTGTATGTTACCAGGCTGATGACCACACATGAAAAGGGATGTTGGAAAACGGGGATAGGCTCATAGATCAGCTACAAGAAAAACCTCCCCTTTGGTTGGTGTCCATGTCCATGCAATCGGTGACAGACCATATAGACTATGCCTTTTGGCAGCTCAGTTAAATAAAGCAAAGCATGGGAACATGAAACTGGCTTGTGAACATCTTAATTAAGTTTTCACTCTGCAGAAAAACCCATTGCTTGCCACATATAGCCTATTTTCTTGGCAACCTGAGTCTTCAGCCTACATCAGTACTACAGGTCCTTAGTTTTCCTATGACAGTTTCCTACTCAAATCTTTTATTCTACTGGAAAAAAATATATATTACATCAGTGTGATTCAGATGGGGATTAGTTATTGCTGTCTCTAAAACAAAGATAATCTTTCCTTTTCAAGGCGCTCTTGTATCATAGGGGATTAGGTGGCCTTGGACAACCTAGTTGTTCCATATACTTCAGTGCAGACACTCAGACTAGCCACAGGAATCCTACTAATCTAATGGATCACACAAACTAATAACAGGGAGACTAGGATTTGATCGAAGCCCTCAGCTTTTGGAGGGAGAGAGAAACCAACTTCTCATCAGGGAGAAAGACAGGAAGGGTAAAGCAAATGATACGGGAATTAAGAAAGGAAAGGAAAATATATTAAGTTTACTGGCTTTAAAACGCAAAGAGACACTGTGATCATCCATTTAATATAAATTCCTGCATAAGCCAGGCCATTACATGATTGATTACCTCCCAACAAACACATGGTTAGTTCCCCTACAACTATAATTACAAGTATCTTCAGAATAAGAACATTTGCTTGCATCCCAATATTGCAGTGTTTTACTAGCATCATCTATCCACCTTTTGGGAAAACATTCTTACACCCCTTTCCAGACACTCTGTGTGAATTCTTGTCCAAAAATACCACAGACATGACCAATACATTCACTAGGGGACCTCAAAAGAATAAAGCATGTCCCAGACCTCTTTATTAGAGAACACATATTGCTATTCAAACTTCTTTGAAGTCAACATCCCTCAGATGAAGAACTGCTTCAGACTTTTCTAGGAGCTCTCATTACCACAGCGATATTTATGGCTGTGCCTTAGGGGGAACAAGCAGACAGCCCAGCCCATCCCACGCACAGCCAGCAGTCTCTGGGCACTACTTATAGCATTCTTTTAATGCAAATTTCATCTCAGACCAAGGGTTCAGGCAACGACCTTCTAAACATCACCACAGCCCCAGCAGTAATTGCTTGGGCAGAATTTTATGCCAGGTTAAATTTCTTAACCTTAGTCTGCTCAATGGCACTGAAAGAAGAGCACCCAGCCCATGTGCTCATCACTGCTCTAATCCAGCGTGACTGATCAGACATTCACAGACCATCGTCATGCTGGATGGGGCCCCCAAGGGCTCCTTCAGTTCCCAGTGCAAAAATACAAAACACTTCTCAAGATACTCAAGCTTTCTGCAAATGCATACAAATCTGATGTGTTTTCAGAAAGCAGCAGGAGCAGCAGTGTTTTTTCTGGTCTCCATTGCTCATGTCCCTTCTGAAGGATATCGATATCCTGTCTCTTACAGAAATTTCAATTGAAATTCCCCAGAGGACTTGTGAAGAATTGAAGTTGCACATGCTGGGGATGTAGCACAAAACCAGCAGTCAAGACCACATGGAATTCTGCAGCTTCAGAGAAGCGTTGAGAATTGCCTGATACAGAGATCACGGAAATGCAGCCGACTTCTTACTCCATGACACTCCTGGCTATTAATACCACATGTGAACAATTTAACATAAATTGGAGATAAATGTACTTGTTCGGAATTTAGACCTCTACATACTTAATGTCCCAAAGTCACCTATTTCCTGAACTCATTTTTTATCAAAAGTTTCACTGGCTTCAGGAAATTTTCACCTGAATCTGGGCCAGTTTAAGTTTTTCATTGCAATGTCTTGCTTGGATTAGTTCCAAGCCAAAGTAAGTTTATTAATCATGCATTGTAAATGAGATCCACACAAAGCTGGCAACTCAAAACCAAGTTCAGAGAATAAAGGTGGCATGCTAAATTCAAACAAAAATATTCACCTGGCTCTCAGCTAACAAAAACATTTTTCAAAGGAAAGATAACATACAAATCAATCATTTAAATGCAGAAGATATATTTCGGGGCAATTTTCTCCTTGTTTTCTACATAATGCCATTTTCCGGAAAGTACTACATGATGGTTTGCCAGCTACATCAAGCACCACTTCCATTCTGTACTGTGTTGCGGTACTTCATCCTACTAGGAACTAGGAAGGATGAAATACAAAGAACACGAGAAACTCTTACAGTGAATTTTGGTTGTATTTTGGCCACCTTGAATGATGGATGAGGCACAGCATTATGAAATGCCTCCATGTCCTAATAAACCCGAGCATCCTTCTGGTTAATGGAAAAGTGGAATTTTATTTTTATTTGATCCCACTAAAAAGCACAATCCCAGTTAAAGGCATATAACAAAGAACAGAAAATAGTCCACAGAAGGGTTCCAGGAAAGCAGTAAGTCTCCTTCCATTCCTATCAGAAGAATGCAAGGCTGGACTCCAGCAAGAACGAAATGAAAGCAGGTCACTTCAGCACGGCAGCTCTTGCATTTTCCAGGTATATGAGCGATAGTTTACCAAGAACACTAGTAGGGAGTTCCTGGGGGAAAATATGAAAATGTGCTTTTGTTTAAAAACTCATTTTAATTTGTATGGCATCATCTGCACAGTTTTAGAGAGCACAAGGAGAAGCCAGGGGTTACCATTGTCTGTTCCCTTCTCTCTTCTGCCACATAGCAAAGGAAGTGACGTTAAATGGCTTATGCTGTTCCTATGGAAATAAATACCATCTCCTGCTGGAAGTGCTCTTCCCTGCCTAGGTAGATCCTGTCTTAACAGAGAGAGCTCTCTGCTGGATTCATCCAGCTGCCTGCTCCACCTGACTCATGGTGATCTGGAATGTGCAACAGCTGTCAATCAGGAAAGGTGGATGTTTGAATCTGGACTGTCAATACATCAGACAATAAACCCCAAAAGCAGCTACAAGCTCCTCTGGGAGCATTTTCTTTGGTGAGAAGGAGCAAATACCTCTAGGAGAGCAGAGGTTCTGCACATATGGTAATGCTGTTTAGTTTAACATCAATTCAAGTTGAGAGTGAAGGATATTGTGGCAACAGGATATTGTTTGATCTAGCCGCGGTCTATCTTATTTGGCGTATTTTTTTAAAGGTTTAATGTTAGCAAGCCTGGGCCATTCTGGCTAATCCTTGACTGTGAGCTGAGAACTTGACAGACGAGGCCAACAGAGGTGACAGCTTGTTTGGGGCAGATGGTGGTGATACTAACTCCTGTGAGCAGCTTTTAAACTTCACCAAAAATTATTGTAACAGGTGACCAAACAACTGGCTTTCTACAAAACCAGGTTTTTTTGGTTTTGTTGTTTTCCAGTTACATCCTTTATCTCTGATTCCTTGGAGTTCTGTGTGTGTGTTGGTTTTGGTTTGGTTTGGTTTTTTCTCCAGAAAATGTCCACAATTTTCTCACCATTGTCAAGAATTCCATACAAATCAGTACGAGAGACAGAAAAGAGGGTCTCTTTCTGCCTCTTCTGCTGCATTTGTTTTTCTGGTCAAGGCGAAGGATAAAAACTGATCATTTCTCCAAGAGAATCTGAGGTCGTGTTGCTTTAAAAAAGAAAGCGATTATCCCAATTCTCATTCTATCATCTCTTTTTTGTTTTTCCCTGGAAAAACTAACATAAAATGCTGATGCTGTGACTTTCCAATAATACTCCCCTTTTGATCTGCAGTTTTACAGGTAGTTCTTCCTTTTTTCCTTGTTTTTCATGTTGCTGATTTCTACTTGGTGCTATATTTAATTTTACGCTATATTTAGTTTTGTGCTCAAGTTCATATAACCCAAATGTCACTGCCAAGTGCCACCAAGGCAGTCATTCTGTCTTGAGATGAACAAATTCATTGTAAATTCCTTCAAAAAAACCCCCACTTCACAACCCAAATATCTGTAGATGATGAAGACTAAATTTGATCACGACAAAAATCAGTAAATTGGAGTTCTTGTTTAGCTGCCATTACATGTTCTTTGACTCAGTCAACAAATTTATTTCATTCCTGTTCCCCTTTCAGGCCAATAGAAAGTAATTTCCTGGAGCTGGAAAATGCTTTGGGCAAGACTGGGAGAAGCAAACAACTTATTTACTGAATATGGGGTGTTGACTGATTCAGAACATCTTGTCAGTTTATCCGAAGTCACCAAACACTTGGAGCCAGAAAGAGGATGTGGAGCTCAATTAGTGGAACGAGACCGGGATGAGGGCAGACAGCTCCCCTTGAGCAGTCCCGATACTGCCTGTAGCATTTTTTGGAACTCCAGTCTCCCTTTTAGGCGAGAATCTCGGGCACTGGGCTGGAGGGGGCCACCTCTGCCTGGCTACCCCAGCTAACCAGCATTTCAGTAGTTTTGGCTGCAAGGAACTCAGAATTCATCACCTCCAAAATGCTCCTGGCAGGGCAGGCAGGGCACTCCGGTGGGAGACACACATTCAGGTCAGCCTCAGCAGAGGAAGAATTCGATGCTGTTCTCCTGCATTTTGGAGGAGCGTCCGAACTGCCCACCCAGAGTGCGGAGGCAAAGCTGCAGCACCCTCTTCCTCCCTCCTTGCGTGAACGGTGCTGTCATCCTGCCCATTTTCATTCATCCAGAGAGAAATCAAGGGAGGGAAGACACAAGGTCTCATTTCCTTAGGGGTTAGGGAGGGGAAAAAAAAAAAAGTTTTTCCTGAATTTCAGTTCAGAGGCTAACAGGAAGCCTTCATTTTTTATTCACATTGCAGGACTAGCATTTCACCTCTACGGTACATCTGGGTAACTGCACGAGCAGCTCCAGCCCAAGCAACAGGTTTTTAAGGCCAAGGCTTTAGTGGTGAAGAGATATGAGAACCACACACACATACTGCCACTTGGATTAACCTGGCAAGACTTCCACATAAAAAGGTCTAATGGTGGACACCTCCTGTCCTTCCAACACAAGCCCAGCTTGCACTCCGCCGTGGGGGGCAAGTTCCTCTCCAGTGCTCAGTCATAGTGGGGAACCAAAGCATGGAAACCGTATGAGCAGAGATTACACAGCCTCTCCAGGCTGGCAGACAGATGTTGGACTGCAATAGTGAGCGTAACCAGATGATTTTTCTGCCATTCTTTCTCCAAACACCCAGAAGAATTTAGCAGAACAACACACACAGAGATAAACTCATGATCACATTTGCATATTTAAACACATAGACATATTAGTCCCTTCGAAACTGTAATCCCTAAGAATCCATAAGTGAACAGCATGACTAGGATTTTCAGCTGTCAGGTCCAGCTCAGACTCTGCAAGAAGCTGCAAGTGAGCAACAGCTGGACTAGGACTTCTCCATGTCACTGCCTGGATGCCAGGACCAGCCCAGGGGTGCAGCCCACAAAATGCCTCTGCAGGTGGCTCCTGGGTGCAGCACATGGGGACAGGTTTTCAGCTGGCCATGGACAGGTTTACTCTTTTCTACCCATGCAAAGCTGCCCTGCAGTGAGCGCTGCGGGATTTGGAATAACAAGTACATCGGGAAAATCGTTGCACTGCTGTGAGACACTGGCTGCTGATGCAAAGGGCTCAGGCAAAGGAAAGAGGACTTTGATGGGATATTCCTACATCCAACACGAGCTAGCTCCTCAGATACTTCTCTGAGGTCACAGAAGCACACTAATTTCTAATGAAGCTGACATCAGAGCTCACTGGAGAGACATATGGGCAAGCCAGCCCAGAATCAGTAGATGCAGATGTTACTTTCAAGGACCAGTTTCAGGGCTGAACCCTCAGCACCAGCCCACACCTGTATCTGTCCCACGGTGTCTACGCCAGACAGCTACATCTGGAACAAAAACATTTTGTTCCATTTAACATCCTGTGCTTTCTCCTGTACAAAACATGGATTCAACACTCACACACAATGTGTGTTGCGCAGTCCCACATCAGCTGGAGAGAATGCATTTAGGACAGCAATGAATATCAGCAGATGGACAACAACCACCACTTAACTGCTACAACTTATGTTTAAGATGAAACAAAATCCAGGAACAACTCCAATTCTCAGCTAGATAATACAGAAAAACAGCGGTTCTGGCTCTGAACTGCTTTTAACTGACCTGGACCTCATGAAGGCAAAGGAAAAATCCCCACTGGAGCTTTTGACCCTCAGACAGACTAATTCCAGTTGATTGTTCCCATTTTATTTAGTTATGCAAACAAGCACCAAGCCCTACACATAAGCCTCATAAATAATATTCCTCCAACCCAAAAAAATCCAGGTGAGGGTTTTAGTTTAGTGATCCTTATTCTGTCATGAGAAAAATAAGTAAGTAGAAATTCATAAGCATTTCTTCCCTGTAAATACCAGTATATCTTACTGTAATTAAACCCAAGGTCTTTTGAAATGGCCTGAAATCTTAAGTAGAGGCGGGGAGCCCAGACGGAAGAAAAGGGTAAACTGATTCTGACACAAGTTTCTCTCAGCGTCTTGGGAAATTAACTCAAAGGACCCACAAGTCAAGCTCTTCTCCTGGCAGGCTGGCCAGGTTTGTGCACATCTTTTATGGGAGGGACAAGTCGAAGACAGTCCAATGATGCATCCTTTGACAGGTTGCATTTCCCCTCCTCCCTACAGCCTCTTACTCAACACAGTTCTTCTGGAGGGCCAAGAGTGGCTGGAAATATCTCAGCGAAGCACTTAGTCTAAAGACAGATACAGAGATGCACAGAGAGACAGAGAAGGAGAGCTTTCTGAAACACTACCTTGCTGAGCCCAAAATCCTTTGTTTGAAACAACTCTCTCTGAATGACCTTTGGGGAAGCCTGAGGCTTGAAGCCCATGACAGCTGCCCCAACAGACAAGAACATCAGACTTCCCCAGCAGCTGTAGGGCCTGGGGGGCTTCTGGATTCCTGGAAATACTGACAAGTTTTCAATTCTGGCCAATTTTGACTGCCAAATTTTAAAATTCCTGCAAGAATTCTGGCATTACCTTCAAATCATGACAACTAAATTAACAGATGTGCTTTCCCCTTACTTCCAGGTTTGCAGACCTCAGAGGTGCCAGTGATAATCTTTGCGATAACAGTGTGAAAACTTTTAATCCTCTCGTAAAAAATAAGGAAAAACTGAAATTCTTATGCAGTAGTCTTCTGATATTGCCTGTGTCACAAAACTCATGGAAAAAAAAATAGTTGAATTACCATGCTACTTGCTTCTAGATCTGACTTTAGAGCTATGGCTCTGTTGCCAGTAGCATAAAGAACAAGCCTTTAAGATGCAAGCATTATGGAGCGGCTGGTGTGAAGGAACCCAGCTACAAGGAACTAAAGAACTGCAGAGCTCACTCTGCAAGAGGTGGCCCTCAGTAATGGATCTCAGTAGAAGTAGGGAGAAGCCAGGGCATAAGACACTTGATTCCTCCTCAGACAAAAAGGTGACAGAAACAAGAAAGGACTAGGGAATTGTAATCCGGCTGAAGATAGACCCAGGCTTTTCAAAGTTTTTACCTTCCTCCAGAAGAAGACAGATTCTGCAAGCTCCCAACCTGTCTGCAAATACCTAGTGCAGTAACCAGCAACTTTTGCAAGTTTCCCCAGAGTTTTTGAGAAACGAACACCTTCAGAAAACTGCCATTTCTTCTGCAACTTCATGTGCAATGGGAGCCCACAACTATGGGACTGCCAGTCACTTCACATAGCCCTAGTGCTCAGACTTGCCAAGTGCTGCACTGTGGAGAGTTCTCTGTGTTCCAGGGATTTGCCACCAACCCAGAGGTACACATTGTCAAGAGAGCTGCTTCAGTAGTGTCACAAGGCTACACCACCAGCTCTGGCACGTCCAGGCAGCAGGTTTGCTGACTTGCCTCTCTGCTAAGTTGTCCATCCATCTCTTCAACTGAGAAAATCCAGTGAAAAGCTGGAGTTTCTCCGGAGCAGCAACAGCCCCTGGAGGCAGCACGATTGTAACTGCAAAGCTCCGTGCCTCAGGTAGTCGGCTGCGCATTCTCTGCAGCTTTGGTTTAACTACAGCAATGTAACAGACATCGTTCCCTGTGGTTAAATAGCTGGTCTCTGGGCTTGAAAGACGGTGCGGGATGTCATGGACATTGTTATGTCCCCTACAGAGACACAGTTAGACTCTGATGAGGCAGCCAGGTGGAAAACCCAGAAGCATGTTCGTTTTAACTAGGAGTACCTTCCTCTAGCCTCTGCCTGCCTGGCTTTAGTTACAGCAACACCTATATTTGACTGTATGTATTGAAATAAATCGTTTTCTCCGCAGCAGCATTGCCTCCTCCCCACATACTGACGGGTGGCTTCAGCAGCAGGGCTGACCCTGATTATTTAGAAAGTGGAAAGCAACAGCCCAAACAGCTCCCCGTCCTGTGCAGCCAGAGCACACAAACCGCTTCTGGACCTGCGCCTTGGGAACGGGACTGGGAAGCGCTTCGGAGCGCAGAGCGCGGCGGATCCACACCCCCACCTAGCGGTCCCCGGCACAGGAGTCTGCAGACACATACACCCCCCAAAAAACCCCCAGAGCCGCCTCGCCTTCTGAAGGAAAGGGGTAAAAACAGCTGTGGTGAAATCTGAGGGCATTGCTTTTAATCATTAAGCAGAAAGTATTTTATCCGCTCGGCATTAGACGGGACTGCAAACACAGCTCTCTTGCTTCACGCTAGTGTAACGATTAACTTCGGCAAGGTCAATGCAGCAGGCATGTAAAATGTTAGCAGAACAGCACAGCAACATTTTAAATCTATTTTGCTGCACTAGGGAGAACTACATTCTTGAATGCAAAACGAAGACAAGTGAGCCTTCTGTAAATAAAGAGGTTTTAATATGTCTAGAAGAGCCTGCCAGCTCACAAGCCGTCACTATTTTCTGGAGACAGTTTGGGGTCTACTACTTTTTTTTTTTTTTTAAATACATGCTCTAGATAAATGTGAAATAAATAATTGTGAGGTGAAAAGTAGAAGCTGGAGGAAAACAAAACAAAACATCTTTTATCTATTTCTGACTGCTCAGTAAAGCCATTTACAGACCCCTCCTGTTCCAAGAAAAGGATGAAGGTGCCACCCTCCGGGCTCGCTGGGAGCAGCCACCACGGCGGGACAGCTGAGAGGCTGCAAGAGCTCGGCTGGGCTGGCCTTGCATTACTTTAATCTTTTGTAGTACAGAATGAGACACATGCTTTGCAACTCATACCAGCCTTCAAATGTCTATTACAGGTCAGCAAAACATCACAAATGAGTGCTAGCATTTCGCAGTAGCGTATTGCACTTTGAGACCTGATTGCATCTGTTTCTGAAACGAAGTTCAGCCACTGAAATCCGTTCAGTCTTCAAAGCAAAACCTCTAAGTGCAGCAGCTTTGCCACCCGTAAGTATTTTTAATGGGATCACCCTGATGCACTTTTTTCTTCCAACTCATAACACATAATGATTTCCAAGAGCATTTGGGTTAGGTATGGCACTTTTTTCCCCTCTTGAAAATAATTCCAAGCTCTTGTTTTAACATTGTGGCCTACACACAAATTATCTGTGTATACATGCATGACACCTTCCTAAGCAAAACAGTTAAGCAAGGACTGACGAAAGTTTGGCTCAGGGTGACTGTCAGGATGCAATTCTTCTGCAACTCTTCTGGTTTGTCCCAGCTCAAAGTATATTGAAATCAGCACTGAAGTTAGAAAACTCTGTCCTTGTCACGCAGATCAAGTCTGCAAGTAATTCCATGCTCGTTGGCAAGAGATATCCTGCACAGTTCGGATTGGAGACAACTTTACACACACAGCTACTATTTTTACTGTTAGGTTCAGGAAGCTCCAGATAGAACAAACTGCATCGGTAGTTCAGTTTTCGAGTAACAGGTCTTAGACTTGTCCATTCAGAAGAGTGCATGTGAATTGGCTGTCATTATTTACCTTCCTGTTTCTCAATTCATGTGGGAGATACACACCTTCCCACCCCCAGGCCAGCTTCTGTAATGCAAAGCACTAGTTCTGAATAGCAACAAGCAGTTCCAACTTTAACACAGATTAGTTAAGAGGTTTATGTACTTTCACTGACAGCTTTGCTAGCAGATCTGCTAAATGACAGGCAGGCACTTCAGTTCCTAGTGCCACAAGAACCACTAGAACTTCTTCCAGATTTCATGGAAGTTTGGAGTTAAAAAAGTTTAACCAAGACCCTCCTTCAACGGCACCACACAACCTGCCTTTGTTTGTCCTTTATAACTGTCCACCACAACAAGCATTAAATTGCTTTCATTGCTTCACTGTTCCTACTGTTTGCCTTTAACATTTAGTAAATTTTCATCTTCCTATTCCACAAACGTTCCTCTTTGTATACAGCTTTGGACTTCCTACATTCAGACTTAAGGACGAGATAAAAGACACAAGGTCAAGCTCACCAGTTGACTGTAAGCAGATGAGCAGAGCTTCTTCTTAACCTGGTGCACAGCAGAAACTGAGCCCTACCAGCACACGTTGGGTCTCACACTACCGGCCTTAAAGCCTCAGCAACAGCCAGTGCTGCTTGAGGAGCTTCCCAGGATTTACCTCCTCACTGCCTGGAGTTAACTCAGGCTTACTGCAGAGTTTAAGTGCGCCCTTCCAGAGCACCAGCGTATGGCACATTTACCTCTCTGTCCTTCAGGAGTATGCAGCACCAAGAAGATGCCCAATATACGCACTATGGCACTGCCCACCAAAGCCCTGCCTCAGCATTCACTTACTGAGGAGGAGCATTCCACTAAGGTTTTTTGATCTCTGCTGTATGGTATTTCACCACATCATATCGTCTTGTATAAGGAAAGAAAAAAAAAAAAAAAAAAAAAAGACTCCACTGTTTCCTTCATCTCCAGGTAGACTCCATGGTAAACACAACATGCCTCCTCTGTGCTTCTCTTCATATCTTAAAAAAAATTACTTCGCCTCCACTCAATCCACCTGTTCTGCAGGATTTCAGTAAACTGAAATCTGAAAACTAAAACCTACACATGGCCTTTACTAATCCAGGTACTAACCCAACGTGCTTGAATTAAGTAGCTAGCTAGCTACAAGGTTTACAAGTTATGGTGCTTTTCCTTTCTCTCCCTAATAATTATCAACAATATTAATCTACCCTGTAACTAATATTAAATCCTTAAAAGGGATTTGCCTCAGTAGTCTTGCAACAGGAATATTGTGGGCTACACAATGTATTTTGCATTGAATTAAGCATTCTGAAGTGCTTAAAATGAAACATTCAAGGACAGAGGCTGGAAACATTAAGTTAGGAAGATGTGCTTCAAAATAAACTGATCACCTCAGTTAATAATTGCTGCAAAGCTTTTGTATTGAATTGCCACATAGAAGTGCCACAAGCTTGTATCGGGAGAAAAATCCACATGCTGCTAGTGTTTACTCATGGAGACCCAGGCTTCCTCCCTAAGAAGAAAAACTGAGCACCGTTTGTGACAGAGTCTTCATTCACCAGCTCTCCAAACTTAGACAGGATTTTGCAGACAGCAAGAATACAGGTGCTTCGGTAGACTTCTTTTTTTCTTAAAGTCAAAAACTGCCAGAATGATTACCAAGAGACTTACTTTTCTTCATTACTGCTCTCACACCCTCAGAGGTAAATGGAGGATCTGAGGGATGACAATATGTTTTAAACAAGATTATGAAGCAATCCAGACTTCAGCAGAAGCTCAAGTTGCACATCTGAGAACTGGGTCTAGAGAAAAAATATTCCATGGTAGAAAAAAAAAAAAAAACGCTTTACAGGTGAAATAAGCCATGTTTGCACAACTCACTTTCATTGGCAACAAAGATCTCCCACCAGTTGCTGCTTTGGTTAGCTACTGAAAACTGTTCCTATGGTGATGATATCTTCTCTCCCTACATCTGCTAATGAAAGGCATTTCTTTCTTTATAAACACTTCTCCCTTTAATCTTACTTGATACTTCAAAACAGCAGCATTAACAGTATGGTAATGTAAGCCTATTCCTCGTTTCCCTGAGAATCCATCCTGAACTTGTAGGACCTATACCAAAAAAGCTCAAAGAAAACTGATACACAAGGTACTACGAATGTCCACTAGCATCCAGTCTGAAATACTTGCAACAAAATTAGTAAAAAAACCCCAAAACACACCAGCCTTTTTTTTTGTATTTTTCAAGACCTTTTGGGCATGCTCCTTTATACCAGATGGTACTTTATTCCCACCTCAAGCATTATCATGTTACAACTGCTTCAGAAACACAGCTATGCAGAGACAATTTATATCTGACATATGTACATAATCAGTCTCTTAAGTTAAAGGATGTTTTAGGATACACTTGAGCAGCTAGTATGAACTGACTACCACATGCTGTCATTCAGTCCCTGTAAGAACAATTTAGGCTGACCCAGTACTGTAATCTCTTGTCCAAGGTAACACTTAACAGCCCCAATGCAAGAAATGAAGATCTCACTTAAGAGACCCAAGAAGGGGCAGGGATGAGTGCAGACAGCCAAGCCAGGCAGGCACAGCAAGGCCCACTTCTCTTTTTGAATCTGTAAGAAAGCTCCATACCTGTAACACAACAAATTACAAGAAGCATTTCTCTTCTCCAATCATGTTCATATCAAGTAAGTAAGTGGACCAGCTATCACTAAAAATGAGTCTTTCGTAGACAGTTATAGAAGATTCTTCTCTTGAGTTTTATTTGTTTATAGCAACATGAAGTACATGTTTCCACGTAGGTATTTCAGTGCAACAAGGAAATCCATTACCTCATTAAGCTTCAGCAAAGTGATCTATATGCAATGGAAAAGATTATTTAAAGTATCTTCCTTAGATGCACAACAGTGTAAAGCTTCAAAAACCTAAGTAAATACCTCCCACAGAATTAAACAAGCAGACACTTTGCTTGATTATGAAATGCTTTTGTTGGACGAACTAGGTGTGCAGTAGAGCAATTCATTTGTAAGCCACAGGCACTACTACAAGAGTGGTATCAGAGTAAAGTGGTGACATTTCAGTAGTCTGTGCAAGAATTCCACTCTACTTTTTGCAAGTTGCATATCTTGAAGATACATTCTCCCAGTTGATCACATTCCAGATGGCTTTCAAATAATCAGGTCGAACATTTTTATACTGAAGATAATAAGCGTGTTCCCATACATCGATTCCTAGCAAAGGAATGAGACCTGTAAAAAAACCAGGAGGATAAATTTTGTAAATTTATCACATTTTCCAAGTAAAAAGTTTTATATTGCATCCCAAAGCTGTATCCAATTTCTGACCCTTTATCTGCAGGAAGACAAAGAGCTCTCCAGCACACAGGTGCTTATTGCAACGTTTTGCAGAATAGTCTGCTCTCCACACACACATATATCATATAAACTGAAAGAGCTGCTTCAGATAAACACCTATGAATACTCTAGAACTGCCTTGAAGACATAACTGAAACCAGATAAAGTAACTTTTGAAAGGTTTACATCTTTTGCACAGTTATGAAAGCATTTTCATTGAAAGTTACACCATGAAGGAGGCTCTTGCCATGCCAGTTTGCCTCTAATATTTTAATCACAAGTTATTCATTAAGTATCTAATTATTTTCCTTGCTTTTGTGCTAAAATATCCTTCTCACTACATTTTTAGTGGGGAGTTTTCATGGAGGTGGGTGAAATTTACCCGCATCATGCCGTATGTTCCTATATATTTTTTTTCCTTACTGAAAAGCAATACATAAAAGTCCTTGCCATTCTCTATGCATTCTACAGAACATGTTTTTAAGATGTCTGAAATAGAATTTGGACAAACAGCCACTGCAGGCAGGACTGTCATTGGCCATGAGCTCCTCCTTCTGTGGAGGGTGTCCAGCCTGCCACTGTCACCTCCATGTCTCTCTAAGCAAGTAAAAATGTCTTCAAAAGTGATAAGGCCAGCATTACGCTGTTTGCATAAATTTATCCCCATCTAAGGCTTATTTAATTGACACTCATTGCTCCTTATCAACATTAAGGAAGCAGATTATGAGCCTTCCATTTTAAACCCAGCCTACCCAGTAACCCTTGTTACTATGTTCACCTTCCCCCCTCCTGCTGTCTGACCTACACTGACAGTTCTGTGAATAGTCTCTGCCAGAGAAAACAGTCTAAAAGTAGGAGGTTTAATCCTCCTCAACACAGGCAAGCTACTCCAGTTATTCAAAAATAATCCAAAGGAGCCTGAACTGAAACTATTGTCTGAGAGACAGTGCTTTCAACAATATGTCCCATCTATTTCCCCTTTGCCTAGACGGAGTTTAAGCCCTACTGCTCTTCACGGTTTTTAAGTCCCAATTTACAAATGCTGCTTTAAAAATTGCAACTGTTTTTCACTCCTGCTAGTAGCGACATGCAGTATTCCAGCCCTATTTATCCAGCAACGTCTTCTCAGCATTTGTCCACAAAGCCCTTTTCAGATTTCATACACTTTTCTACGAAATCTATAAAGAGAGAAGCGGACGGGAACAAAAGAAATGGGACCTGTTGTTCCTTGCAAAGGATCTTGATTTGCACAAGCTGCTATTTGCAGGCGTCCCTGCTCCTTGTTATAGCCAAGCCACCCCCAGCCTGATCCTTGAACACCAACTGATACGGCTGTCAGCTTCTCCTTGAAGTTTGCGAAGGAACCAAAGTCACGCTTGATGGCTTCCATCAATTCTCCTTTTAAAAAACATACAGAAAAAATCACAGGTCAGATACGGAACGTGTTTCAATTTCCAGTACCACCTGGAAATAGAAGGAAAGAGGAGCAGAAGCCTCTGGGCTCTGCGAGAAGGAAATGTCTAGACAGAGTTGTTGCACTGTTCTGTCCCAACCTGCTTAAGTGGGCAAGCAAGAAATTAATGCAGTAGTCAAACATGCTGTCCTCAAAGCCACAGTCAGGGTGCTATCAACAGGACATTCAGGAATTTATATTCTTGTCTAAAAGGAAAATCACAGGGGAGGACCAGGAAAGAAGGTAAAGAGCTAGTTTGCATATCTAAAAGGACAACACTAAGGGGCTGCCGTTTCTTTGTCTTCATACAAAGAAATATTTGGACATCTCTGATATCAATGTAATGAACCTACACTTAGTACGAGGTATTTAACCACTTCTCTCAGGTTTAAGATTTACATCTGCTTCTACAGTTAAGTAGTCTATTTGATATGGCTAAGTAGGCCCCGTGATTAGATCCCTTCTTTATTATATAGTTAAACTAACCTGTGCTGGGGCAGAGGGGACAGAAACTAGAACTGTTTTAGTGTAACAATGCACTGTCAAACTACTTCCTTTCCCCTACACCCCAGCACACCAGTAGTTTTCAGATATTTCAGTGTTTGCTCAAAACCTCTAATTAACACGCATAAAAATACTTCACACAGTGCAATGCTGGAGAATTCTTCATTCCTTTCACCTTCAGAAAGATGGTCTTGAAAATCACTTGGTGATAGCTGAAATGCATCTTAAGATAAGCTTTAGCAGGCTTCCTACGAAAGCCTTGAACCATTCAGTTGAAACTGAAAGATGACATTTTAAACTTACTTTCACAAAAACTTCGCAGAAATTGGGAGACAAAAAATCAAGGTTTTACAGCATCTTTTCTGATAATGTCATCTAAAAACAAGCTCTATCAGAAATGCACTGATATCAGAACTGCTTGTTGAAATTTCAGCTTCACAGCTTCAAAACTTTATGCTCTAGTCTTAACTGGACCATCTTCAGAGCATCTTTGTACTTTCACAGTAGAGTCGAAAGTCACAAGCAGATGTCACCTATGACCACTGGAGTACAAAGTACCTGAAAGCCACCAATTTACAGACAGGCATATGAACCTCATTCAAAAACCCTCAAGTTTATCACAACAGCTTTTGTGGGATCTGTATGATAGAGCCTTTACCTTTAATTGCAGGTCACTTGTAGAAAACCACTATGCTATCTTCCCAAAGGGGATTTCTTCCTTTAGGCTTTAGCTGCTAAATTATCCCTATTTCAAATTAGAGCATAAACCCCGTCACTACATTGGGTGGTCTGCAGCACATTTCTTCCTTTTCTGTGAAGCAAGTACATATATGGCAACATAATCAGCATAGCTTTGGAAAACTATTTTCTCATATTGAGACGGAAAGGACAATATGCAGCAACAGCCAAGTATTTTGCAGTGTAGACAATCAGATTTAGAAATTAAAAATACTTTGCACAGGGCTAGCTTTTCATGTTCTTTGCTTGCATCTGAAAAACGCTGAAGTCCTCAGACCTGGAATAACTGTCACATATAAACAGGCAAATTAATTTTGAAAAATAAAGATCCTTTACTCTCTGAAAAAGAGAAATTATCATCAGTTTTACTAGTCAATTAAAACTGACACAATAAAGTAACAAGCACTAACCTTTAGGCTCTCCTCCTCCATTAGGAGAAAGGTTTGTCCAGAAGATGGTGTGATTGATATGACCCCCACCATTGAACTTCAGGGCAGGCTGAAGTGATACCTGAGCTGTAACATCACCTAAGGATGCAGAAGATAAAAATACACAGATAAATAAAAACATAATCACTACCACAGTAGTCATTATGTTGCCATTAAGCCTCCATCGATCTCCAAAATCTTTCAAGTCTTGCTGGTCTATAACATGTCTATGGAAAAGGTTTGTGACTGTTATCCATATTTTGTCACTGACATAAACTACACTAAATATTTCTTTATCGTTGACTTTTTCTTATCCTGTAATTATATGTGATCTGGCAATACTGCACTTATCAGGCAACTCAGACTACACGTACAAGATCTACTACCATTCTAGAGCAGAATAAAGCAACTAGTAGAACCAGAACGTTTTAAGCACTCAGCATTTGTAAATTGCTCCATGTTAAGACTAGAAAACAAGAACACTGTTCATCCATGAGCTCACAAAAGTGCACACTCATTTTCAAATGAGCTGACAACATAAGCCAACTCTACTCAGGACAGTTTTTATTTGAGCTTTCTAAGCAGATATAGATACATGAGAAAGATGTTAAAGACGATCTGAAGAGAAAACTTTACCTTCTATTGCTGAACAAAAGCCATTCACAAGGCTCTCTTATCCAGAAGAGATATTAGTGATTAGATATGCTGTGTAACCCAATAATGAAATGAAGCACAGAAAAGATTTTTGATTATGCTCAGTTTTTAAATACAGAAAAAGAATTACAATACTGAGAGACTGAGGTGGCCATTCAGACATTCCCCTTTCATGAAGCCTGGCCTTAGAAGTTTGTCTATTGAGGGTCAAAATACTACACACAATATACTGGGATACCAGTTTGGAAAAAAAAAAGGCCAAACCAAAATACACACACAGAGATATCACAAGCAAATATTTGCTGCTTTGATGTGCATGACCATCACCAATACATTACCCATTTGCAAAATAATGCATGCAAAATCCATGAGGAAAGCTTAACTTGTACCTCTAGACAGACGATTTCCAACAGCTAGCAATGAGACACTATCAAAGTATAGTATTTTCGAAAAATACCTCAAAGTGTCCACAATACTGCAGATGTTTCTGCTAACCAGAAATTCTGCCTCCACTAGTGGCTGAAGCCTTGCTCATTAAACAGCATTAGTAACATCAGCAGCAGATACACTGATTTCTAACAATTCAGGTTCCCTCAGGTCCTTCCTGGACCTACCGCTGCCAGCCAATCTTGAGTAACTGATTCTTAACCAAATCTCATTAGTTCGTTAATTTAGACTGCACAAGTTATTTTTAGGTTTATTTAGGCACTTGAAAATCTCTACATTTTCATAGGTAACATTCTCTACTCAAGCACACTGGCTCGGAAATTGACAATTCTCACTTTCATGCAAACCCAAGCAGTTAAATTACAGTGTATAGCCACCTGGAAACCAGAGAGAGATCAGTCTATAAAGTAATCACTTATTAGAGATAAAATTATATTCCTTAGAAAGATCATAATGATAGGAAAAAAAAAACCCTCAGAAAATATTCTACCTTCCTCAAAAGATACACACATTATATCACACACTTTCATCAGTCCCACTGAAAAACTGGAAGAAGATTTGAAAAATGCATTTAATGTGTTTCTGTGTAGCACTGCTACAACAACTGTAAAGTTTTCACAGAAGTCAGCATATCTCAAGATTCAATTTAAGATCTTAAAAAAAATTCCATGATGGCTTGACATATATTTTTGTGTCTCACACTGGCATGCAACCTATAACCTCTTAATCTGACCCAATGATAGAAATGACAGCCAAATTCAGATCTCTTCACTGGGTGTCGTATACATTACCTGCACATCTCTCTTACCTCCATTTGTTGGTGACTAAAATTATTTCGCAAGAATCAGCAGAACATCTGATGTAAAAACCATCATGGTGCACATATTTTGCTTCATTTAAGTTTGTTACTAACCTTTCATTAAAAAATATTTGTATAGTAAAATGACTGCAGTTTCTTATTGACTCAGTGTTTGGTTCAAGTTACTAATGTAATATGGACAAAAGCCACAACAATCAATGAATTGTCTTCTAGTTTTACAGCACTACAAAGAACAGAAATCATGCTTTTTAGTTACACCTAGTTTCCAATTATCAGCACCACTGAAGCTTACAATTAAAGCTCTTTCCTAATAGCACTTCTCTTTATTAAGAAAAAAAAAACCAAAACAAAACCTTGAGTCAGATAACCCAAAACTTCTAAAATAAACTATTTCCCCTAGAATGAAGGACTACCCATTTTTTTCTCCTATATCATCTACGTCAACTAGCTTCTGCCTCATGTGTTGACTGTGGATATACGAACCTTTTGCCAGTGCCTCTTTGTATTTCTCCTCTGTGACATTCAGGTTGTTCACGTAGGTGGCATGATGTTTGCTGTGGTGCAGCTGCATGATCTCTGCACTAATATGAGGTTCCAGAGCACCATAGTCATATGGCAGGTCAGGAAGAGCGTGCTTTTGCCTGGAGACCAAGCAGCCCAATGGTGCTATCAGCTTGGCGCTGCTTCTAGAAGAGAAGAAACGAGAAAGTAGTCTTATTCAGTACCTGGGCTTTACCACTGAAGTGGACTATAAGCACGACTGTTACAATCAGCTGCTTTGAGGATATGGAGGGTTATCTTAAGGTCAAGAAGTCAAATTACCATTTTTCAGGAGCTCAAAGCAAGCACGCTCTGTAGCTTAATTGCAAAGATGAATTCACATAAAGGTCACAGGCGCAGGGCTGTGCAATGTAAAGCTGTCACTTCCCAAACCGAGCCCCCCATAGCCCCTGCAAAGCGCCACCCGCCTTCCCAGGCCCGGCAAAGGTGGGCGCAGGAACGGACAGCCAGCAGCGACACGCCGACATTCAGAGCCTCGCCTCATCTTTATCGATTAAAAACAGAGGCCAAGATGTCCCTGAAGCGCCTTTTCCTTACTATCCACAAGGCCCCTGTACCGGAAAACAACGGGGCTGAAAACCCCACGCAGGTTGTGGTCACCCTTTCCCGCCCCAACACCTCGCACTTGTCATGAAACGTAACAGGAGAACCGCTGGGCCAGGAGAAAAGTCAGCTCCTGAGGCCCTTTTACGTTTCGCTGGTGACCTTGGCATAAAGCAGAGACAAACCAAGCGCGAAACCCTCGGGGCCGTGACGAGCGGCCGGGCGCGGCGGCCCTGGCCAGCGAAGCTCTGGCAGCGCCCGAGCCCTGCGGAGCTGCCGGCAGCGGCGCGACCTCCCTCCTCTCGAAATGGCGCCAGGGGCGCCGCTGAGGGGCGACCCCACCGCCTCCTCCCCTCCCCTCCCGCTCGGCCGCCGAGGGCGAGGGCGGCCCGGCCGGCGCCTCACGCTGCGGAGCTCTGCCCGCCATTACGCTCCCCCCAGCGCCCCGCGGTGCGCCCTCACCTTCCCGCCGAGGCGAAGCGGCACAACATGGCGGCTCCCTCGCTTCACCGACGGCGCAACAGGGTGCGCGCCCGCCCCGCAGCCCCGGCTGCCGGCGGGGAGGGCGGCGCCGAGGGCGGGCAGCGCAGGGGGCTGAGCTTCCCCCAGTCGCAGGTGACACAGCGCTGCAGCCACCCTATTTCTTCACATTAAGAGAATTACATTTAAAAAAAAAAAAAATGTAGCACAATATTATAAACAGAACCACTATATAGAGCGTTCTGTTAAAACTCAGCGCTGCGAGCCGAGGTGAGGCAGCCCCTGAGGAGCCTCTACCAGGCAGAAAAACGTCTCTGCCTGTGGGCCCTGGAGAGGACCTGGCAGCACGAAGCAGCCACATTAAGCTCGGAAAACTCAGTGTGGATGCCTTAAGCCCATCAGATAAAATAACCGGTATAATGAGTACAAGTGAGTTCGGGAGCCATTAAAAACGGGTTCTCCAGAAAGGTCAGTGGGAACGCCTCCCTCAGGAGGGACACTGCAGATAAGCCAAACAGCAGGTAAAATTCAAATTGTATGGAAAACACCTCCGCTACCACAAAATCCTCAATCTTTTTTGGGTTTGTCTTTTTGAATAAAACATGTATATTCAAAGACCTTATAGAACTCATATTTACCAGGCCAACCCCCCCCGCGCCCCCCCCCCCCCAAAAAAAAAAAAAAAAAAAAAAAGTAGGGGTTAGGTCTGAACAACCTTGTTGAAATTAAACAAATTACCTTATCTTGGAAATTGCCAGGAAACCCACCTGGAGAGACCCACACTGGGAATCTGGGGATCTCAGCGCACACAGTAGCGTGTGTCCATGCCCCTGCTTCCCGACAGACCCTAGAAAACCACGTTAATGTAGTTTCACCCATCAGCCAGTGCTACCCTCTGGAAAATAACTGCTTTATCAATAAACACAATAAGAGGTGAATTGTCCAAAATCAACAGGAGGTTTGGAAACAGTATTTCCCCCTGAAAATATATACAGCAAGATTCTGGCAGTATCTAATTTTAAAGAGGAATATGTTGTATTTCTTGGTGAACAATAAAATGTCATCTTCTGCTAAAATAAACCAACTACATTCAGGATTACTAAATATCATAATACAGGCATTGACAGTGAGGCAAGAACATGAATATAACAGGTTTTAGCATTTCTACATGTATTATTATACTGCAATACACTAATGATTTGCAGTAAGTGTTCCATGAAAGCACATAAACTATATGATGCATTTTGTTATTAACTGGTGCAATTGCTGGGTTGCTTTCATTTGGGGGGAGAAAAACAAAACAATCAAACAAAATACCCCAGCCTGCTTATTTAGAAGATGCCCTCTAAGCAAAGAATGACAAGGGGATTGGCTTACCTTGCCTTACGATTAGTTTTCTTCAAGTTAAGCTAACTTCTAGGCTGAGGATAAAATTTGTATTTCTAATTTTTTTTAGCTCTTTAGCTAAGCTTTTTTACTTCTTAAAAATGAAGCACCACACAATCTTAAGAAAATTAAAACCATCTTTATAGGAGTATTTAAGACGTGTGTTCTGTAGTAACTGACAAATTTTAAGTAGTAAGCTGTCAACCTGTAAACTATGCATTTTTTTAACCTTAGTGCAATTAATAGCAATTACTCTAACTCCAAATATTAATTTACACCCTTCTAATTCCTTATACTAGGTAAAAATATGTCTACCATTTTCTTGGCACGAATTGCTTTCATGTTTCAGACTGATTTGAACCACGACCACATATTTCACAAGGATTTTTACCATCTATATTACCAGATAAAGCCAATGTTATAGTCTGTTACCAGCATTTTAAGCTTAAGATATTATTTCTACCATGTACAGGATCTGGGATGTACATATACATGTGCTATGGATAATCAAACAATATGATACTACAACCAAGTATAAATCACCAGCAACTACAGATCTACATCACCATCAGGGATTTTTGTAAGCTAGAAATTACTTTGTGTGCCAGATGCTGGTAGTTTTTTTGTATGGATACCTGCCACTTTCATGCATTCAGCTGTTAACTACTATTTCTCTGGCCATGAGGGCTCATGTTCAAAAAACAACCAGGTAACATGAATGGAATTTACGCTTCCAGTGACAACTACTTAGTTGTTTTAATACATTTAAGTGAAAGCAGTGAAATTAAAACAGCAGCAGTGCATCCACTAGCATGTCTCCAACACAGATGACAGCACCTAGTAGTTTTACTTCCATCCATTTGTCTTGGACTATTGCAGATGCTCATTGTCATATGCCACTTAAAAATGGTACCACAGAAACCCTTCTACAATCTAGGAATTTATTTTAACTGTAAATTCAAAACAAATTCAAGTATGTCCTAGAACTTTGGAGAAATACTGCTTTCAAAACAAGAGTCTGTTTCCACACTGAACTCCAAGCTGTAAGTTATTTACTATTGGTTTTTGTGGCTACAAACAAGATTATTTTACAACTCATCTGCCAATTACAAGATTCACAGGTAAGAAAAATGTTCAAACTGGATTTAAGTCTACCTGAAAATATATTGCTAAGTACTTTTATCTTCCCTTCAAACAGTGCTTAAAAGTCAGAAATTTTTCACTTCCTTGCTTATATGCCACCATCACTAAACTAGTAGATAGAAAATAACCAGAAATTCAGGTTCTGAGAAATTTATAACTCATTGCTACTGAACAATAAGAATATGCACTCAAAGGTAACTTTTTCATTCTCTGCATCTGTTAAAAAGTCAGTTCCCTCGGGCTGGCCTTTAAAAACAACAGGAGTTATATCTGGTTTAAGAGGCTGAATTACTAACTCCTTCTGTAATTTAATTTGTGGGATACTTCTAGCTTTTCGGAGTTTATCTTTATAAAAACCAGGTTCCAACTCTAAGGTTTAGGTGTTGGTTTTTTTTTTTTTTTTGCCCCCCTTTCTCTGTTATCTGCCAATAAGGACAAAACCTGTAGAATAAGCACTATCGGGTTAGCCTGAAATTAGTATGACAGTACACACCTGTAACTTCAGGTATTTGGCATAAGCTGTATCAGATAGGATTGACACAGGAGGAAATTCAGCTAAAAAAAGCAAGTACAGTAAATACACTTCAGACAAATAAAACCGTGTAAGCCAATGCAGAACAATGAGGAAATTACATTATTAAAAGTTTTTATTTAAGTTTGGTCAGTACAGGTAAGATAATATTGGAGTCACAGAGCAATATGCATGAACAGGATACAACAGTTCTTAAAAACTGAGTAACTATGCACACAATTCATAAACATTCGGTCACCTAAGGAGAAAATGCACAGATGTGTGGTGGGAAAAACTGTAACACTGAAACTACTACAGGACTCCTTCAATAAGTCCATCTTTTAGTGATAAAACTACTGTACTGGGCAAACTTGGCAGTCATAAACCCACAGCTATTATGACAAGTCTTGAAGGTGGTGTAAGTTTAACAGTATGAGTAAGAACGCCCTTACACAGCACAGGTTCTAGATATACACAGATTTGTACAGACATCATTTATGTTATACTTTATGGAAGTAATTTCCATTTCAACTTCACATTAACTCATATAAAAATAACTTGAGCTACACAAACGTCCTTTTAGCAACATTCAACATAATTAACTGTTAAAATTTTCAAAGTGGCAGAGGTATTGAAGCAAAAAGAAACCCACAAAAAGGCAAAATTGTGACAAGTATGCACTAATTTAAACGGCTTCTGGACAGTATCCTCTCCCAATTTAAATGACACTGTATAAAAATGTTGCAGAAAAACGTTACAAAACTGAACCCTGCACATTTACACTGGAGTCCAAACCATTCTGGACATGACGAGAACCCGCAGTTCTGTTACCTTTCATGCTCACTGTTTTCTCCTCTTGAGGATCATGATTGGAGTCTGTGTCATTTGAGTGGTGAGTGAGAGAGTTTTCACTGCCAGTGGGAGAGTCTACACTTTCATACCCAGTACTGAGCTGGTTTATGTAGCTACCACTTCCTCTACCAGTTCTATCTTCAGAGTGGTTGGACAGCTTATTACCATTCCCTGGAGAAGCCGGGAAGTCATCTTCCGTGCCGCTACCCTCCCTATAAAATCCAGGCCCAGACGTCCGCTGATGGGAGGAGCTCCCATTGCTTGGTCCGTTTGCCAGGCGGCTGCAGTCCTTTCCCACCGCCTCGCCCTGCTCTGCGGGCTCGGGAGCTGCTGGAGTCCTGCTGGTGCCGGGGTTGGTGGGCTGGGACTGCTGCTGCTGCTGGTACTGCGCCAGCTGCTGGCGAGTCTCCTTCAGTTGCTGCTGGAGAACTAGAATGGTACTCTGCATGCCCTCTACCTCCTCATCAAGCTGGATGATGAAGTCATTCAATTCTATATAAAGAAAACACATTTGTTGCAAATACTTAATAGCTTGAATCTCAGACAAAAAAATTAAAATCCTGTAACTCAACATTTTATGACTAAATGTTTCAACAGACTATTTTTCAGCCATCAGGTATGCAGGGCTTTGACGCTCTGCCTCTGAAGGAAGAAATGCTTAACTACCATCATTTTATACGGCTACTCAGAATATATGAGAAGAAATTAATTTCCAGTGAAGGAGGATATTTGGAAAACAGTTCAATTTCAACAATTAGTATTTTGCAAGTAGAACCTCCTGTATCTACTTTTACTCAAGTATAAAATCTTAGAAGTACTGTAAAAGTGACCATGAACCACATCTGTATGTAACAGATCTGAATAATTACAAAAGCAACCAAAAAAAAAAAATTAGTCACATTTCAATGACGTTTCAGCTCTCCCTGTTTTTAATCCTTTAAATCCTGCATAACGGGACACTGCAAGACTTTCTTACTAACAAAACTGTTAACTAATTCCACAGGGTGTTTTAGTAATTGCACACCAAGAAAAAGGATTTTACAATTAGGCCTGCATTTTGGAGCACAACAAATTTGACATGTAAACAGTAAGAGAAACACTGACTCCCTTATTCTTCAATTAAACTGCACCATTGATATGACAGAGGAATTAAAATGCGAACTGCTTGTTATTGTAAAAACTCATAAAATTAAAGTGTTCTTGCTGCTTTGGGAAAAAAAATCATTAGGAAAACTGCTACTGCAGGATTATCATTGTCTTTGTTCATATGGGGAAGAAGCAATAGGGGCTAAAGAACACATCTCTGTTCTGGAGCTTACTTTACTAAACTGCATTCAAGAGCAGAAATCTTTAATGCATGTCCACCTTTGCTTCAATTATGAACTTGATAAATTTAGATGAAGTGCATTATCTAAATAGTAGTTAAGAAGCAAAAGGGTAACTACTCCAACAAAATGTAATTACAGATAGAATAATTTACCTTAAGAATTCTAGTTATTGTCACTTTATACTACTACTTTCTCAAAAATATGATCCTATGGGGATGGGGAGAGAGAAATCTATCCTTAAAAATACAGGATATACCAGACTTAGATTAATGCCAAATCAAGTCTATGCTATCCTACAAAGTTCAGTTGCAAAACAAAAACATATCCAGGTTTGTGTGATACCTAAAAAGCTTGTGTGCTAAGACTTGTTGTAATAATCAGATAACTTACAGATAACATTATACTAAAAAAGCAGTGATTCTATACAGAACTCTCACCTGAAGATTTTTTTAACTTTGCATTTACCCCACCATTTAAATAATGCAAGAGATCAGAGTTTATACATGACTTCAGTTTAGGTTTACAATACTGTAAAATTTGGACTGTGAACACAATCAGATATTTTAGTTCACCTGAGTTACCCAAGGTTAAAAAAAGAATATATATATATTTTCCTTTTTCTTGGGCAGTTAAAAAGCTGTTGATTTTTAAAAAATAATGTCGAAATTAATCAGAGCTAACAAGCAGCATTCTATTCTCAGTGCATGCTTAACTTCATGCAACATTAACAGCTTTCATCTTACCAATCCACCAATAGTGTGTGCAGTCTAAACATTCCCTGTTAAATAGCAAGACCTACAGTACGAAACCTGGCAATTTCAAATTCAAACACTGCATTACTGGAGCTGCAAATCCCTCTAGTCCCCCAAAGTTAAGTTTGTATTTATTATTTATTTTTGAATTAAGACTACCAGTGAAGACTTAATTTTCGTATTTTACTTTATATTGCCCTTTCATTCTGGGAAAGATGGTTTTACAGTGTGTATCATCAGGAAATTAAACTGGCAGAAGTGCAAGGCAACTCCATTTTCTTAAAAAAATCCCTTACCATCCTGACTGCTTTTAAGTTCCTCACTATATTTCTTCTGTAAAGCCAACTCTGCCTCAAGCTGTGCAATACGTCCTTGGGACAGCTGCCTTCCAAGCTCTTGATTCTCCTGGATAAGCATTCGACACTTCGCCATTAACTTTTTGCCTGTTTGGCTGTAAAGGAAAGAGCCATCTATCACAAAATGAATACAAAACCTTCAGTAATCTTCCTCAATCACAATTACAGACAAAAAGGAGATGCAATTTCTGCATGTCACAATTCAAGGAACATTATGTCTCAACATAATTGTCATAGCAGAAAGTCTCCCTATAGTTACCACGTGCTGTTCCAACGCCAGTTGATCTTCTGTCGCTGTCCCATAAAGTGGAAGGCAAGTTTTATTACTGCAAATATGAATAAGCACATTGTTCTTTTTTGATACCAACATCTGGATTATCAGTATGCACAATCTTGCATGTGCTAATTCTCAATTGAGTTAAATATTTGATTAAAGATGTGCCTGTAATTCAAAAGATCAAGTACTGCATGAAAATTACATGTGTAAACTGAATTATAAACAAAAACCTCCTTCACGCATTTCACTAGTAAAACTTAATTATTACATTTGGGTGAACAGAAGAAAGTTGCTTGGGGAAACTTTAAATCCCACATTCATTTTTCATAGTGACACCCATTTTTTCTTAAAGAAGCTCAGACATTCTTTTGAATGCTGTTCAGTCTAATTTTAAAAATTCAATGTCTATTTTTCAACTCAATTTATATATCTGACAGTAATATACACAGTCTGTTTAATGATTTCTATGGTCAGCTTCCCCTAAGCACATCTTGCATGGTGAGGAGAAAATAAAACATAGTTAAAAATTGGCAAGAAATTAAGGAAGGAGTATATTATTAATCTACTTCCTTTAGAACGGCAGATTTCAACTCATGAGTAATGATCATTAGGATGTCCAGTTTCTGAAAGAAACAGGGAACAGGCAGAAAAGTACTATTTTTACCTGACAAGATTTTCTTTACTAAATGGGAAACATCACACATCTTTAATCCTCACGATAAAAATTGCACCGTAAAGCATTATAGGAAGCAGTATGCAAATTAATATATAGGCAATACAGCTGACTCCATAAAAGAGAAAAATTAAAGTCCTTTAAGACCCTTGGTCTGCCAAAATCAGTAGAGTAACCACAAACAGTTCTCCTTTTAATAGGCTCAACAACGTAATGAAGCTGTCGTCTTTTCTACAGAAGTGTAAGCTCTGCCAGGAAAAACAACAACGAAAACCAAACCAAACCAACAAAAAAAGCCACCAAAAATGAACAAAAAACCCCCACCAAACTTGAACAGGTTTATTGCAAATTCAATGGCAGGACTTGTATTGCTTTTCAAGACCAAGAAGGTCACTTAATTTTTTGTTTGTTTTTAAACAAGTGATGATTGAAAGAAATTTTGAGGATTAAAAAAGAAACAGGAAATTTCTGCTACAATTCACAGCCACGGTTCTCTCCTGAAACCAAAATAATAATTTCCTTATCAGCTACCTTTTAAGCATTCAATCCTTAGACAACTTTTAAGTTCTGCCAACTCTGCCCCATTTAACATTTTCCGACTGACTCTCCCAAACTTTTCAGATGGGCTGCTCCAGAAGGAATCTGGCTGTGTAAAGTCCTGGATGCCTGCAACTCTGCTAAAGCAGCAGCCTTTTTTTCGTTCTTGATGTGATGTCCAATGCCAGGTCCTTGAAGTTTAAATTGTGCTGACCTAATACAGTCCAAGTCGCACACTTAAGATGCAAGTTTCCTTAGAGATGTTCATTCTGGGTAAAGCAGGACCACTTTGGAGATAACCAATGTGACAATACCCCAAAAGTTATTAGGCAGACATGCAATGATTTTTAGCGATTCGCAAATTCCTGTTACCGTCACTAAAAGTTGAAGAAGTTCACAGTCTTTAAGTCATTTAATGCTTTTCTCTTCACAAAACGTCAACTGTAGAATTAGCAAGTACCAGTTACCTTGGAATTGGGACAATTTTAGAATCCCATTAATTTCTTCATGTTAATTCCTGCCAAAATGTAAAGTATTTATTACCTGTATAGAAATTTGCATAGTTACCTATAATGCTATTTCTTACCATCAAAATTTTTCCAGATGTTCTGAACTAGTACGGCACCATGTAACTTCCCCTTGCAATTTACAAAAAAGACAACATGCAAGAATATAAAATCCAGTAACTATTAAAATAACTCTTATTAGCAGAAAAACTAGGTTTGCATTCTTTTCACAAATCCTCTTGAACATACATGCAACAAAACCTGTAAGAATATAAGTGGTTAAATTTCGGACGACTAGTATTTGTTGTACTAGGTTTACTGCAAATGACATTTCCACTAATTTTTAATCCAAGTGTATACTCTAATGACAATTGAAATGGCTTAGTATAGCCATTCCTTTGATTACATATGCCCTTTTATTTCTCCCTCCAGACATCAGCAATGATTATGCTGTACACCTTTATCTATGGTTAAGGCCCAGAACTAACACTGCTTAGGGTTGCAGTTAACATGTTACCCTGTCAGTTGGAGATGTGAATAGGAACAACATCTCTTTCAAAAACTAGGTCAGATGTCAAGAAATAAGAGTAATTGCATACAAGGATGAACAATTAAAGCAATTAAAAGGGGGAGGCAGGGAATGGGGACGGACAGGATGTGCAAGGAGAATGGAAAAATCTTATAAATACTTTACATGAGTCATCATTTCTTTACCTTTCCAGAAATAAAGATCAATAAAATCTTAACCCAGTTAATGAAGACAGCCTCAATTATTTATCAGGAAATAACTCTAATTTTCTGTATTCCAGCTACTGCATATATGAATTATGCACACTGGCATCACTGACTTAAAATTATATGATGCATATTAGGGTATGTTGTAGCTACAGAAATAACAAAATTTTCTTTCGATACTTTTGCTTGAAAGAAAGTGGTAAGTTACTTGTCTCTCCTCCGTTGTACACACACATTTAGAGACCAAATACTTAAAAAAAAGAACCAACCTGTATCTGAAAGCATAAAATAATCTTCTGAACTCAAAGTTAAACAAGCAATCTCCACAACATGCCTCTGTCCACATATTATAGTGAGCTTTACAAACAGCTTGGTAACCTGTTAATAATTTATTAATGCAAGTCTTACCTCTGTTTTGATGCTAGATCGTTAAAATCTTAAGATACTGCTATAGCAAAATCATTCCAGATGTATCACTTTTTAAAAAGTAACCTTTTTCTTTAGGTTTTTTTTTTGCTGTTAAGTCATTACTCATGCAGACAAAATAAGCCTGCAGAAGTACACTACTCTTTGATCCCATATGAATCATCTGAAGCATAAACAGTTACGATACTTCTGAGTTAAAAATACGTAATACCATCTTATTAATTCATCAAAACAGTTAGAATACATCACCTTTTGTGACAGCTGGATGTCTTTTTTTTAACTTAAATTTGAACTTTCTAGGATCAAACTGAGTCACAAAATGTTGCCCAACTGTTTTGAAAACCAAAACCTCGGATTACTAAATAGAACTCAATTCACTAAGGAAAAAAAACAAACACACAAACGCTATACCAAATCTGCATTTCACTTTACACACCTCAGACATGCCACTCCCAACTGTCCCAGATTGCTACTCTTACAAGTAACTTGGGACAACAGAACAGAGGCATCAATCGAGTAGCAAAGGCTCCTTCACTGATTCCACCAAGGAAAATGCATGCATTTATGGTTTTTTGGTTTGTTAAAATACTTTGTTTTCAGAGAACGAGACAATGCAGAAATAACAACCTGTTCAATTCTCGTTCATCCCAGGAGTTTCACAATACAACAGTATAACCAGTAGCGTTCCTTGAACTATATATTACAACTATTTCAAGGCACATTTTATATAGAAGTGCAATACAAAAAAACAGGTGTACAAAGGAATAAAAACACCCCACCAACACTGAAGACAGTTGCCATTGTGTGCCTTCGGTATTGAGCATTTGAGATCAGTTCTTAGTATAGAAGGATCAAAATATTCTCATTTCTGCATGAAAACATGCAGTGAAATACTTATCACAACCAGTTTTTGTTATACATGCTAGTTGTGATCAAATATATATATAGCTTTCGTACAGTCCTAATTTTGAGGCGTCCATGGTATTACCAACCATCCAGAAAACAGTTCATTATTTAGCAACATTGACTTAAGGCTCCGTCAAGTGCTAGAGAGCCCAAAGGCTAAACAGTCAAATGTGTATGCTACCACTGTTGTGATAGCAAATAGCACTCTCATGGCTATTCAAAACTGGTTAGCAAGTAAACTCAACGCAAAATTCACCTCGAGTTCTGACCCAGCAGTTCAGTGAACAAGCAGGAAGTCCACAGTCTTATTGGCAAAACTGACTTACAGTGTCTCTAAGTCATCACTAGGCTCAAGGTTAAGAGCGAAGCATATTCCACTTCTACATTTTACAGGAATTTTACATGTTCAATTCATGATTTTTAATCTCTAGGTTCTCTCTCCTCCAAACTGTCTGTAGACACAGTGTGCCACAGACTTTAGACTTCTGTTTCTCCCTGTATTTTCTTCAAATAGAACAATTTTGCAAATGTCTACATGTTCTAGAAAAATTTTTTCGAAGATGGCCATTTCTTCAGAATAGTCCGACGCCATCAGGCCTCTGAAGCAAAGGGGGAGAAAAAAGCTGAAACACAAGGTTCATCTGGTAAGTTTTACATTAAGCATTACAAGCTGGACAGTATAAGAATGTGGCTTTTGCCTCAAAACGTCTGAGTCTTGGTGTGGAAACGAGTACTTGGCTGTCCCACCATAGCATTCTCGTAGTGGGACTGTCAGGGAAGTCTTGACTGGGGAGTATTTGTTTTGTTTACCTATCAGGCGTAAATTTCCAGGCACTCAGTTCATTTTGGGCTTGTTCCAGTTTGTCTTTAGTCTGTTCCAGTTCACCTTTCATTTTTAGGAAAAACAAGTTGATGGCTGGATCCACCATTGTTGATCGCAGTTGGGCAACACTAGGCTGCTGGACTTGCTTGAGGTACTGAATCTGATTCTGCATAAAATAATAAAAAGGACTGTTATTCATAAAACATTAAAAACATTTTGAAGTGATTTAGAGACAAATAAAAAGTTATTCTAAAGATAACATCAAGGAAGCTTGCCTTCTTTCTACACTGTAACCTGAAAAGGGCAGGATAAAAATAACTTTTGCCCACCTGAACCCTATCAATGTGCATATTCACCCAATTCCCCATCCCACCACCTGCCAAATTTAAACTTTAAAGGTCTTTTTTTTTTTCCTCTCCTCTCTCTGCTTTACAATGTTTTCTACATGTTAGTTTACATTTGTCAAAGCAATGACTCGAGCATTAGAATGCTCCATTTCTATTTTATCTGCCTGCACTCTTTGGGGGGGGGCAGGGGGGAAGTATATACAAAGCATTATCTGCTTAAAACAGATAGCTAATTTCCATGTAACTCCAGTGACAGTTATTATGGAACACTACAGCTATTACTGATGAGCAATATTTTTAAGTAACTAAAAAGGTTTTTATAAACTAAGGATTTTTGCAAGTGTGACAGTCACTTATGATGCAAGTTAGCATATTTTTTAAACAAAATAACTTAGAAATACTAACAAACATATTTTGGTTGGATTTTATTCTCTTGCAATAACCACAACCTAAAATATTTACAATTTTATAAATCTGTAATCCAGAATAGTTAGTCAAAATTTTAGGAGGAGTAACTGTGAGAGGATTTCTTTTACATATAGCATTCATTAGTCAAAACTTGCATGTATTTACATAGGATTAACTTTTTAGAAAAGTTTTTTATATTTTAATCCCATCACAAGAGAAACTCAAAATGTATTAAAACAATAAGTGTTTAGAATCCAGCTAATCACTAAAATTATATCAGCGTACACAGAGAGTGCTCATTAAGTTCCATTTATTATGCTCCCTGTATCACACATATTTCTTCATCAGCAAGAGGTGAACAAAATTACCTGAGATTAAAAAAGAAACATTTTAATTGAAAATTGGGGGGTTTGCCTCCTGCTGCACACACAATCTTGCCACCAGACTTCATAGCAACAGAGTTTCACCGATGAACAGTACAAGGCAGCACGTTACTTGGTACAAGCAGCACAGTCAAAGCACTGCTAGTTTATTCATTTTTCTATAGATACACAGTTACTCTGTAATGGGGTCTTTACACAGCAATGGTGAAGAGAAAGTAGAAACATTTTAATTATATTAAAAATATGTAGTGACCTCAGTCAGTTCTTGGTTCAGGATATTATACATTTTAATTTTATTTTGTCAAGTAGCAACAATTCTTGGATTTTATTTCAAATAAGTGATTTTAAAGGTATTGAGATAACTGAAATATTTCCACTGACTCCACATTAATTTGATATTATTAAAATAAAAATGTTTAGCTATGTAAAAAAATGAAATAACCAACATACTTTAAATTTTAAACAGACAACCTTTTATCTGTCCAGAAAGAAATATAAAGGGAATAAAGCACTGCATAAAAATATTTTCAACAAATAAACCACTCAAGGGCTCGCCTACAAATACTACTTGGAAATGGTAAGTACAAATTAAGATTATCCTAACATTTCTGAGATGGCATTTTACCCCTTTGCCTCACTGACTGTACACAACATTGCTCACTGAATAAAAGATCTATTTAATTTATTGTTATTGATATATATTTTCTACCCACTCAAGTTTCTGATGCTTGCACTACTGGAAATATTTCAGCAGCCTGTCAATTCTTCGTGAGGGGTGGCACTGGTAGAGGGCAAAACAGCTAGTTTAACAGACGCCTGCACACACAGAGATCCTCCAGTTGGCAACTTATTCCAAGAATATAATTATGCTACAGCACCATGGCTCCCAACCTATTTTTAGACAGGCATCATTGAGGAAAAAAAGACCATGTTCCTTGTCTTCCCCAGGCCCAGCTCCCTCCCTCTTCTACTGCCAGCCTAGGAACTGTAATAGACTCCTTGGATCAGCAGCACAGAGAACTGATGCCATCTGCTCCTCATTCATGCCAGACATGCGCCAAAAACACTCAAGAGGACCCAGTTGATTCTGTCTGAAGTCCATTATTTAAGAGTCTCATTTGTGTATCTTTAGCTCATGCTCCTAGGCCGAGCAGAAAGCACCCACACAGGCTTCACGGAACACCTCAACTGTCACTCCTAAAACAGTAGTATAGAAAGAATTTACTAAAACTGAACAACCCTTGCTCATTCTCTCCATGAACTTAAAGACCACCTATTCCTCCAGTTTCCCCAAGCCCAGTTTCTCCAGAATTCTCACCCATCGAGCTTTTCTGCCACCCAGACCTAGCAACCTCCCCCCAACATGACCCACTCCCAAAGTGAGCCCAAACCTCTTAACCCTTCTGCCTACTTCCTTATTCCATTCTTCTTCCTGCTTGGCCAGTCTAACTCTCCAATTCTTGCCACCTCTAAACACTCCCTTGTACACAACTCCTCCCACTGGTATTCCAGGTGGTAAGGGGTGTGGGATCTAAAGAGTTTTCCTGTAGTCAGGACCAACTTCAGGCTAGAGCTGAATATACAGGAATAGTCATGTCCAATGCCAGACCTGAGGACGTGTGCTCTAACACCCAAAACGCCTACTGGCTGTTTGTATTTCCAAACCCAACAGCACACACTATTTTTCAAAAGCCCATCAGATGGACAAATAGGGATGAATTTTCACAAGCAGAATAAAAACCTTGCAGCTTTCTCTCTGCTCTAACCCAAGGCAGAATACTGAAAGTAGTCTGTTTAGAGGACATCAGGTTGTGTGGAGTTTCATTTGGGTGGACTTTTTTTTTTTTTGTTAAGACAGACAGTAACATTTTCGACCCTTCTGCTTCTCCCATATTTTTGGAAACAGTCAAATCCTTTTAGCTGAAGTTGTCCAAAGATATCCAGAAAGAACAGATCCTCTAATATGAAGAATTTAACAAAAGATAACACAGTTGCTTAACAGAAAATGTAAGCAAACTAAGTACAACTATCTATCTTTCTTAAAAGGCAGAGTAGGAGGGAAGAAACTGCATACCCTGTTTCCCTGAAAATAAGACCTACCCCAAAAATAAACCCTAACATGATTTTTCAGGATTTTTGAGGATGCTTGAAATATAAGCCCTACTCCAAAAATAAGCCCTAGTTACAGTTCATTAAAAAAGTCAATTTAAATAGTGTCCAGGCAGCTATACATGTTAAAAAGTAATAAGTTTTGGAGTAAAACTTAATATAAGACCCTGTCTTATTTTCAAGGAAACTGAGAGGAAGAGAGAAAACACAAAGGAGCTGTAACCTAAACCACAAGTAGGATATTAAGAGTAATGACTATCTAGGTACTATAGTCCAACTACATCCACAGGAAGCTTCCACTCATTGTTATCTGTTCCATGGAAAACCTACTGGAGTAGCAAATATTCCCAATGCCTGTCTGCTTATTGGCCTGCAGTAGCTTAGGAGGGGGTCAAGATCTTTCCTGAGGTAGCAATATCTTCATCACCACCTCTGCCAGAAATAATGCTAATGCTAGTGTTACCTACGCTTCCCCAAAAGCAGCAATCTCTTTATGGGGTTGCTCCTGCTAGGACTGGGAAGGCAGCTCAAGGCTGATGCTGACAATGGGGCACACAAGGTGGTAAACACCTAAACTTCAATCTAGCCCTTTAGCTAGCCACTCTGAACTATGCAGAGTAAGTTTGCAACACCAGTCAGACTCTCAGTAAGCTCCCAGCTCAAAAGAAATCCATATATTCTGCTGCTAGACTCTGCACTGAGCAAGAGAGAAACCAGAGCTTTGCACTCAACTACCATCTTGTTCAAAAAGAGTACTGAATGAGAATCCAGACAATGATTCTGCTACTCTGACATGCACACCTACACCTTCAAGACAATGTTGGGTGACTTTTATAAGCTGAAGTACATTTTGTTGTGGTTTATATTTTAAAAATAAAGAGTACAAATTAAAATAGCAACTAAGACAAAGTCTGTCACACCTTACTTTAAAACACAGCTAGTATATTTTAACTACCAAGGTGTTTTGTACATCAGTAATTGGAAAACTTGCTAATGTCCTTGCCAGAACCATCTGAATATGGTACGGTATTTTTAAGTTTTTATTGATTTAAATTTGAACATGACGAGTTTGTAAGTAGAATCACACTGAGTCATAAAGTGTTGCCCAACTGTTTTGAAAAATCAAAACCTTAGATTACTAAATAGAACTCTATTCACTAAGGAAAATAACTAAACACACAAATGTTATACCAAATCTGCATTTAGTCTTATACACCTCAGACATGTCACTCCTGACTGTCCTGGATTGCTACTCTTAAAAGTAACTTGGGACAACAGAACAGTATAAAAATCTCCCAAAAAGAGATTAAGAGTAATATGAACAATAAGTTCATATTATTTGGTAAATATTCATCTTTAGTTTTCAAGAAACTTGACACCATAGATGCTCAGTCTTTCTAGTTAAGATGTGACAGGAAATATTAATGGCTTACATATAAATAACTACCAGTAGTATATTTTACATGTAAATATGATTATAAAAATGGTTAACTATGCCAAAATAGAAGTTACTTAGACATGTCAAATAACTTATCATATGGTGAATAGTTTTTTGTTCATTTGTGAAATTATTTAGCAACCTACAGCTTAGCTTTGCATCTCATCCAACATGACTTATTTTGCTACTGTTACTTTACTTGAAAAAAAAATGCTGTCTAATACTACAAAACCAAGTCCTCCAGAGCTTCTTGCAACTTTGTGCATTTAAACTCAAAAACACTGTAAGGTACCATTACAGCTTTTACCCCCTTCTTCAAGGATACACCTTCCTACCTCCATGCACTATGGAGGAGACAACATACTTGATGTTATTCACTTATCAATACCTGGAAAAAATTAAGCTACTTGGATGTGTGGTTTTTGTTTCTTTTTCTGGGTTGTTCTATTCTTTCCAACCCCCTCCCTTTTTTTTTTTTTTTATGTACACTGAAATTAATAAAGGCTTTCAGGAAGTTCTTCTAAACAGATGTTCCAGAAAGCCTTTGTATCACAGCTATAAACATCTATAACAAAGTGCAGGAAAAAATCCTATAGTCTTCATAAGCTTGTCAAAATTCATTGTCTTAAATATCTGAAATTTTTGTTTAACTCGTTCTTTTAGAAATAAGGAGGAAGGTGAAAACAGTACACACAAATTTGGTTTGGTGAAAAACTTTTTTTTTTGTATTTATTGTTTGAGCTATATGCTCAGAAGTTCAAAAGAAAAAAAAAAAAAGAAATACAACTCCTATTACTGCTGTTCTTCATACCAGAATTTATCAGTAAAACTAACAAGAGAAGTAGGATCAATACAGTAATTTATTACTAGGGAAGTGTTACAGTACAGTACCAGAACAGATCTTCATTGGCATCCTGGGCTGCATTAGGAGGAGTGCTGCCAACAGGCTGAGGGAGGTGATCCTGCCTCTCCACTCAGCACTGGTGAGACAACTGGAGTACTGGGTCCAGTTCTGGGCTCCTCCAGTAAAAGAGAGACATGCACGTAATAGGGTGGAGCAAAAAAAAGGCCATGAAGATGACTAAGCGGCTGGAGCATCAGATAGACAAGCAGAGGCTGAGAGTGCAAGGGCTGTTCAGCCTGGAGAAGGCTCAGGGGGATCTTATCAATGTGCATAAATACCTGATGGGGTACATAAGGCAGAGCCAGGCTCTTCTCAGTGCGCCCACTGAAAGCACAGAAGGCAAGAGGCACAAATGGAAACACAGGAAATCCCACTTCAATATATGAAAATGTTTTTGGTTTTGTTTTTCTGTGACTGTGTTTAACACTGGCACAGGTCCCCCAGAGAGGTTTTGGAGTCTCTATTCCATTAGGAGATGCTCAAAACTCAACTGTGCACAGTCCTTAGTAATATGGTCCAACTGACCCTGCTCTGAGCAGGCAGGTTGGACTAGACAAATGGCAAGTCTCTTCCAACCTCAGTGATTCTGCGATTCATATTTTACCACTGCAAAGTAAGCTTTTTTTCCTCTTCACACTAGTGCTTACTATGAACTAAACTAATCTTATAGTCTTAAGAGAAGTTAAAATAATATGTACCAAGTGTCACGCCATTATACCTGACAGCTCTGAAAATCTACAGGAAAAAGGTAGGCTAAAAGAAAATATCAGAGGAAAGCTACAATAGTCATTATTAGTGTTGCACATATTTTATATTTTTCATGAGCTCTCAGAAGTGTATTACAGAAATTAACAATAAGAAGCTTTTTACAATCTTCTCTTAGTCACTGCTAAATTAAAGCAGCAGGTGAAAATTATGTTAAGAAGGTAATCCAAAAAAGATTGAAAGTTCAAAAGTGGTAGAAGATAGTTTCAAGAAACCAAAACTAAACACAGAAGAAAACAGTGACAGAAAATCCACTGAAATAAACAAGAAACAGAAATAGCAACAAAAAAGGTACTCAGTACAAAGAACATTAGAAACCCCAAGAAGACCTGCCACATTTCAAAATAATTTCCTCTGAAAAAGTCAGTAGCTCTTTCCCCTACCTAGCCAAACAGATGCAGAAGTTTACAAATACCTTGCTATCCAAATCCAGCATAAATATCAGCCTAAAATCTCCTAAATGAAACCCAGTAAACTCAATGTTATCCTTACAGTTCAATTTGTTCCTGCATCCAATGATAGTCACAAGCAATATTTTTGGTAAATATGCACAGTTGAAAAATGCTAGAAGAAAATAAGCATGGCTCATGCAAGAATTAGCTTGGTTCTGAAGCAAAAGTCCTTCCAAGCACAATTGCTGCTGAAAATCACCTGAAATAACTAACATTAAAAAAAGCAAACTTTAAGAAGTTATCATTACTGATTCAGTGAAATTTTAAGTGCCCTGCCATTTCTTTAAGCACAGAAAATGTGATGCTATAGATATACAAAAAATACAGCACATGAGTACTGGCTCAAAAGCTGATATCCCTGAAACAGTCTGAAAACACTTATCTCCTCTTTAAATACTTACAGTACACTCTTGCATCTCCTGTTCCTTAGTTGCCAGCCTCATCACCAGAATATTTTCTCTTCGGGCAGACTCTTGCTGTTGCTGTTTCAACTTCTCTTCAGATTCCCTCAATCCCGTCACATCATTGGCTAATACAAGCAATGACATACAAAAAGCATATTTTATAGCATCCTCTCATGAACAGTTTTTGAAGACAACTAAAAGAATCTAAAAACCAAATTCAAAACCAGCAAGAGTCATAAACAAGCATGACTATAATAAGCATAAATGAGGAAAATCAAAATAGCATTAACTATTAGAAAAGCTTGGCAACAGCTGGTTTTAAGTACATCTTAAGATTTACTGAACTTTTGAAAATGTTTCTGTTTATATGGGAAATAACTTTTAAATTGCTTGCTTAACCAACTACTATTACAACTTGCAGTCTCAAACTTGGAAGTGTTCTTTTATCTACAAGAAACATTGAGACCAGGGTGAGGGAAGGGGGAAGTCTACCCTCTGATAAAGCAATCCACAGTCTGTAAAATAGGGCCATTTGTGGTCAATCCTCAAACTGGTCTCAACACCCCATGAGTAAACAGTTAAGACATTCAAGAACTTCAGAAAGAGCAGTTCAGTCAACTAGAACTCTTCTGATTCATGAACATTTATGGAAGTTTATATATGAAATATGAGAGAAGGCAACACAGCACATTTCCAAATTACTAAAATGGGAAGACCTGCAAGCACCCTGATATAAACAGCAAATATTCACTCTGCTCCTTATCACGTATAAAAGGATGGAAAGTTGGAAAAATTGAGATTTTTATTTTTTCTAACTACTTGAGAATGATCGGCTGTAAATGTAAACTTAGACCACCACAAATTGCTTCACAACAATTATCTAGAAATAGTTCTTTGCAGATGATTCCATAATAGTGATTACTACAGCCTGTATTAGAGTTTCCAAAACTGAGAAACTGAGAATTTTGAAACAACTTACTTATGTCAGGACAGTTTGAGATTAGAATGAAATCAAATGCTTCCATTTGCTATATTTTAGTCTCTCCAAAACTCAAACATTATGGGTTGGCAGAAGAAGGATGTAACAACAGAAAAAGAGAGAGATAACATCTGTTTGGACTGACAGAAAAACACCCTTCAAACTCACACCCTTCAAACTCAGTGATACTAAGTCTTTAGACTGAAAAGGTGAGCAGAAAATAGGAAAGAGCCCATTTCTAGCTTCAAACACAATTTTTACAAACTACTTAAGACTGACAATTCAGTCACTTCCAGAACATATCCAGCTTTTCCCATTTGAGAGTAGGATGTTTGTCCCATATTCTCTTTTGAAAGACTGAAGTACAGACTAAGTTTTAAAGATCACATAAGACTGACAATCAATTAGTTAATTTGCCTGATCAGATCAAACATGACTTGAGGACTCATTCTAGACCTTTACCTCTACAAACTATTCCCCCTCCCACGTGGTTTACAATCCTGTTAGACTACTGAAGGCACGATATTCATGGAGAATTTTGCTAGAGGATAATGTTTCCTTTTTAATAAAAAAGTAATGAAAATACACCTATTTCTGTATTGTTCCCCTAGCAGTCTGGGTAAAGATGGTCTTACAGATGTAAAAATAGACTTTTTACATGCTGTGTAAGATCTGCAAAGGAAAACAAGCAGCCGAGAAAGCTGGAAAAGGCTGAAAACTTACACTGGAATAAACAGGGATTTTTTTCTGCAAAACAACTGACATACAGATTACCTCTTATTTCTAATGTCTGTGCTTTCTAAAACTATTACTTGAACACTCTGCTTTATACAAACATTCAGGTAACTCATACCATTTTGAAACTTGACTAACTTACAATTAAGGTCTGTGTACTTGCCCTCCAGAGCTTGCACGTATGCTTCATACTGTTTCCACCTATTGCAGAGACAAAGAGGAAAAAAAAAGAATTTTCTGAAGCTCAGTTTATTAAATCAAGGCATCTCATCCCTAGACTTTGAGTATACATTCATACCACAATCAGAAAATATCAGAGGGAATTATGCAATTGCATAAAAGACAGTTCCAGTTTTTTAAAAAGTGTCTTTTGATCATAGAAGTAGTTAAATACACTTCGCATCTCAAAAGGATAAAAAGGTAGCTGTGTATTACAACATTTAAAATTGACATCTTAAAACTTACTGTAATATTGTGGACAAACATTGCAATCAAGCACTTATTAGTTATTTGTCTAAGTACCTAAGATACATCTCATTCTCAAAGCAGGACAATTTAAACAAAATTCTGTAACAGAAAACATAATATGAAGTCAACATCAAGTCTGTTACCAAGTGAACAAGACAAGTGTATTACAATACACTACAACTCAGCCTAGGTTAAGTAGGTATACCAGCTCAATTAAAGCAAGACCATACTCTGATTATACCCATCAACCAGAAGCCAAACAGTTTAATAACTCTTTGAAAGCATGTTATTTAAGCGACTCATCCAGAGTCAGAAAACATCACACTTAAGAAGAGCATTGCATTCGATACAAACCATCGAGTCAGTAGCAAAGTCTGCAGTAAAGCTTAACATTACATGCCTTACCAACAAAGTTCACAAGACAGTGCTTCAGGATTTTTTTGCTTGTTTTCTTTAAAGAAGTACCTCGCTTCTAATTATGCATCATCGTCATGATAGTACTATTCCACGTTATGAAACAAATTAATCTAATAGCTTACCACTACAGAAAAGGAAGGTTTCTGTTCCATCTTCCCAACCACTCTTTCTCTCTGACACCTATTTTATATGCCAGACTTGTAACTCCTTTGTTTTAACTCCCCACCCTACCTAAATCAAAACTATAAAATCTAACTCTAGACCATTTTTGACCATTTGCTAAATTGAAACAGGTCATTAAAGGATATAAAAAGCACGACATCTGTAACAATAAGCAAGATCACAAAACTGGGAAATGCAAAAGCACAATATCTCCTCCTTCTAGCAGCAACAGAATTTTGCATCTCTTCAGCTGAACATGAAATCAGTATGAATTAACTCTCTTAAGCTCTGTAGAAGAGAGCAGTTGTATCCCCACTTAACTCTTAAACTTCCCTCTCTGCTCTAAAAAGAATATTGTTAAAAACAGAAGTTCCATTATTTGACCTCTAACGGTTCTATGCTAGTTCAGATTTCAAACCTCCAAAAGTAAAACTGAAACAGCTAAATAGCAAATCCAGAAAGAACCTAATTTTTACATGAAAGGATTACATGAAAGAGTTGGTCTTCAAATACAGCTACAGGATTACTTGACTTTCTAAGTTACATCTCTCAGCCTGAAAACAATAATTCTGTCAAAATCTTGACACTCTCCCTCCTCCTCCATTAGGAGCTATACAAAGAGCAAGTGAAACGAAGACCTGCAACACAAGCTAAGTAGACATGACAGACCACCACTGAACAAAACCAAACCAAAAAAACGCCACACACAATATAGTCTGTGGTCACTAAAAATGTTAGAGAGAAAAGCTCTAAGTCACCTCTCGACAACTGCTACTATTTAAGCAAGAACTGAATTCCTGGAAAAGAAAACACAGAATGCACTAGGCCATGCCACAGACTTTTCAAGTCACATGCCTGCCAGCTCTTCCAGAAACGTGACTCTTCATACATGTTTTGTCAAAAACCTCATGATGACTGTTACAGTTCACCTTCAAGCAAGCTTACAAAGTTGTACAGAATACACTTGCGATCATCACACAGAGAGTATTCTTCAATAATCAAGCCATCAGCTTTAAAACTTGAACTTTTTCTAACACAGCAGCTTTACTTTCACACACACGCACTGTCTCGATTTGCTACAACTACAGATCTCAGAAGCAATTTTCTCTTCTAGGAATTGAGCTGGTTTTCATCTCACTTCAGGCAAACCAGAAAGCTAGCAATTATAGAGACAAAAATTCGAACCAGGCTTATTTCATGCGATTGAAAAAAAAAAAACACCCCACAAAAACCACAACACAAAGATATTAAACCAGACAATCAAATAGACTAAAAGCATCAAAACAAGAAGTGAAATAATGGAAGTTTAAAAACATTCACATTAATGAAGTAGACCATCTTGTAACTTCGGCTCAGGAACATTAGCTGGTAGGCCCTTACTGAAAGTGGACTGATTTGTTTTCAAGCTTGCAGTTGTGATACATCTGACACGTATACATTTTTCTAGTGTTCTCAGTAATCCTGAGGACTAATATGTCAAAATATTTACCCAATATATCAACAAGACAGTTTTTCAAGAATATTCATTAAACCAAGTTAAAGGAAGAAAGAAAGATTTATATATATACACACATACATACTTTGACTAGTTCTAGGTATTTTAAAAGTCTTGTAATGGCTCTGATAATTTAGTTTTCACTTAAATGTCTAAGTGACTTAAGACTTTAAACACCTTTAGTAATGTTCAAGTTCTTAAGCCTCCTCTTGCAGTAACTTTTCTTGTTATGTGTCTTTAATAACCTATTTTCCTAAATACTGTCTTTCCAGCTTATTTCACTCTGGTTGTTTTCCCTTGTTTACAGTAGCAGCACAGATCATTACCAGAAGGAATTAAAGTGGAATTCTGATCTTTGAAAGCCCAAGTTCCAAAGCTGTAGCTTCTGAAGTTACACAAAAGAAAAAGGAAAATAAGGAACTGTGACAGAATAAATATTTTTTAAAATGAAGATGCTGAAGGTCATTGACAGTATGTCTAGTGGTCCAACTCTGAACATTGTTAACTCTTATCTGTTTACTTCTTCTTCTCTGTTTATTATGTCTACACTGGTACAGAAGATCAGATGATACTAAAATCACACAAGACAGGTGTAAAACTGTATTTCTAGGTCTCAAATGATCACATGAAGGGTGTTTTGAATCTGGAATACCACTCTCTAAATGAACAATTCTCACAGAAAATCTAGTTTTACCTGAACAATAAAAGCGCAGTATTTCCAGATGCACAACTTTGGTCTTATATTATACAACTGAATCTCCATGCACAACACTTTCGCTTCTATAGTTTTGTAAATAATATGGACTCCCAGCTGCTGACATGCAAGGCTGAGGTAAGCCTGCATTCCCATTACATGAATCTCACATGCTGTTTCCACATTGAGCTTGAAAGAGGTGACAAGGACAGCAGTTTGTGGAATGCTGTAATGATGTCTTTGCTCAGTGATGTTGAAACTACACAGCAGAAGCTGAAGCTCATCTAGCAGTGGATATACCATCACCTAGAAATCCCAGCTACTAAGCACAACTCCAGTACAGTCCAAAGGTTCAGAGCTAGAAGTCAACAACAACAACAAAAAGAGAGCAAGTATGATCCAAAACCTCCATTAGATCCTACTGCTATCAGGAAATGGTTAGAAAAAAGTCAGCTCACATGTAATCATGTGTCACCGAGTAGGTCTTTGAGATCCAGCTAGAAACTTTAATGCAAATTGTATTGAGAAATATCATCATTCTCTGCACAAAAACATGCAACTTCCCCATAAGACACCAGAACACATTAAAGACCTCAGATAAATTATGGACGCTTCCATATAAATAACATTCTAAAAATTACACACTTCAAGTATTTTCCAGTTAGCTAACATTACAGGTTCTTCAGGGAAAATACTTTTGCCCCTAAACACATCTCAAAGTTCAGTAAAAGAAACATGCTCAAAAAAATCAGTAGTTGATACAAACAAGTATTTTTCTCCCGTCCAAAAATTATGTCAGAATTAAAATTTAAAGATGGCTACTAGCATATCTTCTACTATACTAGGAAAGCATTTCCCCTCTGGGAGACTTTTTTGCCTTACTTGAAGATGATATATCCCTCTACCAGGTTTCATCTACACAAAATACCTGCATTAAACTTTAACAGACATTGGTAAAAATCAACACTTCGTGACGTAAAAATCCAGCTTTCAGTTAAACTATTTAAGAATTTGCACATACTCGCAAAAGCTTATTTAAATAAACCAGTGATTTATGGGAACTTGCTGGCCAGACATGAAGTCTGAGGCCCTTCTTCCCAAGATCCAAGAAAGGTAAAGTTCTCCTCTTCACACATGTAGTCTGAGACGCATCAGTTCAAGCAAACTTGAGAGTTGCTTTGACCTCCGTGCCCCATGTTGCCCCTTCTGGGACAGCTATAGAGGACATGGGCAGGTCATCAGTCAACTCAAGTGGGGAAAAAGACAAAGGCTAAAAGCCACCTTTTTTTCTCCTATCAGTTCGTTTTCACTTAATATCAGCTTCTTGATCTGGTTAGTAGTTCATGTCGGTAATCTAATGACTAAATAGTGACAATCTGAAGAGCTTCACTAAAGTGCTACTTGGAAAGGCTCTAAAGAACAGAGACAGAGCTGCACACCGAACTAGGAAGACAGCCCTGAATTTGATTTACATTCAAAGGGTCACTTAGAGCCTCACAATTACAGGAAGGTAACTGAGCACCATTGTGTTGCTTAGTTAATTCATCCTCTAAAAATATTAAGCAAATTTTAAGACTCCATGGATTCAAAATACCTCCATACATACCACTATTTTTCCTGGAGCACCCATTTTTTATGTTGACTTTTGGGGTCCAATTTTTCCTGAGAATAAATGATAAGCACTTAGGGGTTGGGGCACACACAGCATTGCACCTTAGCCATTCTAAAAGCGACTGGCTATAAGTCCTCATTGATTGAAGTTCTGTAAAAGCACTGTATTTCCTCAGAACTGCTTCTATAAATGAAAATGCTTCAATGTTCTACAGACTACTAGGCTAAAGCATCAGGGCAACACCAATCAGATTTTTAGCTGTGATCCATAGACTCCTTTGTTAGTGTGTTCTTGGCTCTCCTTTCTTCACAGAAGCTCCCACTCAGTGCAGCTAAGTAGTTACTACATTAAAGAGGAGAAGAAAAGATGAAGGAGATGAGTCCACAGCAACAAGTATTGAGACAAGCAGACATTCCCAAAAGGCCAGACTGAAAGGCTTTTTGTTGATCCTGCTCACTTTTAGTTAACAGAAGTAAAAATAAGCAAACCTAAATTATGTACTTTGTTGAAAAGAACAGTGGAGTTGGGATTCATGGAACAGGAACTGACAAAAAAGAATTAGTATTTTCTACACGTGTTTTATCTGCAATTATACTGCGACGATGATGCGGGTTTTTTGTTTTCACACTGTTAATCAAAAAGCAAGTGGCACAGAATCTACATTTGATACCTTGGCAGGACTTTCATAGCTGGAAGTAAGGGTACAACTTTACAGACTTGAGAGTTGGCTATCCTCGGGGATAACCTTGAGTACGGAAACTTTTATGAAAAGGTTCACAAGGCCTAAACCACTTAACATCAAAGAAACATTTTTTCCTACTGTTTAAATACATTTTCCTTTACTACCCAAAAGACTAGATACTCACAGGAAGCCAGAAACCAGTTTTAAACATATGGAACCAGGCTATTTTAACTCCCCTGGGAAGAACTGTACCCCAGAAGTAGCTGGCAGGATAGTTTTCCCAGAAGAGGGAGTAACTGATCATATCCTTTAAGTGTTTCACTTGCATTCTGAAGTTTCTACACAGTTCAGACTTTGTTCTATGAAACAGTAATATTTAACTTGAGATCCTAATAATGCTAATAACTCACAGGGTACAAAAAGTCAAGAGCTACAGTTTACCAAAATGCACGCACAAACTACTCTAGCAGATAAACAGACGACCACAGATGCCTGGTTTAGTTAGCTCCTTGTTCACAAATCAGGAAATTTAGGTATACAGAGAAAAGGGGCTTGGGTCAGTTTCTTTAAGCAGGTGATCTGTGTGACAGGGTTGGCAACGATTTTTTCCATGGTGACACTTAGCTTTCTAAAAGGTGAAAAAAAATAGCCAGGCTCTTCTTTATGCAAGTTCTAGGCGATTAAAAATTCATTTTAACATTTTACTGTTAATATCAGAATATGCTGAGAAGATAACTGCGCATACTAAGAAAACCTAAAATTCATCGTAGGAGTAAGGAGTTGACATTTTTCTGATGTTTAAAAATAACTTGCTATCTAGCAAGGAATGTAAGCAACCGCATCTTCTAAAGTTAGAAATGAGAAAAAAAAATCCTACTCATATATTACAAAACATTGTTCAGGATTTTGTCTCTGCAAAAAGTGTTTCCACCCCAAACCACATAGAAAAATATTTGAGATAGGATGGGAACCTTACAAAAGAGATGTGTCATGTAACAGATAAAATAGTTTTTCAGAGCAAGGATGCTAAAAAAGGAATGGAAGAGGGAGGTCATATATCTTCCATTATACATTCACTAAAATTTTAAGACGAAAAACTGCCTTTTACTTTACCTTAGGATGAGCTCATCTCTAGGTAAAACCTTAAAATCTGCTTCGCTAAGGCGAACCTATGGAGCAAAAGAAAAATCACAACTTACCAAGCTGTCATGATTACCTGGGAGGGGCAAGGGGTCACAAGTATTTTTAAACATACCTTCTTTGGGAGAGGTTCTTCATTCGTCATTGTGAACTCTGAAAGAGAGAAAAAAGGGAATTCTAGTTAGTGTAGTTACTAGTGTACATGAAATGCAGAACAAGTTAAAAGCTTGCACTTCTAGACTTACTTTTTTTTAATTTGCAATATTAGACTACTGAAATACTGGTTCCACACAATGCAAAGCCAGAGTACAAAACAACACTACAAGTTCACTGCTGTAATCCACATACAAAGTCAACAGATGCATTTTTTTTAAAAAAGTTAACCAAAACTTTCAGATGTCTAAAAAGCCTATCAGTAATCAATTCTTCCTGTTTAACTACGCAACACCACAAAACTTTGTCCATATTTGTTTAGATTGAACAGACATTTCATATGTGCCTATATCTATTTAATGTATTTTACAAGGCAGAGGATAATCAGTCTCAGGAACACAATTTATACTACTATTTCAGTATCTCTTCGGAATAAAAGTAAATCACTTGTGAACATTAACACTAATGTTTGTGTTATGCCAAAGTAACACATTCTTCCATTTACTTACTCTCTTACTTTTAAGATTCTGGTAAACAGAAAGTATTAAGCAGTTATTTTAAAACCCTTGTGAACATCTTTAGGAAAAGATGTCAAATAAATGGCTTAGATACACCACCAAATTCAATTCCTCGTGTGTGTATGCAGCACAATAGGATTGCATCGTGCTAGGTTAAATATTCACACTTCCTTGAGTTACAGGACCTGCTTCCTTACCTCAAGAAGATAATACATAGTATTTTCTACAACTATGATTATATAAAAAAAAAATTGAGTCTGCAAAGATTATAAGCACACAAGTAACAATGAATGCAAGGTTTGCTAGAGGCATGCATCTTCACAACATGCTTTTTCAACAGAAAAGTAGCATATAATATTAAGATTCGACAAGGTTGTACAGCTGCTGCGATGCACGTATGCCAGGGAAAGGATGTGTCAGCTCTTTGGTTGTGAACACTTGGCTTCACAAAAACAATGTTCTCAAGCAGTTAAAAAATATTTTCTAAAAAAAACTTTTACAGTTACAAATACCTTTTTTTACAGTTACAAATACCTTTTTTCATGACGACACACAAACTAACTACTTTTCCAAATCTTAAGACAGACAAATCCTGAAATTGTTTGTTAATGAGACAAATACACACCAAATGAAGTAAAGCCTCTTCAAACTACACTAACCATTGACAAATACGCAGCACTCTACTAAATAAGACCCTAGTTAAAAAAGAAAAGAACAACTAAAACAAACACCCCACAACACACACAAAACACCAAACACAACACCACAAACCTCCTCCAAATAAAGAAACAAAAACCCCACACCAAGCACTGATGAGACAACTTCCAAGCCTTTTATAAAATGAACACCAACATTAGAAGCCATGGAAAGGTTTCCAAAAATATTCAGTAGAAGCACATCTGATGAATGACAGCTTCCTGTTCCTAGTCTTGGTAACACACAGGCTGTTAAAGTGCTTCGCTAGCCTAAGAGGTCCCCCACCCTCACCCCCTTCCCTCTCTCTCACAAGAAGTTACCCAAGCATTTTGCTTTAACTTCTGGATGCAGCTCCTTATTTGAGACTGTTTTATCGGAAACATACCTTAAAAGTATTCAAGCATAAGAGGCTATTGAGACAAACCGCTGGTTCCCAACTCGGTCATCCAAAAATCATACAGAATAACTTGAGATCACAGGGGGATGCTTGTGATCCCTGTATTTAGGCCGCCTGCATCTCCCGCTAAAAATTTTCCTAAAGATTTTTAGAATCTTTTAACTCCTTCAGTGTTTGGAATTAGTCTTGAATATCTCAGCAAGATTTAAGTCCTTGAGACAGACAGAAACATGCTTTTCAGATGTCTCGCAGAACTACAGCTAACAGTGATTACATTGTGCACAGATGATATCAAGTCATGATTTGTGTGTTCCTCAGAAAAGTACCAGAAGCGTACAAATACCAAAAGGTGAGTTTCCCCAAAAACTTGGTTTGTGAACTCTCCAGCAGCATACAACCACTAATACCTGATTGCTGCCACAATCGTGACTAAAAGAAATCAAAGGCTGATGTTCCATCTAAGTATAGGTACTCAATCTCGTGTCTCTAGACCTCGTGCAAGGTTCCTGCACTCAGTCCTCTACAGCAGCACCAGACCCAGCTACTCTAACCTCTTTACCCAGCACAGCACCATTTACAAAGCCATCTCCTGCTTTCAAACGAGCACAAAAGTGCTGAAGACTGAAGTTACAGGCCACCACTTTATAGAAACTACCATCTTACTGCCACCTACTATCACTTGCAGTGATAAAACTGTACACTTAAAAAAAAATATACACACACTAGTTAAAAATATTCTACAGGTTATTTTGGAGAAGCTAGGTTGATCGTATCTACAAATAAACACTGGTGCTCTTTCTGTATCTGTGAATTTCACCTCACTGCTCCCATGCAATAGCATTTTTGGCACCTGCAGTAACTTACCAAAAGCTTAGAAATTACTGCTCTACCATTTTGCTCAGTGTTTTTCAGAAACCTAAGAGCATCAGCCTGACTACATCAGATTTCACAATTATTTGCCTTAGCTTTCTGTTCATTAATAGATTAACTTGTATGCTACAGACAATAACATTACAAGTGAAATGGTCATTCTTTGAACTTAATACAGTAACTTTTCAAAACACTGTGCAGCAAGAGGTGCTCCTCCATCACTTGGCTCTACTCTAAAAGCGGAGATGATCTCTTTCCTACGCAGATCAGAAATATTTTGCAAGAGCATGATGAAGTGCTATTTCCTACAATAAAAAGAATCAACGAAAACAACATTCCTGTATAACTGACTGGAATTAACACGATTATATTTAGTGATTTATATGATGAACAGCTTAACTGTACTATCCTAACTAAGCACTTTCATGACTTTGGGGAAACGACGGCTGCTACATGCCGCTCCTTCTGCGTATCTGCTCCTGGCAACAGGAGACATAAAACCGTATTCCATACTTAAAGTAACCCCGTCATGGGCACTGCAGGAATTTTTCTGCAATCCCATCAAGCTTTAGGCTTTTATGGCAATTAAAACATGAACAGAACTGAAACGGGGAAAGTGCATTTTAACTTTGGGAACTCCCAGCAGTCTGTACGCCTTTCAGTACTGTGTTTATAAAGCGCGAGATTTAAGAAGTAAAAACAAACAAGTATTAAAAAAAAGCTTCAAACAAGCACTGTAAGCGGGCAGACTTCACGCCCGCCCCGGCAGCGCGGTGTGCAGACGGCTCCCGCGCCCCCTCCCCGGCCCGGCGCGGCCCCGCCCCCCGCGCGGAGCCCCCGCGTGCCGTGCGCAGCGGCACCGGCCGCAGGCACCTGACAGACCCCGCTGCCGCCGCCCCCCGAGCCGGGGCACTGCCCGCCCCGCCGGGCCGCCCTCGCTCGTCTTCAACAAGGAATGAGAGAAACGCGTCTCCCGCGCCCGGGGGGGCGGCGGCGGCCTTGCCCAGACGCGGCGGTTGCCGGAGGCTGGGGGAGGATCCCCGCCGAGCAGCCAGGCCGGGCTCGGGGCCTCGCACAAAATGGCTCTGCGAGTGCTTCCGCTCCTCCCCCCGCTCGGGGTGAGGGAAGGGAGCAGCCGCTGCCGCGGTTTGGCGCGCCGGGACCCCGCGGTGCCCGGTGCCTCCCGCGGGCCCCACTCCCTCCAGCGCGAGGGCAGACGGCGGTGCCAGGGGAGCGGGGGTGCCCGGCGGCGGGGAGGAGCGCTAGCGCGGCCACTCACCTCCCGCCCGCGGTGCGGAGGCCTCGCTCTCCCAGCACACTAGTTGCCTGGGCCGCACCCGTCACATCGAGGGCGAAGCGCCGCCACCGCTCACGCCTGCTGCTGCTGCTGCTGCTGCCGCCGCCGCCTCTGCGCCCGCAACCAGCCTCACAGGCACCGCCGCTCCAGAACCGGGGCCGCGTCCCCCCGCCCGGGCCCCCTCACGCACCGCTCCCGCCCGCTCTTTATTTGCAGAGTCTCTGCGCTACAAAATGGCGCCCAAGGAGGAAATGAGCGCCCGGCCGCCCCGCCCACCGGCCGCCCCCCACGTTAGGGGCGGGGGCTGCGCGCGCAGCCAGCGCGGGGTGGCGGGAGCCGCCGCAGTGCTGCGGCTGGCGCGGCGCGGGGGCCCCGGCAGCGGGCGGCTTGGCCCCGGCCTGCTTGTGGGGCTGCCTCTGGGGAGGCTGCTCCGCACCTGCTGGGACCGGTGCCGGGGCCGTCCTGCCTCGCCGGTGCGGCGGCTTCCTGGGCTTATTTGAACGTTGTTTTGAAGCCTGTTAGTTTCACAGGCGGGGGTGGGCGGGCAGCGAGCCGCGGGGCATCCTGGGGCGGGCGGAAGGATACGGGCGCTGCGCCGGCACTTGCCGGCGGGGGGCGCAGCCGCGGCCGTGAGGGCTGGGGGAGCGGGCGGGCCGGCCGGTCGGGCCGCCCCTCGCTGTGGTTAACGCCTCACGGCCTCGCCACTGGAGCCGGCTGGCGGGGAGCGGCGGTGGGGGGCCCGGGGGACCGTCTGGGAAGGCTGCGCGGAGCTCTCGGGGAAGGCTGTCGGGAGAGCTGGCATCTCTAGGAGGGAAAAAGGCGCGTAGCCGTTAATGACGAGATGGGCGCCGGGCTTCCCAGCCTGACTGACCTCTGGGGCTGCCTTTCGGTCTCCAAGGCTGGGGAATGGTTGTGTTCACTCGTTTGAAACGGTTTCGGCGGTAATCGATGCAAGTCGGTGTCCTCAATCGAGAAAAAGAAAAGGGAGTTACATTTCTGTTGCTTCCAAATAAATTAAACTTCATTTTCAGCATATAGGAAAAACAAAGCATTCAGTTTGCTCTTAATTGCAGTCTAGCACCAAGCTGCTACTTTGGAGTTGAACTTACCGTTCTTATTATTGTGATTTCTGAAGCAATGCTGTTAGGACAAGTAAATACATTCTCTTCTTGCCAGCAAACTCATTAAGTTTCTGTAGGCTGAATCAGTCCCAGCTGGGTTGCACAGGTGTAACTGATTGACTGTCACTCACTGTTGCTGTTGAAGATGCTCCAGAAATGTGCTTTCTGTAGAAAATCATACTGAAAAGTCACCAAAAAGACTCTCTAACACTTTTGGAACTTTTATTACAGTGCACTGGACGCTGAGAGGATTGTTCCTCTAATCAAGCGTGCATGTGATTTGTGCTTCTTGGTATTTATTACGTATGCCTATTCATTTATTTCTACCGCTTAATTAATGCATTAAACATATTTACATAGTATGTATGTGTATATATATATATATACACACACATATAATAAAAATATTTACATAACCCTGCCCTTTGCCAGCAGTCCATCTTTGGTATTGGAGAGTCTTCATCTAGGGTCTGTAGTGGTCCCTGATGGCCTTTGCAGCCCTCGCTGTTGGCTTTTTGACCTAATTTCTTGAACAAGCATATTGTAATTTTGTGCTGCTACTCAGCAAAAGTCACGTAGCTTTTTCTTCATTGAGTGGAACATTCCACTTTCCCAGCTTGCAAGCCAAGGACATCCCACTTTGCCTCATGGCCAGTCTCTATAGAGCTATTGTTTCTCTGTCAGGTTTGTGTTACATTAGGCCTAGTCTTTCTAAAAGATTTTTATTCCTCTTATCAGTATTTGCTACAGAATAGATGCCAAGGTACATGTCCCCCAATCTGTGTGTGCGTGTGCGTATATATATATATAAACACAGATTTTTTTTCAGTGAGAACTTGAAGTATTTTGAAGACCAAGCCACGCTAGAAGTGATTTGACATGGTTACCCAAAAAAGGGTGAGGATCATGTAATTGGTGACCATCATGTAATTGGTGACCATGAGGACAGAGGTCTTGAATTAATTCCTTTGAACTCTTATTTTTAAACTGAAAAAAAATTTGCATAATTACTGTTCTGAGTTGCTTGCTCCCGCCTCTGGTTTTCTCCAAAAATACCTTGCAGGTACTTCTTTTAAGCATTCAAGATGCTAATTAACAGGTGAAGCCACTACATATGGTAGCATTGATGAGGCACTGAAATACCACGATAGTCCTTAATATGAACATTAATGTAGCAAATTGACTTGATTTCCTCATGCATAAACATTACAATACTAAAAATACCTCATAAGCCAAGTAGGACAAGGAATGGAAACATTTTCCCATATAAAAGGGATGTAGAGCTGTACTTAAGGCCATTTCTGTTCTGTGTATTTCTATTCTCAATGTAAATCACCAAACATTTTCAGTATATCAGTGGCGATTTAAACACATGACCTCCCAATATTTGACTGGAGTTTGGCCATTCTTTATTATGTTCAGAAACCAGACCTTCCTTGTGTCTTTTTAGTGACACGGTAAAAGTCTAATGCAGATAACACCATAACGTGCAGGACCTTGAACCTTTTACCAGTGCCTGTTATTTGTGACCATACAGAAAATATGTCTGCTTTTTTTTTAACCCTTTGTGAGCACTTAGTTATTTAGAATATATCTTTACAAGTGCAGATTCCATTTGTGGGAAACATGCTATCTGAGCAAGAGGCAGCCAGCCAGAGACATGTAGAGGGAAGGGAAATCGGTCTGCAGAGCTTTGTTATTTGGCCTGCCTGCCTTCCTGCTGTCCCTTCAAATTAACACCTGTGCTATCAGGCTACACTTTTTGCTTGAGAAAATAAAAGTAGCAAATTGTTAACTGGTCCTTTCGTACTTTTAGGAAGAGGTCATTTAACTGAAGTAGTCTTTAATTCTGTTTGCACATCAGCTAACACAGTGAGAACTAACCTGGGATTTTTTATTGCTACTGGAATAAAAGCATTGACACCTGCATTGGGTTGTGTTTACAGCGTGATAACGGGAGTAAATTTGCTTTTCAAACAAAAGGTGCTCACAGAATCCTCAGCAGCACTGTTTGTCCTTGGGTTGAGAGGACATGTAAGAATCTGTCCAAGCACCCGTGAAAAAATAAAAGTAATATATTTGTTCAGCTATAACAATAAGATGAAATAGGAGCCAGATGATGAATGTATAGGCAAGACAGCTTGCCGTAATTAACATAAGAAAATGTTTAAGGTGAAAATAACCGCTGCCCTTTCATTAAGTATGTATATTGTGTTTGTATCTCTGTTTGAGAGGCCCTGTGAATTGTATGGTAAAGTTGTCGCAGACTCTCTCTCTTCTGTGTTTGGCTTTGATGCAGAAGTAGATGGAAGAAAGCAGGTGAATGTCCGGACAGGAGGGACATTTGGCGTTGGGGTGTCCCCCCGCGCCCCTGCCTGCCCTCGTCCTGGCGCTGCTTTCACGCCCAGGGCCTGCACAGGGGTATTGATGGAAACGGTTCTCATTTTTGCTTTAGGTTCCTTGAATGGCAGCGTGTCATTCATTAACCTAATCATCCATTAACTGGAAGGTTTGTGACTGTTCAGGCCTGCCTACTTCTGGGTTTCCTTCCCGCCCCGGTTTGGGACAGAAGCCAGTGGGAACAACGCGAGCGCCAAGATGACCCTAAACTTAGAGGGGTGCTGTTTGCTCCCTTTTTTTGGCTCGTTTTTCTGCTGGCAGCCTGTCACGCCTTCGCGTGGCGGGACGCCCAGCGGCGGCTGCTGAGGCACGTGGGTCTGCACCCCTGGCGCGGGGAACGCGGGCTTGGGGCTGCGCTGCTTGCGCGAAAAAAAGGCCCGAAATAACAGCCTGCAGGTGCGGAGAGCTAGGAAACAGGCGGAAAAAAGTGAGATAAAGCGTTGTTCAGAAGAAAGAAAAAAAAAAAAAAACGTTTGGAGCACTGCTACGTACATTTCTTAGCGCTGAAAAGTACCTTAAAAATCAGGAACTAAAGGAAGGCTCATCAGCTCTTGCAGGGGTCGTCCTTGACTGGCCAGGACATGGGATGGAGGAACGCAAGACTGCGGTACACCTGCTGCTGGAGCAGAGAGTGGGCTCCCGGGGGGCACTGGAAAGGGCTGCTGCAGCCTGCAGGTGTGGGGAAAGAGAACAGGTGTGGTTTGCTGTGCTGGGATCCAGAGGGGTCCTTCAGGTAACTACTGGGTAAAGATTGCACAGCAAAAAGCCCAAATTTGAGTTCCAGGAACTCTCCCTCTCTTACAGAAGTTTTCTGAATACTAGGCTGAAGGCTTAATGCTTTCTTTATATCCCCTGTTAAGACTTTTAAAAAGTCTTACTGGAATTATTGCCTACTTTTCTTCCATTTTTAAAGCAAGAAGTAATCAAACTTCTTCGGAAAGCTCTTACAAGGACTCCTCTTTTAATTACCAGTATTTTTTGCGGTTATATATATCTACAAGACACCATGAGAGCATATAAAATCATCAGTATGATAATATACGGCTCCACAGAACCAACTGGACTTGCCACTCAGGGCTCCAAGATGGCAACACTTGCGATGCTACCGCACACCTGTGAATTGGTGCGCGCAACAGGGTGGTCAGGAATTTTGTTCCTGTTGGGGGCTGAACACAGCGGTGAGTGAATTCCAGCGCCTCTCCTGAATGATAATCAGTCAAGATAAAATTACAGCCAAATGGTGCCTCGAGTTGAATTCAGTTTGTGGATGCTCGATAAATACAGCAAGCTTGCATTTGAAGTACCAGTGGGCATATTGTTGCTAAGGATATAAAACCAGGTATTTACTATATCCATTTTTTAAGCCATAGAAAGGCCATGATGGTTTTAATAATGCAAAGGTTTTTCTGTATGAGAGGAAGACAGCATTTTTTACTAAACACTGATTAGATTATGAGCTTTCTCTGGCAAAAATAGATTCAAGGAAAGCACAGATTGCTTGTAACACAGCCAAGAACATTTTTTGCCTATCAATAACTTGATTTCCAAGGACCAAGTCAATCAGGTTGCAGTTTGAGGTTGAGGAATTTTAGAGAATGTAAATCTCATCCTCACTGGGAAAACAGTTTGTTCTTTGAGGCATACCTTAGGTGCTGAACCTACCCAGAGACAACTGAGTGTCAGGCTGCTGTAAGAAGACCTGGAAAAAGGATGAATTGTCTTTCCAGACCTGAGAAAGAGCCTTCTAAAGTACTGAAGGTGCTCAGCAAGCCTGAGTGCCCTGCATATCCTGACACGATGCCACTGTTTGTGCAGAAAGTGAAATATTTCCTCAGCTCCTTCCCAATTGAAGAAGGCTCTGGTTTTCATGAAATCATGCTTGTTGTTGAGCTGACTTGTTTTGGCAGCTGATTTAATTTTTTGAAGGAGAAAAAAATTATGCCTTTGCTGTCCCTTTGTCAAGCTGTTTTTTTGCTTAGACCAACCAAAGAACAATTCCTATTCCCTATCAGGAATAGAAGTAATTGCAAACACAGATGAAGGACAGAAAAACTGTATCTAAAGGGTGAATGCCTCTTAAATGCTTTTAGATGAGAACTAAGGACCCCAAAAGTATCAAGGATTATGAAGTGTCTTACGTAATTACGGGGCAAGGTTTGTCTTTGAAGATGCTGGTTTTCATGTACTCTGCTGCAAAAGTAGTCAAGTGTGTTCCATGCTGCCAGCAAAGAATAAAAAAAACGAAATAAGGAAAAGCAGAAAACTCTTATCACTATAGTAACAGAAGCCCCAAATGTTGGCCAATTATTTGACATTGAACTTAAATATCATATCCTACAGCAAAGGGCCAGTTCTATAACATATGGAGATGGATCAGTTCTGCTTCAAACTTGCATCTTGATCAAGGCAACGCATTTGCTTATTTAATTGCCCTGAGTGTTCCCACACAGCTGCAGATGAACTGAACACTGATGGGGACATGAATAATGTCATATTTCTGCGAGTGACGACAGGAGCACACCACTTTCTTCTGGTTTTATGATATGGAATGATGCAAGGGAACATCAGCAGGGAAGGAGAGGAGCCACATCTCCTTCCCTGAGGAATCCCACATGTTTTTTTTTTTCGTAAGGATTGCAACAAAGCAGATCCTAGCACCATTATTTAGGTATAAGATTTTAAAGACTAGAGAATTTCCTGTTACAGGAAAGTTGTAAAATTAACTTTTTTTTTAAATCATAGAATGATCTTTTATCAAGATTTACAAATTTAAAGTAATTGTTCTTTGCATTTTTTTAATTGTAAAAGGTGCAGCTTAGTTTTTATCAAACTCACATCCCCAACAGAAGTAGTATTTTCTGTAAATATTCACTGACAAAGTGTCAGATTTATGGTAAAAAGCAAGGGTTTCACATTTTGGTAACAACACTGATCTCTGTAAAGGTTAAATTTAGAAAACATTTTTTTAGCAGAAGAGTAAATTAGTGAACACCGAAATGCTCTGCATTTTAGCCTATTTCTAATAAAGCTGAGCCACCATTACCAAAAGAAAATTCTAAAATCTTTGCACTTTTGAGTGTTTCACATACGGCACAAGTCCATTTCATTGCGTTCAGAGAAAGGTAGTAAACAAACTTTGCGCAACGTAGCTTTACTCTTTTACTGATAGCAAGTAAGCTCTCTGTTCTGAATTGATGACCTCATTTTTACTGACTTACTTAATTCACAGAGCTTAGATTTCTAAGAAGTGGTAAAATGTACCAGCATTGGGCAGTAGTTTACTATTGAGTATTATGCTGCTCATTAACTACACTGAATTTAAAAACACAGCTGCCTAATCATGTTCAATTGTTTCTTTTTTTCTACATCTAAATAACTTAGCTTTGATCTGTACCATACATGTTTCATAATTATTTGCCTTTGTGCAATTGCTACATTATTTTTTTCCTCTACATGTCCCTTTATGCATTTGGATCTCACTCCTGGACACCATCCAAGCAGCGTTAAATAGGGAACTGCAAGCCTGATAAAGATTCAAACTCTTTCTATCTGCTGCTGGAGTAAAGGTGAAGTGCAGAAGGGAAGGGGCTGAAGCCTCAGTTCGTGTTCTATTAAGTATTTATAGTGATATTTGTAAAGTTTTAAATACAAGGAAATCCTGTCTGTAAGCCTTATTTCAGGTGTACTGTCGTTTTTGGACTTTGCATGCCTGATAACATTTAGTGTTAATCTGAGCTCATCTTACATTATTGATTTTGTGTTTGCATTGATGACCTTAAGTTGTAATCAGTCAAATATTACATCAAGAATGACGTATTGGTATATGGTACAGTTCATAAACTAGGTTACTTGGTGCTGCCCTGGTACATCTATATTACTCATTCTCTACTGAATTTTGGAAAGGTGCAGAGACTACATTCAGTTGTATAGGGTTGTTCAGGAACTGTACAATATTTTTCTAAAATACTCTGTATTGCTTGTGTGTGGAAAAGACACCAAACATGTTTTTCCCATCCAGATTTAATCTGAGAGCTTTGTTAGTGTTATCAGCTGCCCCGAGTGCACAGCATCATTAAAGAAAAGCTGTAGCACATGCGTGTTGCCTTTAACGCATCCTTAGGGAGACTGGTGGATGGGTCCACCTAAGCGTTTGGCTGCCCATGTAATTTTCCAGAGATTTCCTTTCCTTAAGATATCTGAGGGGATTCTTCTCTTGACAAAAGCTGGAAACCCAAAGTGACTGAAGAAACCTTATTACACATGGTTCCATCCTTTTGCCTTATCCTTCAGCCAGACTGAAATATCTAAAAGGAGAAACCTATTTTGAGAGTTGGAGTTACTCTGACCAGCATGGTTTAACAGAGTTATTGCTGAAATCCAAGGTAGTCTTGCTTTCCATAGCTGAAGTGGGTTTATTTTGGTTTTTTCCTATCTAGGGATGCCGTAGCTTTTTACATTGTAAAGCAAAAACAGTGACTGATAGGAGCCAGAGGAATCCAACTCAGGTATTGCATTGCTCCTGTTACTCAGTGTTACCACACAGAGGGTTCAGATACATTTTATGTGTGCCGATTTAATACCACAAAGTTCAGGTTAGCCAACATGCAGAATGTGATCACAGGTGTATTAGTGCATCCCCTGTCACATACATTTTTCATCACATACTATGTGCTTTTCTAGGACTTTATTTGTCTTTCTCTTCCCCCCGCTCCCTGAAATCCTGCTGAATTTTACTACATGGATTAAAAAAAAAAAAAAACTCCCAACTCTTGATCCTCTAGCTAAGGTAGGAGCAACAGCGCATTTTCTAACATCTTCTTGGTCCTCAGTTGCAGCTTCAATATGGTGCTTTGGCAGGCATGTCCATTAGGCTGAGCATCAGTTCTGCAAACAAGTCAGCACAGGAATGAATGAGGACTGAGGATCTGGGCTGTGAGACAGATGAGTGTTTTCAGCCCTTTTTTTTTTTTTTTTTTTTTAACTGCCGTTACTTTCTTTGGCTTACGCTATTGGTTCCTCCCTTTACGCTGTCCCTTGTTCCTCCGGATGTCTTCATGTTTTTGCATCCCAGCCCGCATCTCTAGGCTTCCTAGCCGCATTTCCCCCAGAGAGGCGTTCCTGCCTGCCCGCCCGGCCAAGGGTTGGGCACATCCCTGCTGCCGCCTCCTCTCCTGCTCCCAGCACCGGGTCCCTCTCGGCCACCCCGGCTTCCCCTCGCAGCATCCGCCTCCCCGGGGGCAGCTCGGGAGCAGCACCCTGCTTTAGATGGCTATTGCGGTTTGTTTATTGCGTTGGTTTTGTTTTTTCTGCTCACATAGATCTTATAAAATTCCACCATGTGATAAACGAGGTGCCTATAAGCAACAATATAATAATAGGGCATTTGACCTGCATCTTTAATTCTACGGAAAAGCGCACCGAGCGTCGGCGAGCGCTGCCCCGAGGCGGGCGCGCGGCCCCGGGCGGGCGGAGGCGTTGCCGCTGCTCCCTCACCGCCCCCGGCAGGAAGCTGAGGGGCCGCCCCCACCCCACCGTCAGCCGGGGGACGGGTGCGCCCGCCCGCGAACCAGCGGCGCCGGCTCCCCCGCCCGGCCCCGCTGCCGCAGCGGCCCGCCCGCCCGGCGGCAGGCGAGGGGCGGGACCGGCAACACGCGAGGGGCGGCCCCGCCGCCGGCCCCGCTCTCGCTGCGGGCGCGGCCGCCCCTCTGACCGCCGCTCCTCTCACCGCCGCCGCTCCCGCCGCCGCTCCTCTCACCGCCGCCATGAGCGCGGACCCCGTCGTCTTCGTCTCCGCCGCCAGGACCGCCGTCGGTGAGGGGCGGAGCGGCGGGTTCCCCCCGGGGCCGGGCCGGGCCGGGCGGCGGGCGCTCCCCCGCCCTTGCCAGGTGTCCCCCGGGCCGGTGCTGAGCCCTCTCCCTCTCTCTCCGCCCAGGCTCCTTCAACGGCGGCCTGTCGGCGCTGCCGGCGCACGAGCTGGGGGCGGCCGCCATCCGGGAGGTGCTGCGGCGGGCCGGGCTGCGCCCCGAGGAGGTGTCGGAGGTGATCCTGGGGCAGGTCCTCACCGCAGGTACGGGCGCTGCCTCCCCGCGGACACAGCCCCCAGCAGCCGCATTGGAACAGCCCAGGTTTCGCGTTTCAGAGCGTTATTCCTTGCCGGTGGGAACGTGGTTCCCCAACAAAGGCTGGAGCGGCATCCTGGGCGCCGCTCCGCTCCGCACCCGTTGCCGGGGCTTTGGAAAGGGTGTGCTGGGGGGATAGCTTGTTTAACAGTTTTTCGTTTGTTTATTTGGTTGGCTGGTTTTTATCCCCAAACTAGCTAACAGCGTACTTGTGACAGTCAGTGTCTTTTCTTTGTTGCAGCATCCCTTCTCTCCCTGCCTTGGTCAGCTCTCATAACTTTAACGTCATAAAAAACGGTAACTCTGAGATTTTTAATAGTGAGGCCTGTATTTGCATTTACCTGCAAGACCAGCCTGCAAGATCTGTGATGCCACTCGCTTGGAGACAAATATTTTGAAAATGTGCCTGTTAGGGAATTGTTTGTTTTGAACGGTCCTCTCCTTTTTCCAGGGCAAAGTTTAATCGGCAGAGTCATAGAGCAGGTTTGTGTTTTAAAGATGAAGACATAAAGGAAATAAATATTTTTTTCTTACTTAAAGCTGATTCAGATTCTTATATATTTTTAGCTCACGGAATGATGTGTTCTCCTTATCCATTTCTTTGTGCACAAGGAACTGGCATCACTTTAGCCTGGGGAGATGCAGATAAAGAATGTTTTCTTTGAAAATAGTGCTCCTATTCTTTCCATCAGGATTATAACAAAGAATAGAAGCTTTCAGGACTGTCCTCGCATAATTGTGCTTTTGCTTTCCATAGGAACTTTTAGGGAAAGTTGTCTGTGATGTACAGATGTCAAAAAGAAACCCTTCAGCGAGTAGAAATTGAAAGGAGCTTTCATCTTACACATGTGCAACAAGCTAATGCTAATTTGAAGTTGGTGTTTTATCTGACCTGCCATCAAAAGCAGAGTGGCACATATAAAACTACCAGTAGCAAGTCCCTGATCTCGCAGGTATTTTATTGATCATCATAAATGAGAGAGGTCACTGAGCTCCTGCTTACAGATTGCTGCTGGGAACTTCTCTATCTACCAGCTGAACATAGGAGCGAGACCCAAACTTTTGGTGGAATCAGGGTACCTGTTGTGAAAAGCGACAAGGCCGACATTTGTTTCTTAAGAACAGACAAAAGAAAAATACAGCCTGTTCCTGCAGGTGCTGGCCAGAACCCCGTCCGGCAGGCGAGCGTTGCCGCGGGGATCCCTTACTCTGTGCCCGCCTGGAGCTGCCAGATGATCTGCGGGTCGGGCTTGAAGGCGGTGTGTCTGGCTGCTCAGTCCATCCTGACCGGAGACTCCAGCATCGTGGTCGCAGGAGGCATGGAAAGTATGAGCAAGGTAAAGCAAACGATTGCACTCGCATTGCGCCGGCTTACTGGGAGCAAACAGCATTATGTGGAAACCCTGTGTTTCTAGGCTAACGCTCTGGAGGCAGGTTGAAAGAGTAGCTTCAGTTTCTACGCTTGAGAATGGATTTGCGCATGCAACAATTGACTTCAGTAGTTTTTTGTTTGTTTGTTTTGCTTTGTTTTTGGTTTTTTTTTAAAGACCTGATACTATAGCTACTGAAAAGGTGCTATGCAAACACACGCTACATTTAAAATTCCATTTTAATTTCCATCTAGCCCTGTCACGTTGAATGATTTGCTTGTGACAGCTGGCAATAGACAGGTTTTTTTGTGTTGCAAGAAGCCCAAAGAAGGAATAACTAGAAATGTTGTTGTTCACCAAGCACTTTGAGCTTGGAAAGGAAGCAAAGCACTTTCATTTCAAGGTGCTCAGCCCAGGGCTGTATTGAGGAATGGTGCTGGGATGGCGATCTGATGCCTAAGAAGGGGGTGGCGTCTTCTGCTGGGGCTCACTGGCTTCCTATGCTGGGAGTGATGCTGACGTTTGCTGGCAGCGAAGTGCAATTGGGAACCACCTGGAGCAGCCTGGTAGGACGGGGGACCTGTGGCCATATGGCCTCAGGGATGATTGATTTGATCTGTGGAGAGAAAACACTTGCTGCTTGGTGATCTGCTGCTTGGGAAATGCACAGGCCAGCTGGGAGACGCTGCGGGGGAGAGATGGAGCAGACTGCCGGGAGGACTGCTGGGATTTGGGGTATCTACCTGCAGCCACAAGGCAGGGGTCTGTCTCTCCAGCTGTCTGGCTGTATTGTGCACCAGAGATGTGAAACTTTTAACGCCTTTCGAAATACCTTCTTGCAGGCTCCTCATGTCATTCACATGCGAGCTGGGGTGAAAATGGGAGAGGCTTCTTTGCAAGACACTATAATCCTTGATGGCCTTACAGATGCTTTTTATCAGTACCATATGGGTATAACAGGTAAGCAGTGACGATACAGAAAATGGAACGGCTAACCGGGAAAGGGAAGAATTCACGGACAGGAAATTTCAAAATAAAGTGTTTCACGCTGTTCTTAAGTTGTAGTCATGAAAAAGAAAGAAATCCCTAATATTGAAAGGCATTGAAGGCATTTTCTGCTTGCTTTGTAAAAGTACCTTTTTTTTTTCTGTCTGAGCTAATAAATTCTTCCCTCTGTAAGAGTACATTTTTTGGACTTCCTGGCTTGTGCCTCTTGGCATCTTATCCCACTGCATGTCTTTTGCATTTGAGCAATTTAATTAAACGTCAGGAAAAATAAACAAAATAATCCCTGTATGTTACTGGAGTATTCAGCAGCACAGGGGCGGAATTACGTAAAGTGTACTGTGGATACACATGGTTCTGCACCCTGGATGGCATAGTCAGCCAACTGCTTTTTCAGTCCCTGCTTACAAAACAGAGTAACTTCAGAACTGTTCCCTCCTCTGTCTGAAGTGTTATAGCTGTAGAGAGATCTGAGCATAACAATCCAGAGAAGCAGTAAACTAGAAAAGCTTGGTTGCATTTGTATTTAACTTGATATGCCATCTGAGAGGAAATCCTGCGTAGGAATTTTCATGCTCAGAAGAAAATAGAGAATCGTAAGCAAACAAAATGAAGAAATCAGAATGAAAACTGACAAGCTTAGATGCTTGCTACAGCAAACATTAATGACTATGTTTGTGCTTACAATTTTACAACCTGGAATTTTAGCATTTCCTGATGGCAATTTACATTTCGTTCCTATTTCAGCTGAAAATGTGGCCAATCAGTGGCAAGTCAGCAGAGGGGAACAAGACCAACTTGCGGTACAGTCACAAAACAGGGCAGAGGCAGCCCAGAAAGCAGGCTATTTTACAAAAGAAATTGTTCCTGTTCTTGTACCTTCTAAAAAAGGTAGGTGTGAATGGATAATGAGAGCTGATTTTGATGAAAAATCTGTTTTCTGCTGTGTCTGCTATGATTGGTGGATGACTTCCCAGTTATACAGCCTTTTCAGTAAGCTGTTCTGTAAGCATGTAGCTGTTGCTCTCTTTTTCAACTTAAAGTAGTTATTTTTTTGAAAGAGAAACGATGCAAATGTGGAATACCTAAATGTAGTTCTCTGCAAATACTCTCTGTTTTATTGGAGATGTAATCACTACCCAGGCAAACCACTGACTTAACATTGGCTCGGGTATGGTACCAAAATCAGTATTTTTGTTTCATTAGACTCCTGGCTTCACCAAACTTCAAACAGTCATGTTGATTTGGAAAACCTTGCCCACCTAGTAAAATACACAGTAACAATAATTAGGGTTACTTGTTAATTAGCTAGGTCAGGTTGCATATATTAGGTATGTTTCTCTTTAGGCCTCTTGGGGATATATTATGGTGCTTGATCCAAAGATCTGTTTCTAGAGCAGGGGAATTTGCCCAGCTCCTTGTGAGGTGGATGCAACAACTGAATTTTCCAAACAGAAATCAAGAGTTAGATGTTCAACATTTGCATGGAATAGACCTTGTGGGAAAAGTTCTGGTGTTAGGCTGGTTACAAACTAATGATGGGCCTTCCTGTTACCAGTTTAGATAATAATATTTAATGACACTTGACTACTCTTTGCAAGGAATAGCAAGAACAAGATCTGCTTTTATACAGGTAGACCGTATTTTAGTTGTTAGTGTTTGTGTCAGAAAACCCAGCTGTTTGTCCTCCTAGAAGGAGCTGGAGGAGGGTTTAATAATTCACACTGAGTTGGAAGCTGTCTCCAACAGAGTGGCTTGTTGCTTAGAAGGAATGTGGCATCTATCCCCGATCAGCCTGTTGTTTGTGCCAGATTTCTGTTTGAGTCAAGTGCATGCAAGTAGACCCTCCCGTGAGTATAACGCTCTATTTTTCAGGTCCTGTAGAAGTTAAAACAGATGAACACCCTCGACATGGGAGCAACTTGGAAACAGTGGCAAAGTTAAAGCCCTGTTTCCTGACAGACGGAACTGGGACAGTAACAGCAGCTAATGCCTCAGGTTGGTCCGTCTGGCTAAAAACAAAATGGAAAAGAACGGTAGCTGCTTATGGCTCAAGGCAGGGTCTCTGCGAGGGGTTAAGCTGCCGGGTGGTTACTGCTGAATATGTTTTGCAGGAAACTGCAATGTGTTTGACAACATGGGTAGAACTCGAATATAACTGTGGGGGAGGATTTCTGTACAGATTAATTGCCTTTTGTTTGCTTGCTTTCTATGAAGCAATACAAGTGTTTGGACAGTAACAGTGGTTTCTAATACTGTGGGTCTGGACAAAGGAACACTTAGCAATTCGAGTTTGAAATTGCTACTCCTGTGGGCCTAACTTTCCTGCTATAGGCAGCCTTGAAACTTCTTCCTTGGTCCTTACACTGCATCTTCCAAAGTCTGGCTAATAACGCTGATGTGCTCCTTTTTCAGACTGTGCCTCAACTCTTCCGCCTGCTGCTTTCTGAATAGAAATCACAAATGTGTCACATTTACAGCAGTATAGATGTTACCCATTGTAAGTGTTGATGCCAGAGGTCAGGCTTGGCTGATAAGAAAAAAAAATACTGAGCTAAACCAAGAAAAGATCTGTGATTTTTTTTTTTTTTGTTTTGTCTAGATTGAACTTTACAAGCTGGAAAAGGTGGTACAGTAAAACCCATAAAACCCAACAGATACATACAAGTTGTTTGTCATTACACAGGTATAAATGATGGAGCTGCAGCTGTAATTCTAATGAAGAAATCGGAAGCTGCTAGGAGAGGTCTTATGCCTTTGGCTCGGATTGTATCTTGGGCTCAGACAGGTGTAGATCCATCTGTAATGGGAGTAGCGCCCATTTCAGCAATAAGGAAAGCTGTAAGTAGTTATCTATGTATCTTATTTAAAAACACTTGCTTGTAATTGCTTATCATTTTCTGGCCATGGTTTTTCTATATTCTAAGAAAAACTTACTAGAAAAAATAAACTAAGTTAAAACAACACTTAAAATAGTGGAGAGTATATAAGATTAACATTTCTAGTGCTACCAGGCTAGTGCCTATTCATTGGGAAAAAAATTAAATGCATAGGCATATGAATGGAGTTCAGAACATAAACTAGTTGGGTTTGGATGTGTATACTAACCTAATTTAGGGATGATTTGGTTCTTGCCATTATATGGTTCTGTTGCTGTGTCTGGCCAAGTTAATTTTCACATTGCTGTCTGATTGTATTTGCAATAGTAGGGCACTGAGAGAAGGGTCAGTGGGTGCATCTGCATTAGCCAGTGTGACGGTTCCCTTAGTGATTTAGTTTGTGCTGCAAAAAGAGTTGGAGCATGCCAGCTGGATCCCTTTCAGGTGAAACTAAACAAGAAGGTGCACTCCAGAACCACATCTAACGTGCTTGGACTGTTATTGCACCCACTGATGTGCTCTGTGTTCGGTCCACAGGATGAGACTCTCAGCTGAAGTGCCCTGAGTGAGCAGCCCCTATGGTACCACGCTGCTTGTTAGTACAGACTCAGCCTGTGGCAACCCCAGCTGAGGATGTGCTAAAACTGAGCTATGAAACCAAGCATAAAGAGAGTTCTCGTACAGCTGATAAGGATAGATTTGCTTTAGTATTCTTTCTTAGCTTTATTTATACTGTGCAAAGGCCTTACTTTGTTCATCTCTGAAATGTCATAGCAGTGTAGAAGCCTAACTTGAACTCACCCGAGCTCTGTGGCTTGTAGCGGGAAAATCAGAACTGTAATGCTGAAGCTTTTTCTCACCAGATCTCAAACTGTTGTTTTAAATGAAGAATGCTACAAATGTATAGCCAATACATATTTTTAGTTGTAGAACAGACAAGCTGTGTTTAACAGTACCTATAATCTTAATAGGTACTCTGAAAAAGGGCACATTACTTCTTAATGTAAGCTTCGTAATCTATGTTGTCAGACACTTCACAGCCTCCATATATTATCAGTTTCTCTCCAGAATTTTTAGTAGCACTTTATAGTGAGATAATGACTAAGCCATGCATTTTAGTGTTTCAACAACATAGTAAATCTTTAAAAGATAAGACTTTTCCCAGAAGGTGAATGGTTTCATAGAATCATAGAATTGTTTAGGTTACAAAAGACCTTTAAGATCGTAAGAGTCTGACCATTAACCTAATGCTGCCAAATCCACCCCTAAGCCATGTCCCTACACCTCCAGGGATGGTGACTCTACCGCTTCCCTGGGCAGCCTGTTCCAATGCCCGACAACTCTTTTGGTGAAGAAATTTTTCCCAATATCCAATCTAAACCTCCCCTGGTGCAACTTGAGGCCATTTCCTCTCATCCTGTTGCTTGCTACTTGGGAGAAGAGACCAACACCTTCCTTGCTACTGTCTCTACAATATCTAGTAGAAAGAGGCCCTCCTCTTTGACTATAGTCTTTCTTGGAGCTGCACCAGCCTGGCTGGCTGGTTGTGAAACATAATTGCTGTTAGAAACAAAGTGAGCTCAAGTAAAAACGTAGATCTGTGAAACACGCCTAAGCCTGTACCCAAGTAGGCAATCACACAAGAAGTTTCTCAAGTGAAAATATTAGCCAAGTCATCTAAAATAGCCCCTCTGTGAAAAGCTTCAAGAGGCAACTTTGAACTTAAAGGAAGGAGAGGCTGGAGAAATGACACCCATCACTAATGGTCATTTCACTATTTCCTGTATAAAAATCTGTATTAAGCAGAGAATCTCTAACAGTCAGACTTAGGTCCTGAAAAACCTGCTTTAAATCTGTTAAAACCTACTTTTGAAAACCTTGCTTGTTCTGTTACTGGCACCACATACTGTTTGAGTCCTACAATTGCACCACCACCACTACATGTGTAAAATTAGTCAAGATTTTTTAAGAGCAGCCAGCATGTTATAGCACATTGTACTGACTTCTGCTGATGCCGAAATTTTGTGTCTTCAAGGATTCTGCCATCAACCCTGGCTATAAAATCAGTTTCCTTTGATTTTTTTAGAAGTGGTGGCTTCATATCACCCAATTTAATTGTTATGAAAAGCTTTCTCCAGTGCTGACAAAAACCTGAAAGATAGTAAAGCCTGTTTATTTTGTTTTCTCAGATTGACAAAGCCAGCTGGACTCTGGAACAAGTTGACCTGTTTGAAATTAATGAAGCCTTTGCATCACTATCTATTGCAATAGCGAAAGAACTGAAAGTAAATCCAGAAAAGGTAATGAATATATTTCAGGTCAGAATTTGCCTCCTGTACTCGAGTTTTTCCATTCTGTGCAACTGGATTGTATTCCAAAGAGGCAAGATCAGTCGTCCTGCAATTGCCTTGCCATGAGCAGAAAGGATGGGAACCACAGTAGGCGTTTCCTTACGCTACTCAGCTGTAGCCTTGCTTTGCTAGCAGGTGCAGTGGCTCCTAGCTAAACAAGCTGCAGCTTTATTATAGTGGATTTGTATGCAAATATAGATAACTGCTTGAGCATAGTTAACTTCAGAATTTGAACTTGCTGCTGGATTTGTCACTGTATTCTTCCAGCAATGGCAAAAAGTGCAGGGTATTACTCTCCCCTAAATGCACCTCAGTTGTCACCTTTATTGCCTTCAGCAAGTTGGGCCTTTTTCAGCAGCTGTTGCATGCACATTCAATTCCTCCTTGAAATGGTGGTAGCAGTTTTGGCCTTACTCACAATCACGGACTATATCCAGTGAGGTCATTCACATTGAACCTCAGCTTAGCTAGTTCAATGATTCCTTAATTTGACCTTCTTCTTCATTGGCTTTTTTTTTTAGATTAACATCCAAGGTGGAGCTATTGCTCTTGGCCACCCTCTTGGTGCCTCTGGTTGCCGCATCCTTGTTACTCTTCTGCATGCACTGGAACGAACAGGTGGAAAACGTGGTGTTGCTGCTCTCTGTATAGGAGGAGGAATGGGAATAGCCATGTGTGTTGAGAGATGAATGTGAATGAACGAGTGTCTAGTGCTAACTAGCTTTGGAACAGTTTACTAATAAACTTCTAATCATGGAGCTTGTTTTGTTTTGCCTAAAATTAAATAAGCTTACTTTATTACCTCTTGCCACTCAGTCATTGCCCTGACAACAAGATTAGTGGCTGCTGCACTCTCCTTGTCTACATGCTCAACACAAGGACCAACCTTTTTCAAAAATTGTCTACAAGAAAATAGCAGCAGCATTCAATCACTTGTTTTATTAACATTTTAGTTATAAGAGTGGGAAGTGTAAGTTAAACAAACATAAATAAAACCTAAGTTATTCTTCAAGTGCTCCAGAGTGAACTGCGTCCTCATAGCACCCTCTCTCTTCTTTAGTTTCAGGGTGCAGTTTAATAAGATCATCAATTCGAAGAATAGTAATTGCAGCTTCTGTTGCAAACTTCAGGCTCTTAGTTTTGACCATGGTTGGTTCAAAGACACCAGCTTGCTTGTTATCACGAGGTTTTCCATTGATCAAGTCAAGACCAATCCTGAAAAGAATAAACAGTCAGATGGAGAGGTAGAAAAAGCAGAAATACAGTTGGGAGCATGCTGTTTAACTACTACTAGGTCCCAGTGACACACATATAGGACTGCAGGACACAGAAAGAAAAGTCAGCGATAACATACCCCTTTTACATGCAAATCACAGTTTAGTAAACTGGCAGAATGTTTTTCATCTAAGTCACCCCCCCACTTAATTTTGAGTAGCCTTCCTACAGATAGATACTTGCCATTTCAGATTTTTGCGATCTGGGTTAACTTGGGCCTCATTATGGAATGCTCTCAACTTCGCAACGAGATCTGTTGCATCTTGAGCGGCATTTACTGCCAATGTATTTGGAATTATTAAGAGCGATCTTGCAAATTCTGCTATTGCAAGTTGTTCACGTGATCCCTAGAGAGAGGAAAAAGTTTTTAAACCAATTGCTGCAACGAAAGAGGAAAAAATACAACCATGACCAAGACTGTCAATAGTAGAGAGGGGTTTTCACATGCAAAACCTATTTTTAGGCCAAAGAACCATATAGTCAAATTATCAGAGAAAGAGTAACTAATATACTCCATTTTAAAGAAGCATCTTACATTCTGTAAGATGATTACGTTTTCACGAACCAACTTCTACTAGAAAATAAATGCTTTAAAATTCACGCTGTCCAAGCCTAACACATACACACTCTTACGTCTTCATGTGAGACTCACCATGCTGGTTGCATAATTTTCAAGATATATTGAGAGCGCTGCTTCTACAGCACCGCCACCTGGGACGACAGACTTGGATTCCAAGACCCTTTTAACAACACAGAGTGCATCATGTATAGATCGTTCCATTTCATCACACATGAAGTCATTAGCTCCTCGTAAGATAATTGATGCTGAAGTACGAGCCTTTGTACTATGGGAAAAAAGGAATCACAAGTCAGTCTTGCTGAACAGAATACAAATTAAAACTATTATTGCAGAAATTTTTCTTCTAAAGCCAAGTTCAGTTGGGTCAGATTCTTGCAACATTTAAAAGAAAATCTTAACATTGTTATGCACATTCGCAGTGTATGTCCATTGTACCTATTAAGTCAATACTAAAGTTCTAATACGCAATAAACTAGTTTGAGTTTAGTCTTTTAGAGAAAGCTACCTGACAGAAGTGTGACAGACAAGATGTTTTCCCATCAAATATGTGGAAAATGTAATTGGATATTAAGAAAGTTCTGTTTTGTACAGCCATCAAGTGAGCTCATGACTGCCAGCATTACAGTATAAGCAGTCACATAACTGCCACACAAGTGCCATGGTCAGAATATTTAATTCACACACAAATGAGACTAGAGAAGTTGAACACCGAGGAGGGATACTGAAGCAGGGCAAAAGCCAATATCTAAGGTATGTTCTTGTCAAACAAACTGATACTGGAGTTTTCATGTACCAGACAGGAGTGACATACTAAAAACTTCAAGGGAAAATACCATGTGTGGACAGTTAACCATTGCTCCTCTTACCCATTAAAGAAAAAAAAAAACCACCACCCTAAAAAAATACCCTTTTGACAATGTGGTCCATTTCATGCTGCCAAGCAAATGACTGATTCAATGAAACTAGCACAAGTAAACCCTGTCTTCCACTATAAATCATAAGATTTAGCTTGCACCTCCTTATTCAGATTAAATTACTCAGATGGTACCCATTTCCCTTTCCTGTCTGTAAGGGAAGCCAGTATGACTATACTGCTAAAAGGCAGGTAAAGGAACATGATATGAATGCTCTTACAATGTCTCTACCAATTTAATAGAATTTTATTGTAAATTTTAGAAAAAGTTGTTAATAAGCAAAACCTTAAGTAAAGTCTACCTAGCAATCTGATTGTCTCATACATTATGGCAGGTGTCCAGTCCCAGCAAAAGAGATTAAACGCTTCCACTTCTAATTCTTGGTGGACTTGTATACTCTTCCCACACATATAACTACTCATACCGCTGAGATAGCGTGGAAGTAAAAAAATGGAATTTTATCTCCCACTTAGTAGAAAGTGTACAGAAAACAGTGTTTTAAAAATGATCCTTACTTCTTGATTAAAATGAGCTCATCATCACAGATTCTCTCTTGAATCACCTCTTCTGCCTGTCCCAGCATTAATGCTTCAAAACTCTCCTCACCTTCAAGGTTTGCAAGGGTTGAACATATGGTTGCTTTAACAAACAAAAAAGTACGATTAGCGTTCCATTCCAGCACATCCTTTGCCAACTTCCCAGAACAGTCATAAAGAAAACCAGAAATTGGAAACAGAAATAAAAGCAGTATAAGCAGATTTTTCTTAAATTCGACAGCACTTCTAATTCTCAGGTAACAATTCAATACTCCACAGTATATAATCGATACTACTCTTTTTTTGCTCAACTTTTACAGCGCTTACTTCTCCACAGCTAGTACAAGTTCCTGTCCTTTACCACATGACAATGTTTTCATGCAAATTTAAGAATTGACAAATAAAATCTGTGTAGGACCATAATTTTTTTCACTATGTGTTTAATGATTTAGGAATGCTTCATTTGTCTTGAACTACCTAAACAAAGTACGTAACACAACCCTCCAGAGGCTTATGAAGGTGTGCTTAACAAAGACTTCTAAATAAATGCAGATTCTGGCTCCTATTTCTACAAGAAGACCATCTTCCCAGGGCAAGGCGTCATTTGTTTTCCCCTCTGTGAATCTTCAGCAGTCAACACTCTCAGTACTCACCTACTGTGACAAAATGGTCACTTAAACGCAACAGCCAAGTTAAAACCTAACAAGAATGGCTCAGCTGTACTTATCCTCTCCTTGCATGGCTTGCAGATTAAGAAGCCATATTTTGAAATTCGTTACTAATACTCGTAACAACATCTTTTACTTAAAAACCAAAACAGACAGAAAGAGACATACCTCCGGATGCCTTAGCAATCCGCTTAAGGTCCTTTTTCACAACTCTTCGAACTGCCATAGCACCAGCATCAACAAAGTATTTCAGACACATATCATCAATGCCTCCAGTGGTAAGAATAACATTGGCACCAGTGGCCAAAATCTTCTGGATCCTTTCTTTGGTAATATCTGATTCTCTGCAAGGATTAAGCCAAAGTTATAAAAATGTATTTAAAAAGTCTTCAATCACATTCTACCACCCCATGTCTCAAAATCTTCATGCAGAGCTCCAGACAGAGAAGGAACCATTGCACAAACATACCTGGATTCCTCAAAACCTGTCCTAATACTAGTTCTGCCTCGAGAAGCGAAGGCTTTTACAATTAATATTTGGTATCACTGGGAAATTATTTACATGATTTACAACATTTTTACCTCTTGTGCTCAGCCAAAATTACATCGAGCCACCTCAACTGAAGAGATCAAAACAAGCCTGTGAAACTCCCCTGTCTCAGTTACTCAAAGCTTCCACACACCTCTGCCTTATCTGGTCCAGCTTCTCAGGGTCTGAGATAACAATCTGAACACCAAGCTTCATTTTCGCTTTCTGCAGGCTGAAGTCAAGGCATGCAATCTTTGCATTGACTATTCTCTTCGTCATACCTGGTGAGAGAGAACAAGAAAAAGGATTTTGTCAAATGTAATTAAGAGAAAATCAAGGTAGCAGCAGAGATTAAAACTAATGCTATTTTCACATTTCAGATTTGTATTCAGTTTGCTTTTCTGCCTCCAGTTCTGCCCCAGTACAGAAAAATCCTTAGCAAGGACTTTCAAAGAGGATTTTTTCCTAAAAAAATCTCAGCTATAACCTCTGTTACATTTTACAAACCCCATCATCAAAATGTGAAGGGCCATGAAAAGCTGACCCATCAGTCTTGCATTCTTTAGGTTAGCTAATCAACACGGCTCTGCTAAATGTAATAGTTTCCTACCAACCTGGTAAGGGAGGTGCTTATGTTCCACAAGATCAGTGTTACCATGCAGATACTGGGTTATAGAAACTACAGTAACTTAACAACACTTTGCGGATCACTACTAGCTGGCAGACCCTAGCCTAGAAACTATGGTGAAGTGTAAGGTTTTTTACATTCATGTTCAATTGTTCCAAACTGAAAACCCATGTGATCTGCAACTAATGCAATCAGTAAGAAGATTTATGCAGAAAGACTGAGAGGACTGAGTTCACACAAAAGTTTTATGAAACACTGCATGTTCTTACCCTGCGAGCCCACCACGCAGTTCAGAGCATAACCATTCACGAGTATGCTCTCTTTTTGGCTGCGGCCATGTGCCTTCAAAACATTAACCGAGTTGATTGGATACCGAGCCTGACCCTTCTGGTCTGTGTATTTAACTGCCAGTGCAGCATCCACCACCATGTTAGCAAAGAAATCACCATCACTGCAATGCTGTTAAGGTTAAACCTGAAGAAGAAAACTAGTACTATGCTTAAGAAAAAAAGAAGTCACTGACAGTGCCCAAACTAAGAGTCAAATACTGTTTCCAAAAAAGAGCTCCAGAAAGGTATGGAAATGCTAGCTTTTTTCACCATTCCCTTACAGGCACGAGTTAATTCTGGTAAGAAAATTTGACAGGCTAGTGTGATATCTGCATTTTACACACCTTTTGTTCCTTAACAACTCTTCTTGTGGGCAGTCTCCATTCCCTTGATAGCACAAAGGCTAAAAATGCAGGTTTTTCTATGACTACAAAGTAAAATGCAACCTTCTTTCCTCTAGTTTCACTCCCCAGGTACTTAACTTCTGCAATGCACTCTTCCATTCCCAGAATGCCTTATCTAGTCTCGCTAAGGAAACAATGCACTGTTAAAGCTACTGCAATGTGCCTAACCAAGTTTAGATAAATAGTAGTATCTGTGAAAAGATTTTCACACCTGTGTTATAAAAATGACAGCTTGAATACTATACCCCATTCCTAAGAACCGCTGCAAAGGGAACTAGGCTAGCTACTCAGTTCTCCAGCTAATCACTCTCACTTAAATAACTTGACGAAGTTAAAGGATACATTCCTATAATTTTAGAGGACATCGATGTTTTAGCAGCATTAATTAGGCACTCTCTGCCCAATTCATCTGTGTTAATAATAAGATTTTCATTGATGTAGCGAACTGCTTCCCTGTAGAAGAGAGAAAAATACTGGTAAAGAATTCCACACACACAAAGATAAAAATCCTGCAGGGTGAGCCCTTTCAAATGTTATCTCAAAAGAACACAGGGATGAGATCCATTCACCTTCTAGACAGCAAAGTGATATTTTTATGTGAGACTACAGAAATTCTAAATAAATGGAAAAATAAAAAGAATTAACAAGAAAGCTGAGAATACATGCCAAAACCAAAACACTGTAAACACTTTGCACAAGAAGTCTGTATTAACACAGTCACTAATACAGAAATAAACAAAAAGCATGCAGTTATTGTACCTTAAAAAATGCAACTTCAACTGTATTAGTTTCTTACTTGCAAGCAAGTCGGTATCCACCAATGATGGAGGTAGGATGAATTTTCTGTTTCACTAGCTCATCTGCATTTTTCAGAAGTTCTGCAGCAATAATTACCTGTTTCAAATACAAACAATAAATATATGTATTCCGCACAAGCAAAATAACTACCTGTTGCTACTAAGTGGAAAGTAGAATTATAAATAGTTGTCCAATGTCTATTCAGTGGAACAAGTACTTGCGACCTGGAATTATTAATAGTTTCCAACATCAGGTAAAAGCCACGTCATTTGGTCCCCCCTCCCCCAAGATGTCAAAAGTCTCATGCAAGTTTTCAACATGCAGCATCCTTCTTAGGACTAACACTTCAGTTTCTCGTGGTTGTTAAAAATTAGGAACTTTAATTCAGAATCTGTCCTCACAACTTCAAGAAATGAAAAAATAAATAACACAACTGAAGTAAGCAAATTCCATTCCAGAGCACCAGTTGCATATGGAAACTAGCATCTCTAAAAAACTCTCAAGTCTAATTGCTTTATTCTGTAACCCACTTTAAAAAAACATTTATATTCAGTCAACCACAAGGCTTTTCATTCTGTATAGCTGATCCACATTGCATCAAGATTCATCACGGATAAATCAAAAGCAGCACTGTGATAATGGAACACTGACTTTTGGTGTATCTGCCTGTAAAACTTTCTACATACCACTGAGGTTGTCCCATCACCAACTTCTTTGTCTTGCAAGTCTGCCAGCTCACAAAGAACTTTTGCCGCAGGATGTTCCACTTCTAGCAGTTTCAAAATGGTTGCACCATCGTTAGTAATGGTCACATCCTAATTTTCAGAAATCAAACATTAACATGATGTGTATTTCTATTATGTTTTTACCACTGTGTTTCATAATGTTTATGCAAGTGAAAGTCAATTATTCTTCGTGAATCTCCATAAAATAACTATACCAAGTATTCAGAGCTTCTTTTTAACCAGGAGTCCCACTCTTATAACAGAAACGTTACCAGAGAAGAATCTGCACTTCCTGTTTATCGGACAAGTTTTTATGTTACAGAAACTCATCAAATGTTTTGCACACACCGGATTAGCACCAGTGAAATGACTACTCTCTAATACTGTAGATTATACCGCAGCCTGTAAAACAGTGAACTTTCCTCATTTGCTTGAAATACTTCAAAATATGAACTACTGCTTTTAAATTGTTATGGGATTATTTGAATCCCTTTTTGTTATTTCAGCAGCATATACAAGTCAACACTATCGCAAGGCCTAACTTCGATGGTGATACTCATGCCTGTGAATTTGACCAACACTTGTAATAGGTGAGAAGAACTTACAGGTAGAAAGAAGAGAACTGTGCCACATAAACTACTGAATTAAACTAAGATGATGTAGCATACATTACCTGATGCTCAATTTTACCACATTTCTCCTCCTACCCCCTCTCAGAACCACGGAAAAGAACAGGTATGTGTATGTTAGACCTTTGAAGCATACCAAGTGGAAGTGCTTATACATAGGAATACAAGTTCTCCTGACACTTCTTAAAATAAGTTTACTTACCCCAATATCATCCACCAACATCTTATCCAGACCAACTGGCCCAAGAGAACTCTTCACAATATTGGCAATAGCAGATGCAGCAGTAACTGAAGAAACAAAAAAGAAAAAAAGTTTTATCTTCCCAACTTCAGGATGATTCAGGTTTACAAGAAAACGTGCCAAGAACCTGCAATTCAGAAACGTGAGCTAAAGTAACCTGATTTAGCTAAGCTAGTAATGGCTTGTTTAAAGAATGTTCTGCCAACTTCATATAGGAAAAAGATACAATCAACCTTTTCCTTCAGACCGTGGCAAAAATTCTCTATCCCACAAGCATAGCCACTTAATCTAGAAATTGAAAAAGTGGTAGTTTAATGGGAGTAGTGACAAGCCAGACCTTCACTTTGAACTTCAAACAATATAACCCATTTTGTTTTGAAGGAGTAATGGCGGGCTTCTGAAAGAAATAACCGTTGTATCACCGAAGTCGCCATTATAAACTATCTCAGCCATAGACTGAGGTAATTCTCATTCTAACTGTTCCGCCTAAAGCATCACCAGAATTGCATGCCTCTCGCGATCATCAGAAGCAGGCCTTAAGCTTCTTCTTTTGTGTTTTACCTACTCAGAAATTAACAACAATCTAGGGATTTGCAGTCTTCTCCCAAGATTTAATATAAAAGCCTGCAGAATGCGGAACATTTTCGAGAACTAGTTAAAAGATACTCATCCAGAGGAGGGTCCCCACTTTACAAGGCAGGTTATTCTCCTCTGCCGGGAAGCAACACGCTTCCCCAGCCGCCCCGGCCTCACCAAGGCCAGCCTGCAGGCCTTGCCGGCTAACGCGCTACGAGCTCGGGGTGGGACCCAGCCGGTCCCTGCTCAGCAGCCCCCCGCTCCCGGTGCGAGCTGCCATCGAAGCAGGGGCCGCGGGAGCCTCCCGCCTCCTCGTGGGGGCTGCGGAGCACGAGCCGTGCCACCCGCCCGCCCTCCCGCCGGCAGCGACCCCCACAAGGGCCCGGGGCCGAGAGCAGCCGGCGGCAGGCAGAGGCCGCTCCCGGGTAAGCACATGGCGGCGGCAACGGCCGCGCCATGTTACCTCCTTCCCGCCCCCCCCCCCCGGCTCATCAGTGCCCTGCCGGCAGCACGCGGCCGTTACCGTTCTGCGTGCGGATCGTGTCGCCGCTGGTCCGCTCTCCGAAGACAGCCAGGGGCCCGTCCATCGCCGCCATCTTCCCGCCCGGCCGCGGCGCGACACTCGCACACCAGGCAGCGCGCGGAACCACGGAATGGCCACGGCGCCGCAAGGAATGCTGGGTGCTCCCCCCGCTCCCCTTCGGGAGAGGGTGGAGGGACAGCGGCCAGCCCCGCGCGCGCGAGGGGCGGGGCCACACCCTGCCTGTCCAATCCAGGGGTGCGGCACGGCCCAGGCTCAAGCCGCGATTGGTTCGTGCCGTTGAACAAAGCCGCCACGCCGCGGGAGGGGCGGGAGGACTTCCAGGAGGTTCTAGAAGCTCTGCTGTCTCCGGCGCATGCGCGCTGGCTCCGCCGCCTGTCAGGGGCGCGGCCCGGGGCGGGCGGGGGCCTACGGCGTCGTACCGGGGGTGTGTGGCTGCCCTCCCGGTCCCCGCAAGCGGTGTGGGGTTGGGCAGAGCTCAGGATAACTGTAGCGGCGGGGGAGCTGGGTGGCGGCTGCCGCGTGGCCGTGCCAGCGCCGCTTGTAGCCATAGAGCCGCGGTCTGCAGCCCGGAAGAAACAGTTGTGCTTTTACTAAGGGCAGGCAGTCCTTGCAGCGGCTCTGGTCTGTGTCCCGTGGCCTCCATAAGCGCTGGGAGGGCGGGAGCCGGCCTGTCCGCTTGCTGGGCTCAGCTGCCTCTTGGGCCCCGTTCCAGGAAGCGCCGCCCCGGGACCTCCTCACGCCCTTTTTCCGATGGAGGAAAAAAAAAAAGTGATTCCCCGAGTCAGGGAAGAGTTACTGAGGAACTGTGCACTTTTCCCAAGGAGCTCGCGCAGGGGCTCACTCATGCAGCGGAACAGTAGCTGGCCGCCGCTACACGGAGCGGGAAAAAGAAATCCGTGCTTCCGTATGACATCACGCCCTGCGGGCGGAAGCCCTTCCGAGGTCGGCCCGTTCCCCCGGAAGCCGGCCTCACCGAGATGGCGGCGCCCGGGTGCGGCTGAGCGGAGGGGCTGCAGCCCGAGGCCGCGGCGGGCACCGGCTCCCCATGGCGCTGAGCAGCCGCCTGCTGCTGGCGGCCGGCCGCCTCCGGGCACGTGGAGCGGGTAAGCGCAGCCCCTCCGCGGCTCGCCCTGCCTTCCTTTCCCGGCAGCGGGGCTCCGTGGCCCCCGTGCTGCCGGCGGAGGGCCGCTCGCTGGGTGAGCCGGCAGCCGGGTGTCTTGGCGCGGCTGCTCCGCCGTGCGCGGGCCCGGTCTGTGCCGGGCTCCTGCCGGGGACGGGTGTTCGGGCCGCTGCGGGACGGGGCGCTGCTGGTGCGCTCCGGCCGAGGCGGGCGGTCTGCACGGGGAGGCCCTGCCAGTTACTTTGGTGAGGGGTTCCCGCTGCCTCTCTGGATCAAAAAGTTGTGTGGCAGAGTGAGTTTGCAAGCCTGTCTACACATCCTGTTTGTTAGTTTAATTAGCGAGAGGATTTTTACCTTGTTATTTGGTGGTGCTGTCATTGGTTCTTTGTGTATTTCACTTTCAGTATTTTGTAAAGCCTTAGTCCTAGGGATCTTTTAGTCATGCATGAATTTATATTTTATGAGTGTGTTTTGAGCCACCGTTAATGTACTTTTCATCTTTAGCCTACAGCTCACCTCAGCAGGTGGAGAAACGGGTTGAACTCTGGTAATCCATCTATATACTGTTCAAAAAAAAAAAAAAAGCTAATTTTGCCCTGCTAACTTTTCCAAGGTGTATCATTCTGTATTGTATTTGTTCTACTGTCTGCAGTACATTTTTTTAACTCTGGGGTTTTTATTTCTTGCTTTACCTCAAGGTCTTCGTTTTGCATCAACTACAGCCAGTATCAAAACTGAGACTGAAGTGGACACAAGCGAAAATGAGATTGTTGCCCCAGAGTTCACTAACAGGAATCCTCGGAACCTGGAGCAGTTGGCCCTAGCTAGGAAGGAGCGTGGCTGGAAAACAACATGGCCAAAGCGTGAATTCTGGCATAGGTGAGTCAGAAAGTCACCAGCAGAAATTACAGCTCTAAAAGAAAAACAAACCAAAATCCCAGCAGGTGGAAATGCTACAAAATGTGCTTTTGGGGTTGCTGAATCGGTTGCTTCCCTTAGTTGTTCTTAATCAACAGGTATTGTCCGTGTTCAGAGAACAGCAGGCTAGTATCACATATATGTTGAAGATTTTGCCATCCAGTAATATTGCTTAAGCAATTGCTGCTTAACTTAGGATTCTTCTAGTTGTGTGCTGACCATGCATCATTGTTTTATTTGGGGCACCATAATAGTCTGAGTTTTCTGTTTCTAGAAAATGCTGATTGCTTGTCCTCTGGAAAATAAGTTCATTTTAAGCTGGGGATTCAAAATCATTATTTTGTTCTTGAGGAGAGAACTACGTCCAGTTTGTTCACACCTGGAAATCTGACATTGCCTCAATGCAATAGAAAGTAGTTGCTCTTAGTACTCCGTGGTTATGTGTTATGGCTTAGGAAGTCATGCTTGACCCCTTGCTCATCCTGACAAGTTGTTACCCACTGTGTAAGCAGAAGCCTTTAAGAGACTGCATAGCAAACCTAGAGCTACATTTCTGCAGGAGGAATTCCTCTGATCGAGCCTTTTAGCACCTGTACCAGGCTGTGCTTGGTTTGGAGTAAGTGCAGGCATGAGGCAGCATAGGACTGTCACCCACGTAACTGCCGAGAAGTTGCTCTTGAATTTCACCACATTGGACTGGCAAAATGAGTCTTATTTTTATGTTCTAATAAAGTAAACAAAAACGTCGATAAGATAATAAAAGCAATATTAAGAAATCATTATTGTAGTAATAGCTCAGTACTTTGTTTTACTTACAGTGAGTCATTAATGCATTTAAGCATTTGAATGTGTTCTCTCTTTAGATCTGGAAAAGACATCACATCCCATGTTGTTTCTTTCCTTCGCTCAGATTACGGCTTGTGCGGACACAGCATTATGTAGAAGCCTTTGTTGAGCGCTGTAATGGGGATGTTGTGGTATCTGCCTCTACCCGAGAGTGGGCCATAAAGAGACACCTGTACAGCCCCAAGGGAGTAGCGGCGTGCCAAAACCTTGGCCGCGTAATGGCACAGCGCTGCTTGGAAGCAGGAATCAACTTTGTGAACTTCAAAGCTGTTATCCCCTGGGAATATCGTTGTGACTCGGCAAGTACCCATCTCCTGACACTCATTTGGTCTTTTTTTTTCCTTTTTAAACATAATTTTTCTCCATTAGTTTTCTTATGTGGCTTGACAATCCCTTGCAATGCTCAGAAGGGTAACTTTGACAAGCTTCAGTTGCTGGCATTATGCTTCAGTGAGGCTGTTAACCTCTGCCCCTCCACATAAACATGTCCCCACTGATATTTTGGTGCTGCGGCTTTTCTTTGTACTTACTTGTGTCTCTCTCTCTTTTGTACAAGATTCAGGCATTTGAAAAAGCTGTGCAGGAGGGTGGTGTCGTTCTGCGTGAGCCACGAAGAATCTATAGGTAAATGGAGACTGTTGGGAAAACTTTCCAAAGAACAGCAAACACTTCTTCAGGTGTGTGTGTAGAGGCACAGTGAAAGTCCAGCACTGGAGAAACTTGGAACGTGGCATCTTATAATAAAATGTTCTTGAAGGTCTGGAAGTTTGTCACATTCTTGATTTTTGAAATCCCCAATGCCTTTATTTTAAGGCTAGAATAAACTGTTATAGTTCGACCTGACAGACTAGCAGAATTCACTTCAGAATTAAATAATTTTAAAGGTATTTTGGTTCGGCGGGTTTTTTTTGGTATTTGATTTTGTGTTTGTTCCTTGAAATGCTTGATCCAGCAAAATACAGTCACTTATGTGAATGTTCAGAACTGTAATAAAGTTATGTGCTAAACTTGGTAGAAAGATTAAATTCCCCTAACTTGTCCTTGCAGCTTTGTTGCAGCCCTTGGATTTGTTTTCTTACCCCTCGCGGGTGCAGGGGGGCAGTTGCCCAGGTGCAGCCGCAGGGATGAGCAGCCCATTTCCCGCCGCTTGTGCGCACACCGGTGCTGGCAGCTTCCCAGCCGGCGGTTCTGCCGGCTTCTGCCTTTTTTATTAAAGGCGGGGAAGAGCCGCCCCCGCCGCATGGCCGGGAACGCAGGCGCGCCGGGCCGGGGGCAGCGCGGAGGGCGGCGATGGAGGTGGGGGCTGCGGGCTTCGAGCGGCACCTGCCGCTCCTGCGGGGCCGCATCCGCCACGCCGCCTTCCTGGGTGAGCCGTGGGGGGCCGGCCCGGCGGCCGCTACCGGCGCCCTGAGCCCCGGCGGCCGGCCCGGCCCCTGCAGGCCCGGCGCGGGGCGAGGCCGTGGCGCCGCGGGCACCGGGCTGTGTGTGTGTGAGCCGGTAATGGCGCTGCCGTGCGCCAGGGCAGCGAGCGCTGAGGCGCCGGGCTTCAGGGCGGGCAGCAGAGGCCGGGAAGGGAGCCCGCTCCGGGGTGCTGGCCTCGGTTCGGTGGGCCGGGGCGCAGGGGTAGTTGCCGGGAGGGCGCTGCACAGAGCGAGGCAGCCACCCCCGGGGGTGCGTGTACGCGAAGGTTTCCGTTCCTCGTCCTGCCCCAGGGGCGAAGGAGCAGGAGACCTCGCTTCCACAGCAGGCAGTTGCCTTTTCTCTTGAGCTCGTACCACTGGGTCTGACACAGAGGTTATGGTGAAGAGAGGTGCTTCACAGACCCTCGACTTGGTGCTGGGGAAATGCATGCTTCATATTTCAGATTTTTTTGGTGTTCTTTCCATCCCAACAGCCTTTGACATGGAGTTTACTGGCTTGCATTCAAGTTGCCCAGAAAATAACGAGCCCAGGTAAAGCTGTTGGCCTTGAAATATGAGGGAGACTTGCTCCTATAGCTCTGTGAGAACAACGTGTGCGCTGCAAACCGTGTTTCCACTCCCCCCAATTCTGGTTTTGTTCATAGCCTGTTTGATTCCCCCGTGGAGCGGTACCTGAAGGCCAGGCAGAGCGTTCAGCGCTTCACGGTTACTCAGCTCGGTAAGTGCTGTTCTGACACAGAAAATAACCTCCTGAGGTCTTGGTGGTAACTGGCTTTTTGCCAGCCAGTGAGCCTTGCAGGTAGCTCTGGTCTTAATTCACTCGTTACAGAGACATTTGCTTGCTGTGCTAGTTTGTTTGCTTGTTTGGTTTTTTTCCTCTCTGCTGTTTAATACTCTCTTAAATAATGTAAAGTCAGGCTGACTAGATACTTTTTACCTGTCTAAAGTCATTCATGTTTAAAGATTGCAGGTACAAATACAGGGCTTTTAAAACAGGATGCAAGCAAGAAGTAGGTGGCAGCAGCTCCTATTCAAGGGTGTGTTATTTAATACAGTGTATGAGTAAGGGGACTATCAAAGGAAAATGAAGGCTAGTATTTCTGATATTCCTAAAATAATAAAAAAAAAAACAGGGAAGGGCCTGTGGTGGTGAAGGGCTACAGTTAAGAACTAGGTAGAGGTCAAGAAACAGCTCCAAAACTGTTTAAAATATTGTTCAAAGCCATAGACTATGTAAAATCTTAATGTGCTTTTTAGGGATTAATTAAAAAAAAAAAAAACCACCAAACAAGTAGTAAAAAACACATTTCAGTCATCTGTGGTGCCTAGCTCCTTCCAAATGCTTCTGTAGCATAGTTGGATCTGCGCACGCACAGCTGGAGATTTTTGTCACCCACTCAACTCTTCTCACCCATTGCTAAATTTATTTCCTATTTAATCAGACTTGAGTCCTTTTCCCACTTAGCACTGAAAGCTTGTCCCTCTTCAGCTCTCAGGGAGCTGGGGAGCAGCCTTGTGGTGGTGGTTCCTGTTAGGATTTGCACTGTGGCATCAGTGAATGGCAAATGTACTCCATCAGGGCGTCCCCGCATCCCTGACCTAATTTTCAGTGTCTGTAGACATCCAGCTAAACATTGTTATGTCAAGGGAAGTTTCTCTCTCTTGCAGGGCTGGCGATATTCTCAAATGAAAATTCAAAAAAGTAAGTAAAAAAAAAAAAAAGGCAGTTTATTATAATGAAGACAGTGCAGTTGAGATTTTATGCAGAATTCTCTTGGGAGGAGTTATTTCCTGCAACTGTCTTCTAGAGTTATTTTTCTTTTAATTGTAGGTATGTGGTGCATTCATACAATTTTTATCTCTTTCCCGCAACATTGGGAGTTACGGATGTCGAATTCACCCTCTCTGCATCTAGCATTCAGTTCCTGTCTCATTATGGCTTTGACTATAATAAGGTATGTAATCTCTCTACCAGAAATCTAGAACAAAGGAAGTCTGTGCAATTACAGGAGAAATTAGGATTAATATCCCTAAATGCTCCATTTCTGGGGTAAATAGCATCCTGCTAGAGTATGAATGCTTCATGTGGCTCGTTATCAAGAGTGAGTGGTGTTTTTTCTGAACTGCTGTAGGGTCAATAGCCACATCTTTGTCAGCCTAAGACAGATTTCCTCACCTCTAAAAAAGAAAACCTATCTCTGGTGAGCTGAGGAGGTACTAAAAAGACCCCAGTGGGGTCTCAGTTTACCTGCATCTTGCATATCACCATATTTCCTATAACATTCAGACTATGTCATCACATAAGAGCACTGTTCAGCAATTTTAGACAGGAAGCATCATGATATCTTGACATTTTAAGTATCTCATTAAAGGAAAAGTAAAAGCAGAGCAAAAAAAAAATCTTACAGGTGATAAAAATCCTTTTCTTTCCTCCATACGTAAACACATCTGCCTTTATGTAAGAATGCATCTTGGATTACCTGCAGTTTGTATTTCCAAAGAGGATATTCTGAGAATGAGGAACACCAGCATCTTCTAAGTATATGCCAGTTTTGGACCTACCTAACCTGTTATTGTCTAACTTGCTGTGAGAAAGTCCAGGGGAGAGTAACCAACCTGACATTTTTTTTTCTCCCCTCAGTTCCTCAAAGATGGAATCCCGTACATGAATGAGGAACAGGAGAAGATCTTTAGCCAGCATCTCTCAGCGGGTAGCTGGAAAGTCAGCAGGTGAGCACTATTCAGAGTAGATCCTCAGTACTGTGTTGGCAGCTCACCTGCACTCGGATCATGTTTTGTAGAAATATTAAAGCCTATTGGCCTGAATGCCTCACTGCCAGCTGTTCAAGCACGCTGTGGTCTGTCTGAAGGAAGACTGAGATGACAGGACACAATCTGGAGAGTTGTGTGAATGTTGGGAAGTGATGCTTTTGCATTCGTGCAGCAAGGCACAAGGCTCTCTCTGTAAAGAGCTTTTTTTCACACTCTGCCTCTTTCTCCCCAATACTGCTGTAGTGACCTAGACAGGGATGTGCTGAAGAAGGCTATTGATGAAGTGACCTGTTGGATAGCTGCAGCAGAGGAAGATGATACTATGGTTCTGCAGGATCTGAGTGGTAAGAAACAGGGTGCCTCCCCCTGGCACCTGTGGGCTCTGAGGGGCTTCATCACTTCTCCTGAACCTCTGGGGCAGCTACTGTCCTTCGCTGCCTGTTCTGTTAAACTGCTTTGTTGAGAGTGAAAGCATCTGTGCCCATCCTGCCTTCACAACTCTTTGCCCCTGTCCACGCCTCAGTTCCTGTGAGGCATTCATCTCTGGGCTCTGATTTTCTGCTCTGTTATGGTGATGGGTCTTTCTGTAGTGGAAGTGGGTGTCTAGGCACTTGGAGCATGCCTGGTGGTAACCGGCTTCCATTTTGTGCTGCTTCAGAGCAGCAACTGGAGAATTGTATTTGCTCTGGGTCAGGACAACTTTTGACTTGTTTTACATCCTGAGTGATCTGGTTTTTGTTTTCTTCCCCTTGGAGAAGGGAAAGGCGGGCCACCTTTCTGAGTTTGTTCCTTCTCATGGGGAGCAACAAGGAGCCCCATGGAGACACATCTATGTGCCAATGAGGATAAACATGCTGCTTGCCACCTGCGTTAGCTTTTGGGAGCACTGCAGCAGAGCTGAGGAATTTCTGTGCTGGTTTGGAGGAGTTGAGGGACAGGGAACTGTAGCAGAGAATAGTTTGTACATTTGCTCACAGAGACCAAATCTTAATCCTTTAGGTCAGGGAATAAAATACAGAAAAGGTTAAGAAGGACAGAAAGTATTAAAGGCTTTGTCTGTTGTTGCTTTTTTGCAGAGTGTAAAATACAGGAGGTGGGGAGTGGTGGGGAGTGTGCTGTGTTTTGTATCTGCTATGCCAGCTGTAGTAGATACGTTACTGATACTTCAATAGGGTCTGGCAATTGTGAGCACCTGTGACAAGAAAGACATTTATTTAAGTAAGCAATAAGACTGATTAAGGTGTGTTTTTACATACTGTTCAGAAGAGGATTGGGTTAGTTCTTTATCAGCTGTGGGTGAAAATGCACTGGTACCTTTCATCTGTGCTTGGCTTCTGAGTGTGTTGCTCTGAAACTTTCCAAAACCACAGTCTTTTTCAGAGTAGTAGCCTTCCTCCCTGTTTTCAGATAGCCTTTTCCTTTCCCTTGTGTCCCCACAAAAGCTTATTTGCCTGTAATTCTCACTGTGGCCTTTTTTTCTTTTTTGGAGGGGGGGTAGGGAGATGGGTTTGGTGCGGTTTTTTGTTTGTGTATTTTTTTTTTGTCCTTGTTTTGTTGGGTGTTTTTTTTCCTATTATCATGTGTGGTAATGTACCAAGGTCTTACATTCGTGAGTATTTTCTGTACACTGGGGAAGAAACATCTGGTCAGTCCTTCTGTCTAGAAGAATGCATTTTCCTGAATAGGCTTGTCTGCACCTCTGAAGTTTTTACTGGTGGTGGGTTTTTTTTGTCTCAGGCTATCAGATGTTTGAAGTTCAGCTGGTTCTGAGACAGGCTCTCCAAAATGTTTGGACACAGCCTCTTGGAGACAAGAAGGTGAGATAGTAATGTGGACTTTTTGAAAAGGGGGGTTCTGTCTAGGCAGATAGAACTGACGTTCTTGCAGAGACTCTGAAATGTTGCTTATACATTTAATGATAGGGTCCTGGAGGAAGAGAAGAAAATTACAAAGGAATGTTCTGGGAAGTGTTGACTGTGGGATCCCAATAAAAGGGATCCAGAAAACCGAGTAACCTTGCTTTCTGTTTGTCCTGTAGCCACAAAATACCTCGAGGTGGAAGTGCCTGTCCTTGGGGCACTTCTGGAGGGACCCTCTCTGTGTCTCTAAACTTTGTTAGATCTCTCCTTCAATACCTCCACAAGAATGTACAATTAGCCTCTTTTTGTGTTTTTTCCTTTGCTGAGTTTTGCCATGTAGTTGCTTCGAAGACTTTTAATCTGTTGTGTGGCTTGCTGTTTTGCTGTTTGCTATTTTACATTTGATGCAGTATTTTGTGAATTATACCTATGGCTGTGGACTTCTCAAAACATGCATCAGAAAACATACCAGTCAGTTGCTTAGAAGTAGATTTAGAAGTAGAAGTCTCTTTTTTTTTTTTTTTTTTTTTAAATTAGTACTATTTTGGTCTGATAACCAGTGTCATCAGAGTGACAGATTTACCCAGGCTTCTCACCTGAAGCATAGACTTTGGGGACTCCGTTTGTGTGATTGCTGTTTGATTCTTTTTTTCGGTGCCATGAACTTACCATATTGGTGTCAAATTGAATGGTGTTCATTGTGCTCCAAAAAAACCTGTGGTAGGAACCATCCTCTTATCCAGAGAAGCATTAATAAGACACCCTTAGAGCAGGTCTCTTTTGTTACTGGAGCACTGATCTCCATATGGAAGAGAAGTGAGACAGTTCTGATGTCCCACTGTTTCTCCATTCTTCATTGCCTAGAAGCTGAACTTATCCTCAGCGTTACTGAACCCCAGTAAGCAATGTGCATACAAGTAGCATTGGAGGCTGAGATACTCAATGACTCTCCTTTTTAGGTAATGGTGAAAAAAGTGAGTCTGCAGCATCGCCGGCTTCTGGAGAACTCTCCTTATGACTGCTGCCAGAAAGAGCTCATTCTCCTGTCTGCCCGGGGCTTCACCAACCTCTTCCAGACACTTGTTAAAGCCAAGAAGGTAAAATGCCTCATCCCTACTTTCTTTTTCCATCTCTCGTTGATTTGCTACACTGAATGTAGAGGGCTAATAAAAGATAAAGTAGTAATTTGTATTAAATAACTCATTCAGTGTGATCATCTTGTTTAGTTGTAAGTAAAACTGAGATGAATTCTTAGGTTGCAGTCATGGTTAGAAAAAATAAGAAACATTACATCTTCTTGCTGACCAGGTCCTGCTCCCAAAGCATCATCAGAATTATGGATCCAAACACTAGGTTTCCCTGTGTTGCTTTTATATTACTTGTGCAAAACAAGTGCAGCCAGGGAAGAGGGAGCCAGAACCCATTCTGCAATGTGTTTCTCGTGTCACTTGAGAAAATGCAGGAGTCTGCAATGTTGAAAATCTTTGTGTTACACAGCACGAGTCACCATCTAAGAAAGCTGAGCAGATTCTTGCCTGTGGGCAAGTTATGCTTTTCAGCATGTGATAGACCAGTTTATATGTGGAAATTCTTATGTTCTATATGCAGATTATTGAATGAATTTTGGCTTCAGGACACTATGGGTGATGTGCAGGCAAAGGCTGTCCTCCTTCTTGTGAGTGAGCCTATAAATCTGATCAGTGGAGGATTTTACCAGTGTTCACCTGAACTGAGAATCCACTTAGCTCCTTAGGTCCACTCAAACTAGAATGCTGCTGAAAAAATATCCTCCTAAGAGAGTCCACAAGTCTGATTTCCTGAAAGCAGTAGTTCTCCTATGAGCTTTGCAGCCTGAATGACTTTTGGGTGAGCATGTGTGGATGCTGTCTGCAGGAGGAAAGCATTACAGCTGTTGAGCATGCCTGAAATTGGTTTTCTCTGAGCTCTCTGCAAAATTATGCTCCAATGGGCTGTTATGTTTATATTCTTCCCTTAGCCCCTGGTGGGACACAACATGCTTATGGACCTTATGCATCTTCACGACAAGTTCTACAAGCCCCTTCCAGGTAATGCTGTACTTTGCTGTCCCCATGCTGCTGCCTTTGCAACAGGGATAGGACAGAAAGCACAGTGGTCATTTGCTGCCCCAGCCACCCACAGTGCTTAGCAAGCAGCAGTTCTAGATGCCTCTTCTGAGCTGTAACTGCTGGAGAGGCACATCGTTCCTCTGACTCCACCTCTTCCTCATTCACTTGAAATACCTTTGGCTTTTCCTCAGTTTTACAGTGTCTTTATTCACATGTGTTCTGCTTTCAGAAAGCTATGAAGAGTTTAAAAAGAATATTCACAATCTGTTTCCTGTCCTCATAGACACCAAGACTGTAACAAAATCCGTCTGGAAGGTGAGATGCAAAGGTCTTTTTATTTAGAGTTAAAGCTTGTCTTTCACCCAAAAGAGAGGGTATCTTTCCTCAGTGCTCTGTGGTTACAGAACTGTGAACAGTTCTCAGTGTTGCCCTGAGACATTCTGCTTTGTAGACCTCATCTAATGAATCAGCAGGACCGCTAACTGAGCTCACTTACCACGAGGTCTGTCTTGGTTGGTTTTCAAAAATGTTCTTGTTTTATAGAAATGTCCATTTCCTCGAGTATCTAATCTTTTGGAGGTGTATGAGGTTCTGTGCAGGTAAGTGGTGTGCTATAAAGCCTTCAGCAATCCCTTTGTTTTCTTTTCAAAGTCAATAATTTTGTATGTTCATAAATGCCCTCCTCCCACATGTTTTTTCAGCTGCTTTCTTGTTTTTCTAAATTTAAGAGCAAGGTATTTGCTTATCTTTTGTATAAAGTAATTATGCAGTAAATTATTTGTTCTAAGTCAGTTCTCATAGTGTACCACCATTACTACTTTGGTCAGAGGTTTGGCTTGCAGACAGCTTTACACACAGCTTTAGTGTTGTATGTTGCTTATGTCATGTTATGAAATGGGCGAGTTTCGGTTCTCAATGAAAATACACCCTACTGTCAAATGCCAGCTCCCAAGAAAGAGCTGCACTGAGCCCAAAGCAGTAACTAAATACAATGTTCAAATGGAGCAGATAAGTAGATATTGCATCTCATGAGCTTAGCCCTGATACAGTAGAAGAGTTCTCTTTTTTTTTTATACATTTATTTTGTGGATACATTGTTTTCACGTCAATTTTTCTAAGAAAAGGAAGATTTTGCCACTTTCCCCTTACCCCCTACTCCCAAGAAGGAGATGTGAAATTAGTGCTTATAAAAACAGTACTGGGATTCTGGTTATTTTTGTTTATCAGTTTCAGACTGCAGATTCTCATCAGCTTTCATGCTTGCTTGTTCTTTTATTTCAGTCATTCCGTGGGTATCTTTATTAATCTGTCCTCCCAAGTTCCCCATTCAAATAGAACCATCTAGTCAACCCCTTCCCTTGGAGTTTTCCATGGATTTTTAGTTCTGTTCACATGTTTTGCATGCAGTTAGAGTAGACTTGCTGCTTAGGAGGTTTAATTGGGGAAAGAGACTGAGGAAGTATTTAGGAGTTAGTTTTCAGGAAGAAAACTGGTAGATATTATTGAGCTAAGTATCTTAGCCTTTTCACAGAATTCTACCAAAAGTCCTTTTAAAGTCTTCAGTAGCTTTTTCTGAAATGAAGCCACAGGTCACTAGAGAACAGTAACTTTAGTGTAATGAGGAAAGACAAAAATCTTACACATCCACTTGTCTTCAGCAGCAACCTAAATCCAACAGATCCAGCATCCCCAGTGATCACTCTTGCAAGTGACTGCTCAAGATATGGTACGTTCTTCAGTAGATCTTCCAAGTCAGGTAGCTAAAAGGGCTTTTGTTTTACCTTATGGCTGTGCACATGCAAAGCATGAATGAGTTCCAGTGGGTCTGCTGATACACATTTTTGTCCAGACCCAAAGCCCGGGCTCCCAAAATGTCTTTTGTTCTGCATGTCCCCAGTAGCTGCTGAGGGTAGTGCAGGGCGCATCACGCTGCTAGCACAGATGCTGTTCGTGCTAAGTTAGGTTGAACTGAGCCCAACATGGGCCTGTGAGGAGTCGGTAGCCCTTGGGAGGGGCAGGGGAGGTGGGAAACAGTGGTCCTAGCATAGAAAACAGCAGGAGTTGGTGGCTCATGTGCAGAGTTAGTGGTGCTGTGTGTGCAGGGGGCTGTGTTCAGTACATGGGGTGATCCTGGCTGCGAGGCAGATGTTTTCTGGCTTCTCTCGGCAGCGCCGTGTCCTGCAGCGCAGGGCCTCCTGCATTTTGAAATGGTTCCTGGTTCCCATACCGTCAGTAACATATACAGCACAATTTGGTTTAGATCTTCAGGGAAGTTAATATTTTGTAATGTACATCTCACTAAGCTTTTCAGTGATTCGTGTAACTGCAGCCTTTTTGTTGGTTTTGTTTTAAAATCCGTGGTAGAAGCATCGACTTTCTATGGGGCGTAAAGGTTTCAGGGTGAGGAAGGAAACAGAGCTGAAGGTGGGGGTGAAAACCCCAAAACAGAACAGTGGTTCTTATGAATGTTTGGATTCTGCAGTGGAGCGGTTTCCACGGTGTACTAAAGGTATTTACTTCTTTTTTTAATTTATTTTGTTGGATACTTACAGCTGAGAAGAAATCTCCTCATGAGGCAGGCTATGATGCATTTCTCTGTGGTTCAGGTAAAATGCTTCTGAAACACTTCTTTAAAGTTTGTGTAGGGACTTGGTAATTCCATTCCTGCTCTGTAGCTCTCTTTGATGCTAAGAAATATTTGTTTATATACAGTCTGTTGCTCTTAGTAACCTAGCTGCACTTTAGTGAGTTTTTGCTTTCCATTTGTTTAGTTCTGTTTCTTTAGCTTCGTTCTAATGCCACCTCATTGTTCCTTCTAGTTCTTCTGAAGTCAGCTCATTTGCTACTGTGCAGATCCACAGAGTGAGTGATGTTTAAATGTTTACTGAAAATTGCATTACAAGGGTGGGTCCTACGGAAAACAGTTGTCAGTTCACTCTGGCTGACTTTTTGTTTTGCAGACTGGCCTTCCTTTTGGATAAGAGAAAGTGTTACTGGAAATGTCACTGTTCTAATTAGATTTTTACTTTATAAATCTGAAAGTAGTAGCTTTATGTCAAAGCTGACATTTAAAAAATGAATTAAGGGGCCATGCAGTGGCTCAGAGGTTGGGAAATGGCATTGTGACTCCTTTATCCTCAAACGAGCTCTCTCAAGTTCAGTTCACTTGGGTAAGGGTCAAATCATTTTCCACTAGTTTCCATTTTTGAAATCTGTGTGATTCAGTGCCTTCAGTTAAGTTGCTAACAGGCAACTGTTCAAATCCCTTCCCTTTGCTTGCAGCTTTTTGACTTCTGTAGAAGATACCAAGATCTGAAATACCTATTTTCTCCCTAGTGAAAGAGCTTCTTCAGGAGCTCTGTGCTCCAGAGACACTGCGCAGCAGTGCAGCACTGGAGAAACAACACTTTGTTCCATTTTGTTTTCTGATGTAGTGATGCAGTGGAGGCTGATCCTTCTTTCTCTCAGTATCTCACCGTGTTAGCTGACTATCTGAACAAAGTGAATTTCATCCGAGGAAGTGTTTCAAGCATTGTGCGTATGAATTGCAGGTCTGTGACCAGTTGGTGGGGTGCATAGGTCAGTCGCCTACTTGATGGCTTCATTAGAGGAGAAAAATCCACCAGTGCCTGGGCCCACGTTGGCAGAAGTTGCCATCGTATAAATGACACAACTGATGTTTCAAAATGGCAAATGAGTTGAATTTCTGCTTTGTGAAATGTTTTTGTATTGTTATCCTGTAAGATGGCATTAGTTTATGTTGCCCTAATTCTCTCTGCTCTGTTAGAGAGCTTGCTGTTTCTCTGGTGGTTTCTCCATGGTAATCATGACAGTTTGCTTTTATGACTTGTGTTCAGAAGAATCTTGGGACAAAAGAAAAATAATTTTACATCAACGGCTGTGTTGTACAACCTGTCTTATGTGTCATGTTTTGCATATTTTCTGATTATATCAGTAGTGCATCTATAGTATTTCCAAACTCAGATCCATGTCTCTGTATTGCACGTTTTCCAGAATTTTTCTGGAGAAGATGCTTCCTGCCAACATCCCCCTCTCCTGGTTGTCCATGTCCAAGGCTGGCCAGGGCTGAATGAAAGGCACATATACCAAGAGTTTAATGCTTTTTGTCGCTTTGATGTCAGACGGCTTTCAAAGAACCAGTTCCTTCTGCTCTCCAATAAATTTAAGGAGTAAGTCTTAATTTCCTGCCCCTTGATCCTCTTTGATCTAAGTCTGCTGTGACCACTCTTGGATAAAGCGATTCCTGTCCTGAGCTGTGGGATGCTGTAGGCAGCCTGCAAGCTGTGGCTCCTGACATCTACTTTCATTACAGCATCAGGCATGTTCTGAGAGATTATAAGGATCACCCTCACCTGCGGGTTTCTGTCTATCACCACTGGAAGCACTCTCCGAGCGTGAACTGCCTGCTGCAGTGAGTTACAGACACCACGGGAATGGGTAGGGGGAAAAGCATTGCTTCCAAGGGGGTCTGGCCCTGTCCCAGCAGCAGTCTGGTGCTCTTTTGCCATGTTCTTCTGCCAGCCCTTCAGAAGAACAAGGGGTTCGGAAGCATGTTCACTCGCCGACTGCTGGGTGGCCACTTGTGAGCTTTCAGCCCTGGGCAACTGGACTTTGATCTTGATACTGATTAACCAGGGAGTGTTACCCCATGGATAGCACAAGACTACAGGTGTGCTATCGTAACAGACAGGGGCTTATCTTAATGAGCTGTAGTGCTAGCTCTAATAAGCTTGAGGAGTGAGAGGCAGAGTCTTCCACATATGGGGTGGACGTGTGTTTTCTCCAGCAGAGTCAAAAGCTCTGGGGAGAATTCCAGATTCAAAGTGCATCCCTCTGGTGAGGTGGTGACAGAAATGCTCTTGAAGGGTGAATTTCTGGCCCGACATGCTTTGGAATCAAATCTCAGAGCTTAATAAGAACAAAATTAAGCCCTAAATATTAGAAGTCTAACAGCATTTTATTATTCTTGCCCTTTAGAGTCTCTGGTATTGTGGCGCTGTGGTCTCTCTTGGCCTTTGTACTCGGAGGAGGTCCTTGCTCTTCTTTCTAAAGGATTGCCTTACAGATGAGATGTCAGGAACACAGTTCTTATTTTTTGTGTTTCTCTGTTTTGTTTCATTTCATTCAATAAACTATGAGGGGAAAAAAAAGCTATGAATAGTGGTTTTAATCGTTTTATTGCAAATGTGTTTTTAAAGAGGACGTATTGGTTTCCATTTTTGTGCTATTTTGTAATCTGTTAAAAGCACAGTTCCCTCCCGAAGAGAGAGAGAGGGTTCTCCTGATGCCTAATTTACTTAGATCCTCTGTTGGTTCTTCACAGCTGTTCATAAGCCCAGTTTTCTCCCAGTGCTTGTGCTGCTGTATAAAACACATTTGCGTTGAAGTTTGCGAATTTATGAAATGAAAGAGGCTATTTTTAGCTTCATTTGTAAAACAGAAGAAATGTCATTGTTTACCAAATGAAAATGGGCAGAGTTGATGCAGAAACTATTCTCAGGCCACATGAAGAATTCTGGTGAATGGTAAATAATTTGCAGTGCTGTCAGTGTTGTGCAGAAGAGCTGAGGATAGACACAGATAAGTGGAATTTATCAGCTTCCAATTTGTAGAATATACACAGGTCGTGTGAGTTGGCACGCATTTTTGCTTGTTTCTAGTGCACAGCATGTGAGCAGTCCTTTATCCAAAACTATCACAAGACAGGCTTTGTTGATGCGTTTCTCTGATATAGCTGGATTGTTTGTCAGTCCAGGGACTGTGGTCTTTATTAATTTCATTCTCTGCTTAAAAACAACCTGTGGATTCATGGTTTCCATATAATGGTCCCTAGATTTCATCAGTCAGAATTGGATCATCCTAATTGGATGGGGCCCGTGATCATCCAATACATAGAATCTGCCTTTTAATCGACTGTAAAATCATAGAATCGTAGAGTGGGCATAGCTGCAGGGGACGGAGCAGCAGCAGGAGGGTACAGCGGTGTGCCCGAAGGTCATGTGCACTCTGCTGCCAGCGGCTCGTGCTTTGCTGCTCTTCAGGAGAGACGGGCAGCATCTCTTCAGATGTGGTTCTTGAGATGCACGGCTTGCGGTTTACAGCTCTTACTTCATAAGCCACCTCCTAGCCAGACAAATAACTGACTTCTTGATGCCCTTTTTTTTTTTTTTTTAATAACTCTTCAGTGACAGGGTTCTCTGTCACAGTGTTCCTCCAAATACCAGTGTAAGTATCTCCCCATTTATTCCATAATGTGTTGGTTTTTTGGGGTTTTTTTTCTGTCATTTAGCATCGTTAGACACCTCCCTTGTGTCAAGGAGAGCACAGGCTCTGTGCGTTATGTAGATTTGGGAAAGCTTTCACTGAGTGTTGCACATAGGAGCATGCCTTTTCCCATAAAAATCACTCTTCTTGGTTTATGATCTGGGAAATGTAATACCCTTGTTCTCTGGAGTCCGGATTCAGCTAGCTGCTTAGACATGGGGAAATGCAGCCTCACTTGCGCCTCGTCTTTACAGTCTGGGGTTCATGAAGATATAGACAATGTTACCTTTAAGAAGCACAGCAGTTTTTAAGGAAGCATGCTCTTTGAAGGAACAAATAAATTGTTTGTTCTGTCTTTAAATTTTTCTCCCTTCCTCCCATTTTCTTGTCTGAGTAGCACACAGACAAATAATGAATTAGTTCCCTGCAGTACTATTCTCTCTCTCCCGTTTCACCCTCTCGAGAAACACGCTTGCCTGTGGAAGAAAGCAGAGATCCTTTCACCCCTTTCTGAGAAATCACCCATGGGTCTGACCATTCCTTCTCCCTCTCCAAGGAACAGATGTACCTCATGGAGCAACATAGTGTAGTGAATCCAGAGACTGCATTAGAGATGGGACAACTTATGAATAGTAATTTCTGTAGATCTACTAGATATTTCTACTGTAAGTGAGTTAAGTTTATATGTAGAGTAAATACATGAAGAAGAAATGAGAGCAGGTTGAGTATATTCTGATCTCTTTCCTAGGGGAGGACTTACAGAAACAAGTTGCCTGTTTGTAAGAACCCAGGGTCACTGCTCAGAGCCTTTTAAAGACATCAATCAGATGTACTAGCAGTCAGTTCCCATGAAATGGGTTAGCTGGGGGCTATTCTAACAAATCAGAGCAGCAACTTTTAGCTATGGGAACAGATTTACAAGTTTTCCTGAGTGGCTGAAGATCAAGACAAAAATCTCCCTGAACATGCCAATCTGGCCATTCCAACCTCAGCTATTGCTTTTGCTCCAGACTAGGGAACTGTTATTAATTGGAGTTGAAAGTATCAAAAGTAGTTCAGGTTATGCCTGTTCCTGTGGGTCTCCTGCAAGTAGGGCATACTTTTGATTCTTGTGAAGCCAATCCGAGGCAGTGCAACCTGCCTCATTACTCTGGCTCTGAAGAGGTGCTTGTCAAAGTTGCTGAGTGGCTCTGAGGGCTGGCAGCTCAGAAAATCAAAACCATCTTCCTAAGACAGTGATAAAACCACAGCCAAGTCCCTAGCAGCAGTTATAGCACACCTGCTTCTCAGTGCTGTGAGAAACTTGTACTTTAGCTGTAAGGCTTGAAAGGATAATTCAAACCCTCAATGAAACAAGATCTTAGAATTCAAATTGTGAAGGTGTGCAGTAAAAGTATAGCCCTGCAAATGGAGCATTGCAGATCAGGATATCAAGAATATATGGGAATGTAGCGGAAGATTTGGCAAGGAGGTTAGTTAAATATAAATACGCTCAAAGTGACTTGCAGCTGTCTGTAGAAAAAGCACATACATCACACTAATTGTTTTACTGACCTTGTGTGCTTGATGAGTAGAACCTCTGTGTTAGATAACATAGGCCTGTGAGAAACTCTAGGCACCTTATCACCATGTCTGAGATTCCTGCTTTGTTGTGAGAAAGAGTGGGAGGCTGCGCCTGCCTGAAGCCTTGAAATCCAGGCGAGCTCAGCAGGCCCAGTGATCTTCCAGCAGGGCTGAACTTACCAGCGTCTGTGTCCCCGCTTGTGTCACCTCTGCCTCGGAGCTCAGGTGTGACTTCAGAGATCCCCCAGTAGAGAGGTAACTAAAATAAAACTTGCTCTTTGCAATGCATTCGTGGCCTCTGGCTCTTCTTGTGATGTGCCTGCGTATGTGTACACAAAGAACAATTAGATTTTTGATATATTGACTTTTTTTTTTCACATGTTCAAGATTGAATATGTCTTTAAGATAACATCTCTACTTGGGTGGGAAGCCCCTCAGAGCATCTCCTGTTCCTGAACACCCAGAGTGCAAGTCTTGCCTTGGAGGAGCTCAGTGCTGTCTCAGATGCCCAGCCCCCTCTGTAAGGCAGGTGTGTTAAGGAGATACAGACCAGCGATGCTGGGCAGAGAACAAATCTCTCCATCTCTTGGTTTGCTGGAGGAGCCCAAAAGCACCGGATTAGAGCTGCATTGGAGGTGTGGCATGTCTCGTGGTGGAGACGGTTGACAACTGAGACGGCTGGCTTGCAGAGCCACTGCAGGGGCTAGCACACGCACCCCCAGGAGTGCTGGTGGAGAGCCACCCGTGTCAGAACACATAAGCACTGCCTGTTTTGTTATAAAGGCTATGGCTGAGCAGCAGGGAGGGAGGAAAGCCATCTCCAAGCGCTACTCGTGCTCCCAGAGACACGGAGCTTATGGGGCAGAAGATGGCTGAGAGTGGCTGTGGGGCACAGGCTGGGGCAGGCAGAAAGCGGGGGCTCAGCAAGGATGGAGACTGGAAGGAGAACACATGCAGGCAGAGGTGATGGAAAAGGAAGATTTTCTTCCAGATGTCCCCAAGGAGCTGTGAGTTTGTTGCAAGGCAGGAGGCCAGGAAAAGTGGAGAAGAGTCATGCTGCCAGGATGCATGGAAGACAAGAGAGGGTTTATGCCCAGTGTCTCACTCAGCTCATCTCTGCTTTCTCTTGCTGCCTTGTTCAAGTTTGTGATTTTAACCAGTTTCACCAAAAACAGTACTTTAATTATTGTGTGAGCACCTTTGGACTCACCTTCAGGGAAAAAACATAGGGCAGTCCCAGCTCTGAGGGGTACCTGGGCTGGGGTTGCTCGCTTTTAACATAGACACTGCAGCCACAAGTGCTCCTGCCTGACATTCAGACCCCTGCCCTGCAGCTTGGGTGGGGGAACAGGACCCAGATCCTTGGCATGAGCAGATTCTAATGTGCCTTTCCTTTCGGTATCCTAACACACAGGCAAGTAGTCGAATCCTCTTGCAACTTCTCCCCAGCCAGGTGAGCATATAGAGATGAACAGACGTCTTACCAAAGGCAAGATGGACGTGGGGCTACTGTGCCCCCTTCTCCCTGTGTGGGACAGCCAAGGGCCCCCTCTAGTCACAGGAGTGATTGACACTGGTTCTCCTGTTTCTGGAGCAAGTATGCTCACCCACAGACCTCTACGAGACCTTCTGCAGCCAAGCGTTAAAAGAAAATGGCAACAGGAAATCTGTTGGCAGAGAACCTAATGCAAATGCTAAGTTAGGCTTGCTTTTAAAATACCTGTGAGATGGAAATCTGCAAGAGGTAATGGTTACGATGCAGGAGAAACACATGATGTCCTGGCAGAAACACATCCAGTTAAGAAGAAAAAAAACCACTTTAAAATGTGAAAATGTGTTATGCAACACCACCTAGGCACACACAAATTGAGGAAATCCTAACGTAGTTCTAAGTCTGGACCTGGTCCAACTCACTGACACCCCTAGAGTTCACCTGGGTTTTGAAGCAGTGGAAGAGTAATTGGTAATCCTCATTCTGTATTTTGAAGTAATACAAAACTATTTGATTTGTCCCATAAAACTTGGCACTAGAGATTGGACAGAGCTGTGGCATGTTTGCTCTAAAAGATGCTGCTAGAAATTTCTGCTTGCCTCTGGCTTTTGGTTACTGAAGGTCACTCTGTCTATAATTTCTCCTTGTTTAACAAGCTGCTTGCTTACAAGTGCAGCCAGCGTAACCAAAGCAGGCAGTTGTTCACTCACCTACTAGAACTCATCTGTCCTGTGCATGTAACACATACAACAGACTTTGCCATTCCTGCATAAACTGAAGGATTTGCAAACCCACAGGCTCCCACAGCTGCTTGCAGTGCTCAAAACTTGCCCCCTCCCCTGGGATGTGGGACTGAAGCAGCCTGATGTAATTGTTCCATAGGGCCGCTGGGTCATGGGAACCGATGCCACAGGAGACGTGCTGGGCTCCTGGACCTCCCCTGCGGTCCAGCAGCCTCCAGCAGCTGGGCAGCCTCCAGAGGATGGGCTGGGGCGGCTGCTCAGCAAGGGGTGTCTGGGGGTTGTCTGCAGCCAGAGACATCCCTGTGGAGGCCCTGGGGATGCTCTTTTTTCACAGCTTGCATGGATGAATATCCTATGTGTACTGTAACTTAGTACAAGAAAAGAGCATGGTGATGGGGGACAGAAATGCAACTGGGGCTCTTCCTGATCCCATAGGCACCTGTCACCATCTTTAGACTCCCAAATACTTGGATAGTGTGGCAGACACCTCTGACTCCACACCTGCTTGCTACTGAACAGAAATGTAGGGCGGTGATGTAGAAGTCTGTGTTTCACAGTGCTTGCCAGTCTGAGAGGCACAGGAAAGATGACAACTGCCATCATGGTGACAATGATGGCAAGTTCAAGCCTCATCCGGAGGCCCTGCTGTGGAGAGCTGTTTTGGACAGTGATGAACAAGATCAAACTGGAAAGAACAACAAGAGGGGTAAAAATAAGGTAATAAACGATTCTGCTGTTCCTAGAGCTCTTGGTGAGCAGAGCTTGTGAGTCCCTCATGTGGTGAAATCCTCCATTCCTCTGAGTGAGCAGGCAGGACAGGCGTCGAAGAAGAGCATACGTGCGGGATGAGAGGGGCTCAGGCTGACTGCGCCGGTGATGTGTGGGGGACAGGACCCTCAGGCACTGTGCTGCACTGGCAGCTGTCAAAAAGAAGGGACCGGCATTGTACTCAGTGGAGAAAACAACACTCAGCATCAAGCTGAGATAGCTGAGAAGGCTCTCTGAAACTGCAGGTGACTGCAGGTTCATTAGTGTTGGCATGGAGGTCACTTCGGCGATGGCCACATTTAGGACACGCACAGTAACTTTGCTCTTCTTCATCCTGGAGCGCAGAAACCAGGGGGTGACACCATTCTCACTGAGCCCCAAAGTGGCAATGCGAAGCACTCACCTGACAAAAGCTGCCTTCAGAAATAAAACACTGTCTTCTCAGCCCTTGGATTCAGTCTCATTTGGTTTTGCTGGGTCTGTAATGAGAGATAACACAGTGTTTGATTCTGTCATGGCATCACTTGAATTGAGCTGTTTTCTCTTCCAACAAGTGGGAGATGTTCTGCCATCAGTTTGCATTACTGGAGCTGACTGAAAAATATAATCGTCATATTATTAAATAGTTGAAAAGTTCAAAGGTATTATAATTCAAAGAGATTGCAAACAATTCAATTTGTCATGAGTCCAATGTATTAGGAGCAGTATAGTCTCTGAATGTTACTTAAATAAACAAATTACTTTTACAAATTACTTTGGGTTTATCAAACACCCCCGAGTTAAAGCCGATACACATTTTGTACTGCATATTCTACTCCAGCTGTTTTACTGAGTGATTCCCAATTCCCTGTTACAGCAGGTTTACAAAGATCCCAGCTCAGGCAAGGAAAAGGGAAGGTAAAAATAGTTTCTTGCTGAGACAAAGCTGCCTGTTGGTGAGGACTTTTGCAAAGGTTAGAAATAAAATTCTGCAAGTTATGCAGACATCTAAGCAGACAGTGTTGAGCTGATGGCACAGCAGAGATTCTCTCTTAAATAGCACTGCATGCAAAGAAATAACTGGAAAAAAAAAACGTGAGCCTACTGATCGATCTTTTTCAGATATTAGGAATCCAGAGCTCCAAAGCAATGAAGGATGCTTCTCTTATGATAAAGACCCAGCAAATGTGACTATGTTAGCAAATTATCTGTATTAGAATACGCTTCATCAGCTACTAAGTCCTTTTCATGGAAACTAATCTGATAAAATCATAAATACAATGAAAGAAAAAAAATCACCACAGCTTGATCAAGTCTTGTTTATGTAACTGAAAAGTTTGTAACTTTTTAGAGCATACTAAGTCATTGATCAAAATTATTTGTGTCCCTCTGTGTTAAAATGGCAATTAATGCATTGTGTTAATACATAAATATACATAAGTATATATACATAACTCATGGTATAATTTGCCTTTTGCTATCTAGTGTAGTTTGCTCATATTTATATAGGCTTGGGAAAAAAGTACCAAGTAAAAGTACCAAGCGTCTTTTACTCCATTTATGCTAGTAACAGCTGATGATGTTCAGTGCTTTGTGGGACCAGGGCCTACGTTTTCCACGAGTCATGAACTTCATTGTAATTTGTCTCCCAGTGTCTAACTGGGGATGCAATGTTGACCCCTCCAGTTCTGGTATGCTGAGTTCTATTGTTCTCTATGTCCAATAGAAAAGGGGAGAGCTTGGGGGTTTTTTTTTGGTAGCCTTGTGCTCCCTGAGGCTGCATCTCCTTGCTCTGAGACACGGCCTCGATATGTCTGTTGTGAGGAAGGGCTGGGTACTCAGCGCTGTCACACTGACCTTCCCCAGAGAGTCCTGGGTTATCTCCCGTCCACAAAGGCAAAGCACTACCACATCAGTCTGCTTTTAGAGAGATAACAGGGAATGCCCAGGACATCTTAAAAGTATATAAATAAGAATAAAATCCTACCATCGCTCTTTAAAACCAAGACCATGAAAACTGGGGGAAAAAAAAAAAAAGAGACTTTAAGTTCAGGATGAAATCTTTATTCTAATGCATTTGATCTCTCAGTTTCGAATTAAATGGCCAAACCCCTTCAGGCTGTTTAAATACTTATTTGTATACTCCATTAATTAAAAAGAGTCAGAAAAATTTGAGTACTAGATGGCATTGATTTAAAACAGTAAGACAACCAGTATTACAATTCAAATTACTTCTTTCGTAAGCGAAGTAGTCCAGGAGGCACGTGCCATAAGAGTCTTGTTTTATGCTTGCTGTGCCCACACCTACCATCCCCATGTCTTCCTTGCTGGGGCAGGACGTGGGCCTTGTGGCAGCCTCACATGCTTTTTTGGCTCCCTTGAACAAGGAACTGGGAGTGCGAGGGTGTACACTGGCTATTGAAATTGTTTAAGGCTACTCTGGTCTCCAGGGAATGGTAGGAGATGGCCGCCTTCTTTGTCAGACAAAGCTCTTGCTTGCAAGACTTGCTAAACAAAGCAAATGGGATGCTGAAGGTTCCACTGGTCATACAGGAATAGGAAGTCCCAGACATACCAATGAACTAGATTAAGCTAAATAAGCAGACTTTATTAGTACCACTGCTGCAGACACAGCACTTGAATACAGAATTCCCAAGAGCAGAACGTGCAAAGGAAAATATACTGATTTTTTTTTTTTCCCCCTAAACTGAAGCAAGATAATTAATGTGCCGAAGTAAGTGGGAAGGCCGGAGTAGACCAGAGCTCTTACTTTCCAAAGCCCAATTTCTTGTTATTACATTAAAAAAAAAAAAGAAAAAAAAATCCATATTTAAGCTGACCATACTCCTTCCTAAAAGTATTCAGGATTTTCTGCCTGTTCTTCTCCCAGCTTGCCAGGAACTGCAGTCCTGTGATGACCAGATCTGTTTCCAGTCCAGATGCACTAGCATGCTAGAGGTGATACAATCTTGTCAGCCAGGCCAAGGCACTCTGACACTTTTAGATAATGTTTGACATGAGTAACCATGTAATTTCCTAACTGGAGGGAAAAAAATGTGCTTCACAGACAGTTTTCCTCAGTTTTTCAGAACAAAAATATAAATCAGGGTTCAAGCAAGTTTCAGGCTTGGGGCCTGTTCCCAGTCAAGGCAAGGGGAGAGCTTTGCTGGAGGTTTTGATGGGAGTTGCTGTGGTAATTAAAATGTTTAAGATACATGCTTAAAAAGAATTACTTTTGTCTTGAATAATTCCAGCATTCTAACTTTTGTAGAAAATGTGTAGTTGTGCATGTGAAGGACTGCACACGTTTAGTGGCAGCCACCACACTTATGGCAAAGGGGACCCCAGCTAATGCAGCTCACGACTTCTTTGCCAAGGTGGTTAGTGATGTCCCATGGTCAGTAGATGAGCCGTGTGGGAGGAAAAGCAAAAGGCAAAGCCAAAGCAGGTCACCGTGTGTGCTCGAACCAGCTCCAGGGTTGGCATCGTAACTGGAGGGACAGCACAAGGCTTCCAAGCAGGTAGCATTTCCTCAGTGCTCAGTGCATCTCAAAGGTTAAGGTTAAAGAGAAGGGTTTCTGCCTAAATTAGGAAAGCGAAGAAACTTCTGATATTCCCTGTTTCATGTGTATGTCTGTGTCCTGGAAGACCTCTACCAAATAAAGACTTCATATAAACAATTGGACAAAAATAAACCATCTGTCTGAGGTAGAAGAAGCACATTGTAAGTGGGGGTTATTTTGGAATGAGTGTGTAGAGAGACAGGAGGTTTTATTGCTGGTGGTGTGACAGGAGAAAGGCATGAAGCAGGGTGAGATGAGACCTGCTGGGTAGAAATGCAATGATGGGATGTCACAGGGAGATAATGAAGGTACATGCTCTCCATACTAGTTTTACTTGTGCTTTGAGGGCTCTGTCAGCACTGAAGTAAAATATCACATGGTTTTTTTCCTTAGAGTTTTTTTCCTTTCAATCATTCTTCTCTTTTGTTTTTGCAATCTGTCAAGCCTTGTCTGCACTTTGAGTGGTCACGAGAAGGAAGTGAACATCTCAAGGGAGAGCTGCAGAACATGTAGGTGATGAGAGAAAGGGCAGAGCAAAAAAGAAAAAATCAAGAAACAGGCATAAAGGAAGAACAGAGGAAATCAAAAAACAAAAGCTGTGGACATTGGAGTGATATGGAGGACACAACAATCATTTTAGCACTGCTTATTCAGCTTGGTCCAAATCAACTCAGGGCTGAAAGTTTGGAACCAATGCAATGGCAGAAATACTATTTTAAGGTTTGTTTGTTTTCAGATCAGTTGTCAAATAGATGATTTGGCAGATCAGGGCTTTGCCTAGCCCCAGGAGGGTATCTCTGGCTTCTACATCTATCAGATTATAAAGTTATCCAAGAGTAAAAGGGACCAGGGCAGAGGCCCAAAAAGGAAATGCATCCCCTCTTTTCCCCAGTAGCGTTTCCAAATCCTCATCTGAGAGAAACAGCTTGGCTTTGGCGTATGAGAAAGAAATGACCCTAGAAGGGAGGGGCCACCTGTGCCCATTCCAGAAGGATTTTTGACTCTTATGCAACGTTTTGTAAGGAAAGAAAGGCTTTTCAAAGCACAAACACATAGTTCACCTTGGTGTTACAACAGCCATGTCTGAGAGTGACACAAAGGCCTGATCAGCTTGTGATACAAGGGTGTATTTGAGACATGTGAGGAACAAGTGAAAATACGAGTATTGCTGCTCTGGAAGATCATGCTGGTTACTGCAGTCGGGGAGTGCTCTCAGCTGTGAATTAGGGCAGAGAATGTATCTCCTGTTGCATTAACATAAAGGGCTGTTCTTGGAAGCCAGAAGGTGTAATTAGGCTTACTCAATCGCATTTCCACCAGGGAAGTCTGTTTCACCACTGACACAAGAGGATGGATGCTTAAAAAGCCCGGCCTTGTTTTGCCTGGCACGACATACCTTCAGGAAACCCACACCTACAGTTTAATGATCATCATGAGAAAGATTTGCAATTGCAGTTATGGGACAGACAGTGCCACCCCCTCAGCTGTTTCTTCACAGCTGATGAAAATGTGAAGATTGAAGCATTTCAGCCTTGATTGAAAAAAGTGCCTGAGCACAGGCCTGAATTTTGGTGATGTGATTTAAGTAATGTGCTCACACCATGCTGAATTGAGCTTGCCTTTCAGAGGAGTTAGTGGTTTGTATACCATACAAAGCCTTTGTATTCAGAGGCTCCACCCTGATCCCATCCTCAGGTACACATACCAGCTTGCTTAAGTAGCTGAGAAGATGCAAGAAACCCCTGTAAAACTAGTTAGCTGGGACTGGGAAGCACTCCATAGCCTGGGGCTCATTCCCTGTTGTTGGGCTCACAAATTCTGTACTGTTAACTCTGCCAAAACAGGATTAGTAGATGCACATGGAGACTATCACGGGTTGTAGGAACAGAAAATGCATGTTTACAGGTCCTGGTCAGCATCCTCCTGTTTTGCCTCCTTTTTCACAGTGCAGTCATCAAACCAGTGGTCGTGATCCAAGAGACACGGACTCCAGTGACTTGTGTGCTACATGAGGGATGAACCCCACTGCCTCATCATTCTGACCTCGTGCTGCATGTGGCTCTTGGGGTAACCAGTTCCTGTCTCCACGGCTCTCCTGGAGATCCCCTTTACGCACAGATCGTCGCTGGTGTATGAAGGCAGGAGAGCGTGAGTGCCATGACCTCCCTCATCACCACTCTGCAGGGGTATGACTGCTGGTAGACCCTTTAGCACCAGCTTCAGGAATTAATTCATCTGCATGGTCTCTGGCACCACAGCAAAGCATGACAGGAGCAAGTAGGGCAGCTATGCACACCAGGGATGATGCCACAGAGGTTCTATGTGGGTGATGGACCTCTGCACCTTGTCTGCAGGGCCCATGGGCTGCTGCTGGTCCGGAACAGTGGTGACCTGCCAGCCACTGGCAGCTTTGAGACCATTTCCTTGCTCTGTGATTTTGCAGTTCTGCTCCTCCCCTATTAATTCTACTATATAATTTATCTGAAAAGGAGAGGGCAGCCTATTACCCCTCCAGTGCCTGTTTCAGGGCTCTGTCCCTGGAGTCACCTGGCAGCTCTGAAGAATGGCCCTTGATTTCTACCTAGTGTGAAAAGACAGCTCTTGTTTCGGTCTGCAGCCATCACAATGCCTCCAAAACTTTCCCATGAAAGAGATACAGTCCATCTAGTTATTTCACTAACCTATTTACTTGCTTTTTTTTTCTTCTGACCAATATGGTTTCTACACAGTCAACCGTATTCTAGTCTCTTACTGATTCTTCCTTCCCTCATCCCTGTCCCCAAAAAAGCAACAACAGAAACTAAGCCTTTCTTCACCCCGGAGAGTAATAAGTTTAATTATGGCAAGATGTGTGTATGTGTATAAATACTATGCTTATTATATACTATACAGTCATCAGGACTATTGTTACATTCAGCCTGACAAGGAGGCTCTGTCTGGCTCTATGACTGACACTCTGTTATCTCCTTCCATCAATCCATATTTGGAGGACTACTAAGGAAATAGCTTTGCTGAGAATATATCTTAGATCAGAGTCCCATTTCTTTGTACTATGGTGGAACGGTCCACATGACAATGTAGGCGGAGAAACTCAAGCTTTTGTGGGTATTAAGCATGCCTTGAGTCATGCGTGTAAACTCTGCTCCTATATGAGAATGTACATTCCCATCAGTGGGAACGTGGGTGCGCGTAAACCACAACAAGGTATTAAAAGATTAGGCCAGGAACTAGGAGAAAAAATATAGGACAGCGAGGCAGAGAAACAGGATGGATGAAGCAGAGCTGCCAGCCTTCTAGCTTTTTAACCTAAGTGCCTTCTGAGCAGTTAAAGTGCAGTTAAGCGCTTCCTTGCCAGGGCTATATCCCATGATTTTTCTGAGAGTGTGTTAGCTAGGGTGCTGGTGGTAACCTCAGCATTTCTGTGCTACCCTGGCTCTCCTCTGCACAGCCAGCCCAGCCCCACTCCATCCCACCCTGGGTGCACAAGCAGGCACAACTGCCCACCTGGGACATGCCCTGGGGCCCGTCCTGCAGCTGCCTACGCTGTGGCCAGCAGCAGCTATTGCATGGCCAAGAGCCACACAGAGATGCTGGTGTGCTGCTAATAGGGCAAGAAAAATCATGTGTCCTTGACATCAAAAGATAAAGGGAATGCATTACAAAGAAGAAAAAGTACAGTCCTAGAAAATGTGTTCAGCAGGAAATAGAGGCAGCAATAGTCCCTGAAGCATCTAAATTCTGAGGAAAATATTTTTTATTAACAAAAGACTGAGACTTCAAGTGTTGGAGGTCCCTGTTAAGAGGAGGGAGAATGCAGTGGTGTCTTTAACTTATGTACATCAGATGAAGAAGGAACTTGACGTTTTCATGCAGGAAGAAGTGGAATTCCTAAAAAATGCAGAACTTCAGTTTCTTTCTCTCCAGCTGCAGTTTGGTTGCTTGTTGTTCACAACCTGACCTCAGTGCACTTAATTTATTTCATGTTATCTCAACTCTGCAGAGCAAATGCTGTTATCAAACCAACCTATGAATAGAAGAGGACAAGTCAATACTGCTTCTGGAAGCAAAGTGATGGCATAGCCAATATAGATGTTCATGCTGAATCTTTGGCAAGATGTAGCACCACATCACCATGGGAGCTAGAAATCCTGAACCTGGAGTCCTCAAGAGCAGCCTTTCTTCATTTGCAGGGGCTGAATTGCTCCCTGGTTTACTGATACTTATTTCCATGACTTGGTGAAGACTTAGGACAGCTGAGCATCTTGTCCCATTTCTGTCACAGGTACAAAGGGGAAAGCTAGAAAAGGTGGAAACATAAGAAAAGCCAAGGCACTTGTTTTTACTGTAATAGAATCAAACTCTGTTCTTATTGTGTTAGTGGGGTCGAAGTAGTAGGTGAATTCCTTGTATTTTTAATATTTATATTAGTATGCTAGTTAAGCATCTCACAGATTTGAAGTTATCCTCCCAGTGCTCCGATTTTGCAGAGGAGGAATTTTGATGAGGAAGTCTGAGACAGAATAAACAGAGGCCTTATGAGTTCTACCCTCGGAATCATTGGTTTGTACTGTTGCTACATTTATCCTTTTGCATAAAATATAATGGCATGTTTTTGATATGTTAGGGTTCTATATCTACTCCAGTCATATACACTTGATAGAAGAGTGAGACAGATCAGTGTTTTCATTCAGTGACCTTCTGGCTTTATGCAGTAAACCTACTGCGTGAGTTTGTTTTGCACTTGTTTTCAAGTTGGATCACCTTGAAAAATACAAATTATCTCTGAGTCTATATTTTGTCTTCGAAAAGAGACTAGTATTAGAAGCAGTTTAAAATAACAGAAAAACTTTACTCGTAGGAAAATGTTTGGCTACTTGAGATTCTTAATTTTAAAAATTCAACATTTGGGAAAAATCCTAAAGCAGAAAGAAGTATTTTCCTTCTGAAATGACATTTTGATGCACTGTGCTCTGGTTCATCTCTGTCAGCCAGGCTCCCAAACTGGACGGCAAGAGAAAAGAGGATTGTATTACAAAGTCCTATTCCATGGTACATTGTGGGAGGTTCAATCCAATAAAGGAGAAATGAGACATGAGAAAACTGGACTACAGTTTCCCCGCAGAACCACAACATGATATCCACAATGAAATTTTGATTTTAAAATACTGAATTAATCCATGGAGTTTTAGACCACTTTCACAGTTCAGATGGAAATTCCTTTTTTAAATCCCAGCATCATACAATACACAGCTCTTTCAGTCATGTCACTACAAAACTCTTTCTGTTTATTGCTTATTATCTAATTCCATCTATACACAGTAATTACATTTGCAAATATGCCATTGGATAACTTGTATAGGTGTTGCCCTGAGGAGTCACAGACCTAACCTGGCTGAGTCCAAAGAGTGTTCAGAAAAGGCTGTCAACAATTCCAATGTCATCTACCTTGATTTTTTGAAGCACAACAGCTATCATCCTTTTAAATAATTTTCCAATACAAGGCATTCTTAGCACTGTAGCTACTTCTCTTGTGTGTAGTAGCAGAGTGCAGAAAGACAGGTGGACCACCAAACTGCAGCTGAAAAATCATGAATGTTCAGTGAATCCAACCAAAGAAACTAAGGTTTCACAGTAACAAACATCAAAGATTTTACTTAACCACCTATTCCTGCAGTGCAGAGAGCAAATAAAGAATAATGGCTAACTTCTGTGATGGGTTAGAAATGCATGTAAATGATGAATATGTGATACAGAATAAAAATAAAAAGAGGTGTAAGAGAAAGAAGACAGACAGACTTGTGCAATCAGGAGTAAAGATTATTTCAGGGCAGTCTTTCTTACTAGGGCAGGCACTTCATGTAACATAGTCTGACCAGCAGCTCTGTTTCGAGAAGGATTTGGACATCTGTTGATTGGAACCTCCAGAAACAACACAGGTTGAAGGACAGAGCACCACAGCACCAGACTCTTCTTTCTTTATCAGTAATACAAGATTTCTTAGACAATATGAGGTAACTGGATAAAACCACACCATCTTATCTCAACCTAAACAAAGTAAAAGCTAAGTTTACTGCCTACTTGGCACTCAAAGTTTTCCTTCCAACCTTTTATGATGGAAAGGTCTGACTCATTGCTGTCACGAGTCTCATATTTTCTAATCCTGTAACTTCTGCATTGCACAACTGAATGTAAAATGGTCTAAACTGTCTATACCGGTTAATAATATATGCCAAGTTATTACTTTCATTCTTATCCTATTCTCTACCCAAGGGATTCTTGTATTGTCTTACACATGTAAAATGAAAATGTAGAATGAAAATACTGCTTCCTGTATTGTCTTACACTGCATAGCAGTGGTGGCCCTGATGCTTGGTAGCTGGTGGGGCTGCCAGCAGGCAGGCAACGCGTATTTTCTCTTCTGATGTGTGATAATTCTTGGTTTGGTGCCAGCGTTTGTGCCATCAGTGATCGGCCCAAGAGAGAAATAAGATACAGAATGATTTTAGCAAGGGTAGATTTCTACTGGGGACAAATCCCACCATTGCAAGGTAACAACTACTACCTGCTACACATTAGGACTAAAGGGTAGGTCTACAGACAGTTGAAGAGCCTCTGAAACCCAAGGATAGAGGAGACCTCACATTCAGTGTGGCTGAAGATAGCAGCTGTGTCAATAAGCAATGTTTTATGAAGGTTGCACTGTGATTTTTCATGAAGAGGGAGATAGGGAACAAAACGTTGGTGAGGCTTTGCAGGAGACTGACTGCTGACGACCAAAGGCTCAGACAATGCATGACGAAGAGTGGATCAGAGTACAGAAAGCTGTGAGGCTGGTTTGTGAAGAAAGAGACGGCTGCTCTGCACTTTATTAAGGCCCAGGTTCTCCCTCTGCATGACACGGTGGGAGGCAGGCAGAGAGCGGGAGCACATTTCCACTTGCAAAGGATACTTCTTCTAAACCAATAGGTACAGAAATATGTTATAGAAATTCTTTGAGAGGTGAACACCTGTGGGTTTTAGTAAAGATACATATATTCTTTTCCTTGCCCAAGAATACCTTTTCCATTTATTTTTATAACTCAAAAAAATTTATTTTTTTCTATTTCCCTCCCAAAAAAACCAGAGGAAGATGGGCAACAGGAAACCTTGTTATTTTATATTTGTTTCTCCCAAGCTCACAGCATCACTAAGAGCTCCTCGCTTCCCAGTACTCTCGCTCTGCTCTCCACCCCTCTCCGATTTGGGTAACTCCCTGCAGTTTCCCTCTGGCTGCTTCCTCACCAGCACCATGACAGGACACAGAGGTACCAGCTCAGATGCAGAACATCATGTGTGCTGCATCCAGGCTGGTAAACGCAGCCACCTGGTATGGTATGGATGCATCTGTACAGCTTCTGTACCCGAACTGGCCAATTTCCCCTCTGGTTGTGGGGCTGCAGGAGTGGAGGCAGCCTGGGGTTGTCCTCCCCTCTGGGATGGCTCACACCTCCCGCTGGCCCTGGGAGCTGGAGCTCTGCCCCTCCAGCCGCACGGCGTGGCTGCTGGGGGCCCCGGCACACCACCCGAGCTGTGAAAGGAAAAGGAAGGGGCGACTCAAGTCGGGAGCAGGAACATCTCCAAATCCTCCCACACTCGCACGACAGTCAGTCCATGAAGTTACATGTGAAAAATTCCTCTAACCTGCCACACGTCTGGGCAACGCAGTAACAGGACAGACACCTCACTTCGCTTCCAAAGATTTCCAGAGCCCTGCACGCCATTTTTGGGCCCGTCTATCCCCCAGCTTTCTATCTGCTATTAACTACTCTCTTCTCATCAGCCATTTCAGAGAAGAACCTAAAATGCATTAATCATCCAAAACCAACTCTGGCAAAGAGTAGAAAAGTAACCTGTAAACAGCTTTACCAAACTATTTTAGCGACCTGCGTGGTCTCAACTGTAACCATGAACTGCCCATCTCTCACTAGCTGCCTTATTCTTGCCTCAGATAAGGTTCTTCACAGGGTCTCAGAGCACACCTAGTTTTCAGGCCCCCTGCCACAGGCCCTAAATCCACTTTCACAAACAGGCAGCAGGTCTTAACCACCCAGAAAAAAAATATGCTTAATTCACCCCTACCAACTTCAGTTGCCAAAATCTCTCAGTAGGGCTTCAGGATTAAGCAGTAATCCTTGTTTTTGGAGCCTGCTATTCCATACCATTCTCCTAAAAACACAATCCTATGATTACCACTAACAGGATTATAACAACTGAGCACCACCAAGGAGTCTCCGTCCTAACCCTGATTCTGTACTTAGTCTTGCCAGTTTTTATCTTCTGTTTTCTTGAATCTTAACTTGTACCATAACCTCACATTTAACTATGAAGAGAGGATCCCTGCTGGCCTCAAAACTAGCTGGTGACACCTACTTTCACCTTGCTTTGCAGAACCCAACAATAAATCCAGCTCTCATGCCTGTTGCCTATAAAACACAACCCACCAACTACCACCTTTTCAGGGAACTGGGCATATGCTAGGTTGATGGCTAATACAAGCGGGATAAAAGATGTCTAGCAAGGTCTATAGTGTGTTTTGGATTAGAGTTACCTTAACCCTAAGGTTTACCCTAAGCTTAACTGCTACTTTAACAATATTCCAATATCACCTGTTGAGGAGCAACCATAAGTTATTCTGGCTCTTCTAGTATCCCTTAGTCTTGATGGATCTTAAGAAAGTTAGGACCTGTTTATTTGTTCCCAGTGTTCCCCAGAGTCCTCTGTTTGCTCTCCCTGGCACCCCAGAGCACTCTGGGCTTTGGTCATTTTACAACTCCTTAGTTCTCCAGTGTGCCCGTCAGCCCTCTGTCAGTTTTTTGAATCCAGCTCCTCCATCCACACTCCTCAACCTAAGCCCAACTCCTAACCTTTGTTTGAGCTGAATAATTATGGAATTATTTTCAGCTGGAAAGTGGTAATGACTGAATGACCAGCAGGAAAAATTGCACTGCCTGAAAGTGCTGCCAATGCTCGTGTCTTAGGGATTTTTGTCATGGCTCGTGTAAATGTATAATTACGAAATCTGACTGTCAGGTACACAAAGACTCTTTATATACTGGCACCTGTATGAACCACATAAATCCCTCTAATTTGGTTTATAAATCCTAGGTTGTTGAGTTTTGTTTAATGAATGGATTGTGAGTCCTTTTCAGGTTCCCTTCTGCTTCCGGGAACTGGAGATATAAGAAAATGTTATTATTCAACGGCTCAAAGCAAAACGATAAAAAGGTAACACTTCTAGCTTCATACCTGCAAGATACTTGAAAGCGTTGGAACGTTCAATTTACATCCACTGCAAGGTTGCTCTTGCAGTGGATGTACATTGACAAGGCTGTCCCACCAGGTTAGTGTATGACAGAAATTTTTTAGGATAAAAAGTAATTTGTGTCACATCTCGCTGCATTTTCAGTTTAGATTGAAATTAACAGAGTGTCTATACTGTCCGTCATGTCTTTACTGTCTATACTGTTTTCTAGTCCAAGATCTATTGGGGTTCTATGCTTTGTTATCGTAGTCCCCTTGTTCAATCTGTGAATAGTTAAACTGATTCAGAAATAGCCACTCCATCTCTTGGCAGCATCTGATGTAAACACTACAAGGGTCAGCAGGCATGGGGTCCCCCTGTGCTATTCAACTTTCCCGTTATTCCTGAAGTCACCAAGGACAAGCTGTGTCCATGACCTATTCCCCTCAAGACCAGGTTTCACGCTGCTGCCCAGGCCATGTAGATGATGACTGATGGTGCCCCAGGGAGCAGCCATGAAGGAAATGCTGTGTACATGTGAGAGAGGTGTCACAAGCCACTTGCACCATGGAGACACAGAGGCCAGGGCATCCCCAATTTTGGGTTGTGCTTGCACAGCAGACTGAGTGGGCTACCAACCCAGGTACCTGGTCAATCTTGAAATGTTAACATGTTCCTAGAATGACCCTTGTCATTACTCATATGCACACCTCATTTTATGGGAAAGGAACAGGTTTTTTTGTTTTTCCAAGGTAGCTTGAAATTTGTGGTCCCATAGCTGTTGAACCTAAGGTGGATCACAGCTTAAGCAAATGAAAAGCAATTAGAAGCTGTTTTTATTTCACTCTGTTTCTTTCCTAACTTTATTCTGACCCTCCCTTTGAGGTCATTTATTTCTCACATTGGTAAGTAGTTTCTCCCATTTGGGGATTTGATAGTTCTAGTGAAACATATAAAGGAGAAGACCAAGCAAACTGTCTCCTTTTTTGGCTAAGAATGTTTGTTCTGCTAATATCTGAATATAAAAACAACCTAATACTTAGGGCAAAAGCAGGGGACATCCTCATGGGACTTTTCAAAGAGTTTATCTGCTCCTAGGCCTGTTTGAACTTTTCAGGGGAGACAGTTTAAATCTCAAGAACAGATTTTCACTTCATATGTCTAAGGTTTTTTTGGTAGAATAATCTCAAGATACAGTTTTTACCAAGAGGAAGGGATGTATGAGACTAACACAATGATGTGGCTATTTTCTTTGCTCTGTGGTTTCTTTTTTTTCTACTTTCTTCATTCTGTGATCCATCCTTCCTTCCTTCCTTCCTTCCTTCCTTCCTTCCTTCCTTCCTTCTATTTCTTTTTCTCACCTTCTATCTTTTTTCTCTTTCTTTCTCTTTCTCCCTGTCTTTCTTGCTTTCTTTTCTCATATTAAAAAATATAAGACAAATTTACGAATCAACTTGTATTTTTTTAGATGCCATTTGGTGGCATAGTTCTAAATTGAGATTTTTCCTTCAGATCTTATCAGCCCCAAATAGATTTCCTACTCACTTCACATTTGTTTGTTTAAACTATGTCTCTTGGTATTGTAGCAGCTCAGGACTTTCCATATATTGCCATTCAGTTCCCACAAGAGTTAACTCCCAGGCTCTCAGCGAGATGACTTGCCAGTTACTGAGTGATGCCATTTGAAGCACAGCCTCAGTGGATGAGCCTGGGGCCCTTTGCTTGGCATGCCTCAGACATTTGGAGCAATGGGAGAACTGCACACTTCTTTTTGAGGGAGCCATGGCACTGTTTGTTCGCCCTCTTACCAAAGGCAAATGGTTGGAAAGGTAACCTGCAGCTTCTTCAAGAAGTTCTTCAACAACTTTGGGAAATCTGAACAGGCCATGGATGTATCTGGAAGGAGAGGATTTTTTCCATTCTCATCTCTGAATGCTCTCACTTGGGAATGACCTTGGTAAGTCCAGAACGTTTTCCTCTTTGTGTTACTCTCCAGAGAGAAATACTCCATTTATACAGAGATACGAATCAAGAACTTTATTGAGTCTTTTCATACTTTGAGTCTTTCTTTCATACTTGAGTATTTTAATTATTTTTTTCCCTTTCCTATTTGTTTTAACTCTTGAAGTAGATAGCTTCTCCTTTTCTCCTGTGACGCTTTACTACACTATCCAGCAGCACGGTGTTTGAGCACCTTCCCTCTGCACTTTTTGCAGAACACTGCTTTTGGGAAGCTTGCCGCTCACTCCAGTCACTGCATTCATTTGGTGCATTCACACTCTTCTCTACCACATTTCCAGCTATGTTGTTTGTTCCCTCTGACTGTGTCTCTGATGGTGGCATGGTCAATGTGCAGGTGGGATCACCATTAGCATTTTTGTGCAGGTTTAAATGCCAGCAAGCCCTGAGGCTTCCCAGGTTGTTTACTGAATGCTCTTTTTCAGACTGTGATATCCTGTCTTAAGAGGCTGTTGTGAACCCCAGAAACACAGGGCTCATGAGAGAAAATTTATGACTGGGGTCAATGGCTCTGTTTAAATAATCATTGCAAAAGTTGCCCCAGTAAAATTTCTTTACTTTGCATTTGATGTTCTTAGCTGCTTGAGGGTATGGGTAAATTCTCACTATGGCATGTTAATGAACAGAGCTGCTTATGTGGATGAAACAAGTCAGCTGGGCAAGCTTATTGCCAATAGTCAGTCCCTGTTAACATCAGTAAATTAGCAAAGGTCCTGAATGCGACTCTGTATCATCACAGGGGCAGCTGGGAAGTTAACAGGGAGGAAAGCATGAAGTATTTGTCTGAAAATCAGCTGAAGTCAATGCTGCTAATTCTCTGTTATGAGATAAAAAGAGACATACAAAAGGATAACTTGTTCTATAACTCAGCAAAATAACAGTTAAAGCCATTATAACAATGGCAAGAAACCCAAACAACTAGTTGTCCTTGTGATGGGTTGGATTTGTAATGTTTGCAGCATATTTGCAGTTGTGCTAAGTGTTCTGAGTGTGTAAAAATGGTTAAATTATGTTATGCTATGATAAATGACTCTTAAAGCTGGTAAAAAAATGACTGTCTCAAAATAGTGGCATTTCACCTTTCTTCCACCTCTGTACTTGGAGAGAATAAAATGCTGAGTAACTACATATCATTTTCACTGACTTAATTAAAGCCTTTCCTTGAAAAGTGACACTGGTATCATTTTTTTTTTAAAGTAAAAATTTATGACTCAAATTAACTTGAAATACATACATTTAACTTAAATTTAATGTCATTAGCTTCAATAGGAGCTGAATAGACTTGTCTGAGAACAATCTAGGGCTCTAACAAGAACCACCGATGCTATCTGTGGCCAGTAGATCATTAAACTTTGCAATGTGATGGAGACTTTGCTTGTCCAAGAGCTCCTTGAGGGTATCTCTTTAGCTGTGGTTTAGCAGTCATATGCTGAACCCCACAGAGATGAAAGCTCAGGATTTTTGTAGCATGATGGGCTTGGCGATCTTGAACATTGCCAAGAGTAGTTCTAACTGGGTTTCAGCTAATGTCAGTATATCAAAGCTGATGTTCTTTCTTCTAAGGCTTTCAGATACGACCAGAAATTGAGGGTCCACAGAACAGAAAGAAAAGGGGGAGGGGAGGAGCACGCAATGCTCACAGTATATTTTTATACATATTTACAGAAGGAAGAGCTGTGCTATCCAAACTTGAGCTTTCCCCATGGATGAGCCAAACATAACGTTTCATCCCAGCGAAGGCACAGAGAACATCTCAATGCACAGAAACTTTTCAACACAGGAAAGAGTCTGGGAGATATTGACCCCACTTTGGGTAATTATGGTCATCTCCTTCCTGGGTTTTTGTGAAAATGGAATTGTCCTCTGGTGCCTCTGCTTCCAGATCAAAAGAAACCCATTCACTGCGTACATCACACACCTGTCCATTGCTGACATCTCCTTACTGCTTTGTACATTTATTCTGTCCATTGAGTACATTGCTGGATTTGGATTTGCGTATGGTTTTTACTATTATATAACCACCACACTGTCTATTGTCTTCCTTCTCGGATATAATACTGGTCTCTATCTCCTGACAGCCATCAGTATTGAGAGGTGTCTGTCTATTGTTTACCCCATCTGGTACCGATGCCACCGGTCACAGCACCAATCAGCAATTGTGTGTGCAATTCTGTGGACTCTGTCTTTTCTGATGACGGTAGCTGAATACGTAACATGCAAAGATGATTCAGCAAAGGAACAATTCGACGACGGCAACCATTGCAAAGCACTGCTCATCTTCACATGGATCCTGACCTTCATGATCTTTATTCCTCTAATGATTTTGTCCAGCCTGATCTTGGTTATCAGGATTCATCGTAACTCCCTGAGACCTCACTCGTCAAAGCTCTACATCATCATTGTGGCCACAGTCATTGTCTTCCTCATCTTTGCCATGCCTATGAGGCTGCTGTATCTTCTGAATTACCACCACTGGTCATCTTTGCTCAGCCAGAAGAACCATGTCACCATTGTTCTCTCAACTGTTAATAGTAGCATCAACCCCCTTGTTTACTTCTTCGTAGGAAGCAGCAAGAAGAAGAGATTCAAGGAGAGTCTCAAAGTGGTTCTTAGTCGAGCACTCGCTGATGGGTTGCGGCCAAGAAGCCAGGAAGTTGGCATGAGTTTGGATATAGCTGAAACAATTTTTTAAAGCTTGGGGTGTGTGTGGGGGGGGAACTCTAGGGGCAAATAATTGGACTTCGAAGGTTTAATAAACCACTGCAAAACTAAAAGTATTTTTCTCCCATAGAATGCAAAAAGCGGTAGTGAAATGGTACTGTCATCTTTGGTGGCTGAGCAATGGAAAAATATGGACTAGAATAACAATAACTTTTATTTGTATTTTCTTAATTATTCAAACACATGCTACATCCTGATGTGACTATGTCAATCAAAGATACCACAGTGGAAAACAAATGGGCCAATAGAGAATATAAAAAAGGACACAGAAATATGTTATAAATAGTGTGACATTTATACAAGCACTGAGCACCCATAAATGCTATTGAAGTCATCAGGGCCTGTGTGTATTTGCATTTTTGAAAGTCAAACCCACTAAATGCAGGATTCACATTACATACTGGGATTTAGTTTCAATTGTTTCCAGCTTGCTTAAGTGCGCAAAAGAGTTGCTCCCTGGGGGAAACAGAGGAAGAATACCATGTATGAGAGTAAGTCCCCATACATACCCACAAACATATGATGTAGTTTTTGTCTAGCAAAATATTTAAGTAGATATTAAATAGTCAAGTTCCTCTGTTGTTAAGAGTCTGTTTTTGAAGTGCGTGTTGCGTAAATTCCAGTGACATCAACATTTCTCTGGGTCCTTGGATAATTCGGTACCTGACAGCTGGCAACATAGAGATGTTGTCAACCCACAGAGGGCTTCTGCCCTAATTATGAAGGGTGAGGCTGGCTTATCCCCAAAATGTCAGTGTGCCTCTAGGTTTAGTTATTCAAAGAGTCTATGAGAAAGTCAGTCCCAACACTTGCTGTCCCAGCCACCTAGTATTTCGCAGTTCCCTGGAGAATATATATTCGCTGTGTGGTCTCCTTGTTTTAGAACAGTCAGTTTTAGATAAATAGAAAAAAAGAAAGGTGCTTCACACAATGCATGTCTGGGGTTCCAGCCCAGCCACACCATTTCAGCTGACTGCCTCCAGCTGTTGAATGCCAGGGTACCAGGGCTGGTATTTTGTGTCATTTAATTCCCAGGGCCACTTGCCCAACTATAGCCAAGCTGCAGAGCACAGAGGAAGACAACAGCAAGGAGGGGGGTCTGGGCAGAGAGCTGTGGCACTTTCAAAGAGATGTCTGGGAGATGCATTTGCTTCTCGCCCCCACAGAGCTCCAAATTCAGCAGGAACTGAGACCTCCTGCCACAGGCAGAAGCAGCATCTTCAGCTTCCCGCCAAGTTTCCATTGGCACACTTAATAGCTAACTGGGGAAAGAAAAATACAACCTACCCCTCCTTTGCTGAAAGATTGCCAGTCCTGGAATAAGGAAGACAGTAGGTTAAGACTGCGGATTGGGTGGGAATTCACATAGAGAAGAGATCTCAGAGGGAGAAATATTCCTTCTACGCAAGTGCCACTTTCTCCTTACATTAAAGTGTTGTAGTTTGTCACTGCAGAAAACTCAGGAAAAGGAAGAGGTTACCCTTGCATCTTCCCAATTTCCTCACTCCATCAAAACCTTTATCTGTGACAGCCCTTCTGCTTGTCCCAGTTTTTGTCTTTGAAACTCTAGTCCCAGGCTTGTCACCTCATCTACCACCTGCATGGTGGCAGATGAGTGCAGTCCGCTCCTCTCTAAGGGCAGTGATCTACTGTACTGCTGGAATGACAAATGAGCAGAGCAACTCCCCATTGCCGATGGTGAGTGCAGGACATGGCAAGCAGGTCTGTGGGCACCCTGTGGGGGTCAGAGGGAGAGGGTGTGTGTGATGTCCACATACATGTGGCATCTGTGTGCATGCACCTGTTGGGGAACTGTCGAGGAAAATGTCAACACTGACAAATGCCATAAACTTGAATACTAGGGTAGATCTAGCCCAGAAAAAAAAACCTCAAACTAAACCAACTCTTTTCTCTAAAGCCATTCCCTACCCTTACCTCAAGTCCCTTTATAATAATCACATGGAGAGGGGCAGAGTTGCAGTTGCTGTAACCATGCATGTAACCTACTTCTCTCAAAGTGATTCAAGTGACACAAGGCATATTACCTACAGTGCTTAAACATACCCAGATTTTTTTAACAGGTTGGGGTTGAGGATCACTATGCATGCAGCCAGGGCAGTAGATCTGAAGAGGCAATGATATGCAGCGGGGCAATCTGGGTACTTGTGAGCTGAATAGGTGCTTTAGGACTTATAGCTTCTTACCCCTTTTCACTCGTGCCTGGCCATGCCCTCAAATGTTTCAGAATTTGGACTGCTGCCGATAGATCAGTTCACAGAGTAGAAAAAATTAACATTCAGCACAAGGTGAACATCTCGAAGGGTGAATGAGAATGAACAGTTAACAACTGAAAAATGATTAATATTTCCCAGTCCACAGATAAAAATATCTTAGGAATGTTCTTTCTCCTTTATCACAGCACCTGATGACTTGTCTTCTGCATCAGGCAGACAGGCTGCAGTGCAAGAGGAACTTATCAGCACATTATTCCATTATTTAAAAAAAAAACCCACAACAACAACACAGGGAAAATGTGACACTTCATTTGTTGCACAACAGGGATGTGATTCTCCAGCAGCCTGCATTTAAAAAAATTATTTGTGTCTGTGGGAAAGGGTGAAATAACCCTGTGCAGATCAGGTGGTGTTAATAAGCACTTTGCAGTGATGCAGAGCTGGAAAGATTGTCTCATAAGTAAAGTACTAGCCATGGAGTTTAAAGATGTGGGTTCTGTTTCAATGCAGTCTTGGCACATAATTTTTCTGTTCTTTCCTTTCCTGCCTGTAAAATGAGGATTATATTATTTTGCTTCCAGTGTTGTGCCTTCACATTTAAACTATAGACACTTCAGAACAGCAGCTATCTCTTGGTTATCTCTTGTAATGTCCAGAGTAATAAGGATTCAATTTTGCTGTGCAGTAAGACAAAGAATTATTCAGGGAAGAAATGCCCAGTATAGTGCTTACTTTATTAAAACTCTCTTCACCAAACTTCTGTTCTACTTGATACTACTGAATGTTGTGGGATATAAAAGTGTCATCAGAAATGCAGAGAGAAATGCAGAAATGCACTTCCCTTGGCACTGCACAGTTTTTTGCTGTGGTAGCTACTCCCTGGCTGGAGAGGACAACATGGGGCAGGTTGCTGTACAGGTTCAGGTCCAAAACGATGCAATCAGTTTGTGCAGCAGCTTTCTTCTGTAACTCACAGACTTTGTGAATGATCCTTGCGACAGCAAGGGCACAGGAGTGAGGAAGAACATACTGTCCAGTTTACTTCTAGCCTGGAGCTTAGCCTGGGAAACACGCTAAGGGAAACTGAAATACTTCCCAGTTGTACTGGGTGCTGATGTAGGGTTTTGTGAGCAGAGAGGTTCAGTACCAGGGATCACGTATCACTCCTTGAGTTCCCCGTATCATGGATGCCTGACGAGATGGTGCCCAGAGAGGCCGTTTGAATCCTTAGCTGACTTTCATCCTCCACATTCTGCAGTTCTTTCCCCACACTGCTTTCTGGACCTGCAAATACCCGCAGCCCTCAGCCTGTTATGCTAGACCTGGACTGTGTACTCTGGTCCTGGTGGTGGGATGTGCACCCCTTTGGTAGCCCCAGTGAGTATCAGGGTGGAACCTAGCTGTGTGCCCACCTCTCCTTCCCCAGCACTGCCCAGCTTCCAGCAGAAAGGACAGCTGCTGCCTGTGGCTTGCAGCTACTCCTTTAGTTCAAGCGGTGGCATTCCTGGCTTGCTGATGCTGTAGTGATGATACTGGTCAGCAGAGGTACCATTCTAAGATGGTACCTAGATCAAGAGAAAGTGAAAAATGGGTGTGAGCTTGTGTGTAGCTGCCATAATATGCTGACTGCCATGTCTGTACTTTGCTGCTTCTTTTCCTAACTGCATGCAGAAATCATGTTAAGATCCAGTACTGGGGGCTTCTAGCTACTTATGCAACAGGAAGGCCAATTTGCTTTCCATTTGGTTGCCCAGGTGCTTATGTGATGTCTACATAGAGTTATTTTGCTTTTCCAGTTGGCTCCTACAAGCCTAAATGATGAACACCAGAGACCACATGGAAATAAAAGAATTGTAGGTGCAAAATTCAAAGAAGAGGTACTGAGGTGAGGTAGCCTGCATGATCCTAATACTTCTGCTTTGCATGTAATCATTCAATTTTTAATTATATGACTACAACTTTTTTTTTTTTCCAAACTGGACTCTTGCCTTATTATATACACAGACTGGACCTGCTGCTGGTATAGTTAGTATTTCTAGAATCCTTGCTTCAGTTGTTCCAGAAATATGGAGGGTAGGAAAGGAGAGGGAGTGGACATGGCAGTGTCCCTCAGGTCCCAAATGCTATCTTCAGCAGTGGCCACAAGCAGATGCCTACAGAGAAGAAGAAACAGGGCAAACACATATCACACTTCCTTCTCATCCTTTCCAAGCCTTCAAGAGTTATTAGCTCAGAAACTTCCCGGAGTAGAAACCTTTGTATTTGGTAACTTTCAATGGATTCCCTTCAACAAATACATCTGACCTCCACTGGAGGCCATACAAGTATTTTACATCATCGACACTGTTTCACAGCTTAATTAAATGTTTCCTGAAAAATATCCTCCTTTAGGATGTTTTGATCTGCCACTTCCTAGACCTTTTAAGGCCCCTAATTCCTGTGTTCGAACAAAAATGTTAACAATCTGTTCTGACCAACCTGTCTGTGCCACTTGTGATCGAACAGATTTCTTTGTACCTCCCAACAGCTATTTCTCCTTCGACTTCTTTCTTTTTTTAAAAAAAAAAAAACCCTCTCCTCACTTTTAAGGAGCTCCTTTCTTGACATCGAGTGCAATTGTCCACAATTTTGTTACGCCTGCAAAGATCTAGGTGTATTATAGTGGCCACTGCACAGCAATGTTTTGACAGTGGCATTTTGAACCAGGTTCTATATGTTACTTAGAAGTCAGAGGATGCTTTTCTCCTCACCAGCCCCTGCGCCAGTTGCTCCACGGAAAGTTGGTGACTACCTGAAGCAGTGTCCTTGGCCCCACACTCTGATGTGACCATCATGCTGCCATGGGGGAGCCCTTGCCCCACATCACTGCCCCATGCTCTGCCTTCACAGCAGCTCCAATCCCCCTCAGCACCTTGGCTGGGCAGCCAGTGAGACAGAAAATAGAAAAAAAGTATTTTTTTTATTCCAACTGGAATTTTAGTCCACAGGTTTGAAATCTAGACTAACATGTTAATCTGTTACAGTGATTTTTATCCTAAACTTTCTCCAATTTGCTGCAATTATTCCACCACTAATACTGTCTACGTATCTTTCCTCTATAGTTTGTACCTTAGTATGTCATGGTCACCCTGAAGATTTGTTCTCAAGAGTAGAAATAAATTCTCACTTGGATTCTATCATTCTAACACCATTAAGCAAGAAATGACATTAAGCAACTAATTTTTATTTTTTTAGAATAGGAGTAACTTTAAATTAGGTGTTTATTTATCCCATTAAGAATTTGCTTTTATGACAAATATGGGCCTTGAAAATTGGACATTACAACTAATAACATATGATAAAATGTAAAAGATTGTTGAGGTAAAGAATAAATTAAAATATTTATAGAAACAAGTATTTTTATGTATAAAGAGTCTACAAAGAGATGTAAAACTTTTAACAGCTATCTGCAGAAGATCAACCCCCTGGTGTCACTGTTCTATCTCAGAAATTTTAAAAAAATTGCTTAAATGTATTGGGGGAGGGTGTTTTATGTTCTATGTTGTCTTTGCTCTATCTGGATTTATTTTTTGACTCAAAGAATGACATATGTGTTTCAGATATAACTTTTTAATGTTATTTATAGGACAAAAGTTCTCTTTATTACAAGTGAAGATTTTCTGATGAACACATACTCCAAGCTCGCTGAAGATACTCAATTACGTACTACAGCAAAGTGTAATTATTTTGGTGAAAATAAATACGAACAACCAGCAATTTTTGTTTTGGCTGTTTTTTATAATTTTTTCCCTGGGGTTGGCCTGGAAGGGACCTGCCCTGAAGCAGGGGACAGGCTGGGCCAGTCAGACCAGTGTCAGAGCAATGAATGATGTCTCTATCGCTAACCTTGGCAAGGCTGAGGTCCTCTCTAAAGATACCTCTATTTACTAACTATATTCTTTGTTATCAGATCTCTTTTGGTTCATTTATCAGTTAGCATGTATCTCTTTGAGCACAAGACTGGCCTCTGTTTCTTGGCAGCCTTCAGTGCTGAGAAACTTTTATCTGTACTTTTCCCCATCCGGATTTGATGTCACCTCCCAAAGCATCATTCAGCCCCTCCGTGTGCCATCCTGTGGGTTCCTCCTTGCTTAATCCTTAGAGCAGAAGACTTCTAAGCCTACAGCACAGCTATTTTAAGTTCTTGGGCAGTCACAGAGAAATATATGCCATGTATCTCTCATCTTTCTATCCATCCCGAGTTTCCTACTGTGTACTCCACTCCTTCTTCCCTCTAGTTTGATCTTTAGCATAAAACTTATAAAATTCTGCAGAGGTTGGATGCCTCCTACCTTGTCTACTCAGAGTCACTGCAGCAATGACCTTCTTCTCTTGGCCATGAGATCATGTACCTCCTGTACCGTTAGGGTGACAAACACTGCCAAGAGGATTGAACAAGCTTTCAGTACCACTGCCCATCATCAAACACAGTGTCAGTCTCCACGTTATTGCTTTGTGTGCAGCAGCAAGAACAAAAGATGCAGAAAATCCCCCCAAGTAATTTTACCAAAGGTTTCAAAGATGAACTAGTGCTCCCACATCAAAGCAGCAGCTCCTCCAACACCCGTTTCAGAGCGCAAGCTCTGAGGCTGGAGTGCACATTAGAACACTGCGAAGGTGAAAGTTACACCAAATAATATACCGAGAAAAGTATTTTCTTTCCTGTGTGACGCAAACATTCCATCCTATTTTAGGAGAGAACGTACATGGTATGTCCTAATATTAGTGTATTTCAGCTGCTAAGGAAATAACTGTCTGGAAATATCAATATTTATCATTAGTAAATTTTCCACCACAGTTTTTATTCATTTCAGTAAGAGTGAACTGTAAGATTTTCTTCCCCATGATCACATCATATCTGTAAATTTCATGTCAGTACATGAGAAAATACCGGAAAACTCTTCAAGAGAGTTGCCATTCTATGTTGATCTGATGCATATTTCTTAGCACATTCAGTATCATATTTACATGTGTTCTGTTCACTTAACTCAGGGTCTGACTGAAAAAAGGTAAGGAATATCTGGATTACTTCCACTGACTCAGGTGGAGATATTACAGATTCAAAACAGTGCAGTTTGTAGATCTCTCTCTTGTCTTGTGATCTACATGTGCAATCTATTATTATAATCTAATGAGAATCTTCAATTGAACCATTTATACAATATTTTTATTTGTCATTAATCCTGGAATGGCTTAATTGGGTCTTCATATGTACATTGCTATTGATATTTTTTTTCCCCTATTTCCTTCAGAAACTTGGGAATATAAAACATACAGGGAAATGTGACATCTATTATTAAAGAAACAGATTGTCACTTTTCTTCTAAATGAGTTTATATGTAACCTTATTTTTTATTCTTCTACTTCAGATATCTTAAACATTTTACAGACAAATGTAATGGAAATAAAATGCATACCGAGAAGACATTTAATATAGGCCTAAACATATTTATGAATGTGGGTATGAAAACAAATGTGTATACATGGACAGAATATATAAATATACTCTAACAAGACAGGGCGACAGAAGAATCAACTGAATAAATTATACCACATATTTTAGTCCTCCACAAATAGCGCATTATGCAAGAAATGTCTTGCATAGCTTGTTTCCCCTGAGAGGAATATGAAGAAAATGTAGGTTGAGCCTTGATTATTTAAACAAACCTGATCTGTTAATTTTTAAGTGTGATGCTGAAGATGGTGTTTTCATTTTAGTATTCTTCAGTTACAAGGGAAAGAAGTCACAGTACACAGAGCCAGGAAAAATGAAATGGAAATTTATCAGCTGTCTTGTGACAATCAAGATGGAACAAATGACAACTTATTGCCATACATAGTACTAATCTATTAGGTGAAGTGACTCCTGAATTAGAAAAAGTTGCTTATTGTGTCAGAATAAAAATACAGCATGATGGGGCAGTAAGTCTTCCACATATAAGAAGTTTCATTTATTAACTTAAGCTCCACAAGAGATACCTGCAGGTTTTTGCTGTGGCAAGTGGTCTTTATGTATCCTGTAGCAGCTTGCACTTCTCACAGCAGAGGAACCACAACTGTTTTCAGCTACTGTAGCTTAGGGAGCAGGAGGTTATCTTTTCCCATTATCACATCCCTCTGTCCTGAGCTGCAACTTACATTGAGATAATCATATTACAGATCAGGTCCCAGATATAGGAAAGAGAAACACTTCATCTCCAGAAGTTAAGAAGTGATTGGAAAAATGAAATTAATGGAGAGTAAAAATGATAGGTTATCATATTTGGAAAGAGATGGTGATATTTTTGGAGTACACAGTTAATGGCAACAGATAACAGTCTGGGAGATTGCTGACAAATGTCAGTTGGGAAGGGGATAGAGGGAACTCTCAGAAAATACTTCCAAAATAGCAAATACATTTGGGGACATTTTCATTTCCAAGGCCTGCCTCGCAAGTGGGGTCTGTGTTTGCTACCAGCATGCTTACCTCTGCTTGTCTGACAGAATGCTCTCTGGGAACACAGCAAGGTCGGCGAGAGCAGGTTCACGTTGCATGCCCATCTGGTATTGGCATAGGTCACAGAACCAAAGGATGGCGGCCAGCTCAAAGATGGCTGTCAGCGAGAGACCACTGAGACAAAAGCTCCTGGGAGAAGAGCAGACAAAAGTGTGAAGAGTGACACTGAAAGAAAAGAGCCCAGATCTGGGTAATGAGGTTTAAAACACTAAGAGTCTTCCACTCTACATTTACTGCCTTGGTAAGGTGCTCTGAGGTTAAATTTTTTGTGATAAATTTCTAGTGTGTGCTTCAAATGAAACACGATTAGCAGAGAAATCAAATCATATTCCTCTGACATAAAAAACTAGTGCTAGTGAAATTTCATTGACTACCAATGAAAGTACCATTGGTTTACTCTGGTGAAGTAGTTTGTATTTTACAGGTCTTGCTCTGCTTAGTGCAAATCTACCAAGTAACCTAGGCCCTAGCTGGTGAATCAGATCCTTTGTCATTATAAAATATTGAGTTCTCACCCAAGCATAAATAGCCAAGATTCATATTCCTACAGCTAGATGAAAGATGTGAAAAGAGATGGAGAAATACAGAAAAGCTCCTAAAGAGCAATGACTCAAGACCAGCCTTGACTGGTGCCGTCTTCTAATCTTCTCAGACCCCGTACAAACCAGTGCCCTTCTCAGCACAAACACTGAGTACGGTATCTAAGAACTTTCTCAACAAGACAAAGATTTCAAAAAAAATCAACACATTTAGACAAAGCTGACATTCTTTTACAGTTTCATTAAACAATAACAGCTAGATTAGGAAATGTCATTAATTATCTCTCTAACTGCATGGGCAGCCTAAACCTAAGTCTGTGAAACAAGGTCATCAGTCACAGTTTTTCTCAACAGTCTTATTTTAAATTGTTATAAAGCTGGGTAACTCATCATAACAAATCAGGAGGTAACTCCTGTCAAGGGCTTGCCTTTCTAAAATGCTAAAGAAACAGAGAAGAGTAGAAGTGGAACAGAAAAGGAAGGAAAAGGAGTAGAAAGAATTAGAGAAATTGTGGAAGACTGAACAAGCAGCAAAAAGAGCAAGGAGCATTCAAAAACAATGGCAATGGTTGTAAGATTAGGAAGACTAAAGTTTGGGTGTAGCAAGCAAGAGAAAGGCAAAGAAGAGAGAAAAACTCAGTGAGTGCTGCCTCTGTGCTTTCTGAAGAACAGCATGGGTCCATGGAAGAGCCTTATGAAGAGTTTTCACAAAGTATAAAAATAATTATTTTATTACAGTGTAGCTTACAGACAGCTACAAATAAACCATCTAAATCTCGCTGAAGAAAGAATTTCCCACAATCAAATGTAAAACCAGCTTTGGATTCTGAAAGTTTTTGTTCCTATTTACTGAAAAGACAGAGATCAGATAAGAGTGTTAAAGGGAACCGAGACAGTAACAGTAGAAGCAAGCTGCCTCTCAGCCAGCCTGTGCTGCACAGCAGATACTGGCCACATGAAGCAAGAGTGGGAATCAGAAGAACATTAAATGATGTGACATTTGATACCTGGCAAGCTGCAAGGAAGAATCCCAGAGGACCTGTGTATTCATCACCTATTGATGATACCCTGACTACTGAAAACCACCCATAACTTGGAAGTTTCAGCATGAGTTTCAAGTACCCTGGGATTTAGTTCAACATAACTAGCAGCCATTGTGCTGAATCTCCTGAGGAAAAGGAAAAGGTAAGGTTATGAGATCACATTTCAGAATATTTTAACACCGTCCCACAGTATCCAGTTAACTGAGATGCCAATATAATTAAACATGGGTGGTAAATATTTAAATTATAATTTATAAATTATATTCATGATGAAACATTCCTGCCTATTTTTAAAACATAGTTTAGGATACAAAAATGACTGACACATAGTTCACATCATTTTTAATGCATGTACTTATCTTTAAACATGGGAGAAATTCCATGGACCTTCAGAGAACCACTAGTTCCCTCAGATTGTAAAGGTTAAGGAAAATATATAGGAAATGGAAACAGTAATAAGATTGGAATCTGCACGCTTTGCACAGGATCGGAATCTGCAAACTTACTTTATAATTTTACTTTAAAAGTATTTGTATTTACAATGTATATTTCATTATTTATGCAGCTCCATAGCTATCCAGCTTTAATTCACTGTTATGAATATGTAGTAGTACTTCAGATGAAAGTAGAATTCCTGTTTTTCTGCTTTCTAACTGTTACTTTTTTCCTGATGTTTCAATTTCTTCCCTTCTTGTAGGGTAGCTGTTCACATACTTTGTATGCAAAAAATCCGCACTGAATTATCTGAGCCTTGTGTAAATATAGAGGCCTGCGCATACAAAGCAGTATGCAGAATGAAGAACGTAACTCCGATAAACTTCTTCATTCTTTTGTCAGTAAGCAACTTTGAATTAGCTCTTATCAGATAACTGAAATTAGCTGTTTATACACTGCCAGGCCCTGAAACTGCAGATCTTTATACGTATTCTTAATGTTAGCAAGGTGAGCAGTGAAGTCACTTACATGCTTAAACATACACAAAGATCATTTCAGGAATAACACTCTATTTGCAGAAAGTCAGGTAGCTAATCAGATCAGAAGCTACAGTATGTCTGCCTGCACTGCTGTCTGCAGTGAATTTCCTGGTCAATACATTTTTAATTCAACTTGGTAAGCACAGACAGAATTTACTGGTAAGTCTTATGTATTTGCTCTGCCCTGTCTAGAGTGATGCTGGAACTGCCAGCAGAGCAGCAAAGTTTAAGAAAAGTAACCACAGAAACAATAGACTTGCTATTCCTTTTGTCTACTGCTTTTGTCCTCTTTGGAGCTTTTAAATTCATGCCATCAAGCTCATCTTTAAACTATACAGGCTGGAGTCTTAAAAGCAGACAACTGGGATTCTTGGGTAATCACATTTGGAGCTTTAAGGAATCCACTGAAGGCTAAAATGAAAGAGCAAGAGTTGACAATAATCCATCATATAGTAATACAAAGCTGGCAAGGATAACAGCATTTACACAGTCCTTTTCATTATTCTTTTTCTTAGGTTCTGAGCCAAGATAGATTGATTATTGTTTCATGACACAACTCTCTTTCCAGCATAAAGATTGAATGTCTTCCTCTCTTCATCAGCTGAGGACACTGCTATTAGGTTAGGCTGTGATAACTCCAAAAGTCAAGTTGCCACTACAGCTGAACTGACTTACCATTGTGATCCTCTTTCTGCTTTACCTGCCTCCTCTTCCTCCTCTGCCATTATAGCAGGATTCATCACTTCACTAAGCTGCTTCAACTGCTGAGCTGGCAGAAAATTTTTTTTCAGCAGGTGATTTTTTTCTGTTGGACTCATGAGTTAATTCATGAGTTGAGTGGCTTTACACAAGGACCAGCACATCTTGTGCAAGCAGACAGGCAGAGGGGACTGGGAGGCGAGGCCATGCATGGCAGTGGAGAACAAATGGCTAGACCTGAGCTGTAACTTCTGGCTCTTCTGGCCAGGTGAAATTTCACAGCAGCTGAAGCTGATATTACCTGGGGCCTCCTCCCCGTGCAGCACTAGCTTTGCTCTCCTGTCAGTGTTTGCGCAGATACACAGTGTGTCACAGAAGTCAGGCAATGAATATTGCTGAAAACTTGAGCAGGACAAGGAAAGCTGTCTGATAGCTTTCAGCCAGAGCAGCATCTCTAACCAGCCAACTGCCTTGCTCCACAAGATCTGATGTTATGGAAAAGGAGGGAAGTGGAATACATAACTGAGAGAAAGGAGGAGGAAAGGAGCAGATCACAGCAGTTTGGAAAAGGGTTAAACCACCATAGAGGCAGATCTTCAGTGCTTATTCCTTTGGATGCCAGGGAATGGGGCAAGAGAAACAGAAACAATTTCACTGACAGGCCTTTTACATTTCTTTGTGCGAATGACTTCCAGAAGGCATTAATCATCAGTGAACAGAATTTCTTCACACAAGTAAGACAGCTGTTTAATGAGCGTTTATTTTTCATTCACTGTCCCTGCCTTTATGCCTCTTCCCACTCTCAAAGGTGCTGCTTCTCCACCGCAGTTTCATAAAAAATTAAAAGCTATGTCTCTCTTTTGAATCTTAAGCATCCCAGTTACAATTTGCTTAATCCTGGAAACGATCTATTGTACAAGCTCTGGGCAGGCAGGCTCTTCTCATTGAGGCAGAGGTGGTAGGAGAGCATCTCTTCCTTCTGACTAGGCTGCTGCCCTGTGTGAGCCTGCCCTCCTGCCTACCGTTTGAAATGGGGGATTCATTTCCACACCAGCTTCCCTGCTGTAGCAATAATTCTTGCAGCCATATAACCAACCACATTGCTGCCATCGCCTCCTCAGTCTCCATCCCTCACGGGTTTGGTTTTCTGGTTTCTCCCAAGATGTCACGGCACATGTCACCCCATGTAACTTCTTCCAGTGTGCCTCCAACTCGGACACCATGGCGCCCACAGTGCCTTTCACAGGGTGGCCCTCCGCACACCCACCCCCACCTGCAAGCCAGCCAGCAGCTGGCACAGCGCAAGGCCTCAAGTCTCCCTCCCGACAGCACACAGCGGGGCGGGCCACCCACAAGAGGGATGACTTGTCCCCGGAGCTGCCGGGGTGGCAGCTGAGGCGGGCAGTGGGGCTGCCCCACGCACCCACCCCAGGGGACAGGGAGGGCGGGCGCTCTGGGCCGCCTGTTTCCCGTGAGCGGGTAGCGGGAACGCCGCTCGGCCTGGCGGTGGTGGCGACATCCACAGTGGCCACCGTTGGCCGTTACGCACCCGCCCTGGCCCGGCCTGACAGACAGACTGACTGACTGCCTGACAGACTGACTGGAATCTGGAATATTGTGTCCAGTTCTGGGCCCCTCAGTTCAAGGACAGGGAACTGCTGGAGAGAGTCCAGCGCAGGGCCACAAAGATGATTAAGGGAGTGGAGCATCTCCCTTATGAGGAAAGGCTGAGGGAGCTGGGTCTCTTTAGCTTGGAGGAGACTGAGGGGTGACCTCGTTAATGTTTATAAATATGTAAAGGGTGGGTGTCACGAGGATGGAGCCAGGCTCTTCTCGGTGACAACCAACGATCGGACAAGGGGCAACAGGTATAAACTGGCACACAGGAGATTCCACTTAAATAGGAAAATAAACTCAGTGAGGGTGACAGACACTGGAACAGGCTGCCCAGGGAGGTTGTGGAGCCTCCTTCTCTGGAGACATTCAAAACCCGCCTGGACGCCTTCCTGTGTAACCTCATCTGGGTGTTCCTGCTCTGGCAGGGGGATTGGACTGGATGATCTTTGGAGGTCCCTTCCAACCCCTAACATTCTGTGATTCTGCGACTGACTGACTGACCGCCCGGGCCGCCCCGCAGCGCCAAGCCCGCGTAACCGCCGCCCCCCGCGCACCGTTGCGGGCCGGTGCCACGCGCTCAGGGGGCGCGCCCAGCACGTGCAGGTCCGGGAGGTGGGGGGGGGGAAGGGACGGGGTGGGGAAGGGGGCGGGGCAGGGCCGCCGGAGGCTCCACCCACTCCGCGGCAGGTGAAGGGGCGCATCATGTGAGCGGCGCGCCCGCACATGACGGCGGTCACATGACCGGGGAAGTGGGCGGACGGGAGTCACATGACGTGCCGCTGGTCGCCGGCGCCGCCTGACGTTCCGGGGCAGCCGCGTCCGCCCGGCCCGGCCCATGGCACCCGCCGCCCCCCGCACGGCGCCGCCGCGGCTCCGCCACGCCGCGCTCGCCCCGCTCCTCCTCGTCCTCCTGTCGCTGCCCCTGCGGCCGGAGGGAGGCGGCGGGGTCGCCGCGGCCCTGAGCGACAGCTACCGGGACCTGTGCAGGTGGGCAAACGGAGGGCGGCCGGTGGGACGGGACGGGCGGCGGCTGGGGAGGGTCTTCCCGCCGGGAGCGGCTGTAGCCGGCGGGGTGCGGGGCGAGGCGGGTCTCCCGGTGCCCGTGCTCGCTCCTGCACTGCGCGGGGCCGCGTGTGAGCGAGCGGGAGACGCGGGACTCAGCGGGAGGGCTCGGTGGGGGGGCCCGGTCCCCGGGGCCACCCGAGAGGGGCTTTTGGTCTCCCCTTCCGGCTGGGGTCGCGCCGGGGAGCGCTGGGGGAAGCGGCGGCTTCCGCTGGGCGTGCAGGTGTTTCGGGCACAAGATCAAACTCGGTCCGTGCCGAAGGCACCGCGGTGCTGGGGTGTCAGTGAGGCTGCGGGAGCCGCTGCAGAGCGGGGGCCGCGGGTGTCAGCTGGCGGCGGGGAGCAGCCCCCGGTGGGACCTCGGCCCGTGGCTCCGTGCTTGCAGGAAGTTCTCAGGTGGGAAGGTGCGGAGGCTCGCTCTGTTCAAGTCGCGTGCGGTCGGGGCTGCTGGTTTATGTCGCTGCATCCGTTCTAGCGTGAAAGAAAACCAAACTTAAAAGTGGTTTGGAGGGGGCGTCTCTTGATAGTCGTCTTTTGACTAAGGATATCATCAGATTCCATTAAGTTACTTGCCGGGGAGTTAAGAAAGCTTTGAGAAATGAGACCTACTATGTGGAAATGGCACTATTCGTCATGTTTTGGCATGTTTCTACTCTGAATTCAGCCATTAATTTATCCTGGGAACAGTATCTTGCTAGTCTTCATTTCTTTGTTTATTACCCAGAATATGCAGTGGCACTTACAGGAATACATTATCTCAATCGGCGGCACTGGGCAAGCACTGATGTACACAATAAATGTAGCACTGAGAGCGGAGGCTGAGTCACTGGAGAGATTGGGCTCTCTGGAGAGAATCTGGGCTATGGTACTGGTAAATGATGAAACAGAGGAAAAAGTAGGTTTGTTTGCATGATTAACCCATGGGGGGGCAAAAATTGGTTTTGTCAGGTGACTACCCTAACTGTAGAGTTGAAACAGAAATGAGAAACTGTTTTTTGGTTGCTGGAGGGAATTTAACTCCTCTGACTCTAACGATTTTTGAAAAAAACCCTACCCTAAATGACCTGACTCTCAAGTGGTTCCTATTCTGAGAATAGTGTTAAGTCCTATCAATGTCTGTCTTGGTTTTGTTGCATGTCTATGGCTAGAGGCATATTTGGGAGTGCCATTGAGAGACTTGCAGTCTCTTTTTGGATGCAAATTATTTGAGCTAGTTTCCTTTTATTACTGGCAAGTGCAAAAGAAATTGTGAATAGATAGCATAATTGGCACTTTTCCTTTTAAGATGGACTGCTTCAGAAATGTGCTCACTGTTGTGCCATGGTGGGAAAAACTGCTTTGAAGGACTCATGCCTAGTAATTTAGAATGGGTAAAGGATGAAACAAGAACTTGCAGTCTGGCAGGTTGGAAGACCCCATGGAGGTTGGTGGTGAAGTGTCATCTCAGGCACAGTTGCAGAAAAGCTACCAAGTGAGGGATGATGCATTTAGGTAATGCAAACACAGTACTGGCTGATGTTTCAACTAAAAGATACAACATGGGTGTGCAGGACTAGTCCCTGACCAACCTATTCTTGCACTACCTTAAGATGAGGTTTTGATTTCTTTTTCAACGGTTAAGAAAACTGTCCTGACTTTTGTATGGCACAGTAGGGCTGATGAAGCTGCAGTAGGATGTGTGTCTGGTGTGTGAATGACAGAAGACGGGCAAGGAAAGAAAATGTTGAGGATTAGAAGAGGCGCTGACTCTCCTTTAAATAAGAGTAAATGGAGTGATACTCAGGTTAGGAAGGCGATCTTCCAAGGAGGAGGAAGGGTGTCAAAACTGTTTTGCGCAAGAACTGCGGCATGGGGCTACTTAAACTTGAGCTCGTGGTTTTTGTCTGTTTCAAGTAGCTTTAGTGCTGGTAAGCCTGGACCATGTGGGGAAAGAAAAGCTTTCATTCTCTGAAACTTTGTCAAATGTCATGGCTTGTAGTGACTGGGTTCGTCATGCTTTCGCCTTTGTTCTTGTGTGCTCTGATAGCTGACTGTGCTGTCGTGTGACTTGCATTTGGAGTTCCCTTTTTATCCTCTGTGTAGAGATGTCACCAGGATTGCTGCAGTATGCGCACCTGGGAAGGGGAGCTGGTTGGATATAGGAAGTTACTCGTCAGTTCGGTCTATTTTGCTGTTTTTTCCTCTTCCCCTTATCTTTCATGTGACAACACAGCAGAAACAAATTCTGGAGTTAATTCTGTGAACTGTTCTTTAAATCCATCTACTTTAAAGACAAAAGAACTTGACAGTTTGGCTTCACCTTCTATGTAACATTGGAGAAGTTGCTGTAAAACTTTCCTTATCTTCTGGGAAAAAAAAAAAGCAGGAAATGTTTATAGTGTTAATGAAGGGCAGCAAATACAAACTGCCTCCTCTACATGTTGTTTTGCCTGATGATCTACCCTGGATGAGAGATGATTTAGTGACGGGTAATGTTTTCATCTCCTGTGCAAGGATAGGAGTTAGTGCATAAATTCTATAACTTTTAGACTTGGGAGTGGAAGGAAAACTCCTTAAACTGCTGTACCTCACAGGAGTGCTATTATGCAGAATTTCCAATTTTGGGGTTGTAACTCAAGTCTACTTTACATTTAATGTTGTAGTTCTTAATAACACAACTCCTACACTTTACAGTACTGTTCATTCAAACACTGTCTTTTCAGCTTTTGTCATGAAACCACAACTCTGCTCTTGTGTGCCACTGGAAACTCTGGGTTTGGTGTTCAGCTTAGCCTTGGTGAAGCAGCATGTGCTGAGTACAGAGATGTGACCTTTAGGTGAACTTGCTCAGCTCTATTAAGTACTTTGACATATTTAAGTGGGAGATGTCATAAATAAGTAATTACTGGACTTATTTGCATATGAGCATGGTTGCTTCACGTGTCTGGGAAGCTACCATTATAATGGCTTAAATGTGATTTCTCAGCACATAAGCTTCCTGTAGCTCTTGCATACTTGAACTTCAAATTGCCATACCTTTTCTTACGCATTCTGTAACATGATGTAGTAGATGGGGTTTAGAGTATAGCGTGAAAGACCAAACGTCTTTCAGATGGAGAAAGCTGAACAGTTTGTGGTGTAACTGTGAGGCTATTACGCATGATGCATATGCAAGAAAACTTGCCTGAAGACATGCGCTGTGCATGATGGTTGGAAAGAAGCGACAGGTAAGCTAGAGCAGAGCTAAGCGTGAGTAGGGATGCATTGAAAAGCTCTTGTGGCAGTGATAGCTTTGTACTATGTGCCATTCAGTCTTTCATTTTCAGTGAGGAGAACTTTCTTCGATGTAGAAACAAGTTTCTTTACCATAGATACTTGTGCTAAAATGTTTACCATGTGTAATGGTGATTTCTGTGGCAAGTAGTGCATCTGAGGTGCTAGCTTCAGATTTGAAATGATCACCCTGGAAATCATTCCTGAGCTTGTGCGTCTGCGATCATGGTGGTTGAACCTCCTTATAAAGAGGTTCAGATATTGGTTGCATCTCTGTGATGTTTTCATAGGTGAGGAGCTGCTGAGCATGAAATTGTGTGGATACATAATCACGTATTGATCAGCTCTCCGGCTCTATGGTTGTAGGTTACCTTGGCTCTCTGTGCTGGGTTGTTCATGTAACACCCCTTCAGCAAAATGAGCCACTTGGGTGTATTCACCAGAGAGCAAGCGTGGGTTTCCTTGTTAACTGTTTTATAGCTGTTAGGAGCAGGATGTGCTCCTCTTTCTAGTGGTCATCCCCTAGGTCAGAGTTGGGAACCAAAAACTTCAGTGTGGTTAGGAGAACGGTACCAATGGTCTCGCTGGTGCTCTGTTGGGTTTGAAGTGCTTGACTAGTGCTCAGACCTCAAAAGTGGCTCTGATGTGGGGACGCATGTGCTGTGACAGCTGTTCACCATCTGCACCTTGTCTGACTTCAGTGCCTGGGCTACTGATTCGCAAGGTAAACTAGACTTGTTTTTTCCTTTCTCTTCTTTTTGATGAGCTGCTGCTTTGCTTCATCAAGAAAATGCAGAACTCTCTTTTGATCTTACACCTTGCTGAAAAGTAGTTTAATTTTCTTTTTCATGCCTTCACTTGAGTGTCTTAAAAACAAAGCTAGGTAGCTGGAAAGGATGACCTGCAGGGAAGGTTATTCAATGTAACTTGCTTGGACCTTGCTTGCACGACTGCTTTCGGCAGTGGCTGCGGTTGGCACTGCCTTCAGAAAAGGATCCTGCCTGTTGCTGCTACTGGGGCACAGCCAGACACCAGTGCCAGCCAGAGCGGGAACTGGCTGAGCTCAGTGCTCTCTCCGCACACATGCACACACACCTGTTGTTTTTGCAGAGTTAATTTTGAGATAAAGTGGTCCCTGGGTCCAGATTGTGTCGGGTGCTGGGGCCAGCAACTTGGAGGGGAGGGAGAGGAGGAGACCCTGCCCTGGGGGGTTGGTGTGGGTATATGCTTCAGGGCTCTAACTGGGTTTATCTGGAAACAGGCATCATGTGATTTCAGCAAAAATAGTCCACAGTTTTAATCAAGGCAGACGCCAGGTTTGAGCCCAGGTCTTGAACTGCACCAGAAATGGCTGCCGGAATGGTGGCATCTGCGAGGCAGCAGCTGTACTGAGCCCCCGGGACAGAGGGTGCATCCACCCCACCTCATCAGCAAAGCTGTTGCTTTTTAAAGCTGTTGGTGTAACAGCTCCCTAAACCAGATCAACTGCATTGAGTCCAAGATAGCTTAAGCCCTTCAAACGAGATAACTTGGGCAGGCCCTGGTGCGGCAGTAATTACATGAGGCATTGTGGCTGGTGGAGGTGAGTGCCAGGCTGGAGGAAGCCTGTCTGCCTAGCTCAGCTGTGGTCAGGATGGGCGATAGGATTGCCAACAAATTGTTTCCATTATGGGATGCAGCGGAGAGGTCAGCTTGTATCTTATTGGAAAGTAGAGCACATGCAACTTGAAACTATTCCCAGGCACAGATTTAGTGCCAGGAGTCTTGTCAGAGAAATAATTCTGGCTTTTACTGTGAAAGTGTGTTTTGCATACCTCTGATGAGAACAGCTGCTTAGGCTGCATCCAGCCTGCTATTACTCCCAATGAATAAATCCTGCCCTGTTCCTCCCACCCATTAAATAAAAACTGTCCCTTGAACTTCCTTGAAAGTAATTATACTCTGAAACTGCATTACTTTTTTTTTGGTGCCACAGAAGGTGTGGTTTGGAGCGTGATCAGGGGCCTGTAGAAGGGTGGAGGGAAGGGCTGGCTTCAGTGGCAGCTTTGCTTCTGTTCTGTCAGCTGCTCATCTTGTTTCTCTCTTGCTTCTGGCATGTGGGTGAACTGACTTGAAGATGTTGATTTTCTCTGTTTCATAACATGGAACTGGGAAAGCAAAACCCTTAATCTCTCAGAGTGATAATTCTGTTGTGTGAACAGCTTAGATTCTTGTTCACTTCACAAACAGATTTTAACTTGCACATTCTTTAAAAAAAAATCCCACACTGAAGAATACTTTAGCTTGATCAAAAACTTTATGCCTTAGTATTATGTGTTACCGCTATGTTGTCTTCCAAAACCAGTCAAAAAGGAGTACTGGAGCCCTTGGGAATTTTTCAGTGTAGTGGTAACTTTCTGGGTCTTCATTGCGAAGAAATTGAACTTCAATTGAAGTGCATTTTCTTCTGGAGGTAAAACCAACTTTAGTCTTAATCACTTGCTGTTTTCAGAGCCCTTGAAGGTGCAGTCAGGTTCTCTTCTAACTTTTGTGTGTGACTTGTCAGGCTTTCTTGTGTTGCTCAAGTTTGGTTATTCTGTACTGTAGCTTAATTCTTATCGTCATCCTGCATCAGAATTGTCTTTATCCACTTCAGAAATGCAAGAAAGTAGCTCAGAGAACTAATCAGTATGGTTGTAAAATGTCAGCTCTGCCTGCTTATGAGGAAAGAATAATGACAAGTACTTGTCTAGGATTGAGACATAGTCCTTAAATCTGATTAAAAAGTAATTTTATTGGTTGTTTTGGGTATGACTCAGTACCTGGTAAGTTATTTTTTGAGCCGTATGTTGTTATATTTGAACCTTTTTGGGATATAAAGGGTATAATTAAGATGTAAAGATTTTATTTTTTTCTGTTCACAGAGAGAATTCTCTTGTAGTTGTCCCTGACTTGTTCCAGCGATTAGCAGACTGAAATTAATACGGTTACTGTAGTACAGGGAAGCCAAAAACCTTGTAGTCAGTAATTAAATGGAAAAGTATGTGATATCTTACTGCTGAATCTTTGATTAGTGATGGGATGCATTGGGTCTGAGAGGAGTTCTGGTAGGATTCAAAATGTAAAGTAGCTGAACTGTTGTTTCCCCTCCCTCACCTAAGGACTGGGCTTCCGAGTGGAACAAAAATGAGTTTTCCTCCTGGGGGATCTGGAGTATGGTAATGTCAAGTGGTGAAACACCTATGAGCTAGAGATTAAGGCAAACAAACCTTGTGGCTGAAGCTTTTGATCAGCTTCTAATTTCTTGATAGCTGAGAGGAGGGAGTTGAGCTCCATCGCTGGATTTGGTACTAACCTGTAGATGAAGAAAAATGCTTCTATGAGTCAGATAGACACGGTAAACCCTGTATGAGTTGTAGATAATGGGAATACCTACTAAGTCACGGTGCTGTCCTCAGTTTTCTGATGTGATAACTCTGTATTAAATCCTACTGAAGTTGCCACTTGTGACAGAGTGGAAGCTGAGCAATCTCTTATGTTGCAAAAATCAACCAGGTCCAGAGGATGCAGGCTGCTGCCAGCACCAGAAGAGCTGTAGCTGAGCTAAGCTGACAGCAAATGTTTACTGAGCTGTGCCTTTTTAACAGAGCTTGGGCAGAGCACCGTGCCAGCGAGCCAGGCTGTCCCAAGAGCTCCTGACTCCAGACAAGCTGACCTGGGCCTGCCTGGAGGCTGGTGCTGCGGTGTCACATCTCGCTGCAGCCCTGCACCTGTGCTGAGGGAAACGAGTCCGCGCTCTACCCCAAACTACACTGCGCTTAGTTGCTTTCTTCTGTTGCTCTCATTCCCCATTATATTTAACCAGAGCTTCATGTTCCTTTACCAGTTTTTGGAGAGCTGAATTTCTGATATGGCTGTAGCTAGCTGGTGTGATCTTTCACTGAGTCTCTTGTGGATTACTCTGCTTGTTTTCATAGAGTGGTTTGGGTTGGAAAGGACCTTCAGAGGTCATCTAGTCTACCCTCCCTTGCAATGACCAGGGACATTTTCAACTAGATCAGGTTGCTCAGAGCCTCATCCAGCCTAGACTTGAATGTTTCCAGGGTTGGGGGATCTGCCACCTCTCTGAATCTCCCCTCTTCTAGTTTAAAACCATTACCCCAGTCTTCCAGCTTCTGACACCACCCTTCAGAAACTATCCTTTCAATATTGAGATATATATGTATCTGAAATGTATAAATGTGTAGCTAGGCCCTCATAACCATTATTAGCATCTTGTAGTCTGAATGCTGTGAGAATCTCAACCCCAATTTTGACCCTGAAGCTAGGTGGCTCAGCTGCTGGCAGACAGGGTGAGACTGGCTGCTCTGTTCCTCTTAGACTTAGCACTTCCGCCACAGTTACTGGGTATTGCTAAAGTGCAGTAGTGTGCAGCCTGCCGAAGAGGTTTGAGAGATTTATCAGGCTCTCAAGGGAAAAGGTTCACTGCCTGTCGTATACCTAGTCAGAGTGGCCGTCACAGAGATTTGATGGGCAAGAATGGGCAGTTGGGTGTTCAAGAAAGGGGAAAATGGACCCTATATATGCTCCTTAAGTGGTTAAACCTGTTTTGTTCTTGGCCCCGACACAATAACAATTATTTCTGGTGTTTACAGATATAGAACACAAATAAGAAACTTGAGTTAGTGGTGCTGTTCGCTTTATAACTTGGCTATTTCAGGGATTGACATCTAGATGATGGCAGTGCAGACAATATGAATACCAAATGATGTGTTTTTTTCCTTTTCAGTTACACATGGGAAGCAATTGATGCAGACAAACAAGTGCTTTATAAAATAAACTTCTGTTTTGGTGTTGAAGAGTGTGGACGATCAAGTGCAGTCTGTGCATATGACGTCAATCAGAAGACCTATATGTCCGTAGGTAAGTAAACAAGAGTCCTTCCTTGTAAGTAGTTCAGAGTAGTTGTGTTAATGGATACATGGTCTTATAACTATTGCAGACTTTGACATGTTAGCAAAGACTTTTTTTGTCTCAGAATAATGTAAAACTTTATTCTGTCCTAGATTTACTGGGGAGATTTGGGTAAACCTGATCTGATTGCAGATAATCACTTCACAGGACAGTGAAACTTATCTTAAGGTCTAAGTGTAGTTTAGTGTGGAACCATGCAAGACTATCTCAAGTGCATCTACCCGTGGTAGGGTATGCTCTGTGCACATTGTTTGGAGCTCAATACCGAGCACAGGATAAAACTTGAGTTATAGCTCTAAACTATACCACAGCCTAGCGTGATGTAACATCAGCTCTTGTTTCAGAGTCAGGTTACTCTCTGTAATGCAATCTTGGAGTATTGCTGTCTTTAAGTTGTTACACACAGAAAGGAAGTCAATTACATGCGGTCCTCTGTTGTCAGTTACACTTGTCAAATCTGGTGGCTGCTTCAGTAGTTCACAGATGTCCTTGGTATTCTGAGGAGTGATGAATTTCTGCATGCTGATCTAAATACGAATCTGGCCTATTTCCTATATGCGTGCTTGCACCTTTTCATCAGTCAGAAGCAGCTTGTGCTCTGAACAGTATTTCTGTGCTTATTTTCATGGATACTTGTTGTTTTCAAGGTTACTTCTGTGCTTCAGCTAATGAAACAGTAATATATGAATACGGATGAAGAGGTTTTCTGATAGTTGACTGTTACTTCTAATAGAATAAAGCAGTAGCTTTCTGAAGAGTAATGTCTCTTCAGACTGCCTCTTAGTCCTGCAGATCTGAAGTCTGAATCTAACATGCTTGCCAGTCTTGCTTTCCGTTGACAGACAGCAGATATGAGAAGCTGTGAGTCTTCAGTAAAAGTGTTTGAGCTTGAAATGCTGGAAGATGGTGGGGAGAAAGGTGATTCTTGCCTGTGTGCAGATGCACAGCATCTAGTTAGCCTCCATTCTCCCCACTCCTCTCCATGAAGTGTAGAGATACTTTGGTTTCAGGCTGTGGTCAGTCAGTGCTTTTCAAACAAATGACCAGTGTTGTGACCCAGGCTTGTAAAATCACTGGGCGCATGAATAGAGGGTATATCTCAGTTCATGGCTGCATGTGGTTTTTGTTTTTATGTAGCGTGGTATATGCAAGCTGTGGAATTTTCTGGCATGACTGGTTAGGTTGTACTTGAGTTCAGGCTGCAGTTGCATGTAGTAGCATCTTCTACTTTGAGGAGCGTGACATCTCAGACCACTTGATGTGTTTCATTCCTAAAATGGTACAGGAAGAATTTTACTTCCTGCTGATGTGTCTCAGCTTATGCGGCTCAAGCATCAGTTGCCTGTGGATTACCAAAGGAAGCAGCATCTGGGTTCCTGTTCTAACATGCTTTTTGAGTGAGACTGGAATGGGGCAGGTTGAATGAACCTAAGTAAGCCTGTTTTCTCCAGGGAAGTGTGAGACCTAGAGGCTTCTGTAGGTTTTGTTCCACCTGTCAAAAGAGGAAGGGAGAACAGAGCTGGGTGATGACCATGAGCAGTATCAAATATTCCGCTATATGCAAACCTTGAGTGTCTTACTGCCTGACTACTACTAGATAGAAGAGGGTTAGGCAACAATCATAACTTGGTCTTGGTAGATGCTGTTTGAACAGACTCTTGAGGGTTAAGCCACAAATCCTGTACAATTAAGACACCTTTTTAACCATTTTGCAATAAATCGAGCAATCAAGGCAGTGCAGTTAACAAAATTCAATGTCAATGGTTTATTGGTCAAGTTGTCTCTTATTCTTTTTCATGGGTAGTCTGAGACTTATTAGTGATGCCTGCTATGCTTTGTCATACTGCATCAAGTTGCGTTGGAGCTTCAGCACCATCACACTGAGTTGAGGTTGTGCTAATGGGTTATCAAGCTTCTTTATGTTAAAAAAAGAAAAAAATCTTAATGAGAAAAGAAGAATCTCTTTGATCCAAGTCTAGGCAGGTGTAGACTCCCAGTGTAGATTCCAGTTACTTAAAACAGCTAAGCTGCATGCTTGCCTTCAAGCTATCCAGCTGATATTAGATTACTTGTATGCCAAAGCTGAGTGCAGCTGAAGGGCTTTGATTTGTGGGAAGAAGGGCAATTTGTTGGCTGATAAACTTTGCTAAGTTGTAAGCTTTCTTCAAATATGGGCTTAATCAGATCTCTTCTTCATTCTTTCAGAAAAAAAAAATCACTGCAAACAATCTTTGTTTTTAAATATCAGCTATGCAAGGAGTGACAGCTGTGGAGTTGGTTCTGTTTGTTGCTCCCAGCTTTGATGGGTGGTAAGGCCATGTGCTCTGTGACAGTAACCAGTCTGTGTCTGAGGGCAGGCTTGTGACTAACAGGAACTGTGTGTCAGTGAGATGTACCAGGGCTGGTGCTGAGACCGCAAAGGCCTCTCCTAGAAAAAGCTCTTCAGCTCAATTGATTGACCTTAAAAATTATCAAGGTGTAGGCAAATGCTTAGTTATTGAACATCAGCAAGGATGGAAATGGTGTGGTACTTACTTAACTTAGTGTGACACCTAGTGACTTGGGTGCCATTTAGCTGGACTACTACTAAAATGAAGAGCGAAAATATTATTGTAACTGTGTTAACCTGAGTGATGAAACATGCGCTTTGTCCAGCAGCGGTAGAAGGACTGGACATGAAATGATAGCTGCCACCTGAATGCCGCCTTCTTCTGGACAACTGACTGGATGTCTTCCATGATTGCCTTTCTCCTGCCAAACAGCTGAACAGATAAAGGAGTGAATGAGCAAAAGATGTTGTGGACAGTGCCTTTGATACTGATTTAGCACAACTGAGCTATACTAGCTGATTTGTAGTGTGTTTCTTTGTGGGAGGGACACATCTCTAAAGTCAGGAAGAAACGTGAGTGATCATTCAAGAGAGAGCCTGATGTTACGGTAAAGGTAGGTGGTTGCATTGCTGGTGCTTTGGAAGGAAGCCCATGGGAAGCTGATGGTTCATGAGACTGCTTGTTCTGTGAGCAGGGATGAGTCATATACTACTGAAGAGATTCTTGCTAAAACTTCCAGCAAGTTCCCAAACTAGTTCTAAGCATGCAAGGAGAAAGAGAGCATGCAAATTGGCCCATAGTAAACAGGATGTGCTGGCTTAACTTGATTTTTCTTGAATATCACTTTAACTGAGGAAATTAGAGTCAGCCCACAAAGTGCCTTTAGCACAATGTGGTGCGTTCTTAGAACTGAGAGAAGACTAACGATTACAGAGCATTGAGGTAAGTCCTCAGGTGGTGGTGCCATAAGTTCTCTGCTAAGTTGGGGCTTATAGCTGTTTACATTTATAACTGGAGAGTTTTTAATCATGTGTGCATATTGTTGCTATACACAACTTTTGCCTAGAAAGTTGTGTTGGTTTCCTTCATTCTGCTAATCTAGGGCAGAAAAGAGCACACTTTGCCAGCATCTTCTAAGCCATGGTGTGATAGGTAGCACTCTTGCTTTCAAAGTAGTATGAAACTCTTAAGGTTAAGAGAGCTGCATGGCACCTTTACCAGCATCAGTGCTGGAAGTCTTAAAACCTGAAGATAGCCTTTTGATAAGAAGTGTGTCAAGAAATATAAACTACTGTTGGTCTCCGGGTGCCTGTAAGGTGGCTCTGAATTGCAGTGGTGGTGCCACGCTTCACCGTTGCAGGTTCTTAATCTGGCACAAATCCTGCACACACGTGAGCAAGTGCAGGTTCTGTCTGCGCTGCCAATTATTCTGTGCTGGCATGTCCCCACTCTTACCTTCCCTTGAGAAGGCAGAGGGTTATAGAGCGATGTGTAATACTCGTTGCCCTGGTTATATGGAGGATGCTGTGATTAGGTATGAGCATCTTAATGTGCGTTCCTGTGAGTGAGTATGAGCATATGCAGCATGAATAGGAGAGCCCTGAGCTACTGAGGGGATGCTGTATCGGTTGGCATCAAGTTTCCATGCTGATTGCTGCTGTTTCAGCCTCGCCTGCAAGTTTGGTGGCTGTAGTCACTTTCTCTCTGCTGCAGTTCAACAGAATATTTGTGAGATTCTTGTACTCTCTTCGTGCCCGGTTTGTTTCTGCTGCTTTTGCTCCCAAGACTATGTTACTTGGGTGTAGCGTAGTTTTGCTTGCCTTGAGTGAGGAGATAACAGGCTGGGCAAAGTTCCAGCAAGTGTGTTTTTAAGATGAAACAACATTTGGCCTAGGTGTAAAGCTCCTATCTGCTGCGATAACAGATTTGACTTGCTTTCTCCCTAGTGTAGACATCAACAAAAACGGAAAGGGGGAAGCTGATCAATACTCGCATTTTGTAGCGTTCTCTGTAGTTCAACCAAAACTCTTTGCAGAATTAAAATCTATCTATCAAAAATGCTGGAGTTAGCATGCTAGATCTAAAAGGGCTTGGTGTTGAATGCTAACCAAAATAGGTTTGAACAGGAACATTTCAGTGGCCTGAGCTGGTGTTCATCACGACTTGAGATGTGTTCGACCTTTCCCGTCTGTGTCGAGTGCTGGGGAGGGGAAGGATGCACAGGGATGCAGCGCTGACCCCAGCCTTTGTGCAGCACATGAGCTGTGCTCAAGGGGATGGGAGATGCAGTGGGTCTGTGTTGGGTTTGTCTGCAGGCAGCACCAGTACAGTAGCTGTGCCCAGGCACTGGTGGCTGCTTCGTTAAGTGGACTAGAGCTGCAATGTGTACACGCAACCCAGAAAGCCAACCGTGTCCTGGACTGCAACAAAAGAAGGGTGACCAGCAGGTTGAAGGAGGTTATTCTTGTTCTCTACCCTGCTGTCGTGACACTCTACCTGGAGTACTGTGTCCAGCTCTGGGACTCCCAACATAGGAAGAACATGGTCCTGTTGGAGCAAGTCCAGAGGAGGCCACCAAGATGATCAAAGGCATAGAGCACCTCTCCTGTGAAGACAGGTTGAGAGAGTTGGGACTGTTTAGCTTGGAGAAGAGAAGGCTCTGGGGAGACCTTATTGCAGCCTTTCAATACTTAAAGGGGGCTTAGTGGGGCCTGTAGCCATAGGACAAGGGGTAATGGTTTTAACTAAAGAAGGGTAGATTTGGACTAGATGTAAGGAAGAAATTTTTTACAATGAGGGTGGTGAAACACTGGCCCACGTTGCCCAGAGAGGTGGTAGATGCTCCATCCCTGGAGATATTCAAGGCCAGACTGGACAGGGCTCTGAGCAACCTGATCTAGTTGAAGATGAACCACTCATTGCACAGCAGTTGTACTAGATGACCTTTACAGGTCCCTTCTGGGCCAAACCATTCTATGATTCTATGAAAGACTCTCTTATAGTGCTGATGCTATTTGTATAAATGGCATAAAGGCTGAGTAGCTGATAAATAGAAGCTGGTGGGAGGAAGGAGTGAACTGTGGTACTTGAAACTAGTTGGTAACAGTTTTCTGATAGAATCCTTTAGCCCTTGTTCCTAAGGCAGTCACTAGTTTGTAGTGACACCTGCTGTTGGGCTTCTTAAGATTCAAAGTGTTTGCTAAAAACCCTTGAGAAAGTAGAAGAGTGATTAGACATGTCAAACACTATCTTAACTTGGGTTCAGTCTTCCAAATTGCAAGAACTGCACAGCTGTACTCTGCTTGAAGACTGGCGGAGCCTGTCTGAGCTTCTGTGAAGGTGCTGTATTATGACAACCCCTCTTGTGTGTTTTTGTTGTTTTTAATCCTAGGTGACGTAGGCTTGCAAAAAATTTCTAAGACTATTCTGGAGCTCAACACTACACGTAAGTGCTTGCAGCAAGGCAGTCAGCACCAAATTCAAAGCAACATTAACTTCCTGTGTGGGAAAACACTGGTAAGTCTAAATCTTGTGTTCTTATCTTCAGTGGAAATGGCATGTACCTCCAACTTCCTTTTTAAGGAGACTTGCTGTACTCGTCGATGTACTAATTACTGAGCTTCATAGCTTAAGAAAGAGCCAGTTATGTTTTAGTACCAAGTTAAGGTCATGATCTGCTGTGGCTTTCAAAATTCAGTTCTGGTAGAAAATAATTGCAGATCTGCAGCTTAGCTCTGATCATGGGCTCTTCTGGGTCTTTAATGTTTTTACAGGGATTGCACTGTAGTATTTTAGTAGTGTAATATGGAGGAATGAGTCAACAGTGTACGGGGTGCTGTAACAATGAGAGCTATTGTTTAAATGTTGGCTGCGCCCAAGCTGTGAACACAGTACGGCTGTTTAATAGAACAGCAGTGAAGAAAATGCCTGACTTCTGTTATGGGTCAGCGTACGTGACAACAGTAAGTGTTAGGCTTTGTCTGCACATAGTTGAACTAACAGTGCTTACAGCTGGGCTTCTGGGAGAGTAGTTGTTCTTGAGAATCTGCATGAAGTGTAAATGGAGATCCCCGAAAAGTTCCTAGGGGGGGGTGTGTGTGTATGCAGTTAACCTCTGTGCTTTGAGTCACACTTTCCACACACTTAACTGATGCCACAACTTGGTATTTTGTACAGACTGTGATCAGTTTATGTATTTGTGTATCAGACATAAACACTTACTAGTGCCACTGTTGGCACTGGTGATGCTATTGCACACCCAGTCTTGGAAATCTGGCCAATTCAAACAGAATGCCAGTGCAGCAGAGAGTTAAATGCTTCCTGTTCTGTTTCAGCAGGTGACTCTAAATTAAAAATTATTGCTCAACTCTGTTTGTAACACCAGATCATAATGATCTTCAAACTTCTACTTAGCATACTTCTGACACCTGTTCTTCATGTGACCTAGGATTTTGTAATAGCGTCTGGAACAACTTGTTTCTAACACATGGCAGAGTTAAACACGGCAGGAATCAGTTTAAGTAGGCTGAAGTGCTTCTAGCCGACATGATGGAGGGAGAATGGAAAAATCTGATTGTTGCCTTTCTCTAAGTAGAGACATTCAGTTGAGCTTCCAGCCCTGAATCGTGGTATCTTGAAATAGATACAAATGTGTATAACATGAGCCTACAAAATAAGTAGCTGAGATCAGAGGTATTCTTTCTGTGTAGCAGAAGAGATTGCTCATCAGTCGTCTTTGTAGAATAAAAGTGAGGGAACTGGTAAACCATTCATTGCCTCGCTGTTCACCTATTTATATGCATTTGTATTGGTGTTTTCCATTCTAGTAACTAGATGTGACTGGTGCTTCTGCCAATATCAATTGGCATAGTGAGCACTTCTAAAAGATGTAGTACAATTACTGCATATTAGGGCTGACACATGTTAATTTGAGAATTGGTGCATATGCAGACTGAGAAAGATTTGGTGCCCTGCATCTTCCCAAGTTTAACAACTAAGCTGTTGAATAACGAACTTGCTATTAACAAGGGCTCTTAAGAAACTGCATGCCCTTGTTCTGTGACATACTGTATTCTTTTTTCTTAATCTCTTGAATCACAGAAGAAACTTCTTGCTGTCTACAGATGTAAAATAAAACTGAAGTCTGTTCTTCAAACTGTTTTTTTTCCTTTAAATAGGGTACCCCTGAATTTGTAACAGCAACAGAGTGTGTGCACTATTTTGAATGGAGGACTTTTGTGGCCTGCAAGAAAGACTTGTTTAAACCTGTGAAAGAGGTAATCTATGTACTATCCATGTAGAAGTTACTCTACACACATCTGGTGGTTCTGCTCAAACTGCTTGCCCCCACCCCAAATGAATTCCAACAACCTCTATAAACCTAACTTTTTTTATAGGCATATAAAGCATCTGTTGGAAGTTGTTGGAGCTGAGAATTTTAAATAACTGACCAACATTTTTTGTGATCTGGATGATTGCTTATAGTAAAACTTGCCTTAAAAGCTAGAGCAGAACAGACTAACTCTGGATGCCTCATTTTAGTAACATGTCTAGCTTTAAGTATTTGAGCTTCCAGAAGGAAGAACCTTTTCCACTTATTAACTGGGCTTTATATGTGCCTGTTGATAACTTCTCCCTAATTGTGTAGCATGGATTGCATGTAACTTTTTGTTATTGTTCTAGGTCCCTTGCTATGTGTTTGAAGATTTGAAGAAACATGACTTGAATCCTCTCATTCAAGTTTCAGGACACTACTTGGTGGATGATTCTGATGATGATTCCTTGTTCATAAACATCTGCAGGGACTTAGGTGTGAACACTTGCTTGTGTCGTGTCGGTGTATAAACTTCTAGTTTCTTGTGCTTGATTCTTTTCCAGTGCCTCAGTTGAGGTTGTCCTATTACCAAAGATGGGTATTTTAGGACTTGCACTGTTGTTTCAAGCTACTTTTGATGATTTCAGGACTGGTTTCTGTGAATCAAAGTCTTACTCTCCAACTATTGAGGTGTTCAGAGATACACCCCTTCTGGACAGACGGGTGCTGTTAGAAAAGTCAACTTAAACTGGACTGAGTGGAAGAGCTCAGCTTGTCTTGTAGCTGCTTCTGTTTGCTGCCAGACAGGACCAAGATGGTTCATAACACTTCATGTGCTCTAAATTGATTACTTTGGGCTCCAGTTCAGGCTGTTACTTGATTCCAAGTGAGTGTCCTGAGATGCATCTAAAATAGAGTTTAGGTACTTGGGTAAGTAGTGGTGCATAGCTAGCACTTTCATGTCAGTTGGGAGCTATATATGTAAGGAATTAAACCAGCAAAATCACTCACTTGAAACTTGCTGAAATGGCTAGTTTAGCTCTATACTCCCACTGTGTTTTTTACTCTGCCGTTCAGTATGTATTTTGTGCCCCTACTAAGGGTTTAATACTTCTAGTTTTAGTGGCAGGTCTATTCTTTTAAAAATCCCACTAGTCTGAAACTTTTTGCTGACAGCTTTGAATAAGATGGTTTATAAGAAACAAGGGGGAAAAAACCTTCCCTGTGAGGAGGGGTTACCCATTACTTCGTGTCATTTTGGTGTTGTGGGAAAAAAAATACTTGCCGCACTTCTAGAAGTTCTCAAACCTCTACACACCCAGCAGCTGCATTAGCAACGGGTAACTAGCCGCAGCTACTTTGGCAGGAAGGATGAATTTGCTGTCCAAAACTGAGGCATCATGAACTATCACAAGCACTTCAGGTTTTGTCTTGTCAGTTCCACATTTTCATGTAACCCGTTTTAAAGGTATTTTTAGGAAAGGGTAAAGCAATGAGCCCACAGATAAAATGACAAAATGCTTCAGGGGATTAGAAACCAAGTCCTATCTTCTATTTTCTACATTCTATAACAGGACGTTCAAGTAGAGAGACCATAAACTGCCCAGCTGGCAGCGCTGCTTGCTTGTTACATGAAGGTCATGTGTATGATGTTGGCCATCCACAGGAACAGCTGAAACTTCATGACAAAGACAGGTACGTAATTTTTGTGGTGATACTTCTGTGAATGCTTCCCAGTCATCTGGGCTGGTAAAAGCAATCTTGGTAACAGATGAGTCTTCTAAAACTTAACATCAATACCACTTCAATTCTGAAGCATTGGCAGAAAAAAATTCTTCAAATACTAGCAAGGCAGAGTCTTTTTCAGGCATCCTGTCATAGTGCCATAACAGATCAAATTTTCTTCTTCATTGAGAGAGATTCCTTTGTACAGAATTGCAAAACTCTCAGAAGCAAGGGATTATTGCTGCTCTCTGCCCACAAGCAGAAAAGTGAGGTTTGACCATGTCTGCCTACTGTCTAAGGACCCACACTTGGCTCTCTGTGGGTTTACACTCTGTATTTGGCTCACTCTACTGCCCAGGAGTACTTCAAAAGTAGAGAATAGAGCCAGATATTGCCCTTCTGTATTTTTGCATTAATAAGTTCTTAATAGAAGAAATAGATAAGCAGTGCAAGGCTTATTGTTTCTGGTGATGACAGTGCTAGGACTAGGGGAGACTGTTTCCATGATGCTACCTCTGTTCTGTTTGCTGCTGCCTTTTGTGCTGAAAGCATAGCTTGAAAGAAAACAAGCAAACAAAAGACTAAAACAAAACCCACCAAAGCCTCATCCAAACAGCCCAATGTGGCTCAGGGGACTTAATGTGCTGATCTTTCTGAGCTTCAGGTCATCTGAGCCTGCGATTGTACCCTGTTGACTTCTGCAGTACTCGTATCTCCTGCAAGCTGAAGAAAACAAACAAAATAAACCAGGTTTTGTTTTAGTTTACAAGGGCAGTTGTTAGTCTTTCTTTGCAGGCCTTTTCACCCAGCATGAAACAAGTGGCTGTGGTCTCCTGTACCAAGGCAGAAACTTACATCTGAGGAAGCACAAGCTTGTTCTTATATTAAAGTGCAACTGGTACTCTATAGAAGTGCTTGGCAGGAAAGTTTATCTTATCCCTGCTAGGACTGAAAAGCTTTTCATTGCTTGAAAAAAATTCATTTTATGCGCTCAGTCAGACCAGGGTGGCCTGAGAAGCGAGTGAGGTAATTGTATATCTGTGTCCTATGGTGTTGAGAGGCCAGTCCGAGGTGTGGCTGACCTGAAGCCAGACCATCACCTTTCTGTGAGCTGTTGTCTTCTGCCTGTTAGACTGCAAAGAACAGTAATGCTTAGTTGGGAAGTTGTGTTGATCTCCTTGTTCTTTCGTCCAAGTCATCTTGCTGTTTCTCTCTTCCTGTCAGATAGTTGCCTTGTTTCGTTCTCCTGCTCCTGCCTTGTCTGATCTGTCCCAGTTGCCTTGCTCCTGTCAATTTGCTAATGAGTTCATCTTGCTCTTAATTCTGGGGTCAGAGTGGAAAGAGATTATACATACAGAGGTTGTAGAGTCTAGAAGTATCGTGAAACATGAGGAGTTACTACTTTCCAACATTACAAGTGTGTGTCACATCTGCTCTCCAGCAGTTTGAGAGCAAAGCTGAGAGTGTTCTTGTGACTATCAGCCAAATTCTTTCTACAAATACGGGTTACAGGGTATCGAGCATAGTCTGAACTGGGATGCAAAAGGTTGCCGTTTTAAGTAATTTTTCTGGGGCTGTTTTTTTCTTTGGTTAACTATATAAGAATAAGGAAAAAAAGACTTCCATAAAAGTTGCTTTTGGGAGCAGGGCTACTTAGGTATATTCTGCCTGGGTATCTACCAAGCAGTGGATGTTCTTTCAAGAACATACCTTTTCTGTACAGTGCACAGTGTCTTAATTGTATTTTTGGTTTGCCATTTTCTGTTTCTAGGCTGGTATTGAGTTATGAGAAAATATATAGTGATGAAGAAAAGCCAGATTTCTGCCTAGGCCATAACCCAGCAGTGACGATCACTTTTGTTTGCCCATCAAAGAGGGGAGAAGAGGTAACTTTCCTGTTTTAGTTTGTGTTAAATGGTTGATCTTTAACTTTTGTGTGTATTGTCTTTTATTTTTATTCAGGGCTGAAGAGACCAGAAATGCTAGTCGTTCGCAGCTTGTGAAGAGTGTGAGGTCCTAAATATACTCCTCAAAAAGTCCTTCTAGAACTTAAGAAATAAAAAAGAACTTGAATAAAATTTCCCGGGAGGCGTATTCTTTCTTGTCTTCGTGAATTTGGTTGCCCTTTTCTGGGTTCAAAGCTTTTATCTGAGAATAGGATGGAGTTAGTATAGTGTTAATCCTTGGTGTACAGCATTGCTTGCTAATGAGCACTTTTCCGTGATCAGTCAGGCTGAGCATGCTTATAGCTGTTGTCTGTAACTTGTTTCTTTAATAATCTAGCCTTCCTCAGGAAAAACATAGCTAGCAAGTGTCCTTGCATGGCAGAAGTCTGTCACTTACTAAGCAGGCTCCAGAACTCCTTTTAACTTTAAACTTTTTATTGTTAAGCAGCAACTCAGTTTTTGCAGGACACAGTTCTAGCCTTGCTTCAGTGCAGTATGATGACCACTTTGTGATGCTGGGTAATCTCAGCAACCCACATTCCTTGAATTGGGCCAGGGAGGCTACTGCTCATGCTCTGCCATTTCATATTATGATGCTTTTGGTTGCAGGTTAGTGAAAGGAGGAACTCTTATCTGGCTAATCTTTGGTTTAATGTTGTGTCCCTCATCTGACCTAGATGGGTACCTTACTTCACTCTCATTGCTGCAGAAACAAACAATAGGCCTTTCTCTGCTGTTGCTTTTTAGTACCTCACTGCAGTGATGCACACTTGTAGTATGAGTAGTATTGCTAATGTTACTTGTGCCTATCATTTATCTGATACTTACCTGTGTATCTGCCTGTTGTTGTAGTGGGTGGCAAAAATACAGATTTATGAAACAAAGTGAATTTCTAAATGTTTTACCTTGAAGTGTGCAAAACCACAACTACCTCTTCTTCCAGAGGTATGAAAATGTTTCACTACAGAAAACACATCTGACAGAAGTGTTGGCTAAAGAATTCTCAAATGTCTTTGTCTTGATTTAATCTGAGGGACTCAAGGCTGCTAAAACACCAATGTCTAAAGAGGCTGCTTTGCCTTCAGAAGACACTTGATCTCTGCTCCCCTCTTTGAGTACTCCTCTGAGGCAAACAGAATTCAAGCACTGCTTAGCAGTTTGGGCTCACATATCTCTGTTTGCCATCAACATTAAGGAAAAGTGCTTTTTAAAGTACTGTTATTTCAGCTGTCCTCCTGCTAACGCCTGATACTTTACATCTATTTAGACTTAATAGTTTGCCACATGGCTAATAAAAGCTGTTTTATTTCTTCTCAACACCTTTTTCTGAGAGTCCAGAGACAATGTTTGCACCTCTTAAGTACTTTACAGGTGAAGTTAGTCATTACTGACTCTCAAGGAATGTGATATTGTTGCTTTAAGTATCATATTTCAAATAAGTGTCTACTTGTAATTTAAATTCTGTTCACTTCTGTATCAGAGTGCAGGTCCCAAACTCACAGCAAAAACAAATTGCCGATATGAAATTGAGTGGGTTACTGAGTATGCCTGTCACAGGGATTACCTGGAGAGTAAGAGCTGTCTTCTGACTAGTGAGCAACATGATATCTCCATTGATTTAAGACCACTTACTCAATTTCCAGGTAAGCTCACTATTTTTCTTTTGTTTGTAGTGTTACTGGCCAGTTTTCCAGTTCCGTGTTTGGAGACAGGAAAAATGTTCTCTGAATTTATCTGGATTTTTACATCTGTTCTGCTGTGTGTTAGAACACTTTTCCTTTTGTTATGCATCCAGATTATGTCACACCATACTTAGCCAAAGATGACAAAGAGGAGTATTACTATTACTTGAATATATGTGGGAAAACCACTGCAGGTAACTGCAAGGATGACACGGAATACACTTCATCTTGCCAAGTAAAATCTTCAAATAACCAGCAAAAAGTGGCAGGAAGATTTCAGAACCAAACCCTAAGGTGTGTAAAGGCTCTTTAGCCCTGCTGATGTGTCAGATTGATTGATCTTTGTTTCTTGCTTTGTTGCCCTTTTTTGTCATTTATGCAGTATTTGATACAAAATGCAAGTATTTTTGCTCAGTTCTTTGTGGAAAATCTTTAACAGGATACCAGGATAGCATTAGCGAACAAAGGAGCAGATGAGATTGGTAGAGGCCATTGCCTAGACAGGGAAAAAACTTTCACTGACATTATTGTCAGAATTGCAGATTGTGCTCTGCTGCCTCTTGCCCTCGAGTTTTGCGTGTAAAGTGGCAGCAGGATCAGATGTTTTAGAAGCTGTCCTCAAGAAGAGGGCATCTCTACTTTCTTTGCAAAAGCATGCATTAATCATATCCAAGACTGCTGAGGTCTGGGATTTAGTGTTTTGTGGTCTTTTTTTTTTGAAGTTCAGGATTCCCAAATGGCATATGGAGACAATAATTTGCATGAGATTGCAAAGCTGAGATTGTTCGCCTAGATCTGATCTTCCATTCTGTTTGTAAGCATGTGACAGGCTTGTCAGAGTGATCTTCCAGGAAGCATGACTACTTCCACCATGCAATAAACTAATGGGAACAGATATTCCACCACAGCTGGAATAGCTTTAGAGTGTTCTTTATACAAACTCATGAAAAGTAGAGACATCAGTATTAATGTTGAACAAGCATTTGTTTTCCCTTTGAGACAATAAATAAACAAGAGTGTGGCTTCTGTTACATGAAGAACACTGTGCGATTGTGTCTGATCCCATGTTTCTATCTAAAATTGACTTTTTACTCAGATACTCTGATGGGGATCTCACTTTAATTTATCCGAATGGGGATGCATGTAGTTCTGGCTTTCAGAGGATGACCGTCATAAACTTTGAGTGTAACGAAACAGCAGGTGAGTTTAACAAGCTGTGATGACTCTGCTCAGGGTTTGATTTCTGTGCTTGCTAGTAGACCTTATCTTCAAAGGAATGCATGTTTTGAGCCACAGCTAACACAAGGAATTAATATAGTTAGAGTAAGCACTAATTTCTATGACTGCCAGGATTGTTTTGTGCTGTGTGGTAGCACTGAGATTCTAAATTTACACTGATCAAGAATATTGAGGTATAAAAGAGCCTCACTTCTTAGCCAACAGGAAAAAACAAAACCAAAAAACCCAACCAAACAAGACCCAACAAAAACCAAACCAAACAAAGCCAAACCCGAAAACCACACAAAAACCCCAACCAACCAAAAAAACCCCAGACAAACAAAACCCACAAACAAACAAACCACAAACGCAGGTCCTATGCAGTAAAAGGATTTTTATCTTCCTTGCTTATTACTAGTCCTCAAGTCTCCTTGCTTTTCTGCCCTGCTCCACTGGCAACCTAACATCTGTTTATCCATCTTCAATGTTAAGGCAATGATGGCAGAGGAACTCCAGTGTTTACGGGTGAAGTGGACTGCACCTATTTTTTCACTTGGGATACAAAATATGCATGCGTTAAAGAGAAAGAAGATCTCCTCTGCAGAGCTGCTGATAAGAGAAAACACTATGACTTGTCACCTCTGACCCGCAGTTCAGGTATGGCAATGACAACTAACTTTCAGTTACTTTTGTCCTGAGTTTACATGTCATCTCTAATGCAGTTCTTTAGCTGAACATCTTAAAGGTCTTTTTTTCCAACCAAAATGATTCCGTGATTAATCAGCTTTTGCTTTTCTGTGAATTTCTGGGGTACTGGTGTTCACTTCCCTCATTCCAAAAGGAGTGAGTGCCATATGAAAGTAGCTGTATCCATGACTGCCTTGCTTGCTGTCATCTTGTTTTAAACATGGGTTGTTTTTTGTGATAAAAAAGGCGTTTTGACATGGAGAGGATAGAACAATTAAACTGGATGACTTTTTCCTAATGACCCCCTGTATTTCAGAGTCGGCCCAAAACTGGGAAGCTGTGGACAGTAGCTTTTCAGAGGCAGGGAGGAAGCATTATTACATCAATGTCTGCCATAAAGTGTTGAAGAGAGGAGGAGCTTCCAGCTGCCCGGATGATGCTGCTATTTGTTCTGTAGGTGAGTTATTTTGGTGTTGTGTGAGTGGTTCTTTCTATGTGTTGTTTTTTAGGGTTTTTTTTAAGGCTTGGCACTTCCTCTGCAAATGGGGTCGGCTGCCTTGGGTGCCCTCAGTTATTTGAGGAAACAGAAATTAGGAGCATGTTTATCCAGTATTCTCAAAGGCATTAGAAGAATGATGCAAGTTGCCTTTTTTAACTAAAGAACTCCAGGCTTTGTAGCATGGTTTTGTTGAGGTAAAAACAAGCTCCAAATGGTATGCTTTCTTAAGACTTTCCATTTAGCTAGTTAATATTACCTTAATAGTGTGAACTTCACTTCTTTCCAGGGAAACAAAAGTGATTTTACTGTCTTTACAGATAAACAAAACAGGACTAAGAATCTTGGAACATTTGTATCTTCTCCTAAGAAGGTTGGAGAAAATATTCAACTTACTTATTCAAATGGAGACAGCTGTGGCGTTAACAAAAAAATCAAAACTGTCATCACTCTAATGTGCAGACCAGGTGAGAATATCCATACCTTGTTCTCTGATCCAGTTAAAAACTGGAGTTTAATATGTCCAGACATGACTGCTAAATATTAGCGTGTGCCTTTGTCTTTTATTTCCTTCTGTGCAAAAGCTGAAGCATTGTGGTTGTTTTACTAGTATGATCAGAGTGTAATTGCAAGTATTTAGCTCTGTTCGCCGTTTATACAAGTACTCTTTTAAAGACTCTTAAGTCTCTTGAACTAAGATGCTCCCAAATATGATGAAAGTATGTTTAAGCGTTTAAAGCTCCACAAATACCTGGAAGCTATACAAAGCACTTTCTATCCCTAGATTGTCTTGATGGGAAGGACAGGTTCTGAACTGAGATTAGGTACTTGAACCTTCTCTTCCAGTAAATACGTTTTGTGTCTACACTGCTTGCAGTTTACAAAAAGCAGAAGCGTTTGCAGAAGTTGTTAATGTTGTTGGTAATAGCCTGCTAGTTTAACCAACTACTGGGGAAATGGGAAACCTGTATTCCTCTACCTCAGTCTGAAGAAGCTGAATCCTCCAAGTGTGCTGGCTGTTAGGATCAGGTTATGCACTACTTCCTAATAAAGCAGTTGCTTCGTTCGTGTACCAAAGCAAACAATTTTTGAAGAGTGTGGTAGTACTCAGGAGCAGACTGAGCAGTACATCTTTACTTCTGGGCTAAACTTCTATTGTGGAGAAGAGGATGCAAAGAACCTGTGGTTCTGTTTACTCCTCATTTGCAGAGGAGAGGTACTATAATAGTTAATCTTGGTCTGCTGTTGGGGAGCAGTTAGTGGTCCTAGGCTCAAATTCCAATTTCCTTTTGGCAGCCTGACTGTACATGTAACACTTTGCTTTTGTGATATCAGGTGACCTAGAAAGTGCTCCGATCCTCATGTCTGAGGGTGAATGTTCATATGCGTTTGATTGGTACACTGCTGCTGCCTGTGTCCTGGCTAAAACTGAAGGGGATAACTGTCAAGTCTCTGATCCTCAGGCAGGTATGTATTTATGTTCAGCAAATCGGAGGGTCATGAGGGGTAGAACTTGTGTCACAACACTGAGTCCTTTTGATGTGCAAGAATAAAGTGAGTTCAGCCTAAGTGTAAGCACCTATTAGAGCACAGCAGTTTTCAGAACGTGTGTGGAAGGTCAGAGCAGCATGAACTTAATATTCTCCTAGTGTGTGTAGAGGAAAATAGGTGTAATGTATATTTTAATGTAGTAAATCTCTGTATAAGAAAACGTGCTTTTTGTATGTCCAGATTGTTTCTGGAACAATAATTGTGTGGAAGACGACTTATACGGGGGGAGGTGAACTAGCTGTGTGACTGATAGAATCAACATCTGTGAGAGATGGCAGGAAAAAATTAAACTGATAAAGTTTATTCCTTCTTGATTAGGGTTCTCTTTTGATTTATCACCTCTGGCCAAGAAAAATGGGCACTATATAGTTAATACTGCTGAATATTTGTTTTACATAAATGTCTGTGGCAGTGTGCCGGATGAGTTGTGTCACACAAAATCAGCAGCATGCCAAGTAACACAGAGGTAACTCTACTTCTCTTGTCTGTAATAGAAGATTTCTTGTTGCATGTTGTGTTGTCTGTGTGTAACAGTGAACAATTTGCATGTAAAATAATTACTGTGCTGCCTGCAACAGATTCAGGTAATTTGCATGTAAAATATTATTTGGTAGTGCAGTAATTATGCTGCCAAATGTTTCAAGTGAAGTGCACGCCCTGTAATCTTTCTTACAGCTAGCTTTTGAGGTTGAATGAGTGTGTCCATTGCTCCTCCTTGTGTTTCCTGTAGGGACTGTAAGCTGTGGCTTAACTGGTGCAGCTCTATTAAGCCAAACCACAATCTGTATTCAGGGTCATCTGGCTTCCGAGAGCTAGCCTAAAGAAGCACTGCTGCACTGGGGATGAGCAGTGGCTGCCTTGTGCAGAGGTGGAGCCCAGAGCTTGGGGGGTGTTCTGTATTTCCTTTGCTAAAAGTGCTGGACAGGCCCAGTCCCTGTGTGTACTGCTACTCTGACAGCGTCATTGCTCTTACCTTCTACAAACCATGTCTGAGTGTCTGTACAGTTCAGGTTCTGTGTCAGCCTGTTGCCAGAGACATGGTACAGTGCAAACACATACAGCTGTAGTTGGCTCTATCTCAGTTAACTTCTAGCCAAGGAGAGTTCACTGCAGACACTGAAAACCTGCAGAGCAGGATGGTCAAACTCGGTCTGTTAGAGCCGGTGTTAAGTCAGAGTAAAGAAACGCTTCTGAACTAAAGCTGGTCCTGAGCTAAGAGCTGGTGCAGGCAGTTTTCTTCCCTGAGTGAGAAGACTTGCTGTTGAGCATGTTAGGTCTTCCATGTATTTGCGTGGAACCAGTATGAGCACAGCATTATGGTGTCTGCAGTTTGAATTCTACTCTGGAGAACAGGAACTTTATTTCTGTCACTCTTCTAGAGAAGAGAGTGTTAAAGCTTTCTAGATATCTAAGCAAGGTACAATTCCCTTTCTTTTTCAAAGAAAGACAGCTGTTCATGTTTTAAGTTTCTTTTTGGCAGCATTCTATTCATCCTAGCTTGTTTATGTCTAATCAACCTTATTTAATGTTTTTGTCTTATGGTGTCTTTTACAAACTCACCTGTGTGCTTACTACAGATGACTTATCTTGAGAGAATTAATTTTGCATTCTGTTCAATCTCAAAGCCCACTTTCTCTTTTCTAGTAAGGATCAGGTTTGGAGTCTTGGATTGCCCAGTTCCAAACTTTCATATTACGATGGTCTGATTCAGTTGACCTACAAAAATGGTACAGCATACAATAATGAGAAGAAAACGCAACGATCTACCCTTATAACTTTCCTGTGTGACCGTCAGGCTGGAATAGGTCAGCCTGAATACCAGGTAAGAAGTTCTATATGAAGAAGGGAAGGATCTCCATCCCCAGATCCTGACAATAATTGTTGCTAGGCCAGTGCAAGCACAGGTTCAAGGACAGAAATACCCAGTATCTATAAAGCAGACTAATAAATAGATATACCAAGAGAAATAACTACCTCTTGTTGCAACCATACTTGTCTTGACCACTGAACAGTGAGCTCTTCACCTGGATCCAGATTCTTCACTCTTCTCTAGTCTCTGGGCCGCGTAATTACTGGTGCTTTTGATCGTCTTGTATTTCTAGCTGGAAAAAAGAAAGAAACAAACAAAACCTCACTGAGAAATAATAAGTAGTAGGACTATGCATTGTGTAACGCAGCAGACAGCAGTTACATTGTTCTAGTTGCTCGGTTCTGTGATTTTTGGAAAGAGTGCTTTTGACACAGGAAATGAGAGGATCTACAACAAAACACACCTAGAGATATCAATCTGAGAAGGTATATCCCAAAACCAAAGGGAAATAACAAGCTTAACATATAAAGGAGTAGCTGTGATTCACAGACTGTTCTGTGTGGAAAGCCTCACTGATCTATTCTGCTTTTTTTAGATAGAAGATAACTATACCTACAACTTCAGGTGGTACACTGAACATGCTTGTCCTGAAATGCCACTGGAATGTGTTGTGACTGATCCCAACACCATGGATCAATATGACTTGTCAAGGTAGGAAGGTAACATATACAACGTAACTTGGCTATTCTGGTTTAGTGTTCTGGCTGATGGCTTAGCACTGAATGAAGTTGGTTTTCTGTGTAGACAGCACTAGAAACTTCATCTGTTGTAATGATCGTAACTGCAAGTATCTTGAAATAAAAGACAGTATTTTCCTCTAGTATGCTGACTTGCCTCCTATGATGTAAGTTGACTTTGTGGGGTAGTTTTGCTTAATAAAACCATATTACTTTGTCAAGCATACTCTACTTCCAAGAAGTATTCTTTCTAATTGTAACATTTAAATATAAGGGGAAGGGGTTGGTTGCTCTGTTTCTTGAGACTGACAGAGAAAGCTAGACAGAATCTATGAAGAATGTCGTCTTATTGCAGAACTTTCTCTTCCTGCTCAGCTTAGCAAAATCTGAGAAGAGAGGTGAAAACTGGTATGCCATGGATAATTCAAGAGCAAGTGAGCGCAAGAAGTATTACATAAACGTCTGTCGACCACTGCTCGCTGTCCCAGGATGTGACCGGCGAGCCTCTGTCTGTCAGATGGAATATCGGCATGATCATGTGAGTAGCCTTTCCATACCAGCTCGGAGCTGGTTTGCCAAGCGGTATGCAAGACAGGCACATGAATTCTGGCTTCTTTGTGCAAAATACAGTGGTATGTGTGGATCTGTAATCTTGGCATAATTATTGGCGGAGTGGTAGACCTCCTGTCCACGTCTTCAAAGACCAAAGCTTGAATTTTTACAGGTGTTCCAATGAGTTTGATGTGCATGATTCTTTGTCCTGTGTTGCAGAGGTAGACAAAGTGCATCTCTTCTGTGTGAACTGTTGTGGTCTCGGAGACTGCCACCATTGCTTTTGGAACAGGCCGCTCTCATGGATATTATGTCTTGCTTCCAGCTTGTTTTAGATTGATCCGTAGAAGAAATGTGTTTAAAGATTCTTCATCACCCGTGCCTCTGAGCTCTCTTTGGCTTTGAGGAACAATCAGGCAGAAATTGCCAAGGAAAAAAAAAAAGGGAGTGTTGGTGGTTATGGGCTTCTACTTCTAAGTTTCCTTGAAGTGTAACAATTTGTCATAAGACTGTGCTGATAGACTGGATAGACACTTTGCCCGAGGCCTGGCTTCAGTGCTGCTCAAAGCTATAGGGAAAGCTGAACTAGAGGCTCACCAACCTGTCCTAATTCCTTATGTAAAACAGAGAGAACACCTTGCCTCCACACTGTTGAAGAGCATGTGTGAGTGAACAGCACTATCGTGGCGCTTGAGCTAAAATAATACAAGTTCCCCATGCTCGCATTAGTCCTTGTTGTGTAAGGCTGGTTACTTTACATGTGAAGACACATTAGGGCTTGCTTACTTCATTGCTGAAGACACTGGAGTAAAAAGTGAGCACTTTGCGTCAACCTAGTTGCAGAGTTGTTAAAAAAAAGTCGAAGTCTTTGTGGACAGAGCTGCTTTGGAGGTGTATTCTGTTTGTCGCTGTTGCTAATTTAAAATATAAGGTGTTTCAAAAGGTGGACCCAGTCTGAAATCACTATTGCTTTGAAATTGGGTCCATCTTTCTGAATCACCCTGTAGTTTCTTAAAAATAGGAAACACCAGTTATCTTGTAGAAGTGAAGATTAGTTTGGACCTTGGTACTAGCAACTACTATTGTTCTGATGCAAAGCTTCTGCTAGTGCTTTTTAGGCTTTGTTAAGGTCAACTCTAAGAATGCCTGGAGGCTTCCACATGCTGTATTTTAAAGGGCTGTACAAATTAAATCCTACTTACTGTGCATGAGGCACAGACCTCCCTAAATTCCAAAGCTCTGTAGCTGGTGAGATGAGGAAGGCTGTTGTGAGGCACTATGGGCACCTTATTGTACTAAAAATAAAAAGCAAACCATGTGGGCTTGTGAAGCTTGTCTGTTAAATATATGAAACCTAAGTACAGAGTGGGGAGAAACACAGGGGGATCTCTACACCTTTGTTATCTTCAAGGCTCTCAGGATAACCTTCTGTAGACAAGATTATTGTGGTAGGTATTTTCTTTTTGACTGTAAGTCCTCACTTGACTTTAGAATTGCTGACATGCTTTTCTTTGTTTCTAGGTTTCTTACTCTGAAGTCACCTCTATTAGTAATCTTGGTGTTGCCAGCAAAGAACTTGTAGTTGAAAGACCTGGACACATTTTTCTAACCTATGCAAATGGCTCTGTGTGCATTGATGCTGATGGAAAGAAAACTACTTACACCACCACCATCCACTTCATCTGTTCCAGGGGCACTCTTGTAAGGACAAATGATGTTTTAGGTGTTGCTTCATCATCATAGGTTTTCCATCATATAATGTGAAGCTACATGAAGATGTATAGTGTATAGCAAATTCATGACAAGGGAGACTTCTTGAGGACTTAAAATAAAAATATAAAACCAAAGCTGATTTAGATGTTAGAGAAGCGTGTGCCTCAGACTGAGTATTTTATCATAAGCAAGAACTAGTTAAAAATAAACTGCCTTAGTGGACAGTGGTATTTCAGACTAGTCTAATTAGCATGAAAAGTACATGAGGACTTAAGACTGAGGAATTATACATGCAAACATTGCAGACCCTCTTAAGAGGGAGAATATTGTAAAGTGCATCTTGCAGGCTTAGATTCTGCATCCTCTGTAGCTTATTGATTCTAAATACATTCTTCAATCTATAAAGCTTTTGCTGATACAATTCCACATACTGAAGTTTAGGCCGAGGGGATCACTAGACTGAAGCTTGGCTAGATTCATTCTTGCTGGTTTGTGAATCTGCAGGTCATATTCCCTTCATAAATGGCACCTTCAGTCCAAGAGGTATGGTGAAAATCTGTGACCTGGAGCAGTTATGAATTGTTTGCTTTTGCCTGAAAACACTGTAATGAAGTGTATATAATTAATACTTCTATTACCTTTTATTATAGTGGAAGACTTTTCAAAGCTAAGACTGAAGCAAGGTCTGGTTATGCAAGTCTGGATTCAGTATTGAATTTGATCGGAATAGTTGGATGTCCAATTCGGTTCTTTGCTAAAGCTTCATGACATGCTAAGTGTTTAGCTAGGCAAGGTTCTCAGCAGTGACCTTCAAAGGGGAGAGGGAAGCGGGATGGGAATTGTGTGCATTTGTAGTTAAATCTCTTAGAAAAACTGACAGTTTCTGATGAAGTGGAATCTCAAACATGAGAAGGTGTTGGCTGTTACATTTATTCTGGTCTTCTCTCTGCAATCTGTTTCCAGAGTAGCAGCCCGCGGTTTATAGCTATTCAGGAATGTGTGGCCACGTTCTTATGGGAAACTGAGGCTGCGTGTCCAATCAAGGAAACAAAAGATGATTCTCAGGTGAGAAAGTGAGAGATAATTGTATTCATAATCTCAGCATACTGGGTTTTTTTCCTCTCTCTTCTGGTTGCTGCATTTAAATGAGAAAACTAATTACAGTGAAGTCTGAAGTTGATCATGATGGAGTTTTGTGATATCTTATTTCTTTCTTCTTGAAGTGTTCCTGAGATGTGTAGCTTCTGACCAAAGTATTCAGGTGCTCTCTTGAGAGAACAACTTACTAGCTGTGGCACTGAATGTTTCATTCACTTACAAGGTTGCTAGTAAAACTGAGTTCATATGTGAGGATATATATTATTTTTGTGTATAGATCATCAAATGAGGCGCTTTTTATTTTTTTTTTTTACCCTGAGCTACTCAGTTGCTTCTATTACACTTTATAGGTCTCAAGCACATCAGTGTAAAAACAACCCTCAATGAAAATTTCCTTGCTCTTAGCTAACCTGATGGATGCCATCTGTTAAATTGCACTTTGATATGTTGATATGTAGCTGGTGTCAATGGACAACTGTACAAAAGTGAATGAAGTGTTGCTACCCCGAGAGCTGTATTTGGATTGCCCAAATTAAGTTGCTGATTGGTATGCAGGCTAGGAATGTGTGTAATTCACTACTTTGGCTCTTTAAACAAGTTAGAGGTAAAACTTAAGCAGAAGAAATGCAGAAGGAGAAAATAATGCTGTCGTAATATATATATATTTTTTTTTTCCCCCAGTCCTGCTCTGTGCGAGATCCAAACACCGGCTTTCTGTTCAATCTGCAGCCATTAGCTTCTGAAAAGGGCTATATGGCTTCTGGCATTGGGAAGAAATTCTTGGTAAGGATTCTGACTATACAGTTTACTGCTTATAGATGCTGTTGTTGCATTTTTCCAGTCTTGCTTAGTGAGCAAGTGGAGCTTTGACTCAGTCCTTTCATGAAATTTGAGGTGACAGGGAAGTACTGTGCTCGAGGGGAAGAATGGAAGATAACTTGATTCATCTCAGATGATCTTAAAAGCATCAAATTTCTGGTTCTTAGCAAACGTAAGGTAGCTGCACTTTTGAGGCTATGCATGTTTTTCCAGTTATGGACTCTGCATAATACCGGTTTATTTGCTGGTACTGAAGAAATGGACAGTGGAAGCCTTAATGCGATCTGCATGTATCAGTTGTCCTAGGCTGTCCACAGATACTACTGCAGCGTTTTTTAGTTTAAGAATAAACTTGCTAAACCACATCCTGTACTTCTAGTGGGGAGAATTGTGGACCCTGTAAACTGAAGACTGAGGATGTGATTCCTCTGTTATAGTTGGTTGTCTTGCAATCTAGAAATGACAGACGTATGTTCGAAATAGTTCATGACAATTGAGTTCTACTGATGTAGAAATGGTTCTGTGGACCTCATTTTTCTGATACAGTTAATATAGTGTACACCCACATGTTTTCAAAACTTCTAGCTAAACATTTGTGGACCCATGCCGATGTGTGGTAATGTCAATGGCAAAATAGCTGCTGGATGTGAAGCAGAAAATCTGACGTCAGTGAGGATGGTGGAATTGGACAAAACCTTGTATCTTTCTGGTGAAGGGTTTCTGACTCTTACCTACAGAGGTCCTCTTCATGTGCAATCAGGTGAGTTCAGGAAATATGCAGTGGCAATGGATTCTGATATTGTACAAACTTTCTGTGAATAGTCTTAATTCCTCCCTTTGTTCATGTACTAAAACCTGCTGGTCTTGGTGTTAGTCACTTAAATAAGCTAGTTCATATGAAAATTTTAGGGAGAAATCAGATCATGCAGAATGCTAATGGCTCAGTTTTCAGTAATACAAATGCATTTGAAACCTTCTGGAAAAAGACCAAATACAGTACAGGATTTTGTTTTCCTTACTGAGTAGATGAAAAATATTTTTCCTTGCATGGAGGAATGGATAGTCGAATTGGGAAAACAAGCAAAATGAACTCTGGCTCTCTATGTCCAGTCATTACTTTTAGTTTCATGAATAATGCTGTAAAGTTGTTTATATCTGAAAGGTCATGGCTCTCTTATATAGAATTTCTTGAATAAGTGCTCTAGTACTTCATGTACACCTACTTCATGAATTTAAGTCTGTTTCGCAGATAAGGATAATGAAAGATGTGTATCTCGCTTTTGGATTTTTACCTGATCTCCAGCTGTAATGAAGCTGAGCTTTCATACAAAGGCGTGTGACATCTTAACAACAAGTTTTTAGGAAAATGGGATTTTTACTGCAGGAGCCTCAGGTGCTCATCCCCTGTACAAATTGCTATGGTGATATATCTTATTTTCCCAGTTGTAACATTTTTGTACCTAATATACGATGGGAAACAAGTGATTGAACTCTCCTGTATTTTTGCTTTGAGAGCTTCTACCATTTTGATAACAGTAGATACAATGACAAATACTACTCCTCTCCATAATTCTACCATTTCATGTGGGCTGTGGAAAGGAGAACTGAAGAGGACTTAACATGTGCTGCTTAAATAGCGTCAGTACAGTCATTACACTGAACTTCTTACAAGCAAACAAAACCCCTGAACCCAAAACTTTGCTATGTGTGGTGTAATTTACAGGTTGCTGGTACAGCTGATTTGGCGTTTTATAGGTTTTCAGTTTTTTCAAATATATCATGTCAAAGACCTAGGAAGCACAGTTCAGAGAAGGTAATCGTGCTCTTGAAATATGTCAAAGCATTTGGGTCTCCCATTTGGAGAGGCAGTTGTGGCTGCTAGGCAATTCAGTGCGGGTGTCTAAAGAAGGCTTGTGTATTTGCAGCTAAAATAAAACAAACAAACCAACCAACCAAAACCAAACAAATAAGCCCAGAAGATACCCACCAAAACCCACAAAACCTCAACAAGAACAACAACAACCAACCCTAAACAAAACCAATCAATGAAACAAAAAATAAGGTAGTGTTTTTCTTGAGGCAGTTAGTAATAAGAAACTGTTAGAAAATTTTGAAGTCAAGTGTTAGCTTAAACTTGTAATATTTCTGAGTGAACCAGCAGCAGAAAAGTGTTTGTTTTACAGGAACATCAGACACGTTCACGGTGACTTTCATATGTAATGATTCATATCCTGGAGAGCTTAAGTTTGTGCGTGAAGAGATAAACAGTGCACTGAACATCCATGATACTTTCTTTGAGTTTCACACAGCTCTGGCCTGTGCTCCTGCTCCTGTAGACTGCCAGGTTACAGGTAAGTACCTGGAATTTGGGTGGGTTCAGTCCAACAAATGTTGGAGAGAGAGAAGATGTAAGTTGTTTGAAGCAGACCTACCTTACGAAGATGGGCAAGAAGCTAATGTGGATCACAGTGGTAAACATAAGAGAGCTGATAACGGCTTTGAAAACCTTTAATCCTTACCATGACTGGGTGCTTCTTCAGCCCAACTCTGAAGAAAATGGGTCAATTTAGTATTGGCCTCTGGAAAAACACGCCTGTGAATTGTGGAGTAGTTACTTGTGGGAAGTAACTGCCCATGGAACTCTGTTCTACATTTGGTGCAGTTACGCTTTATGGCAACAGCACCTTCTCTCCATGCATATCTAATGTGATTCTGAAAATTACTTTGAATTATGCGTATTCATCAGTGAAACTTGTATCATTTCAAACCCACTACTGCTGCAAGTATCTAATAGGTCATCTTTCAGCTTACTGCATGTACCACATCTCTTTCAGATGCTGCTGGCAATGAGTATGACCTAAGTGACTTGAGCAAAGAAGGGGAACCATGGGTTGCTATAGACACTTCAAAGGAAGCAAAGAAGCGAACATTTTTCTTGAATGTCTGCAAGCCTTTGCCCTACGTGCCTGGATGCCCTGGTAAGCCAAGTGGCAAGCATTTCTTAACTTGTGCCTTCTGATGCAAGACCTTACATGCCTGTTCAATCACTGAACTTGCATAGACGTGAGTGAGGTATGTCAAGGGTATAATAGAGAGAGTTTCTCAAATGGAGAGCAGACTTAATGCTCATCAGGACTCTTGTGTTGATGTGTGGGAATGCATTTTGGAAAAATGCATTTCAGAAAAATGCATTGAGGGCAGTATTTGCTAGTATCCTTTTTTTTCTTTCTTTTTTTTTTTAAGGAAGGAAAGTTAAACGTTGAAGCCTCCTAACTGAAGCCAGAATGAGAAGCTTATGCCATGTCTCACTGTGCTTCTAGCCAGTTTGATTTATTTAAACTTTTGCTGTAGTCTTCTATCAGTCTGTGGGAGCAGATAACCTAATGCAGTTTTAAAGATTTCAGTGAATGCAGGAGAGTAACTTGTTCTGTTCCTCAAAGACTTTAGGCACACCATGTCTCTAACTTTATTTATGAAGACACTTTTGTTCTGCTTCAGGAGTCTGAGACAGTCTGCTTTAATGCTCAAAGCTCTCTTAAAGTTACTCTGGTATGTTATTTTACAAGTTAACTCTGGTCGTCAAAGCCTTGCACTAAAATACAAGCTTTTTCTTTTTCCTGTAGGTGGTGCCATAGGATCTTGTGTGAAATACACTGATGAAAGCAAGAACCTTGGAGTCATTCAGATAAACCCACAGGCTGCTACTGATGGGTCATTAAGCATTATTTACTTGAATGGTGACACATGCAAAGACAAACAGCGTTATTCTACACGTATAATCTTCCAGTGTGATCAAACAATGGTAATTTTCTGTGCCAATTGCTATTAATGAGGATTTTAGAGCTTGAACTTACTGTAACAAAACAGACAGCATTTATTCCTCTTGGAATGGAGAAGCTGGTTCTAAAAAGTAATATCTTGTGTACAGGCTTTTCCTTTGTCTCTCCTTACAACTGCTTTCCTGAGCCTATAGAATATAACAGTGAACTCTATTGTGGAATCCTGTGAGCCACCAAAAGAAGCTCTATGCTGAAAATGAGTACTGAAATTTGATTATAGAAGTCTTAAACTGTGCAACTGAAAAAAAAAAAGAGCATTCTGCTTATACGTTCTGAGACTTGCAGTGTAATTGTTAGTAAGCCTCCTTCACTTGGCTCTTTTCTGTAGGGATCACCGGTGTTTGAGCAAGAAGATGACTGTGAGTTCGTATTTGTTTGGAGAACCTTGGCAGCTTGTCCTGTTCACAAAGCAGAAGGTAAATGTAGTTATTTGAGCTTTAAAGTATCAAACAAATCTATGCAAGAAGTGAAGCTATGTTTGTTTCTTGCCCTGTGAATCTTTCTGTAAAAGGTGTTGGCTTGTGGAGGGATGTCTCTTCTGATCTTTAAGCCAACTAAGAGTCATATCTAACATTAAAAGTACAACTTAAGATGACAGGCAAATGTACTTCCCTGTCTAGGGAAAGAAGATAAAGTAATAGTTCTGTCTCTGAATTATAGTACTACCTTGTTAAATCACAGGTAGACTTCCTAGTGTCACGTAAATCTTAAAAAAAAAAAAAAAAAAAAAATTGGGTTTCATGAGAGCACAGTTGATTCTATGCCTGGCAAGTCATTCCTTGTTCTCTCACTGATGTCTGGAAGCTACACTGTAAGCTTGACCCTTGTTAGACAATGGTGGAGGGACCAGCAGGGAGAGTATCAGGATTTACAGTTCACTTCAGGGCATGTAGGAAGGAATCACAGGTTCTAATTCGAGTACTCAGTTGGCTCTTAGATGGGAAGTTGAATGTGCAGGTGTCTTCTCTGCCCTTGCAGGCTTTCTTTTGCAACTTGTAGATAATGCCTTGTAAAACATCCAGACTTCCTGTAAAGGATCTGTTGCAACGGTCCTAGATGTTATTGAAACCACCAGTCATCTCGTGTGGCGTAAGAGGAATGTTTACAAGCTGCTGCTCTGTAGCACACAGTTACTGTGCAGGTCACTGGTGACAAGAGTTGTGCTTTTGAAGAGAGAGAAAATGATGTCTTTAACTTGGTACCAACTTGTTGGGTGATTGAGGGGAGCATAATAATCATGGGATACAATCTGATGGTTTTTTAAAAACTTCAGAATATTGAGCAAAGGGTCACTTTAAAACTGAGGACTCAATCAGCAGCAAAGTTACTGATGTATATCAGCTGATTAGACTCCTGAAACTAGACTTTTCCCAAACCTTTTCTGTATGCATCTTGGTAGACCCGTGAGCTGTAGCTAATGCTTTCTATGATCAGTTATTTCCTAACTCGGCAAACTTCATAGCTGTTAAAAGAAGATGCAAGATTGACATCTAGGACAACTTTTGCTTCAGCCTTGTGACCTCACTGTTCTTTCCAGATAATTAAGCATGTGCTGGACTTAGTGTCTTGTTCTGTACTTAACCTTCAGCATGGCTGAGGGAAGAACCTGTGAGGCCACTTTGAGGTATCTTTTAAACTACAGTGTGACTTTGCATCTTGCTTTAATGACAGTTATAAAATAAATGTTCCATTTGTAGCTTAGTTGCATAGTTCTAGATATTGGTGACTTCCCAAAACAAGCTGCTTAGCTGGACTAAAATGGTGGTTCGGTGTTAGTGCTCTGAAGTGCCAGCTACCCATTTTTGTGGCTTCATTTGTTCCAGTAAGCCTTAATTGTCTTAAGTGTATTTGGCATGGCTCATAGATATTAAATTGTATTTTAAATTCTTAACTTTTCTTTAAAGGAGAGGATTGCAAGGTGAAGGATCCAAGGTATGGTCATGTTTATAACCTGAAGCCACTTTCCAATAAAGACATAAAAGTGAGTACAGATGAGTATGACTACTACTTCAGAGTTTGTGGAGAAATAGAAGAACCTTGCAAAGCAGAGGCTCACAGTGTGTCATCGTGTCAAGTTAAGAAGATGGACAATACTTTCAGAAAAGTAGCAGGTATAGCACTTGACTGGAAGGAATTTACAGAATGGGAATATTAACCAGCATGGGATTGAAGCTACTGTGTGACACGAGGGGTTCTGGCTGATCTTGTAGGGTGCTTTATCTCATAAGATGTACCACTTTTGCTTTGTGTGCAGATAAAATGTCATGTATATAGTTACCTTGACACACAATTAGGAATGGGCTTGAGCCTGCTCTAGTGGAGTAGTACACATTCAGTAACTAGGTCACAAGTTTTAGAGGAAGGTGGAGATCTTTCTATCAATATTTTATTGTGCGTGTTATTGCTGTCTTATGTATCCCTGTTGCCAGAAGTGTTACTGCAGTCATGTGTATTTAGTGGATTAGCTGTTTACTTTTCTCAACTCTTTGCTTCTAGGCTTGGTTACAGAAAAACTGACTTTCAAAAATGGTTTAATAATGATTAATTACACCAGTGGAGAAAAATGTCATAAAATATATGAACGATCAACTGCCATATTGTTCTATTGTGACAAGACTACATCTGAGGTTAGTTTCAAAACATATACTTCCTGTATGTACTGTCTTCCAGGGTTACCCTCTTCTTAGCGTGTGGGAGGGTAAGGCAAAGAACATGATCTAGCTTCCTTCAAGGACTGCCTAATCATTTACAGGTTAGACAGGAGACTGAAACGTACTGTGAGGTAATAAAAGATGAGGAATATTTCCGATTTATGGAAGGTACCTTTGTCATGCCCTAGGAAAGTCAGGGCATGTTGTTCCCCTAAGGGATGCCTACTATTAGCAAAGCTCTTGCTGATGTTGGGAAGAGATGTTCTCTCAGAAATAACAGCCATTTCTTTCTGAGAAATAAAAGCTAGGAGGGTGAATCTGCAGGAAAGCAGGTATTACATGGCTGGACCAAAATAAGCTGATTACTTGTTTTTGGTATTATGTCTCTCTCCATACTTGTGCTTCCCTTCCTGTTTTTAAAACAATGGTGCCTAGAGTTACTTTTGGTCTTGCCCTTCTTCATGGAGGAGGCAGAAGCTCCTGATGGCTGCCCTTTGACCAGAAATGTGCATGTGGATAAACTCGGTTTGGGAGAAGCCCTGCTTTTGGCAGGGCAGAGGCACAGTGTGGCTCCTAAGATAATATGTAAATACAAGTTCCTGGATCTTGTTGAAGCAAGAATGAGACAGTTTGGTAGCTTTGGTGTACCTAAATGAGAAAGTAAATTCCTTTTGTATTTTGTTCTTTCAGCCTGTATTTTTGAAGGAAACTCCAGATTGCACCTACATGTTTGAGTGGCATACGCAGTACGCTTGCCCACCTGTTAAATCTACTGAGTGCTCCTACAAGTGAGTTCTTTCCACAAACTTGAAATGGAGCTGTATGATGACAGAAACAAATACAGCCTTATTGCAACTTAGTGGAATACTGCCACTTCAGCTATTGGGTTTTGACTGAGTCAGTAGCCAGCTAATGTGGCATTCAATGCCAGTGCAATGTATTTTAAGTAACTTTTGCAATTTGTGCTTCCTAAAACTAATTTCATGGAAGAAAAATACTTTATTTGAGCTTCTTCTGGGGAATAAGCCTAGTATCAAAGTGGACCGTTTGGTATGCAGTTATTGGTGGCTGAAATCTTGAGTATGTTTAGGTTGTTACAAGTGTCTAGTTACTATTTAACTATAGCTAGTTTAAACAAGAATACAACTGCTGTCTATTTGGAACTTCCAAACAAAGCTCCAGGAAAAAAGTAATCGCTTTCTGTCACAACCAAATACTAGCTCATTAAGATTTGCTAAGTGGAATCAAATGTGGCTAATAATTGTCCCAGAGTTTTAACATCTGGCATGATAGTTTTCTACCCTAAGGTAAAACAATCTGCTTTAACCATGCATTTGTGCTTGCCATGCACTGAAAGCCTGCAGGCTTCAGTGAAAAGTCAGAATTACTCTTGTCTTGGCTGAGGGCTGTGTGCATGTGGAGAGTTACTGGGGGGGTTGCTGGTGCAATGGTATCTCTCTGTACTGAATTTGAGGTTTGTACAGAGTGATGAGTCTGGTGCAGATTTCTTTTCCATTATGATACTCTGCTTAAAAGTTATTGCGGTAACTTAAGAATTGTAACTTAGAATTTCTTGATATATATTTTTTAATGCCTCTTCATTTGAATCATTTTTCTTTCTCACAGGGATGATGAAGGAAACTTCTATGACTTTTCATCTCTGACACGACATAGAGAGAATTGGGAGGCAATTACTCTAACTGCTTCTACACAGAAATACTATATTAATGTCTGCAAACCCTTAGTACCATATGGTGCTGCACGTAAGAGCAAAAAAATATATATTCTTCCTGTAGCTTGGGGAGACAAGTGGTAGGACAGTACTGCTGGCTGCTGTTCAGAGTGAAAAAATCACAAAATAAGGTATTTGGAGACCGTGGTGTAATTTCAGCACCAGAAGGAAAAGTAGATTGTGGGCCTGATTTCCATCTGCTGGGCAGATGAGATTAACTACCAGCTCTTATCTTCTTTTGATAATTTCAGCACTCTAGGTCTTCCGTCCATATCCAAAGTCCACTATAGCTCTTAAAGATTAAAATACTGTTTTGGTGCAAGATGTTAACTTCAGAATTTTCTCTATGGCATCTTCTGACTGACTCCACATTTTTCGCAGTGGAAGACCAGGGAACAGACTCCAACCTTTCATTCTGTAGTAGTCTCCTTCCCCAGTAGTAGCTGTTACTACTTTTGGGGAAAAAAACACCCCCCCAGTGAGTATGGTTTGGACAGTGGATTGGAGATAGATCAGCCGTGACATACCTGAAAACAGAGGAGTGGAGTTTTATTCCAGACAAGTAAGCCCTAATAACAGTGGGAGTTATAATGCAGGTTTTGTTCATCTGTATAGGTTCCTGTCCTGCTGATGCTGCTGCCTCCCTCATGGAGGGTGCAAAGTGTACAAGTCTTGGGGAAGTGGCTGATGGTCCCCGGTGGGAAAACGGCATTTCTACTCTGAAATATATTAATGGGGAGCAGTGTCCAGATAAAATTCGCAAGAAAACAACAATATTGCGCCTCAAGTGTGATGAAAGCAAGATTGTAAGTGGGCTTCTCCTGGTGGAGTTTAATATTTTTGTGAGTTATTCATATCACTGTATGTGTATGGAGAATGGTACACAGTTCTCATCCATTCCCTAATTGTCTGTAGTTGGATGGGAGCCAGTCTTGTAAGCATTAGATGCAGAGCAGTTTGAGAGATCGTTTTGTATGATTTGCTAGCACAGATTTTTATCATCAGTAATAGCTTCAAATTGTCTCTCTCTGTCTTGAAACACTTGCCAACCTGTAACACATTTGTGTTCAAGTAGTAAATAATGCTACTGGCTGTGTAGTTCTTAACTCCTGCACATCTGTGTGCCTTACCATTAAGTACTCTTCTCTTTGAGATGTCTTACCCTCACATGTTGGATTTTCTGTTGCCCAGCTAGACTGCCTTTAGCTCTCTTCTCATCAGTTTTGTTGTTCCTAATAGTGATTTTTGTACTGTCTTGTATATTTGAAATAACCACAGTTAAATACTCTGGGTTAATTCACTGAACCATGATGGGCTGTTAGGTCCTAGGACTGGCATTCACATTGAGCTCAGCCAGAGGCTCAGGGATAATCCTGTGGCATGCAATCTTACAGTATCACTCAGTAGAGGTGTCACTCTCACCACTGTTTCATGTTTAGGAATCGAAGCCGGAACTTATAACGGCCATTGAGGATTGTGACTATACGTTCTTATGGTTCACCGCAGCTGCGTGTCCTCTTAAAAGCAATGTGCAAAATGACTGCCGGGTAACCAATCCTGCAACAGGTAGGGAGGAGGCCTCAGGATTTTGTATGTGGAAGAGGCTGCTGGAAGTGTCACTGTGTTTGTGTTCTTGAGGGACTTCGTTAGAACAGGGCAGTGTGATGCATCCTCTGGATAGTGGCCAATAAGCTTATTGGTGGATAGAAATGTTCCCTTGGAACATAGTCTATAGTTCTGAAACTAGTTTTACCTCTGATTATTAATATGAAATAGTAACTGTTTGCCTTTCTAAGCTAGCACTCAAGTAGAAACTGATTGACCTTCCTACTAAATTAAGTTACCAAAGCTTTTCATAGGAAAAAATGCCTTGCTTTTCAATTAAAAAAAAATAAATATATATAAAAATTATTCCTTCATCTGCCTACAGGCCACCTCTTTGATTTGACATCACTAAAGCGAGAGTCTGGTTATACCATCAGTGGTTCACACAACAGAAAAATTGAGTTGAACGTTTGCGCTGAAGCTAAAAGTTCATGTGCTAATGGAGCTGGTAAGTAGCTCATCCCTTCTGGTACTGTAACGACTGACTATAAAGAACCCAAAGGAAATAGTTATGCTCAAGTTTACAATAAAATGCAAGGGGCAGGTTTTACTGCAAGTGTAGAAACAGTGAAGAGAACAGCTGTGTGACTGAATTGGCTAGGAAAATATTCTAAAACTGTTTTAGGAAATGAAGTGATGTATTCCTATAAAACTCCATTCCTAATCTTAAATAGGCTCACTTCCAGGACAGTCTTTTTAGGTCTAAATGGGTGGGTATTCCTCTGAACACAAGCATGGGAGAGGAGTGCTTCTAGTGTATCTATTGACTATTGTGAAAAGTAAGAAGTAGAAAAATTGAAGTGAGACTAAAATATTAAGGTTTCTGCTGTTTACGTTGTAAGGTGCAATTTTGGAGGCAAGTTACATCAGACTTGATCTATTTTGTTAATTTTTTTTGCTTCAGCTGTCTGCATCATGGGTGGCCCAAAACCAATTAATGCTGGAAAACTGAGTAAAACTTTAACTTATGAAGATCAAGTGTTAAAGCTTGTCTATGAAGATGGAGATCCTTGCCCTGCAGACGCTGAACTGAAGCACAAAAGCCATTTTAGCTTTGTATGCAAGTCCGATGTTGGAGATGACAGCTGGCCTGTTTTTCTGTCTTTCGATGAGCAGACGTGCACTAGTTACTTCTCTTGGCATACTTCCTTGGCTTGTGAGGAAGAGGTAAGAATTAATTCTGTGGAAAACACCTATGGGACTAAATTTCTGGGGGAGTTAGGTGTAATAGCAGCGTATGTTTTAAATTCTTTGAGGGAAAGTACAGAACTCGAGTACATACAGATCTTTTTTACTGACACAGCAGGGATGAAGAAACTTGACAAACTTCTGGTCCGCATGGTGAGCCAAGTTAAAACCTGTAACACTTCAGAAGAACCTCTCTGTGAACCTATTTAGCTGCTTTTGTGTACAGCTCAAATGAAAGCTGTAGGGCATCTTCTTGGGAATTGATAGTTAAGATCCTCCAATGCAACAGGCCAGCAGAGGTTAGGTTGAGTTGGGCATGTATAGCATCTCTGTGCATGAGGACAGTCTTTGCTGATAAGCAAGTGAGTAGCAGCCAGGCAAGTTATACATCAGCTTGCTCAGTGCAAAAACTGATGAACCTTGATAGCATGAATTTAGGATCTGCCTCTGCTGTACAACACATGCAGTAATCACTTAATTTGGTTAACTCTAAATGAACTGGTGTTCCAGACAATACTTTGAGCTAGTCTGTCTTTAGTTAATTTTAACTAGTTAAATTGTTACCAGCAGTGGGTCCACAGAGTAAAAGCCAGCAATAGTAATGGAAGGCTAAATGAGCTATAGCGTCAGTTCAGATCTCTTCTTAACACCTGAACGTTACCTTTTGTGAATCTGCCTAATCGTTCTCTTTGCTGCCTTGATTACTTCTAGTGTGACCATTATTCTCTGCGACAAATTGTTTTTCTTCCTCATTGCAGTCTCAATACTACCGTAGCTCTCGCTTCTATTTAGGAAAAACACTTCCCAGTTTTCCCTGACAGGAGCTGTCATGTGTCCTCTCCTTCTTTTTGTATGAGTTCTGCTGTACGTTGCTCTGGTTTCCTCTTCAGTAGTGTGTACCATGCTGCAATACAAATCAAAAATGCCTAAAACCACTGTGTTTTACAGCCTATTAACTCTATTCAGTCATCATTTGTCCATTTTTGATAGCTTTACGCAGTGTATCCACAATTGGCCTAACTAGTTCAGTGTGACAGGTAGGTAGCATTGGTAATTATTTGTCCTGAAATTAAATGGTAATTTGTTAGTTGCGCCTTGTCTAATATCTAAAAAAAAAAAGACTTTCCAAATTCCAGGTAGGTTGTCCATAAGCTTATGCCCTTTAAGAACATGTGAAATAGGTTCTGAAGAAATGCAGTGCTCAAGCCATCGATTTGCAATACAATAACTTTACATTGTTATAACCAGGCTTGTTTACTAGAGGGAGTCCAATGATGTGGGGGAGATGTGGAGAGGAAGAAACTGTAGGATCTACTGATCTTATGAAGACAGTGACTATGTGTACTGGAGTCTGCATACCAGAGCTTTATGCTTTGGTATTCTTCTGATATGGACTCAATTCCATAAGAGCATTTAAATGATTGAGGTTTTTCATATGCAGCTTGTAGGTGATTAGTGTCTATAGACAAACAGAAAATTGTAACAAATTTTGCTTTACTTAAATTTCACGCTTTTAAATGCAGCCCCACTTTTGGCCCTATGATGTACAGGATGATTGTCAATAAATTAGAGCAAGTAATAAAAGAATAAGAGCAGTAAAAAGTACTTTCTTGTAGGTGAAGTGCTCAGTAATGAATGGCAGTTCCCTCATTGACCTGTCTCCTCTGATCCATCGCACTGGGTATTATGAGGCATTCGTGGATGAAGATATCACAGATGTTTCTCCAGACTTCTACATCAACATTTGTGAGCCTCTCAATCCTATCAAAGGTGTCAATTGCCCACCTGGAGCAGCTGTTTGCATGGTTCCTGTTAATGAGTCGCCAATAGTAAGTACTGTGCCTGGAATCACTGAAATGTTCATTTCTCTGCTAGTTTAAAACGGTATCCCTGCCTAGAGACCTGATTTGAACCAGAGGCTTGACAATGGGTTAAACAAATGGAACATAAAATTTATCCTGCAAAGTTCCCTTTCATTGCTTTTTCCTGTGAAGAAGTATTTTCCTATCCTGAATCCCAGTGAATTTTTTGGGTGTCAGAAGATTCCATACCATGACAAATATGAAAAATTACCACAGAATTTTTTTGTGTGGTGCTGTGTGCCAGTTATGGAGCCTGGGAAGCAGAATGCCTCTTAATTTGCCATTCTGTGGCACAGAAATGGTGTGCTTGATCCCATGATAGCCTGTTGCAATATAACTTTATATAACAATATATGACCGCATCACTCAGCTTGGTGGTGTTAGCAAACTTGCTGAGGCTGCACTCAATCCCGCTGTTCATGTCTCCATCAAAGATATAAAACAGTGCCAGTCCCAGTACCAACCCAGAGGAGTGCCATTTGTCACTGGTCTCCACTTGGACATTGAACTGTTGACCACAACTCTGAGTGCAACCATTCAGCCAATTCCTTATTCACCAAGTGGCCCATCCGTCAAGTCCGTGTCTCTCCAGTTCAGAGATAAGGATGTTGTGTGGGACTATATCAAATGCTTCGCACAAATCCAGGTAGATGATGTCAGTTGCTCTTCCCTTATCCACCCGTACTGTAGCTGTGTTATAGAAGATCAACAAATTTTTTCAGGTAGAATTTGCTCTTAGTGAACCCATGTTGGCTGTCACCAATTGCCTCCTTATTTTCCATGTGACTTAACACAGCTTCCAGGAGGATCTGCTCCATGATCTTGTGGGCACAGATGCGAAGCTGACTACTCTGTAGTTCTCCAGGTCTTCCTTTTTTTCTTTTTAAAAATGGGGGGTTATGTTTCCATTTTTCCAGTCAGTGGGAAATTCACTGGAATGCCACAACTTCTCAAATGTGATGGATAGTGGCTTAGCAACTTCATCTGCCAGTTCCCTCAGGACCTGCAGGTGCATCTCATCAGGTCCCATGAGCTCGTGCACCTCAGGTTCTTTAAATGGTCTCAAACCTGATCTTCTCCTGTAGTGAGCAGTTCTTCATTCTCCTGCTTTGGCACAATGACTTAGAGAAGAATCTACCTGTAAGAATCAGAACCTCCCTGGCTTTTTGTTTGAGCTGCCCAATTTGTGTTTCGTTAGGACTGAAAAATAACTGTTCTTCGAGTATAGAATGCAGTTTTCAAAAGTGCAATCCTTGTGCTTCTGTGTAAAACAAACACATTAATTTGAATTGATCTGAATCTCTGGGCTGATCTGAACTCTAGGTATGTCCCATATGTATCTTAATACATGTCTTTGCTTGTGTAGGATATTGGTCGTGTTACTGAACCTCCCAAGTTAAATGAGGCAGTAAATGAAGTTTACATCACTTACAACAGCAGTACTCCTTGTCAGATAAACAACAAATTGAACTATACTTCTCTTATTATATTTCACTGCAGCCAAGGAACTAGTCTGGTAAGACATCTATTAAACTTGTGTTGATATTGGAGTGCAATGGGAAGTGGGTAGTAACCAGTGTTAGCTTTTCTAAAACTAAATCAAGGAATTGTTTATAGCGTGTAAGGATGGACATGTTTCAACAAGGAATATACATAATATTTGTATTCTAAACTACTTAAATACTTAGTATTTGTATTCTTAACTGGTCAAAATTTCATAGAGTGCATGAACTTTAGGCTTGAGAGTAGCAGCTTCTTATGGTTTCAAGGATCAAATTCCACTGAAGTAGTGTAGCGATAACTTATTGCTGGCGTTAAACTTAATGCTGTATTGCACCTTGTCTAGGTCCAAAAGCTTGTACTTGTACCACAAACTGGCACAAGAACCAGTATAACTGTAAACCCATTACTGTGAAATGTTTCCGCTGTGTTGTAACTCTTTCCATAATCTTACACAGCTTTAAAAATTTGCATTTAGGTACTTATGTGTTTATTCTGTGGTGACACCTGAACACTAAATGGAGATTGCATGGTGGTGAGAATCTAACACTTGAGTTTTTTGGATGCTTTAACAAGCTGTAGAGAAACACTTGGGTATGATGTTTGACAAACTAGAGCAGGGGTATCAAACTCATTTTCACCGGGGGCCATATCAGCCTCACATAACTACTCCTACATTTATCCAGTTGTAAAATTACATTGGGACCTTTGAAGGCAACTGCGAGTAGAGGTTGTTGCAGATACTCAGTGAAACCATTTTCCATCAACATGGGGTGTGAGCTGAAACCCTAGGCAGCTCTGAATATTACACAGGCCATACTTAAATTTTTATTTAATATTTTAACAAAAGACACAGCATTGTTTCGAAACCTTAGCTCTGTGAACTTTCTTAATGTTGTCTGCCATGGAGAAACACAGTTCCCTCACGCTTTTTTTCCTGCTTGCAATTAAGCCGAACATCAAAATCTTGACCCTAATTAATGAGAGAGCTTGCATACTTCAATTACTGCTTTGGTTGTTCTCTGGAGATGGGTAGAATGTCCTTCACTTTTGTTTTTTTGATACTACTTATAGTATGAAGGTGTGCTGTTTGTCCTACAGTCAGTCTGGCCTCAGTAATAACTGAGGTTGTCTGTTGGAGGTGGTGGGGGGGGTTGGGGTGGTGAAAATACAGAAAGAAGAACAAACTTTCCAACAACTGAACCTAATACATCTTACTGTGTTCTTTGGTAACAGGGCAAGCCAAAGATGATACAGAAACTTGACTGCAGTTTTGTGTTTGAGTGGGAAACTCCGGTTGTATGTCCTGATAGAGTGAAAACTTCAGGCTGCTCTGTGACTGATGAACAGCTACACTATACTTTTAACCTGACCAGCCTTTCTGGAAGATCATTTGAGGTAATGCCTTCTGGTGGTGTGTGTGTTTTTTGTTTTTGTTTGTTTGTTTTGTGTGTGTGTGTTGTGGTTTGTGTTTTGGTTTTTTAATTTTTATTAATTAATTTATTTAAATTGCCTAACACAGTGAACATTTAAAAACTGAAGCAGGGGTTTCTTTTGAGCATCCTGGGGTGTGAGTGGAAACTGAAGCATGTGCTGCAGCTGTGGTCAGTGTTGATGTTTGGCCTCTGACAAAGGGAATATTAGAGGGAATAACATCAGGTTTTTAATGTTTGAGGGAAATTAATGGATATACTGATGGGGAAAGGAAGAAGTCTTCACCTGTGACAGAATCCTGAACATGAAAACAGGCCTAGTGAACAGACTATATCCTTGGTCCTGCGGGTGGACTCTGTGTGCAGTTTTGCCATATTAAGGAAGGCCAGATTTGCAAAATTATCGTATTTTCTTCATTATGCAAGTACTGCATGAGACTTGCTTTATAAGGCACTCAGTCGTTCTTTGTAAGTATTGACTGTAGGCTTTGAGGCAACCTTGTTTGTGATCCTTCTCTATGTCCGCACAGGTATTTTCTGGAGCCAACAGTTACCATGTCGGCGTGTGCAGTAAAGCAGCAGACTTGCCCCAGGGAAAATGCAAAGATGGAGCAGTATGTCTGACATCCGAAAGTGGTGCATCATCTTTTGGAAACATAAAGGAAATGAAAATGGACTATAGCCACCAGGATGAAACTGTCATCTTGCAGTATACAGGAGGTGATCGGTGCCCTCCAGGTGAGATTGAAGCAGACCCATTCTTTATGCAAAAACTTGTCAGCTTTTTTCTAACTTTTAAAATACAAGGTTTTGTTGTGGTATCATGGAAGCAACATGGCTTTTGAATACATTAATAGAAATGTGGTTTCATTAAATCACATGCACCATATTAATGTGCAACATCAACATGTATCTTCTAGAAAAGAGTGCAGTTTTTCTGTAGGGATGATCATAGCTGATTGTACACTACATTCTAGTTTTGTAATTGGGTTTAGACTCAATATTTCAGTATTTCTGTTGTCTGCCTCTGCTTATGACTCTTCTTTAGTATTAAAGTGTAGGCTTTGAATACAGTCCTGCGTATGGATATACCTGCTATTCTACTGCATGTTAAGAGGATATACCTTTCCTTCCCAGTGACTGAAAAAGGAGAGCTTTGTGTGTTCCCCTTCACGTACAAAGGGAAGAGCTATGAGGAATGTATTACAGAAGAAAAGAACAGGCTGTGGTGTGCTACAACTGAAAACTACCAGGGAGATGGAAAGTGGGGATTTTGTAGTAACGGTAAGAACTTCCTATACTCTGTGAGCAGTGTCTGAGCCAATGCAGGGAGTTGGCCATTATCAGACTGGGCACAAGACCTCTGGTGCAATACAGTGGAAGTAAAGGGGTAGGAGTGCGCAAGACAAGGACTCTATGGGACAAATCTGACCTTACTTGAGTGAATGAGCCAAAATACTTTTGAAATAAAAAGCTCATGTCTTTAGATCATGAGTGTTTGGGTTATGAGTGGTCACTCTGCTTTGGTGGAGATCATTTGTTTTGGAAGGAACACTACTTTCCAAAAAGCATGACAGGTAACCCAGGGAATAAAAATGCTAGGTAAAGCATTTGTGCCTCTTTGCTTTCTGAAACAATACCTGATCAAAACTTTTGCTGATACCACAGAATTACTACACTGAAATCCATACCTGCCTGAAATCCTCTCATGAAGTATATTTCTTTTTTTTTTTAATTCCAACCTTCCCCCTTACAGCAACTGCAAGGAGGGAATCTACCATTATCTTCACGTGCGATGAAAATGCTGGTGTTGGGAGACCTTACCTTCTGAGTGAGACACTTGGCTGTGCTGTGACATTTGAATGGAAGACTCAGGCTGTTTGTCCTCCCAAGAAGATGGATTGCAAGTTTGTCCAAAAACACAGAACTTATGACTTGAGAATGCTCTCTTCCCTGACGGGGTCGTGGATCTTCTTCCACAATGGGAACTCGTGAGTAATGAGCAACTCTCAGGGAGCAGCTTGCTAATCAATGCAGTTGAAGTTGTAATGTGATATAGTACTTCTGTTTTGTCCCTGTTCAGAGCCTGGTTAAATTGCTGGCAGTGTCTTAAAACTGTTGATGCTTAACACTGCATATAGGCAAAAAAACATAAAGGAACCATCTTATCTAAGGAGGATGAATAGTTACCATCTTCTGTCTATTGGTAACCCTTTTTAAAGGATAAGTAAGTCTAAACTAAAAGCCTTTTAAAGGCTTTTTTTCTTAAACTGCTAACTTAACAAAGTATAATAATTTGTAGTTTAAATGCAATTTTTTAGATTCTTAGTCACGTTGAACAAATATCTTAATGACTTAGTTTCTGTCTTTTGACTCAAGTGTGTAACTTTTTGACTAAAGTTTTAAGTAGGTCTTTTTTTCCCTCCATTCCTCTAAGCATCAACTTAAAGGAAAATATGAATGGCAGGAAGTCATCAACCTCTCCAACCTTCTTCTTCCAGTTAGCAAATAGAAATGAACTGGCAAGGATGAGAGCAACTAATTATAAACTTATGATAAACAGTAGGGTAACAGAACTGTTTCATTCACTGCCTCAATACTAGCTCCTCTGTTTTAATAGAACTTAACTGGTATAGCTCTAAAGAGATGCTGAATTTGGGATAGTACTTTAACCTTTATAGCTGAAAAAACTTTTGGGTGTTTCTTGACTCAGTTCAAATTTTTAGTTTTGACCTAGATCAAAATTAACTAGTGAACTGATCTGGTATATGATCAATTTTGTTTTGCACAGAGTCATTTACTTGATAGTTAGAACTAGTCTGCTAAAGCTTGGTATGTGCCTTATTCTGTTAGCTAATTAAAGCGTTTAGTTTATTTCAACCTAGCTAGCTTTCCATGACGATTCTGAAGCTTATATCTCACTTTTTCAGTTTAACCTAAATTAATGTTAAAGAACTTTTGTCTACCTTGTTCTCTTTAGGTACTATGTGAATCTCTGTCAGAGGGTACATGAGGGACCCACAGGCTGCCCTGAAAGAGCCAGTATTTGCAGGAAGAGCAACAACGGAGATGTTCAAGTTCTTGGACTTGTTCATACACAGAAGCTGAATGTGACAGGTAGCATTACTTTTGTTCCTGTAGAGAGCTAGAGATGGCTATAGTGTTTCTTAAATTACGGTGAAGCCTTTATTTTGAAATATCTTTACCAATTAATCTTCTATTTAAAAACGAAAGCAGTAAACGCTACTACTCAAAAGTGGTGTTTAAGCCATGAGAAAACACTGAAGCAAATAAACAATCTTGTCACTAAAACTGTAAAAAGCGAGTTGTCCATCAAGAAACTCTTTTTTACAGTGAGGGTGGCTCTGTACTGGCACAGGCTGCCCGAAGAAGTTGTAGAGTCTCTGACCTTGGAGATCCTCAAAAGCTGTCTAGACATGGGCCTGGGCACCCAGCTCAAGGTGGCCTTTCTTGAGCAAGGGCTTTGGACCAGATGGTGTCCAGCAGTCCTTTCCAACCTCAACCACTTTGTGATTCTATAATTGTAGGAGGAAGAATTATTTTTGTTCATCCTGTATTGAAAGACTTGTTCTATATCCACTATTTTTTCCATTAAGGGAGGATGTGAAAGATGACTAATTGGCTTCACTCTTTAAAAAAAAGTATTAAAAAAAATCTCAACCTTACTCAAGCTTTCAGTTTCAGGAATATTTTTAAAATTGCTGCTGAGGGAAATTTTCAATCCAGCTGCAAAAACAATGGGATGTATTGCATGTGTTTATTGCCCGAGTTCATTTGTAAATGGATATCTTCATTTACTCTTACGTTTAAAAAATGATGTATTAAATGTAGACATTTGTTATGGCCATACTGGTGACCTGAACACACAGTATGATGTAAATAGAGGTGTTTGAGGAGTGTGTTTTAAATGATCATAAGTGTGAAGGCCTCTAATTACTGAAGTGCTGTAATTGATATATGGTCTGTGCTGAGAGGGGAAAAAAAAAATCCCAGAAGCTAATCTGAAGTAATGAAGCCTGGAGAAATGAGCAAAGGGAATTTCTGACAGCCGTTTACAAAAACCTTGAGTGTCACCATTTTTTTTTCTTCTAGGTGATACAGTGTATATTAGTTATTCCAGTGGGCAGGAATGTAGGAAAAACAAGAAAGTAACAACAATTATAGAACTGAAGTGTGCAAAAACAGTTGGCATGCCCATGCTGCAGAGGTGAGTAACAAATTAACATACCACTTTTCTTCATGATTTATTCCTTTGTCCCTCTCTAGTAAACTCTGTCTTGGGACAGTGACTGTCTGTTCTGTTGGATAGTCCCTAAAACAATCCTGGGTCTGTACTTGTAAGATGTGGATCTTCTGGAGTTTCTGCACCTGTTCACTTCCACAAATGTTTGCATTCTGCATTTGTTTTAAAATTTCCAGGCAAAAACTTAAGTGTTTTACTTCGGAATTAGACAGTGCTGGGACGCTCTTGTTTTCAATGTCAGTTGTAGTACAACCACCCTTAACTTTGTTCAAAATCTGTTTAGTAGAGAACACTTACTGTGTATATATGATTGAGCTAATAAAACGTGGTTTCTTGTTGCCTCATACAGATTATTTAACTAGAAACTGTCCAAAGTGAGGTACATGTGCATGATCACAAATACTAAGCAAGCTTGACGGCTTTTTGCTTAGTTGCGCTTTGCTTAACTGTATATTGTTTGTAGAATTGGGAAACTCAGCAATATGCTTTGTATGAGTGAAAGAAATAGGCAGCAAAATCTGACTAGCTTATACTCCTTGTCCTAAATAATGTGCAGCACATTAAAGCTACCAAGAGAAGCCTGACATATTTGTTAGCTAAAACACTTTGATAAAACCCTCTGATACACTGTGTGATTTCTGGAACTTTTGAAGGAGGAAGTTCAAGTGCAGCCAGGTCTTTTTAGATCTTGGAACTGCAGAGAAGTGCAGTGCAACTATTCAAGTGGGGTTTTTTGAGTGCTAGTTCACTATTTTAGCTGCTTCTTGGCACAATGCTTAGGCAGGACATTCCCATGCATGGGTTAGCAGCTGTGTGTCTTCCCTTTCTCAAGATACTAAGCACTTGTTACTGTTTCCTGGAATCATGACGTGTCTTTTATTTGGTAGGATTGATGAAGAAAACTGTGCTTACTACATCACTTGGGACACACGTGCAGCTTGTGCTGTGAAGCAGCAGGAGGTAGAGGTGGTGAATGGAACAGTTATTAATCCTGCAACTGGCAAAAACTTCTCTTTAGGGGATGTTTATTACAAGTAAGTAAAAAAAAAAAAAAAAACCAAACCAAAAACCAAACCAAACCAAAACAAACAACCCTCAAAAACCTGAAACAAGAAAACCACAACACCTTAGTCCTGTAGAACTGTACTGCAAGAAGAGAGAGCTTGGTGTGAGTATTCTTAGTTGTCAAGTGGAAATAGCACTGAATTCACTGTGTGCTGATGACCGAATTAAAGGACTGTTTAATAGTGTAGCTCACAGCTGGGCTTATAGCTTTGAGCCTGTGTGTACTCAAGACTATTCTAAAGACTGCACATACTCACCTTCCTGTTAGATCTCTTTATTGTGAGGTATTGCTGTCTTCCATAGGGTGTAGACATCAGTGCCCAAGAATTTGATGTTTTTCACCCAGACTACTCCTTGGTTTTTTAAATAGCACCTTTCTGCTCAGAAGATCCATATGGAAGTAGGAACCCACGCTTCAGAAGCCTTAGAAGTGAGGAAGGACAGCTCTTGGAGGAATGGTCAAGTGTGATTGAATTCAAGAGAGGGAGGGAAAGACCAGCAGTTACACTGGACTACACAGTGTGTGTAACCAGGTCCAGAATCTCTTATAAACTACTATATTTAATGCCAATGCTAGTGTTATGGTAGGAAATCTGCCTATTCCAGTGCTATGAGAAGAATAAACTTTCTGCTTGCAGGACATAAACCATATTTGAGCAAGGTCAGCCTTTGAGCAGACGGCAAGAACAAATAGCTGAGAATCTCAGACCATTCTAATTGTAAATAGTGTTTAGGTAACACTTATGGTAGAACTACTTACCCTTCTAGAGAGGACAGCTAAGATATGCGATTTATTAATATCATAGCTACAGAGCACACAATATGGTTCTTAAGATCAGTAGGCTAGCTTGTGTATGAGCTGCTGAATCATGCTTTTGTCTCCAGTTTATCTTAATCCTTTGGAGGTATTTACATGTTCACATACCCATTGAGGGCATTAAAACCAGAAAAGTTTACTTTTGTGCTTTCTTAGATTAGATTTATGCTAAATATAATCCTCATTTGCTATGTTTAGGGAGGAAGCCCCAGTCCTGCATGTTTTCTGGTTGCTGGATCAGTCACTCCAACTTGCTCTGGAATCCCATAGTGGTAGCAGCTGCCACTGGTGCCAGTCTTATGTCTTGGAAATAATCTAAATCTGAGAGTTCAGACTTAAGGATAGCCCGGCCCTCTGTTTCCACAGGTTGTATACGGCTTCTGGTGACATACGGACAAATGGCGATAAATATGTATATGACATTCAACTTTCTGGTATCAGAAACTCAAGTTTCCCAGAATGCTCTGGAGCAAACATCTGCCAGGTTAAAACTAATGAACGTCGCTTTCGGAGAATTGGTTCTGCCACAAACGCTAGATATTATGTTGAGGGTAAGTATTTGCCTTACTAACCAGCATTGCTTGATACTCTGTGTGAATTGCTTCATCAGAAAATGGTTCTTGTTTCACAACCTCTGTACTAATCCATTTTTGTAAAGGTATGCAGAGTCTGTCTAGCAGAATTTAGGCTGTTTTTTTTTTTCTTATTGTGTAAGCTCAGTTGCAAATGTGGCCTTAATGGGCTTTGGGCTTGACACTTGTTTAAAGACTTTGGTAGAAACAATGTGATATGTAATAGAAGGCTTGGTCCCCTGATTTCCTCTGTGCTTGTGCTGCATAAGCAGTGATCTCCCTTACCTGGCTGCTGCTTCTTGTGAAGTAGCCCACTGTTCCGTAGCAACTGATGGGATCAGCTATGTGAAAGTATAAGCTCACCTGCAGATACTGCAGAGTGTAAGCTGTTACTGCAGAACAAATGCATAACTTTCCAGAGTGTAGTGTTAATAATGTTCTCAAGGAAGTAGTCAAACTACAAGGTTTTCTTCTCTTTGTAGATGATGACTTGGATGTCATATTTTCATCAGACTCCAGATGCGGTAAAGATAAATCAAAGTTTGTGTCTTCAACCATTTTCTTCCACTGCAGTCCACAAGTAAAGGAAGGCATCCCCGAGTTCCTTCATGAGACAGCAGATTGCCAGTACTTATTTACCTGGTACACAGCTGCTGTGTGTCCATTAATGTGAGTAGTTAACCATTTTCTGAAAGAAGCTCCTGTCAGCACTTTTCAGCTAAAGGCTTTTTTGTATTTGTTTATCACAGTGATTGTGAAAAAATGAACAGCTAAAAAAGCAGTAGACTCATGAGTGGGTGGAATTGGTGTTCATGTATGTAATTTTTGACACCTGACAGCTAAATAAAAGCTTGCCAAGTTGATCTGGACATAAAGCTGCTTGTTTGCATGGGAAATGGAGAGGCAGGGTAGAATTTAATATTGTTGTTCTAAGTAAAACATACTGTAGCTAGCAGAACATGCTGTTTCATGCTATGAAGAGAAGTAACCAGTATTTGGGTAAGGCTTTTTCCCTCTTTGCCTTACTTTCTGGAAGACTTTAAAGTCATGACAAAGACTGGCCTTTGTCTACCTACTTCTTTAGGCTGGAGTGAAAATCATTACAGATCTTAGAGGAATAATGAGGTATTTCTGCAAATAATTATGATCATCTTGTGTACAGATCCAAAAAGGAGTAATGAGGTGACAGTGTTAAAAGCACAGTGACTGTATCTAGGTGCTTACCGGCATTCCTGACATGTAGGCAGCCTCACTGTGAAGAATGGAGTGGCTCCTTCTAGGACTGTTCACTTTCTGGCTGCTAGCCTCAAGACACAGGGAAACTGTTTATTCTGGTTTAAACAGACATTTAACTATTGAGGTCTATGTAGTGCCATAGTCAACTGGAAGGTAAATACTTGCTGTAACTCTTGCAGCTTGCTCAGGTGCAAGTTTGTTTCTAAAATAGCACCTCTGTGTGGACAGCTGCTGCTGTGTAGGCTCTAGGGTGCCTAATCATGCACTTCAATCTTGACCATAATCAGTTTTATGTTCTGTTGGAAAGCATACCAGGATGTAGGCACAGTACATACATTTTTCTTTTTTTCAGTGATTTTTTTTTTCTTAAAACGAAATGCCCTGAATTCAGTTCTTTATAGCTGTTAGGTAGGACTGATAGAATGGTGTGGTGCATTTATTTTCTTTGAATCTGCTGTTTCTAATCCAGTTTGATGAAAGTGGTCAATAGATCTTACTCATCCTTTTATTCCCAATTTACGTTATTAGATCAACCAGTGATCCAGGAAGCAATGAGCGCCAGACTGATCAGGAGGCCCAAGTACATAAAGGCCTTTCAAGGAGAAGTCAGGCTGTTGGTGCTGTGCTGAGCGTCCTCCTGGTGGTTCTCACTGCATGCCTAATAATCTTGCTGTTCTACAAAAAAGAGAGGAGGTAAGAAATGATTCATAGGCTTTAGAAGTTTATTTCGTAGGACTTCCTTCAGTGAAAGGGAAGTAGTGAACTTCAGAGATTTAAGTTCTGTTTTTCAGTTGGCAGCATCAACTGTCAAACCACTGTGTTTTTTCAAATTCCCCATTGCTGCCTGAAGGTCCATGTAAAAGGAGCTGGAGTACACAATTGAATTGGGCTGTCTCTATTGTGGACAACTGCTAAGTAAGGAGGATAAAACAATGTGACAATATTGTTAGTGTTTGATATCTGTTTCTTTTTATGATGTCAAGCTGGAACCATAAAACAGCAGCAAGGAACAAAGTGCAAGTCCTGCTGATTCTCTGCTTTCCAGACAAGTTTTTGGGTTTTTTTTTGGTTTTGCCTTAGACATAAAGGCCAGAGGTGTTTCAGAACAGTCACCTTGAAGCTGTGGTGAGGGGGAAGATGTGCATTGTCATGGACTGAATTTTGTTAATTACAGTGGTTCAGGATCAAGTGTCACAATGTGATAGATTGCAGCTTGCTTGGTGAAGTACTTTATGTAAAAATCCAGTGAAGAAAAGTGAGGGCTAACAGGGGAATATGGTCTCCCTAATGCAGTATTCTTCCTCTTCTTTAGGGAAATTGTAATAAACAAGATAACGAACTGCTGCAGAAGAACATCTGGGGTTTCCTACAAATACACAAAGGTAATAATACAGTGGCAAAATTGAAGGTTTTGTTTCCTGTCAAGTTTTCCTAATATGAAGCTTTTATTAGTAAATAAACCCCATTAATTCCTGGTGGTTTCAGTGCATGCAAACCATACTGTGTGGCTCCAGGAAAGCCGCATAGCTGAGATATCTACATTCATATTGTGAAATGGGTAAGGGGGTTAGAGTGGATGAATGAAGAGCAGTCCGTAAATAGCCAAATAACACAAATCTGCAGGAAGATAAAGTGAAAAAGCGATAAAGCAGCATGCTATTGCAGTATAATAGCCTTATGACTAAGTTAATCCCAAGGCCATGTGTGGTGTGAGGTCTGACAGTTGTGGAGATTGGCATGTGGCAGAGCCTAGAGTGGCATACAAAGTTTCGTCTTGCATTTCTTTTCTTGTGGTGTGTTGTGTTTTTTTTTTTGCAGATAAGCAGTGAAGAAGAAGCTAATGAGAATGAAACAGAGTGGCTTATGGAGGAAGTCACAGCACCAAATCAAAGAACAGCAAAAGGAGTGCAGGAGAATGGTCACATTACTACCAAGTCTGTTACATCTGAAGCCTTTACCTCTCTCCATGTGGATGACCTGGACAGTGAGGATGAAGTGTTAACCATTCCAGATGTAAAGATTCAGACAGGAAGAGGACTCAACAAGAGCAAGCACCCACAAAAGAAGCCACCCAATCTTGGGAGTGATGATAAAGCTTATTTGCTGAATGGGGGAAAGGAAAGGAAAGCAAAAGCCAAGCCAGGCCAGCAGCAGGCACAGAACTCTACAAATACAGTATCGTTTCATGATGATAGTGATGAGGACTTGTTGAATATTTAATAACCCCTCTTGTGCCTAATCAAGTATATATAGAGAGAATATAAATAACAGGACAACATTTCCAACCAAATATGAGGACTTCAGCCTGAAAGATTTTTCTGAATTTTGCCTTTAACAAGAAACCATTGAAAAGGGAAGAAGAGAGAGATTTGTTGGTTGTTTACAATGATCTGTTCAGTAATGACTGGATTTCTAAGATCCAGTTGGCTGAGTTAGGTTGACTCTCTCTAGCCAGGACACTTTTTCTTTTAAGCCTCAGCATAGGTGTTAAGTGCTTGCTTAAAAAAGAGAGAACTTTGAAAGGAAAGGATTAAGATTTAATGAACCCCCTGGCTCCAGAGACTCAAGTTATCTGACTACTAGCATTTTAACTCCTTGTATTTATTGATCCTCACTACTCAGGTTTGCTTAATAGCAACATGTTCTTCCTGCCGGCAGGGTATTATTCCATGGGTTCACCCATCGTAAGACAAGGAAAAATATAATTTTTGTGTGTTGGGATGATTTGATGTAAATTTTGGAACTGGTCTAATTTATCCTGTAAATTTGAATATCCTTTCTAATTTAAACAGATCATTGGTTCAAAGGTATTGACTGAAAGGTACAACTCTGTATAGCTTTAGCCTGAAATGATTGCTGTTCTTTGCATGACATTTTTTGGTACTAGTCATATGACTGACTTCATCAGTATTTGCCTAAGCAGCTGACAAGCACCCAAAGATTTTTTTTTTTTCCCCTAGATTATGGCTGGACTAGGCCAGCTGCATTGACAACCAGAGTTTCCAAGGATGTAGAGGCAGAATTCCTATAATACAATCTGACTGCCCAGTTTGTAATCACCAAGAAAAGCCCAGAAACTAGAGGAGCCCTAGTTGGCACAATGCCTCTCTTGTACTAATTAAAAAAAAAATTGGGCCAATGGTTTTTGATAGCCTAAGTTATAGCTCTTATGCTATGGTCCTGGCCATGGTAATTGATTTGAAATGTTGCTGGCAATGAATGCAAGGCAAATTTCCTCTAGCAGCCTCGCTTTTCTCCAGGTGTTTCCTAAATTAAGTTATGGGCAATGACAGGGTTTCAAAGCATTGTACAAGTACATGCATTGGGCAGAATTTTTTGAAACTTTTCATTGTTCCTTTTGGCTGGCTTACTCAGTTTCAACAATGGTTTCTTTTTATAAAAACTCCATTTTGAATCAAAATAGTGTAATATAAAGTATTCAGCAATTTCAATAAAAGGTATGAAGTGGGTATTCAAAATCCCACATCTTAAGTCTGGAATCTTTCTTACAGTAGTTGTGATGTTGCTCATCAGCCTGGTGATAACCCTTTTTTGCTGTGATAGCTAATATTTTAATAGTATCACTCAGATTATTGATGTTTGACAAATATCAGAACATATAGGTAATCCTCAGTGGTATATTCTTTCTTTTATCAGACTTGGGTTTTCTTCCTTTCGTATTGTTACCAGTGAAGCTGTAAATCACTTCAGCTAAAGCTGCATATGGTCATACTTTAAAAGCAGCATTTTTCATATTTCACATTAGGTTGATTTGGGGGAGCAAGAGGCTTGATGTTATATTTTTGATACTGTCAGTTACCATTGCAACAGTTCTCTCAGTGGATGTTGAAGAATGCCACTTCCCCAAGTCCTCAAGGCTGGAATCTTGAAGTTGTTTGATCTGTGAACTGCTGCATGAAGTGACTTCCCATGTACTAAGGGATAACACTGCATGGTGTCTTTGTTGTGACTGTGCATTACAAGGCATAGGTAGAACAGATGTTCTCTGCCTGAGGGTGCTTATCTGCACAATATGTATTTCTAAGAGTCAGCTGGCAGCACTGAGTGACTTGGTGTCTCGTCTTGGAACTGTTGCTTGCTTTTTATCCAGGCATTCGTAGGTAGATTGACTGAATCTCTTCTTTTTTAGAGCTGGGTGCATGGCTTGCTTCACCAGACTATTCTATTCCAGTAAAATACCCTGTGTCAACATAAGGAGGAACATGCTATGAGAATAGGGAGGACTAGACAAATACATGTAAATGGCTGGTCCAGGTGCAGAAAAGGTGCCAGTCACCGTGTGACTCTCTGTGAGGTGAGCCTCTGAGACCCCCACCTGCATGGCACAGTGCCACCCAGCCTGTGTCTGCACTGTGAAGAGGGTTGTGGGAAATTGGGAAAATGGGCCCAGTCTATATCTGTTTTATTTTGTGGGGATCTAGTGCACACCTTTACCAACTGTGGAAAAAAAAAAAAAAAAAGCTAGGAAAGAAGTGATGTGAGGTTTCATTAGCGTGTTTTTAAGATACAGCCTAATGGCTTTAAACTTCACCCACTTCCCAGGCAGGCTTTAATTTTTTGGCTTTGTTGGCCCCTGGTGTCTGTGCACATCCCACCGCCTGGGGTGGCTGTGGGATCAGGCTGGGAGTGTAGCAGCCACAGTGCCCTTGCGTCTCGCTGTCCGCATCCTCAGTTACTCATGGAGACCCTGCAGCTGTGGAGGTGAAGGTCTGGTGCGGTGTGGTGGTGTGCCAGGCTTGGGGTAACACAGCTGTAAGTGGCCACAGGAGCAGAGTTGTCGTTCCCTTGCTTCAGCTGTTCCTGCTGGAGAAGAGGAGAGGGCACATCTGTGTGATGCAGGGAATGATCTTGGTCTGCAAAGTGGCTTTCACAGCTGGTTAGACCACTGTTGCTCTAATGGCTGCGAGACCAGGTGAAGAATTGGTTCTATTTCTGTCCCTGGGCAGAGTGGCCTTCTAAGGGGGCTTATTTTTTGGAGTGTCTTGGGAGGAGGTCTTTAATTTCTTTGCATGGTTGCCTGAACCGTGCAAGTTACTTTCCAGACCATATGTCATTTTTTCCATCTTTAAAATGTTACCTTCGCTTATGCTTTTCTTTCTGATGGAGGCAGCTGTTGTCAGTAAAAGATGTTGGAGTAGCATGAGGCACTACTGGAGCCTGATGTAACAGGATTTTTTTGGGGGTGCCCCACAATGAAGTCTACTTAAAGTCTTTTACAGGCCTCCTATGGTAAGAAACAACTGTTTTGGCCAGAAGTATTGTATATTATGATATCCCAAAGCTGTTCCCAGTACATAATTCCTTAGTGAACCCTTTTTATCTTTTCTATCACTGCAAAAAACATGGTCAGGTGAAAATTGTTTTCCCTGATGTCAGCAGCAGAGGATTTCCTTGGAAATGGAAGCGTGTGGAGAGTGAGGGGTGAAGCACACATGATACTGGAGTTTGTGGGACAACTATTCTTTTGCCGTTACGTGGCTCAATGTATAGATACTTCTATTTCAGTGTACTTACCTCCTCTTTATAGGGACCAGTTGATAAGCCTTGTTCAGATGTGATGCCCAGCAACTGCTACGCTAAACTTTTCATTTGCTTGCATGTTGGTGGAATTTTCCATCTACATGTTCTCCTTGAAATGCCTTTACTTCGAGGAGCTGATTTGGCTAATAAAAATACAAAACAAATGAACATAAATGTGCTCTTATTAGGGGTTAAACACAAATTCTCTCTGGGTGAATTAAAGTCCGATTTCAAATGAAAACTAAAAAATAAAGCTTGCAACATGTAGTTTAATAATTTATGGAGTTAGTCTTGACTTTTGGTCAAATGTCTTTGTTACTTAAATAGCTTTGCTGCCAACTAAATATATCAGTGCCGCAGAGAAGACCTAGATAAGGTTTTTGGAGTGGTTTTGATGCCAAAATGCCAACACTAGATGACATTCTAGAGAATGTTGGAGAGTTTGGCAGATTCCAGAAGCAAACCTTCTTTGCCCTGTGTCTGCTGTCTGCTGCCTTCACCCCTGTGTACGTGGGCGTCGTCTTCTTCGGGTTCATCCCCGAGCATCGCTGCTTCAGCCCCGGGGCGGCTGAGCTGAGCCAGCGATGTGGCTGGAGCCTGGAGGAGCAGCTGAATCACACGGTTCCCGAGTGGGGCGGCCATGGGACCGGTTTCAGCAGCCGCTGCAGGAGGTACGAGGTGGACTGGAACACGACGGGCGTCAGCTGCACCGACCCCATCGGCAGCCTCGTGGGCAACCGGAGCTCCATCCCCCTTGGTCCCTGCCAGGATGGCTGGGTCTATGACTCCCCAGGGACCTCTCTTGTGACCGAGGTAAAAACAAATGTCCTCCCTCCCTTGCCTCTCCGTTACAGACAAGCTGAGGGACATGGGAGAGGGTTGGTGTAGCCGAGGCTGTGTTAAAAGGACGCCCGCTTACCCAGATGAAGTCATCTTCCCTCTGTCCTTGCTGTGAAGCGTTGGTTTTGCTGCTCAGGAGGCTTATATCTCCAGCTGAGGAGCAAAGCATATTTCAGCAAACAAGACCTCAGGTAGATAAAGTCCAGTTCTGAATGAAACCCCTATCACATGAGAGTCCGGATTGGTGGAGGTCTGTAAACAGAGCCTGGGAGGCATTCACAGCACTGCACAGGCCTCCCAACCCTCCTGGGATCCACACATTTTTTATTTCTTCATTTTTAAAATGAAGGAAGTCTGTAAAAGTTTGTTTCAAATATGATTGAGTGACTATGGGTGGGGGAAAAGGTAATTGCCTCCCACAGCTGAACAGCTGAAGTCACGAGTAAACTTCAGAAAATCTGATGGCTGTTTTATGTTCTTGGAACATGTGTGAATAAACTGAAAATGGTATTCAAGCTACTTAGAATACTTTAGGGTTTTGAGGGCTTTCACTTTAAAAATAAATCAGGATCTACGATGACAAACTTCATTTAGTCGTAGAAAGTTCCACCAAATTTTTAGAGACCGTGGAAGTCAGAATTTTTCCTTCTTACATCTAACACAAACACAAGAGCAAGTAAATTCTGTGTTCCAGCAACTTCTGCATTTATGGTTTTGTAAGAGGCTGGAGATAAATTTTAGATGTGTAGATACTGTAAGTTCGCTTCTTTCCACAAAGTATGGACTGTGTGATATTGAAGTGAGGAAATGAAGCACCAAATATTTTCAGACTGTCTGATATGCACTCCTCAAGGGAGAGTGACCTAGGACTTGTGCCAAGCAGCAGCCAGCAGGCACATCTCACTGCAAAAGGCTAGAGCAGATGCTGTGGTCCAGGTGGCCCCACCATCATCTCTTGAGATTGTCTGAACCTGAAAAACTTGCAGTCTGTGTGAATTCATCCAGTAATGGTCTCACAGCAGTCATCTTCCCTCTTCTTCTGAAGGTGGTGCAAAGCCAGGCCCATGGGTTGGTTCCTTCACAGGGTGCCTATGAAACGTCACACACCTCTGCATGCATTTTGGCAATGTGTGTTGCTTCTGTAGGTGACTTTTCCACGAAGGCTCTTGGGCTCTGTTTATGTTGTCCCTTGCTCTGGCAGCCAATTGAGGGAAAGGTTAGCAGGGAGTAAAGCATGTTACTTTCCTCAAAGGAAAAATCAACACATGGAAGAATATCAGTTATGTTCTTTCCGGTAACAAGAGATGACATGAATGGGAAATACCAGGAAACCATTCAAGGGCTTGATCCTGGTTTTAATCTTGGATGCTTAAGTAAGTTGATAGGGTTTCTGGGTGTTGATAAAACAGGCATTGACCCAGAAACAAGTTTAAATCTTTAACTGAAGCAAAGGAGACTTGTGGATGTGAGCCAGCTCTGCATTTCACCCTTTTCCTCTAACTGTGGTTGCTCTTTTAGTTTAACCTGGTGTGCGAGGACTCCTGGAAGCTGGACCTCTTTCAGTCTTCCGTGAACGCTGGGTTTTTTGTTGGCTCCATAAACATTGGCTACATAGCAGACAGGTACGTGTGGGCCAACAGTAAAACCCCCTGACCTCCCTTATCAGGATTCGGCAGCTCAGCCTAGGTAATGGCAGAGAAAGGTTGTGCAACTGGTATCGTCTATGCTCAAAACAAGGTCAGCCACCTGGATCTTCAGTCACAGTGTTAGGAGCAAGTACTCTGTCTCTTACCTGGTGGTTTGCACAGATCTCTTGCGCTCCGCAAGTCCTGCAGAGCCTGTGATGACTATTTTATGACCATATGCCCAGAACCCCCTAGTGTGCCACATCAGAGCCCTAGTGTTTTGACCCAAGCCAGGAAATTATTTAGAGCTTGGAAACATCTCGCTTTCTTTAGAGAAACTTTGAAATAGTAGCTGATATTTGAAAGCCCATTTCCCCCCTTGTTTTCCTCCTGGCTAGAGACTGTTGGTACAGCAGGCTCTGAGCTGCTCCAGCTGTGAAATGCAGACCACTTAGAGCAAGACCCACACATATAAGATTTTGGGGGATTAAGACTGAGGTATATAAATCTGTCATCCTAGTGCGTGCAGACCTATCAGAATCATAATATTAAGCCATACTTATTTTTCACCCCATTATAGTATAACCCATGTATAAAGCCAGATTACTAAACTGCCTGTTCTGAAATTCGGAGATAATGGCCTCAGCCCAAATATATATAAATATGGGGCTATCGCTGCTCTCTAACTTGGGAAATTTTTCTTTCTCTGAGACACCTAAAAGCCTTTGTGGAATTGCAGGGCAATTGGCACAGTAAATTTTCAGGGAATCGAAAAGCAGATAAGTGAGTAACGGGCTAAGAATAAAAATCAATATGCACCTATGCCTTGCATAACAAAGTTAGATTTTTTTTTTTCCCAAAGATGCACAAAGCTCTTAATACTTTAAAATGCCTGTGTTTTCATGACTAGTGTTTGGTGTTACTTGCTATTATCTTCCAATCCAGGTTTGGCCGTAAATTTTGCCTCTTGAGTACAGTTCTTGCAAACATTGTCTGTGGAATCCTTCTTGTCTTTGTGCCCACCTACCTGTGGATAGTCATCCTCCGCTTCTTGCAAGGGCTGGTCAGCAAGGGCTGCTGGACCGCAGGCTACATCCTGGGTGAGTTCAGATCTTTTCTAAGGGCAAGACTGGCTGCAGAAGATGACCAAAAAAAAAACCTGAACAAAAGCCATTTAAAAATAGTTCCCAAAGCTTTTAAAAATCACATATGCAAGCTGCTATCAAGGATTTTTTTCCCCTCTTTGACTACTTAGGATTTTTTCAAGCCCTGTTATTAGGGAGAAGCAACAGTAGCCTTCAAAGATCAAGCAAACTGTGTTATATCAGAGGTGTTACCTTGAGATAGGCTTTCCCCTACAGTGCAGCTCCTTTTTGCAGATCTGGGCCCCCAGATCTGGGCACTGGCTGGGGAAGGCGATGGCCCTGGGACAGACCTCAGCTGCTCCAGCCTGGTCGCAGGTGGAGCCGTGACAGGAGGCCATTCAAAAAGCAGGCAGAGGGTGGAGAAAATCGGAGGCATTTTTATGACACAAAGACCATTAAAGGGCAAACAGAGGCTTCACACCCTAAAAATAACTGAAGAACAGCAGGTACTTGCTGAGAAAAAGATAAGTTGTTTGGGTATCTGTGCACTTGTCTGGGGGACTGTGCAGCACGAGGGTTAGGGCCGGCTCAGGGCCACCTTGCAGTGCATGGTAGAGCCACCTTTTCTGACTTTTCTGGTGTGGTGTTCAGGTTCTTGTCAAAAAAAGGCCCAACAAAACACTCAACACCAAGCAACCACCGAAGCAACAAATAAAAAATATAAATGCTGCCCAGTAGAGCCTTATCTGGAGTAGAATGGCAGGTGCTCTACCAAATAGCTCCAAGTGATCCAGTTAACTGTGGTGGTGGTAAAAATGTAAATGTCAACACTCTAAACTGCTGAGTCTTTTTGTGGGGGCAGCTTGCTAATGCACTTATCCAGATGTTTGATACGAATAAAATAAAAACATCTAGCCCATAGTCTAGATTGTCTTCCGCCAAGACATGATTGTTCCTTCCTATGCATATTCTAGATGCTTGCTTGGCCTCTGAAAAGTTTTTCTGGCACAAGTTAAGTCTTCATCACCTCTTCTGGGGAATTTTATGTCATTTTAGAGCAAAAAATCCCTTTCAGGACAATGAATTGCCCTATTCTGATATTTTCCCTCAATTATACCTTGTTACTTCTAGATTCTCCTTGAAATTGTCTCATGAGAGACAAGTCACACAGAATCAGGCCCAAAGCCCCTTTAAACTTGTCTTCTCCCTAAGGGTGGCCAATACTGAATGCTCAGGGAAGGGTACAAGGACCAAGCAACCTTGTTATTGTGCTCCTTGGGACACCTGTCTACCCTTCAGCCACTTTTGGCTCAGTCCTACTGAGCCCAAGGAGGTGTCTTTGTGCATTTTTTGTCCAAGAAGTATTAGCTAATCTGTGGCTCCAAAACACAGCACTTCAGTTGGTACACAGCTGCTTTCCGTTCTTTTTCTAGTTGGTTTGCTTTCTTGAAATCACACAACTGGATGCAAAGTTTTGAGTTTGCTTATGCCTGCCTGTTTTAGCTCTGTATTAATAAGACTACCTGTGGGTCTATCCTGTGATTACAGTTGCGAAGTGTAGATGAGGTAGGAAGCCATCCATCCTGACTGGGAAGCTGCATGCCATCCTGTGGTACAAACACTTCTCATACACTTAGAGTGAGAAGCATGTTGAAGAGGTGCATGAAAACAAAATATTATTTGTTATTAGGTTGGAGACATTATGCAGGCTACCATTAAGTTTTACAACAAAATCCATCTGCGCACTTGGAGGAATTTTTTATTTACACAGAAATTTCCATGACAGAGGACAGTACTGGATGCCTTAGGTCAGTGTAAGAGCAGGTGCGGTGTTTTCTCCTCTGCTGAGGAGCTTGGGTGATAGAAAAACAAACCTTTTTCTGCAAACACCAGGGGATTCTTGTACAGAGGCTTTATGCCAGGAAGCCTAGGATTACCAAGATGGTTTCTTCAGAGCTTCAACACAGCATTGGTCTTCCAGTGTCCCCACAGAGCAAGCAACTGCTGCGCCGAGCAGTCGTGGCTGAGCTGTCACTCACCTGTCTCTGTGCGTGATTGCAGTGACGGAAGTTGTCGGTCCGAAGTACCGGAGGACGGCGGGCATCCTCTACCAGACGGCCTTCTCTGTTGGGCTCCTGCTCTTCGATGCCATCGCTTACGCCATCCCTCACTGGCGGTGGCTGCAGCTCACCGTCACCCTGCCAACCTGCTTCTTCCTGCTCTACTACTGGTAAACCGGTTTTCCTTGTACCTCTGCCCTTGATCCCAAACCCAACTGCTTCTGCCTCCCAAGGCTTGATCCTGAGGGAGATTTGGCACTGCTTTTCGGTTGCCTGTTCCTCTTAGTGCAAAGAGGAGGTACACAGCAAAAAGGAGAGGGAAATAGGACCCCTCAGCAACTGAGGCTTCACTGAATCTTAGCCTGCATGCAGCACCTGCCTTCTCTTTAAAAGAAAGACCACTTTGAAAAACACTGGAGGAGAGTGGTTTAATATCATATGTTATCTTCATTAAATATTTCTTAAACATAAAGGAAAAATGCCTGGACATAATTTAGTGGATCCTACACTGAAAAGATGGTTATTTAGAGACTGTTGGATGCTAACATAACAGGTTGTTTACATGTTCCTTTGAGGAAAAAAGTTGCAGCTTTTTGTGGTCCAACCAGAAGAAGGCATGTGAGATCACCTGTATTTTGCATTATCTCATCTCTCTTGACTGACACTCTTCAGTTGGAGTGCTTTGAGAAATTGTCTGAATGGGTTGAGAGGTTAGAAATAGTAGAAAGAGATTTGTTGTCCTTTTTCCATATTTGTGAATTGGTAAGCCAGTTCTAGCTTGTTTACTTCTTAACCTGTGATGGCGCAACTGGAAAATGGCTCTCTAAGAGGAGCCAGTTTGTGGTGAAAAGACTGAATAAAATGATAATACTACTGTCACTCAAAGCCCTTCCCTGATTTATCCTTAGTAAACTCATCTCTGACTAAAGCCACTACTGCACCTGCTCCTCTTCCCATTTCAGAAGCAGCATACACTACTTTTCCTGATGTGGGTGGGAGGCAGGGGTAACACACAAAAACCAAAAAGAAACCAACCAACCAAAAAACCCACCTCCCTCTATTCAGCCAAAGCCCTCTCTCCACAGTCTACATACATGGGAGCACTATGTGGGCTTTGTGTTTTTTGGTATATAACAGCACCCATTTTCATTGTAGGTGCCTCTCAGAGTCTCCCAGGTGGCTGATATCTCAAGGAAAAAATGCAAAAGCTATGAATATTGTCAGAGATATGGCTAAGAAAAATCAGAAAAAGATGCCTTCCCATTTTGAGGTGAGCTCAGGGTTTGCTTGTAAGCATCATGACAGTCCCTTCTATCGGTTCCTCCCAGTAGAAACTTACTGTACTTTGTACTGGATCTTCTGCAGGATATTAAATTTGAAGAGGAAGATGGTGGAAAGCAGAGTCCTTCACTCATTGACCTTGTCAGGACACCACAGATGAGGAAAAACACGTTCATTTTGATGTACAACTGGTAAGAAGATAATGTTGGAGTGCTGGTTTTGAAGCTCTGTTTACGAAGGCTCCAGTAAGACACAGGCTTCTGTTCTCTGACTAACGAAGCCGGGATGCTCTTCTCTGCCCAGGTTCACAAGCTCCGTCCTCTACCAGGGGCTCATCATGCACATGGGAGTAGCTGCTGGGAACATGTATCTAGATTTCCTCTATTCTGCACTTGTTGAGTTCCCGGCCTCCTTCATCATCATCGTCACCATCGACCGCATCGGCCGTCGCTACCCCTGGGCTGCAGCAAACCTGGTGGCTGGGGCTGCCTGCCTTGTCACAGCCCTGATCCCAGAGGGTGAGTCACCTGGGTGAGGCCCGGTGGTGGCTTCCCACCCTGCCATTGTCCCCAGGGAACAGCACCCACCTCTCTCTCCCTGAAGTCCAGCCCCAAAGGTCCACAAACCCATGCCCCGCTATTGGGTGCTGCCTCCCTGATTTTCAGCGGTACTCCTCGTGCTGCAGAAGTGAAATTAGTTGATTTGTAGGACTGCTAATAATAAATCTCAAAGCACCTGAGTGTCCCCCATGCCACTTTGGTAGGGTCCCCATGTTGCAGCTCATGCGGTGCTCACTGTTCCCATTCCCTCATTTACAGAGGTGAAACAAAGCCCCTTAAAATCAAGTGACCTGGGACCGGAGGTCCTCCAAAAATAACACTGGTGTATTAATTGACACCCACTAAATCCCTGGGATACTTTTAAATGAGTTGGATGTTTTTCTCTGCAGACATACATTGGCTAAAAGTGATTGCTGCTTGCATCGGGAGAATGGGAATCACAATGGCCTTTGAAATGGTTTGCTTTGTAAACACTGAACTGTATCCAACATACATCAGGTAGGTACATCCTCTTCCCCATTGGCATTCGGCCTAGAAACAAATAGTTGAGGCCAAGGTGTATTTTATGCTAAATTAAACTATCCTCAAACGCTTCAGAGCTACACAAGTACTGCTGAACATAACATAGGTGGAGTACAACTAAAATACTTTAAAAAGCTAGTTTAATAAACAGAAAAATCGTACTTTAAGTCAGGCAAAAACTCATGTGACTGAAATAAAAGGGAAAGTGGAGACAACTGGAGTGGATGAGGGATCCTGCACAAGGGTCAGAGTTGTGATCCGTCTCCTTCCATCTACAGTATTCTGATGCTAATGTCATCTCTTCGCTGTTGAACCAGGAACCTTGGGGTGATGGTCTGCTCCTCCCTGTGTGATATTGGTGGAGTCATCGTCCCTTTCATTGTCTACAGACTGGTGGAAGTCTGGCACGATCTGCCACTGGTAGTCTTCAGTAAGTGCCACCTTACCTCCTTGCTGGCCACTCCTGGGGTGCAGCAGTGGGGCCCAGGTTTCAAAGGGAGGGAAAAGCCACCGAGGCAGTGGCCCCAAGTTCAGCAGAAGCCCCTTGCTGTCTATACAAGGCATTGGCTTTGGTTTATAAGAGCCTGGAGCTTGCTTATATATTCATGTGTCCTCTGCCCTATTATCATCCCTTGCATTTTAAAGGAAGTTAGAGGTGAATACAGGTTTGACAGATGGCAAAGAGCTGAGAAACATTTTGATGATATTAATATTTGATGGATTCAAATCTGCTCTTCCATGAAGTATGTTGTCTCAGTCCAGGAGCCAAAAACCTAGAATTTCACATAATTGCCTATTTAATGGAGTACAAATGTGGCTGTTGCACTTCAGCTTTCCTGACAGTCTGTTAACTGGCTATTGTCCAGCTATTTGGAAAGAGGTCGGTAAATAAATGCAGGATGAGTGTTTGCAGAATAGTGACCTGAATTCTCAGGCCAGGGTCTGCAAAGCTTTTCTGAATCTTTAGATCAGCACGTTATTTATAGAAAAATATATCAAATGGCAATATGCAGTTTTTAACAGACGGCACATTTAGGAGGGTGCTCAGTAATTTTAAAATATAGATGCCAAGCATGTAAAAGTGGGAAAAAGAAACTATCAATGGATGAGTTAATTGCATTGTGTAGGAGATAATACATTCTGTATGTATTTTCTAATCTTATGTGAATACCAGAAAAACCGAATGCTTTTCCTGGCATAGTCTCACACTAGAAAGAGTTCTTTATAAAGGAAAGATTGTGTGTTCAGTCTGAAATGCTCTAGTTTGGTGCATAACTCACAGCTGAACCTGGCTCATTGCTGTCTCCACGTGGCAGCCACATCGTCCAGAGGTGGCGTGACAGTTTTGCACATAGAGCCTGGATGTGCATGTCTTGTATGGAAATAAAACACCATTTATGGGTCCTTTGTGTTAGGCAGTAGAAAGTGGTGTCTATGCTGGGAATTGGTATATGCTAATAAGCTCTTTGTGCATTTTTTCAATTTGAAGCTGTTATTGGTTTGATCGCGGGTGGATTGGTGTTGCTTCTACCTGAAACTAAAGGAAGAGTTTTGCCTGAGACTGTTGAAGATGTTGAAAACTTTCAGAGGTGAGTCAGGATCATGAATTCTCAGCAGCCTTCATTCAAAATTATGCAAAATCCTTCCTTGGGGAAGCCCAGGGGTTACTTGGCTGCCTTTTGTACCTCCAATAGGTTGCTAGTTAATTCCTAGACTCTAGCTGGAGAGATTCTTGGACTCTTTTTACAACTTGCCTACCTAGGCATCTGAAAACAAGCAGCATAGGCCTTTATTGGCCTGTGAATAACTGCACTAGTCACTGAACACCTTCATTCCTGGTCTGCTGCTCATGTCTTGCTATTCTTACAGGCAAAGTGCTCCAAAGGCCAAAAAAATCTATCTCCATGTCCAAACATCAGAAGTGTCACACGACTGAAGACAGCATAACTCTTCCTGGATAGTCTGCTCTAGGGCACCAGCATGGAAAGGCGATTTGGAATAAAGAGTCTCTTAAAAGTCTTGCCTCTTTTTTTGCCTGTCTGTCCTTTAGTTACAATGTTCAGGGTTTGTCCCTATTACTGTATAGCTGCTTCTCTCTCTCTGTACACTACAACAAATATTTTAGGGCTGGGAAATTTTTATACCAGCTGGGTGCACCTCAACATGGGGACAGATCTTAATGTGGGGATGGTGGAGTCCATCCAAATGAAACTTTATAAACCTCCATGAAGTCTGACTTTGTTTTGTCATATGAAGAGGCAACATAATATAACAGATTTACCTTTGCTGTGGAAATGAGGTGGCTACAAACCTGGTACAATCTTGTTAAACTTGCAACAGATTTGTGCAGACTTTTTTTTTTTTGCTAGCCCTTATGTGTTATCATGTTCATGTGAGTCCCTATGCCTATACAGTAGCCCTCATTGGGATCTTATTTGCTATCCCCAGACTCACAAGAGTGGGTATGTGGCAACTCCAGAGTATGAAAAGGAACGCGTGGGAGAAAGGCTCATAGTCCTTCATTAGGTAATAGCCTTGTTTAGTTTTCAGTGTGTAACCACTGAATTTTCTTGTCTTGCTAAATAACATCTTCATAGTGGATAATCTATAGTGGGATTTTTAAATTTTTTTTTTATTTATTTTTAGAAAACTGGTTTCCTATGTCTCCACAGCATTATAAATGTGAGCATGCACAAACATGCAGAATTTTATTAAAAAGAATATTTTGAGACTCCAGCCATGGGAAAAGCAATACAGCTGCTGGTGGGGGGCGGGTGGTGTGCAGAGCTGAGAGCCCACTAGCCTCCTGCTCCACTGAAGACTTAGGATGGGACCATGGATTTGGTTGGGAGTCTTGTGCCTTGGGGAGTATTAGGGACAACAGTGGGTCTGCCAGGAAATATCCAGCACCTTTCACAAATTTCCCAGTCCATCCCATTGAGCAACTGTAACAGACTTGTGCTTGCAGAGGAAAACGGGCACAATGGCACAGTGGCTCCCTGTCACTGTTTGTGTTGCTGATCCCTAGCACTGTTGGGACATGGTGGTTTTCAATAAGGATGCTGTAAGCAGGGCACAGGATACTGCTGCCCTTTAATGATCATCTGCAGAGAGTGAGCTCCCAGCTGAGCAGAGTATTGCTGGACTCTGGCAGGCAGGGTGAGATTCCCCCAGGATTGCTTCCCGGTGTGGCAGTACGGTGACCTTGTCCTTGCTTTCAGCTGGCCTGAGCCTCAGTTGATGTTCAGTGTTGCTGTGAAGGCCTCAAAGTCAAGGAAGCATGTTGTCCAGTAAAGCAGGAACATGATGAGGTTGTACTGAGAAGAGCAAGGACAGACTGGGATTGACAGATTGGTAGTTGCAAAACTAGTATTTGCTTCAGGGTCAGAGGGGAACAAGCTGGTCCTGAGATGGGCAGGAAGGACAGTAAGGATGTAATTATGTGTCTTGTGGAGCTGATGTCCTGCTGTGGTTGCAGAAGTGTCTCTGCTCTGGAAAAAAAAAGAAATCTGTCAGACCAGCTGTCTTTATTACAGTTCATTGATTGGAAACCTGTTGAAAACTCTGCAGAAAGAAAATGACGAAGGCAGCAAGAAGTTAAGCAAAGCAAACACTGGGATGAATGAGTAACTACAGAAGCTGACTCTCAACCCCCTTACCTATAATACTGGCATTTCTTTCCATAAACACTGCTTACTGCTACAGCAGGACCTACAGCATGCCTTCACCTCATAGCCACAAGTTATAATAGCATTTGCTTCTAGTGTCACCTTAATTAGCACAAGGGCAAATGTGCTTCATTGATTTCCTTGCTGATAACCTTGTCCATTCATGTTTTGCTTTCTGGAGTTGGGAAGTCAATAAAACATGTCAAATCTAGTCCAGCTGCACATGGCTGCTCTCAAAATGCAGAGAGCTTTTGTGTCCTGGGCATGTGGTAGCAGTGGATTTCCTCTGGGGTATAAGACAAGCACATATCCTGCCTTAAATAAAACAACAGTTTGCCAGCTTTACTTCCCCTTAACAGCAGCTGAAGTTTGTCTGCTGCTGGGACTGCCAAAGCATAACTAGCTCAGTGGCAGGGCTGTCCATGGAGCTTGAGAAGGAGCTTCAACCACCATCTAGCTCACACAACCCAGGGAGCACATGGACAAGGGCTCTATCTAGGTTAATGAAAGTGGGACTGGCCTTTTAAAAAGACCATGTCCCTCACCCAGCTACTTAAAACTGGACTATAAAAGGACTGTGCCTAAAGAGAACATAAAATCTCCATATTTCAGGGTACCCACCAATATTGAATTACTAGTTTTGGGAAAGAATTGCTCTTTATTTTTACAAAGTTTCTGGTGTTCTCCCTGGCATCATCTGCTGGACAGCCTGGCTGCAGCTGTGGTCCAGGGAAGCACTTTCTAAGGGCTGCTCTTGTGCTCTGCTATTGCTGTCAGCACCAATATCCAAACACCACCACCACTGCTATTTGGAGACCCCACTGCTAATTTTATCCCATCAAATGTGACCATGGGCTCTGTGGTGTATCAGAGACTTATTAAGGCTTCTTGTCTGCAAGCTGTAATTTTGACATGGTTGTTTTGTCAAGGTTTTCTTGAGTGAATGTGTTCAGGAATTGGCAGAAAATCACATCCTACAGGCCTGTAGAAAGCTTGTGTGCCTTCCAGCTCCCCTGTTTATTGTGTGATCAAAGCAATGCATGTGCTAGATTTTATTTGCAACTTGTTCCAATCCCATCACTACTGTATGGCACTGTGTCATCTTACATTCTGTAAATCTTTTAAAATATGAAGAAACTGGGCCTTATCCTAGAACTGGGACTGGTCAGGAGACAAGCCCAAATCCAGAAAGTATATACAAGTTGATGAATATGATGTCAATTACATTTTAAGTGCTTCCCAAGGGCTATAGAGAGGAACCTTCAAGCTTCAAAAGCACTACAGGAGTGATTTTTCCAGCATGTTATTGAAGGAGATCTACTCAGAAAGCCATATCCTCTTTTTTGGCTCATCTACTCCACCCTCTTCCCCCCACCCCTCCATCCCTGCCTTGGTCCTTGTCTCCTGTAGCTGTTTTGGAGTTTGACTGTACAAAAACCCAAACTCATGGCATTAGGAAAACAATCATGTGTAAACGCAAACATGAATATGCTTTAACATGCAGGGCGCAGTGTCGTCTTGTTGTTCATGCTGCTCCCAGTGGGCCACTGTGATGGGTTTTCTCCCCCCACCCCATCACTTATCCTTAATGATGATGTAGTTGCATGCAGCCCCTCAGGTGCTGCCTCCAGCTCCTCTTTGCCTTCCCTTTTGTTTTCCATCTTGCCTAACATCCAGTCAAATTCTGGGATGCCAATACTTAAAAGCCAGTCTGGGCTTAGAAGTGATAATTTTTTGTACTTATTGCTCCAGAAGAAGAGAAGTAAACTGGGAGGTAAGAGGGGGCTTCTGAATGCCCTGAGCTCCCGACATGGGCTCTGCAGTGGTGGTGCTCACTGCTGGGCAGCACAAGGTGTCTCATGAAGCCAATCTGCTGGGCAACATGAGCCATAGACTAACCAACCAAGATTTCAAGGGGTGTAGGGAGAATTGTGACTGTAAATAACTTACTGTCTATGTACTTTCATGCAGAATCTGGTGTAGCTTGGAGGAGGCGAGTTGGACTCACAAATACACTCCTGCTCACTACAGAAATGAGCAGTGAGCAGCCCAAAGAGATTTTTAGTTTTACAAGAAGCAGAAGAAAGTGTTCCTTTATGAATTTCCCACTCATGCCATATGAATCACTGCTGCCAGATGTCTTAGGATGCCAGAAGCACGAATGTGTCCAGAAGACAAATACAAAAATTTGTGGTGGGACAGTCCAGGAGGGACTGAAGCAGAATTGTGGGCAGATGACCTCTGACTCAGGAAGTCCCCAGGCTGCAGACTGCTAGCAGCTGGGAGAGTGCCGTGGGGAAAAGCTTATCACATTGGCCTGGCTTGTCCCCTGCATGTGGGGTTGAGGTCCAGGCTTGCCACGGCTGCTCTGCTGGCCCCCTTCTGCCTCCCTGCCCCAACAACATCAGATGCAGGGCAAAATGGGTCCTTGAGGTGCTGGAGCGAGGCCAAACAAGGGCAAGGAAGCTGGTGGGGGATCTGGAACACAAGTCTTACGAGGAGCAGCTGAGGGAACTGGGGCTGTTTAACTTGGGGAAAAGGAGGCTGAGAGGAGACCTCATTGCTGTCTACAGCTACCTGAAAGGAGGTTGTAGCATGGAGAGTATTGGTCTCTTCTCCCAGGTAACAAGTGATAGGACAAGAAGAAATGGCCTCAGGTTGTGTCGGGGAGGTTTAGATTGGATATTTGTCCTGGTTTCAGCTGGATAAAGTTAATTTTTTTCCTAGTAGCTGGTATAGCGGTCTGGTTTGTATTTAGTATGAGAATAATGTGGATAACACACTGCTATTTTAGTTGTTGCCAAGCAGTCAAGGACTTTTCAGCTTTTCACACTGGCCTGCCAACAAGAAGGTGGGGAGTGCACTAAAAGTTGGGAGGGGGCACAGCTGGGACAGCTGACTCCAACTAACCAAAGGGATATTCCACACCATATGATGTCACACTCAGTATACAAAGCTGGAGGAAGAAGAAGGAAGGCGGGGGAATGTTTGGACTGATGGCGTTTGTCTTCCCAAGTAACAGTTATGCCCAATGGGGCCCAGCTGTCCTGGGGATGGCTGAACACCTGCCTGCCCATGTGAAGTAGTGAATGAATCTCTCGCTTTGCTTGGCTTATGTGTGCAGCTTTTACTTTACCTGTTAAACTGCCTTTATCTGAACTCAAGAGCTTTCTCACTTTTACCCTTCCGATTCTCTCCCCCATCCCACCAGGGGTGAGCACATGGGCAGCTGTGTGATGCTTAGTGTAATGGTTGGACTCAATGATCTTAAAGGTCTTTTCCAACTTAAGCAACTCTATAATTCTGATTCTTACCTGGGGCAGCTTCGGAAGTCAGAACTTGTAGATAAATCAATTTTTCCTTGCTTTTCTTTCGCCTGTGGAAGGAAAAGGGGAAAGGCAGATGATGGTCCTGGTGGCTAACAGCATAATCCATCAAATAATCTGTATGTTTATATTCATTGAAAATTAGTTTAACAGATGTCTCATCACTGACAATTTTTCAAATGAGGTCAGATTATTTTGAAGAGTAGCAGAATAAGGAGTAAATTGGAGACTTTCTGTGGCATCATTGCAGCTGCTCTGCTGTCTGGAAATCCTGTCACAATAGTAGCATTAGTAATTTTAACCTGGCATTTCCTGCTGTAAAAACTGTCATTCTATGTGGTTTCTAAAGTAATGTCCAGGTGTGTGGTTGCATGTATGAACTTCTTAACTTTTCCTAGAGACAACCTCTCCATGCTGTACCCTGTGCTACATTGTCATCCTTTTCTGGCCGGGCTGGGTTCTTTTCCCCCAACACTTAGGTTTTTTTTACCAGGCCAAGTGTCTTTTGGCTCCACATCAGCTTCAGTAAATCTGAGCAGCTGCTTCAGTCCCCGTGCAGCTCTACCCTCACCCTGGGAGCTGCTCTAGCAGGTGTGAGTCACGCCAGAGGAGAAAGCACTGAAAACACAGGACATTCCCTGCATTGCTTCCCCAAATTTAAAACCACACCTTAGCCATTTTTGTCCCATTGGGTGTATCTCCGGCAACACCAGCAGTCCCCTCACTGGCACAGTTGCATACAGGAGGTGAGACCAGGGTGGTGAGCATCCCCAGGCACGTACAGGGTACAGCTGGCAGCCAGAGATGCTTAGATGGGATCGCTAACTTTTTGGGAGGCTAGTGTGACTGATGGCTGTGTTCCCTGGCTTCACTTCTCACAGGTACAACAGCCAGCTCAAGTAGGGTTTCCGTGCCATCAACCTGTTCACCTTTCTCCAAGGAGATGTGCCTTTACCCCTCTGCCTCACCTTCCCTGGGCAGTAGGATAGCTAAACAAGATGCCAAAAACTGAGGATGAGTTACCCTCCAGCCATTCACTGTATTTATATAACAAAACCCAACAGATCCTCAGCTGTTTTTTATTAGCAATTTTTGCGGATGTAAAGGACAGTAGCTCTGCTCTGTGGGAGGATCCTTAATGTCATACCTGTGCAAATTTTCAGCATCTTCAATGGTCTCAGGCAGAGTTTGTCCCTTCATCTCAGGCAGGAGCAAAACCAAGCCACTGTTGACTAAGCCAATCACAGCTGCAAACACAGAACAAGGATCACAAAGGCAATGCAATGGTCACACCTGAGTTTAATTCCAGGTCACACTAATTAATTCTCATTGAGACACAGCTGCCCCAACAACTGAATAAGGACTCCTCAAAGTGGTAATAACACTTGTCTTTTCATCTACATCATTCTCATTTTCCAGTAATTGCAGATATTTCTGAAGTGCATCTGAAGCCTGCAAAGCCATCCTGGGCCATGGACCCAGCGGTGGTCTGGCTCCCTTGCTTTGTGTACACAGTGCAAACGAAATAGATTTTGGCTCTAGTTGTCTGGCTGGCATGGGACTGAGGTGACACTAGCTAGCTGTCATACCTACTTTTGGCTAGATTAGGACATGCACAGAAGGCTGCTACCAGGCCACCTGACCAATTTCACCTTCTGGCTAGTTTTAGAGCCTGCTATGACCATAGTCAGGGCAGATGGTTCATATGGGCACACTGATTTGAATACAGGCAGCAGCAGACTTTCAAGAAAGCCCATTTTTTTAGGGTGGTAGTCTTAACATTAGGGCTGACATGCTGCTTTGCCATGCTAAATTGCTGTGGGATCCTTGACAGACTGGGCCCCTGAGGTGCCAGCAAGAGGTGGAGAGTAACTTTTTGGTAGGGAGACAGGAGACTATCCTCCTCAGACCTCAGGTCCTGTAACCATATGCAGGTGGGAGAGGCAGAACCCAAAGAATTTCCTCCCTTGGGAAGGGCTCAGCAGGAGGAAGTCAAAGCTTGAAAGAGCTGTCCCAAAAACACAGTGTCCCCTCCGCTGCAGAAAGGGCTAAGAGGTGACTTTGGCGCCATTTCCAAACACTCAGATAAAACAGACTTACCAAGCTGTGCCTTACGTGTGTCCACACACACATGTATCTACATCTCTCTACATTTTTTTTAAAGGCAAGAAATAGATCACCAAACCCATTCATTCATCTAGGCTATGGCCAACCAAGCCATCTCGCAGCTCTTACCAAAGACAACCAGGGGTAGTTCGTGCCAGAGCTCCACCAGTCTGTACACAAGGAAGGGTGTTATGATCCCACCAAGGTCGCACATGGATGAGCAGACGAGGACTCCCAAGTTCCTGGAAGAAGGAACACAGGCGTGCACACACACCGTGTCACCAGTTCTGCCTGAGGATGCCTCCCACAGCTTTGCACCCCAGCACCTCAGCAGGACCCCCAGCATCTGGGAGCCGGGTGTGAAGAGCAGGTCAGCACCCTGCCAGGGGGATTTGCTGCTGATGGGAGGAGGGATGGACCGGGAGCCTCAGGGAGAAAAAGACAGAGAACACTCTGGGGCTTAGAAAGGGCCTGGCCACTATCGTGGTGAACATAATCAAAAGAGGGCACAGGCAGAGCATTCTCCCAGGGAATAATACTGCAAGATTAAATGGATGAGAAGGAAAGAGACCAAGCAAGGCATTAAGACTAGCCCTGTATTGGAGGAGAGATATGAACGATCTTTTGACTTCTCCTGGTTCACTAAACTGCACTGGAAGGGGAGCTTGGATAGTGTTTGGGAAGGTTTTTTACACATCCCCTCAGAAACCCGCTACCTCAGTGCTGGGCTCAGAAGTGGGGAAGGGGCATGGCTGGGGAAGCCGGTGGGTTTCTGCTGCATCATCTAGCAGCTCTCTTCCACCTTTGCAACGTATATTTTATACATGCAAACTCCTTTTCCAGGGCAGTGCATGAGCCACAGGCTCCTCAGCTGCATACACAGCCTTGAGTTGGCCTCTCAGAGTCTTTTCCAGAGAAACACCCAGTGCTCTATTGAGCTAGCAGAAGATGGCGCACTTACCTGAGAAATGTTGGATACAGCTCAGGATTTACAACGCAAATAATTTCGTAGCACATAGTAATTCCCATCCTGCCCAAGAAAGCTGCAGTCATTTTAAGCCAATAAAGAGCTGGAAAGACATTGTGCACATTAAGGATGGAATACAAAACTATGGTGTGGTGTTTTTTTTGGCCTTGACATAAAACAGCATTAAAGATTTAATTTAAGAAAACAGTAAGTTTGCTGTCATGAAAAGTTAAGAGGACAGCACATGATGGTGTTCCAATTCACTCAATAAAACATTTATAATGCAATTTGCTTGTGATTCAAGCAAGTAACCAAGACTTGAGACTTTGCTATGTTGCTGTCACAGAGAGAAGAAATCAATGATACAAAGTAGTTCGGGTTATCTAGTACATTAACCAAAAGCTTATGCAAGATGTCATTTCTTGCTTGCAATAAAATTAAATGGAGGGCAGCTGCATTGTGTGCTAGTTGAAACCTGCTTATCAGCAAGAGACTCTGTACTTTTGCACAGAGGCTTCTGATGGCTTTCAGGCTGGGAAAAGTTCGTGTTGGTCCCCTGTCCCTCAGTGTGATCTCTACAATTGCTTTCACACCTGAAGATGTCTGCTGCAAATAAATGAATATCCCAGCCTTGCGGTCAGTCCAGGACATTGTGTGTCACGTGGGCTTTTAGACCCCAAACTGATCTTGGATGATGGCTTCAGCTATTTTAGCTGTTGCCGCACTCAGAGCATTTTCTCCCTTTTAGCCAGCTGAGGGGTGAATCAAGCCCAGGGCAGTGTTTTACTGACTCACAGCTGCTGGTGTGCCCTGCTGGCAGAGCTTCTGCAGGGCTGAGACACCAGCCACTGCTGCATGTGGTTTTCTGCAATTGCAGCTGTGGGAGTGTGTCCCTGCAGAGCCAGCCCGAGGGAAAAAAAACCTTTTCTGGAAGGTTGGACTTTGGGCTATGGGCTTTGAAGTTGGCTCAGCTCGGGGCTGGCAGAGGCAAGTGGGGAAGGCTAAGGAGTCTCTGCTGGTGCGTACCTCTGCAAAGCCCCGCAGGGTGTTAAACCCTGGGCTGAGCCAGGTTGGCAGCAGCATCTTCACCAGCTGTGCCTGTCCCTGGGGAGAGACGCTCTCCCGGGCACTGCTGCTCCCGTACCTCAGCACAGACAGCAGCTGTGGGGCCATGGGACTCCCACCCCTGCGCTCTCCCAGCAAAGCCCAGTGGTCCCTTGCAAAGTCCCTGAACTCCCCAGTCACTTGTTAAAATGAATTTGTATTGTCTGGACACTTTGGGGTTTTTTGCCTACGATATTTTTCTGTAATATTTTGTGGTTTTGTCTTCATCCCCCTGTGAACTGAGAGTTGTTTGGCACTGTTATGCCTGTGGTTTCCGTCTACTTGTATTCTACAAAGAAAAAATGCTTCATTTTGTGGCCCTTAAGAGACACATTGCTTTAAGACTGTGGCCCTGGAGACAATGCTTAGCTAAACAAAAGCCAAGTGCCTGTCACTGTGGTTGCTCAACATCCTACGTTTATGGCAGCAGCACTGGTCGTGTGTAGATGCAGAAAGCACTTATTGTACCCAGATGATGTTTAAGTGCATATATATGCCCATATATTTTTCCTTTTCAGAAACAGAAACCACAGGGATTTTTTGATTAAAAACCTGAACTGTGCATGCATTCAAATCCAAATTTTAGGCCAGACAAAAACTGTAGACTTAACGTGACATCTCTCAGGACCTAACACCTGCAGACTTGTCATCTGATTTGATGCCCTTTGGAAATTTCGTTTGCCCCATTTCTTCAGCCTCTCATTAGCTGGTATAAATGCTGATGGTGGGACATACATTAGCTTTTATAGTATTTGTCTTCATTGGATCACAGTACTGACATGGGCCAGTTTAGCAAGGATTCTTGTCCATTTTCTGGGGCAATAACCAAGAGACAGGGAGGAAGAGGTTTGCATGACTCACTGTCTGGGACTAAGGCCGTAATGAGGCAAGCACCACCTGCCATCACGCTTGCCGCAGCCCAGGGGTAGCGACGGCCGATGCGATCCAGTGTTAGCATGAGGATGAGGGCAGCTGGGAACTCGACAAGTGCAGAATAGAGGAAATCCAGATACATATTCCCAGAGGCTATTCCCATGTGCATGATGAGGCCCTGGTAGAGGACGGAGCTTGTGAACCTGGGCAGAGAACAGGGTGCAAATGAAGCCTAACCCTTTGGGAGAGAGTTTATGCAAAGAACTGAGATCTACAGCTGATCAGGAACAAGACAGGCTTCAATCAATGATGACAATTTAGGGCACTGAATCACACTTCTTCATTTGGGCTGCAAGAGCCTTCCCTTACCAACTGTACATCAAAATGAATGTGTGTTTTCTAATCTGAGGTGTCCTGACCAGGTCTAGAAATGAAGGTTTCAGCTTTTCTGCATCTTCATCTTCAGACTTGAGATTCTAGGAGCACAAGCAACAAAAGGAAAAGAGATTACAGTGAGCACTGCAATTAATATTTTCCTCTGGATTAACGGGAGGTTGAGGATTTTCATTTGCCAGTTGAGTAACTGAGGGCAAAATAACTCCTCCAGAGTGTTTTGGGGAAAGGAAACATAAAAATTTGTATAGACAGTCTTCATGTCTGTGCAGCCATGTGTATAAGGCTGTTGCATGGCATGAAGCAGCATTTGAAAAAGCCCACAAACAATAAATAAGGATGTTCTGGAATTTTCAGTCATGAGATTTGGCAAGTTTACTGTTGACTGATATGACTTCAAGGAAGAATTTTTCTTGTCTACTGGCTATTTTTGCAAGCCTCTTCTCCCAAATATGCTCTGCAAGGGTGGTAGGCAGTCAAAGAGAAGAAAACTCACTTGCCTTTGCTTGAGAGAACTACAGTGCTTTTGGTCACCTACTCTAAACCCAGAACAATCCTAAACTCATAATTTGTCCCCAGGTTTGCATATAACCAGCAAATGCAGTTCAGTCACCTGGAAAGAGAGAGAGAACTTCTTCTTATTACCCTTGGCAATGCGCTTAATAACTTCCAGAGCTCTGTCATTTTGCTTTTGAGCTATTAGCCACCTGGGAGACTCAGGCAGACACCTGCAACACATATAAAAGCATGACAGCTATGGGGAGGGAAAACGCACATTACTGGTATGCAAAAAATGAAAATGTAACTGAGTTTCTCAGGCTAAGATGCTGCAGTGTATTGAATATCCACAGGTGGTATTGAACTCAGTGGTAGTTGTGGCTGTCTGTGATTGCACTCTGATCTGTGGTCCACTTGAATGACAACATAGCTTGATTTATTTTTTTTTTAAGGCTAAAACCTATTTATTATAGTTTGGAAAAATAAATCTGAAATAAACTCTCTTAAAATGCTTTAGAAATGGGTAATAGTCTGTGGATATAAAAAAGAATAGCTGTAAACCTGATCCATAAGCTCTTCTATGCTAAAAATAACTTTTCAAAAAAAGACCAAAAAATCCCCACCTCTCCCAAATCTGTTCCCTGATCTTGATATGGAATTTTCTAAGGAGCATTTTCACTCAGTTTTTCTACAAGTAGTCAATGAAAGCCTGTTGGTGGCATTTTTTTTTAAAGGCAATTTTAATAAATGATTAGAAAAACTCACTTCTCACAGTGAGTAAAATGCTGTAGCTCTTGGCTACAGTCCCCTGGTTTTATCGGTGTGGCTCAACATTGCTGGGAGCTGTAAGAGCGGGCACTTACCAATAACAGAGCAGGAAGAAGAAATTGGGCAGGGTGACCGCGAGCTGGAGCCACCTCCAGTGGGGAAGTGCATAAGCCAGGGCAGTGAGGACCAGGAGCCCCACGCTGAAGGCAAGCTGGTACATGATGCCCACTGTCCTCCTGTAGTTTGGGCCAACAAATTCTGCAACTGCAAAAGACAGTATGAGCAAAAATTTCTGGGACCAATACTGTTCAATATATTCATCAATGACTTGGATGAGGGAATTGAGTGTACTATCAGCAAGTTTGCTAATGACACCAAGCTGGGAGGAGTGGCTGACACGCCAGAGGGCTGTGCTGCCATCCAGCGAGATCTGGACAGGCTGGAGAGTTGGGCGGGGAAAAATTTAATGAAATATAACAAGGGGAAATGTAGAGTCTTGCATCTGGGCAGGAACAACCCCAGGTTCCAGTACAGGTTGGGGAATGACCTATTAGAGAGCAGCGTAGGGGAAAGGGACCTGGGGGTCCTGGTGGACAGCAGGATGACCATGAGCCAGCGCTGTGCCCTTGTGGCCAAGAAGGCCAATGGCATCCTGGGGGGTATTAGAAGGGGGGTGGTTAGTAGGTCGAGAGAGGTTCTCCTTCCCCTTTACTCTGCCCTGGTGAGACCTCATCTGGAATATTGTGTCCAGTTCTGGGCCCCTCAGTTCAAGAAGGACAGGGAACTGCTGGAGACAGTCCAGCGCAGGGCCACAAAGATGATTAAGGGAGTGGAGCATCTCCCTTATGAGGAAAGGCTGAGGGAGCTGGGTCTCTTTAGCTTGGAGAAGAGGAGACTGAGGGGTGACCTCATCAATGTTTATAAATATATAAAGGGTGGGTGTCACGAGGATGGAGCCAGGCTCTTCTCGGTGACAACCAACAGTAAGACAAGGGGTAATGGGTTCAAGCTGGAACACAAGAGGTTCCACTTAAATGTGAGAAGAAACTTCTTCTCAGTGAGGGTGACGGAACACTGGAACAGGCTGCCCAGGGGGGTTGTGGATTCTCCTTCTCTGGAGACATTCAAAACCCGCCTGGACGCCTTCCTGTGTAACCTCATCTAGGTGTTCCTGCTCTGGCAGGGGGATTGGACTAGATGATCTTTCGAGGTCCCTTCCAATCCCTAACATTCTGTGATTCTGTGATTCTGTGAAAAATAAGTTGAGTCGGAGAGCTGGGGGAATGTGACTCCTGCCAGCTAAAACCACATGGACCCCCTGTGCTTAGCCTTGTCTTTGCTTTGTGATGTGTGAGCATGGTTTTGGATGGGAAAGCAGAGCAGCTCTGGGTCCCTGGTGTAAATCAGAGGGTAAGTCCCAACCCTTCTCCTCCACCTGTCAGCTGGGGATTTCGCCCCTGCCTTCGAGGGAGTCAGGCCCTCACCCATCAACACAGGGCAAAGGTTGCTTTCTTCTTCCCCCTCCTAGCTAAGAACTAAATGGGAAAATAAAATAGACAGCTGGCACTTGCTTGACTCTATCTCCCTACTCACGTATGGCTTGGAAAAAAAGCCTCTCTACCTGCCAAACGTGTGAAACAGGACAGCAAAAATCATTTTGGCACCAAGGCTGTGAAACACAAGTGTTATCTCTCACAGCACCACTTGCTGCCTGTCCCAGAAAAGTCTCATACATCTTCACAGTGTTTTCCATCGGTTCTTGTCTCTAGGCCTTGTCCTTCATTTTGGCAAGTGCCTCTCCATGTACGAATGCTCCCTACTTTTTCGGAGATGCCCCCTAATCATTCCATTTCTGGCTACGAGCTGGTGCAAGCTTGGGTCTTAAACACATGCATTTAAGAAAAGAGGTGTGGGTTGGCAGTAAAGAACCCAGTGTCATTGTCTGCTTTTGTTACTACACAGTTCCTTAAAAATCGGATGACACCAGCAGGGGTCAACCCTGCTGCCAAATGTGGGGTTCCTGCCCAGAAAGTGTACTTGCAAGCTGCCGTAACTGAGGACGTAGCCTGTCAGCCAGCCCCCCTTGCTGACCAGTCCCTGTATCAGGCGGAAGATCACTGTCCAGGTGTAGCTGGGCCCAAAGGCCATGAGAACCCCTGAGACCGCATTGATGAGGACTGTGACCAGGAGGCAGAGTTTGCGGCCAAACCTGCAGAGGGAAAGAAGAAAAGAGAAGGAGGCTCAGCTGCCGATAGGGTAGTTAATGTGGCAAACCAAAGGGTTGGAAGAGGGTGGAGATGGTCCCTGTCCCCCTCTTCTCTGCTCATTTTGAATAGGAATGTGTATCTGCTCTTCCCTTTGCAACAGTTTTCATCTCAGTGGAAGCTCAGGGGACTCCTCTGTCCTGTGTTTTCAGGTCATTCCTCGGTTCCGGTTAATGACTTAGCTAATGAGTTCAAGAAATGCTCTGATATGTCCGTTCAGCCCATCTTTCAAAGCTACCATAGATTTTAATGGGAATCTTGTTCTATAACGGTGATCTTTACCTATTTCCTCAGCAACATTGGCTGACTATTGAGCTTGTCTTGAAGAAGGTTTTGTAGATCCCTGTTAATTGTCATTCCATTTATCACTATGACTCACTGATAGAAATAAATTGTTCCCAAAAGAAAAAACTCACTGGAATACTGGAAAGACATTTGTTTTCTAGCTAACACATACATACTCAGCTAGAAGTATGATTTATAAAATGCATTAAATTAGTCAATGTCCTCTAACAAAAACAGGATGACAATAAATGCCAGCCAAAACAAAAGTCTTCTGTTCTCTGCAGTAACATCAGCAGATCCCATCGCTCAAACTTTCGTGTTGTCATAAGCCTGACATGCAGACATTTTTGAGTTACCTTAAAGTTCAGCACAAAAGAGCCTCATCAGACCACGAGAGGACCTCTGTCCTGCAAAGGCCCTTTCCCAGTGCCCCAGCTCTGAATGGCAGAGGTGCAAGTGCTGCGTGTCAGCACTGAACTCAAGAGCTGTCTAGGGAAACAGGTGTGCCATTTCAAGACACCTATTAGTGTCGAATGTCAAAGTCAGTGCCTGGATGGGTGCCCAGAGGCCGATCAAGTAAATGAGTAGGTCTAATCCCTCAGAGAGAAGCGTGTTTGGTAAGAGCTTATGAAACCTCCCCTGAAGCACCTAAAATATTTGCAGGAGTTGTCCTGAGTACAGCAGGTTGCAGCAATCTCATGCAGGGGAAAACTAGCTCTCCAGCTGCACTCAGACTCTCTGACAAGAAGAGGCTGGGTGTTTCAAATCTAGGAAACACAAGATTCATGGGCCTTTTCCCCATTCCCCCTGCTAAATTTGAGGCCTCTGGGATTGTTTTTGCCCTAAGCACAACTCTCTGTGGGTATGGGATTTTGTGTTGCTCCTGGGTGCTTGCAGTGCTTTAGGACCACGGTGAACTGGGGCAGACTGGCAGTGAGCAGAGCAGTAGAAAAACCCTCAATGCTGCCACATGTGTGTGCGTTATCTTAGCAGCGATGATACCCTACTCCCTCATGTCTTTTCATAGTTTTGCATGATAATAAGCCTTGGTAAAAAGATCCTTTGGTATTTTGACATGGAGAGAAAGCGTTTCAGATATAATTGGCTGTGGGTTTGGGAGCTCCTGTTTCTATTGGCTTGCACAGCCATATGCTGCCAAGAAATGCCTTTGCTAGTGAACATTATTGCTTAATCCATCTCTGTGCTGAAAAGGTGATTTGGACAGTGGTGCCTCTGATGGTTACATGATCTGCTTGCTGCTGTTTCATGTCCTGTCATGCCTGGATAAGCAGCTGATACATATGCCCTCCTTTGCTCTCATGAGCTGTGCATCATTTTCCAAGTGTCAATTCTGCGGAAAAAGGGCTGAATACTTTCAAATTCACTAGAAGCCTGGACAGAAAACAAGAATTTGGGCTTAGGGGTAAGAGAGGATGAGGGCTTGACATACTTTTCTGATTGCAAAAAAGAAACCAAGATCTTTCAAGATGTATGTCAAGAAAAGCAAAAATTGGCATGTGTCAAAACTTCGTCCTTCAAATCAGGGGACTCCAGTCCAGGACTTAAGACACAATATGTGGCCAGAAATAATTGCTTTGATAAATCACTATCTTCTGAAGACAAATCTTTTTAAGCAGAAAGCTTCCAACACGGTCTGGTGCACTGTCAGTAAGACAATGGTTTACTGAGGACTGGAAAGTGGTCTATGCAGTCCATGCATAGGTGAGTTTCATCACAAGCAGGTTTATCTGTGTGGAGGAACCCGCTGGGGTTAGCTGGGAACGTGGTAGCCACTTTCCACACAAAGGCGTTGTGTACAACCCAACTGATGTTTTTGCCTTCAGTGAAACATGGGGGCAGGGACCAGTGAGACAAACACAGTCCCATCCTTACTTTGTAGCACAGCTGTGGGAGATGGCTGTGACCCTTCCTGTAGAGCTTCCCCAGTGGAGGACAGGGAAAGTGAAAAGAAGGGAATGGTGACAATATTTGTCCAACAGAGATGTTTCTTAGTTCTGGTCAGCATGGGAGGAAAAGGCTATTGCCCATCTGTGCTCTTGTATGTTCTCAGAATACAAGGAAAAGAACCCATTTCTCCAAGACAGACTGACTCTATGGGATTGTTTACCCCATGTTACCTCCACCTCGCCAAATTCCAGTTTTAGCCTCTCATGCCATTCTACTGAAAAATTTAGTAAACACCCACTGGAAGGTCAGCTACAAAGTATTGTATTTGTTTAGAGTCTAACCTAAAAAAACTCAGTGGACAGATCTATGGCATGATGACATTTGTGATAGAAAAGAGTTGATGGATAATAAAGTCTAGAGCCAGCTACATACAGAACCAGCTGACAAAAAGGGGCACCGAAGAATATCTAAGAAGGAGCAACTTCTATTTCTGTATCTGAGAAAATCACTCCTATTTTGAAACTGATTCATGGCCATCTGGATACTGTTAAAACTAACATGAAACAAATTTTTCACAAAGATAGGAAAATAGGTTTTGGGGTGTGAGTTAGAATTCCATCTCAAACTCCGAGCTCGCATTGCAGCATGCCAGTGTGAAAGAAAATAAAATCTCTTCACTTGTGAACGTGCAGATTCCCCATGGAGCCACTGAGAGGTTGTAAAAGTGAAACACCACCATGGCACTTCCATGTATCACAAAAGCCTTTGAAAGCCAGGGCTTAGAAGCCACCATCTGCCCCTTTATAACTGATACATGGACCGTTTGGATCATGGTTTAAGTGCATTAATTTCTCCTTTGAATCGTGAATGTTGATCAGTAATGTGCAGAAAGCAGGTAACCAGAGGAAACAGTTCATCTCACTCCTGTTCACATACCACCTACCTGTCTGCTATGTAGCCAATGCTCACAGAGCCAATAAAAAACCCAGCATTCACACAGGACTGGAAGAGGTCCAGCTTCCAGGAGTCCTCACACACCAGGTTAAACTGCAGGAACAACCACAGTTAGAAAAGGAGGAGTATTTAGCACAAACCATGCCTTTTTGAGGGAGGATAAAGGAACAAAACCAATGACATCCAACTAGAAAACAGGCTCCAGAAAACAAACCCTCTAATCTCTTAAACCAACATCTGCCATACATCTTGTCTAGATTTTCCCAAACAATATGGAAAAGTTACACCTAGGAAATTATTGCACAATGACATATAAGGAGAGTGAGAGAAACTTTGAACAGACAAATTAGAAAGTTCAGAAAAAACTTGCCTGCTCCTCCCTACCCAACTCCTTGAAATTTGGAGGACACTTGGAGCATCACTTCCTTCCCAGATGTCAAGGCCTGTCTCTAGCTGTATATTATCTCGCTGTGTGAAAGCAGCACAGGGCGTGAGAAGCACCGGGGCTGCCCTGAGCCCTGCCGGAGGGGAGCTGAGGTGGCTGTCCTGCTCCTCAACAGCACTGGCAAAACGCCCAGGATTTGGTTGACTTTGCTCTGCAGTGAACCAGTACTCTGTAAGTTGCTTTTGATTTACAATTAACGGCTACCAACCTGCACGCAATGAACAGAGGAGGGAAAAACCAGTGTTAACTTCTCTACAGCCGGGAATATTCATCCAGGTGTAAGAAGACTTCAACCCGGAAAGAAGCATTAATGTCTTTGGCTGTTTACTTAATCTCTTTCTATCCTGGACAAGTTTGCTGGGGCCGTCCCAAACAGCTCAGATCAGTTTCCCTGGCTTGACTCACATGGAGGATGGCTGGGAGTGCTCTTCTCTGCCCCAGCCCATCTCTCCCAAGGGAAAATGAGGTGGAGTTGCTTTGTAATGGTAATGACAGCAAAGCAAGGGAATATCGATACCCTACTCAAGGAAGCTGTGAAGTATCCAGTATCACAGTTTTTTAAGAACAGGTTGCAGAAATGTCTGTTAGGTACGGTTTAGATATAATTTATACAGATTTGGGACTGGAGGAGAAGTAGAACAGATCTCTCTTGGGGTCTGTCCTATACTTCAGGTCTCTAAATCTCTTATAGACTGTTTGTACTGGGTTGCAGTTTTTCGTTTTCTAAACTATCTGGTTTAGACACTGCAAGTTGGAAGAAAACAAGGTTGCTGTTGCTAACTCATTATCTGACAAATTTAGCCCCATCCTCTGCTTCTTGTTCATTGTGAGTATCTGTTTGGATTATCACCCAAATGTGCAGTTCCTCAGTTTGGACTATGGGGTGCTAGCCTCAATTTGGTGAATGAAATACTGAATTATGAGAATAGTCATTGTCTGATTGATGAGAAACTTACACTATTATCCTCCCAGGAAAAGCAATAACTTCCCAGTGTTTATACAAATAAATCTTGGCTCTAAGTCCCTAGCAAATCCTGATATTCACTATTTATTAGCAGTCAGGCTCAGGCTGTGCACCAAATCAAGCTTTACAAATCCAGCATCTTCTAGCTTCAAAGTGTGCAGATAAGAGTGATTTTGCTGTACAAATTGTGTCTCACCTCGGTCACAAGAGAAGTCCCTGGGGAGTCATAGACCCAGCCATCCTGGCAGGGACCAAGGGGGACAGAGCTCCAGTTGCCCACGAGGCTGTCGATGGGGTCGGTGCAGCTGACGCCCGTCGTGTTCCAGTCCACCTCGTACCTCCTGCAGCGGCTGCTGAAACCGGTCCCATGGCCGCCCCACTCGGGAACCGTGTGATTCAGCTGCTCCTCCAGGCTCCAGCCACATCGCTGGCTCAGCTCAGCCGCCCCGGGGCTGTGGCAATGGTGCTCGGGGGTAAATCCCAGGAAAAAAATCCCCACGTAGATGGGAGGGAAGGTAGCAGAAAGCAGGCATAAGACAAAGAAGACTTGTTTCTGAAAGAAGTCAAATTCTCCGATCTGTTCTAAAACATCATCCAGGGTTGGCATCTTTGTATATTGGAGGTCATTAAAATAGAATCTAAGTCAGTTACTTTCCAGGGCTTTGCCCTTCACTACATGCTTAAATAACAGCCAAAGTGTTTGCTTAAGACTCACAAACAAATAATTAATTAACTTTGTCAATTGTCAAGCCATGCATCACAACCTTTGTTTCTCAAACAAACTTTGGCTTTCTTCTTTTAGCCTTTGTTGTTGCTTTGTTTTGTATATGACGGGCTTGAAATAGAAGAGCTGATGTCTTAGATTATGGCTCTTTGAGTCTGTCACTGAGTCTGTCAGTGCACAGTATGGGCTAGGTGATAATTCCAGTATTTTCAGAAGCCATAAATATTCCGAAAGCAATGTTGTCCTCTCCCTCGTACAAACATAACTGAAGAACTTTATACTCAAAATTACACTGGATATAGATGACTTCTTGCTTGCTGCTTTGGGGATGTAGAAGAAGACAATGCAAAGAAGACACAACAGATTTCTTTTAGGCACCCAGTACCTAAAAAATAGTTTTGTGTCCCAAACAGGAAGCGGACCAGCCGCTGCAGTGTGAGTCGGCACTTCTGAGACAGAGGTGCCCGGACCAAACTTGCAGGGATTCACACGCAGCTGCCCCACAACCGTGGAGCTAAGGGTGGCTGTGAGACCCCTCCGCAGCTCCCGTGTGCCCACTGCCCTCTGCCTCCTGCCCTGTTCCCAGGGGGAGGCGATGGGCAGAGGCTGCCGCAAACCACAGCCCCATCTCACAAACACTTTACAGCTATTTCATGTGAATTTTTTTAGACAATGTTAATGTGTAAATGTGTGCTTAAAAAATGGAGACGTCCTCAGCCTGTTTTACTGAGGGGAATGATTTATGCTGTGTTCCCATAGCCGCAGTTGCATAAGGTCCTTTCATATTGTTCCCTATTTGCCTGCCCTGTAAACAATTAGCTTGTATCAAATAATGTAAGCAATGATGGAAGACTGGAAGAGATTCAGCGCAGCTAAACATCAAAAGTGTGGATTTGGACAAAAAACCATCTATGGTCAAAGATTTCTGCCAGCAAATTTTCTGCTGACAAGTTTTACTACCCCTCTTTCAAAGACAGGACTTTGTAGCTTGTTTAGTGCTTACAAAGGGAATCTCTGAGCAGGCTACTGTCACTTAGGTAATTTCCCCTGCGAGGCACTTGATGACCTGAGTTTTATGAAGCACTAAACTAAATGATGAACCTTGGAGGAAAAGAGATGCGATAAGTAATCTGATATTTTAAACGGCTATTAATAACAAACCCTGCTGAGTTACAATGACCAGTATACCCAGGAACTGTCATGAATCACAACTGGGACTGCTACTTTGCAATAAACATCTTTTGCAGCTAAGACCAGACCTTTGACCATTTACAACTGAAATGTTTACCTGTCTTTGTTCAGGTCTGGTTTACATCAGGAGGAGAGAATGGGCTCTTCCCCATGTTAGTGTTCTAGAAACTCACTGCAGTAGCAGCTTTTAAACCCTGTACCCACCTGCACACAGACCACTCAGCAGTGCACATATTTGATGCTTTTGTTAACAGCTAAAATCTAGGTCAGCCAAAACTGAATTAAATGCAACAAGAAGTGTATAAAGCATCCTGGAAAGATGCTTTACTCCCTTGCCTGATTCTTCCTGGTGTAGTTTCATGCTGGGGAGAGCGAGAAGGAAGACTGATGCAAGTATTGTGTTCATACTCCTGTTATACTGGCAAAAGGTTTTACCGTTGCTTTTGAGGCAGATTAATGTTCTTTTCTCTTGGAAAACCCCCAGTGTCACTTGCACGTTCTCTTGTATTGCCAATAAGAAAAAGCTTGTCCTACAGTGGGAGTGACCACTGAGTAGCTTCAGATGTTGCGTGATGTCCAGAGGTTTTTGTTGTTGACATCTGAGCTGCCCTCACATATCCTGACAAGACTCCCTGCTGTGTATGGCAACATCGTTCTTAGGGGAACTGAGTGGTCCATCACACCAACATAAGGGCATGTGACTCTTGTCACCTGGACACACCTGAGTGTGTTTGTGTGATCTCTTAAAGATGTTTTGGAACAGAATTTTTTTTCCATTTCACTGGGTACAGGGCAGGGAGTAAGCATGCATGCAGTTCTGCTGATGGATCAGAGCGCAAGTGAACGGGGACAGCGTGACAGCTTGCCAGGCTGACATCCATACTGAGAACCTAAATGGGACTGTGTATGGGCTCAAGCACTGTCTCATATCTACCCTGCTTAATCTTTACCGCTCTTCCTGTACTGTTTTGCCAGACTCCCACTGACACAGTCCTCAGAATGCTCAGGCAAGTTTGGGGTGGTGACACCAGACAGGCTGTTTCTGGTAGGCAGAGGGGAAAAGATCGCTCTGATTGGGGACGGTATATACAGATGTAAGCCGTGCCATGTCCTATGCCTCAGCGATAAAAAATGCACCTGCCCATCTTATTTATTAGCACAGATGCAGCACAATATCAATCAGCACATAGGGTGTAAGGCAGTCAGAGGTGCAAGGTAAACAAAGCTGGAGCACCTCTGTTAGCAGGGGGTGTCTGTGCCTCTGACAGAAGATCCATATTGCCCTACAGTGGCAAGTTCATGAAACAGTGTCATCTGTGACAGGTTTACTGCATATAATCAGTAATCCCTTCAGTTTACAGGAGTGAAGCATTACCATGCCTGCTTTAAAACATATCAGCAATCCAAAACCTTGTGTAAACATTCCCATACTCTGACCTTCCTGAGCTTTAGTTTTAAGCTTACAGACTTGGGTGAAATGTGAACAAAGTGAAGGCTAAAACTGCTGGAAGAAAACCACTGATGCAAGACACGTCTAATCCATCCATACAAACAATGTACACTCATGATGATAGTATATATAACTCTTTGCTGTCAGACGAAACATCTAATGAAATCACTCCTGAAGACCAAAAGACTGAGGCAGGCAGATCTAACAGGCTAGCTCTTCAGAGACATTGGTTTTCAGGTCTTTGAGAATTTAGGCTGAAATGATTTACTAGAGGTGCCTCAGACATTTCCATTAAGGTGCCTTCTGAGATGTTCTCCTACAAGCCTTCCTGCACGAGTGAACATTTCTGCATTGAATTCCTTCTAGTGAGTCATTGTTTCATCCACACCATTTAGTAAGGATTTTGGTTATGTGCTGACCTATGTGTATGGACCTTATCACAGCTCTGTTTCCCGTGAGTATAACAAGAGCATAGATGTTTAACAGGGAGCTTTGGGCATGATGCTGTTTGCCGTAATCCTGTGCTACCACAGACCTGAGCAGTATGTTCAGACAAATGCGGTGGAAAATCACTGGAAACATCCAAACCAACAGTGAGTTGTGCTACCACTAGATTCACTGCCTGTGTATTAGGGTGCAGATACATGAGCCAGCATGAGCCAGCCTGATTTCTTGGTGTGAAGGTCCCACTCCCCATCCCCTTTCCTATGGCTCACTCTGGCACTTGTTGGTCTTATACTTCATTAATTAAGTCAACTTGCTAAGTAGGCCGAGGCTGATCCCAGCAAATACCTGGGCAGATTTATCCTGCAGTAGTCAGTCATAGGGGCTCAGTGAAGGGACCAGGAAGAACCAGCACAAGGGAAGGGACTGGACCACATGGTTGAGAGCTGCTGGGAGAGGGAAGCTGGAAAGGAGAGAGAGGAAGCAGAATGTCCTTCTTGTAGTGATGAGACCAGCTGTCATGTAGCCATTGGTAGGGCTTTACCTGATTTAATGTCAACCTTGTAAAAGCTGGGCATCTATGCTAGAGCTTGTTGCCCATGCCTCTAGTCCAGGCCTGTCCAGTCAATAGAGAACGACGGGTATCTCCAAATATAAATCCAGATGTATAGCAGGAGCCTGCAGCAGTGGTTAATAGCAGATCTGTGCACCCAGAGCTGTTAACAGCAGTTGGAGCACCACCCAATACGCAGCTAATCTGGACGAGGTTTTGACACATGGGGACATTTCTGACAAATTAAACAGGTCATAAAGTGCCAAGCACACGATGGGGTTGACTGCGGGTGGCCAGACAACACCTGATCATGCGTGAATTCTGCTGGGAGAAAGGTGTCAGTCAAAAAATGTTCAAGCAAATTTGGACTGTCAAAGAGTCTGTAATATACCAGTGCTTTGTGTCATGGCACAGCTCTTAGAGATAAATATCTAAGAACTGACTATAGAGGGAGCCTACACACCTTGTTTTTAGGCTGCTCAAGTTATTTCAAACAACATGTGTGTGCGCGTGGTATTTATTTGCACCACGAGAACTTATTTTATAACTGAGAGAAAGTGTACTTTATGGTTGGCTCGATATACTGCTAACACATTTTTCTTCAATGATAATCACTGTATTTGGCAAAAACCCTCTAGTTTTTGATTATTTGTACCTAGATCCAAAAGTCACAGCTTGAGCTCATTTCCCCATTGAACGCTAATTACCACTTAGTATTGTGCAACCTAGCAATATCTCCCTCGGTGACAAAGACAGCTCGGTGCACAGTCCTCACTCCTTGCCTTTTGCCATGGCATAGAGCATGACACGTTGCTGGAGTTTGTTCTCTGAATGTTTCATTTCTACAGTTGCAAGGTGGCACAACTTTAGCCAAGGGTCAGAGCGCTGCTGAGCCGCTGTGCCACTGGCATCTGGGTCCATGAGCTGCCTGAGCGCTGTGTGAGGAGCTGCTTAGGCTGTTGCAAGGGATGTTCAAGCTGCCTGGTGAAAGGGAATTTGCCCTGGGGCAGCTTGGCTTATTGTGAACTTGTGTCATGGTCCCCAGGATCCTGCTGCTTTGCTTTGACTTCCCAAGGAGAGAGCAAGGTCACCCCACAATGTGCCTGGCATTTGCACAGCTGCTCTTATCGAAGAGGGCAGTGATAGCAGGTTACCAAGGGGAGCCAAGAAGTCCCGGCAGCCCTGTAACTACCGGCGTAGAGCCTGAAGGGTGTGCTAGGCACTTCAGGAAAAACACACAAGTTTTGTTAAGTACCAATCAGAGCTTTTTCCTGAGCCCACCCATCCAGTACACAAAAGTCCTCCTGGAGCTGTCTGGAGGAGGTGATGACATCCAGAAGCAGAGCTGATGCTGGACCTGGCTAGACCAGCCTTCCCAGCTCTGGGATGGTATGGCACAGGCACAGTACAAGCTGTCTGCAGTCATCCTCATGTCTCAACCCAGCCTGCTGTCACAGCCACTGATGTGACTGGGAAGCACACACGTCCCAGGGCTTCAGCCTCCTGGTGAGTGGCCATGTTTGGCTGGAAAGAACAAGCCCCATCCCCAAGACTTGCAGCTGAAGTCCTAGGTTTGTTATTTCTTTTGCGTAGGTGAACTGCTGATACCTGCTGTAAGGGTAGCAGGACTCGATATGAGACAAACAGTGCAAACAGTGAGGTATTACAAGGCTAGAGCCTACGCAAGGGACTTGATAAAAGTGAGGATGGAGTGAATGTGGAGATTGAGGCTGCAGCATAACATATGTTTCTGCTGGTGGCGAAGGTAGGCAGGGTCCCACTGAGACAGGGAGAAAAGGGGGACGAGTGGCTGCATGGAGGAGAGGGTGACCCTCTGGCTTGTCAGAGAATATGCACTGAAGCAAACTGTCCTGACCCTGGGAAGATGGAAAGAAACAGGAGGCCATGACTGCTTTTGTCCTTCAAGACCATTGGTCCTCTTTGAAGACCCCAAACTCACTTCTTTGCCCTGCTTCAACCTGCAGCAGACCCCCCTGACTCCTCCTGCAGTGCCTGTCCCTGGCCTGACTCCTGCTGAAATCCCATTCAATCCTTGAGGCAGCCAAGTACCATTACCTGGAGCTCTGCATTGTCTCAAGCCAGCCCCATTAGCATAAAAAGTGATACAAAATTATGCGACCTGATTGTCTGAATTTCTGACAGCCCTGCTCCTTGTGTATCACTATGCAGCTAAAAGCATCACTGGTGTGACTGTGGGCTAATGAGAGGCAATCACACAATCCCCCACGTACACCATGGCAGAGTCTTCAGCTTCAGTGTCATTATGCAGATTATTCTTGGATTTTCTGTACAGTCCTGTTGCAAGGGAGTAGTTTAGGGTTCTACTCACTGCAGAACAATGTTTGGATTTCTCAAAGAGAAGTGTGACTTAAAAAGAGTTTGGTGGCAGGTTCACTCTATTATTTACTGCATGGGGGAAATATGCCAAGCCGAATGCTGCTTACCTTCCCTCCAGGTGCCCGTACCTGTTCACGAAGCAAACTTTCAAGCGTCTTCCCTCCCTGATAACTGTTCACTCTGGAGTCTGTGTTTTGGAGCTCTGGACGCAAACTTTCAGGTGAGGCCTGTCTCCATCATGGTGCAAACTTTCAGGATTCTTCTCTCCCTGATAACGATTCACTCTGGAGTCTATATTTTAGAGCTCCAGAGGCAACTTTCAGGTGAGGCCTGATAAGCGTATGCAGAGCAGACTTTCAGGAAACAAAATTCTCAGAAAAAAAAATTTAAGGGACTAGAAGAGAGGAAGGCTGACTCAAGATGGGTACTTGCACAGAGGTCCAACTCGAGCATAGAAAACCATAGACTTTTATATCTCTACAGACCATTCGCACCATGATTCAGTCCAATAGCAATATTTCACTTTGGGGTCTTCTTGCTTCTCATTGGATCCTTTTCACTGATCTCATATGTGCCTTTGTTTTGTTTAGCTGTAGGCATTGTTTATAGTCCAAGCCTTGTAGGTGCTGTTTTGTCTGAATAATCCTTTTCTTCTCAGCGAACTGCAAAACAGGCCTTATCTTGCAAGTGTTCAATGTAGTTCATAGTTGCTTTTGGTAAATATAAGCAGAACTTTACAGCTTAAGATTTCAACAAATCCAGCTTACTAAGTAACATGAAACAGAGAGTATATTAAAAATCACACAACTTTATACTTCTAGATGATTCCTTCTATTCAGTATGCATTTACTTCAGATAAATTATTAATATGAAACTTAAATAGGGCTCATCCACTGACCTGTGAGTAGTAAAACCATTGCCATGCAGCCAGCTTATTTAGCAGGGAGAGCTCAAAGTGGGCTCATCTAGGCTGTCGTATTTATAGAATAAAGTGGTTGACTTGTAGTCAGATTGCATACAGTGGGAGAGGTATACACGAAACTCTTTGCACCCACAACTTGTTAGTGTTCAGTGTGCCATTCTGCTTCCTCATGGGTTTCCCAAAAGGAGTTCTTGGCCAGGCTATGGCTCAAGCCTTTATCTCCTCTGGAACCTGGACCAAACTGCTGCTGGTTTGGCTGGTGGGGGGGGTCAAGTGCATCTGCCACAGGTCCCCAGCTAAAGCACCATTTTGGCACTTCTATGAAACGAGTGAACACATCCATCTCTTCTGGCATGGCTATAAATTGTTTTTCACATGACAGAAAGTCTGGAATCAGACATACCGCTTATTAAAAAGAGCAGTGAAACAGTTAAAACAGACCTAGAAAAATGATAAATGGGGACCAATGAGTGCAACAGATTTAGTGACAGATTTTTGGTCTCTGAGTTTGAGCATATTTTTTCCAAATGCAAAAGAAGTTCATATATGTTCTGCAAGCTTGAATCTTTGGGGAGTTAAGTATCATATGCACATAGCTGTGATGCAGTTTGTCAGTGTTTGTTTACACAATTGTTATTAGCCCTGATATTTATGCTTCTAAAAGGGCTTTCTGCTCAGCAGGGTATAAAACTATTGCTTCTGTTCAAATTTCTTGTAAAACCAGCCCTTTTGTAGCTGAGAAATGGAACATCCGTCTGTGAGCTTCCATGATCAGGTCTGCTGCCTCTGACACTGTGCAGGTGCAAGTGAAGTGCTGCCCCAGTAAAGGAGGTGGTATCTAACACTACTTGTCATGGTAGGTGCTCTTAGGTCTTGCCTTCTGGAGAAGATGAGAGCTCCCACTCTTTAGTTTTATTTCCATATCTTAGCTTGTGTTGTAAATGTTGGGGTTTTGATGCTTTGTAGTTCGGTTTTATGAACATTTGGGCATCTGTCTACTCTTCTGGGAGATAATGAAACATACTGGTGGTGGAAGTCCAGTTGCAGCTACAAATAAAATAATGCAAACACAATCTCTCAGAGTCTGCAAGGATAAAGCAAGCTGCCAAGCAGCAATAGCAAGAAACCATCAGTCATTTAAGTCCAAAGGGAACATACAGACCCAAAATTAATGGGCAAGCAGATGGCCTTTGGTAGAGATTTGGGACTGAATGCTACAGTTTCATCATGAATGCAGAGAGCCCTGCCTCACTTTATGCCCAGGACTGCTGAAATTTCAGTGGGACTAACTAGACTAAAACAGGCTGGTCAAATAATTAAGGGTGGTCAGATTCAAGGGCAAGGAAACTAGCTAGAAGGCAAGGTTGAAGCCAAATATATGCCATGTCCTACCGGACTTAGGAAATAGAGACCAATGTTTTCTGGTCGAGTCTTCCCCCGCAGTGGCTAATCGCCCTGCTGTGCTGGCCAGCAGGCTTTGGTGCTTCATTCCCCACTGAAGTAGGTGCCTTCATAACTGCCTCCAGTGTAAGAAATGAGGCAATGGATAGATGTTGGCAGTGGATGAAGCAATGAAACAGTGATGGTCACCATTAGATATCCCGTTTGGGGCAGTGGTAGGTGAGAAGTAGTTGCCCACATGCTTCAGTGAGATCATGCTGTTACCCTTGAGCATCTACAGCGTTGGCCACCTCGTGAACAAGTAGCTTTTGAAGTGAAATAACCATGGGAAATCCTAGCCACTATATAGTTAAGGGAGTGAGTGGAACAAGATTTTTGGACTTGGCACTTTGTACGGATGAACCATAAATCCAGCACAGGGGCACTGTCGGGCTGGAGCGGGTTCACTCTTGAGTAGGGAGGAATTGGCTGTGTAAAGGCAGGGAAGCTCCCTGTGGAAGAGCCCTTCTGGGTGGACCACAACTAAGGCATTGAGTCAATCATGTTAATTAAGTGACTGCGGAAGCTCAGCCTCCAAGTCAAAGATAAAAACAGGGACAAAGTGCAGGAAGCATTCACAGATGGAGCCACAAATTCAAGTACAGGAACAGCAGCGTGTCCCTGTGTTACTGCATGTGGGGCTGGTGTGTTTGCAGGGAGAGTCTTGCGTTACTCAGTGGGTAACAAACAGCCACCCCGCAACCTGCGTGGCCAGCCATGGAAAGAGACATGGTCCCATTCTGGTTTCTCAAGACTGAGGAGGCAGAGCTGGCAGCACAGGCAGTTTTACAAAGCACAGGTTGTTGTCCAGGAAGGTATTTTGGACTGAGTAACCTTGTAAAATGTATGATCTGGCCCTCCTTTGGAGCAAGCTGTTCATTCAGTACATGAGGTCCTCAATAACTTCTGAATTATTGGGCTGCTCCCATAAATACAAGAGTAAGTGGACCATGAATGTACCAGGAAACTGTGAGCCTAAATCAGCATTAAATATAACTCCATGAGTCACTCAGAGTGGAAGTGAGTGGCAGGGAGGTTAGTCATACCCGTGGGGACCATCCAGGTGAGGGACTATTCTTAATCACACGTGTGATGAAGTATGTACTATTACATAGATTTTTTTGGCCAGGCCGTAGCTACATCACAGCAACATTAACATTTAATTGCATCTTCCCCTCAGTCACAGCAGAAGATGCAGTGATCTCAGCTTTTCCACCTGATTTCAGGGTATGTCTCTGCTGTGACCTGCAACAGAGTTGTTCCCTCACCAGTAACACCAGTGCTGGTTCCCAGGTCACACAGCACACAAAGCTGACCTGAATCACCTAGAGGCAAACACATATTTCTGTTGAATTAGTGCACATGACGCAGGGTCTATGCCAATTTTATGCTTTTACATCAGTTTCAAGGCCAGTCCCAGGATGACAGGTGATGCCCAAGACTGCAGTGATTCACACACGTGCTCTGCTGGGCTGATCTGCACTGCCAACAGACCTCAAAGCCATGCCTAATGCAAAACAAGTCTGACAGTTCCCAAGCAGGGAAAAAAATATGCTGCAGACTCCTAAACTCTGATCTTATCAAGAACATCCTGTAACACTTGTGTGTGCTCTTAGATAATTACAGGTGGCAACTGTTAAGAGAAAAGCTTTTAAGTAAGTCAGATGACAGCATGTAAGCACTTTGTTTAAACTTCTGTCAGTGCTGTGGTTATCTTGAGATTTCCCGGCACAGTGAACTCTATGACAAAATCTTTAAAAAAAATAGCCTATGGATTGGCTAAATCAAACTGATGCATAGCAAGTGGGAAGCTGAAAGATGTCTGAAAAATTTCAGGAGCTCCAAAGAAACAAGCCGAGGTTTTCTAAGCAGGCACCAGGAGTGATCAGTGACGCAGACTGAGTGCGAGACCGCAGGAACACCACGTCCTCATGGATGCCCTGTGGAGGTGGTGGCACTATTATTTCGGCACTAACAGTCAACAACACTGATTTTCAGCGTTGCTAATCTGTACCAGAGAGTGACAGGCGCTGGACGAGCAGTTGTGCTTCCCCTCGCTCCTGAGATTGCCTTTGGTCCCCTCCTGGGACAAGACTTCCCTGCTCCCACAGCATGGCAGCTGGCCGGAGCCTTCACCCAGGCAGCGCCCACAACACTGTGGTGACACCCAGTGATGCAGACCCCTGTTCTCGCCCTCGCAGGTCCCTGTGAGTTCAGAGCATGATGTGGTGAGGGTTTTGCTGTTAAAAAGACGTGACTCAGTCCTGGCTGAGCTGATGCCCATGTATGCAGGATCCCCTGCAGGGCTTTCCAGCCATCCCTGCATATCCTTGTTTTGCTCCTTGATCCCATGGTCACACTGCCTATGTGTCATGTCCCCATTTGAGCTCAGCGCTTTGCATTCCTGCTTCTTCTGCAAACACTCCTCACGATCGAGTTTTTCTAGCCAGAGACCTTTGCCTCAGGTCTCTTCTTGCATCAGGCGTCTATGTGCAAACTGTCACCTCAGCTGACGCTCAGCTGGCCTGCACCGTCTTGTCATGACCTGGACTGGTCACCACCTGCTGCCACTGCCAGCCACTGGTGTGGCACCACCAAACCTCGTCCAGCCTCAGCCAAAGGCAAACATACACACGTGTATGCATACACACAGAACGTTAGTTTATTCCTCTGTGAAAAATGAGTGGTAAAGGAAAACCCACTTCCACCAGGAGAGCATCAGCTGCACGCCTGACCTCAGCCACTGTGTCACGGGCACCACAGCAGCAGACGAAGATGCTGGATGCTATCTGGGACAGCATATTTTTTGCCATACCTCTGATGTTGTTTTTCCCTGCATAGGAGGCCAACTTTTTCTGAAATACTGCCTGAAGTGACAGTGCTGGAGAGACTCTGTGGAAACTCACAGCTTTGGTGAAGACAGATATTTTCTACCCTGAGGTCATGGATAGGCACCACAATGCTGAGTGAAAACGGTCTGCTGAGCTGTCCCCGGAGGACTGAGGGACAAGGGTGTCTCCTGCCTCCTTAGCCCACCAGGAGGCCCTTCTCCCCTCTAGCCCTTTAGTGAGGGTGTAACTCAGGCCCACTGCCTGCTGGGACCCTTCAGAGGTGGCTCCAAACTTCACTCAGCTTCTCTACAGTTACTCTATGGCTGCAAAGCATGGGAGGAGTTGAAGGCTGCAGCAGCAAGGAAAAGAACCCCTGAACCCCAGCATGAGCTGTGTTGGTGAGGATGGAGCCCTCCGTGGCTGCCATGGCTCTGGAGAAGGTGACACAGTGGTGTCTCTGCCCTCACTCACTCACATGGACTCACAGAAGGAGGTGGAAGTGATGCCAAACGCAGAGCCAGGTGTGGCCAGCTCTCCACAGTGGCCACCACTTTGTTCCCTGTCCTTGCCTTCTGACTGGTCCCAGCTCTTTCTTGTCTCCCCAGGGCAGGCAGAGCTGTGGGGCCACCGGAGGAGCTCAGCAGCTCTCCCCTGGGGACCTGGCCCTGCATGGTCATTGCGCCATCTAACCTGTTCCCTCTCTTTTCCTCTGTCCCTGCTTCGTACACCTTTGTGTTTGCCCAGCTCACATGGTTCCACAGTGTTTTCAACAGATCTTTGCTCCACAAGCCTCTCTTGGCTCTCAGCAAGGCATCCAACAGTCAAACCCACCTGCAGGCAGGGAGAAAGGCAGAGGCAGAAGCAGCTACCAGCCTGGGACAAGACGAAACTGAGGAGACCTGGTGAGAGTGAGCAGAGCCAGCCAGCGACCCTGCACCAGAGCAAACCAGCAGCAGACAATGACATTCTTCTCCCAGGCTCTTATTTCCATCGTCATCCCCTCCCATACAGACTGCCCGGTTTGCTCTTGACCCTCTCCCCCCAGTTTTTCTTGTTTTGCAGTGGTATCTGGTATCTGTGGTATGAAAGCATACAGTGTAGCCTCAATATTTTCTACCTGGGTCAGCAATTCCTTTAAGCTACTGCTTCCATTTCATCATATGCTGAATACTTCTCTTTTCTGCAATTTCTCATGTTGTTACCTTATAATTTCTCATGCAGTTATTTTTTTTGTGTAGGTACAGGTCAGGATTGGACTTTTGCATGCATTCCTCAGCAAAGCAAGCTAGCTGTGACACTGTGGAGGTGAGCACAGGTCAGTCTAGCTCAGGTGTTGTTAGTGTAAGCATCTCTGCTGCACTGTGGGGGTGAGACCTAAGGCGTGGTGAACAAAGCTGGTGTGGTACCACCACAGCATGCAACTGACAGGAATAATTTTGTTACTTGGCACTACTATAGTTTTTTGCACATGCCCATGGTATTTTCTGACAAAGGCATAAGAAAACAGAGCTGAAGGTACAAAAATTCAGTTTGCCTTTGCTTCCCAGCATCAGAGAGAGGGATGGCTTTGCACAGGCAAAGTAGGCTGCAGTTGCTTTGAGCTTTGCAGGGAAAAGAAAACTCAGAATTATCATGGACTGGTTGAGGCTGGAAGGGGCCTCTGTAGGTCATCTGGTCCACCCCCCTTGCTCAAGAAAGGCCACCTGGAGCCAGCTGCCCAGGACTGTGTCTGGATGGCTTTTGAATACTTCCAAGGATGGAGACTCCGCAACATCTCTGGGTAACCTGTGCCAGTGCTAAGACACCTCACAGTAAAAAAGTTTCCTAGTGTTCAGATGAAACCTCCTGTGTTTCAGTTTGTGAATATCGTCTCTTAAAACATCCTTCCTAAGATTGTGCTTTAATTCCTTCCTGGCAAAAAATCTACAGCCTCTGTACATGTAAGGTTGGACACGGCCTGAGTCAGTGAATCTCTAAAACATCTTGGCACAGTATGAACTAACAGCTGGGACTGTTGTTGCAAGGTCCTAAGCCTCCTTATGTAGGTCACAAGGCTGGTGTTTCCCTCTGTACTGATGGCTTTATGGAATAGGAGAGTAACAGGAGGAAGGATTTCTCATATTGTGCACAGTTTATTGATCTGTCCAGGAGAAGGCTGGAATTTCCTGAAAGGTTAATCCTCAGAGGAGAGAAAATTGAGGCGGAACAGAATAAAATAAGAACAAAGCATGATATGATGGCAAAATCAAGGGAGAAACCTCCCTGAATACAGAAAAATCAGTGAAGGATTAGCTGGGAAGACCATAGAGTTCCAGAAGATAAACAAGGGGCTTCCTTGCTGAAAGCTGACATATTGCTTAGCTAGCGCCACCTCTCTGAGCAAAAGCCGTTGCCAGGAAAAATGTGAATGACATATTCCTGGTACTTTAGAATAAATTGCCATGTTACTCATATTACTGAAAGAAAGGAGGAGAGAGAGAGAGAACTTTTTCTTGCGTGTTAGTTGTGCCAAGGCTCTGGTCTGGTACAAAATTGTCAGCCGTCCCTTTGCAAAATGATTGTGAAGAGGGTGGAGGTTGGTGAAGGTGTCTTTAAGCCTCCACCGAGCTGTGATGAGGGCTGAGACAGTGCCAGCCAGGACCTTCAAAGCATGAGGTGTGTGACAGACAGCCTTCCTTCTACACACAAACCACTCTGACATGTGCATCACCCTGCACCCTTGCTCCACCAGCCTGAGCTGGATGGGCAGTGGGGCTGGGACGGGCTCGATTCCACCTCAGCCCCATGGGAAGGCAGTGAGGCCTGCAGCCCCGCTGAAGATGAGGAGAGGATGAGGTCCATGCTCATGCCTGCTCACTGTGCAGGAGTGAAACCATCTCCTTGACTCCGCTGGCCCGGGCACAGTTTGTTGCTGTACACAGTGCCGGAGGGGGGTAGTTATTTGAGGGGTCAGGATGGTGCCAGCAGCTGTGCTGATGCATATATGGAAATGATATGGTAACGTCGCTATTTTCATTTATTAAACAAACCCAAAGTAAATCTCTTTTGCTTTTCTTCAGCTATCATTTTGCTAAAAATACCATATGAACTAATCCTCTAAATAACATTTTCATAAAGCTCATCTTTGGATTAGCCTCCTAAATCTAAGTTTCAAGGAGCTGGCAGTTAGTTCAGTAACTGCTTGTTCACTGGAACTGCTGGTCCTTTCCCTGTCTCCTCATCTTAGCATGGAAGAGGACATAGGTGGAACTGGAAGTACAGCCCTGCCCTGAAGGACTGATGGTGGGCCTGCCCCCAGGGAGAAGATGGCACAGCCTCAGGATTTCCATGACCTCTCCAATTCCTTATTTGACTGCAGATGGCCAGTGTGGAGCTGGGGGGGAAGCTGTGGTCCCATCCTTTGTCCATGGTTGATGATGTCCCTTCATCATTCGGTAGCCCCAGCTCTTGGCTACTGCATGGCTACAAGGGCTGATTGCACAGCTTCTGCTGTGACCAGCTGTCAAGTGGAGAAACCTCATAGCAGGAAGAACAGTCTTTTGCACATGATGTCTTCCAGTTCCTGGTGTCCAGGCCCTTCCACCTGCTGCCATGCTTTGCATCATGGTGACACTGCCAGGGTCCACCTATCTGAGTTTCCTGATCGCTGCACTCCCCTTACATAAAGTTCTCAGTTAAAGTATGGGTTTGGCCTGTAGACTCTGATGACTGAAAGCTCAGCCTAGAAACACAGCAACCATCTCAGGGACTCCCTCTGCCACCTGCATTATTTTGTCTGGTCCAGCTTACCAAGAGTCAGGTGTTCGACTTCCCATCCAGTCATTACAGGTCTGTTTCATGGGAAAATGGATACAAATGATGCAGCCTTTTCAGATACACTCAGCTTGAACTGGTCTTTGTTTCAGCTCAACTTGTTGCTCAGGATTTGGGGGTCTCAGACCAATATAAGCAATGCTTTGATTTTCAAATGTTTGTTGAATCATTCTTGCTTTGCATCTCCATACCAGATATTTACATCTTTGTATTTTTTTCTCTGACATACTCTTAGGAACATTTACCAGGGAAAGGAAAATATAACAAATCCTGTTTAATAAATATACTGACATCTAAAAGCAAATAAGCATTAAAACAACTGAAAGTACTGAGCAATTGAAGTACTCTGTGGTAGGTCCACATATCCAAAAATGCCCATTTTAAGTAGTGTGCTAGGTGCTGGATCATGAACAGCAATGGTGTATGCCCAGCTGAGCGGCCTGATGAAAGTAGCCCAGTACCTCTTCCTATTAATAAAGCATGCTAATCAAGCAAGAGGTGAGAATCCAGCTGTAAAGAATTCCTTTGGGTTGGTATTGCGCAGTTAGGACAAAGGACACAATGTTACAGCAGAGATAAACTACAAAAACAGTCAACTATAAATAGATTGTTACCACTAAAGGCTTCCAAAGACAACTACAGAGAGATTATAGAAAGGCACTGAGGAATTACTGCTTCCCATCCATCCTTCCAGGATGACTCAAACTTTTGCTGGTGCGTTTGGAGTGCGCTGGGTCTGTGCTGTGGCTCTGAATTTACCCTGTTCCTTCAGCCTTTTTTATTTGCTGCAGAACTGTATCTTGGTTCTTTTTCAGTGGCTGTAAAAAAAAAATCATCTTGCAAAGCCAGAAACAGGAATTTGCTGAGACTAAATCATTTTTTCACATAAATATGAGATGTATACTAATTCTCCTAGGTGGAATGTGATCAGCTAGATATTCAGGCTCATGGGTTATTTTGAACCTGAATTGTCTTTTATACTGTCAGGCTGCTTCTACCCAAAGCTGTCCATAAGATGGGAAATGGTGATCTAGGAGAATTGTTCTCTTACCTTCTTCTCACAGGTATGAATGCTAGAATTTTTGTTACACTGACCAGCTTAGTGGTCTTCAAAGATCCTGAGAGTTCTCAGCAATAGAAATCATCCAAGAGACAGGCCACAAAAAAGGCTTGTTGGAAGTATTTGATATAACAGCAAACTGAGAAATGGTACGAAAGTATATTAAAAAGACTAATGTTAGAAACTCTGCAAGAGTTTTTGCAGCTTTTTTTCTTTTTCTTTAATCAAAGTCCCACTTCAGAATCAGTAGAGAAGCAGGCAGCTAGTGAGTGGCACCCCCAGAAACCTTCATTGAACTGACACCCTCTTTGATATGTTTCGCCCTTATTCTCACAAAACTGGGCTGGAAACTTGCATGCAAAGCCCTTTTCTTAGTAATTAGAAATGGTTGCCTTCCAAACTTAATGGAAATTGAGTCATTGGGGAGGGATGTGCAACCACAAAAAATCACAAACAAAACTGATGTAATTTCCCTCGTCTTTCCAGGCAGGACTTGAGGCAGGTGCAGCTGAGAGAGAAAGCAATCCTGCAATTCACAGCTGTTTGATAATATAGGGGGACATTTTTGCTTTTTCATCAGGCCTTTACACCCATCTCTGAAAATATTCCTGTTTGTTCCATTGTGTAAAATAGCCTGTGGTAAACTTAGGTTGTCTTATCTTGTGGCTGTAATGCTCGGTTATTTGAAGTCATTAGCAAGGATCCTGACAAACGTGCTGTGGGATTACGGCATATTTATCTGAACAGGAAGGCAGAATGTGGTGCAGACTCTCCACTGGCCTCCAGAGTGACCGGGTGAAGAGGAAAAGGATGAGGGAAGCCACATACAGACAATAAAAATGTGTGTGTAGGAACCCCTTTTCCTCTGGCTGCCCTTCCTTCAGCTGGCCTTGGAGAAGCTGATGAGCCCTTTTGGTTCCTCAGCCTGTCTCGGATACTGAGCTGAAATCCTGATGAGCAGGCATGCCCGGATGTGGTTGGAGAGCCACAGGTTTCTGCTGCTTTCCCTGAGTAGGAATAAAGTCAGCGGGGAACAGACACAGGCTGTCCACGGTCACCCAAATGTGTGGCAACTGATCGTCTCTGAGAGGCAAGGAGGAACAGTGTGCAAGCGCCGTGGTGGTGAAACGGCAGTGGGTTTGGGTAAGTAAACACAGACCCACCAGGATCTCATTTGCCTTCCAGCAGATGGCACTTTACCCCCAGAAAGAGCCTGTACAAGGAGAGGTGTGGGGCAGTGGGGAGGGAGTCCTTGCTGCTGGCTGCTGTGGGGATGAGCCTGTAGGAGCCCCAGGGGCTGTGAGAACCTAAATCCCCTCTGCCCCCCAACCTCTACACTGCAGCAGCAGGAGGAAAAGCTGAGGGTGTGAGAATGAGCACAGGTTGAGGGTGGACGATGGCTTCCTCCTCTACTGCACGTTTTTCACCTGGACGTGCTCAAAATGACAGAGATAGGGGCTGTCACTACTAGTCTGATTTTTTTTTTTTCCTTCTCCCGTGAGGAGAGAAAGAGGAGCCTCTTTGATCCTGTTCTGCTTTTCCTTTCACTTTCCACTTTTTTTCCTCATTTGGATTTTTTCTTCTCCCCCCATGTCCCCATTTTCCTCTGCTGTTTCAGCTGGTGTCCTAGCAATGAGTACAGATCCTCCTGGTTGTTGTACTCTACAGTTCCTAGAACTACATTTATTTATATTTGTTCTTGGAACCAAGTTGGTAAAAATAGCCTAAAGGCCATGGAAATAGTGAGGGAGAGGAGTATAATGCATTGTGCATTGCTTTCATGGATTGCCAAAAGGTAGAAACCCTGTTGATTGGAATTGACTTTTTCCATGTCTCAACGTTAACCTGCAGTTCACTAAGTTGATCTGGTGGCCTGGGAAAGGACAGGCTCCATTGAGTAGAGTTGCTGCCTTTTGGGAGAGAAAAAAGGAAATCTGGAAGAAAAGAAGGGGGAGATAAAAGAAGATTACGAAAGTGGGCGGTGGGAAGAAGAAGAAAGATTAATAAAGTGAAGAGAAAAAAAACCCCACAACAGCAACAAAAACACGAGAACTGTCACAAAAAAAAGCTGTATGTAATTCAGTGTCCTGAGTCGGAATGCAATTGTACCGTGCGTGGGAGAGGGGAGCATAAACATCTCTAATTGCCCCACTAAGAGGTCTCGCTCTTATCTCAAAAAAATCCACTATTTATTTAATCTTCAAAACTAAGCTCCTATATCCTTCCCAGCCCAGCTTCTTAATGAGATATGTTGTAACACTGTGAGCCCTATGAACACATGGTATTTCTGGGGCTGGTGTCAGGGTTCTGCACGCCAGCATGGAAGAGCAATGATCCCGCCACAGGAGAGCCAAACCCACAGGATGCAGCTGCAAGGTGTGTGAAAGGTGGAGTGGTGAAGAACAATGAAGGGCCCTGCCATCTTCTGCTGTGAAACAAGCTTTGCCATTAAGATCTGTGCAACACACTTTGAGCTACTACTGTCTGTTGTTTGTGGCAGTTTCTTCTCTGGGGTCACTGGTCAGTGGAGGTAAAGATGATCCCCAAATGCGGGGCTGTGGAGACACCCGTTCCTTCTCCTGGCATGGAGAGCTGAAGAGAAGGCTGGTGTAGGCAGTCTCCTGGCCCTAGGATGATGTGATGCTGACTGGTCTGCACCCCTTCTGCTTGGGGCTATCTAGTCTGTAGTAGATTTGCCTGGGGGACAAATATTTGGTGCAATATGAAGCTGCATCAAGCAGTGAGATAACAGGCAGGATGGATGATCGCTACCCAAGCTTGCTCCCAGACCCTCTTTTATTTAACAAGAGGCATGTGTCTGTAGAAGACCAAAACCTAGGTCATGCTTTTTGGCATAACTTTATAACAGAAATGGTGATGTTACGTAGGATGTTGCTCTCAGATGTCTGCAGACTGGCTGATGTCACTGTCCCACTGCTTATAGTGTCCCAAAGAAGTACTTTGAGGTTTTCAAGTGTTTATCTGAAGCACTGGCAAAGGTTACCCAGGGTGCTAAAATTGTAACTTTGAAGGATTCAGTCAGATTATCCACTAATGCAAATGTCTCGTGCTGTCACCCAGACATGTATAAACAGTAGTATAGTGCCATGAGTGTACAGAGAATGTATGTACCTTCCCCTCTAGACTACGTAGTTTTCATTCTGTTTCCGAAATAGCTGTGACATTTGGGATTGCATACAGAGCTCCAACTGAAAATGCTCATGATTGGAATTTAGTTGTACTTCTATCTCTTTCTCTTCTGATCCCCTTTCATCACCTCTTCTGCCTCTGCTCTTTCCTTGGCTTGCTGCCTTTCCACTCTTCCCCCTCCCTCTTTCTGTTCTCTTCTTTTCTCTGCATCTATTTTTACTGCCCCTGTCTTCATCAGTCAGCATCTTCCCTGGCTCTTTCTTTCCTTGCTTCTTTCCCACTATGAAAGAGCATCATTTTTTATGGTACGTATAGGGTAAAATGTTTAAAATGCTGGTTTGACCCTGAGAACTGCCCTCAAAGATTTGAAGGCATTCTCTCAAGAGGTTACAGTTGCAGGCTTTGTATACAAACCCATCATCTTCCCATCCTTAGATGTGTTCAGCTCTCACAGCACGTGCAGCTGAAGTTCCAGGAAAACCTCAGGGAAGCTGGGAGTTGCTTGCTGTAGAATAAATGCACTAATGCACACTCTCATGCATCTGTCATTGGGGTATTTTAGATTTCTTTGACAAACTTGGGTCTTGCAGCACACTGATATGGTGGCAAATATTGCTAAGCCATTTTTGGACAGAGAAATTAAAACACAGGTGAACACTAAGGAACCAAGATCACTTTGACATCATCTATGCCAGAGAGTTGAACTGATTTTACTGAATGAATCTTTGCCTGTATGACCAGCAGTGTAACTGTGGGGAACATTAGGAAAACTCCCAGATATCCTATGCCGTGACATTAGTGCTGATCTCTCTCAGCTGCTGGGTCTTCTGGCTTCAGGTCTGTCAGACTGCGACACCCGTGCTGTGCATGACAAGAGCATAATGGATGAGACGTGTGAAATTTTGACAACCAGCTACAAGGTCATTTCTTTTGGGAAAGAAAGTATCTCCAGAACCAATGTTGCAATAGCGGACGGAATTCTCACTCAACCAAATCTGGTCTAGCTCCACTGATTAGCTAATAGTGGCCACAGTAATTGCACCAATGGGTTTGTGAAACAGGCAAAATGCTGAGCATAGCTACATTGGTACATGGCTTATGGGGGGCTAACCCTTATGATTCAGAATTAATACCTAACAAGGATAAAACAAACATTTTCATAGGGGTAAGGTTTGAGGAGAAGTGGAGGTTTAATACACCCTTGAGCAGACCTGTAAGAGCAGCGCACAGGCTGATTATCACGCTCTGTCCCCATTTATTTGTCTTTGTGGTGGTCCCTACAGTGACAATCTCTTCCCCAATCACTGGAAGCTGCCAGGATAAACCATCTGACCTTCGACATCTCAGCATGAGTGGCACCCCAATTAGCCCTGTTTGCATAAAAGAGCTTCCCTTGTTTGAAACTAACCATCAGAGAGTACCCCTGCTCCTCAGGCACAGACCTGGACCCAAAGGTGGTGTGTTCATGGCCTCTAAGCTTGATTACTGCAAAACACCTGAACCAGGAGACAAAATTCCCTGAAAATCATCTTCTGATGCAAGTACAGCAGCGTATCCACCTAGCAAGCCGCATCTATGTTGAGCTCACACCACAGCGCCTGTCTGTTATAAAGTCCATGTCAGATCGTCCGTATAGTAATCAAAGGCTTCCTTGGTCTGGATCTAACTGTTTTAGAAATTGCTTCAAAACCATGGACACCCATGGTCCAAGCTGTAGGTAACCAGAGACAAGAGATTGCAGGAGACATACTTGATAGGTGCTGCCCCTGTGCTCCTTCTCACAGGAGAAGAGAGTGGCCATGGACTTCATGATCCTGAACAAAGTGCAAAACACATACCATTGCATATCTGATTTGATTCAGGGAGTTGTGCACAAGATGTGCTTATGCGCATACAAAATGCAATCCAGTCTTGCCTCCCCCTTCCCTTCTTCCCCCACACAAACAAACAGCTGAAGAGAAAAGTGAAATAACTTGTTTTCCATTCATTTTTGAGTAAGAGAACCTGGTCATTTCTCTTCTAAATATTGGGAAGAATTTGTGAAATTAGAATTAATAATGTCAGAATAAAGCCTTCTTGAATGGGTAGATCCAACTTAAAAAAAATATCCTGGATTTTGGACTGGTGCAGTTTATGAGACTCGCTTATTTACACTACAGAGAGGAAAGACTCTTGCAAATTAGATCTGTATAGGTGCTGAAGTAGTGCTTTGGAGAAGTAACTAAACATTGTCCCAGTATTCATTTCTATTTGCTGAAGGAAAGACCTCATAACTCTCTTTGAAACAACTTTCTTCCTGACCCTGCCGTCCTGCAGAGAGGCTGCATCCCTCACTGCTGCGTTTTGCAACAGCTTCTGCACTCTTTCCCGTTTAACTCTCTGCTTTTTCTTGCACCTATTTATTCATCACAGCCATGGTGTGAGCTGGCATTTGTGGCTCCTCCACCCTGAAAGAGTTAACTGGGTTTATTACATAATCTGTTTAACATTCGGGATGAATAGGAAATGGATGCCCCTCCTCTCCTACGATGTGTTTGTGCACTTTAAATCGCACTCCTCCCCAGCTGTGTGTGAGCCCTACGCCACTTGACATGCCCTGAGCCTCCGCATGTGTGTGTGTGTGCGCGCTTGGGCACCCGCTTGCGTGTCTGCTGGCAGCTTTGCCCCCTTCCCGCCCCGCTCATGTCACCGGCGCTGCACACCTGCATGTCTGTGTGTCTGTGTGTCTGTGCGCACATGAGAGGACAGGAGCGAGGGGAGGTGAGACAGTCACCTTTATAGGAAGCACCAGCAGTTGTGGCAAAGTGTGAAAACAAACTCTGCCACCTCTTGGACTGCTCTGAGTGGACAGACCACCTCACATAATGCCATCTTTTGATGAGGTTTTGAAGGAAGCAGGGGAGTTTGGAAGATTTCAAAAGAGAGTCTTTTTCCTCCTTTGCCAGACAGGCATAACTTTTTCTTTCCTGTTTGCCAGCGTGGTTTTCCTTGGGCCAGCACCGGACAACTACTGGTGCAGGATCCCTGGGGCAGCTGAATTAAGTGAACGATGTGGCTGGACACTGGAAGAGGAACAAAACTTTACGGTACTGCCCCTGCGCCTGGAGAACGGGTCCTCCAGTGGAAAGTGCGAGAGGCTGGACATCGTGTGGGACACCTCCGTCAGCTGCACCAGCCCGCTCGCCCGCTACAGGAATCGCAGCGTGGGCAACCTGCCACTTGCTGCATGTCACAATAACTGGGTGTACAAACAGCCCCACTCGTCCATCGTCAGCGAGGTAAGGAAAACCCCCCTCCTCTAATCAGTGGCTTTCATCCTGGTGCAGGATTGTGGCAATAAAATAGGATTGCTGCTGCAAGGGTCGTTGCTTTGGTGGCTGGTTTTCCTTTCTGGATTTGTTTCACTCTGAGTCACAAGCAAGTTGTAACAATGAGTTTGACCAAGTGTCATCATCAAGCTTTCAGGGAAAGATGAGCTGATCTGAAGGGTAGCTCCCCAAAGCCAAACATCCCCCACAGAGATGGTTCTGTCACTAAAGGAGTATCAGATTGAAATAAAGAGTTAAATCCTTGCAGCTGAGGATTCTGGTGCTCAGTTTTGGCCAGCAGCTTCGGTGGTGTAAACCCCAAGTGTAGCTGACTGAAACCACTTGCTGATTTGGGTCACTGTATACTATTTGTTCCCTGTATTCTCTGTACTGAACATTTACATCTGCAGGTAGTAAAAAAAACTGGCAGCAGACTGTGCTTCTGAGATCTGACAGGAGTCAGCAGAAATAATTACGCTTAGTAAAGAAAAATTTTCCTGAAATGTCAGAGAACCACAGGCTGTCACCAGTAGTGGTAAGCGCTGGGAAATGTAGTGGCTTTTTAATGAGGCTGTGAAAGGCCATTTAAGATGCTTTCCTAGGAGATCCTCTGTGTAATCTGTAGTTGTGCTGTGGATGTGCTGTGGCCTGGCTCTAGCATGCAGGCTGCACAATAGAAGTGTGTATTTTAAGGTCATCCTGACAGTAACTGTCACCAATGCAGTGAAGAAAAATACGAAGTGTGCTTAGAGGAGTTGGCTAGGAAATCATCAAGGTGCACTGCAAAATGTGTCAACACAGCCACGGGCTCTGGCTCCTGCCTGTCTCATGAGCGTCCCACTGTGGTATTTAACCAGGTGCTTGCACTGGAGCTGTGCCCTCTGAAACATGGAGCAGGGCACAGCAGGTGAAGCCCTAAGCAAGCCCTGACCTGAAAAGCTGCGCCTATCCCAGCCTTTAAATTCGCCATCCTTCCCCCATCCAGCTGGAACTGCTGGATCTGCTTGCAGGCTTCAGGCTTTTCAGAGCAGCAGCTTTGTACCCTGAGCATGGCACCTGACCTGAGCAGGTTTAGCCAAGATCTATGCCCAGGAGAAGATAAATCAGAGCACCTGGCTGCCCTGGAACAAATCTTCAGAACTGGCTTTTGCATGTGATTGCTGAAATCAAGGCTGCTTGGAGGTCTGCAAGTGACATGCAGGAAGCTGCTGTCAAACTTTGGGCCCTGGGAATGTTGTATCTCTGCCTGAGTTGGCACTGGCAGCCATGGCTGGGTGGGCAGGAAGACAAATGCTGTCCAGGAGCCTCAGTCTGTCTCTGGAGCAACCTGTGGGAAGCAGCTATGGCAGAAGGTTGTGCCGCTACCCCCGACGTACCTCTGCTGAGGGACTGCAAGGGGTTAGATAATGGTGTCTTTTATGTGGGCAATCTGTGCAAGCCATTCTCCATAGAGCTTAAAAATAAAATAGAGATTCCTTTTCTCTTGTTGTTCCACCCCCCCGCTTTGTTTTTTTTTTTTTCTTTCTCCCTTCAAACTTGCTGTAGGTGAAAGCATATAAATTGTGTCCAGAAGATTGTGCTCAGAGTCTGTTTACGGCAGCAGTTTGTGTATCTAGCAAAGCCACCGTGATTTTCCAGGAGCACTAAGCCACTGGGTACATCTAAGAGAAAATGAAACCAGTGTTTGTTTGTGTTGCAGCAATAAATGGGAGTGAAAGGTTCAATATTCTCTGGCAAACACTTCATTCATCTACACTTTGTTCCCTTGTTCTCCTGGGGAGACCCTCCAAGGCCAGGGGAAGGAGAAGGGATGAAGGGATGCTTGGGGAAAGCACTCCCCACTTGTGCTCCCAAAGGTGCACATTGTGAAAACCAGGGAGCAACAGTCTGCATAAGCCAGAGAGAAACAGTCTGCATGTAGCAACAAGCTGGGACTGTCTGCCGCCTGTGCTGCAGCAGCAGGTCCCATCATCAGTGTCACTGCAGCTCCTACAGGGACTCTGGCTGGCCAGGGGCACCTCAGCCAGGGGGTGTTCAGCTGTGACCTGCGGCTCTTGGGTCTTGTTCCCAGTTTTGCAACATTTGCCAGATAAATCACATCCCACGAGGTTTGTTTTCTTCATCTAAAAAGGAAGCTTGTGGCATGCACACCCTGGCTCATTTGCTTTGAGATCAGCTATTAAAAGGAGCTTGATATCTTTTAATGCGTTATGTGTCCAGCAAAGGCTATTTAAATCCCAGATTTAATTTAGTCTCTTTCCACTTAGCTGAGGCTCTAACGAATCATAACTCAATTTAAGCAGATTTGTGCTCTGTTTAATCAGCTCACCAAAGATGTATTTTCTCATGTATCTACTTGTAAATGCTTCATTTTGTTCATGTGTGTAGAAATGTTTCTGTTTCTTTCAACTATCTTAAAATTTCTGTTTCTTTAGGTCTGGCTGAATCAGCTGTGGAAGTGACCAGGGGCACAAAGTTAAAAGGATGAGTTATACGACAATCTGAAGGACATGTGGTCAGGGAGAAAGAGGGACCCGGGAGGAAATTAGGATACTGAAGGGGTTCTTCTAGGCTTATGGCAAGGGCAGATCCGGTGTGGGGCTCCAGTGTGATGGGGTAGGTGGAGGATAAATGCAGGCATGTAAGGCCTTTGTTGGGAAAAGACGTCATATCATAGAGCAAGTCTGGCAGCCAAACCACAGGCTGATGCCATCAGTTCTGAGCACCTTAAAGAAACTAAATCATATGGCTGGAGGGACTGATTTAGGAGGAGTTGTAAAATGGAGGGTATTGCAGAACTTGACTTCATTGCTCTGGTTTGTGGATGACTGGAGCATGCTGCTTGCTGGCCATTCTCTCATCTTAGATATCTACCTTTCGCAAAGATGTTCACAGTAGCATCAGCAGAAGGAAGCAGAGGAAAAAGGGGGAATGTGGACTGATAAAAAGCACCCACTGCCTTTCAAGCAGTACCTGAGGTGCTTGCTGCATCATCTGCTACTGTGGGACTCCTGAGTCTCAGTGCTGGGGTACAGCAGGGTGCTGGGAGAACATACCAGGGCTTTTCTCCTCCAGGATTTGAGTAGAAGAGGAAAATCTATTAAGAAATCACCACAGAAGCAACACATGGCAAAGCCAGTTAGCTTGGTCTAGTAACAGGTGACAGAGCACTGCTAAAGTTTCCCTTTTAAAATTTTCTTTTGATATCTAATGGGCTCTGAGAGGAGGTCTCTACTTCTGGAATGACATACTTAAGGGTCTCTGTGCTCTGTTGCTTTAGGTCGGGCTTTTCCATGAGGGCAATCCACATCAGAGCAGGAGTTGTCCACTGGTGCTGTACACACAGCCCGGCACTGTGGTGCTCGAATTAGAGCTGAGCAAACCAGAGATGAGATGATGTAAAGGTTTCGTGATATCAGCAATGTCCTCCACTATGTGTAAAACTTGGCAGCCACCCCTCCGACGCAATGGTGTCGCAGGTGGTGGATCTGCACAGAGGACCTTGGCTCAGTGCAATCTGCTCCTGTTTAACTGAGCGCGTCTTGCTCAGCTCTCTGTGAAACTGGAAGATGCAGCTGCGTGCGTCAGCAGTGGGACAGGAACCCAGTGGCTTCTCAGATTTTGCCTGGAGATGGAGGCTGAGGGCATAATTATCAAGCTAAATCCATTCCTGGCTCATGCCAGCTGATACCATCTGAAATGATACCGGTCATAGCAGGTGGCTGATGCTGCTTGGGAGGGAAGGCTGGTGATGGCAGCACCTCTTACAGTGTGAAGAGGGCAGGAAAGGACAGCCCTTCTGTGCAGCAGATGGAGAAGAAAGAAGAGTTGGGGTGCCAGGGGGCTGCAGTGGACCGGGGCAGCTACAGCCTCATGCTCTTGCCTGGGGGTCTGGAAGGGAGCCCAGGTCACTCCCTGCACCCTGTAACATTTGAAGTAGGAAGCGTGTTGCCCACCACCTCCTGCCAGGTGAGCCTTGTGAGGAACAAACATACCCAGGATATACAAAGTCAATAAACCTAATTTCCCCAGGAAACTGTGCTAAAGACTGAGTCTCTGACCTTTAATACTTCTGGGTTTTGGCACTATGCACTTTCGTCCCAGTGGAGAGATTCTAGCACTCTGCAAAAAGGCAGCTGGTGATAGTTTGCAAAGCGGTAGCCATTTTATTGTCATTTTTGGTGCTGATGACTCCTAGAGGCATGTGCGTGAATTACAGTCGCGTCTGCAGGTCGAATGGCCTCTGGTAGCGATGAAAGGAAGAGGGAAGTCTACATGGTCATCAGCAGTTAGAGCACAGCTGGCATATTTTAAGCTTATTAGCAGCCTTTCTTGGCAGGAGTTCAGCAGGAGGGACCAGTTCCAATATGTCCTGTCTGCAGCAAGCCTTCATGTCATAGATGATGTCATTTCGAGACCCGGCAACAATTTATTGCCCAAGTGTGAGGTCTGAGCTGGACAAATGATCATCTGAACATTTCCTATTGCACCTGCTGGAAAGAAATCTTCTTACTCCTCTGCTTGCCAGCTGTCTCAGAAAAGAACAGTCAGCTAGCATTTGCAGAGAAACCTGTAAGCAAAGCAATGATGTTTGTCTCATAGTTTTTGCAGTGCCTCAGAACAGGAGATGACACGGTAATCAGGCTCAGGGTGGAGAAAGCACAGCTGGTCCTTTTGCTGTCCTCCTCCAAGGCAATATGCAACACAATTCACCCTCAAAGTTTTGATCTAATGTGATTGTTGTCATTGGCATGGCAGTACCCTGTCTAATTTCCACCATCATGGTGAGATTAATATTAAGTATTGGAGGGAAAGGGGAAAAGAGCAGACAGAGGAGCAGAGGGAGCAGCAGTTGCTGAATTTCTTATGAAGGTCTAATTAAGCTTTCACTGTGTGAGAGGAACTGGAACAGTTCCTTGCATGGGTTACGCCAGTGGGGCTGTGTTTCTGTCACTGTTATCGAGCCAGCTGGTACTGGATAAGGGCTTGGGCCATGTTTTTTCTTATTGTTTTTAGGACAGCTGCTGTTCTCCCCCGTTTAGGAGACAGTAAGTTTCTCCACCTCCCTCTTGCTTTGGACATGGATAGACATAAGAAAAAAACAAGGACAGAATAGGTCTTCTGTCCTAGAAGGCTCAGTGAATCCAGGTGATCTGAGTGGTAGGGACGCAAAGGTATCAGCTGGGCCTTGGGCCATGCACAGGAGAGAAACCTCCAAAACTTTCAAAACTAAGCTGTTCCTCATGTCTTGAGCCACAGTGCCCTGGGACAGGTAAACGCTGGCTCCATCTGTCCTGTTAAGTGCTCAGCTTGAAACAAGACATGGAGAGGACAGTGTCCTTGCTTAGTCCCTGAGCACTTTGACGGAACCTTTGTCAGAAAGAGAAAACAAAAGGTAGTTTTCTCCCTTTCCATTGCATGCACTTGCAGGGTGGGTGTTTTGCTGCAGTAAGGATGTGTGAAAGATAGCAGTTTGAAAGCCCAGAGGACAAGCCAGATGGAGAAGAGCTGCCTGGCAAAAAATAAGGAACATGCAGCAACAATCTGCATCTCCCCAGGTTTCCTTAAATGATGAATATTGCCCTAAACCTTTTGTCACTGGGAGTGAAAGGGTAAACCAGCCTCCATTTAGTCACTTGTATGAATGCCACTTAAGATATATGTGTGTACTCTCAATATGCTGTTGTAATTGGGCTGAGGGGTCACTGTAGATCTCCTTGTCAACCAAAAAGTTTCATCCATCATTTTGAAATTCAATTGTAACAGACGGTAAAGTGCTTCCAAACTCCTACTCTAAGTTGCTACATTTTGAGGAGGTTTTAAAGACATGTTATCATTTAAAGCAACGCATTTCTACAGGGATAGGTATTCTGTAGTGTTTTGGGACTTGCTCAGTGCATAAAGGCCTCTCAACTACCAGGAATTACAAGTCTGTGGTCAGCTTGCATGTCAAACTAAAATGGAAAACATTTGCCTTCTGCCAAAGCTGTGAAGAAATGGGAAATTGCCACAGCCCCCGTGTTTCCCAACTATTAGTTATGTATGAACGATTCTTCTGTTCCCATCTCAGCCAGTTTCCACTCCTTTCTACAGAGATTACTCCACTAATGAACTACAGGGTAACAGTGCAAAACCTCTTCCTTCTCCCAGAGACATCACTCAGGTGGTTTGCTGCTGCAAAGTGCACTAGCCCAGTTCATTCCAGCCACACCACTGCTACTGTAAATCTGCACTGGGATTTCATATTGATGTTCAAGCTTCTGGTGGGAGGAAAACATTCATTGCAGGGATGCATGTCCAAGCAGGAGCGTATGTCTGCCTGTACCGCGAGGCTGTCAGAGTGTGACTGATTTTCCCCAGTCTGTTAAGGATGCTGCAGTGGGGGGTGTCCTGAAGGAGCTGGTTCCTGCTGCCTGTCTCTGTTGGCAGCACCCACTTCTGCCCAGGATGCCAGCTCATTGCCAAGGCTAAGAGGAAAGGAGTGCAGATATAGATTGTTTATCAACTTGGGCAGCACAACCTTTTTTGGTCAGCTCCCTAAACAGAAGGAGGCTGTGTTCAGGCACACAACACTTTCTGTCATAGAGCGGATAGAGATCACGCCGGTGAGCGCAGCACTGAATGTGGAGACAAGTTGCAGGGTTGTGCTGGGTGCGTGCCCTTCTGCAGTGAGGGGCTTAGCAGGGAGCATGGCAATGCTGAGGAAGAGGACGTGCCCTTCACTGGAGAGCTGAACTAGCCAGCTGGGCTGGTTCACCTGCTTGATGATTGCAATGAGGAGCTGGCTAGCTAGGTTTTAACAGGATCTAGGTGTAGCCAGTGCTATACAGGTCAACAAATAGGCAAAAAACCCTTAAGGCTTTCCTTCTCTTTTCCATATCCTTCCTCCCACACTGCAGTAAATATTTTAGCCATTAAATTTAAAGTCTAAGGAGGAAAGGGACTGAACACAGGATATAACGACATTCCCTTTCTGCTATATCGTCCTGGGTGAGCTTATTCAAATGAAAGCAGAAATATTTACTTCATGGCATAGACATACACTGCAAGGACAATGTTTGTGGTCAGAAACACCTACAAATGCACAGGAAGGACAGGACAGTAAGGTCTCCTCATCAACATCTCCTGAATGTTTCTCCAGAATATGTTCCAAATTTTGCAGCAGCAGAGGTATGCTGTTGCAGCTGTAGACGTGATGCTTCTGAAAGGAAACCTCTGCTGGGTCCCTGCTTGCCAAGGGCTGTGTGATGCTCAGCAATGAGCTCGTGATCTCTTTTCTCTTCTGTGGCTTATTTTCAATTGGTGTGAGCTATAGTTCTTTTTCCGTTGAAGTGCCAAACTGGAACATTCAGGGAGAAAAAAAAAGAAAACCAAAGTCAGACAGCTGTGGTCTAGACAGATAGAGAGCCCTAGAGTTTTTACTTCTCTAATGTTACCCATTTTGGAAACCGAGTGGGATCATGGAAGGATAGTCTGCGACATTTAAAGACCATATTCTGGGATTCTTTTGGTATGTTATGAGAAGAACGTGTGCTTTCAGGGAATGGGATCTCCTATTACTCACAGTGGGACATGGTTACTGACAGGGATAGCTCTTCTTCTCCTTGATGCCACCGGATATTTGCATGGAAGTACTCCTGGTTGGTGAGCTCCTCACTATGTGGATGCATCTGCCTGGGCACAGGAGCAGCCTGTGTGGTAGGAGTATAAACATCAGCCCATGCATGGATGGACATATGACCATTCAGAAACAGAGAGGAGGCACTACTCTGCTCCTGTTTGAGGAGCCTGCTAGGAAGGGACATGAGAGATGTTTCGGGGGAGTGTCACATAGGAGGACTACTGGCTAACCAGAGACAAGCTGAAATCCTGGGTGAACAGATGCAGGTGCTTTTCCTCCAAGTGTTGCAGATGGGGACAACTATCAGGCACAACCAAACCAGGTCACAGCTGAAGTGGTGATGTGGATCTGACAGGCAGCTTGGATCAAAAAACGATCTCTGCAGGGTGTGCAATTCTCTTTTAAAGGTTACATTCCCCTCTAAAGGTTATGTTTGCAAATGAAAAGCAAGACACTACCAGGGAGATGACTTAAATGCTAGGTGCTACGTCAAGCAAACAGAAAAGGTCTGAGAAGGCTTATCTGTATCAGAAGTTATTTAAGTACTTAGAAAATAACAAAGTGCAGGACTAACTTGGGAAAGCACGGTTAGCATATTGTCACTAATCTCTTCAGAAAAAGCTTGTAGTTTTTTAGAAGTTTTCTGTATTTTCCTATTTCCCGGAATATTTAAAATGCATTGTTAGCCAAAAGCTAGTTTCAGCTGCTGCCTAACTCATCTGAAACTGCTGCTCAGATGAGAGTCTCCTCTCCAGTAAAGATATTTTCCCCTCTCTCTTTCTGGCATGCATTTGTTCTTCATCCCTCTTTCATGACAGTTTGTTCATTGCCTGTTTGTAGTAAAGAGGGATTAAATTATTTTAAAAAATAAATATACTCTTTGAAAAATGATCAAAAGTATAAACCCCAAAGGCCAATGCTGGCAGCGGATGCTGGGGCTGGTCCCTCCTGGCAGCTGGGAGCAGGCTGGCTGATTGCCTGGGCACAGCTCCAGCGCTGCCGGCACAGCCACCCACCACCTGAGCTCTTCTGCTGCCTTTGCAGCTTTGTAGCTTCCCCTTAGCTCCTCCAAGCACAGGATCCCTTCTCTGGAAAGCGGTTCTGCAGTGCACTGAGGGTATTAGGCTGGCACTGTCCCACGGCAGGGCGGGAAATGTCCTGGTGCTCCCTTTGCCATCACTTGGGCTGCCAGGACAGCCTCCTGGGTCTTGGGAAACCTGATGTGTCAGCTCAAGGGGAGCTGTAATCCTGATGCACCTTATAGGTGTTACAAACCTGGGGTTTGGCCTCCAAAATCAACAACTGAAATTAGGGGTGAGTGGATTTTAAGTCATCTACAGTGTTTATGTTTACAGATTTTATGTCAGTGTAAGCATCATCTCAGTTTGACATTGCTTTAGTGGTTTTGTTATTACATGCCCATTTAAATTTTGTTCTCGTGCTAATCTATTGCTGTTTCTAGCAAAGCAATAATACTCTTACTCCCTTCCCCTTTTTCTCCTTGGTTGTTTTGGCTTTTGAGAGGGAGTCCTTGCTCGTGACCATGTTCTTCAGGAGCAATCATAACTGTCAAAGAATGTTTTGCTCTCTGACTTGGGTAATTCTACGAAGGGCTCTTAAACCTGGTCCTGTCTGAAGCCCTCCCTGCTGATCTATCAATCAGCCTGATATTTCTCTCCAAGGTTTTGATCTGTCAAAGATCCACGCTACTTATGAGGTGCTGAGTGATATTAACCTTCACTGGGAGATGACTCACCCTGCAGACCAGGGGCTCAGACCTCTGTTATTCCTGGGTACTGCTAGGAGAGAGGTGTGAGGGCGCCTCTCTGGGGAATGGTGCTCCCAGGGTCACTCCACAGCCTCTGCTAGAAGCCAAAAATAATGGTGCAAAGGTTTGTGTCAAGCAGTGTTCAGAGCTGGAGCACAGAGACAGGCTGAAGCTGACTGACCTCTGTCACACTCCATCGCTGGGAAGTGCTGGGAAAAGCCAGCGCATCATAGCCAGCTCTGAAGCCACCAGTAAGAAACGGCATGAAATAACAGAACATTTTGTAAAACAGCCTGTGGCATCAGGCTCTGAGCTCTCACTAGAGCTGTCACCTGCACAGCAGAGTGTGGGGTCTCTCCTGCTGGCACTGGTTTGGCTAAAAACCCACAGGGAAGGGTGCAGCTATGTGGTGAGACAGGCAAGGAGAGTGAAAGGTCTATGCTGTGCTTTGAGGTCCTGGGAGAACTGTTGCTCCATGGTGCGAAAACTCAGCTGATCAGCAACATTCAGCACCTGAACGTCTCACCTGCACCTGAAATTCAGGCCAAGCTGGCCAGAGAAGATGTGCCAGTGACCTGCTGACCAGGCAATGTATATACCTCTCTATGCATATACAAGTTCAGCAGCTGTCCAGTTGGTCCCCATGGTGCATACATGGCAGCGTCATTGTGTCCAGCGTGGGCCCTGTCTGTGGGACCTGCACAAGGCGTGTGTCCTGTGAGGCATCTAGCTAAATACAGCTCTGGCAAAGTCAGAGAGGTTTCCTTGAGCTCATGTGAAGCCACTCTTCCTGCTTGCCCTCTCTGCTTATCTCTCCGTGTGATTATTTCCTTCTCTGTCGCACTTCAGCAGCACATTTTTGAAGCTGATGTTTTCTTGCAGCTGGTTTTTAGCCCTCTGGTAAGCTGGATTGTAGTTGGCTGCAGATGCTCCTCTTAGAGCCTCAACCTCTGCCATCAGCACAGTCAATTGCATTGCCTTCTAAAATCTTCTTTTAATGGTCATTCTCACGAAAAAACTCTGCTTTCCAAAGCTGCATCTTTTGTTACTATTTGCCAGGGTTGTCATAGTTTCAAGAAGCAATAGGTTAAGAAACATTTGAAGTCTGAAAGTGCTTCTCCATGTCCAGGCTATTTTAGGAAAGCATTGCAATAGCTCTTAACTATGATTGCTGACAGCAGGTTTTATTCATCTCAGAGGAAGCTGGGGTTTCTGCAGCTCTTGCTTAAGATTTACAGAAGTGGAAGCCAGATTCTGATGGCCTGGCTTGACTGAAAGGTGGCCAGTCAGAGTCCCCGGATTAATGGGATTGACATCAAAGCCATGACTTTGTTTAAAGTCAGTGGGGGTGGGACATTATTGTGTTGGGGACTAAGAGGTCACTAGCCAAGTTTTTCTTCACAGTTGCAAGAGCTGGAAATTGCAGATCTCAGTCACAGATTTCCCAGACTGGCAGCTTCAAAAAAACCCAAAAAGTCACAAAAAAACCCAAATTCTGGACTTCCAGTAAAATCATCATAACTAACAACAGTGATTCTGCTGTAGTTACTGTCAGTGACAGTGCTAATAGTTTATCTGGAACCAAAACGGAGGAGTGTCATTTTTCAGAGTGAAGAGTAACCCATAGATATTAGCGTGGATGGCACTTGTGTGGAGTCCAGAATATTGAAATAAATGATTTCTTCTTTAGGTACACAAATAAACATTTAAGAGTATTACTTTATGGCTTCTGGTCCAGATTCAGGCTCAGTGAAATCCTGTTCTGGGTGCCCTCTGTATCTCCTGCACAAACACCTTCGAAATCCCAGTCCCGGTCCCAGGCTGACATTACAGCATGCACATGGGCTAAGATCGAACGTGGGCTTGTGGCACTAAATTTCAGAGTCTGGAGAACTGTGAGTGGCAGAAGAGACTGTTAATCTTCTCTCTAACCCACCCCATGGTTACCCCATCCAAGCATAGTGTTTGAGCACTAGTATTGTGGTACACATGCTGGCGAGCACGAATGTGACACGCTGTGTGTGCTTCAGCAACCAGCACCTTGCTAGTGATAAAAAGATTTCTTACAGCTCATGTCTGAAGGCAAAAGGGTCTCTCTAGGGTAAATGGTGGCAGCTGCTATAGTCTGTGGCTTCCCTTGGTCCTGAAGCCACATTGTCCTTAAGGTTACCCCAGGTATGGACCAAAACCTCCCAACTCCCATAAATTCTGCAGAATTTGGCAGGCAGCAGTTGGTATTTCTTTGTTCTCAGAGAATCTCTAAAGTAATTTCCAATGGCATGCTGTCTGGATAACTGCTTTGGTTTCATTTCAGTTTTAATTCCTAGTCTCTTTGTCTTCCTCTCACCCACTTTCCTCCTCCCTTCATCCCTGCCCATCCCCATCTCCATCCTTGCTAATGAATTCTTCAGATATGCACCAATGTAACATCATGTTAGGGAGTTATGGCTGCTACAATATAAGGAAAAGAGAAGTCTGGGGAAGCTCCCTCAAGAAAATACATATAATGTATCTGAAAGTTATCTGAGATCTGTTTTCAGTTTCCTCAGAGACCACATGGTTCTGCTTTTATCTAGAAGGCACTAAGAAAAAGAATTAAACTATTTCTATAAGCTAATGTTTTCACTGACTATAGCTGCGCTGCCTTATTCTGCTCTAGACAAAGTCATGGCTTTGCCTTGGCAACATATTTAACAGCTTTGTGTTTAGTTTACTTTCCATATCTGGACAACTGATGTATGAAACACAGAATCCTTTTGGCAAGGAGGAGTTCTCCCTCTGTCTTCACGACAGCTTGAAGAGCACTTGCTATAGCTGCGCTTCCCTGTCCGACTGGTGCTTGTGGTTGAACAAGCACATTTGAACTTCCCTTTCCCTTTCCCTTTCCCTTTCCCCTTCCCCCTTCCCCTTCCCCCTTCCTGCCTGGCCCTATGCAGTTTCTATAATGTTTTGAGGATGACGAATAACCCACCAGGGGTGTTTATGCCTCTCCCTTTTTCCCGCAGTATAACCTAGTGTGCGGCAATGCCTGGATGCTGGATCTCTCACAGGCTATCCTCAGTCTGGGCTTTCTGGCCGGCTCATTCACCCTGGGCTATGCTGCAGACAGGTACTGTATAAGCGCTGCTGTCCTTTTTGCAGAGGTGAAATCACTTGTAGTGTCACCTGCAATATGCATACATCAACACTTTGGAGGACAGGCAGATGTTCAGCCATCTCCCGGAAAGCCAGGCTCCATCACACATAACAGTTACTTGGGAAGACAAACGCCATTGCTCTGAACATCTGAACAGCCAGATTCCCCAAAAATATGTACTGAGCATGACATCATATGGCATGGAATATCCCTTTGGTCAGCTGGGATCAGCTGTCCTGGCTGTGCCTCCTCCCAGCTTCTTGTGCACCTGGCACAGTGTGAGAAGCTGAAAGGTCCTTGACTGCTCAGCAACAACCAAAACATCAGGGTATAATTATTCTCATTCTAAATCAAAAACACAGCACTATACCAACTACTAGGAAGAAAATTAACTCTATCCCAGCCAAAATTAGGACACCAGGTTATCAAAACCCAGACAATGTAGTCTTTGCTTCCTTTTGGTCTGGAAACTTCGCGCAATACTACTTACTCATCCTGTTTGGACATTAAAATGTCTTGAAAAGAGCTTTTCTTGTTGTTTCCAATGTTTTCTGTGCACATCTGGACCCGGGAAGGGCAGAAGGACACAGAAATGAAAAGGAAGCATTCAGAGGAGGTTTATGGTCTGGTGTTTACTGGAGGATGTTTAATAGACATCACTGATGAAGAAAGCAGTTACTTGAGGAAAGAATGAAGGGACTCAGTATGGCAACTCTCTCCGTTCACACACTTACCACCAAGGTCATAGCTCCCTCCAGCCTGTCCTCAACTGTATTAGAGCTGGATGAATACCAAGGAAAAGGTGTGGGTGATATTCAGGCTTGAGCAGCCAACCTGCCCTGGAACGGGGAGCTCCCATAAGCTCTGCCTCACTCTTAGAGTAAAGGAGGGAGCCTGGTTTATGTTTTGTGCTGATAATTAACAGAAGTCAACGCATGCATTGACTGAGACCACCACTGATGATTGCAATGGCAGGGTCTATTTCTTCAGTTCATAAAATACTTTCTGCCTCATTTTTCTTTGGTATCTGTAATAATATTAATAATAACTTAAAGTATTATTCCTTCATACTCAGGAATACTTACAGAACTATCTGGAATGTTGTCTCAGATAACAAATTTTGCACTTTCAAGGAAAACCTCATCTTTTCAAGGATATAGTAATAATGAAAAAAGTAGGACAGAAAAGATGGCACTCGCTAACTTAAGATATCTCTGGTCAGTGTCTGGCTGGACAGTTATGATACTAGCACCTTAGCACTGTGTAAGAGCAGAGATGCTACAGCTAATTATTAAATGAAAAAATACATCTAGGAGTACTTGTGTATTAAGGATGATGTAATTGTCATGCAACTGTGGATGTTGTAAATTGATAGCACTGGGCGAATGTGCTGCAGCCAGACCAGTGGACTCTTGTCTCTTTGACAGCTTTGAAAAGAACAGACCTGGTTGAAAATACCCTAATTTTTGTCCCATATAATATAATATAAATTCTTCTCATGAAAGCTTTTGAGCAAAATGGACAAACAAATATACTCTCAAATACTTTTTGGTAAGATAAACAGCTACATCAGTTTCCACAGTTTCTTCTTAAAACAGCAACAATAACAATGGAGAAGAGAACAGAATGGAAATTCTAGTTGTATTCCAAGGACATAGTTGCCATGAAACTACAGGGAGTTTTTGCTAGAGTGTTTTGGGTTTTCATTGGAATTACGGCTTACCTGGGCACATCTATTAATAATGATGCTTTTTGCTGGAAAATGGGACTCATGAATACATTAGGCAGACTTCAAAAGCAAGTGATCTGAACCTGAACATAACATTGGAAAATCAAAGAAAGCAATTAAAGAAGAAATAACTTACTTTCACAGAGCTGGCTGTATTTACTATTAGGAGACTGATGCATGAAAACAGAGATCCCCAACAAAAGTTGTCCTTATTTCAACTAGATCAGAAATCTGAACTGTAACACATGGGCTATAGGTTAGATACAAAAAGAAAAGCTGTTTTCTAAAACAAAAGGGAACATGGATAGGACATCACCAGATTTAAAATTAGTGACATAAAGGCAGTGATAACTACCACAGGGAAGAGTCCTATATCCCGAGGGCCAACCCTACAAAGATTCAGGCAGCCTTCCTTTGGAACAAGGCTGGTCTCGAAAAAGGCACTTTCAGATCTAGCATTAAAATGAGATGCCAGGAAAAAAATAACCTTTGTGTCTTTTAATGATTTTCACTATCTTTTTCTTTTTCAACAGATATGGCAGAATCCTCATCTACCTGCTCTCCTGTCTTGGGGTTGGGATATGTGGTATCATAGTGGCATTCGCACCAAACTTTACTGTATTTTTGATCTTCCGTTTTCTCCAAGGCGTGTTTGGCAAGGGAACCTGGATGACGTGCTACGTGATTGGTGAGAGCTGTTATCTTCTCTCTCTTCTGGTTAGGAAAAGTGAGGGATTTTTGGAGGACAAAGAGTCTGCCTACATCTGCTCTTGATAATAGTTTTTCTCGGGAACAAAGCACTAGCCCTGAGGTCAGCACACAATGAATAACCCAACTCCATTCTAGTTAATGCATTTGTCCTCCAAGACAAGGTGCCTGCATGCAAATTGTAACTTGACGTCATCCATGGTCTGGGCTCATGCCTGAACTGAGTGTTTGGGGAAGCAGTAACTGGCCTTTGTCCAGACTGTGCTGGGGACCTTGCTAGCAGATAAACACTATAGCGTTTCCGTACCTGTCAATGTCTGCTAATTTACTGGTACAGAGGTGGCCTCTGAGAATGGCAGCAAGTGCAAAATCTTTCAGATATTCAGTACTGATATAGGATGGAAATGAGCATCATGTATATGCCCGCCCGATTTCATAGGATCCCATGAAGAAGAGCAAGGAAGAAGTAATGCATGAGGGCAGACTAAAAAGAGTGACATGCCATTCAGAACTGTCCAGGCTGTCCTTTCGTACCCATCACTGTGATACTCAAATACATCTGTGAGCAGCTGGCCATAGGCAATTCAGCACCAATGCAACTTTTTCTGTTGATGTTATCTGAGAACTGTTATGGCTGTCTAATCTATGCACTCCAATAGGAAGGGATTAACATAAATAATTAAAAGGTGGAGGAGTGGAATGTGTAGATAAAAAGGTTTTCTTATTACCTAGAAGATCACCAAGAGGATCAAAATCTACAGAGCAAGTCCCAAATAAGCCCGATACATAAACAGAGACATAGTTAATTTTGGCAGAGCCTGAGTAACTTCTGCAAGTGCTCAGAGGAATTAACTGGTTTTCTGCAGTGGGAAGACAGACACTTGGATGGCTGATCTTCATTCTTTAGCTGGAAGGCTTTGCTCAGTGACAGGCTGGACACTAGGGTCCATATTAGGATTATTTTTTCCAGAAAAGGGATAAGGAAAGGAAGATTTTTTATAAATAGCATCAAAACAGCAGGCATGCTGACTTTTTGATAGGTTATAGTCATGGTCCAGCAATGAAGCTCCTCGCATAGCAAGCTTCCTTTTCACGAGAAAAGCTTATTGTTGTGATATCTTGAATGACAGCCAGGTCCAGAAAGGGAAACTCCTCTCTAGAGCATGAAATAGCATAGCATTGAGGAAAGCATCCTACTAGAGATGAGATGTCAGACTTACTTAAAAAGAAAAGCAGCCATTCAGTAATCTACTGTGATAATCCGAAACACAGTGATAATATCACTATGTAGTGCAAAAATTTGTACCATCGCTGTAGTCTGTGAGGCCTGTGACAATTTGTTAAAGTTCCTAGTGGAATTTAGACAAATTAGCAGAATTGCAACCAGATGTAAACAGTTATGGTGAGACCTGGGAACACTGTGGTGATGTGTGAGCAAACACCCGGCTAGCCATCTCAGCATCGCCTCTCAGAAACACCTAAATTTTCTGGGCAAAGTTACACTGCTGAGCAGCTCAAGTCCAAGATCCAGTAGGAGGGCCAGAAGCTGCTTTTCCTTCACTTCTGAGTACATGTCTCAGTTTTAAACTGAGATCTTATCCTAAAACTCTGGCAAGGGCTCTAACCAGCAAAATGTTTTATGACAGACCCATGGCTTCCTTTTAATGGCCAAGTTTTAACACAAAGAAATGTTTTGCAATGCTCAGATCAGACTGCCTGACTTTAGGAAAAGGTTCAGAGCTATGACATAGAATTATAGAATAGTTTGGGTTGGAAGGGAACTTAAAGATCATTCTGAGGGTTAGTGTATTGCCGCAGCCCTAAGCAAGGTGCTTAATTTGTGAGAAGAGTGATTCCATCTAAATCCCTTTAGGGATCTACTCTTATGTCCCAGTGTCACCCAGAATATTTACCAATGTAACATCTTTTAAGGGGCATATACAGATCATTGGTTTGGTTGCACTAGGATGCTTACCATTAATACACCTCCCAAGTGACTGATCTGTGTTTCAGGACCACAACAGGCTTCCCCAAGAACCTCCCTTTGCTTTGACATACAACTCAGCTCTTTCTGGTCCAGTGCTGAGCAGCTACATTGAGTTGCCCCTGAGCCATGCAGACATGATGAATAGTCAATAAAAATAGTAATGGTGTCATATCTGTGTGCATTGACAGCTGAAACAAATCACTGTAACTTGTAAAATTGTATCTCCTTCAGTAAAAAACCCCAAACAAACAAAACAAAAACCCAACAAAACAAAAAAACCCAAACAAACAATAAAAAACCCAAACAAAAACCAAACATAAACAAGCAAACAAACAAACAGAAACCAACAAGGTAAAACCCTCTGCTTTTACCTTGAAGGCTAGGTAGTGGTGACAGTTTTGAAACAAACAAGAGACACTTCTTCATGCATTGCTCATCTCAACTATGGATCTCATGGCCATGGGATATTGACTGCAATATGGCTTTCAGAAGTGATTAGGCACATCACAGTATAAAAAAAAAAATCCTCCAAAGGATTAAAAAAATCCCAACAAAGGCTATGTTTGTTCTGGTCAATAAAACAAACTGTGGCCCATATCTCAGCCCTCAGAGCAGCCAGCATGGTATGGCTAAACTCTCTTCCCCACAGATGCCTTGTCCATATTAGCTGCTGGGAGCAGCCACTGCCAGGAGAATCCTCTAGTCTGGGGCATGGGCCAAAACTGTGCCAGGGAGAGTGCTAACAATTTACCACTAAGCATGGTCATGATGCTGACTCACACCCCTGTTCTGGCCAGATTTAATTCATTAGTAAACATGCAATCAGAAACCCCTCTAGCTGAAGAACAGTGGGTGAATTGATGAGGTGGTGTCACCTGTGCTTGCCCTGGACAGCCTGGGTGATATGCTTACACCACTGAAGACAAGATGCTGGGCTAGACAGACTTGTGATCTGAGATACAACTATCTTTCCTTATGTTCCATCACTAATATTTTTCTTTTGAGTACAGTTTGTTTCTGTGTTGTTTATTTTGGCTTTCTTTGTGCTCAGTCACAGAGATTGTTGGTTCGGACCAGCGGATCGTTGGGATCGTGATTCAGATATTCTTCACCCTGGGAATTATGATTCTCCCTGGAATTGCATACTTGGTTCCCACCTGGCAGGGGATCCAGCTGGTCATTTCACTGCCCAACTTCCTCTTCCTGCTCTACTACTGGTAACGTTGCAGTCATTGCTCTTGTCATTATTGCTATTGCTATTTGAGCATCTTGAGACTCCTTCTGTGGTGCCCAGTCTCCAGTGTGCAAGATGTTGTAGGTTGGGAAGAAGATATTTGCATATTGTCGATTTTGGATTTTTAATTCTTTTTAGCAAATTGCAGACATCCATTACTTTCCTTTTTCTGCCCAGGTTTTGCCTCTCTTGTCAGCCACAGCTGCCCGTTCACAGAACCCTGCTCTGCTCCTGCTCAGCCCAGGGCTTGCTGTTTATCTGGTTAACTTGACCAAAGTCTGCATTTCCCATCAGCCATGAGACTCCACCTTCATCTCTAATTACGTACTTAGTTCAAGTCGGAACTTGCCCTACAGGTCCCATGCGTTAGACAGTACAGCTAATGAGAAAGCAGAGCACTGTGCTGTGGTGAAATCTGTGCCAGTGAAGTGCAGCCATCCCATGGGCTAGATCCAAAGAATCTAATCCACAGACCCTCTTCCTGCACATTGTTCACAACATTGCCTGTTGTGAACTTTTAAATGGTGAATCATCTGAACCCCAGGCTAACAGAAACTGAAACACCAATCGGTAGTATTGCTTTGTGTTCAGTTTATGAAATTTGTATACATTTGTGTATGTGTCTTATAATGATACAGCTAGAAGTTTCCTGATCTGCCTGTACTTGGTACTACATCTGTTTAGTGTTGACTTCCATTGTTCTTTGCTGTTCTACAGACACACTATTTGCTTGTTGGTTATCATACCTTTGACATCCATTGTGCAAATACAATAGTTGGATTTATTATTTTTCACCTTCACAGAGTAGTCATATTTTCTCTTTTCTTGCCCACAAGGATCAGGCATTTTACAGGAGACTGACTGGAAAAGCAGTCCATCAAAGAGTTTCTGTATCCCAAAGACTGCAAAATCAGTGTGTTGTGCACTAACACATGCAAAAGGCAAAGGACTTTGGTTTACTTGTGATGTTAAAGGGCAAAATCCCTATTTACAACTTCTGTGTTCTTACAGGGTGGTTCCTGAATCTCCACGTTGGCTCCTGACACGCAAAAAAGGAGAGAAGGCTTTAAAAATCATGCATAACATTGCAAAACACAATGGGAAATATCTCTCACCACATTACTCAGAGGTACTGTCATCTGTTTGAGCTAGAGGCTTTTTTCTAAACTATCTTAACCTTTTGAAGATTCAGTTGTGTTAAAATGAACTATCTTTATGTGATGGGCAACACTCTTCAAGCGTCACACCAGAACAAGATTGTCAGTCCCATACCTGCTTTATTAATGTCAAGAGGGTAAAAGTGAACCGGCTGGAAAGACATGGGATGAAAAAAATGTTTGCAAAACAGTGAATCGGGTCTTTCATTTGCAACACTCCTACTTTAAAAACTTGCAGAAAATATCAGAAACTAGCCTGAGCATCAACGGTGTTTCACAGCAGCTGCTGTTTTAGCTGACAAAGTGAATGGAGACAGCGGGATCCAATTCCCTGGCTTCTTTGCTAGAACTTCCTTTTATGACTCAAAGAGAAGAGGAAGCAGAAAATTGGAATTTAAGCATAAATTTGATTCAGTCCCAATAGGGGGAAAATATGCCCCAAAGTTCAAAATAGGGGAAGCACTGAGATCACTATTTACAAAATAGGACAATATATGTTAGAATTACTGTCCTTCAACAAGTGGTCTTGACAGAACTGAAAGGACTGATGTGTTTCAAATAATGCTGTTGTGTCATTGCAGCATTTGCCGCCTTCTGTGCTGATTAGCATTACCTGGCTCTCAGACCATGTTTACCGTGGTATTGGCCTTATGGTTCAGTGATGACAATGGATGTGAACAAGGTTCCTGTTTTGTAATGCATCAGGTCTGGAGCCTAAGTGGTAGCTATAGTAATGGTAGAAATCATTATTTGGACTGAGGAAAACACCTGCAAATTTTTAGCACACAGCAGGCCAGAGGTGGAATACTGAATACATTACAATAATTTCAGAAAGAAATTTGGATGTTATTGAAAAGCAATGACCTACATAAAATGTTTATCTTTCAGTACACAATACTATCCTTTATGCTTACATACATGCATGTGTATAGACATTCATTTTTATACATATATGAAATTATGATGTGTGACTTTTAACTAAATTTTCACTGAGACTAAAGGTGAAGACTTTGGGATGGCAGTGTCTGGAGGAGACTGATGTGTCCTATTCTGTCAGGAAGGGATGTGTGTGCTCTGTAAGAGGTAGCTTACAGATCCCACAGCATAATATCTTACCTAGGTCTTTCCCCTTGCTCTTCTTAAGCAAGGGAGAATCTGAGAATTTAGCCCAGCTTACCTAAAAAAGTGGTGTTGCTTCACCAGAATGCTAGGGTATAATTCTGGATGAAATCCAAGCAGTTATTATTTGCACTCTTATGAAACACCAGATAGCTGTTCTCAAATCCATAGTATTTTATTCCCTTGGTGAAAAACAGGCTCCATGAATCATCCAGCCAGTCCAAGCAGTTCTGCATATTCAGGACCATCCTGCTGTAAATACAGACCTTGCATAAAGTGCACACATGAAGAGGTATATGATAACAGAAGAAGTATCGAAATGGCCAGTTGATTTATACCAATATTCCATTATCTTTCCGTTTAAGTAAGTGTATGTTAGTGACAGTTACTGACAGTCCTGGCAACTTAAAGTTCACACAACAGGTTCCAGAGAGAAGCTGGGCCCTAACCTATACTGTGCCTTTTGGAATTTGTGACTCTGGACTAATGATTTTATAGAGTCAAAACTAGACCTATCAGCAGAGAAGAGTACAATGAAATATACATTTCCACAGCCCTCTGCATTGTTCATGAGCAACTTGCTCAAGTGCCATAACATTGCTATAATGGCATTTCTATGAATGTTATGTTGCTCAGGGGACCACACAAAGGTTAATGGTGGGGAGGGAAGGTTTGTCGAGGGAAAAAGGTGTATATAACTTCCTTGGCCAAGAAACAGCGTGATACTGTTGTATGCTAGTGAAGCAACACGACAGAAGGAGTTTTGATGAGCAGCAACAAGCCAAGGCAGCAATTAGTGAAGTATTTTTCTGATGGAAGCCAAGACATCTTTGTGATACCAGCCAAGGTTAGGAAATCGCCCTCAGCTGTCCCACAGTGCAGAATGAGCTCTTCTAGTCACGTTGGACTAGCATCTTATGCAACTGGAGGACTGCAGACCAAAACCAGTGAGAGAGAAATGAACTGAAAAGACAGACTAAGGAAGAGGAAAAAGGATAAATCCATTTATTGTCCTTGGCTGGGGCATACACACCAGTGAGATTCCCCCAGCCTGATCGCCATTACCCATTGTGGATCGTGGCCTGAGACATGTAGTAGGAAGGATGTGCTGCTGCAGCTCCCCCTCCACATTCAGCCCTGAGTTCCTACACTCACTTTCCCTCTCTCAACATCAGTATTTTCAAGGTGTCAGATCAGGATGGAGATGTGTGTCTTTCCCTGCTTTTTGTTTTAAGGTACATTTAATTTTTTTCAGAAGTGTCCCTGCTCATGACCCTAAGCTACTCACAGCTGCAGCAGATTACGCATCCAGATTTGTGCTGGACCTGCTCCTACAGATATATACAATGTCTGTAATCCTTGGTGCTGTGCCCAGAGGAGAGCGAGCATCTCCAGGAAGCACATTAGTCATGGATCAAGTGTATTTCTCACATTAACTCACGTCAGAATTCACTTTCACAAAACAACTCCAGAATTTCAGGCAAAGTGCTGCAGGTGTGGAAAGGCAGGGAGAAGAGAGAGGCATTGTCCGCCAGTGCATTTTGACTAAGATTTTCCAGTATGACTGTAACAATTTCATTGGTCAAATCCCTTACATGGCTCTGGATGTAGCAGCCTTACACTTTTATTGGCATGCAGAGACCACAGATGACCTCTGTGTGAAAACAGATAAACATTTGCTTCTTTTTTTCTGTGAGTTACGACACTGGTATAGTTCAGTTCTGTCCAGAACTCATTAAATTAATTATAAATTATAAACTTTTTTTCCCCAGTTACTTACAATCATCCTAGCACGTTTTTTTTCCAAGCTAATTTTTTCATTCTTGGTCTCTGTCCAAAAGCAGGATGGATTGCAACCAGCTGAGTAAAGGCTGCTTCTTGAGATGGCTGTGAATCAAAACCTGCTCTCCCTTTATACATTTTTCTACTATATAGAGGTATATAGACATATATATTTCTAGTATATGTTAACTTACATGCATATGTATTACAGACATGCATGGATGTACTGTCCTCTGCAGAATAAAGCATGTGCAGATCTATATGTCTATGTTATGAGAAATCTTCAAAACTTATTGCACAAAAACTGACATGTAATTTGGTGGGACATAAAAATGACAGGGAAGTTAGTTATAAAACTTCCTCCAGAGTTTTCAGATAGTATATCTTTGGACACGTGGGCCCTGTCATTGAATTCCTGACTGCACTGTTGTGAATAGCAAAGCTCGCCTTAACTTCAAAGAACAAAAAGAGGATATTTTTTCCCTACGAAGAGTTGACTTTCCACAATGATTTTTTTTTTCATCCATAAAAAAGTGCTCAGTCATGCTTGGGGTTATTGTGACTTTATTAAGACATAAAAATATATGGTAGCAGCCATGCTGAATTTATCTTTGGTCCTTTGGAATACTAAAACCATATTTGCACAAAGTCACAAATGATGGCTGGCAGTCTGCTTTTACAAACACAGTCGTGGCAGGTTTATAACCATAATATGAGAGAGTCCCAGACCAGTGCAGAATCACAGCAACCTCTGCCTGCCCCAGAAAAGTGCTCTGGCATGCAGCAGAAGGGGCAGCGCTTTGAAGAAATCTTCTGGCTCTGGTTACAGAAGAAAAGCAAGAGGGAGTAGGGAGGAAGTTCAAATAAATGCAAGGTTTCTTTGCCCACTTGCAAGGTTTTGTGTCACTCACTTAGGAAAAAGTCCCGCATAAATACATCCAGCCAAATCCCACTGAAAAAAATCTGTGCTACCTTATGACAGGAAAAATGAATACAGGGTAAAAGCTTTGGGTGTAGCCCTGGCTGAGCTGACGAGACCCTTGGGCAATGCCTTGGCTTTACTCCTGTTCTCGTCATAGATCTGCATGTTCCCATGTGCTTCTCCATCCTTTCACCCACATCTCCCCGCCGTCCGGGATCGTTTCCTTGGATTCCTGCGCCCACGCGGGCAGTGGGCGCCATGGTGGTAGAGAGGGATTTACTCCTCTCTTTGCTCTCTTAGGCCTCCTTTCAGGTGGGGGCCAATAACTGAGAGTCAGAGCAGCCAGGCTGCCTGCAATCCTCCTAAAAAGAGTGCAGCATGTTTAACCCCATGTTTCCTATAGCTGCTTTGAGAGCTAAGTGCAATGCCAGCCACAGCTGCCAGTTCTTGGGCAATCTCACAGTTTGTCCCTGCCTAAAACCACCTCTGCCTTCTCTTTCTTGTCCTCCTCACCTGCCAAATCAACATACAAACAAAAGGGCTGCCACCTGGCTTGGGCATCATGGTTAAAATCTGCTGGCCACATTTAAAATCAGCCTCCATCAATGCGCCTAATCCCTTTTTGGCTCTGCTAATATACTAAATCCACAATATCCTACGGCAATGGACTCCAAAGTTTAAACACAGGCTGTGTGAAATCTGGCCCTTTTCTGTCATTGTTAAACCTTCTAACTAATGATTTCATTGAGTGCCTCATTGCGACTGTATTGGAGGAAGCTATGAACAGACTTACTATGCTTTGTAGGCAGTATGAGCACAATTAATTCATACTTTGCAGGATTTCTTTCTTCTAGGGTAAGAGCCACGTTCAGCACAGTGCTTGTGTGTTTTAAAACCCTCTGAATTTCACCAGTTGAATGTTTTGCAGCACCCAAGAGCCTTCACAAATCTGCCCTTTCTCTCACTCCTCTTCTCTTCGTGCTGCACAACTGTGCCACTGGTTGCATTCCCAAGCCCACTGCTTGCTGCTCACCCCCTCTCTCCCTGCTTCCCACAGCTCATCGCTTTGCCCTTCCTGCCACGGTCTCCTCCTCTCTGTCACCTCTGGCAGAAGGCAGCTCTGCTCCCAGTGACCCTGATGTGACAACGACCGCTTATTGCCTTCCAAGAAATTCCTGGTCAACTTGTCTCAGTTTACGATGAGGAAATAATTTTTCCATTCTCAAGTCAAGATTTGGGACTTTTTTCCTGATTTTTGCATGATCATCATTAAGGAAAGCCCACAGCTGCATCCAGTTATAAGTTATTTCCTGTATCTGCGCGCTGCTCTGGAGTGCTAAAAGCAGCAAGCTGGTTCATCAGCACATTTGCTCGCTGGACTGGAATATTGCTGAGCACCATGTTTACACAGAAACTCTGTCCCAGCACCTGCCTGACCTCTGACAGCTGACTCTACTGCTTACTTTTCTCCTCAGATCACTATTAGCAATGAGGAGGTCAGCAACCCCTCCTTTCTCGACCTGGTGAGGACTCCCAGGATGAGGAGGAACACACTCATCTTTATGTACGCATGGTGAGTGCTCATGTCAGTCCAGCTTGTTACCAGGGCAGGGAGTTTTGAAGAAAAAAATCCCATGTGACTTTTAGGGTCTTTCCAGCTGCTTGTAGTCATATGTTTGCCTCTCAATGTTTGTTTCCTTTGCTGTTTAGGTTCACAAGTGCCCTGATCTACCAAGGGCTTGTCATGCGCCTAGGAATTGTTGGAGGAAACCTATACCTAGACTTCTTCATCTCAGGAGCTGTGGAGCTGCCTGCTGCACTCCTAATTTTACTGACAATTGATCGCATTGGCCGGCGTCTTCCTTTTGGAATAAGCAATATTGTGGCAGGCATTGCGTGCCTCATTACTGCCTTCTTGCCAGAAGGTAATTCCCTTCCCAGCCTCAGGCTCCTTAGGTCAATGACTTCTCTCTGGGACTCCTTAAGCAAGGACAGAAGGCCACACAAAACTGTAGATAAAAGCAAAAAGTGTCTGCTGATGCAAGCAGCATCGCAGTCACGGAACAACAAAACCTATTTGCTTATAGAATGCCCTGGGACATGTAAAGTTTGTATCTTCGATGTGAGGTGAGAAACAGCTGGGTGTAGTCTCAGAAAAATGTGTATAAAGGCCATGTACTGTTTTTGAAGGCAAGCGTATACAAACATGAAAATACATTCCCTGACCTGGAAGACAATGATGTAAGAAATCAGAGATTCAGCTGAGGCAGCTTGGCGGTCTTCTCATTTGCCAAGAAAGCAATGCAAACCACAACATGATGTAGGGGCAGCGGCAGACAATGTGGGGATTGTTGCCCTGCCCTCAATCTCCCGGGGGTTTGGACAATGTTCAGCAGCTGGAGGAAATGTATGGCTTTTGATTAAGTCATTCTTATCTGGTTTCAAGGGCAACTAAAAGGTCTGATATTGCACACAGGCTTCCCGGCACTCCTAGCTTTTCTTTAAATCGTTTTCCATCCTGTTTTGTGGGGGTTTTTTGTTTAGTTGGGTTTTTTTGTTTGGTTTTTTTTTTGGGGGGGGAGCTTTGTGTGTGTGGTTTTGTTTTGGTTTGGTTTTGTTTGGTTTTTGGTTTTGTTTTGTTTTGGTTTTTTGATTTTTTTTTTAAATTTTGTTTTTTGTTTTTATCAGTCACACTGGGGTGCTTACACAGTTTGAGTATTTGAGTACCCTGGCAGAGGAAGGAGGCACACGGACGTCACCCTCACCTCAGGGGTCTGACGGACTGAAGGGGATGCCAGTTAGACCCTGTGGATTTGTTTTGTCTTTCTAGCCTTTGCTTTTTTTGCAAGTGTTTGAAAACAGAACTTTTCAGGGCAAATGCAGTGTTTTTCAACGTGGGATGAAATCTGATGGGGGTTTGTTTGGTTGTTTTGGAAGGGAAATTACCCCAGGCATCTCATTTTTTGGTTCAGTGTAAACTGGAATGTTTTCTTGTTCTTCCTGTAGAGGTTTTGAAAAAACACAATCACTGCCAGAACCCTGTCTGGTGGCAGAGGTCCCCTTCATGCCAGGTTCAGGCTTGTTGTTTCACTTGCCTCCCCGTCTGCCCAGTCGTGGTTAGACTGTCCTCTCCTAGGAGTATTGCAAAAGTGCTTATTGCGTTCCTTGTTACGCTCCTCCAGAGGTCACTGGCTCTCCAGAGAGGGCACTCAAAGTGCTGGCCACATAGAGTGAGATGGGATGGCTCTGCCCTGCAGTGTGGATGTGACCATCGCACCTCCTGCTGATCTATACGGGCTCCCCGCTGGTGTGTACAGGGCACTGGCAGCACACCAGAGCTCGAGCGGAGCCAGGATGACTGGGCAGAGACTCTGGGGCAGTGTAAGGCCCCTGGGCCAGTTGTCCCATGTATAAAGCCAAGCACCAGGGAAGGGAAGGGAGAGGATGACCAGGAGTAGCATTATTAGGAGCGTGTCTAATGTGCAATGGCTAGACAAATTATGAAGTGTAGTCGGCCTTCTCTAGGGAGGATTATTGTACCGTTGCTGCAGATGCACCTTTACAGGTAGCTTCTTTGTGAGCAGAAGGCTTTGGAAGGTGGCTCAGTGGAGTTTCTTACAGCATAACCTCCCTATATAAATGAATATTCCTTTCCAGAGCACAATTTGGATGTGGTCGTGGAAGCTTTTAACATTCAGTCCCCCACCCATGCTGTTATGCCACACCAGAATCTTAAATCAATCAATTGGAAGTGATTTCTGATTCTCCAAAGCAGCCTCATGTGATGCTGGAAAGCAAAAAATGCCAGTGTAGATTGATATCTAACAGCAGTGGCCCTTCAGTCTGATTTGCACTGATCCAGTGTTTCTGTGATGTAGCTTCTGCTGACAGGGCATAGGACTATTAGAAATGCCCTGCTGCTGCAGCAAAGCATGCTTCACCCAGGTTTCTTTTTGAATGAACAGATATGCCATGGATCAAAACGACAGTCGCCACGCTGGGAAGACTGAGCATCACCATGGCTTTTGAAATTGTCTATCTTGTGAATAGTGAACTGTACCCTACGACACTGAGGTATGTCAAAAGCTCACAGAAATCTTTCACCTTTTCCCTCTGCTTTTCCCCATTCCCTATTTCACAACTTTTTACTAAAACTCCATTTTCTCCAGAGTTTCCTAACTGAATAGCCACTGCTCAATGTCAATAGTGTATTCTGCTGAGAAAATTTTTGAGCTAAGTCTACATTTTTCTCCTTAAACGGCTGGTTTATCTGTTTGGTAGCACCTCTCAAATATCTGACACTGTTTTTCTTTTGCAGAAACTTTGGCGTTTCTCTGTGCTCGAGTTTATGTGACCTAGGTGGGATCATAGCCCCGTTCCTGCTTTTCCGATTAGCAGCCATTTGGTTGGAGCTACCTCTAATTATTTTCAGTAAGATTTGATTTAAAATGTACTTTTGGTTTAAATATCCTTCTCATAACAGAGTTTTTCTGTTGCGTCAAAAGAATATAGTGTGTGCCTTCATGTCCCTCTCAAACCAGCCCTTCTCAACCTTCATGCCTAGAGCAAGGGCTGAACAGAAAATCAATAATATGTGGGTGATTTCATGGCACGCTATGGAAGAGCTCAGGTCTGCTTGGGTGACTTGGCTGAAGGAGCATTAAAGAAACTATATGAGGTGCTTTAAGACTGAGAAACCTTACAGTTAATTTCTGTAACTGAAGAGAAATAAGCTTAATCTCCCAACAGTAGAGGTTAACATCCTTTGAAAAAGTATTGCTTTGGGTTTTTTGGTATATACAGTTATGACCATGGATGTTGTATTAACCATAGCTACTTGTTCCTGTCAAACTCTTTTCCTCAGTTACATTTGAGAAAAACTGAGCCCTGTGGTTTTATTCTGTGGAATAAAATCAGTTATTTCTAACAAAGAAGTGGGAATCTGTGGCTAAACCAGATTTCCAGGAGATAGATGTGACTGGGAAAAAAGCAAAAAGGATAGTATAGAATAAAAAGGAAAACTAGAGCTAATTAAAATTTTATCTTGAAAACAAAAATGGAAAGACAAAAGACATTTTTAAAAATTACCATTATTCCAAGAATAGATGTATATAGAAGTACTGTTAACATTATCTAATTCTGAAATTCTGCTGCTGCTGAATTGAGTAAACAGGTACAGAATCAGAGAGGAACAGAGAGGACCGTGCAACAGTCAAAGATTTTACTTTTCATTCCAGCCCTTCTATTTGTGACTTAATACATTGTTTCAGTTATATCTGTACCGGAAATTATTCCAAAATAACCATTCTTGATACACTATTTTAGACTGGCTCTCTACCTGAGTGTTCTTTCCCAATGACGAATTTTTATTCTGAATTACATAATCTACTTGGGCCATGGATACACAAAGAGAGTATTTCAGGAAAATCTCAATGGCCTCAAGAAACATGGATACATCTATGAGATAGAGCCCCTTGAATAACGGCAGATTTGTCTTATGTGAGAAATACTGCCCTGGTTCTCTTGTAGTTTGTAGGGATTTGCCCATATGCACTAATCCCAAGTTTTTTACTTCTAAGATCTCTCTTTTGGGGCAATTCAGGCTGCAAGTTAAACCCTAACCCTTAACTGGTTTGGGCTGGTGAGTTGGTTGGTTGGTGTTTTAATAGGTTAAATTAATGTAGCATAAAAGTGTTTGATAAGAGTAAGGTAATCAGAAATAGCTGATGTACTCTTAAAATCTCTCTTTAACCTTAATCTGAATAAATTTTCCTCAGTGGATAAACCCTTATTGCTTTTGTATTTCTTTAATGTCTGTTGCAGGTATTCTTGCAGTTGTCTGTGGGCTCCTAGTATTGCTTTTACCAGAGACAAAGGGAATCTCCTTACCAGAGACAGTGGAGGACGTAGAGCAGATTTCAAGGTAGGATATGTATTTCTTTACATCTACTTGGATGAGGTTTTCTGAGGGTGTTCTCCTTCAACCTTGTCAGCTGTCATAAATTATTATAGTTTTCCAAGCGTGAAAGTAAATTCCCTGGTTAGGTCGATGGTGATATTTTCCTCATTAGAAATGTGAACCTTGCAATATCATTAAGGCAGATTGTTAAAAAAACCCATGGGAATAGAATCTGTATTTTTGTCATAGAGACACAAGGTTCTCTTGTGCACTTCTAGAAGCAGAAGTAATAGTGTGTAAGAGAGATACTGCAAAGTATAACCTGCAGCTTTCTGCTCAAGAAAACCAGCCATTACCTCAAAGCATCCTGTGACGAAGGGGCCTTGATCATGGGAGCATATCCATGATTTGTGAAGTCACTGAAAAGTAATGTAGAAGGTGAATTTATAGCTGAAGAGTTACAGGCACAGCTTTCCACTCCTGGCACATGGCAAGCCAGACTCTTCACTGCATGGCAGATGTACAGGGAACCTTGACACCTTGGCTTGCTTGGCAGTACCTTTCTTGAGGAACTAGTTCTATACGTTAATGTTTCAAACAGTGGCTTTGGATATTACATCAACAACTTTTGCCTGCTTTAATGTACGAAGAGAAGAAAGAGGAAATTTTCTATGCAGAAAGTGAACGTTTCAGTACTGCAGCTAAGACTACAACTTGGTCTACATATTTTCCTGTTTCTTTTACACTTACAAGCCTCTTCCCTTTTGTTTCTTCAGTCATTTTGGTAAATGTGGCAAGAAACGGAAACACCGGGACACCAACTCTTATATTTGAACTTTGAAGGACAGCACTGTGCAAAGAACCATTTTCCCATACTGGGAATTTACTCTCCACCTGCCACTACTTCAAAATTTGCTGCAGAATATGGATTGAACTCCATGTTCTTCTTCTGAGCACAAGGACATTTAAAACAAGCAGCATATTTTTCTATAAATACATAATAAATTCATGTTTTCTGAGTATGCTGTTTGCAGGAAGGGACCGCTCTGTGGTTCTTGGTTGAGAACAGAACAGCTTAAAAAAAAAGATGCACTATCCAGCTCAGTGAGCTTTTATTTATTTCTTTATATATTTGAGCCATTTGTTTATTTCTATTGTTACCTTTGGGTGAGGAGGGTTGGTAACAGTACTGCTTGTTTAAGATTTGGGTGACTTTGAGGAAGAGACAATGAATATTTCAACCCATTTTCCTTTGCTCATGGAGAATCTGGACAAACAGAAGATCTGATGGCTCAGGAGTGAAGATGCTGATCAGGATGGTCCTTTTGTTGGTCAGGAGGGGTGAGAATCAAAGGCATGCATCAGTAGACCCTCATCCTGCTCTGCCCCACTCCCCCAGTAAGCCTCTGCCACAAAATTCCTGCTTCCCTCCTTCCTCCTGCTTTCTGAGATATGGCAGCAGTCCTCCTCCTCTCCTTCCCAGGGCTTTATGTAGGTGTTACATCCTACACAGGGCATTAGCTCTGCAGGTCAGTTCATCCTGCTGCCCATCAGTACCTCCCTGCAGACCCATTTGGGGTTCATGTGCCACCTCATTGTCCTGTCCCCTAGCCAGGGACCCCTGTGTCTCCTGAGGGAAGGGCTTGTGTCTGCTCCCTTCCATCGGGTGTTCTTTCAACTCTCTCTTTCAAGAGCTGATCTTTTACTTTCTAAAACATGCTCTCTGCCCAGCCCTACAAACAAAATTCCCTCTCCCTGACCACTGACAAGGTGACTCTCAATTTCTCACTTACGTCCATTATTATTATTTGTTATCTTTCTCTCCTGAGGATAAATTATTCGGGTTGTTGACAGGGATCTTAAGCTGTCTTGGGAAGATGAGCAGGGATGAGACAAGAGCTTTGGTTATGGAGCGAAGTGTTAACTGGTCCTGGTTGTTTCAAGCTGACACGTATCAGAATAGCTTGAGTCTGCGTCTCTGCAAGCAGATAGCAGGGACAGCTCGCCTTCCCTTTCAGCTGTCTGACCTTCTTCATCAAGCATTGGGTCCTGGCCACTGACAGGTAACCAATACACTCCTTACAGTGAAGGACTTGAGAAGATGTGCTGTTCAAAAGCTATCTTGTTACCAACAGAGAATTAAATAAACAAAAGAAAGCCAATGAGCTCTTGTAAATGGCCTTATAAGCTCAGAAAATAAGTGATTTGGCATAAGCAAATATAGGGCTGAGTTCTGAAGGTTCATACCACAAATGCCAACATTATGGTCAGTGCTGCTGAATGACTACGGTTCCAGTCCCAGCATCTGAAGAGCACATAAAGCAGGTGCCTGCACAAGGGGATTTCCTATGGTGGGGAATGTACTGTGCATTTCAACAATTCCCTACTCTGCCTGCCTTTTCCCAGCAACTGCCCATGCTGGAGGAAAACACCACCTTTGCCAGTAATCTCGGTCTAATATTTGCATACTTTGAGCAGTTAGCGATAAAGGCCTGTCTTTCAAGGCTGTTTCTAACTCCCGCTGAGCCATAGCGTAAGGCCAATGGGATGCATAGCAGAAGTCAGCAGTGACTGAAAGACACGGAACTAAATTAGCACCTCATAATATACCAGGCTCATTGGTGATATCTAGAAGACATGCCGAAACTGGAGCTACTGCTGCAGAGAGAAAAGTCCTCCTACACCACCGCGGTCTTCTGCAGGCAACTGTGAACTCCCAGGGGCTGGCTGGCAGAGACCAGCCCCGGACTGGAAGGTGTGGGCTTGCACTGGCCGGGTGCCGTGTCTCAGCGCAAGGTGGGAGCGCAGGCGCCCGGTCGCAAGGCTCAGCCCGGCCTTCCTCACAGCCGGTCAGCCCGCACCGCGGGCACGGACCTTGCAGAGCCCGGCTGAGGCGGCCAGATGCCATGCTGTATGAACTGAGCTTCCCCCTTCCTTTTAGTGTTCTTCGTGAATTTTATTTTTTTTTAATAAGTTTCTTAAACCCTAAAGCAGTCTGAGAAGGACTGTGGACATTGTTAAAAGCTACAGCTTGCCAAAGAAATGTCAATATTATTTGCCAGCTGCTGTTGTTTGTGGACAACTAAAATGTGCTGAGAAGGGAGAGACAGAAAGGCTTGTTTCTGGCCTTTCAGACTGTTTTTTGTTTTACGTAACGCCATGGGTTGCTCAGAAGAGAATATAAGTGAGATATTTCAGATTGTAAAATGGCTGGGAGCAGTCTTACATGTTTGGATGTATTTATTTTCCAAAAATTCATTATGTAAAGGGCAGCAGCAGAAAGCCTACGTTTGTGTTCTGAATTCTAATATTGAAGTACTTAACAACTTCAGGCAGAGTTTGTATTTGGTAATGGCTCCTGTGCTGACTCTTACCCCTAACAGGAGGACTTTATAAGATGGAAAAATCCTTCTGTCTCTGTGAAACTTTCGGTTGCCTCATGAAGGTTGTGATGTGGATGGTAACCTGCTGTACTACCAGCAGTTTTGTAAGTGTGGGGTTACACTCTTGTGGGTGAGAGAGGACAGAAGAGGTGGTGGAACAGAGGAAGAGCTGCAGGGAGGGAGGACTCTGGGTGAAACCAGCCAGGGTCCTGCAGAATATTGGACAGGCTGCTTGTTTAAAAAGAGTTGTTATAAATTCCTATGTGCTTCCAGCCACTTAATATATTGAGCCTTATGGGAGAGTCCTACAAACTTCTACAAAGGCTGTCGTGACCCACCTCTGAGAGGCATGTCTTCAGGAGGGGCCAAACGTGGCCAGCTTTAGTTGTTCTGCATGTGTTGTACTTCAGAGGCCCAGAGAGAGATGTGATGTGTGTAGCACACAAAAGATCATCTTACCGCTGCCAAAAGCACATGTTCAACATGACCACAGAAACCCAGGAGCTGTGTTCTGCCTGCCTGCAAAGAGATTCCCCAGGCCAACAAGCAGATGAATGTGCTACCTGGTCCAAATGTGCCGCTGCCACCAAATATGCCTTGTTACTTCATCTAGTCTGTGTGAGTGGTCTGTGATAAGTGGCAATTTTTATTGCCATTGTCACTCTCACAGAAGGAAAAGATCACAAGTTACACACTTAAAGAAGTTATGAGGTGGGACTTCTGTAGCCATCAGGCATGTCTAAGCATTTCTGGTGGGTTTGGCAAGGACAGCAGTGGTGGATTTGTCTGACTACAAGCCAGGTTTTAGAATCATAGAATCATTTTAGTTTGAAGAGGCCTTCAAAATCATCAAGTCCAACAATTAGCCTAATACTAGCACTAAACCATGTCCCTAAGAACCTCATCTATACGTCTTCTAAACACCTCCAGGGATGGTGACTCAACCACTTCCCTGGGCAGCCAGTTCCAGTGCTAGACAACTTTTTTCGTGAAGCAATTTTTTCCCAATATCCAATCTAAACCTCCCCTGGTGCTACTTGAGGCCATTTCCTCTCATCCTATCAATTATTAACCATACCTGCAAAAGTTCGTGTTGGAAGAGCTTTACAAATCAAAGATGCAACAAAGAATTTCTCATTAGGGAAGTACCGTGCAGATTTCTTGGCTGACTTAATGATCCAAATTAATAGATACAGAAAATACGTGGGAGAGTATTTGTGCCCAGTGAACCCCATCAACTAAAGAGGTGAGTGAGGAATGCTTTATCAGAGCTGTTCCTGCTCAGGAAGGCAATGCTCTGAGATCATTGCTTCTCCCAGAATCAGAATCCTGGTGTAGAAGCGTTAAGAATCACCCTACCACCTAACTCTGTTTTATAGCTCTCATCTCCATTTAAGTCTGTGGGAAAAAAAAATAGAAACCCTAGAACACAACCCGTCCCTTTTGTATCTACATGCATACAAAAAAAAAAAGTACAATCTAAAGTAAATGATGCTCAGCTTGGCATGCTAAGGATCGGGCCTCTGCACTGCAGAAAGTGAGCGAGACAAACCCCAGCCCAGGAAGTTACTTCGAGCACACTCAACATACCCTGGGGAAGCAGGAAGGATGCCACATAGAGCCGGGGGTTGCCAGGCTCCTGTGGGGTGCTCCCTGGCTGATATGCAAGGGGGGCAGGATGAGAGCAGGGGCTCATATGTAGCAATTGTGAGCCAAGATCTCCCTGGACAGCATATCTAAAGGTCTAAGCTATCACTTCTTATAACCACAGGCATGTGTACAACATTTTCTTTTAGAGAAGAGAAATGTACATTTAATGGCTATATAGTGAGATAAAGTTATATAGTGAAACAAATGGGTACTATGAACAATACATTTTTATAATACATTAAAGGCATTGTCATTACTTGCTGTAATGATTGACAGTTATTTCTCTGCCTTCACTATGGACTAACTTTAGGATGAGGCTATTTTTTATTCACTGTTTTATATCTCTGATACAACATTTGTACTTTTGCTGATGCACAGACTTCCATGACAATAAAAATACGAAACCACAAACCAAATGTGTTTACTTCTTTTTTTCCCCTTCCCATTTAATGCTATCGGATCTATCTAATGAAACTTCACATTCATATGAGACATGTACAGTGAGATTCTTCTTTGTTTTGTATCATTAAATTGGTAAGAGGCTCATACAACTCATAGAAAATGAGAGGTATTCTCCTTTCTTCATTTGCTGGAAGCACAGCATCTTGGCATCTTGGGAAAGTCAACCTTAGAAGGAAAAGTCATTGTAGAGCCTAATATAAGATCGAAAGGCAGATGTGCAGTTACGTTTGAGACTGGGATTTTCGACACATATTTCAGAGGTGGGTAGGAGTATTGTCAAACAGAGCAAACCATAAAACATATAGAAAGAGGGTAATGCACCATCAGTTGGGTTTCTTGGCAATAACTGTTAATTTATAGCAATTTAAAATAGAGGATCATATTTATTTTGCTTTCTTATGAATGATTGTAGCTTTAATATTGCACTTGGAATCTTGTATTTCTAACGTGCATACTGCTTTCCAGGAGAGGGCAGTCCATATCCAGGATCAGTAGCTTTCCATTACACTCTTAATCCAAGGAATATAATTGGACACTCGAACGTAAACACCGGGTTTCATGGGCTGGGCACAGCCAAGGCCCCAAGAGGTCACTCCATGTTGGACAAATTTGTCTTGGTTCAGACAGACTAGAGGTCCTCCGCTGTCCCCCTAAACAGAGAAGAACAGGATGATTCCTTCATGGGCAGCCCCAAGTGCAAGACTGGCCTTCTCACAGGAGGCACAAAACCAGAAGTAACTCTCACCTGTGAGGGCTGCACAAGTTAAAAGCAAACACTAGAGCTCTAGCCAGAGCAGGGTTCTCTATGCATAGAATCATAGAATAGTTTGGGCTGGAAGTGACCTTCAAAGGTCCAACCTCCCTGCAATGAGCAGGGACATCTTCAACTAGATCAGGTCGTTCAGAGTCCCATCCAGCCTGGCCTTGAATGTTTCCAGGGATGGGGCATCTACCACCTCTCTGGGCAACCTGGGCCAGTGTTCCACCACCCTCATTGTAAAAATTTTCTTCCTCATGTGTAGCCTGAATCTCCTCTCCTTTAGTTTTTTACCCCTTGTCCTATCACAACAGGCCCTGCTAAAAAGTCTGTCCCACTCTCTCTTATAGGCCCCTTTTAAGCATTGAAAGGTTGCAAAAGTCTCCCCAGAGCCTTCTCTTCTCCAGGCTGAACAACCTCAACTCTCTCAGCCTGTCCTCATAGGAGAGGTGTTCCAGCCCTCTGATCAGTTTTGTGGCCTCCTCGGGACTGTCTCTAACAGGTCCATGTCTTTCCTGTACGGAGGGCTCCAGAGCTGGTTGCAGGACTCTGGGTGGGGTCTCACCAGAGCAGAGTAGAGGGGCAGAATCACCTCCCTCAACCTGCTGGCCATGTTCCTTTTGATGTAGCCCGAGATACAATTGGCCTTCTGGGCTGCAAGTGCACATTGATGGCTCATGTCCAGGCTTTCATCCACCAGTACCCCAAAGTCCTTCTCTGCAGGGCTGCTTTCAATGCACTTTTTGATTTGAATGTGCTTACAACCAACTCTGATGCTCAGAGGCTTTCTTACCTGGCAGCTATCTGTGCCACCATGAATATTCCCAGCACAGAGCTCATGTTTTTTGACCCTTCCATTCAAAAATTCAGGGCGGTTGCATATTTTATTCTCAATCACAGGGAAACCAGTTTCCTTCAAGTAGCCATCACCACCAGTTCCTTTTCAAATAAAAACAAAAAGAAAACACAAGAAATTACAAAGGTAAATTAACATCTTCACAATACAAATATAGAGATATGGATGAGCTGTAAAGTAAGCACAGTGTTTATGCCCTATGCATATACTTTCCATGCATAATATGAAGTGATATCAAAATCAGTAAGCATTATCAGTATCATGGTACTTATCATGCTCTACCACCCATCAAAATCCATGCTGCACTGATTGACCTTCCTGCTCCCACAGTACATCCATATGGATCCACTACCCACTGGTATTCCTGGCAGTCATTCCCAAGCCATTTTATTTCTCTGTATCTGCATTTTCTTCTCTGTGGAAGAAAGGAGGTAGGAAGCAAGCAGTTAAAAATTGTGTGATGGGCAGAAGTCAGGAGGCAGAGAAGTACTGATGCCCTTCTCAATCAAGACAGAGTGGGAGGTTTAGAAACTGAGAGTTATGTTTATATCTGTGCGAGATCTTCTGAACCAGGCAAGTTGGGAGAAAAAAAATCATTCAAGAGAATGAGCAAACTCACCTTCATGTACTTAAGAAATAGCATAGACCTAGAAAAACTTTCCTTCTGACTATGTAAAAGCTGACTGGGGAAAAGCAGAGCAGACTGAGAGAGAAGAGTTAGCAGCTCCTTGGGTCTGATGCTCCTCCTCTAGTATCGGCTTAGGTGGTTTCAATTTACATGGCTCTGAGTGATTTAGGAGAATCTAAATCAGAGGGAGACAGTGGAAAGAATGGCAGTACCTGATGAATTTTGATTAAATAGGTGTGCTTGCAAGCTTGTGTGGGGTGTGAATGCACTTTGGATACAAGTATATACAAATCTCCAAACACAGAGCTTTCAGCTGCGTTAATGCTGTCTCACCTTTTGTTTCCCCCCAGCCTGTCACATAGCACTCCTCTCTTCCTCCTAACACAGTATTTTCTTTTGGCAAACAAATTGGGATTACATGATCAGTGATGACTGCTGGGCTGAAAGAAACAAACAAGATACTGGTACATCAACAATCATTAGCACATTTATCCCTGATACCACCTTCAGGCTTATAAAAGATTGTATACACAGTCAGCCTTTTTTTCTTTTAAATCTTGAGCTTCAGGTAAACGTTTTTTTCTGACGTGCGAAGCCACTTCTGTTTTAGGCTCTAATCCCTCAGAATGTGATAGACAAAGTGAAAAGATCTGAGACGGAGAACAGTTAGAGTCTTTTGATACTAAAATTACTAATATATATCTAAGAGAATGCTTTGGCTTAGGCTAATGCATAGCTGACAAAACCTAATTACAAAGCTACACAGAGGTAAGAATCAGTGGCATTTAACACACAGGTATTAACTTGCTCTGTCTGCATCCAGTCTGACTATTTATAAATCACTTCCAAACTGGACACTAAGTATGCAGCAGAACCCAAGTCAGTCTGACTTACCCTTGGGTGCAGCTAAGGCTCAATTAAGGAGCCATATGAATTGTGCTGACCCTGCATCTGTTTTGGACCTGCATTGCAGCCATGGAAATCAAAGCAGAAGCAGCACAAGCATCTAGAGAAACACACATTTCCCTGACACCAGCAACTACTAGCTGTCCCATCAGAATGAAGGAACGCTTCAGGTGAAAGTGTACCTGCTCAGTTTTAGCAGCGCAATGTCTGCTCTGTGTGGCTCCTTGAACAATTTCTCAACATCTCGTTTTTGCACTGATGCCTCTGATGCTCTTTCTCTGTGTAATCCAAGGTATACTTTATATGCAGATGGCCGTGAGGACCTATTGGAAATGATGGCACATGGTGAGCTACAGAACATACACCCAGGATGTAGATGATTTATGATGTTATTGGGCAACTTGTTCTGTCAAAGCCAGAAAAAAAACAAAAACAAAACAGCTTTGGTGTAAACTTAATTTCTTAATTTATTAATCCCTTGTTATGGCACATGAAATCAATTTGGGAAAAGTTATCACTTTGTTACTGCTTCAATTAATCATGAATTGACTTGGCTCAATTCTCAACTGATTGCAGCTCAGGTTGGTTATTTGGTCCATTTTGTTTCTCCTCTGATTTTCTACCTAGTGTGAGAAAATGCTGTGCAGGTGATAACAGATACTTACTTTTCTAAGCAGTGAGCAGCAGTAAGAACCCATTGAGGGTCTATCAGAGTTCCCCCACAGAAATGCAGGCCAAAACTGTAATAGACCAGAGAGGCATGAAAAGGGCATTAGTTTAAGGTGGGAAAGTTAATTCTACTGCAGTTCATCAGGTAAACTTTCTAACATGTATGCCTTTACAAACTAATGACATTATTCCACATTTTCATTAAGAATCAACATGTTACGTTCCTTGAATAATATTTCTTACAATGGCAGTAGCGTGTTGTGTGGACTTTTTTTTAAGGCCTGTGGCACACCCCCCTGAGATCTGGAGCCTTCAATGGGGCAGGTGATGGCTCTTTAGCACCTTTTGTGCCCCACTGTGCCTGTCCCCACGTACACACCTAGGGTGGTACCAAGGTGCTGATAGTCACATCCTCCCTCACCCCGGAGCAGGGTGACTTCACTTCCACCAGCTGGTGGGGCAGGAGGGGTGGGACCCTTGGTCAATTGACAGGGTTCTTAACAGGACCCTGAGTCAATTGACAGGGTCGTTAACAAAAGAGGTGCCCAGAGTAGCTGCAAAGCTTCTGGACTATGTTGTAATGCCCACAGCCAGATCTGACCAGGCTATAAAATGGGGTCCCCGCCGAAGACCCTTTTGAGAGGTCTTCTCGGAGCAGCGAGTCTGTGAACTGGAGCCCTCCCCTTAGACTGGGATGCCGTCTAAGGAGGCTTCCCAGGATGGAGAGCACCTCATCTTCTCATTTGGGTGAGTGGTTATTTACTGGATATATCCTTGAATGCGTCCTTGCCTAACCCAGGCAAGTGTGAGCCCTCGCCTAACCCAGGTGAGTGATTATTTCTTGTGGGTACCCTGGAGTGAGAGGCCTCCGGTTTTGTTTCTTGTGAGTATATTTCTGCATTTTGTGGATTATTCTTATGTTGTTGTACCCCAGTAGTCTCCTCAACTGATATCTGAACCTGTATTTTATGTTGTCGGAGTGCTAACTAATTGTATGAACCCTGTTTCTAGTCAGTTTATTGGCTACACTTTTCCGGCTAGAATAAAGTCTGGTTTGGAACTTGTTGTCCACCTAAAACTGACTTTGCGGTGCCTCCATGACAAGGCCCTGTGTGAAAACACCTAAATATTTGTTCTTAATCAGTATTTCTATTACTGGACAAGCTTATGTGCAGTGATGTATACCATTTTAGAGATTCTGGCTTTTATCTAGCTCTGATCACAGACAGAAAGAGATGCAACTGGCTTTGATTCCTAGTTTGGCTAATGACTTTACCAGTAGGATCAAACACTTACATAGAAGGACTGATCAAGATCTGTACTGGCTGTACTTCAAACGGTTACTTCTACTCATAGGATACTGATTCTACCATAGGATATAGTGACAGATGTAAAGTCATTCTGCCTTTTAGTTAAAGTGTTTTTGAAATTGCCAGTTGTATTGATTCTATAGGTATTTATCACAAAACAGAGCATTGTTGATTGTCTAAAGGACTTCCTTTAAGATTAGCACACATAATGTATAGCCTTGAGCTTTTTTTTTTCAATTAAAATCAAGTTTAGAATTCTGCAACCACATATTATAACATCCTATAAGGCACAAAGTTTCCTTGCACATAAAGGTAATGGGGAATGGCCATACCTTGTCCGTAGACTGATTTGCCAGGGCCAGGAGTGTGGATTGGAAATACACCCAGCAACAATCCTTTGTGCACATAGCTTTGGTCTGAACTTGGCTTTTCCACACTCATACTGAGCAGGAGCTACAGAAGAAGAAAAAGGATCACTATAACATAATTTAGTGTCTTCACTATACATCTACTATGCACTCAGAAAAGTAAAAAGTGAGCTTGTTACATTTATCACTTCGGCTTTTGATTCTCTGCAGGCAATTGTATACCGCACGCCACCTATATTTTGTTAGGTTACCTTCATCTGGAACACTTAAAAATGCCTGGCAAATTTTTTTCACATACACTTCTCAGTGGTCAGTGAATGACATATGAATACATCTCCAGTCAGATATAAAAAAGAAACAAACAAAGAAACCAAACCAAACAAAAAACCCACACAGACATAAACCAAACCAAACCAAAACAGAAGGGGAAGGATAAAGAAATGGAGAGAAATTAAAAAATAAATTCTCCCAACATCATTACATGTATTCTTACAGATGCCACCAATGCAAAAGCTGCGCTGGCAGCTGATTTCGAACTAGTCTTGGTGGTACAGCACACGAAATTCAATCACTGTCTCTGTGGAACAAAATTTTGTCCGCTCTAATCTCAGGATATTTTGGTACTTCAGATGTCTCTGAGTTATTAGAAAAGGGTAGTTCTTATTTAGCCATGGGCAACGGACTCTTATCAGCACAGAATTCAGAATTTCTTGTCAGCAAAAGGAGCTAACCCATGAAATTAAAGGGACAGGCTATGTTTTCTCTGTTCTTTACCTGAACAACTGAAGAAAAACCCATATTAAAGTTAAAAATAATTTGGATCTTCAAAATGAATATAATCATGTGAAAATGCCAGCAGAGAGGATAGAGCAGCAAGAAAGTCACCGTTCTTCTGAGTGGGAACTACCTCTCTTCCTGGCATAGCTTTTGTTGTTGATGGACATGAAAGGACTTCAACTCAAAATGTTGTAGAACTTTACCACGGTACACTTTGTTGCACCACTTCGTTCAGAGTGCTGAATGGCTTGATTACTAGTGACAAAGACAATGGAATTTGGTTAACTATTTAGGGCCAGATGCACTTTCTGGACATCTGATATGTTACAATATCAGAGGAGGGAAAATCTGTTTTACATCCAGGACAGAACCAGAGCCACAGGAGCACGGGTGAAAAAATCTTTCTAGGATAAGAGCATCCCTTGTTCAGCCTGGCCACACACACAGTTACACCACGTGACCAGCCAGGAGCAGAGGAAACTTCTGCAGGAACAAAGATATTTCGAAACACATGGCAGAAGTCCCATGAGCTTCAGTGGGCTCCAGGTACGTCTTGTGGTGGGTTTAGGACTTCAAAGGAATAAGCACCATTCTTAGGACTTCAGACACAGATTTTGAACATCACTTCCCCACAGCCTGAATTTCCAATCTAAAGCTATTGCACTGTCTTAGATCGGTCTTTCAGATTAATCACTGGATGTCCTTCAGTTGTCATAAAAGCTTACTGGAAAGAGAGACACTAGTCTTTAAAAGAATAATTACGGCACTTAGGAATGTCACAGTACTCCCAGGCTTTTCTTGGGTCTGTTGTGTAGCACCAAGGACCATTCACATCTCCATCAGGATTCCTGCAATACTGTAACAAAGAATAATGACACCAGCTATTTACCAGAGGACGAAAAAAGCCTATGAATGGTTGTTTCAAAATAAAATCAAATGAAATTTGGGAAATATTTCTTTTTGGCTCCCTACTGGCAAGTGTTTTCCAATTCCTTTTGTCAAAACTAGTTTCATTTTTCTGTTTACTCTGTGAGTTTAGAAAAAGATAATAAAAATGAAACTTCTTAAGTTGTCCTCAGCCAGTAAGATTCACTAGTGCAGTCTTGGACCTCTGAACTCTCAAAAAGTAGGAGATCTTGACCCAGGATGGGGTTTCCTAAAGCACTAAACTGCCCACTCCTGCTTCCATTGCAGTTTGTAGAAGCAGTAGGCTCAGCCCTGAGGTCTTTTCACACCCATTCTGGTTGCATGACTCTGGGGAAGTGGTTATTGTGTAGCTGCTTTTGCACAACTTGGTGATGCCTCTGAGTCCCAGGGGCAGGGGTGCAGCGTTCACCCTGATGTGGTGTGCCTGGTTAGCTGAATCACTCTTTACGTCTTACTGACCGTACTGACTGATCTCTGCTGGGCACAGACACCTCATAGAACTGTGTGCTACCAGATGTTTTTCCAGCTCCCTTTTCTACTCTGAAATACATCCCATCTCTTAGGAAAAAAGATGTTTGCTTCCTTTCCCCAAGAGACCCTGCCAAATACAAGAACCAAACATTTGTGAACAGGCAGCTTTTTGGAGGGCATTTCCCCAATGTGAGCTGGAATTCAATACAGGGTATGTGATGCCATCAGAGGATTGGCTAAAGCAAGAACTAAAATAATGAAACAAGCTCTTTAAATCACCTACAGAGCTTGCCACAAATCAGGCAAGTATTATATATGGGATGTTAAACGTCTAGACAACTAGTGATGAGTACGTGTGTTAGGACTATGGAGATGAAGGTTAGAGATGGAGAATGGTTTACAGGATGGGTCAGATACATGTATATCCTTGTATGATGGGCTGCCACAGAAGCTGGAGGACTGGAGGGCAAATTAGTAGTGGATGTGGGCTGCAATCCATCAGCTACATATCTCAAGGAACTTCACAGAATCACAGAATGTTAGGGATTGGAAGGGACCTCAAAAGATCAAAGATCAAAGATCAAAGATCAAAAGATCAACTTGCATTGAACATTGGATTCCTTGCCACCTCACTCATCATGGTTGCTACACACATCATCCCAGGTACCTTTCTAGTGCAGGAGGCAGAGATGCTGCTGAGATGTTGCCCACAGACCAACTCCAGTTAGTCCTCAGTGAAGAGGAGAAGCAACTGCCCATCTGAAGCCCCTTGGCTGCGCTACAGAAGCCTTCAGCAGAGCTTCTGGGCAATTGTGTCTGCCACAGAAGTATAAACTGCTCATGTCAACAAGAATTAGCATGATCAGGTTCTTGGATTGAGCTGAGGAAAATAAATCAATTTACAAAGACCTGGCATGAAATGCTTGCTGAGGGACCACGAAGAAGATGGGCAAAGCTCAATAAAAGCAAGTATTAAATGAAGAGTTGCTTACATTTTTATCCAGACCTGCCCCTGGATGAGTCATGGGTGTGAAATAGTCATGGCTATGAGGTTTCTGAGAACTCCACTCTTGACAAGTCCTGCCTCTTGCAGTTTTTGCTACTGTGCCACGATAATCCTTACCGTTACCATTAATGCAATCTGTGAAATAAGAGGAAAAGGAAATGATTGTTCGCTGGGAGCTATCGGGCCACATCCACACTTTATGGTGGTGAAGCAGAAATAAATTTGAGGAAATGCTACTAGGACTTACATACCCTACGCAGTATGTTTACAAGGAAAGGACACTGTAGTGTCAATGATGGCTAACAATCACATTTTAATTTCCTTGCATTTGAAACATTTTCTTCATGATCATGAAAGTTATCAATCAAAGAAGCTTAGTTTCTGTTGACCCCTCATGACTCCAGAAGGCAGGACCACAAAGACCATGCCCTCATAAAGTCTTTTCCTTATGGACACTGATATCTGTCCAATGCCACATTTTACAGCAGGTAAAAAACAGTAATACATGTTCAGCCAAAATTATTAGCCTCCTAACCAGAAGAACATATCATAGCAAAAAAAAAAAAAAAAAAAAAAAAAAGAAAGCTGCAGCACTCTAAGTGTCTACCGCATAAAAAACTTGCATCTGAACTGAATAAAAAAAGCCAGCTGTTCTCTGCTGGGAATGGAGCCCTGGAAATGTGAATGCATGGTACACGAAAAGACTTTTTTTCAGAACAGTTGCCAGCAAAATGCCATTCCTTCTATATTTGTTGTCGTTGCTAGTAGCCCATCCCCAGTAGTGTGGAGACTTCTAGTCATCTGTTTCCTTGTGTTTCCAGTATTGCTAGATGTAGTAGATAAAATATGTGATATTAATCTAAAATCAAAAGCAGAAACTCTACTATAAAAATCTAGAAGAAAGTTCAGAAAATGAAAAGAATGGATACAGTGTTATATTAAATTCTGTAATTATCTAGAGTTTCCTGTCTTTCATCCTCATTATATTCTTGATGACGTTTTCATAAAACACTGCTTGCTGGTTATAAGCATTTCTGGAGGAAGTGGAAAGTATTCTCACCAGGATTTGGTTCCAGTGTTGTCTGAGGAGGTTTTGGTAAAGTCACTGGTACGTGAACCTCACACCTCTTCAGATTGCAATACTCCCATCTCACACTGGGGTCGGTGGTGTAGCACCATGGGCGGGTATCAGCATCTGGGTTTCTGCAGTAATTCTGCCTCAGGTCCCTACAAATGTAAGCATATTGTATGCCCATCCATGCCACTTCTCTGAGGAGAACTTGAAAGAACATTTTAGAAAGCAGGTCTGCTACAGAGTTAGCATATATCATTTATCCTGTACAGTGTGCAACTGAAAATCTTTTCCCAGCATATAGAAATCAAGAAGCATATGCAGAATATTCAAATATGCCAGATACTTATGCAGTGACTAACACTTATACTAGAATACCATATACAAATCCAGATAAGTAAATGCACATATGTATATTAAAGATACAATTCTTTTTACTTTTTCAAATACATTAATAGCTTTTAAGAAGAAGTAGTTGTTTTGCATTTTGGAATAAATAAATAGGAAATATTAGGAATAAGAAAATAACCCACCCCTTCCTCAAAACTCTAATGAACTAGAAGCAAAAGGAAGCAAAAGACTTAAACTCATGAAGAAGCTCATGTCTAGAAACAGTTCATTTCAGTCTAAGGGAAAAATTATGATAACTCTTAATTCCTTTAGAAGCAATGTAGTGACAACTGTGGTTTGTTTCAAGATGAGGTTAATAGAAAACGTTTCCACATTAAAAAAAGAAAAAAAAAAAGAAAAAGAAAAGGAAGGGATTACTTTTATTAAGTACACTCCTTTCCCAGTTTTGAAATCAATGTTGTGTAAAGATGATGCAAAGCAAAACAAGGTCATGAATGGTCATTGTCCAATGAAACATGGAAATGGGAAATACACATACGCATTTGGGAACTGCTCTGCTGTTTTATTGTGTCGGTGCGGTGACATTGAGCTCCAGGCTTGACATTTCTTTCCCGTGAGAGTAAAGGAAGCTGTGCCTCGGTAAGTCACACCATTGCCTTGATAGCACTCCTCAGTAATCTGAGCCTGCTCAGGCACATCAACAGCTGTAGTGAATAACAGAAACCAGTCCCTTGCATCTTGACACTTTGATATTTACACATGAGCATAAAAAGGCAACAGAAAACAACAAGCCAAAGTATTTCACTGACTGCCATAGAATGCTCTCTGTAACAGAATACTTCTCAGACTGTAGATCAAAAGGAAGATTTCAAAAAATGTTTGTAAAAATGTCGTGATAGGCTAGATTAAAAGCACTTGTACATCAGTTTTGCTGTCAGGCATGGGGACTTTTTTCAGCTAATGAACCAAATAGTTCACATATGGATCAAAACTTCTCCACGCTAGGGGAATGCCTGTGGCTTTGCCACAGATGTATCTGTGGAACAAGCCTGCCTTGTGTAAGGAGAATTTTCTTTTGATTATTTTCTTATGGAGTCTTGGTTCAGTGCTCTTAAATTATCTTGGGTTCTGCTTTGGATTCAGTTTCTCAGGAGCTGGCATGTAAAGCTAATTAACTTTTCCATGGAGCATTTAAAAGTTTAGAGATGGACGGAACAACCACTTGGCAAAAGGGGAAGACCTTTGTTACTGTAATTTTCCTGAGCTGGGTCAGCAGGTGACTCAAGACCTTCTGCACTTATCCACTAGACTGAACACACCAGCCTGGGCTCTACATGAGGCTCAGGAGTTCAACTGATACATAGCAGTACCAAGAGTGACAGCAATAACACAACTGAGCTGAGTCACCCAAGATTTTTCAAAATAAACCTTGATGACCCTTCACTTCCAGACATCTATTGTTGTTCTTACCAGGGGCTTCTGGCTCTGTCCCATCACAGGAGGGGATGGTGCAATATTCCCACCGCGCAGTTCTGTTGGTGGTGTAACACCACGGCATCTTCTCACCGTCGGGATTTCTACAGTAGTTTTCCTCTAGGCTCCTGAAACAGAAAACTTGGCGAAGAAGAGCCTCTGCTGGAAACCTAGTAAAGGTTCTGAACAACAGGGGAAGGCACCTTGCTGCCTAGTTTCCTGTTGTATTGCTACTGTCATTCACTGATGCCATTTACTAGATGAATAATTGCAATGCAGTAGTGTTTCAGATGTGCTAACCAGTCGCCTGCTAGATTGATGGATGAACTCAGAGACTATACCACTTTACTAAGAGACTGTATGTGTAGTACTCTGAGGCCAAGAGCAGCACGGCAGAAACATAGGGTGAAAGAATCTAGCCCCAAGCAAGTATCATAATGTAACTTCCTTACTCCACACTGCTTCACCTTAGCAACAATACAGTAAAGGGATGAACTGAAGAAGGAAAAAGTCAATCAAGCAGTTCTTGAAAATCAGAGGAGGAGACAATGGTATCCAAGAACAAAAAAGTGAATAAAAAGAAATGTGCAAAAAAATAGAAAAGATGGAATCCAGCAGGTCATGAATGTTGGTGTAACCAAGGAACTTTGCAATGTAGTGGAGGAAAAATGAAGTAATTAATGGACAGTGAATAACGGAAGATTTTCACTTACTTGCAGGGATAGTTTTCAGGAGTGCGAGCATGTCTGTGAGGAGACTGAGAACTCCAGCGCTGACAGGTATTTCCTGACTCAGTAACAGATACTGTGCCTCGATAGTCTTCTCCTCTTCCTGATAGACATTGACGATCCGGTGCAGGAACTGGTGGAGGTGTTGCTATTGCAGAAAAAGGAATAAAAAACTAAGCAGTGCCTTCTAGACATTGTAAAAACCAAAACCACTTTGAGCTTTATGATTAAGCAGGCTTTTAACTTTCTTTGCAGGTAAGATTTAAAGACCAAAATGTCTGGAAAGGCCAAAAGATAGAGAAAAGATCTAAAAATTTATTAGCTTTTCTTTCTTCTATTTTAAGATCTTTCCAGGCAGTCAGACTGCCAGAAGGGCATTTGTATCTGCCCCTTCATAGCGGCTGGAAGACAACACAACCAGGCGCTAGCAGCCCCATCAGAACAGAGTTGGAAAGTGAACAAGTGGTAACACCGTGAAGAAAACTGGGGTGAAAGTGGCAGGTCCTTCAGTGCTGGGTACAGGTGTAGGTGCAGAGTTAGAGACAGCAAGGAAGAGGTCTGGTGAGAAGCCCCAGGGAAAAGTATCATGTCAAGGACAGTCTTTTAGGGGAGAAGGAAATTGTAAATGTGGAGAATTGAATTGGAAGAGCAAAACAAAAGCCAAAAGATTTTCAGGAAGAGTGAAACTGTTTGACATTAAAAGAGGACCAGAACCACTGAACATCAGGGAAGGGAGATGTGCTCAGAATTGCCTATGACAAAAATGTCTAGCCTCAAAAGAGCCATCAGAGGTTCATTTCAAGGTTGGGTTTTTTGGGGGATTTTTTTTGTGTTTTATTTTTTTTTTCTTTGGGGTAAAAGTCATCAGTTCTTTCTTTTATCTTTGAGGTCTTTTCTATTTGTTCTAGCTCCTTGCACCGCCCTGAATGGAAGCTGCCTACATGTCTCTGTTTCTAGAAGTCAGACTCACTGCAACGAGGAATGTCACAATATTCCCAGCGCTTAGTTGGGCTGGTAGTGAAACACCAGGGTCGAGGTTCACCATCAGGATTACGGCAGTAATTCATCTTCAAATCCTTCTCTGGAAAACTGAACAAGAAAAATAATTTTTTTTAAATGTCACTAATAGCTGCAACAATTATCAGGTCTGGGGCTGGGTGGTCTTCAGGCCACCATTGGCAATAAACAACCCATCAGAGAGTCTGACTCACTTTTCCGGGAGGTATCCATGAGAATGAGGTTGCTGGGAGTCCCAGCGCTGGCATTCAAGCCCAGACACTGTTGTCGCAACTACTCCGTGGTAGTTTTCTCCACTGCAGTGCATGCACTCCACTGTAGGAGCAAGGCACAATGAGGACAAGAGAGACAGAAACTCCTTGAGGAGCTGCGTACTCATCTCAGATGAAGCTGAAGAGCTTGATCAGAGCACAAGGCTGAAGGATAGACTTTTTTTGGCAAAGTAAAAGCTTATTTTTCTTGGTAAGATGACTTCAACTAGTTGATTGTGTATATAGTATTCCATTTAAAGACAACCCCCAACATTACAGACTATAGTTTTTTAAAGAGCTAAATTAAAACTTCTGAGCTATAATTGAAAAGCTGTGCCTTGCTGCTGTCACATTTTATTGACTTTTACACTAGCAACTGTCATTTGGTTCAATTCTAGGATTAAGATGTACGAATACTCTCAGATATATCTGTTCTGGAGGGCTTTTGATATCTTCCTTATTGCTGGTGAAAATGTCTCTGGAAAGTATCAGGTTGAACTAAACTCCAGTTTGGACAAATATTCAATTAAAAATAAAGGAATCTGTTGAGTCATCATCCCTGGAGGTGTTTAAAGATGTATTGATGAGGTTCTTAGGGACATGGTTTAGTGCTAGAGTTAGGTTTTGGTTGGACTCGATGATCTTAAGGGTCTCTTCCAACCAAAATGATTCTATGACCAGCTTCACATTCTCGAACATATCTTCCAAAAAGGGAAAGAAATCCGTACATGTGTCCTGACCTTCACACTCTGGGATGTTACAATAATCGAATCTGGTAGCAGGATCTGTTGTGTAACACCAGGGTCCCTTTTCATCGTTATCAGGATTTCTGCAGTAGTTTTCCTCCAGTCCTGCATCGGGATATTTTTCAGGTGTGTAACTGGAACAGAATTTAAATGGGATTAGAGAACAAGGAGAGTCTCACAATTATTCACCTGAGGACTCTACAAATGAAATCTTTATCTGAGGACCGTTTTGTAGATGTTGTTCATTGGAAGTCTTCTAATTGCTACTGCGTGCCATTGCTGAAGAGCTGGAAGTGTAGCCTAGCTATAGAGTTAGAAGTGTAGTCTAAATATCGTGCCTCTAAGACCAGTCATGCCTTTAGTACTTGCCTTTACTCCAGCTATTCAGTTTTCACTAATTTTTGCTTAGGTGAGGTACCATGTGGCACATAGAGAAAAGTCTCCTCTGGGGTATGTTCCCCCTGGGAGATGCAATGAGAAGATGTTTGGTGAAATGTGAGAGTTCTCTGTAACCTGGTTGCTATGCCTTCTCAATAGGAAGTTACTAAATAAACTCAGTTGGGTGTTTTTCATTGAATAGAAGAAATACTGCCCTGTTATTTGTATGTGGATTCACTGATAAACTGATGCACCGCTCTCTCATCTGCCACATGTTTTATCTTTAGCCAAGAGACATTTTTCTTGCCCTGGTGAGATTAATGAAAAATGCTTATTTCAGCAGAGCCAGGTGCTTCCCTGTCTAGTGTTTTGCTGATGTAATGACCACAAAATTCAAGTGCAACTGACAGTGTCCCTATTGGTCATGCAGCCTAAATTGCAGGTCTCTGAGTTACAACTCAGATTAGAGAATTATTTTAGATAAGTGCAGAAAAATGTTTTATCAGAAGACTTTGAACACTGAAGAAGACTACTTAGCACATATAAATGGCTTAGCAAAATTTCAGAAAAACATATAAACATACACAAAAACCCTTACTTTGGTTTATGGGGGGAATTATCAGCCCAATTCTGGCACGGCACACCTTTCTGAGTTTTGGCTTCTGATCCTCTGTAATCCACTCCTTTTCCCTTCTTGCATTCTAGAAGATAAACTGAAATTATATTTGCTTAATTAATCAGTATCATGACATATCCATTGGATTTCAACATATAAAAAATCCATTTTCATCCTAATACATTTAAATAGTAGATTTAAATAATAAAATGTGCTCTTAACATTTAAATGTGTACTATACCAAAATAGAAACACATTTTCTTTCATTGCCTCACATGATGTTTTTATAGTTATGCACAGTAATTAAAATCAGACCATAAAAGAGAGCCACCTGAATTCAGCTGAAGAAGGTAACAGGACAGAATCACAGATGCATACACATAACATTTTACCAACTTAAATAATCATTTTTTTAAGTTCATATAAATGTGGATGACATTGTTTCATTCAAGTTCACCATGTGATGATAGAGATTTAAGTAATTTATGATATGCTAAAACAATTACATTCTGTTTTACAGGACAAAATGGGCAGTTATTTGAAGATACATATTACATATGCTTTTGTACTCTTAGATGTTGGAACTTAATAGTATATTCATGAAAAAAGGAGAAAGAAGGAGTGAAAGAATGAGCAATGAAATCCTGTCTTGATATAAGTCAAAGAGAAATTTAATGTTGAATAAGCCTGGGGTTTGTATCAGTAACCTTAGAAACATTAACTTGTATTAAATTATTTATCACTAAACTAAATGAGAACTGAAAACTCAATGTTGTCGTTTTTTTCCCCAGTAGGAGGGAGCAACCATAACCCCATCGCAGCTTTTAAGATTTCCCTGGGAGGACTGAATAATCACCTTTCCCAGCAAAGAGCCGGTGGCTGTGAGGGGAGAGCAGCTTTGCAAGGAGTGGCTCTGCCCAGGCACAGCTGAAGGAACACAGACCTCGGCACATCCCTCCAGCACTTCTGCATCTGCAGTTTAGGGACAGTCACTGTCAGGCCACATGTCCTCTGGCTTGGAAAACTAACCAGGAAACTCATTTAACATTCTTCTATGCACAAGGTATATTTCATCAGCCGATTCCTCCTTTCTTGCTGCAATTAAGCAATCTGTCTTTTAGGCTCTGGCCTGGCTTGTTTCAATATCTTTAAGCAGTGTCCAAATCAGATATTTGTAGAGACCCAGTTTTGCATCAGCTTTTCTTCGCATCAAAGTTATACCAAAGTTACACTCTTTAAACACAGATTTGTCTTGTCAAAAGTGAAAAGAATTAATATTTGAATCTGAAATAAGGTCCAGCTCTTCTGTGGGCTGTTAGGTAGTTTAGATCTGGATATATAGGTGTATCTAAAGGCAAAACTTTATTTCAATGTATATATATGGGCAAGTCTACTCTAGAAAATTTAGCTGGGAGCTATTTGGATCCCTCAAACAGTTTTGCAATAAATTAACATAAAAACCTCAATAACTGAACATTGAAACGGTTGAGTGCTGACTCTTTTTGTTTGCATAATCTTTTGACCGTTTATATAACCTTTAGGTTTTTTTCTGTCTGATGGCTAACAACTAACTTTGATCCCCAAACTCAACTCATGCCTCTTGGGTTAACTATTTACAAACAGATATGTGGATAACTATTCCCAAATGCTAGCTTTAACTCTTATTAGTTTCTCTGTAAGCCAGAGAAGGTTAACTTTCTCTTTTATAGAACACACCATAGAAAAAATAATTTTTAAAACTGTGAATTTTAAACCAATTGTCATGCTTTTCTTTGGATGCAATCATAAAGAGCAATTAGGTCTCATCAAGTAACTGCTTCAACTGAAGAAATAATGTTCGTTTCAGCAACAGTATTGCAAAAGCATTCGAGCATGGGAAAAGAATTTCCTTGAAGTCTCAGGACAGCAGCAGCTGCTGGAGGCAGTGATGTGATCTGCCCAGGTAAAAGCTATATTTTCCATTCTGTTCTGTAGCAGATGAAATGGATGTTATCATTAGAATGGACACGTGATTATTTGAGATTCTCTGTAAATGAAGAGATGAGCAACACAGAAATCACCTGACACATGAACAATAGGATGCGTTTTTGATGTTCATGATGTCTAGGTCCATCTTTTGTCTTCTGCAAGTAGATGTGCAATTTTTGGACACTTCAGTTGTGTAAAATTACAGTTTTGCACACCTTTACTGATGGAGTTCTGTTTTCCAAGAAACTAGTATCCATGCCTATGACCTCAAAAGCTTAAAAGGATGCAGTAACAAATCCTCTCTGAAAATTGCAGGACTCTCATCCAGATTCTAATCTCAGCAAATCCAAGGAATGTCTCAACAGTAAACCAGAATCACAGTCTAGCTCCTGATCACAGTGCTGAAGCAAAATCACTAAGGATTATTTACATGAAAGTTGTTGTTTAGTCTCTAAGCTTTGTTACTTGTCAATTGATCCATTCAGTTTTTCTTCTACAATAGGAACTGCAAATCTCTTAATGTTAATTAATCATGATTCAGGGATATTCTCACCAGCTTCTGGGTGTAATAAAAATCATAGAATCATATAATAAAAACCATAAAATCATAGAAGAGTTTGGGTTGGAAGGGACCTTCAAAGCCATCTAGTCCAACCCCTCTGCAATGAGCAGGGGCATCTTCAACCAGATCAGGTTGTTCAGAGTCCCATCCAGCCTGGCCTGGAATGTCTCCAGGGATGGGGCATCTAACACCTCTCTGGGCAACCTGGGCCAGTATTTTACCACCCTCACTGTAAAAAATTTCTTCCTTATGTCTAACCTGAATCTCCCCTCTTTTAGTTTAAAACCATTAACCCTTGTCTTATCACAACCGTCCCTGCTAAAAAGTCTGTCCCACTCTCTCTTATAGGCCCCTTTTAAGCATTGAAAGGTTGCAAAAGGTCTCCCCAGAGCCTTCTCTTCTCCAGGCTGAACAACCTCAACTCTCTCAGCCTGTCCTCATAGGAGAGGTGTTCCAGCCCTCTGATCAGTTTTGTGGCCTCCTCGGGACTGTCTCTAACAGGTCCATGTCTTTCCTGTACTGAGGGCTCCAGAGCTGGACACAGATCTCCCAGCACCTTCTGTGTTCCCTGAGCAACAGTGCTCTTTTTCACCTGTGGACCCTAGGATTTAGGGAGCAGGAAAGATGCTAGAGCACTAATCTGAGGGGAAAAAAGGGTACTGCTGCTATACTAGTAATGTGGCAAAAGCCAGGTATTAGGTAAGGGCTAACCTACCCACTTCATCTGATCCAGTGAAGATTTAGCCCCCATTTACAATAGGGTTATGTGAGTCTCACTGGAAAGTATACCTCAGTGAAATAATATCAAAAAGACATAGACACAGACATACTTCTTTTTTCATAAAGAACTGCATTTGTTCTTCTGAATATCACTGCTGTTTTGGTGTTCTCAGCCAATGTTAAACACTGTTGGTCTTTACTGGTGAATAAGAAGGCCCTGTTGAAATTAAGAGGAGAGAGCAATGTAAGAAACAATAGCTGGATGTGTGCATTATTGTCCTAAATACCTTTTCTAGTATTCAGTTAAAATTTTAGCAAGCACTGCACTTCAGCGATATTTGAGATTGAGTAATGTTTCACAAATCACTGAGTATCACATCTCCCATTTTCAGTGGTGATTTTGACTCCCAAGTCTTTCTACCAGATTTAGGTTGAAAGTAAGCTACATGAACCAATTATGACAAGGAATAAAAGAAGATTTATAATGTGCCAGAGACTCAAGACAACATGTTGAAGAGGATATATGTACAAGGGACCTTGACCTTATTTCAAAAAAACTAGCGGTCAGTCAAGAAGCAAGACATTCTGTGGTATTCAGCAGTTACCAAGGAACAGGTAAAACGCAACAAGGCAGGACCCTAAATTACCTTGCGGTAACTGTTCTGAGTCATCATAAATAAAGAGAAGTAAGCACTTTGGAAAACTCTGCCATTTGTCTTTTCAGCAAGAACCTAGTTTATACATCTGCAAAACTGGAGCAGATGGTGTAACCTTTACAATAGCATCTGAGGAAAACTCTTTACAGGCTGTGTAATTTCAACAGCTATCTTTTCTGAACCAAAAAAAAAAAGCGATAGCAACATGTCATTCCGTTGGTAGCTCTCTACCAGGAATGTAAATACTGACAAAGCCCATTCTGTAGCCTTAAGATCAACTGGTATGACCCCAGTGTGCCTGTTCTTGTAAATTCTCACAGTCTCTCCAGAGGAGAGGGATCACATCTGGACTGCTGGGAACAGTGTGCATGGCTTATCTGGGGACTGCTGATGGTACTGGGTCAAAAATACACTGGGGACTGTTCCCCCCAATCCAAGCCCAGCTCTCAGTAATCTCAGATTTACAAGAAGGGATGTAGTGAACAAGCATGGTCCAACACACTGCTAAGGGGACACAACTAGCCTGAAGTACTGATCTGAAATTGTTGATCTGGAGCACCAATGTGAGGGTGTTGCAGTGCTGGCCTGGTCTTCAATCTCTGCCTGACATTTACCTTTCTTTCCCTAGATCTTTCCCTGCCAGAGAACATCTGTTCTTCACTGATTGTAATAGATCTCATATAATTGATTAGGGAGGCAAAGACAACACAACCCTGATGTTATTACAGTTTCAGATGATGGTAGGCTCAGACTTGAGGTAAGGGCGAAGAAATGAAACTGGTTAAATTCAAGTGCTGAGAGAGGGCTTGGCTGGAAGTAGGGTTTAGGAATGCTAAGGTTTAGGTGGCTGTCTCTTTCTGAAAGTAAATAGAAGTTGCACAAGTCCAAAATCTATTAAAATTCAGAATAAGGGATGTATCTGCATGACAAGAGGTAATGCAATGAGCACAAACCATGCCATTATTGTTGTCCTAACTTTCCAAGCAATTAAATATGACTCTTCATTGCAAAAGGTGTCTTGAAAAACCATGTCAAGCTGGTTTTAGTATGCCAAGATGCGCATGAAGGTTTCATGATGTTTTCCAATAAAAATGCAACATAATTTTCCTGATTTCTCTTTTTCTGCCATCTTTATCCATCTGTCCCAGACACTGTTTCTATACACCTTTTGTTTTTCCAGCAAACATCAGACACAGATACTCCCAAGAAATCACTCAGAAGTTTGGACTGCTCATACACAGGGCAAACTGCCCTACAATCTGCAATGAAAAATGTACATGGGCACCAGTGGAAATTACCTGCAGTTAAACTTAATTTCAGTTTCACATCGCTCTGCACATTCTTCTTTACTATTTGTCTTATAAAGTTGCTTCTTTGGGTTTAGCAGCCAAGCTCCCTCTGTTCTCACATAGTTATCTAGTATGTTTCCTTGCACTACAGGGAAAAAGAGAGAAAGAGGTTAAAATGAGAATGCTGATATGATTTTATTTCAAACTTTTGTGTTAAAATTGTTGTAACTTAGTTGAGTAACATCATCATTGATATCACAGAATGTCACAGAATCACAGAATGTTAGGGATTGGAAGGGACCTCAAAAGATCATCTCGTCCAATCCCCCTGCCAGAGCAGGAACACCAAGGTGAGGTTACACAGGAAGGCGTCCAGGCGGGTTTTGAATGTCTCCAGAGAAGGAGGCTCCACAACCTCCCTGGTCAGCCTGTTCCAGTGTTCCGTCACCCTCACTGAGAAGAAATTTCTTCTTCTGGAATAATTGCTGGAATAATTGTTAATGGTGACAAAATATGGGTTAATCTTGCCTTCCTAGTATAAGAAAGGCTAGCATCACTGAAAACCCAATGTAACACAAGATGGAGAAGTGGTTTGAACAGTGCTTTGTATCATTCTGAAAGTCATAAGAAGAAACACAATCCCAGGGTATAAAGTGATAGGAACAGAGAAGACAACCCAAGGAGTGAAAAAAAGTGAGGTATTTCAGAAACAAAATATTGGTGGCCCACACTTTGGAGAAAGTGGAGAAATGAGACTCAAGAAGGATGTGAAACAATGATTGTCCATTGCTGATATCTACCCACATGTAAAGACTTCAGTTTTATCAGACATCCCATAGCTGCCTCTTTCAAATGCTCTGACTCTCGAAAGAAATAAGTCATCCTCAGTCACTGGGGTTACCACTTTCAATTTATCATTTTTTGTAATAACTCTGTATTCAAATTACTTAATAATTTTCTGTATATAGACTAGAGAAGAGTTTAGCCCCAAGGGCTGACAGTTTAACAGAATGCATGAAAAGAAAAGGATAGCCGCTAAAAAAAAAAAAAAAAAAAAAAGTGAAAAAGGATCCAATAAAATTTCACGACAGGCTCAGGAATCACTGGTTCCACTAGTTATTTCAAAACAAAAGTGGCATTAAGAAGAAATGAGTTTTGGGAGAAAACATTAAACTAGCTTAAAACAATATCATAGGGATGCTGCAATACTCTCCACAAAAACAAGAAATACAAGTAAAGAATTCCTATTATGGTACACCTTCCATGCAACCTTAATTCTGTTCTGTTTGACACTTTGCAATAATATTGTCATGATAATTACAGCATTTGATTATTAAAATATTTACAGGGTCATAATTGATTTGGGTCATGAAAATATTTTTCCCCTTTTCTGTTATAACTACATGGCAGGGCATACTACTTTAACAAAAAAAAATATACGCAATCTGAGTAAAAATGCAGTAGATTTTCTTGCTAATATTTTTCTCATGTCTATGGAATTTTTAAGTGTTAGAGGATGTCTTACTGCCTTATTCAGAAATGCAAATATTTACAGCCACTTGAAAAAGTATTTGCAAACAAAAGCAGAGTCTTGCAGACAAAAGCCAAAATCCTATATTTTCCTACCATTTATAAAATTCTTACTTATTTGAGAAGTGTATTTGATTTGAATGAGGCTGATTTTCTGCAAAAACAAAGCTTACAAACAAGAATATAAATTAAGGTGATCATTCTTATCATTAAATAATAACTAGAATTTTTTATGCTGGGTCATATCTCTAATATTTCTAGCTAAAATATACCCCTATATCTTTCTGTCACCTTTGGTTTTAATCTATATTTTAAAACTACAGATGTAAAATGCTTGTGTCTTTTATTGTGTTTTCTTATCTGTGTTGGCACACTTATAGCTGTATTTTTAATTGCAATCACAACAAGCTGTGTAGTTATACAGAGGCCTGAAAGAAGATGTGCCATCTGAATCACATAGTTCATTTAAGTTTAAAGTTTTCAGGACAGAGAATATTTATTTCAAATTTCGGAAAGAGTTACAATCTACTAAACTGAAGGAGATATAAGTAAAAAGCCTTACTCAGTTCTTGTGTGTTACGAATTATTTTGTACTGTCTCCCACAAAGCTAGTCTTGCAGCACCAAAAATACCGCAGAAACTAACGCTGACCAGATTTTGGCCTCCCTATCACATGGAATGAAAAATTCATCTTAAAATTGTGGCTATGAAAAAAACTGAAACTCTAGCATGTAGAACAACTTCTTCTTTTCTTTGAAGTTTTGTTTTTCACAATGCATTTACAAATCTTAAAACAACGAAAATAAGGATTAGAGTACTTGGCAATAACACAGAAAAGAAACAACCCTAGGAAAAAAGGCTGCCGAAACCAAAGACAGCCATGTCTTTGTAGCAGGCTTTGGGGTTGCTTTCCAAGGGTGCCCCCGTTTCTGGCCATGGGGCAGGTTTGCCAGGAGCCATTAGTTCCCCACACAGACACCAAGGCTGTTGTTGCTCTTCTGATGTCTCTAACAAACACAACACTGGAGCAACCACAGCTCTCGCTTAGTCCAACAGCAGCTCTCACTGGCCAGCAAGACCCAAACCCATTGTCATCCAGGTAAGTGGTGACACAGAGATTTGGGGACCTACCTTCACCAGATGGAGATTGCAAGTGTTTGGCCCTCATCTCACTTAGGCCAGCGGAAGGCAAAGGACTCTTACCTGAGCTGAGCAAGAAAAGAAAGAGAAAGGCAGCTTTGCTAATCTCCATATTGGCCCAGCTGGCGAGTGCTGGAAGTTGTGTGTGTCAGTGCACAAAGTTTTATTGACTCGTACTGGAGTGAGGCAGCATCAAACAAACAAGGCAGGTAGGTTCAGTTAATCATTCTCCCGTGCTGTGACCCCCTTTGCTGTGGTGTGGCCATTCAAACAACCTTGAATTGGATGGATTACCAAATCAGACTCAATCATTTGTACTGGATGCTGAGAAATGTGAAGGCACTCTTTTGTGGAGCACGGTTTTGTTCTCAAATGGTTAGGTCTTTCCTTGCTAGAGAACAGACAGGAATAATGTTGCTGGAAAGCATGGGAAATTGTAGGTCCAGCAGAATTCTAATTTCTCCTGACACTAGAGTCCCAATGGTGTAATAATTTCAGCCATGCATACCTAATGATTTATAAGGACCAGCTTCCACTTAACCTCAGGGTAATCATGATTATCAGATCCAGATAATATTAAGTTTGTAAAATAGTTAAATTTTACTTTTTAATTAAAGAATTCCTTCTCTCCTGTGTTTTCTTGACCTAGGCTTTCCTTTTTTTCTTATATTTGGGAGCAAGACTTAGAGTTCATTTTAGTTCAGTAGCATAACTGTAGGTTTAACACCCACAGACGGCTACTTAGTGTTCTTCCTTACCAGTCATTTAACCTCATACTGCATGCATAAACTCATCCAGTGTCAGACTTTGCTCATCTGTGTGTTATCCTGATTTCCACATCAGCCTCCTCTGCATTTCCCAAGCGGCCTTTGCCTTAGAAAAGTTGCACTGCAGCACCATTTCATGGCTCCTATGGCATGTTAGGTCACTAGTCTTGCTTCAAAACAACTTGTTGAATCAAATGTGTTAGTGACTCACCAGAGGCAGGAGGGGGCTGAGTATTGGATGAGGAAAACAGGCTTGAATGGGCACTGCTGGGTCACACAGTTGAGTCTTCTGCAACTGAAGGCAAAAAGTTCATAGAATCATGAGTTAACTCTTAAAAGGAACTTCCACTTACTTTAAATAGAAATTGCGCTGTACTGAGGGCTTGGGATAAAGCTAAGAGTGCAAGACTAAATATGTATTAGAGGCATTCTAGTCTGGGAACCAGATTAGCTGCTGTTTTACAGATTATGTGAAAAATCTAGAGCTCATCCTGTTTGTAATCCTGTGCTATTTTCCTCTGTAGGGTGCTATAATACCACATTATCTGGTTGTCTTCTGAGCTTGAAGCTATTTTAAGGCAACTTGTGAAAAACAGCAAGGCATGGGATATCCTTAGAGTCTTGGGAGACCACTAATGCCATGCCAGGGAAGCAAAGCAGATGGGCCAAGAGAGGAGCTGATGGGAGCTGGACTCAGCTCAAGGAAACACTTGAAGTGTGACAGAGAGAAGGGGTTGGATACTTTGCAATTGTATGTGGGCTCAAGTTTATTTGGCTTTAGAAACAATTATTCATGGGGAAAGAAGGATAAAATGAAAGGACAGAATACAAATTAGGCTTTGCTAGCAAGCAGGCTTTTGAAAACTACTCAAGTCTGGTTTAGTCCCACATGATTTTAACAATCGTAACTCCGTCTTCCATTCTCACTCCAGAGCCTGGGTTCTCTGTCTCCTGCTCCACATCCCCTGACTCCCTGGCCACTGTCTTGTCCCCAGCAACAGCCAGCATCTGCTTACCGATCTCCGTGGCTCCTTCCCATCACATATTATCAGATGGTGCTTTTTTCCCTGCTCCAGTGCAAAAATTTGTTTTCTGCAGAGCCCTGCCCTCCTCAGCACCTCTGGCACCTTCCCCATCCTTCTGTATACCTGATTTCCATTAAGGTATTCACAGGGTTACTGCATTATGGTACACATCTGGTGGTTAAAGTGTAAGAAAAAAGCTGCATATGTGGGTTAAATGCAACTGTTTCTCCTGTGCGGGAGAGGATTTGAAAAGCCTTGGGTTTTAATTAAGTAAAACTCTTTGATAAGCATGGTGTTTTAGAGATTTTAATCAGATCATCTTTTCCTACAGGTTTTCAAAACCAAAGGAGCTAGTTGCAGTAGCCAAAGGTGTGTGAACATGTCACTGTGTCCAGGATAGTTTGGGAACCTCTGCATGCATCATGTGAGCAAGCATTCTTTTGCAAGCTTTCCTAATGTTAGAGGTCCACATATACTCCTTCAGGTCTATAGCAGTTTCCGTTTTCAGGTTTGGTTCTGGTCCTTCTCTCAATCTCATTGCCTTGAACCTGGCTGATACACATCTGATTCAGTGCAGCTGCCCCTGATTATTTCTGAGGGAACAGAAAAACACTTGTATTGCCATTTCTTTCAAGGACAACAACGGGGATTTGGAGAAATATTATATATCTTTGTCTTAATGGATCTGATCCTGGAGAATTGGACATGGGGATATTGCCAGCAATTGATCCTGGTATAAAAATGCTCATTCTGTACGTTTTCCACACAAATATGTCAAAACAGGAGAAGTGTCTTTCATCTGCCAGACTGGCATGTACCACTGCTGTTTTGTGACAAGGATGTAACTTCACAAGGCATCATGCTTGAAATGAGCTGTTATAAACTGTCTCCTTTTGTGCCTTCCCTCCTTTACTTTTTTGCCTCATAAGATCCAAGTGCCTAATCTTTCCCCAGCTCTGGTTCTGTGGTGTTTGTTCTCTTTTATTTGACCATTGTGAGGCCTACCATAGGTGGAAGTTTATCAGATCTTATTTCAGAGTCAGGGTACATTAGTTAGCACAGTGGTTAAAATATAAACAATGGTAGGAGGCTTTTTTAAATAGAAGTTGACCCTTGAAATTGGGTTTACTGTAAGCTTAGAAAGATCCTCTGCAAAAGAAATTGCAAACAATGTCAGAACACAGGTCACACCTTATTGAATAAATTCACATAAAACTAATTCCCCTGAATTTCAGAATCATAAAAAGCTAGAAAACAGCCCCTTAGATATCAGCTATTTGGAAAGAGGAGAAAGGACCAAAGGCAAGATTGAAGCGTTTGTGGGGGAAAATCTCAAAAGGCAGTTCTAAGGAAGGGCACAGATGCAAGACTGAGCATGAACTAGAGGACCTGATGTAAGAGCTCCAAAGGGTAATGGTGTGGCATAGATCTGCAGGCAGTTGGGAAATAAGGAAGGTATGTTTGCTTTCTTTTCAAAGACAACCAGAACAAGCGACAAAGTGAGACTTACATAGCCCTGATTTGTAGAGCTGGAGGGCACTTTGGGCGGCAGCCCCAGTGGGATAATGTGGATGGCTTCTAGCAGCAGGAGCTCCTGCAGGTAAGGCAGAAAGGGGTTCAGGAAGGAAAAAGGTAGCCAAGTTAAAAATAAATTCTGTCCTTGTCCTAGACTAGAAGAAATATAGAGGGCAGAATACCTGGTGGAGAAGATAATTTCTGCAATTTCTGGCCATAGAAGCTACTGTACCCAAGGAAAGGAAAGTGAGGGTGACAGTAAGGAGAGACAGAGAGGACATTTTTCCAGTAGTGAAAGTTTTAGTCTTTGAGATGCTCATTTGTTCTGGCTGCTGCCAAATATCAGAAATCAGCAGAATAAAATCAGACAGGCATCTGAGAAGCAAAGAGGTTAGGAAATGAACAAACTGAGTGTCATTTATAGTAGAAAGATCTAAAGAATTAACTTCTGAGGTTTCTGTGGTGCTGAAAAAATATCTGGAAAAACAGGGACCCTGCAATTTCCTTTAACAGAGCTGTGAAGAGCATTAATGCCATAGTGGAGACGATTAAGAGAAAATGCAGTCCTGTCCCCTGCCTTAAAAATAAGCAGCTGAAGAGTGAATTCAGCTGTAAATACTCAGAAATAGTGCCCAGTTCAGCAATAGTGGCGTTTAGCACACAGTGTGCTAGAACTCTTCATACATGAGGGACAATTTCATCACATCACTGCTAAGCAGGAGGTCAAAAACATTCTCCAGGTCCTAGGCAGAGACCTTTGGAGAAACCATAGCTAAGCCGAAGGATGGCGTGCAGCAGGGTGACTCAGTGGGCAGCTTTGAGTCCTGCCCAAGTGTCCCAGCACGTAGTGCCCAGCACTAGCACTGCTTTGGGAAATGGTTCAGCAAAACCGCTGTGGTGATCTGCCGTAGCCTACTTCATGTTTCTGCTACTGGGAACACATGTCCTGCACACAGCCTTGTCCTTCCTCGATTTTGTTATTCTCCTGGTGTATCGCAATCCCTGCCTGCGAGTGCTAGTGGGGCTGCAGAAATAATCAGGCTCTTTACATGTGGGGCTGCACAACAGAAATGGAGAAGCTGCACACCATAGGGCCTGAAATTCAACCTGTATGTCTATTTTTTCTTTTTAATTCTGTTTTATGCTTGAACGAGTCTCTAAGAGAGTATCAGTTTGTACTCAGGCTCCTCAAAGACTGGTGCCTGGCAGGTCACGGCTACACTTTTTGGGGTTTAGCAGGCAAGCAGTTCCTGTCTCCGCTGCCCCAAATCACAGGACTCAGCTGTGACTGCTGTTCTGGAGCCCAGGCAGAGGGAGGGTTGTTGAACTCTTATCAGTTTTTCCCCTCACATGTAATGGTGCAGCTTAACCCTTTGACCACTCTGTTAACAATGTCTGGAGTTACTGGGGAGTCCCTGGATGAAGGCTATTTGGCAGCAGAATGTGGAAGAGAAAATGAAGAAAAGAAGCATAACCATTACTCCACTTCCGGTTAGAAAAGCAGAGGAGACAATGTGTGGAGACATTTTGCATTTTACCCAACAATTGCCCAAGTGCTTCCAAAGGCCTCAGTAAATGCCTGCTATGTGTAAGGTGCTGTTCTGGTATTTTTCTACATACTTACATAGTTCTATACAATGATCCCTGCAACAGTGTACTGTTTACTGATGGTTATAGCTAGTGATGAAATTGGCTGTCTGGAAACATCACTGAAACAGGATGAATGTTTATGACTCCTTGCTTCCATGACAGTCCAAGAAAAGAGGGACAAGCATCTTCCATTTTCCACACAATGTATATATTGCAATTACCAATGCAATTTCTACTTGTCACTTACATGTAGGCTTATTTCCATGCTCGTTCTTGACTCATTAACTTGCATAAATGAAGTACGTTCTAACCAGTTTAATCTTAACGAAACGAAATGCTAAAAGAGCAGGGCAGCAAATGATGTTGTTATATTCCATACAAGGCTGTGTGGAATGGGATCAGTCCAAGCACTTCAGACAATGATTTTCAACAGTATGTCAGTGAGGTGAGAATATTACCTTCAGATTTAGTTTAATATTTTTGTAGATTGTGTGTCTGCGAGTGTGCATGTGTGAATGTTTATGTGTGCGAGGATAACATACTGTAACATCTTCCTTCACAAGCAGTTTATAAAAGTATTTATGATGGCTCCAGTTTAATAGATGTTGTATAAAAATCATTTTTATATAACATAAATAATTTTTATGTCCCTATGCAAAAAGACCTTGTGATTAGATTCCATAGCATGCATTTGCTGGAGGCAGCATTAGAAAAGTTGTGTTGTTTGTTTTTTGTTTTTCCCTGACTCTCATGCAAACTCTTAAGATCAGGAAATTTTGCATTATAAATCATGGAAAATTTGCTGATCAGCTTTATTGTTTGCTCCTAATATATTTTAATTTCTGAAAGATATGCCACTTACATATGCCACGCGTCCAAAAGACTGTAGTATATCGTGTCCTACTTTTGCCAAAGAAAATGCATAGATATAAGAGGTGGAAGGCGAATGGAAGTGGAATGAAAACTTAAACAGATGATGCTGTGAGCAACTGGACTTCTCTTCATAACTTTTTTCCAAACTTGTTTTCAAAGTCTGCAGCACCTTCTCTAGTTACAAACTGCCCATTAATCTTGTAACATCTTGTATAAGATAGCTTCTTGAAGAAAACGCACTTCTAGCACTCAAAAAGTTTTGAAGTGCTGCAGTTGTTTACAGGCCTAAGGTACAGGAAAACAAAAAATCCAGTGGTACATTTGCAAGTGTCACAGAGTAAGAACATACAGTGCACTGAAGCAGACCTAAGAAGCACGTCTGAAATGAAGAGGATGGTACTTGTGTGCTAAGGATGCATGGTGGCATCCAATGACAAAGTGCTGATGTTATTATCAGAATCAGGGTCCAAGTTCCTAACTTCAATGACAAAGTATTGGCACAGTCCTAGCAGTAATGAATTGCACTGTAAATATAAAAATAGATTTATTATTTAGACACACCAAAAGACTGGAAAATGCAAGAAGCCTTTCCAGAAGCAGCGTATAACTATGTGCCAAAACCAGGACAGATGACTGACAGTAAATCAAGAATTCCCAAGCTGCAAGAGAACAGCTAAAACTGCAGTCATTTTCTCAGCTGGAGAAAATGATACGGGATTTCCAGACTGTACTCTCACAAAAGCTAAAAAAACCACTCCAAAACCCAAGTCACAAGATGACACCTAAAAAAGACATGAATAATTGCAGAACGAAGTCAAAGAAGATTCAGAGAATATTGTGAAGTGAAGGCCGAAGAGAGTCTTCAGCCCCTGAAAACAGCCTCTAGCAAGAGAGTGGACTGCTAATTATCTCATGGATTTCTGAGAAAGAAACCTGATTTCCATAGCAACATGAAAATTGTCATATTTATTAGAGCGTCCAGGGAGAGCTACACGGACGATCACGCCAAATTTAACCAAATAATATTGAAAGGTACTCTGACAAGAGTATCCAGGGAGAACGGCCTTTTCTAAACCTTGAAATCAAGAACAATAGTCTTTGGTTTACGTGAAACAGCAGCAGCATTTCAGTGACAAATGTGTGGGGCTGTTGGGTTCCATGAGGAGCATGCAGCTGCATGTGCCTGTGCTGCTGTGATCTGTGAGTGACAGGCAGACTGTGCAAAACCTCTGCAGGCAACAGTATTGCCCAGGTTGGCACACCCCCAGCAGGCACAGTGCAGCATCTACTAGTAGAAGATGGTATCAAATAGCTGAAGGTTCCATCAGGCAATGCCTACAGGCACTGAGCAGTGGCTTACAGGCACCAAGAGAAATAGGAACAATTTCTGGGTCTGGCCACTTATTACATAGATTTTGTGCCAATGTTTTTTGAAGGAACAGCAGTACTGGCGGAACTTACAAAAACAACAGTACATGGGGAATAGAAAACAAGTGCCAGATGGCAGCAAGCCTTTCATGTGCTCCTAGGCAACATTGCGCTCAATGGGTTCTGAAAGTTTCCAAGTAAAATGAGCATACAACTCAAGAAAAGCCTTTGGGGCTGTATTACCACAGGAGAACTAGGAAGAGAAGCACTAATTACTAGAGTAGAAAACTTGTGCATCTAGAGAGTGCATGATATTGGTGACAGAGTAAAAGGAGCTGTTTCTGGGTTGGCACTTCAGGTTTTTCTCCAACACCGTCTCACAGGTTGATTAAGTGAGGTGAATGGTAGTAACAGGCTGTAGAAGTGGTTGTAGCCTGGAACAGGCTTCCTTGTAACAGTCTGTTCCATGTTCAGCTGATCACACAGGAAAAAGTGGAAGAGAGTCACCACCATCTGCAGCTCCTCTGGGTCAGAGCACAGAGTGGAAGCGGTATATTTTTAAGTGATACGCAGAAAATTGGAACAACAGCTGAAAATGCTGGAACTAGTTTTGGTAACTGACTTGGAATCAATGGGACAGGTGGGTTTCTATTGATTTCTGCTGCTGCTGGAACATGGCTCACTAAGCAATTTCCTTTGGTCACTATAGTACTATTGAAGAGCCTTTCTCTAACCCAGCCTTGCCCGACAGCGTCAATAGCAGACCTTTTCCATTGCTCTGGGTGGCCAGGTTCCATGGTTCTGGGAGGCTTGACTAGTCTGGGAGTGCTTGCGTTCTTCACCTCCTTTGCACAGTCTGCACAGGACCACAAGCTGCCAAGCCTGATAAGGCAAGCACTGGTGCCATCTGAGACATCCTTGCCTCTTCTGGAAATAAACTGAAAGACCAGTTCATTTTAATTCCTGAACTCTGTACTAGGGCTCAACAGTTGGTGTCACAAGTCAGAGCAGGACTTCTGTGCAAAGTGCCCCGCAAATATCTTAATGATACCATATGCCATCCAACTCACTGCTTTGCCCACTGGAGTGGATAGTTGTTTTTTCCATGTCAACATCTAAACTAGGAAGGTTAGACAATTGCACAGTGCAGCACAGAGCTCTGCATGAGTGGTGAGAGTGGAAGGAATTAGTCCCAAGAAGCAGCAACCCTGCCTTCATGCAGCTCCTGGCAGCACAGGCACAGTCTAGTTTGGCCTCTTCTTAGCCAAGGCAGTGGCTGGGTTTGCTTGCTACTCTCTTATTCCTGGAGCAGCAACAGAAAGGGGAGCAGCTTCCAGTGATGGGTACAGGGACAAGCCTGACTTGCGATAAATTTTCTTGCACAGGGAAAACCTTGTACACAGAGACAGGTCAGCTGCTTGCATGTACAGAGGAGAAAAGTGGGTGTCTGAACAAAGAGAAAGCCACTTTCATGAGTTGGAGCATGTCTCAAAGGAGAGGTGTGAAGCAGGACCCTCACAGCTGCTGCCACATGCAACATGGTTGACCTACCCAGGCAGAACACACACAGACAGAGAGTAATAATAGGTCAACTTGGCTATTGCTTTGCAAAAACTACTTATGCTCTGATGGTAATTATATTTATTTAAGATTCTTATGAATTATTACAATTTTTAAACCATATTTTGAATGCTGTTTCTGACACGGAGACTGCTTTCCAAGAAAAGCTAGCCTGCATTCAGATTCAGTGGGAAACCATTGCATTCTTGATCCAAGAAATAAAACTAGGAATTCGGACGAAAACAGGTTTTGATGGCTGGGTACAGTCCAGTCCCCAGGAAGTGACTCCGTATTGGACAAACCTGTCCTTATCTTGGCAGACCAGAGGTCCTCCAACTTCAGCCTAGGGAAGAGAGAATAAAGGGACTCCTTTAGTGAAGGAGACACTAGACATGCAAACAGCAGAATACCGGTAGGAATAATATTGGGGTAACTCTGAAGAACTTGAAATAGGACTAAAGCAGGGGCTGCAGATAGAGGGAGAGTGTTTTGTTAGACCTGCTGGAGTAAAAAAAGTGGGGAAAAATGTTGTTTTCGAGCATTCAAGCCATTCCTCTGGTCTGAGGAAGAGAGACCCAACCATCAACCACGGATATAGGAACAGCCCCAGATCACTGTGAAGCCAATTACCCCCAAAAGGAAGTTTCTCAATTTTCCACATCCTCCACCTGCTTGATCCTGGACAAAATGAACATAATTGTTATAATGCTGTTTATTAAAATCCAGGCATGGCAGGAGATTAATACATATGTCCAGTGATTTGTGTGCCTATCAATGAATGCACTGTCCACACTCTCAAAGGCCTCATTTGCACCAGCAGTCTTGAATGCCTGCTCAGAGAGATCAGCATTTGCTTTCTGACTCTGTCACCAAATACCTACCAGCTTTTTATTGAAAACCTCCCAACAAGATAGCTTCCGTGAAGAAAAACACATGCTTGTGAAAATTAGAAAACTGGAAGCACTTCAAGGTTAATATAATTTAATTTCATTTCATTTAATAAAGATGTGGTACTTCTCCAGGCTGCACCAGAAACAGTCACTAGATTCCCCTCTGTCTCTAGGAACAAAGGGAAGTCCAGGCAGCATGTCACAGGCTTTATTTTAGGTGGGATGTGGTATTCTCAACACTAGGCTACTGTAAGTAGGATATATCAGCATGCAGTTCTGAAAGGAAGGCAAAAATCCCATACACAGTTTCCCTGCTATTCTGCTTGACTGTGTGAGTGAAGAAAAAAATACTATGCATACCTCAGTCCTTACACTTCATGCAGAAGCCTTGAATTGCTGAAACTATTTTCAAGCCTTGAAAGTATAAATTCTCTATCGACCTGCTTATGCTCAAAGCTACATTATTCTTACCTCACAGTTACCTATGCTTCCAAAAGTAAATCCACCACAAAATTCATGATTTTTGACACTTCCATTCAGAAATTCAGGGCGATTACATATTCTGTTTTCAAGGATGGGGAATTCAACATCTTTTAGTCTGTTGTCTGTATCGGTACCTTTACGAACAACCAAGAAAATACAACAGTTATGAATGGTAGCCAGGTCATTGTGCTCCAGTGAAGCCTCAGTAATGAAAGGATTGGGATCCATCCCCAGGTCTTCTATAGTCTCTGAGCTCCTTGAAGGACCTTATTAAATCTTCCAACTTTGTACTTGGATCACACTAACAGTCAACAAGCAGAGGTTATTCTTCTTTGCAAAGTGTTAAAAAACCAAATAAAAATAGATGCCTAGTATTCTGAGCAGTGTGGACTGGATGATCGGTTAGTGAGGTGGACTGCAAACTGGCTGAAGGAGAGAAGCCAGAGGGTCGTGGTCAATGGGGCAGAGTCTGGTTGGAGGCCTGTATCTAGTGGAGTGCCTCAAGGGTCAGTTCTGGGACCAATACTATTCAATATATTCATCAATGACTTGGATGAGGGAATTGAGTGTACTATCAGCAAGTTTGCTAATGACACCAAGCTGGGAGGAGTGGCTGACACGCCAGAGGGCTGTGCTGCCATCCAGCGAGATCTGGACAGGCTAGAGAGTTGGGCGGGGAAAAATTTAATGAAATATAACAAGGGAAAATGTAGAGTCTTGCATCTGGGCAGGAACAACCCCAGGTTCCAGTACAGGTTGGGGAATGACCTATTAGAGAGCAGTGTAGGGGAAAGGGACCTGGGGGTCCTGGTGGACAGCAGGATGACCATGAGCCAGCACTGTGCCCTTGTGGCCAAGAAGGCCAATGGCATCCTGGGGTGTATTAGAAGGGGGGTGGTTAGTAGGTCGAGAGAGGTTCTCCTTCCCCTCTACTCTGCCCTGGTGAGACCTCATCTGGAATATTGTGTCCAGTTCTGGGCCCCTCAGTTCAAGAAGGACAGGGAACTGCTGGAGAGAGTCCAGCGCAGGGCCACAAAGATGATTAAGGGAGTGGAGCATCTCCCTTACGAGGAAAGGCTGAGGGAGCTGGGTCTCTTGAGCTTGGAGAAGAGGAGACTGAGGGGTGACCTCATCAATGTTTATAAAAATAAAGGGTGGGTGTCACGAGGATGGAGCCAGGCTCTTCTCGGTGACAACCAACAGTAAGACAAGGGGCAATGGGTTCAAGCTGGAACACAAGAGGTTCCACTTAAATTTGAGAAGAAACTTCTTCTCAGTGAGGGTGACGGAACACTGGAACAGGCTGCCCAGAGGGGTTGTGGATTCTCCTTCTCTGGAGACATTCAAAACCTGCCTGGATGCCTTCCTGTGTAACCTCATCTGGGTGTTCCTGCTCTGGCAGGGGGATTGGACTAGATGATCTTTCGAGATCCCTTCCAATCCCTAACATTCTGTGATTCTGTGATTCTGTTGTTTTATAGGCTTCCATGACGGTGCAGTAGTAATGGCTTGTTTCAGAGGGAAATGTTAGCCTGGATTCACTTTACATTAATTCAAACTACTTCAAGCCTGAAGATAGCATTTTTCAGACAAGCAATCCTGAAGCCAAGGCAGAATTTTCCCCAAACACAGTTTATTTAGATGTGGGGCTCTGGCTCTGCTCCCCTTCCCCTTCCAATTTCATGAACTAGTTGCATGACATGTCACGTCCCTCTTTCCCACTGCCTAAATGCCACAAGGGTCTGTTGATTTTTCCATCCTAATGCAATTACAGAAGAAATCTCGCCTGTACCTTTTTTTTTTTTTGTGGCTTTGATTACGAGAACATAGGAAGCAGCTGCCACCATGTGGCAAGCTGAACAGAAGTGAAAACAACGCAAGGTAAGAAAGAGAAATAAGTGAGAGAAAAGCCAGTAAATACTGTCTATGCTGGAGAAAAGTGTTTCTTGATAATACTGATGAGTTACACTAATAGTAAAGTGATTATTCTTAAGCATTATTTTCATAGCATCCATTTTGTAGCTAAATGACACAAGAGGGGGAAGAAGGTACTGCGACCTATGTGAAAGGTTTTTACGGTAAAACTCAGAGACAGGGACACATTCTGCTCATTTGGTTTTTTTAAACTCTGTGGATGCACACATGAAGAGGAATCCATTGGCTTCATTTCACAGGTGAAGTATTAATAAGGTGTTGCCTGGCAGAGGAGGTGGCAAGGGCATCCTTTGCATGTAGTTCAGCGAGGCCAAATGTGTATGTGGGAGCTGGGACTGACTGAGGGCAGATGCCAGCATCACTACTGGAAGCCACAGGGATGAGGAATTGCCTCCTGCTGCAGCAAAAGCGGGTCAAAGACAGCTGGGTATTCTCAACCCTCAGCACAGGTGGAGGTTTTTGACATTTGGGGTTTACTGACATTAAAAACCTTCATCTTGAACTCATTTTGCTTGTGACGCAAAGGTGGCTGGATTTGAGCAAGCTCTGACTCAAAGGCACCACAGTTTCCAGGCTGTCATCTTATGTCAGATACAAGGTCTTAAGGCTAGTGCTTGCCCATGTATCCTTTCTGTCTGGAGTGAGTGTAGGTCCCTGCAGAAGTCAATACAGGCAGTAATGTTTAGACTACAGGAAGGCAAATGCAAGCTTCATTTGGATGTTAAAAAATGTATATCTGAGGGTCAAAATTACAGGAAAGGGTATTATTTGAGTATTGTGCTTATTTGTGTGAATACCGTGTATACCCTAGCTGAAGAAAGGCCAAAATAGACAGAGATAAAAGGTGGCAAAGTCTTAAGTCTAATTTTCCTCTCCCTTTTCTCTTGTTTAGTGAATGCAATTTATGTGAGCAATGAGGGGAAAAATCGAGCTCTGAGAGAAAGAAATAAAAAGAATAATGTTGCCTAGTGACCTCTGACTTAGGTAAATCTTTAGTAAAATGTCTTTTTCAGGTTTCATGACAGCACATCTTTGGGATAGTATTTGAAAACCTTCCTAAGTTTTCAACCACACTGAATGCGCTTTACCTCTTGTTTTTCCCCAGGCAGTTAGAAAACATACTGCATTTCTTTCTACCATCAGACTGGTTTCAGGCAAACAAACTGGTTTTACATGGTCAGTAATTGTTACAGGACTGGAAAACAAACAAAGAATAATTAGAAGATCCTTAGGAAAATTATCATCAGCTTGTTCAGTCTTCATAGTCAGGGGGCTCTGCATGGAAGGGGTGTGGAGATGGGTGGAGAACGTGATGGTGCCTTAAAACTGTATAAACAGTTGCAAGATGGTGCCTGGTCACTTGGTGAAAAAGATGTTGCTTACAGCAACTGAAAGTCTTTGGGACGTGTTTGTGGGCAGAGCCACAGTGTGAGTGTGTTTGGAGCACAGTGCTAGAGCGCTGATCTCTGGTTACCCCTGAACTGTGTATAGGAGCATGCACAGGGCCAAGCCCAGCCATAGAAACCCTTACAGGTGGTGTGAGCCTGACTTACCTCAGATCCCCCCTGCCTCAGAGGTCATGGACATTTTCAAGGACTTTACAGGAGAAGTGAAAGATAGATAAATGAGTAATGAGCAGACACAGCTGAAGTTGTGGGAAAGTCCCTTCTCCTCTGATTATGTGGGTGATATAACTGTGGGTGACATCATGCAGTGTTTCTCACATTAGTATATCTAGCACCTCAATAAATACCAAACTAACATTCTTCCTCATCACAACATTGTGCCTGGAGGCTTCAGCACTTGAATGAAGCTTGATATGGAGTGGACAGGGCCCTGGGAAGCAGTTCTGCAGAAGATAAAATCATTGCATAGGGAGGTATTTGCTTTGGACTGTCTGATCCTGTATTGACTCTCAGGTGTAGATGTGAAAAGGTGAGGTGGCTTCTGGAAGGTCTATTGCCCTAGAAGTCAAGTGCAGACAAGTGAAAACAGTTTTGGTACAGCGAAATTATGTCTGAACAAGCTGTTAAATGAGAGCTACTACTGTCAGGAACCTACCCTGTGAAGGTTAATTCTTATTGTGAAAGAGAGTAAAAGGACCTAAATGAACTCCAGATGTTCAGTCAGGGTAATATGAATCTTTATAATCTCTTTTCAGGCTCAGAATCATTTTCAAAGTATGTGATGTGACAGCTAGTGAGATCTTTAATGTACAAGTAAAGGGAACTAACACATCTCTCAGTTCCTGTGGCCCCAAGAAAATTCAAGAGAATGAGAGACCAAAAGGAATTGACTCTGACACATCTTAAAATACAGATCTCTCCAACACAAAAATCTGAACAAAACATAAATGCAGCAGTCCCAGAAGGTAGGAGATGCTGATGCCATCACCATAATTTTGAACTCTACCCTTTAGCCCTCTGAAGTCCAAGATGTTGATCTCAAACCTCCACTTTCACATGGTTCCACAAAATCAATTCTTTGTCAGTTCTTTTCCATGTAATAATGGAAATCAGTTCTGCAGCTTTCAAAACCAGTCCATTCACTTCTCAGTAAAGGTCTTTTTTATCAAAAGAATTCCTGAACATTGATAGACAAGAAGAGATTAAAGCGAGAATGCTTGGACTGGTGGGAGGTTTTCATGGTTTCCAGGTTTCTCGAGGTTTCTAGCACTGTTCCTCTAGGGCCTTTATCTTCAAGGTTGTATTGAGCACCTCAGGGAACAAGAGCTGAGAAGATATACAAGAGTATGGACGGCATAACACTGAAATGGAAGTATAAAGCCCAGACAGCACACATCGGCTCAGGAGCATGACACATAATTCACTTGGAACTAGACTTCTACTGAAACCAGTGGTCCTTCTCAATAGATCAGCCCTCCTTTGGGATGATTTTTTTTCTAGATCTTCACAGAGCTGCATCTGGTCTCTGACAAGTCTTGTCTGTTTCCATAAAATGCAGGTATAGGAGTAGCAACCAGTCTTCTCACATCTTATTTTCTTGGGTCATCTGTTTGATGGACAGGGAAGATTTGGGAATAATAAGGTCCACAAAGAAAGATGAAGACAAATGTGAAGAAGGAATTTAATGAAGTCGAAAACAAGCAAAGTTGATCTAAGCTAGAAACTGAAGGCTATAATGTCCTCGTCTGCTATTTATGGCATCTCACATGCAGAATGTGTTCAGATGGTGAGTGCTGCTGATGCAAAACTGACTGCAGTGCTGTAGCATGCATCTACAGTGCAAATGTGTATAGAACACCCAGTGAAAGAGGAATTGAACGACACAGTTACAAGCACTAGCAAGAATAAAACCGGTGGAGCATGAGTTCCTCCACTTGCCTCAAGTCAATGGGATTTTGATGAATCAACACCAGAGAACCTGAGTTGAAATTTAAGTTATATAGTCCTAAGTTCATTAAAGCTGTATGGTGAATTTTGAAAAAGGAATGTCTTCTTAGGTGAAACATGCGCTTTTCATGATCTTTAATCCATGTGTGTTGAGTGTAATAACAAGAGGGAAAACAATGAGTAAGCACAGAAGTTTCAGGAACATTCCAAAAGGGAAAAAATAACATTGTAATAACTCCACACGTTTCAGTGCAGACTGCTCACACATCTAAGCAAGACACAAAAGAGGGCTTCAGGCAATTGCAGTTATGCACTAGATTTTTTACTATATCACAAGCAGGATCTGGTTTTACTGAGATGTTGGCCAAGTCTGCAGCTCCTGAAACTTGCATGTGGGCTGACCTGGAGCACTGCCAGGGAAACTGAACCCTTCTACTCATTCCATGCAGAAGCTGTGGTGCCTCCTGGCCAAAAGTTCAGCTGGGTCTCACAGCTGGAACAGCCTACAAGCAGAAGATTCTCCAGACATGACTCCTCTTTAGTTTGCCTCCACCTTCCCTGCTTCAGTGGAGCTGCTGCTAGCAGGTGACAAGTGGGAATTCCCCATAATGATCCCTTCCATCTTAACTGGTCCTTGTCTTTCCTGAACTGTGTAAGAAGCTCACATGTGTTCTGCCAGTGGGGTCATTCAGTAGGAGAAATGTTCAAAAGGCACCTCTGAACAGACACCTATGCTAACACTCGCAGGGACTCTCACACTCTTACACCGCCCTCCATCACCCCTGAGGACTAACTCCAGGCTAAGCCAATTTGTGACTTCAGAATAAAGGTGTTAGAGGTGGAAAACTTGGACTGAAATCATACCTGTTCAACTTCAGCAAAGCAATGTCTGCTCCACTTGGTTCTTTTAATACTTTCTGAACACTTTGGATTTGTAGAGATGGCTCTGCTGCATTGAGATTCTGTATCCCAAGAAACACCCTGTAGGAAGAAGGCTGTGCAGACCTGGAAGAAATGACAGTGGCAAGGTTAAACATCCATACCTGTAATCAGGAACATCACTCTTACAAAATTCAGTGATTTCCCTGGAGAACTGCAATTAACAAGATGGTCAGGCTGCTGTTTCTGACCACAGATGCCCGCATTTATTCTTGGGGAGAAGGAAAATGACTTTTTAAAACAGTTTGATCTTTTATGACAGTGAAAAATCTCATGGGCTGTAAATGGTATGGCACCTTCTTGCAGTGTTCACAACTTCTAAAGCCCTAAGGGCCAGCTGCTGGCCACAGTTTTTCCAAGCGCGATTAGCACCAGCACATCATTAGCACCCTCTTTGGCATACTTCGGAGTAGGGGAGAGGGCAGAGACAGAAGTAACCTCTGTTCTGCTCTGCTGCTGTTTGATGGAGACAGGAGCAGAAGATAAAAAACAGCTTGCTGGCAAGAAAGACAGGAAATAAGCAGTAAAGAAAGTGCCTTATTGGGTACATCTTGCTTCTTCATTGATATTCTCATGCAGATTTAGGAAATGCCTGTCACTCATTTTACTGGATACTCACTCTTGCAAGCACTGAGCTGCAGTAAGGACCCACTGTGGATGTATCAGAGTGCCAGCACAATGGTGCATGTCAGTACTAAAACAGAGAAGACAATCACATTCATTTAAAACTGCGTAGTCAATTCTCTGCCATCTCTGCCGTGCACAATGGGAGATATTAGCAAACTTGCAATATGCCCCTTATTCAAAACTTTTACCAGTCACAGTCTGCCTTTTGCCAATGGCAAGAGAAACCAAATGCAGATTTTCAAAGGACAAGCTTTATTTGCTCCAGAACACAAGAGACATGAAAAGAAATTTAACGCCCAGGTGCAATTTTTGCAACAGGGCACTCTTGCTTTCAGGAATTTAATAAAAATAAATACATCTCTTAACAATTTCACTTGTGATGTAGTGGGTTTGTCCTGATAAGCAATTAATAAAAGGACACATCCTTCTGATTTGTGGGGTTGCTTTAGACTAGTTCTTTAAATAAACCTTACTATGGACTTTTAACTTTTTTTGGGATAATATTTATCACGGTGACTGTCAACAACTCTATAGACATTTTCATTAGCCTTTCTGTAAGTACTTCATCTGCTCTTCAGCCACTCTCATTGTGACTATGGAAATGCTGTGCATAATCGTTTTTTATACTGAGAGATGATGGTCTTCCTATGGCTTCGAACACAACTAGGGTGGTCACGGCATCAGTTTACACTTGAACCAGACTGGGTTCTGGGTGAAAAGGGATAATCGAAATCCAGTCATACACATTGCAGGTTGGTGGCTATATTCCTCAGCTTAAATCTCCCACTGTGGAATGCAATCAGTTGTCATTATCCTCAGTGGAAATTATTCCTCCCCCATTTTAGTAAATAAAGGTGTACTTAATGTCTGCATTTCATGTTTGCCCTCTAGAGATTCAGGAGAAAGCAGAGAGCTTGGGATTAATCGCCCAATAAGTACCTATCTGTGAACATTATGATTTAAAAAAAAAATCATTTTACATGCTAAGGCATTTTATATATAAACAAAGTCCAGTCTCCAGAAGCATACGCATTGTTTCCTGTCAGTGTCTTTCTAACACCTGTTCTCAGTGATACCCTGGTGCTCACAGATGGTGATGCAGTAACTATAACACCAGTACCTCATCCTGAGGCTGACGTGCCAAGGCCAAGATCCTGGAGATGCATCACACATGATATATTGCTCACAGGCTCGCTCACTCCCTGTGGGGATTTTTCCACAGTCGTTCTTGGAAGAAGCTACAGAATAAAAAAAGCTACAATGGAGATTTTTAAAGCAGTACTTTAATGCCATCCACAGTGCAATCAGATGAAAAGAGAAAGGCATAAGACTTTTTTTTTTTCAGTCTTCCTTAGGTTTTCACTCTTTATATTGATTAATAGAAACTAAGGGTAAAAAAAACAACCAGAACCTTTAGACTCCATTATATTATAATTACCACGAGCATTGAAACCTGCAGCTAAGGTACCACATTTGACAAGACAAAATATTAATTTATCTGGAAAAAATGGTTAATTATGTCAAGCATTTGGATGTAGTCAAAAAACATAAGTAAAATTGCAATGAGCCCCACCCCCACAAGAAAATCTGTAGGGAATCTGAATGGAAAAGAGAGCTAAAGAAAGTGGAAGAAGCTGAAGGGAAAAGAGAGCTGAAGAAAGTGGAATAATTTATTGCTCAGAAAATTACAACAATTTCTAAATTCTTTAAAACATTACAGTCTACACCTTGGTTGAGTTCAAATAATCCCTAAATTATAAATAAAATTGAGTCACTGTCTATCTGTCACAAGATATTCCAATTTTACCCTCACACTGCTCACTCTACTTTCTTGTTAATCCAAACCTCTCTGAAATTTTTAAAATGGATTGAGCTTGGGTGCTCAGTAAGGACCCAAGTAACACTTTCCAGAGCTGCCTATGGTACTATGGATGTTAAATTTGTTAGTTCCAGTATGAGACAATTAATGAAGTAATCAAAGGCAAGAGACTGTAAGACTCCCCTGCACCTTTAAGCTGGTATGCAAAGGATGTTTTGAAAAGAGATCAGATCTCAAAGTGAAGCTCCAGCACAGCAGTTCCAGGGAGCAGGGTTTTACAGCTGTGGTATGTGTTGTTTGTATACCATTCCTTCTTTTTGCCCATGCAGCTCTTAGGTCTGGTTGACAAAATTAACGTGTACAATCATAATGCATTGCTGCTTAGAGGAACACATTCGATATCCAGTGTGAAGAATATCACATACTCCTGAGGGAGTGACCACCCTTCACTATTTCGTATTGCTACATCGCTCAACTGAACAGGGACCTGGCTTCTAGATGTTACTATAGTAAAAATAATGCATGAGGTTAAGAAGAAATAGACTTTCCATATTCCTGACAGATATATTTAAAAAAAAAAAAATCTATCAAGATACAGCAAGATACAGACAAGGAAGGGAAGGGCAAACCAAAGCAAATGAGATGACTGCCAGGTATGCCAAGCAACTTGACCACTGTGTTACAGCTGTTATTGATGCCCATTTCCAGGGAACCACAAAAAGTAAAATCTCTTTCCTGCTGAATTTTTCAGCAACCAGCACACCTAAGGAAAATCTGTGTAAAATATCCAGGACCAAATTCACTCCCTACCCCAAAACAAAGGCAAAATATCTAGGGACAGATTGTTTTAACATCCAGATCAGAATAAAAACTGAGTCAGTAGAGGATGAAAAGGGTTTCAAAGGATGTCATCTCTGGTGCTCCCAACTAATAGGAAAAGTATAAGAGCAGGATCTTGAGGCATTAGTCCTGCCACAAAGTGCATGTAAAGACTAGCATGAATATCAAGGAAATCCCCTCCTGCATTTGAGGAGTCCAGGGAACGGATACCTCTCTTCACAGCTTCACTGGATATTTCAAATTCAGCTAGCAACTCTGAGTGCTTAGTTTTGCTGACCACAAAGGAGATAGAGACTGTTATCTATGAAATTTTACTAATGATTTTTAGTACCAGGTTATCTGAACTTCAGCTGTTACAGGTGCCTGATTGTGTTAAATTTCCATACAGACCTAAATTCTAATGTAAAGGTACTGCCTACTGCATTTTTTTATGGTTGGATTGAAAACATTTTGTAACTATCATAACAAGTTGTAGAAAGGGAGAACAGAAAAGTCTTTAAGGATAATTACAGCAGTGTGGGATTTCACAGTACTCCCATTTTTTTTCTGGATCTGTTGTGAAGCACCAAACACCATTTACATCTCCATCGGGATTCCTGCAATACTGTAATAATTACAAAAACAGAGAAAGAAGACTCCAAATGTTAGCCACAGAACGAAGAAGTGCATGTTTTTAAAAAAGTGTTTAACTAAAACTTTGAATCATTTCCCCAACTACTTTTCCACTGCATATTAAATGCTTTCTATTTACTCTGATCACAAAATAATTTCTTTCCTGTATCTCAAAACCATTAGGTGAAATTTAAAAAATATGTTAAAATTGCTATAATCTTCATCATCCACCAAGAGTCACCCTTGCTCTAGTGCTTTTCAAAGCCTCATGAGAAGTAAAGTTTGACACAGGATGACTAAATGCTTTGCACTAAAACATTTATTGTTGACCTAGTCCTTCTTCCCCCAAAGTTAATGAGAGCAAGTTAGGTCAGCTCCAAGAATTTGCCAGAAGCCCTATATGATTTATTTTGTGCTGCTTGCTGTCAGCATCAACCCCATGGCATACTTTACGCCTGAAGTACCAATACCCAAGGTAATGTAAAATGCATCCTTCCCTCTTCAATAGGTCTGAGCTATCAACGTGATGATTTCCAGATATGCTTAACCTGGTCTATAAAGACTGAACATGAAGTGTTTACTGAGGGGTCATGGAGAACAGAGGTAATGTTCAGTTACACCCATGGCATTAACAGCTGTTTACATTTTTATCCAAGCCTGCTCTTGGATGGGTCACAGGAGTGAAATGTTTGTGGCTATGAGGTTTCTGAGAATTCCACTCTTGACAAGTCCTGCCCGTTCCAGTTTTTGCTACTGTGCCACGATAGTCTTTACCATTACCGTTAATGCAGTCTGTGAAAAAAGAGGAAAAGGGAATTATTGTTAGCTGCTGAATCTGTATGTGGTGGTGGTAAGCAGAAACAAGCCAGATTAAGTACCTTTAGGACTTGCATACTCTCTAGTGCCTACCGCTTTGTTTGTCAAGATGGATGTCTTCCTGGATGTACAGAGTAACTGACTTGGAAGAAATTTCAAGGAACTTCAGGGTAATGCTTTCTATAACATATTACAAATATCTGAAAAGACTCCAAGATTCTTGCTAAATTGTATCAGCAAGCACCTTCCACAAGAGAAGAATATTTCAGAGCTAGCAACCCATTAGACTGAAAGAACAACTTTTTCTTCCTAGGACATTGCTTCAGGTACTTTCTTCTGCTGCACTTGAGTAAGAGTACACAGCTCCATTTAGGAACATATCTTTTATTCAAACCTGTCACCTTCTTTTGCAAAGTAAATAATCTGTGGAGAGCTCTACTATACATTCAGAAAAGTCACACCACTTGGACCAACACGGACTATTAATTAAGGAAAAAACAAAGCAGGATAGAGCAAAAACTTGTGTCTCTTACTGCATGTATTTTGTAAAACACGAACAAAATGAACAATACAACAAGTTAAGGTCAACCTTTCGAAAACATAAAGCACAGCACAAGCAAAATTCGTATAACAACAAAATTCACTGTGATCATATTTCAAAAGCACACAGCTGCAGAAACACCTGCAATTTTGTCTATTTTCCTCTTGTTCCCCCAAATTAAAAAGATATTCTAAAGAATGCACTGTAAAATGGTATAGGTTACAGGATATGAACCGACTAAAGAGTACTTGATGCAAAATTCAACAGTACGGATCTGAAAGCTGGAGGAGGGATATGACTCATATTGCAGCCCTACTCAAGAATAATTTTGATAGATTATGATTTCCTTTATGCACAGATTCTACAGGAGGTGACAGTTATAGCCAGCTGTTACCAGATGTGGTGGATATAGTCAGGCCAATATTTTGTGCCGTTGTTGCAGGTGGGTCATTTGGTGCAGGCTGTTGTGTATAGTCATCACACCTCTTGAGATTGCAGTAGTCCCATCTCACGCTGGGGTCAGTGGTGAAACACCACGGGCTGCTGTCACCATCTGGGTTTCTACAATAGTTGTCCCTCAAATCCCTGCAAAAATAACTGCAATAGTCATGCTGCATAAGGCTGAAAGTAATCATAGGAATAAGTTCCCAAAAAGATGTGGATCTGTAATATGTAGAGACAAATACATTCATTGATTTTTTACTTGTTGCCAGATATCCTATTACCAGCAAACACATTTATGTTTGTGATTAGAGTGTAGAGTTACAGTTCACATGTACATCCGTGTCAGGAATATATTTATGCATGAGGAAACATAATTCAACCACTGGCTTAAATTCTGGCTGTAATATGGCAATGTACTGACTAGCTAAATAAATACCTGATATGCCAATAATTTAATTTCTAAGTACCTATATATAAGCATAAACAATTGTGTGAATGTGTGAATTAGTAACAAATATGCAGGAAGATCTACACTATTGCTAGGCATCTATGCTTTTCCAAAGTTTTTATTTTTAAATGTCAATGGGTACTTTCTCATATTCAGAACAACAGCAAATAAATACTTATGCAAATGATCCTCCCTATCCCAAAAAAACCCCTCTTCTACTGAATTCAGTGGGAGCACTCCCATGCCTGTGCTTGCTGAGGCAAGGGGAAGTAGAATTTCTCTCTTCAATAATTTGAAGAGTTGCAGTATTTCCCCATTCTGATTCACATCACAGTCACAGCATTAAAAAACTGAAATGCTTTTTTATTTTTCTGAAGATGCTGCAAAACATTAATTCTACATTTTCACAGTTTGATTTCTATTTTTTAAATGTTTGTGAAAATGAGGATTCCCTCTGAGGATGTTCCAGTTTCAGTATTTTTGATGTCAAAATATGACCGAAAATTTTTTTAAAAATATATTTAGGGTGACATCATAAAAAAGGCAAAAAAATAGAAAGGTGTCAGCAATGATGGATTTCCTAGCAATTGTCGCCTTGTTGCTTTCCTACCCTTGTTAATGACTGGCACATTAGTAATTATGGTTAGCTCTCTAAGTCATCACTGCTCTAGCTTTGGTAGTCTGAAGAAGAAAAATCAAGGGAGAAAATTCAGCGTATGCAATTCTGAGTGCCCAATTCCAACTACAAAGAACATTTAAATGCTAGTTGTAATCGTAATATATCTGACTTTGTGTTTTGCAGCATAAATGCTGTGTTATCCGCAGATGAAATAAGTACAAAGGCCACCACAAAGGTCTCAAAATCATAAACAAAATGCATATTTCGGCAGATGCACAGACTCTGGATACAAATCTCCCAGTGATGGTTACAGAAACTCAGATTTAAGAGTAAAGGGACACAGCTGTATTCTACTCAGAATTTAAATAACGAGAAAACACAGGTTTTAAAAAAGGGACTAACAGAAGATATTTCCACATCCTGGAAATTTTCTTACTTATAGGTATATTCCCTGGCAGGCTTTTAAAGCACAAATGTGCAAAGATAATAGAATCAGCAATGGTTATTATCTGATAAAGCAAGAAAAGTTGAGATAAACATACGCGTTTGGGAATCTGTCTGGGGTTTTTTCATGCCTATGTGGGAACATGGAGCTCCAGGCCTGGCATTTCTTTCCCGATACAGTGATGGAAGTTATGCCACGATAACTCTGGCCCTTGCCTCGGTAGCACTCCTCTGACAGGGGAACCTGCACAGGCACATCTGTAGCAAACAACAGAAACCCATCTTTTGCATCACCATTTTGTGTTCTTACTGAGTAGGAGCAAGAAAGCATCAAACACCTAAGATGACAAAAATGAATGACTTATTTAAACAGACAGTGTCCAGTGAGAGCATCACAGCCAGCATGAAAAGCAGAAAGACATTTCCAAAGATATTTAGAAAACTTCCACAGGTTACACTCATACATCAGATGTTGCTAAGTGGAAGATTCACCTCTCCATTTCATTTTGGTATATGTGAACATGTTTGAATTAAAGATCAGATCTTGTTATTTTTTGTGCTTAAATGGATGGATGTTTCAGATGAGATTTTTATTACTTTGGAAGATCCTGTCCTCTCCTTTATGTCTACTTAAAAAAAATGGGACTTCCTTTTATTTAGTGCTTTTTTATCTCTTTAAACTTATTTTTCATTTTTTAATTAACTTGCTAAAAATACCTCACATTTGGGAAAAAAAATAAACTTATTTCAGCCCGCAGTTCTTCTGTTTGGTCAGCTGGTGATTTCCATCCTTCACTGCACTTCCTTAACCATTGAAAGTCCAACATTTGGCAGGTTTTGTAACATGCCGAGCAGAAAAACTGCATTAAAACGGTGACAAAGTGACTGAAAAAAAAAATATTTGATGCATTTGCAATGAGAAACAATAAGACTCTCACTGCTTTAAAGTCCTCCTCTCAAGTACACGGCACTACTCATACCAGCAATCCCTTGTTCTCTCCCATCGCAGTGGGGAATCGCACAATACTCCCACCGAACACTGCTGTTGATGGTGTAGCACCAAGGCCTCTTCTCTCCATCAGGATTTCTACAGTAGTTTTCCTCTAAGCCCCTGAAACAGAAACACCAGCTTTAAACTACTCGGAAATTGAGAAGAGTTGCATACAAGACTACTAAAAACTGCTGCATGCAGAACTCAGCTCAGTGGTTACATTCATTCTTTTTAGAGATCATCTCATGCACCATTATTTTGGGCCTAATCAACAGCCTTCAAATTTACAGTCTAAATGCTTATAATATATGAAGAACTTTTCAAATTATTACACTTTCTGCTCTAGCTTTTGAGGCCAGGATACGGCCATAAAAGCTGACTTCAAATCACAAGCCATAGGTGTACCTGACCATTACGGTAAGAACCAGGTGAGGCTCGATGTCTCAGCCTGATCCTGGAGGCATGTGTGTACGAGCACCAGTGCATGCTGCTTCCTGCCCTGTGATAATGGACAGGGTTTCACATGCTCTGGAAAACTTGCAGGATTCATTTCACAATCCACAGGATCAAAATACAGAGCTAAAAGCCTGGTCAGTCCCAGCTATCCTTGCCCATTGATAGTACTCTGCAAAGGCAGCTCCTCTGACCCTGGAGCACGAGGATGTATTGGAACATCTTCGACCTTGGGGCACTGCTCTTCAGAAGAGCAATGGATTGAAAGCATGCCAAAACACAGCCAGGGTGTTTTTCATGTAAGAGTAGTAAATATTTATAACTCTGCAGTGGGATGTGCAGGAAACAGGCGAGATAAGTACCTGAGGCTAAAGTAGCTGGTATAAAAAGAAATGCTGAAAAAAATTAAGAGCAAGATCTGAGCAGAAGTACTGAGAGCTGACAAAAGGCGAGAAAACAACTTATCAAGGTAGCTGCAGAAAACCTGTGCTACTCTTGCCCCTGCATCTGGATCTATAAGGAATAACTATGTTCTTTGACATTTGTTAGAATGATGAGGCTCAGCATACTTGCAGGGATATCCGTCAGGAATCCAGCCATGTCTGTGAGGAAATTGTGTGTTCCAGTGTTGGCAAGTATTTCCTGATTCGGTGACGGCTATCCTGCCTCGATAGTCTTCTCCTTTCCCGGAAAGACACTGGGAGCCCAGGCCAGAGACTGGTGGCTGTGTAGCTGTAAAAGGATTTGAAAAAGAAAATAAAAGAAAAAGCACAGCTAGACAGTGCTTTCAAATATATTTAAAAAGGCCCTCTTTTCTGTAATGTCAAACATGCATTTTTTTCCTTCAGCAGAGGTGACATTGGTTGAAAGCCATGGCAAAACCAAAGTATACATTTTCACAAGTGGTCTGGCTGCCAGACAGATGTCCTGCATCTGCCCTCTTACAGCAGTCAGCAAGTAACTTTGCTGGGTTGAGTCAGATTTTGTGCCTGCAGTCCCCTGGGAGCAGAGCTGGAAAGGCAGTAAGTAGTCCTGTACAAGTAAAAACAAGTGGGGTGAAGGGAGCACATTCATATAATATACACGGGTAGGGTGGAAGGGCAGAGAGGGTAAGGGCCAAGAAGAAATGGTGAGAGAAAGCAAAACAGCCTTCAGAGCTGAGCCTATGGAGCCAGTGAATCGGGAAGGTGGGGCAGAAGGAGGAGGGAAAGAAAGTGAATTGGTCTGGCATGTGGGGAACAGCAAAGATAGTAAGTGATGATCAGAAACACAGAACCTGCAGAGGGCAGAGAGAAAATGAATCTACAAGGCATACCTCTTATATATACTTTGTATATGGAATTTCCTGAGGCGACACGTATGACTCTAAAAGGTTGGTCTGTTCCTTAAACTTTCTTTAAGTTTTAAGCACAACATGGAGATGCTATGATAACTTTCACAATTTACTTTAGCATACAGAAGCCTATTAATAGTCATTCTTCCACCTGTAATTGAGCGCGCTGATATGAACTAACATCTAGCAAACGCATGCTGCTGCTTAGAGCACTGGCAAGTGCAGATGCACGAGAAAGCAAGCTCTAGAGATAAAAAACCAAACATATTTCTCAAAGTGCAGTCCAGTTCTACGAACAGTAATGCTAATCTTATGATTCAGTGGTTCGGAAATGCTCAGATTTAGTGTGCTCAGCTCAATGGTTTAAGCTAGCTCACTGATAAGACAGGTTTTTCTCCTGGGGCCTGAACTTTTTTCTCAGGATTCATCCCTTGCAGTGCTGGCTGTGCTGGCCAGACCCAGGTAAAATATCACAGAATGGCCACGTGGTGGTTTAGGTGTTTTCCATGAGTTATCAGGTCAGCTGATTTAACCTGAATGCCCTGCCTCTCAGGTGAATTTAAAAGGTGGTTGAAGCCAAATTACCGTTTTCATTACATCTCTGATATTATCGCGCTATGTTACACTTGCATCCTCACTGACCTTACATGATTTTATGTAACAGAAATTTGGTGAGTGATTCTGCTTATTAATGTGCACTTTGCCTGGTTCACAAGGGTTTCCTCAGGTTATTCAGAACTGCTATTTCTTGTCTTTCCCCTCCCTCCATCATTTTAATGAGAAGAGCCACCCTCTGGGATGATCTCAGGAAATCAGACTCACTGCAATGAGGAATGTTGCAATATTCCCAGCGTTTAGTAGGGCTAGTAGTGAAACACCAGGGCCGAAGTTCGCCATCAGGATTACGGCAATAATTCATCTTCAGATCCTTCTCTGGAAAGCTACACATTGAAAATGAAAGAGAAGCTTGTGAGTCAGCTATGGCCGGCTGCAGCAATTGGGCTGTCTGCAGGCAGGGTCTCCCAAGCACTGTGGGAATTAATTCAGCAGTAGGCATGACTCACTGTTTTGGGGTAAATCCATGCATATGAGGCTCTTGGGCATCCCAGCGCTGGCACTCAAGCCCAGACTTTGTTCTGGAAACTTCTCCATGGTAGTCTTCACCATTACACTGCATGCACTCTACTGTAGGGCCTAGGCATAATGAAAACGAATCAAGGTTCACACCAGCCTGTGAATTCTGGTCCTGATCTATTCATGGAAGACTACATTGAAAGGAAAAGAGGGGTTTGCTCCAGCAAATTATGAAAGGAATCCAGAAGACCATGCACTACTGCCTAACCAAATGAATAAAGCTTTAGGGACACATGTCATTTAGAGGGAGGACTTTGTCATATATCTATATGTACTAATACCAATGGGAGTTCTGTAAGTAACACAGGTCTTGGGTCAGTCTTCACTCTTGCTAAATCAATGTCTAGGGGTAAGAGCAGGACACTATTAGCAAATTATTAAAAACATTCACTTCCTCCATATTTACAAAATTACTTTGATAATTGGAGCCAATTAGGAAAACAACCTTTGTTTTGGGAACTTCTTAAGTTCCAGCTTGATCTAAATTTACATTTGAAACCAATCTGCAATAAAAAAGCAAGAACAAATAGCAGGAATAACATTAGCTACTCAAACACTCCTTCTCTGAAACACAAATATACCTTCTCCAGTGTGGGTGACTTGGCCCTCACACTCTGGGATGTTACAATAATCAAATCTGGTAGCAGGATCTGTTGTGTAACACCAGGGTCCATTTTCATCTCCATCAGGATTTCTGCAGTAGTTTTCATCCAACCCTGCATTGGGGTGTTTTTCAGGTGTATAACTGTAATAGTATTAAAATTCTATTTTAATTCCATTGATTTAGTGAAGCAGAAGGGAAATGTCCAACTTGCTAAGTTAATGGTGGGCTCCATTCACAGTAAAAATGAGACAGATTCCTCATTGTAACCCATAAATGAAATCTGAAAAACATTCTATAACTACACTTATTAATAGCTTCTCTCTAGATCCCAGTTGCCAACGATGGATGAGCTTGCAGCCTGTAAGGACTGTGACAGTTTTAAAGGACAGTCATTGTCTTTAATACTTGCATCTAGCTGATCTAGTCAGCTCATGTGGCCTGTGGCTCTGTCATGTATTTTTGTTAATGCAGCTACTTTAAAAGCGGAGAATCTCTAGAGACTATTCACCAAACACAACTGGATCCTAATTTGCAGAGATTTTGAAGCAAGTGAACCTGGGCTTCTTCCTGTAGCAATCCTCCCAGGGAAGACTAAATGGCTTTTAAACAAAAATCTAAATAAGCATATCCAAGTTTCATTAGAATAATAACAAAAAGACCCCTTTTAAAACAGATAAAACTCAAACATGGATCAGAGAAAATAGGCTAGCTGCTTCCACACGTGCTCTAGTGAGCCCAGTGACAGCCAGCCCTGAGAAAAATCCCCCTGGGCAGCTCCCTTGGGCACTTAGATGTTCTGCTGGATGTTTCTTCTTGACTGCCTCTGGATGGCAGGCAGGAAGTCATAAAGCTGGACAGATACCACTTTTTTTTTTTTTCATGTCTCATTCAGAAGAGAAATTATGCCAAAATTTTCATCATGGGTTGATAGAGCATTTCACCTTCTTAAGAGGCCCAGCATTTAAACACAACTTCTCTAGCTGACTACACACCCTCTCCTTACCCCGACCATTGCACTTCTCTGTCAGTAGAGTCAAAAGTAACAGGACAGATGAAGATAAGGGTGTCTTTAAAAGTCACCTGACAACTGGCTTTGATAACATGCACTATAAAGTTGTTTATACACATGACATTGGGGAAGATTGGAAAAGATTCAGAACCACATGAAAACAAATATAAATAAGGTCATACTTTGGTTTGTGAGGTGTCTTTTCTGCCCACTTCTGGCATGGAATACCCCTCCAAGTTTTGGCTTCTGTTCCTCTGTAGTCCTTCCCAATCCCTTTTTTACATTGTAGAAGGTAAACTGAAATGGAATTGGCTTTGTTAAGTCAATGGTGGTACAACACTGCACCTCTTGAAACTGGGAATCTGCAGATGTAAGTCTGGAGTTCATCAGTTTATGATGAACCATGCTTTACCCACGTTTTGAACCTCTTGTGGATGCAAAGAGAGAGATGCATTTCTATAAGATCTTTTAAAACAAATTAGTTAACAACTACTAGGTAACTACAGATGAAAATTCCTGAAGCATTTATATAAAGCTAATCAAATAAATGTAAGAAAACAGAATTGCAATTGTTTTTGACATACATAAAATGCATGTTTATACGCTCTACTACTGGGATAAAAAGGAAGGCCTTTCACTAACAGCTCAAGATTCTTTGAAATTTATTGTTCAGAAGCACATTCACAATATGGGTAACATGCAACAACCCCTTAAAGCCAGAGAGTTCTTAGTTATTAGATTACGTTTGTCACGTAAATGGTCCCCACATCTTTGATTCCTCTTAGCCTCAGACTCCCAGGTACTTTCTAGCAGGATTCCAAGGCAGAGAGAAGGAAAGCCTGTTGATGATGCTTCTATTGGCAACAGACACTGAAAAATCTCCAGTTATTGGGGTGAGTGATCCTCATTTCTCCTCTCAGCAATTTCTTTGCACGAGAAGAAACCCTTTGAGCCCTCAAATATAAAATGGAAATGTTAGAGCAGAACAGGAAACCAATTTGATAGGAAAAGCTGAGCCTTGTTTGAGTGTCTTGCCATAGTTACTGTCATCATAGTGTGTGGCTGGGACTACAAATGTCTATGACGCATGTCTCATCAGCACACGCTCTTGGAGCTGCTGCCTGGTTGTCAGGGTACTCCTGGAGTGCCCAAAAGTCTTGTCACTGCTGCTTCAACTACTGGTACCCCAGTAGCAGGTTCCAGCATGACCATCTCTGGCCAATAGCCTTGCCCATAGACTTTCTGATGTTGCCAGGTAGCTCCTAAATTATTTTAGCATGTCTAAATGCTTAGCCAGACTCATCTGGCACCTAGGGAGAGGGGGTGGAGGCTCTGTATAGCTGGGTCAGGAATGAAGACAAGCAAGTAACTTCCCTGTTCAAATGGCACATGGAGACCACCATGCATTTAGACCTTTGTATTTGATCCCTCTTAAACAGAAATTTTAGTAACACGTCTCCTTTCCACTTGACACCCAAAGTCTCTCTTACTTTTCCATCCTGTACATGACTTTACTGTGCTGGCCTATAACCTCTGAAAGTGAGTGTTCTTCAAAAAAGTGATAGGATCAAGAGCCAACCTACATGTAAAGACAAAATTAAAGTTTGACTAAGGAAACTGCTCTGTAAAGAGGGAGAAGTCCCTAGCCAACTTCTTAAGGATTTTTTCAGTGACCTAGTGCAAAATCTTTGATTATTGCCCACACAAGAAGGTAAGCATCCCAGATGGCCACGAAGCTAATAAAAAGGGCCATGGTTCTTAAGCTCTGAGATGTCAATTATTATCACAAGAAAAGGCACTTTTGGAGGTGTGGGTGGGAAGAAACATGACTCAACATAATGTAGTGAGAGTAGCCTACAAAAGCTGTGCATTTGTGCCTTGTGGATTACTCCTACTATTAATAAGGAAGTTGTAATCAGAAGAGGATTCCTCATGCAGGATTTTGCCATTAACACAGAGAAAGGAAAACTGTAACTGCCAGACACATGTTCATGGAGCCTTTGTAACTATGGACAATCTAAAGTATGGTCTGCACACAGATCCCAAATCATCCGTCGTGGGGTAAAACGTTAGTGCATAACATTTTGTGGCCCAGCGCAGCCAGACAAACTCTTATACTTGCAGAAGGGTGAACCTTTTGTCTTTGAAGTAGCTGCATCCAATCCCAAGGAAAATAAGCTCTGGCAAAGACTAGTGCCAGAGTAGCTGTTATGAACTCCAAGGTTTGAGGCACAGGTGAGATTTTACGGTCGTCATGAGCTTCAGGGAGTGGCAAAGTCATAAAATGTTCTGGAGATTGCTTCCTCCAAGCAGAACAGATTCTATAGTATCTCAGCAGAAGGAAGTTTTACAGCAGCTATTTTCTGGTACTGAGGAGTCATGGTGGGGACAGAAAACCTTTCTGAGGCTTAAGGACACTAAATGTCTTTATTTGCATATTCAGGTTCAGGTTGGGTGATGCTGGCTGTGATAACAAGGTTGCTTCTAGGAAGGTGAGTCTCACTTTTAGAATGCACCTTAGCAGCCTTATGAGAAATATTTCTGGTTTGAGGTGGATTGGGGCCACTATAGACAGCAAATGCTGCCATGTGAATTATCCAGAGACTTCAAAAAGGAAGGAATCTGATCATAATAACACTCAAGAATCAAAGAGTATGCTTCAATTTCTAGCTTTTAAGGCTGAGCTAAACATAAACTGCAAGTTCAGGAAAACTGCGGAGAAAATCCACTCGTCATTAGCACAGAAAGAAGACACCAAGGAACACATATTGCACTGTAAGAACAAAATGTCACTGGCTGATAATCAGCTAGAGGTTAAGCTAGTACTTATTGAAGATGGGTGTTACAAACCAAGTTGCACCTGGTGCCATGAACCTGGCAATCCATTATCTGGTCTAGTAGCAGAAGAATTCAGATATAGGTGTTTAAATGTTAACATTCTAGCATTTTTTCATGTTTGGGCCAGATTTCCAGCAGAAGTTAATGAATTCATCAGAATTGTATCAATTTATACTAGCTGAGAATTCGGACATGAACCGCTTTCTCTTAAACTTTGATAAGGCAAAGGGAACCTGCACCATGATTATTCCTGCGGTTTCAGTTTTCTGTATATCTTTCAAATGCTTCAGAATTGTAAAGACATTGAAAATAATTGTCTTTGCAAACAAACCGAAATGTTCTTACGAGAAATGTTCACTACTCATCTTACATACATTTAGTAATAGGAGCTTTCTTTTTCCCAGAAGATGCATTGGACTGCATCATCTGTGTTCCCACAAAACTAATTAAGATAGTCTAGTTTAAAAAAAAAGTTTATTTTTCCAGCTGTATAGCATCTATTCAAAACTTAGCAAAGTATTAATTAATTAATGCCAAAAATAATCTTAAAACCAAACCACTTATCTAAGCCTGGAATATAACATGAATTAAGCATAAAAAAAAGAGCTAACAAAACATTGAACTTTTGGTTTTGATTAAAATATATATAAGCCAATATAATAGTTGAGTCAAATAATTCTTGACTGAATTATTACACAGAAAATTAGAGAAGTGGGTACATAGAATTAGATAATCCTGTAGTCCTGAAAATTTTTATGACCAAGGACTCCACTAGCTCCACGAAGCAGAGGACTGCAAATACTTAAAGGGCAGAAAAATGCATAATTTTTTGCTTCGGAGTACATTTATTCTGCCTTGTCCCAATAATATATGACTAATGGAGTAAAATATAAGTTCAAATATATGGAGCCTTGATGCTATATGTGAAATTCTCTAGCAGTTTCAGTCCAGTTCATAATCCGTGCAGGCCAACCTCACTGAAACTGTCATCACCTGCAATGATTTGCACCAGCACTGCAACAGACATTGCAAGGATGCAGTTAAAACAGGCTTAATGTGTAAATATCTACTACCTTACTATATACATACTTTTCTTCTCATAAAGAACTGCATCCGTGCTGTTGAACATCACTGTCGTTTTGGCATTTTCAGCCAGTGTTAAACACTGTAGCTTTTTCCTGGTGAATAGGAAGGCCCTGTTGAAATTGAGAAGGAAGCAATATTGGCATAGGAAGCAATATTTTAAATTCCATTCAAATTATTCAACTCATAATTATCTTTCTATAAATTACTAATTTACTAACACTGTTTGGTATCCATCTATATGTTTCAAATTCTGCACTCAGTGTTTGAGACACCGAGTAAGAGACTGAAGTTTTCTACTGCTCTGAAGTGGCTGACTTTTCCAGGGTGTATGACTATGTGATTAAGTTACTATGTGGGAAGCTAGTTACTGAATTGGCAAAACATTATTGACAACATTCTAGCTGCTGAGGTTCCTGCTTTTCCTTACAATGAATTAGAAATATCTCACCATTCTTTTGTGAAACAAGGCAGCATCCAGCTAAAGAGACATAAGCAGCTCTGCATGTAACGTTGGATCACAGCAGGAATTTGAGCATTTGCTATAGAATAAGTAATATATAGTAATTCCACCCTTTCCTTGACCTTGTGGTAATTTATGCATGGAGATAAGCTACAAGCTAAAGGCACAGGCATGGGCAACACTGTTGTGGGCAGAGCTGCAGCAGCATGAGGGTGTTGGTTCTGAGCAATGGTAGGAAAATATCATTGATACGCAGACACCCACAATGACATAGTTTTAAAATTCAACAGAAATTACCTGCAAGTAAAATTTCTTTCTGCTTCACATTTCTCTGCACATTCTTTTTCATTATTTGTCTTGTAAAACTGTTTATTTCTAGTAAGTATCCAAACACCATCTGTTCTTAAATAGTCATCCAGTATATCTCCTTTCACTACAAGGGAAAGAATCAGACATTAAAAATCAGAACACTGCAATTAAGGAGATCTGTGACTTTGAGTGCCATTTTTAATGTAGTGTCAACAGATGAAGGCACCACTCATTTTGTGTAATTCTGGGTAAAACATGATAAACTCTGAGGAAATGTCTGTCTCCTGACACAATCACAGTTGTATGACTGGAACGTGCCACAGAAAAAAAATGAAAAAACCAAAACAGCAGAAGAGAGATGCAGAGAAGTAGCTCTGGATGGAGTTATGTACAGGTTTAAAGCTGAGAACAAGGAATGTGAAACAACAGTGAGAGACAGGAGAGAGGGCCTAAATGGTGCCAAACAAACACCAGTCAGAGAAAGGTGAAGGGAAATGATATATATAAATACTTAAGTTTTGGAGAAACGTGAATTGGAAGAATGTGAGATCATGACCTCCCATGTGGATGGTACAATCTCTACAGTTTTACTGGTCACTAAACTGTTGTTTGACCTAAGATGTCTTGCCCTGGACCGATGGACTCCAATCATTAGATAACTATGTAGTCTCTTAAAATGGTCACCATTATTTTTGTTGTAATGGGTTGAGTAGACTTACTAATGAATCTGCCAGGCTTGCACAAATTAATCCATGATTTTAAATCAGTAAATAAATTAGTAGCATTATATCTGAAAGCTAGATGTGCATAAGATGTATATGATGTACCTGCTAATACATTTAACACTTAGGTCCAAAATGGTCTTGCTCACAATGGAGTTTGCCATCTAATTGATTTTTTTCCTTTTATGTCTATAAAGATTCTATGTTTCTGTTCCTAATTTCTACAAAAGTTTATTTCCATATCCAGCATCAGGTTACAAAGTTACAGAAGTGATATGGCTAATTATTTCATTTTTCGAGCCAGATTATTATTGACAGACACAGTAAATTCATAATCTTTACAGCATTCTCACAGGTAATGTTGTGAATCTTTCTTTTATAAAAATACCCATTTTAGGCTCAATTCACTGCAACATCACTCCAGTGTAATTAACTCCCATGACATATGGGTCATCCATCACCTACCTCCACACGACACATATTCATATAAAATATGATAAAAGGTGTTTGGGCTACTAATGAAAGTAAGATGATTAATTGCCTGAGGACAATTTGCTGTGACTGCTTGCAGAGTTGGCTCAGTGCTACAAAATCCACATGTCTTAAGAAATCCTTGACACTGAGGCCTCCCATATCTAATCCTATTATTACAGGCTCTCCTGATGGACTCAGCAAACAAATGTTTCCTCTCCTGACCTTTTTCCTAAGCTAACTGAGGCCACTGTTCCAGAATTGCAGGGGACCACAACAGGAAAATATTACTTTCCAAACTTGATTCATCTTAAAACTGAATGTTTGTCCGAAGAGCTCTACTTTGGATACCATGCCTTTTCAGTGACCATAAAACAAGTTTTCTTTCAGTTGCTTTAAGAACAAACACGTGAGATTTTGAATGACTTGCATACGCTAAAAGGCAGCACAGATTGGCAGAAGCTTAGATAACAGAAAAGAAAATGTGATGTTAGTTGTCTGAAAAAAAACCACTGCAAAGTGTAAACTTAAAAAATAATACAGTAGATTTAAAAATGCAGCAGGGAATGTATTATTCTGGCTAAAGTCCAAGTCTTTATAAAGCCAAATATGACACATGATAATTGAACAGAATAGTCAAATATATGTGAGCAAACCAATTTCTTCTTTTACATATGTATCTTTCCAGACTTGACCAGTACTCATCCAGAAGACATAAATAGTTTTAAGGCAGTTTTGTGGACTATCACTTAGCAGCAAGTGAGTTAGAGCTGATAACAGTCAGCAAATAAAAATAACTTTATCATCTGTCTTTTGTAACTCAGTACAATCATACAATGATATGTCCCTGTTATTCTGTCATTAAATGTCTGAGCTATTAGAAAATCATACAAACTGTACTGATGTATTTTTAACAGTACTTTTTAAAAGTCACTTAAGGGACGTACAATTGTATCCGATGTTAAGTACTAGAGAATATGGTATCTGACTGAAATCTGATTGAAATGTATACTACATGTGGAACATTTATTTACGGAACTTGTAGATGAGCTTGAAAATAGTAGATTACCTTTAGTGAAACACCTATCTTCATTTGGACTTGTAAAAAGAAATCTAGACATATTCCTGGGAAAGCTGATCTAGGTTACTAAAGATTAAATTTCTACTTACTACCCCCAGGAAAACAAGGGAAAACATTTTCTTATATGTATTTGACAACAGAAGAAGCAAAATTTCTGGAATATAATGGAGCTTTTTAAAATTTAATTCCATTTTAAATATTTCATTTAAAAACTTTAAAACTTACGTCATAAATGATAAAAATCAGGATCACTGTGCTTAGCAATGCCTGGGAGTAAAAACAGCTTTAGTATTTGATCCAAAGCCTGCTAAAACCAGAGAGAGCCATCTCACTGACTGCTAGGGGTTTTGTAGCAGGCTTTGGGGTTGCTTTCCCAGGGTGCCCCCGTTTCTGGCCATGGGGCAGGTTTGCCAGGAGCCATTAGTTCCCCACACAGACACCAAGGCTGTTGTTGCTCTTCTGATGTCTCTAACAAACACAACACTGGAGCAACCACAGCTCTCGCTTAGTCCAACAGCAGCTCTCACTGGCCAGCAAGACCCAAACCCATTGTCATCCAGGTAAGTGGTGACACAGAGATTTGGGGACCTACCTTCACCAGATGGAGATTGCAAGTGTTTGGCCCTCATCTCACTTAGGCAAGCAGAAGGCAAAGGACTCTTACCTGAGCTGAGCAAGAAAAGAAAGAGAAAGGCAGCTTTGCTAATCTCCATATTGGCCCAGCTGGCGAGTGCTGGAAGTTGTGTGTGTCAGTGCACAAAGTTTTATTGACTCGTACTGGAGTGAGGCAGCATCAAACAAACAAGGCAGGTAGGTTCAGTTAATCATTCTCCCATGCTGTGACCCCCTTTGCTGTTGTGTGGCCATTCAAACAACCTTGAATTGGATGGATTACCAAATCAGACTCAATCATTTGTACTGGATGCCAGGAAATGTGAAGGCACTCTCTTGTTTTGTGGGGCATGTTTTTGTTCTCAGATTGCTTGGTCCCACTTTGTTAAGGTAAAGATGAGGATCGTGCTGGTGAGAAGTATGGGAACCCACAAGATGCAAGATGCCCCATCCATTTTAGCAACACCACCTCCATCACCCCCACAGGGCTCAGCCTAGGCAAACTAGGCATTCCCAGCCAGAGTGCCCTCAGGAGTTTCAACTGGTTTGCCTGGCAAGTCAGTACAGCCTTCGGAAGGGGTGGAGGGCCAGAGAAGAACAAAAATTCGAAGCAAGGTGGGAGTCCCACATATTCACCTTTGTGTTAGGAGCGTGATGGTTCTAGAAAGGCCACGTGCAACAGCCACGCCCCTGTGAGCATTGATGACTAGATGAGTCCCCTGGAGTAAAAGCAGTGGTCAAAAGGTACGTGCTTCCAGGGCACAGGTGGGAAATGCACCCTGGGCTGGTGGGGAGGCAGTGGGGAAGTGGCCTTTCTGCCTCAGCTCTGAGACACTGCAGAGGCCTCTCAGTCAGGAGCCAGTGGGTAGCCTGTAGTCAAGATGGGCAGAAGTGATGCCAATAGGAAAACAGATGGTTGGTCTTGGTAACTGTTTGGTGATCAGTTGTTTCCATGTACCATTGCATCCACAGCTCATCGGCAACCCTACCTCCACAGTCACTTTTTGAGCATATCACTCAACCTCCACCACACCTGGCAGAGGGATGGGACTCCAATATTCCTACAAGGCTTCAGAAAATCAGTGGTGAGACAGAGAAAAGAAACCAAAATTTGTTTTCCAGAGTGACAATCACAGTAGAAGCAAGCACCATTCTTCTCTGCGTGGCCCGTCAGCAGGTCTGGACCCTCCAACCAGCATGCCAGCACATGCATAGGTGAATTCCAGGAACATTCACTTCATACACATGGACATGGAAGAGACATGCTGTCCTACTGGCAGCCAGGAGTGCCTCACAGCGAAATTATAGGGACATGGATGGGGAGAAGCAGAATCAGGGGACCATTTGGGAGTGAGGAGGGCATGGAGGACCTGAAGGTTTCCCATTTTGATTTAGGAGAAAGTGGGGGTCAACAAGAGACGCGAGGGGGAGGGGGGCTGGGAGGAGCATGACGAGCAGGGCTATAATCCACGTGGAGCCAAGCCTTGCTTGTTTTACCACTGACTGCATTACTCGCCCTGCCCTCAGACAGCAAATGCCATACGCTGTAGATGCAGAAGTCTGAAGCTGCTCTAGATCTGCTAGTAAACAGCATGGAAAAGTCTCTTCACTTGGATCTCATTTAAATATTAGACCAATCAATGGCAGAGAGATTTTATGCCCATTTTCTATTAGAAACAATGAAAGCCACATCTTTGCTCATGAAAACTATGCTGTAATCCTAACTGATTTTCTTTGGGATTTTCTGGAGAATGTGCTGTCCTGGTAATGTCCAGAAGGGTGCAGCAGATGACACTTTTTGACAAAGTGGGTGACATTAAACCCCAGCATGAGCAAAGAAGTCAGTAAGCACTCATGATACACTGGCAGGAGATGTTTGTCCATAAGCCTGAAAACATCCCAAGGGATTTATTATTTTGTTGCTCATATCACAGTACTAGCTTATAAGGTAGTTTGTCTTATGCAAATATTATTTTGTTTTCTTTCTCAGTTCCTCCTTTTCCTTCATACCACAAGAAAGAAGGCTTAAAGTTGGTTGGCTTGAACTTATGTAATATTAATAGGTTCAAAAGCTTTATTTTCTCAAAGCTGTATTCCATGTAGGAAAGGCAGCATGCAAGTGTGAAATACAGAGAGAAAATAGAATGAGAAAGAGCGAGTGAAAAAAGCCAAATGTAAGTTTATCACTGTAAGATACTGAAAAACATAGTAAAGGTTACGACAGTGAAAAATAGATGCACCTATTTGGAACAACAACAGCAACAAATTTAGGAGAGCATAACACAGATTTCATCTAAATTAGAAAACTGAGAAGAAGAAGAAATAAGTCCATTGGAAAGGAAAATAAATATAGATAAAATGAATAAATTAATTGTGACCTCAAACAAATGTTCTTAAATTAATTTGGAAAGACATAGATATATAGCAGCACAACAATGAAAACAGGAAAGAATTTGAATGTCAAGTGTCAAATTATAAAATACTTTCATTAGGCTTCCAGCTTGGAGAAAGAGAGATTTGTAGAGGCATGCTCATTCTACACCTTTGCAAACAGCTCTGCTGCACTGGATTGGAGTGCGTATTTTCTTTAAGTGATGAACAGAAGACTTATCAGTTAACTGAGGACATATTTCCAGTCACTTATTCAGTAAATTCTGTCAGTGGAATATAAATACTTCTGCTTACTGCAGAGGGCTTTTAGAGAGGCCTTGTATAATTTTTAATTCTTAAAATCAAGATAAGGGCTCTTGGGAGGAAAAAAAATACAGGAATAGAAAATAAAATTAATACGACTTCAAACAAGTGAGTGAGAAATCAAATATCCTTCATGAAGGACAGTTCCTTCCACAAGTAAATAGTAACAGAACAATTCCTTTGAAACCCATATTTCTATACTTCTCCGAACTGAATAATGTGAGTCACAAGCTCCATGAAGTATAGATTAGTTATCATTTCCTTTCAGATGCAAATGTGTTCCAGAGAACCACTTTCTATGGAACTTCGTACTTTCTCTATTCCCTGTTTTTCCTTTCCTGGTAAAGACACATAGATAGGAGTAGCAGGTGAAACATCAACCACAAGAAGTAATAGAGTGGATAGGGAGTGGTGGGGACAGGTTCTGTATTGGTTGGCCAATTTGTTTGTATTTCAGTTTCATATCTTCCATGTATAGTCACAAAATTCCCAACCCCAAGCTGGTTTCCAAGGAGAATGAGTGCAGTGTCCTCTAATCGTTTCCTGCTTCATGGTAGATTTTGTCCATTGACATGAACCTGAATCAGCTAGACTGTTAGGACACTGCTAGATATACTGAGGACAGAGCTAGATCCAGCTCCGTTCATCTGCAACATTTAGAAGACATTTTTATAAACTTTGATATCTCATTTTTAGGGAGCTCCATTACTAATCATTTGCTTATTCTCATGGGTACTTACATTTTTTTAGACAATGCCACTGACGATGATGATTACTATCAATATCAGAGCCTCCAACTGAAGTCAGAGCCCAGGCACTAGGTGCTTGGATAGATATGAGACTTTCTCAACTCCGAAGAGCTTACTCTGCAATCAGGCACAGGTTGATGAAATGGCATGGCCAAGGCAGTGGCACAATCAGAAATCCACATTGCCTCTGCCTGCTCCAGAAATTGCTGCATGTGAGCTCTTGGCTTCCCATGCAACGGCCTGTTGCTTGAGTTTCTACCTAGCAGAGGGAGTGTCTGTGGGAAAGGGGATGAGAAGAAGGCAAGAAGTTAATTTCTTCCCCATCTGGAGCAATGGGTCTGCTTAAAATGTACCAGGAGCTCAGGACTGTTTCTGGGGCACATGCATGTCAACACTCATCCCACTGACAGTGTCGCCTGGACAAAACACTGCAGCACATTCCCTATTTATGAAACAGGGACAGCAAATACTTCACTGCCTGTCTGCCGTGAGATTAGTAAATTCAGGCTTATTTTGGAGTCTAAAGGAAAAGATGGCATAACTGCTAAGCATAAATCCTTTTACCTGGCTGTGAAGCAGGTGTGATTCAAAACCTATAGGTAAGTATTGCAATCTTATAAATAATACTGACTTGAGGCCTCATCCATACACTTGAAAAATCAAATGAGGCTGACAGAGCAACATCTTACTCCTCCCAAGTTAAAGATCTGCAATTCAGATAGAACTTGATGGGAAGCTGTGTGGGGTGGGTCAGAGGAAGGGAGACAGAATGAAAAAGAGTGGGTTGTTCTCGCTAGAGATTATACCACTAGGGAAATGTATAAGAATTTTCAAATATAGACACATAAATTTATGTCTAGTATAACATATGTATGTGTCTGCATGTATATATATATATATATAATGATTACTACAAAGGAGAGCAGATAATCTGTTCACCATAATGTGAAGAACAATGCAAGCAGTATGGATTTAAAATCAAGAACAGTAAAAAAGTCTCTTTCATGTGAAGGAGAGTGAAGTGCTGGAATTTTGACTAGTGGGATCTTCACGATTCGAAGTTTCAGGAACAGGCTTGATAAATGTCTGACAGACATTTTAGGTCTGTATGTATTCTTATGCCACCCTTTTTGTTGTCTTTTTCTTCTAATTCTGTGAATTAGATTTGTGACACTTAAAAAATTCCTCAAAACAGCTGTAGTGCAACTGTCCGCACACCACTGGCAGTAATTCTCTTCTGTTCTTCTCAGGATGGCTTTTGCACCTCCTGCCTTCCTTCTCCACTGCTCTTCTCTCACAGCTCATAGACATGAAAAGAGGAAATGTTGCATTTCCAGGACTCCGCAGCTTTACATACTGAACTTCCCGCAGCCACTGTCCCCATTAACCACCTTGGTTATATCTACATACATTGCTCAATTAGCAGGCTGCAGTTCAGTGCTGTAGGTGATCTCTTCAAGCAGTTTTGTTTCCTTTGGGAAGAGTACAGCACATTGAATCCTTGCCCCAGGAAGACTAATTGAAAATAACTCCCTTCAGAGAAAAAAGAAAAATCTCTTCTTCTCCAAACTGCCCTGGGAACACTCAGAAATCTCCTTTCTCAAAATGTCTCCAGTATGAGCCTACAAGCAACATCATTTCATTCAAGTGACAGCTCCCCCTGCCCAGAGGCACACTGAGCACATTTGGATTGCCCCTGCTTTTCACAATATAGTTGTAACTTCTGGAGTTGCCTCACCTTGACAGTTTGGTTGTTTTTAGCTGGAGTGCCCCCCAGCTATGATGAGAAATACGTGTAAGTCAGACTTGTTTAGGCCTGATCTCGCGGCCTCTGCCAGCTCTCCTGCAGCTGGTAAGGGAGAGTTTGTGTCGTTCTGGCACCCACCGAACTGGGGCTCTGGCTCCCACCCAGCGATTCCTCTCTCACCTCAGGCTCTCATTCATCCAGCCTCCCTCAGCATCAGCACCATAAGTGTTACCAACACACTGCCAGCACCACCGAAAGCTCTTTAGTTGGAAAAGAGAGATAAATTATCAGATAATAAAATGTTCCAGAAAAACATATTGATCTGCATGACCTGCACATATTGGTATATGATTGAGATCACTTAAAGGACAGAGCACTCTGATGGAGCATACTCAGAGGAATAATGTCCTTGTCAACAGTCAGGAACAGGTGGTTGTCTAGGCCTCACTGCTTCCAAAATTGGAAGTTTGTGTAGCCTGCTGCCTTTGAGGAAGGTTGGAGGCAAAAGGCTAGAGCTCATTTCCTTCTGCAATTGCTTGGTCCCATATTTTCTTCTCCTTCATGTGGACACAAATAACTGTATCTTTAACTTGAAATGTACTGCATGCACCCAAAGTGTGAATTTGTGCCCTTTACTATAGCAATTGAAGGGATGGAAATGGGTCCCCAGAAGCAACCTAGTCCATCTCCCTTCCCTCAAAAAAATCAACTCTACTACATCCTTCCTGACTGCTGCCTGAACAACCACAGATTAAAAACCTCCCAGGACGGCAACTCCACACCCTTCTCAGGAAAGCAGCTGACAATTATACTTACAGTTAAGGGTTTCCTGATCTCTAACCTAGAGCTTTTTGCTTTAGTTCTTTCACATCTTTCAGTATGTGAGAAACTAGCAAGGCATCAAGTAGAACAGCAGATTTGTAAAAAATAACCCAGAATAGTACAAGCCTAATAGTTCCTAGTAGTTCCCGTTCATGGATGGATTATGTTTTGATAAAAAATACAATGGCAGGCTTTTTCGAAATGCATTCAGACAACAGGATACAATATTAAGTTTGAACTACATGCAGAACAACTCAAGTAAAACACATGTAACTAGTACATATTAATTCATATTCATTTAACTAATATATATGCATTATTTATTAATGATAAATGTCAGCATTATCAAAGCAAGTAGTTGTATGCCAGTAGCGGCTCAAAAATCTGTTAGAGAGCAAGCATCTCAGCTGACATTACTGAGACAACGGCTGTGTCTCGCAGCCCACTACCGAGCCACAGTCTTACAGCCACCCCTGTGCCATGTGGCCCCAGACTCCTCCAGCTGTACCAGACAGGATGCTCCTTAAACTGACAAAGCCTGCACACAGGCAATGCCAGAAGGGCTACAGCCCTGCTATTTCCCACATAGTTCCTGTTTATCCTTGCCCTACAAGTGCTCCTAGATCACCTTTGTTGTAGCCGTAGACAAAGCTAGACCTGCTTGCACTCTGACATGTGAGGTGATAAATACAATCCTGGCAGAGAGTAAACCTTGGGCTAAGGGCTCTCTTCCAGAAATTTAGTTCAGGAAAAAGCCTGTCTCAGGGTGACTTCACATAAGGGTGTCTATCCTACTCCTGTTGTGGAACATGCTCAGACAGGGCTGGAGACAGTGTAAGTACTACTGGGTTAAATGTAGAGTGTGACAGCTCCTAAAATCTGTGAAGTTTTTCTGCTCGGCCAGCTGGGACAATGCTTTACTGGAGAGCTGAACTGGTCACCCCATGGCCCACCTGAACGAGAGAGACACTTCTTGTGCATCCTGTATGGGCTCTGACTCACGTCTCTCCCCACTAGGGGAATCACTACCTGGAAAGAACCAAAGTGTGAGCGGTGGATTGAACAGGAAGGCACAAGCCCTTTCCTGATGGCCAGGACCATGGAGAAACCATTCAGCTCCTTAAGGAACTCCCCATGTGTCCATTGGGGCAGGGCCTGGCAGCCAGGGCCTGTCCCACCCCAGCCAGGAGCAGCTCTGGTCATCAGGGCACTGGGCACCTCCCTGGGGATGGGGACAGGCTGGGACATATGCCTATGGGTGGGCCTGGCTCGGAGGGGCCCATGGCTGGGCAGAGCTGTGAGGAGCTGGAGACTGGCCCTGCTGTGGTGTTGCTGGGGCAGGGGCTGATGGCCCCAGGGGCTGACATGGGGTTCTGGGCTGTGGGGGATCCCCAGGGTGGGTGAGCAGGCACAGTCAGGGCTGGCGGTGCCATCAGGGCCCTGGCAGCTACAGGCCAGGGAACTGAGGTAACAGGAGCTTATTTCCCTGTCTTGCACCCATGCCCTAACTAAGAAGTCCCTCTCCTCTGCACACACAGTTTGTTTTGTTATAAATGCCATCTGTCCAGAATAAGCCCATCAAGTTTCATGTCTATTAAATCCCTCCCTGCTCTCCCCTCACCAAGCTGGCATCCAGTGCCATGGGGAAGAGTCCAAGGTCAGAGGCGTTTCTGTAACGAAAAATCAGTAAAACCGGTTTCTTTCAGTGGAGAAATTGAAAGTTCACGACACTTGACTTTATCTTTGTGCCCACAGATGCACAGATGTAGCACCACTAAAGGCCTTTTTTCCTGATTTTTTTTCCATGCTTACATCCACTGTGACTTTTCCTGCACAGTGCAGGACTGGGTGCTGGACTGGCACAGGGAGCACTGGCAAAATTGCCTCTTAAGCCCTTGGGAAGAACTCACTCATTTCACAGAGGCGTTTCACTGAGCAGAGATAATAATCTGCTATGACATCTATTAGTATATGTTTTATTGCATTTAAAGTAAATGTCAAAACTGTACATAAGACACAGCAAGCTATAAGGCTGAACAATATCTTAAATGCACAACATATGGACTATTTAACCCTACATTCACCTTGTTTCCTCCATACCCCTCAGATATTATGTTTAAATGTATTTTTCTGTCCTAAAGTGTGCTTCCTTTTGAGGGGAATCTTGTTCCTTCCCATCTGAGGGGAGCGCTTCCCACCCAAACCCCTCCTTTCCCCCTGTAGATGTGCAGTGATCAGCTGCATGTCCTGTCGCAGGTCAGTTGTTGGTCACTGAAATTCACTAGCATGAATTTAATGCTGAACAGTCGTGAGGACTGCATACGTATAATTTAAATGAACTGTCAGCAGTCAGCTCAGAACGCAAGTAGGAGCTAACTTTGTTCAGTAAAATGAAAACAATGTAACATTTGTCCAGTTGTAACAGTAAGCCTAAAATGATCTAAGACATCTTCAGCTCCCATCCTCTAGCAAATCTGAAACTTAGCTCGTGTCGTTGGTAACTGAAATTTCTGCTAAAAAGAAACCCTTATTATTCTCTTTCCAGTAAAGGAAGTGTTTTTAGGAAGTCACAAGAGCTGAAACTGTTCCACCTCTAAAACCACTTTAGAATATGTGTGTTTGGATAAAGGGCCTTTTAATAACAGTTTTATTTTCCTTGGAAACAACTTGACATTAAATTCCTACAGGCAGAAGCTACTGGCCTTTATACTAGGACATACTGGCCTACCCATGCTGTAATGAACTATTTTTATTCTCCTCCCTTTTCTGATGTGAGGTCATGCCACATTCTTCCCTGGTGAGTTAGCAAACAGCTTCTCAGCACCATGATCCTCTGTCCTCAGTGCGGCTGTCGCCCAGGTTCTCCTCTGGCCTCTCCCCTGCTTCTGGAGTTTTAGACTGTCGGCTTATGCGGATTTCCTTCTTCAGACACTATGCTTTACTCCTGGAGGACACAGAAACTGTACAATCTTTAGTTCTGCTTTTTGGCTAGAGACACTAGGAGGAGATATTTGTGTAAAAAATGATCTAAATTGGCTGCCTGGGGTGAGAGGGAGGAGAGACCTGTCTTCCTAAAGGCAGGACAGTTGCAGAAAATGTCCCTTTCCTCTCCCCCTGCAAAGCATGTATGGGAACAATCCCAGGGACAGAGCACTCAGGCAACGACAAAGAAAGCAGGAGCCCTACAATGAAGCCCCTTAATCATCTGCAAAACTTGCAGATTTGGGGACTTGGAAATGCCTTTTTAAGGTTTAGCCCTACATTTGCAAATGAAATGCATACTTAGGGATCCTGGGAAAGAGGCCTTGATGCTCAGAGGCATTGTAGAAATGCAATTCCTATTCTGCACCTGAACTTCACATTAACAACGCAAAACAAGTGCACTTGATCTGGTGAGCTAGAAATGGATTTAGCTGCCTATATTTGGAATCCTTCCAGAAAGCGTATTATGTTTAATTACCCTTTACACAGGGACATAAACTATTACATATGTTTGAAAAATATTTTTTCTTTCAACAACCTTACCTAGTGCTAAAAAGAAGGGAAGAAAGAGGATTACTACTAAAGCAGCATCCAGGCTTTTGTTCATAGCCAAAGATATTTGGCATTGCTATGATAATATGTTTGGCAAATAAATAGAGCATGCAGCTGGATTGGAACACTGTTTAAAATTCAAAAACTCAGCTGTGTGGCTTGCTGTGTGGAACAAATTTTTCCTCCCACTGAGCAAAGACTGAGCTTGTTCGTCCACTTTTAGGGGACCCACTTTTCCTGGGCAGAATAGTGATTTATCTATGTGCGTCTTAAGCAAAAAGTCACAGGTAGGCTGTGGTTAGATCTCCTTTACAAAGCTTAGCTAGCAAAGCCACATCAGTAAAAACCCTCATAAAGATATGGATATAGGAGTAAAAAATGTACATAGAATTGCAGCTTATGCTGGGCAGGGCAGAGCCAGAATCTGCATCCATATGAACTCTTCCATAACTGCACCTACTTTTGGGGTATTTTTGTCAGTTTAACTACATCAGAACAATTAAGGTGCAAAAATCTATCAGTTCAGTTATCTTATAAAGACGTGGAAATCAATTTGAGAACTGAAAATTCTGTGGAACAGAGTTCCACTTCATGCAAATAAAGTGGAAAGGCTTTTTGTTTGCTTGTTCTTGCTGTGATGATGGTCTGAGGACATATGCAGGACAATATCTATAGGTGGAGTTAATATTTTCTCTTCGATCAACTAATATAGCTGGAAAAATTAGGCAAGCTTTTTGTGCATACAAGTCCTTCTCTGTGGCTAAAAGCTCATCTAACTTTTCCAGCCGTGCCAGCTGAGCTGCTAAAGGTGGTAGGCTGGGCCAATAATGGTGGTAGCAGGAGAACCAAAGATGCACAGGAGTGAGATAGATCATGTTGGTTCACACATACTGTAAGAACATATTACTTACTTGAAGCAAGACTGTTCAGAAAGGCTTACTCAGAATACTAAAATTTGATCTAGATAGCCAATTCCATTTTACAGTGGAGACCAACACTGTTATTATGATCCCGGAATAACACATCAATGTGTATTTCAATGTTGGTGGTTTTTTTTTTTTTCATGCATTTTCTAAGAAAAACAGAATCTGTAACAGATCTCACACACAGAACACCAAACTGCTGACTGGATTTAATCCAAACTTTTCTAAACAAAAAACATCTGGTTAAAAGAGGCTAATGATAGAAGATGTCTCTTTGAGAGCAAACCAGTATTTTGAACAATTTCGTGACCTACGTACAATAACTGCTATAAAGAAATCAGTACAGTAATGGTGTGGCGGTTTTCTAACTTTAACTATCTTAAAAGCCAACAACAACATTTAAAAATCTTTATCAAAATAATTGTATATTTCACATTTAGAACCATGATAAACCAGAAAACAGTTCACAGACAAGGGTGAGATTTGCAATACAGTAACTCAATGAACTAATTAATGAAACTATTTACTGATGCTATAGCACCTACCATGAAGAAAGCAGTTATGAGGCAGGTATAAAATCCTTAATACGACACCTGACATGTCAAATATTTCTGCCTCCTACAGAAGATGAAAAACTATAGAGTTATGCAGCCTATGCCTTTTAAATCAATACATAACAGAGAAATATGTAGGCTACTATAATATAGTGCACTGTCTCTAACAGCAAAATAGAATGAAAAAAATTACGTAAAACCAAATTGGATTAGTAATCTTAAATCAGTCTAGTTCTCTAGTGAATTGTGTAAACTGATGCTAAAATCTGCCTGGGTAAGTAAACCATCCTTTGTCAAATTTTTCTGGTTTTCAAAGTAATTTTTGTTTGTTTGAGTTGGGCTTTTTCGTCCCTCTCTCTCTCTCTCTCTCTCTCTCTCTGTGTCTCTCTTCATTTTATAGAATTTTCGTATGAGAAGAAAAAAGGAAGAATATCTGCCCTCTTCTAGTCTTTGTTATTTAGATTGTCTTCTACCAAAAACAGCATATAGAATCAACTTCAAAACAAATCAGGCTCTTGAAAGACCTAGTTAAAAGTTGTATCAGTTTCTCTTGCATACATGTAAGATTATTAAGCACAGCACAAGTGAAACCATAGACAATAAGCACATAATGATTAAGACAAAAGAGGGGTGATATTTTTAGGGGAGTCATATGGACAATTCATTTTGTAATGCCTTAATGCATTGGGTTTGAAAGCTTTGTAAGTCAAGAAACAGAGAAGTTTTAGCCTTGTGTCTTTATGAGACAAGAAAGTCAAGACACTTGCAAAATTCATGTTGGACTACTGTTACGCTTCTGATAATATGAGTGATGAAAGTGCAGTATTATCCAGTCAAATAAGACAACCAGAGTCTAGTGGGTATATCTACTGATGCATATTGCATATAAATATAGGTATGAAGTGGATACTTTAACAATAAAAACTGCAAGTTTGATTGTTTGGTTAGTCTATGGGAACGTAGCAGAAAATTTGGCGAGGAGGTTAGTTAAATGTAAATACGCTCAAAGTGACTTGCAGCTGTCTGTAGAAAAAGCACATACATCACACTAATTGTTTTACTGACCTTGTGTGCTTGATGAGTAGAACCTCTGTGTTAGATAACATAGGCCTGTGAGAAACTCTAGGCACCTTATCACCATGTCTGAGATTCCTGCTTTGTTGTGAGAAAGAGCGGGAGGCTGCGCCTGCCTGAAGCCTTGAAATCCAGGCGAGCTCAGCAGGCCCAGTGATCTTCCAGCAGGGCTGAACTTACCTGCGCCTGCGTCCCCGCTTGTGTCACCTCTGCCTGGGAGCTCAGGTGTGACTTCGGAGATCCCCCAGTAGAGAGGTAGCTAAAATAAAACTTGCTCTTTGCAATGCATTTGTGGCCTCTGGCTCTTCTTGCAATGTGCCTGCGTATGTGTACACAGTTAGAAAACAAACTGTTGCAGTAATGTTCTCTCTGATATATATCATCTGCTTAGCTGTTGCCAAGATAACCGGCATGGTAACAGCTGTTAGGGTTTTATTTTGTTAGAAAACTTAATATTAATACCTGTCCTATGCCATTATTCTGTTTCTACTATACAAACGTGCATTTTTTCATAAATCTAATAACTTCTACACAAATTTTTAGGGAGTAGCTATTCAATTGCTCTTTTTCATCTGTACAGAATACTCAATGTGGGAAATAACTGGAGTATTGCTCAAAAGCTTTCTCAGCAATATTGAACCAGCAAAAGTAGCAAGTGAGAACATGGGATAAAAGACAGTAGCATTTTAACAGATAATATTATAAAGCCAGACTGGCTTTAGGACTGGGAAGAAACAATACTTTTCCTGCCACACATGTCCTTGTAACCAATAAAGATTTTGTCATTGGAATGTACAAAACAGATGCTGAAGAGGAAAAGGCTGGCCTTTGATATCTTTGTTGACTCTGCAGAGAGACGATCAAAGCATGTATAAAAAAATAATAATAATCATAATAATTAATGTGACCAAACCACAAGCAGCAAAATTCACAGCTCAAACAGTTTGAAGTCCTTGAAAATGATTTCTATCTATTCTCTGCACTCTAAGGAGAAGAGCAGGATGATGAAATTCTTGCACAATGAATATTTGATTCTAGTCCAGGGTGCCTGTTATTTAAAAACAGTGTGAAATTATTCCTGAGGCTATGAATCTAGATGATTTTTTGGGTGTATTGACATTTCTAGACAGCTTGTCAGTTTTTTCTTAAAGACGGTTCTTCATTATATTGTCAGAAATAAAATAATGCCGTTTATGGCACATTCTGGAAGAAATTGTATTGTTTGGATGCAGGAATGACCATGATGGAATGGGCTAGTGAAGAATGAATGTGCCAGTGCAAAGCAAAACATTAAAATAGCTATAGTGAGATCTGATGGTTCTTTAGTTTAGTATTAGAAGGCATGGCAAAGACTCAAATGCATTACAGCTTCTTTGTTTTCTTTTCCTCTGCTGCATGTCTGAAATTATCATGGAGCAGTAAAATGTGTTTATGTTTCTTAATAGCTAATGGTAAAAACCTTCGCTAGCCTCACTGTGATATTAATTCTTTCCAAATAGGGCAGAACTACAGCTAGGCTGGGACTTGTTTAAGCAAAGCATCTAATACCTTTTTATACTCCCTAGGGAATGCTCCAGAGACTTCAGCTGCCACTTGAGAAAGGACTGGGTCTCCCTCATTTCCTGTAATATTTCTGCCAGCCCCATCCACATGTCTCAAGAACCTGAAGATTTCTCAACAATTTCTCACAATTCAGCTTGATGTCTTCATGACCTCTGAGAGGCCCTGAGAGAAAACTGGAAGTGTGGCCATTAATAATGCAGTAGGTCAGTGAAGTTGTTGAGAGCACAAAAGACCTAGAACAACACAACCTCTATGAGAGCCAGAAATAGGTGTGAGATTCAGCAAGAACAGGATGTTTTGAATGGGTGCCTCATCTGTTTTTAATTTAGAATGCACTGAAATACAGAGCATACTGAAAGAGGGGAACAAGTCATCAGTTTAGCTACTTATCAGAGTGTTAGTTTACAGTAATTTATAATGGATCATATTTATTTTTTATTCTTAAAATTTAATACAATTTTAACGTAGCACTTGGAATGTCGTATGTCGACTATGCATACTGTTCACCAGTAGAGGGCACTCCATTCCCAGGATCAGTTGGTTCCCATCAAGTTCTTAATCCAAGTGTAACTAGAAACTCTGTCAAGGACAGAAAGTTTCTTGTGCAGGGCATAACCAAGACCCGAAGAGATGCGTGCATATTGGACAGAACTGTCCTGGACAAGACAAACTAAAGGTCTTCCACTGTTTCCCTGAAGAAGAAAAAATGTAAATATGCTTCTGACAATACATCAGTAATCAGTAATGTGCAAAAAGGAGGCACAAAAGTTGAGCGAATATATCATCACAGCTGTACAAGGGCAAATAAATAGCATAACCTGAACTTCACCTAGAGAAGTCTTCTCCCTGTCTATTACACAAATATCATAAATCTGCATGCCAAAAGCTCTAGAGGCAGCCAGGAGCTAAGACTGGCCTTTTCATTTCATTCTTCATTTCATTTGATTGCTTTTCATATTTTTATTTCATATTTTTACAGAATGATGTGAGGGGCCATTTCTGCAAATGGCATGAAATGAGTCAGACTGTTTTTCTTCCTTTACAGTCCTCCCTGTTCTCCCTCTACCTGTCTCTGCCAAGTATGTGATTCACTCAGGAGAGCTTTGAACTCTGCTCTGGAGTAAAAAGCAGGGCAGCCACATCAACAAGATATAGCAACTGAAGTAATTAGCCTTAACAGCATCTGGCACAGACTCTCCTGAGCTTGTCTAAGATAGCATGTTCATGTATCATATTTCATGGTTGCTGAAACCCAGAGAAGACACAGGCTCCTCTCCCAAGGTGGTGCAGCAGCACTAGTGCAGTGCTCACCAGGAGTCAGTGAGTCCTCTGCTGCAGCAGCTCAGGTTTTGACACAAGTTCATCTGCAGCTGTTGTTGCACTGCATTGTAATCTGCACTGAAGGAGACCAATGTAACAAAAATCACAAAAGGAGAAGGTGATTTCTTTTACAAAATATCTAAAGGAGTTCATTGTACCCCTTCAACTCATTCTCTCATAAACTTTATTTGCTCACACTCCTACACTTACATGCACAACAAGCACCTCTTGGCTCTGGACCTCTATGTATCCAAGTGGTGTGCCCAAGATGACAGATGGGGCACAAGGGACACTGGCTCCTGAATCCTCATCAGGCCTTTGGGGTTATTTCTGATTAGCAGTGGCTAATTAGTTTTTTGACAGATCTTTTACCTCATTTAGGAGTCAAGAGCTGTAATGGGATGGTCTTTTTCAACAGCCTGTCTTCCTGATCATTTAGCAGAAAAAAGAACAGCATGATGTGGTGCGCAGTCATATAGTTTGAGTGCTAGAAAGGGAAGAACAAAGCACAGTGCACACCTTTCAGGTCTTACATTTTAGATGGAGGATAGAGAATATATCACCTGAGTAATAATCTAAGAACTGAGCTACAGAGACTAACAGAGAATTTTGATTTGCATAGAGCATTGAGCAGAAACTTGAACTACAGCCATAAACAGTAATGCAGGAAATCAGTGAATATATTGACAGGACCAAAGAACTAGAAGAATAAACTTCTAAGAGCAATGTACGGTCTACAGCCTTGCAATAAGGATAGGGAAAGATAAGCACAGTCAGTGGGTTAGGATGAAGAACTTCCTACTACAAAGTTGAAGGGCAGAGGAGTTCATTGCAAGGGAAACATACTGGCTGTTTGTAGTAAGAAGGTAGTAATAGGTTAGGAATCTATATTTAATCCCAGTTCACTATATTATCTGGAAACTCGACCTAGATCATTCCTGAATTATTTTTAGTGCATTTGCTGTCTCACCATCTACACACATTACAGTCAAATCCACTTTCTACAAATTCCTTCAGGGCCTGAGACAAGTGCTGAAGATGGGTGCATTTGATAGGCAGAGGGATGCATCCTCCAAAGGGCAACAATGACCATAGCACCATCTGTGTTCCCTTCTACCTTTCAGTAGTGCAATGTATTGTCCAGGGGGCCGATTATAAACAATTATGCACATAAATACTTGTGCATAACAAAGACTAAGTATGAGAACTTTTTTCTGTTGCACTATTCAAAGGGAATGTTTTGTTAGCCATATTGTCATTTTTCAGAATAATCTTACCATCCTCTTCCCCTTCCCCTTCATTGAGGGTTTTGTTCCTGTGAACTTGAGGAAGGGCAGGGGTTTCTGTTTGTCTCTGAATTTGTTTCCATTTTTGTTAAGCTATGGTTATGCCTTGTGATATCTCCCTTGCTGTGGCACACTGCTGAATTCTAAGTCGTCTGCCACTCTTGCCAGACCTGCCAGGGTGCCCAGATCACACTTGTTGACTCAGAAGTACACCCAAAAGACCATCTTCACCTCAGCAACTACATCTACAACCCATCTCAGAGGGTGATCTGTGTCCATGCCCAGAGCTGTGTGTACTGCTAACTCCCTGGATAAATACCTATAGTCTTCTCCTTGTCCCCCACTCATCATGATGCTGGAATGTTCTTGCAGTAACCCTAGTCCTTCCAGCCTGACTGGTAATGATTTCAGTATCAAGATGTCCTTCGTCTGTTGAAGAGGGGACAAAGACTTCATCTATGCTAGGAACCTAAACATGGCCAGAGCCTGGGCTTGCACGCCATCCTGTGGTGGTGCAAGCTGTTTAATTGTTAGCACCTTCTCTGGCATGGCTCTGGCTCGTGCTGGCTGGCACGGTCTCGCGCAGTGCCAAGATGGAGTGTGGGGGCCGACAGAGCCTAAGGACTTTCCGAGGAAGCAGTGGAAATGTCCGTGTCATTCTTAATGAAACGTAGCAAAGTTTGTAGAGTCTTAACAGCAGACTGTATAAATGTTCCAAATGGCTGAGTAACGCCCGATGACATAGTATTCCTGTTTACTGACATTTGTTAGAATATACATGCAACTGCAGAAAATATCAAATTTGTTTTCCTTCACACTTGAATTGAACCATGTATTTTGCAAGTAAGAGCTTACCATAATTCTTTTTCATTGTCAGAAATTGAGAAAAAAAAAGATGAGTCCCTTATAATTTTTAGGTCCAAGGACCCATGAACATATATGCACGTGAATTTTAGTAGGGATTTCTATCTAGCAATAGTTCTACTGAATTCAGGGAGCATTTCCCCACATAAGTGTTTGCACAGTGAAGGCTGGATGGGACAGTGAGGTGAATGGTTTTCCTCTCCCCAGAAATTTTAAAGACCTCAACTAATTTCTCCATCTTGAATCAGAACAATCACAAAATCTCCAAGACTTCCACAAACAGAAACCTTTCACACATAAAAAAAAAATTTTGATCAAAAAAGTGTGATTTGGGATGGAACAGAAAATAAGAGATGAACTGTCGACAGGTTTGAACAGAGACTTATGTGGGAAGAAGTAATGATACACTGGAAGGATTTTGGAAAAAATGACAGATGAGTAAGCTGAAAAGTACAGGAGTCAGCTAAACTAATTATATTAGTCTTATCATTTCCATTCCAGTTTACAACTAAGGGTAGGCTTGCTAGCCATTCTGATTGCTTTGCCGTATAAAATACAGTCCAGGCCACTGATAAATGTCAAGCTGTTCAATTCTTCCATCTATTACTCTCTAAAGCACTTTAAAGGCTATTGCAGCTCTCTCAAATATTTATAAAGAGGCAGTTTTGGAAAGCAGATAGCTATTTTGCCATATGTCTGAATGGCTGTTCTTCAATATGCTCTTGAAGAGTAACAAAATCTCTTAAAATTTTTAAGGGCAATTTAAAGGGACCCTCTTCATTTATATTTAGTCCACAAATAATGTTTTGTGAACAGATGTCCAAAGGGTCATTTTTAACGTTTGGACACATGATTTTTTTTTTTTTTAATCAAGCACATTGTCTTCTACTTTTAAGTACTGTAAGGCAACTGTGTAGAAAGCAAGAGCAACTGGCTAACATAACACAAAAAATGCAGAACAAACATACACATTTGGGAAATCCCTTGCTGTTCTGTTGTGATGCTGTGGCATCACCAAGCTCCAGGCTTGGCATTTCTTTCCCTTGACAGTAAAATAAACTGTTCCACGGTAATCTAAGCCTCCCTCTCTTGACAGCACTCCTCTGGACTTGAACACTGTGTTGATATATCAGCATCTGTAATGAACCGCAGAAATCCTTGATTTCATGTATGTGTTTAAATTAAAACCAAAACGAACCAAACAAAATTCCACAGCCTTCAGGAAATAGGTAAAACTGAGTTAGAAAAGTCAGACAGATCAGTAAGCAGTCACAGGAATGTTTGAGAATAAAGACCAGAAGGCATTTGTAAGGGTGTCTGGAATGACTTCATGTAACAGATGGTACTTGGTAGGAGCACTTGCATTTCAATTTCACTTCTGCACACTGCATTTGTTTGTATTAGGGAAGCAAAACCTTCACATACAGCTTTAAAATTTCTTAAAGTGTAATTTTTCGTGAGTTAGATTTAGGAGATTAATGTTCAGGATTTTAAAAAAAAATGTTATCCTTTTATTTCTTTCTTTTTTCATCCTCATTTTTGCTTCTCTCCCCCTCCCCCAATACATGCAATAAGAAATGTGGTACCCAGTATTTTGATTTTTATCATATATCTTTAGTTGTGTTCATTTCTGATAAGTTCTCGTATTTACTTATACATGAAAATAAAACTAGAACACAATAATTTGTTAATCAGCAGACTTAAAACCTTCAGTGTCAATTCCCCTGTGATCAAAAGGCCCTACTTTCTACTCATGACTGAGAAGGCTTTGCAGCATGCACACAAGATCAATAAACAATCAATTGTAGTGAGCAGAGTTTTACTAGAGATTTTTACAACACAAATGACCCACCTTCCATTGCATTTTGTACTTCTGTAGCACAGCTGTATCCTCCCCCATCATCTTCTCAGGGTTTTTTGATGCTTTCTCTGGACACTGAGGAATGCCATAATAAAGCCGTCACATCATGTCGGTGGTGGTATAGCACCAGGGCCTCCTCTTAGCATCTAGGTTCCTACAATAATTTATATCTAAACTCCTGAAATAGAAATGTAGAATCAAAATAACAGCATTCTGGAAGTCTGAAACCGGCTGTTTTATGAAGGTGTAAAATGTTTTCCTGACCAGTTTAATATTAGTTTTGTTTACTGAAGTGTCCACATCACAGGTAAAACATCATCCTGTGTTGCCGTTTCTTCATGCTAGAGAAACATTATTTCAATAAACTACTGGTTTAGAAGTGATCAACAAACCTTGTAATAGATGTTCTTTTGCTGGCTGTTGTATGATTAGTTTTTTGTGCTTCAAGTTGTCTTCTTTATGCTTGCAGTAAAATATACTTACTGCAACGTTTGTGTACTGGCAGCTGACTAGTCCACTAAGACTGGATTATATTTAAAATGCTCAACAATCTCAGGTGAATTTTGCACTGGACCAGTTATGGGGAGACATACTCTGACTTTTGTGGGGAGGATTTTACCGTTGTAATACATTTTCAAACATAATTAGACTTCTGAAGTGTGCTCTGCACTTCCTTTTAACAGCAATCAGGCAGAATTATGACCAAGTCAAACATGATCCCACTCCACCAGGCACAAGAGTGTAACTTTGGTAGGTGAATGAGCAGTGGTACTGGAAAGAAAAATGTGAAAAGCCAGCTGGAAGACCAAAGTTGGAAAGAGCAGGAAAAAGTGAGGGTAAGAGAAAAGAATAAGATATGAGGAGAAGCACTATAGGGTATAGAGAAGTCCATTCTTCTATGCACTTTATCAAACTACAACATTTTAGTGGCTGGGTTATGCCACATGTCCAAATGAACAACTTCAGCCTTACCAATAAAAATGCTCTAAATTGACATGTAAAGCAAATCCCTGCTTCAAAACAAAATAAACACATAAGAATCTGAATATTGTCTCATACTTAAAAATACCTTGCAAAAGAAAATAAAGATCATCGTAGAGAATATAGCAGGAACAACAGAAGGAAGAAACGCACATAGTCTGACCTTTATACTCTGGGATGCCACAGCAATCTGATCGAGTAACAGGATCCGTTGTGAAACACCATAGTCGATTTTCATCACCATCAGAATTCCTGCACTAATTTTCTTCAAGCCCCACATGAGCAAAATTTTCAGGTGTAAAGCTGTAATAGAATGAAAAATACTATTACAGAAGAAGTAAATTTTGGTTTTGGTTTGGTTTTTTTTTCAATTATTTGTTGCTCAGTTCATGCAACCTGAAAGCCACAAAAATGGATACTCCTCTTGTGAATCTGGTGTCTCTGCCTGAACATTTTTCTATAAGATAAACTGTCATTAAAAGTCTCTGCATCACCACAGGAATGCCCTGAAGAACCAACAGCCTCATGTCCATGCTTTACAGGAAATTCAACAGTCTCAAAGGACACCAACACTCCTCTATTTTTTCATGCAGCTGATGTATTTAACTTTTATTGTCATATCTGTTGTTTCTAACTGACAAGGTTTAAAAGACTAATAATTCACATAAATAACTGTGACCTTTTCTTTGGAAGATATGGAGAGAGAACATTGACTAAACAACACAGGGTTTCCAGTAACACGAATGCCATACCTGTGTGAATCTACCTGAAGAGCAGATGGACCTTCTTGCACACTTCTCGTATAGCAACAATAACATATTAGCAGTGAAAAGACTCATCAATATGATACTATTTTGGTTTCATTTTTCACCTCTATCTCTTACCTAAATAACAAAATCCCGGACTCATTTCATTGTGCTATTTTTTTCCAAGTGAGTGTTATTTTTCCCTAGTGAGTGTTTTGTTTGAACGAGGACCACAAAACCTGGATGCATATGATGACATTTTAATCACAATGGGACAAAATACAATGTCTTAAAAGCGCTTCTGTCTTGCTCATTTTTGTGGCAAGAGATAAAAGTCAGAGTGAGAGATACAGGGAGGAAAGTATTCATTATAAATCGACCTCAGCAATAAGTAACTATCTTTGATAATCTATGGTAGACAATTGCTTAAAGCACACTATTAATGGACAGTTCAGAAAGAATCATTCATAATATTTAGACAAATATGAGAAGACCAAACTTTGATGTGTAGCGTGTGCTACCCATCCACTCCTGGCATGGCACCTCCTTCTGAGTTCTGTCATTTACTCCTCTGTAATCCTCCCCTGTTTCTTTTCTTGCACTCTAAAAGATAAACTGAAACAAAATACACTGCTGATAAATCAAAATGACTTCACATATGTCTTACCTAACCAGCATTCTGCACATGTGATATATCTAGCAAATTTCAAACCTCGGTCCTACACAAATGTGCATGTTATTCCATTATCATCAATGAAAGAAAATTAGAGGTATTAACAGAGTACTTATATAAGGAAACTCATTAAAGCTGCCCTGTTTTCAACAGGAGGCCCTGTCGAAACTGAGAGGGAACAGCATATGAAGAAAAACAGGCCACTTTGTTCAAGCTGTTCTCCTGCTACAGTTTCTGACAGTGTGTGATTTATATCAAACTTCCCATGTAATAGTTGCATTAAAATGTTATTTCATTCATATTAATGGTGTCAGACTGAATAAAGCTCACTTTCCTGGGAATGTTAGAGGGCAGTGCTGCTGGAATAGGTAGTGAGGAACATAGGAGAAGGCAGGGCAAAGACAGAGCATTCAGGAATACAGAGTATTGTTTCTGAAGACAAATATTAGCTTAGTGCATGGCAGAAGGGTTTTCCCAATCAATGCCCTGAGACTTTGCACTATTCCCTTTAGATCTCACTTGTACTTTCCTTATGTGTTAGCTCCTTATCTTTTAAATGCCTTGTTTACAGAGGAGTCATGAGGATAAATACAGGCAAAGTTATGAATTAATCAAATGTGATAGCAAGGGGGACCTTGGAAGTACTTAAACAGTGAGACAGATACCACCTCCTTACAGAATTACAAAGCCATCTGTGACTATCTCCATCTCTAATCTCAAATTCCTTTTGTTCTTCAAAATGGTTCCAGTTCAGCTACTCATTCGAATATTTTTGCTTATGAAGAACTGTGTATTCTAGCTGGTTCAAGCTGAACAGAAGAGAATTTGGGTGGGATGGACACTCAAGTGGGAGTGAGACTTAATTGAATCTCTAAGCAGCAGCAAGAAAAGGAAAATTTGGCTTAAACTGTCTGAAAAGGACTTCAAAATAAAAATTTAAAAACTGATTTCAAAACCTAAGCAATATGTGTCATTGTAGTTTGAAGCCCATTCTATTATAAGCACAGGAATAGCACAGGAAAATTGATCAGGACAACCGTAAAAATAAACCGATCTATTTGCCTTAGGAACACTTCTCTTAGAAATGCACTTGGATTAATACAAAATATTTAAAGGCAGCTCAACTAAAGCACTATACAACATTACCTGGAAGTAATAAGGATGATCAGATAATATAACTCTTTCTTAATAACCCAGTGTACACACAGCACATTCTTGCTATATTTCATCATTTTTTCTGTATATTTATGTCATATGGCATTTCTGAATTACTACATAATTGTACAAGATGTATTGACATATTTATTACTGTATCTTAAAAGTGCAGCTACAGAAGTATAATAGGCCTATCTAATGTCTAAATGAAAACATGTTATCATTTTTTTATGTGACATCAAAGCTGATGGTACTGTGTCCACTGAAATGTTTACTCCAAATGCCCAAAACTTTTATGGATAAGCTAAAAAGCAGCATATATCTTTTTAAAAGTTTACCATATTGCTCAACACTTTGTAAATCCACTTATACTTCATTGAAAAGCAAATCCTGCAACATCTAAGCAACCAAAAATTATACTTTAATCTGCTAAAAGCCTGTTTTGCTCCCATTTTAAATGCAATAAGAAAGCCTCATGAAGATGTAGTCACACAAAAGAGAGAATGTTCTGTGCCTTTGCTCATGCTGCTTTTCAAAAGTTTTTATTTCAGAAAAGGAAGATTAAAATTAGGATTGCTAAATTGTGAAATATGTCACAATAACAGAGGCAAAAAGCAGATACTGCACCTAACTCACATTTCAAAGAAGTTCAGTATGTTTTAGCTGAAATGAAATAGGGCTTTCTTGTAGACTTATAAACTCTAGGCGTAGAGCAAGTCTGTGAAAAAGAGACTGAGCATTTCCATTGTTCACAAGCTGAAGAGGGCTTAGTATCAAAATTGCCCAGTTTTGGCACAGCATTTCCAAAGACAGTTTGAGAGAGTACACTAAGAACCATCAAGTATCTTGAAATATTATCCGTGAAGAAAGTCTGCAAAATGTGGGTTTCTTGCCATTAAGAGAAAACTTGAAATTATGTGGCAGTAGGTAGACACGATAGAAACCTTCATGACGGATAAGCTTAAGTTAGGTTGGAAAGACTCAGGACAAACATGAAAAACAACCTGCCATGGCACAACAAGAAAGTCCTGGAATAGATCACCTGACAAGATGTCTTAAGGATAGGTTAGACAAACTTCTCATAGGACTGATGCAGAAAAGTTGTACTGTTGCAGGACAAGGAAGTAGAACAGATAACCAATTTTACTCTAAAACTTGCTAGTATCTTGGAGCTCAGCTCTTTGGAATTCCAATAGTCCAGGAAGTTGTGTCATCTGGCACTTGGAACAAGGGTGGAACCACAAGCTCCAAACCAGATGTCACTGTGTCTTGGGCCACTTCTCCACGTCTCATTTCCTTGTTCCAGTTTGAAGTTCTTTGAAGAAGGTTCAAATTTTATTGAGGAGATTTCAAGAAACTCAGCTTTATGTTTTCAAGCTGCCTAATAATGCAAGCATCTTATCTTATAAGCTCGTTTTGCCATTTTAATGTTTTACCTCTTCTGCCCTAAGAATATAACAAATGTTCATGAATATTTTAGATATTCAAGCATTTATGGAATTACTGGATATCAGGGAAATTAAATTAGCAGAAAAATAAGGTACACCCTCTGGACTTGAGCTTTGGAAAGGACAACTAAAATAAGATTTTTTTTTTTTTACTGTAGTCACCAAGTTCAAATAGTGAATCTTAGTATTACTACAGAGGATAAACCATGGAAAATGAAGAGGAGGATGTAGGGACTATTCAAAAGGGAGATTAATAGAGGGATTTTCTGAAACTCAGTACCTCTGCCCCAGACACAATCACACAATCAGGTGAAATGACAGCACCATTCTTTGGGAATATAAAGGAAAATCTTTTTTTGTCTTGCTCCTACTAGAAAAGCAATGCAGAGTGGAATTCAACTTACTTAAGATATTCGGTAAATACTGACTTCTAATTAGTCTGTGATTGATTAGTCACTCTTCAGATTCCCTTTCCAATCAATTGAGGAATATGTATTTGGAAATAATTTGTCTGACTAAACATAAATGTCTACTTCGGGATGAGCCACATCCTGGGAATTCTCAATTTTCTCATTAACTACAAAGAGGATTTAGTGTGATGAAATTGGCAGGAGACATCTACACTGTAGATCTCTGTATTTGATCAGATAAATCCACGCAAAGTGTACATAGTTCCACTGAAATTCAGAGAGCTTGCTTTACTTCCATCTGTTCTCAAGAAAATGCTGAGCAAGTTCTTCCACTTCAACATGCTCACCATTAATGACATGGGAAAACCAGAGAACTTTGGGGACTTTTTATTTACTCTTTTTTTTTTTCTGTTGAGAGACAAGAGATAATGGATTTGTCTTTAAGATCCTTGTGTTTGGGAGGCTGTGACCACACATCCTTTGTTTGGATAAGGTAGTTGAGCAGTCTCTTCTGCCATAATGCAAGCTTTTGTACATGACCACAGACTGCTCTGTGCACTACCTTTCTATTTTTATTGATGTTTCTTCTTTCTCATACCTAGGTAGCCTAATGCTTCAGCCATGTCATTAAGTTATAAGCAGACAACTACCTAAAAACCAGGTGGCAGAATTTAACTGAGAGAACAAAAAAGTGAAGTACTTTCCCTTGCAATATCTAAGGAGCTTCGCCACTCAAAGTCTTTAGTCAGGATGTGCAACTGATATAGCATTCATTTATGCAATTTTCCATGCTAGTGGCACTTATCACACTTTGACAGAGTTTCCTCATTTTCCATATTACAGATATGTTCATACTATCAAAACAGGTTTTTCGACCTTTCCATTTGTTATCACTCATCACTTTATTATTTTTATTATTTAGTTTTTTATTGACATATCATTAACTGGTAAGAATTTCTTTCCTCTGCACAAACCAAAATAAAAATGCTAAACAGGCAAATAAATGAAGAGTGCTATATGTCATTCAATATGTACAGGAAAATGAGATCATCAAAGTGCCGCTGTAATCAAGGGGAGTTGCCACAGACTTTGATGGGGTCAACATATCATCTTCAGCAACATGGTACATACAGCTGAGCAGATTTTAAAATGTATTTCTGTCAAAAAAAGAAAGTGAATAATATCAGATCTATTTGCAATGATATATCAATATTCTCAGTTCATAGTAATGTAATTTTTTAATGCTTCTACTAAAGCATAATTATGAGTCTGTTAACAAAAAGACTCTATTTTCTCAAGAAAATATCTACTACTTAAGGTATGTCATCCAAGCTGAAACTCATGCACACCTGTAAAACTCAAGTTAGTCCACAAAGATCTCTTAGACATTATCATCCATCATTTGTTTCCTTAGAATAATAGTGTACACTGCCGCTATTGAGAATATTTATCCTGATATTAAAACAGCCTGTGTATTATTAATATTCCTCTTTGTGGGCAAATTCAGATTTTGTGTTTCAAGACGTCTTGAGTCAGTCTTCACAAATAAGACAAAAACCTCAATTGCCCTTTTTATCTATTCTTTTACTGTATGTATGGGGTACTGGACTGAGAAATGACATGCATCTTTCTGAAATCCTCTGAATATCTCTTCCAGTAATCAAGTCTGAGTCTCAAAGTATTTTTTTTTCCACTGGAAACACAAACACATACATACATGCTCAGGTCTTTTCTGGCAGGCAGCATGTGAGTTCTATAAGGAAGAAGATCCTCTTCTTTCAAGTAAGCAGATCTCTCAATTTAAGGCCACAGAGGTACGGCATTAACACACATGGCTAATTTCCACTGATACTCTTTGATTTCAACAGTTATGCCTTTTTTTTTTAACCTGTATCATTTCTCTGTCATGCTCACTGTATTTGTGGTTTGTCACTGCAGACAGCGAGGACTGAAAATCACAGCTCAAGAATGTGTAACAGCAATGAAAATCTCCTCCTTCTCCACAAATTGTTTTTACTTCCTGAGGGAGAAAGCAAAAATAGGAATAAAATGCATGTATCTTCCATGTACCTTCTAATTGGTCTGCCTCCAATTTACAAAATATTATACTGTGGTTGCAATTAACTGAGCATTATATAAGAAACGCGGGAGGCAGTTTTTTGTCCTTAGGCAGCAAAATGTCTTATAGTGTAAGTATAGACATATGATCTGAAATCATACTGCAATTTGGGCAGAAGATAGTCCTGAAACATTTTTGCCACTCAATTTGCTGTGGTCTCCAGACCAGCCAAAGGGGTGGAAGTTAAAGAAGGCTTTGCTTTTAAAAGCATCGAAATTGAATTTTTGCTGATCCAATCTATCCTTTGATCTTACTACACTTCTGTACAAGCTGTCTTTAAAAAAGTGCTGTTTGTGGATGTCTGGAAGAGTGCTGCTTATGACATTTTATTTGAAAAAAAATGGTATAACATCACAAGATCCAAAATTATAAAGATCCTAGTAACTACATTGTTGCACGTAGGCAGGACGTATTTGGTTATTAACTGAACTAGTTCACAACTCCTTTGCTATTTCCTTGCCCATTCCACTGAACTAAATTTATATGGAAACTTGATTCCAGTCCCTTCTCTTTTCCCTCTGCTTCTTTCTCCCTTGTTGAAATGATTAAAAGGACCAGAAAGGAAAAGAAGTGATTCAAGATTGAAATGTCAATGCTGGTGGAAAGACAGGAGATCTGTGCAATGGAGAATTTAAAAATGATACTCACAGACAGACTTTCACCTGTTTTCATCTGCAAAGTCATAGGAACATTGCAGAGAACCGTAGCCATTATTTCCAGAGCTGGATTGCTCCCATAACACAAATGGTGTCTTGATAATTTGAACCAGCCTGCAACAATAAACCGAGTAACAGCAACGAGGAAGGTCCAAGTAAAGCTAAGAAGATTCAAGGTCTTGCTCATATCTTGCAGCTTGAGATCCGTATAACTAAATCATTGGCACTTTCTCTCCCTAGGAAAGTAACTTATTATTAAAATGAGAAATGCTCAGGATAGCTTTGCCTTGAATTCATCCTACTCTTGAATGTGCAAAATTTTGACCCTAGTGAATATATTCCTAGATTCCTTCTTCAATAACACAGGTAAGAAAAGAGGAGCAAACATGAAATAAAAAGTAGAAGACAAAGTAATTAGGAAAGCAATGATACAGACATTGACAACAAAAGGGCAAAAAGAGACAAAGCTATGAAAATGCTATGAAATGCTTGAGAAAAAGCAGGCCAAAAATCAAGCTTTCAGACCAATTTGAACTAGAAGACCTCAGTACCCATGAATTCCAAAAGGTGCATTAACATTTTACTTAACGTGTAAAAATATTTTAGGGAAAAAACAGTGAGAGAAATGAAAGGACATGTATTTGAGGGTTTCAAATGAATTTTATGAGTTCTTAAAACTTGCTCACAAAAATCTGACTCTAAATTTCACAATAACTGCAGCAAATTAATGTGAAGCATATGATGAGGCGTATCATAGGGAAAGATGAGGATTCAGAACAATTTATCAATAGGAAATATGATTCAGCTTTGTTTCACTGACTTTAAACACAGGTGTATATATACTTTTTGATAGGGGTTGCCAAATCCATTAGCCTGACAGAGTTGCTGCCTGTCCAGCCTGGAGTGAGGCTGAGCGCATATTCCCAACACGCACACAACCACATATACATTTACATATATACACATATCATGGGGCCTTCTTGTCCTCCTGGTAACCAGCTCTTAACTTCTCTGATCTCTCCAGTAATTGGCTCAGGTTGACATCTGCTATGATAACTAGCTCCCAAGCCTCTTACCCTACTTACTGGCTAGTCAGGCTTGATATTCGCTGTTGACTACACACTGACATGGACACTCACACACAATATAAACACACTGCTCTCTCGATTTGCCACTATGACCCATGCTCTTACCCCAGTCACTGCACTTAAACCTCCATACACATACACGCACACAGAATAGAGACTCCCTCACCCAGAAAAATAGAAATGGAGATAATGGGAAGACAGGATGGACAATACTGATCAGGTACAGAGTGTGGCTAGACAAATGTACTGACCACTCACCCATTTACATGCTATCAGCTCCTTTTTTTCCTCTTTTCCGTCTACTTTGCCACACTTGTTCCTCCCCAAATGACATTAAAACCTGCCATCTCCTGCCTTTGTTTCCTCCCCTAAACACCCCAAAATAAGTCTTGTACAAATCTAAGATGTTCTTCCACTGCATGCTGTCATGAGTCCCGTGCTCCCTAGGCAGTAACCTCCCTTCAATCTGAAAGTGCTCTGGGGAGAGTTCCCCATCCCTTGGCTCATCTTGATGGGTTTCTCACCTGGCCCATGATGCCCATAAGCTGCCCTGCGACAGCCCCAGCAGGAGCTGGAGTTGAGGCTCCCTTTCCCTTACTGAGTTATAATATTTCACCAAATACCAGAAGGCAGTGGCAAGGAACTACTTCCAGCAGCTTCCATGGACTTTCTGCCAAGCCGTTTGTTGTCTGGTGTTCATGCCTTAGAACAGATTTGCAGGACCTTGGAGGAAAACAAGTGTAGGGAACATAAAAGGAAACAGCAGTATTTTTAAGACAAGTAAATGGAAAATGAGACACAGCTTCCATTAAAATGTATTTTATTAGGGCAGGAAAAATTATTTCAATACCCACCTCTTCATTGGGTACAAATACATTCTCAGTCTGACTTGTTATACGCAGCCAGCAGCAAGTGATGGTCTCCATGAAGTGTTAGCACCTGCTCATCACCCTTCCACCACAGACACGTATTCGAGCTATTTCCTTTGCTACTCTGCATTTTTTCCTCTGATATCTGATGTTTCACAGTTCTCCACTGAGAAATATATCGTAATGACAGTGAAAAAGGAGTAGGCTAGCAGTCACGGGGAGTGGTGTAATAGACAGTAGGCACAGTGTTGTTCACAGTATCGCAGTGTTCACTTGTTTTCCAAAGTGAATGAGCTTGGTGACCTTTAAATCTGTTCCTGCTGCTTCTGCAGTTTGTTTCTTACTCTCTGTCACTCCACCCAAGCCACTGGACCCCAGTATATGTTTGGCACAGCACAATTCTGGAAGAGCCAATTATATATGCAGTAAGTAGAAGTTATCTTTTTTGTGGGGGAGGGTTTTTTTGTTTGCTTGTTTTGGATTTGGGGGGTTTTGTGTCTGTTTTGGGTTTTTTGTTTGGTTTTTTTTTGGGGGGGGCAGGCTTTTTGTTTTGGATTTGGGTTTTTTTTGTGGTTTGCTTTCTTTGGGTTCCAGTCTTGCCTGAGTTTTTTGATTGCTTTGGTAGCTCTTTTTTCTTTCGTTATGCAAGATGTCACATTCAAAAGAATTATCTCCTCTTAATCATTATTTTCATCCTGATTAGTATTGCTATGAGCTTTCTTGGCAGAGATTGGGACCCAGGGCTCGGTGCTGTACAGCCAAGCAGGCCAGGAAAAAAGGGCCTTGGAGGTGATATGGAGGTGTAAAGAATTAAAAAAAAAAGAAGTGACCAAGGTTAGGGAACAAGAAAGTGGCAAGGCCAAAACCCTTGGTCACTTATGCTTGATGTAGATCACTGTTTGTTTTTCTCACATAACATCTCTCACAGCTCCACACCACCAACCACCCTTTCCATCTCCGGGATGTGAGGGTGGAGAAGGCAGATGGGAATTGCCACCCTCCGTGGGCACCCCTGGCCCAGGAGCCCCTGTGGGGTGGCACCACCGGCTGGGGCCAGCATCTTGAGTCCTGCACGCTTAACCCCAGCACCTGATGACCCACTTTGGGTAAAGCAGTGTTTACGGTCCCTGTGGGTAAAATGAGGGTGGCGACAAGTGCCTACCTGCTTCCTTGATTTCTGGATAATGAGTTTGCACTTGTTAACAGCTTTAAAAATGAAAATCACTGCCTACATGCTCAGGGTTACTGGTGAGCCTCAAGATATATTCCTACTGAACATCTGAGGAAGCTGGTACTTTAAATGACTAGCCTCTATGATTTCGTCCAGGTCATTGTAGGACTGAGTTTAACCTCTGTCTTTTCAGTAGAAAGTGTGGTCTCCTTTTCTGATAAAGAAATATGATTTTCTAGTTGTTCATGCTCTCCTAATCTGGGGACCCCCAATGATGTGGTACATTTCCAGAGGTGCTTTAGGCTAGGTTGGGAACTGTTTCTTAGGGGAAGTCAGACAATAATTTTGTTTCTCTCTTCTTTTTTTCTTTCCTTGGTGTTTGAGATTTGTATTTGTTACCCTATGGATGAGAACAAGCAATCAGACTGTGTCATCTGAAAATCTGAGTGCCCTCTGCATCCTAGAAAAATTGACTGAAGTGTCTATATATTATTATTCTACAATATTACAGATATTTACATAAAGTTAGCAAACCATCAATTTTATCTCAGTGCAGTTAGAACTTAAATAATTTCAGCATTTTGAGAGGATTTTGCTGGCAAATCCAATATGGTCTACTGCAGCTTTTCCGAGTGATATATGCAATATGTACAAATGGGAAATTTTCAGAGGTATGTGAGGTCAAACATAAAAAATCATTCTATATCCACAAAATACTCAAAATATATTTTGCTTATTTAAAACTACTTTGATTGATTATTAAAATACTCCTTTTACAAGTACATAGAAAATTCAGATAATCTGGAATTTAAAGTGCCAAACAGGATGACAACCTTTATGATACAAACAGCTTCAGTGCTTTAAGATACTATTCCCTACCTTTGACCATTTGTTTTCAGCTGTCTTCTGTGAGGGATCACCCTCCTAAAAAAGCACATTATCTGAGTCCTACATGCCAGCCTCTGGGTAAAGTTGCTTGGCTGAGTTTAAAAGCCCTGTCTGCTGTGGCTCAGTCTAAGCTGACTACCTAAAGCTCAGTTATCTATGGGCAGTAGTCACCTGCAGAAAAACACTACACTGCAAGGGACAGCTAGGAAATGGTCACTTTTTAAGCCATTATAGCTGTTTCCAAATAAAACCTGACTTAGATTGCAGCCAGATAAAATGTTTCAGCTGTCCCTGAGATGGTATTATCCCCCAGAATCTTCACACCATCAATCCATCCCTCCATATTCTGCCATTGACAGGTTAGTTTGTTTTCTCATTCATACAATTTCACAGAAGAGCTGTGCAGTAAAAGCACTGGAGCAGTGAAGCGGCAGCACACAGCTGGGATGATAATCTTTTAATCCAGCTCATCATAAGAGTTCACCTGACTTCCCTTTACAAAGCAGACTGAAGTGACTAAGGCAGCAGAAGAGACTGGGTGGTGTGACTTGCAGTGGGCAGTAGCAGACATGACTACAGCCGCAGTCAGCGGCTGCGGTACGTGCCGGGCTGTGTGACTGACAGGCTGACAGGGATAAGGCCATTCTCCGACTGCTTCCCACACCTCTGCTGAGGGTGCTCCTTCCCTCACATCCCAGCAGTGGATCTGTGAGCGCTCTGCACACACACAGCCCGAGGGCTTGGCTGCAGCCACACGTGGGGTTTAACTGGGGAGACCAGCTGCCAGAGGTGCGCTCTAGCAGATAGCAGGGTGGTGTGTGCCAAAGGGCAAGGGGGGTGAAGTCTCCCCACTGCCAAAGACAACCCCACAGCTCCCACCAATGCTGAGGAACGCGCCACAGTGGCTGTTCTTCTCAGCTGGTCATCCATAATAACTCTGGTCAGAAGAGTAGATACTGCCAGATGTGAACTCCGTCACAGGTCACCTCTGAGTCACCTCAGTGAGTCACCTCTGCCTGGCCTTGCTGCTGGCTACAGACCAGCGTGGGAAGGAGCAGTCTCCTTTCTATAAATCGCCTTTGCTCCATTGTCCTGCTGCTGCTGGTTGCTCAGCTCCTGTCCCAGCACGTCCTGTGAATGCCAGGCACAGCCACTCAGGGGGTGTCCGTCTGGCTGGGATACCTCAGCTGTCTCCCTCTGCCCAGGAGGGCTGCTGCCCAAAAACCAGTCAGGCAGTAAGTCATTCCCCAGAGAGTGAAAGCAATCATACAGCAAGCCTGGCTTTTGCTTGGCTTGCGATAGGGTCTGAGGAAAACAAGCTGTGCTTGGTGTGCGATGGGTTTGGATGGAAATGGAAAAAGGTGCAACTTCTCCTGGCCTGAGTGCGGAGCTGCAGCTCCGGGAGCCTGCTGGGCTGCTCTGACCTGCCAGTGTCGGGGAAGCTGGGTGGACAAGCTGAACCAAGAAGCCCTTCTGTTTCACTGACGGGCAAGAAAAGCCCTTCATTTGGGCTGTGCTGCTGGTGCCAGTTCTGCCTCAGGATGTTCCTCCCCAGGGCTAAGCAGTGAAGAACGAAGCGGCAGGGAACCAAGAGGTCTAACACAGACAATAAAAATAAATAGTGAAACACTTCACAGGTATCAAGAACTGCAGAAAAGGCTTCTACACTTTCAGCCGGTCTCTCAGGGTCATAAAAAAAAAAGCTGCATCATACAATTTTTATGAGGGCTGCCTCCTGCTATTCTAATGCCTATTCAGTTTCAGAGGTAGTCGCTTAGGACACAAGAAGGGCATTACAAGCAAAGGAAATTATTTAACAGAAATAAAATGATCTCGTGCACATACTGCAATGAAGTAAGAAGTTCTGCTTCTCTAGATAATGCAAACTTTCTTTTGTTGTGATTGCCCATCTATCCAGAAGAAGTCCTTTTAGCTTCATGTCCTTTTAAATTCCTTCCTTTTCTTTGCAGAACAAGCTTGCATTCAGCACCATAGGAAAGAATTCAAGCTCAGAGGCGTCTTTGTAGAGAAAAAACTGTGAACGCAGTTTCTCTCAAAGGAGAAACTGAGTGTTCAGGGCACTTGGCTAACTGTCATCCTTGTCCCTACAGATGCACAAATGTAATACCAGCAAGGACCTTTTACATATTTTTTTCCATGCTTAGGTTCACTGTGATTTTCCTGCTGGGTACTGGGTTGGAAGTTGGACTGACAAACAGACTGTGTGTTATTATAATCACATTTTTTAAATCTTCTGGAAGAGCATGTGGGTATTGCATTTCACTCTAAAGCAGTTCATTGGGCAACTGAGTAGCATTATAGCAGTTACCATTAATAAAGTGTTTTTATTTTTTTTCTAAAATGACAGAGCTACCAAATATACAAATATCAAAAAAGTACAGCCAAGTATTTTGCAATTTATATATCTCTTTTTCAATACTTATACGTATGGAAAGATATAGATATATATCTCAGTAACAGGCTGAAAGGACTCAACTGAAAAAAAATTTTACTGTTGTTTTTGTGGGTAATCTTGAAAGGGTGATTCCCCAGGTAGCTGGTGTGAATGTTGACTGAAGAGCAGGATTTCACTTCTACAGAACTAACTCGTAGAAGGACAGAAACCCCCTTCTGTTTCTTGTGGGGCTTGGGCCTGTTTGCTTTTCAGTGTCTTGCTGCTGAGGCAGCTGGCTGTCCCTGAGCGGAGGGGAGGGTGGAAGGTGGGGACGAAGTACAACTTCTCAGATGACAGAAGGACTTCAGAGGAACTGAATGCAGAAGGATTGCTGTGGCAGGCCACATGGCATAGTTATTTGCACAGTTCACACTGCATGCTTTTTATCTTACACATAGTTGTAATTTCTAACACTAACTGAGTACATTACTTGGCAAGGTGTCCTGACCTCTCACTGATGCACTAATGGTGTAAAATGGAGTATTCTAAGATCCTGTCTCCCATATAATCCAGAACAATGGCAGCTGATTCCTGAAGGACAATAGAGACAGAAAAATCAGCGATGCTTCCATGTCCTTCTTGTACATATCTAATGAAAAGTTAAGCTCTATTGAATAATGTGCAAGAATCTGTCATGCAGGAGCTATCAAAACAACATTACACAGCTAGCTACATTTGGCAAATACAGTCATCCAAAAGATCTTTGGTATCGTTTTAAACCTGTTAATCTTTAGATTCATTACCAGAGCTGCATATACCAGTGTATTTTACAAACATGTCCCATTAAAGCATATGTAACATATTCATATAGGTATGTACAAATGAGAAATGTACAGATAGCAATAAATAGCTCAAATGACACAACACACGATTTTGCACCACAGAGACAGGATGATACAAGTTTTAGAAAGGAAGGACATGCATGAATTCTAGGCAGAATATGTCACTTGAAAAACAAAATGAGACATGGAGTGTCTTCAAGGCAATAGTGCAGGCACAGGCTTGCACACAGGCCAGTATATTGCAATACTGCTGTTTTATTTCAGAGAAAAAGAGTCTCCCACAAGAGTTCACTGTTCTGATTAGAGCAGTATGCACTCTCTTTTTATAGCCTTTTTCTTTGGTTTTGGGTTAGAGGGTTTTTTGTACTGATCAGTACAATGAGAGACCCACCTGTGGTCTGTCCTGCTCTCCCAGGCTGGCACACAGCGGGGGCAGCTAGTGCCCTGGGGAGGTGCAGCTGTGCCTGGGTGGCACTTGCATGAGCCACATTAGGGTGAGAAGAGGCTGGTTGCTTCTCTGAGTGAGAGTTCGCCAGGTTCTCGTTCTTGACGTTGGAGTGGCCATATTTACGATTTGGACTGGAGGAGTTTTAAGGAGTTTCTGTAGTGTTGAGACTGCCAACACGGAACAGGAGGGACACATTTTTAACATGAGTTTTAATTTGCATCTAAAGTACATATATATGTCAGAAGGCACATATGATAGAGAAGAAAACTTATCTGTAGCACTGCAGATGTCAGCGCTCAAACCCCGTATCTGGAATGAGGAAGGTGCCTAATAGAGACCTGAACAAATTGATTTCCAGTACTTAACTTGCTTCCTATTATAGCTTTGAACACAACACTGAGACTACAAATTGACCAAAATTATTATTTATTTAACACTAAAAATACAGCAAGTGAAAAAGTCCAGCCAGATTATCCACTGCTGTCTAAAAAAAAAAAAAAAAAAAAAAAGGAAACTGATGGTTTCTGTCCCAAAGAACAACCTGTCTAAAAGATAAAACATATGTTGAGTGGATAAGATCAACAAATAAATCAGAACAGGGAACAGGGCAGACAAGAGCAGGAAATGCGGGTTCAGTCAGGAATAATTTCCACAGTTTTCCAATTATGTAGCTTATGAGATCAGAGGATTTCTCACTTTAAAAGGAAACAAAACTTTTGCCTGGTGAACCTGCCATTTTGGAAATTCAGTATATTTGAATACTGTTGTGTTATGCATCACACTTAAAGGACAAGTGATAGAAGGGGAGGAGGAGTGTCTCAGAGCAGCTTCTGTCAGTCTGTCACTGTCGAGTAGGGAACTCCAGATTCAAGAGGCAATGTTGTATATTGATCTTTGTGGACATGCCCTGCTAACTGCCGAGGTCTGGCTTTCTTTTTTTTAGCATCTTAGCATGGCTTTTACCAAGCATAAATATAGCTGCACAAATAGTGAGAAGCTATTTTTGAACATTTTGGTCACTGCTAAATACAGAATTGCTAACCCAAGCATTCAGAAGTCATGATTCAAGTCCCCAAAATGAGGAGGCTGGCCTAAGTATGTAGATCTTTTTTTATTTTCTGTCTGTTTGTTTTGCTTACCGAAACTTTAGAATACTTCTGGATCATGTATTCAAGAACTTTGCTCCAAAAATGTAGATAGAAATTTAATCTGAGTTTATATTTGCCTGTAATTAACATGGCTCCTGGAGCTGGGACTTAAAGAATTCTTCCTGATGTTCTGAGACAAGAGGAAATCTTGGGAAACATTATAAACTACTTTTTTTTTTTTGCATAATGGTCTCACCTTTTCTCAGCTGTTTGAGAAGAGTCAAGTGACTTCCTTTGCTTATCTACAAAGTGTATGTCATACTGGTAGCTGAAATTTCTTTAATCAAACACAGGAATGTCACTAGTGAGGGGCCTGACCATCAGAGGATGGAGGCATCATTCATCTCCTACCTTCCCTTGTTTTCAGAGCTTTGATAGGAGGGGAGTACAGTGCCTCCCAGTACAGGGGTGACATTAGTTAACCCACAGCAGAACAGCAGAAACCTTCTGAGTGAGGCACTTGCTCATGCAGCACAAATACATCATGAATGTCACACAGCACGTGAGTATCACGGCACAAATGTCAAATAGTCTGAGGAACACTTGCAACAGGCATTAGCTTAAACTTGTTTGATGAATGTTTTGCACAAGTAATTCCAATTTGTGACGCATTTGGGAGGGTTTTTATGTTTTGTTTTGCAATTTCAAAAGCAGCTCACAAGCAGAACAACTAACTTTGTCTGGTGACATGAAAACAATATATTGCTTGTCCTGTTGTAACCTTAAGCGTAAAATGATTTAGTACATCCTCAGCTCCGGCTCCCCAGCAAATTTTAAACTTGGACAATGTTGCTAGCAACTGAGACTTCCTGCAAGAATGGTTTATTGTCCTTCTTCCCTTGAAAAGATCCATTTTTAAGCAGTCAGTGTCATAAGAGCTGGTGACTGTTTCATTTCTAAGAGCACTTGCAAATGTATTTTTCTGGATGAACCACCCTTTATTCACTATTGTATTTTTCCTGGAAACACCTCAAAAACAAAACCATGCGCAGGGAATATATTGGCCTTTTCAATAGTATGGATTAGCAAGCTTCCCTTCCATAAAATGCTTTTAGCATCCTTTCCTATTTCAAGACTCTCAACTGGTCTTTGCTGAAAAATAACAAATTTGTACTAGTACCACAATATCTGATTATTGGTTCAGTAGCCATTCACTGAATACCTGCTCTATCTTCTGCTTGCTCTCGTGAATTCTGTGTTCTGCCTTACAGGGGCATCCTTTTGCCTACATAAATTAACCAAACATATTTCTGTAAAAATACCGTAATAATGCCAGGTCATTTTTGTCTGTAGCTCCCAAAGATGGTTGTGTGTCTTTTGCCCTCCCCGCTGCTTAAAAGCTTCAGAGCCTGCTTGATACCTGTGAGGGAACAAATAGTCTGGCAGGGAAGGGCACGGGCAGGGCTTGCATCACCCTGGCCCGTTCCTGCTTGTTGAGCCAGCTAGGCAGCCCAAGTCAGAGGTTACACCTTCCCTAAACGAGTATAACCTGAATACTCCTCCAAGCATACTAGAGAGCTTAGGGGGAAGAACCAGAATCCCTGAACGATTTCTTCTGGGTTTTCTTCCTGCGGCTGAGTGTTGATGTCCAACCAAGAGGCAAAGCACCTCCCCAGTCACACTGTTTCTACCCCTACCCTTGCAGATATCATGCAGTGTGTAGCAGGGTTATGACTCACACCACAATAACCTGAAAGTCAAGTCAGCATGGGCCATGCACTCTGCTGCAACCCATGGAGGTAAGGGGACAGAGCACTCGGGCAAGGGAGAGACAAGCAGAAGCTCTGCGGTGCAATTCCCCCTCGGGCTCATGGCAGGTCAGCATTCTGCAGAGCAGGAGCAAGGAGGCCTGCAGCAAAAATGCGCTGGCCTAGGAGATGCCTGGCCTTCTGCTGTGACCTCATCCTCCTGCAAAGCCACAGAGACTTCTTGCCAGGTCACTGGGCTGTATTTGCAGCTCTTTGATTTTGCAAATGTTTTCTTTAAGGTTTAGCCCTACCTAATGCAGATTAAATGCATAGCTACATACCGTGCAAAGGTGTTCAGAGACACTGAACATTGCAACTCCCTCTGTGATTTTGCATTTCACACAGAAAATACAAAACAGGCCAGCTTGGTTTAATGACTTGAACTAGCTGAAAAAATCTTAATATTACCTTTCTCACTTGGATGGGGCTTAGGGGTTTGGAAAAATTTCTTTCCTTATCTAGCATTTTAAGGAAATATGAACCTTGAATATCAAGGGTTGCTGGTGGTACAGAGAACACCCAGGCTTTTGTTTATAGACAAGGAATCTGGGTACTGTTCTGATAATATATTTGGCAGATGCGGAGCACGCAGCTGGATGAGCATTCAACAGCTAAACTGTGAAGCCTGTTCCTTAGAGAGTTCCTCGATCTTGAAAAACAAAGAAAAAGTTCATCTTTCTGGCACTGAAACTATGTCTTATTTTATTGGTAAGAATAAACCTACTTGTATGCACAATGAATGAGACCTTCACAGTAAGCTAATGATGGGTGTCTGTGATGTATGCCAGTAGCAGCTCCATTATTGATTTAGTTACACTGGTAAAAAATGGACACTTTATTACTGTTTTCTGCTGCAATGGGAAGAGACTCAATTATGCTCATAAGCACTACTGGAGCTATATTTATAGTTCCGTCAGTTTTTCCCAATATAAATACACCAAGAAAACCTTTCTCAGCTAGGCAGATCATACAGAATTTAGGATTGCTATGAGTGAGAATGCTTTGAAACAAAGTGCAATGTAATCCAAACATGTGGAAGCAGAAAAATCAAGCACTATACAAAGGTGAGAAACATGCTTCATAAACACATTGTAATAAATGACATAATAACCCCAATAAGTTATTTTTAAGGCAGACTTCTTAATTTGAATTAAAAAATCAACTAAATTCACTGCAGTCAACCATTGTTAAATGAATACTTGAATCAGGTTAGTATAAGGCTCAAGTTACACTAGAAAGGCAGTACCTACAACATCCTCTTGCTTCTGCTGTTTCATCCTTTCTATATCTGCTCTATATAACTATGATTACTATTCGTAACAGAACTTACCATTAAATATCATATCTGGATGTGCCCTGTCATGGCGGTAATTGCATATATCTAAGCATATTTCTTACTTTCCTCCCCACCCATATTATACAACAGTGCTATATTTCTAAATTAAAAAAAAAAGAAAATGAAGTATGTTAAAAAGAGGCAGTTAGAAAACCTAGCAGACTTGCTTTGCAATATCATGTAGGTAAGCTGGCTGATTCTTTTTGTAGTTCTGAATACAGACAATGTACATTTAAACAGTATCTTTCAGATTATTTTTATATGCAAATACCTGCATTTTCATAATCAGCTTCTAGGACTCTGATGACCAATATGAGCGCAACTGTTTATGTTGAATCTTCATACTTATGCATGAGTATAAGGCTTTGTAGATGTCAAGCTAGTAATCAGATTCACTTCTGGTTTGCACTAAATGTTGCAAATAGTATAATACGAAGAAAACCTGGCAGCACACTTCAGTTACTGAGCTGTGGACCAAAATGCTGATGATCAAATAAGAAAGGTATTCAATGGCGTATTTAAAAGGTTGGTTGCTTGTTACTGCTTTCTCAGGCAGAAATCTTCAATTCACATAAAGATCATTTGACCTTACAGTTCGGAGGAAACTGGACTCTGTGATGACAACACTACAAGCTGTGGCTGTGACACCTACAACTTGCAGCTTTCTAGTAGACTCATACTCACTGCATTACATCAGAGTGTAATTTTGATAGCTCTGCCCTTACCCTCTTTAGACAAGTGATGAGGCAGGCAAAACGTCCCTTTCTGAAGTCTATGTGAGCTAGTTACTTCAGAGAGAGAGATCCGTCCACAGTTAAATCCTTATTCAACACTCTGGTTGGCAGACTGTTGTGGATATGGCAAGGAGATTTAGAACAGCTGTAATAAATGTAGCATGAAATGTAACTCTGAAAAATATCGGTAATATAACTAGATTTTAGGTACTTGCCACACTAAACATGCTTATAGGCTGTTTTCAAATACAGGCTATGCAATAATTAAAATACATCAGAAAGCTCAGCTGAGGTGCAGTTCAATGAATGGGGAATAGCACAGAGCTAATTTGTCTCTTGGTTTGGCAACCCTCACAGAGGGAAAACAACTGTTGAAATCAGAGGAGTCTAAGATTTTCAGCATCTTTGTTCAAATGCATAACGGTGTCACATTCACTTTTGCAGACCAGTAAAGCTGACCATATCCAAATAATGACAGGCTTAGTTTATTTCACATGTAAAATGCAATGGTTTATAATTTATACAATTTGAATATCTGGATTTTGTATCACTTGAAATACAAAAATAAAAGACATAGTTAATGTTAATTGTTCTTTAAAAGTTCCTTAATTAACCTACAGTCCAAGTATAAAATTTTAAAAAAATTTTGTATGGTCAGCCTGGCTGTAAAACTTCATTAGTAAGAAATGACACAACTTTGAAAAGGAGGAGAAAAAGGACTTGCTCACAAAGCTGTCCTTACATCCATATAAACAGTCTTTGACCACCTTCTTCTGACAGGAAGTTACAATTTGATATGCAGTAGTGGCTACTTAACAGCAGTGTAAATTATATATTTTAGAATAACTTAATTCTTACCTGCAATTGTTCTTTATTCAAAATCTGTAATCTAAAAAGCCCACAATTTGTGACAAAATGATAAATAATATCAAAAGTTTTGTAGTGCTGTGTGCTTTTAAATAGTCGCATTTCCTAATGAAAATTAGAGATTGTATTAGAGATTGCTTGTAATTTATAAGTATTTGTGAGATCAATCATAGAATGGTTCAGGTGGAAAGGTTCCTCTGGAGATCACCTCATCCCAATCCTTTGCTTAAAGCAGGGTAAGCAGAAGAAGGTTGCTCAGGGCCATGACCAGTTGGGTTTTCAATATCTCCAAGGATGGAGACTCCACAATCTCTCTGAGCAACCTATGCCATTGTTTGACCATCCTCACCATAAGGAAAGTTTTTCTCATGTTTAAACAGAATGTACTGTGGTTTATTTTGTTCCCATTGCCTCTTGTCCCTTCACCAGACACCACTGGGAAGAGCCTGGCTCCATTCTTGACTCTTCCCCATCATCCCATTGGTAAGATCTTTCCTGAGCCTTCTCTTCTCCAAGCTGAACAGTGCCAGCTCTCTCAGCCTCTCCTCAGATCCCAGATGCTCCACATGCTTTATTGTCTTTGTGGTCCTTTGTTGAACTCACTCCGGCATGTCCATGTCTTTTTTGTGCTGGGGAGCCCAGAACTCAGCTGTCATTTGGAGGTGTTTTATAAATGTGTAAATATTACATTTTAATGCAAAAATTTTAACTGAACCTTTTTCTCTAAATTCTTAAATCCAGCTAAGAATAAGAGTCTTATTCTTATATGAACCTTATGTGTCCCTTTAGAAATATAGTATGTATTAGAGTCATCTTCCACAGCTTATAGAATACATATGTTCTTATTCTATGCCTCATGAAGACCATGAGAGACCACCTCAGACTGATGTGCTGTAGCTCAAATGTCCATCTCAAGAGTTAGTTAGAAGACAAATTACTCCGTGATCTCATCGCAGGCAGCGTGTCGTTATGCAACGTGTGATAAAGTTTTGCACCTGACCCATCCTGATTGCTTCTGACAGGTGAACAAGGAAGTTCTTGCCAGCAGAACTTCTCCAGTACTACTGAAAGAATAATGTGTGCCTGCCCTGTTGAAAACTGGGTGCTGAATCTGCAGACAAGCATTTTTTTCCTAGCTCTATGTGCTGCAGTATCCGTGCACTGTTAGAAAGCCGGAGTCTTTTAACTGAGCTCAGTATATTTTATGTTAGTGTCTTAATGCCTAGGCTAAGTAGCAGGACTAATTGACTGATGACTGCACTAGGATTAAGGGTGAAGAAAATTCCTCTCCTGGACTTCAGACTATCTATAGACAAACAGCAGAAACAGGGCTCAAATATGCCATAGTATTCAGCCTATAAGAGAGGAACTGAGCAATGACAGATCCTCAGTTTCGACAAGGTCATCCTGTTCACCAACACACTATCTCGTTCTATTATCCCTGGATGGAAACAAGAACTAACAACATTTTGACACTTTTGTTTGTATTTCTGATTATCACCACAGCTGAGATAAGTGCTGTGGAACTGAACGGCTTCAGAGTGCAATTTAGAGTTAAAATAGTTACTCTCATAAAACAAAGCCCATTGTATTCTCACAGCCATAGTAAAATCCACTCAAAGACACTGATAGCAACCACCTTTTAAAAAAAGAGGATTTTCGAAAGCATTCTCAGTGCTAAGAAAAACAGAATAAAGTTACAAGTTATCTTTGGATTAGATAGTATTTTAACATCTTAATTGGTTAAAAATCTGTGACATCACTTTGTTTTTTCTCTCAGGCAAAACACAACCATGGTATCAGTGATACCATTGTCATATATTGATAAGACTAACTGTATACCCATTAAGATAATAGGAACTTCATCTCTTAAACCAAAACAATATAAACATCTAATGCTTGTTAACAGACACTGTTGTCTCAGATTCTGCTACTGAACTTTCCTTTGGCAGATGCACTTGAAATAATTATGTCCTTGATATTCTGCTCTTCCCTGAGCATTAGTATGGCAGCAACCACAAAGCAGCAACTGCACTGGCCTTAGACTGAGATGAATTTTCACACATGGTTATATCGGCATACGACTTTTTTCAGATGCTTTTCACCTGAACTATTTTGATGCCACTTCACTGGAGTCTTTCAAATGTTGATTTGTAGAAAAAAAGGATGAAGACAATCCATAATGGTTTTTTCTTATGAAAGAAAGAACACAAGTGGGATTCCAAATTGTTAAATCAATTTTGTCCCAATTTGGACAAAACCCTTTCTTGAACGGAGTCTGAATCTGGAAAGTATTGGTTGATTGTGAAGATTTTTGGAAAATTATGAACCTAGGAAAAAAAAATAAAATTATGTACCCTCTCATACTTTCACTGAGGTCATTGCTATGGCAATAAAAAATACTTACGTTAAAATAAAACCTAACAATATTTTTCAAATTTTCCCCAAATTTCTTTTCCTTTTCCAAAAAAAGTCATGGTTACATGGGTAAATCTAAATTACGTGTGAGCCAGCATAGTAAAAGTAGATTATATTTCATCTATCTGTAACATATTTTCCTGTCAACAACTAAAAAAGAAGGAACTGTTATGCCATGTGTGAGGTAATAGGATTACCAGGGATTTATAAAACTCCACAGGGCATCCAATGGCAAAGGTAAAACTTTTTCAAGTCATCTACAGAGACAGTTCTGCTGGTTTTGTGTATCCTCTGCAACTGCGATGGATGCATGTAGCGTTACCTAGGCAAATGGGTGAGAGGAAGGAGGATGTTAGAAAAATGTGGAACTGGAGTAAGATTTGTGCTCATTTCAACTATAGAATTCTGTTGGACTCCATAAGAAGCTTCTGCAGCCACAAGGAAAAAAAAATCCTGTCTTTGCACCAAAAATATTTGTTCTGGAATAATTTTATTGCTTGAATTCCATAATAAATGTTAATACTTCATCTCCATAGAGCACCTGGTTAAATGTTTGAGGTTTTCATTTTGGCTAATATGCAGTCTAATTCAAAAGATGAAACACATACATGCCAGTGCCAAAATACTACAGTTGTGAATTTAGTGATGAAAATACAGGAATTCTGAAGTCAGAAGTCACACAATGCTTCAGTAACTTTGGTCATGGTTCAGACAGTCAGCTTTGTATTGCTTTCAATTCTGACCCACGTTATTTGAACCTATCCTTAGGAGAGGTCAAAATGTAGAGTCCTTGAAGGTAGGTTTCAGAAAGGCAATGAGCACAGATATGTTTGATACAGCATCTTATTTTACTCACAAATGCACAAAGGCCATGCTGAATAAAACCTGAAACTCTTAGAGAGAGCCTGCATATATTATGGATCTTATAGATAACACAGTTGAGATCACTGGGATTATTAATTTACTTTTTTTAATCCACCCTCTTATGCTTCTGGGATAATAGGAATTGTTAGATCACCATCTTTATCTGCTCACTTGGTCTCCTCAGTACCAAACAGACACAAGCCTCCCTAAACAACCTTAGAGAGACTCGTGGCTAATGAGATGAGCAGGTTGCTGCTTAACATGGCAAGAGAAAAAGTCAGAGGAATAGGGCTCAGAAACTTGTTTCAAACAAGCAAACCAACAGGCGTAATACATGGCCTTACAATTTATCACCTGGGCAACAAACAGTATGTATTTATAATGCACCTGGAGATCTTGGGCATCTCTCATCTCAGTGGAAGGTACTAAGTAGGGCAGCCAAATGCTGTGTGATACCTGCAGATCTGCGGTGCTCTGATTCTTTGCAGAAGAATGTGTGGAAACGCATCATACAATATGGGTAGGGGAAAAAAAGACTCTTTAATATCCTATAGAATATGCAAGTTTTGCTTGGTTAAAGATCTCTGGGGAAGGAAAAGAAAAGAAAGAAAAATGATGGAAGGAACTGCTAAGCTTTGCTGTCCATTTTTTCGTAGCTCTTCCGGAGATTCCAGCACTGTACTTTGTGGTTCTCCATTATTTTTGTCTAGGAAGGTTTCAGAAGTAGTGTCATTCATAACTAACATCCATGACTCCTCTTGAACTGCCTCACAGAGGTGCTAAATGCATGAAGGCTACCTCTTCTGTAGTTGCTCAGCAGAGAATGTCACACGGATCTCAGCTCCCTAACACAAGCGTCATAAACTGGATTCCTCAGCTGGCTGTAGCAGGAGAGACTGCTGGTGCTAGGAAAGCAGATCAGCTCACATCATTCAACAGCTATTTCAAGTGCTGTGTGCTGTTTCCTAGCAGGGATGTGTCTTAAAATAAGCATTCGCACCTGTGAAGAAGAGAAATCCAAAACAATTAAAGAAATAATTGTAGGGGCCAATAAGACTCAAATGAGAACAGAAAACTGCAAATGCATTGAAATACTGTCAAGTCACAGGCAATTGTCTGTTTAGAGTGTTTTAAACTGTGTAAGAATTTAGAAGGATGAAAATAGTTATGTTCACAATGAGGTAACAGCTTTTTATAAGTAATGAAGTGGGCAGAAATGAAGGTGTAAGCTAAAACGTGAAACATTGCAGACTTGGAGACAACTGGGAGTTGTAGAATGAGTTACTATCCTGCTGTCCTCTAGTTAGGAGGGCATTGTGACAAGTGCAGAATAGCCTAGTTCCTATTGCTGTTCACCAGAACCGAGCCATCAGCAGGATTACACCACGAAACCCACCTTGCGAAGTTGTGGGTGATAAATTATTCCAGATGATTCAGAGCAGAAGGAGGAAATGGATCCTATAAACATTTTTATAGATGAGTAACTATTCTCCCAGGGTTGTCCCAATGATGTCAGCATGTCTGTTACATAAGTGAACTGATGTGTAGATAAATGTTTGCAGGGATTAATATTAAATGAAGATAAAAATTTTCTCATGGCTGCTTATAACTCTATACAGCTGATGCAACAGCCAGGAAGTGCTGGGCTAAAGGAATACACCAGATATACTGCTTTTCTGTGACTACTCTCACTTTATATGAAGAGCTGTTGAAAGGAGGAGGGATGGACAGGAGCTGTAGAAGATATCCCTAGGCAGGGAAGTTTGATATAGATCTCACAGCTGTTTTCTGCTAGGATAATGCAGCTGATGTAAGGAGAAAGAATCTCAGATGCACAACTAGATATATTAAAATATCTAGTCTGGAACACGGGTTTTTTTTTTTCTTTCTGGGCTGATGGAAATAAATAGCATCACTTTAAAACTTTTAATATAAGCAAGTGTTCAGACTTGCAAGATACTTGAGAAGAGAACAGGCAGAGCTGCATGCAACGGTGCACTAAATTGCACTGTCAGGCACACGCAGAAAACAGATGGGTATGCTCTGGGTCTACAAAAACGGTTTCAGAGGATGAGCCCAAATTCTTCAGTGGAGCTTCTTTGAACATGAAAAAATTGTATTGAATATAAATGCAAACAAGCGCTGCAATGATCTTGGTCTTGTTTATAAACGTCCCACAGCTGATCACCGAGTATGTCTGTTATACAGTTGGGGAAAGAATTATAGTGTGATTTAGCTACCTTCAAGCAAGCTTAATCTGTTGTTGATAATCAAGTTCAAGTAGCACTAAATTCAGTGCAGCTTATTTTCACCAGTCCAAAGTCAGTTCTTGGGAAAACAAAAGCTACTGTAGCCAGACAATACATGCGTTGCCTCAGAAACATTTTCAGTCTCCTTATATGTAAGGAGAATCATCACTACGTCCAGTGTCCAGGTACCTTTGAATACCATCCGGTGATTTTAGCTATACCCAGATTTACAGATGCTAAGCCCAAAGGCCAGCTTTACACAGTACAAGCATACTGCTTTGAGCACAACTGAGGTTCACGCTTCTCTTACGTGGGTCATGACGTTTTAATAATGCCAAAGGCAGTGTTACATACAGTTGCTTTTTAGGACAGGAAGTACCGAAAAAAAAAAAAAACCAGACCAAAACCAAAAACTAGTTGAAGTGACAAGACAATAATCCCAGGAATGTTTCTGACCTCATGCTACTCTTACTAACAAAATACTCCTTTAATAGTGATGAGTTAACCATATCAAGCTGTGTGTGATCTGACATGCAGCATGTGAGATGACAGTGTTCAGACAGAAATACTCTACCTCCGTCAAGCTAGCTGGCTCCTATTACAGCACGGGTGTTAAACCGTGCTGCTGAACAAGCTTTGGCAGCCAGCACGCCAGCTTCTGAAGTGAATGAATCACAGTGGTAACGGATGGTTGAACACAGGTATATACAGCGTGGCTCCTTCATTTCTTTCAGAGGTTCACACTTCAAATCAGTTGCAGCAAAGCTCAAATCACACTACACTGAAAACTGAGTTCCGTTTCTATCAAAATAACCCCCAACCTGATCTTCTGTGAAAGCAACAAAACTGTAGATGGAAGAATCTGCATATTTCCAGGTAGAAATGCATCTTGGTATTCTATTTTGATTATGGAGTAGCTACATAAGAAAGAAATGGTGTCAGATTGTCTTGTAGATATGAACTGCAGGTGTTTTTCATGTTTTACTCTTCATTGCATGGCCGAAGAGCATTTCTAATCTGTGACCAAGAACAAAATGAAAATTCTATCTTCAGCACATCTAAGCAGATCTAGACTAACTATACCTAACAGGCTGCTTTCCAACGTCGACTGTTGAAAGGGGGACTACGTCCAAATTAACTTTGCTTCCACTTTTAAACAGCTTTTAGTGGAATTAAATAATTTATTGGAAGGAAAAACTAAATCTACAAAGCTGTTTTCGTCAAGAACTGTCTGATTACTATGTTTCATTAACTATTGTTAATGCTGTGCCTTATTCTGCGTAACATTCATAAAGTGAAATAAAAGTTTGGCCTTGTGGCAGATATTGGGAGAAAAAAATTTGGAAGAGATTCTTGTAATGTATTTAATTACCTACATGGACTCAATCTTTCTTTTTCTTCATTAGCATTTTTTGTATATAGAAAAGAGATGTAGAACTCACAAATGACAAAAGCACGGCTGCATGTACAATACTGTCTGATAGTTTCGATGACATGACGAAAAGGGAATAACAGAATCTATGCACCAGGAATAGATGGAAATTTAAGGGGTAGTTGCAGTAAAAATTTTAAAAAGCTATTTGAAAGACTTATTTTTGTTATTAGGATACTATTGTCATCTCTTCATTTTTTATTGCAAGTTCTAGGACTGCTGGTGTAATAAAAGGCATTCTGCTGGAACAAAAAGCAATTCCTAAGCAATAGCAGTATCTGCTAAAATTATAAATGCACATGGTTGCTGAAAAAAAAGAAAAAAAGAAAATTAATCCTAAAACTTCAGAAAACAGAAGTTAAACTAAAGAAGTTTGTCTATTTTGACAGTTGCCTGGGTTTTTTTTTTAAACCTAGAATTTTGGGAACATGATTTTGTCACATCAGGCAATAAAATCCACTAACATTACTAATATTTTAAATACATTTTCTGACAGATTAAGACATCATTTATTGTGACATCATCTGTTTTAATTTTGCGTCTTCTTCTATTCCAGTAGTAGAACCAGAATTAACTTCATTTATCAATTTCCATGCACTTGTGCAATGTTGATATGTTGAGACTCACAAACTGGCAGTCAGAGAGTCTTTGAGATAAAAAGACATTCCTGAAAGAAGACGAAAATAATTAAAATAATTTTGTGCATATCAATTTTTGTAAGACCTCTGTAACTTCTTTAAATTTTGTCTTTGCTAAATAGTATCTCTAGAAAGCCTCTGACAGTCTTATGTTGTCTGCTATTTCCTGTACTATCAGCTCTGTATAGTATCTCTTTGCCTTTCCTTCCAAGACCTCTTTAGGCTATTCACAAACCTCTCACAATTTTCTTCTTGATGCCAGGAGCTATGTTGCTCACTATGGCCTATTGCAGACAAGTAAGTGCCATTGTATCAAACTTACAGCCTTGCTTTGCTTGGCCAGTTATCTGTAGTTTTAGCATATTCTCTATGGTACGCCACAAGAATGTGTTGCAACCCAGTGTGCTGGGTTGCCCTACAGAAAAAGAGCCATGCAGGAAGTCTGTTCTGGACCTCTTTGTTTGAGAGGCTGCAGTGAACCCAAATCTGCGGTGAACCCAAATTTGCTTCAGCAAATCATCTTAATATTCACAGAAAGTAAAGCAGTGGGCAGTCCCCAATTCCACCTTTTGCTCAGGGCCCTTGGGGTGTCTGTGCATGTACATCATCATGCCGTCACATCTGTGGCAAAAGGCAATATCAGATCTTTTTTTCCTAGTTAATGAAAATTCTGCGCTTCTACCATATCACTACACTGATTGTTTTGATAGAAGAAACAATGAAGCTGAAAATTTTTGCCATGATTGCTAAAGACTTTGCTGCCCTGCAAATAGCTGAAGAGATGGTGTCAGATGACGACCTGTAACATAGCTGAAAAGAGTGCTAAAAGCCATTGCTATGCAATTATTTCATCAATGACATTGGGCCTTTGTTATTTGCAATCATACTAAAAAAGTACATACTGTGAAATGAGCAGCTTTACTTTAGATGTAGAGAATTTATGCTTTTATGGAGATGACAAGGAATTTATTAGGCTAGCACTTCAGAATTTCTAGTGTTGACTTTCTTCATCTATAGTTTCTAACTTCTCTTCACAATGACAGATTAGTAAGAATGTACTGTGTATATCTGCCTTTGGGTTTGGGCTCAACTGTTTGACCAAAAATCGTTAACATGTTAAACACTGCTTTTTTTCCATTTTATGAGGTAATCTTAGGTAATAATTCTGCACGTAAACATGTTTAAATGTCATGACCATCAGGGTCATGATGATCCAAGTGGTTTTTTTTTGACCTATAGAAAACATGAAACTGGCTTCCTGCATAATGTAATTCATCTGGTCCCACATTTTAATGCACATATTTATTAAGATGATAAATGTATAGTCGAAGTATCTTCTGCATTCTAGCTTGAAAAAAAATTATTTCAAAGGGCTTGTTAAAATCAATTTGTGGAAAATTCTTAAACTTGGATAGCTACATGGACAACTTTATATCATGAATAGTGACATTACAACTGGACTTCAGTATGAGGCCAGAAATTTGTGTTAATTTCTTGGACAGTTAAGTTAATGAAGGAACTGTGCATAAAGCAGAATCCAGCACTGATTCCAGCCCGAGTTCAAATTTCACTCTTCAGAAATAACATATACTGTTTGTATACCCATTACAGATGCCAGGGTTTGCTGCTGTGCTTCCAGTCCTATAAAACAAAACGAGGCGCTCTCTCACCAAACGCACAATTAAATAACTCATGGCAGTTTTCTGCCTTTGAAGGGCGTTAACATTGGTATCCCAGCCAAACTATGGTTCAGGAAATCACATTTTTCCTCCCTGTAGTTCCAAGTGGATAGCGTGGTTCCACGTCTCTGTTCGAGGCTGATAACCAGTGCTGCTGGATGCTTTAGAAAGACCACGTTTATAAAATGAAACAAGTCAGTCCGTAAGCGACAGAATAAATGATGCCTTTTTTTTTTCTTTTCTGCAAAGCTATGCACACCCCGATCATTCTGCCAGGCGGCCCCTCAAGGGAGCTCGAGGGCCTCTCACGCCGCTGAGCTCCCCGAGAAGGCTGCGGCGGCTGCAGCCCCAGCACGGTGCCCACCTCGCAGTCCGGCTGCGAGGAGCACGTACCCGATGGGGTAAGAACATCTTCCTCTCGCTACTTAGGTTCTTCTTCCACCCCCGGCTGCTAAAGCTGGCGGCAAGTTGCAGTTTCTGGGACCCCCGGCACCCGTTGAGTGGCAGCCGACAGCGGCTGCCAGCTGCTGCCCGGGGCGAGGCGGGAGCCCGGCGCCAGCTGGCGGGGCGGCAGCTCCCGCCGCGCTCCGGCACCGCCCGGCGCCGCACCGAACGCGGCCCCTCCCGTAGCACCGCGGGCAGATCACCCCCGCAGCTCCACAGCGCGCCCCGTCCCCGCCGCCAGCCCGACGGGCGGGCGCCCCCGCGGCGGGGGCAGCGGGCGGGGGCAGCGGGCGGGGGCAGCGGGCGCGGGCAGCCGCCGCCTCGGCCGCCGCCCGGCCCCTGCCGAGCGAGCGCCTCTGGCTCGGCCGGTCCCTCCTCGCGTGCCGTAGCGATGCTCCCGGCTCCGCTGCCTGGGGAGGCTGTTTCCAAGATGGCGGCCGCGCGGGCGGCTCTGCGCGGCCGGGTGTCTGCAGCTGGGTAGAGACCCCCCCTCCCCTCCTCCTCCTCCTCCTCGCTGCACCCCCGGCTCCGCAGCGGGCCGGGCTGGGCCGCGCACTGCGATCCGCCGCCATGCCGCCCTCGGTGCATGCATGAGAGACGTCGCCGCGCTGGTCTCTGCCGCTGCCGCCATGGAGGAGCCGCCGCCGCCGGGGAGGTCAGTACCCAGCGCTGCAGACGGGGAGCTGCGTGCAGGGAGCGGCGCGGGGCGCCCGCCGCCAGCCCGCGCTGCGCAGCCGAGCTGCGGGTGCGAGTGCCGGCCGCCCCGGCTGCACCGCCCGGGGCACGGCGGTGCCTGCTGAACCCTCCTGCCCCCCGGCCCCTTCGCCGTGCAAAAGCTCCGGCTGCTGCCGCTACTTCCGCGCTTCTGTAAAGCGCCCCCCGAGCGCGCAAGTGCTTCGATAATAAATCTCTAGTGGCTGCGGTGGGTAAGGCGATGTTTTGTGGGCGCTTCGCAATTAAAGACAGATCATTTCCTTCCCCCCTGGCCGAGCAGCCGGAGCACACGGGGGGTGTTCAGGGGCACTGGCAGGGCCGGCGGTCGGGGGAAGCTTTTGCCGGCGGTGGGCGCCAGAGCGGGTGGTTAAGAGCGGTGCGGAGAGGGGGGCAGCAGCTGGTAGAGCCCCCGGCAGGGCTGACAAAGTGTGACCTATGCTCATGGACTTGTGAACTGCAGCGATAAAAACACCGCCTTCTAGGAGGGTGTCCCGTGTTTATAGCAGCCGTGATTACAACCGGGTAGTTGGGTGCACCGGTAAAACAGCAGGATCTTGGAGTTATCATTCCTGGCAGCGTTGCAATCGGTATTTGTCAGAAGATACAGTTTAAAAAAACAAAATATCTTCCACGAAGAGGACTGGCGCTATAATGCCTCAAGCTTTTTGCAACTGCTGTTACCTCCTGAATGTGCTGACCTGCAGACTGGCTTTTTGCAAGTCTCCATCTGTGCCCTGCTGAGAGATGGGGATGCAAATTACTTCATGGTTTAGTGTTTCCAACTGGCTGTGGAAGTGTTGCATAAGTCCAAGTTATTAATTCCCTGGCAATTACTTCTCCTTTTAAAATAACATCCTGTTGATGCACTTCACTTCTCACTAGGAGGCATTCAGGAAACGTTTTTTTAAGACGCTTGTGTGATCAATTAGTACTGCAAGGCAATAGTCCGGCACGTTGTATTCCAGGTGTGCTGTGCAAAAAAGCTTGATGGTGTCACCTTCCTGAAATCATTCTTGGATATTGCAAGCTACTGTTTCATACCGATGTAATAAAAGGGAAGTGGTGATGCACGCCAGTTTGCATCAGGACTGTGGAGTTGAACAGTTTCTGGTTTGAGATTTCATTAATGTATTTTAATGATTTGTTTTTGTTACATCATGAGAATGCTAAAACCAGACGGTATATCACAGTTAATTAGATTTAACTTAAGTATTATGAAACACAAAAGCTAGTAGGGCAACTGAATTAATAAGCTTCCAAGTTCCTTTTTACAGTATCTTCAAAGAGTAATAGTGCAGATTAAGCAGAAATTGACTTGAAATATGATTTGTACAACAGCATGACCCTAGACTTAGGCTGTCCTCATGTAGGAGAGTAATCTGCTGTGCCTGGATGGAAAACACCCAGGCATTTCCTGTCTAGGGCCATTTCTGACCTCTGCTGGATTCTGCTTATTAAAAGACAGTTTATATGAGTCGGATGTGGGTGTGGATAGTGTGGTGGCAACTTTACCCAGCAAATGAGAATTGAATTAGTTATTTCAGAGTGAGCTGGTGGGTGGGAAGGAGATGTCGCATAACAATTAGGTAGCCCTAATTTGTGTCGGGTAATGCATGTACTCCACTGTGATTCACTTCTGTGTGTACTTTGTGTATCAACTTCACATCTGATTTAGAACAGAACTGCTTCTCTGGCTTTACATAGTACTTGCTTTTTCTGAAAAATAATACAAGGGCAAAGTATAAAACATGATTAAAGCTGATTTAAATTCTGGAGTTATTAGGTGTTCAGTCTTGCAGATATGAGGTCAGAATCTTGTTGAAATCAGTGGGACTGTGCAGGCTTGAGAATTTGAAATCCATTTCATGGCAGAGTTTTTAATCCTGTCTGTAGAATATGAATGGGTTCTTATTGATAAAGAGTTCTGGGTAGCGCTGAAGTGCAGTGCTATAATGCATTCTTTTTAAGTTTAATTACGCTGGAGAAGTACTTGGTCATTCTCATCAGCAGTACACCTACATTAGTTTTAAAAAGAAAGTTTATTGATTTATTGTTGTGAGACTGCCTTATGTGTTGGAAAACTGTCTTTGTGTGAGGATTCTATGTCTTGTCAGAATATAAATGCAAGGGTACATTTTATAAATCTAAGGCAAGCATACAATATATTCATGGCCTTTTTTGATTTATGCAGTCCTTAGTCCAAAGCATTTGGTTGAGAATCCCTCTCCAAAAGCAAACTGTTTTTCCCACATCCTCCTTTCTTTCTTGAAACATAAACTTTGGGGTGGGAAGAGAGGGTAGGCAGCTCTAAACTGAAAAATTCTCAGAGAACCTATGAGCAGATGTTGATTTTGAGATAGGTTTGTACTTGGACATTGGACAGCCTGCAGTGTTTATGGATAAGTGAAAAGATACTACTAAGAAGTTTGGGAAAGAATTCACATTTAAGTATCAATCCTTGTAACAAAGCATCAGGAAGTCTTCAATATAAGATATTTCCACTTAGAGAATTTAGAATGCTGATTAAAATGGGTACATATTTGGTGCTTCTTCGTTATGGCCTAATGGCTTTAAATTTTCCAACCCCAGTTTCAGGCTTTCCCAAGAATTTTCTGGCACAAAATCCACTATAGAGAAAAATGAGCCCTTAAGTACTTCCTTTGTTGGGATACCAATTTTGGTGGCACTGCAAAGGTATAAGGAGCCATAGGGCTACTCTGACTTGTGCCTTGGTTGCCTGTAGCCCTCTTTCTCCTGGCATGCATCCAGTGCAAAGGGTAAAGGAAGGAGCAAGGCTGTGAATAAAGCGGGACAGAATTGTGAATAACGTGGAGGCTTCCTCTGTGCCTGGGAATTTTTCAGTGGTCTGTCTATCAGATTTGTTGGCACTATGATGCCGATGAAGTGGGCTGTCAGTCTGCAGCATCTGTTTGGGGAAAGCCTGAGGTCACGTCCCAAGTTGTGCTCAAACTATTTTTCTGTTTGCCAGTCTATCCGTATGACTGATAGTGTATCAGCAGTGAAAGACTTTAAAATTATTTTATTAACTTAGCATCTTAACTTCAGTAGGAGAAATTGAGTGTATAGAGTTTTACCATCCTTTTTTCCCCCCATGCATTTAAACGAGGTAAGATGTAATCTCCATTCTTCATGTATTGCATTTTCTTGTTTACATCTGCGAGATTGGGATGAATGATTGCGCCACCTACACGCAAACACACATGAAGTGCTAGCTGAGATGTCTTTGGCATTTGTAGCAGCAAAGATTAGTCTGCCTTGTGTGGCTGCTTGAGTTGTTTTTATGTCTGTTAATTAGTGCTGTCTGTGTCAAGGTTGGTTTTACTGTTATGTAAGCTGGTGATATTGGCCCTTGTGGAATTGGAATGCAAACTGTGCTGTGATGAAAAACAGATCTACTGAATTTAAAGGAAAGGATAAGAGATATGCAGTAATTTTTATTTTAGAGAGCGAATTGGGATTTTTAGAGGCTTATAAAGATTTGGCTTCCATGACAACCACATTTCTTAAATTATATACAAACGATTCTTTTAAACTGCATCTAAAATAGATTTAGAAGACATTTTTTTATAGTATCCACTGCTAGTCAAGTATTATCGTATGTTGACCTCTGTCAGCACAGGAGGATACAGGCATCTCAGCTCTTATTTCTTCAGCTGTGTGACTGGATTTGCTGTTGTATATGCCACTTATGTTTGCAGGGCTATTACTTTCCTTAAGTTTTCCTCTGCTCTAAAGTGATAACTGCATTGATGCTATATTTAGCCTGAAAACTATTAGCTAAGTAATTTTTGAGTTTTAAAAAATAACTTAGAAACGTATTCATTTAAAGAGCTGATAATTATCTGGTGCTCGTCCTTGGCTGATTGCCAACGTAGAGCCAAACCAGAGTGTTTGCTTTTAACTCCCGAGTTTGAGTGCTGCTCAAATGTTCACTCATGTCTAGTCCAAGAACCTGGGATGTAAACCTGGGATGTAAAATCATGTCATGAACCTTGATCAGGTTTATTCTGGATCCAGACAAGATGGGATATAACTTTTATTGCCCTGATGAATGTCTCCTACTCTCAAGGAGTAGAAGGAGGAAATTCATTCTGTTCCTTCTGTGTCCTGCTAATGTTTAATGGTATTGACTGTTGTGTGTACATGTATGATTTATTCTGCCCTTGGCTATACATGTGCTGCTGGTTTACTTGCTGACAGCTTCTCTCAGAGCACTATTTGTAAAAGTTTTTACTATTTTAGCTACGAAACATCCATTCAGTAAGTGATAAGAAGGTCACAGTTCAGTACACCTCTGTGACTCCTTGGCTGTCCCATAGAACTCCCCATGGGCACGTCCGGTGAGGATTTGGCCAATCCAAGTAGTGCAGAGACTGCAGCTCCATTGCATTGCCTGGCTTTTCCAAAGGGTGCGGACTCGTAGTCCAGCATGCAGTGCTTAGGCACCAGCTTCCACTAAAAACATATTGAACTTCTAATGCTTCACCTTCAGGGTTCTCGTAGACTTTGACTTCATCTAAAAGATGAACTGAAACTCTGGGATCAAACCCAATTGGTAGCTTTTTCTTGTCTAGGAATGGAATTTTCTGCCAGAAGAGTAAAGTTTGTGCATGGGAGAGTGGAGGAAGAATGGCTGTAACAGATCTTGTTATATTTTGTCCTAGGTCTGTGTCTTTCCCAATTTATCACTGTTATATATGATATATTTATAGTTGAGCCTAGCAGCCTAATGCTTTTTGTCATAGTATCTTTTTTCCCAGTAGTGTGTAACTTTTCCTGGTGTGGCTTAAATTTTCCTGAAAATCCATCCAGATTTGTTAGTATAGATTTTTCATTAGTTCTTAATTAAATATACTTTATTTTTTGAGTGTGTGGCTTGGGTACTTTGAGACCTCGGGATCTGATTTGTGCAGGTGCCAAGAACTTAACTGCAGCACTTACCCTGTGGATTTATACTGTGCTATATAATGCTCAACTGTCTGTAGTGCTGAAAACATATTTCAGAGCTTCTCATTAAATATACACACACACACACACACACATATATATAGTGCTATTCTTGGAAATTTCAGTTATTTTTTTTTTTCCGCAAAGATGAGTTAGGGTATAGTTAAGTTGAAAAAGTAGCACTAAGGATGAAGCATGGTGACTGAAACCAATTAATATTTTGACATTAGTTGTTCTGAGGCATTGATGAGAAGAGAGCTGGATACTAGCTGAGCTGGGCGAAGCTCTCTTAGCTCCTGGTTCTGTTTGCAGCCTTACCTGGTAGGCTTAGATGTAGATGTGAAAACCTGACAAACCCATCAACATTTTCACACTTTTTACACATTATAAAGCAATGTCAGAATTAAATAGGTCTGCTGTTCTTATCAAAATAACTTATGGCATGGTTTTAATCAAATAATCTATTTGTGAATAGGGAAAAAAAGCTCAAAGATGAATGTACATGTATATTCTGTAAATGCTGTTATTTCATAATCCAAATTTGCATGAAAACTTACAATAATCCAAGATGGGAAAAAATAGTTAACTTGTTTCCAAATTTACTAGTAAAAAAGAGCAGGAAGTTCTGATAATTATTTTTTCTGAGATGAAAACATGAAAGACCGCCAAAACTGTTATAAGAGCTTTATTTATTTATTTTTTGGTACTTATTTCTAGTTGGTATAACTTGCAGAAGAAAAATTACTTCCTTAGATCATATCAATAGGTCTCAGTAGCTCTTATCTCTGCTTGCAATAAAAAGATATGATGAATACTAATCTGCATTTAGCTTAATTTATTTTTAACTAATCGTTTGACAATTTCTGTCTTTTTGAAGTTTACCATATTTTTGCAGTCAAAGGTGCTTCAGGACCTCTCTGCTGGTTCAATAGCCTTTGGTACATTTTTTTGGTGACTCTTTGTCTTTCTGTCATAAATATAATAATCAAGCGCCCAGAAGCTTCTGTCCATGAATACAGGAGAATTTTGGGAAAAGTGTCAAAGTATTAGTGATTTACAAAACTGACTGTGGTAGTTCCGAGATATTGAGAAGCAGAAGATTTTGTTTGAATTTCTCTCTTAAGATAAGTGTTGCTAGTCAGTACAGTAGAGCTGTAAGGGACTTTGTAATGGGGGGAACTGGCTACAGTCAGACATGTGCTTGAGGTCTACTGTAGAAATGAAGTGTATTCACACTTGCTGGGTCCTGTTCTAATTAAACAGCTTAAATGAGAGTTACCAAGGGGGAAAAGATGTTATTGAGAATCAGTTAAAGAGTAACGGTTTAGCTCTCAGCTTTACATTAGTCTTTTCCCCAATGAGGGTTTTTTTTTTCCTTGTAGGTTTCTGCAGAAATAGTGGTTGTTCTATCACAGTGAAATCTGCTACAAACCATTGCTGATCTTGCAGCAGAAATACTTGCTTTGTACTTCTCTCAGGCCTCAGCTGATGTGGGATTTACTGTACTCAGTGCTAAACTGTGAGCAGGGCTGTTTTAGCATAAACCCAGAGTTTTCAAACAGGTGACAACATGTGGGTCAGAGCTTCATTGCAGCATTGGGTGTTTGCATTGGTGCAGCCATGCTACGAGTTAGCCTTCGAAGATAAACAAGGTGTAAATAGTGAGTGAAGCATGGCTATTACAGGGCTGCTATTACATTCTGACTATTAACTAATGAAGTTTTAATGTTTCTGTAGTTACTTCTGTGTTGGAGAGCCCTTGTTTGTAGGTTAATTTATAAATGAGCTACTGGAATTATGTAATTGAATCAGTTCTTGGTAGTGATACAGGTATTACCTTAAGCATCTTCCTGCCCAAGTATTTTGCTTTTATCATTGCTGGAAATAAATAATTGCATAAGTTTTGCAGTTGACCCAGACTAAAAATTGCTAGTCTCATCTCCTGACATCCCTTCTTCTCCCCCTCAACTAGGAATATCTGCCATATGAAACTTGCTAGCATAACATTAAGTACATTTGGTTGCCTAATCAAAATTGAAGTGGTTTAAGTTGGAAAATCATGCTAACAAAGACATTCCAGCTAAGCTGGATTGTTTTGGCAGCAGCAGTGAACAACCAGGGTTGGTGCTTTCAGTTATACCTGTACATCTTGGGGGCTGGTGACTTGTGGCAAAGTGTCAGTGCAAAGCAGAAAAGACAGTCATAGATTGCTCCAGCTGCTGCCAGAAGAGAGTGACTGAAGGCACGATTTCACATGACACACAATGTGTTGGAGCAGCAGGTTGATTTCTTCCCCATGGTCTCTGCCCAAGAGGAAGCCAAGCTCCTCCACTGTATTCTTTCTGGATCTAGCGGTCATGTGTCTGTGGAGTTTTCACTTCAGTTTATTGATCTGATGGTGTGGAGGTTTGATTGCAGGGTGACAATAAACTGCGGCAGATGTATTGTTAGCCCCCTTTTCCCCCTTCCCACTAAGGACAGGCGACTGGGGGGGAAAGGAGGACTGAGAGAAGACAGCTGGAAAAACTAAGAATGTTTTACTAATGCTACCAATAAAAATAGAGAAAATAATACAAAATATACAAAACCAATCTTGAAAGTCCCGGCAACTGCTCCGGCAGATGTAGGGCCAGCAGCCGAAGTCCTGGACTGGACTCTGCAGCCAACTGGAGCTGGATTCAGTCTGTCACTAGGCCTCAGTTCACAGGGACAACTCACAAGGTCTTCTCCCAATGTTGGCCATAAGGAAAAGGGACGAGATCCTCGTGATCTCCCACTTTTATATGAAGTATCATGTGAATGGGATGGAATACTTAGTTGGTCAGTTTCAGTTCACCTCCTGCTTGCACATCTCGCGAGATGCATCATTATCAATGACCTTGCATTCCATTGCTATGTCTACCAAAACGTGTATCTAGCTTTTCAGGAAGGTGCAGTTAGTAAGAAGACTTTAGCTGACAGGGAGATTCACTAAAAGAGAAACTTGTTTTTAACAAAACCAGGACAGATTGGGTAACTGATGCACCCAATAAAATAACGTGTTTTTTTCCCCATCAAATTGGGGACTGAGTTCACATGATTGTTGGCTTCCATGCAGAGGGCGCAGGGATGTGCCACCTGAGAGACAAAAGGTGCACTGGAACAGGTTCTCCTTTTTGTGTCAACTTACTACGATTATAGTCTTGGTAATTTTTGAGGCTCTTTACTTCATCCCTGTAGAAAATTGTGTTAATAAGCTTCATCACATTTCATACTTAATTTTAAAAGTTTTTCAATATCACATCATGTTTTTTGTGCTCTGAACAGCTGTAAGCTGTTCTAATGAAAACCTAGATTCTGTAAAATCTGCATCTGCAGACTTGCTTGCTGAAAAATGCAGTTGCTTTTTTCCAGTTAGTGTCAGCAGTAAACGGTAAAATTACTCTCTCAGTAGTACATAAATTCTTCCTCCCTACCCAAGTGCTGCTTTTTTCCACAGCACACTGGTTGTTCATTCCTGCACTACAGAGACAACTGATCGCATATCCTGCCTTCCCCTGATACCTCAGGGAGGAAAAATGTAGCTATGTACATCTGATGTTGAATTTGAATATTTCTTAAAACTCAAATTATTATGCTGGTACTATTCCTTCTTTAAAACATTATTTAAAAATATTTAGTGAATACATAAAAGCCCTAGATTTCTGCCTTAGGATGTTAAGACGACAACATGACAAAATCTTTTTTCATTTCCTCAGATTACTTTGAGGCATTATCTGTAGCATCTCTATCTCCTTCAACCTTTCCTCTGATTTTAAGATAAGGTGATTTTTTTTTCCTCATCCATTTTAGCCTTGACATTGGTGTGCCTTACATAATATCTGCTTTAAAGGCTAGAGAAATCAATGAGAGGCTGAATGTGACCCTCATAAATATTTATGTCTTAGCTTTCAGAAGAGATGGGAAATGGATGCATTTAACTAGATAAGATTGGCCACCTCCTGTAGAAAGGAAGAATAGTGCAGGTGTAAGGGTGATCACAGGGACAGAGAGATAGAGGTGTGCTTGAAGAACTGGTCCTGAGAAATGAAAGGAGTTAGTTATCTTGTTTTTGCTTACCAACTGAAGGAAGAGTTGCAAGGGCAACAAGTGCTTTAGAGAACAATGTTTTTGTTTTGTGCTTCCTCCCTGCCTTTTTTATACAGCCTCATGCCAGAAGAGATGATAGTCTGAAATGCCCCTTTTGCACTATGAGAATACTGTTAGGTGTTTTTTCTGCCAGGCTTTATTGTCAAGTTAAGTTATCCAGATGCCTCTTTTCTAGAGTAAAATAATATCTACAGGATCCTTGTGAGCTGGAAACTTGGAACACCAAAGCTCTTGTTATTGCTCTCCCATCCAGCTCAAAGTTGCTTTCAGTGGTTTTTGTTCTGCTGATGGGATTGTTCTGTGTGCTCTTGTTTTCTGTAAAATTTGGGAGGGCAGCAGGTAGCAGATATTCCTTCCAGTTCCTTACTCAAAAACATGGGCCTTTATTTGCCAAGCAGTGATATGTTCCAAAAGTAAAAAAGCTTTTTTCTCGGGAGGAAGTTGATCCAGGCCTTAATGGAGATGTGGTCCTTTTTACAAGTCTAATTGTGTTCATCCTTCGTAATTTGAAGTTTTTTCTATTCCGTTAAAATTTTTACACTAGAAGAACTTTAAGGAGGACTATATCTGCAATTTATCGCCATAATAGTGATTCTTGTTCAGAAAAACCCTCAAAACTTGGTGTTTCCCTATAGCTTAGCCAAATTCTCTTGAAGATAGCAAATTAAAAAGTCAAATTTAATTATATTGTTAAAAATATTATCAAATTCATTACTAAGTTTGTAACAAAGTCCTTTTAATAGGTTGGCAGCAATCTCAAGATATTGGTGACTAAGATTTAACATTGAGTGCTCAGAAATACTGAGCTCAGGCAGACAAGATTCAAATGTGAATACAAGGTCAAGTATCTTCATTACTGTATGTCAGTATCAGGTTTTAATGTGATTTTTTTTTTTTTACAGTCTCTGGAGTTATATTCACAACAGGAATACATGACATGTACACCATTTAAATACCAGTGCTAGTCACAGAATTTTCATATCTTGCTAACCAGACTATTTTTTTCACCCTGTAAGCACTGTACCAGATTTACACAGGATGTATTTAACAAAAAATAGAGTTTTATTTTTATAAACTCTGAGCAAATTCCTGCTGCTCTGTAATATAAGATAATGAAAAAACCCACAAGATTTTTTTTTTCTTGCTTTTTACTGAAGGCTTCCTCGGAATTGCACTTACAGTCGTTCTTTCAAGGTTTTTTGTTACGGTTTAGTTTGGTGCCCTTAGAGCAGTTTGTAATTGTTTTGAATGCAGTAGCTGCAAGAACTTACTTTTAGTGTTCACAAATATAGAAGACCTTTAAAAGAAGACTGTATGCAAAATTAGATTTGTAGTCCTTTCTGCTTTCAGCTCAGGAACTTTTCAGGAAGTCTATTTATTTAAGCTAATAGCATCCTTCAGAACAGGGAATTTTTTTAAGGTGATTAAAAAAATAGGAGTCTGTGGTGCTTTCATAATGTTGGAACATAACACTAGGAGTTTATACTGGATAGCAGTCCTGTACTTCAGCAGAACGTCAGTTCATTTCATCTTAACTTGTTTCCCTGATTAGGTTGTCTAATTCTCAGTCTTGGTTTCCCAAAGTGCTACTGGCTGATTAATGAAGCTCTTTCCTTGTACTGTTGGTCCAGGAGTACTGTTACATTCTCTTGTGCTACGCAGATAAAATGAAACCCCGTACTGACCCATAGAAGTCAGAGCTGCTGATTCCAGAGTTGTTTTGTGTGCTGTGTTCAGCAGCTCTCACTGGGTACCCTTTGGTTTTTGAACTTGAACAGATGCAGAGATGGTTACCTAAAAATCCTGTTTGCTCTTTACATCATCAGCAGCTGTGGGATGATGACAATTTGCAATTATGTTCTTGTCAGTATATTGTTTATCTTTGATCTGGAGTACTGTGTCCAGTTCTGGGCTCCCCAGTTTAAGAAGGACAAGGAATTACTGGAGGGAGTCCAGCAGTGGGCTACAAAGATCATCGGGGTCTGGTGCATCTTTCTTATGAGGAGAGACTGAGAGGGCTGGGTCTGTTCAGCCTGAAGAAGAGAAGGCTGAGAGGTGATCTCATCAATGTTTGTAAATATCTCAAGGGTGGGTGTCAAGAGGATGGGACCAGACTCCTTTCAGTGGTGCTCAGCGATAGGATGAGGGGCAACGGGCACAGGCTGAAGCACAAGAGGTTCCATCTGAATATGAGGAGAAACTTACTTACTTTGAGGGTGCCAGAGCACTGGAACAGGCTGCCCAGAGAGGCTGTGGAGTCTCCTTCTCTGGAGACATTCAAAACCTGCCTGGACACATTCCTGTGTGATCTGCTCTGGTGAACCTGCTTTAGCAGGTGGGTTGGACTAGATGATTTCCAGAGGTCCCTTCCAACCCCAACCATTCTGAGATTGCAACCACATTTAGGGAGAGCTACTTTAGCTTTAAAAAGATTTGATTGGCAGTGTGTAGTGCCGATGTATTCTCCTGCCTTACCTAATAGGCAATGTACATCACTAAGAATAGCTTTGTCTTCCTGCATACTTATATTACCAAGCTGAATCCCTGATAAGGAGTATACATATGAGAAATAGACGCTTTGTCTTTTAACCAAAGACAATGAGTGTCAAGAACTAGCACTTGGTAATTTGGTGGCGGACGTTGTACAGATCTTGCAGTTCTGTGTATGGAAACAGGTGGCGCTGAGGCAGAGCTGTACTGATGTGTGCAGGTGCAATGCCTGTGAGGCTGTGAGCGGCAGCAGCCGTGGAGCGCGCAGCTTGGGAGCTGTTGTGCTGGGTGATTATCCTGGCTGCGCTGTTATGATCGCCTAACGTGAGGTTATCACTATGTGCTTGTAGTGCAGTCAGTTGACCTCTACTGCTCTGATTCTCAGGAAGCTTTTAAGCTGCGTGTGGGATGACAAGTGGTGGCTGAACCTCAGTTATGCCTGATACCTTTGAACTCCTGCTTATGAGGATCAAGGGTAGCTGATACAAAGGGAAGACTAAAAAGAAAAGTTTCCCTCCGTGTAGCTGTCACAGCTTTTAGCATGACCTCTTATTATTGGTTGTTACAAACTTTGAAAGTTTGAGTAATGCTTCAGTAAAGTACAGAAGGCTTATACTGGTTAAAAATCATACTCTTCAGTGTGACTTTAGCCTGTGTAATTTTAACATGTTTGCATGTGATCTTCAGTGTTTTTTTTCATTTGTTCATTTATTTTTAATGGTAAATGACTGTATTTTTCCAAAGGCTCATGGCATTTATCAACAGCAATGGTTACCAGAGTTTTTGCTCCTTCTCCTGCTGCTTCAAAATTTATACCTCAGTTTTCCTCCTCTCTTATTTTTGTTTGCAGGCCTTTGAAAATCTAGAAGATTTATCTCAGTTTTCAGAAGTGAGGTGGAATTGTAGAGACATTGCCAATGCTTTGACTTAGTTTAAAAAAAAAAAAGAGAGAAAAAATATCCTGTTGTCATCTACCAATGCAAATTGAAGAAATACTGTATTTTGTCTTTTCAGATTCTGGCTGAAATGCACCCCAGTGCAACATACAGTAGTTACTTGTTGGAAGGATTCTTGATTATTTATAGTTTTTTCCATTTCAGAGCTGTCAAGGTGTTTTGTTTGTGGGTTTTTTGTATGTATGGGGTTTTGTGTGTGTTTGTGTTTTGTGTCGGTTGGTTGGTTGGGGTTTTTTAACCATACTGCTCTTGCAGCTTTCCCAACATTCCTGATTTATGCATCCCAGATACAGCCTCTTCTATATTCTTAGAGTAAAAGTGATGAGAAGCATTTTGCTCAATAAAATTGAGGCTAGGAGCAGCCTGTAAATAGACTGATGTGAGAACTATGCACTTCCGGTTTTCCTTGTAAGCATCCGGTTTAAACTTTCCTTGGCAAATAGTATTTGCAGTTGTCACACTTCTAGCTTTCACTTTTTGGGTATATGCCTAATTAAGATTATGATGGCTTTCACTGGCTGTGGGGGAGAAAACCTGCAGTTCTTGGTAGCAGACAAGAAATTATCTTTGATTAATGTTTTCCAACTCTGGTTGCAACAGTATTTAGGAACCAACAATTCTGTGTAATAACTAATACTATAATCTGATTTAGGTTTGCCAGCAGTACATTTTATAGGTTTGCAGATTTCATTAGTCTTTGGTTAGTTTATAAAAGTAAATGGCACAGGAACATTACAAATGCTATGTCAGTAATCTGTTAAAATTTTAACTGGTTTTAATACCAGAGGGTTCCTGCTGATGATCATATATGTCTGGTGTTGTCTGGATGAGAAAAATTGATACCAGCATGACTAAGCTGATGTAATTGCTTTAGTTCAGACCCTATATATTTGGTGCATTGTAGTACAATAAGGCTTTCACTGGGGAAACTGAATCTTTATGTTCACCAGCATTACGTTGAGGTCTGAGTTGAGCTACAGTCTTTGCACACAAACCTTGAACTGAGCATGCTGAATTAAACCTGAGTTGCACCTTGTGCCTTCCTCTAAGCAGACCAGTCAGCTCCAGTTAGATAATTTTGTAAGCTGCTGACAGGAGTGGTTCTGTAGGACATAATGGCTGTTCTGTGATCTGACTTCTAGTTCTGTATGTTTTGTGATAAATCTATTATGGTTTTTAAGAAATTAAAGAACAGATTACTAAATTACCCAGAAAACAAAATGGCTGAATGTTAAGTAAGCTGTACTGGATCCTACTGTATAGGTGTCTGTGTAATTCAGGTGTGAGATTGAAGGGTGTTTTGAATACTTTTGGACTTCATGCCCTCTCATCAGACATAGCGAGAAACAAACCAAGGTAGTGACTGGTAAGGAACGAACCAGCTTATGGTCGTTAAAGATCAGTTCGTTCAGCCTGGTCTTTTATAGCAAGGTAACTTGCTCTAGTTTAGAACTGCCTTGGAGCTGAGACCCAACACGAGGGCCCTGGGATCCCGCTCTGCCAGGCCCCGCAAGAGCCTCAGCACGCCGCCCTGCGCCTTGCCAGGCCAGTGACATCGCTGCAAAAATAAATGGTTCCATAAGCACTGGAACTAATCACTTCTCATTTCCTGTGGTTTTAGTCTCTTGTGGTTGACTCGTCTTTGGCAAAGTCAGAGGGCCGCGTTCTGCCTGTGGTGTTTTCTGCAGTAGGGCTATTTGCAAGAGTTCTCAGGAATAAAATTTTTCTGGCGTCCAAAAAGATGTGCACTTGAGTTCTGCTTTCCCAGTTCAGCACTTACAAGGTCCTTTTCTGTTATTCATCCACCTGTTTTCACAAGATCTGTAGGAACAAATTAAGACTTTTTTCTTAAATTCAGGCTATAGTGGTTAATTAAATTGTATTGTTGGAAGACACACAAACAGCATGATTTCCCAAGGCAAGAAAACTGGGCTAAAAGCATTGGTGATTATGTGTGGTTGTCATTGTGGCCAAATTCACTGTAGAGCTCTCCTTAGACTACAGGTGGTGCTACCGTACCACCTGAGTCATTTTTCTTAGGTAACTTCTAAAGTTTGTTTCTAGTAGTTGGTGAACTTGCCTTCTCAAAGCTGTCATGTGAGAAGAGTATTTTACACACTAGCTCTTTCCATGGCTTTGTAGAGAACATAACTGTTCTGCATGTTAAGGTATTTATTTCTGTTTATAGCTAAGGGCAAAGAAGTAGTACAGTATCTGATTTATTTCCCCCCCCCCCCTCCCCTTTAGCCTTACTGCTATTCCACTGACTGGCAATATTCTGGTGTATTTCTTCCTGCAGAAACTCAGACTTGCTCCACCAGAGCATAAGTAACATTCCTCATCTGCTTCAAAAATAGTAGCAAGTAAAATGTTTGTGATTCAGTTGAAATTGAAGTTACAAGGTACTCACGTTAGTCTTGCACCGTCTGGTTTAGGTTGAATGTTTCTTTACCTCCACGTCTTTTACCCAAGTCAAGATGGTGTTATTTGCATGCCTGCTTCGGAAATAAAATATGTGAGGCAATAGAGGCAAACTGGGGTTTTTTTTCTCCTCGGGGCTAGTAGTGCGTGTTCTTCTCTGAGATGTATGTTAAAGCAAGAGAGTTCCACATGTGACGCCAGTGGGGAGTGGTGGTGATGAGAGGACCGAGAGGGCGTCATGTCTCCCATATTCTGGGTGAAGGCAGAGGTCTTGGAGTCACTTTGAGCTCCAGCCTATCCATGGGATTCAATCAGTTAGGGATTTGTTTTGGCCTTAGAGTCCTCTCCTCCTCCTGCCCTTTTTGTCTCTTCTCTATATTTACCCTGGATAGGTAAGCATCAGATGGGTATAAAGGGATAGTGAGAGAGGTTAAGACCTTGTCCTGCTGCCATCTACTTTCCCCTGAAGCCTGAACTGACCAGAGGATTATTATTATTTTGTGGGGCTTTTTTAACATCGTGAAGAATTCAAATGATATTTCGTTGGTAGGGCAATAATACAGTTCATGGATTGTCCTAAAATAGTTCATTTCCTTGCTTCTGTGTATGAATTTGAAATTTCCTAACGTGTCAGTGAGCAGTATAAAATCTACTGAAGTTCAGTTTTTCACAGTCTGAGAGTAATTATGTTGCTGTGTGCCACTTGATCATGCAGAGGAGATCCAGCCATTAGTGGTATTGAGCCCAGCTGCCACTGTACAGGAATGATCTTTTTTGATGGGACAGAACAAGTGTCTGGGAGGAAGGAAAGGGTATCCGACGTGATTATTTATTTATATTTGTCATATTTTATTATTAAAGCAAGTCCTAATATAAGAATGCACGCATGCCCCCCATTGTGGTTCTTTTACATCTGACCTCTCCATGTGAGAGAAAGCTGGCACTAGAAGTTGTCTTTGAGCTTGCCTAGAGTTTACATATGAAAACTGATGGCTTTTTATTTTTGCCATGTGAGTTTACAAACAGATCAGCTCCTAGCATTGGCTTAGTGGGCAATTGTGTGAATGCCATAACTGACTCAAAGGAAAGGCTATAAGAGTTTTTGGCTAGGGAGGAGGGGAGATGAAAATCGTAGCAGTCTGGAATTTGTCTTATTCTGCAATGGAATTGTGCTGTTGCTAGGGTTAATTGCATGATGCCATGCAGTTGTTGTTTTGTTGTTGTTTTCTTTTTTTGAAAAGGCTTGTTCATCACAGAAGGAAAAAATCTTACTCTATAATTTTATCTTTGAACAATTTAAATCAAAATAGTTTAGAGTTTCAGAAAATTACAACGATAAGTCAACATTTTAAAAATAATGAAATGTTTTGTAATACTGTATGTAATTCTACTCTGCAATGTTTGCCAATACTACTAGATGTAAACGCAATGAAAGGTCCTACTTGGGTTGGAACGCTATTGTGCTGGGCTCTGTACTGACATAGGTACTAATCCTGCAAAGATACGCACTTTCTGTTGAATTCAGTGATACAGCGTCCAATGATTAAGCTAACCATCTGGATTTGGGGTTTGAAGAACGTATATACACTATCTTAATTTTGTGTTTGCAAGAGCTCTGACTTCTTTTTAAGTATTACCAGTATTTTTTCCCAAGGTGATCGAGGCTAATTACAAATTTTCTATGGAGACTGTTATTTTTTTGTTACCAAAAAAAGTTCTGAGGTTAAATCTACTTAATATTAAAGTCAGTGGAAAATACGTAAAATACTTTCAGATCTTCTATTGTATATAAAAGTTTTGTGAAGTGTGGAGAACCTTTTCAGTGAACTTAGAAGTTGCCTTCATTGTATGCACAAGTCAGGGAGTGGAGGATGGAAGGGAAGACCTATGCTGTTGTCTCTGCTGCTGGTTAGATTGGCTCTCCTGCATTATGTTTGTTTATTGGAACCTTTGTTTCATGTACCTCTTTTTTTAGGCTTGCCACAAGTTTTCTCAGAAACTAATATATGTACATATATGTTTACACCATGTTCTCCTAGTGACACTGGCTATACCTCCTCTTTGTTGTATTTTGCCTATACTTTGTTTGATTGGAAAGTTGTCTTTATGGGTGTGAAAAAACTTGGGATAAATCTACATGGCTGTAGCAGAAAAATATAGAAGGTTGACTGTGGTTGGGATATCAATGGATTAGCTTTCTAAACAGATATCGCAACAGATAACCTTGTGGTTTAACTTGTTCTCTGCAGGAAAGAGTGCAAATCAGATGATGCTATTTACAAAATCTCTGAATCTGACCCTGAGGAATTATCAGATGAAGCCAGTGCTGACACCTTCTATGGAACTTCTCCTCCTAGTACACCCCGCCAGATGAAGCGTATGTCAATGAAGCATCAGAAAAATAACGTTGGGAGACCTTCTAGCCGCTCCACTTTGAAAGGTAGGTGTGGTGTTTGGTTGTTGTGGTTTGTTGTTTGTTTGTTTATTTGTTTTTCCTAAAATAATGACCATAAAGTCATAGTAGTAGCCCTTCATTACCTGATGGAAGAGATACGCAGAAGGTGGAGCCAGATACTGAGGTGCAGTGAAAGGACACGAGGCAGCTGTCATATGTTGCAACAAGGGAAAACTCTTCTGGATAGTAGAAGAAAAAATTTTACCATGAGAGTGGTCAAACAGTGAACAGTTTGCCAGAGGGGTTGTTTGGTTGTTGGATCTCTATATCTGAAGATTTCCAAAACACAACTGGATAAGATCATGAGCAGGCTAAATTAGTTTTGAAATAAACCCTGCTTTGAGCAGGAGCTTGCAAAAAATGACCTTCAGAGGTACTTTCCAATCAAATTTTTTCTGCTATTCTATGGTGTCTCGTAACAATGTCATTACTTCCCTGCCCCAATTTCATGTTCTGAAGCACTTCATGGTCTATTTTATGGAAAACCAGATTATTCTATACTCTTTAGTGTCACTGAAGCAATTAAAGTGTAGTTACCACTGTTTACTTCTGTTGACACTCTAGTCATAATGTCATAACTGGGAAAAAACCAAAAGATACTTGATATGTGTCTTTTCCTAATGTTACTAAGTAATGTTGTCTAATACAAAATAAAACATTTTTAGGTCAAATTATGAATTCAAAGCTTTTCTTTATTTAATTTTGAGCAGATATAGAATGTGGTAATTGCTGGTTGAAAATATAATTTTAAAAAACATGCAGAAGCTACATCTTTTCAAGCTGCCCTTACAAGAAGAAAAGAAAAAATGTGCCATTTTAGTGGTTTTACTGAGCTTGTGATGGGTGCAAAAAACTCCAACAAAACCCAAACAACCTATGTCAGACAAGATTATTTGCCAGCGTTGTTATGGCAGCTTGACTGTTGCCAGTTAGTATTTTGGAAGAGATCTTTTTAAATTGATTCACATGAAACAGGAACTGTTATCACAGACTGTGTTTACATGCAAGGATTACATTTTCAAGGTAAAGTGGAGGGGAGAAGGTGGTAAATGGTTTAGTGTGAATAAGGGAATACAGTCGGTTCTTCAATTGCGTAGTTATGGCGTGCAAGTTCATAATAGAAAAAGGGCCAATGCAAACATCTTCCAAAGCTTTTGATTCCATTTCATACTACCTGTTGCTGTGAAGAGAGCATTCACCGAAAGACCTCTTAACTAAATTGAAGAGAAATCTAGTTACATTTGCCAGTTAGCTGTGCCGGCATTGGAATTATTAAGCCGCTTCTGCTGGCATTTAATTGTGCCTTTTGGCTAAGTTAAACTCTTTTAATGCAACATCAACCTAATTTAATTCTGTATATGGTAGTTATGTAACAACTTTTCTTGCTTTCTGTGATTTTCTTGTTTCTTTCTGTGCTTTAAGAAAAAAAAGGGATAGTTTCTAAACATAGAAACTGTGATACTAAAGAACTAAAGCATAATATTTCGTAGCAACCCTTTGGTACTGAGCGCATATTGAGGATCAATACCTTTGTGAGAAATAGGGAGCTGTTACTTATCCCTGCTAATAAATTTTGAGTTTTTGGAGCAAGGTGTCTCGCATTCTGCTTGTGAGGGTTGTGGTTCTTGCTCCTGGAATAATAATATCCTGTTCTTGGTTACTGTGAGTCTATCTTAAAATATGTGTGTGTTTTTGTTTGTTTGTTTGCTTATGGGTTTTGCGTGTGTTTGGTTTTTTTGTTTTTATGAATTGGATAGTGTTTTATTGTATATAATATATTTTCTGGAAAGTTCATAGTTTATTTTGTTTAACTTTGTCTATGTGTACCATCTCAGAAAATTTATTCCATATTGGAAAAAAAACCAAAAACCACAAACAACCCCCCCCCAAATCAAACAAATGAAAACCCCAAACAAATGAAAACAAACAAACCAACAAACCAAAATGAAACCAAACCAAAAACACACCCCCAAACCAACAACTTCAAAGTGAACTGGTTAATCGACCTTGAATATGTATGCATATGCTGTTATTTAAATTGAATTGGTTTTACTTCAGTAAGATAATTCAGGGGTTAGTTTGGTGTAACTAATCGGATTAAAAAGTAAATTTGAATTAACTTTTCAGACGTTTACATATTAATACAGATTTAAGGTATCTTTATTTAGACAACTGAAATAATTTTGGGCATTAGGAGCTTGCTTGCTTACATCTCCAATGTTTCTTTGATTTCTGTGTCACCAAGTTTCTTATATCTTGTGTTTAGAATAAAAAAAAATAACCGATGCAATAACCTGTGTAAATTAGTTTCTGAATTGTTTCTCCTGTAGCCCAAGACCCATGGAATTCATGTTTTCTAAGTTAAATACGTTTCAGAGTTGCTCCTCAGACATACATGGGTCTCTTGCCAGTTTTTTCTGACTTGGAGGGTTTGGAATATCAGTCCAGTGATGCTTGCTTGCCTACTGAAGTGTTAGCTCTTGGACTATGTAAAAAACAGTGCCCCTGTCTGCTTTTTAGTATGAAACTTGAGCAACTTCGTACTTGAAGGGGAACCTCTGTCCACTCCACTTTCTTAACCCCATCAAGTTCCTCGAGGTCATTTTCTCATTTTTCTTTAATGAGCTGTTTAAGATCTCAGACTCTACCACTTGCCCACTCTCACCCATCGATTGTTGCTTAGTCATGAAACCTCCCTGCCCTATGTAGCGCTAAAGATAATTGTCGCTCAAAATTTGTTAGTACAGCTGAACTTGTTTTACAAATTTAAGCCTATATTACAAAACTGCAATAAAATTAGAAGTAGGAGCTCAAACATTTACAACACTGATACTCATTTATTGCAGAATTGTCAGGTATATTTGAATGATGGATATTCAAGTATTAGGGCATTTTGAATGTCTGATAATGAATAATATTTTTAACTTTCTTTCAGTGTGTTTTGGTGGGATGGGGAGTATTGAAGGAGATTAACATGTTAAATATACAAACTGAAGGGATTTAGTGAACCTCCTGGTAGCTAGAGAGTAAGTTCAGAAAGCGATCTTAAATGTGCCAGGGTTTTCGTTTATTTTGCAAGGTCACCAGAATCTTTAACATCAAAGCGCTGTCAAAAGTTGATCTGTACATGTTTCATCTCTGCCAACCTCCTTCATCTTCTTCTCCTTCCCTGGCCATGCAGAATGTGTCTTCCCACTGCTGGCCTGTCCCGCTGGTTGGGCTGTTGTTGCCCCACGGCAATGCCAGCTGTGGCAGGGAATTCAAGCTGATTTGCTCCACAGCGCTTTTAGTCTTGTGTTCTGTCTGCTGCTGGTTAACCTCATGAGGTAGTAACCAGTGAGGGTGAGGTACCACTGTCTGACAGTAACTTTTCAGTAGATAAATGTAAAATCAATGATAGTGAATTCCACAGCAGGCTTCTTAGAATCACTGATAGGTTTCCATTTCTAGGAGGAAACCTGTGTTTGAGTTAGGTTTCTATGTCATCTGCTGTTGTACTTGGTAGCTATTCAGAGAAAGATGTATGGATACCTGAAATAAAAGTAGTATAAGAGGCATTAATAAAGTCCATATTTGCAAGAAACTGTTTCTGTGTTGACTTTGTGATTATTCTTTCTTCCTCATATCCTTCAGAATATAATTTCTTTTTTTTTCCAGTGTTAAGTGCCATTGTACACATTGTGACCTGCCCAAATTGTACATGACAATGGCGAGGGTTAAACTATATTTTTTAGATATGAGGATTGGAAGGTGGCAGTGTGGCAGGTCACAGTCTAATTAGCTCACTTATTGCTCATTAACAGCTGAAAACAGGGTTCATAATGGAAACAAGCAAAGGAAGGTGCTCTGACCACATGCCTCTCTCTGCTTTTGTTTCAGACATCTGTGCAACCTTAATACAATACCTTTGTGCGCATACATTTGATGGTCTTCGAGCTACGTTACTACACCAGTTCTTTTCCAGAGAACTGCTGTCTTAAATGAGTAGAGATTGTTTGGAATTTTGTGATGAAGGAAGCAGATTTCTGTATGACTGTACCTTCTTTTGTTGCAGATGCTGGAGGATATGTAGTGAATGAAACAAGAATGAAAGGCCATGTGATAATTAAGTCAGTGAAGTGCATCATACAAGAACAGCATTCTGTCATGAAAACTTGTGTGATGTCAGGCAAATAGCACAGATTAAAATCTTCTGTCTGTTTCTTGTTTTCCTAGAAGCAAACCAGAGATTCTGGGATGTGGTTTGCAAATTCTTTAGAATTCAGGTTGCAAGTGGAGTGAGGGAGTGTTGAAGATGAAATGTTCAGTGTTCTGAAATGTTGAGCAATAGCTCTTCCCATTTTTGGCACACAAAAGCAAGCTGGCTTGACAGATCTTTCTCCGTCATAATTTTTTCATATAGAGAAAGGGAATAATAATAGTCTTCCACTGAGAGGGCCTGTTTTATACATAAGCTTTTTAGTATTCCTGGTATTAAATGTGTGTCATAGTGAGGAGCACAGTAGCATAGACTCTAAGGAAATTACTACTTCTAGAATGGAGAATGAGCCTCGTGCAGCAGATAATCCTTAGCGTCACAGTGAACAGTGAAAAGAAGACCAAGTATTCAGCCCATTGTTCTGAAAGTCTTTTCTGTTCTTGAATAAGCTGAGGCCCTGTGACCGTGTAGCTGCCTGTGTTCCAGCTGCGGATGCCTGAAACGCAGCTAGTCTACATACAGGTGCTTCTCTCCAGGCTGCCACCCATTCCTTGAGAGAGAACCACTGTTTTAATACCAAGTAGTTCCTCCTATCCTGATCTGCAAAGCCTAGACTGAAGCACTTTTGTTAGTGCTGCAGAAGAGTGATAAGGTCTGCTGGTCCCGAGGAGAGAACAGGAAGAGAAGAGGAGGCGGCACATTTGGGCAGGAAAAGGCTCTTGTTATATGGTAAGGGAGAAGGCAAGTGCATGTGTGTTAGGAGAGTTAGGAAGTAGGTTCCTGGTGTTAAGGCAGTGTATTAAGACTACAGAGGGGTTTCCCGGAATTAAGATCAAGCCCCCCAAGAGCCAGGATCAGATCAGTGAAGCTAAATTCAGAATCTGTACATACTCCAGTTTTTATGAAATTGTATGTGCAATGGAGTCTCTTTAATTCTGTTTCACTTGGAAACCTTAATAATGCTCTGTTGCGTTTTGAATTTTTACTTGGGAGGTTGTTTGACAAATGTATGAAAATGAACTTGGAAACCTTTCTTTTCCTTTTGATCATACTTGGTTCTCAGTAGATGTCATGCTTCAGGATAATGAGAGAATTCTCTAAGGTCCTTTCTACAGAAGAGGTAGAACAAGAGGAGAAAAAAAGTTTCCTTTGGTGCTACTATGGATTTAGCTATACTAATGGTAATTTCCAAGACCATGTTTTACTTTTGCCCATGCCTGTTTTGTTTTATTGGTATTAAACAATGTTTTATGGTCAACCTAAGAAACGTGATCGGGAGCTGGATTGAACGATGCTTTTTCTTGTTGCTGCAGTCACATTCTTTCTTTTTTTTCTTACAGAAAAGATGAGTGTACCAACTCAGTCTGTGCATAAAGACAATGGGAAAACTGTTGAAAATGTGGAGGAGCACAGCTATAAGCAAGGGAAAAAGATCCGAGACACCCTAAGGACAACAGAACGAGATCACAAGAAAAATGTGCAGTGCTCGTTTATGTTAGACTCAGTTGGTGGGTCTCTGCCAAAAAAACCAATTCCGGACGTAGATCTCAATAAGCCTTACCTCAGCCTTGGCTGTAGCAATGCTAAGCTTCCAGTCTCTGTGCCCATGCCAATACCCAGAACTGCACGCCAGACTTCTAGGACTGACTGCCCGGCAGACCGCTTAAAATTCTTTGAAACCCTGCGGCTTTTGTTAAAACTTACCTCAGTCTCAAAGAAAAAGGACAGGGAGCAAAGAGGACAGGAAAACACTTCTTCTGTCTGGCTCAACCGATCCAATGAACTGATCTGGCTGGAGCTGCAAGCTTGGCATGCTGGCCGGAGCATTAATGACCAAGACCTCTATCTTTATGCGGCCCGTCAAGCTATCCCTGATATCATCAATGAAATCCTCACCTTCAAAGTGAACTATGGAAGTTTCTCCTGTGTAAAAAATGGAGCCAGTCTCAATGGTACTTCAGGAGAAAGGGTTTGCAAAGCAACACATGGAACTAGTGCTTTGGGTTACTCAAGTTACCATGAACACCTCCATCGCCAGCGGGTCTCATTTGAGCAAGTAAAGCGGATAATGGAGCTGCTAGAATATATAGAAGCACTTTATCCATCTCTGCAGGCTCTTCAAAAGGACTATGAAAAGTATGCTGCAAAGGACTTCCAAGACAGAGTGCAGGCACTCTGTCTATGGTTAAATATCACAAAAGACTTAAATCAAAAACTAAGGATTATGGGAACTGTATTGGGCATCAAAAATCTTTCTGACATTGGCTGGCCAGTGTTTGAAATTCCTTCTCCTCGACCATCTAAGGACAATGATCCAGAGGATGAAGAGGTTGATAGGGAAACAGAACTGAAGGAATCTTCAGGAACATGCACAGAGGAGAGCGATGGGGAAGAACAAATCTCTGAGGAGAATGTTGAGAAACTTAGACAAGCCATTAAGAACAATTTTACTAATAAGCCAAATTTTGACTTTCAAGACCATTTTTCAAGGAGGCTCGATAGACTTGAATCTGAGGATGACTCTGCCTCTTGGGTTGTTCCAGAATGCAGTGCTGAGGCCAGCTGCAGCCAACACTGTTTGACCTCTATTTACAGGCCGTTTGTAGATAAAGCACTGAAGCAAATGGGGTTGAGGAAGCTAATTTTAAGACTGCACAAGCTCATGCATGGTTCATTGCAAAGGGCCCGTATGGCGTTGGTAAGGAGTGATCACCAGCTGGAGGTAGGTTGCTACTAGTGTAAATGGATAACAAGAGTACCTACCCTGCTATATTGTTTCTAACTGATAATCGGAGGTATTGGGATCTTTTGAAAGTTTTGGCTGCTTTGTTCGTTTTTGAAACACAGTGTACATTATGATTAGGAGTCTAGTTGTAATTCCACTTAAATAAGTCTGTCACTTGACCTGAATCAGAATTCATGTGAAACACAAGCTAGTTCTCTGTTCTTATTAGTTTAGTTACATTTTTTATGATAGTGTCTTTGCTTATTACATTTTCTAATGCCTAAAGCCATAGGTCAAAAAAATTACAATGGAAAATTAGGCAAAGAAGCTGAATTGTGAGAAAAATTAGCTGTGGAAGTGGTCATTTTCCTTTTCTTGTCTTCGAGACTGGATATCTCTCTGTAAGACATCCTTTATGAAAATGTCACTATTTTTGGGGGGTTTTCCTCATCTAAATGAATGAAGTACTGTGGTTGCATGTTATGCTTGAGGCCAGATGGGATAAATGAATGCACACTATTAACCTTGAAATCTATGAAAGCGAGTCATGTTAGCATGTTTAATTCTTCAGCTGGCTCTTAGTTTATTTTTTTTCCTTTGGGTCATTTTATATTCTTAATGATGAATGATCAGAAGTTAATTTAAAAAATTACAAAATAAGTGGTAAACGAAGGACAGTAGCTGAAGTTTCATATGGTAAGTTGTGGTTACTAATTCTTTCAAGGCAGAATATTGTTTCCTAATACAAACTGTAACTTAACTTGTAGGCATTTTTATATTAGGAAGAACTGGTAGTATAGGCTACTTTGCCCTCCTTGAAAAGTGGTAGTGTCTGTGGGGCCTGGCCATGGATTCTGGACAAAGGAATTTCTTAGCCAATGTGCCCATTCTAATATGGATACCATGTGTGGTCTTTGACACATTGCTCAAGTGTTGACTGTCACATTTGCAGAAGGACAAGATTTGTTTATCTCCCGTAGAGGTTATTTTTTTAGGATAAATGAGTTTATAACATTATTTGATTTTGAAAAAGTTTTTATTCATACTGTTGCTAGTGTAGATATTACTGTAGAAAATGAAGCTATTAGTTGAATTTTTATTCTCTAATGGGTTTTAGCTTGTGTTCTAGAAGTTTTCATTAAGAAAATCTTTTTGTATGTCTAAAGAGTCATGTGCCTAAGCAAGATTTGCAGGTATCTGTTACTGTAAGCAAAAGTACCCCCAAACCATATATACTTAGAAAGTTCAACTTAATTCATTGGTAGAAATACCTTTAAAACAACAAAGGATATAAACATTATTTGGGGTTATTGAGAACTACTTTGAATATATTTTTGAAATTGCCAAATGCTTCCAATATATTGACTTCATAAGAGTTCTTAAAACAAGTTAATGAAACACTAGTAACTAGTGTCTTTGCAGCTTCACAGAATTATACTTTTTGGTACTTTAGTGTTGGATGACTTGTGTAAGATTTAAGGTTAATCCCTCCTTCCTTCTGTACCCTTCTGACTTCTTTAAATGTTCATTTTCAGTAACTGCTAGATTTTTTATGGAATATTGTCCTCTTTTAAGAAATGACTTTATGACTAAAGGTGAATGTTACAAAACTGTGGACCTATTTCTTGCGCTAAAATTAAAAGAATGCTGTCAAAAAAAAAAGAGATACTGTGTGTCAGAAGTGCGGTACCTACTGCAGCAAAAGATGACATCAGACTAACTTAGAAGAAACAGTTTTGAATTGCTTGGTCTTTGCATGTGACAGTACTTTGAGTGCAATGCCTTGGGTTGTTCTAGTGCAGTTCAGTTTGATATTTGTATGCAGCCAGAGCTGTTAGTGTTTTGTTAATCTGTGTTACTTCTGTTGTTTTGGTATCTTGACTTTGTGCTTATGTGTATACATACTCTTTAGAGTCTCTGGGCATACTTTCATTTCTATTGTTAGTTAAACACTATTTTTCATCTAAAATGTGCTTTCTGGATTCTACCACTTTTGTGCGTTTTACTGCTCTTTAATCTTATATGTAAATGTTTATACAGATAGCTGTTTAGTGTTTTTTAAAGTACAAGTTTCATTTGTCATAGGCTCTGTTAATTTAATAAGGCTCTACCTGTGTAGAACTTGTATGATTTGATTCTTAAAGAAAATGAGTCATATTTCTTATTTTAGTGTGCAAAATCAGAGATTTTATTTTAGAACAGTATTTAGGCCCATGTACCCTGTTTGTTGTTTATTCACCTGGCTGCACTTTTGAATATGGATTTTGTGTATAATCTCAATAAATGGCTTGGACTTTGCTTTCTTGGGGTTTTTTAAAGAGGTATTTAGTAGTCACTTGAAACATTTCAGATTTGGCCCACTGAAGCTTAAGATTAGTTAAATTGAAAAGTAGAAGTTTTGGTGTCTAACACTAAGCCCTTGTCATGTTCTGTTATGGTTAATATTAGAAAATTAAGTAACACATTTATTCAATTTCATTGTGTTATTTTTGCTCATAGACTAGTTCTTTAGTATTTTTATAAGAACTAAATTTTCCAACACTATACTTGCATCACAATGAGGACTGTATTTTTAAAAGTTTTGTTGTACTGTAGAAGTGTAGTATTTTCATGACCTATTATTAATGAAAAGTTGTATATAAGCCTTTAGCTCTGGTGCTATTCTGATGCTATACGTTTCTTTAAAAGGGAGTTAGTAAAAAGAAGACATTAATATATACCATCTAAGAAGATAAATTCTTATACTATACATTAACTAGTGATTAAACTTCAACTAAAGTAGGTATAAAGGAAATCGCCACTCATGCATGTTTGCTGTTTCTGCATAATGAGCTAAGGGGTTTATAAACCACTTAAGAATCTGCAGCATATCATATTTTGTGCCAATGTTAGACAGTAATGAATAGGCTATTCCATCCCCCATGACAACTAAGAAACATCACAATATTAAAAAATAAAAACACTAAGAAAACTGATTTTGTCAGTGGCTGTAATTTTGTGTGGCTCTTCTGAGAAAGCAGAGCTTGTACAACAGATCTCAAAAATGTGTGAGTAGGTGTAAAGGACTAAACTTTTTTTAAAATTTTCTGCTAGATAATAAGCTTAAAAGTAGATTAATTTTTTTAAATTTTCTAGGTAGCACCTTATTATTTGATCTAATTTCTGGTAATATTTTCCTCTCCTTTGAAGTGATGTTATTTAAATTTGGCACTGAAGAAAAACCTAAAAATTGCTAGTTTTGTGTAATATATGAATGAAGGAGATTCTGTTGTCATAGTTAGCAGCTGTGAAATGGGAATTAGAATAGAACAAACTTGATCTGAAACAAAAATTATCTTTAGATGATGTACTGTATGTTGTTATTTTTAAGAGCTGCACACATATTGCAGTCCAAATTTTCTTCCTAAATTAAACCCTAGAGTGCCTCCATGCACAGCTTTGCTAAGAATGTCATCACAATATACTTTAGATGTCTGAGATGTCTATTTCAGATAGATGCACTTATTTTTTTCTAATTAGAAATGTCATTTCATTTATATGAAAAATTCTATTAATTGAAAAGAACAAGCTTAATCTCTTTATATCTTCCTTTTTAATTTCAGTTTCAATTCTTAACATCTACCAAAGTTCATAAGTTGTTTTTTCAATACTTTAGTTCCATTTAGTTAGTGACACTTTCTTGAATATTGCGTTACTTTACAACGTTACATTTTATATAATATATGCACTATGTATTTGAAAAGGAATGAAGTTACTCACCTGGTGTAATCAAGTACAAACTTGTTTCTCTAGATATAGTTGTTAGTGTAAGACTTTTTGATTTTTTTTTAAATATATTTTGAAATTCTCAAGTATTGTATTTTATAATAACCTGAATATATGTTCCTATATGTTATGTTAAGCTGAACTTGTATGTTCATCATAACCACAAACAGCAGTTTTCCTCCTGTGTAGTGAGGCTTTCATGGATACTTTAATAATTTTAAAACAGAAACATAAAGTAAGAGATTGTTTTGTTCACTCTCAAAGGTCCATAATTGCTTTCTTCATCCTGGTGATCCTCAAATTAAAAAAACAAACAAACAAACTGAAAAACAAACAACCCATAATAATAAAACCAAACAAAACCAACCAAACAGAAACAGATACTGAAACCTCTGTGGTTGATTTGCCAGTGAATAGGATCTTACCTTTTAAAAACAGACTTCTGTGCATGATACTTTAAACAAATGCTAAATCCTAAAGAATTTTAGTATCCTTTTCATGATACCTGTTTCTTGTTACAGTTTTCAGAATTTCCGGACACCATGTTGTGTTCAGACTATGTGCAGTTATTAAATTCCCCACCTTGTTGTGAGCAAAAATGCATCACTGTATCATGGGAGGAGCTGAAATCCATGGATTTACCATCTTTTGAACCTGCATTCTTGGTCCTCTGCCGAGTCCTGCTCAATGTTATCCACGAATGTCTCAAGCTAAGGTTGGAACAAAGACCTGCTGGGGAACCGTCTCTTTTGAGTATTAAACAGGTTTGTGTCAACGGGTTTTTGTGTGTTCTTTTTTTGTTTGTTGTTGGTTGTTTGTTGTTTTAATGCTTCCTGTTTGAAATTACTTTGTCATTTTGTTATGATGAGGTTTTCAGTTTAAACAGCATTGGTTTAAGAAATGGCAATGTATAGTTCTGTAATAACTTTTATAAATAGTCTCGTATTTTGTATGGAGATGTGGTTTTTGCATAGTCTATAACTAGAAGCACAATATTATATTGTATGTTGATACAGGTGCTGATTTCTTCATTCCCGATTCTGTTATCCACATACCTGTTAACCAGTTAGTATTTGAACACGTTTTAATGACGACAGAAGCAGACAGCTAAAGCGTGTATGTTTGGATGGGGCAACCCATATCTGATGATCAGCACTCTGTCTAGATGATCTTAACAGTATGTGGTACCTCCTGGAATTTTGGGGTCAACAGTCTTTGTTGTCATGTGGCATTAACTCTGAGGTAGTCTGACCTAGTTGAAAAGTCACACCTGCCTGGTTTCTGATAAGTGGCTGACACCACTTGGAGCAGGGCCACGGTGTACTGACTAGATACTGTGTTCTGCTTAATGAGGTTTTGTGTATTGCATATAGTTATAGGTCACTTAGGGTAGGCGTGTTGTATATTTTGGAAATTACTGGAACAGAAAAAATTGAATGTCTGCTGGCAGATTCTTATTTTATAGATCAAGCAAATATTGAGGGAATGGGGAAAAACAAACCACCAAAAATTGGAAAACTTAATATAAACTCTCTTGCTCTAAACTACAGTACCCTGGGGCCTGTGTGACCTGCACACTTGCTTTGCAGAAAATAATTTATTGTACAAACTCCATAAACAAAAAGCAACCCATCAAACAAGGCAGCAATAGTGATAATATTTTCACTTTAAGATGCACATTCTTTATTGTGCTCATTACGGACAAGACTTTTGTTTGCTTGTTGCCTCGTGAGTTTCAGTTCCAAAAGCTGACACTTACCATTAGCACTCCAGGGCTTTTTATAAATCCTGTATTCTGTTATTCAATAGCACTACGCATCACAGTATGGCAGTATTATTTAAACAAAAAAAATCTCTATTTTTAATGAAGTTTTGAGAGTATTTTATTTTTGAATAGACAAATGTTACTCATTGCAAGTTTTAGAACTGAACTTTTCTTGTATCTGTACAGTATGCCATACTAGATACTAAAGTTTTATGGATAACTCATTGCCAAGTCCCATCTGTGTCTGTGATGGGTAGTTAATTATCGATAAAGTGTAAATCCTTTGAACAAGTTATGTTTTTCTTTGTGGATCCAAGCGCAAAAATCCCCAACAGGTTAACTGAATGTGATTGAGTGAGGCAAGAGTGAAGAATGCACATTCATTTTTAAATATATGACGTGTTAGGGATATAAATGCATGATTATTAGATTTTCACTTTATAAAAAAATACTTTTTTCCTCTTTTTCACCTAATCATTGATAAATTTTAAACTACCTAGTTCAAATGTTACTCCTTGTTTCCCCTTCATGTGGGAGAGCACAGCGTAACATGTTCTCACCTGTAAAAGATTCCAAAGACTCTTGTCATAGTAATAACATTATTGTATGGTTTGTTTTGCTTTCATACCATTATAATTTCTCATACATTGAGTCCAGTACATATTATTTTTGCCAGGATAGACATTATAGAAGACTTTAAAAAGCAGATTAACCAACCAAAAATTCCATTCCCTCTGACTCCCCAAATGAACGACTCTTCCTCTCAGACTCTTCATTTAATGAAGTTGTTGCTCAGAAAAGGTCATGGACTGTCAGACGTAGAGGCCAATAATAATTTCAGAAGAACACACACTTAGCACTGGAAGGACTTCTGAAAGAAACACATTTCTTAGCGCAGGTTTGAAATGGTTCTTGCCATTTGTGTGCTCCTGTGTCTGTGATTGTGCATGTTTCTTCAAATTAATAAAACCATAAGCTTTCAGGGAAGGGTGACAGCTCTGTGGCTAAAAGTGACCACTTCTTACAGTTAAAAAGGTAACTTTCCTCATGTTAGCCTTGCCCAGGGAACCAACAAAAGAAGTGCTAACTGTTTTCAGGTCTGGTATGGGTTTTAGAGTTCTGGACACCTACCCGATAGATTGACAATAAATTTACTGTACTAAAACATTTCTTGTAGGTCTCCAAGCATCTGTCAAACACATTGCATATTATTTCTGACTTGCTTCCATTTAAACTAGTGATTTGATGATTGTAAGCCCTCTTGCCCACTTCTAAACTTCAGAACTAAGTCGCTTGCTGTGGCCCTGTGCAGGGAATGGTCTGAAACATCTGCGTCCATCTCCATGTACGATTATGTGGCAGATGGCATGATGGCAATTAAATAATCCTGGAAAACTGGTCACATCTTTCCTTGAGATATGCAGAGCGACAGTACTCATTTCTAAAAACTGTAGAAATTATGTAGTGATAAACTAACGTATTTAGACAAACTGGACTGACAAATTGAACTTTCACTTCCCAGGGAGAATTTAAGCGTAGTGTCTTGACTGATGGTAGTTTTTTGGTTTTTCTCTTGCAGCTGGTGAGAGAGTGTAAAGAGGTTCTGAAGGGTGGCCTGTTAATGAAGCAATATTACCAGTTTATGTTACGGGAGGTGTTAAATGACTTACAAAAGATTGATTACAACATTGATTCTTTTGAAGAGGACCTGCATAAAATGTTAATGGTAAGCTTCAAAAAGGGGAAGATACTTGGAGTTCTAGTAAGTGTTTTAATCTCAATATTGCTACTAGAAATCTATTGTCCCTGTTTGGTATAGGTATTGCTTTTTTGTTGTTGTCGTTGTTGTTATTATGCTACTTTAACATAATTTTATTGTTTTGATGAACTTGTGAAAGTAACACAGTAACCATTGCCATTTTAGTAATACGGATTTTTTCTTTACTAGACTGTGGTACAGTATACATGTAAATTGCCTGTATTTATAATAAAATGGTTCATAAATAGAATTGTAAATTCCATACACTTAAACTAAACTTTTAATAACCTTTTAGTATTGAATTAAAAAAAAAATGAATGGTCAAGATTGTCAGAAGTTTGGGACAGCTGAGATGATCTAGACTGAAAACAGGGATAGGGAAAACTTGTAGGAAATCTGAAGGTTAAGACAGGATTAATGAGGGCTTGGAGGTGGAATTTATTCTTTGTTTTTACCTATGTACTCCTTGTATAGGCAGGCAAGGTAGTGAAGAAGTGCTGGAAGAGGAATGAGGCTGAGAGTGCAAGACATGAAATAAAGTCAAGAATGGGGCTACAGCCTGAGACTATCAGAACACAGTACCTACCTAACCCAGAGTAGAATTTTAAGGTTTTCCATATCTACTGGGCTCTTGTGAGATCTCACTTAGAGGACTATGTTCGACTCTGGGGCCCTCAGCATAAGAAAGACTGTTGACCTGCTTGAGCAGGTCCAGAGGAGGGACACGACAGTGACTGGGGGGCTGGAGCACCTCCCCTATGAGGACAGGCTGAGAGAGCTGGGGTTGTTCAGCCTGGAGAAGAGAAGGCTCTGGGGAGACCTTGTAGCAGCCATCCAGTACCTAAAGAGGACCTACAGGAAAGATGGGAAGCGACTTTTAATCAGAGTGTGTAGTGATAGGATGAGAGGTAACGGTTTTAAACTGAAAGAGGGTAGATTTAGCTTAGATATTAGGAAGAAATCATTTGCTGTGAGGGTGGTGAGGCACTGGAACAGGCAGCCCAGAAAACATGCAGATGTCCCCTCTCTGGCATTGTTCAAGGCCAGGTTTGATGAGGCTTTGAGCAGCATGGTCTAGTGGAAAGTGTCACTGAATTCTATGTCCCTGTCAATTCTATGAACTTGGCATTATTACAGTGTGGTCCAAAAATACCTGGAACCAATGGAGAGTGTCCTAACCATTTCTAAGGAGGGACATGGGTTGATGTTATATATTATTGAACTAAAACATGGTAAAATTGCAGCTAATTTTTTGCATACAGTATGATTCTGAAGGGCAAATGTTTGAAGAATTTTACTTACCTGGATTTTTGTTGTTTAAAATGATAAAAATTAAATAAAGGTGAGAGAGAAGACTTGATATAAAGGAACACAAGCTATGATGTAGAATCCGAGAAGCCTGTACACTGCACTTACCCGTATGCAGGAGGATGTGTTCAGATAAAACCTTTTGCAGTAATCCATTTAGTAAAAGATTTAGAAACTGTTTTTCAGCAGTTCAGCTTTAAAAGCTCTGGCCACTGTGGATATCCACTGATACAATGGTGAATAGCAGCACAGCAAGTGAGGTGATGGTAGTGTAAATGTTTTCAGAAAAGTATCGTGAAGACATAGTATTTAATGTTTCAGTAGCACTTTGTACTTCCTGAGCCGTAAATTTCACCTTTTGTATGGAAACATGTAGCTCATTTTTAGTCATAGCAAATGAAAAATGTTGTAGAAATGTTTTCTACAAATTGTATAATATTGAGATTGACGATTTAAGGAGTTTTAATCCTTAGTTACATGTTGCGTAATGATTTCTATTTAAATTATCTCTTCCCATATACAGGTTTACTTTGATTATATGCGAAGCTGGATCCAAATGCTACAGCAGTTACCTCAAGCGTCTCACAGTTTAAAAAATCTGTTGGAGGAAGAATGGAATTTCACCAAAGAAATAACTCCTTATATAAGAGGAGGTGAAGCTCAAGCTGGAAAACTATTCTGGTAGGTTTTATTTAATTACTCTGCTTATGGCGTTGATTTATGCCAGATATGTATTCAAGTCAGCACTTGTTCAGGGTTCCCAGATTGGGCTTCTTGAGGCCTCAGTAGGTAGTTGATAGTCTTTGTGAATTCATCAGTTATTACAATGGCTGCAGCTATAGGTTGCAGTAGATTGTGATTGCTCTTATTCCAGCTACAGCAGGAATCGCTGCTTCTGCAGAAGGTCCCTGTTAGCCCTGTGCTTGCAGAGTAACTGAGGGCCCCCAAGATGCCGCTTGTTTCCGCAGGCGGACTTGGAAACATGGCTCTCTTGGGTTGGACAGAGTAGGAAGAAGTTTGAGGTGCCATGCTACCTGAATAAGACTCTGAAGTTCCACCATTTCTGTTGCTACAGTGATATTGCAGGAATGCTGCTGAAATCTACAGGAATATTTTTAGATTCTGGACTGCAAGACAGTTGTGATGAATTTTGGGCCAGTGCCGATGACAGTACTGCATCAGATGAAATCAGGTATTAAGCCCTTCGGCTTAATAATAAGCACACTTAACTCATGTTTCTATACCCTGACAGGTACATATTGCATTTTATTTCCAAGAATGAAAACGTCATAAATGCAGGATTCCATAGACCTTATTGCTGATTTTTTTTTCTATGCAGTAGTAATGAACCATCATTTTGTTCTTTGAAGCCTAGTAACCTTCTTTTTAGTTCAGAGTATGAGAGATTGTTTATGTAACGTTCTTCAAATTCAGTTTTTATATCCTTATCAAAAATGTGCCTGCGCAAGTTCAATTTATTTCAGTCAGCTGCTTGTAAATATTTATCTTTTCTATGCTCTTTCTATATGTAAATAGTTCTTATTTTCTAATGGCTATAAAAATGTAATATGATTTATTAAAACATTGTCACTTCCTTCTTACCAATGTTTCAGGAGGTCTGTTATAGAGACCAGCCGAGCACTCAAAGAACTGTTTCATGAAGCTAGAGAAAGGGCCTCCAAAGCTCTTGGTTTTGCTAAAATGCTGAGGAAGGTAAGTTAACAGTAGAGTCTCATCTTATTTATATGCTTTTAAGAAATTCAGTCTGAAAGCATATTCTTTTGTCATTACTCGCAGGACCTTGAAATAGCAGCGGAATTTGCATTGTCAGCCCCTGTGCGAGATCTTCTGAATGATCTGAAAACAAAAGAGTATGTGAAGGTAAATTCAGTTTAAAGGCATGAAAATTAAGAGTGGGGATGCTAAGTAAAATATCAAAGCATATTTATTGACATACTTTCAATTTTTTGATGTGACATCTATGTCTCAACATTTTAAATGTCATGTATTTAAAATTGAATTGTGGCAGTCAGATTATTTTCTGTACCCGTGTTTGGGTGAGTGAGAATGCTAGTCTGTGTTTTGGGAAATCAGTGTCTAATTCCTGGTATTCCCAAAGATTCTCTTTGTGACTTAGGAAAAGCCATTTTGCTTCAATAGTATTCACTCATTTGTGAGAGTGGAATAATAACACTTGGTAGGGAGTGTTATTAAAAATAAATGCTTTATGAGGTAAACAGATACATCTATGAATGGACATGTTTAAATAGATAATCTCAGGCTATGGACCTGTGTTTTGTGTACTTTTATAAAGCAAAAATATTATAGTGGAGGTCTGCTATAGTGAGCTTCCTTGAGAGTTCTAAGGATGTCAGCAATGCAGGGACTATGTTCCATTCCAAAATAACTGTTGCTAGAAAATTGTTGTACAGCAAAAGCAGGTTAAACTTTTGGTGCCTGATATTTACTGTGCTACATTTTCCCACTATTATAGTTTTGCACTTGATTTCTTAAAAATGTCAAGTCTTTTATCATACTTTGAATTTCAGCAAAACAATTGTTGCAACAGATTAAATTTATTTGGATCTGCTGTTCTTTTTTTGTCCTTCCATATATTTAATATTATATTTATATAAGTGATTGCTAAAAGTAGAAATTGGTTCAAAGGGAGACCAAGAAGTTCGTAGAGAGAAGTTCATTAGGGGTTGGTTAAATGCAGGGATGAAACATGTGGCTCAGAAGTACCCTGGTCTGTGAATTGTTTAAGAGTAGGACAATAGTTAGGGAAAACAGTATATGCTTACTTTTTAAAAAGTTTTCCCCAGGTATCCCCTCTTGGCTGCTCCTAAGACATAGTATTAAATTTTAAGTGAGGGTAGTATCATTGTTCTTATGCACATTTTGAATCTTGAGTTTGAAAAATCTGTGTAAGCACACGTGTTAAATAATCTAGATAGATTATTTGGATCTCAGGATTTGTCTCTATGTATTGCCTCTCCGCTTTTTTTCATCTTTCAAAATAAAACACATTTTGGTTAACACTTCATAAAATGGCTCTCTAACATTATGTAGGGAATTTAAATTTTTAACAGCCTTTTTAATCGAATGCTCATTAGTTTTGGGAAACTATTTTAGCTTTCAGTAACCACCATCTAGTTCTTACATTTACTTATAGATTATAATGGATTTAATTGCAAAATATGGCTGCCTAATGGTAAAAACGTTGATTCCAGTGTTTTGTCCTAGCTTGATGACATCAAACTCTGAAAACAGAGAATTTAACTTGACTGTAAGTCCAGTTACCTCATGTCAAATCACAGGTATCAAGTATTTTACTGTTTCACAGTCTGATTCTGATGCCCGACTTGGTTGAAGTGTTGTTACCAATGTGACAGATATAATGCAGAAGTAGTTTTTAAGTAGTATAAGTAGTATAAGTAGTGTTTTATTAAAAGAGGATACTCGTATTGGACTTAATTAATCTCTCTTTCATGACTAGTAAAAGAGTAACTGTTACTTTTTTAGCCATATTTTTTTCTTAGTCTTATCTTTTGTAGCCATTGAGAAATGTTATGTGGTTTCTTAGAGATCCTGAAGGAGTTTCTATTCTTGTAATATTTCAGTCTTAAAAATGTATGCTTCATAAGTCTTTACTTAGTCTTGGCTAATTTGCTTTTAAAAATATGTGTATATATATTTTATACATACATATACACACATATGTGAAATCAGGGGGTTTTTTTGGTAACAAGATTCCTTTAGAAGAATACGTAGAAGGATCAGTTGTGAAGGTGCAAGGAAAGATGTCACTGGACATTGGTGATCTACCAGATTTCAAGACAAATATTTTCTTACAATGCATTTTGGCTTTTAGTGTAAAATGGCTGAATGTATTGGTTTAGTATGTATGTTGTACAGCTGTTTAAGATGCAAACTCCCTTTTGCTTAAATGAGATGACATTTATCTATTTTATGTATCATAGAAGACACTGAGATTCACTCATTCAATATATATTTTTTTTTTCTACAGGTGCAAATCCCTGGACTGGAGAATTTACAAGTATTCGTACCAAATAGTATTGCAGGGGAAAAATCTGTGATTTTGCAGCTCCTCAATGCAGCTGCTGGAAAGGATTGCACAAAGGATTCAGATGAGGTTGCATACGAGGCCTATTTACTAATGACCAAACACAGTGATAAAGACCATGACTCAGATGACAGCTGGAGTGCATGGGAGGGTCAGCCGGTCAAAGTAGTGCCACAAGTAGAGACTGTTGATACACTGCGAACCATGCAGGTGGGTTTCTCTTTTTTTTTTTTTTTCTTCTTTTTTTTCTTTTTTTTCCCCCCTTTTTCCCTTGTTTATGTGATCTCCACACTTCTATGAATGCTTATCCTTTCAGATTAACCACAGTAATTTAAGAGAGGCATGTGTCCTTTTATGGGTAATAAAAAGATAAAGATAGGATTGATTCTTTGTTGTGTTAATGCAAGTATTAAATTCAAGAAATGCTAAAATCCATTTAAAGGATTAATCTCTATAATGTGGATTTTACGGAGTTGGATTTTTATAATAAAGAGATACTTTCAATATCTTGTTGGGTGTTCAGTATCAGAAGTGTGGATAGGACTTGGGAACTGTGCGTTTTACTAAGAAGTCACCAGTCTCGAAGAGCATGTGGCAGTTGTGTACTTTCCACACACCTGAGGCATGAAACAACCAGTTTCTTTCAATCTTGGATGAATTGTGACATTTAAAGTTAAATTTCTGTGGAAGCTACTGGATGTTCAGCAGTTCTGCAGGAAGGAATCTTTTCAGTCATACTTTCCTTCATCCCAAGCCAAGAGAGGTTCCCTGCCAGCAGTTCTGCTGCAGCTCCCTGCCCCTCCCGTTCTCATAGCATCATGTTAAGCTGAGTGAATTTTCCTTTTGGTACGTCATGCATTTCCTTGGATCCCTACCATAAATGGGCTCTACTGTCCACGAACAAAGTGACTTTCCGTGTCACTGTGCCTGGTCTCTAGCATTCAGAAGGCTCTAGGAATTACAGGCAGCTGAAGAAGTCACTCCTGTACATACTGCTGTTTGTAACATGCAAGCATCTTACTTCTTGTTTATCTGTTGTCCAGACTGAATGATAAAAAAATAGCCTTTGTTTAAGTTCTTAGAATTTCCTTTGATTTCTGTCATTAGTGTTTCATTCAGGAAATTAAAACAGCAACAGATGGAGTTTGTTTCGCGAATGATGCTCTATCTGGTATATCTAAGTGCACATAAAGCACCACTTGTGTATGTGTTTATATGTGTACATATATAACATGTATATTAATTTTTAAAAATCCAATATTGAAAAGTTAGGAAGTAAAAAGTCCTTCAGAAAGATTGAGTCCTGTGTTTTTAAACAACATATTTTGATAGAGAAGATGTATTATTTAAAAAATATTAATAAAGTAGAAGAATCCCGTCAACATTTAAAGAATTTTGAGCATGAAAACATTCTTCATGGATGAGGTATTGAAAATCTGGATGAAGTGGGTTTTATGAGTAACTTGTTGCAGCTGCATTGTCTGTAGATTGAAATCAGCGGAGCTTAAGGTGTGACTCATAGTGCCACAGTAAAGGCAACACCATATTTGACTGTGTACTTATAGACTTCAGCAGTGTCAGAGCTCTGGTTTCCAGAACATATTCTTACATTTTAATGATTTTCCAAATCTGAGCAAACGCTGTGTGGTAAATCTATGCCTTTCCCTGTTTAATAGCAAGTTTTTGTCCTCAAGTGTATTACATTACTTGGGTAAAATGTGCTTATTTACGTGCTTGCCACGTCCATCTGCTTTGAGAAAATATAATTATTTTGCTTAGATGCTGCATTTGAAAGATAATTTTTAATACAGTGTTTCCCAAACCTCAAGAAGGTAATCACCTTTCCAGAAATGAATAGTAGTATATTCCCCTTAAAAACTTACTATGGTGTTTGCCTTAATAGAACTCTGCTTGTAAGATGAGTGTTTATCAAGTTCAGTTGCCAACATCAAGATTTTCTGTGTGAGTTAGGGATTTTAATGAATAGTGACCAGAGAGGTCGTTCATATTTTAGAATAAAAAAAATAACCAGTTGTAATTTGCCCGTATGGCACATGTTTTTGTAGAGAGGATTTTGTTTGTAAGAACTAGTAGTATCTTGTGTTCCTAGGTTGATAACCTCCTCCTTGTAGTCATTCAATCTGCCCACCTCGTGAGTCAGAGAAAAGCTTTCCAGCAGTCTATTGAAGGGCTCATCTCTCTGCACCAGGAACAGACATCCAGCCAACCAGTCATTGCCAAAGCTCTGCAGCAGCTAAAGGTGAGAAATTTTCAAGATTGTCAGTCAAAATTGATCGTACTTTGCTCACTGATAAGTAAAAATGTGTAAGGAGATTTGATTGCAATGCTAGCAACGTATTCTGCAATTGTAATTTATGCAGCCTCAATGGACTTTGCTATTCCAGTACAATTTTCACTCTGTTTTTGCAAGGGATTTGTGAATGTGTTTTTTAGCAATATTCATGTAATCATTTTTGCACTGGGTAGGTGGCTACCAAGTCCATAATGCAATAGAAATATCAATAGCAACAGAATAAATATTTGTAGAAGAGCACTATTGAATTGAAAGTGTTTGATTTCATGAAAATAAATTCTATCAAAATCTGTGATCTGCAAGAAGCAACTTTTTCTCTCCATATTTGGAGAAGGTGGTTGCTTTGTGATGTGGGAGTGGGTTGATCTCTCTGCTTTTTTGCTCTTGTTTTTGGCATGGGCTATTTCTTGTGTGTGTGGGGTTTTTTATTTGTATGTGTGGGTTTTTTTGGTTGGGTGAGGGTTTTCTTTGGTGGGTTGGTTTGTTTGTTTGTTTTTTGGAGAACCCAGAAAAGCAAAGATTTGTTACACCAAAGTTACAATATCAGGTCCCTACATTTCCCCCTGAGTTCAATAAAAGCTGTGTCTGCATACCAGGTTGAAGATAGAAACAGAGGCTTGGTCATGTTATAGATAGTAAAACCAATTTTCTCTTTTCTTGTCTGTCTGGTTTTGGCTGGGGGTTTTTCCTCTTTTTTCCTTTGCTACCTTTGTTTTTAAAGTTAATCTCACGCAAGCAAACAAACTTAATTATAATACTTCAGCTAATTATAAGACTTGCTTACTGCAAGTGCTGAAAATTTGTTTTCCCAAGACTGAATTAATTGTGATGGCATTAAAGTACATTTCCTTCTAAAACCATGTAATTGTGAGATTCATGTTTGCTTTAATCTGCTGAAATGTACAATTATAAATAATAATTCGCTGCCCCCCATGCCTTTTTGTTGTTGTTTCTCAGAATGAGGCGTTACAGCTATGCAATAAGATAAGCAGTGCCATTGATAGAGTTGATCACATGTTCACATCTGAGTTTGATGCTGAAGTTGACGAATCTGAATCTGCCACTTTGCAGCAATACTACCGGGAAGCCATGATTCAGGGTTATAATTTTGGGTTTGAGGTAAGGAAACAAAAACTTAATGACAGGTTTGTTGTCTAGTTTTGGTAGGAACCAGTTGAATTTTGTGGTTTTGCATTTGTGCAAATACGGTAACTCTTAACTCTGTGGAAATATGAAGAATTCTAGCAGAACATTACGAGAATATATATGTTAACAGAGAATCTTACGTAACATGACTGAAAAAGAACGAATAGATCTGTTAAATGCAGACTCCCATTAGCAATGCCTGGATCTCTAAAAAGCTTTAAGAACTTGATGAATTCTGGTGTAGTTGTGTAGGCTCTGCTACTTGGCAGCATTTTGGATTAAATCAGAAATATCCCTTGATAGTGAATGTCATTGTGTAACTTGGCTTCTCCCAGTTTTTCAGCCTGGAGTAGCGTAATACTGTAATATGAGCCCTTCTTTCACAGTTAATGTTGGTTCTTTGGTGCAGTGAATGTAGCTTTTGAATGCCTTCCTTACAGTGTTGATGAGGAAGTGTCATGTTAGATGCTTTTAGTAGAATGCTTCGCTATTTGATTCCTGTGAGCTTTGTACGTTTTTTGACATTGTAGCATACACTAACGTACTTCTAAGGATAGTCTTCTAAAAAACAGGTGGTATTTCTGTTTATTTTTTTAAATGTACGTAAAGAACTTCTTTTTTTTTCCCTAATGTTACCTGCAATATAACTGAAAATAAATACTACTTGGCAGTTCAATCCCTGATTACAGATCTGAGCATTTATGTAGGCTGTTCCTTAAATGATGTGTACATTGTTAAATGTCGGTGTATGCCCCTATATACACAAGAATGCTGTAGGACTCAAGTGCTGCCTCTCACTAGAACACATTTTGTGTCATATACTTTTTTGTGATTTTTTTTTCCTTATAAATATGTAACTACTTGCATAAAAACATTTTTTCCAGGAATAGGATGCGACTGTTACTGTACTGTAGAGTTTCGTTATTCTGCAAGTACTCCAGTGGATATTGCAAATGGTACTTTTGTTCTTTTTATTAATATGTGAAAAGTAATCTTTAGTTTCTTTCAGTACCATAAAGAAGTTGTTCGTCTGATGTCTGGAGAATTCAGGCAGAAAATTGGAGACAAGTATATCAGCTTTGCCAGAAAATGGATGAATTATGTGCTAACAAAATGTGAGAGTGGCCGTGGCACTCGACCCAGGTAACAGCCAACTTGTTACTGCCATAGTAGTTTGTATTTAAATACCATGCAGGACTTTTCACAGTGTGAATAATGCTTTATTGTTTAGAAGTAGTTCTTCTGAACTATTGATGCTTCTGGCTCTTAAATTTTGAAAGTGATTTGAATAGTAAATGCATAAAGCCAAATAAAGACTCCAACTGCTTAGTAGAAGATTTTGTGGAACATTTTTGCCTTGTGTTATCTAACAGAAAATGGGAAGAAAAAGGGGAGATTGTTGGACCCAGACAATTAAAATACTTTAGGCAAGGATCATTAGGTTCGAACAGAAGTGCTATGTGATCAGGAGTCAATAAAGATTGCAGACTATGCAACAGTCACTTTTTGGGTATTCTGCAGAGAGAGGAATATTGTTTCATGCCAGCTGCAGAAATGATCCATGTATGGAAGCCTTAGCCTCCTGTAGAATTCCTTTCTACTACTCCTTTCTGAAAGCATCTAAAGTATGGCTTACAGATGAGGAAGAAGTGTTTCCACTCTGGTGAATATTCTTCAGTTTTTCAAATGCAGTAATGGATGCATTTGTTGATGTTTTTTGTTGGTGTCCGAAGTCTGTTTACAGTGCTGTTGTGCCCAGTGGTCTCTCAACTGCACTTACACTGGGTCCTGTGAAACTCCACTGCTGGGCAATAATGAAAAAAAATTACAAAGTTAGGTTGTTTTGAGGATGTGAGCAGAGAAACTGGGAAACTGGTTCAAGCAGAACAATACAATTACTTGATTTATTGAGGTGGTTTTGCAGCATTTTGCAGCTGGTATATCAGAAATTTAGTAGAATTCTTTTGCATTAAAATAGGTGCCTTATATTGATCGATGCTAGCAGATTACACATGAATGACTGTTTCATTTCCTTAAAGTAGGGCTGATCAGTCTGTCCTGGAGGTGGTTTGTTCTGCTTGCTGTGAAAAGAGGAGGAAAGAGTGGGTAGGCTGAACTGTGTATGGGTAGGCTAGTTGGCTCAGTGTGTTAACCTTAAAAAAAAAAAAAAAGGAAACAACAATAAAAAACCAAAACCATGTAAAAGACTTTTTTAAGTATGTTAACAACAAAAGGAGGACCTAAGACCACATTGGTCCATTACTTGATGAGGTTGGTCGCCTCACGAACAGGGACAAAGATGAAGCAGAGACATTTAATGCCCCTGTCTTTAACACAAGTGATGGGTTGTGGGACCCCTGCAGACCTGGTTGGGGGACCATGACAGGGGTAGCGATAAGGTCCCAGTTGACTTTGAACTTGTACAGGATTTGCTGCTGTAATTGAATGCATACAAGTCTATGGGGCCGGATGGGATTCACTCCAAGATACTGAAGAAGTTGGCCTCTCTCAGTTATTTTTCAATGCTCTTACAAATCTGGAGAGGTCCCCCTTGACTGGAAGCTAGTAAACCTTATTCCAGTCTTCAAGAAGGGCAAGAAAGAAGACCTTGGTAATTATAGGCCAGTCAGCCTCACTTCGGTTCCTGGTAAAATTACAGAGATCATTCTGGGAGTTATTGAAAAACAATTCAGAGACAATGTAGTCATTGTTCAAGGTCAACATGGGTTCATGGAGGGCAAGCCATGCCTTACAACTAAATATCCTTTTATGACAAGGGAGAAGGCAGTGGGTGCAGAAGACAGGGCCCTGAATCACTCATCCACGACACATGGCCTGCTCACTTTATTTGGCAGTGCCCTTGCTAAAATCAAACTATCTGAATATAAGTGGGCAAATATTAATACAAATTAAATATTTTACCTCTTTTTTAATCCATTTTCTTACAAAGATTTTGTCTCATTTTCCAGAGGAAAAATTACTAACTGCCATTTACTGTTCTTGGATGTTGTGGAAACTCTTATGATGGCTTTGGCCAAAGAGCAATTAATTTTATGTCTATTCTTTTTCTTTGAGATAGGTGGGCAACTCAAGGCTTTGATTTTCTTCAAGCCATTGAGCCAGCATTTATTTCATCTCTCCCAGAAGATGACTTCTTGGTATGTAATAAGTTATTCCGCTTGTTTGTTTCTAAATGCTTGTGAAGCTATCGGTATGTTTTCAGGGATATACTTTATAAAACAATGTCTGAATACAGATGCTGTTCTGAAACAATTGCTGTTGTATATAACTGTTGATATCTCTTCAGATTGTAAGATTCTGAATAGAGTATGTTCGTGACTGTTGGCATTAATGTTTCCAAATTGCTGATGAGCTGCTGGTACTGTCTTGGGAGGCTATCTCTTGGGAAATTTGACAACAGCTCTTCTGCATTGTTACAAATTAGAGTCGTTGTAATAAATTTCTGAATGTAAGCTTCTGGAGCTTTGTTAGCACCCAGATTTCATTTATGGGTGTGAATACAAAATCACAATTGTTTAAAGGTATATCTTCAAATTGTACCAACATGAAACAGACTTTAAACCATCTTTCTTTTGGTTTTGCTATGAAAAAAATAGTAGACTAGAACTGGATTTTTTGTGTGCTCTACCTTCCTCCTTTTCCTCTGGAAATAAAATTCTGAGAATTTATTTCTCTGATCTTGGTACAGCACTGCAGAGAAGTGAAAGCATAGTTGCCACAAAATAGCAGAAAATGAGTGTCAGTGCCTCTGATTTTTATTAATTTCAAGATGTGTTATGAAATGCCAACCACATTAATCTCATGTAATACAAAACCTACATACTTCAGTCTTTTTCACATATATTTTTATCAAGAGCTCTTAAGAAAGTTATGTTTTGGTCTCGTGTGTGATGTTACGAAAGAGTTGTCAGACTAAATGACAGAGTTAAGCTTGTATTTGAAATACAGTAATACTTTAGCTTTAGGAAGTAGCCCCTTGGCTATATTCGATTTGACACAGTTTCTAAAACAGACTTTGAACACGTAGGAGAGAAAGGCAGGAACCATGAACTTTTGCTTTCTTAAATTGGATTTCAGTTTTGGAGAGCATCACTTGGAGCCGCTTTGATTAATCTGACCCCTGTATAAGACAGGTCACAGCATTTTGGCTAGCAATGCCTATGTCAATTAATTTTTTTGTTAGCCTTGCTTCATGTTGCTGGTCTTCACTAAGTTTTTGAATTTCTGGAAGAAAATATGACTAGTCTGAATGACTGGTATATAGAAGTGGCCTTCATAGCAACTATGTCAAATACCATGATTTAAATTCTTTATTGTGAAGACATTTTGTATTTCATGGTGTCCTGACAAATAAATTGAACCAGAGGAAGATTTAGAAACTTGTCCGAGGTTATGTATGTAGTGAATAGTAGACCTAGTAATTAAGCTCGGATAGCCTGAGACCCAGTTCAGTTGTTTAACTCTTAAACACCCTTTCATGAAAATTTTTCTAACTTCATGGGATGATAAGGAAAGTGGATTTCTTTTAATATGCAGTGCTTCATACGTGTGGTTTTACAGACTTTTGCCTTGTCGTTCAGGCCACCATACTCAAACCCAATTTCTTTGTGTGCTTCTTCTTGGGATGGGAAGAGGGAGGAGATTGTTGCAGTTTTTTCCAGCAAACTTGATTTTTAATTTTATTAAAAATTGATATTTTTAAGTTCCACTAGCTTTATATTATAAAATGTTCTTTATGATATATCATTGTTCAGTTCTTATGGTTACATGATTTTGATTAGGTCAAAAGGCAAGACAAGACTAAGACTTCCTAGCTTAAAAAAATAAAAATCAAGAAGTCAAACGCCTAATGTGGATCCAAAAGTTTAATATAATTCATAGAATGTAGGAGTGCTTACTTGACAGATTACATATTTAACCAGTGTCATTTTATTACTGTGAGCTTTTGCCATATGACCATCTACTTTCTTGTAGCATAAAAGATCACAACTTTTTATGTTTGTCTTTTCTAGAGTTTACAAGCTCTGATGAATGAGTGCATTGGCCACGTTATTGGAAAACCTCACAGTCCTGTTACAGGTTTGTACCTTGGTAAGGCAGAAGTTACTGGCATTTGTTCTGGAGCTTCGCTGCTGTTGTTGTAGAATTTTCACTGTAGAGTAATTTTTAAATGCTAGAAATACAATAAAAATATTTTTAAGCTCTTCGTGATTGTTGATGTGGAACCATTATTGTCTGACAAAGTGTAAACAGATAGTAGTTTTACTCAAGAAATTTAAAAACTTTACAGATGCTTTCCTCTGATTTTTGTCCTTGAATTCCCTGAAGTCTTGCAGATCTTCTGGAAGAGGATTGTGGTTTTTAAAGGCTGGGTAAAGAAGTGATTATAACTTCAAGGAGGCAGTTACAGCTCCCTCTCTCAAAACTTCATTGTGGCACTGCAGATATTTACACTTCTGATGGACTTTATATAAGTATTGAGGTACAGAGGTGTTGCACCTGGGGGCTTGATGATGGAGCTGTGGGAAATATTTCTCCAATATCACAGAATTTGTCTTAGTGTAAAAAATATCTTTGGCCTTAGAATGAAATCAGCATATTTCATTGTTTATCTTGAGAAAAAGATATTTCCTCAGCTGTGTTTCGTTTTTTACGTATTTCTTTCGCAGCACTTCCTCCTCCCAAGTCCATTGACTAGTTTGACTTTCAAAATCCTGTGTCTTTTCTTTCCTCTGATGTCCACTTCCTGGACAGAGTTGATGGCAGAAGACATGAAGGGAAGGTGATTTGACTCCAGCAAGAGGAGGTTTTCCAGTATTTCGGAAAATTTTCAGTTTTGATATAGTTTTGATGAGAAGCTCATAGCTAAGAAACCTTTCACAATGAAAGTCAGTCCATTTGTTTGGAAGGAAGCATAGTCTAAAATAAATTATAGTCAAGTTCTGTACTGTAATGTAAAACCTGTACGTTCACTTTTGATACTGTTGTTCAGAGGGAGGCCCATTTTAGGTAAATCACTAGCATGATGATCCAGAAGTACTGAAACTCTTATAAATGCTGTTGCAGACACAGCAGATCACACAGACTGAATTGCTTGACAGCTTTTGGCTCAGAGGCACAGGGAGGGGGTGACACAGATGAATGGCTGAGACCTGAACAGCAGGCTGAAACCTTAATACATGTGAAAGAAATGTAACTAAACATAAACTGTACCCTGGCTGCAGGTATTGCAGATACCCTTTTCTATCTCATCTTCGGGGAAGAATAAGAATTCCTGGTGCCATTTGCGTACTGTGTTGAGGGACTTAAACCCACTGTGATCTTTACTCCTTTTCCCAAAGCTGAGGATCCAGTTGTGTTCACGCTGCTGCCTGTAGGCACATAGCTGGGGGTCTCCTGGTGTTTGATCCTGTCTTTTTGCTTTGTGCAACAGCCGATGTCCACCCCAGTGGGTTGGGTTCTGCCTTCTGGGTCTTCTGCTAGTGTTCTTGTGAATTATAACAGGACAACCAACACCTGGTCCTGGCAGCTTTTACTTGTCCTGGTACTGCCAACAAGGCAGAAACCCAGCTCACTGGGATTAACCTCGCCTGGCAGAAGGAACTACTGCCTTGTGTTTTGATGGGCAATCAGCTGTCTTGTGATGTAACTGCCACAATATTTTTCTGGCTAATTAAGGAGGGGTTAAAGGAAGGGGAAGGCGCTGCAGGCTGCTCTTCTGGGCACCGAATGGGCGAGGCATGAGGATGATGATGGCTCATGTTGGTTTGACCCTGTCCCTTTGTAGCACTTCCTTGGGGCAGACTGTCACAGGGGGAAGACTTGTCATGTGTGGGGTTTTTCCCAGCTCATTTTGCTTTCTATTATTTTCTGAGGAAAACTAATTCTGACGCAAAAAGGACATAATACTGTTTGCTTTTTAATTATTATTTGGTTTGTTAATATTTATTTCACAATAAGATAACAAATCATCTTTAATCCGTGAGGTTGAAATAATGAAGATGTAGTTTTAATGGAGTAAGTATACATCTTCTAATTGCTGCATTTTAATTCTCTGGATAATTTTCATTTTTTTAAAGATGAGCTACATGATACAACAATACAAATAATATTAATACATACAATTGAGTTATTTAAAGTTGGAATAATATGGATTTTTCTTAAAGGATAAGAAAATATGTGCCAATTCACACTTAACTCTATAACATAAAAATGTTTTAATTTTGTGTCTTGAAATGGCCCTAACAGAGTTTTTCTGTCATTTGAGTAAATATGTCACCTTTTTAATGTTTGCAGCTATTCATCGAAACAGTCCCCGTCCTGTAAAAGTGCCTCGGTGCCATAGTGATCCACCAAATCCTCATCTTATTATCCCGACACCTGAAGGCTTCAGGTATTTAGCATCAATACAGAGTTTTTAACTGGTTTATCCTCTCTCGGTTATGCTGTCAGTAAGTGGAACAACCTTTCTATCCTGTTGAGGGCAAAGCAGCGAGAAAAAAGTAGAATGTTAGTGATCCGAATTTTATCCATGTACTTTTAAGGACATAGTTTCTTCCTCTCCCCTCGCTCCTGCTTTATTTTACAGTTTTTATTGGTGCATGCTTTCTCACTTTGAAGTCATTCTTATCCCCTTTGTCTTTCCTGAAAACGATGTTTCAATGTAACAAGGTTCTGTTCAATGAAAACTGCTCATTAACAAGAGCTTTATTTCCTTCCCAGCTTTGAATGTCTGTGCATATGCCCACGATAGTGCTTTTGGTATTTTAGCATAGATAAGGCATAAAATTTTAGCATTCTGGAATATGGTGGCATTTCTGCATCATTACCAACCTGCTATGAAGAAGCTTAAAACAATGGATGGTTTTGCTTCCATTTGAAAGACTTGACATGAAAATTAATGCAAAAATAATTTTTAAAAATTTGAAAATAAAATTTGCCATGCATATTTTGACACAAACAGAGGGCCTTACTTTTCAAGAAGATCAGCACAGTGTCTGACTCTACATTTGACATTTTTTTGAAAGTTTCTTAGCTGTTGGCAAAAAACGGTGCTACTCTAAAGATCTGGAGATTTTTATTTTGAAGATTATTAATATTGTATGTATTAACAGCCCCTGAAGCTTCTGAAACCCAGAATTATTCCACATAAGAGTCTTTATGTACTTGAAAAACTTTTAAAATCAGGCCTCAGTATGTACACGTCAAAATTTTATTCTTAAAATAAAATTTCAGCTCCGTACACTTGTTATTTTTTTTTAAAACTGTTTCCTGAAGTTTTTCTTCTTGCCACAGCACACGGAGTATCCCTTGTGATGCACGGAACCATTGCAGTGTTGCTGCCAGTCGCCCCGCTCCCATCGGTAGCGACTCAGCCCAACCCAAACCTGTCAGCAGTGCAAATGATACCAGGTAGCTCCGCTCCATCACACAGCAGCCTCATTCTACTCACATCACCCATATAACTGTTCCCACGTACTTGCATCCCAGTAAATCATTTGCACCGTGCTTTTCTGTCCCATCATGTCTCCCACTGGCTCCTTCATTCATGTTTGACTTGAGCAAAGTCTCATGTCTTAGAAATAGATTATAAGACTGCTTTCAGATTAAAAATGTCTGAACAAATGGTAGTTAAAGCGTGCAGTTCTGGCATAGATTACAAATTTGCTCAATAGAAAAATCCATGAAATTAACATATGCCAATCCGTTTGTGGGTATAACTTTATTAGGTAATTAATATTGATAACTAACACTTTGCACTAAGATGACTGTAACATGTAAATAAGCCCAAGGAGATTTTTTTTTTCTTTTTTTTTTCTTTTTTTACATTACCTAACAGTTTTGTTATTGTTTTTGTCTGGCATCAATCTTTTGAAATATGATCTAGTGGCAAACACAGAATTAAACAAATAAGATTTCAAGAGGTTTTTAAAATTTCTTTCTACACTTTTACCTCCTTTGGCTTGTGTGGAATAAACTTAATATGAAAGAAACCATTCCTGTATCAGGATATGTAATAGACACCACTCCTATATCATCTGTTTGCAGATGTCATGAGTGATTTTTTTTTGGCAGAGCTTCTGGCCTCTGATCCGGCTGTTGTATTTCAGACTGTTGGTGCTCCTTCTTCCCATACCACAGTCAGGCTATTAATGTGCCTCCCACGTTCTCTACGTTTACTCTTTTTTTGTTTGTTTGTTTTCCCCCTGCACCCCTAACTGTGGAAATCCTGCTGTTCACACAATGGTATTATCTTAGGGTTTATAAATAGCTTTTTGGATTCTTATTTCTACTGCAGAGCACCAAAATCTCTCTTGTACGAGAGACTGATATGAATGGAGACACATCATCTGACTGTATCACACAGCCATAGAGAAAAGAAAGAACGCAAGTAGTGAAGGAACACCAGATAGATAGTAACCAAAGTGAACTTAGATATGACTTGATTATGAATTATTTATTTTTAATAAGTAATTTTCAGTTGTTAGCCAGCAAACCATTATGGTTTGTAGGTTTGCTACCAAATGCATTGCAGAAGCATGCATTAAGGTGTTAAGAAGGAATTAAGTTGCCACTTTTTATTAAAATCTTTCCCGCAAGTCTTTGCAGTTTATTTTTATTATGATAAGGTACAACTTGCACACTATAGTAGCCTCTAGATGTATAGCTTGTGAGTTTGGACCCTTTTTTTTGGTTGAAAATACATCCTGAATTATTGTCATTCAAAATACATGTATTTATTATGTATCATTTGTGCTTCTGTTTAAGCCCTGTCTTAAGACAGAGTAGGCAGTAGTCTGCAACGCTCAGCACTTGAAAAGCCCTTTTCAAGCAAGTAACATCCTAGAGAATTTTCACTGAGAGGTTCTGGCAGCTTTATAAGCTGACAGGGTGATGGTTGATTAGTATTCATGATTTTGAAAACGCAGAACTTGTTTATTTGATAATTAGTCTTTACACAACATCTGAAGGGGATTTTTTTTCTCAAGTATGTACAGCGTTTTGAGCCAAGGCATATCTTTGAAGTTAGTTAATTTTTTAAGAGGGAGATAAGAGGCTAGTTTTTAGTACTTGTGGGCTTTGTTGTGATTTTTATACCACTCAGTGGAACTGTCAGGTTTATAATTTGACACGCTTGAATACAGTAGTATATTCTTTTAATGTTTTCTGCATGTGTGTCCTACACAAATATTGATCAAAGTGTGAAGGTTAGCATTTTGACAGTTTCTTCTATTTCAATAAGATAGTCATTAGGAAGAAAAGAAATGAGACTTCTACTTCTTAGTTGCAATCAAATGCATAATAAGTTCGTGGATTGTAACATGGAAGTTGATGTTAATGCAGCATTTTAGTCTAATTGTCTAAGCCTGTTTTTCAAAGACTTGTGTTTTTCTTAGAGCTCTCAGTTTTTACTTTTCTGATGCTTGCTAATAAAATATTCCGTGATTTTATTTTTTTTTTAATGCACTGCCTGGATTTTAAATAGCATTGTTTAACCCCCTGTATTACCTAGGAAGAATTTGAAGAAAAAAAAATATTAAAGCAGAGACAGAGTTTTGGAGGCTGTTGGGGTTTATGAGGGGTTTTGTTTATTGAGGAAGGCAAATATTACAACATAAAATATTTACAGTGAATTTCTGGGTTTAATACAGTTAAAGTTGCAAACTTTAACACATTGTAGTCTTAATTATGGATTTCAATTTATTTGTGCTCCAAAAGAGAAATGGAATCTGTTGGATCAAGAAAGTGGTTCTGTATGCGACAAGCGTGGGGTTCAGCTGCTGGAATAGCACAGAAGCAGAAACTTCGTATTCTTTCCAGAAACTCTTCAGACATTTATGACATGATTGTAGGCATTAAACATCTATAAAAAGTTGATTGTAGGAACTTGATAAATCAGTCGTACTAGGCAGTGCGTAGTGCACAAATGCCACCATAGTTCTCTTCAAGTTTTTCTTTAACAAACAAACAAAAAAATCAGTTTAATGTAACTTGAAAGTAAAATCCACAGCAGCAATACCTGGTTGTTTGCACTGAGCTTTCTGATGGTTATACATTTACACTATGTTCATACTGAGGACCTTTATAAATGTTTAATTTCTGAGCTAGCTGAGGTTATTATTCATGATTTTATATTTATCTAAGACTGGAGCAGAAATTACGCAAGTCAGAGAATCACAGTCCTCTTCTCTTTTACTCTCTTTCTTTGCCCAATAACATGCAGACAATCTTTCTGGACACAAACAATAAAAGATCTGGGTGACCAAGAGGGGCCTGAAGTGGCTTTTAGACGCCTGCATTCAAAGCTATGATACTTGAGTCCTCTGTTCAGCTACTGCCTCATTTTAGAGGTGGTTTAGCTTGGCTTGTTTTTAAGATCTTCGTGCATCTAGAATTGTTCTGTATGTGCTGAGAATAACCTCAGCCATCTTGCTGATTAAAACCTCAGTTTCCTGAAGAGTTCTGAAGATTGTCACTAGTTCAGTTTCAGTTCCTCTGTAATTGATCGGTAGCAGGGAATGCAAAGCAAACATATTGAGAACATTCCCTTGGGAATAGAGTGTCTTGGGTTTTGGCTTCTGTTCTCAAGATTGTGAGGGTTGTGTCTTTTTCTTTTTTTTCCTCTTAGTGTGTAATAATTGGATTCTGAAACAACTTTAGGGCTGTAGGGCAGCCGTCTCATAGGTATGTGCACTTTGTGATGCCAGGTATCTCTCATCGTTTTGTAGTTGTTAGCTTTCAGTGCAGGATTGAGGAATGTTCTCCAGTAATGTTTAGCTCATACCTCTAATGCATTATGTTAAAGGAGGCATCAGTCACAGCTCTTCCACACTATGCTTTAAAAATTGAAAGGGAGCCTTGTACAAAAGGGAGTTATCATAGATAGACTTTCGTGAGGAATTTATGACTCTAAAACATGGATGGATTGATCAGTATCATGGGCTGGAGAAAGGTGCCTGAAGATTGAAGGATTTAAGACTCATTTCTCTCTGTATGGTTCCCCTTCCTGTTCCTCATGCTTTTTCATCTGGGTCCTATTCTGAGGTGTGTAATTCTGCTCTGTGCTGTCTGGAGGTGCCGGGGCCTCCCAGCAGCCACGCTGCTGTCATTGAACACTGTCCTTCCTGTCAGCTGCCTTGTGGCTCTTCCCATGGGTTCTGACTTCATCACTATGGGCTGTGACTGTATTTGCAGCGCACCAGGAGCATATGAATTCAGTTACCACCCTTCGTCTGATAATGTGGCTCACGTTATCACCCAGCTGAATCACTTCTGAGTGTATATCCAAACCTGGCACCAGCTGCGGCTTGCAGCAGCTGTCTTAGTAGTATGTGACAAGTCATTAACACTGATTCTGTTGTTACAGGCAAGTAACAGTTTCAAGTGGTTTATGCTTTTGAAGCTTAGGGGTTTTTTTCATGGAGTGGCATAACTAAATTTATATAAAAAGCCTTCATTTGGGGGAAAAATAGCATAGTCAGGGCTTTCAGTTTACCTCTTAGCATAAGTTTTTCTTTCATGTTACTTTCATGGCTCATGTCCTAGGCTTCAGAGGTTCTTTCACTTTAAAACTGCAGTTAAATTGTCACAAATAGTTATTTAGTGCAAAGCTAGGTTAATTAGTGCAATGGTTCTTTTTGACAGGGGTTCCAGTGTCCCTGAAAATGATCGACTGGCTTCAATAGCAGCTGAGTTGCAGTTCAGATCCCTTAGTCGTCACTCCAGTCCCACTGAAGAGCGAGAAGGTGATTGTCACAGTAACAGATTGTGACTTGGATGTGCAGATGATTTATGTCATTAACAGGTTTTTCTCTGTTCCCAATTCTTACACTTTCCAAAAATTTTTTCACCTTTCCCCATTCAAAAATCTCAGATTTTTAACTTTTAGGCTTGTATTGTCAGAGTAAGTTCATCTGTTTTCAGACATATCTGCTATTCTCTTGCTTTTCATATTGTTTCTGAATTGTACCTGAAGGAATTTCCTGGTTTCTTACCAAGTTACAGTGTTCAAAACAAAATGAGTAATGTGATTGCTGAATTTTATACCCCATTCAATAGTAAATTTCTAAATGCTGTTAATGAACTGGACCTATCAGGACACTGAAGAGATTTCTGTCCAGTTTTTCAACTGCCACTGCAGTGTTCATCTTACAAATAACCTGCTGTTATTTGAATCCTGGAAGAAGGGACATGGTGTGTGATTTGTTGGTCCTGATCAGGGCTCCTCCTTCAGGTTTCCCCAGCCCCTCTATACATGATGTTTACACAAATACCTTGAAACGTTGGTTGATAAGATAGCATGATCTGTGCAAATTAAGATGGAGTACAAAATCCCAAGTGGAGTTCATATTGTGGTCATCCTGCAAAATGAAGCAGATTTCTAAGAAGGAAATGCCTTAAAAAAAGATACTAACAGGTGTGGGGGATTTTTTTCATTTGTTTGTTTTTAAGCAGATGTTGAAAATATTGTCTGCCTCATGGTTATTCCCTTTTTTATGTGTATGCACGAATGTAAAACTGGGTGAGGTTAGAATGAATACAGGTCTTTTTCTAAGCAACATTAGAAGATTGTTTTCCTACAGATTTCATACGTATTTGATTCTGAGTTCCCTGACTTGAAATGCTTCCTTCAATTGTGGAAGGAGATCTGTTTCTGTATAAATTAAATCCTATTTCTGAATAACTTTCATAACTTGTTTTCTAAAGATAAGTCGTTTTTGAATTCAAGAGCATACATTGCTATATGGTTGCCTCATATACTTGTCGGGTGTATTAGTCCTGAAACGTTAAGATCTCAGCTTCTGCTGAATATAGTGGTGCAATCCTTAATATGAGATAAAGCCACTTTGATGCTCACAGTATTATTTCTCTAGAACCATTGTATCCAAAAGGAGATTCAAGTGGTTTGTACCGGCGGAGTTGGGAGCTCAGAACTTTAATCAACCAGACCAAAGGTAAGTGTTTAGGAGTCACTATAATGTAGTGTCTATTAAACTGTATTAAAAGGTCGAATCTTAATGCTGATTGTGAAGAGGTTTTTACAGCTTTGTACGTAGGAAGGGGAAAAATAAAATCCTGATTGCAGATAGAAGGTACTTCCAACAAAATCAGAAGGTGTACTCTCTGAGGTGGGAGTAATTAAACTTCATAAAAGTTATATTTGTTCAGTTTCTGAAAGATACCAGCAGTGTTGTACAAAATGCGTACATTTATTACCGTAGGAATCGTGGAAATTCTCTGTCCCTGTTCAGTGCCCAATTATGAACTGCATTGACCGTAGGAAGCACTTCCTCGCTTCCTAAGATCTCTCCTCAGTGTGGGATTTTCTTATTTTGGGTGTCTAAGAGCATGTGATCCTGCAGCGTTTGTCAAATTCGAGACTATTATGGGGCCCTTTCCTCTCTGTCCTGCTGCTTATTTTCATGAAACCTAAAGTAGGTTGATTTATTCTGAGACTACCGTACTGTACAGATATATACATGTAGCTTTCTTGCATATGTTCTGGCAGGGTGGAACCTCATGAGAGAAAAATGTTTCCTGTCACATAAAAACTGATCTTTTCATTATGTGGCTCAGACAGAGCACAGGAAGAACAGATTTTTTTTTTCCAAAATCTAGAAGACTTATTTATTGTTTGGAACATAAACACTGAAGGAATTGAATTTGTTTAAACCAGAAACTAAGAATGAGGAAAAACTTGAAAATTTCTAGAAGACTACTGCAATGGGAACTGGTTTTACTGTCCACTGTGAAGACGACAAAGATTTTGGTTTAAAACTACAGCAAGGCAGACTGAGTGTAGATGACGTGGTATTAATTATAGGTGGGCAGTAGAATATATCATTTGGGAGTATCAGTATCTCCATCTTTTGGAGTCTGTTAGAAACAGGTTAGACCGCTGTCTGTCAACAGTGACGGATGGGTAATTTTTGTGCTTTAATGCTGCCTTGAAATTTCTTCTGGCCTCAGCCACTAGGATTCTGTTTCGGGATAAGGCTTGAAAGCTGGAGTTATCTAATACCTTTTAATCTTTGAAATAACAGATGCTACGACTTTTCCAAGAAACCCATCATCTCTCTGTAGATTAAAGCCTTACCTGTCTTTTTTTGGTGCTCTTAATGACCCTAACACATTTCCACTCTCTATCGGTGGTGAGTTACAGGCCAAATGCAAAGAAATGCGTTGCATTTCATACATTTAATTTCCTTGAATCAAGTAAGAGATTATAGAAAAGTACCAGTATCCTCCTTTTACTTTAGTTTCATATGTGATTGCTAAAATGTTTTGTTCTTTTCCTACATTTTAAATTAGACTCACGAAATAATTGTTTTCTAACTCAGGTCACTTCATCTGATATCAAAAGGTAACAAAATATAAACACAGCGAATCTTTCTCAATCAAGGAAATTGTCCATCACTCTTTTTAGACACTGGTTCCAAGCAAGCACCGATTGAAGCTGTTCAAAAGTCTGTTCAGTTGTTTGAAGAAAGGAGATACAGAGAGATGAGGAGGAAGAACATCATTGGCCAAGTTTGTGACACACCGAAATCTTATGATAACGTCATGCATGTGGGTTTGAGAAAAGTGACTTTCAAGTGGCAGAGGGGCAACAAAATTGGTACGTTCATTATACCTTCATTTATCAACCTAATATACAAGCTTAGTATTTTTGAAGGAAATGTAAGACTGTCTTTTGAAGTCCTGGGTCTCCGCGTAGGTAATAGCACCTTTACTGAAATCAGAATGTTAAAATACAAAATACTGTTGCATCTGTGATTTCCTTTATGTAGAACTTCAACGAAGTTTTCACTGGTCGAATCACAAGAAACAAAGGAGGAGAAGGATTTGGTTAGGACAGTTACGTAGATATGATCCTGCAATGCCTGCATGTGTTTACCCCTATAAAATGTTGGAATTCTTTTGGAAGAACAAGGAATATGAAAGGACATGAGCACAAACTTTGGGATTTTTTTAATTTGCTGATATTGTTGTTTCCCCCATATGATCATTGTTTCCTCTCTGTTTTGGGATTTGTGGGGAAAATCTTCATATTCATGAGAATTTTTCATTCAGGTCAGCCTGTTAATGTAAAGTTTTTACTTTTAATCTGCATTAATTCAGGAGTGTCAAGTGTTATTAGGTGTTACAGTTTAAAAGGTACTTGAAAGTTTACATTAAAATAAAGGTAAATTACCTTGGTAAGCTCAGTTTTCAGTGATGCTTTCTTATAGTAGCTGATGTACATGTTGCTTATTGAATGTAGTGTTATTATTATTTTTTTTTTCTTATTTTAATTCTGCAGGGGAAGGCCAGTATGGGAAGGTCTATACCTGTATCAGCGTTGACACTGGAGAACTGATGGCTATGAAGGAGGTGAGTACTCTGTATACAAGAATCACTGCTGCCCTTGTTTTTCCAAAGTGAATGCGCATGACTTAGGAGGCATTAAGGATTTCTGAACGCTGCTGTTAGCTAACTGGGAAAGGATGGGAAGACAAATTGTTTCTTCATGCAGCCACGTCTGCTATTATCACTCGTTCCTTCTTAAGTTGCTTAAACTTCTCAGTTTACAACTTTCAATTTAAATGTATATAAAATGGATGATGTTTTCTTACTAATCTCATAGGGATGTTGTAAACTTACTGAATGCTTGCTTAATATGTGTGAACACCCATTATGGGATCTTAAATTATTTTAGAAAGAGTTTTCTGATTAGTGTAGACTGTACACGAACTTATATTTTACTTGCAGTATTTAATCTCACATTTTATTCCTTTTTCCTTCATTCCTTAGAGAAAAAGATAGGAAGTGTCACATCAGATGTTTTTCAGTTTCCCCTAGTTCAAGTGAGCTAGGCTGAGTCACAAAGCTGTTGACTAACCTGGTGGGTGCAGAAAATTTAATTTTCAGGGTAGAAGTGAATAAAGCTGTGTAGGCGTAGAGTTTTGTTTTCCCCACAGCACCTTGTTTGTTAAAATACTTGTATTGTTTAGCTTTATTGCATTTCTACATCTTCAGACAAGTGCGAGCATTAGCTGCTCGCAGCAGTTTCCATGCCAGCCATTTGATGCTGGAGCAGTTACATGTTATGAGCCAGTTCTTCCGCACACACAATACATACATGATCTCAAAGGTGTGGAAAAACGAGACTGGGCTTGTGCTTAAGATCTTGTACCATACTCATTCACTGACTAACTAATACCAGCACTTGAAATTCTGTTGTTTTTTCTCCTGATGAAAGAACATTTCTCTCCGAACCAGTAGCAGATTCCTTTCTGGAATTCGAGGTTGCTTTCTAGGTGCCGGTGCTTCTTACGAATTAGCATGTGTGTGCTCTTTAGCGGAAGTTCAAATAAGTTAAATGGACCTTGTTTGACAAACACTTCACTAGTAGGCTAAATATACAGTATGCTGCCTCTTCCTGTAGTATTTTTAACTTCCAGAATTATTTCACCAAGAAACATTCCCCAATGCCTCCCCACTGTGGGCTTAAATGCAAGCTGTTTGCAACTTTCAAAGAAAAGGCTTTTCTGGATTTCCTTAAGAGTAGCTTAGGAGAGGACTGATTTACTTATTTTTAAACTAGTTAAAAACACTGCATTCCCTTCACCCTCCAAGATTTCTTCAGACCTTACTGTCTTAGCCACAGTGTTGTTAAAATCTCTACAATTATAGTGGACAAGCTTTACTACAAATACATAGTATTGCAACTTAAGAAATACATAAAATACTTAAATGTCATTTGTCACCTTTTTGTAATCTCCATATATTTAATTTTACCGCTGTTTGAGTACAAGCTGTATCCTGGAATTGTTATACTGAACAAAACAGTCGTAGCATCCTAGCAACCAAAGGTAAAATATGTGCATTTCTTCCTCTAGCACTTGTCCTGAACTCAATTAATGAAGTTTCTGCTTTCTACCAGTATGGTAAAAGTAGCATTTTCCATAACTTGCCGTATGCATTTCACCGATCTTTGCATGAATAGAAGCTTTAAATTGTTTTTTTGGAAGACTTGATAATTTTTTTCCTCCATGAAAAATCCATCACGGCATATTGTGGGAGAACGAAGGCAAACCTGTTTCTTTCATCAAAACCTTTATGATTGTGTTTGTTCTGTGCCACACCTTTTCCTGCCTCATTCTCAGTGAAGAAACCCCTCAGAGAAATAAAGCCCTTAGAATCTCTGTTGTCTTTCTTGAAGGGTGGCTCTCACTGATAGTACTTCAGATTCTCTTGTACCGTGTCTATCTACCAGGTTTAAGCTAGAAGGCAAGCTTGGAAGAGATATATAGGTGCACACTTGTGTATTTATACATTTAAGTAGCAGCATTTTGCTCTTACAAACTTTATTAATCATTGTATTTGTGTGTAATTTTCCCAGAACAGTTTGGTGTTCTTTTTTTGTTTAAGTTTGGAGATAGAGGGTTGATATTTTGGGGCTTTTTGTGTGATGATGGTGCTTAAGAAAAGAAAAAGAGCTTTTTACCTGTTTTCTTGGTTGGGTTTTGGTTTAGGATAGGTTGGTTGTTTTGGTTTGGTTTGGGTTGGGTTTTTTTGTTCCTTAGTAATTTAAAATAGTGGCAAAATAAAAATCTTTCTTGCAGATAAGATTTCAGCCTAATGACCACAAAACCATCAAAGAAACAGCTGATGAACTGAAGATTTTTGAAGGCATCAAACACCCTAATCTGGTTCGTTATTTTGGTGTGGAGCTCCATAGGGTAAGAAATTATAAGTTATTGAGGCTTTTTTATAGGTCAGAGAGAAAATTTTAAGCAGCCATGGATCACTGACGGTTTTACTTGAGAACATTCTAGTTCAGTTTAATTGTCTGGATATCTCTGTGAATTGCAGTGTGTCTTTTTCCTCTGAATGTTGAGGTCTCTGAAACATAGTTTGGGGAAATTTTTTTGAACTGGTATGTAAACAGAGAAGTTTCACACTAAGTGAATAGAGCGAGGAATGCTGGAGGCTATTCTGTGCTGCTACTCTGTTTTTAACTGCTCTAAAAGCAAGCTATATCATATACGGTATCGTAACTCTTGCATTTATATAGACTAGACAGCATAAAACCCTTCACTGTTAGCAGCAAAGGTTGCACAGGATCTTGCTGATTCCTGGAAAAATTTTGTGCTGGAGTTTAAATCTTGATGCCAGGTGAGTATCTTAAGGCAGCAGATCTTCTGGAATTCAGCTAGTGTCTCTTCAGAAAGAAAAATGAGTTTTCTTGTTTGAGCAGCAGAACTAATGAAGCCTGGTTTTCTTATGGAGCTGGCTTCTAGAGTTGCGTGCTGAGATACCCAACATTTTCTTACTCTGCTTCCTACCTTCCCTGTGAGTCTCAGATCCTTCCCGTATCTCTACCCGGTGAGGCAGGCAGGAAACAGGATGCCTGGTGTCTGGCTGGAAAGCGGTGTCTGGTTTTGACTGATTTGCTCAGTATGAATGGGTTGATTTGCTGACCCATTCGTGGTTTAGCAGGGGATAAAGGCTGCTTTCTGTCTGCATTTCTTTACATGGGGACACGACTTCAGGTGTCTGTGCCACTGAGGCATTGGTTTCTCCAGCTAGTTCTCAGAGCTTAGTGTCTTTGCCATCTTCCTGTATTAAGTCTGGCTTAAATTGGCTGGGCTTGGAGACAGAGAAAGGGAACAAGAACCAAACTTTTCCTTAAAGTGAGTTAGAGTTGGCATGTTTGTTCAAGCAACAGAAAACAACAAAAAACTTGCCCTCCCCAAGCAATCAACACGTGATATTGCAGGAACTGGGAGAGAGGGTGGGGGAAAACCAAACCAAACCAAAAAAACAAGCCCAAACCATCATTTTACCTTTTTTCTAAGTATGCAAAGCATCTTTTTTGTATTTCTGTGTGATATACCTACAAGATTTCCAAAGTGCTTTTTGGTTGATGCCAAAGTGATGTATTTTATACCATCAAATAGTATCAGTTAACGTACAAATGATGCAGATAAACCTGTAGCAGAGATTTTCCATGGATATGCAAAAGAACATACTGGGTTGAAGCATGCCCAAGAGAACAGAATTCTGAAGAGATGATTTATTAGATATTCCATGGTAAGAGGTAGTTCATTAAAGCATTACATGGTACTTCCGTTAGTCTTTTCACAAACAATAAAGGGTGGAAGGAGAACTTCATAAAAAATCAACCAAAAAACCCCACAACAATGAAATTTGGTTTGGTTCCCACGACAGGAAGAAATGTACATCTTCATGGAATACTGTGATGAGGGCACTCTGGAAGAGGTATCAAAACTGGGCCTTCAGGAGCATGTCATTAGGCTCTACACAAAGCAAATCACGATTGCAATCAATGTACTACATGAACATGGTATTGTTCATCGAGACATTAAAGGTAATGTTACCCATAAAAGGTAATGTCATCGTTTCAGTGTTGTAGATGGGGAGGGGAGCGATGGGGGACATATTTACAGATTTAGTCTGTGTTATCTATACAACCATTAAGTGTATAAAGCCTTCCACTCATTTTTTTTAATTTATAAGTTATTGGCTAGTCACGTGCTCCTTTTTAAGTGCAAAATATAAAAAATGTTCGCAGTTGGCATTGCAAACTCATAAATTCTGCCCATGATTTATATAGTTTCTGTAGAGGTTGTTACTATTGTTGGGGATTCATTTGGTCCTTCTGTTTCTAGTACTAATGTATTGAGTTATGTAATGGTGTTTTTCTTCTCATCTATGCAAGAAACAGTGGTGTGTTCTGGGCGCTGACAAGCAACGTACAGTGCTAGAGTTGTTCATCAGAACTTTTTCCTGTGATTTCCATTTTCTAGAAGAGATTTAGGATTTCAGAAGAATGATTGATTAAGCATAGTAATAAAAGCCTTGTTAAAAGGAAGTTAAAGGGATATTGTAAAATTACTTATCTAGTGGGTTTTTTGCCATACATTTATCTACTCGTGTCTGGCTCTCAGCTTTTACTTGCAAAATGAGCAGACTGGAACTACAATAACTGAAGGGAGGTTGGGTTTGGCGTTTACTCAAGGCACCCAGTGTGAGTCCACATTTCACATTCATTTTTCTTTTCCTACGCCTTCCAAGAACATCTTCCATGTCTAGTTATCTTGGTTTTGTTAGTCTGGCATATTTTGCTCACCTATGGCAGAAACTTAACAGAAGGTAGGGGAAATGATGCACACAATATGCCCTGTGAATGCTCATTTTATGACAAGGCAGTGCAACCCAACGATGCTGGGTTTCTATGTCCCTCTTGCTCACAGGGTTTTGAATCACCGCAGCAGTGTAGGAGGTTCCCAGTTGCTCTTGGTCCTTTGGCCTCGTGCTTCTCATTTGGGAAAAGAACTATCTACGATCCAGAGGCCTCCCACCCAGGTAGGCCACTCTTGAGTCAGTTTTGGCTTTTTTTCCTAGGAAACACTTTCCCTCACTCCCATTCCCCAGCAATCTTGCCTTTTCTGGTTTTCCTTGCTGACCAAAGGTTTCTCTCCAGTTGTGGATTTCCCTCCATGCTTCTCACGGTGCCCTCCTTGCCCTTTACTTGATCATTCCATACCCAGGTTCTGCTTAGCTGGATTATGCTCTCCTGGAAGCTTGTTAGCAAAATTTAAGGCTGGCTGACAGGGGTTTCTTTTTTATGCTGCTCTATGTCATTGCTGATTTCTGGATATGTTTCCAAATAGGTCTTCCTCTCATCAGGGAGGTGCAGTGAAGTGAGAAGAGCTGTTTAACAGAACTGTAATGCTATGTTATCTGAGGGCATTTCTGTTGCAACAGGTTCCTCATACCAAATGTTGAGGTGTTGCATGAGAATAACAGCAGTGACAAACAGAAGGTCGCTGCAGGCACATCTGTGTATAGGCCTTCCCGAAAGTTAATGACAGAATGTGAAGACAGACCACAGAGGGTATTTTTATAAAGGATGCCTGAAGTTACATTGGAAGGCTCTTGCTCTCTGCCCCCTTTTATGCTGATATTGCATCTCCAAGATTTCAGGCAAACAGCAGTAGAGAAAACTCTGGTTTTACTTTCAGCGCTTAGGTACTCTTTATTTTTTCTGGTAGGGAAAAATGATGATATGTCATTCCACCTGTTAAAACTACTTTGCTATGGAAATGTCACTATCAGGTCACACTAGATCTCTCATGGCCAGTTTGTTAAACATCCCTGTGGATATGTTTCTTTTAAGCAGCAGATACCCATAAACAGTTACTCTAAGAATTGGTTATCCCACAGTTGGTGTCCGCAAGTATCTCGTGATCAAAAATTGAGTCCTTTGGTTAGTGGTGTCCCCTTGTGCCACCGTTGTCTTTCAGATGCTGTTGTGGCATCCAGTTCTGTGAGTGGAAAAGATGAAGCGAGACACAGCTGCCTTGAGACCTTTTTCACCCTGCAGTTGTGAGAACGAACTGAGGGAAGTGTTGGCTGGTTGTTACACTTGGCTGCGGAGTTTTTTATTTTGCATCAATGTGTAAAGTAGTTGGTGTTGGTATGTAGCAGGTGATTAAGTTTTCTGGAATACTTTTATAATCTCTATTCTGGGTATTGGATTTTAAACCCTGTGGTTAAGCCCAGATTCCTCAGTTAAAATTTCTTCAATTTCTCCTTAGTTATCAAGAATGATGGAATATTTAATGCTGAAGGGAACCTCTGAACATCTCTGCTTGTGCTCTCTGTTCAAAACAGGGCCAACCTCAGTATCAGATCCAATGTCAAATTAGATGAGGTTGCTTAAGACCTTGTTTAGTTGAAATACCAGTATGTCTCGAGATGGATATTCACTTCTCTCTGGGCCCCATCCCAATGACTGACCTGTCCCCATTGTGAAGGACTTTTTCCTGATACTTCCCTGGCATTTGCAGAGGTTGCTGTTTGTATCCCTTGCCCCATATTCTTTCAAAGTTTGCCTTTGAGGAAAAAGCCTCTTTCCATCATCTCGATGTCTTCCCATTACACAGCTGAAAACAGCAATAAATTCTCCACACACACTCTTCCCTTTGTCAAGCTAAACAAACCCATCTCTCAGCTGTCCATTGTGTGGACCAGCCCTCTGACTGTCTTGATGCCCCTCTGCTGGGTTTGCTCCAGTGTGTCAGTGTCTCTCTTGTACTGGGGAGCCCAAAAACCAGACACAGCACTTCAAGTGTGGTCTCACAAGTGCTGAATTGAGAGGAATTAATCACTGAGGTCATGCCTGGTGCTTTCTCTCTGACAGAGAAGGGCATATTCCTGAAGAGTACTCGGATTGTGTTTTCAGAATGAATACAGAAAATGAAGGGGTTGTACCTGAAGCTTCAGTAAAGTAGAAACCTGTGAGTGAGATGCTCCAGGCCAGAAGTCTTCATCAAAGTGTTAGTGTCCTCTTGTTAACTTTGTTGTTAGCTTGAAATTTCTGCCTTTCCTGCTTTCATGTCTTCATGATGAGCACAAGGGAAGGAAGGTCATTCAACAAGAGATGGAAGGCTGTTCAACAGGAGACTATGGGCATGTGTCACCCTCTCTGAGAGACTGAGTGAAAGAGGATTCTACAGCTGATGTTCTCATCAAATGGAACATTTGGCCTGCTTGTTTCTTGAATGAATTTGGTTGCTGCACGCTTGAGTACTGGCTGAGGAGTGTCTGAGCTGCCCTTCTTTGTGGAATGATGCCAAAGTCTTTAGCGGGGCTTTTGGTACCGCTCCTTGGGCTCACAGTACTTACACCAGCACCTTTGGAATATCACACTAGTGCAGTTTTCACTGCACTTCAAGTGGGCCTCACTTGGCACAGAAATGCAGGGCACGAAACTTCAGTTTAAAAGCTTTGGGTTGTAGCTCTTGTTGTCTCTAGCAAGGGTACAGCTTTTGACAATTGCTCTTAGTTTGCAGTTTGCCCAGGAGGTCTTGTGGTGTAAATGGCAGTAGGGCTGTGCAGAACTGGGCTGCCCCTTGCCTCTGCCAAGTGCATCCGATGAAGATGCTTTTGATAGTGTATGTGTAGGAGGACAGAAGGAACAGAAGGCTGTGTTGTGTCTTTTTGCCTGTTTAACCATGGTCTCCGGTTTTATTTTGCTTATTAACCATGCAGATATGGTAGGAATTTTGTTACGTTCCTAGTTACGTTAACTGTCAAAGGTAAAAAGGATCAATCATCCTCAAAGTGCTGCCCTCATGTCTCCTGTTCTTTTACCTGCTGGATTCTGTGGAGGTTTCATCTAACAAGATAACCATTTTTAAAGACTTCTTTTAGAGCTTGGTCTTATTCTGTGAAACAGACACTTTAACAGCAACATTTGTGCTAAATTGTCATTACTTTTTTTTTAAGGGACAAACTTGGGCATGGAAGGCCTTGTAAGTAGGTTCTGAACTTTATTAAACCAAACTATCACAATTATCCCAATAGCTTCAGATTCAGCTGGAAGAGAGATCGTTGCACTTCAGCTCTGCCAGTTTCCACCCCCTGCTCTAGTCAGAAACCACTTTGTAAGCCTTCCATGAAATGCGCATGTTCCTTTCTGGAGGAATGGGAACATAGGTTTCCAAAACATTCTTGTAAAAGCATTTGCTAGTGATGGCCACTTTTCCTAAGCTCTTTGTGTGGGCTAAGCGCACCTAAAGCGCACCTACTTCCTATATGTCAAATAATTGCTTGAACATCATTAGAAAAAGAAAAGCTGTGGAAAGTAGTTCAAAGGAAAAAGTTGCTGGTAGACTGTCACTCTTCTAATGCATTGCCCATATTTAGTGTCTCATTGAGCTCCCTCCTTGTACTGCTTTGGTGCGTTTCTGGATTCTCTTTCATTCATGGAGCTGAGGGATGGTCCACCCAGCTCCGTTACAGGTGCCTGTGGTCGCAGGGTGACTGTGGATTCATATGTCCCTGTGATGGCAAACTGCGGAACCCAACCAAAGAATTCCGATCTTTAGTACGTGCAGGTACCTGAATGCCAAGAGTGGAAAACTTAGACACAATGTGCAGAACAGTTGTATTCACTGAAAGTTAATTCTTCTTCAGAACTTGTGAAAGGCTTATGGTAATTAAAGGTTGGAATTTATTTCTGTTAATTATTTCTCTACCCCTTTTATAGTGCTGTTCTGTGCAACGCCTCTTGGACTAAATAAATATTGCTTAGTTATCAAGCATTCTTGTAGTAGTTAGAGAAGCCCTTTGAGAAATGGACAGGGTTTTAGCATCATTGACCTGCACTGCCTTTTTTTGACTTGAGCGTTTTGAGGATTCCTTCTGTTTTCCATTAATATCTTGGGGATGTGCAGACAAGCTAACTGGAAAAAGTCAGTAACTAAGAGAACATAACACAAAGGAGGAGCAGCCAAGAACTTCTGCACTGACCTATGTTCAAGGTGGAGCCATTTTTGAAAGAATCTTCTGTGTGACATGGGAAAAGGCTATGTGAAACGAAGCCCCCAATTTTGCCTACTCCTCAAGTAGGCATACATTTTTGTGCTGTGCAAACCATTCATCTTTCCTCAAGAGAGATCACACCTCAAGCTGTATTTCTGCCAGGTGACTCTCGCAACCTACTTGTGGTTTCATTGCAATACTTTGCAGAAGCCAGGACTTGGCCTGACACGTATAGTGAGCTCGTTCTGCTCTTCCTCTTCTGTGTTGGCTGTCAACATGTGTTTCGGCAGGATGTTGAACAAAAGAAGACCACTGGTTATCAAAGCCACTTGGCTTATTTTGCAGTGTCGTGTAGAGCAAGTGACTTGAAGCCAACTGCAGATTCCCCTTGGAGATTTTCGAGTCTGCTAGGGAAATGAGCTGGCAGTGTAGCCAGCGATTGTAACAGTAGTAGCCCTTCTCCAGAAATTCTTCTGGAAGTAGAGCACAATAGGAGTGGGCATTTGGTAGTACATGTAATAAAATGTTAAAAGCTCTATTTTGGAAGTCTGCTGTGATGACACAGCTGTATGATGTTACCTGTCTTGGCGCAGCAGAACCGAAAAGATGGCCAGTGGGAGGTACGTAGCAATGGCCTCTGCCAGGACGCTCCCTAAGGACAGGTGGTTTTTTGCAGTGCAACATTCACAAGGATAAGCACTGGAATTGATCAGTTCCTGGAGGAGTATTTTCTCATAATGAGCATGTATGGAAAGCTGATGAGTTTGCCTGCTGTACTGCTTTGTTTTCCTTGTTGTCAACTTCCAGTACATTTAGTGTTAACACAAACCCACCTAAAGTCCCATTGGCTACTGGTAACTTGCCCTCTGGGGAACATCGCTAATGCTGTCATATTCCATGCTTAACCCACAGGTAAAGATCTAAGTGCAAATTCAGTTGTTATCTACTGCGTAACTTCCAAGAGTATATCGGGAAACCCTCATTCCTCAATTCAGCACTAATTTAACAAGTGTTACTGTTTTTCATTGTGTTTTGTAGGAGCCAACATCTTTCTCACCTCATCTGGACTGATTAAACTAGGAGACTTTGGCTGCTCGGTGAAACTGAAGAACAACACCCAGACAATGCCTGGGGAAGTGAACAGTACTTTGGGGACTGCAGGTAAGGAAGCATGTGCCAGGCAGATACTTGTCTAGTTACCATAGAAGAAGATGCCTCTGCTGAAAGTTTGTGGTGGAGTAAAAGGGTATGTTTCAGGGAAGCTTGGATTCTACCATAGCTAGCCAGATGTGCTTTACATCCAGAAGCCAAAACAATCAGTGAATGATGTAACTGGAAAGATGAAATTGTATTTGCCTGGCAACTTTTATAAAGACGCTGCAGCTTGTGTTTTCTGGGGTTGTATCTTTCTTTGCAGCCTTACTGAAACAGCGCTGTTCTTACTAAACAGCTGCTTAAGCTATTTTTCAAAAACAAAAGTAACCGAAAGCATGTACATATACCAGCATTTTCACTATGGCTTTTCAAACTGAAAGACAGTTACACTGCAAATGTGTCAAAGAACAAGAAGCCAGCAAATGCCAAAACTTAGCAAAAATAGTGCTGATTCACTACGGATATATTAAAAAGCATTTAGTTTGCCCAGCTAATCACTGAATGTATACTGTTCCTTCTGCTGCATGAACTGATGACATTGTATGTATTGTTTCGAAGCATACATGGCTCCAGAAGTAATTACCAGAGCAAAAGGAGAAGGACACGGACGTGCAGCAGACATCTGGAGCCTGGGCTGTGTCGTTATAGAGATGGTGACTGGCAAGGTAGGGATGTTCCACATGCTGAATGAAAGCAAACTGTTCTTAGCAGTTTCTCTGCAAATTCTGGTCCCACTCCCAGAAATTTGTCACACTTAAATCTGCAAGTACTGGGGTGGGTTTTAATTTTCCTGGAGTACAAAAATACATGCTCTATGCATAGCAAGTTACTCACTCACTAAACCTTGCAACTTATCTATGCTGTTACGTGTTGTAGAGGCCTTGGCACGAATACGAGCACAACTTCCAGATCATGTATAGGGTGGGGATGGGCCATAAACCTCCTATTCCTGACAAAGTGAGCCCAGAAGGGAAAGACTTCCTTTGCCACTGCCTGGAGAGTGACCCAAAGATGAGGTGGACGGCCAGCCAGCTCCTCGATCATCCTTTTGTCAAGGTTTGTTCCATGGCTTTGGCCACAAAGGCTGTAGATGGGAATCAGAAACAGCTCCTAGTTGGCTGCACTGTTTGCAGCTGTGCCACAGGGCTTTGTTTCACCGTGGGAGGCTGTCCAGGTATCGGGTTGATGCTGTCCAGAAAACAAGGTTTGGCGACTTTTCAGAAGCACATTATGTTGCTAAGAAACATTTGACTAAAAGAACCTGGTGCGCACCATGCAATAAACTTTCATTGCTGTTTTGGGATGTATTATCTTTATGTTAAAAAGACTAGTTAAGCTTCAACTCAGTGGTAGTTAATTCGATCTGAAGGGCTCTGTGCCTGAAACTTTAGGAAGTACCTATGCAGGCTTCCATCATCTAGAGATAAGGGTCCCCTCCATAAAAAGTGAAACAAGCACTTTATTGAGAGCTCTACCACCCTTCAGTGCAAGGGTCTGCTTTTTTTAAGTTCACAGTTAATGTTAAGTTCATATAGAATGTTTATCTGGCAATTGGCCTAACAGTCTGCAGTTCTTGCATGAACTATAGTTTGATTCTTTTCTTAAGAATAGGCAAATATTCACAGCTACAAACTTAGGTGTAGTAGTAACTACTTTTTTGAAGAAGTAGGTGCACAGTAGGTTATTGAATTCTGTCCCATTTTCTAGCATAAATTTGTTCACTTTGGTATTGTGGTTCAGTAACAGTGCGTTTGGGCTCATCATACCCATCCCTGTCACCAGGGCCCCTGCAGCCTGATCCCATCCATCCCAGAGGCAGAACGCTGCTTTAGGCACGTCAGAGTGGCACGGTGACAGGGGAAACATAAGTTTTCACATCTAAATGCTTGTAATTTGTTACCTGCATAAAAAGAGAGAAAGAAAAAGCCCTCAGAGGTGTTCAGGGAAGGTGCTGAAAGAATTGATCTGTTGTCATCTTCTTGCTGTAAGTGAATTCATTGCCTTTTGTCCCCTTCACAGGTTTGCACAGATGAAGAATGAAGTTATTCAGTCTTTGGCCTTTTTTTATTCTGGCAAGATACCTTTTAATCACTACTGTATGTAATATTTACATAAAGACTGTGCTGAAAAACAGTATAAAAGTTGAACTTACGAAGACTGCACAAGTGACAAGCGTCACTTTCTCTGCTGCTCCTGTATGTTGTACTTGGCACATGTTGCTCACGTGACAGTGTCCGCAAGTTGGAAGAAGCTGCATGTTTCAGTGAAAGTGCCATTACTACTGTATATGGACCATACCTTTTTTTTGTTCTTTCTCCTGTTTCTCATTTTGACTGAGAACCGTAATGTTAATATGTAGTATTTTTGAACTCTTTAGGTTCAGAAAAATGCTGTAGTGTTATCAGGCGTTATGGACCTTGTTTTTTAATCTGTTGAGTGCACTGACTGTGAACTTTTACTGGTTTTTTGTTTATTTGTTTTTTGGCAAGCTTCAGATTTGTTATGCACAAGGCTGATTAATGAAATTTTAAAAAAAGTTTTTTCTCAATAAATGGTTTATTTTAGGAGATGTTGGTGAAGGGTGTTTCTTCAAAAAATAAATATATTGGGTTGTGTCACATTTTAAACTTTTTTTCAACGCTTATTTAACACTACTAAGCTAACCTAACTTATATTGCAGTAGTCAATGTTTTGTCAAGTTCAAGATGTGTAAGAAGCATCTTAAACTGCGCAAGTGGTGACAGAATTAAGGTCCCCCCCTCCATCCTCTCCTGAGGAAAAAAGGGGGTGTGCAGTTCCTGACAGTCCCTATTACAGAAGGGACAGAGCCGTGGTCTGAAATAACTGTCTTCTTGAATGCGAGCACCACGAACAGGGAATGGGCCACGTGGCATCCCTGTGGCCTGGAGGAGAATCAGTTAAGATTATTCTTGTGTTCTATTTGGCAAAAACAAGAATTTACTGTTAGCTTTTTAAAACTGATTTCTGACTTTGATTTCCCTACCACCCACCAATTGTCATGAGGCTCAGAAAATGGAGAGTAGACGTCGTTAGCAATTAGAAGAAACAGTCTGCAACATTTGATCTATTTGGATTATTTTGTTTGGCTTGCTATTATAAGCAGATGACTTAAAATTGTTACTTGTAAGCATTACTGCAAGTTTACATATTCTTGTTACAGCCTGAGACCTTAAAATGGGTAACTTATAAAGCCAAGAACTTGTTTTTAATGTTTCACTTTATTCTAAAGTCCTGTCTCTCCACTTGATCCACAAATCTTTGGTCACGGGTGTGGGGTTCAGCAGCTGGCTGGGTGAGCTCTTGAGAAGGTATCACAAAACCTAATATTTAAATCTAGAAGAGCATGAGCCTCACTGCACAGGTCACCAGTGCCATGTATCATCTAGGCTCTCAAAAATACTGCAATGAATTTAAATGATGACTTTTCCTTCTCTTCAGGTCTTGATTTTCAGCTACAAGAGGAAGGGAAGTTAGCAACTGACTGTGAAAGTACCTGAGGTTCCCCTGCGAGCCTGGCTATACAGCAGAAGTACCTGAGCAGTTTGTGTCCTCGTTTGCCTTGGTTTTGGGTGCCCTCGTGCACGAACAGGAACTGCAGACAGCTTTTAGGAATGAGGATAAAGGTGAAAAGTAAACCGTTGCTAGTTTGATATTGCCAACCAAAAAGAAAACTCGTTCACTGCACATTAGCTTTTTATACTTTTATTTTTATATAAACAAACATTAAGACTACTTTTGTTAAGGCAGTTGTAGAACATACAGTAGTTGCTTGTGAGGATGAGGGGCAAACACTGCTTCCTAATGGCATAGGTCATTCTTTTAATACAGTGAACTGGACTAGTTTAACTTACACAAGTACCATTACGCTTTCTCCATTTGCCAGTGAAAGTGGGAAGGGCCCAGTAGTGCAGTCCTTGTGTGCTGGGACATCTAGAAGTGCTCAGGAGGGTGGATCAAGGAGTGGTGTGTTTGGCCCTCAGCCTCGTCTAAAGGTTGGTCTCAGGGAAATGGGTATGAAATAGTCTAAATGCTTTCAGAAATATGTACATTTGGTATTTTCCTCTAGAAGTGGCACTGCATGCAGTTGGAAAGGACTGAGATTCATAAGGAATGTTAAATGTCCCCCTACCAGCATATTAAATCAGTGGCTCTTTAAAAAGGCAAAAAAAGCTCATCTCTATCACTACATGAATATGTATTTGCTGCTCAGAACCACTCATCTGTGCGTTTAGGTTTTTACCACCCTGAGAAAAGCCCACTGTATCTGCTAGGTTAGGGTTACAGTGCAGTGCCAGCTTGGAGAGGGCTTTTCTCTCTCCCACCCCCCACTCATTTTCTAAGTCCTTGTGTACAGTGTCTTCAGGTCTGGCTCATCAACATGCCTGATGTGTTACTGTGGGACAGCTGGACCTTTAGACACTACTGCAAGTTTACTACTCAGTTTTCCACTGTTAGGATTGTTTTAGTAAGTTGAGGTGCAGGGCACGTTGTTCTTGACATCATATAACCTATTCCAGAAAGCTAGAGAGCATAGAGAATACATGTGTACACAAGACAGGTGGGGAAAAAAAAAAACCACCAGAACTAGTCCCTCATACTTCAGAAGGCCTATTCCTTCCTTCCTGTTGTATGTTTTACTGCCGCCACTCAAAAAAGTTTACTTATTGCCCCGTGCTAAAAGTACTACTACAACTGCTCTTTAGGTGCTGCATATTAAAGAGACTTGTTTCTAGGTGATCTGATGATGTACTGAACAGCAAATGCATATTTCATGGAGTAATTCATATTCTGTTGTATTAGCCCCTGTTTCTTCTGGCTTCAGCTTTATTATAGGAAAAGAGAAATGTTTTTTATACCAGCTGTTATTAATATAACTAAAACTGCTGCCTTTCTTGCCTAGAGGCACACAGGCTGTTCATTGCTAGACTATCACGGTTAAGTCCTGTGTGCCATGAAAATGTACCATCATTGGAAGTGCCAATCATAATCCTCACTGCTCAGTATCAGTATGTTCAGACTTTTAAAGCTTGGGGTTTTTTCAATCATAACTGCTGGGAGCTGGAAATCCCTTTTCCTCTTTTTTTAAACAAGCTCTGTTTAGTAACTTGCATATTCTTAACTCTTTAAGTTTTAAAAACAATAGGCTGCTGCCCTGGAATCAGTACCAGCAATGTCAGAGGAATAGTTTTCCCAAGGGGCTTGATTCCAGTTTTATCTAATTCAGAAGGGTGTTGAAGCAAGTCCAGACAGCCATAAAAAAACTCCAAGCCATACGACTGTCCTAGGTCTCTCTCCTACTTCCCCTCTTTTCCCCAGAATAAAAGCAAAAGATAATTTAAGTATTACCTCAGGCTGACTGTTATGAGGCACCATGTAAACTAATTTATCTGAAAAGACAGACAAGCAGACTAACTGGGATCACAACAGTAGGGGTGTGGGGCTTACCTTTTAATGCACGCTTTGCATTACTTAGTTACAGCATACTCAGTTTTGTTTCCACCATTGTTAGGAAGGCCTAGAATTAAAATCAGTGTTTAAAGCTGAAAGGAATTTACTACCTCAGTTTTTTCAAACTATAAATGGCATTTACTTTCAAAAGAATTACAGGTTTCAGCTATCCCTCTGATGTATTGCCTCAGGAGAGATGTGGCAGTGGGTAGGTAACACAGCTCTGTTCAGGCCACAAGGCCAAATTCCACTCCGGTTATGCCGCTGCAAGGCTCCGACCTAACAAACACTTAGCCGGGGTCTGGCTGGAGTTTCAAAGGGCCCACATGGTGCACACTGTGGGATTCAGTTCTAGATGTAATAAAACTCTATTGCAACTCTGCCAGTTCAGCAGAGCTGCTTCAGTCCAATACTGGTATAACCAAGCACTGCATCTTTACTGCGTTTAAACACTGACAGATTATGGTTGTTAAACTGTTAACGTGTAATCTAGACAACTATCAATTTTAATCATCTTGTAACAATCTTTTGACATCTACCCATTCCTTAGAGCAAGTTAAGATAAAGCCTGGTTAGTTTCCAGGTAGAGTCTCATCATACAAGAACACTGGATTTTTTTTTTTTCTTCAAAGCTTAAGACATTTAATAGGAAAACCAACCAAACAAATGCAAACCTGCTGTGGAGAGTATACGAAGGAGTGCATCTTTCAAGTGTGTCATCCAGCTCAAACCCCCAGAGAAAAAATAACAGGAGCACAAAATCAGATATGCATGGCAATTGCTCATCCTACCCTTCCTCTGATCTCGCTTGAAGGACCATGATATGCACTTAAGAGTTTTCAGAAGTTGCATTTGTTCCCTTTGGATTGAAGCAGTCTCTGAAGACGCTACTTTCGTTTCTGCTTGTTGTCATTGTTGCCATAGGTGGAGCCCTTGTTAATTTCTGTGACGCCAATCATCCATCTGACACCAACAGAAGCTGCAAAATACATCAAAGTCAAGTTAAAAGCTGCTTGCAGACGAGGACTGACGATCTGTACAGGTATAGTGTTCTGAAAGAGACCAGCAGTGGTCTCAGCCTTACAGCAGCACAGCATTAAAGGTACCTACCCAAACTACCTGTACTTAACCTCTGATGAAGGGTACAGCCCTGTGCCGCCATCTCAAGGAAGCTGCCCACCCTCATTAAGGAAGGTCCTGCGTCACCGGCCTCAGGCCAGACATCCTCTCCCACCAGCAGGGAAGATGCTTCGCGAGCCAACAGAGGCACAGGCACAATGTGCCGAGCCCTGTTAACCCTTAGACAAGGCCAGCTGTGAAATGTGGGTGCTGCTGGTGTGACCTGGCTCCCAGAAGCTGAGTGACAAAATACACTGATGTGTCTGCTAGTGAGGAGTGACAGGGGAAGGGAATTCTGCCTGCTTTCAACAGCCCCCTTGCCTGGAAGAGCATGAGCCAGTACAAAGGCACTTCAGATCTTGATTAAAAAATAAGTCAGTTGTGACTCTTTTTTTTTAACTACAGCTCATGAAACAGTCCATTTTAAGAGGGCAGGTTGATTTAAAATACTTCAATAGTTGGTTTAGTGGTAATAATTCACCATGCACAGAGATTTATTTTTTTGTGTGTAATTTATTTGTAGTGCCTGAAGTGACTTCAAGTTCAACACAACAACACAACTTAGCCTAAGCCCTCCCCTTGCAGCTTTTTTTTTTCCGTAAAGGGGCTCAGCTGCCTAAAATCTATTATTCCCCAAACTTCTGCTCAGCTACTGTACATACCCAGAACTGCGACACATCTTTCAGATCTAAACCTACTTGGGAGTCACAAATACATGCCCTCCGTGCAGAATGTGTCTTGCTGACTGATGGTGAAAAGGCCCAGTCCTGTGAGGTGCTTTAGATGTCTCATTCCCATCAGTCTTTACCTCTCTAAGATGACCTGAACAATTCCTCACCAGCCAAACGACTCTTTATTGTCAGGTCAGAGCCCAAGATCATCAAGAGAATCCAGAGGCTTCATACCATGACCAGGCACCAACCACCAAAAGCAGGGCTGACACAACACCCCATGTCCCAGCATTTGCTGCTCTTTAGCACTGAACAGGAGCGGGCTGTCAGCTGGTGACCAGCGTTGCCCTCGGCTTTACCAGTTGCTCGCTTGTCCAGCTGCAACCTGGCACTACCGCACCATGCAAAAACATCCCTTTTTAAATAGCTGCTTCTCTCTTCTGCTTCAAGCAACCTGTTCTGAAGTGGAGCACAGACTACTGAACTAATGTTGTAACTGTAAGTAAGGCAACTTGAAAAAGCCAAGTAAGAAGTAAGTAGAGTAAGTACTTACTTACTCACTCAAGTAAGAAGTAAGTAAAGTAAGAAAGAAGATAGGGAAGGAAGAAAGCAGCTCTGCAGAGAAGGACCTGGGCCTTCTGATAGATGCCTGCACTGTGCCCTCATGGGAAAGGTGGCCAAGGCTGCCCAGGGCTGCATTAGGAAAAGTTTGACACCCCTGGACTAGATGATGTCCAGAGGTGCCTTCCCACCTCAGCTATTGTCTTCTGTCTGATCTGCTTGGATAAAAGGCACTGTGTATTTTGTTCCTTTAAAATACCAGCACTTGAAAACAAACCAGTCGACTACAGACTCGTGTTCTGTAGTATGACAGTAAATTACGTGACAGTTTTTACAAGTCCAAGCGGTAACAGGATACCAGAGATGAGTCACACATGATGTGCCACAGCGACGGCTGCACAGTGATGGCTGAACGGCGGTGCAACGGGGAAGCCGGGCTGCCTGTGGGGCTGCCCTCAGGTCTTCAGGATGCAGGCGGAGAGCTGTGCAGGGACCAGCCCAGAAAGGGACGTGGCTCCTAGGGAGCTCACTGACAATGACACTGTTAGTCTGTGAATGGAAATGCACACAACTGGGACAGGTGAAGGATTTCACTCTCACAAATAGAAAAGAATAAAAACATCTCTGGACATTTAAATGGCCCAGGGAAGACTAGAGGAAGATCCAACATATAGCTTGCAGTCTGGGATCATAACATAATAGTAAGCATGACATCATTAAGATTTTAACCAGAAGGGATAGAAACAGCATCTGGAGGCAGACACAGAGCATAAATAAGAGCACCTGTTATAGCAACCACAGAGGCACAGTGAGGATTTCATCCTGTTCCAAGAATGCCACTGCCTAGAGACCAAAAAATACCTAATTCAATGGTTCAGATTTTTTTTTTTTCCTTCCCTTCTCTTTTGCTCTCTGGCAGAAGCTGCCACTGCCCTTCTGTCCTCAAGTCACCCTGCATCCCTCAGCACCCTGGGGAAGGTGAGGTGCAAGGAGAAGGAGCTGGTCACGTTTGCCAAGCCTGTGGAAGCGAAGTGGGGGTAAGCGCTGGAGTGCCTCAGTGGCTCCTCCCTGCACGGCCTCCTCCTCTCCACAACTCTCGCGGAGCCTCAGCACCTACCGTAGTGACGCCATCACGTTTAAGGATTTATTCCACTGTTGTTTTAAATACAACTAGAGTAAGGGGAACTTAAAGAGTTTTTTACTACAAGGAAGGCGAGAAAAGGTCAAGCAAGAATTGTGCCTAACTTAGGCAGCTGCGAGAGTTAAAGCCCACCCTGAGAAGAGCAGGAGAGAGAAGCTGTCGGCTGAGGCATCCCTGCACTGCAAACCACACAAGGTAACTGAGCTCCTGCCATTCTTCTGCCCACCATTATCCATCAGCCAAAAGATGCAGGAGGTTGCTGAGGACCTGCTCTGTCTGCCGGAGTGCTGGGGGCTGAGGGAGGGCCGAGCTAACACAAATCAGAAGAGTCAATAATGTAATCTCTTTCTTGGAACATTTTTTAGATCCAAGAAAACCACCACCTCCACAAATAAGTGCCACATCTTTCAGCTCAGAGCAGAGGATTTCCACCTTTTCTCTCGCATCTCAAGATTTCTTCTCATCTGTTACCTGGGGTTTGTAGCACACAGCAAGTGCTATAAGCAGCACAGCAGGTAGGGGCATAAAAATTTTGGATATATAGTCTGCTGTACACCTGAGTTATATAGGTTATGAATTGGAATGAAGAATTGTACAACTAAAGCTTACATGAATGGTAGAAATTGCCATTAAGGGCCTGTCTTCATAATATAAAGAAGAAGAAACAAGCAAGTAACAAAATACGGGTTCTAGGCACCAGGCTGAATGGCCAGATTGTCTGGCAGCTCCACCAACAGGCACGATCAACACAGGCAGAATCCTGCACATGGTTTATATCCTGTTGTAAAACTTATTATAGCCTTGCTGGCTTGTGCTCTCCTCACCTTACACCCATCTCAGCCCATGGGCATCAACAGCCTTGCTGCCCAGATCACATCATGCTCCATTCGGTCCACACTCTGCACTTGGACACTGTCAAGTCACTGAGGACTCAGAGTTTGTACCGTGACCCATGGAAACAGGTTTTCTAATATAATAGCACATATTCTAGAACAGACATACAACGGCTCCTGCAGAATCACAGCTGGCTTGTTACTACTTATGCTTGGTTCAAATGAAATACTTCTCTCACCTATAACTGATACTTAACTGCTGGACCCACATCATAAGCCCAGATGCCATTACGCCTTTAGCATTAGACATGTAAGAGCTACTTCTCCATTTAAGAGCCAAGAGAAGCTCTCTCATCTTTTGCATACAGAACCAACATTCCCCTTTTAACTACTGTTGACAGCTCAATAGAGCATGAAGTTGTCCTCTTCAAGACAAGTTACCAAAACTTCAAAGGCAACCTAACACCGGGTTCCTTGAAGCCAAATGGGATTGGGAAAGCAGGAGGAGGGGAAAAAAAAGAAGCTGCTGTCACATACAAATACTGGCATTTGACAGACTCATTCACTGCTTTAACACCAAAATATTAGCCTCAAGTTTTAAATAACAGTTTTGAGTTAAGTACATAAATCTCTTGCCATGTGTCGTATGAAACTAAAAGCCAATTTTCAAAAGACACTTTTGTCCCTCAAACTACTTGTGCATTTAACCTCTGGAGCAGGGTCTGCCTTGTGTTGATTCAAGTAGTTTCACAAAGGGCTCCTAGTCACAGACCAGTAGTTAGATACTAGCACAATGTGATGATTATTAGGAGTATAAACAGCCAAACTGCTGCACAGCAAAGCAAGAGGGGATGGCTCAGCACTCTCAGTATAAAAAGGAGACATCGTTTATTTAGGACTGAAAGTGAGCTGAACCAGCAGAGCTATGTATACACTGGTCACTCATTCCTTGGATCTGAGACTTAGGGTCTGAGCGATTACACTGCTTTCACCCCAGCCTGACCGCCATGTGGCATTTCTCTTATGGCTCTTTCCAACTGAACAGCCAGTTACTTACAAGCTCATAAGTGTTTTACTGGAGACCACTATTAGCAGAGACTGTCCAAAAGACAAATGACACTCTGAAAACCAAGCAGAGCGTACCAGTTAAAAGCACCTCCTAGTTCCTCCGCTCTCTATTATCACAGAAGGTTTACACATATCTTGTGCTATCTGCACCTATGCTAACAAGGGGAATGTCACCAGGTACTGAAACTGGCCCTTTGCAACAGCTATCTACATAGAATGGGCTATCAGGGACTGCAATAAGCTTCCCGCTTCAGGAGTATCAGGTGAGCTGTCAAATTGCCACATAAAAACCCAACGTTTCAAACACTACCTGTGCTGCTTCAGGTAACAACAGCAGGAAAAGGAGCAGGAGCAAAGTGAAAGGGTGATTTTATCACCCGATCACAATGGTAAATAAATCCCTCTGATTTACAGAAAAAACTTCCTTTTACATTATTAAGCCATCAGGTACCAATTACCGGAAAAGACCGCAAATACAACCCTCCCTGCTCTGCTACAAACTGGGTCTGCCAGGCGGACAGTTCCAACTGGCACCAAGAGTCACAGCCTCCAAGGCACATTCGTGTTCATGTACCGCTACCTCCCAGCCATTGCAGAATTCACTTCTGAGACCTTGCCTGCAGCTGGAGACAGAACTGCAAATAAAATACTGTTGGAAGACAACTGCATCACTCTCAGGACATTCATGACAGGGATACCCCTTAGGATACAAAACACAGTTTGGGGAGAACAGCCTTGGTACAGCAACTCAGCTATTGGTTACAAAAGTCAATGTGACAGCTTGCGCTAAATTTTTCAGATGCTTCTGAAGAAAGAGACCAATGATTCCCAACTAGCAATAACATTGCTCTCAAAGGGATGTAGCAAAACAGAAACAGACTATAACATGCTAAGGGAACTGTTGCTCTTTTGGTGAGTAATGACACATCCACTTTTAAGTGACCAGGATAAACCAGCCCCGCTGTTTGGTTTTGCTGAAGGCTGAGTTTCTTTCCACTCCCACGGACTCTCATTCTTCCACAGTTTCACAGAGGCTGCTATCTGCCAATAAGTGACAATTCTTTTTGCCTGCTCATCAGCAAGAAGTGTCTGGCTGACTCTAATCAGGCGACAGCCACTACTTAGAGACAATGCAGTGTCTTCTGCTGTGCGTGAATCCTGACCCATTACAAGCACTGTGTTCACACCAGGTATTTAGAGCAAGAAGAGAGCTGTTGCTAAGCACAGCGATCTTTTGAAGGTTGCAGAGGACTGCAACCTGCAGCACTTCACAAACGTGCCGGATATGCACAGGGCGGCAATGCACCTTGCAGCGGGTGGTTAATCTCACCATTCTTAATGCGTTCCTCAGCTGTGCTTTTGCAGCCTGGGAGCTCACATGTTCATTCTGGCAGCAGACTGCTGCTGTAGCTTTCAGTTGGCTCCAGCGTTACAAATAACCTGAAGACCTTTGGATTATCACTGCATTCAAAAGAGGATTCATAGCAGCCTCCTTATTAATCTTTTCTTGTGGCTAGAAGCAGAAAAAAGCTAAGTGGGGAATAAGACAGCAAGAAAAAGCAAAAAAAAAGGCACTTTTGCTGTCCTTTCTTAGTAGCATCATCTTTTTTTTTTTTTAATCTTTACAGGTTCTTTCCCTGCCTTCCTGATAGTGAGAAGACATGACCTAGTTGTAAAGGCCACTAATGACTTAATATTGCACTTACGATGGGGGGTGGAGGGGTTCGTCTCACTCAACTAAATTAATAAGGGCTAAATTCAGTACATCACAGATGCCATAATGCCAAGCATTAAAGCATTCAGCCCTGAAGTTAAAACCCAGAGCCCTGAACTATGCAGTGAGGCTCCCTGTGGAGGTTACACAAGGCATGAAGCGCTTTGGAATGGCACCTGAACAACCAGCCACTGAGTGAAGAAGCTGAATTAAGAGGGAAATGCTAAAGGGAAGCTGAGAAATTAAAAAATTTTGCAACAGCTAAGCTTCAGTGCCCCATTAAAGCATCGCTCCACAGCCCAGTACCAAACACAGACTATGCCAGCATCTCTTCCAAAGGCAGAAAAAATTCCCTCTTGAGTGCTATTGCCAGGGATGTAGCATTTGCAATGGTGTCACACCTCGTCCCACCCACTGCTGTACACCCATTTGAACTAGAGCACAGGGGAGACCAATGGACCTTTCTGTGCAGCTGAAGAGGATTCAAACCCAACCCCTCCCCTTCCTGAGGAGCACACCCTAGCCATGGGGCTCACTCTTCGCTCCCAATCCATTCACCAGTCAGAGAAAGAGGAGGAGGGAGCACTACTTGTGCCTTCCAACAAGTAAGGTGGGTGAAAAAAATGCTTCTAAATTGTAGACACTGCTCCAATAAATTCTTACGTATTTTACATAAAACATTCCCAGTGTAAAAAGCACCAACAATTTCTCCAGGTGAGGACAAGAGCACAGCATTCCCTTCCCTTTCCCTCTACCTTGCCCACATAAACATACCAACTATTATGCTGGACCTTACTCTCGCTCTTGTTTTCCTTCCTCTAGTCCAAAGCATCATGAAGCAAATTTCTTGTGTGCGTGCACACACACACGCACAAACTCTTCCTTCTCCAGTCACCTTTGTAAGAAGCTTCCATAGTAGCTTATGCAGAGTTTGATTTGGTGAGCACTTTCTGAAAAAAAATATTGTGTGCCTACCACATCAAGCTCTTCACAGATGGGCAAAAGAACATGAGTTAATTCATCTTGATCAGAGTAGCATGAGACCTGCTCAAGATTCAAACTTTTCGAGAATGCAAAGAAATATTATGAGTTAGAAACAATTACCTATGTAGAAAGCAAAAATACACTTCTGAGACAAGAAAACGCTCCATGTTGGTCTGTTTCCTCCATATTGCTATTTTGGACATGACTTTTTAAGCTAACTCTAATATCTCTGCATCCAAGTTCACTCAAAGCCAGAAGAACTGTGAAGTTCCGTTTCTTTTCAAAGGATGTTTGTAATATACGCAGGTGTTAACGGTGATAAAGCCATAAATATACGTGTTGGTCAGTGCAGCCATAGAAAACATTTGCTTTATAAGTGGAGGGCTTATTCTGGAAGGGGATTCATTCTTGAAGCAGACACTCAGTATGCTATAAAGGACAGACACCCTGGTATGATGTTATTTACCAAACTGACCTGCTTCCTGCTTCCATGAATGACACCAAATGAGATCTCCCAACATTCCTATGGGCCAGCTCCTTGTTTTGTTTTCCTTCCTCCTCTTAAATAACACGCTAGTTTAAACACAAACCAGGGCAGTACAGAACTACTACAGGAACTGTAGGAATCACCTGTGATAGTCTATGCCCTGTGCTATTTAAGTCAGAGTGGATGGCCGAAACAGGCTGTGCTTAAATCACAAGTTCATGGATTTCTAGTGGATGATGCATCAGACTGTGATCACATGAAAGAATTCTCAACAGAATAAGTTAGCCTTGAGCGCCTCTTCTAGGCATTCAAATTGAAACCCAGCAACACACCACACAAGAAAAGAAAGCCTCTTGTAGACAACCCACTGGAAATTACTGGTTTGATTTCTACAGAAACGGAAGATTTTTTCATGCAACTCTTACAAAAAATAATACAACTATACAAAAATAAATATACAATATACAAAAATAAAAACCTAATCTATTTGACCTATTCCAGGCTAAAGTGGATATAGTATCAGATGGCCTGTTCAATTCACAAGTCATGTTTATATTTAATAAGCCTCAATAGATCATGCCTAACAGTTTTAGAAAACTTACCCATTACAATGACAAATGCGAAACTAGCCAGTGTCAGTGATGATCCACTGTTGATCATGTTGATGAGCAGCTTGAATAAAGGATATAGCAGCAATAATGCCCAGAAAAGCCAGTTCAAAAGTGTCCATGGTCGTCGGGGTGGTACTATAGGGACTCCTGGGTAAGTTCCTGTTCGGTAGTACACTTCCTGGAATGCATCCTAGTAGAACAAAGGACGGCAACAATTAAATCCCCATCTGCCAACAAAACTGGCTATTCCTGACTTTGATATTCCTCCTTCTGCATGCCTGTAACCATGGGGGAAGGTCAAAGATCAGGTAACGGCTGGAAAGCTTGTACTTTGAAGTCAATGAAGACACAGTCAAAAAAAAAGAGCTTACATTGATGTGAGCATCCTTTTTCCTACCCATAAAAGCTCGAAAAATTGCATGCTCAGAGAGTATATAACAAGCCCAGTAAAACAAGAAGGGCGAGGGGATGTACACTCCTGCAGAAACGTAGACATCACTGGTGAACCTCCTGCAAGGGCCACAGTCACTGGAGAAATACTGCTGGTAAGCCGGAGAAGTGTTTGGGCTACATGTTGGGCAGTGGATCCCCTGTTCCCTAATGTTTTCTCCAACCACTGCTCCAAAACAGCATCCACAGCCCTGTCAAAAAAGGTGTCCCATACGCCAAAGAACACCACCCTCTCCTGTCTGCTTCATCCCATAGATGCGGTCTTCTTCATCTTGTTCCCACAAGGCTCGCAGAAGGAAGTTTGGGTGCTGAACCTCTCCACAGACAGTTGAGCGTGCAAACAGTTTAGAGTCTCTCACTGGTTTTGACCAAAGGACCCTCCCTTTTAGTATAGTATCAGGAAGATAATGGGGTGGGGCTTGGGTTTTTTTGTTTTGTGGTGTTTTTTAAAGCACAGAAAACACAGAATTCAGCACCTTCCCCTAGAGCCCATACGGGTGACTGGCATTGCCTTTAGCAATGTGATCAACCCAAGACATCAAAGTGGGTGGGGAAAAAACTCCTTCCTTCTGGTTCAAAAGCAAAGATTATCAATCTGTGTTGTCATGTAAAACTGGTTAATTAAGTCAGAATTAGACTCACATAAAAAGGAACCTCAGTTTCATCAGAATGAAGTGCTAAATTTCTTCAAAGAAATGAATTCTTCATGACTGTTTCCAAAAATTCTGGCAAAGCCAATATTGTCCCAATCAACCACAAGAAGATTATTTCTACTATGTTATGATTTTACATCTACTTACACTCCAGCTGACACAGACAATTCTTTAATTATTTAATGGCAACTCGAGCAATTACAGGCTGCTACCATTTTATCTCTTTCAAAGGGAACATTTAGCTTTAAAGAGATTACATAGTAATTAAAGCATTGCACTCTCTTTTTTGAGATTAGAAACATCATGATTGTTTTGAACATGCGAGCTAGATTATACTGGGATCATTATGGCCAATTAATTAGCTGTCTTCAACAATTTACACAGTGTATGAAGTTTTCCTTATAGTGCCTTGAGGATTTTGGCTTGCGACTGGTTTAAACACAAGAGCAACTAATCATCAGTAAATTGAATTCTACTATATACAATTAGGTTTCTAAATACCGGTATTACCCAGAAGGTTAAGAATTTCTGACTACTACTGGTATCACCATTAGGGGGCCTATTACTACAGACAGCAAGACAGAGTCAAAGCAAGCACAGCAGTTTTCTCTTTGTCCACTTTCTCCACTACATGTTTTACACCATTGTGGGGAACAGCTCTTCAATTCAGTTAGGACTCCTTACCCTTCAAAACGTTCACATTCCTTGGAAAAGAGATCTGTGGGTTGATCTGCCTTCTAAGCTTTTGCAAGGGTGCTTATGGTACCCATCAACATCTCAAGTCAGCATTTAAATCCATCATGTACCTCAAAACTTCCCTCACCCACACTAAGATCCTTTCATTCCCCTGCATACAGAGCTTGTTTTCAGTTTGTAATAAATCCCAACCACACAAGTACCATATTCAGACACAGAAACATGCTCCACCTAATGCCCCCACCAAATTTCAGGGTTTTTTTAAACTTCAGACAGTGGGGTGTGTAATGCAGTGGGGGAAATCAGGGAACATCCATCACCTTGTGAGGCTCACTGGCTTCTTCCTCCCTGCTCCCACCAGGGAGGACTGACTGCAGAGGTACGCCACCGCCCTTCCATGAGGAAGCCCACAAAGAATGAGTATCCAAAAATATATCCTTTGTTCCCAAACACTGCAGTTCTGTACACTTCCCCTCTTCAGTTATGCTTTGCTAATTCCCTGGGGCATTCCAGCATATATTTTCATGCCCTGTTTTCCATGCTCTCTTACAAGTGAGAAGAGTTAGAAGCTTGCTTTCTTTTTAATGGAAATTAAGATTCTCAAGGCAGAATCTCTGTTTCAGGCACTGAGGCTGTAAGGAGATGAAAAAAGAAAACAAACATGCAAGGAGTAGCAGAGTGGTGACTATTATACTGTACCTCTTCAGACCAGGCACTAAGATGCTCAGCCCGATCCTTGTTACAGTCAAAGGGAATCTTTCTAGCCATGGCAGTTTAAAAAAAAAAAAAAAAGGAAAAAAAAAAAGGCAATATGCAACCCAAATTGTACCTCTGTCATAATCTGGCATTAACTGACACAGTGCTGGCCATCTGTGGAAGGACAAAATTCACCCCAGGTGATGAAGAAGCACATGGACATGGTGTTTACTGTCAGCCTGGGAGGTTTAGAAGAGCACAGTGCCACTGTGGATCTGGCACGGTCCTGTTCATTGCATTTGCAGCAGCGGATAAACCGGGGAATGAAGCCGATAAGTAGCAAGAACATAAACACACTAGATTCCCAGAGAGCAGCTCCTCAGACTGAGGTACATGTAACTGAGATCAGGCAATGAGGCAAAAAACAACAGAACAAGCTTTTCTCAAAGAATCTCATTCCTTTCTTAATGACAATTTAAAAAAGAAAAAAAAAAAAGTCGGGTTCTTTCATGTCCACTAACTGCTGATTTCATTACTCAAACAGCTTTGTGTCCCTGATCATGATGAGTACGTGGCACTCCAGCCTTGACCTCAGCACCTGTGGCACACCCCAACCTACTAAATCACGCTTTTAGAGCGTAATTCAGTGCACAATATGTAAGTCTTGAGAAGGTACCACAAAATTACGAAAATCACTGAGAATAAGCAACGGCACATGCAACCAGCCTGCAAGATAAAATAAGGGCTCCGTTTTTCAGCAGCGTGCATACCTTGTCTTTGAAACAGAAAGTGGAATGCTACAACCAAGATAGACAAAGCAGTGGATGAATGCATATCTTGGAATGAGTTACTTCCCTTTGAGTACAGATTTGTTACATTTTATCATAAATATTTACTGACTCCGAGGACACTAATCTGAAACAGAATTCATTGTTGGAAAAACCACTGAGGTGGCAATACTGCTTGTTATCCAACCTAAAATCCAACTATCTTTTTAAAGATGCATGGCAGAAAGGTGAAACAGAACTGCGTTTTCACCCTGCAGGTGGGCTTTCATCATCTCAGAACTCTTCAAGCAGCTGGCCCTGCTCTGTATTCTCCCAGTCTGATTTTACAGAAGGGGAACATATCACCTTCAGAAAACAAAACAAAACCACCACCAAACCTAAAAAAACCTCAACCAATCAAAAAAACGCTAGACAACCAAAAACGTTTTAATGGAAAGGAAAACTCAACACACATTCCTTCCTCCTGTACTTAAATAGGAAACTATGGATTTAACCAACCAGCAAACTAAGTAGTTATGAAGAAAGCAGGATAGATGTGAGCTCTGTTTGCACTAGAAATAACTGAGTGTTTGTCAAAGAGAGAACAACAGAAAATACTTGAAGTGATTTACTGAAAACTATGTAATCAGGGCTTCAGGAAAACAATCACCACATTCTCATTTGATTTATGTTCTTGTCTTGCAAATGTCTAAACATTTCTTAGGAATATGAAACAGGGCTACAGAGAAAGTCACAGTAGCAGAAAGTGGACTTTTGCAACGTTCAGCAAAAGGACCATTTCCATTTATGTGCCTTCAGAGAGAGCATGGGCCCATGGATAACATAACGCCTTTCTGCAGAAAGCTGCTCGGGGTCATGTCTGAACTAGGTGGTACTGGCACAATTTACAAGAAGGGAGACCAGAGTGAAAGCAAGTAGATCTACAACTGAGGTCTCAACATATATTTACTTTTCACATTCTCGTAAGCAATCTGCTTAGAGGGCTGTGAATTGCACCAGAAACAGTCATGGTTTGAAGCTGAGAAAGACTAGAACACAGTCAACACAGAAATACCAGTGTAGTGTTCTGGGTGGAGTACAACCAACGGCACAGCAGAACTCTGCTCCCCAGCGAGAGGAAACCAGAATGTAGCTATATTCTATCACTTCTAAATCTGAAGAGCTGCTGTATTCCAGTCTGAATACATAACTTAGATCAATTTATTGAAGCAAACTGGGCTGTCAGGCCCTCATGCCTTGCATACTCATGACTCCCACTGATTGAAATGGGAGTGCTGCGTGTATCCAGAAAGCACATCCTCCAACCATTATCTCCTATGTTTGTAAAAACAAACCCCATGAGAAACAGATTCTGAAAGTCTGAAGGATGCATATGAAAGTATGTGGGGAAAAAAAAATCAGTATGCATCTACAAACACACAGTCATTATTATTCTGCCTCCATCCCGTGTAATTAGGAATCTTAAATACATCTTCTATGCACACAATGTGAAAGTAATTTCTCAGCCTGTCCTATTAATGTTCAATCTTAGCCTTCGTAAAAAAGACAGGGGAAAACAAGGGACAAAAATTCTAATACGCTAAAGCAAAATATACTTCGTTCAGCCCATTAATTCTTGATTAAGAGGTGCCTTTAAGGGGAAACAGGTCCTTCTACTAACAATGAGACAGTTGTACTTTTTGTATCCTTATGCAACTTTCTAAAGAAGAGTTTTAAAACTATGCCATCAAGGTTTGCTTAAGTTTTCATCCTGTTGCTCTTCAAGTACAAAATAAAGTCAATGACTGACAGCACAATACCAGTTTGTGTCTGGAGAAACAAGAACACTTGTCCTGAAAACCAACCAAACCACCCAACCAACCCCAAGCCCCAAAGCAGGACGGCTACACATGCACACTGTAAAGGTCTACTACCACTATAAATAACTGAGCACTAGTGGTTCACAAGTGCTGTCTAGACAACAAACCCACCTTTTCTTGATACAGATTGTGGAGCCAGTTAGAACATTCCTGCTCATCTTCTGGGACTTCCTCTAGCGGAATCCGCCTGCCAGTGGTAAACAAGAAAAGTTGAAGAATATTAAATACTTCAGCTCCCATGAACAGCACTCGCATTATACAGACAGGTTATCCATTTGACCTGAGACTCACTACGTTTTCCACCTTTCTTTAATTTGTGGTTAACAGCTCCCAGATCAGAAAAGTATAGTTTCCTTCTAGAGCAGGTGTGTCAAACTCAATGTAGTTACATTTATACGGTCCTAAAATTATATTTGGCCCTTTGAAGGCAACCACAAGGCTGATGTGGCCCCTGGTGAAAAGGAGTCTGACATTCCTGTTCTAGAGCCACCTTCAGTTTTAAGATGTATCAGAAATTCAGGTTTCTGAAATAGTAATGAATTATGTTTGAGTTCACTACAGCAACTGTCTAGATAAAGGTTTGCAATTTTTTGTTTCCAAACACAGGTTTCGGATTAATTAATTTCTTACCTCATCTATGGAGTTCAAGGCTGTATTTAATCAGGCAGGCATTAGAGAGAACAACCAAACAATTCTCCTTATACCTAGACTAAAGCACTCTGGTATTTCTCAGGTAACATTTCCAATTCCTATAATTTTTGTTACCTGCAACTTGGTTGGATAATTTCCAGAAAAGTGGCTTCTATCACTGAAAAACCCTCTATTGACAAAACAAAGTTTTCATCACTTTACATGTATTTTGGTCAATAATGCTGTGACAGAAAAAAAATCCTCATCATCTTCACTTAGGTATGCTAATATCAATATTTAATGATTGTACATTTTTCAACATAGCATATATTTTAATCAATATCCCTTAAGAGCAACACCAAATTAACTTCCTTCAGCACAGGAGAGAACACTTTTCACAGTCAGGACACTCCTGTTTGCAGTTAATAAATTAAGAAGTCTGGCACTACTGGTTTGTTCCATTATCTAAGCAAGTCATAAGATGACTAACATTAGAAGTCAATACAATTTAAGCAGAGACAAACAAGGCCATCCAAATTTTGCAAACTTCTACTGAGTGCAACACCTACAGCACTGCAGTAAGCAAATATGGAGGATTTTGAAGAACATCTGTGACACTCCCTAATTAATTGCCAAAGCAAATTTCACCGTGAGGTTCACCCTGTCTGTAAGAAGTTTTCAGGAAGCTCAAGAGGACCGATGGGCAAACAGCTAGCCCGAGTTACAAAAAACAATTTCCATGCTCTGCCAGACAGACTTGCAGCAGGCTGGAAGGGTGCGGAGGGAGACACAGCACGATGCACGCGACCAGCCTGTGGGAGGAACAGCCCGCACAGGCAGGGCCAGCTGCTCCTCTATGCACGCTGGCCAGCCAGGCCACATCCACCAAACACAAGGCCACTAGGCTGAGCCACCCGTGGGAGCCAAGTGGGAATGCAAACTCAAGTTGCATGTGTGAGGAATCAGGAGAAAGTTTCTTTTGACCCTTGGGCAAAAAGAGTTCTGATGAAAATATTTTTTTCAAAGAGGCAGAAAAGAGGTGGTAAGAAGAAAAGGTCACCCTACTCCATGTCAGTACCCAAGACAAACCAGCTGGCGCAGGTGTTTATACCTGTTAAAGGGGTTATGATGAACTCCTGATCACTTGTGAGATCGCTCCTATGCTCCAACCCTAAACCTAGCCTAAGTGCCTGCAGCAGGAGTGCTGCTGGTAGAACCTGGTCTGGGTACAAGGGCCTTGCAACTGGCCCATTCCCACTAAGATTATGGGAAGCCATTGGGGTATTATTCATCACTTACAGAAACATCAATGGTTCAGAATCCAGGTAATTGTTTTTTCACTAAACAACCCTGTTGTGGTCTAACCCCAGCTGCCAACTAAGGATCATGCAGCTGCTTGCTCACTCCTTCCCCCACCCCAGTGGGATGGCGAGGAGAGTTGAAAAAAGTAGAACTCATAGGCTGAGATAAAGACAGTTTAATAGGACAGCAAAGGAAAATAAGAATAATTATAATAATGATGATGATAATAATAATAATAGAATATTTGTTTAAAAGGTGATGCACAGTGCAATTGCTCACTAGCCATTGACCAATGCCCAGTCTATCCCTGAGCAGTGATCCCCCAGCTAACTTTTCCCCAGTTTATACACTGAGCTTGATGTCATATGGTGTAGAATATCCCTTTGGCCAATCTGCATCAGCTGTCTTGGCTGTGCCCCTTCCCAGCTTCTTGTGCATCGCCAGCCTCCTCCTGAAAAGTCCTTGACTTAGGATGAACATTGCTTAGCAACAACCACAACCTAGGTGTATTATCAACATTCATTCTCCTACTAAATCAAAACCACAGCACTATGCCAGCTAAAGAAAGAAAATTAATTCTATCCCAGCCAAAACCAGGACAAACCCACTCCTTGGTAGGGAGAGAATAACAGTCAAATCCATCAACAACTACACCAAACAGAACAGTCCCGAGCCTGGCCTCCACCTGAGTGGGAACTATTGTGCCAGAGACAAGTGTAAAGCCACGCCATCCGAATACTTAGCAGGTGTTTCGTAGTGGCCAAGTGAGTGAAAAGAGGCCCCACTGTTGCTGCTGAGCTGACAAACAGACACACAAATGAATAAAGAAAACAACAAACAAAAGTTCCTGTAGACCTTTAGAGGGTCCTCACATATTTATAGTCACAGAACTTTGCAAGAAGCCCTTCCCATCCCATAGGAGTTTTTATCTACAGTTCTGCGAAGCCAGGTTGGTAGGGATTTGCTATCCATTATCTATGTTAAAACATCTCCTTATTTGTGCAATTATGATTGCAAGTACATACTCCTCTATGCCAAAAAGGAATAAAAATATTAATTACTTGCCTTACATATAAATCTGCATGATATTTCTTTCCATTTAGAACTCCCAGCAATGTTGGATTCTCATTATTTCTAAAATTGAGGGTAGAATCATAGACTGCAGAAACTGCAAGAAAAGAAACAAGTTATGTGGTTACTGTAGTAATAGAATGGAAATAAGTCATTCTTTCTCAGACAAGGAGCATATTTAAATATGAAGTCATCAACAATAGCACCATAGTTTGAGCTGCCACCAAGGTGAATGTGACAATGGAATATTTAACATTCAGGTTTTAAGAAGCCAAATAACAAGTGACCCTTTCAGGAACTCCACCAGTAGAATGGAAAGGTTTGCTCTCCACCCTTGTCTCCTTCCCCATCAGGTGCAGAATGTTGGGCATAGAGAACACAGTTACAGTTTCTGGCAGTTAATATACCTGGGACATCCTAGGAGTCAAATGGTTGAAAAACTATTAGCTTTCTCAACTCACTGCGAATGACACAACTCCCCCCAGCATCTGGGTAAATAACGAGGCAGATACACACTTTATAAAAATGAGCAACATACACAGTTTGACTAAGAATGGGTAAAGTGTGTGTGAGACACATCCTATAGCAAGATGGTTTAATGCAACTATGAATCAACAGTGTTCAAACCAATCTCTCCTTCATGTCCATGATTTGATAACTGAGGTACTTGCTATAGCGTAAAGGCAGAGACAAAAGAACAGACCACATCCTGTGTGAGCTGGGCTGCTGCTATGAAGACAGGCAGCTGTGAGAAATATAACATCCAAGTTCCACTGAACAAACCTGCAACCAAACTTTCAGCCTTGGGAAAACACTGTGTTTGCAGTTCAGAACTGCATGGTAACAGTAAAAGTATTTGCAAAGGTTGTTCATAGTTAAACTGAGACAGCATTCAGAAGCAGTTTCTACAGAAAAAGTGTTCACAGTTTTAAACCACATAGTATATCAAAAGAGTTTCTTTGAACACATCCTTAGAGGCACTATTTTCCTGATGTCACAAAATTACCAGAGCATTTAATTTTCGTGACAGTGAATCCAATTGTGCATTGTCATATGAATTCTAAGATCAATACCAGCAACAAAATGATTTTTTTTTGGTCACAAAAGTGACTAACTTGCACTTCACGTGTAGCTTACTGCATTTTAGGTTTTCTGCTCTAGCATTCAGCAATAATGAACACCACGAGGAAACTTTATTATGAGAGCTCTCAACCCACCTAAGAAAGACTTTTATTACACAGAACAGATTTGCTTTTATTTTTGAAGTCTCTCTAGCTGGGAGAGAGAAATATTGCTTGGTCACAACACTCAGCCCCAGAAACTCACCACAAGATTTGTTATTACAAAACGGAACTTGTAGCTCAGAACAGAACAGCCCAGCTTCAGCACTGCAAGGAAATCCTGAAAACAGAGGCCAAAACCCTGTCACTGCACACAGACTGTAACCCTCATTAGCAACTCTATTCTCTTCCTACTACAGTTGGGTTTTAGCCCAAACTCAAAAGTACGACATAAGCCAAAATCTACTTCAAGCACACTACTTTCCATGTACAATATAAGTGGGAAATTACTTTTTTTTTTTAATAAATTGTCTACCTCCATTTTTAAGCTTCTTAGTGTAGGAGGATTTTACTAATCTACTCTAATTTACTAATCCAATGTAACTGAAGGAAGACAAGAGCTCGATTTGGTTTATACAGGGTAAGTTTCTTAGTTCATTCTTTAATAGCATGAAATTTTTCTAACAACAGGTACACAATAAAGGGAAGTAGGATGTACACAGCGCTTTCATCTTTAGAAGATGTCTACATAGGAGTTTTGATGTGAATTGAGTGCTTGTTCAGGCATATTGGAAAATGCTTCTCATGTTCTGAAAAAACTTCTGCAGAATTGGTCAGAAACGTCTTTATGTGCTGATGGCCACACACAGAGTTTTCCTTCACTCCAGGGAAAAAAAATATTCCAATTCCAGTTTGGAGCTGATCTGTAGTTTGATATTCAGTCCAGTCTTTTTTAATATCACACTGAAATCTTGTGTGAAGCAGAGCCAAATCCAAGAACATGATAGTGTATGCAGGAGTAAACAGACCTCTGTTATATCCAGATGTAAAATAACTGAACACTTAAGATTTTCCCTTTTGAAAGTGCAGGAAAAAAAACAACAGTAGAAGTGTCAAAGAAAAAGACTGCACAGAATTAAAATCTGTCAGAAAAAGCAGCATCAGCATGCTGTGTGACACACTGGAACTGTTTTCCATTAACTGCGTATTTAATAATTACATAATTAGGACTGGTCACCTCATGACTTTCTCATCCAAGAAGAGTACAGAAATATCATGTTCTAAACCAAGTAAAGTAAGTAATGCCTCAGTATCTTGAAAACATTGCAACTGTCTCACTCTCAGACTAATTTAGGCAGCATTTGAGAAGCTTTGCTTCAACTGTAAAATAATACATTTTCTCAAAGAACTTATCTTAAAACATCTTCTTCATGAAAAACAAACACAATTTAATATTTGGAAGCTTTTTCAAAGGCTCAGAGCAGATCATAACTGAAAAGAGAATTTTTCCAGTTGAATTGCTATTTTCTGATGAAAAAAAGCTAGGTTTTTTGCTTTGCTTTCTCATCTCTGCCCAGCTTTTTTATATCTTTAACTTTTGGTTCTTTGTACAGCATTCTGACAAAGAACTACATACTTAAGAACTTAATTTCTCAGTTTTGACCTAAGAAATTTTTGGATTACATATCTAGAAAGGGTTTTTCTTACTTCAGCTGTCCTCTTGAATTTCATGCTTTATTTTGCAGATGTGGTAGATTACGCCACAATAATCATCTGACAAATCAACCTACAGGCAACGAGTATGCCTACATGCAGCTTCGTACTAGAACACGATGATCTGACATGAAGACCGGGAAAGGAAGGGGAAGAGATGGTGGAATTCACTGTACTGCTGGTATGACAGCCACCGTGACACAATCCTTTGATTTAATATTTCATTGCTCTGGTCATCTTGGTCAAAAAAACACTCATTCTCTCAAATGTGGTAGCTTGCTCAGGAGGATGACCAGGAACCTCACTTAACTTTGAAAAAAACCCAGGACTAAAGTGCAGCTCATGGGAAAAAAAGCCATTGCAAAACGCCCAAACACTGTCATATTGAACTGCATAAGCACATCACCCTGGAATTTGATGTGTTCTCTCTAGGACAGCAGTTCCCAGCATGTACAATTGGAGGAAAAGGTTGACAGCCTGAAGTTATCTACAATCCATCGTGACGCACATTTTTAAATACAAGCCTTAACTAAATAAAAACAGCCGAAAGGAACTGTCTGATATACAGCCAGGCAATAAAAGTAACAGTTAAATACATCTTTTGCAATATTTATGACATTTGTTTTTACTGTAAGTAATGGATGAGTGTTTTAGAAACAGATCTGTATTTATATTTGCTTCCATAAACAGGACAGTAGCAAACTCTAGAACCTAACAGCAATTTATTAAGACAAAAAATAGCTTCTGGAAATGAAGTTCCTGGGGACTGCATCTGCACTATCAAACTGGGAGAGATGGCCATCACTAAAAGCACTCCTTTAAGAATCAAACTGCATGCAGAGCTCTAAATTTGTGAAAGTAAGTCATTGAAGAGAAAAGAATGCCATTACCACTTTTGAAGGAGATGAGTTAGGAAGGAAGGTTCTTTACTTGTTATTTTGTGTGAAAGGTACTTTTTCCAAATATATCTGCTTATGCTGACAGATATGGCATCCACTGGTATGAAGGCAGTTTCACATGTATGGATACCAAACGAACTCCTGAAGCTAAGTTTTTCAAAACAGATGGACTTGCCAGATTGACGTCACCAATTCCTGTTTCAAACGGACACAGAACTACTGCACCAGGTAGCATTAAGAGCTGATACAAAGTTTTGAAAAGGACCAAGGTGTGATGACTGCTATTGCGGGTGAATTACCTCTACAGCCACAGCAACCAGCATCCATCCATCCTACAGCACTGCAGCCTCGGACAGGCTGAATCACACCCCTGCCAGAAAGGAGGAACGAAAAATAGAGGAAAAGGAAATGCTGACCTCTGTCACACACAGCTTAGAATCAGATCCAAACATTTGGCTTGCTATATCACGCTGCAGCTATATCCCTTAGCAAGGCACTCCAGCCAGGCTCACCACCCCTTGTGGAAGAGCACAAAGTGCAGCAGCCCAAGCTGCAGCCCCAGAGTGGGCTCAGGCAGCTCAGCACCCACGTCCCACTTTCAGAGACGTGGAGGGACACCTCACTGCAGACCTGGCCACTGAAATGGATGTGAATTGTACCACGAGAGAGACAGGTCAGCCTGCAAGAGTCATTCTTGTAGAACATTAGAGATGTCACTGAGCTGGAGTTATGAACACCTGCATGCTGCCATTGCTGCTTCTGCAGACAGAGCAGCAATTCAGCAGTCACACTGATGCTGTTCGGAACAAGTAATCTGAGGCTGTAATAGAGGGATACAGTCACTTGCTGGGCCATAAGAGCATAAGAATGAGACTCAGGTCGTCTATAGTAAACAACTCAAATAATATTATTTACCAATGTAAATATTCAAGAGGAAAAAAAATGCCCAAATTACTACGGCATATAGCCTCTGCATATATTGGCACATACGGCAACATATTCCTACTTATAAGGTGGATACCAATTGTCAGTGCAGGTTAACAAAGATAAGTGGTCAAATCCTATCAGTACTCATGCAATAAAGGAACACTTTCTAGATAGAACTTATATTTCCGGACTATGGACTGTCAAAACATCGTGTTCTCTATTTAAAAAACACATGGACTTCCTTGTTACCTGTACATATTAATGTTACAAGGAGCTCTAAAATAAGATATTGTTTACAAAGGCCTTTCAAATGCTCTTCACTTGTACCCCTTGTCTCTACAGGAGAGAATCACATAGTAAGCCAGACAGTACCTCTTATTATCTCCCTCTCATCGCAAAAAGTTACAAGGGAAATAAAGCAATATACCCAGAAGAATTTACAACACTGATCTGGGGTCATCAGCTGTTTCCCTCAGAGGTTTGTTGGATGGGTTTTTGAGTGATACAGTTTCAACAAAAGCTACCTATGAGAAGTTATGACACCCTGTGCTCCTCCTCGAACCCTCACAGGGAAATAGGAGCTTCTTATTAGCCTTACCCTGTTGGGTCTAGCAAGTCACAGCTTTTGGACTGAGCTAGTAACATACACTTCCCTAATTATATGTATCTAGCAACTTCAGTCTTCTTTTTCTGAAAGTAATTCAAATGTTTAGGATCCTAAGAAGTGTTACTGTAATGTATCGCATAAATGCCCAAAACTTTTTTAAAAAGTCACTCAGGTTCCCTAAAATTGTTTCCTTTTGAAACATTTTCCCACAAAGCAGCTACTTGTTCACAACCATACCATGTTTTGTTGCTTTATACAGAGTAGTGAAAGGAACAAAATCACCACCAAAATAACCTGCCCCTGATTCCCAGCTCAGGGCACTTGAGGTCACACAGTTTTGACTCAGCTCTTCTTCAGTGCCTCAGATCTGTCCACAGCAAAACAGTCATCCTTATTCAAAAGCAAAGGTTAAACTGTGCCCTTAAGCAGGATGCTGCACATAACTTACCTCTTCTTCACGTATCAGAAAAGATCCAAGCTATGCTATCCATTTTGAGGGTGGGAAGTTGTGGATGCCTGACAAGCTGCAACGGTGTATCATCTACCTGACTTGCAAGAGGATACATAGAAGGCACATGACAGCAAGACAGTTGACTGCAAAGCTTTTTTACAGCAGCTGTCCCAGATACGCCACATGAAAACATGTCTTCAACGACAAAAGAAGTTTTGACATTAACTTCAGTGAAGCTCAAACATTTTCTTCTAAACCACTAACCACTTTGGCTTTTTTACAGCCTTCTAACAATGTACAAAACTACCAAACCCAAAGATACTGTAGCACTAAGGCTACTTAACACTATCTTTCCTTTGCTCAGGAAGTCCACAGCAAAGACTTTGATGGATTTTATTAGTCGAAAGGAAAATCACTTCAAAGGCATGTGTGCCATATTCTTACTGATGGCACTTTAAAGTTGGCAAATGCAAGTAACCAGAAATAACTGGGGAACAGGGAGTTCAGAACATTAACAAAGAAAATCTTACTTATGTTCTGTAATGTAGAAATAATTTCTTTATAAATTTTGCCCACACGTATCTTCAGTTGAGGTCTAGTCCCCTTTCCCAGCTCCACAAAGAACTTTAAAGAGAACATCTACACAGGAATTTAAAGCAGAATATTATTTTTATTTTAAAATGGTGTTGTTTGAAGCAGACATTTACCACAAGAAAATATTTAAGACACACTGCCTCAGATTCACTAGTGCTGTATTTGCTTCATTTGGAATAGGATTGCTTAGCAAACACCACAAAATATTATCCGTTGGCAACAGATGCGAAACATGCAACTTGAGATCCCCTGATACAGACTCACAGTAACAGAAAACAAACCAAAAAATAAAAAACAATAACCAAGTTGCCCCAGGACTTTGTTAGTAAAACCTAATCTTGAATTTTGCAGGCTAGTGGAAGAAAGGTCAGAAAGGGTACCAGGGCTTTTTAGCTAGCTCATATGCTACAGGGAAAAGAAGAGCATGGCAATGTGACAGCAGTTAGATGAATAACCATTTAGCATTGTTCCTTGTGACTTTCCTTACCTACATTTCTCAAACACTGCACAGTGACAGCAAATCCTTTTGTTCGTGGCAGCAGGTGATACTTGAGCTTGGGCAGGCCTTTGGCTTCAGCTACCTGCATGCTAATCTGGTGCTTCTGTTCTGTGAACCTTGTGCCCTCGCAGTGAATGAGGAACTAAAACAAAAAGAGAGAACTACTGTTAGAAAGCAGCTCAGGTCTTCTACGTCTGACCAGAGGCCTCTAATTCCCACCAACACAGCCCAAATGAACACTGCTAGCAGGGACAGGTGTAACCACATAACACACATAGGTAATTTAATTGCCTTGGAGTTAAAGAAAAAGAAAAGTCAAAACCAAACCCTCTCAATTGCCCTCACCCATCCAACTTACCCTCTGGCTGGAACTCCAGCCTTTAGGCTTTAACATTTTCTGCTACTTGCTATCAGAATGACTTCATTTCTCTAAATGAGTCACTCCATCTCTAACGAGATGTTAGAAAATACTCAAAACATACCTCCTGTTGCAAATCTCTCACTGACAGTGAGGTATTTGAGTGTCATGGTGTCTAACACTTGCTAAGTGTCTAAACCAAACACATTTCTAGGAAATGCTTCAGTGCTCAGCTTACTTAACCTCACTCCAACCCCTGCATTTCAGTGTGGCATGAGGACCACTGACAACTGCAGACAGTAACTTTGGTGCCAGTGACTGAGCCGATAACAGATGTAAGGCAGTAGATGGACAACTGAAAGCCTTATCCCCTTATGAACTACAGCGGAAGTGCTCAGACATGAACAATTACAATTTTGCCACTGGCAGGCAGGGGAGAGCAGATAGATCTTTGGAGATTTACCACTTGCTCATCTGCTTTCTGCCAAGCCTGAATGCAAACTAACATATCAGAGAGCATTGCCAAATTGCACAAGCTAAGTCCTCATAACCCACAGCAATGATTTAGCCAACAAAGACAGAGAAACTGAAGAAAACTAGCCAGGCAGCTCCAGTTCATCTAAGAGCACTTTTACTCATGTATCACTCGTACAATGTTAAACAGCTAGATGAAACATACAGAAGCTGATGAGAAAATCCTTCTGGCCCACTTAGCATGTTCTGTCTTTCTACCTTCCAAGGTACTATTGCTATGCCTTTTGACATTATGTCACCATACCAAGGCAAACTAGAACTCCACACTTTAATAATCCCAGGTGTACATCAACAACTGTCTCATTCTTACTACAGGTATAGCTCCTTCATGGTACTCACTCTACAGCAGTATACAAAATATGGTGGCAGTTTGTGCTCACCAGCTAGAACTGAACTGCCTAGGTGTACAGAAATGCATTCAACACCATTAAAGAGTCACAGAGCCCAGGCAAATAAATCCCTGTGAGAGAGACTGGAACTCGAAACCAAGAATTGTCCGTTTGTGAAGTAGCCTCTTGCCTGGAAGTCATTTAATTGTTATCCAAGCACAGAGCTTAGTTTTGATAGCTGAGCGCTCATTTTATCAATGACAATTAAAAAAAAAAGAAAAAAAAAGTTTTGTTTCAGAGAATGAGAGATACAGCATATACATCTTCACTAGGAAACCACTTCTTCAGCAGTAGCTTCCCTTGTGAGGCCACTTCAGGTATCATTTCCTTAAGTGAATCCCTCTCTTGCCATCACGAGCTCGCAAGAGCTAGTACTTTTGATTTCTGAGAAAAAATTCACAGGCTTTTCATTCCCAGACCAGGAAGTGCCAGGCAGGCTCAATACTAAAAAATTATGGTGACACAAAAAGTAACACTTCCCTGTTACCGAAAGGTGACAACAATCCTCTAACTGTAACACAGCTCATGGCCCTAGGGGCCTCTTCTCTGACCAGGTACTCATCTGTAGCTTCCACTTCTCCTGGGCCATATGTGACCCAGCTCCTTCATAGGAGTGGCAGAATCACAGGGAAACGGAATGAGAAAATACTAGTATGAACTCAGCAATCTAAGGTGAAAGGGGAGCTTAGGTAAAGAATACAGCAAATGTGTTTCAATATGACATCATCACATGCATCTGTTACGCTTCCAAGAACCTCTGCATCTACCCCTCTCCAGCTCCTGTATTTAGAGGACCAGAAGGCTGACTGAATGGATCACAGGGAATGGATCACATCACCTCACACTCCACTTGTTAGTCATCACTCACCCAAAAGTTTTCGGGGTAGTCCCGGAGATTCAGCAACTTCTGCATGACTGTTTTCCGATCTTCATCCCACTTACGCTTGCAGAAGACTATCTCTAGAAAATACCACATCCAGCCAATGACAGGCATGTAGGAGAGCTCCTTCTTTGCAAGCACTTTGGCACTCTGCAAGACAGAGTCAAAGCAAGTAAGAGTTACACCACTTAAGAGTTCTCTGTGGGTATGACACATACACAATTAGACACTAATCTATTGATTCATATTTACCAGTCCCAGTTTTAACACCAGTGCAAACACAAAACAAAAAAAAAAGTTTTTCTCAGATGACAGAACAGTCAAATCTAATCTCAGATATCTGCATGAAAGAAGACTTCCAGATTTAAATATAGATATGTGTGTGTGTGTCTATCCTACTCAAACCCTGAAACCCAAAACACAAGCCAAATTCCTTCAGACACTGAGGAATCCATGCAAAAGACCCAAACAGCATAACGCGAAATTATTAATTCATTCAGACCCCTGGCAGTGGAAACTCAAGTTCCTTTAAGACATCTTGCAGCTATATTTCTCCCCAGAACTGGGCCATCTCACCATGACCAAAAAAAAACCAACACCAAACCGAAACCAAACCTATTCTGAATGAGAAGCGGAGTCCCAAAGCCACTGCTGTACAACATATTGATGCATACACACGGTTTACTTATGGAAGAAATCTGAAACAATGCTAGAAATTACAACAGCAATAAAAATACTTCTTTAGTGTTTGGGTTTGCTTATAGAAGCACAGAAATACACTAGTGAATTTCTGTTCAAAATATGTTTCTGCAGTTGAAAAAAAAAATGTACTGTTCCTGTCTCACATGTGTGACAGACAATGACGTGATCTGCCCAGACCCTCTACAGGAAGTCTATGGTTTATCAAGCATTCAACAAGTTTCAAATCTCAAATCCCACTCCAGATCTTAACTCTGAGATCACCTCAGACTGACATCTCTTTCGGTAGGAGAACTGATTCCATTTGCTCCTTTCCTGTCTACCAAGCCAGTCTGCCTTGGTGAGCTGTTTTACATTTCACTTTGTTATTTAATGAATAAAACAGCACACGTGTGTATGTGTGTGTGTATGTGTGTATAGAAATTGTTGCTTCAGCACTTCCTGAAAAACAGTGACATTTTCTTAGAGGATACATGGAGCAATTACAGTCTAGTTTCTATCCATGATATCATTACAAGCTACCCCACCAAAGTGCTCTGCAGATGGGTTCCAGGACATCACATTTGACTAGCAGGGATTATTTACTGGTAGAAATTACCATGAACAGAAATTGGTTGCTTTTATTTTTTGGTCACTGTTGTTCATTTTGTTACTAGGGGAAGACTTGACCTAATTCTTTATCTCAGCTCATTTCTCTCATCTGCTCTTCTTCCTTGAGAAGGAAAATACCTTAAATAATTAATCTATCTAAAATTTCATAAGACTGGAAGGCAAGTGCACATCACATAGCTTCACTCACAGCTGTTATACTGAAGCAGAGCAGAAGATGACATGAGAAAACTCCATTTCTAAGAATGCAGGAACCATCTCTGTCAAATGATTTAACACTTTGTAATGAACAGCTCTCTCGATCATTTTGAGAATTTCAGCAGCAGGTCCAGATCAGGACTCCAAAGCCAGCTCTCCCACCAGAGCAGCCACAGGATTCAGCACACTTTTTGCCAGCTTAAATCACGTTGGACATTAGCTCTGACTGTATGGCAGCCACAACACTGAGCCCAGCCTCCTCTTCAGCTCCCCAAACTGGCCACCAAGAAACAGGCTCTCCTCCCACCGCTTCTTTTTTTTTTTTCCCCACACTACTGTTTTTCCTTTTCTCAGTTATTCTTAACATAAGTAATTTTCTGATTTCCCAAATAAATGTAAATAGTTCTAGCATACAGCTTTAAAAGCCTCCAAACAGCTTTTTTTTGTTGTTGTTGTAGGCCATGTACAGTATAGCTTTTATCCAAAGCACACAGACCAGTTCATATACTCTTTCTTCCATTCTTCTCCCCTGCAACGTGCCTGAGGAAGACAACTGATCCAAGGTTTTGCCCCAAGAAACCCCAAGAGGTGCAAAGTGATTCTAGCTGAGCAGGGAGGGCTGGAACCTTAGGGAACTGCTGCCCACCTCAGCCACAAGCCAGGGCAGCCGTCAGCCACAGCCTCACATGAACCTCTGCACAATGATGCAAACGGCAACAGTGTCACCCCCAAAAAACTGAAAAAATCCCATGCTCTTAATTTACAGTAAGTGTTCAGTATCATAAGACCTACTATAAAGAAATACACGTGTGCTTTGCATGGAATGTACAAGGCCTCCGGAACACAGAGTCAGAAAAGACAACTTAATAGTTCTCCCTCCTGGACTTTAAAACACAGGAATCCCAGCCTGAAAAGCAAGCTAAAGTAACTATTTCACCACAGCTATTTTCTAATGTTTTGCATCTTTTAAAAAGCATATGAGCTAAATAAGGGGGAGAAGTTGCCACCATTTTTTTCTCCCCAGTGAAGCAAAGAAATGGTGTTGTGAGCAAAGGTGTCACATAGCGCAGGTACAACCACAAAAGCAGAATAAGTGTTTGAATTATTCCCCAGGGCACGTTCTTATTCATCTTCTGTGCCAACACATTTTTAAAATTTAAAAGTGCTCTTAAACATGTGAGTGTACGACTCCTTAGACGCACATAAAAAGAAACTGAATCACCTTATGCTATTTTGTGCACTCCATCTACCCTAGGAGTAGAAGGAAGGCTAATGACACAGAACTAATTAGAGAAAGGAAACTCTTCATTGCATCATCCTGGCAAGACTGCTCTCACGTGGGAGGAATACATCAGGCCTCCCCTCAGAAGCCACCATCTCTCTCACAGTAACTAGAGCTACAATCTGTCCTGTTTCAGCCATCTACCCACACACAGCTCCTATGTAAACACCCGAGAGGAAAAATGCAGGTCTAGTTGACTTCGGCCACTAACTTCCCCTTTACCAAAGTGGTTTGGTAAATATGTGACACTCAGCTCTAACATTTAAATTCAGCTTTTTTCAACAGATTTCATTTAGAAGTGATTTATTCCACATAAGCTGTCTTCTTGAAGGAAGGAAAACATTTTCAGTGCTCAGAACTGTGCAATTCCAACAGATGTTTCATTAAATTACCACTGGATGGGGACAATTTATATACAGGAACATCATTTTAATCCAGGTTAATTTATTTTGGCCAAGTTTGCTCAGATGGAAATGCCTATGAAGTTCTCCTTTTGTGAATGACTGCACTAACATTACATTAAAAAAATAGCTTTACAAGCTTCCTTTAGATGCATTTGCACAGTTATGCTGTCACAGAAAGAAAATCTTGATTTATATATCCAGGCTCAGTTGTTCAACACCTCTTGATCACAGAATGCAATAAACAGCATGAAATCAACCTGCAAGCTGAGAATATCCAACAAAATTTGTTCCACAGTTTCAAAACAAATTCATTGTAGCTGCAAATCACTAGCAGCAGCAATTTGTCTGGTAAGTGATTTGTTCTCCAGGCTGCCCTCAGCATTGACATACTTTTGATGATTCTGTTTGCTCTATTTTTTAAATATAGCACTCCTTCCTATTATACTCTCTGGGACATCAAGATGATAAGACATGTTTCTTTAGTTCCTCAAAGCCATGGTTCCAGAAATTTAGTTAGGCTCCTCATTTCTAAAACTTCATATTGAATAAAACTTTTCCATGTTGTTAACACAGCAACATTTTAGAGGATGTATGCCCAAGTATATGCTAAGATGCTGTGTTATATACAAATAATAATGTAGTTTTGGCTGCCTACATGAACAATTACATAACTTCTATTAATATATTAAAAAGTACAAATGAACTAATGTTTTCACACACCTATCAGTCCCATACAATAACCTCGCAAAAGTCTCTTCTCACACCCATATTTAAGGCCATGCTCAGTTTCTCCAACAGCAAACTTCAACAGAAACAACTCTTAATAAAATCTGGGTTTCCTGGCACACAGAGCAGATAGTTAGGGTTAAAAATTATGACATGTGCTTAGCAATTTTTAATGAAAAACTTAAAGCAAAATAGTTAACAACTGGTTTTTCATAATGGACTTCTGCCTTGTCTGCTCTGCCAAGGAATAAACAACTATGGCCTCTTTTGGAAATGCACTTCTTTCAATGTCAATATAATGAGCCACTTCGAATATGTTTATGTTTTGCTGAGGTAGAAAGACCACCAGCATTAATAACTTGAAACTCCTGACACAAGAAGATGAACAGATAAACCAGCAGGTTTAACTTTTAAGTGCAAGCAATTTTTGCTAATATAAATGTCTTCATCTCAGAGAAACTACTATGAAAATTACTAAAAAAGATACTTTATCACTGCTTGGTCAGATCAAACAATGACGCAGAAGAGTGCAGTGAATCTTGGCAGGGAGCGTACTAATGTGCTTTTGATGTAAGTCCTGAATAACACCTCCCTCCTCAGAACACGCCTATGTCCTGATTTCAAACTCTGGTGGTCCAGCGTTTTCAAAGGGATGCTTAGCACATACCTTGAAGAAACTAAAGGATACTAATGTGTTTAAATGCTGACACAGTAGCTAGGCTGTCCACCACTAAGAAGGAGGTAAGTTCTACGACTGGAATGTGATAGGCGGGAAAAGGGACGGGCACAGCAGAGTGCAGGGACCTGTCACCAAGACATCTATTCCCACAAGCAGAGCAACACACAGACACTGGAGTTGGCATCTCCCACAGCCGTTGCACTTGCAAGGGGTGGAAAAGCAAAGCATCCACAACACAGCCATCACATTCACTCTGGCTCATAATAACAGCCCTGCCTTTTATTAGGAAACACTGGCGCGTACAAAGCTCCGTCCTGTTGAGGCTGTGCTGGTTTTGACTCTACAGAAAGCCAAGTTGGCAGCGCAGCCACCCCTGTGTCAGGAGGAGTCAGGGCTCAGTTGGCCACGCTGCCCACGGCTGACCAGGCATCAAGCCCCCCTGTTCCCCGCCTCCTGCACACACCACTGAGGTCTGGCAGCAAAAGGAGGTGGGTACATGCAGCTGACAGGTGTCAAGGACTGAAAACAAAACTGGAAGATCCCTTCACAAAAAACCACAGGTAGAATACAGATGTAAGTGATTAATAGTTCAGGCTGAACACAGGTTTGCCTGAAACACATGTTGACTTCTACTTTTTGCGAAGTTTGCTTCCTCCTTCTAATTTCCAACAACAATCAAAATCTTCTAAGGTTTGGTGCTACAAACAATTATATATCAGCAACTTCAGCTGCAGAGAGTCAAACTGCAGCTAGCAAGACAGTCTTAGTGGCTACGATAACTTCCAAGAGCAAAAGTGAGCACAGAATTGCTTCTTCATGTGGTTTTCTCCTTCTCCACTATAAAAGAACAGATCACTGTCTCTCACTCAGCACTGTCAACCCAGTGCCTCCTAGCATTTTCAATGGGTGCTCCAAAGTATCGGGTTAAAGAAAAAAATTTAAAAATAAAATAAATGTTAGAATTGTAATTAATTTTTCCCCTCCTCCACATATATGCTCTTCTAAAATTCTTACACCTTCTTCAGTTCTTTTTTGCTAAATTTTCTTCCACAGCCATTTAAAAACCTTTCTGAAAGCAGAGAACCTCATGCCATCCAAGTACAAGAACTGAGTAATTAGAAGAGGACTCAGGTTCACAACCCTAATAATAACATGCAAGAGACTACGCCACTCCCACAAATAGCAAAAAAAACCAAACCTAAAACCACATTGACAAAACAAAACCACATAGATAAAAACAAAACCACATTGATAGAGCATTATAAACCTGTTGGGACTATGGCAACTTTGCTATAAGGAGTAACAAGAAGGCCAGTACAGGAGAAGAGAGACAAAAGAAGGAGCAGAATAATGCACATACTGAATGTTCCAACTAAGACCAGGAGGGGCAGTTTTCATATCATAATTGAAAACAAAGAGGAAAAGGGAAACACTTTTTTTATTTTGGGGACAGAAGGGGCAAGACAGGCTTAAGGAAGTTTAATTTTGTTTTTAAATGAGCAAAACCAAGCAAAAAATTAGAGCATTTAATGGCTTCATTTAATAAAAGTTCAAGCTGTAAAATACTGAGAGTTTGGATGTGCTTGTGCCACTGTTCGGAGCACAGCCATTGTCTGCCAGGGCTGCAGGGCACATCTGGATGGCACAACGACGCCATCCTGTCTGTCTGCTGCAGCCAAGCACGACCAGTCCCAACTCCTTCGGCCTTAGGTTGTCTTCACTTTCTCCTTCTTCCACCTCCTCAGTTATCTCTCCTTTCTTCATTGGATTAGTTAAGGCAGGAGACAGAGAAGGGGTGTCTGAAACATGCCAAACAGGGTCCATAAGCACCCAAACAGATGCAAGAGATAGGACAGTAGGAGCAAGATTGTCTTTTCAGCAGCAGTGGACATGAGATGAGCTTAAGAAGATGCTGGCAGATACTTAGAGTTTGCATAGAAACTCCATGGAGTATAAAATTAAACAGCACTAAATATTAAACCCCATTGGCTCACGAAGTCCCTGAGCCACAAAATGCTGGAGGCTGGGACATCACTTAGAAATGTCTCTGGACGCTTGCCTTTTTCTTGTAACTCCTTTTCCCAAACATCAGCCCTCAGCATAATGGTTCTTACATTCCTAATTGCACTGCCACACCAAACCCTGAAGCTTCGCACACTGCAAACTCATGTAAGGCAGCACAAAGTCAAACAAAGCTACACTCCCGATCCCTATGCATTCATCCACTACCGTGCTGCCCCAAGCCAAGTACCAGTATGCCAACACAGACAATCCAATCAAGAAACTGATTGTGCGTCATTTGCAATTTTTTATTTTAACCTGGCTTAAGATGAACCTTCACTGGTTGCCACAGCAGTAAAATGCACGGCTTTGCTGTGTGAAGACACCTATACAAATGAGAGCATATGGGAACTACTTCTTCCTGGAAAAGTTTCTGGGAAGTAAAACCACAGCACATTACTCAAGATGGAAATAGTTTATAAAAAAAGATTAAAAATAAATAAGAACTATGTATCAGTTCCTAAAATAATCCTACGATTTGCAAAAATACAAACTGAATAATAACTGTGAGCATCTAAAAAGGAAAAAGCGTTTCCAGGTAGTGCAGTGCAGTAATTGTTCAACAATTATGCTTCTACCTAGTGGTTTTCTTATGCATAGGGAACAATATAAAAAAATTAAAACGTAATCCTGATTACCTTGGGAAACTATAAAAAAAAAAAATTTAAAGCTAATGAGGTTCAATCCAACCACACAGCACCAATGTAAAATGAGATTTTTGACCTTATAGGTCCCTGTCAGTTTGTACAGAAATAATCCTTTATTTTTCTATGATGGTGCTTTATGAAGAAGCACCTGATCCTTTAAAATACAGCTTTATTTAGAGAACTGTAGCCATTAGGCTTACAAAATTAGATAGACTATACTAAAGCACTACTGGATAATGAGCACATAGAAGGGAGAATGCTTTTAGCGTGCACATCTGCCTGTCAGGAACAGGCTTCCCTACATCTCCTGCTGTCTCATGCTACCCTCCAGCTCTGTGCTCAAGTCTTAGATATGACAGTAGAATTGTTTCTCAGTGATCGGGAGACAACAGCTGTTTTGGAAATATATTTATGTTCATTTTCCTTCAGTTTTAAGGCTCCTTTTTATTTTTTTTTAAGCAGACTTTCATTTTTATAATTTGAAAGTAATTGGAATGGTGTCTAAACGTCGAGAAAATGCAAAGAGTCCAAAGGAAAGGTCACAAAACATCATAGGTTCACACAGTCCAAGGTCAGGACTTTTGACAGTGGGCAGTAGCAAAGTTAGAAGATGATGCTGCAGAAGACCACCAAAATCAGGTATTAGTCTGCTTTCTTAGGAGGGAGGAACTCTTTATCTAAATCCTTTGTAGCTGTAGGATGTCGTTACCACAACAGAAGTAAGTCAAGCTAGCTTAACAGGGGGGCTTGAATCATCCCCATATGCTGACAGGCGAAACAAAAAATCAACCCTGAAAACAAATGTACACATACTCCTAGCCTAATATAATGGTGTATTCAACTACAGATAACTCATTCCTCCCCCATCTCTTACCAGCTGTAACCTGGTTACTGCTTTCACTTGACATGGCATCTCTTTCATTCTGAGAGACAAGGACTACGTCATTCAAACTCTAGCTGTGTGGATTTGTAAGACTACACCAGAGAAAGCAAACAAATTCTGCAGTTTACTGGGAAAGAATCACAGAACAGCTCATCTTTCTGCAGCACAATGAACCGTAATAGTCACCTAGCAAGCACAAACAGAAACAACTGTAATGACCTCCACAGGTTAAAAAAATATCTTCCTCAACAGCTTTAACTGCAATGCTTTCAGAATTTCTGTGAATGCCCTGCAATCCTGTCTCAGTATTCCACATACCTGCACTGCATTGCTTTAGGCTCACTTCTTTAAGTCTGGACAGCGGCTGAGTGAAATTTGAGCACAGATCTGTTAACTTTCAAAAACACAAATAATTTGTTTTGGTTTTTGTTGTTTGGGCTTTTTGTTGTTGTTGTGGTATTTTGGGGTTTTTTTTCTCCCACATCCAAGAAGAGGAACTGATTTTGAATGCTAAACAAAACTCACCCCCAAAACCCCAAATCTTTCACAAAAGTTCCAACCACAGAGAAAGTCGATTTCAAAGTTGTGGTTAAGGATTACGATGGCATTCTCCTTCCCATACTTGTGGTAATTCTCTGGGTCAGTGTAGAGGGTGCAATGGGTTCCTGACCACCATTCCAGCAACATCACCATCTCTGGAATAAAGAACAAGAAATATATGAATGTATGTAGTATATGCAAAGCCACAAATTAGTAACATGTTATAAAGCATCAGTCATCTCAACAGTGCATGGTAAAGAAGGGGCTGTAATGAAGCTGAAATGATGAACATAAGCCACGCAGCCACACATCTTGTTACCAGAAGGTGGAGGGACAGGGAAGAAAAGGGAAATAAGGAGACTGCATGGAAAAAGGGAGCAGAAATTTTCCACAGTGATATTGAGAAAAAGGAGTTTCATTTATTTGAAAACTGTAAAATCAATGCTACACACCACACAAAAAATTAGCATTTATGGTTTACAATGGAACAACAAAATTATATGAAGAACAGAACAAGCTTATAGGAGAAACAAACATACTTATTCCTGCCACATACATGTCCTCAAGCTCCTCTAAAAACTGCACAATTATGGACCAGAAAGCAGTTTGGACAAGACACCTCTAACTAAGCCTGTTACATGTACACATATGCATTATCCTGTCAACTTGCCAGAAGTAAGAGTCATATGCCCTGCTACAACTGATGCATTCTACATTTCACAGGTGTGTTATCAATCACCCAAAGCAAAGCCAAGAGCTGAGGCTGTATCAAGAACATCCATCCCCAAACCAAAGACAAGGTGGGTGGCTGGCATTTAAGTGCGCAGAGCCAAGAATAGTTATTAATAGTGTAACTATCTGCATACCCCTTAGTTGATGAACTGATGAAGCAAACGGGGCAGAAGAAGGGTGAAGCTGGGTGGGGAAACAGGGAAATTACTGTTAGAAGCCTCAAAAGTCACTCTGGATTGGCACCCAGATTTGTTCCCAAAACCTACATGGAAGAAATGATATCAGGATCAGTAGTGAAGTGAGGACCATTTAAAACACAGCTGTACTTACCTAGCTGAGAGCAGTTTCTCAGAAGTCTCCTAGTGACTATCATAGAGCTTTCACCTTCCTATTTCCTTATCTCATTATCAAGCACAGGCAAGAAGCCGACTTTTTACTTATTTCGCTTCTAACTATAAGCCTGACCACAAGACTTGTTTATCAAACCTTTATTTAGCAAAGTCCCTCCGGTCAGGGGCACGGGAAGTTGAGGTGAGTTAATAAAGCCAGCAAGCTTGGAGAGCTATATCTCCATGGAGATAGAAAACGAAAATCTAGGAGCAGTGGCTCTTCTCAGGCAAACCCTGTCCTGAGCTGAGGGACAATAGGACTAATGAGAGCTGTCTGTCAAGACAGAAAAGGAGTTAAGGGACACGTTTGCTTCCTGTCAAAGCTATCACAAAATTCCTGCACCAAAGCAAAGTCTAATGTGTGGGGTTATCCTTTGCCAAGTGAAACATATCTCCTGCTCAGAGCATGTCTGTGCCATATGAATGTCTCTCCTGGAAGGACGAGACATCCAAGATGCTCTTCTGGCTTCAGGAAAACCCAGAAGCACCACAAATCCTCATTCACCTCACGGAAGATCAAAACCACGCCAGTCTCTGAGACACTTCTGAAATCCTTTCAATTTAGGTCCCCTACTGGCCTCAACTAGTGACCGAAAACAGAAAACAGCTAGGAACAAGTCATCTACATTTTCAGTCATCATTAGCAAAATTCATTGCCTGAAGCTTTTGGATGACATTGTGCTGTACATCGGAGAACAGGTATTAGTGACAGGAACGAATTTTATCTAAGAGTGTTACAGCCAGGCTAATAGACAATCTCTACTCAAATAACATCACCTTAATATGATAAAGCCATGTTTACAGTACAGATAAAGGACTGACTTGCCAGTCCCCCTGCTCATTTCTAATCAGGGCTGGTAACTACTCCTGTAGCAGGAGTACATATTATTCAGTGCATGCTATTATGCATCAAAACAATAGTCAGAGATGCAGAGAGAGACCTAAGCTGCCATAGATTAACCAAACAATGTTTTCCCTGGTTGGAAATTGACTTCCCAACAAAAGCCAACAATGTTCACATCTCAGTGAGAGAGCTGTGGCGATACACAAGTGTTTACATGGTTGCACTTCCAGACTTCCCCTGCTAATCTTTCCAAGGGTGTAGCTTTCTATTAGATTTGTCTTGAGAATAAAAGCCCTACCGTCCTCAAAACACAGAAAAAATGAACAATAGCACAATCTGTGATTCTGTGATCAAATAATAACAGGGGGGAAAAAAAAACCACACTGTAATTTACAAAACTTTACAGAATCTACAGTCCCATCCTGGGGCAAAACACAATCACAGAAAAGAAAGGATGTTAGTGACAGGATTAGTTTGTCTTTTGCTTAACTAGGAACCCAACTAAGAGAAGAAATGACTGCCAGGCGGGATTTTCTCTTTTTTAACCTCTGCTTACATTAAACCTATTGCCTAAAACAAACAAGTAGAGATGATGACTGTGAGGCCCTCTTGAAGAAAAAGCCAAGTTTACCTGAGAAAAAAACAGCTTCAAATCCATCCCACTTTAAGTGTCATGGGTTTTTTGTCTTTTTCTAAGGAATTTGAACAAATCTAATGACACGTCACAAATCTCATTATACGGGTGTGCCACATGCATAGAGCTCTTCAGTTACATATTTTCAGTCGCAAATACATTTCAAAAAAGCATAGACAAAAATATTTCTATACATGGTTTGATTCTTCAGGTTTCACACGAGCAGGATTTTTGTGTGAATAAATGCTGGAGGTCCCTATTCCTCACCTTGCATGCCCATTTGTCACTGATGTGCTCACACAGATGCTGCAGAAACACAAAGCAGGCACTGAATGCCTCTGTATTAGATACAATAAATACCATCTGCTGACCTTTAAGTTCTCATTTCTTCCCTACTCTTTCTTCCCCCTTCTTCCCAGTCTCCTTTCTCTTCGTAGTTCTCAAGCAATGATTAGTAGTGTCAGTTTGCGCTACTCTTGCATCGCACCACCAGCTTACTTCCACAACCTGCCACAGAAATTTATTACCCAGAAACTTGCTGTGGTGGCTCAGCAGCACAAGGTCACTCGTACACACTCCCCCTCCTTCACAGTGTAGACAATCAGTGCAAATTTCCTTCTCTTTGTACACCAGTCAGATTGTATAAGTAAAATAAAATCTATAATCTATATAGGGGAGGAAAAAAAATTATCTTGCTCCCAACCTGGGCTGGTCCAAGATTTCTAAAGCTTCTCCCCAACTCCTTTCATGAGGTTTTGGAGTTTGAACATCACAGCTAAGCTGGTAAATTAACATTCACCCGCATCCAGTGACGCTTCCACACAACTAATGCAAAGGAAGGGGAAAAAACAGAAGTATTTGAAATCTCTTATCCCTGCTCTGAAGACAGACAGAGCCCTTGCAGTATGCTACAACTAGCTTCAGGAGAGGCTGATGGTAGGGAGACAACATGCCTTCAGATACCTAATACGGATACTCTATCTGCTCAAGAATTTTGAGGTTTTCTGCCTTTCTAGAACTAAAAACCCCTCACTCTGCTACACAGAACAGCCCCTACCTCCTGGTAGAGTAGCCTGCTTCCTAGCTCTTCACTGCACAAATCTGAACTGCCTCAATGCCTGCACGAATAGAACAAAAAGAAAACACTTCCAAGGCTGACCCGAAAGATAACTAGTTATATGAAAAACATTGAAGGGAAGAAGGGAAACACACACAGAGTTTACTGAAACTTGTTATATTCACCTCAAAGTTTTGCGAGAATGAGTCCTTAAAACAGTTAACATTGTTCTTCTATAGAATTTGTTAGTAACTCCTTTAGCTAACTATTCTTGGTAAGCCACCAAACATTTGCTTACAAGATTAACCAAAATGCCTTTTTAAAAACGCAACTAAAAGCATAGTTATGTATTGATTCAGTAAGTACAATAATTTGAAGATCTCAAGTAAGAATGTAACCTTTTTTAAAGAGCAAAAGAACTGCTTCCTTCTATGACATTCTTAATTTTCTTTAACCTATAAGGTTATAATTAAGGTAACACCAAGAAAGAGAACTTATGAAATTCTTATGGGAATATATGGTAAAAGCATAGTAAACTCTCCAATACAAACAAAAAGCAAGACAAATGAACAAGCTGTGACCACCATTTCAAGGACCAGACAGGGTGAATGTCTGTGTGACAAACAAGTACAATGCAGAGAAGATTGGGGAAAGTATTGTCTCTGCCCCTCCCCCCCCAAAAAAGGTAAAAATAAGGCTAAGGACAGAGTGACAGCATAGTCCAGTCCATGCCTGTCTGTAGAAGAATGACTTACAATAATAACTTACCACCTTTCCAGATTTTTTGGACTACATCTACTAGGTGCGCCTCCTACATATTTTCCATAGAAAGAATTAATTCTACACATAACTAAGAAAAGCACGTCTATTACCTTCTCTGAACTACTCAAAAGCCCTCTCTGTACCAAAGACAGGGTTAAAACCCTGAACAATACCTACTATATTGACTGCAAAGCTACCTAGGAGGTTTTCAAAACACTTCTAAGTATTGATGACTCCACAGCTGCCTTACACAGGCTATTCTAGTGTTCAGCATGCCATCTAACCTGGCCAGTCATATACTTCTGGTCTCTAGTCCCTCGCTGCAGGAGCTACAAGTAATTATGAGGAAAACCTGAAGGCAGCAGTTCTGCTGTAAACTTGCACTGATTAGGTACATGAAACAATTGGAGCTCAGAGCTGGAACATTACCACACATCTACAAGAAAAAAAAAAATTAAATAACTTATTATTATAGAAAAACATATACATATTTCCTGTGAGGGGAATATAAAGCAAGTTCTTGGGGAAAAAAATTGTAGCTGGAAAGTCAAGCAATGCCTTTCCCTTTTCCCCAAGATGAGGGGTAAGGCATGCATAGAGCCAGCCAGATGAGGTATGAGCTCTCCAGCTTCAGATTCCCTCCCATTCTTTACTCTGAGCAACACATACAGGTGTGCATCTGAGCACCAATGAGGTGTAATGGAGTAACCTGGTCTGCTCCAAGACAGAGGTCCTGGTCTTCAGCCCACAGGAAGATGCATAAGTCAACTGGTTTAAACAGAAGAGAAAACCAAAGTCCAGCCGCCCCTTGCCTCAGCACCACCACCCATCACCTACTCCCCCGCCCAATTTACCCCAGTTGTTGATATAATCACCATTATCTTTGGGCTTTTTTCTGCTACTTTAAAGCTGGTTTGCAGCAAAAGGGAGGAAGCTAAAGGGGGAAAATCGTGCACACAAGCCAAAAACCTTTCTCTATTGGCTGCCGCAGTCTCCACAGGAGATCCTGTAAGCAACTCCCTTGAATAACGCTTCAATGAATTACATGGCTGTGCTTTTAGGGACAGAAATCACCAACAGAGAGGAAGGCAGAAATGATGACTCTTAATTCCCCACCCATCAAAACTGGATGTGCTTGCAAGGAAAAAGATAAACACAGACCAGTCCTTTCATATATTCAGGCTCTGAAACCCATTTACTTCAGCATTTGCTTGCAGGAAATTTTTCTGACATACTTCTGTCCACCAATCTTATATTCCAACAAAGACAATGTGTTGCTTTTGCCACAAATGACTGAGGTCAGTATAGCATGTGCTGATCAAAGGAGTTGGTGCCAACAAACAGGGAAAGACAACAGGCTGCTTGGCAAGTTCCCATGACACCAACATTTGCTTTGTATGAGCATGAAACCAGGCAGTCGCATCTCTTCTGGATGTGGTTTCTTGTTGCCCAAAACACCATCAGCTTTTTCCTACTGTGCACTGGAGCACCGCCACAGAGGAACTGCTTAGCAAAAGAAAAAACGGTTACAGTGCATCCACTGCAAGTCATAAATACTGTTAAACACGGGAGCCACTAGATGGGCACAGCCAGTTAAAGAATTTTACCAGTTTTGACCAGGATTTCAGAGATCAGAAGAAACACCTGGTATATTAGTAAACTTTTGCATGGTGCAGGCCAAAAAAGCCACTTACTAGTACAGAAAAGGCTAGGAGAGATAGAGTGGAAGTGCAAGTCAGGGCTGCAACTTAAGTTTTAAACAAAGTAGATTTTTGCTTCTCGTTCCTCAATAACTGAGGCCACGATATTTCTTTTTGTGAAAAGACAGTATGAGTAAGTCAGCCCACTTTGGATTTAAGTGAATGGGAGAGGAGAGCAATGGATGGATAATCTTTCCCACTGGGAGAGACCCAGAAGTCTGTCGATGAACCGCATACTTCATTTCATTATGGAGGGAATTTTTTTTCTGTATTATTTGAGAGAAACCTATGTTACGGGTTAAACCTAGTCAGCAGCTAACTCAAGGAGCTAGGAAGAGCTGTGCTTCTCTACCTAGTATTTCTGAAGCAGCTCACATCCGCTCCTATGTTGCTAATATATTTTCCATTCAGGGGCTGTGGGCCTCATATTCTTATACCACCAGAGGACTGGGATGTTATGACACCCTTCTTGATGTATTATTCCTCAAAGCTGGATCTCTCATGAATGTGCTTTGCTTTGTTTTATGGTAAAATCAGCTTTCAGAAGAATCCAGATTATTCTCTTCCCTGTCTGAAACACTTCCTCAGCTGTGTGGCCCCAAAGCGGGTGTGACAAAGGACCCTTGGTGGGTTAACCCTGAGCAGCAGCTAAGTGCCACACAGCCACTCGGCTCATTCCCCCCATCACCAGTGGGATAGTGCACAAATATGAAGAGCAGAAGCAAGAAATCTCATGAGTTGACATAAAGACAGTTTAATAAGCAAAGAGGAAGAAGAAAGAGGGAAAAAACCCCAAAATGAGTGACGCAAATGCAATCACCTCCCACCAGCAGAGAGATGCCCAGCCTGTCTCAAATAATGGCTATCTTCCAAAAAAACACACTCCTCCTCAGTTTTAATTGCTGAGCATGATGTTACATGGTATGGGATATGCCCTTGGTCAGTCTGGGTCAGTTTTCCTGGTTGCATCCACTCCCAACTTCTTGCACACCCCCAAACTACTTGCTGGGGAGGCAGAAAGAGTGGGAAAAAGAAAAAGCCTTGATGCTGCACAAGCATTGTTCAGCAACAGCCAAAACACTGGCATGTTAATCAACACTGTTTTAGTTACAAATCCAAAGCACAGCACCATATCTGCTATCGAAACAAAACAAACATCTGTACCAGCTAGACCCAGTACCACTATAAAGAGTTCACTCTTTTATGATTAAATTCTGTCTTTGAATGGTGAGCAGACTAATGACTAAGACAGTTGTTCAGTCATTTCTAGCCAGGATGAGAGAAATTTCTTTAGATAAGCAAGAGTGTCTCAACAACAAAACAAACGTTTTTGCCCCAGTACCACCAATGAGAAAGCAAGAAGGAAGACTGTTGACAAGGAAGCAATATGAAAATAAAAGTAATGCAAAACTCATAATCTAACAAAGTTCACCTCAGGGAGACACAGATGACCTCCTAGAACACTAAATCAGAGGCAAAATGAAGTCTCATCAAAAAAATAGTTTCAGATTGAGCATGGCACCATGTTTTTAAAAACAGAGAAGAGTAGAGACATATTACTAATACTTAGACTGGTGAGCAGATATATGATCAGAGTAACTACACACACAGTAATCAAGCCTCAGTACTACATGGGAATTAAAACAAAAACAACAAAAAAGAGTTGTTCAGAAGAGATGTCTGCAAGTGTTGGAATTCAGGAAAACAAACCCTCTATAATTTTTCAGAGGCAGGTCTATATGTCATTATCTGCTAACTCTGATTCTACAGACAAAAGAGAGACTTCAAATCTAATTCACTCAGGCTACACTAAGCCATTAATATGGTATAATAGAAGAAATTGCTATTAAACCAAAGACAAACTGAAGATTAGTAACCAGCTATAAAGGAGAACTAAACTAAAAGTCCAGCTGTTTTTGGTGTCTTTTGGTCAACCTGGATAAAAAAAGATCTTCTTGAAGTATTTCTGAGGACTAAAGCAGTCACCACAAATTAGTAAGTTTTGTAAATGATACAAAGAAACATTTTAAGAATCAGATGACCTTGAGAGGCAAGGTAACAGAAACTGAATTAATTTTGATAGGACGGATCATTGTGTGATGCGTTGCAGGACTAATAAATTAGAGCATCATAATTTGGAAATAACAGAGGAGAGAGATTTCTGGGAACGCTAGGCTTGCCACTCAGAGTTGCTGCTCTGTTCGTATTATGCAGCTCTAAGAAGGAAAAAGATGGCATTAGGATGTTTGTTCCTGGAAAGAAAGGGAACAACACATTGCCCTACTGAAATAATTTCTGGGCCAGCACATCGGTACCAGACATCCATGCTCAGAAAGGAAAAAGCTGAAATGAAGCAGTTACAGACCAGGGCTATCGGGATGACCAAAAAATAGAAAAGCTTGGCTCACTCAAGCTATCAAACAAATGCTGAGAGAGGATTGGGTTGCTCCCCACAAATGTGGCTTAAGGACAGGGGAGGTTAACAGTGCAGAAAAAGAACAATTTAAGCTAAATACCACTGGCACAAGAAATAAAGTGACTGAAAATACAGGTATCTGATATTCTGAAGCTTCTTCTAATTGCTTTGACAGATTAAAAGTATCTAACAGCTTTATAAATTGAATGAGATTCATCTTAAAAAGAGTATACTATACTGCTGCTAGAAACAGTGTGAATCTATTTCAATGATACAGGAACTCCTTTCTAGTCCTATTTCTCATCATTAGAAAAAAATTGAAATTTTCTAACCAGACTGTCTTATAGACCAATGTCTCCCCTCTTCCATCATTGCTTGAGAAACACACTGCAGAGCCAGGCTACCACAGGGAGGAAGCCGGTATCTCACAGCAATATGCAAAGGCATATTTAAGCAGGGCAGCACCAGCGAGAAACCCTTCCCAAAGAAGTTCTCAGCTGAAAATCACTTTCCAGGGGGCCAGGACCTGAAAATTCAAGCACGCACAAAAGCAAACATGAATGAAGTTAGTAGATGTGATAGTCTTAACTTGTAATTATTCAATCACAATTGACTTCAACACAAAGGAGTATTAGCACTTCCTTAACTATAGGACTATCAACACTGTCCATACTGAGGACTCATACCTTCACTCAGCAACAGCCCACGCATTCATGTGACTTTTTTTTTGCCATATTCATTGCTTATATGTACTAATTAGATAATCTAAAGATTAGGAAAGTTGACTCTTAAATCAATCTTTCACGCTTAACCCACATATTTAGGAAGGAAATCTATTTTCACATAATTTCTCTTATACTAATATGTATTCTTACAAACGTCTTAATTTCTACATAAAGCAAGTTTATCCTCTTTAGTTTCAATGCAAATGAAAATTCTGACTTTTGAAAGAAAGCATTTCAGAACAAAATGGCATACCAAAAGAGAAAAGTTTGTTGCTTTAAATCCATGTCTTCAACAGGTTTAACCTGCATTTTCAGTTACTCACAGAAAAATGGTTGATGATAAAAGAGACTACCAGGTGACACAGAATGCAATCCCTATCACAAATTGGAAAAGAAATGCATTTGTTTAGAAAACTGAGCAAAGGTTAATTTAAATTCTAAGAAAATCTGCAGTGCTTTTAAATTAGACCTCTAGTTACTAAGAGTTACATTTCATAGAGGTGTAAACATAAAAAGAAGGAATTGCTGTCTCTTCAGAACAGCAGAACAAGAAAACTAGGGGTCACGGCATCTAAGGCTTTTGTATCTTTCCATTAATATTTGTGTTTGGCTTTTGATTTCAGATAACTAGCACACTCATAAGAAATATCCACATATTACCAGAAATAATATGGTACAAACAATTTATTTTTAGGAGTTAAGTCAAGGCAGATAACTTCTACTTAGTCTTCTTGTGCACAACATATTCTGCCTGAATTTCAGGATGGGAAACAAAAAACTGACTGAGTACCTGTATTATATCATCAGAGTTAATGGTGAATAGCAATAGAACCTCTGTCACTTCGAGAACATTGTTCAGAACAAAACCATTACTCATTTTTCACTTGCATTCCATGAATTCCCTGTCTCTGCCTGTAATCTTAACAGCATCTCATCATGTGACATCTGAGAGACAAGAACTGTGTCCCGGTGCTTATTTTAGCTTCTTAATCCCTAACAGTGACTTTCACAAAATGTTCTTTAAAGGGACAATAAGGCAAGAAACTACAAATCAAACAAATGGCTTTAATGAATTAAAAATAAAGTACTACAGATCAAATATACCTATGAAGTACACATAAAGCTGTGATTTTTGTACAGGGTGTAGCATGTAATCTCTCAAACTGAAGTTATCCAAATACATAAATAAACAAAAATCCCCACTTTTTCTTACAAAAAATGTAATACAAACCAGAAATAGTACCTTCTGTTAAGAAAGACATACACCCAAAGTACACAACAATATTACATCACAGGTAAGGACATGAGTGCCTCTCAAATCACATTTGGTTTGATTGTGCTTGCATTAATATTTCCTCAAAACTTAAATGCAGCAAGGAAGTTAGAAAAAGGATCCACAGGTGGAACATTGCGACCTGCTCAGCCAGCCTGCAGCTCATGTGCTCCAGCAGATGAGGACATGAAGGCACCACTAGCTGGCCTGTTAGCCTCTCACTACCCAAACTGAAAGGGTGCCTACAAAAGAAAAAAAAGCATTACTGGCTTCCTGCTTTCTAGTCCCAGCAGCTCAGTGTAACACTGCAAAAAGATTGGGCACAGACGTAAAGTAACTACCTTCTTGCTTTCACATGTCTCCCACAACATTGTTGTACTCTTAGAATTATTCGCATTGAATAATTCTACAGGTTTAGCTACATGGTACACGGCAACCTTGCATAATCATCAGGCTCAGAGTCTAAGCTCTTTCACTCAGTTTCCAAACAGGCAGCCTCTGACAGTCACAAAAGGCAGGATGCGCTTGTCTGGTAACCAAGACGTTTTCCTATTCGAGGCTTTAAAATTATGAAGAGTAGCAGCCAGACATATCATTTCAAATAGGTACAGAAGTAATAGCTATTGTTTCTTTTAAAAGGCACGATCTGACTTGTCACAGCAGTAGCAAAAAAGAGACCAACCATGCAAACAAGGTGTGTGCATGTCGGGGGTAGAGAGGTACCACAAAATCAGATGCAAATGCACTATTGATATTTCTTTCAACTTTATCACATGTACTTCTAGCATAACAGAATCACAGAAAAAACCACAGAAAACCTGAAGATTTAAGCAGGGGATATAATATTACACAAAGTATATCAGGTACCAGAATCTTCTCCTATGACAAACTGATTAAAACCATACAGAAATCCCAGAACAAAGAAGGCAGCCTATTGCAAGAGTGGGTGATTTCCTTGAACTTAGCTAGAGAACTCATTTCTAAATTATCTTTACCACCTTTGTTGCCCTAATTCTCTCAAAATTAAAGATGCACAGGACCCATGTGACTCACTGACTTGGATGCAGTGTTTATCAGCTTGCTACGTGATGGAGACAAAGTTATCCTCTTCCCCTCCTTTAGGCCATACACAATACTGATTTACAACTGACTGAAATACTCTGCTTTAACTCATGCAGGCTGACATTTCCTCTTTGCATTAGGAAGACTTACAGCTTTTTAAGATCAGCTCTGCTTGACGGCCATCTGGGCTTCTCACAGGACTTCAGCCACTTGAGAGAAGCACAGTAACAGCCTCAGTTTGGTTGCTGTATCACACCCATCAAGGGCAGCCTGTAGAGTTGTGAGGTTGCCAGCTGTCTCTGAGATTCTGTGGAGGCCATATGGATCTTCTCTAAGTCTTGCCTAAAGAGCTGGAAAGCAGAAAACCACTGCAAATAAGCACTATTTAGCATCTGAATTTACTGACCTTATGTGAAGGCTTAGACAATAACCTCCTGTGTTATCAACACTGCTGCTTCAATGTCCTTGCAACAGCTTGCACCATGACAGAACCAAGAAGGGATAGGAAGGGCCTAGAGGTACTCCAGTCCTCCTGTCTCACTATGGGCCCGTTATTTTAAAACTGTGTAATTTTTACCGGTTCAGATCTTTCTCCAACTGGAACTGCCATGTAGCCTGACAGAGTGGAAGAAGCAATGTCAGTTAAGTCCAGCTGAAGGACAGAAATCACTCGTGACCTAGGTTGCAGTGAGCACCACTCCTTCCTATTTTTTTCTGACTGCCAAGGGTGTGACTGAGAAGCTTGTGAAAAAACAGTACAGGAGCAGAAGACAACACTCCAGCCAGATGCCATTCAAAGGCTCCTCCAACAGCCTGGCTCTGTGGGATGAAGCTTTCAAGGAGGCTTCCACGAGGAAGAACTCAACCCAGAGTCCTCCAAATCCAGATGTTGCAGCACATCAGATCACTCCTTGACATGGTACAGCAGTGGGCCAAGCAAGTAGATCTTAAAGTTCAGCAAGAAAGACTTTGATGTATGAACTTTTTGCAAGAGGTACATCCTCTTGCAGAGTTAGATGCAGAGGAGGGAGAAGAGCTTCATCTACCAGAGGGTCCAGATCAAGGGGCTAGCCCCAGACCCGAAGAGGAAGTCTCTCTCTCTTAAATAGCAAAGGAAAAAATAAATCTAAAATAAGATTCAGACCTCTGTTTTAAAACACACTTTGATTTTCAAACCAGAGCTGGCTATTTATTAAAAAAAAAAGTCCACAAAACTCAACAAGGAATGTGGCCAGGATGCGGAGTTTCATCTCACATGCCCAGGTTGGGGACACAGAGGGAGCCCTAGGCTGGCCATGGAGCCCATGTGCCATTGCTCACCTTAAAGACATAGAGAGTAAAGGCAGGGCACGCAGCCCACAGACACAGTCCCAGGGAGGGAGGCAAGGCAGCGATTCTTTTACAGAGCACAAGGGCACACACAGGCTGCTGAAAGCAGAGCTCACTGGTAACTGCTCAAAGGCATGCTCTATGCAGAGGTAGCCTGTGACTGGCAAAGAATATGCTGAAAAGAACACAACTCATAAATGTGCCATTTGGAATCTTAACATACAAACAGAGATACCACTTGAAAGTGATAACAACCACCTCCTCCCAACACTTTGTAATTTGTCAACATTACTTCAAGATAAAAATCACATATTAGGAGAGAGGATTATATATTACATAGTTGAAAACCAAACCAACCGAACAAAAAAAGCCAATCCTACCTCCCCCCCCGCCCCAGCTGATTCTGTAAACTATAAGAATCGAATGCAGCTTTAAACTGAAATGTGATTTTTGCATTAGTCATAATTAAACATTGGTTCCTGAAAACTGATGGTACACAGGTTGGGGGTTTTTTCTCCTTTTTTTTCCCCCAAAAAATATACACTAACATTTACTTAAGTTAGCCAGATCCTCAACTGGCATAAAAATAATCCTCAACTCCAGTGTAGTCACTGTCACACCATACTGAGTTACACAAAATAAAGATTAGACTTATCATATCCATTAGAAAGCTAAAGTTTTATCTGTGGTTTGATCTTCTTGGCAATTTAACCTCTATGCTTGCAGAGTCATAGAATTAAACCTGCATGTACACACACATGAACTGGCTAGTGTAATAAGCAAAACATACGTTGCTTTATTGAAACATTATGGCTGTAATTTTGAAGGCCAACATTACAGAACAATAATTCTGGTGCTTGCTGTGCCTCAGCTCCGTGAACATGATCCATTTCATTTTCTTACAGAATGAAGACAACAAACACCTTATTGATAAAAAGCGTTTCACCCTTTTTGATGGAGTGTCATCAATGTTTTCTCAGATGAAACATACCAAACGAGATAAACTACAGACCATTTAATACAGCCAAGCTTGAGTTTCTGTAACACAGCCAAGCTGTAATTGCTTTGGGAACCAAGATCAAAATCAGATTTAATGTGAGATCTTAAATGCACAAGCCTTCAAGGTATCCTGAAAGTCACAGTATTTCAGATCCTCATAGGGGCTATGATAGGAACTGAGAATTTGTGGTTAAAACCTGTACATGAAGGCACATCTCCAGTATTTGAGCCAGCAGCTCTGATCTGGGCACAAGCCTTGCACAGGACCCTTCCAGTTACTGCAGGTGTACTGGCACATCACTTCATTTCCCAGCCTCCTCCCAGCTCCATTCCCATATTGACTTCCCTCTCAAAATGCACACTGATCACCCAAGCTTGACCAAATAGATTCTCTCTTTCTAACGTAACGCCCACAAAATGTAAAACAATTTTTTTCTTCAGATGCAAAAGAAATTTTAGGTCAGCATATGTATTCTTGAAACAAGAGGTTTCAGTGGATGCTGCAGCCCTGAGCTAGAGGGGTGGAAGAACACAGAAACAAGTTTTGTTCATTTCTTTAGCCACTGTTCCTTTTAAACTACCTCCATGCTGAAAGTTAAAAGCAACCCTCCCTTCAGAAAAAAGCAGCTGCACACTTCAAACATTTCATTTCAGAGCTTTTTTCTGTCTTTTATCCCTACACAATCTGCCTACAAAACAGCTTCTCTCCAAGTTACAGAGCACATGGAACAAAGCCAGCCTTGCAAGTACAATGGGTTTAACAAACACAGATCTGCAGTAGTCAGTGTTTTGAAATGCTCTTTTCAAACCCTTCAGGGAAATTAATTATTTAACAGCCACGTGTTAGAGATATTTGTCTCACATTTGAAGGCTCCTCTTACCCTTCTTCCCCAAGGAATTTAGCAATACTCCTATGTTTCAACAAACTCGCAGTTCCTCGTGGCAACAGGCCCAGTCAGTGCAGGTGACAATCAAGCAGACACATCCTCCTGCTCCTCTGTCCACCAGGACTGCCTCCAAGGGCCAGCTCATGACTCCTTACTGAAGACCTCATGAGGCACCAAAGGCAGCAGCAGGAATGACATTCCAATTGTAATACCAGAATTCAGTAAAAGTGCCCTTCCAGACAGCCGAGTTGGCCCCATGAGTTTCTTCTACTAACACGTATTTTTCACATCTCAAGAAAGACATCCTACAAAAGCACTCGCAACAGGCACTGCTCATATATGAGAGCAGACAACCTTCCTACCCCTTTTTTGATTTTCCCTGTTTAAAAATGTGATCATGATTACAGGACTTTTCTACAGCAACAGAGAAATGTCACAAGCTAGAAATAAAGGACAGACGCCAGCACCCTGACTCTTTGTATGACGGCCAGAGACAGCATGATCGTTCCCACCCCATTTGGGACAAAGTACTCAACAGTATTTTCAACCTTCTGATATTGTTCATGGGAGCAACCTTTGAAAAGCGGTCCTGAAGGTTACTATGGCATTCCAATACGCTACATAACACAGAAGAACCTAGCATACCACTGCTCTTAATACAGGTCCAATTCCCATCTTTTCAACACATAGAAAGGGCTTTTCAAGGACTTATTTACATGGCATATACATTGAGCAGTAGCACACATCATGTCCTGTCTTTGTATCAAGTCTTGTCTTCCTCATTAAGTCACTAAGTCCACTAGTCTAACCCACACAGCCTGGGATGCTCCTGGGACATTGTTTGCGCTTCTGCGCACCTGCACTTGCATAATGGCCTATTTCTCAACCATCATTTGCTTTCCACATGAAGAAATCTATCACTTGTTATAAGAATAAAGTCTGTACTCATGGATCTGGCATTCCAGGCTTTCTAATTCTCACCAGAGGACTGCATACATCTACAGAAAGCTACAAGCTATCATCATACAACTAAGGAAATTGAAACCACCTTTCAGGAAATCTTGAATTTTAAGCATGAATTAATGCAGATTTCTAGCACTGAGTAAGAACCTATGAAGACACAAGGAAGACGGACTTCATGGTGAGCTTCAATCCAACTAGACATTTTCTGAACTCTCAGCATTTAAAAAAATACTGAAAATATAGTGCCATACTAAAAGGAAAATGTACTGCGGTCTCAATTTTAAACTCTCGATAGACTAAGAATGTCTGGAAAATAAAGAGGTATGTCAGCTATTTTGCCTGTGTATTTTCCTCCTTCACGAGCACAAAAGGCAATACATGTTCAAATAATAAAACTTTACTTGATAATATTTTGGTGGGCAGGACAACTCTCATAAAAATTCAGTTGAGATCAATTTGCATTCAATTTCTGAAAAGATAACCCAATCCAGCCAATGAAAGCACTTTTCCGAATACTGCAAGGTCAAGATCCCCCTCCCTACCTTTTGCTTGTGTACAAAGAATAGTATCACAAAAGTCTATCACCTAGGCCCTACAGAGAAATGGTTTGAGTTTGAAGAAAGTAATACATTCTTTAGTTCTCTTTAGCTAGCTTGCCAGTATGGAGTCCTCAGCAAACTGCAGAGTACTAGCACACTGCACATCTTTAGATAAGGCACCATATGAGCTAAGGAAAAAGCCAGGAATATGTCACAGAATTGTACAAGTTTGTTTTAAGGAAAAAAAAAAAACCAATAAAAGACTCTCCACAGCATTTGAGGGTAGTACAAGAAAGGAGCTCCTTTACCGCAGCAATAAGAGCCCCTGCCAAAAGCCTCAGAGCTGCAGATCTCCCATGCTTTCCTGAAAAACAAGGATAAGCCTCTTTATAAGTGACAGCAAGGAGTTAAGTCTGTACATCACTCTCTATATTTCCTTACCTAACAGAGGCAGCAGAAACATTCATTCATCAAAATCATTAGCAATGTATATTGATTCCTGGATCTTTTTCTTTTAATGAATCCACGTAAGTACAAATGAGAAGTAAGAAATTTACATACAATGGAAAAACACTCATGTATTAGGAAGCATACTTGTTTTTTTAATTTTCAATGAAAACCCCACACTCAGAGATGCAATATACTGGAGATTTAATTTAGAAACACAGCTAAGTGAACTGAAGAATAATCAGACTGAAGTGTACTTCCCACTTTAACACCGTGAGAAAGGAAATGTTAGTTATTGACACTCCAGTGCAATTTGCTTGAGTACAGAAAAAGCACACAGATATAAAATACTAATAGAAGTGGGATAACAGAAGAGCAAAACAATCTACTCACAAACAATTGCACCGTAATCTCTTATACCTCTATCCCTTTGTGGTCCCTTATTTTGTTTCAAACATTATTTCAACAAGGACTGAAATGGGTCTAGCAAAAGCGTGGCTGCCTCCCCAAAACCAAGCAGATGAAAGAATTGTTTTGCACACAGTTCCATTTGTTTTCTTGTCCGGAGTTAAAGGATTCCTATTTCTGAACATGGTGTTGGAAGAAACATGTTTACGCGTAGGCTACGCCAAGACTGATGTAAAAGAAATTCAGCAACACACATTTCAACTGCCCAACAAGACCCCACTACCTTGCAACAGTCTCCAAAGTGAGAAAAAACTATAATATTCAAATAAGAAGTCTTAACCTGAAAGTTGTGAACAAATCACAGGAAATAACCATCGAGCCACCAAGCGTGTGCACTCAGAACCTCTTTTATCTCAACTGTCACACTGAAAAAACACAAGTACCTGCTGAAAGGAAATATTGCTTCCTACTGGTTTGGAAATCCTTCTGCGAAAAGTTAGTCAGATACCAGATACTTTCACTGGACCAGCTGCTGAAATCCTCGCTGCAGGAGGTAGTGTTCTTCCCCAGATAGGGTTGAATTACTTCTAGTTTGCATTTATAACTGGTGGTTATGATCAATGGGCATCTTTGCTAGAAGGTTACATAGCATCAAGAGACTATCGTTCAGATTTAGTACCATTTTAGCAATTAAAATCAGCCCTATCGCTAAAATGAGGTTACTATAAATATACGTCTCTTAAGAATTTGATCCTCTAATCGTGATTTTCACCCTTAATGAATAAACAACTGTAGTACCAAACTTGTACAACATGAATGTCTTCATATTCTGTACCATGACTTGGATCATGTTCCTGAGTCATGTCATATGGAAGTACTTTCATACACAGTCCAAATTTACGCCAGTTCAGGAATCTAGGAGGCTTCCTGGCCAGATCCAGTGCTTAATGAAAAGTGCCAGAAACTTTGTGGTGCAAGATGCCAGACACCAAACAGAACGTGGTTCACTTCTTATTGCTTCCCTGCCACCCCTCTGCAGTCTGCAGGCTATCACCATCACCCTTCTTCAGATCAGGAATCTGAGAGGAGGGAAGGAAAAAAAAAAAAAAAAAGAGGAAAACAAAAACAAACCACCTCTACAAAGGTTGTGACAGAGAAGATGTTCTTTTCCTTAAAGATCAGGCTAAGTGCCCCTCTAGCTTTTCACCAGTCTTAGATAGAAAGCATCATTATCAAAAGATGTTTTCACATTTGTTTTCCCAGAAAGCAATCTCTTTCTCCTAAACGAAGAGCTGGTCTTAACAGACCATATCCCTTTTAGCTTGAATTAGGAACTCTGTTAAAGGCCATGCACGATGCTGTTCAGTCACACACCTTCACAGACAGACCAGCGCTGCACTCACATAGTATGCCTGCAATCGGTGTGCATTTACAGTCTTGGTTGATCCACTAAAGCTCACTGTCAATACCTGAATCACTGTGAAAACTGGGTAACAACACTTGCAAGTGGCATAAAATGAGAGGGACTGGAATGTTATTAGTTGATATAGCCAGACAATGCTAGCAGACAAAATATGGAGGTATTTACTACACACTGCAGAGGGTTTATTCATAGTGATGAATGTAACTCCACTGGAAAAAAGGGAGTTCAAGCTGTGATGAATGCAGAAAACAAACACATTACCTTACTCTACCAGCAAAATAATGGAGAACCTACTGCAGTGATTGGCTCCTTCAGTCCTTCCAAATTAAAGTAGAGAAGCAAGATCCAGCCTCAGTGGGAACTGCACAGATAACCCAGCAGCATTGCCACGAGTACATAACAGATATAAAAAGGTATTAAGAAACAGGCTGGAGGAAGGCATTAACAAATCAGAGTAGATGATACATTAGAGGAGACAACTCCTACTCTAACAAAATATCTACATTGTCAAAGCAAAGGAAACTAATACTTTTCTGAGGGCAAAACTCATTTCAGGATGATAGAGATCTACCTGGACTCTCTGGACGGCTTCAAAAGGGAAATCAACCATAAGAGCAAATACAATAGAAAGAAACTGTATATGCTCATATGTGGTCATGCACACACAAGCTTGTGGGGCAATAATTCAGACAACTCAATAGTGGGATACTGGGGGACATGCCATTATATGACAAGAGAATACTCAGCAACAAAAAGAAAATATTTCAAAAACACATCCACAAACAAAAATACTGTGGTCTCCTCATTACCGCTATTATAGAATGGATCCTGACTGATTTTATGAATGGCATTACACAGCCTTCCACTTGAAGGGTCAAGAGGTTCATATTTCAGTATTATGGCTTACATCTCTAAGTCTGCTTTCTGGCCCCCTGCCCCTAGAAGAATACTCAGACCCCAGAATCATAGAATCATTTCGGTTGGAAGAGACCTTCAAGATCATTGAGTCCAACCATAACCTAACTCTAGCACTAAACCATATCCCTAAGAACCTCGTCTATACACCTTTTGAACACCTCCAGGGATGGTGACTCAACCACTTCTCTGGGCAGCCTGTTCCAGTGCCTGACAACCCTTTCCACGAAGAATTTACTCCTAATATCCAATCTAAACCTCCCCTGGCACAACTTGAGGCCATTTCCTCTTGTGCTATCACTTGTTACTTGGGAAAAGAGACCAACACCCTCCATGCTACAACCTCCTTTGAGGTAGTTGTAGATAGCAATGAGGTCTTCCCTCAGCCTCCTTTTCTCCAGGCTAAACAGCCTCAGTTCCTTGAATGCATGAAGCAAGCAAGAGCTGTAAAACACACCAGTACAAGGCTGCAGTGTACTTCATAGCTTGAAACATTTAATCTACTGATTTCTCAGCATTATTTTGTAAACAAATACTGATACATGTTGTTTACCAATAGACATGTTTTCAGGAGAGCTCTTTGCAAGATAGTTGACTACTCATATGTTTTGGGAAAACCAAACCAAAACCTTGAAATAACAAAATTTAGATACACGGTCTGTTTAAAATGGGAACATAGTCTCACCCCATATTAACAGAATTATTTTTTCTTAACATGAAAAGGCAATCTAGCTGTAGAAGCTAACAGAGTTCACAACTTGTCATGTATTATTTTTAAATGAGAGGAATACCTCCTGCTGCCCCTATTTTGACAGCTTCAGTAAATCAGATGCTACTTTCTCCCTTTCTATTGCCCTTGCAAGCAACAAAAGGTGAGATCATGCCTGTTGCTTTGCTCATTTTTCACTAGATCTTTTTTATGATGCAGTATTAAGCAAGTTAGACAATTAAACATTACCGTATAATGACATATATATACACTCTTTTCAGCTCCAAGCCTATTTTATATTTAACAAAATCTGTCATACACAATATACCCCCATGAAATCATTTTTTGAGAGCAAAAGAGTCCAAAGAGTCAATGATATCCATCATTCTAACAAAAGTAGATTTTGGAGAAAGCTAATAATTTACCTTATTGTATACAGCTCAATGATCGACATCGATGACTGGAACTTAGAAGCAGGATACCCCCAGTCTGACATGCAAACCCCTACTTCAGATTTGCAGCGAATATGGGAGGACGCCTAAGACTACATTACAGAAAAGAGGTATGGCAATGGTTTGTCTGGAGATAACCAAGGTAGCCCAAGTGCTGAGAACAAAGTTGCCACAGCGGCATAGAGCTCAATGTAGGCTGCACCAAACAGCTCACCATCTGCACAGGTACTTTGGTACCTGCCTACTCAGATCTCCATGCTACCATAGCTACCCTGCCCTCAGTAGTAGAGTTTATCTACATCAGAACTAACATGAGCATTTCCTTAGTACACTCTGTTTCTACAATCATCCCCATGGTGTGGCTTAAAGGAAAACAAGAAGGCTAAGGTGATGGTCTAGCTCTCCAAAGGTTCAAATCAACATTTTTCTCTTTGTATCACTACGAAATCTGGCCTCCAATTTTCTTGCAATATTTGTTGTAAACTTTTAATAGCATTTACCAGTGGCTTCATATGGATGTGGTGTGTGCAACCAAGATAACAAAGGTTTATACGGACAAGTAGCAATTGAGAAAAAGTAATTTTGCACACAATACTCAAAACAATGTTGCAAACAGGCTAAGAAAGCAGACCTAAGTGCCCTGTGAAAGCTCTTTGCTTGATCTACGTTAACAAGCATAACTCAATTTGCTTTATAAATAAAACACTACAGGATTATATTAAGGAAACTGTGACATACCCTGAACAACAGCAGACTGCTTCCTCTGCAGTCTAAGATGGTGGTAGAGTGAAGCAGAGGAAGAAGAAAGCCCTGCTTCTCCAGGGCCCTCTTGCTTCCCACCCTTTCCCACCTACTTAACTGCACCAGAGGAGAGAATTCTCCTATCTGTCCCAGCACCACCTCAGACTAACAGCAAACAAAACGGCCAAGAGCTCCTCTGAACTCCAAGCAGGCAGTGGGTTGTTTGTGGAAACAAAATAATCTTGAGGATTAACATGGCCCCAATACTGCCACAGAGCCTTAGCTGGATGCCCAGTTCTCACATTGCAAAGCATATAGTTGTACGTGGAAGGAATTTGCTTTACTGCCACATGACAGCCAGCCAAGATGATGAACCTGAAGCAGTTCTCAATTTCCTCTGCTTTTGTTTCTAGAAAGCTCAGTCATAAGAAGAATCAGTTTCCATCTTGTTTTTGCTGCAGGCAATGAGCAGGCATCCGGGTGCCTCTTTCCATGCAAAGGGTCTTTCCCTCAGAGGGACTTACAAACTGCAGCCTACATAGTGTAACTTTACCCAGTGGTGTAATAACACCCCTTTCATCACACAAGAATAGGCATTAGTACTACGATAATTTATTTATGAAGGCAGATTAGAAGCTAAATCAATTGCTTTCAAAACCCTTATGCACCTGTCCACATGACTGTGCTGTTGCCAGATCTTTTGCCTATGCAAAGTTCACCTCGTGCAGAGAGTCAGCGGGAGGCCAGTTTGCCACTCACCCTGGAGCAACAAGGTGGATCTCAGCACAAAGAGAAGCTAACTTTCCCCCAGCACAGTGGCAGCAAGAGGACAAGTTATCAACCACTGCTCCACTCACAGGCAAATCCCTTCCTGAGTAAGTACACCCCCCACCACTACGGAAGCCATTTGTCCTGGATGTGCAGGTCCCATTCTCATGGTCTTGGCCCACAGCAGAGTCATGGCGCAAACAGCCCGTGGGAGCCCAGCACACCCCGCCTGCCCCTGGGTAGCCCTGCACCAGCCCACCCAGCACAAACTGGTTCAGAAAGCACAAACCACTGCCCCAGCACACTATGCAGCCCCTGCACATAGCACTCATAGCCCAGACAACATGTTCCCTTTATGTGTCTGGCCAACTTTACAAGCTAGTGCAGAAAAGCCACACATACCCTTTGTGGTGGTTTCATGTCCTCAGATAAAGGGGAGGAGGAAGATGTATTCCCACCTCTTCCAATTCAGGCACAAACAGCATCCATGAGAATTGTGATGTATTCCACATTAAGTGCTTCCTTCCTTGGCATATATCTTGGTGCTCAGTCTTTTGGAAAAAGACACTGAGGACAAGATGTCCCCAAATTATTTTTTAAAAAATAAGATTGATTGCTTGCCCAACCTTTGTAATGCCATCTTCCAAGTACACTTATTTTTAAGACTTTTTTTTTTAATTGTTATCTCCATGTTGAGATTTGTAGTGTTCAATTTCCTTATTAGAGGTGCACTCTGTGGAATTCAGTAACAATTTATCAGGGCTGCCATTTTAAAATAGGGGGATGAACAGGCAGTTGAACCAGTCAGTGAATATACACTTTGGAGCCAGAAAATATTTTCTGAAAGTTAGAAGCTCAAAGGCTTTGGGTTTTTGTTTGGGTTTTGTTTGTTTGCTTTAATTTGTTTCTTTAAACTAACAACACAGAGGGTCTGTAACCCTTACTAGACTTTTAGCTCATTTCAAGATGAATACAGACAAAAGCCTGTTCAAGATCAATGTCCACTCTCTGCAATTAACACTCTTCAGTAAAGGCTGAGACATACAAAGGAGCACTAGAACTAACCATTACCTTGCAGATACTTGTCAGATGGGATAATGGGATCAAACAGGAAAAGTTTATTCTTAGCCAAGCAAGAAAAGTATCTTGGAGATAAAAAAACAACACAAACTGCAATCTGATGAATGGCTAACGCACCTTCTGGGGAGCAGGAGACTTGAGCTGAACAAGGCTTCTAATCTGCAATTAAAGAACATTTACCCAATTCAAATGTCATAAAAAGCCATGACAGAAAAAATAGCAGTTTATCTGAACCGATTCTTTCATTTGCAACACTCAATTAGAAAGGTTTCCCCAGTGCTAATACATAATTAAGTAGGTCAGTAGAGAAGCTGAACTCACCCTATGTGATCAACCCAGGATTCACAATTGGTCTGAAGACGGCAACTTCTCAACACCAGTTATAAAAAGTAACTTGGAGTGTGCTGTTAGACCTGCACTTTTCCACTAAAAGCAAGTTGTTGCTCTAGTTAATCCTTTCCACTGTAAATTCAAACCAGAAAGCAGGTTTCTACATGTTCTCTAACTTGCATTGATAAATAGAAGTTTGAAGTCTATGGCTTTAGCCTGCTGGGTTTTCAGTAGCTACAGTGAGCAGCTGTTGCCATACTCACAGTAGAGACGTGGCAGCTCACACAGCTCCATGTCCTCAACTACCAAACCACAGTTACTCTATACCATCATTTTATGGTATGAAGCTAGTGAAGGGTCCAGAGCACAAGTCTGATGAGGAGCAGCTGAAGGAACTGGGGCTGTTCAGCTTGGAGAAAAGGAGGCTGAGGGGAAAACTTACCACTCTCTACAACTACCTGAAAGGAGGTTGTGGCATGGAGGGTGTTGGTCTCTTCTGCCAAGTAACAAGTGATAGGACAAGAGGAAATCACCTTAATTTGCACCAGGGAAGGTTTAGGTTGGGTATTAGGAAAAATTTCTTCATGGAAAGGGCTGTTGAGCATTGGAACAGGCTGCCAGGGAAGTGGTTGAGTCACCATCCCTGGAGGCATTTAAAAGAGGTGTAGATGTGGTGCTTAGGGACATGGTTTAGTGGTGGACTTAGCAGGGTTAGGTTAACGCTTGGACTTGATCGTAAGGGTCTTTTCCAACCAAAATGATTTTATGATTCTATGAATACTTTTACTTGAGCTAGTGTAGCTGGATTCATGTAAACAGATAAGCACCTCCTACTCACGTTGGACTACTGAAGTAAGGACAAATTATTAATCACAACAGCAGTTTAGCTTCCCATATGCAGTATGACAGCAGACATTGCATGTGGAGAAGTGAGAATATTATGTTGTTATATCAGAAAGGAGACAGGAAGACACAGGTTGGAAGAAAACTCTGCCACTGCTCCAAATACAAAAAAAGAACTTTCCCAAAGACCATAGTGTCAAAGAGTAAATGCTCTCCCCTGATTTTATAGAATCACTCATCTCCACCTTTGACATCAAATGGAAACTGACTGAACCTGCAAGATCTAAAGGCAGCTGCTGCTTTCATTCCATTCTTAAGCTAAGCCATGCCCACTCTGTTTCACTCCTGGTTGACCTGCTGACTCAGGCTGTTCTAGCCACTCGAAAGCAACATGATGCTTCTCACCATTGCAAAGCACATGCCTCTCTACATTCTCCAAGGCTAAGCTTCATTGTCTCAAACCGTAAGCTGTTTCCATGACTTTCACCAGACCCATACAGACTCAAGTTATTTATCATTCAGCACACCAATGGCCCCCAAAGAGCATTATCTTACACATACACTACTACAAAAACACATCCCTTTATATTAATTGGTCTACTGTATTCTTCAGTTCTTCCAAACACTTTTTTAATTAACTATCATTTTCCCCTTTTCAGATATTCAGATAAGGGCGACTCATATCAAATGCTAGCTCACTCTGTTGTAAAGCTAAAATAACTGCCTTTCTCCAAGAGATAGATTGTTCTGAGGATGGTTGGGCAAAAATCTCACAACACAACCTTCTCCAGTGCCATCAACACTGAAGACCAGTTCAGCAACCCTGAGTACAAAGCCATCTGCCCAATCAAGGACAAGCACGCAGTATAACTCACTCTTACAGTGACCAGCCCCCGGTATAAATGAGACTAAATTGAGGGCAGCTAAAGGATTCAGTCTGGAGACTCTAGCACAGCTGATGTCTCTGCACTAAGTAGCCAAAAGGAAGAACGGAGCAGAAGGTATTGCAAGAAAAATAATCATAACAGACCTATATATACCTGTATACAGCTGTATGGTATTTTCTACATTCCATGGCTTCAAACATATACTAAGCTACCATACAAAAGGTAAAAATCTGGCCATAGTCATGCCACTGTTTGTACATACAAATGAATAGTACTTGCAAATTCAGTACTTCAGGGATATATATACGGACATCAAAAATGAAATTTTTCAGCAGGAACATCGTCTGTTTATTACAGAAATAATAAAATAGCATCCCTGATTTATTTGGGCCTATACATGCTGATACAGCTTTGAAATTTGAATCAAAAGTATGTTTATAAAAATGCATTGAATAGTTGCACATCGGACTCACTGATGAGAAATAAATAATACCTAGTGGTCTACAATTTGGGACATGTGGCAGATTTCTCTCTCATGCAGTTCATTACAAATACTAACAATGCTTCCCTTTTCAGGTTCCCATTGGCAGAACAGGTGAGCTGAAGGAAACCACTTTGCTGCATTTCTGCAACACAATTCTTCAACACTGTGTTGGAGGGCTGTTTTCCCCTGTGTGAAACCATCCATATGTCACTTGGCATTGGCAGTGACATCACACTTGAATAACCTTTAGGGAGCCTCAAAAAGCATGCACTTTGCAACAATTTCATTTCTAGAAAGTACTTTTGAGTTTCAGAAAGGCCCAGTGAAATCTCTCTGGAAAGTGGACACATTTAACATCACGCTCCCAGCTACTGAACACAGCCACATTACCCCAATTTTTAACAACTTCTGTGGGGAATGTTTTCTGCTGTGAGAGCAATTATGTGGAACTCAGAAGCTGCACTGCAATAAATCAGTGCTGAAACTGTAGTCATAGCTCTTTAAAAACAAATATATAAGCAGACTGATAATATCAAGAAAACTATGAATGTTTTGATAATCTACTGTTGACAGGTGGCAACTCTACCAACCTTGACTAACAAAGAAGAAATGAATCGATACAGGTCTCATTCATTCCACTGGAATTACCTGTTCGGTCAAGTGTCAGTGAATTGTCACATCTCCCAGCAGTTACAAAGGTCTGATCTTTCTACAAGTAATATCCTGAGCTTAGGCTCCTATCGCCCTCAGAAAATAAAAATGACTGCAACTCCTGCTTCTTTCAATGTTTACAGGCTACCTGCTGTATTCTACGTTACAACTATAGCATGTACTGAATACATACAGGTGCAGCTTAAGGTCTGAAATGCCTATTCAAAGAAACAACAGTTTACGACTGGTTTAAGAAAGAAGCACATGGAATCAAACATTTTTCCTGAACAGTACTCACACACAAAATACTTAAACCAAGATCAAAACCAAAACCATGCATGATAAAAAGATTGAAATGGTTATTGGAAGTGACTTGTTAACAATGTAAGCCTACAGATAATGCATCTCAGCAAGTTCAGCTATTGTTTGGTCAATATTTCTCATCTGGCTTAATGGAACATGACGGATAGCTAAACAAGAGGCAGTCTTCCTTCAACATCCTGAGTCAAGCACATATCGCAATATAAAAGAGCAAAACATTTCAGCAGAACAGGACATTTCCACAAAGAATAGATCTCTTCACACAAATGCAACTGCTGTCAGAAGCACTAATGACCTTTAAATAAGTTACTTTGAAATCTGTTTCAGAACTTTTCTACCAAGTGCCTCGAGAGAAAATATTAAAATACTTTAAAAAAATCAAAATAAAATCTTACGGCTTGAAATGCAGTAAGCCAGCCTGCAGTTGATCCTCCTGAACAGTTGCTTGTTGATTGGCCAAAGTATAAGTGTAAAGAGTTGAATGAAGTTAATGATCAGTCCTGACACTATAAATATGTAGCAGATCAGAAGGTGGCAAATGAATTGAGACTTCAGAAAGCCAACGATGTCCATGATTTGCTGGGAAAGCAAGAGGGTACCTTCAGACCCAAAATCCAGAAGACAACCTGCAAAACAAAATAGTATCAGCAGTTACAGAGTGCATTTATTTTTATAAACAGACTGTTAATACAGACCTCTGTTTTACACTTAAACACACTAAATACACTAAAATACAAGTTAATTATACTGTAGAAAAAAAGGCCCGATGACAGTATCTGCAAAAGGAAGCATGGAAAGAAAATAACATATTTTTGAATCGCTTTACATTAGGCTTTGGAAACAAATTCTCCCATTTCAGTCCTAATTCTGCAAAACCCATGAGCATATGACTCCATTCCATGGACCACAATATTCCTCTATCAGGTCTTTATTGACAAAATATGAGCAAAATAATCCACTTATATTTTTATTTGAATTGTCTGTACTTCATAAGACACATACTGTGGCCTCTGCTATCTTCAAGAGTAGTTTTCAAGTAAACGCAAGCTTTAGAGCTTTGTTTTCAGTTGTGCCTTCCTCTACAGGCCGTGCCAGCCATGGTGTCCAACCAAGATGTAGCAGCAGCCTCTTAATTCTAGCTTTATTGGCTTGTTCTCTTGTTACATTCAAATATCAGTTGATTTTGGCAAGAGAATAAAAGCTTGGCTATGCACAATACACACAATTTGTTCAATTATTCCTTGACACTGTAATTCTGTCAGTTATACTCCATAAGCCCAGAAAGGAAACATCAATAACAGTACTGACCCGTGACCCAGCAGTGTTTCCAGAAAAATCAACTCTTAGGTTACTTAAGAAATGTTTGTATAATTTTGGAAAGGACCTTAACAGCTGAGCATTGAGAGGAAGCATCCTCTGCCAAGTATTCTGGCCTACCAAATACCATACTGACCCCCCACCACCATCACTACCACCAATGCTAGGCTTATTTGTTAGGAGAAAAAATATGAAGACACGATCTTTCAGCAGACAACACTCCAATATTTTGAATACAGTTAAGCAGGAGGTGCTGTCACCTTGTTCCATTCTCACACTGTTTCTCCCTGTGAGGCGTAGAAGAGTTTGCCCAGGGAAGAAGCCCCGAGACAGTATTTCCGAATGTGCCAGTCATAGGCAACAACAAAACTGCAGCTGTCAGCATCCCAGGGAATTAACTGATGAAAAAAAAAAATCCTTACGCCTACCCTTTTAGTTTATATGAGACACCATCATGTGAGGCACTGAGTCTAGATCAGTGTCCTGAAACATTTGTTTTATTGTCCTTGCTGACTGTGCTTACCACAGCAAAGAGCACACACAAGAACTGCTGCGCAACGATGGAAAGTTATTTAGCCAGGTTTTCAGCCACAAGGAAGGTGAAGAAAAATTTAAGAAAGAGAATCTGTATTGTTGTATAATTTCTATAAAGAGTTTATGGCAATCCCAAGCCTATTATTAGTAGACAAAATGTGCCCTTCATGTATCACAGACTTCGTTCCCTTTATCTCGCTGTACTATTCAGTACCAAAGCAGACACCATCTGTAGTTCAGAATAGCAGAACAGGCCTCTGTTCATTGTAGTAACTACTGTCATGGTACTTGCAAAAAGCTTTTCCAGCTTTAACCAACAATTCCATTAAATCTACGTTTCTGAGGGTGCCAGACAATTTATTAGCATGAGCTTTGACCAAAGGCTTTGTTTCTGCTGAAGGCTAAGTAGAATAAGAAATGTTGTCTAGTAGGAACCATTGCAGTGATTCATGACCCAGCCCCTCCATCATACACTTTGAAGACAAACACTTTAATATCCAAATAACTAAATAAATTTTTTTAAAAAGGCAAACTCAGGTTTTGAATAAGTTTGAATAAGTTTACAGTGACAGATACAGATTGTACTTCACCAAGTAGTGGGAATAGATCACTTCTTTTAAAACAGTCAGGATGTGGGAGCAACCAGTTCCTTACAAGTGCATGGTTTAAAAGACTGTGCAGTGCCCAAAACCCTGGTGACAAGTTTTTTGTGCTAGCTGGCCTGTTTAATTCCATCCCACAGAATCTAATGTAATTCCCAGATACCAGTAAGAAACTGGATTTAGTAAGTAAGTAAGTAAGTAAATAAATAAATTAATAAATAAATGCACTGTCTACCTACAGTGGGAACTTGATCAACTCAGTAGAATGCCAGTCCACCAGTTCATTTTTTTTCCATTGTAATAGTAGTCAAACTCCATTAAAATGTTATGTTTATTTGAATAATTTACTTCATACTGGGTCATTAAAGCAAAACTTCACAGAATCAAAATAAACAAAGATGAGATGATCCTGATAAAACATTAATTACTGTCTTACAATTTTATGAAGTCACAATGGAATGTTAGGAAGTAATTTATTCTTTGCATTTATATCTCAGTCACCAAATGTCACTTCTGTAAAGCTTCTAAGACATGTTTTAAAGGCAAGCTAAAACTACTTAAGCAATACCACTGAAATGCATCTAACCTAACCTGCTTGTAAAAGGAACAAGAAACTAGAGCCACTGCTTACATTCTGCTTTTCTGAAAAGTTGGGAGATTAGAGAGATTAATTTTCTCTTCTGATTAAATGCCAGCTGTTTTCCCTACAAAATTTGTAACTCAAACACTGTTTACAGAGTGCTAGCTATGAATTCTGTTTCTCAGGCATAAGCTCATTCTTATAAGATTTTTTTAATGATACTTTTTTGGACTGTCTTTATTACCCAAACTCCAAGAAATGCAGTTTCTTCTTGGTACAAGCAATAAAAACATAGAAATTTATTCTCAAGATTCAATTCTGAGCTTACAAAAGATGTCTAGAAGCTTGCTTCTGGAAGTTCATAGGAACTTCTTCCGTTTACTAAAGTTCCTCATGGGTAACATCAACGTAACGCCAGTTTAAGTGATAAAAGAATCAGCTCTTTAATTCTTAATCCATGAGGCTAGTTTAATAAATTACACTGATTTCCTTATCGATAATGACTGAAAATTACAGCAATGCTTTGAAAACAGAAGGGCCAATCAATGCATTTTCTCAGAAGCTATTAAGACTGGAGAAGTGCCAAGAAGTTCTCTTCTGTCAAACACCCCTTAAAATGAATTAGGAGAAAAAGGCCAGCCAGAGCATCAAAAACGGATAGGGACATTCTTTAATAACAGTTTTCCTTTGGATTTAAAACAAAAGACTCAAACCTCAAATGTCTGTCTAGGGAGCAAGTCAACAAGCATCTACACATGTGACTAAGAGATGACAGGATCAGGTTTAAAAGCAAACTCATTCTACCCTTCCCCCCCACTCCAAGTTTCATTCTTCAGCAAGATCCACTGTTTTCTACTTCAACTACTCTCAGCTTTTCCTCTGCTGAGAGTAACAGACCAGGAGGACAAAGTAGTGATATGGAAGGTGAACACCTCTCTTCCAGCAGAGGTTGCTGCCAATTAACAATGCTATTTCATACTTAAAAGTCTGTAACAGTTTTGAGACTATAACTAGTGATCCCATAAAAAACACAACTGTTCGCACTTTCACAGAAAGCACAAGAATGAAGAAAAGAACTGTCACGCACCTTATCCAAAGCTTAGGTAGTAAACAGAGTTCTTGGATGGTGGAAAGCAATGTGGTACCTATCTGACAGCATCTAGACAAAGTTAATATTGTCTATACTTACAAATAGAGGCAAGACAGCACTATACTCGGTTATTTTCTAAACAGCAATGTTTCAAGCCTATGCAAAGGTTTTTACTTGTGTCTACTCTTTGGTAAAGTCCTTACATGCTTTGCTGCAAGTTAAGAACAACCAAGCAGATGATGATGATGACGATGCCAATTTTTGCATTTTCTCATCTAAACCAGAGTCTTGGATGAATGAGTTACAAAGACCAAGACTATGAAACCATGCTTAGGTCAGATTACAGCACTTTCAGTAGTGCCTCTAAGTAAATTTCAGTGCCATCAGAACAGCACAGATAGCAGCTCTGTATTTCATTTTAGAGTCCATTCTAACAGTGCTTCTGTATATGAAATATATATGCAAGGCCTCTTTCGGTCAGCAAGTATCGAAAGTTAACAAAAGTAAGGTTGTGCCCATGTATGTATTTGCCTTCAAGGAGAATATATCTGTACATACCACACAAAAAACCCCTCTCAAGTGTGAAAGATGAATTATCCATCTATTTGCCTCATGCTTAATTAGGGTTTGCATCACTTCTCACCCTCCCCAAAGGTAACTACTAGAGCACTACCTCTTGTGTTGGGTTTACATTGCAAAGTTTTGGTACAAGGGGGGCCTGCAGGGATGGCATCTGTGAGAAGACACCAGGAGCTCCCCCCCACCTCAAGACAGAGCCAGTTCCAGCCAGCTCCAGAAGGGACTTGCTGCCGGCCAAGGTTGAACCCATCAGTGACGCTGGTGGCACCTCTGTGATAACATATTTAAGAAAACAGAAAAATGCTGCACAGCAGCTGTGAGTGAGGAGTGACAAAAACGTGACAGAAACAGCCCTGCAGACATCAAGGTCAGTGAAGGCAGGGAGGATGTGCTCCAGGCACTGGAGCAAATATTCTCGCGCAGTCTGTGGTGAAGACCATCATGATGAAGATATCCACTCTGCAGCTTGTGGAAGACCCTGTGATATAGCAGGTGCCCTGAGGGAAGCTGCAGCCCACAGAGAAAGCCCACTCAGGAGCAGGTTTTCTGGCAGGAACCGCAGCCCGTGAGGGACCTGGGCTGGAGCAGTCTATTCCTGAAGGACCATACCCTGTGGGAGGGACGCACACTGGAGCAGGGGAACATCATGAGAACAAAGGAGCAGCAGAGAAGAACTGTTATGGACTGACTGCAACCCTTTTCCTCATCCCCCTGCAGCATTCAGGGTGCAGCAGGGGTGAGAGGTAGAAGAGCCTGGAGTCAAGTTAAGCCTAGGAAGAAGGAGGGACTTGGGGAGAAGGTGGTTTTAGTTTTGTCTCTGTTTTTCTCTGCCCTACTCTTGCTATCAATTGGCAATAAATTAAATTAATCTTCCCCAAGTGGAGCCTGTTTTGGCCATGATGGTAACTGGTGAGTGATCACCCTGTCCTTACCTAAACCCATGAGCTTTTTCATCTTATTTTCTTCCCCTGTTGTGCCGAGGAAGGGGAGTGAGGGAGCAGTTAGATGTGCACCTGGCAGCCAGCCAAGGTCAACTCACCACACCTTCAGAAAAGCCCCAAATCAGGGAAGAATTTGAGCATATCTTAAGTCCTTCCCTCAAAGTTAAGGGAATTTAAGAACATTTTTGTTTTCCTGAGAGTCATGCATTCCTGACTGCATATTTTCTAACACACACCACTACAAAAGAGAGGTCAGTCAGTTTGGCTGTTTCAAAGAATGAAGAATGAATATCATCTACCAGCAAGTTTCAGGATTTCCAATTTATAGACTTGCTATAAAACTGAATTTTTATTTATTTTCCATTGAGCACAGAAATAATTAGCATAACAGGATAAACTGAAGAAATGAAAGTAACTCAAGAGTTTTTGAAACGGTTATCGTATAATAATACTTTCACCTTCCCCTTTTTTATTTTCTTCCTGCTCCAATCTAATGTAGATTAGAGCAAGACAGCTGCCCAAGTTCCAGTGAAAAGCAGTTTAGTCTTGCTCCCGGACTCCAGGAGCACAAAATATTCAGGGAAGAAGGAGCTGACAAGGAAGCCATAGGGAGCTGGGCTTAAACACACAGCAATACAGAACTGGAGGTGCAGTATTTAGGGACCACAGAGCTTGATGCCAACGGAGGCGTTTATTTGATGAGGGTAAACCCTTCAAAGTTAAGCACTTCTGTTCCAAGCTCCTGCAGAGATCCTCAAAAAAATATGTCAGAGAGAAGTACAGCAGTTACCTCAGGTAAAGAACATCAAGGTCACAAAAACAGCTGTGGAAGGCAAGTTGCTTCTTTCCAGTATGCCAAGTGTTGCTCTTCAACTGTTTCCCACCGAAATTTCTGTATTTTAATGCATTCTTAGATATATATGTATTTCTCCAAAGCACAATTATCTGCAATTGGCTTGGCAAACTAAAAGAAAGAGCTGCATTAAGATATTTAAGACCTGGAGGAGTCTATCAGAGTTCAGCTCCAGAGTTCAGTTCTGGGGACCACAGAGTCTCTCTGTTTCCTCTTTTACTATATCTAGGTCCATTAATCTAACATGTTATTTGTGCTGCCAACAAGGGCAACAGCAAGAGAGCAGGACTAAACAACAAGCAAAAGTTTAAAAGAAAGAATACCTACGACCTAAGCAGGATGTGGGCTATGCTGTCACACAAATATTAGCAACCTGGATAGTTCCTCAAAAAAAAAACCAAACTCTAGGACAAGCAACTATTTCTAATGTGCTTATAGACAATTTAATATTTGCTCTCATAAGCAACATTAATGGCTTAATCAAAGGTAACCCGGCCCACACATTAATGTAATCTGGCACCCTCCTCTATAAAAAACCACCCCTCTAAATACTTTTCTACAAGTCACTTCAGTGGATGATCTAGCTTGCTGCAGAAGTACAGGTGGATTACCAAATAACAGGGTCTGAATGTCTGCAACAAATTAAACCTCAAATATAAATATACATATGGATGGATGGATGCTTTTGTGCTTATGATACATGAATTTGTGTTCAGAACAGTCATGGACGATTTGAAGCAACTGTACACTTGAGGTAGAGAGATCAGAGTCTGTCTAGTTAAGCCATTAGTCTGTGAGAAATCTCAATAGTGAGATCCACACCATCGCTCCTGTGCATGGGAAATTAACACATGAAAAACTACAGAGGCAGCAGCATCAGCACAGCAGGATGCTGCCACCTGCGTCATGGTGTTTACCCAGCATCAAGGGCACACAGCACTACGGTTGATCATCTCCACACTGGGCAATTCAGGAACAGATCCAACACAGGAGCAGCTATGGAATTCTCAGTGGTTATTATAAAAATATTTTTTTAAGAGCCCAATGAAAGGGGGTGGGGGGAGGGAAGTAGACAAAGGATCATTCCAGAGCTGGTATAAAACCAGGGTTGCTTTTGCCCTTTTTTTTTTTTTTAAATTGTAGGGACCCCTAACATTCTCTTTATATGATATAAGCTTTGGAAAGGAGGTCTCTCCTACAAAGACTCGTGGTTTATGCTTGCTAAACACTGATCACTCTTATCTTGTTTAAAAGAACATTAAAATACATTCACACCAACACAAAGGGTCAGCCCAAGGTCCAGGAACTACCTATACTCTCAACAACCAAAATACTTCCCCCACATCCAAACCAGCTTTAGGCATGAGGCAACAAAGAAACATGGATCACATGTTTAGTTTAAAGCTTTAAATATTTTATTCTCCTATTCTCACCCACAATGAGTTAGTTACAAAGTTAGACTACAGAAGCATCATCTCTTCACTCCAGTTCTGCAACAGACAGCTTTCCACACCAGCAACACATGTAACCAGACCTATCCAGGCAGAGAAGTTTCACAGCCACTCAGCAGACTTGGTAGCGTGAGCAAGTTCATTTTGACATACAAGATCAAACCCTTTATGGATAGAATTAGAAAACTGTGGAGTTTTGTCAATTCTTTCCTGGATTTATCCATCCCCTTTCATGTGAAAAGCTCTAGCCGCTTAGAAGATGCTATTGAAGTAAGTCTGGGAAGATCTGTCTTGCTGCCCCTGTCTTACACAGAAGGAAATCGGAACATCACTGTTAGAGAGCTTGAGACAGTCACATGGCAAATCTATGGCAGAGCCAACCCCAGAACCACTTGTCAACTCCCCAGGCTCCAGCTTTCAACACAAAAAGGTACTTCTCATCCTCCTTTATTTGCCTTCTGGCCCATGCTCAAGTTTCCCTTGCAACACCTTCTGACAGGCCACATTTAGAGAGAAGAAAACAGATCAGACACATCCTACAAGGACGTTCAGTGGCAGCAGATGATAAAAGAGGTATAAATGCAGGAGATGGTTCAAACCAGGATGTATGTGCTGATCTTGTGAATTCCACTTTCCCTTCCTTTCTCCATTCCTCAAGAAATGAAAACCAAGTATCCAGCAACTTGGATGGTGCTGCACTATAAACTAGAAGTTACAACTTTAGTACCAGAACCAACAGTATTGTGTGCACATGCACACAAATGTACATCGCTTTCATTATTCCTAAGAAGGAATTAAAGGCATTGCTAGATGCTTCAAGGACAACAATCAGAAGATAGAAGTTACCACACTGGGAAAAGGATAATTTTCTTTCCTCAGTATGCTCTCATAAAATAACCTCTTTACATTTTCTGGAATTGTGATTTACATTTTAGTAATTTTGCACAGCCTCTTTAAGCCTTTTCCTAGAAGTCTAATTCCTAACTTGAGTGGTTTTGTTGGGTTTTGCACTTGCAGATAGAAAGCCTAGAAAGACCTTGGTCTCCCTGATAACAGCTAAGATATCAGTAAGTTCTCACTTTCTTTTCCTACCAAATCCCAAACACTGCAAAGTTACTAGAAGAAAAACATTAACTCTATCTCAGGGAAGAAGCAGTGTTATCTCATTATTCTTTTACTAAACCCAGCCCAAAAAGCATGACAACTCCGAAAAATAAAAGTTTCTAACTGTATGAAGAAAATGAACTTGATTTCAAACCATCACACCCCCCCTAAGAAACAGTGTAAATACTTCTAACACGGTGTCTCTCCCCGAGCAGCAGTACGGGCTGCTAGAGACAACCATGTCTCCCACCCAGCAGCTCTGAGCCCTGTTGATGACACTGGCACAGGCACAGTGGGGACATGGGACAGGCTGCGGACACCACTCTTCCCAATCACAGGGGTATTAGGGAGCAGTGCTGACCTCATCTGTGGGGGGATCCAAAAGCTTCCAGTACAAATCACAAGATGTTGTTACCAGTGCTGGAAATGAAAAGTGCCATCCACCTGATTACAACTCCAAGTGAGCTGTCAGTATTTTTGATTTTCTATGACAGTAGACTGCCTCCTTCAGCTAATCCATTTGCATATTTTTAATTAATATGAAATAACATTCATTAGTATGCTCCTTGAATACTAAGAAAATGTTAAACAGAAAAAGATTTGCATGACTTTTTTTAACCTCCAAGTATTAATTTAATTTGCCTGTATTCTATCATATTACACTGTACAGTATGAAGTAGCTGAATTTCTCCTTTATGAAAATCACATCTCAAATTTGGAAATGACAATGCATACACAAAATGTAGCCACACCAAGATAGGGATATGCAGGATATTAACATTTATTAATTATTTTCTAATGCTTCTTTCCACAGAAAATAGTTTAACTGAAGAATGAATGTGGCAGGGAAGCTTCCAGATTTATTATTCAAAGCAAAAGAACTGCCTTACAGAGGTAACACCCAATACTTAAAAAAACATACGTCTTACAGCTGAGATGTGGTTGGCATGGTTCCAAAAAATACGATGCCAGCTTCAGTAAAAGGCTCAGCTGCACCCACACACAAAACAATCAGACATCCGGGTGTAAGGTAAAAACCCAAATAAACACGGTGACTGCTTTCCCCACATTTCAGCGGCCCCATTCCACATCAGTTTTCACTTACCTCTGCCTCTAAGACACGAGTGTTCAGAACTGTTTTACTACACCATGAACTCAGAATACTTTCAGCTTCCTCATTCTTCCCTATCATCAGTCCCCTAACAGCCTGATTTGATCACTTCAGAGAATAAAAGCCTTTATCACAGGCACCGGATTTTTCATTTTGGACCCGATTCCAATCTGTTGAAACCAAAATAAATCTCTCAACAAGTTTCAGTAGTCCTTCTTGTTTGGAAAACATTACCCCTCAAAAACAGCCAAATGTGATATAACTAATCAAAGAACTTGTATTCCTAGAGACAGTGCTTGATCCCACAGCACTTACCTTACTGGACTGCAACTGTGCAGATGTTACAGTTCCTAAATATGCTGGTAAGAATCCAGCAAGATTTTTTTATAAATTTTGCACTAGATTAAGCATCAACACCTACCTGGATTTTCTACCGCATCTCTCCACAACTTCAGGTGCCTAAATCCTTTTGAAAGCCTGGCTTTGAACATTTGTCCTGCTAACTTGAAACAAATTTGAGACAGTTTTACAAGGCTTAAATTCAAAATAAAGCTTTTCTCTGTCTCCATCTTCAGTGAAATGCAATAGTTCTGCACACTCTCAGAAGTACAGGCATAGACACATAGAAACCGGACAGTGGCACACTGAAAGCTCAATAAATGTAGGAATAGCACTTTCCTAGTTATCTTCCTGCTTAATTATAACCCTATTGCCCCCTACCACTATTGGACAATAGGAATGCACAGTTTCTTTCAATTACTTCGATCCTCTAACTACTTGTTTTACATTTTAGGGAGGAAATTCGTGCTGCCAAAGCTCAATTAGAATTGAAGCTAGCCAATACTGTGAAGGACAATAAAAAAGGCTTTTTTAAATACATTAATGGCAAAAGGCAAGCTAGAAATAACATTGGCCCATTAATTGATGAGCATGGTCACCTTATTAACAGAGACATAGACAAAGCTGAGACGTTTAATGCTTTATTCACCTTGGTCTTCAACACTGATGATGGACTTGGGGGCCCCCATAACCCTGGACTGGAAAAGTGTGGCTGCAAGAATGATAAATTCCCAATCAATCCGGAACTTGTAAGGGATCTGCTACTCCAGCTAGATCCCTACACGTTCATGAGGCCTGATGGGATTCATCCAAGGGTGCTTAAAGAGCTGGCTGACATCATAGTGAGACCTCTCCCCATGATTTTTCAATGCTCCTGGGAATCTGGAGAGGTCCCAGATGACTGGAAGCTGGCAAATGTTGTCCCAATCTACAAGAAGGGCAACAGGGAAGACCCTGACAACTACAGGCCTGTAAGTCTCACTTCTGTGCCTGGTGAAATCACAGAGAAGATTGTTCTGGGAGCTATTGAAAAACATCTGAACAACAATGCAGTCATTGGTCCTGGCCAGCATGGGTTCATGAGGGGAAAGTCTTGCCTGACCAACTTAATTTCGTTCTACGACAAGGTTATCCACCTACCTGACCAAGGGAAGCCTGTTGATGTGATCTTTTTGGATTTCAGTAAAGCCTTCGATACTGTCTCTCACAGTATCCTCCTGGACAAGATGTCCAGCATACAGCTGGGTAAACGCAAAATGCAGTGAGTGAGCAATTGGCTGACAGGCTGGGCTCAAAGGGTTCTAGTAAATGGGGTTACGTCGGGCTGGTGACCAGTCACTACCGGGGTTCTGCAGGGATCCATCTTAGGGCCAGCACTCTTCAATGTCTTTATAAATGACTTGGACTCAGGACTTGAGGGACTGCTTAGCAAGTTCGCAGATGACACAAAATTGGGAGGAGTTGTTGACACTCTCAAGGGCAGAGAGACCCTGCAGAGGGATCTGGACAAATTGGAGAACTGGGCGATCACCAACCATGTGAAGTTCAACAACAGCAAGTGCCGGATTTTGCACCTGAAACACAGCAACCCTGACTGTACATACAGACGGAGGACGAGATGCTGGAAAGCAACTCTGTGGAGAGGGATCTGGGCGTTCTGGTCAATGGCAAGTTGAACATGAGCCAGCAGTGTGCCCTGGCAGCCGAGAGGGCCACCTGCGTCCTGGGGTGCATCAAGTACAGCATTGCCAGCCAGGGAGGTGATTGTCCCGCTCTGCTCTGCACTGGTGCGGCCTCACCTGGAGCACTGTGTGCAGGTCTGGGCACCACAAGATTAAAAAAAGATAATAAACTACTGGAGAGTGTCCAGAAGAGGGCTATGAAGCTGGCGCAGGGTTTGGAGAGGAAGCTGTATGAGGAGCAGCTAAAGTCACTTGGCTTGCTCAGTCTGGAGGAGACTACAGGGAGACCTCATTGCAGCTACAGCTTCCTCACAAGAGGAGGAGAAAGGGCAGGCACCGAATTCTTCTCTTTAGTGACCAATGACAGAACCCGAGGGAATGGCAGGAAGATGTGCCAGGGGAGGTTTAGATTGGACATTAGGAAAAGGTTCTTCACCCAGAGGGTGGTGGGGCACTGGAACAGGTTCCCCAAGGAAGAGGCCACGGCCCCAAGCCTGACAGTGTTCAAGAAGAGACTGAACAATGCTCTCAGACACATGGTGTGAACTGTGAGGTTGTCATATGCAGGGACAGGAGTTGGACTCTATGACCCTTGTGGGTCTCTTCCAACTCAGGACATTCTATGATTTGTTAATTGTGGGAAGATAGTGGTATCGCTTCTCTCTACCATCTGCATATTTGCTAACACTTATGCTACTGCATTGTTTTATGGTAACTTTCACTAATACCAGATCAAACACAAAACTAAATAAAATTTAAACAAACAAACAAACCCCATGTAAATGTCTGTGCAAGTTTCAGCACTGTCTGAAGATATCCTCAGAACCATAAAATAAACTGAAGCCTTGTTATTACTTGACAAAGCACCTATGACTCGAAGGGGGAAAACCTCATAGATTATTCAAATGCAGGTATAGGCTGCTGCAGACAGAATGCTTCCAGACCTTCCAGAAGTGCAAAGCAGCATCTATAGTAACGGTATTTTCCAAAGTGCTGGAAAACATGGCAAGAAGCAGCAAACTGTGCTGTTTAAAGACAAAGATAACATGGAAACAGGGGAAGAAGCAGGACACAGTTTAACTTTCACACAGCAGTTGTCACTTGAAATAGATTAAAAATCATGTGCCATTTCTACACATAGATTTCCCCAAAATATGTTCTTCTCCTGTCTTTATGGCAGGTTTTAAATCAGGTCTTCCCCTTTTTCTGACAGGTAAAAAAACTTGCATTATCTGCCAACTGAATGTGCATATGCAAAACTTTTCATTCACCTGGATCCTGCTGGGAAAATGTGACTGAAATTTAACTTTGTTGATCAAATTAAAAGCAAATCCAGTACACATCAGAAATTTTTCAGACATTAATAAACAGTCACACATGCACATAAAATCACTGTGCTTGACTGTCTGCAGCTCTTACCCCTCTGGCAAGTAAACCCTCTCTCAGTGACCTTTACCTCTGACTTCTTTCCAGCCTAGAACTGGTTAATTGTCTTTCCCTGTTCCCGTTAGTTATGCTATAGCAGAAACCTCAAGTGAGATCAGCCCTTCTGCAAGCAGTAAGCAGAAAACAACTTCAGTGTTAAGCTCTTTGTGGCAGAATTTAACAAGACAAAAGGGCTGAAGGTGAAAATGGATGCATAGAAGTAAAAAGGCTCGATGTTCAGAATGAAGAGCAGACCACTAGCAGGCCCATAACCCAGCACCCCCCAACTGTGGGCTCACTACAGTTAGTAGACTGCTCTGTCCACTTCCTAACATATGGTTTATGTACCTTTTCAGGAAATCCATTACAGGCCATCATCTTTTACTCACGTTATCAAAAAGGGGTCTTTACAGCATCTTCATCCCTGCCACAACACATGGTTATTCCCATTCATGTCCATTTCCTCTTTCCCTGACCTTACCTTGACCCTACCACATCTCTACTGCCAGGCACTGGAGGAGGACAGGGGAAAAGCGTGAAAACGAAGTGAGTCAGCAGTTTCTGAGCAGCACACCAGCATTAGTCAGAGGTGATGAGGGTACTCACCACGTAGTCAGATGTGAATGAGCTTTAGACCATCAAACAACAGACTGGCAGCAAACTTTCCCAAATGCCTGAAACTGAATCACTGGGGAAAGCCACCCTGCAGACAAAGCACTTGGGGAAAAAAATACACTCAGCTGTCGCATACCAGCACCACAACGCAACAGAGCATAGAGGGTACTGCCCTCAGTCACATGTCCAGTTTCCTTACAAAAAAAGCTATTCCGCACAGCTAAATCAAACACACCTGACGGGACAGTTGACTCGACTCATGTAAGGTTTTCTCTAAGGAGGGAGGCCCACAGCTGCAAAAGCTTTCGCTGACTAAAGCACATGCACTGCACACTATGATGTATTGTTGCCGTCTTGTTCATCTACTTCCTCATCAGGACATCAACAGCAGTAGTAGCGATGCAATTACTCAGGGATGTGTTCTTCTATGTCACACAGGGGACATTTGGCTTTTTAAAATTTAAGACCAAATTACTAATACAAAGTTTTAAGGGCCACAGGTGCATGTTTACGACATAGGAATAGTATCTCGCTAACCTCAGCACAGCTATGACAGTCTCTTCCCATGTTGAAGAGATTTCAAGGGACATTATTCCCAGTCTTTACCTTCCAGCAATAAAATCAGAGTATACAACAAAAAACAATAAGCCACTTCTTTTTAGCAGGGCAGAGCACACTCACAGGATTCTCATCCACCACCTGCAAGAGAACCCTTCTCCTACAGAGTAGCTCTTCTCTGTTAGGGTACAGTAAGTACAATACACTGTAAGTGAAGTACAAGCATCACTCCAGGAAGGCATGCCTCACTCCATAAACACTGCTTCAGGGCCTCTGGATTTTGGTTGGATCAGTGCCTGTAGATTTTGGCTGGACAGAGCAAGACTTACTGAAAAACCAACCTCCCCAATAAATTGACACCTACTGGGTTTCAAGAAACAAATACCATGCTCTGGGCACAGCATTCTCTGTTCCATGACTCTGGGCGAGCACTGACCTCTCTGTGCGGTTTCTCCACTCCTAAAATATAATACTTACAGCTTCTTGTGAAGCACGTACTAAAATCTGTTATTTAAATGCTTGCCAACAACATAACCAAACTTTGCTTAAGAGCAACCTTTATCCATCAGCAGCTTACAACACTTCCTCTGTCCATTGAAGGCTTTCTGATATATTCTTCCACATGAATCCTGGCTGTCTTCCATAAATCACACTTAAAGTTTCATTTTTAGATACTGCTTATTGAGGTATTGTTATGCAAAACATTAATAGGAAAGAGCAAAGCTATGCATAATATTTACAGAAATTCCTAAAATGAATCACAATATATTTTAAACAACAGTATTTGGGAAAACACAGCATTAGACCAGATATAAAAAGCTAGAGAAAGCTGCTGGTCAGTAAATGGCAGAAAACATTTACAGCACATCAACTATTCTAGCAATCCATGCAGATAGCCTTTATACAGAGGTAGTCCTGGCATTCTATCAACAGACCTCTGTATATTTACAGTAATCTTGTCATTCACATAAGAAGTCAGAGAAGAAAGAAGGCTGCAAATTTCCGCTGAAGCTGTTCCACAATAATTTCTCTACTCCGCCAGCTTTTAATTCTTTTGCAACTCACTCTTAGCATGAAGTGATTATCGGCATAAGCAGAGGCTACAATCACCTAGTACGACTTCCTGGGCTGGACCCATCACTGTTTTTAAATAAATGCTTGGGGTTTGGGGGTGGTTTTTTTGAGAGAGAGTTTCTTGCATCCTTCCACCTCTTGTAAAGTATTTTCAGTTTTCATGTAGCAGCAAGGTTGCTCTCTCCCACACGAGCACCTGCATAAGGTACATCATTCATAGATGTTTGCACATGGTCTTGAAACACAGCCCTTGGAAATGCACAACAAAGATAACGACCAGAAGTCTTCGTGCGACATTGTTCAAATAGACTCTTTTCTTGGTTGTCTTTTCAGCCACAGAGTGAGTGCCCACTTGTTGAAAGAAATGCTACAAGGGATTACTTATTAGTTAAACAATACACCCCTTGGAGTTTTCCCTGCACCACACGGTATCAGTCGACACACCTTATGCCAGTCTGTGGCCATTATTTAATTCGGTTTAAATGTCTTTATGAGGAGACCCTGGCAGATGAAAGGCAGAGCTCCTACAGCACGTGAACACATCACCAGGCAGGCAGACCTGCCCCTCACCTCCGCCCAGCTCACGGACTTGCAGGTACCACGGTAAAACCAGCCACCGCCGTGCACTCGCACGTCCCCTCCGAGCCCCCACCCCCGCGACGAGGACACGCTACGCCCCCTCGCCATGGAGAAGCGCCTTCGGGGAGGAGGCAGCAAACAGGCGATCGCACCCGCTCGTTTCCACGGCAACCGCCCTGCCCCCGCCGGCCCCGCCGCTGCGAGAGGGGAAAACCAAAAGTGGATGCGGCCGCCACGACCGCCAGGCAGCGACCCGCGCCCGCCGGGGGAGGGGGGCCCAGCGGGGCAAGGCCGTCACAGCTCCGCCGTTTCCACGGAAACCCCGGCGCGGGCCGCGCTCGCCACACAAAGGGGGCCCGCGGGCGGGCAGGAAAATTCTCGGCGGCCACGGGAAAAACGGCGCGACGGGGCCGGGCGGCGGGGGAGACCCGGCGCGGCGGCGAATAAATCAGGGAACTTGTGTCCGCAGCCCGCCTCCCGCCCCTCGCCTCGCCCGCCCGCCCCGCCGGCGGCGGCAGCCGCCGGCCCCTCTTCTCGCCGCTATGGCACGCCGGGGGGCGGTTATTTTAGGGAGGGGACTGGGGAGGGGGGGGGTGTTCGGGGGAGATTTTTTTTTTTTTTTTTTTTCCTCCAAATGGGGCACCACGCCGGCTGGAGAAGGGCGGCCCCACACCTGAGGAGCTCGCTGGCCGCCAGGGAAAGAGCACGTACCTGGCGCCGCCGGGCCTTGGCATGCGTGCCGCGCTGAGGCGCCGGGAGCGGGCGGGCGGCGGGGCGGCAGCCGAGCCGCACCAACTGCCACTAGTTTGCACGCGTCGGGAGGCGGCCGGCTCGGGCGGGGCCGCCAGGCTCCACCCGCCGGGCGGCTCCGGGAAGAAAAGGGCGCCCCTCGCCTTCCCTCTCTGCCGCCGCCATGTCACTTCCTCCGGGGTAGTGGGAGGGGGCGACCCCTTCCCCGCAGCGGCCTCGCCTGCCCCTCGGGGCGCCGCATGGCGGGCGCCGGAGCGCGGGGGGGGCTGCGCTACGGGCCCCGGCGCCGCGCGGCTGCTGAGGAGGGCGGCTGAGCCGGCTGGGAGGAGGGAGCCGGAGCCGGAGCCGGGGGAAGCGGCAGCCCCGGGGAAAGGGGCGCAGGGCAGCCCCGTCCCGTGAGGGCTGCCGGCGGCTGGGCTGACTGCTCGTCATCCCCTAGCCGGGGCGAACCTGGGGTGAAGATGGAGGGGGCGGGCTGGGCGGTGGCCGTACGGATGCCGCAAGCTGTCGCGGGGTGAAGGGCACCTGTGAGTATCTGCCACTTCAAGTAGAAATTGGAGAACAGAATACCGGCTCCTCGGCCTGGGTGCTGTGGAGAAAAGCAAATGGAGATGGCAGTCATCCAAGTACCCTGACACACAGTGTTCACCGTATGTGAAAACGCAAACGTTTGCTGTCAGGCTCTGACTGAGGAGTGAAAAGCAGCTTGCGTGAATAGAGAATAGCAAGAACCGAGTCTATTAAACACCAGAAGCATCAGGAGGTGATAATGCCTGGGATGACACGTCACTGGGACAGCGCTGTCAGCTCTGCAGGGTGTGCGGCTGCACCGGGGCTGGCGGGCTCCCGAGGCCGGGGTCTGGTGGGGGAGGCCCGTTACACCCACATAGCATCACTCTTTACACTGAATGTAAGTTTTGTTTACTTTTTTAAAGGTACTTGAAGCAAAAGTTGTACTACGCATTAAACAGGGGCAAAACGAGGACATAAGCAAGACTTCCCAGACTAGTCACTAGAGGACATGCTCTAGGGAGCAGAGGGGACTGTTCTGACTACAACATTTGGGAAGGACAAGAAGCTACAACTCAGGGAGCAGCAAGAGCAAGGCTGCTGCTCAAGGGAGGACAAGCCTGGAGCTTAGGGTGACCATAGCACAGGCAGTATCCTCACCAACCAGAGCACAGCCCCACTTCAGCTGAACAGAGCAGTTATAGCACAGTGCAGGGTCCATGAACAGTCCTAGACAAGATGAAGCAATGAATCAGGTGTGAAGTTTGTAGAGGGAATCCAGTCAGGAGCAGCACGAGATAGGGCAACAGCTCAAAAGAGGAGTACAACAAAATTCCATCCAGGAAACAAGGCAGCAGACCAAGCTGAAAGCACATCCATCAACCCAATAGCTCAAGCAGGGGCTGAAGGCCCAGACCTGGGCTTAAATGGAGCCCTGGTCCATTGGCAGAGTGTGTGGGTGGGGGTCCCAGGTGAGGCTGATTGGGGCCATTAAGATCTCATGGTGCCATCAGGGTCCTGACAGGTTGCTGCTGATGGATTATGTGAGTGTACTGTTCAGGTTGAGATTTGGCAACTTTCCTTCCATTTGGTAATGAAGGAGTTAAATCCAGCTCACTGACAACTTCACTATGATGGTCTAACTGCTGGACTGGCACGTGGATAGAGATTGGTAAAGGGTATTTCTCCAGCCACACTTTAAAAGACTGGCCTTATGGCTGCATTTTAAAAAAGGGACGCTTCCAGGCAGAGGGAGAAGACTTGAAATCCCTGAACAAGGTATTTACTTCTGCAGAGTGTCTGAGTTTGTAGCACAGCTATGTCCTAAGCATCCCCTACTACCTACTATAAGCAGCTTTGTGTACTAGACTTACAGATTTTTGCGATATTATTCCAAGACATCTTGCTCATTGTCTAGGTGTTACCCTGAGAGCCAAGCATCCAAAAGTCAGGCACTCTGATGCTGAGTGTGGTAGTGACTCAATATCTTTTACTTATCTGGCCTTGAGACCAAACACTCCACAGCTGGTTATTTGTATGTTCCCCATTTTCTGGGAAGCCATAATAAAAATCTGGCTTCTTGCTTCCATTAGTGTTAAGCTGCAGCTGAATATAATAGGATTTATAGATGCTTTACACCTGAGAAAACTCTCCAGTGGAGAGAGAAATCCTAGTTTTGATGCAGTATATCTATTTCTCAAAAGTTTAACCAGAAAATGTCAATAATAAAACCCTCTTATTTTAATTGGGGGTTAAAAGGTAAATATATTAATTTTATGAAGCTGTTAGATTCTGTGGTAAAGACTAAGACTGGAAATCCCATAGCAAAAAAAAATGCTTCTGTATTAAGAACAAGGCTTGTGAGGTCCCCACTGTGTATTTTTTTTAGGTGCTATGAACAAGGAGAATAAAAAGGAATCAGATTATCATTCTCTTTCCTTAAACTCTACCCTCCAGAGCACTCAATAAAGTATATTCAGATTTGTACAGCTAATTAAAAAAAAAGAACACACACACCATATGGCCAAGAGCAGCTAAATTAGGTTTCTTCAGGTCTCAATTTTGGCATTTTCTTGTTCCGAGTGCTTGGGTTTGCAGCCTCAATGAAGTTCTTTCCTTGCTGCTTGTGGGTGTGCAAATGCCTGATTTCATTGGGCAAGACTCAAGTTAGGAACTTAGACCAGGCAATGACTTATACCAGCTATCCAAGGGCCATTTGTCACTGTGTGTGAAATGGATGACTTTCAATGCATTTTCCTATAAGAAAAACAAAACTACAATAGCAACAACAACAGCAACACCATCACCACCACCAAAAAAAAAAAAAAAAAAAGGAAAACCTCAAAACCTCAGGCTCCTGCTAGGTGCTCCAATCAGTATGGAACCCAGGGGTACCTCTCATGGCTGAAGTGAAATTAACTGCTTGCTGGTTCTAACAGCTGGACCCCAACCCTGCTATTCACATGCACTTTTAAGTGCCTTATGAATTTGATTTCACAAATTTAATTGCAGACAGAAGCTTGTCTTTTCTGGTAAGTTCTGTGGATCTAGCAATGCTGGCCTAGAGAAAGAGACAGTACCCTTAACGTTGATGCTGCCAGACTGATACGGTGGATATTACCTAGGGATACACTATGATACGCTGTCATGAGCAGGTGGACTCAAGAAGCCCAGTTTGTTTGCTCTTGCTGCATGACTTATGGTCAGATTCTCTAATATCTAATAAGGTCCATATTATAAAAAGATATATTCCCTGCATTTAAAAGCATTCAAAATGTTCTTCTTCTGTGTAGGTTGTGTATAATAAAGGCTAAACTGCAGGCTGTCCTTCCATGCAGGCAATAAAAGGAAGTCTGTCCTGTACTTGGCTTATCCGTCTTTATGAAATCTGTGGGAAAGTATTGTGTCTGAGATCTCTGCTGCTCTTTTGGGCTTGATTAAAATCACCTAACAAGTTCAGGAATTTTTTAAAGGATTGATGCGTATAGCATGACTGCACAATTTGTTTCCTTTAGGAAACCAGATGAAAATATGTGTCCACAGGTTAATATATGCTAACTATTTAAATATGGAAACCAAGAGTGAAAGGTACTGATACAATGCATTGCTGTAATGACAGAAGTCTTAATATGGATGCAGGTTTATCAGTTTACATATGCAATTGGGGGGGGGGGCGGGGAGCGGGGCGTGAAAATCACACACTCATAGCCTGTGTAACTGGCTTTCTGGGTAGGTTTTTCTAGTGCAGACTAAGCCTAACTGTGACACCTGTCAGCTTCTCCTGTACCTCAGCTATAAAGTGGATCCTCTGTTTTCATACAGAAAACGCCACTTCCCTGCACAGAAGACACACAGTACCCACAAATGGAAACATCCTGTTAAAACTAAACCCTGGGGCCACAGTTAGAATAGACACATTCTTTAATTGAGTGCGCATTAGCAAAAGAGCTGAGCAAGATGCATTACAGGAATTTAAGCTCCAGACTGTCCAATTTGACCCTTTACGAAGTCTAGTATATACAGAAAGAATACTGGCTGAGATGCAGGAAAAACATATTTCTTTAACATGTTTCTTCTTTCATCATACTTCATTTTCTGCAACAAGTCCATAGCTACTAATCAATTATGTTGCTTTTTCCATTTTTAAAGAATACCATTCCTTTAATAAATACCAAGGATCATACCATATAAAATGTTTTCCAAATTACTCTTTGCAGAATTAGACCAAATATTTTCACATCTACTGATATCCACAAAATAAGCACTCCTTACACACGTGCAAATATTATTTCCACAACTGTTTTAAGTATTCAACTTGAGCCTACCTATGAGAAGAAGGGCCTTTGTTTCTCTCTACACACTATCTAATACAAAATGCCATAGATTTGATTTCCGTGTTTTCTTAAAGCTTGATTAAAATGAAGACTTCTGCATGAACCACTTCGGGCCCAAACTTGGTGGCTCAAGTGACTGGCTTTAGAGATACTTGTACATGCAAATGATAGAGCAGACATTTTACACCCACACACTCACCCATCTCCCATGGCAGGAGGAAATCTTGCAGCCCAGATCAAACACACTTCAGAGAGTTAGAAAATGATGAGGGCATCAATGGCACCTTGGAAAGACAGAGGTGCTGTGTGAGCTGGCACAGGCAGGACACAGGAACAACCACAAAACCACAGATGAAATGCAAAGAGTAAATTTATTTTGGTTACCTTAGGTTATCCCTGAAGCAGTACCTGGGCAGAGGCACACAGGTGGTGACACTGGCACTGCGGAACTGGGTCCTTGCTGGTGAGTTACTGAACCTGCTGTTTTCACCTGTATTTCAGGGATTCACACAGGTGCAGTTTTCCACTGTGCTTTGATCTTTCCCATAGCAGGGCAGGAACCTCAAGCAGCTTTGCTAGGGTGCCTCTGAGTTTATCGCAGGCCTATGTTATCTAAACGCAGAGGTCTACTTGTCCAACACACAAGACTAAATAAAAATTAGTATGATATATGTGTTTTTCTACACTGCAGCTGCAAGTCACTTGAACATGTTTACAATCCTCCTCACCAATCTTCCCTTATTTCCCCACAGATACCAAAATCTGTTACTGTCACGGTCATGGGGTGTGGGGGTATGTGTGTGGGGGTGAAATTCCTCTAAGATCTTAGAGGAAAGATCACTTTGGAGCTGCAAAGGTAAGTGCTGTTTAGAGAGTACTCAGGAAAACTGGTACTCTTCCAGAAGCAGAGATGAGAGACTGTAGAACAAAATCTTGGTCTGAACAACTTGGAAGCTGGAGTAGCTCAGACCTTGTAATAATAACTGCTGCTTATGCATAACTGTTTACATCAAGTTTACCGAGGAAGAGGCACATTGGCTGCTCTCCAGGTCTTCAAGGGTAATACCTAATCTACATATATAGTTACACAGACATTAACAGTCAGAAACAACTCCACACAACCATTCTTTTTGCATGTACATGTACATTTGCTCACCTAGAAGAGGAAATAATTATTTCAGTATAATGAGGACAACACTGCTTTATGTTGCAATAATGAGTAGAGATGTGCTGTGTGAGCCTGCCATTGTGAACTTTTACAAACTTAACAGAAAATGGCAAGAAGCAGTAGGCAAAATACCCATTCTTACACATTGCTCACCAAAGAACATGTTGCCTGCTGCAGCTCCTCTCACCAACCCTGCACCGTACTATCCATACTGGAAATACGCGACAGAACACAACTCTTGTCTTGATCAGCTGTTGCAGTCTCTACCCAGTGTTCTCTTATGCACTGCTTTTGTAAAGACTGCTTTATCTGAAGGGAGCATCAAGGAGCCGTCTATTCCCCAAGAAAATTATGGGATAAACACTGGTTAGGTGGTAGGAAATATCCACTAACAGCAGACTTTATGTGGATGGTGGATATATTTTTTTAAAATTTCTGTGCAGTCTGATGTATTTGAAGAACAGAAGTGTGTAAAATTTTATTCTGTATACTTTAGTGGAGCCCACTAATTGTTCATAAAGACCACACACTTTAGAGACATCCTGAGAAGTGTTGTTCTTGAAGACTCAAGGGTAGAAATTTAGTAGTACACCTTACAGACTAAGATACTCAGCATGAGCAAATTTGACCCCTCAAACATGGAGAAAACTGTCATTCTGTACTGTTGCTTTCTTTCTTAAAATGAGCCAGTGGCTGATGAAATAGATTTTTAAATTAAAAGGCATTAGCTAAAAGCTAATTGGGTAAAAGCTGAATACTTACAGTTCTTGTAAATGTCTATTATGCACATTAAGGAATGAAAAAAATTGGGACAACATCTTTGATACTAAATTGCAGAAACAGATTGCGTAAGACATGATAACAGGGAATACAGAGACAAACAGCATTAGAAGCTCAGGACTCAGACAAAAGGAGTGGAAGAGTCAGATAAGATTTTGTACTGGTTTTGCCTTGGGCTGCCAAATACCAGTGATACCACTGAAAAAAATACAGTACGCTATAGATTTAGACTGCCTTACCCCATTAAATAGAGCAAATCTGTGTCCTGAGTGAAAAGCATACAGGACGCTACTTTTCTTCTGATTTCTTCTTTCTTCTTTCTCCCCCACTGAAACCGTGGTCTTGGGAACCTATATATTTCCAGTGTCACAGAAGACAGGTCTCCTGCCTTGACCCCTTCATTCTTAATTTTCTATTATTTGTCCTGATCTTGCTCCCAGTGGTATTTCATTGATTTCAGTGGATGCAGACACAGCTCCAGAACTGGCAATTGCATAAGGATGCTGTATTAAGAAAAATACTGAGATCCAGAGGAAAGAAAAATAATTCCTCAATATAAAGCTCTTAAGTGAGCATGAAAACCTTAAAACAGGAATGTTTTCACATAAAATAGCTGGAAATCTCCTTAAGAAATCTGATCATTGCTCAGCAACCATTGCTCAAAAAAAGAAAAGGATCTAGGAAACGAAAAGCAGACTGGACACTTATGAGAAAAACGACAGAGTAGTTCTCAGAAGCCCAGGCCTCACAGTGCTTAGGCTATTTCAAACAACATAGTGCTCATAAGACAGGCCGTAAAGAAAATGAAACATTCAAAGAGGGATGTTATACTTTCTGAAGTTAAAATGCCTCAATGTCAAAGATTTTCTGGGTGCCTTGCTGGCATCTACTAATTATAGATCTTTGAATCCTTAACTGTAGTATTTTGTATGGTTTGGTTCTGGTTCTGTACCATGCCCTGCTGTCCTGCAGCCTGTGCATGGGGCAAAGCTTAAAAGGATTTGCCAGAGACGTAAAAAACCCATGTAATCCAGGGATGCCTTTTGATAGGTGCAAACTAAGAGACTGCCACACCTTTTGCCTTTCCAAAACAGTGCCAGCCACTGTGCCATGGCAGAACCTCTCCATAACTGCTTCCAGACACAAAATATCAGGCCATTTCTGTAAGAGCTTGCTTTTGCCTCCAGCTGCCCCCATGTGTTGTCTGTATTCTTGTCCCTCTCAGCCCTAAGTGTGGTCTCCAGCAGGAATCACAGCAACCCCCAGCACTGGTTCAGTATAAGGGCCCTGATTCTCTTTGTACACCAGAAATCAGCGCTTCCATCTTTGCTTCATGGCACCAGCTGCTCCATTATATCTTCCTCCCTTCTGTTCTTTGATTCCGTGAAAAGCTTGGGGCCTAAAGGATAGCTAGGGGTGTGGAGCTAGTCAGCAGTCTGAATTCAGCAGAGATGGTGGTGAATCAAAGGCTGTTTATTCAGATGACTCCTTTGTGGCCTATGTGAAATTGCAATTGTGAATTTGCAATTGCAATCCACTTCGTTTGGAAAAAAAATCACTGCAATTGGTAGTAATTAGCAACCTCTTACAAATCACTGGCAGGCTGTCCTGAAACCAATCCTCAAGTTCCTTGGGCATTGCATTGCCTGAGACTGCTGGGTCCCTTGTCACCAATTCAATACTGAGGCAAAGGCCCTGCTCCAAATATCTCTCCAGTAGGAAAATGTGCTAAGTGACCTCATGGCTAAATGCCCAAATGGCTCGGCCAGAAGCTGGGTAATTCTCCCACTCAGCCCTGGGGGAACAAACCTCCTAAACCTGGCCACCTAAACCTGGTACTAAGGCAGTGCCTTAGAACAGTTGCTAGGGCAGACCTCCTCAGAAGGCTACCTGCTTCACAAATGTGTCTCAAAACACCCAGGACCATGTGTCAGGTGAGTGTCACAACCACAAGTTGAGATAATCCCTCATGAAAACAGTTATATACAGTACAGTACACAGAATGGACTGCTTTCTGAGAAAGACCGACTCTATAGCCCAGCATCCAAATTGGTTTGACTAGGCATGCATTTGTATTAGAAGGTGTAAAGATATCAACAATGCAGTTTTATAGAAAATGCAGTAGGTAATACAGAAGTACCAAATGTGAGTGCAGTATGTCAGACATTTTTTTGTGTGATGTGTTAAAAGTTGATTTGGTCAAAAGACCTGGATTGCTGTTAAGAGACAGCTCATGCTCTGCAGAGAATCTTCAATGTGATCCTGCTAACTATCATTCATCACAGGACTTCAGGTGCTGCTGAGCTCAAGCCATCAATGTTAATTAAAAAAAAAGGCTTGTACACACACACAGCCTGGTGGGCCCATGTCCTCACCAGCTCCTCAAGCTGTGAGTTCAACCCCAGCTGTTGGATGTAGCTAAAGGTTTAGCACACCAATTCTCAGAGTGATTTGACAGTATTTTATTTGTATGCTCACTTCCAATGTAGCAGTATGCTATTAATCCAACAAACCCCACTGATTCATATTTTTTTTCAATCTGAATAACAGAGCTAATGTCATTTCCTACTAACCAGTTCTCAGATGACTAACAACTGCTAAACCAGGAAACTCTGTCAATCAGCCACCTGGCAATTCAGCCACAAGACAGTCTACACAAGCACTCTGAATCTACGGCTTTTCACACCTTCTTTGAACCACGGGTGTCCCAAGTATTATCAATACTCCTAACAAAGCCTGTTGCCCCCCAGGCGTGGTAGCCATAATGGCAGCATGAATCAGAATTGGCTACACTGACTGCAGTAAATCCACAGCACTGAGCAATCCCATTTCATTAATAGCAGCATCTCATCACCAGCTGCTCCTTGGAGACAGATGGCTGCAGCTGACTCCCACAGCACTGCTGTCTCTTGCCACCCCCAATGAGTTGTAGCATTTGAGACATCAGTGAGTTTGTCTGAGTTTGTTTATATACTGGAAATGTGTCTTCCATCCTGTTGTCTTCTTTTCCTGTCTCTTTTTCTTCATAAGGGGAATCACAAAGTATTAAAAAAAAAAGCAGTGTTTATTTCAATACAGATAATAGAACTGCAAAACCCATGGCTGAAAATTCTCCACCTCACACTAGCACTGTTACAAGACATATATCAGGCAGCCAGAGGGAAAACTTTCTACCTGGCAGATATGAAATGCTATTTTCTCTCTTAATTCAAATACCTTATTTAGGCAAAGAAATGAACTCTGAAAAAAAATGCTATACATTGGCACTGGTCAGATGATTGCAATCCTAATTGGATGCTCCCTCCTGCACCAAGTTGTGCCAAGAGGACTTTCCCAAAATTCACTCAAAATTAATAAAGCTTCTATGAAGTCAAGGGGGTTTGGCAGTGCTCAGTTTAGTGCAACATGAGGATCTTAACAGCCAGTGTTACATTCACTTGGACTTTCTTACAATGCCCTGTGTGTGCAGAAGTCTTCATCATGTGAGAAAACAAGTGAGGTTTGCACAACCCTGTGGTGAAGACTTCTTCAAGGAGTGGTGTGCTCCAGCCAACAGCCAAAAGAGATTTCTGGGCTTCTGTTCTGGATCACCATATATTGTAGCTGGAAGGGTCCAGCTGCCTTTATAGCATTTTGGGGATTTTATCATCAAGTTTCAGCTCTTAATGGAATAGGGCCTTGTGGGAATACGATGGGTATAACTTGCCCTCTGTTGCTCTGTTCCTAGAGCTCGCAAGAGGGGGTGGGAGGGAGGAAATATCAGCCACCGGGGTTGTGTCACCTTAAGGGCATGAACAGTCTTCTTTTGCTGAAATGCTATACAATATGAAGCACAATAAGGCTTTGTAAGAACTGCTAAAATATTACTAGTAATATTCCACAGCTAAATGGAGGCAACAAGTGACAGGCTTGGGCAGCAGAAGTTGATTTAATTTATTGATAAATTATTTTATTATAAATATCTTTAGGAATCTAAAAGCCATTTCTGAATTAGGAGATGAAGGCAAATAGACAATATGCATCTTCCCACAAGAAAGTATTTCTTGAAAAACTTCTTTCCCAAAATTTTTCACTTAAAAGCAATTAGATTTTGTTCCTTTTTCTCTTTTAGCTTCGTATATCCTAAAATTGTGCCTAGAAGCTGGTTATTAAGAACGTATTTTTGGAAGCATGGCCTTCAGTACTTTTAAAGTAATTTAAAGTAGCTTACTTCATACTGGATTCTAGCAGCAAATGGGAGCTAGCAGAGTAATGGCAGAAGGAGTGGGTCAGCAGAGAGCAAGTGCTCATGGGGGAAAACGCAGTAAGCTAAAACTCCCCTTACTTCAAATATCAGCACTAATGATCACCTCGCACTATGGTGTCAGGCACTCAAGCTGATAAAAATAGAGTTATTAAGAAGATCCTTAAATGTTTGTGAACCAGTTGATTGCATTGTCTTAATTAGACAAGAGTTGAATTCCTTAGTGTTGCATTTGTCTCACCACCCGAGTGGCTGCAAATCACTTTGGAGAAGGCTGTGGCAGCCCTTTTTGGGGTGCTGTGGGAATGGGATGGACCTGCAGTTCCGTAGAGAGGAAGCTGTGCCCTGACCTGACATGCATCTGGTGAGTGTAGATCATGGGGAAACTTGCCTTCTGCTGGCTGAATATCTATCAGGGTATGAACTATGAACAGGTATAACTGGTTAACTGGTGTAAACCTGGTGTAGCTCCATGAGTTTCCATGACACTAGGTACAGGTTTACACTAGAGGAGACTGTGGCCCTTTAACTGCCCCTTACCAACGTAGCTAAAGGGCTTTTTAGCAGACAGGCTCTGGCAAATCTTACAAGGGCACTTTCAGATGCTATTGGTCTCCTAGCTGTCCTTCCTACCCTGTTGGGTTATTGATCTTGTAGAAAACAAAGGAGCAACATGTGCCTGTGTCTTAACTGCTCCAAGGCATAGCTCAAGTTTTCAACAAAATCACCCCTGAAGGTGAACTGCTCAGTGCTAACTGCTCATTGGAACAAGGCAAGTAACAGAAGAAGGGCCAGGCACACAGACGGGCACAGTAGCGTCTTCAGCCACTGCAGCAGTATTCTTCAGAGGGCATTTTCCAAAGTCCTCACTGACGTAGGATCTATGCAGAAAGATAGGGAAGGTACAGTGACTTCCCACAGTTAGCTCTATTAAGGAGAGAGGAGAGCGCACAGATGTGCGACAGATATGGAAATGAGTCTGAGTAGCGAAATGTGGCTACAGCATGAAATTTCAAACTTCGTAGAGGTGTTTTAATGCACTGGTTCAGTTCAGATTTATATACTACACACACACATAAACAGCCAAAGGTATGTTGTGAAGTTGACCACTCAGAGATGGAAACACCAAAATAAAAGTGGCCTGTGCAAATTTACTGCCTCCTCTGTGGCTCTTCAGATGTTACGTAGGTTTCAGTTTACATGGCTGCCCAGTTCTTTTTCCACAGACCCCTTCCCATATGCAAAGACCCAGTAGTCCACATTTAATGAGAAGTTATTCAAAATTATTTTATCTTCTTTGTTCAATGTGCGTGGCAGCAATGCAAGCTAATATTTATTGTGTGTTGTTTAAACCCTCATGGGCATTTTTAATGGTACTGGCTGTTATAGTGTCCAAGTCTATTTTCACAACTTGTCTGTGAAGTGAGGCCACAGGCATGAGTCTGATCCTGCCATCTTTACCCTAAGTGGTGAGTAACTTCCTTCATGATTACTGGTGCTGCTCTTCAGAAAAAGGAAAGAAAATTCAGGCCTGATTTACAGTCGGCGTATTCGTGCTGCTTCTAAATGCCTCACACTAGAAGGGTGTGTGGGAACATGATAGTCATCATGTGGTATGAGTTAGGTTCTCACACGACAGATGTAGAATGAACTTGATATCAAGTTCAAAGAGGAGGAATCTGAATTGTCAAAGAGAGAGGCATGTGTTGTTAAGTCCAAATTTTGTTCTGCAAATGCAGTTTTCCCATTGCCTTATGTACAGTTTCTGGTCACATAAATCCTCATGTGCAGCCTTTTTCAGTCGTAACGCACGGCGCTCCTGGCTGGCAGAGGACAAAGTGTGCAGAGGCAGCCTGAAACAGCAGCAGAGGAAAAAGGATGAAATTGTTTGATCATCCTACTTAACAACTTCCTCTGTACTACAATACAGGACATTTGATAACCCAGTCGTTTGTGTGTACAGGGTCAAAACACTGTCCCTTAGATATAGTAGCTGCTATTGTAATTAATGAAAACTACAGAGTCAGGATATAAGAGATTGTAATAGCAAAAGGGAAAAGCATGCCTAATACTTTCCTTTATAGCAAAGCTCTTCCAATGGCATACAACTCTAGAAGATGTTCAGCTTTCAAATTGAAATTTCCTACCACCGCGCATTCTTCAAGATTCAGTTCTTGGTGAAATTACAAGTGCTTGCTTTGTGTAAGATAATAAGAAACTAAAGCTGAAGTAAAAGCACCTATTTGGGTTTGCTTTGGGTTTTTTTGTGTTTGTTTGTTTGCTTGTTTTGTTGGTTGGTATTTATTTATCTATCTATTTATTTATTTTTGTTTTGGTTTTTTTTTGGGGGGGGGTTGGCTATTAAATGAGAAATATTGAATAATATTTGGAGCAATTGTTGTTCCTCAGCAGTTTACTACAGAAGGACATATTTTGTTGTGGAATAATTCTGCCAGAGAGTTCTGCACGTACACATCAATGCATTTTGGTCAAGGCCAGACAAGTCATCGGAGGCGGGTCAGGATGCATATGCCAGTGTTCCCGATGTGTTTATAATCAAGTTCCTTTGTTTATGCAAAGACTACCTTTTTTTTTAATGAATCCTGACCAAAGCATTGCTCCTGTAATTGTGGTAGTTCAGCTGACGTATGGTACTGCTGTCTATGAAGTTTGCAATGCAAGATTCGCAATGACTTTAATTAAGAAGTAATGAAAGGACAGGTTGTACTAAAAAGCTTGATTTTTCCTTTCTCACTGAAGTAGGGCAGAAATGAACTGCACAGGATCTACAGCTATATGAGAAGATTTTAATATTATTATGTTTGCTCTCAGGGTCTCCAGAAACATTAAACCTTATTTTGGAGAAATGGTTTCTGACAAGCCATTGCTCTTTGCAGAGAGGGTGCACTGGGGCCACTTCCCCTGTGGTGCTGGCATTTGCTGCTGGGTTTTCCACTAAGCAGTTTGCTAAAATGTCATATGTGTTTTTGAATAATTTTCTGACTAGCGAAGTGTGTAATTTTTGTTTTCTTTCTGAAAAAAAAAATCCTGTAAAAGAGTTTAGAAGTTTTTTATTCCTTCCTACAGAAAGAAATGAAAGCTCTATCCATGCTATAGAGTAGTATACGTTCCAAGAGACATACATAGGAACTAAAATCATACCTGCTATGTGGTATATCTTTTTAATATTCTACTCAGTGTCTGTAGAATGCCTTTTTTTAGTCTCTATTAGGTGGTATAAGACAAAACTAATTTTGGGGAAAATGTTCAAAAGTATATAAATGGTAGAGAAGACAAAATCCAATTTTAACTTCGGGTTTCTTAGATACTGCAATAAAGAGTGAAAAAAGCTCTTTAAAATGTGTCCCATTTACATTTTTTTTTAAAGTTATTATCTAGCAATATAGTTTGTATTCTGCCAGTCACCATGGTACAATGAATTCAATAAAAAAGAAGCAAAATGTGCTTTTAAAAATCCCCTCTGAGATGTTAAACTAAGTAGGAAAACATAAGGATGTGATTATGTGGCATTATTTCAAACACTGGCACTTACTGATAAAGAGACATGATCATCCCCTCTGGAAAACTCTTCCCATTCCCTCCTTGCCGATAAACTGGGCCTGGCCCGGAATCTGGCAGACTGAAGACCAAGATCACTGAAAGCCACTCTTATGTCTTTCCTCCTCTCAGCTGTCAGTGCTTTGAAGCTGCATGCATTGAGAAGGTTGGTTCCACACTCCATGTGTCACTGGGCTGCTGCCACCACAGAAAAAAGTTTGACTGTAATGAGCTGTGACTGGAACGTCCTCCCTGGTGAGCTGGGAGTTGTGCTGCCTGTGTCCTGGTGATCTTTAAATAGTAGCCAAAAGCAGGCTGGCTGCTGCTGGTGTCATCCGCCAATTCGAGATATTTAACTGAGTTACTAAATTTATAAAAAATAAGCTGCCAGTCAAATATAGAAAACGTGTTGATACTTGTACTGAGAAAAAAGCTTACTCATTAGTTCAATCCTTGTAAGGCATCAGAGCACTTAGGGATGCCAAGACAGGACGTAATTCATGCTGCCCAGACCACATCTGTAGCAGTATCCTGAACCAGCTAGTTTAAAGCAAGGTCTTTGTACTGGGTCTGGCTGGCACAGATTTAATTTTATTCATAGCAGCTTGTATGGTGCTGTGTTTTGGATTTGTGACTAAAACTGTGTTGATAATTTTATCTGTTTCTGAACAGTGCTTGCACAGCATCAAGGCTTTCTGTTTTTCCCATTCTGCCCCTGCAGTGAGTAGTTTGGGGCAAGAGGCTGAGAGGAGACACAGCTGGAGCAGCTAACCGGAATTGACCAAGGCAATATTCCATGCCATATAGCATCATGCCCAGCAATAAAACCTGGAGGCTGTCTTTATAAGGTAGCTGTTGCTTGGAGACATCCGTCTGCTTGTGGGAGGTGGTGATTGCTTTTTTATCACTATTTTTTTTTCTTCAATTAAACTCTCCTTATCCTGACCAATATGGGTTTTTTTGCTTTTGCTCTTCCTAGTCTCTCCCCCATCCTGCTGGGTGCGGGGGGGAGTGAGTGTTTGGAAGGGTATCATTTGGAAGCAAAGTGAAGAAGGCTTTGGGAAGGGTAGGCTATTGTAGCACGATTATGAATTAACAGCATGATATGTCTGTGAACAATGTGTTGTGATCTGGCACACTTCAGAAGGGTTTCCAATAGAGACATGGAGGCATGAATGCCACAGAAGGCAGCGGTGCAACTATGCTTACATCGAATGCAAAAGTCCATCACTCCTACCTGAAAAAAGGTAAAATTGGAATAACTTGATTCTAGGATGTTTAGAGAAATATTGATCCAAGCTTTTAAACTTGGCCTATTAAGCCTAATAAAACAAATGGAGTGCAAATATGATTGCTGTCTACTCCATCCAATCAGGGAACAAAGGGAATAGGAAACATGAACAGGAAAAAAGAAAATCTTAAGCCTATAAATGATATTGGTACAATGATAAATAATTATAAGGTGGCCATTAAGACCCTGGAATGGAAAGGTTTCTCATCACTAGCAGCTGGAATCAGGTTCCAGAAGTGCCTTGACATGAAAGCAAATGGAACTTAAGAACTGCTTGCTGCACCATTCTGTAAATTTATGGGAAGACTTACATAACAAGGTGCTTATGATGGAAGGCTGGACAGAACAAACAAACAAGACCTTTCTACTCCTGAGAGCTTAATATCATGAAAGGGAAAGAAAAGATGTGGCATTAAGTATCAGGAAAACCTCCTGGTATGGAGATCTGTATGGTAATGCCATTAACTAGCAAAGGAAGCTGCTGGATCTGAAACAATGACGGCATTATTAAGAAAGTCTTCTGGATCTCTCTCTCTTCCTGCAAGTGATTAAATAATTAGAATCATAGGATGTCCTGAGTTGGAAGGCACCTACAAGAATCATCAAGTCCAACTCCTATCCCTGCATATGACAACCCCACAGTTCACACCATGTGTCTGAGGGCGTTGTCCAGTCTCTTCTTGAACACTGTCAGGCTTGGGGCCGTGACACCTCCCTGGGGAGCCTGTTCCAGTGCTCCACCACCCTCAGGGGGAAGAACCTTTTCCAAATGTCCAATCTAAACCTCCCCTGGCACATCTTGCTGCCATTCTCTCGGGTTCTGTCACTGATCACTAAAGAGTTTGGTGCCTGCCTCTCCTCCTCCCCTTGTGAGGAAGCTGTTGGCTGTGATGAGTGAATAGTCCTCAAAGTTGGAGTTTTCATTTGGGAGTAGGCCAACACAATGCTGTAGGAACACATATGAAGTGACCTCATAATATCATATTATCTCTCAAGGACTACTGCTTGTAAAAATAGTGCTCTCTTCCATAGTAGGGTGAAGGAAATAAGAAACATAATTTTTCTTTGAACAAAGCAGTGCTGCATAATAATAAGTATACGTGATTTATCTGAGACTTGCTAAAGCTCTGCTAAGACCTTTTACAATCTAATACAAATGTTTAAATAAACAAAACTAGCAAAATAGTCTGATGTATATGTTGTTTGCTGGAAATGTATTTACATCTGATTGTGACCTTTGATAACCTGGCCTTTTTTGGGTTCCCGAGTGGGAGCTGAGCACTTACAAATATCGGACGGCAAGTAAGAGAGCAATCTTTACCTCAGCTCACTCGGATGATGATATCGTTTATGTGCAAGCAGTGGGGCTGCCCCAGCCACCACTCATCAGAGGGATCTATTGGAGCAGGCCCTTCCTGAGGAGGGCAGAGGCTTATGAATTTTCTGGACTGGCAAAGGTCTTAAAAAATAGTGCAATGTAATGGCATAAGTAATATGTAAATTTGCTGATCTACATCTTATTTTGTATACCACACTGGTCTGCCAAGCTAGGACACTGTATTGGGTAGGTCTGTGGTATGCCTGTATTGGAACAGCAAGAAAAGTAGGCTTTCCGTTGTGTAGACTTGGCTTTATATTTTTATTTATTCAATTCTACCCTGAAGCTTACACAATAAAGAGGACTAAAAATGAAATGCCACTGATTGTTTTTAACTTATGCACAGTAAATGTCACACAAGAAGAGATTACTAGTTCAGGAAAAAATATCCTACCATGCAGGAACTTATTGCTAGTACTGGTTTGAAGCCTCTGTTTGCTTTCTGTAAAATTCAACAGAATGAGGCAATAGGAATAGCCTTGATCATTGTACTTCTGAAATAAAATAAGGACATGAGTGATTGCAACTTAGCTAATAAGTACCTTAATAATTGCTAAGCACAGCCTGAGTAACATTTTGGCATAGTATTAGTTTCACTTATATCATTACAGGCTGAAATCAGAATTGATTTCCCCTTCATTTACTGACTGATTTAATGTAAATATCACAGTCATTTGTGCTTTTGAGAAGCAGATTAAAAAAAAAAAAAAGCAAACCTGGCATTTGTTGTATCACTGAGCACTTGAAAAACATCAGCGTAGCTTAGTGAGGTAGTTTGTTTCTTCTGTTTTTTAACTCCATCAGCTGTGGAACACATGGACTTCAGCTATTCATTAAAAAAATTCAAAGCCTTTTACCATATTGTGGTCTCTTTACTCTGGAAAAGAACAGTGCAGGGCTTTCCAGGTTTAGCTTCCAGGCATAAATAAACTCAGTTGGCTGAACCTATTCAGCAGCATTTAGCGTCCATTCCAAGAAAAACACTATATTGGCCCCAACAGAAGTAGTGTCTGAATACTATTTCATTTTATTGATTGCTGCTTTTCATTTTAGCACTATCTTTTGATCATTACTTAAGGTCTTCATCCAGCTAGTTTTTGGCCTGATAACTGGCAGATGAAGTTGGCAGGCTGTCGGGATTACTGTTTGTGAGGCAGACAATACAATCATGTACCAAGAATGAGTCTACAGTGTGTTGCTTCAGCTGTACGTAACCGAAGGTTTTTTTAAAACAACTCTGACATCAGTGCTTGATGGATTTTAGTTTGCACTAAAAGAAGGTGGAGAGAGTGGGCATGAATGTGTTTTATAGATGAAATATTCAACTAACAAAGAGACAAAGAGGAAACTGGGACATCAAGTTCTTCCAGAGACCTCCTATGTACTGCTAAAAAGTCGAACCAAATAGTGTTTTCAAGGTCTCTGAATTGGCCTTCTCCCAGTGAAGCCAGCAGTAGAATTCCCAGTGGTTGCAAAGGATGTCAGGTTAGGTCACTGTTCTTTAAGCCACTGAAAGTCCTACCTTTTTTTTTTTTTTTTTTAAATTATTTCTTTGTGTCCCTAATGTTATACCAGTGTCCTCTGGACCTTAAACTTCAGACCTGCATCCTGCTTCTCTTGTAGTCATCACCGTGCTGGCACGCAGGTGCCCTCCACTTTAGTGTAGCCACAGATTTCCCCAGTTGTGAGGAAAGGGCTTGTGTGCATTTGAGCTGTTGCCTCTATGTAGTCTGGTTGTGCTCTCTGGGCTGAATTCCCTCACTGTAAAATACAGATAGTGGCACTTCCCTGCCTACATGGATTATGTGGATTCCTCAAGCTTTCTAGGGATAAAAGCCAAAAAGTAATGTAACAGGTGATGTCTTGCTGCATATTTTATCTACTGGCATAGAACCATTACTCCATTATTCAAAAAAATGGAGACACAGACAAGAAAAACAAATTAAAAGCAAAGAAAAAAGAGCACTATTAATAATAATGAAGAAAACCAAAATGGCATGTGACCTGATTTCTAAAAAAATAAATCCCTGTAGATACACAAACAACTACATTAAATATAATTCTCCATATGATTAAATGAGCTTCTCTCAACTTGCCTACCTTACTGCTTGCTTAAAGCCATTTACATTTTTTCTGGTCTGCACATACTTACCCAGAATATGAGAAGGGACTATTCAGTACATGTACTCTAGTAGTTCCTGGACAATCAAGTTGAAAGCTTCTAGAGCAGGGGTGTCAAACTCATTTTCACTGGGGGCCACATCAGCCTCGCGGTTGCCTTCAAAGGGCCAAATGGACAGTCCTAAAATTACATTCGGCCCTTTGAAGGCAACGACGAGGCTGATGTGGCCCCTAGAGAAAATGAGTTTGACATTCCTGTTCTGTAACATTAACTATCTCAGGACGAGCCACAGTTGGAAATCAGTAGGTGATATACAAAGCAAACCACATGGGCAAACACATACACAAATAAACATAATAGGAATCAGTAGACAAAAGTGCTTGAAAAGAAAGGGAGAGGTGTTTTTCTAAATTTGCTGATTAGAGGTAGAAATATTTCCTTACAAACTGTAATGAAGTCAGATAAAATGTAAAGTAGTACATTCGTCTCTTTTTGCTGAATCACTGTCAATGCTGTGCTGTCAGACACATCTGGGTGAAGTTGCTGAAGGGCCATCAAGAACAATTAGACATGGGGTTTCCTTCTTCTGTCAGCTTTGGTCCAGTGCTGTCTTCTTCAGGCTTTTCTATTGCTTCAAGGGGAACTGAAGGAAGCATGAGAATTTTGCTGCCTGGGAAGAAAATATAGTTGTTAAGGGCTACGCTGCAGCTGTCCATCTCTATGTAGGCTTTCCGTAGATCAGCCATCACCATACTAGTCAAATGCTGAATCAGGAAAATTAAGTCAGCATGTGGCTAACCAACCTTCAGAGTTGATAGTATGCTTTATCCTTCCTATCTTGCTGCAAGTGTTGCTTATTGCACTTACTGTACACAATGATTTATTATACTTGTGTAGTGGTTTGAGCAGCACAGTGAACATGAGGAACATGGCAGTTGTTACCTCAAAGTGGAAGAAAGTTTAGCACAAAGGGCTAAATCTTCCCAGTCTTCTAGGGCACCAGAATCTCTTGGAATCTGACCTCTCATCTCCAAGTGACTCAGGTTTCCCTCCGCAAATACAAACTTTACTTCATTTTACATGATCTGCAAGATCTGTAGGCGAAAAGCTTTGCTACCATACCATTTTGCACTATAGATGGCACCTTGCAAAAAGCAAACTCCAGTGCTTGATGTCCTTCGAGAGCATGACTTTTATTTTCCAAAGGTGGCATATTGTTTCTTCTGGAGTGCCATTTACTATTCTTTTTTTTAAGTGCACATTTTAAAGTGAAATTATTTGTCTTACAGTTTGTGATAAGGCAGACATATAAATGACATTTTAGTCAAAGTCATGGCTCTCAAAGTGTTATTCATGCTAAGCTTTGAGATAAACTTTTTCCTGAGGGAGCCAAACTGTTATATATTTTCTTCTTAATCTACTTGGTGTTCAGATTTCACAGCCAGCTGGAATTAAATATTAGAGATTTTCATTGTTGTTATAGAACTGAATTTTATAGAGATTATTATTATTGAATATTTCAGCATACATCCTGTACTTAATCCACTTAACATACACTAAAAAGAACCCAGATTGCAGTACCAAGAACAAGTCTGTAACTGTTTTAATCTGAAAGATGAAGGAGGTTTGAGGTAAAGAGAGTTCAATTAACAAAGGCAAACCTAGATGTAAAAATAAACAGAGTTTTTTTTTCTTTATATCACCATAATAAATCATCTTAGAACATATAGTTAAATTTTAGTGTTTCCAGCGTGTTTTGCTAGTAGAGAACATAAACATACAAGCTCTTGAAAACTTTGCATCTGCTTATGCCCTCAGGTTGGTTTCCCTCTTGTTGCCAGGGACATTGCCATCACGCCTCTAGCCATGACCAACTAATTGTACTTAAAACTCAGCAGGCCCCACCACACACATGCACAACAGGTCTTTGCATGAGCCTCTGAGGCTATTGAACCAAGTGGGTAGCTAAAGTTGGGTGAGATTAATTCCACTCTGATATTTCAGATCTGAAATAAGAGGAACAGTCTAAATAGACACTGAAGACTTGGTTTGTTCTGTTTCATTTTGAATTACAATATCAATTAGATTTATTTTTAAGTTTTAGGGTTCGTTTTTTTTTTAAAGGCTTTTTCCATGCAAAAAAAAAAAAAAGGTCAGTGTAGGAAATTTTAGGTCTAGTACACACATCTCTGTAGGAATTCCAGCATTCTTACAGTGTCAGCAGCGCATTAATCCTGATTTTTCATGCCCTTTAAATTGTGAAAACTATGAGAATCTCACTGTAAAGAGAAATCAGGTTTACAGCCTATACCAACTTAGTGCATGTATGCATACAGAGGTATATGTATTACCACAGAGAAGATCAGGACATGTTCTATTAAAATCTGCAGGATACACATTTTTTTTGGCAGGGTGTAAACCTGGATTCTGTGAAAAAACCCTATGTGACCAGCGCCTGTGAAGTCAGTCTCTAAAAGTGGATAATCTTGAGTCAATGCTGGAACTCATTTCTTTATTCTCTTTTCCTGCCCTTGCTTATGTCTTAGACGAATGCTCATCATCCCATCCACTGTCAAGTTCTTCCCAAGAAAGAGATGTTTCTATTCTAGTCTTATGACTCATGCCTGCCATGCTCTGTCCAGGCCAGAAAGAAATACAGGAGCTGATCTTTAGTCCATTGACTTCAATGGACCTTGATCCAGGGGCATAAATTACATGTTTCTACATGACAATTAAAACATGAACTTGTTAGGGCAGGCTCCAACTCAGTGAAACTGCCTTACATTGAACAAGTTTTTCTTCCTCTAGAAGAAAGACACTAAAAAAAAAAAAAGGAGATTCAGTTTTCTTTTATTCTGAATATTTCTGGATAAGAAATATAGTGATGAGCTCCTATGTAACACACTATCAAAGTGAAACTAAGCATTGTGATATTTTCCCTAGCCTGCTGGCAAAAAGCCATATAAATTATAAAAAAAGAGCCAGGTACAGGAAATCAAATTGTGAAGTAATCAGAGCTCACGATAAAATATCCGCATTAAGATAATGTACTTAAGTGGGCTACATTGCTGCATTCTCTTGTATCCATACACTTTAATGTAGCTACTTCTGTGTATATTTTAGTTCACCAGTGCCAAAAGGAAAACAGCTGTTAAGAAATGGCCATTGTCCTCTCATTGCCACTTCCTTTCTCTCTCATTTTTTTAATGCTGCTAGTTCACTTTCTCTTTTTTGGTGCCTCATGCCTTCATCCCTTTGTTTCCTCAGACTTGTAATGTCACTTCCAGCTGAGACAGATGAATACTCCACTGCTTTTAGCAATGGGACATTTTTGTAGTGAGCATGAGTTTTCTTTATACCTCAAGCTTCTTGCTTTGCACTGATTGATATGAGGCACACCCATCTTTTCAGAAGCCTACAGTCATGCCATAAAAAATATTAATTCAAACTTGATAAAAGAAGCCCATGGCCCTAGAATTTATTTTGTACTAATAGTATGTTTTAATCAAAGGGCTAGCCTCTCAGCTAGGAGTTTGAATCAGTCAAGGAAATGCATGACCTACCCAACATCTTTATACTCACTTTGTATTCAAATGAAAAAAGAAATAAAGCTTATAGTTTTAACCATTTTATTGTGCGTTTTTTTTCCAAAACTGAATTGTGCAAATTGTTACATGGTATGTTGGATGTGGATAGTACTCATTTCATTTCAGAATAAGACAGCAATGTAATGCACACCAAACAGTAAGATTGTTCAAGTTTGGAAATGCTAGTAAGCTTACAGTGTTAACATTGTAAAATGAAAGATGTCCTCTGCCCCATACAGTTTGAACTGTGGATATATTTTCAGAAATATACCCATATTCTAATCAGTTTAAGAGAACGATGATAGAGAAAACCCCTGAGAAGTCTCCTCCTGTCTCCCTTCGCCATGTCCAAAGTATCGCTGTAAGCACATGAAAAATTAAGCCCTGTGAGTCTAGCTTGCACAACACTTAATCTGATCCAGCCACCACTGCAACAAATCACAGTTAGAGCTGAAACTGTACCCTTAGTTAATCTTCAAGTGGTAGCAAAAGCTATAATGAGTATGTAGGCAGGTTTTGTGTCCTATGTTACAAATATACAAACACAAATACGGCATAAAGCTGGATGTTTCTATGAGAATTTGGTTTGCAAGCAAGACCCCTACAGAAAGCCTGTTAGGAAGGAACCCTGAGAAAATACTGAAGAGCCACAGTCTTCCCTCTGCCAAAAAAGCTGTTAAGAAATACTGCCTCAAAATAAAAAATTGTGCTGAATGAGCAAAGAAGCGGTCAAAGATAAAGATAAAACAGCTGATGCAGGGAACAGCCTCCACCCCACTTGACACTCACACACTCGCACACAGAAGCAGGCTGCTCTCTCTCGCAAGAGTCACGGCTTTCTGACTATAAGTGTGAAGCAAAGTTCCTCATGGTAACCCTGTCTGCCTTCCTTGCTGACAGACCGCACAAGTTCAGAAAGTTGTAATTTACCCCTTGTTGTACCACGATGAGCAAGTCTGTCCATTAAAACAATTACTCTTTCTACTTAGTGGATTTAAAATCCTTGGCATACCTTCAATATGATTTTGGTATGATTGCATATGCAAGAAAGCAAAATCCAGAAAACTGGGCCAACTTCTGAACTCCATGTCCCTGAAACCACTGCGAGTTTTGGTTAAGCAGGAAGTTCAGAATTTGGCCCTGATAAAACACAAGCTTTCGCAGCAACGCGGTCTGGCCTCAGCATCACTAGTCAAACCAGTGGTCTCCCATGCAGGTTCTGTTCCACTCCAGGCCACAGTTCCAGCACCACTCAAATCTGCACTGGGGACGAGGACATTTCATGTGCATGCAGCCACCTGGAAAATAGCAACAGAATGGCTTTGGTACTTGGCAAATGCTTAGAGATGTTAAACAACAATTAACAGTGAAAAAACAACTTTCTTAGGCATTCATTTACTATCCAAGTAGAATATTTAATAAAAGAGAAGTACAAACCTGAAGAATATTTTTCCTGGGCTTTCTAAAACCTGCTACTCCCTTGCTTATCGGGGTGTAATGTGCTGGCCTCACTTGAGGGATTGCAGGAATAGGAGGAAATTAGAAGAGACTGTGCTAGGGATAGGGAAAAGAGATGACAGTCCGTGTCCTCTCAAAGCAGCCATGGAGGTGTCTGCTCAAGGATACTCTAGCCTAGTCACGCTGTGAGCCAGAAGATGAACAAAATTTATTTTTTTTTTAAATTTGGATTCAACAACTGAGAGACTTGCAATGACAATAAATCAGGAGATACAGACTTTGGTGGCTGGCTGCTGCGTATATCAAAATCATATTAGTAATTTAGGTTGATTTGACCTCCTTAGTATCTGAAGCAGCCCTTTGATCGCATTTATTTTTCCCGTGTGTTGGGTTTTTTACTTGGCCATACTGTGAGAGCAGCTTGAATCTCTCTGCTCACAACCTTGATCAAATGTTTATTTTGTAATATATAAAACATTAACATTGTCAAAGGTCATTACAGAAATACACTTCAAATGGAAATTATGTTGCTTAGCATACAAAAAGATCTCTTGTATAATTCAAACTGAAAGAAAAGCATGCAATATGAAGAAATGCTGAAATGTCATTTTGTTTTGACTCCAGATGGTGATAAGAGGTACAGGGAGTGTGTGTTCCCTACTGTATGACCTGCTACCCCTACACCACCTTTTTTATAAATGCCACTCCAGAATGATTCTCAGAAGGCAAAAACAGCAGGAGACACGAGAACTGGTTTGTTAAAATAGGTTGGTCTGCTTGATCTGACACAAGACAGAAAACTAGCTGTGATGGCAAGGTCTATTCATCAGTTTATATCTTTGTGTAAGAGATAAAATTTGCCAGACATTTTAATCTTATTTAAATGTAAGCATACCAATGACCAGCCTCCACGTTACACTTTACTTAACATTTAGATCCAATCCTCTCTCATGATTTGTACTCAGCCATCGCTGGGTAAATTGAATCTCAGTCCTGGTACAGGACCCAAACCCCATCAGGCACCCTCTGTCAAATGTGTGCTCTATCTGCTAAGCTACATAAATCATGTTATTCTCTGCTGCATGGCAGCTGAGATCAGCAGTCAGAGTGGAGAGTGCCTCAGGCAACGTGGCCTACAGCTCTGTGAGTGCAGCAGTCCTCCGAGAGACATGGATGTGTGTTTAAACTAACTTAGACTGGGAACAGAGCTGTGGGAAAGTGTTTTGCTCTTTCACTTCGGCTATTACAGAAAAGTTATTGGCGTACAGAAGTATTCTACAAAGCCAATAGCTATACAGAGTGTTGCAGAAAAGTTACTGACATAGAGAAATACAGGCTATTACAGAAAAGTTATTGTTATTGTCACTGTCCGTTGTAAAAGACAGTGTCCGCAGAAGCATTTGGGGAGGGAAGGCAGAATTATTCTCTTGTGTGGAGTCAGTGTACTCCTCCTAAATGAGCACTGTTGGCAGACTTGGGTGTAGAGTCATCAGCCTCTTGATACCAGCTGTACTTAGGCAGAAGTGAAATGCTCCTTTCAGTTTGCTGTGCATTACCCCATGACCAGAGAAGAAAGCAAGCACTGCATTTCTTAGGCATCACGCCTTAATTTGCAGATCACAGCATCACTGAGGTGGGAAGGTACCTTTAGAGATCATCGAGTCCAAACTCCACTGCTCAAAGCAGAGTCTACTAAAGTATGGTGCTCAGGGTTGTGTCCAGTTGAGTGTTGAATGTATCCTAGAATGGAGACTCTTTCTGGGCAATCTGTTCTAGTCTTCAACCACTCACACAGTAAAAAGCATTTTCTCACGTTTAAATGGAATTTCCTGTGTTTCAGTTTTTGCCCATTGCCTTCTGTGGTTTCAGTGGGCACCACTGAGAAGAGGTCAGCTCTGTCTTCTTTGCTCTGCCCATCAGGTATTTATTTATACAGTCCTTTTACTGTCTTTGTAGCCCCTCATTGGACTTGCTCCAGTCCATGCCTTTCATGTACAGGGGAGCCCAGGACTGGACCCTCTACTCGATATGTGTATCCTCAGTGCTGAGCAGAAGTGCAGGATCACCTCCCTTGACCTGCTGATGATGCTCTTCCTAATGCAACCCAGGATGCTGTTGGCCACCTTTGCTGCAAGAGCATGTTGCTGGCTCATGTCCCACTTGTAATCTACTGGGACACTCAGGTCCTTTCCATCAGGCTGGCCCCCAACCTGTACTGGTGTATTTCTCTTTGACGAACTTCATGAGGTTTCTCTCAGCCCATTTCCCAGCCTGTCGAAGTCCCTCTGAATGGCAGCACAAACAGCCAATTCCAGTGTGTTGAAACATTTCTGGCCTGCTGCCATTGTTTTGGCATTTTCCTTTAGGAGGCACTGTTCTGATATTGGCCAGGCTATAAGCAAGGAAAGGTCTTTTCCTGCATATTATCCATTTTCAGTATTGTCTTTCAAAGGTAAAAAGTATAACAGCCTTTATTTCCTTTTTGACACATTGGGGATTTTTACAAGGAACTTTCCAAAACATTAGTGGGAGTTGTGTAAATGGTGTCAAATAGAGATATCCTGTTTGTGACAAGTGACAACTGCTTGTAATTAACAGTAAAGATTTTGTAACAGCATCTAAGAGAAAGTAAAGGTCCTAGCACTGTTTCAAGTCTGATCAGAAGGGGTTTTTTTCTTTTTTTTTTAATTTGGCTATGCACAAACTGTTAAGTATGAATAGTTACAATTATTATTTGTCTGTTTCTAACCCTGTCAAACTTCTGTCTTCCAGCCTGTTTTACAAGTCTGTAAATAATTTTTTGACCTACCCCTCTGTTATCTCTCTTCTGCTGCTCAAATTGCTCTCTACACTTTGCCAGATCTTGTCTCACCTTCCCACTCTTAAATTCTTGCTTTCTCTCGTTCTGCTTATTGTGCTTGAAGAAGTCTCCCACTTTCCATCTGCCAACTGCCTTATTTTCTTTCATTAAACTCCAGATTTCAGGATTTTGTCCTATTTATTCCTCAGTAATATTTCTGTGGTATCACTTCTTGAAGTGTTTGCTCCTTGCAGTTTTCAGTGTCTTATTTGGCATTTTCAGAGCCCCATTTGAATAAGTGATGCCACAAAACTGAGAAGCATCCTCTGTACTTAATATTTGTATAATATTTGGGCAATCATTTTAATATATTTTGATTAATTAACATAAATACAACTAAATCTTGAAACAGCATGAACCTATAGGGTATAGCCTATCTGCTGTTCCTGTTCTCCATTTTAACCACTTCGGTGCCAGCAAACTACTTTTCTTCCTACATGGTAAGCACTGATTAGTGTGACCAGTTTGTCAGAACTCACATTTCTTCCTCTGACTTGCTCTTTTGCTGTGGGTATGTCACTGGGTTGCAATGAATCTCATATAAATTCAGCTACATACTGTGTAGACATCTACAGCAGGATTAATTCTCCACACCTCTCTTTTAGGTGTGATTCTTCTGGCCTACATTAGATGCATGTTCTGTTTCATCATGAGATGAGTTTTGCCCTACAAATGTCTGTTTTTTCCAGTGACAATGGAAAATCTAGACAACTAGCTGGACATTCAGTTATATGAATGCTACATCGAGTGTCTCTCTGTGCCTTATTTTCCATATCTATAAAATACCAAGGCATTTTGTGAGGCTAAATTAGTGGCTTTAGAACTCAGTGATTTCAAGATAATTTAGATAAAAAGACAGAGGAAAGATTCAAACTCTATGTGCTCTCCTGCTCTTGGGATAATAGTGTGCATATGTACACATGCACATTCACACATTTATATTGTAAAATGCATTTTAAAAGACAGTTAAGTACGAGATATCTAATAAATTTACCATTTTTTTCTACTGGAATATTGCAGCTGGGGCATGGCTTGGTTGTCTTCTTGATTGTTTCTTTAGATGCCTCTTCCCATCGAGCTTGCATGGCTGCATGTTCATCAACTACGTATCCCTGCAAAGAGAGAGAGAAACCACCTGTGGGCACAATACTGAAAGGCTGTGCTGGGACATAATGTCTACACTGAAGTGGTAACTACCCACAAGCAACAGACAGAAGAGACTGCAAGGCCAGGTAGGCTGGGCTTTGTGAGAGATGCAGAATTTTTGCTTCAAAATGCAAACTTATTTTCTCCCAGTGTGCATGAATCATATACTGAGTTAGCTCCTGGGCTGCAGGGTGGCAGGGGGAGCTGCTGCCACTCTGGGGGTCCTTCCTACCCTCAGCTGCAGTGCAGGCTGTGTCCTCTTCGCTGCTCCCTGCCCCGGGGGGCTGGCACAGCCCATGCAGGAGGGCACAGCGGGCAGCAAGCCGTGCTGCAAACGCATGGATGGGGAAAGCAAAAAGGTGAGGTGAAGTGGGAGTCAGATGATCCTGGCTGAGATGTGACCTGTTGGACACCATAGGTTTGATTCTGCTTCAGGGATTAAAGCCCTTCTTCCAAGAAAAGCAAAACCACCAAGGCAATGCAACGCTTGATAATGCAGAATGGTGGGGTCCCTGGAAGGAAGCTGTTTTTCATAATAAAGTGTATGTCTTTGTTTTAGAGGTCTAGAATTCATTCAAACATGCATCTACATAAATTCAAGAAGCCTTAAGAGGCACAAACACAAAAATTGTGGAGAAAAAATTTTAAAAAAACCAAACCCAGTGAACAATAAAAGCAAGAAGGTCCTCAGACACAATGACACAGGTGGAAAAAGTCATCATGAAGAGTGTTTTAAAATGGACTCCTGTGTTTGTCCTATTTATGACTGGGACAAAATTACATAATCTACACAAGTGTCCTACTTGGCAATTTCCTACCTAAAATGATTGTACAAGGACAAAAGAGATGGCAGTGCCTTGAGTCATTTCTATCACATAAGGTTGGCAACTATGTGAATAGTAGCTGTAAACAACATATGTAGGCTCCAGCCTTGAAGTTTTCCTTTTCCATTCATGATGTGGGTTTTTTCAAGCATGTGGGAAGATTATGAGCTTAAACTAAATTACATGATTTGTAAAAAGACCTATAACTTCTTTGTGTATAGCTTCTAAATACTTGTAGGCTGTTATCTGGATAGACTTAATATTTATTTACATGGATCATTTTTTAGATATTTGTTTCTAGTAAGACAGAAAAAGGAAATTGGCCCAACTTTTAAACATGCAACACAAGCATAACTCCTCTTGATTTCTGCTCAGCTACTACTGGTAAAACCTGTGAGTTTTTGCAGCGTAAGACCTAGATTTTATTTCTTGGCTGAAGCCACTTGAGTTAAAATAACAAAGCGCAACATATGCAGAAATTCATTCCTAGATCATCTGGTGGCCATTGCAACATGCATCTTAAAAACAAAACAAAAACCAACCAAACACGGCAACCCACAAAAATACCCCAACCCCCCCGCCCAACCAGGCTTTTTAAATCATAAAACATTAAAAGATGTGTTAGTGGTATTTTTTCTTTTATTTTACTATCTATATCAGTCTCCTCAGCCCTCTAATTCCTTTTATTGCTCCTCACTTCATATTTTTGATGTAGAGGTGACAAAGGTGAACAAAGTCTTCTCAGCTCTATGCTAGAAGTGACTTTTACTTTTGGCTCTCTGCTTCTGGTCTCGGCCCTGCACCCTCCTGGATTATTCAGCAATTTGGCAAGATGATGACCTCTGTACAATAGGACATTAGTAAATTCTGGGAAACAGAAAAAGCATCTCAGGCTAATAGCAAAGAACATAATCTAGTATTGATCTCACAACACCTTGATCTTGAAGGAAGGATGACTTCAGCAAGCAACCTGAGCTAACTCAGAGAGGCCTGAACACAAGATGAGGAGAGTGGGGAACACTTGATCTGGGCCTCAGTTTGCCCAGTGACAGGGGGAGGATTATATTAATGTTATCTGGTTGTAATGGGAATTAATTACTTGATATGCTTAAAGCTAATTCAAGATGAAAATCATTACAGCAGTGCCAAAACATTACTATTATTTTCAGAATAATAGCTACATGAGAAGACCAGAAGTATTTTTAATTTTTGTAGTCAACCCAGAAGAGCCTCACAGTGGCTCTGTTTTTCCCAAATAGGCCAAATCCAAGCTGTGTGGTTCCGTACTTGGAAACACACTTTTCCTTCATCTTCATGTCTTTGTTGTGCCCTAATAGCAAATGCCACTGAGGCAAAATTTCACATGCCAAATTTAGAATTTGATTTGTATAAAGATATTTGATCTTAGTTCTGGAAAATAAAAAACCAACCAAAAACCATACAAATGAACAAACTTGGGAGAGCTTGGAATAAGTGAAATAAACAACTTAAAACCACACATATGCAATTCACCAAGAAAGACCAAATTGCTGAAAACAGCAGAGTGAATTATTATATTAGTATTTTGCATTGCAAAAATCCTAGCATGAAACAGATGCAGCAGCATGGTGTTTTCAGCCCACTAGAGCTGAAACATCCCTCTTATACCTAGTGTTGCTGAATGCTAAATTAAATACTTCCTGCTGCAGGAAGCAAATGCAGAGAAATGGTACAGTGATGGAATTCCTCTGATTCAGTGAACAAATTATACCATGCTGATCTATGACCCTCCAGCGTTCATGTGCTTTATTTAGTGCTCCACATACAATGACTGCAAGCACACATATATTTATTTGCACTTTTTGCTCAAATAATAAAGGGAAGGTGTATGGCAGTTCTCCATTACCAGTGTCTATATAAATCACGTTCTTTCATCCTAAGCCAGCAAAGCTAATCTCCTTGGCAGTGGCCTAGGCAATAGAGCTGGTCTATCAGGTGGAGGTGACTCTCACTTTATTTGGCCTGCCTGGTCTTGGATGGGAAGGTCAGAGATGCTCCAGAGGTGCATCATATGTCAGTTTCCCGAGGAGAGCAGACTTTGATCACTTGTGATGCTGACCCCACGCAATATGCTCTAGTTCTCCAGTTATTACGAAATATTTGTCCCAGCACTAGTGAAATCTACTAGATTCCACCCATTCCACTTTACGAATAATTTTTTTTATTCTCAACTGTGCTGCACATTATGATCAGGAATGAAGATCCGTAAGTAATAGGAAGCTACAGTAAGAGCTGCTGCAAGCAGTTTTCAACATCCCCTCTGCAATATCGCTTAGTGAGATAGGTGAAAAAGTCTGTCTTGTTATCTCTGGGTCACATTGAAGGATGTAGATTTACTTCTATTGTGTTTCCATGCTGAGTTATTTGGAAAAGCTAACAGGGATAAGGAGACCACAGAGACTGCTGAGCACCTTAAAGCGATACAAGAATATGTACGTAGAAAGCTTTTTATGCTGTTAAGCAATATCAGGCAGTACTGGAAAACGTCCTAGAGAGATAGAAAGCATTTGGAAATAGAAATAAAGTGTTCTTCGTGAAGCAGCATCTCATTCAGGTAATAGAGCACACATCAACTGGTCCGTAGCACTATGTAAAGTAAACGAAGTTTGTGTTCACAGTCAGCAACTAAGCAATACCCTCCAGATTAAAAACATTTATGGCAAAACTTCCTCTTCAGATATTGGAAGCACTAGATATATAATGTTGAATTCTGACAGCCACTGCATCATATACTGTTTATGTAAGCACACTTCTTTTATGATCATGCTTATTTTGCCTAGCATAGACATCATCTGAAAACTGAAGACCCTTGATTCAGACTAGAATATCAAGCTTGATTCAGAATAGAATATAAAGCTGTTAGCACTGTGTGGTGCTTAGCTTTAGTGACTCTAATTTCTGGACTCCTGTTTGTTTGCTCTTGGTGTTTAATTCCTTTCTGATAAGCAAAAAAGCTGGTCATGCATAACTTTAAAAACTGTATCCTAGTGCAGCTCCCTTTAAATCAGAAATAACTTTCCTTTTGATCAGAAATGCTTGGGTTTAAGTTAATTTTCCTTGGAAAAATAAGATTTTTAAAAAATAAACAGAAATATGTAAAATTATGACTTTATGTGAAATATAGCATTTTTAAAAAGGCTTAGATGTCTCAAAACAGAAAGTATTACTCATCTTCCAGCACAAATGTGAGAACAACTATGGATATTTGAAAGCGCTTGAAAGGAAGACAAATAATAATCTATTGTACATGAAGCAATGTTCAAACCACCATAACATTTAGATTAACACAGCCCACTAATTATTTTGGGCTAGAGCTCTAAGCAAAAGCAGCCTCATCTGTTGAAGCTTGATCTACAAGAGATCGTGACAATCCAACTTCAGTTTCTTTTGTTTTCTCGGCTTCTAGTGGGCTGTTTTATGAACATATTCACATGAATTAACATCCTGTTGTGTTTAGTGGTGCCTTTTACTTTAGTTAGGGGGTGGAGGAGGGGAAATAGCAGATGTCTGGGGCACTAGATAAGCTAGAGAGGTTTTATTTGAGTCATTTAAGAGTCAAAATCTCACAAAGAGAGGTGTACATAGCTATGGAACTAGTGTTCTAGCCTAGAGAAAGATTTGGGCTGATCAAAACACTAAAATATGACTACAGATAAGGAACAAGAAAGATATCCTTCAATGGGAATATGTTTCATGCTCAGGAAAAATAGAGGTGTCAGAACCACAGTGATCCAGTTAAATTCATGTGAAGCAGCTTTGTGTGAGCAAATTTGTCTGTTGTGCCTAGGGAATTCTGCTGTAAAAAAAGAGTTCCTTTGTGGTGACAGCAACTAGCTGAAATCAAAGCGATATACACAGGATACTGTGTCTGATATAAGATGAGAGTGACTTTCACTAAATAAAACCAGAGCGCTCTGGTTTGGTGACACTGCACATCAAGGTTCTCACTCTGCCTGTTGGGGCAGTTCATATCAGCACAAATTAAATTCAGGTAGCTGGTGAATATTGAATTTACACTGCTCTGAAGTAGAAAATCTAATCTAATACAGGTCATTCTTGTATAATTGTTTTCCAAGAGTGAAATAAAGAACATGCCTTCTCCTGTAAGTGGCAACACAGCTGCAAATGACTGTCAGCTTAACCTCAAAAACAAAAGCAGCCTGTCACATCTTTTTCCTTAATTGCTACCCAAAATAGGAAAGCTAAAATTCTCTCTGTATAGTTCCTATCCATTTCTCATTAGAAAGTTAAGACCTATTCTCAGATTTCCTCCGGTGTATCTTTATTTATAACACAGAGATAAATTTTACAGGACATTTCCTGGTTATAGTTATTTTTTCTTGCTCCTTTAATTAGGTATCTGTGGGTTGAAATGTCCTGTGCTTGACATTGTGAATATACCAGCTACTAAACCCCTGACCCTCAGCTTCTATTCCATTTATTTAAGATACTTTAGAAATCAAGCTAGGTGTGCCATTTTTTGTACAGCCATGTTTTATTTAACTTTTAAAATTTATCTGATGGAAAAAAAAATCAATGGTCTAATAATAGATGTTCCACATTTCATACTGTGACTCAGGACTCATTGAAAGATGTTATGTATGATGAACCCCTTCAGTAGCTCTTTCAGTAAAATGCAGTGATTTTTTTTTTGTGGTCAGCTTTTACTATTTATCATTTTGATTAGTTTTCCCCTTTCGAGTAGAGAAATAAGTTTCCATAGAAATGCTGTGTGTTTCTCATCTTAACTCCTGCCTGTAGTACACCATTTCAAATACTTCACCTTCTCTTTTCCAATGTTCTAAATGCAGTAAGAAAAGTTTGCTGAAATAGTGAAGAAACTATTCTGAAAGTGATATTTGCAATATTTAGAGCATGAACCCAAAACACTGATAACCAAGAACTGATTCAGAAGGTCACATAACAGTGGAGTCCAATAAAATGGATATGTTTTCCCTAACAACTCACCCTTTACTAAAGGTTCAAGCAAAAAAGGAGCTTGCTGCTTCCTTCATACAGTAAGTCTGGAGACATATGCAATCCCATAAATTTGTCTGCATTTTCTGTTACAATTTAATATGCACATTGCACAGTTTTTCAATTCCACAGCCATATTGTAAGAAGTACATTGCACTGAGCTTGATTGTTATGACGCATTTGCTAAATATTTTATACCTTTGCATTAAAATAATTCAGCTAAGCTTATTTTGAAAGCATCTTTATTTGGGAATTCCACTTCAAAAGCAAATTCTGAAATACCTTGTGATCGCAGTGGGCCCATATGTTCTGCTGCATAATTACGGAAAACCACCAACTACAAAGAGACCAGGCATCACAACCCTGCATCCTTGCTGGGAATGTACAGGCATAAGGAATTCGACAGATGTTTGGCGAATGAGAAGCCTGGCGAGCAATGTCTGTATATTTTATACCACCTACTGGCAACTTTGAGACCTGCATACATGGGAAGAAAGGATGGGCTCTAGGTGAGTGAGCTGGGAGCTTTTCCAGGAACGACATTACAAATGATGTCAGCAGGTGCCAGGTGATGTGACAGGCTTTCCTGGAAGCGTGCGTGCACATGGGCGTGCTTTTATGCCACACCTGTGCAGCAAAAAGCACTTCTGGGAAGTGATTAAATGGGTTTGCTTCAGAGCTGACTGTTTGCCTGAGAGCTCCTGACCGAGTTCCGCTTGAGCCCAGAAGCCGTGGTTAGAGCTGAAGTCAGGGCCAGGTGTCACATGCCGATGGACCAGGTTTGCACTGACTCACCTGAGGCACTGCTCTACATTTGGTCTGGTCTGACAGGTTCCTGGGCTGACAGAGGTTCTGGATAAGTTTTATACTGCCAGTGGCAGAAAAGCAAAGTTAGTATCTGGATCCTGCACCAGCAGCCCAAGTACCCTAAGGACTGGGTCCCAAATAACGAGCAGCTGAGGTTTGATTTGAAGGTGGTATGTCTGGGGACAGGCTACAGCCAGGACAGGCAGCACCCCACAGGTTTGGAGTGGAATTGAAGTTACGTTTTACAGCACTAGCTATAAACTTACACCAAAATAGATTGTAGATGAAGGTTTAGAACATGTAGCTTTGTGGCTCAGTAAAAACACTGTTGCGGTTTCTTGTAAGAGGCTACAATCTTTGTGCCAAGCCAGCGCCACAGGCCTCAGAACCCATCAGGCTTTCTCTGGGCTTGTTTTGGCCTGCCCAGAGGTTTGGTTTAGCAAGTGACAGCAATTATTTAATGACCAAGTGACTATTACCTATTTTGCTTTTGTTTCTGTATAAATTTGTATAATTGCGTGGTTTAATAATGTATACATGCATTTTTGTAACTAACAGTCAGCAATGACAACTGTAGGTATTATGGGCAGAATGAACAGTCTCTGGCCCTAAAACAAAATGCTACACAGAGGAGTAAGGCATGGAATGACAGCAGAGGCCTTGAAAGCACAGGCGCAGGATGATGTGGGAGGCCCTGGTGCTATAAACAGCTTTCCAGCAGTCAGCTACCCAAACACAGCCTTGAGAGCTGGGTGAAACCAACCTTGGGGATAACAAAGAGAACAAAGACATAACCAACTTCAGAAAACCACGCCATAGATACCAAACTTGGATCCAATATCAACCTGCAGACCAGTGAAGGGGTGTGTTAAAAAACATACAAAAGTGCCCCCAAGCAGACCATACGGTGAGGAAGGAAAAAACCCCATCAGTATCAACATCATACTCCTCCTGGTAAAGGACTCACTATGCCAGCCCATCCCAGATGGAAACCATTGGAGTCCAGGACCCAGACAGGCAAAGGAAGGTTAAACATAACACCAGTTAAGTGGGTGTTAACCAGAAAGTTTGCACATCTGTTATTTTGACTAGATATAATTTGAACTATAAGTCCTAGCGTTATTGCAAATGGACTACAGATAGTTCTTTGATTAGCTTTCTAAGATTTTGATCAGACTAAAAATAAACTTTTACTTTGCATGTACAATGAACCTGGCCTGAAATGAACATCTTTAGGAGGTAATGAGATTTTCAATGTAATAAATTGACAGAAATTTACACAATATATTCCGTAACCTGTGTGCAAGAAACCTTCTTATAATCACACAATCATTGGCTTGGCAGGATAAGATAATCAGCAGCTAAAACCATCTTGGGGAAAGTTTGTCCATAGAACTACCTCTAAAACATACCTTTTTATAACCCATTTCATCCAGTTTCTGTCATTTTTTCCAAACTTTTCTGTTTCTGTGCCTCACATTCCATTAACTTATTTACATACGCACCACTTTTACATCAGTGTCATTGCTATTTCTACTACAGTTTACCTTGCAGGTGTCTTATCAGCATGCCAAGTACCAAACCAGTCCTGGGAACTACTCTGTATGTGTTCAAATCTAATATGTGGTCACATTTTATTGTCCAGCTGCTAGTGAGCAAGAAAGTGCATTACTTAACATGGTAAAAAGCATGTCTAGAAAGGTTTTGTGCTAGGAAAGCTAGGCTGATTTTAAGCTGGGAACTCACAGAGGAAGCTGGTTTATGACTAGATTCCCTATCAGCATAGGCTGTGTATGGGTGAGGTCAAAAAGGGTCAGGAAGCTCGGTTTTGTGGTGTGCATAGTAGGGACTATGCAGTTATTTCCAAACCTAAATCTGGCTGGAGTCACCTTTACTGTGCCATTGATTCCGTCATGCACACTGTACCTTTTCATCCATCAAATATGATTACTTCTCTCATCCCAAACTTCAAACAGCTCCAAGAGGCTACAATGGTTTTAAAAGAAAGCTTCTCAACTGAAGTTGCCACAGATATTTTATTTTCCCTGAAATTATGTAACTTGCACACTAAGATGGGAAATAATCGGCCCTGCACCAGTAAATGCTGAAGATGAGCTTTCAATGTCCTATCAGGGCTAAAAATGGACATTTCGATAGAAAGAGAACATTTTATCCATTGCAATGGACTATGCAATGTCTGTGCAGAGATCTGAAAGATCATGATGTACCAGTATTTAAAGCTAGGCTACTCTCTGCAAGCCTGCTGCTGAGTTTGCCTTTTCTACCCTAAGCAGCAAGTAATGCCCTCTAGCTTTCCACCATTATGAGGTTCAAATCCCTGCATTTCGAATAGCCTTAAGTGCCACATGGCACCTGCTTTGTTCTTGTGCTCTGCAGCCACGGTTGCCCTCTTCCTTCCTCCTGCCCACTGACTCCATCCCCTTCCCTGCTGCCTTCCCTCCCTTCACAGTCTCACCAGCTCCGCTACCCCTCTTGACCTCACGCTTCCTCTTTACTCCATCTGACATATGGCCAAGCACAGGCCCCTTTTGCTATCACCATTTCTGCTTCTTGGACCCTTATGTTTGTCCCATGTCACCCCAAGGCTAATTCCCTTTCTTCACCCTTCCTTCGTCTTTCTGGAGCTTGCACTATATCTCTGACAGGTCACGATCCTTCCCATCAGTTCTTGGCTGTCATAGCCACTTCATGGCCACTGTCATGGCCTCTGTATCGGACTCCACCTTTCTTTCTGAGGGATCTCCTTCTCCAAGGCTTCCCAAATCAGTGTCAGGCTCTGAGGGCACCACCAGACCTTGCATTCCCAGCCCAGTCCCCTGGGAATCCCCTCACTCTGCTCATGGCCCAGAACCCCATGTCAGCCCCTGGGGCCACCAGCCTCTGCCTCAGTGACACTGCAGCAGGGCCTGTCTCCAGCTCCCCACAGCCCTGCCCAGCCATGAGCCCACCTGTGGGCCCACTTTCCACAATTTTGGCCCACCCCTGTCCTCAGGGGGTTGCCAGGCCCTGCCCTGACAGACCCATGGAGAGTCCCCAGGGAACAGATAGTTCTTGCAGTGCCCTGGCACATAGGCCATCAAGCAGGCCGCTTTGAGTGGTATTGCAACTCTTCCTGCTCTCCCTGTTGCCATCAACTTCTGTCTACTCAGTTTTTTCACAACAACACACCTTTTTGGCTTTTCTTCCAGCTCTTTCACACTCCTCATGCTCCACCATATTCATCTCTATCATGCTGACATAGGCCTAAACCCGCCTGCAGTGCTTCGTCTCATACTGGGAACATCAGAGATGTGCAGGAATTTGCAGAAATGTGAAGACAACAGAAAGTCCTTTCACTACTGTAGCCACTAGAGGCTACAGTAAACCCTGCATTTTTCCTGTAGAAAATATTTTCCTGAGACCACGTATCCTGCACCAGTTCTGGAGAGAAACAGTTTGGTGGCTGTGTGTCTGGTTGATGCCGAAATCCAAGCAGCAGGAGCTGTGACAATAAAACTGTTTCTAAAATAAGTGATATGGAAAGGATCCAGACAGGAGTCAAACTGCAGGATTTGAAGACAACCCTGGAAGTGTGTTATTCCTACCTTGAAACAGATGATGGTCAAAGATAAAATGATCCTTCTCACTGCCTCAACAAGCAGTAAAATAATAGCAAGTCAACTCTGACACGCAGGGTTGTGCACCTAGGAGGGTAGAGCTAAACAGAACAAAAAGGCCGAAAGAACAGGTGGATAAATTAATCTCAGTGTGAGAGGGATTAAAACAGTCCCCCACACGCTTCTCTCCATGTATGCGCCACAAATGTTTTCTATGCATTGTACAGGAGTTTTGTATGCAGGACAGCTTCGTAGTGATGCTGCTCTGATTAAACCAACATCTCACCAGCGCCTGGGTTTGCCTTGGTCAAGCTACCTCTCAGTTTTCTCGCCTGGTTATGGAAAAGTGAAGGAAAATATTTCTTCAATGGCACATCTCCACCTAGTGGAGAAGTTTAATTAGTGCAGCTCTCTTAGTTTTTTAAGCGGAAAAGGCGGGTAAATCAATTAACTTCAGCTTGAATTGGAGTCTAAACGAATTTTTGGCAGTCTGTGGTCTTGTCTATACTGGGGAACCGATTTTCATAGCTGAAAGAGTTATTCTGGTACTATCGTTTAGCTATTCTGGAACAGCTCTTTGAGAGTACAGGAAATTTTTCAGGAACAGCAAAGATGTTCACATTACACTGGAAAAGCAAAAGTAGTCAACTTTCCTAAATTAACAGGCCTAATTAGGTGCAGTTCATGTGTTGAGATTCTGGACTAGATGGACAAAGTGCTCCTGTTATCATCAGAAAAAGCTAAGACAATATGCAAATATTTTAAATAAACCACTTCTTACGGTATACTGACTTTTCCTGGCACACCTTTATCTCTGCCTTAGAGCACGGAAATTATATAGACTCTAACTTCCAGAGAGCCAATATTGTTGAACTCATTTGTAAGGTGCCTTGTTGACTTTTAGTACTCTAGGTAAAACTCCAGGCATAAATAGCTTAATGGCTACAGGCCTCACTGTTCATGTTCAAATATATTCAAGTTCTATCTCTACTTAATTCAGGTAAGACATTTGGTCTTGGTCTCTTACTTTAGCAAGCTACGGGCGAGTTCAAGTATCTCTCAGTGTCTTTGTTCAAGTTGTTTCGTTTTTACATAACTGTGAATGGGAGCTGGAAGACTGTTATAAGGCTACTGCAAACAAAAAGAGATTGTTCTTCACAGAGGGTAGTTTAGCTGCAAATCTTGTCATGGAGTAGTGTGAATGCTAGAAGTGCATATATATATTTCTCCAAGAAACAGGGTTGCACAAATTCATGGGATGAAAATTTGCTGAGAAGTGCTAAACACAAAATACCACATCTGAATCACAAATCACTAGAGGATGGGAAAGTAAATGGATTTTGAATCACATACAGTACACATGTTCCAGGGCACTGGAAGTAGATGCCCCGATTATGAGGACACAGGCTGTTTAATTCTGGCTTAATGAGCGTTAGCTCTTCTTATAAAGCAGAAGAACTTTACTAAGAAAAGTTAAAGAGAAGAATCTCTGCACACGTCATAACCTAGTGCAGTGTCTCCAAAGTATGGCAAATGACCTGCCTCAAGGTAGCAGATGGCAAAAGTTCCCAGTAGGCCCCCAGCTCCTTCCTGGTCTCTACGTTCAAAGAGTGAGATGCCCCAAAAGCCAGGCTCAGGCAGAGCCTGCCTGCAGGCACAGACAGGAACTGGGCCTGCCTTGCTGAGAGCTGGCCAGACGCAAGTCTCCATCAGTATCTGCCCACAATCCTGCATCTGCCATGCTGGATTGTGTGGGGCTCAGGGTTTGACTTTCCTTTTAGTTTCAAACATGCCAGACATCTGAGTATCAGTTTTCTGCTTTCCAGGAGAGCACCCTGAGCATCAAGCTGTGAGATGTTTAGAGGGTACCTCTCCTCTTCCTTGCGCTCTTTTCTTTTTTCTTTTTTTTGAAAGACTATGAGCTATTTGCCATGGAGAGCAGGAATGCTTGAATCTCAAACAAAGAGAAATGCCAGGAGAGTAAAGCTATTTTCTGTCCAGGTCTATAGCTACAACAGCTACAAAATTATAGAGCAGCCTAGAATAATTATAATCTAAAAGCTTCCAGCCTAGGCAATCTATTTTTTATTTCTCTAAGCTAAAACATAAATTATGAACAGCATTTTCTGCAAAAGTTGTATAAAAACACTGTTATTCTGTCCAAACCTACATGATTTCCTGACTGATGCACTGAATATAAACTGAAAGGCAGCGAGACTACAGAAAGCCTTTCAAAAGTGTTCATACTGAATAGAGACAACCCCAAAAGCCCATAGGGAAGGCCTTTCCTTTATCAACTGATGGCAGAGGCCTGTGTGTTCCTGACAGAATTCAGCTACTCTATCAATCAAAGCGACCGAAATCCACTGCAAAGCCAATTCGGCAACTCCAGTGGCTGGAGTAATTCAGCATGAATATAATTGCTTTTACTTAGGATTATAATTAGGACCCATTTGACAAATGTCGCTTTAGCTGGGCCAGGGATAATGATCAGGCTGTAATGAGTTGTGGGTTCCCTACCTTCTGGGCCATGGCTCCCTGCATGCTGAGGAGAGAGCTGCATTCCCCTTCATGGTATTCTTCTTTACATTCACGGCAGAACACAAACTGGAAAACAAACCAAAGCACAGAAGTCATAAAAACACATTAGGGATATAGACAGCAGGTTACAATCATGAAGAGTCATACAGCAGATGATCTCTTGCCCTTCTCATCCCATTAAATTCCCATAATCCTCCTAATTGTGCATCTTATTATACACTCTGATCATTAACACAACAATTTTGCTGCTATTATTATACATTTCATTGGTGAAGTAACATAAATGTCATTATTAAAAATGAGATTTTGCTACATGGTCCATTTAGGGACAGAAAGTCATACTATATACTTCTGGACCTGTTTCTCCTCCAATGAAATCTGATTATACAAGAAGGGTGCTGGATAAAACAAGCAGTTCCATTTTATAGTGTTTACTAATGGAAATAGTCTGTTCATAGTTCTGAATCAAATGCGTTCTCTATGTAAAACTATTGCTGACTTTACTAGGGGATGATCACTTTTCTATAGGTCATATGAAATACCATTTTCTAGAAAATTATATCCTTGCCATGGACAGTTTAAAAAAAACATAGAAAGAACACAATGATAGGTTAGTTAACACAGGGTTTAAGGGACTACCTCTATACTCTTATGGCTTTTCCAACAATTGTTCTCGTTTTATCTTCCTTAAATTACATTGTTCTTTACATAAGGCTTCATTCAAAAGTAATGTCTTTTGCAGATGAGTAAGACAATTGCCTCTACCTCAGTCTAAGCTGCCTCTGCCACCTAAAGTGGTTCATAAGTATCAAGTCTGATGCCTTTTTTTAAACTCTAAAATGAAGATATCTGTCTTGACATGCATCAAAATCTTTGACCCATCAAGGCTGCATTAAATCACATGTCCTTGCAGGTAAGGGGGAAAGTCAATAATGTAAAATGGGTTTCTCTCATGCTGTTTTAAAGCTATGCTGTCTTGACACAACTCGAAACTCTGAAAGATCTCTCAGGGGTAAGGCATTCTGACTGGCTTTGTAAGCAAGACTGATAAACCAGCCTTGATTTTTAGATACAGAGCTGCATTCACATGTAATGAATAAAGGATATCAGGAAGACATGACACTTGAACATTTGTCTGCTACAAATTCCAGCTTTTGCAATTTCATTTTGAAATCTTTCAAGCTGTATTGTCACTTTTCTAAGAAGCACTGAAAATCATATTTCATTGTCATGCTAAAGGAACGGCACTTTTATGAAAAGAAGCATTGTGCAAGTCCAAAAGGGTTGATCCTGTTATTCAGAGAGTCGGGGAAATTTAGAGCAGAGGAGTAGAGTGAGTGTTCTAAATTCCACAGATATCAGACCTAATCACTTTGTTTGCTTTCTTGTCATCTCTCTCCACTATTTTGTCAATGATTTCAAATGTTTTATTTTACCGTAACTAACACTGATCTGTTAATTCACTTGTGCCTGTTAGCAAACAGCTTTACAATGGAGGCACTTTGGAAGTTATGTTGCATGAGAGGCTGCATTATTGTAATAGAGCATCACTTCAACACAACAGTTTGCACTGCATTAGCGGTCGAAAGTTTCAGCCGTGTTGAACACTGCTCAAACACATATAACGGGGTACTCTCTGTCTGGATACTGAATATCTCAAAGACTTGTTATCCGTTAACAATCAAGGTTATGGCCAGGTTTAGCTGCATTTCCTACTGTGTCCGCTATTCTCTTTTTCCTTTGTGAGTTATTTCCTTAGGAACACATCTGGCTGAAAACATTTGTCTGAAAGGGTTTTGTGTACAGTTACTTTATCACTGCCTTATCACACAATGCCTCAGATTGCTTTCCTCACTCCAGTCTCTCTCACTTTTCCCATGCAAGTGCAATTTTAAACCTTTCATAAACATTGAAAAGCGGGAAATACTCAAGAAAGAAAGAAAACCCAGGGCATATATTTTGAAGACATTCTGTCTGCCTCACAGTATAGTTTATGTGGCATTGCTGTTTATTATAGTAATAAAATTCATAAACTCATACTGTATTATTTAAAGATGTGAAATGCATTTTCTTATAATAGAGGCTGCTTTCTATATTTACCTTGAAAATAAAAAATCATCAGAATCAACATTACCAGTGTTTTCCCCATAGGTTTGCTGTACTGGAAACATGCACGAGAGTATAACTGGGCCTTTCACTAACAATTGTATATCCTGCGAGTGAGTCTGTAAGTGAACCTGCCACATCCTTGTAATGAAACAAAGTCTGATTTTTTTTTTTGTGAGACAGGATACTCTTTTCACATCTTATTAGATAATGGATGAGATGTAAAATCAGTTCTGTGGCAAAAGAACACCCTGGAGGCTGATCGGTTTGTCAGAATAAATAGGCATCTCCCAACAGAAATGCATTAAGCACTCCCTTTTTATGGCCAAGCATGCATCATAAAGAAAAGGCATGTCACTTACAACAAAGAGCAGTTTGTGATACTTTTATTCATTTTTTACATTCAGGCATGAAAAATATAATAAAGTTTCAGTAATAAAATAGAGCAACTGCAAAAATGCTGTCAGTTAACTTGTATTTTGTGGCTTCATTAATATTAATACAGCTATTTTGCCCTTGGAAAGAAAAGGATTTAAGTTGTTCAGTCAGGATTTAATACTTTTGCATAAATTCAACATTAGTAAGTGTTTAAAATTACTATAAGTAGTGTAATTACTAATAATACTCACACTTTCTTCCCCTTTATTTGCCAAAAAAAGACTGGCAGATCACTGTGATAATATAAACAGCACATAAACTTCATATGTCTCTGTGTATTTAGTGCTTACTGTTGTTACCCTTGAAAGATTCTTCAGTTGGAAAACAACCCAACACAAAGAATAAATCCCAAAGGTCCCAAACCTACCCTCTAGGTTTATGCATTAAAAAGAGGATTAGCAGGGAAATCCATAAAGCACTTAAGGGATTTAGGCACTGGAAATTAATATAACCTGTGTGTGTGCTATTACAGGCTTTTGAATATCTGTAAAATGTATGAGATAGGCCTAAGCAGAAGCCCTGAATCCCAGTGACCTCAGAATAGGAGGTATTAAAAACCTCAACAGGAATCTAGTTCCTGTTTTTACAGTCCTCTTGTATTTACGATCATTCAAACAAAAGGTAAAAGCAGACCAAACTCTGGTCAGCTCTATGGAATTCAAACCCCACAGCAGACATCTGCAGTGCCAAGAATGGCACTGAATAAAAACTAGGATGGTGAAACAGAGCTGTAGTCTCATTCATTCCTGACTGGGCCATTTGTATTGTTGTACGTGTTTTAAGTTTGGAGGTGGGAGTAGAGTGTAACTCTTTCTTTGGATGAAAGGAAAAGGAGTTTGTCATTTATATGCTCTGCTGGTTGGTTTTCTTTGGAAACAAGATTTTGCCATTTCCTATTTCACAACATTTCAAAGATCTGCTTTGCCTTGGTTTAAGCACCACAGCTCATTCTCTCTGTCTTACCTACTGCAAATGCCTTTTCTGTGGTCTCTGTAATATCTTCCTATAGTGCTTATAAAATATTACTGCTAAAATTATCTTTCTTCCAACTTCAATACAATACTCTCATTCTTGAAAGCTTCAAGTTTGAACTCCCTAGGGTTGTTTTAAAATTACTCCTCAACTCAGATATTCCTTTTCTTTTTCACCCTTACCTCCTACCCCACGTACACGCAGCTGAACGAATGCAAAGTTGCAGTGAGGTAGTCACAGCCAAGGTTTAATCTGCAGCACCATAGGTGCACTGCTAGGGACTTATGTGTGAGCTAACAACTCAAGCACATACCCAGATTTCTTACCAGGCTTCTGCAATCCGTATTGAAATCTGGACTGCCACGTCTTTGCTCCTACAGTTATCACTGCCAGCAAGACTGGAGATGAACTATGTATGATACATGCTTTGGCCAAAGTGTGTCTTCCGAAACAGACACTCACATCCAGATTAAAGATAACAGGTGAAGAAAGATGCACTCATACCTCTGGTATAGTGTTTTAATGGCCCTTCAAAATTACTGCTAAAAATTGCATCTAATGTCTACTTTGACTCTTTCTGGTTTCAGCTTCCAGCCGCTGCTTTCTGCTTTGCGTTTCTCTGCTAAAATAAGGAGTCTTTCAGTATCCTACATTTTCTTCCCATGAAGATATTTATGTGCTGTAATCAAGATACCTCTGAATCTTCTTTAACCTAAAAGAGAACCTCTTGAATTTCTCACTGCTTAAGACATTTCTCTCCCTCTCTCTCCCAGCCTCAAATCATACTCATGGCACTTTTCTGGGGATTGTCTTGGTTTTGTCATTAATTATATTTGACTAATCTTCATATAATTGCTGTGCTGTATCAGCAGAGTCTTTATATTTACTTCTGGATCACTGTCAAGTACTGAATCAAGACAAGTTTGCTGTCAGTTCCTGTTGAATGCTGCCAGCAATACCCTGCTGCACATGGATTCTTCACAGAAAACATTACTTTCTGTGATTTGCCCGTTCTTAATCCATACAACCACAGCCCAGTGACGCATCCATATGGCATCACCTGACAGTGATGAGACGAGGCTGCTGCAAACGCCCAAACCATGTCAGCTGGAACTCAGCACCCTAAAGCCTTCTATCGATATATTATGGTGGTGATTTCCTTATCAGAACATTCTGTAGTCTGAAATCTTGCAAAAAATGAAATTGGTTTTGTGCAATTACTTTTTCTTATCAAACTTGTGAACTTATCATAGAATGAAATCAGCTTCTTTGTGTATAACCTGTTGTCATTGATAATATATTGACTTGCAGTATTATCAAAATTGCTTTGTCTTCTCTTTTTTTCTTTGATCTTCATTCAGTGCTGTCTGGACTCTTCACTACAGGTAGGATTCATGAAAATTAAAGCTACTGAATAAAGACATATGACATACGGTATGAACTGTGTGGCTGTCATATGCAGGGACAGGAGTTGGACTTGATGATCCTTGTGGGTCCCTTCAAAGTCAGGACATTCTATGATTCTAAGGCAGGATCAACATCTCCATAAGTACTGGAGCTTTCTGCCAGTAGTGCAAAACTATTATGCAAGAGATGCAAAGTTTCCTCAGAACCATGACTATATGAAGAAAGAAAAATCATGGATCTTCTCACCTTCCATTTAAAATGCAGGGCTTACAGGTTTTATCTTTCCTTCTCAGTAAAACAGGTACTTCAAGAGATCAACTTTCAATGCTTCTGTTCACTCTTTCCTCTAAAATCAAGTCCAAAACCAAACCAAAAGAATGCTACATTATGATAATAATTCATGCTAAGGGTGAAATAAACCACAGCTGACAGGTGTTAATTTTATTATTTAATGAGCTGCCAGAAAATGCACATTAAGTGCTATCATAACGTGAGAAGGCTATAGAATATTCTAAAGAGCATATAAGGGAAACCAAGTATAATCTAAGATACATGTGGAACTAGATAGAATCATTTTACTGTCTGTCAAAACCAGATGTATATTACACATCAAAGCAAAATAATGTAGCATTCTAAGATACTTGCATAGCTTTGATCACTCGAGCATCGGAACATCTTGGAAATGTAAGTGAACCTCTCTTACCATATTCCCACAAAGCAGCAAAGTACTACTATTTCTGTTTTAGTGACTGGAGCCTAATTCATAGAAATCCTTGATCACAGATCTCTAAAATTTGAGGATTTTAATTAAGTTGATGTGGAACCCCAAATATCATTGAGGATCCACACCAAAGAGACTTGTCTGAGATCACATAGCAGCACTGTAAAGGAGAAGATTTCAATTTTTTAAACAGTGGGCTTCCCACTAATCATCACGGATCTTTCCTCAAAATCAATCACACTCTCTTTTCACAATGTCAAAACTCAGCCTAATAAGGGTAATCTGTAAAGTATTTCCATGTCTTTTGAACCTGACGAAGTTCAACAAGGGCAAGTGTAGGGTCCTGCACCTGGGGAGGAATAATCCCAGTTGCCAGTACAGGTTAGGGGTGGATCTGCTGGAAAGCAGCACTGCAGAGAAGGAACTGGGAGTTCTAGTGGACAACAGGTTGACCATGAGTCAATAAAACACTGGAAAGGCAAAAAATTCCTTCTCTTCAACTGTCAAAATGATCACCTGGTCAAAAAGAAAAACCTTGAAAATGTAAAATATTAAAAGGCATCAAGTTTCAATCCTAAATGAGCTTTTGTACTCAAACTATAGGCTGCTGATTGGAGGAAGGATTTATAATGAAAATATGAGCATGTCTTAAGGGAAATCAAAGCTATCAGAGAGTGACATATAGAATGACACTGCTCATTATACCCGAAATAATCTCTGTATAGTGTTTCTGTTTAGAAAAATGTAGCTTCCAATTGCACTTTCCAAAGTATAAATTATAATGTTATACTGAGTGATACATACCTACCTTTTTTATTTTTTGGGGGTTTTTTTTTGGTTTTTGGTTTTTTTGGTTTGTTTTTTTTTTTAAGAAAAGCCTCCAGATCCCAAATTTCACTGGAGAAGGTTTTACCATATAGCATATCTTCTGAGTAAGAGAGTGGTCTGATTCTTGGCCAGAGTTTAAATCTCAATAAACACAGACTAAGCCTTTTTAACTTTGAAACTCTGTACTTTGTTACTTATTTCCAATCCAAGTCAATTAAACTCCCCCTCCACCACTTCCCAAATGTCACAGTCCTTGTCATGCCACTGCTGTGAGCCACACATCTTTGGTACTGGACTGACTTTGCCTCTGGCACTTCGTTATATCCAGCACAAAGTGTGAGACCATTGGCCACACTCCCCATCTTGTGGTATTTCTTGTGCTTACAGCAAGAACCTTTAAAAGCAGAATATTTACCATTTGCAGTAGCTATGTTTACTTAGGATTTGTGGCTTTGCCAATTGTCAGCTATAGGAAAACCTGCAAATACTACAATGAAGATAAATGCCACAGTAGAAAAAGTAGCCATTTTTAATGACACTGGTTTTATCAGATACAATGCAATTGCAAAGCATGGTAGCACTTGCAAAGCAATTTTGGTCTTTTTCCTTATAATAAAGCACACACGTTTACTATGCATATTTCATCTAAAATCCAGCTTTTGTGAGAAGCACAGCATTCTGTCAAAACATGGTGTCAAAAATATAGCTGCAGTCTCTGTGCAGCTTTTGCAATCTAAAGGCAATTTGCCATCAATACTATAAGAGACAATTTTCTATAAACATTAAAAGCTTTAAGTGTAGGACTGCATCAAAACATCTTAGAGATATCAATGTTTTTCTTTTGAATCTGAAACAGAAAGTCTCTCTCTTGACTTCTGCGAAACAATCCACGGGCTCCTTCCCTAAGATCTAGATGATGACGTGTATATCCCAAAGCTCTTCAGTGAGTGCTGATAAGTTTGTGTGCCAGGCAAACAGACTCAGAAGTATCAGTAAAATGGGCAGCATAAGCTCAGAGAACCTGTCCCAGACCTCATCAAATCTCATTTGCTGATTTATGTGGATGGGCAACCTTACTTTTTCTTTCCAGCCCCCTTCTGCATTGCCTTGTGGGCCAAGTGCTACAAGGGACAGAACAGAAGAAAGAAGCTGAGGGGAACCCAGGCACTTCTCTCAGATGAAAGGACTTCAGGCCCCTGCAGGAGAAGCGATAATTCTCTTTCCAGATTCCTCTACCCTGTACCTACACACAAGACTATTGCACAATCTTGTTCATTAGCTGCTGCCACAACTCTGACCCCTCCTTCAGGACTGTCTATCACAGTCAGGAATCTTCCTCCACTCTTAATTCCTGCATACTCCTTCTCCCTGCCTTCTCATTCCTACACAACAGTAGTCTATTCCCTTTCCTTCTTCTTCCGGTGGCAACACTGAATTTCACTTGCAGCTTACACTGCTGAGAAGCTTTAAGGTGGCCCTGCTGGAAGTCCTAGAGTCATGTCAGTCATCTGGAGCTAATGCAGCTCTAGCATGTTTGGGACCTGGACTAGTGTCTGCAGGATGCTGTGTTCTGCTGGTAGATGTTTCAGCACTGCTGGGAGCTGGCTTGCGGATGCAGAACTACAGAGATCCCTTACTTCACTGTGTAGTACAGACATGACAAAGAAATTTAATTCGGCATTAGGTTCTTGCTGGCACCACTGGAGAGAAAAAGCAGTTGTATGTTGGCTTAATTTTGTTCCCATTTAAGTAACTCTAGTAAGTGATACAGACACCTAACCACATCTATCTAGTGTATAATTTTGAGCAATTTTATGCCTGGATGGCTAACAAAATGCAAAGTGGATGCATGTAAACTTAAGATTTCTACTTATAATTTCCATAATAAATTACATAGTATTTATATGAGGAAACATTGAAAAAAAATCAATATTATTGCCACCTTATAATTTAATGGAATCTACTAGAAACTAAATGCAGGGATAAGGGGATTGATAATTTATGAATATGAGGAGAGTTTTTAAAGCAGTCAAATATGTAAAACGTATCTAAACTGTGATTTTTAAAAAGCTTTTTGTAATCTGGTGGATATTAATCTCTACATTTTGAGTATCTCACAAAAGAATGTAGCATTCCAATTAAAACTGATTAAAAAAAAAAAAGGAGAACCAAACCTCTAAATACATAATCTGTATAGGAAACTGTCTCTCTCCCACTTACAGTCATATAAATCCACTGTAACTCCAGTGGAACAATACAGTATTTACCCTAGAACAGATGAAGTCAGAGTGTGAGTCATGCTGTAAAGAAAAAAAAAGCTAGCATGTATGTTGTCACCACTAAAATGGATACAAAGAAGAATAAAAAGTAAAATTTTATATGGAAGGAAACATTATTTTTAAGGAACTAGGATGTAAAGAGTGGAAATGATAGTTATTTTGAGATGCCTTTAGAAAGTGTGAGACAAAGCATTTTACAAGTATAACAGTGTATCTTTTGAAAATATTCTTCCTGCAGAAGATGCATCACTACATGTGTGACATTAAAAGTTGGGTTTTTTGCAACAAAGTGGTTGGAAGCTACATTAAAATATCAGTTTGAAAAAGATGTTTTGCTGCTGAATGCATATATCAGTTCACAAGGAATGTCATGAGGAATGAATTTTACTGCCTGTGGCTTTAGCTCCTGCTCTAGCAGCTTTGCAGTTCAATTAATATGCCCTTAAACAGTATGACAAACCTATTTCCATATGATAATACTTCTGCTATGCATGCATGCCCTGGGCATTTTAGCATCTAGCTGTGCATTTATATGTGCAAACAGACCTGCAAATCTGATGGATTCATTAACGTGGTTCTTGAAATGAACTAGTGAACACTCAGGCAATTACCCAGTACCTAATTCACGCTGAATTGCAATAGAAATCAGGCCACTCCTGTGAAGGTTTTTGTAGATATCTCTAACAGAACCAAGGCACCCACCATAGAAATTTTTATTCTGTGCCATTTGGACTGTGTTCCTGTAACCATGTACAGGAAGCACACACTTTGTTCATCTGTTTGCTGGAATTCATCTACATTTAAAAAAGCCCACCCAGCAACATTGAAAACTTCCCAGAAGATGGCAGCAGTGACACAGGAATCGATACAAGCAGGCTTTGCTAAGCTTTTGCAATTGAAAAAGATTCTAAAAAAATCATAGTCAACAGCTAAGATCCAGTTCGGGGTTACTAACAGCTGATACAGGCAAAATCAGTCCTGACAAGACAGTCTCATAAAGAAGAAACAGCGTTCAGATGCACTGAAAGACATAAAAAGGAGCAAGGGGTGCTCCTTGTTTCAAGAGCATGGCATCTTACTTCTCTTGAACCTGGTGACAGCTGAAGCCCTGTGAAAAGAACACACTTCCAAATATTATCATCTAGCAAATAAAATAGCCTCAAATATGTACCTTGGATAACTGCGGTGCTGTTTTAAGTGCTTTATTTGGTTCATGCTATCTCCTATGTGTAGCACTTGCTTTTTATAACTATCAACACACATCTAGTCTATGTGCTAGGGGAGAGCACAAAATAATGAGCAGATTTCTGTAAGTCTCCCTCTTCTAAGGAAATGCCTGGCTTCTGCACAAGGTGCCAGTGAACGTGCCTCTCCTCTTAGTGACCAGATTAAGTGAGGCATTTGCATATTTCTCTGAGAGATTTTTTTTTTTGAGGGAGGGGGGGAAGGAATGCTCTTAAGCCTCAATTCTACTTATAGTTTAAGTTTGTCTTACAAGAAATGAATCCTTTCAAATTACGGAGTAACTAATCTACAGTTGGCAAATCCAATCCATGTTCTTTTCAAAGACCAGCACCATTCATTTCTATAACTGCTTGGTTCAAATTCTGAGTGTGACTAGTAATTTACTGCAAAAAAATCCTGCATTAGATGATTCTAATTAGAGGTGTTTCTAAGCCTCAATATTGACACTGAACAACACTGAGAAACTTTGGGCAAGTTTCAAAAACAGATGAAAACTTGATGTTAAGCCTCAGTCTAAAATTAGATGTAGCCAGACCTCAGAACTCCATCAGCTCCAAGCTCTGAAGAAGGATGCATTTAGACTCAGGAACTGCAATTCCAAGCCATCTGAAAGGGGAATAAACTAAAATAAAAATCGCTTAGAAGAGAAGTGAGAAAGAAGTTGTAAGAATTTTTGAAAACCTTCATATCTAGTTATCCCGAATGGGGCATCATCTTTGCATGATGTTCTATAAACACTGCTGGAGAAAACATTGGAATAATAATGAAAATATCAAGCTTAATCTTTCAAAGAAGAAAAGCAGAAGCTTCCTGAGAAACACAGGTCTGATCAAATATCAATGATAGCTGGGCTGGTTCATGCCAGGAGTACTCTGTCACAACCCACAGCTCCCATTAGGGATCCCTCATTTTCTATACCTTCTTTTCAGTGCAAAGGCTGGTTGTGTGTTTTCAAGTGATATTCTTCTAAAACAAGAATGTTTTTTAAAGCTAACACAGTTTGTGCTAATTGTTGCACATGACTGGGTACAGAAGGACCACTCCAAGCTGGAACTGCTGCACAACATGGGACTAGATCAGACCTCTGTATAAAAAGAATTTATGCTTGACTAAAACACATCCACGAATCAGTCTTGGTTCAAAAGATCCACTTCAAGAAGACAAATCAAACATAGTGCATCTGAGTACCAGTGCTGGCAGGAGCCAAGGCTGCTTGACATCTCAGAAAAGCATGATCCAGTACCTCCAAGTACCACTGGGATACCCCTGTGCCTGCCAACATGTCACATTTTCAGAACAACTCTGAATCGGCACATTCTCTTTAAAGTTTCTGGAATTACTGATTGCAGTGCAAATGATATGCTTCTTTAGAATAAGTGTGCATGCCTGATGAACACCTCTTTTATTTACTGCTTCTAAGAAACCAAAGTGGTGGGCCTTATTGCTTGTTTTTAATAAGAAAGGGAGTTCAATAATTCATCTTATGTGATAGTTCAGTTGTGTTTTGATGATCTCTTTATATATGAAATTTCTTGATATCATGGCCAGATCCTGGGCTCACAGAAATGGGCAAGACTCCATTTTCTCCAGTGGAGCTACATTAATTTACAGCTGCTCAGGATCAGGGCCTACCTGCCTGTTTCTGACATCTAGAATATGAATTCATATGGCTGTATGGCATCAAGAGTCACTAGACAAGACTGGTACACACTGAAATATTTGTTATTTGAGACATTCTGCTGCAGTAATGCACATCCTCCTGGGCCTCCCCACTCTCATTACTCTTCCTATACGTTCTATCTCAATTCATTTTTTCTTTCCATTTCTCTGGCTACATTTACATCTTGACTCTCTTCATTGCATTCCTGAAGCAAAATTCAAGCTCCTCTCTAACCTTTTTTTTTAAAAAAATATTTTTTTCCATGCCTTTAAAAACCATGTCTTTAAAAAGACTTTAAAAAGACTCTTTTCCATGTCTTTAAAAAAAAGTGATCAAAATTTATCTTTTTTTCTTCCTCTCTCTGAATACCTTCACTTTTCTTTTGTTCATACCTGGAAGCATTACTCTTCTCACATTGCTCCTGAACATCGGAAGAGCCTCACAATCACTGTTCGAAATGAATAAAAGCAATAATATGCTTATAACAATGGTAACAATATCGCTATACCAGCACTGGTACAAACGATACTACTGTCAAACACCAAGTATATCTTCCTCGTGTCCCTTTCCTTGCTCACGAAATGCCCAGCAGCAGCCGCACCTGGAAGCCTTCCAGCTTTGAAGCCACACGACTTCAGAGTGCTCTTGGGGTAGGAACAAAAAGGTATGTGTTTGGAGACATTCACCTTTTCTGCCTCCTGAAGTATCCTTAAAGCATTCTATGCAAATGAGTCAATGGTAAGTAGGGTACCATGAGTTAAATTCTGTATTCAGGACCTGCATAAAAAGCAGATAATTAATCAAGGGGAGGCGGGGGGAATTAAACTTTGCTTTTTTCTATATATTATTCAGCTGAAACCGAGACTGAGGAAATTACCAGTGTGTGTCTAATCCCCACTACTTGAGCATACATGCCTGTGGTTCTATTCTGCTGCTAATCATGATTTTTTTGGGTTTTCTTTTTGCATAAATCAAAGAAGAAAGAAACATAGCACTGGTTCACTGATAAACAAAAATGTATCATTTGCCTTGAAATAATTATAATCTGTTGGAAAACGTTGTATTTTTTTTCTCTTTTCCCCTCAAAATTCAAATCTCCTTGCTACTGGGAATTTAATGCAAAGAAAAAAGAAAATAACCACTGTTAATGCATGACCCCACTGTATTTTTGTTCTTCGGCTTCAAAGGCAACCTGCCAGCTCACACAGAAAACAAAAAAAGGTTACTTTTCCAAACTGTATTAAAAGCACTCAACAATAATGATCCAAACCCACTACAGCTCCCAGTTGTCTTATTGCAGTATTTGGGGTCTATTACTGTAGCTGTAGCTTTTTCTTAAATAAGGATCATTAGCAAACCTTGTTTTGAGTCTTATGTTGTGTTACCTTTATGTAGTACATTTACTGCAACTGTGTGCCAGAACTGTGCGCCACAAGCTCCTTCTGACTTCAATCTGATTTTTGGATACACAGGTCAGAATTTTTCTATAAGCAGCAAAACAAAGAGAGGCAAAGCACGCCTGCTTGCACTGAAGTGGTGAAATCATGTTTGTCAAATAGAGATGGACTTTAATTTACCCCTGTAAGTTGTGATATGTGTTATTTTCCCACTGGAGAGTCAAGTGTGCATCACTTTTCTCAGCTGCTATATGAGAAAATCGTAGTTCATGAAAACCTGGTAGGTATTAATAGGAAAAGGATACAATTTGACTTACAGTTCAAGTTATCTCTATTTTCCATTAACAGAATGTGTTAGTTTTCAAATTAAAAATGGTCCCAAGCTGCAAAATTCAAGGTTTGTATCAACATTTTGTTCAATCTCATGTTCAAGGAACAAGTTGGAAATTAATCCCACGCTTAGATTCAGCTCATTTTATATAGCCTCTGCTCATGGACTCTAGTGCTTGAGGATTCAGTGTCCAGTTCCAGGAATTTGGTAAATGCTCATCACTTGTTAAGATAAGATTAGAAAGTCAGAATTTATAACTATTTGCTCTAGCTTGTCCACCATCACCATCCTGGATGCTCAAGTAACTACTCACCCATCTGCTCAGTACACACACACATGAGCAGAATTACATGACAGAACCTTTTCTAGATGAATCACATGCAAGCTTCCAAAGCATAATAACTCTACAAAATGCAAACCCACGATTTTCTGTATTTATTATAATGTATATAAATTCTCATTATGTTGGTTTTTTACACCTGACAATTGACAAGCCAACCTACAGCAAGTCTTTGTAAATCTTGTTTTATTAATGTCTTCCCTACTGAATTTTTCTCTAAAACTAGAAAATAATTTCAAATATTGGTGGTGTTCTTGGTGTTGCTACTGAGACATCTCAGCCCACTAGCAGTTCTGCACTCAAAATCTGTCCACAGTTCTACAGATTTTCAAAGGAAACTAGTGTTATGCCTGTCCCTTCCTTGACTGTGGTCTAAGTGCCTTCCCATTATGTGCATCCGATATACGATGGATGTTCATCTTAGCACTGAACTGTAGACAATGGGAGAGCTATAAACATATAGAAGTAGCAGTTCTGTTAAGACCCTGACAGTAAGCTTGTCCATCAGCCACATAAAGTGTGAGGCTTAACAAGACGTGTGGTACTCTGAGATAACGCATGCCTTGTGGGTGTTGAGAAGTATGAGGCAGAGGCGAACACTTTTAGTGACCTGCCAGGGTTATCTTACAGTAACATACACACCTTGGAATATATTATGAAATTATAAAATAGACCCAAACTCACAGAAAATTAAATATATTTTTTTAAATTTAACAACTAAACAAAAGAAATGAGGTGCATAATAATTAAATGGCCAGTAACGAGCAAATAGATTATGAAATGTTTCATTTCTGGACTGCTCACGAGAATAATAGGCAGGGTCACAGGTGAATACAATAAAATGTCACATACATTCTTCATGCTATTCAAGCACAGCAATTTCCCGAAAAGGTTTTTCATTAAAACAAAAACGAAATTAATGGAAGAAATAGTTGGGAAAGATTTTTTCTTTTTTCATGCACCTTAATATTTCTCAAGATACGCTCCTATTTATAATTCTGACTGGCACTTGGAATGCCATAGTTACTCTACTGGATCGTACCACAGCCCTGTATAGACACACATTTTGCAGCTTGTAATTTACTTCATATAGATATCTGTAACCAGAATAATCTAATGTTTCCAATAAACTGTACATCAAACAAAATTTAGTGGGTTCAAGTTTTCTAGAAAACATGGAATCCTTTTCTAAAGGATTCAAACAAACCAATAATCATCACTATTCAGTTCTTAAACAACTGTAAGTAATTTATCAATTTGCTCTGAGATCTTGCAACCCTGCATAATGCTTAGCAAGTATCAGGGACTACTCTGGATTTACAGGTATTTGTCTCTGCATTTGTGGAAAAAAGCCCGTTCACTAATATGGGATTAAATAGTAAGAGATATTAAGCCATCAGGTTGCGGGCTCTCTCTCGTAGCAACCTTTCAAAAATGCTATTAACAAGATTTCTCAAACATATTCTTTGGAAACAGAAAATCCTTCCTAATTTTGTTGGACAATAAATTACAGATAACATAGGTGGGAAATTTTAGGCCTCTTTGTCCTATTTGTAAATAAATATTGGTATTGGCTGGCATAACTCTCCAAATAGTGATTGCAGCTCAACTTTTAAAAATATCTCACTGGACAATGTGTCTTAATGTCCTTATGAAGCAGTGGGTTTCACATTAGTGAAGTACTTCACATTAAAGAGAGCGTTTCTCAGTTTTTTTCTGTGAGTAATGGTTGTATAAAAGTGTAACAGCAATACTACACATAGTAAGAATTTCTTAAAATCTTATTTTAGCTGTAAAGATACATCATAAATCCATCCCTGACATTTATGCAGTTATTTAATATGATATTATTTATTTCCTATTATATTTGCTGAAAAGTAGTATCTTGTTCAAGGACACAGGCATCTCGTTCTCTGGAGACAGGTAATATCTTTTACTGGACCAGCTGGTCAGCTAGAATACTGAGCAGGTCTGTGCGATATACATAGTCTTCTTGTGTTTGATCCAGCCCCCAGAATGTCTCCCTTTTAGGAGTTCCCCAGAATGAAATAAATTAAAAAAGCTTTTCTATGAGCATTAGCAATCAAGAAGACAGTTTTGCAGATATTTGTATAATGAGTTTGAGAGATGAAATGGATTTTCTGATGTTTAATCAGGCTTGAGCTCATCATGCAATTCAGGACATTTGAAAGGTTTCTCTCTCTCTTTCTCTTCAGTCCCACTATCTAGGCATGAAATTTGTGGAAAGATATCTGGAAACATACAGTTAAAATTGGCCCCACAAGTTACCAAGTTACTGCAGGGGTGTGAAAGATCAGCGAAGACACAGAAATGGTGCTATTGCATGAGACTTATTTCCATACGAAATCAGGATTAAAAAAATGTGAGCTCCTCTCACACTCTCTGACAGGCTACAGCTGCTGATAAAGAGGGAACAGGAACGCAGAGCAGATACATAGTGATGAACACAGGGTAAGGACTTCCAGAGCAGAGAATAGAGTGGCATGTCCCATTGTTAAATCTGCTCCTCTTTATGCTCTCTGTATCAATTTCTTTCGTGCTCCTGTAACTCTCTATCCTTTTTATCTGCTGTATGTTCTGAAAGGCAGAGAGAGATCTTTTTAAGGTCCTCAATAGGTTTTTGGTAACCTATTTTATATGATCATTAGCCTTCATTATGTTTCCATCATCTGATTTTCACATTACTTTGCTTCATTTTTTGCTCTGTGACTGTGAAAAAAGAAATGTACGTACATCCAGGTTAGCTTTTTGTACGCTAAACCCAAAAAGCACTTTCAATTACTCTCAAGGTACTGCCTTTTTTTTTTTTTTTTTCCCCGGTAAGAAAACCTCATATTTTCCAACATTTTAGTGCCTAAATATTTTTAACTTGTTGTCATTTTGGTTGTTCTGCTTTTTTCCTTTTATTTCAAGAGCAATTATACCCCGAGGCGCAGGACACAACAGGGGTTATAGCATTTTTGATGCAGTATAACCGCTGTCTTATGTAAGAAGAGCATCCCCTCCCAGGCTTTGCTTCTCTTTGTTTACCCCAGCAATACAATCCAGCATCTGATTTGCTTTCAGCACTGCAGCTGTATTTCAGTCCAAAGGCTTCAGGGACTTTTCTATAAACATCTCCCAAATCTCTCTCCCATTAAATAATCCCCAATCTGTTCTGGGAAGGTTTGGGTTTGTTGGTGGTTTTTTTTGTTTGTGGTTTTTTTTGTTTTTTTCCTGTGAGTGCTGATGCAAAAGGTAGCCGAGTAGAAGTTATTTCCTTTCAACCTTCCTACCGACTCGTGGTACGACCACAACGCAGTGCTTATGACACCACAGCTGCTTCCAAGAGAAAGAGTCTTGATGTCATGAACAAACACTAGCTCATGGACAAAAGCCATCAAGAAAAATCCAGTTATAAAGAAGAAAGCTAAAAATAAGCTCTTCCTCCTGCCATTGTTAACTAGTGGTAAACCATGAATCATCTGTGTCCATTTCATACTATGGGAGCTCATAACTTATGTAGACTCTCCCCCAGAGATAACAAAACAATAATGTTTTAAAGGTGTTTGTTTTATGGTTTTTTGACTGATCAGGCTGTGATCTGATATACTACTACACTGACTACAGCAGAAGGCATTGGCAAGTGTACATGATATAAGGGCAAACAGATTGACACATCAAAGAGCCTATTTGCCGTGCACATGAAACACATAGTAAATAAATACCTAAGGACAGAGCTTTTGAACCCTTTCCATATTATGTGTGTAACAGAGGTTACAAATACGTACTTCATTTGTAGTTGACTCTGTAGTCACTACAATATTGTGGTTTTGTTAAAATAGTTTGGAATGGAGAAAAGGAAAGCTACATTTTGCGTTGTCGTGGCTGCTGCCCTCTAGGTTCTGCTGTGCATCCATCAGAGAGCAGAAGCTTGCTTGCTGCCCTGGCACCTGTGGATGTGGGGGAAGCTGCGGGAGGATGGAGTGGGACAGAGAGTGGGACCTGGCGGCTAGGACATGAATACGGGGTGGGACTCCCCCAGGAGGCACAGGGGACTTGCTTGAAGAAGGGACCAAACCTGCAACTAAGTCCTTGTAGAAAGGAGATGAGTTCTTAAAAATCTGGGGGGCACTCTGAGGAGTTTGTTGCAGCCTATGATGCCACTAATAGTTGATGGGCTGGAAAGAAATATGAAAGTAATGGTGCACTTGTAATGACACATTGAACGATTTATCTTTCCCCAGACATTTTTATTTAGTGTCTTGGCCACCAGCTTTTCTCTGTTTAAAATTATTAATTCATTCTAGTTCAGCATACAGAATATAAATATGTATATGTATACAATGTAGAGTTGTGGGTGTACATGTGTGTATACATATATATAGAGAGAGTATATGTAGTATCTGGTTTGGTATGTTTTTAATAAAATCTACCTCCAGAGATGGAAAATTCTTTCCTGTTTTTTTAACAGGCTTATTTTTAAGGAAAAGTGGGGCAGTTCAGCTTTATGGCTCCTAGATAGTTGGAGGTCTGTAATATACAAGTAAGAATGTGTTACTGTCCAGTTAGGGTAAACGCCTATTGGGTTCAAAAGACAAGTCAATTAGGATTTTTTCCTGTAATCACCATTTTATAATGATTAATCTTCACAGTGTTTGTCTTTCAATCTCCTTATGAGAATCATGTTTAAGTAAATACGTGACTTCTATTGAGACCAAATCTAATCACTGGGGAGAGGTTTTCATATCCTCTAAACAACATGAAGCTATTTATTAAAACTAACTTAACCTCTAGGATGATGCAATCCCTTCTGGTGTGTGTTTGAGAAGGGGTTTGTGAAGGGATCGTGCAGCTTCAAGTGCAGCAAACAGAGCTGAGATTCACCTGCAAAAACCTGAGACTAAGACTCCCTGCAGCAAGTCTCACCCTGGGTCCAAAGCGTGTCTAGTTCTGTCTCCCACATAAGCTTCCCTATTTCAGTGATAGATGTCTTCAGAGATCCAAAAACTTACTGATGAGAGAGAAGTACGAGAGGAAGACTGGTGAAAAGAAAGGCTTCAGCCTCCTAACTGTGCAGACAACCTCAGCCCAACATTTATCATTCTTTCAGAAGCATAGCTGGGTTTTGCAGTAAAGGACTGCAAAAAGGTAGTACCTTCAAATGCTTTTCTATTCTACTGTTTCTATACAAAGGAACAGTGTTGGTGTGTACTTCAGGCTAGATCCAATGAAGGGTGTTCAGTGCACAGAAGTTAAATACTGCACAGAAGTTAAATACTGTAGTACTTCATGTCTTAGTATGAAATACGGAAACTTGTGCATGTACAGCAATTTGATTTAGGTGTTTCAGAGCAGCACAGAGCTGCTGGCAGATATATGTGTTGTTAGCTCACAGTGACTGTACAGCGTCCACAAAGGGACCAGGTAGACTGGTTATTAGAGCTTAGGCCTACACAGAAGTGAATAGGTGGTATCTGGCAGGCAGACATAAAGCAGAGAGTAAACAGCCAGCTTTTGCACTGCAAGCACGACAAGTGGAGTTCCTCAGGCACACATGCTGGGAGCTGCCATTCGTCACCCTCAGCCAGGAGTTGGCAGCGAGTTGAGAAAGTTTGCAAATGACACTACGTTGTTTGGAGAGGCAAGGATGAAGGTTGATTGTGAAGAACTACATAAGAACCTTACAGGACCGGATGATAAAGTGGTGGGTTAAATTCAGTGTATATTCCGTGGCTGTTTACCTTGATTCGGTGCAAGATCTAGGGGGTATCAAATGAAGAGAGTAAGAACAAAATTCAAAGCAGGTGATTGGATGGAAGCGGTTTCCCATGCCACGCACAATATGTCTGCGTATCTTATTGCCAAAGGATGTTAAGCATGATAAAAATTTACACCTTTTCAAGATAGCCTGGTCAAGTACATGGCTGATCTACCCTGCGGCTTATGAAACCATGTCAAGGGCCATGTCAGTGCCAGAAATAACTCAAAATGGAAAATGTTCCTCACTACTTTACAGCTTCATTTGCACTAAACTGCATCTTCCATGATGCCCCTGCCAGAAGAGCCCCACAGGAACTCATGCTTCATATATGAGATGCTGAGTATGTAAAAACAGGTCTGGCACAACATTAAGGAATGAAAAACTATATGTGGAATGAGAATTTAAAACCAAATTTAAAACTAAGGGCTTCAAAACCAATTATTGTCCCCAGTCTGATACAAATGATACAGACTTCAGTGTCAGCTTGAAGAAACAGCAGCTTCTGACAGCAGTTAACCTCTTTTTTTCATTACTGGGGCTCTTCCAGTTCCTCCAGATCAATAGCACTCCTATGTATCTTTATAAATCTGAGTATAAGATCCATTCTCATAAAGTTGACCTCATCTTGCTTTTCTGCTGAAAAGTGGAATCACAAAGTATTTTAAAGGATATTTGACACAGAGAGATTAAATTATCTCTTAGTTATACCATGAACAAAAGTCCAAAAAGAATGCTACATACCTTGGTACCTTTTTAACCTTTGAACTTACTCAAATAATAACTTAGTTTCACATTGCTTTTTGCAAACCTGAAGGTTTTTTAATGTGAATTGACCAGGTTAAAAGGTGCCTGTATTTCATCGCCTATTAAACAATTAAACCCCTTTACTTTGTAAAACTGACATTTTTACATTTTATAGTTTACTTTTAGAAGCAGCCTGGGTAATTAAATGAGGCAATCCAGATCTGTTCTTCACAGTAAGTTTCAAACCAAATTTTTATTGAAGGTCTTTTGTACCAGCATAGAGGTGTTCCTTCTGTTATGTAAGGACTAATGTCGGAATTAAAGCAAACAGATTTTTCATTGATCAATGTATATTTTAAAAGAAAAAAAAGCACAAGGGAATGCGTATATTGATTTTAAGTTTCTTTCCAGCTTGATTTTACAACTTTTGTAATCTGAGCAAATTTAATCTGAGAATTTAATTTTAAAATTCAGTTGTACTTTATATTAGCATTTTCTATGTAGATACTTCTCAAATGGAGGAAACCAGGCTGTTTTTATATATATGCCTTCCCATCTTTCCAAGGGTTTTGTAGAAACTTTGTTGCAATGGATACAATAATAAAAAGTCTGTTTCCCATCTAGCTAACAGTTGTATACATCATTAATTATAAATATAGGTAAATGTAATTCAGCTGAATGTAACTTAACTACTCAGATAGTTACGTAAAAATGCAAGTTGCTAGAGAATAATTTACAACTCGATTATTTATTAGATGATGACAAGAAAACAAATGCAAAACTTTGGTCTCCTTTTACTAGGAATGTTAAAAAAATATCCAGCATGTCTTTCCAAAGACAACTGAGGAGTTTTTGACAAGATGCTGAAGCAGTCAGATGACGTATATAGATTTGCAACTAAATGTGGTTTACTAGAAGGGTTTCTTTTATGTGCAGAAGGCTTTATGATGGCTATGTCCATTTTTGTGGCTATAGGTTTGCTTCTGCAAGTAATGCATCCATGGAATTACTATTATTATCATTATCATCATCATAATAAAAAAAAAATCTGTTGAAAAAATAATACTCTAACATCAACTGTTGAACTGGTACCTTGATAACAATCTCCATTAGTTTCCAGTAGTCTAAACCACCCATATCATTGCTATCTAAGAAGTGAAAACTAGAGGAACACTGACTTCTGACTCTGGTTCTGCTTTTAAATAGGTATGCTATCTCCAAGTCACAACTCTTCATTCTTATCTCCTCCATTACTGAATGACTGCCAGAAGCAAACTTCTGAAACATGCAACCTGAAATCCCTCATGTGGCTTGTCAGAGGATGGATCCCTTTCACTTCTACCCAGGGGACTGGCACTCAGTCCTCCTTTTCCAGTAATTTCTACCACTCTATCCATAAAAACTTGAATATTCCAGTGAAGGACCCATGTATTGAAGCACTTCCTATTGTGAGATGGACCTGAGCCCTGCAGATTTTGGGAAGCGCACCTGAGCACCTGCACTCTGATCAGGTGGAGAGGGCAGAACCATCCTCCGCATTGTAGAGCTCAGCCACGCTGGAGTTGTTGGGGGCACCTAGAAAACAGACACACAGACAGACACCTCCTGGTTGAGGTGATGTGGAGGGTGCGATTGCTTACCAGCTTTTATCAGAAAGCTGTAACTGGTGACAAAACTGAGCCAACTGTAACCCAGGAGACTGCTGTGAAAGAGCCGCAGAGCAAATGAGCGCAACCACTGCCTGAGTAACATCCGCAACAAGCATCGACATCTGGAAATTGCCCTGTAAGGTACCAAAAACCCCCTGGTTTCTCACTAAAGGGCTTTTCAAGGGGCTACATAGTACAACTAGGAACTTGGCCCACAGCGGCTCAGCAGAGAGCTGGAGGTGCTCTGTGTCCAGCAGAAAGCAGGGGCTTCACTGTCTTCTGAGAGTGGGGCTCCAGAGGAAACGTGACAGCAGCTCTAATTCAGGGCCTTGAACGTATTTTCAGCTTACCTATGAGGTTTACAAGCTGTTGTTCAAAATTTATATTACAAAGTATACACTCCATAAAATTTTAGAAAAAGCCCTTGACCCAGAAAGAACATGTTAAGCAAAATAGCCGTAAGAGAAACTATGGTATACGCAGGCTGCATGCATAGGAAAAACATGTAATACAGTTTGGACACTTGTAAGCAGATTTCCTCACTTTCAGATGGCTTGGGTTTTTTTGCAACTGTAATTAAGTCTGAATTCCAAAGCTTTAGGATGTTCACTGGGAGCTCCTCTCACTCCCCCAATTTCTGGGTTTGACAGACTCCCCTACCTACTCATATCAGGAATCCTGTTAACCTCAATAAAAGCTTCAAAAAATAGGAAAGTGTTTCCCAGCACTCAGAAGTACTCAGTACCTTTTCAATACGAATATCTCAAAGCCCAAGATCAGGGAACCTGTGAATTCGTCAATGTCATCAAGCGATCCTGAACTTACATACTTTTGCCTCGTGCCATCTCCGTTCCACAGTTAATCTTTATTTGCCTCCTACAGTTCCTAATCTCAAAAGCCTTTTGTAAACACAAAATTCTGGCAACTTCACTTGTTCTGAGCAATGCCCTTCACTGCAAATATTCTCTTTGTTTTCAATGGTGTCACTTTTGAAGTAAGATACTGTTGATTGTGACTATTTATTCTACTCGACCACCAGGAACAGATCCTGTGATTGCCTATCACACAATAATACAGTAGAGAAATAGAACCTGTACTTTTGTTTGAAAAGTCATTCCTTTCATACTTTTATCTGTCTCTTTTCCCTTCTTCCCGAAGTGGAAAATATCAGTGTCCTAACTGTACACACATTTGTTTGAAATATATAAACTACAGACATTTGGAGTTACAATGACTGCAAACAGAAAATCAGGCATCAAAGATTTCCTACAACGAAATGAAGCGTAGGCTTTTATAAGACTCTAAGTAAAAACAAGATAAATTTGGCAAAGTTTGGATCTGGATTTAAACTTCTTTAGGGTTATCGCAAGAGCCCCCCCGATTTTAATACTTAGCATTTCACTCCAAAGACCTATCTCTATGCTGAATATTGTTGGGAATACATAGTACATATGAACATGACACATAAACATTGCTGGGAATAAATGGCTCTGGGATACATGGTACATTTAATTAGTGTACTTACTGAACTTTTTGAACTGTGGTATGGAAACAGATCAAACAACAGACAAAAGGAGTTGAGTTGTCTAAGACTATTTCCTTAAACAGCTTTCATACTGTAATACAAGAGAACAGGGAATTGTCTGAATAAGGATTTTATATACATATATAGCATCATGGTAATTTTTTCAGACGAAGCTCAAGGCTGCTTATGTATGAAAGGCAAATTATTCTCTCACCCAACAGAGGTTGGTCTCTGCAGATCAGAATATCAACCAAGAACTGTGGTAAAATTCTTCAGTTGTCAAGGACTACATTATACATGGGCTGTAAATGAATGGATTTTGGTTCTAAATACACTCTTCCCATTCACAGAAAATTAAACTTACTCCAAAACTGAGAAATATGGAGGATTCAATTTCTTTCTAAAATTATCTGACAGCTCCACTGTTTAATCACACACAGTCTGTCATTCTTCAGAAAATCTGTGAAAGCCACAGCTGCTGCGTAACCTGAATTTTACTAATGCACTGTTCACATAATTAATAAAACCATATGGATGACCAGACTTTATCAGAAACAACATCAGCATACACAAAACCTTGCATCCTGCTCACTTATTATACATTGCTGGTGACTGTGACTAAGAAGACAAGAGTATATATTAGCTATGCCTGTGCAGCTGAGTCAAGGCTGTACATGCTAATATGACATTTTCCTAACTTTTGACTTCCTAGCTCTTCATCCATAACATTTTTGTAACAGATTTTGAAAAGGAACTTATTTATCTACAGAAAAACTAATGTCATTTTGGGCATAATTACAGGTCTTAATTATTATTTCTTACTCTTCTGAGGCTATACAGTATTAAGAGAGCTTAGCTGCAAGTGTTGAGGACCACAGATAAAATAATAAGAAATAATCTCTAAAATGTATTTTCTTGTACATATAAAGGAAATGGTTGTATTGTTTAATTTATCAAGCTGTATTTGTGACTAGAAGTACCTCAAGGATTCAACACATGGCTCTATTTAAGCATCAGTGCTATGCTCTAACTACTTTTGTCATGAGTGTTTTTCATCTATAGTTTGACCAAAGACTTTAAAGAAATGCAGTACAAACATGGTTCCTCTCAAAATGCCTGTGTCTTTCCAGTGCTGTAGCCAGCTACTGGTTGTAAAAAGATTTCCTGTTGCAATCTGAGATCACTTTCCATCTCAAACCAAAATGCTGCCTATTGGTTCACATGAAAGAAAGAAGAGTGTATCTCTACTAATATGGAAATTTCCTGCTTTGTGTTATAAAATTCACACATATTTTACAATGGATACCTCAGACTGATTGCAACTAAGACACAAAACCTGACATGCCAGCCACTGGGCAGCTGGGAATGTTCTCACCTTTCAACACACTAAACTTGGATCAGTTTTCATTGGAAAACTCCATTCTCTTAAATGTCTGATTATGCAAAATGTAGACTGAATAAAAAATAATAGCAGCTTATCTGAATGAAAAGGAAGAGATCCTCCTCCATGACACTCATTTCTATTTCTGCTTATTGGTTTTTGTCTCTGTTCTGAGCAATGTGTTTGTCCATGTGCTGAACTGGTTCTGCAGCACTTCCCACTCCAGCCCTGCCCAGCAGGGACAGATCAAAGTGACCCTGTCTGGACAGGACTGTTGAGCAGCAGGGAGCTGCTGTCTTCCCACAAGACTTGGTCAGGCTCCCTTACAAGACATTTAGTAAGGGTGAAAGCAGACGACAAGAATTTTTCTTTTTGCTTCTGGCTTTTCTTGGCCTAGGGCAGCCTTTGAATTTACAAGGGCACCAGCTGCTAGAAAGGCTTAAAGAGAGGCAGAGCTGAAGAAAGAAGCTCCCCAGAAGGTGAACACAGCCCTGGGCACGGCTGGGGAACAGACAGACATGTTGCTGAGCATACATCTAGGTCACAAATTTGAAATACCAGGATTTCAATTTCCCTTGGAGGAACTCTGGGCCCAGAGGGAAGGTCTCAGACTGAAATACCAGCTCCCTCTCCCCCAACAAAAATAATAAAGAAAACAATGCTCCCCCTGCAAAAGGCAAGAAAAAAGAGAAGATAAAGATGAGGTTTTCCCTAGTCACCAAAGACTGAGAGTGTAGTCTTGACCCCACTCCCAACTAAAGACAAAGTCCAGGTATCCCTGACTGGCAGAAGTTACTCTACGAACGGCCAAATTCAGTGTCCTTCTTCACTTTGTAGTACATCATAACCTTCATACACAGGACAATCCTGTGCTCAACCCAGCTCCAAATATGATGAAAGTAAAGAATTTAGTTCCAAAAAGGTTGTGTTGGCTCACAGGATGTCTGCCAAGGCAGTGTGCAATCTGTGTGTCTCTTTTTATACTCTTGACACCAGAGGAGAATGGAATGAGGAAAATTACATCTGAAATAGCAAATGTAGGGGTTTTGAGTCACCACCCAGAAGCATCTTTTTATAGATGAGAACTGCAATCGTTTTGACAAGCAAAGTGTAGTTGGGTGGTTTTTGTATAATTTGACTTATCTGGGTTTGCTTTTTATAGATCCCTTTCTTATCCACAATGGCAATTTCCTGTTTACTGTGTTTTCCAAGTAAGCCATCATGTGTTTCCATTTGTAATTGACATTAAAAATTACAGCAGTGTTCACTCATAAAAGCTGAATACCGTTATAAGCTTTACCAGTAGAGTTGTTTGGTTCTTACAGACAATGGTGGGGAGAGAGAGGGAAACGAAAAAAGTTATGTGTTGCATCACAGCAAATATGTTCTTTAGAAGCAGAATAACCACAAATTTCTAAATTCTGACTTTTGTACTAGACGTCACTTCCATTTACAATGGAATGGGGATTGTTATTTGGGACTCCCTATTGCTAGAGAGTTTAATGTGTTCTGCAAGTATTTCTGTGAAATATGATACACAATTTGTTTTTGTAAACATTAGCACAAAAAACCCCTTGATGGAATGATATGTTTGCAATTGGAAAGTGAGAAACCCCAAAACATAGTTGAGATCAAATCACATTCACTGTAAAGCTGAGTTACTTTTTTGAAGAAAAAGCTTTGTATAATATTACAATCCCAATATGAAATATCACCTCTACCATAAAAACTTGCCTTCCAAATTGGACAATAATTAACAAACTCAGCTGTGGAATATTTGCAATATTTTTAATGCTCTTATCTAAGTCAGCATTCATTCACAGAAAATAATATAGAAGAGAAAGTAATCAGACAATGCACTGCTTTGCTAAGCTCAGTATACTATGTCCAACACTACTGGTTATGTAAGTGCAATATTTTTACTATCATTTGTGAAAATATTTTATTCAATAATTATGTAAATATAACAATTGTGTTTTTGAAAAGCTATAGCGTGAACAAGGTCTTCCAATCTTAGTCCAATTTTTTTTCGTCTGGCTTTCAGTCACTGGTTTCTGTTAAACTCTTACATTATTACATTTTAAAATTCTCTGATGGATTACAATATCCATTAGCACCTTCCCCAGGAAGGGATCAATCACATCTCAGTCTCTTCTGTTTACTTAAATGAATTGAACAGTCTCACTTTTTGAGGCATTTTCTCCAGTTCTAGAATAAATTCTGTGGCTCTTATCTGACCCTCCTCAAATTTTCAACTGTTCCCAGTCATGACATCCTTGTTCTCACCTCTAAGGATCACCTGGTCCTGCTACATCATCCTGGGAGTGCATGGGTACCTGCATGGCCATTATGACCCACGGATCCTTGTCAAGGTCACCACTTTCTTAAATGTAGTTCTATATTTGGGAGGTTGTGGTACAACTGTGCATATATATTAAAAGGCATTTTGTTTGTGATCTCAGGTGCTGAGAATGATGCATCTTTGTTTACAGTTCCCACCAGTCTTTGTGTCATCCGCAAGTTCTATCAATATGATGGGTATTTCCATTCACCTGCAGATCATTGATTACAATGTGGCTTGGTACCAACACCTATGAAAGTCCAATTAATTCACTCCCATTCAGGATAATTTCTTATTGGCAACAGCTTTTTGACATCTGTTCAGTACATTAGAATGTCCTAAGTTATGAAGTCAAAGCCCTTACAATAAATCAGAGTGTTTTGTTTCTACAATATTATTTCTACAACATCTTTCTGTCAAGAAAGACACTGAGGTACTAGACAGAGTGCAGAGGAGGAGATGAAGCTGGTGAGGGGCCTGGAGCGCAAGCCTGATGAGGAGCGGCTGAGGGAACTGGGGCTGTTTAGCCTGGAGAAAAGGAGGCTGAGGGGAGACCTCATTGCTGTCTACAACTACCTGAAAGGAGGTTGTAGCATGGAGGGTGTTGGTCTCTTCTCCCAAGTAACAAGTGATAGAACAACTGGAAATGGCCTCAAGTTGCACCAGGGGAGGTTTAGATTGGATATTAGGAAGAAATTCTTCATGGAAAGGGTTGTCAGGCGTTGGAACGGGCTGCCCAGGGAAGTGGTGGAGTCACCCACCCCTGGAGGTGTTTAAAAGGCGTTTAGATGAGGTTCTTAGGGACACGGTTTAGTGCTTGAGTTAGGTTATGGTTGGACTCGATGATCCCGAGGGTCTCTTCCAACCAAAATGATGCCATGATTCTACCCAATTATATTCATCAACCAAATATGTCATTACGTCTGAGATTTAAATCAAGTTTGTTGACAAGATCTTCTCTTTATGCAGTCGTGCTGTCTGAAATCGATTACTTTCTTGCCCTTTAAGTCTTTATTAATTTAATTTCATTGGGGCTTTCTTGTTTTTGTCAGGAACAGGTGTCAGGCATATAGTTACCTGGGACATCTTGCTTGACATTTTTAATAGGGAAAAGATACTATATACTGCAACAACAGATAGCATTTCATCACTGTTGCTATTTCATTTTACCAGAACCTCCTCTGTTCCAAGATTTATTAGGAAGAGCAGCAGCAGACTTTAGATTTCCTTATCTATCTCTTTCAGGACTTCTGAATACATGTTATCAAATCTACTTGTTTAGAAATATTTATGTCAAGTACACATTTCTACAGTCTTTCCGAGTTACTAAAAGGCTGGAAAGTCTGCATGTGCAATAAAATGACTTATGCTACTTCCTTCCAAATACAGAGCTAAAATACTTACTGTGCAGTATCAGTAATTTTGCTGACTAGATCTAAAGATGAGACTACCCAACTTAGGCTTTCTTTAACAATAGATATACTCCTCTTTGTTATTCTTATCTTCTTTAATTTTTCATACCTCTAGAAGCCATGAATATTTATTTAGCTCAATCTTTAATTTCTTTTATTGATTTTCTATACTTGACAAATTCTAATTGATATTATCACCTATTTTTCCTTCATGCTTTTTGTTATATTGTACCTTTTATCTCTGTTTTATGTCCATTTTAGACAAACTTTAAGCCAAAGCTGGCTTTTACCCTGTATCTACTATGGTCAATAATGAATTATGTTTCTTGAATAATCATTGCTATACATTAATCTAAGACTTTCCCTTTAATTTCAAGAATGCTATTTATGTAATATTTATATTCATATTTGAAAACATGTAGCACCTGTGCTACAAACTTAGCAACTGTGTTTTGTAAAAATATTCCTTCCTTATTGTGCTCAAGAGAACACATGATACATTTTGTACCATTTAATGTTTATGTAAGCAGTCATACTTGCAAAATCTTACAGAATAAAGTACCTCGGAAGGTAGGAACAGGCCTGGTGGTTTTGGCATGTGTAGGCCTGTGCAGGCCTGTGCATTTCAATATTATGATGACTCTATAACTGTTGGCTGTCATTTTCAAAACACTCATTAACCATCTTCCTTACCAAATCTTTTACAATTCAATTAAAATGGTTTTCTTCTTTGTCTTCCCCATTCAGCCTTGTAACTTCCATGAAGAATTTAATCTGTATGCGAGTTATTGTCAGAAGAGCAGGCTGAGAAATCTAGTTAATACCTTATTTCCTGTTAATGAAAGTAGGCAGAATTTATTAAAACTACTGAGCATAGAGAAAAAGTGATTTATAAAGAAATTTAACTATATATTCACTGGAGATGGTCAGGATTTGAGCTAGACCTGCAGCTGGATTTGAGCCGAGAGACCTCGAACACTGAGTTCAGGCTTCCTGAGATTAGACATTGCACACGCATAACTTGGTATCTCCAGAACTGAGTTTAAAGCTGATGCTTAGCATAGGGAAACATGGCTGCCATCACTCCTCTCTGCTAAACCCAATCCTCTAGTGAAGAGGACAACTGCAGCTGCATATTTCCTTCTGCATATATTACTTCTTACATGGCTACCAAATATGATTTCTGGTAAAACACTTCCATGAATCTCAGAATCAATGCAGCTTGAGAACAATTTTGCTTGCATTTTTGCTGCTTGAGGTATAATGTACAGTGAGGGTAGTCCGTGACAGCATATTTCAATAAAGTGTCAAAACTGTTAATAGTCTGGGATGGAGCAGCACACTATAAAATTAACCGTAATTTTAAAATGAAAAAGTGCTTGCCATGGCTCTACCACAGCCCCACACATGAGGGAAGATGCTAAGAATGGGACTGTGTCACTGTACTTCATTAACCTGTCCCACATCTTAATCTAGACTGAACTAAACCCTGCAGTTGATTGCTTTCTACAATCTATGCTAATTTGTGTAGCCAGCAATTTGTGTGACTCTCTAGCCCAGCTGCTTTAGAAACATAATGTGATCCAGCAACTCAGGTTTCCTCCTCCCATTGCTATGCAAGGTCTGCATAGCAAGAAGAGAATAAAGCAGGACAGGTTGTTTCTCTTTTAATCAATTGCAACGGCACACAGGACAGACAATAATCCTTCTGCACACTGTGTTTAAAGGAAGTTAAAGCTTTCTGAAGGATGAAAAATATATACACTTACCAACTGAATTTCAAGGATTATAATTATCCACAGTTATATGCAAGTGAGATTAAAAAAGAATCTCCCTTTAGTTTTAACAAGATCTAAAGGTGAAAACAATCTGTGATTGAAATTTACTGCATAAAATATGCTCCATCAGTTTCCTCCTGTTTTTGAATTACAGATTGCTTAATAATACCCTGTATTTCCTAATCAGAGGAGCATAATCTTCAGGCCAAGCATTTTTATTTTCCAAGTTATGCCACTGATATTGAAACATCAGAATGTGAGTGCTGCAGTCCAGCGATTGATCTGCTTGGAACTGTAAAATACATCTGAGACCAATGACAATTTGATCAGTATCAAAACCAGTAAACAAGTGAAAACGAAATAAAGAACATCATGTTGCTTGTTGTTTCAGTTTTGAACAACTTCAAGCTACATGGAAGGCCCCCAAAGTAAGTTCCATTTACAAGCTACTTTCATGTGTATTATCAGAGTTTCAAAACTCTCAATTTCCAGGTTTGTTTAGATGAGATCATATCTCCAATTAAGCTAAACACACACAGTTGTCACTTAATGAGTGAAAACAATGAAAGAACTTAAAGGTTCTGACTATTTTCCTTGTGAAACAACGTTCTTACACAGCCACTTGCTAACGCTTGCATGTGAGGTCCCCGCACTAATGCAACTAGACTTTGTGCACTATCAATTTGTTCTCCAGGAAAAAATCAAAATTTGGAAGGCATAGGACAGACTAATGCTTCCCCCATCTATTTAAACTACTGGATTTTGCCTATGATGCTATTTAAATTTAGCATCTTATTAAATTAAGTCTCTGAGAGATGAAGTGACAGCCAGAAAGTCCTTGATACATCAGAAATAGTGGCATACCAGGAAAAGAGTTGACAGCACTAATGTTCTTGGGAATATAAGAATCTTTAATTTACAGCCATGTTGCATAGGTTTGGTTTGGTTTGATGCTCTCAGCTGAGAAAATATGCTCCCAAAATTGCAATCTCATTTTATTAAAGTCACAGTTTTCCGAGTTCAGTGTCAAGCTGGGATTTTCTTACGACATTTGAACACTTGCCTAAGGGTATTACCTTAGTCTTCCTGTGCTGTCCTATACAATAAAATGTCCATACTAAAACTGATATTATATGGTAAGAAAGCTTCTGCTTACATATGTAATAAAGGTAGTTGTCTGTCTCAATCATGAAGAATGTGCGAATTTCTGCTTCAAAGAAATCCCATGTAAGTCCAAGATGTGTTCTTTAAAGTTGGTCTGCAGATCTACACAATATTGGAAACAACTCTGAGAAGAGATATTACACTATGAAAATGAATATCTAATTTTTGGTATTGCTAAAGTAATTACAATGTTCTAAATCTGAGTTGCTGGCCAAGGATGCCTTTCAGCTATTCTCAAAAGTGTGGTTTTCCCCAGGTTTATCTTCAATCTGATTTTTGTTTTCTTTTCTAATGACAGAGATAAATGTGTTCTTTTTGCAGTTTGCTCTGTTTCCAGGCCCCTTCAGAGCTCTCATTTGAGGTCCCCCTCTCTATTTTGGCTTTCATTTGTTGAAAGGTAAAGTTCTCCTTTTCCTCCTAGCCCAGTCCAAAAATGTGCATGGGTAGGTAAGAATGAATTCAACACTGGTTTCATATTTTCCTCTTATCTGTAACAGGGTTTAAGAAAGATCTCTTCATAAGGTATTTGGAACATTGTTTAAAGTGATTTATTTGTATATCTTACAGAACGGACCTTTGAAAGTTGTTCTCACTGAGAGGGAAGAGAAGGAGAAACATGTCCAAATGGGCAGCGTGAAGCCGCATAACACACCAGAAATTAAAAGTCTTCTCACTTTTATAAGGACAATATTATCCATTTAAATCCCTTTTTTTTTTTTTTTGTTTCACTGTCTATTGTCTACATCAGGGGTGTCAAACTCATTTTCACCAGGGGGGAGGCACATCAGCCTTGCGGTTGCCTTCAAAGGGCCGAATGTAATTTTAGAACTGTACAAAGGTAGGAGTAGTTACATTACATTACATTAATGTAATTTTAGTTGCATTAACTACATTAATTAGTTACATTAAGCCCTGGTCTACATGCTCCCATATGGTCAAGCTATTTCATCACTGTTTCTTAATTATAGTAAAAAAGGGATGAACTGAACAAAACTGAAAAGTTTTGGCATAAGCACTGACCCGAGGTGTTTATTTACATGTTCGCAGGAATATGGATTCACATCTGCCACTTCTTCCATAGGAATGTCATTTTGCAGGCTGACAGATTTGCTGATGACACCACTCTGCTGTACAGAAAAAGTTAAAAAAGGCGTCCTGCCAAAACACGTAAAAGTTTATCCCTGCTCCTTTTCATTTCATGGGTTTGCATATGTTGGACTTCAGTGATTTTCATTTGGCAGGCATATCGCAAATTTTAAATCTTATAAATGCTGCAAAGATGGCTTCATCATTTGTATAAAGTTTACATACCCAAACTATTGATTAACTGAAGTCTCAAAATTTCTTGAAGAATTTTTGAAACACTTTCTCTCTAGGGCACTTCTAAGTGAAGGTGGCAAACAAATTACTTTCAATTGAGTTTGGGATTTTTGATAGATTTCCAGTTTCATAAAGGCTTTACAGCTCCCAGTGGGTGGCAAAACCCATCCATCATTCTAAAGGGTCGCTGCTGGTAGCTCCAAATTCCTCTTTTTCAAATTCAATGTTTTGACACAGGCTAAAACCATGAGTGATGCTTTGCAATCTTTTCAGTCTTGCATGGTTGATTTAGGCAGCACTTCCTAAGTGTCATGAACCTTGGTCCCAGCACAATAAAGAACAGACACTTTCTTCTTACTCCTTTTGAATCAAATATATTAAAAGCAACTAAGACTTTCTCAAAGCAATCTAGCTGTTTTCTTCCCAAATGGTGCACTAAGTTGTTAGCATCTGACATGTCAAGAATGTAAAAAGCATAAAAGCCTGGCACTTTCACCAGCATATCTAAGAAAAGCAGACAGAAAGTATAGCTGGAGGGTTTGGGTGGAGCAGACAGACCCTGTGTGACTCTGGCTGGCTTTAATATCTAACAGATGGGGCTCCATATCACTAGATGTTTCTGTTGATCAGCAACAATTCTGAAAGAATATGTTTCTTACCGCAGTCTTGAAGGTCTTTAATTTACTGCAGGTTTTTTTTTAAGTGTGTTGACCTATAGCTGCATTTGATTGTTTAGGGATACTTTTCCATAAGTCTGAAGGGCTGTCTTTTAATATCCAGCAGCTGTTTTTCTAGACACAAGCTCAGTATGCACTATCATAAATAATGCTAATAAGAATAACAACAATAATAACGATAATACTAATGCTCTGAAGATGCACCACAACACCCACCTCTCTTTCAAAGACTAAAGAACAACACGAAATTACCGCTTATGCTACATTTAGTCATCTAATCACTTACCATTAATATAGCCCTTAAAAGGTGAAACCCAAAAGGGGAGCCATTCTGTGGATCTGGCATTCCTACATCACTTAAAGAGATCTCTTACACAATGTAAGGCTGTTGCTTCCCCATAGGAACAAAAGGTGCTGACTGCAGGGTTGTGGGTATCTATTGATCTGAGGGCACCAGCTAGAAATGCTCCTGTTAACATTGATCCAGAATCTGACAATGAACATATAAAAAGTGATTTAGCTCTGATCCATGTGTGTGTGGCAAGCTGGATTCTCAGATCATTGCAATAGTTACATATTTTGTCTTGAAAAAATATCAGAATATTTCAATTTAAGAAATATTTGACATATCTGCCTTGTCATATACCTTATTATTGCATCCTGGGAATATAAAAAATAAAAATCAATGTTGCATCCCAATCTGTGTCAAAACAACAACGTAGAGTTGGATTCTTCCACAAGATAGAAAACTTGATTTTTTTTTTTTACAGCATGATTCTTTATCAATGGACTCATTTATTCTCACCCGCTCTATAGGACTCACAGAAACGTTCTTCCAGGACACACTGTTGAAAAACATTCTCCTTCATCTTAGTTACATTGCTCCCAATATTCTTTTTAATTTACCAATCTTTTTCATGCTTGATACCTTACCCCGGATATAATTATTCAGCTATTCAGGTTGGTTCTCTGATGGACTAAAGCAAAGCAACATCATTACTTCTACTAAAAGAAAAAAAAAACCCTGTGATTTTGCTTCGGGTGGTTTATCAAGAGCATTTTCATGCTGCTGTGAGCCTCAAAAAAATCCCCGACTAGTCCATTAGAGCTAAAAGTATTTTCTTCCTTGATCTCTGCCAATTGTATGCAGAATATAATAACTTTGAAGTCATTGTTAAAATAATAATCAACAGGATAATGAACTGAGCTCCTGATTTCTTCCCACCAGAGTCAACCTTCCTGACTTTTCTTTTTCTGAGGTATAGTTGGTGACACAAAGATATTAGCATTCCTGTAGTCTTCTTTCTCAAAGGAATAAGATGTATTTCATCCACCAAAGAACCCTTTCCCCTAGAAAGGCTGATAGAAATGGTTTCACTACAACCCTTTTATGTTAAAAGACCTACTCATAAAGTCACTGTCTGTTTTTCTTACTAAAAAATTGCATGGGTATGCAGAGACTGCAACTGCTACTAGCAGGAGCTGCAGTTTCCCTTAAAGAGAACACCTCCCTGATTTAAGAACTGTGTGCCTATATAGTTTCAAAACTGTATCTATAAATTCATACATATGCTGAGCTGAAACCTGTAACGAGGAGTAAGAATCTCCTAAACTGCAAGAAGTCTCAGGTTCTGCATGTTCCTTTTTAGGGTTTCCTTAGTGCGAAAGTCTACAGAATAACCCTACAGGCTTGGAAATGAACTTGGGAGATCCACGACTAGTATTGTTGACAGATTCACTGAGAATTAATGAAGTTCTTAAGGTGCTTAAAAATGCATTTGAAGCTTAGTCTGACTCAATTAAATATACTTACTATATATGTATTATTCCACTTAACTATTTTAAAGCATCATGTCTGAGTCACATATCTATTTTATGTAGACTGTTTTTGAATCCAACCTCTCTGTGGCACTGTAAGCTCAACATAAAACACTCTGAGTGTTTTCTGAGTTGTTTAGAAAGCCTAAGTAGAAAACTGTTTTCTTTGTCTCTTTATCACAACAACATCTTTTAAAAAATTATGATGTCTCTATACAGCTCAGCAAAAGAAGCATTTGGTGAGGGTAGCAGGGACTCAATTGTTATTTGCAGCAAATGCCTCCTCCTGATACAATCCCACCATTTTGATGGGAACAATGTTATTCTATCTCAAATAACCTATTGTGCCCATTGCATTACAGCTGAGAAATTAAACTTCTGCTGCTGCTGGAATCTACACAGATGTGATCTAGCTTGTCTAGGTATTACGCATAGAAATAAAACAGTATCGTACAACCGCCTATTACAGAGATAAAATGGTGCAATCCTGATAAAGTTATAGGAAAACTAAAGAAATGCTATTTCACTGTGAGAGTGTTTTGTGGATAACAAGCAATAAAGCAACATTTATTCTGTGTGTTATAATTAATGGACAGTGCAGACTGCAGTTCTGTATTTCTTAGGTCTATGACATCTCTGTCTTTTGGTTTTTTACTGTGCAATCAGTTCCTTCCTTGAAATTGTCTTCCTCTTTTATAATTTCTTTTTTTTTTTTAACCAAGTTTTGTTTCCAGTACATGGTTGGCCTCTATTTTTCTTTGGAAACCTAGACTGTGATCAGCTCAAATACCATTTTTATGCAGGTTCTGCAGTAATTCTAAAGATGGCTACACTGTACAATTACACATCTAACCTGCATGTCAAACGATCCATACTTATTTAAAAGTACTACAACTTGGAAAGGCACCATTGGATAAGCTACATTTTCAGACAATCTGTAAAAAAAAAAGGAGCAGAGAGAGCTCGGTAGAGAAAGAAAGATCTAGGATATCAAGAACTGTGAGGACATGGAAGAAGACAGAGCTTAAGGCTAAACTCCACCTATATTACTTGCATTGCTGATGAATCACAGGCATTTCTTTTTTTCTTTTTTCTTTTTTTTCCCTTCTTATCGCTTGTGTTTAGGGAACAGCACAAGGACATTACCTATGAAAATGTAACACTTGGTGGATTTTTGCTGACTGCAATGCTCTAGACTGATTGAAGGATATAATTTAAAAATACATTTAAAAATGTGTATTTTGAAGTATTACCTAAGGGATTTAGCAAACAGATATGAGTGTGTATACTTCTGTCTTGTGTCTCACGTGGCCCAGCTTGTGAAACAAATTGAGACAGATTTATATATTCAGGTCTGAGGATAAATTCACTACGGCAGGAAAAATCCCAAGTGTCTGAGATATCTTAGGAGTTTAGGTTTCAGGTAAACACAAACAAGACAATAAGAAGAAAAATCACATACAAAGAGCTCTGAATATGCCCCAGGAGTGGAAGGCAAATACTAGAGAGTGTGAGGACCAAATGGGAAGGGTGCTCCTTCTTACACTGTGGCAACACTGGTCACTGCTGAGGAGCTGCATGATCACAAGGTTTGCAGCTGAAAACTGCACATTCACAAACAGCAATGACAACCCATGGCATTCCTATCTGATTTTTTTCTTCTATATTGCTTATCTAACAGAAGAAAGTGGAGGTGACAGTGTAAGTACAAAACCTGCTAAACTCACTACGTTGGACAAGTAATGAACAATTATTGATACTGCTTATTTAGCACAGCATTAAGACACACATATTTACATTCCTAACCTAAATTGTTGACTACTTGCTGCTCATCTCAAACATTTAGCGCTTGTTGACTGTAGTACCTGCATGGCTTTGCAATCTGAATTCTCATCACACCATGTTTCTTCACTCTTAGCCATCCTGCATCTAACGCACAAAGCCAGCTTTCTCTACTCATACCACAACTGGAATTTATAGCCCAATTTTGATCTATTAATAACATCAGATGTGCTTGTAAGAGACCTTTGTCATGGATTTAAAGCAATTAGGAAGACTGCTGATAAGTTTTTTTCTTCCACGACAGATTGTGCCCTAAATGCATTTTAATGATACTTAACCTTAGCAGCACATTTTATAATCAGATTGTACTTTTTGCACTAGTGACACACTACAGTAGTGATGAGTGAATGTTGAATGCTTTCTAAACAGTCAGAAGTTATCTAAGACTTATGGCTTTGATTTCTTGAGATATCTTTTTCACAGATCCACACCTACCTTCCAGTAAGATTTTAAGATAAGAGAGCCCTTTCACGACTCATGGCATAAATAAGTAGCATTTAAAATAGGTAGCATTTAAAATAGGTAACACTAAAACATTTGAAAATATTTTTTCCGATATCTTATACATGTATTTAAAAGAGTGTAATATGTAAAGATTATAAGAAAAAAGCTCTTCACAAACTCAGTAGGCCTTACACATATTTTAACCTCTACTTTAAGACAGATGAAATGAGGCTTAGGTTATCTAAGGCTGAATTTTTAAATGTGGGCACCTGAAACTGAACACCTGTTTCCACATTTATATTTCAGGGCTAAGTAAATTCATATTTCCCAAAAGATGTCCCTGCAATTAAATCACTGTTTGGGACACTAAATATCTGCTTTTAGTTTCCATTTCTCTCAGAGAATTTTTTTGCTATGCCACAGCTCACAGAGGTACTGCTTTACCATACTGGTTGGGGACAAGCCATCTAATGTGAAAAATGTATCTTTATGCCAAGGTGACAAATACCACCAAGAAGCTATTGACACATAGCAACTTATTATAATAGTGAATAATAGTCCATTATTTTTTGTGCCACCATTTGGATTTTAGTGCCTACTTTAGGCAGACTGGTGAAAATATGTCCCTTAGCTACTTGTCAGGTTTATGGATTGACTGTAGTAGTACCACAACCCAAAACCTTTACACCAGAGTCTTTGTCTTGAAAACTAGACCACATTTACTCTTTAATAATATTCCTCTTTTGATCAACAAATTCAAAATTTAGAAGTTTACATAGGCAGAGAAGGACTAATATGAACTCCTGATTTTAAAATAATAAATTATTCAATCAGTTGCAGTAAAAATAAAAAACTAACAATGGCTTAGATAATGTAGCTTAGTATTCGTGCATTCTGAAGGAATATGATGGGTATGCAATTTTATTCTTTCTCTGTTGTAGCTGTCAAAATGGACAAAAAATGTATAGCTTTATTCATTCTATCCCCAGGCAGCTTTAACTGCAGTATGAAAAAGAAATCATGTATGGTAATAAGTATCAAAAATGCTACCGTAAAAACCTATCTATATATATTAAAATCTTTTTTGTGACCTGGGAAGGAAGTAATGAAAATCGCAGCAAATACAGTTTAGAAACCTATGTGGGGCTTGAAAATATTTGTCATGTAAGCTCAGACACATCTATCATTAGAGGTCAGCAGTGAAAAAGAAAACAGATTCCCAGAAGCCCCAGAGAAAAATGTTCTTGAAACAGCAAGGTCACGCAGCAGTGTGTACTAAAGAAACACTAAGGTCGATCATATCAAACAATGGCAATGTGTGTGCTATTGAAACCTGAAGGAGGGTGGTGGTTAGCCTCAGTATTGGAGTGCTGAACTTTTTCCATCTAGATACATCTTGACAGCGTTCTCTTTTGTTCATGCATGCTAAGGCCAAATCTAATTCCATTTGTAGTTTGGCTGGTTCAGCTTTATCCTCACAGGAGGCAGTGTAATTCCAGCAGCAAAACAATTTGCCCAGCAAAGCAAAAAAGCCTGCATTTCAAAATGCCAAAAAAAAAAAAAATCAACAAAACCCAACATATGCTGCTTATGGAGGGGCCAGCACAAGGCCTACACACCATTTAAGTCCTGCTTAAATCTTTGTGCTAGACCTTCTACCCAGAGGTGAATTACAAGGAACATATTAACAAAAGCATGAAAAAACAGCTGCATAATTCAGAAGGAAAGCCCCAGAAATCTGCAAATACATTTATTTATTATTCACATTAGTGTAGCATGACTAAATTTACTGGTGGGTTTATCTTTTTGTACTTAATGAAAGGCCTCATTCGACTCTCTTCACTGAGAACTGCACAGAAACTCACATGGCCTTTCCTAATAACCTTGCCTCAGGTTACTGCTCCTGTGCTTAAACCTACATGTTCACCCTGACACGGTGAATTCCTCAGTGTCTCTCTGAAGGACTGAGGCTCCTGGTTTATAGGTCATCTCTGTAACAAATTAACACAAACTTTGTGGAAGGTTCTAACTCCATTACTTTCTACTAAATACATGAAATGTAAAAAAGCCTAGAGATATTTGCTAAGAAGAGAGACCTTCAGTGCAATGGTACTCACTCTTGCATTGCCTTCCTTTAAGGTGGAATGATTCACCTTTGATGAAATAGTCAGGACTTCCTCAATAGGGTCCTGAAGCAAATCATCTCTGTTTCTAGTGGGAAAATGGTCAGAGACATAGAACTGTCTTGGAGCTTTTATAACCTTTCACTTTTCTGTGGCACAGACTCCTGATCCACTTTGGCAGGTTAATACTCATCACTTATAGGCAATGTCACACCTGCTAAGCTAACTGTCTTGCACAGAAGCCAACCTATTGCCCTGAATCAATGCTTTTCAGGGACAAAACAACTGAAACCAAAGCCTTGTTCTTGTCAATCTTGTGACTGTGCTTCCTGCGGCTCTCACAATTAAAATAGGGAAAATAGATAACGAGGAAGAATACTCCCAGGTTCATGTGAAAAGAATCCTCAGCATCAGTCAGAACTCAGAAACTGACTGTAAACAGATTATCCAAGTCAACACCCTTGCCTCAAGCCATGAATTTTTTTTTTTTTCTGTGTAAATTCCAAAATAAACGCCTCCCATTTTTTTAGGTGAGATCTCAGGCATGATCAGCCTCGTAAAGATAAATTACTTTTTCATACTGTAATTAAATATTCCTTTACACCTTTCTTCTGTGTTACATATTTCTACTGGTATTCGATTTATAGTTACTTATTACTACCACTTTTGCATGTCAAACTGCCTTATTTTGGTGATTCCTACTTTAAGCAGGATCAGGGGTTTGAATCTCTTAGATAACCATAAATAATATAAAATAACGTAACTATGTTGTAGACATATGTGGAACTAGTTCTAAATATATTAACATCTGTATTAGCATGGCAGTACACAAAGCATGACACAGCTGTATTACCATAAGTAGTAAAGAAGATTAATGTGTTTTATCTCTTTATGTCATCACACAGAAAATCACATCTTAATCCTGCTTTCTATGTGCGGCAAGAATATATTGTCAATTATTAATGCTTCTATTTCTTACACATTTGTTGGATTGCCATTAAGATTTTCTCCCAAAGAAAAGCTCTTCATTCAACTGTCTCTCATAGTAAAAAATATAATGTACCTTCCCCTGACTTTCACCATCATACAACTGCATTCTCTTCCCCTGTCAGACCAAGGTATTTCTCAGCTGTTGTCCTCTTCTGAGCCTTCATTAAATCCTCATCCTATTCATACTCCTGATTGCTGTCATACTCGTTCTTCTCCTCCCTTCTCTCTGGCTTTTTCTAGCCTGTGCTGAAAATCAAAATTCCATTTTCATTCCCTTTGGACTGTTGGGACATCAGATTTTGCTCACTCTTCTCACAACCACTGTCTTCCTTCCACAACTCTGTCCTCTCCATGCTCTCCAGAAAAACTCAAGTTACTCCTTCAGCTTTAACAACCTCTTGAGCAACCACTTCACCCTTTTTCACTTTTTTTTTGGTGTGTGTAATGGTTCTAAGGACTTTGTCCTTAACTCCATTTTCTTCTCTTTGTGCAATATATTTTGTGGTGATTTAATCTGTAGGCATACACTTTAACGTGTCAATTCATAGACCTACTTCTCTACTCCGAAATTGCCTCTGCCATCCACACTAAATTTCTCATCTATCTCCAAAGTCTCCTCATGGATTCCTAGACATGCTATAAAGTTAAATATGTTTAAATTATAACTCTTAATTTTTCTCCCTACAGTACCTTTTTATTTCCATGGGCAACTTGGTACTTACCTTTCATTTTTTTCTTTGTGATACTTTGAAGTGTTTTTCCTATTCATACACAAATCTGGAAGTGTTTGAGGAAAGCTGTATTGGCTTGTGTTCTGATTAATAAAATATCCTCTTTTCTTGCCCTCATTCAGATCGCTGCTGCAGAGATCATCTACCTAACCAGTACCTTTAGTCATGTCAATCTCCCTCTGCATCCTCCTTCACTTTAAAGAACAAAGAATACCATATTTAGCAAAAGCTACTTGTCATCTCTTTCAAGACCTTTCAAAGACTATTGCTTCTTTACATACCATTTGTCATTCACAAGCACAAAAATATTGATTCCCATTCTTATCAGCCCACTGTGATAATGTCAGCCTCAATCATCCAATTGTGTTATTGCTTTCTACCGTAATGCCCTTCCTGCTCAGAAAAGCTCCCTATAAATAGCCACACAGAATTTTTCTCCAGTTTCACATCCATGACAGTAAAGCATCTGTTTTCTTTAAACATCTGCCTACAAAAATAGTTGAGAACACTTAGGACACTCATCTGTCGAGACTCCTTCTTGTTGACCTGTCATATTATTTCCTGTGTACCCTCACTGTCTCCATTTGTTGTCTTGTGTCTTATCCTTTTATTTTCGTTACCATCTTTTTTGATATGTCTCAGAGTGAGATTTGTTTCTTGGCTAGTCCAGATGAATTGCAGGGCACAAAATAATTGTCTGCGTCTGAATACAGGTATAAGTTGGTAGCAACATCATACTTAAGGTCAGAAGGGGAACAGACATAGATTAATGAATTTAATAGAGTTTCAAACTCAGTATTATACTTGTGTTTTTATTGGTGTTGTTTAACATTTAAAGTTCCTTTAAAATGGTTTAAAACTGAAACCACTGCAGAAAGGCAGTTTTATAATAAAGCGCAGAGAAACAAATATTTGCATTGATATAAACTGCATTAAACAAATTAAAGTTCAGTTTTTGAGAGAGATATACTCAGCTGATGGGATAAAAAACAACCAAAACAATTCTCTGTTCCTTTCCCCACCCATCCTTGCAAAAACCTATTGAGTATACAAAGTAAATATCAGCCATTTCCCAAAAAGGAATTATTCCAGTACTACTGCTTTGGCAACTATCACTATCCCTAGTAAGCCTATAGGACACATTGTTTAAAATCTATAGCTCTATACTTAGAAAAATCAAAAGCTTTCAAAAGCACATTGACATGCACTATTGCTTTACCCTGAATGACAGTGACAAGATGCCCAGGATATTTTCTGACCAGACAACAGAACAAAAAGCACACAGCTCTATAATTAGGTGTAGAACCTTTGGCTGAATGAAGAGATATTATTGAGGCTGAAAATGGAGTTTGGAAATCCAGAGCTCTACATGTGCAATGCTACACATTATAACCAAGAGCATTAGGGAGTCTATTACACAGAGGCAACCACACGCCTACACAATAAAAGCAGTGTGCTCATGTTGTCTTTCCTTTGTAAAGCTTTTTGGAAAAAATGATAATAATAAAAACATACAGAGCAATTTTGAGTCAGGATTTCAAAGACTGCAAAATCATTATCTGACGCAGGGAGAACTATCATATGGAAAATGACTACCTTCAGTATTACCTTGAATGCTTGAAATGCTTTATAGAAAAATGAGAAAACTTTTTTTCTTATTACTAAGCTTTCACAAAAATTTTTATATACGTAGTATCATTCTACTCGAAAGAGCAGCGCTTAGCTCTATGGTGTGGCAGGCACTTAGATACTCAGGTGACAAACAGTATCAACCATTCACAGAAAGTCATGGCAGTCTACCTGACTGTTGGAAACTTCTGATAATGTCTTCAGAATTTAGAAATGTCCTTTTATGTTCATAATCTTTCTGAGAAAGGAGGGCTGAAATTTTAATTAGTAAGTAAAAAGAAAACTGAAACAACCTTTCAGCACCAAAACACTAGTCAGTAAGACATTATCTAGCTGTGCTTCCTACAGCCTTTAGGATCCTGGCATGTTACTGGGGCAATATGACTCTTATTTACCACAAAACAGTAGCCTGCCTATCTACTACCCACGGCATCTTCTTAAAAATGAGTAAGGTGCCCTAGCACTTCACAAAGTCTAAATCAGAAGAAATTATTCATTTTCTTCTCCTGCACTAGAAAATCAGGGTCTTAGACTAGTTATTTGAGTAGATCTTTCAGTTATGACAATAAGAGTTTAGTGAAAAAAAAAAAAAAGAGGATGAAAGAGATGAAAGAGTAGGCGAGTAGCACCCAGCCTGGAGCTGGCAAATGATCACGACTTCTGATTGTTGGTTTCACAAACAGTTACTGGTTTAAAGTTAAGTAAATTGATGTATCACATTTTTCTTAAAGTGGTGGTGTGCCACTTTTGGATGAGTGAACGGAAGCTGACATGAGCAAATGAGTCTTTGGGACACGGCAGCAGGAGAGACTATCTTTACTGTAACACACTCTCCCACCCCTTGGAGATACCTGAAGGGTTCAGCTATCAGTTCATATTGAGTTCTCAGAAGCACATGGTTTTGAGCTTTTTACCACAGAAACCAAGGTCTTTTCTGGTATTTTGGGAAAATATTAAATGTTTTAAATATTTTCAGTATGGAGAGCTGCATGGTGCTCAGCAGGTCTGAAATCTCAATGCTGCCCTGCATTTCTGGAGCCAGATCTTCAGCTGGTGTAAACTGATATAGATATTTTGTTTTCAGTGAAGCAAAGCCAATTTACATCAACTGGGAATTGAAACTACAGCTGGTAAAGCATTCTTGGATCTTGGATACATAATTATTAAAAAATAATATTCATTCAGCAAGTAGTTACTGTAGATAATTAATAACTGAAACATTTACTAATTTTTCATATGACAAGTGGAGAAGAATCTATTTCAGTTCTATAATGATTATGCAACCAGTTTCAAACAAAAAAATACTTCTCCTTGAATAAATGTCTTCATTTATTTTTCCTAAGGTTCTTTGAAAAAGTATTTTAAAATGCTTCACTAAACAACATCTAGGAGGGTAAATTAAAGCATTAAGTAGTCGATAACTTTTAGTATATCTTTTCTTCTTTTTGCTCATGTGTACCCTTCTATGACTATATGGTGGTTGACATATTCCATGAGACGTACTGAGGTCAGAGTGAGTACAGCTTTATGCAATTAAATAGAAAGACCACACACTATCACTTTCTCATATAGTCCACAGGAAAATCCAAGTTGCATAGCAAGCAATGGTAAAAGACAAAGTACTAAACCTGAACAGGTTCACAGGCATCAGCGGAATGGGAAGACTGGTTCTGAACACATGACCAAGATACAAATGGATAAAATTTTAAATTCATAGCATTGAAAGAAAAAAAGGGTCAGTCTCTGTGAGTTGGCAATGTATATGGTACTGGGAAAAGTGCATTCTTGCTGAATGGATCAAATCATCAGCAAGACTGAACATCTCCACAATTAATTACATATATATGAACCAAATGGAGACACATGCTTTTTTGCTTTATCATAGATGCTGCAGCTTCACATTCACAGGACATAAGACTTCTTTTAGCACTCTGAGCTCTTTCATTTATTTATTTATTTTGCAGTTGCAATGTTAGAGTAGTTCTTGCCTGATGGCGCATGCACTGGCATGTGCATGTGCTTTCCTATTACTGAATGGTTAATGACCTTCTAAATGAGTTTGAGTGCCTAAGGCAAAGAGTGGATGGTTAGTACATTTGACCAGTCATTAAAGTGTCTCTTGTTGGAAAGAAATTCCTCTGAGCCAAAATGAGACTTGGGTTTTATATTAGCAGGTTATCCAATCTCTACCCCAAAGTTTTTATGTAATAAGTAACTTTTGAATAATTTGTAAAAATTGAAGAAGGAGGTTGGGAATCCTCTTTTGACCATGTTTCAAGCAGGAGACACATGTCGAAATCCAAACTGTACTCTAAGGACTGCTGTAGGGATGTTTCCAGTAAAAATAGGGGATAGTCGTGTTTTCTGTAGAGGTAAACCACAGTCACACACATACACACAAAAGATAATTACCATTTTAATTCAATAGGATAAGCTCAAAATCACAATGCTTTTTACTTTTTTCTCTGCTTTCAGAGCAGCCTTCTTCGGTAGTGCAACCTAACAGATTTGAAAAGTCCAACAGTTGGTACAGGAGAACCAATATCCACACTATTAGTGTTTCAGGGCTTTTATTTCAGACCAGCTTTAGCCTGTCATGTGGACTGAGTGCTCATTAGCAGCAGGAATGCATGACATAAGCTCCTGGACCTCACTGTTCAGTTTAATTTATTCAGGAAAAAAGGCCAGTTGATGTGCCCTGAGATCATGCTACGATGTGAATCAAAGTGCAGTGAGTGGGAACAAACAAGAAATTTGCTTCAGTTGTCCTCTTCTGAGATGAAAACTCTAAGGCCAATACACATTCTGATATTCTGAGATATTATGAACTTTAAACAACATTATTTCTACTCTGAAGTTATGTAATTTTTTAATAGAGATAAGAATTTCCCCCCTTCCCCTCTCCCCTATTCCTTCCCACCATTATTCCTCCTATCATTTTGTGGAGAGTTTTGAATTGGCTAAATATTTAACTAAATGAAAGAAACTACATTTTTGTATCAGTGTAGTATTCTAAACAGTACCTTTTCAAATATTTTTAATATGAAAAAATAGATGGGAACACAGAAAATTATGAAACTGTTTGCATGAAGCACCCTGAAATCTGAAAGGAATACAGCCTAATTCTTATATTCTGATTATGGATTAAATCTGGGTGTTCAAATAGTTTATCATCTATATGAGCCAGGGGACCCACATTATGGTGGTTTGGTTCAGCCTGGCTTTGGGCCACCCAATGCTGCCCAGAACACCTGGAGAGCTGTGGAGGACTAGCTGGTAGTACATAAACCAGCTGAAGTTTAGAATTTGAACCCAGTCAGATACATAACTTGCCCATTACTTAATACATGGTGATCAATGATAAAACAGATATTGATGCATATATATTGTAATGAGTTCCAACTCAATTTAATGTCATAACTCAGCTGTCTAAACTCTACCTAATTTCTGTGCTTAGAGCTTCCAGTTAGCTAGTTCCAGGTCCATTGATTAAGGCTAGATTTAGAGATTAGGGTCCTAATCTTCACTTAATCCCTATTAGTTGCATGCAATTTTTTGTCTACCTTCTGTTTCACGGTTCTTATGTGAGACAATGTTATTTCCACTGTTGTTCTAAAATGAAAAAGCTGCAAAGGAACCCATATTGTTGTGCAGACATTGTGCCTAGCAAACGTGCAAGGAGGTGTCCATCAACGGTCAACATCGGTGCCTCACAAAAGAGGAAACTTCTCACAATACGTTTTCCTGTGGCTGTGACCTATCTATGTTCTGCCTGGTGTATTTTGTGTTTTCTGATCCCATCTTTTAATCTTAGAAATTTTTTCAAAGCAACCGTATATCAAACTTTCCTGATGCTAGTGTTCCTCTTCAAAGAAAAAGTGGAATCTTTTTGGCACAGAGGCAGATGCCTTGTTCTAGAGTTTGCCACACTACATGGGCAAGCTTCCTACCTTCTTACAATATGAATATCTTGTCCTGTATATCTCTTCACCAGTAGTGTTTAACTTTTCTTTTTTTCACTTTTTTTTTTTTCATCTCTCTCTTGTTAAAACATCAGGGTGCTGTGTGGTCTACACTAGCAGTTTTATGCACCTCTGCTAACTTTCACCTTCTCAGAATCAGGCACATGACAACTCCTTAAGTTCAGAACAAAGAGCTAGACCTCTTGGTTGCACAGCAAAGGCAAAATCACCAGGTGTATTTGAAAGTTTTTCATTCTGAAGGGTAAGTGTGGATGTCATGAGCATGAATTTTACTACTGAAATGTTGATCTCCCTCACTGTATACCAGAGATGCCTAAAATATTTTTTGACTTTTAAGGCCCGCAAAAAATTTGCTACTCAAGCCCCTAAACGACTTTATACATTTCATATTTTTACTAATGGCTTTTAACAGATAACAATGGGGAAGTTTCAGCAGAAATCCTCTAAGTCATTTGTTATAGAGAAGAAGGACAAGGGATGATTCTGCTTCCTCAGTTATCTGAAAATGAAAAGGCACCAGAGACCATAATTTTTTCTCCTGACCCACCAAAGCACCAGTTCTGCACCACAGGGTCGGGGTATCTACATCTATGGAGGGACTATACTTTGAAAAATAATTCAAGCAGAAACTAGATTATGAATCACATACCATTTTAGCTAAAGATTATGTGATACAGGGACAGACAGCTGCTTGGAAACTTCTTTTTGGCCTGAAACTCTATCTACAGTACCACTTGATGCTCCTAGATGTATGATCTCTTGGCTGACTCTGAGCCTGGGTGGAGCTGTGCCATCTGAACACATGTGCCACCTAAATTACTTGGCCAGTATCGCTAGAGGTTCAGTGCCAAGTGACTGTAGGTTTAGACATGCAGCATACATAATATTGTAAATGCTGGCTCATTTGTAAAAAATCCTATCCTTTCTGACAATGCTGAAAAATTGGCTTTACTTGCCATCCAAAATACGATTGCACCTGTTGGTGCTTAGAGAAATCCTCCTCCCCCAGCCAAATTCTCACAGCAATAAATGACCATTCAAATGCTGTTAGGCAAGGCAAGTCTTCATCTACCTAGGAAATTAAAAAATACTTTATTTAGAAATTTGAAAAATAAATGGGTGTCTTCAAAACTGAAAGGTCTCCTGGGACTCCTCAACACAATCACAATGTCTCTTTCAGTATATTTGACCTCATTGTGACGAGTCCAATTGAATTAATCAGTTATTTCAAAACACCACAGTGCGATATCAGCACACCATTTAGGGAGCCACACCTAACATGCTGTCTACTTTTGTTTGTATCCATACTTACCAGTAAAATCTGGACAACTGTCCCATTATGTTTCATTTGTAGATAAGCTGTCCAGAAGAGATGCAAAATTGCCAACAATTCAGAAAATGTTTGACTGCACAGAGTGCTAATGGGAAGAAATCCTGGCCAAATTGTTTATGCAAGCACTGTTCTGAGAGTTTTTTGTTTTACAGAATAACTAGCTTATTAACTCACTTACTGGAAGGCAATCAGACACCAAACCCTAGCTTCCACTGAGGACACAAGGAAGCTAACTAGTGTGGTTACTATCACTTTGTTACCTAGGTTGTATCTGTCGTGGGTGTCTGTAGGTGCAGGTTTGCAGGAAGAAACTTTATACATGCATATGTGAGTGTGAGAGTGTGTGTGTGTTATAGGAATAGGTTAAATGTTGTACTACCACTGGCCAAAGGAGTGCCTAATCTTACAATATAGAAAACTGCACTGCTAGAAATCCTTTCCCTTTCTCTCCCCATAAAGTCACAGATGCATCCAGCCTTGGGTGATTTACAAACTCAGTCAAGTAAGTTGTAGAGAACATGGAGCCTTTGAGTTAGTTCTTCTTGGATATGGAATAAAAGTTACTAATTAATGATAAATAAGATGAATATCTAAGGGACATTTCTGGTAGAGGACAACTCTGTATTCATGCAAATGGTAGAAAATAGTAGAAAAAACTTTTCAGACAACAGATTTTTTTTTTCTTTTTCCTAGGAAACTTACTGAACAAGAAAACAGGAAAGCTCTACAACTTTAAATCCATGCGTGTATTAAAGAAATGAAATGGGTAAAGAGAAATCCCTTTTCACTTCTGAAGGATGTGTTTAAAATGGCTGCAAAAAAAGAAATGAAAGCATTGCTGTGTGTGGAACTGCTGCGGTCCCTTGCAGGATGTACTGAACTCCTCCACTGACGTGGCACAGCGATCCATTATGAGAGGGCTAGAGACAAACCAGAAATACTGCAACCTCACCACACTACATCCTGACTCTTGCTGGGACGCAACACAATTACAACGGAATGAACTCGTCCTTCATGCCTGAGTATTGCCATCTGTCACACACAGACAAAAATCAGATGTCAGCTTACACGTTGACTTGTTGACTTAACATTGTTTACATCCAGAGACAAAAAGGCACTTAAAGGACTGATCATCAGATATTCTATTATCCACTTAAAATTCACTGGGAGCATACTTTCTGCTTATTGGCAGAATTTAAATATTACTGCAATTACAAATACTTTTTTTCAGTGCACAACAATGCAGTTTCAAGCAATTCTCTTCCATTTCACTCAGGTTTTATTCACTGCTCAACACCACAGGCTTTTAGTACCTTTCAGCAATTCAAGGAGCAATGCAGGTAACATTTTGTATGTATTGGTTTTCCTGGGGTATCACCACAGGGAACTGGGTACATGGTCTTCCAGTAGGAATTTTTGTTTTGCTGTTGACATTAACAGTAATTCATATATGTGCCAGGGGAAACAAGGTCAGAGCACTGTCCCTCTGGAGGAACGGTAAGCTGTATCGTAGCTGCTTATCCCTGCTAAAATGAGCAGCAGCAAAGGAAGATTTTTAGAAGCGATGAATGGAAAAATATTGTCATCTGTTTACACACAGACACATACACACTTTTATATACGTATGAAAAAAATGCCATCTTCGAAACAGCCACAGTAAAATGATTTCCCAAGATGAGGATACTTCAAACATCTTCAGCTCATCACCTCAATACTGTAAATTTCTGTTATGTTCTACAGAAAGAAACCTTAATAGGCAAGTAAAGAACCTGCTTTGTTTCTGCCTGGGCTCTGTCTGTTTTGCTCTGAACCAAATAATAATCACCATAAAGACAGAGTGACCACCTGGAAAGAGATAATGCAACATGGGGTGGCAGCTCCTTTAGCACCCAAATCTTTTAGAAACACAAGACACATCCAGACTGAAAAGAATTTGTGCTCCTAAATCGCTTTGACGCTTTTAAAAATCTCCTGCAGTTTTGGTTTTATTCTCTCAGAGTTACCCAGGCAATTCCACTCACTGCAATGGAATAATTCGCGATTCACAGTGGAGTACATGAGAGGAATATCATGTCCTTCATCTCTACATGACAAAAGAACTTTCCTTTTTCCAAGGGAGAGTTTGTAATTTACATGTTCAGACTTGGAAATAGGAGTATGGAACCCCTGAGGCTTTGGACAAGGTTCTTAATCTTGCAATTCCAGGCTCTCCATCTGTAAAAAAGGGGGGTAGTACTTTCTCATAGTGTAACAAATAGACAATAATGAGAGTGCCTGCTGTCTCCTGCCATGGGACAGATGTCTTACAGCCTGGGCCAAGAAAATAAAAGAGATTTCTTAACAGTGATTTTGCTTATAATGCCTAGAACGCATCCCATTCTTTAATTCAAATATGCAATGCATATAGAATGTAGGTTGGACACAAAACCACTGCATTAACTGGCACTTGATCTTAGTATTATTTTCCGGTTCTAGTAGTGAGATGGACACAGATCATCTCATATTCATCTCTTAACGGTTACTTATATTCATACCGAGTCATACCTGGATTTCACCAGTGGGAAATATATTTACTAGCTCCTAACTCAAAGCAGATTCTTGTGTTCCTTGAGATGCTGTAGTAACATAATTGGTCTCACAGTTCATCTCCTACACGACCTTCAGCAAAAAACTGCCTTGTGTATTGTGCCCTGTTGGGCATGTGATGTTGGCTTTTGACCTGTTTGCACTGCAGCTGTACCACTCTCCAGCACTGTCTTGTTGATGGATCCCTGAGACAGATTTCTACTTAGACACTATAAAGAAAGTGTAACCTCAGATGCAAAGTATCACATAAGTGAAAAGAAAGAGACCCGTTAGCTCAGTAGTTATTGCCAAGGAGATGGGTATTTGGATCGGCTCTTCTTCATAGCCCTCTTTCTTTTAGTTCCAGGGTGGTAAACACAGCTTGCTGCCTCTGACAACGAAGAGACTTTCCTGCATGACATTTATAATAACATCACCGGAGCAGAAGCCTTAAGTACACTCTGCCATGTGTCTCCCTCCCAGAGCCAGGAGGAACTGTAGGGCAAATACAGTAGCCTTGTAGTATAAAGGAAATTCAGCATTATACAACAATATTGAATTATAATCCATAGCAAAGCTGACTGGTAACTGCTGTGTGCCTGCACTGAAACCTCTGGCATACTGGAAAATCTTTACTGTCGTGAAACACATTCACTGACTTTTGTATTAAATATCAAAATGAATATAACATGCTAGTGTGTTATTTGTCTCACCATTTAGTTTAGCATTTATATTATTTTTCCCTGTATTTAAGTTGCCAACAAGCTCCCAGTAAGAATTAGGGACCTTGCCAAAATGACTGATTTAATTTGTTCTCTGACTGTGTCACAGAAAGCCACGGCAAAAAATGACCACTATCACTTGAATATTTTTCAGTGACTGAACACTTGACAAATAACACCTTCTTACTAGTGCATGTGTGAAGGCTGCTTAAATCCTCATCTCTATCAATTATCCCACAGAGCTTGCAGAAGTTGAAATGTTATATCTCAATTATTCACAAACTTTTGCAGGCTTCTTACCAAGGCTCAAGAGGACAGAATGGAAGATATTTTGAAACTCAGATGTTTTAAAAATCTCATACTCCTGAATTCAAAATTTTAAAAATAAGAAAAAAAGCTTAATGTTGTGGTGCAAACAAAGCCATGAAGTAAGAGGAGACTTATCAGCAGGAAATCATTCTATCAGCAGAAGCTGCTGCCTTTTTTTGAGAACTCTTCTACTGAATCTTATAATTCAATAACTTTCACTACATCAGTGAATCATCATTCCACTATTTATTGAATTCTTTTGTAGTCATAAAATCCTATCAAGAGTCTTCTTTCATTTTAAATCTATCTGTAAGGCTTCATTCCTAGTCCCTGCAGAACACTTTTCTTATAATAATGCTGAGAAGTCTACATTAAGTTGGATATAAAGAAAATGGAGAAATCCTTGAAATCAAGCATAGTTCATTTTTGTTGAACTGCAATAACCTACCATACACTTCAGCTGAACACTGTTTGTAATATCTTCCCTTGAGTACTGCAGTGCTGTTGGATACTAATACTTGAGCAAATTGAACAGAAAAAAATGTACTATTTCTTTCGGCTCTACCTTCTACTGATATAAGGCAGTCTTGTTTGTCTTTTCAATTTAGCTTTTTAAAAAGAAATAGCATACAAGGAATCTTTGCTGCAGTGCCAAATCCAGTATATACCCACAGGATGTGACACAAAAATTGGACCTAATTGCTCCCGCACTATCATAGAAGACCAATTCCTGCTCTCCTAGGTATAAGAGCAGGGAGGTTGTGGGGAAGACTTGGTCTCCCCCAGGTCTAGCCTTGTGCATGTTACTATGACTAATAATCCATAAATAAAGGGAATATTGACAGAGTAGATAAAACATGAAGATGTGCAAGGACAGTGCCTTTTTGATTTTCTCAAGTAATATGGCTTTCAATACTTTTTTGAAAATGAAAAGTTTAAGCTCTATCTTGTTTACCAAAGAAACTAAAACTAAACTGAATTGATTCATGACCAAAAGCAAATTTTCCAAGAAAATCCAAAGAAATTGCTGAACTCTCTCTTTATGGTTCAACTAGCAAAACTAGACTCTACCAAGGAATATTTGTGGTTCTTCAAAGACCACGTAGAAGAAATTAATGTCTGTTGTCATCCCTGCACCACTGTGTGGTAAGCGGTGGTCAAAAACATTTTCCTGTTGGCTGATGTACAGGCAAGGGAGAAAATGCCATACTACATGAATCCTCTGGGGAGCTGCAGTAGGTTCTTATGGGAATTCAAATCAAAACCAGACAGATGAACTTTGACTAAATCTGTGTGACTGTTAAATAATGTAAACAGAATGGGATGACTCGACTGTCTAATGCTGATGGAAGTATGTTTACTTGATAGACCCAAGAAATTTTTTAAGATCATTTAATCTTTGTGAAATTCTTAACTGTTTATGACTGCTAATACCTACTGATTTGACTAGAACAGCCAACTTTTCAGAGACAAAGCTAAATACTTTGCTTTCATGGATCTGAAGATCACTCATTCAAGCTGAGTCCCATCACTGTAATCACTGTCTACTTGTTTTACAGTGTGCAAATTATCAAACTTGATGAATCCTTGGTGCAGGTTTCTCTTTGCATATGACAATTTGGTGTACGTATTTCAAATAAGCTGCATAAGCAATAATAAATAATTCAAAAGCAGTGCCCACCATGTTTGCACTGTATTTATAGATCAATGACTCTCTGAGGAAGAGTTCTTTGCACAAAGCTCAACTTCAGTATATGCTACAGTTTGACAATGAATAAACAGAAATGGAAGTGAATTCTTGACACTGAATTCTTGAAGCTCTTTTAGAGATGATGTCAAAGACAAATCTGAATCTACGGAAGAATATAAACATACGAAATGGAGAAGACAAAAATGACAAGATGCATCTACATGAGCACTGTAGTTTGGAGCAAAAATGCACTTTCAAAGCAGAACTCCTACCCACCTTCACCTGTCAGGCTTTGGTTCACACTGTGATATGGTCCAGAGCACGAACTTGACTCACTTCTCATGAAACTGAACTGAAAGGTGTACTTAATACCAAACGGCACTTAATGCCATATGCTAGTAGTGGGCATTACATCTATAGGATGGATTAGAGCTAATCTGAGGCAGAATTCCTAAAATGTTAACAGTGTGGTCCCTGTGCCTCTAGCACCAACTATTTCATTTTTCAGATCCACTGCTGCAACTCCATTTGCTAATGCAGATGCAGCCTCAGTATACTGGCAGGACTGTGGACTATAAAGAAGTCAAGTAGAGAATGATCCTCTGCATGTTTTGAAGAGGTACAGATCTCAAACTGGTATGTGTTGCAGTCTGCAGATTAAATTTAAGTTTTGTGTACAGACAAAAATCTGATTACAGAATCTGTAAATTCAAATTACTTCAGATTGAGAGTCACAATGCTGCCACCCGAAGAAGATTAGATGTGACCTGGAAGTCTGGATCCACATTTTTGTCTTGGAGTCAATCTGCTCTTTCAAATACTTTCCAGTCCCACAGCAAATGAGGAATAAAATCTCGAGCCCACACAACCTAATCGGAGTTTTGCCACTGACATTGGTGGGTCAGGGGTTTCATAAGTAAAATGCATTTCAATAAAACAATTTTAGACTATTTTACAAAGGTCCTATTTGACTTGAATTGAACTAAGTGAAAAAACAACACACAGTCATCTAAGAACACACCAAACATTATTTTTAGGAAATTCTGCTAAATAATAAACTAGCTACTCACTTAATTATGATTTAAGGTTTTAAGTGTCCTCTGATTCATGAACACTTGAATGGCTAGTACACTGACATGTTGGAACAGACAAACCCCCTTATAGAGCTTGTGCACCTCAGGTAAGAATATCAGATATATTCAAGAAAGAGTATCAGGCATATTCAAGTAAGAATATCAGGCACAATCATATTAGTTTCACATCTGCAAACTTCTGGTCAGCTGCTGATGGTAAAATACATTGAGAGTTCACACTGCTTCCCAGCAATATACAACTGGACTTTGAAAGAATCGCCTAGGCTGTGAACTCTCATTACTTGCATTCATACAAATTACTATTATCATAAGCAAGGAAGCTGAAAAAAAAGTTTTAAAAGACCTTTCTCTTATGCTGTGAGATAACATGGTATAATATAATGTCAAGCTGGTAAACTGAATATCAATGATGGATTAACCTCCAAACATTAATAGGTAATAATAGAATAAGAAAACCACCTTTATTTATAAGGGGCTATTAATAATCCAGCAAAAAGGAAAGATATTTTCTATATGCTGCATAAATATGCAAAAATGACACAGGCTGCAAACAGAAATTTCGGGGGGGAGGGGGCAAGAAAAAAGACTCTCCTTTTGTCCTATACCTTGTAACAAAATATATTCTGAATTACAGAAATCTGTGGCCTAGAGGTGTTGGACCTAGATGGTTCAAGGAATCATCCTGTCACCATGAGGTCACTGGTTCAGTTCTAGCCAAACCATGACCATCTGATTTTTGCTCCGTAGCTTGTCTGACATGAGCTGCTACCCTGGTTTATTTTCCAGACGACAAGAGTTCGTATTGCAAGTAACAACTTAGCACACAGCAGAGAGACAAAAAAAAAAAAAAGCAGCTTTGTGATTCAGCTCATTTTCTTATCCTACAGATAGTCTTCAGGTCAAAGCACTAGCCTGTTGACATGGGGCAGCCTACTAGGTTGTGCAAGACTCATGCTTTCCATAGCCATCATTTGACTGTGTTCTCAGCAGTTGCAACTAACTTCTTAGGAAGAGACAAATTTTAAGAGAGAATAACTCATTACCTTTAAACAAGATATTTTAAAAGGGACTAGGACTCACTTGTAATTTATATTTAAAGAAAGACAAACTCCAGTAATGAGTCAGCATTTCTCTACTATGAAAAACAAAAAGCTCACTACTAAAAAAAGTACATTTGATTGAAATTCTACTCCTTATTGACTCGGTTATTTATTACCAAGCTTCTTCTAAGGAGCACAAAATTAACCAGATGAAATCATAGATGCTAGCATCCACTTTTGTTCTTCAATGTCAACAACTAAATCATCATGAAAAGCAAAGCATACTCTTTAGTAATTAAAACCTTGCCCTTATACAATTTATCATGATTTCTTAACAATCAGCAGCTCAGATTACCTCATGACTTGCATTTCTTCATTTTTTCCCTTTCCTGAAAGCACAGAATCCACCAAAAGACCACCATCAGTAGACCATTTCATAATAAGGAAGTCTGAATATAGCTTTCAACTATGTAGAAGACTGCATAAATACCATGAGTCTCAAAAGTATATTTTATGTTAGCATCAAAAGACATTTTCCTTAAATTCATTAATTCAAATGGGTATGCCCTGAATTTGTAAACAACATTTAATTTAGGATATCTCTTCAGTGACAAAGTAGCGAAAAATATTAGTGAAAAATCATTCCACCTTTTCTTCCAGTGAGAAAACTGCCTTATGCAAAGAGTACTTGTTTTATGACTTAACTAGCTTTCTTCTTCCTTTATGATAATTACAATTTCAGTCTTATATGTGTATTTTACTTTCTCCATTTTATGTCTGGTTTAGTTGCTCTCTGTATATTTAGAAACCACCTGAAAGCCGTTCTTATTGCTCTACCATGATTTTGTTGTCTTCAGCGCATTATTATGCATTAGAAACAAATACTTATTTTTTTACTTTCTTCAGTTTACCTTTAAGAGAAGAGCAGTTTGATTTCTTGCTCTTTAGCCATAAAAAAGCAGTAGTTCTTGTTTTAAGGGATCCAAGACAAAAGATCAGATTCCACATTTTTGTATAAAAAGATGCATTTGATGAAATTCCATTTTGCTACTGTTCACCTCACTTCCCTTTCAAGTGCTCTAATGGTGACAGCAGTATTAATCTCCACACACAGTCACGTAACATTGAAATTCTGCCTAAGCATATCTAATCTTTTCCTACAGTATTTTTAGGGAGCAAAGGCTTCAGCAAATTAATATATATGCATGCTTCTTCATTTCTTTGTCCCTAGCTGTTTGGTGGTTGGCAGAATTTATTTTTAGCTTGTACTTACTTTTGATTCTCCCTGTTAAAATGTGACAATCATCAAAAAGATGTCCAGTTAAGGCTCCAAAATAATAAGCCACGTTTGGATGTAGCTATAAGTGGGAAGAAGATCAGTAGCTCCCTTTTCTTCCCTGTTAAGATTTAAGTCAACTGGCTGAGAGTTTTAATATTTTAAAATACACTGAAAACTCCAATAAGTAATACTTTATCCTCTCAGCTTCTTGATGTATCACCATAGCATTTCATGCTAGCTTTCAGCAATGTGTTCTCTTCTATTTTACATATTTTGTCTATTACACTATATGTTTTGGGTTTGTATATTGGATGAATAAATCCTTTAATCCTCTGCTTGTACTATTTAAAGTGGCTTTCTAAGACAGAGCCATCTCATTCAACTGAAACATTCCTTGTGGGTATTTCATCATATAAACTGCCTTCAAAGGGGAAAAAAACCAAAAAGAACAAACAACAAAACCAACTGTTGCTTACTGCTGTCAGAGTTTAGCAGACAACACAGCTACTGGTAATAACAGCTATAATAGATAATAGTTAGGGTGATCCTGGTTCTATCCTGGTTCTATTTCTCTTGGCTCACCATAAACAAAATTGTCCACTGAATTCTTACCAACTACATCCATAAATTGCATTTGAGGGAATGGTTTGCATGATGCGGCTGCCTGGTCTTTCCAACAGAAACTTCATCATGAGGAACGGTCCAAGAGTAGCATGTTAATGTTGACATTTTGACTCCGGGTTGAGTTAGCAACACACATAGATTCATCATTTCAAGGTGTTTGCCTCATGGACAAGTATCAGTTGTACGGCAGTGGGATGAGCAGTAACAGTTAGCGGTCAATCTTGCATTCTTACAGACCTTACAGACATGAAATATAAAGGCAGTTCCTTGCTTCCGAAAGCTTAATGCAATACCAAGCATGGACTCCCACAGTATCGTTTTTGCAAACTGTATTTCAGATTGTATCTGCACTGTAAGGAACTTTACAGTTAATTCACCTTTTAAAAGAGCAGGACATTATGCATGTGTTGTATATACAGGCCTTAAAATCTTGGTACAGACAAAAAGCAGATCACTCAAATTAATTAAACTTTAGTGCCTAAAGAGTCATTGACTACAGAACAGGCCAACAGGCTTGAATAAACCCAGTTGCCAAAGAGCTCAGACTGCTTTGTAAGCACAGGTCTTCAACAGATAATGGAATAGGGATTGTGTGATTGTAACAAGAAGAAAGTGTTCTACTTGGGCATTACTCTTGAATTTCCAAAAGGTTTTGCTTTACACTTTGAATAATTTCTGGGACTTTACTCAGGGCTGCCAAATGTATGACTAATCCAGTAATAGTAAGGTTTATCTAAATGCTTTAGCACTGGGAGCCACCTGATTAGTTTTGACTTGAATAAAAATATTTCTTAGAAAAGCATGGAAACGTGATTTAACTGCAGCCTAATGGTCCAAAAAGGAGGTTATTACTAAAAGTACCTGATCACTCATTAATAAAAAGCCATCATCAAAGTGGACCATATTCTTTTAGGCTACACAGCAGTATAATGCTAACTTCCTAATTAAAAATAAATTAATTGCTGAAGACTGTCCTCAGTCACATCCAGAATAACAAAACCTTTTTTCAACAGGCAGGAACTTTTTTCAGGTATCTTTAGAAGCTCCTAAAAGAACTGGTGCATGATGAGTGGACAATTATCACTAAATCTTGAGAAAGCTACTTGTATAATTTCCCCCGGACTCCTGACACTTCTCGTTGATTGAAGTTAATTACTTACATGACCTCCTGCAAGCCAAAAAGCAATTCTATAAAGGGCGTTCAATAAACCTGTTCTTTTCCTGACCACAGAAAATAGGATCTGCTTAAGTTGATAAAACAAAACAAAATAGATCCCAGAAAGCTTTGTAAAAGGGTTTCTCACATATAAACAATTAAAGCATTAAGGAGTACAATTTCTCATCACTGAAATTTCCTTTCATTTAGTCTTTTAGGAGCAGGGAATATTTCATTTACAGAAAAGGTAGAACTGGATTGTGAACGCTTTCAAAAAACCCAGAATGGATGTTAACTGCCCCCATCCTGCTCTACGGGAGCTGTACTACTGTGTGGCAATGGTGACAACTGAAGTGCTTTCCCCTATTCCATAGACGGTGACAATTGCAAGAACCATATATTCAAGCATGTTTAGTGACATAGTGATTTTGTTACCTTGATTTTACTTTTAGCTATGCCATGATACAGTCTGTCCCAGCTGGAAGGAAAGATACAGATCTTAAAGATGAAGTATAAACCCCATACAGTTAGTTCAGTGGATATCTAATGTAGAAATACGTCTCTTTCTAAATTATAGGGGGTTCTGTAGATTATTTTTTGACCTATAGCACTGTCCAGAATATCTGTGGCCCACTGTAGGCTGTGCCTGCATGTTTTAGCAAGCTCCTCTTTTCTTATGAGAGCAAAGGGCTTCTTTATGATAGTCTTACAGCTGTTCTCTGTATACCTGTACCAGGCTGCCAGCCTGAAAGAGTAATGCTTTATTAGTACACAAAGACAGGTCATCTAACAATGGAAAAACAGCCCAAGGATACTCTCTGCAAGGTTCTGATTGACTTAGATTGCTCTGAGGTCAAATACCTGCTCTTAGCCATTAGCAGTTGGAGTTTCATTAATCTTCTTACCTGAGAAACCACAGGCAACTCCCCTGGAATAGAGTAACATTAGCAATTTACTATTCTTTTATCATGGTATAAAGTATTCTGGCTGTGACAGCCATTCTTTATGGCTGATTTGTTTCTGAGTGATGTTACATTAAAGGCTAAAATTTATTACTTCAAATTTTTACCTCTCCAGAGAAGGGAACCAGTATGGACATTTTTTTCTGGATTCCTTAATTAATATTATTACCTTCTTTCTGTATATTCTTTTATACTCAGAGGCTTTTGCTATTGCTGCAAACTTTCATTTATTTATCTGATAAACTGATAGCTGCGATTTTCCAACTTGCAAAGTTCTATAGGCAGCATTTCTGCAGCATGTGTGTATAAGAAGCAGAAAATATAGTGATGTAATTTTAAATTTGTACAGTTAAAATAGCAAAATCTCTGAAATTCCAAAGTGAGTATCAAATAGCATTGTTAGTTCAGTCGGCTTGTCAAATCTGTATATTTTACAATGTATACTGTAGATTCAATTATGATCACTAAATTAAACATTCAAAGAAAGACGGTTATAGATAATGCTTTCTATAGATAGCATCACTTATTATCTTGTGGACAGAGAGTATTTATCTATAAAGATAGATAAAGATATCTACTTTCCTCCTCCTTGGGTTCTTCACTGCTTCCCTTCTCCAATTACTCATTAAGCAGTTTCTGTGAATCATTTATTGGTCTTTTAATTTAATTTCCTATATTAGAATGATGAAGAGAAAACATTTGTAAACCACTCTCCTGAATCTTCTGAGTATCTTCAGGAAATAAACAGGGTTGACCTGACTCAAAATGAACAATAAAAATCTACCAGGCACCATTATGGGAGCAAGAATCAGCCAACATGAAGCAGCATGTCAAAGGTCCTCCTCGGGGCATTTCCCAGTTGTTTTACATTGCCCAAGTACTGCAAAGCAGTGAAAAGTTGATGATCTGGTTCTTAGCTATTAAAAAAAATGATCTCCTAAAATATTTCTGTATCTGGGATCACAGTTAAAACATTTGCCACAGTAAATCCCCCAGGAAACCTATCCTGCACAGTGTAAGTCTTGAAAGAAAGGAAAAGAAAATAAATAAGGAGAAACCAAACCAACCCAGATAACTGGAATAACAGGTTACTGTAACCCTCTTGCTTCCTTCTCCTCACTCCCTCTCTTCTGCTCACCACTTGCTTTCACCATGCCACTTCCAAAGTTTCAGCTCTAAGGCAAGGATTATAACTTTTCCATGGTACTACTGATGCAGAGGCAGCAGGTAAAATGGTGATGATCCCCGTGCAAGAAGTATAGAATTGCACGTTGTATTTATGACTGTGCTACCCCAACACCTGCACCGTGACAGAGACCTGATGCTGCTCAATCATCCTCTAAACCACTCTGTCACTCTGTAAACTCAGTTCAGTTCCTATTATGTGCAATGAAACTGAAGTTCCACTAATGAGACATATTTGTACCTATGTAAACATTAGCCAGATTAGATAATAAACTCTTTAACAATAATTTATCACTCCATCCCTTGTGTTTTTATTCAGACTTTTTTTTTCTTTTTGACTGATAAGTGCCTTATAATTTTATTTTAATGAAAGCAGATAGTCTGATGCTACTTGTGATATGAGATCTGTATTTAGATTACATACATTAATTGAACAACAAATTAGGTGGGTAGAACCTAATGTTTCCTCTATCACACTGTTTTATCTGAATTAGGAAAAGAATGACATGAATGAGCATGCATTCAGCTACTTCTTGTAAGTGAGGCTGATTAGAAGTTGCTTTGAACAAATGTAAACCAACAGCTTCAAATAGTTAAAAGCTTCCTAAGAGTCCCTGAAGTAACATAACCTCAGGAAAAGTCGACACAGGTAAGGGCTACTGTATAATTCTGGCAGCTGTCCTCCCATCTCATCCCTATTTCTGGCTTTGACGTAGATGTTTTTTCAAATGCGACAGAGTGATTGAGGTAGGCAGAAAATTGAAAGAGCAAGAACAGGGAGCACAAACAGTTAACACTGCATGGCACAAACTGTGCAAAACCAGACAGCGTTCTGGAAATAACAACTAAAAATTACCAGGTACGTTAGACAGACACTGCTCTGCAATTTGGAAGACTTAACAATTCTTAGTATTATAACTTTTCTCTTTGTGGTGTTAAGACAGACTTCAGAAAAAAATATATTTAACTATTTAGGTCTCACGATAAGTTTTATTTCCTTGACTACTAAATATAAAGTGTAATATTCTAATATATTAACTCACAAACACGTTGAGAGACCTTTACCTCAACACTAGTAGTACCTCAGGATATAACTAAATTTATTCTCTAATAATGGTGATTCTTATTCAAATTGTTGCCCTGCGTGAGATTTAGAAAAGAGGCACCTAACAATTTTGTTGCTGTTTCCTATCTCTAGATTGTTGAACAGTGATATGCACTGCAGCCAGGTTAATCATTGCTCATGAAACATAAGATAGGGTGATATTCAGTTACTTTCACCATTTGGAGATATCAATGAAGTTTTAACACTAAAACCTTCAAGTATTTGTCCATTTTTTAGCAAAAGCAAATTCCTAAAGAAATAAATAGGAATAACTACTGATTAAAAATTGAGCAATGATTTTTTTTTAATCTTTGAAGCTTTTACATTTTTCAGGAGAGGGAGGTTTCTAATCTCAGTCAGATATGTCAGTCCGACTGTATCAAAGATAATTTCAAGTTTCAAAAATCTTAGCAGTTCTAGAAAAGAGGCAGTTTTGGCCACCTTCACATACTAAATAGCATTCTATAACATAAATAGCTCTACAGGAGTCAATACTGCTCCTCTTATTGCATGTTACTGATAACACTGAAAAATTTATTGTGGCTATGTCAAGACACCCCATTCACAAGCAGGTACATGCTGCACCAGCCACTGAACACAAAACCTGCTATACATTTAACAGCCGTGAGTAAAAGGATGAATCAAGCTGTCATCACTGTAAATAATGGTACCATAGTCCAGCGCTTGGAAATATAATTAATCCTTTGAAAACACTCAGCCCAACCTATTTATGTCACTTTAATCCCATGTAAAGTCTGTCTTGAAGGCCCCCAAGTAAATTATTAGTATGTAAAAACATCTGGAAAATATGGCGTCTCGAACCTTTGAGGTCACAGGCCACCATCAGCCCTCAAAATGTCCTGTATTACCTCAGTTTCTAGGGACAAGCACTAAAATGGCATTTCTTGTGACTCTGCAGACCAGCCACGGTAACTGCCAACATCCTTGTGTACCACAGTCACCTCACTGAACACCAGTGAACTGATGTATTCTAGCTGTTCAGTAATACTGACAGTCTACAACTGATTTTTAATAACTTGAGCTATGCTTTTATATCATAGCAAAATCAAATTAAATCATAGCAACTTTTTTAAACCCCTGCTTATTAAAGGGGTGATATGGAATTCTACTGTATAGCTTTTGGGAATTCTGGAAACTAAATAATTTTCTACATAAGGCTTCCTTCCAAGTCCCCAAAATACATTAAAAATAACTAGATTTTTTTGTCCTTAATGTCTCAATGCTACTTAATTTGTCTTTCCCAAGGTTATCCAATTTGAAAAGGTCTTTTACTCTCTTCTTCACCTCCATAATATTTTTTTCCTCTGATAGGTTTTCAGTGAATTCAGAAAAGAAGAAAAAAAGGCTGATGTTAACATCTCTTTAACCCAACAATCTGTTAAAAATCAGTTAGCCAACCCATTATGCCACACCATATGCTTCACAAAAGTGGGTGTTTAACACTTGTGCCCAATTTCTCCAAAAATATTTAGAATAGTCCCCAGTCAGTTGACTAATGTGAACCAAACAGCTTTTATTTCCTGATAGATTTCATCCAACAATGTGATGAATACCTCTTCCAAACAAAAAAGCAGAGGCTGTAGTTCCCAGCCTGTGGATGGCCTTCAAATAATACCAAGATAATTTTTGTTTATAACTGTGTGCTAGACTGGCTTTGTTGATATTTCCTAGTTATCTTAAGATCCTATTATCTCTTCTCACGTTTATCCTTTCAACAGTGATGCTTGCTGAGAACATTATAGTTGGGGGAGAGAATAAGCTATTTTTCTGTTCAAGCCATCTGTCTGTTTCAACAAATTCAGCATGGTCTCTCTCATTTGCTCCTCTTTTAAGTTTCTTAGACACCTTTGGGATACTTACTGGACAGACAGAACTGTCTGAAAGGTTTATTTTTGGGATGGGCTTTTTGGGGGGGATGTGGAGCCTGCTGAAACTACAGAAGAAATAGTTTTGCCATTGGATTCTTTTGTATGACACAACAGACACCAAAATCCTTTTCCACATGCTGAATAAGGAAAGCCAATTTAGCAGGTATGAGTTTTATTTACTAGAAAATTTGATTCAGCCCCATCAATACTTTTTGTGAATTTGGCATGGGCTAGGCAGATAGGTTTGGCGGATTCTCCTTTTGCAGGCTATATTCACAAAATCAAGAAAGCACAGGGGAGATGACAAGGAGACAGCAGTTCCCTCTTCTGCCTGGGGAGCCTTGAACCCTCATTTCTCAGAGGAAACACCACTGCATGTTTGGACAAGTTTCCTTGGAAGTACTTCAAAGACCATCAGATGAACAGTATTAGACAAGTGTTTCCTACCTCCTGGAGAGAAGGTGTAGTTCCTCTTCCTCCTTTGTTGATTTAACTTAAATCTAGCCTAGCATTTCTCTTGCTTTGTTTGTAACAGAAATATTTCTTGCTACAGAAGTGAAACATACTGGTTTGGGCCAAAGACAGGGGTTTTTTTTATGATACTATGTTGTTTTCCTTTAGTGACTTGAAGTCTGTTTTTCATTATACGGCTGAACGGAAAGATTGGTAATTGATGTAGTCCTTTCATTGATCAGAAGAATCATCAGTGGAGGAAGGAGTAAGAAATTAATCCAGACTCAGAACACACTGTAGAAAGATGACCTATTCCTGACCATCTCCTGTGATACAAGTACCAAACTCCATTGATCAGATTTCTCTTATGCAAACTGACCACCTTTATTCAAAGAGGAAAAGAGCAGCCCTTCTGAATAGTAAAGGAAGCAAAGGCCTATAAAGGATAGAGTCTCTATTGTATTTTAATCACAGTAGCATTTAAACTAAAGCAGTTGATTTGTTCTTTTTGTAAACATAAATACATTTTTCAGAAAGAACTGAGAGACAGTGAAAATCATCCATTGCTATGCATGTTAAAATAAGAATTACTATCACCAAAATGGAAAATAATCTCCCCTAAATGGGAAATAATATCAATAATCTCAAAAGCAATCTCAGTAATCTCAATCCTTTTAGTTTCAGAGACCCATCTTTCATGGAAAAGTAATGGGCCTTTTTGATAACTACCCCTAAAACCTCTGATGTTTACTAGCATCATCAGCTGTCATACACCCTGCTCTGAAAATAAATATATACAACTATCAATATTTCCTAGATTGTGAACTATTTCCTAGATTGTGTTTGATTACAATATTCTGATTTTATCGCTTAGCTGCAATGTCACTGAATCACAAATACTTTTGATCACAGGTCAAGATGAAAAACAGCAGTGCAAGCAGTGAGTTGCAAAGTTACTATGTAGTTCAAGCAGCAGATGGGTTGCTTTCCAAAAAAAAAAGCTGCCAACTGGCAGGAGAAATGTTAGACTGAGGAAACAATATCTCAGTTTTGTGGAGACAGCTCCTGCAGAGGCATTCATTTTTATCAAGAGATGGACGTTGTCTCACTGTGAGCTTTCAGCTGCGGCACAGGGAGAATTTTTTAAATTCCCTCTCCCACACACACAGACCACACACACACATCCATTCTCTATGTCACTATGAACATTTTCTAACATTAAATCTCATGTTAATATTAATTATCTCACATACTTTGAGCTTATTAAATCTCCAGGTACCAAAGCTTCAAATCATGGGTTATCAAAGAAGGTTTAACCCTTTAATGATCTGGACACATGCAGTGTCATAAGTGTGGTCAGTGATGAGATTCACTGTTCAAAAGTCACCATTTTCAGGAGAGCACTTTACTGTTATTTCAATAAGAATTTACATACAACAATGAATGAGGACGAAATATTCATACGCTACTACATTTATCATGGTGGCAATTATTGACTTTCAATAATAATGGTTTACATAAGGAAGAGTCATACAACTCAGACACTGAAATATCTTGTTCTGCATATCTGTTTATGTCTGGTCCACAGTTTAAACACAGCCCATACTACTCATTATTATAAAGGAAATTGGAAAGAAAAAAAAAATCTAAAAAAGAAAGACGGGAGAGGAGGTTCACCTGAGAATACTGAGAATACTATTAATACCATATAATATGTTCATAATGAGTGGACACTTTGAAAAAGGGCAGCACTTAAGTTCTGAGAAATCAAATGGTTGAATGAAAACACCTTAACAAAGAACAACAACAACAAAAATTTCAAATAAAGTGGGTGAATCAGCAGAATTACCACCATCAGCAGATCTACTGAAATGACATACTAAGCCAGAAAAGAAGCCTTTTACATCCTTCTGTGGAAGGGTACCATTTGCATGCATGCAGACCATTTATCACAACATAGGCAAATTCCTAAATTATTTCTCAAATTTTTCACTTTCAGACTCTAAAATTAGAACTGTATGACAAATGTCTGTATGCTACTTTTCCTCATGTACATTCTTGCATAATTTTAGTTTGGAACCTCAGTTGTTCTCAGATAAACTAGAATTTCCAACTTTCATAATTCTATATTTCATCACTTCACAAGCAAAATGTCTTAAAGATGACCTAAAGCTTTTCCTGTGTACAATGAATAGTATGTCTATGCCCAGCTCTATATTGCCTTCATCTTAAGGATTTCCAAAGACAACAACAAGAGCAAGCTCCATGGGAGAAGCAATTTAGCAGACAACATTTTCTTTGTTCTTACCCAGCTTTTAAGATGGGTTGACATAGCTGAGGATGAGGGGAAAAGGCGACTTCATGTTCCACCAAATCATGACCCAGTCACTTTCAGGCCAATCTCAGACATATTAAAGTTGCAGTGAGGCTGCTTTACCCTAAATGGACTTTCCCTAGCACTAATCTGATTAATCCAGTTTTACTGATGTGAACGGATCGATTAGTACAAAGAGATCAGCAGGGGAGTTAAGAAGATGGTCTGGAATATTCCAGATTTTCTTCTATTCCATTACTTTGTATATGCAACATAAAATCAAGTCATGAGTAATTACCATTAAAAGCTACGGAAGTACTCGAAGTCCAAGCATCCATGTGCAGTTTCTGAGTTGATTCTTTCTGTCATTATGATTATTTATGTAAATGCTGCATCAAAAGTTTGTTCTAAACACAACAGCAAATAAATAAGCACACATGTGTAGGAAATATCTATAGCCTGATGCATCCAACCCTCACAAGTTGTTATCTCCAAGGATTTCCATTTTAGGTTATTGTCACCTTGACACCTTTAAATCAATCTAATTGTATTCCTTCATAATAGATTTTCAATGCCAAGACATTTTCCAATATTAATGAAAAATGTACAAAACAACATAACTATGCAAGGATAAAAGACACAGGAGAAAGTATTTTTGAAATGATGTTACGCTTTTCTCATGGTCATATGGATCATGTTGCATAGAATCAGACACTAGAAAGTCTTCTGTATTTAATAATTGAATAATCTTTACAGTCACATACAAAAATGCAAATCTGCAATATACTGTTGGTGCAGGAACATAAATTATGTAATACAGTAAATGGCATCTGAGATGGAACTGGAAACGGGAAACATACTGGGTATGTATAGTTCTCAGTTTTGTTTCCTTCACTTGTGACTATAATACGCACATATACATCTGCAATTCACTATATGCGTTGGTTCATGAAAAAAAAGAATCGCTCATAATATTTGCACTAAAATATTTCTGGCATGTTTTATTTTGTTCATTGAGCTTATAAGTAAAAGTATCTATGCCCTAGTAGGTAAAGGCCCAAAATTCCCTCATATTTTTGTCACATTTAAAAAATAATTTATCATTTGGCTTATTTTTTTCTTTAAAGTTTGGTGTTCTATTACTGCATCTACTGGTAAATCATACATGTAAGGGCGAAGTATATGCTTATATGTATTCAATTAGATATTCACATAGATCTATAATTCTTCTTAATTCATTAGGCACAACTCAATGGGCTAGGAACCATAGTGTGCTAGAGCATTATATGAACAAATGACACAAAGAAAACTCCTAGCCTGAGTAAACAGAAAAAAATTGGTAATGGTGGAATAAATTATGTATTGAACAGTATTACATCACAGTATCTACAGGCAGAGAGAAAGAAAAAAAAATCTGTCAGTATTTGGATAAAAATTCCAACAGGATACTCATAAACAATATTTTTAGATATCTGTAACTCAGCTAAATCTAAAATCAAATTTTTCAAAAAAGATATTGCTATGAAAAACTGCCTGTGAAAATGAACTAAGAAATCTTATCATTATGTGATTGAACATTTAGAAATAAAAAGTATCACATTAAAAACCATTTTGTTGTACAGAAAATAAATGCTTCTTTATTGTTTCAAGAATTATCCATCACAGTCTTTCACATGCAACAAATGCATTTTATGGATTAAATACCTTATGAGATTGAAATAGAGGACTCTAGGGAGATTACGAGGTGCTTTTTAAAGAGTTTATCAATCTAATCAGAATAAATTGTAAAATTAGCTTTTTATTCTTCCTTGCCAAAAGAAAGATCCTTCCTATCTTGCACCACACTAAGTATTTTGCTAAACAGGCTGAAGGTTTATGACACTTCCATAGTATATCAGCTATAATCTAAGTAAAATCAAGCAAACCTTTGTCACTGATACTGGCAAAAAATGGGCCAGGTCTATATGAGCATTTGAATTTTCAATACAGGACGTCAGCTCTGTTAGTGAAAACTTTTTCTTTCTTGAACTTTCAACATCAAAAGTCTGTTATAATGTATAACTCCAGAAAGTAACTGAAAATGGAAATAAGTAGAAAGGAAGCATTTATTAGACTCAGTGGTGTATTTTATAATACAGATAGTGTAAGTGGCTGTTTAAAGCAATAAGAAAAATGTAATTGACATATTGTGGTCATGTTCTAGTAGGGTTAACTCAGATTAAAATCTGACAATCCATTTTATGTTAAAAACCAATTTTCTCAGAAGTGACCTTCTGAAAAATGATGTAGCTTTTGCAATTTTAAGAGACATGTGGAACCACTGACAAACAATTAAGTAACCTAAGGTTAGGGTTGTTTTATTTATTGAATTTCGTTACATTAAGAGTTCAAACTATTTTGTTGCATCTTAGAAATAAAATGAGTTTAGCTCTAACTGAATATTTACATACTCCTTAATCCAGAATTTTTAGACAGGACTCCTGATTTATACTCTGATGCAAACATCATGGTCTCTAGGAAAGACATTTGTTACAGTTTAACCTATATAGACAGTGTAATTAAATATGTGGAGCCCTCATGAATTTTTCAAGCAGACCTAATTAAGAAGTATGCTTTAACATGCATGCTCCTTATTTATTAGCAAGTTGTATCATACACCTGATGTTGTATTTAATGGTATCATGATGTAACTACATCCACAAAAATACAGACTGCTACACCCTGCTTGTACACTGCTTCCTCTTAAGATCACCAGAAAATGATTTCTGCCATAAGCATAGTCTAGCTTCATAAAGGTAGGCTCACCCATAATAATTCTCTCAAACAGCAGCTAACATACATTACCATTAATAAGCCATTGAATGAGACTCCAGGAACTTCATCTTTCTCCACCATTAGACTTAAAATCTAATTTAGAATCTAAGTGGAAAAAAGGCAAACTGATAAAAGATACTCAAGGGGTTAAAAGTACTTTACGGAATGTGTGCAAAAAAAGCAGAAGAGAGACAAAAACAAAACTCAGTTTGCAAAAGAGTCTCTCCAAGTGGAGATTTAAAACCCGATACTTAGCAAAAATGTCCTGAAATAGTGTCTCTGTAGGGCATTTTTTTAAAAAAAATCCATTAATAACATGTTTGCTGTTGTTGAAGCGTCTATTATGAGGCTCAGGCTGTGTGAAAGCCTGTCTCTCCACAAGAGAGTTATGACAGGCTTGTCGGGAGGGATAGGAGATGGCTGAAGATGGATATGTGCTGCCCTGTTGACAAGTGGTGGGGACAGGCAAGGAGATGGATCAGTAAAAATTTCCATTAAATCAAGAAAAACACAACTTGCCCCTAACATCACCTCTGATAGTTTCTTAGACCAGCTGCTTCCCTGACACCCTACTGAGGGACAAATTGCTTTCCTAGCAGGACATTTGGACACTCCTGCATTAATAGATATGGATCCCAGCATGCCAAGCCAAGCAAGAAGGCAATTTAATATGAGCAACACTGTCATCTCAATTTAGGACAACAGTTAGGATGCCCTACAGGGCATTGCAACAGCTTCTAGAAGTACACAGTGTAAGACATTCTTTCTGTCTTGAGGCTACAGAAAGCTGGTATTTCTAGTAAATCGCCAAGCCAAGGAGAATGGAAAATGTAAATGCATAGATGACAACAGCATTGTACTGTCTAGGAGCATCAATTTCAATTCAAAGGCCTTTCATTTCTGTAGAGAACTGCAACAAACTTCGCAGGGAAAGAAAACAGACAGGAGGAGACAGGACTAACACTGGGTGGCAGGCATTTCAGTTTCAGGTGGAGGAAAATTTCAGAACAAAAACGTAGCCAGTTCAGACAGCTGTCTAGCATTACAGCACAACTGTGCTAAGTAACAGGAAGGACACAGAAACTTTTAATATTTACTTTCTGATAGTAAATGTTTTTAAAATCTCTAGTTTTTTTCAGTAAACGAGCTTTTATTTTTGCAGAAGTGCACTGTTCATTGCAATTTCCAGCTAACTCTAAACAGGAAAATAAAGTGGACGTATCATACTTTGAAAGCAGTGGGTGGTGTGGCGAGGCAAAGTCTCCATGACTATATAGAGAGAAAAGACTGGGTTTTTTCTGAGTCACCAGCACCTGCATTCCTGCAAGTCTTGAATAGTTTGGTGAGGAAATGATTCTTTGATTGTATGAGGTAATGGAAAAGAAGGATGAAGAGTGGAATCATCTGATGAAAGGAATAACAAGACTTTTTCTGAATCTGACTGTCTTTGGGAAGAAAACCATGTCCCTGTCTGAAGAAGGTGTTTCAGGATTAAGTGGTGTGGCACGCAGATTGCCTTGGAAGGCAGCTCCAGAAGGAAGCTGAGAGTGAGCAAACGGGTGTCTTCACTGGAAAATAGAGGTGTTTCCTCTATGCTGTGCACAAAGAGCAGATCTACATGGCAGAGAAAGCAAAGCTATGACCCCTTATCTGGATGTCTTCATCAAAGATGCTTTAGAGAAAGTACTACCTGAACAACTATCTATCCCAGTTCTGCAGAGGCAAACTCCACCTAACTTGATCCAGATTCAAGCGTGGTTCAAGTATGCTGTTATTCAAAATGTTTCCACCGGCAGTGCAGGCCCATCATCCTGCTCTCAGCTCCTGAAGATGTTCACCTGTGCATGACAGTGTGCACCCCTTGGTACAAGGGTGGAATCACAACATGTCCAGATGTCAGGAAGACATTACAGGGAGATTTGCTTCCCGAAGACATGACCAACACTAGATATACTACTTCAAATTTTCTAAGTGAGCATGGGGTTTCACAGAAGTGCTGAGGCTAAATGTTGCCCTCTGTCTTCAGGGGATCTGCTCAAAGGTTCCTCCTCTGACTGGTTCATCTGCAACCATAGAAAACCAGCATGAACAGAAAGAGCAGCATTGGTTCATTTGCATTCGGCCACTTCCAGAAGCAACTATATGATGTCTGGATAACTACTACTCTGACAAAATCAGCAGCACATTTCAGGAGTGTAAGTGGACAGAGGCCCCTTTTGTCTAAAATTCTCTATTGTCCTTGCAATTTTCTCTTTCAAAATGACAAGGAACTAGAAGGCTGGATGCTCTGGTGGCTTTACATATTGCACAGGGAGCTGTGGCACCATTTCAGAAGAAAGAGGATGTAAATAATTGTTGACTGCAATGCCAAAAATGGTATTCCCTGATTTTACTGGTACTTCAGCCGATGGAAGCTGGTTTTGGTCTTATATGTATCACATGTGTCAGTCAGATGGCATCATTCAGCAATCTATAACTTCAAATTGATCTCAGGTAAAGAATACAGGCCTGTGGAAGTAGTGATCATTTGGAAGTCCCCCCTAAACCCCCAAACATTACTAAGATTATGAAAGTAATAAAAAAGCCATCCAAATATTAGAAGTCACACAGTTAACCACCTGTGAAATTATGCTGTAAAACTTAACAACTACCCTTCTTAGTGGGGAAATGTCTAGACATTCAGTGTTTCCTTTATCTTCTCTGAGTTCTGCTCAGTTCTTCTTGAAATTGTCTTTTTGTGGAAGAAAACTAATCAGTTGCTTGTTAAAACATTTTAGGATGAGCATCAACTACCCCTTTCCTCAATCTTGACTAATCTTCACATTCCAAGTGACACTATATCAGACAGGCAACAACACACAGTTCTCTATGCTGCTGATACTGTCAGGCTTTTTCCCCATTGCTTCAAAGTACATGGAATGAAACAGCTCTCTGAAAAAACAAAATCAGAGAGATACTCACTTACTCAAGATATGTGGTGGAGCAAGTCAAGACATCAGAAAAAATCTTCCAGGTTCTTTCACTGACAAATCCGGATTGAAAAATGTAAAACTAGAAACACCGAAGCAACGTTTTCAGAGTATTTCTAATAATGAAAACTGGGAATTGTAAATTTCAGTGATAATATTTGACTGGAATGATCTTGTGCTGTTCTTATCCCTGTAGCTGTTTACAGAGCTCACTTTAATCTTATTGACAGCTCAGTTAACTGGTCACTATTTTCAATTCTATGATGCCCAATCAAGTGCTAAACAATGAAGTACAAGTTCTAATGACAAGACAGCTACAGCTAAACTGTGTTATATGATGGTACAACTGACCTAGCCAGCACACCTGCTGAATCTGACTGTATTTATCATGGTCAGAAAGAGTAGCCTTTGTTACTTCTACTTCCATAGCATGCAAAGACGTCCAATCACTATTAAGATCTTGAAACCACTGTGAATTGCTTAGAAGATCAAGCAATCAAAGTAGACTACCAGAAAAAGTAGCCAATTTCAAAAGTGACATTAAGGCTAAAGGAAACTCCCAGTTAACATTCCCATTAGCTTTTCCCCTCTGCCTCATGATCAAAGTTTAAAATACCAGTCACAACTACATCATCAGAACTAATCATAGTGTGACATAATTTTCTTAAATACTAATATAATATTTCTTTTCAGAAGCTAGGTTTATATTTCTAGGGATATTGCTTGCAAGGCACACAACCATTCTTTGGGAAACAAACCCAAATCTTTTCAGATGCTTGAGAAAAATACGTGCTTTAAATATGTGGTTTTAGTCATAGTCAAATGTGTGAGTCCATAGAAAAACTAAGAATTTCACTCAATTCCTAAATACACTTCTAGCTTATAAGAAGAGATTAGTTGCACTGGTATCACTAAGATAAAGGGGTTTTGCTGCTCTTAATATTTCTGTGCAATCTCTATCAAATATTCATAGATACCTTATGTGCATATGTGCAAAAACACCTTGTTGGCTTACTGAAGAAGCTTTGGAAAAATAAGTTGTGCCTCCTGGTTGCTGTCACTCCCTGCCTTTGGCAATGGGAAAAACTCCCATAATTTTAATATGAAAACATACTAAATAGTGTGACTGAACTTGATTTTCAAATTTGTTTTATCTGTTTTGATTGACTATTTCAAACAAGCCTCATATGACAAGGAAACCCAGATATGAACCATATTTCACTCCTAGAAACCTAATACTTTTTCTTATCCATCTTCTCAGCTTATTCAAACAGAAAGATTCCGCTAAAGAAGTCTGAAAAGCAGGAATACATGAAAAAATAATGACAAAGTGTAATTGCAAGTGTATAATGAATACTAAAATAAAATGAAGGTCTACGATAGGGATTATACTATTCACAAAATAAAAACATCACAAGGTAAATTGCCATAGAAAACACAGTTGTACTGCAGGAGTACCTTTAAATGAATATGACTACTCTGCTGCCTGCAAATGTTCCAAAATCCATCCTTTGCTGCATTGTGTATATGCCTGTATTGTTCTTTGTGTAAAATCACAGGGAAGTCTTAATAAAGAGATAAAATGGAGAAACTGTGAAAAATGTTTTCAACTAATTCATGCAATAGGCACTAGGTTATTTAAAAATAGAAATACTATTCAGTGTAAGTGCTGCATTTGAGAGGATTGTACAAGAGGAGAAATAAACCATACACAAAGAAAGGTGAAATACATACACACAAGAAATAGAAATGCTTCATGAATAGCTAAGTGCTGAAGAACCAATATACTACAAATAAAAGGAGGGAATTAAGTGAAAATAACTGTACTCAGAAGTTTTAATATAAACATGAAAATTCACCCCCAAAACTGAAAGACTTTTTCTGTTTTAAAGCAGAGTTAGTTGAAAATACCTGAGAAAGAAAGACTTAAATACTTCTTCACTTGTTTGATAACAGCTCTGAAGGCTTTACTTCAAATGTGGTCTTTATAGAATTTGGTAAGGAAGGGGTGAGAAGGTGAAACCACAAGACAAATGATAGGATTGAAGTAGTACATAAAGGCACGGAAAACCCACATGCACCTACACAGACATACAGAGCACAGTTATGCATCATTAATTCTGCAAGGAGTATGTTGGTCCAAAGGACAGAGGACTGAAGAACTGCTGTGCATACAAAGGTTTCTGGATCTCGGTGATGGTGACTTGCTTCCCCCCTTTAATACACATTCAAGGGCAAAAGCAATAAAATAATTGTGAGGTTTATGGGGCATAAAACGTGAGTGATCTTTGCTAAGAGAAAAAAGACAGGTGAAGGACTTAGTGACTAAAACCTCTCCCAATTTTCTGTTATTCTAATATTAATGCTGCACATGGACGCAGCTTCATACTTTCTTTGCTTTTATGCAATGCTATGTCTCTAATTCCACAGTTTCCATGAAAACTTTCAACCAAATCAATTGCACAATGGGTCTGATTACAGTGTGGGCTTTTCCTATGTCATTTCCAGATTGTACAAAAAGCTGGGAGATGGTGCAAACATTTGGGAGCTCTGAAACCATGGACTGCAGGAACCAGACAGATTTATTTTTTAAAGGTTAAGTTGAATGTTTCTTTCCTCATAAAATGTCCACAGTGATCTTATGACACGATGGCTAGCTTATTCTGTGTTATCATGAAGTATCAGCAGTGTCATTTCATAAGCATCTGGCTATTCGAAGGAAAAAAGATTATCTAATCAAATTCTGGCAGTGGAAACTCACAAGAGAGGAGAAAGAACTAATGCCACTCTGAGCTAGGACTGGCTTTCTGTAAAGCAGTATTTAGAAAACCACTGGGGATATGAACTCTCCTTAGGTTTATGTATGTTAGCCACTGACAGCATATAAGCATTCTGTTATATTGCACTTATTAGATTTTATCTGTTTCAGCTGGCTTTTATTTAGGACTCAGTATTTCTAGAGCAAAGTCTGCTATAGATTGGAATGAGCAGAGAGTCAAGCAGATATGGGGCGAGTTGTTGATGGCACATCTCACCAATTAATTTTCCTCAAAACCAAGCGGACTAGGAAGAGGGTAGAAAAAAGACCGTTTTCTTGGATATGAGGCATTATTAAAATGGACATCTTCCTTCTTCAACTGAGTCACAACATCAGAAAGGAAAATAGGGTTATTGATCAGGTTCAGGTTTCCTCACTGTGTATTTAATCTGTTATTTTGCATGATGAGAAACAATTACCGTGATTTATACACCTCAGTCCAGCATTTGCCTTTTTTACACTACCATATTGTTGACTCCAGATCAGATTGTGATCTATTGCAGTTCCCAGATCATCTTTTGCCATGTTGCTGTCTCTCTAAGCATTTATCCTCTCATAATGTATGGCCGCTTGTACTTGTCTAAGTACAGAAACTTTACATATATCCTTACTGAACTGCTATCATGTTCCAAACTTTGCTGCCTCCCCCAGCTATAGATCCTATGCAAATAACCTTACACTAAAATCATTCAAGACATCAGAGAAAATAATTAAACCTGTCAACCTCAGGACACATTTGAAACATCCCTCTGCTTTGATTGTGAAATGCTGATAAATAGTCTATACAGAACTTTCCAACTAATTATGTATACACCTAATGAAATTACAATCTAATCTTGTATTTCATAGTTTGCCTATGGGAATTTCATATGAAACAATGTGAGAAGCTTTATTAAATTAAATATAGATGACATCATCTTCTTCTCTTGTATCCACAAGTCCTGTGACTCCACCATAACAAAGTCAGATTGATGTGATAAACCCTTGCTAAGTCCATGCTTCCTGAGACTTTCTGGTTTTGTCCTCTGGGTAATTACCAGTAGTTTGATTATTTGCTACAGTTTTCCCTCAGGAATTCAAGTTAAACCTACTGGTCTATAAGTCTCAGGTTCCCTTTTTTCCTCTTTTTAGACATAGACTTAATGTTTTTGCTTTTTCAAAATCTTCCCTACTCATATTCTTAGAAGTGACCATTAATGTTCTGGATTTTCTTCAGCCATTGTCACAGGAGAAACTTCATCAGGTCCAGCTGATTTGAAAACGTGTCTCTATCCTGTCCTTTCCCCACTATAGCTGGTATTTTTAATTCTGTTTTACTGGTATTAGCTCTGCTAACCATCTAAGCAGGTCTGACCTTTTAAATTAAGATTGAAACAAAACAAGTAAACACTTCTGCCTTCTTGGAGATGTTTAATACATTTTCCTCTCCCATAAGAAGCCAAACGAGAGCTTTCTTGATATTTCATGTTATGTATCTATTACTTCTTTATGGAAAGCTTTCTGAATATTTTTGGTAGACTTTATATTAAAAGTATTTTATTTAATGTCATGTACTTTCTGACTTTGGTCCCTGTGTGTATTTTTTTTTCTATCTGTTCCTAGTGATACAACCTGCTTGAACTTTTTATGCACTTCTTTCTTACTTTTCAGGTCATAAAAAGGTTGTTGTTTAAGGAAGTTGGTCTTTCCTTACCCTTCCTAGCTGTCATGGTTTAACCCCAGGTGGTAACTAAGCAACATCCAGCCACTCGCTTACTCTTCCCCAGTGGGATGGGGAGAGAATCAGAAGGGTAAAAGTGGGAAAAGTCATGAGTTGGGATAAAAACAGTTTAACAGGTAAAGCAAAAGCTGCCTAGTCAAGCAAAACAAAACAAGGGATTCATTTACTGCTTCTCACAGTCTGGCAGGTGTTCAGCCATCCCCAGAACAGCTGGGCTCCATCATGTCTATTGGCTACTTAGAAAGACAAATGCCATCACTCCAAACATCCCCTCATCCCTCCTTCTTCCCTCAGCTTTATATACGGAGCGTGATGTCTTATGGTCTGGAATATCCCTTTTCTCAGTTGGGGTCAGCTGTCCTGGCTGTGTCCCCTCCCAGATTCTTGCTGAAAAGTCCCTGAATTGGTATAAACATTGCTTAGCGACAACCAGAACATGACTGTGTTGTCAACATTCTTCTCCCACTAAATTCAAAACACAGCACTACACAAGATACCAGGAAGAAAATTAGCTCTATCCCAGCTGAAACCAGGACACTAGTCCTCCTATACATTGAGATAATTTGCCATTGTGCCCTTATTATGATTTATTTACTGAATTATTGCTCCTCTATTCTGCTTAGAACAAATGTCTTATCAGTTGCTCAAGTTTGCTTATTTCTACTGCGTTACTTCACCTGCAGAAGCACATTTTATCTGGTTGGCTTTTTGTCTGCTTTTGTCTAGGTGATTATTCTAAAAAATTCCATCTCTAAAAGAATTAAACTTTTTTATTTCATGGCTTGACCACTGACCATTCATATGAGAGAATTTAAATACTGTTTTGTTTGGTTTTTTTTTCCTGAAACATAATGAAGGAGAACATGTTTGCATTACACAGATAGCATTTTGCGACCATGAAACATTTGCAAATATTATTAGGGCAATGTATTTCTGCCATATGTCATCTCTTCAGCAGGAATACTCTGCATGGGTTAAATGTTTTTTAATGCAGTTTTGAATAGTTATATGCTGCACTCTGAAAATAAACATTGAACTGTTCATTCTCTATTGACTGAAATAATGTAAGAGATCTTTTGCTAATAATTAATGTCACATCCCACTGGGACAAACACTATTTGCATGGGTTATAATAAAAACTACGCAAAAACACTAATGTGTTTTTCTAAGCAGTGAAAGCTTGTGATGCGTATTATGAAAACAGCACTGGTGAGAACCACAGCAGCATATAAAAGCTATTATTGTATTGTACATTTATTACTAAGTTTATTTCCTCTTTGATTTATTTAACTCACCAATTACCAGTTTTTTTCACTCCTCTGATAGAAGGATACAGTGAGTTACTAGCTCAGAGCAATGCTACTGTTTGGCAGCCACATTTGTTTCCAGTTCCATATCTGAAACGTTTTCCTGAATAACTTTATGTAATTACCTCACGCCCAGAAAAATTTTTCTGTCCATGTAAAGCAGGGGTGTCAAACTCATTTTCAGTGGGGGCTGGATCAGCCTCGCTGTTGCCTTCAAAGGGCCGAATGTAATTTTAGGACTGTATAAATGTAACACTAACACATAACATTAATAAATTAAATGAACGCTAACATGTGTAAATGTAACATTAACTGTGTAATACATTTACACAGTCCTAAAATTACATTCGGCTCTTTGAAGGCAACCACGAGGCTGATGCAGCCCCTGGTGAAAATGAGTTTGACAGCCCTGATGTAAAGGATTTTAAAATATGATAACTGTAGATACTTGAAAACACAAAATTTGTTAGGTTCTAATCAATATACATTCACATAAAAACTCCGCAATGACCAGGAACTCATGCAAAGTATCACAGTCAGGCGGCTCGGCTATTCTTTGTACATCCAACACTTCCACATTTCAAGCTTTCATCCACTTAATAGCCCACACTCTCTGTACACACTTGTAGTGCCCCCACTGCTCCTGTCACACCCACACACCACAGTTTCTATCCACAGCTCGTGCTATAAGCATCCAAATTCCATCATCATTTATCCACAGATTTGGCAGGCAGTTTCCCATGATTCTGAATATGCACAGCCACGACACATACACTCTAATCTACACTTTTACTACTTTATGACAGGTCCACCCATCGGCTGATTTTCAGAGTCTGCTAGGGATCTCTGGAGAAACCTCCGCTTTACTAGCTGTTCTTCTCCATCTCCATGTGCCCAAGAAAGCAACCAGAGGTGTGGTACTGGCTCACACAAAGTCACAGTTCTTGGCAAAGGAGGCAAGTTAATGTTCCTGTCGTCTCCTTCCAGGTTGTTCCCACAAAATGCACAAGCAGTTCCTCACTCAACTCAAGAGAGGGAGTGCTTTTCTCAGACCTCATCTTAAGGCTGCCTCCTTGTTGCCCTCATTTTCTTACTTACTGCTTCTCCTTCTCCAGGGAGGATCTTGTGGATTTCAGTTCTGATCTTCTGGTGCTTTTAAGATTTTACTGAAATGTCACTGAAAGACTACACCAACAACAGGCATATTCAACCATTTTTTCTTTTTCACAACTCCCTGCTCAGCAAGATTTTGACATAAGCATCCTTACCATAAAGATTAAGAAATTTCAAAAAGCAAATTTAAGTAACATACAAGAAGTTCCCTAAGCAAAATAAATAAATAAAATTTTCAGTCATTTTAGTTTGAAGGGAAAAGTAAGTAGAAAACAAAGTCTTGTCAAGCTTTCTTTATATATGATAATGCTGTAGAACATGCCCCATGCTTATTTTTTATATGTAGATTACATTTAATATTAAGCACTGGTTTAGAATGGTGGCCTGCACGTCAGTCTTTTTTACTATAAGCATTTCAGGTGTGCATAAGAGACTTATCATTGTTATTACTTGGTATTACATATGTGAGCATTTTCACTAGCATAGAAGAGAAAATGACAGACATAAGTACAAAACATACTAGTGTTATTTGATATTTCTTAATGGAAACAAAGCCCAGTCTTAACTAGCCTATTGTATAGCTCACGTTGTCTGAACAAGTGAGCCATCAGTACCTTTAAGCCTTACTCTTTATCTCTTCACTTATGTCTTTTAAGTGTCAGTGGAACAGATTTTCAATCATAGTAATGATTGGCACACAATGTAACATAAGAACTTTTGGAAAAAAAAATATAATTGAGTGGTATGAATGATTTAATTTTTGAGAAATATAGGGATAAAATGGAGTTAACTGAGACTTGGTTATCGACCCATGATTTTCTGCCCTTACTCAAGGCCTCCATTCACAGATATATTATCCTTAGCAGAATTTTCCTTTTTCTTCTCCCTCATGATGGTTTTACAAGTACATACTGCATTCTGGTTTTCTATTATTTCCCACCGAATTACAGTTGGCCATTGTTCTCCAAATATATGTCCCTGCTTTTCATTAGGAATATTATTAGTTTACTGTCTAAGGGATATCTTTTACTTAATTTGGTCATTATGTTTTTATTCTATTTTCATAGCTTGCCCTTGACTTTGCAACATTTTCCTTACTCTCTCTATTACCGCTTAGTAGCCTTAATATCATTGTTAAGGTTGAGATGCAACTTCTATTCTAAACTTACTTTCACAGGCTTATAACTTTTCCCAGATATTCTCTTTCAGGCTGAGGGGTTTTTATGCTTATGCTTTCTTAGAAGTGGATTTTTGTTTGAAGCTTCATAAGCATCATCTATTTGTTTTGAGTTATCCAACATGAAAAGATAGCATTTTTGCAGCAATCAAGACGTTTTCAGATGCTTTTTTTAGACTCTGATAATTGAAAATCAGCTTTGTTTCCGCACTTCAAAATCAGCTTTGATTGTGGAATTGTGGCTTTGCTATCTCTTTGAAATGGTTTTGAAATAATAAAGTTCTGCATGTGACATCATTATTAAATAAGTTACTGAAGTAGTAGTGACAAGTAATGGTGATCTCAGAATAACTCTGTTCTACTTAATATTACTGTTTAAAAGCTTTTTATTTTCTGTCAGAAAATTACAGTTTGTTATATTTTAAATCTTTTTAACACCATTTTCCTCCCACTCTTCAAGGAGCATAGCTCAAATAGATGTGTTACAGAGTGCCCAGTCAATATGGCTTCTATATAGTATACGGAAATAATGCAATGTGTGTAATGAAAAACAAACATTTCTCTTCACAGAATCACAGAATGTTAGGGATTGGAAGGGACCTCAAAAGATCATCTAGTCCAATCCCCCTGCCAGAGCAGGAACACCCAGATGAGGTTACACAGGAAGGCGTCCAGGCGGGTTTTGAATGTCTGCAGAGAAGAAGACTCCACAACCTCCCTGGGCAGCCTGTTCCAGTGTTCCGTCACCCTCACTGAGAAGAAGTTTCTTCTCAAATTTAAGTGGAACCTCTTGTGTTCCAGCTTGAACCCATTACCCCTTGTCTTACTGCTGGTTGTCACTGAGAAGAGCCTGGCTCCATCCTCATGACACCCACCCTTTATACATTTATAAACATTGATGTGGTCACCCCTCAGTCTCCTCTTCTCCAAGCTAAAGAGCCCCAGCTCCCTCAGCCTTTCCTCATAAGGGAGATGCTCCACTCCCTTCATCATCTTCGTTGCCTTACACTGGACTCTCTCCAGCATTTCCCTATTCTTCTTGAACTGAGGGGCCCAGAACTGGACACAATATTCCAGATGAGGTCTCACCAGGGCAGAGTAGAGGGGAAGGAGAATCTTCTCTTGTACTGGTGAAAAGAGAAACAGTTGCTTTGCTTCATTCCACAGAGATACTGTTATAATTACAAAAAGGTGTCTGAAAGAGCTTTTGCTTAAATGTCCAGTAAGAAATCCTGTTTAGCTGTAAGCCCAAGAAGAGCACTGGGAAGCTGTAGACAACTTCTTGTTTGTCTTCACAGAAAAGATGTTCTTCAGGGTAGTGTTAATGGACATTACCCACACCTTTTCTAATGGCTCTCCCTATGGTGGGCTTGTACTCTGCATTTTGTGCCTTTTTTTCATCACAGAGTTTCATAATCTGAGTAAGTAATCACTTAATGCCCTCCACGTGGAAAATGCCATTGTAGCCCTGAAAGAATTAACTAAGAGTAACCAATGTATTTCAGAGACTCCAGGTCAAGCTGAGAAAGAAACTCTTCAGGCATGTTTTTGATCAGCAATAGGAGACATATAAAAACTTGTGAACATTTTTAATTGGGGTACTCCTTTTAGTAAAAAAAAAAAGTGTCATTACTTTCAAGTTCCAAACCGACAAAAACTGCTGTTTTCCATATTTGTACTTACACAGACTAGACTTAACCTCCAAATCTCTATTGCACTTTTTTACTCTGACATCCAATGATGTGAAGATTACAAGTGCTACAAAAGCTGTAGAAACTAATACTTTTTTTTTGGATCTATGTGAGCCGCTCACTTTATGAGTCTTGTGATTTACTTTTGAGCTGGGTTATGGGCCAGAATTATACCAGACACATAATGAGGACATTTTTTCTTTAGAATTGAGAACTTCAATTTTTTTCCCTGGCTAAACTACAAATGCCAGTCAATAGATTCATTCTAATCTAAGATCATATTGTTCTGGTCCTATCTTTTTACTCCATCATTTCTCATTGATTAAGCAGCTCTTGCATTTTACAATAATGCAATAATACAATCCAAAGTGCCTCAGGAGGCTCTCATATGAAACTTCATCTGAAAGGCAATAAATAAGCTTACTTTGATTCTTATTTATTTTTTCTTTTCATTTATAAGTGATTTTCTGCATTCAGCCCGTGTTTCTCTTTCCTGTTCAAATACAAAAAGTTTTTAGAAAATTGCTCAAATAAGCTTCTTACACAATTAGAATCCTGCCCTCGGTGGCTGTCATTCTCAAGCAGCACATCCTCTGCTGATTGCATTATTGTTCCCCCTCCAGTGACTCAGTGATAGATCTGTTTATTCATATCAAATCTTCCATTAACCCTTAGTTCTGCTAATTTACAAATGTATTTGTATGCCTCTTAATTATAAAACTGCAGTCAGTATATAAACTTTATAAGCAGGAAAGCTCAGGCACTTCTTGTGGTCGAGGACAGACTCTTACAACCAGGATTTTTCAACCCATTAACTGAATGAAATACAGGTTGGTTTAAAATGGCTACACTTTTCCATCATGTGCAAAGTGTTTCTCTCTGTCATAAAAGGGAGAATAATCTTACCCTGCGTGTAAGTGGCAGATGAAGTCAGAAGACAGAGCTCAGTTTTCCATACATGCAGAATTAACTGGAGATTGCTACAAACAGTTTATTTCTCCTTCTGTCCGATTGTTGTGCTCCATGCCTTTCCTGACGGGCCACATGATAAAACATTGTCCCCTGAGTGTCAGACATATTTTGAGGCACTTTGTTGAAGAGGAGAGGAGTAGTAAGAAAAAAGTAGTTCCAAGTCTTCTCCAGTCATAAACGTCCTTCATATTTAGAGGCTTGACAGAATTATGAGTTCATCTAATATAATCTCCAGAGCATCATAAGCCATTAAATATCACCCAGATACTGCTACATAGAGCCCAATTATTTTAATTAGACAAGAGCGCTTCAGTCATCAAGAAACTAAACTGTGGTGTGCCACAGGCAAAGACCAAAATAGACAAAGATGTCATCAAAGCCTCAGGCTCTTGCAATAACAATGAATTTCTAGGTGAGAAATGCCCCCAAAATTCCTGGACATGGTATGTATATCATCCAGTAAGTTTGACAAAGAATGTCAAATCCCTGCTGATTTTGGGTGATCGATTTAATTCTGACCTGAGCATCAGAGTATGATATACTCAGTGGTTACCTAAGAAAAGGAATCACAGTTGACCAGAGAAGGTACTTTTTTGGAACTGTTTTTCCAAATCTATGTGCTAAAATAAATTTGCAGTAAACTGCGGATATTTTAAATTGTGCACATTTTAGCATTTCATCTACTGTAAAATGTTGTTCTTCTCCTTCCACATGTGAAGAAATTTGAAGCCCAGGTAGCTTCAGCTCTGGAATATGAATATTGAATGAGTGACAAAGTTGAGTGTTAGGTACCTCTAACATGAAAATTCCTAGCACCCTTGCAGGGGGACTGTTAGCTCTAGCAGTTTACATGGACTAAGATTTAGTTGATAAATGCTAAAATCAACTACTAACGTGATTTTAAACCTGACTGCTATCTTGTCTCAGACCTCAATTTAATTCAATTTAATTGTAATTTTAGCTCATTCCTATTTCACACAAATTGGTAAAATTGGGAGCATTTATCTTCTGCGAAGCATTGCTTTACAAAACACAGTCTGGGCTGGTTTACATTCATAGAGACCAGTTTTATCCTCTCTAGTTCCTAGCTGTCCAGTTGTGACTTATCTTTACAACAAGAACCTGATTTTATCCTCGTTTTCTCTAATACAATCTCCCTGACTCAAATGCAGCATTATTCTGCTATCTGTGTTCTCATGCTACATTACAGAGACCAGCAGGCTCCGTCCCTTTATCAGGTAACTGCCTGTTTTCTCTACCTCCTTGCTCCTTCTTTCTCAGAACATCACAGATTTTAAATCGTGAACGAGTAGCTAAGCCACAGAATAATAAATCAAGCCGAAACACTGCAGACACTGCACATTAAATATAAAATATGCAATGTGCATGTACGGCAGCCATTTTCCAGATGCCTGTGTGATGCAGAAATCAGGGAAAATCTATGCCCTACATAAAGTAAGGGACAGAGAATTTGGTCACAGAATATGGGACATCCCATAATATTCTAGACATCTAGCAGACAAAACTAGTGAAGTTTCAATTCTAACTCAGAGCTGAAGAGACTTGCATGTTGTTTTCTAACATTATTTGACTAGCTAGCTCTCCATGATTTGGGATGTAAAGGAAAAAGCAGTTATTCTACCAATCGAATCAAGCACAAGAAATTGATTTGTTCTTTGTATAAAAAGTGTTTGTTTTGCTTTTGCTAGTCCTATGAACTAATGTGATCCATGTTATTAATAATGGAAACATTCTCTAGATTGCTTTATCCACTCACTACTGACATTGAGTTTCATATCAGTCACAAGATCAATGAATTGCAGCACTGCAAGATATGGGCAATGGAAATAATGCACCTTGACAGCAATACGTAGCTTGTTAATTGAAGAGAGCTATTCTGGGATAAACGTTTTATTAAAACATCAACATTCTACCACGTGAAACATCACTAGGAAAAAACCTACAAATCCAAAGAATTTTGGTCATCCTGAGAAAGCCTGTCATATTTCAGTGATGAAACAACTTGCTTAGCTACTGAAGCATAATATGTCAATAAGATGGAATTCCACTTTCTAAAGGCTAGAGTGCCCACTCAACAGAAGAAAGCAATACATGATTACTGCTTGTGGCGCAATGCTAGCAACTCAGCATTTAGCAATAATAGAAAATGTCTGTCTCATTTTCATTCCCCTTGAAAAAACTCCGTATACAATATTATGAAACACTCCTGCTGTGAGTTGGTTTCTTAATCTCAGCAATATCTTCAGCTATTACCTTATCCATGGTAATACCTTTCTGGTGAATTTTCTGAAAAGCAAAAATTTAATGACATATGGAATAAGGACAGACACCTGAAATGTAATAACAAAGAATAACCCTTCAATTTTACTACAGGTACTAGACAGCAGCTATCTCCTATTTCCATTTTAATGTTTTGCAAATGACATAAAGGTCTCAAGGTCTTCTCTTTGCTGAATTATTCCTCTGTTTTTCAAAACCTTAGAGCTTCTTACTTCTGTTCCTGCTTCAACTTTTGGTCCCATCTTAAAACTGAGATAAAAATTCAGATCATTGTGCATACAGCCCTTCTTCACCCACGGCCTTTTATTAATCTGACTATAAAATTAAAAAGATTTTTCTCAGTGCAAGTATCTTCAAAGATTGTCTTGAATTACCACTGCTCATCTTGACTGCCTTTGCATCTTGAAGTATTTTAAAAGGTGCTTAATTCCTCTTTACATACATTCAAGATTTTCCTGTTACTGCTAATGAAAAAGCAAAGCACATGTCTTGAACCAAACATTTATATCTACATCTCTGTTCGAAAATAAAGTCTTCTAGGTTAGTCAGACTTTCAAACATTTTGATCAGGCAATATATATGGAGTAACGTGCCAAAACCAGACACAAGAGGGACAGAAATTGCACAAAGAAAGTACATGCTGATCGTGACAATGCATTGCATTAGAGCTGAACTTTACAACAAAAGACTTAAAACTGCCAGATGTGGAAACGGCTTTTCAATTCTAGACTGGGGTACTCTTACAAACTATTATGCACTTTCATATATAGGAAATAGTTCTGAAACAGCATTTGTCAGCTAGTTCAGGTTCCAAAGGGAGTATAGGTGCACTCACATCGCACTCCAATCGAGATATAAAAACTTAAAATAAACAACCTCACTCCAGAAGTTTCGAAGGACATAAAAGAAACCATCATTTGAATTACCAAAATTAAGTGAATAAGAATTTGTTACTCGGAATTTTTATAAATCAGATTTGTCTCCTCAAAACAAAATATTTTTCACAATTATTTGGGGTTTGCCTACATGTGTATAATAGTGCTTAACAAAGACCTCACTGAAGATGGAATGTATACTAGGAAATGCATGAACAGGAGATACTAAACCAAAAAAAGAGGTTTTGCAAACAACAGGAATGTGGATTGCACTTCTCATGTAACTATTTCAGAGTGCCCTCAATTCTACTAAGCTTTCTGAAAAGGCAGGCAATTATTAATTCTACAAATATGCTGCAATTGCTTTTGACATGTGCTTCCTTAGCCATGGAAGAAGAATGCAAAAATAAATCAATGGAAAAAAATTGCTGGGAAGAGTAAAATTGCCTTAGGGATTTTCTTCTATGTAATACAATGGCCTAGGAATTCTATTTATAAAGACGACATGGCATTTATATCTATTGATTTTTCAGGGACCTCTTGCAGTCTGTGGCCTTAAAATTTCACCTGTCCTAGAAGAGAACACATCTTTAGTGAAATCATGATGTTCTTCAATAACGTTACGCTTACAGAACAGTAAATATTGTGTAAAAGATGTGAAATAACCCCAAGGTTTGTGCTTCGTTCCCTTTGTAAGGCTATAAAACTTCCTTCATCATTGCACTTTTAATACCAAGGTTGAGTACCAACTTGTGTACTGGAGTTTCACAACAGGAGATCTGAATGAAGTGCCACAAAAAATCAATTATGACAGCTTGTTCCTAAGACCATTTAAATTGTTGCCCACAGTTTAGGATAGTTTAGAGTGGTCTCAGGACCTCCAGGAGCCTTCTAGAGTCAGGTCTCCTAGCAAGGGATTATCAAACAACTGAGGATCTCTACAAATACATGCTTCTTCCTTATACAGACTATGACAGGAAAGAGTAAACTCGAGGGGAAAAAGACCAACAGAGGCTCTGTGTCTCCACTATGCTCAATCTCCTGTCTCACCCCATTTCAAGGGATAGGTTAACTGATATTACATGTTGCAAATTGTTTATACTGTTGTGGAGCAAGGGCTGGGATGCAGTCACATATTACTCAGTTATCACCGCACTGAAAGATATTGACGTGGGATGTTTTGCAAGACAGATGAGCTGTATGTGTAGAGACTAAGGCGTAATTTTAATAAACAAGTAGTATAGGCCCTGTTGAAGCTCCATTCTAACCTGCTTTTAACTCCAAACTTTTCTTTAATATGTAGGAAATAATATGCCAGTGTGATACAAAACAAGACAAAAATATTTTATTCATAGAGCGTTTGTATGCCTTGATTACCACAGCTTTTCCTGTACCCAGGCCAGCTGGTACAATATGTACTGTCTCCTATGTTTTGTTACTGTTTTCTTGTATTAAATATGTCAAAATTTTATATTTGAGCAATAAAAGTTAGTAATATAGGCCTGATGCATAGTAATGAAGGTAGAACAACAGTGTATAATGGTAGTATCTTGGTAAATCAATTAATATATTTAGGGGTAATGGCAAAAAATAAGAAAGATTGGGCAAGAGTGAGGTCAGTCAGTGGTACCAGAACATGGCTTTGGGTGAGAACTATTCATAATCATTAAAAATATATCTGCGTGCTACTTTTCAAGTCAAAATAAATCTCTCTGGTTCTATTTATTTACCTGAAAGCCTGAATAGATAGCAGTGCCTGACTGCAGAGCGTATGTATGAAGATGCTTAAATTTAAACCTCTCTCCTCACCTTTTTGGTACAGTTCCGTCTAGATATTTACCAGGCTGTTTCTGGGCCTCACATAATGCTGTTTCCAGTTTTCCTGAGACAAAGCAAAACCACCATCTTTAACTTTCCCAAAGGTGCTTTTAGCAAATTAAGAATACTCTCTTGGAGACTGACAGATAGCTTTGACACTGACAGCAATGACTGCAAAAAGAGATTCTAGTTTTTTTATTTCACAGGGAAAGAAACTGAGGAAGGCAAGATGTCTGTATCCCAGCCCAATGCAGTTCATTTTCAATGCTCACTCAGAGTTGGTTGGAGTCCTTACATGTTTGGGACCACCTCACACCGTTTTCTCTCTGAATAACGGAATATATATTTAGCTTCAGCCCCTGGTCTCCAGCTTATTCTCTATTTGGTCTCTTCTGTCTCTCCTTTTCTAAAATGGCTGCTGCAACCCCTTTTCATTTACTGTCTCAACTTACTCTTGAAAACCTACTCCTCCTCCCTCCCTTGACCCATCTCATCAGTTAATCAAAATCCTCGTCTACTTGACAGTTGTTAGCTACCCTTATACTGCAGCTCAGACCTGAACAATCAGTTTGTTCTCTGCTATAGACAACTATTTTTCTACAAGCGCTTTTGGGTGAAAAACAGATCCCTGATGTCAGATGTAACTTCTGCTGTTAGCAATAAGTTACCAACTCTGAACTTTCCCCAAAGACAGGGGTTCAAATAACCCAAAAGAGACACAACATATCTAAAGTATAGCTTAAAGGATGACACATATTCATAGAGAATCTCCAGGTTTACATTGCCTTCCTTATTTCTTTGCTTACCAGCTTCAACAAAGAATATGTCTCTAACCCAGGCGCTACCTTTTTCTGGATGAACAAAAGGGATGTTCTTTATCTCAGGCCTTTTTTTGAGCTCGTAAATGATTGTGTACACTCATGAGGGAGTGCAGAGATTTGAAGTAGACGTTCTTGGATTCCATAAAGAAGACTGAAAGGCCTTCACACTAAAAAAGGCCAGGTTTTGTCTGGGAAAAAAATCCCAACATAGTTTAACTTTCCAAATAGAAAATACTCAAAGTGACAACAGAAAACAAAAGTAGAAATAAATAGCCTTCCTAACTGTCTTGGTGTCAAAGAAAGATTCAAAGACATGCATTTTCACCCTGTTCCACTACAGATTCTGAGGAAGGCCCTTAATGTTACCAAAATCCAGATTACAAAAAGCCTCTTGCTTTTCATTTCAGTCTCGGTGAACTGTACCCCCTAATGTTTGAGATGTCACATAACCCAAAAGAAAGAGTGAAGTTAAACTGAAGGCTGCAGATCTGGTCACAGGAAAGCACAGCACAGAGTCCATGAAAGGAAACAAAGCAGTTTTCTAAACCAGGCAATACATCACTCCTTTATGCTATGTGCACTTTCTTTACAGGGCATTTGCAGATTCAGAATGATGATGAATGAAGCTGAAAAACACAGTTTGATTTTCATCACTTCAAGGCAGAGAGCAGAGTAAAAATTATTAGTGATTTTATCTTTTTTAAACAATCCCTAATAGTTAATCCAGAGGCACTTCTTTTTGTTTACTCAGTCGTGTTTCTTATTACTTTCCCACCTTCTGCTTTATTTTATAGACCTATGTCTGCTGACTAGGTCTGGGAAGTACTCTGTTTTACATGCACCACTGCATGGAGAGATAGGAAGCTTTACCAAGGTCGACAGATGCTAACCTACTCATAGAAGACAAGTTAATCCCACTTCCTAGTTCAGCAAACTATTATTCTTCCATGATATCAGTTTGGGCAACCTAAAAACTGCAGTAAAAAGCGCATTTTCCAAAATAAAGACAAGAGCAAGAGAATGATAATATTTATAAATATAGATATTTTCTCTTCTCTCATAGCCTGCATAGAATTCATTAATAATACCAACCATGGAAAACATCATTTAGTCACTCTGACGTAACATTTAATATGTTCTTTTATACACAGATTTCTCTCTACATATTTCTATTTCCCCCCAAAGCTTGATTCTTGTAAAGTACCTGTTTTTTCTACTACCAAACCAACTGCTGATCCATATTATCTAACCTCTTAGGCAAAACATTTTCAGTGTTATCTGCTTTTGTTTTCCAGAAATCCACCATTAATTGTGCATTCTCCCTGTTTAAAAGCAGTTTTTATGAGAAAACAAAAAATATTTCTGTATTTCTTTTCATCATCTATCTTAACACACATAAGCAATGTCACTACAGTATCACAGACAGATCATTCTCTCTCCTTTTTCTAAGACTTACAAAGTTGGTGTTAATAAAATAATGGATGGTTTGCTCAAGATCCTGTTCATTTTTGCTGAGTGCCAGGAGAAGGAAGTCAAAGTGCATCTGGATTGTCATTTGCACAGTTCAATTTCTTACTGTAACTACTCAGCAACTTCATAAACCAATAAAGTGAAGAATTCTGGAAATGACATAGTCTACATGACAAAACCTTCATTCCTCATCCATAGTGCTATATTTAAATTGTTTGTTGAACTAAAGTATCCCACTCTGGTATGGAGGATAACTCAGAGTCACTGATGGAAAAGGAAAAAACAATTTCCCCTCTTATTCTAATATTGTACATTATCAATTGTTTCCCGCACCACTAGTAGGACAATGTATGTTCTTACCCCACAGCCTATTCCGTTGCCTGGTTCACATACAATTTTCCTTACTCCTGGTTCAGGAAGCAAACCCGCTCCACAGCCAGGAGTGGGACACAGCACTCCTCCCATCTGCAGCACACACTCCTCGGCCCCATAGCGCTGGTAGCGGTTGTACTGCAATACAAAAGACTGGTGTTAAACTTCCAACACTACACACAAACACACACACACACACACACACACAAAACCAACAAAAACCACCACCATCACCACCACCAAAAAAAGCCACAAATTTTGAGCTTGAATCTGTCCCACATAATCAAATCAACCCTTCTAAGGTCTCACATGCTAAGTTTGGGTTATTGGTCAGAAGTCTGAAACTTTGCAGTGTCATTAAATCAGGTGTCACTCTGCTACGACTCACATCATACACATTGTTTTCTGACTCACAGCTATCATTTTCACCACCAGAAAATTGTGTTGGATATTAAAATAAAGAAAACAGTAGACTGTTTCTGTAAGTAACCTGAAGAAATATTGTTTTGCTATACGAATTATTATAAATGTCATAAATATAGTCCAACAACAGATACTGATCAATGTTGTATACAGATTGAAAAGAAACCCACAAAAGAACCCCAAGGATCTATAGCTAGAAGTACAGTATAATGTTTTAGAGATAAGGGGTTTTAAAAATTGCCCAGTCAACTTTATTTTCAAAATAAAGTTCATGAAACTGATTGGCACAATAATTCTCTGATATAATTTTTTTCAATGTTAGGTGTATTTTTTTCCAGAGTCTTCCAGGAAATGTTAATTGTTTTTGCTATAGAAATGTTTCCTTTTTAATGATGGAGACACTGACACACAGCAGTATTAAATAACATGCTCACTGTATCCTCACTAACAAAAATGCCTACTCTAAAATGACTGATGCCATTGCAATAACATTCCCTGGTCTAACTTAGCTTGCTTCAGCCAGAGATAAGCCGAGCAATTTATGATCTGCGTACATGTAAATCGTGTCCACTCTCAGGTTCTGCACTGGTGCAGTTCCACACCAGTGGCTATATAACCATTGTAAACCAGGCTTCAGATTCACCTATAAATCTGGTCTACTGTAGAGCAAAATAAGTGAAAGCATTTGGTCCTAACAGCCCCAATGAAAACAGGAAAATCAAAAAGGCCAAAGAGGAAGGGAGTAGGATGAATTTTCTCCGTGACTGGAATGACTTTATGGTGTGCTAAAGGAACAAGACAGAGCTTTATGTTATAGCACTCACAACAGTAATTAGTGCTTCATAAACTTTTATCCCATTACTGCTCATGAAAATCTTGTTCCGCCCTGGGTTTTTTGTATGTTTGTTTTTTCTTTTTTTTTTTTAATAACAAATGAAAAATTATTTCTCCAACCTGTACTCCTCTCCAAAAAAATCACACAAGGAAAACTGAAGCATTAGGACCAAAATCTCATACACAAAGCATCCAAAGAATTGTGAATTACAAAGACAGTGGTTCCACTGCATATTTTCTTGGTACATTTAAAAAGATTCTTCTGCAAATGTTGTGATAATGTCTTGTTACACTGAGTTTTTAAAAATAGTATACAAACTCTTAAAACACTGTAATATATAGACAAAAAAGTGTTGTATCACAGACAAAAAAAATTACCAAATTGAAGGTATCCACATTTGTCAATTAACAAAGAATCCAAATAAACGTCCTTTCAAAAGAAAAGCAAGACCTAAAACAAGAGAAAGCCTTCAAAACATCACTTGGTGTACTAACAACAGCCAGAAATCCTGAATTAAGGACCCTGGATCTGGAAAATATCTGGAAATGCACAAGACATATCTGCAAAGTCTCCCTGAAAGCAAGGCCTCAACAAGTCAACTGGTGTTTTTCTATGTTATTATTATGCTCGAACCTAGACTACTGGCATAAATATTTAACATTGGACTCTATCTTTCAGCAAAGTTTGTGATCCTTGCAGTAAATACATGCTGAACAGAAATCTGAGTAATCACAGCTGCAAAACTCTCTGATGACCTTATTTGTCTTCAGGGCAGAGACTGGACCTGAAGGTGAGGACAGTGATTGTCTTACCTTGTTAAAAGGGAACTTTGTGCTGGATGTGGGATTGTTAGTAGCTTCTCATTACAGAGGCAAACACCACTGACACTGTAGCTGAGATTCTGTTGGCATTTCCATTGTTAATTCTCAGCTGATAAAAAGGATACGCTTTCCAGTCATTAACAGCATAAAATGACATGGAGAGATTTCTCCCATCTCCTCTCCTTCTTTTTTCCCCCTTTTTTTTTTCATACACAAAAATGGAAGACAGGTAAGATGGGAATCAACCTGTCTTGTTAGAGAAAGTTGCAGAAAGGAAACGTCCAGTCTGCCTACTGGCAAGGTGGACAAAGTCATCACATTCTGTCCGACATATTTGACATTTTATACTGGTTCAGCACAGGACTTACACCAGATCAGTATACCACTCTCATCAGTGATTTTCACACTACAAAAGTCAAAAAAATAATCAATTTGAAGACAAGAACGATCCAACTAAATGCGTTTGCACATCCTGACATCTAGTTACCAGACTGTTTTCTACCTTCAAAGTCCAGATGTATTTATAAGATGTCATTTTCCAATTTCTTTTTCTTTGTGCCTGTACGCTAGCTCACGTGAAACCCAGCAACCAACTAAAACATGTAGTAGCAGAACACTTACACCAGGGGTGTCAAACTCATTTTCACAAGGGGCCACACCAGCCTCGTGGTTGCCTTCAAAGGGCTGAATGTAGTTTTAGCTGAAAATGAGTTTGACACCCCTGATGTAAACATTTGCTGCCGTAACACAGTCATACATTACATTATATTATTTATTCAGTGGTCTGAAATAAAATGACTCACTTTACATTAAGGGTGCATTTATAAGAGCTTTGTAAAGCACCAAAACACTTATTTATGAATTATTAATTCACTATTTGCATATAGTGATAGATTATATCTATTAAAGGCATTTTCTCCTATATACCACAGCTATACATATCACATAGGACTGATGCGATCAACATGCTTAAAGCAAGTCAATGTCTTTGGAGCCCATGAATTATTTTTGATCATGTCTGGATGAGATATTTAAGGATATCACAGCAGACAGTCACCACTGGTTTACCTTGTCTCTTAACTGGAGAATTAAAGTAGGATTCCTTTCATTTAGTTTGGATTTCTGCAGTGATGATGCCTATAGTTGCAATGGTTGCTTAGACTCCTTTTATAATTAACACAAGACATAGGATGAAATTCATATTTTCTCTTTTAGGTTTGTTCATCAGCATGAAGAGGACTGATCCCTGAAGTGACCTGTTCTATTAATAGTAAAGAGAGATCAGACAATTTGCTAGTTATTGACACCTGAAATTAGGTGACTCCCACAATAGCTGCTTCAGTTCCAATGATTCTGATCCTAAGTCACCTGGCCTAAGCTGGTTTTGAAACTAAGGTTTATGTACTAAATAGCTTAGACTGTGAACCACCTCACACAATTTTAGCTGTTTACAAATTAAACATCTAACCCGAACAAGTCATATAGGCTCTAAATATATCAAATGAGAAGAAACAAGATCCCAAAAAAATAATTTATCCTGACTTACATGTGATGTCTAAGATAGGTAGGATGAATCATTCTGTGGAAGTGCTATAGCTGAAGCTGAGAAACCTAACTTAGGCTAGATATATAACACATAAAGAGCTGTCATTAAAAGATTAATCTAACTCTTCTGTATATTCAGAATATTTCACAATATCTATCACTATTATCAAAGTGCCTCCTATTTAGACATGCACTTATCATGTGTAAAATGGTACTGCATGCTACAGGGAGGAAAAATATCTCCAATTATTTTTACGGAAAACCTCTTTGAAAGTTTAATATATGGGTAACTTGACTGAACTGGCATTCATGGCACCTGATTTCAATTCCTGGCAGCAGCACAGCCTTCCTGTGGTTTTCACGTAAGTCACTTAATCTGTGCTTCTCATCAGTTCCCCATTTGTAAAGAGGCAGAATGATACTCGCTGATTTCACTGTAGTGTTAAGAGGCAAAGTCCATTAATAGTCATGAGGACATCAAATGCTATGGTAATGTGCGGCATAAAATTACACAGAAATCACCAGCTGTCTACTGCTGCTAGAAAGCAGCTTTTGAGCAAAGCATGTTAGGCATTTATACGGTACTGTAATAAGGTCCTCAGAAACACAGGTAAGTAAATAGTTGCTGGATTCAGCATAGAACCATGTATTTCAATGCTTATTTGAAAAAAAAAGATACTTTAAAAATGTGATTTACTCCAAATCAATGGTGTTAAGATGGCTAAAGGTACATGAAGAACACTTTCTTAATTATTTTTTTTTCTCAGAAACATGAATCCTGTTGTGAACTTTCCCCTCAGTTTGTGAATTGTCCCAGTCAACCCAAATCTATACTTTTTGTGGAATAACGTTTTGAGTGGAAAACATTCCCAGCTCTACTTATGGTATTTCAACCACATTATAATGAAGTTCTTTTCTGCAATCTTTTCTCATAAAGACTTGTCAGGGCCTTTAGAAATGATTTTTATGAATGACCAAAAAATATAGTATCACATAGACACAGACGCTGGATAACTGTAACCATTTATTCCCTGCTCCCCACTTCCCAGACTGGAATGGTTACACTTGAGTCTTAGAATGGTACTGGGTTTTCAACCAGTGGAAATTCAATCATTTGATGTTGCTAATCAAGGGTTATATAGATAAAATAATTGGGCTAACACAGGAATAAAACAGGTTTAACTATGGATTGCAGTCTTTACACTGAGATTCAGATACAAAACCGAAATGAACCTGGATGCACAAAACTCTTGCAAAATACACTTTGTGAACACAATTATTCTGTGCCATGTTATTTAATTTACAAGTTATGCTTTAATATCACAGAATAGTTTAGGTTGGAAGGGGCCTTAAAAGATCTTCTATTCCAATCCCCCCTGCCTTGTGCTATTTTAATTTTGCATTTACACTTTGGGCAGAGTTTTGTATTTTGTTTTGGTTTGGTTTTTTCCCCTCACACCTAAAAGTATCTGCCCAGTAGAGGACAAAAGTTTAACAGTAAATGTAAAGCCAAAATTTCTAATCTCTGAAAGGTAATTCAATTACTTGTTTCTTTTAACTGCATGTAACGGTCTCAGAGGAAAGAAAATCTACTTTCTGGAGTCAGATTGTTTTTACTGCTCCTATAAATCAAATAACCATCTGCGTGTTTCAAAATTAGATTGTGGAGGCTATTAGTCCATAATGTAGACTAAGCATTTTATTTATGTGTATAATACACATACAAAACCCACAAGAATTAGTTCTGTAATGTAATTAGGCAACTTGAAGTACAAACTCCTTAGTACTCACTGGACTAGTAAAAATACTTACAAAAGTGCCATTTAAAATATAGATTAAAAAGAGATGGACTGACATGGCTCTCCATGGAGCATCCTTACTTTATTTTTCCTGAGTTACTGGGTTCATCTTCTGGCCATTGGTAGGATAGGAAGAGCAAGTTCAGAGCACCAGCTCTTTGTTGTTTCCACAAGAGCACCACATAGGAGACCAGAAAGAGAACTATATTCTAGAGGGCTACAATTTACCCAACTTTGGAAAGTCATGTAAAATTGACTAAGGCAGTCTCAACAAAATATTTAGGTAAGAAACCCCTGACTGGACCAATGCAACACAATTCATGGACGAAATCAAACAGGAGTAGAAAGTGGGAAAGGCTGCAGTTTGCAGAATGATCTGAAAGAAAGCACAAGGTGAGGAGTATGAAAATAGAAAATAAAGAATATTGAGAAGAGAGTATACTGGAGCATGTTATATTGGAAATCAAATTGAATATATGAGAGGCAATATGATGCAATGAAGAAAGTGGACTAAGCACAGTGTATGGCTTGGCACTGTATTTACAAATAAAGATTCACTGAAGTAGATCCTGGCTCCCAGAAATTCCACTTCTCAGGTCACAAGGGTGAATACATGGATATTCCATGAAAGCAGATCAAAGTCATCCATGAGATAGAAGCAGTCCCATCTTCTGCATCCACCTGAGACCCTGAACACTGGGGTTCAAATTTTCTCTCTGAATTTAATAAAAGCTGGGCAGAAGATAATTCCTCTGTTTTAAGAAAAACTCAAGTTTTTTATTGATAGTCTTTACAGACAGGTAAACAAATGAAAATTTGGGTCCAACAAAAAATGACATATTTTTTGGTTTTGACAGGAGAAGAATATCCTTTAAATTAGTTTTGATCACACGTACTTTCTCCTTTCTTACTCCCTATTTTTATTTCAGCTGTGAAACCAAAAAGAAAAAAAATTACTTGTATTTGGCTGGTGCACAGACAACAACTTAAAAAGGCAGTAAGAAAGCAGAGATTCCCTGCCTATGGCAAAAACTCAAAGAGAGTAAAGTTCTGATAATCCAGGAGAGACAAATCTGAGGAACTCCAATTACCTCTGAAGTCAGAGAATAAGGTGGTTAGGAGACATTAAAAGCAGACATAGCACAGGAAGAAAAGAGAAGCAAATCCCTGGCCATATCAAATTGCAAATCTGTAAAGTTTGTTGTGTAGTTCTAGCTATAAAAAAGCTGTTGTAAAGAGGATCAGGAGTTAAGTGAAGTAGCTCAATTTTAGAGAGAGAGAGAGAGAGAGAGGATGGTGATGACAAATTCAAAAGGTGAGCCAAATGAGATGGACAGAAATGAGACATTAGAAAAGTGGAAGAAACTGGGAGATGTATGTAGGTATCACTGACACTGAGTAGCAGCTGAAGCCAGGGGACTGGGTGGGAAAGCACAGAGCTGTAAGGAAGTATATGTGTAAAGATACCGATCTGAGAATACTAACAAAATCACTTTTGTTTAGTAACTATGAACTGGAGAAATTTAGTGAAAATTTATTCTTTTTTTTTTTTTTTTTAACTGCATGTGAATTATCGAGAGGTAACTTACATTTTTTACGAAAGTAGTTATCAAAAAATCTTGACCCACAAATATTTCAGAAGCACCTTGTTTATCATATTTGACAGTTTCCTGCACTAAACTCAGCTGATTAATTAGAATTGTCACATGACATTACTTCTGCCTGAATGGGTAAATATGTGTCAATTAGTTTAAGACTGACTTTACATTAATATTCTGTAGCATATACTTTAAAAAAATTCCTCTAGCAAGTATTGCAAGCAAAAAAAAAAAAATCAAAAAGAATTTCCCCTTGCCACACTCATGTATTGTATACAAATTCCTTTAAAACCTCGATTAATGTTAAAGGATTTCTATCCACACTGCATTCTTTTAATACTAGGTTTCCATATCTCCTAAAGTTTCAGCTCACAGAAAAACTTCACACAGGCCCACACTACCTTTGACTAGCATGGTGAATGTGCATCTGCAGATTTTGAAAATAGGGTATTCTTTTGCATAAGTTTTCCCCAACTGGCAAGGAAATGTGGAAAAAACAAAGGAGTACTCCAAAAAGGAGCGCCCCCATGCTTGTTCAGATTCCAGGGATATAAGTGCCCACAACATTTCTAAAGAAAAAGTGAGCAGCGATATGAGTTGCAGTAGCAGCTGATAGGAGAGATCTGTTAAAATTGATCATACTGCTGTCAAAACATCAAGAAACTGGCCAATACATTCTGCAAAGTTGTCAGATCAGATGATATAGCAGGGAAGAGCAGCTATACATTACTCGGCAGCTTCTTTTCCTGCCACCAGCATGTCACTGGCTTCATCTGTGCTGTGACCTGTTGGGGGCACTCAGGTACAGCAGCAGATTGCTTGTTCTTGTGTTACTTGCTTTCCCTTCAACCCTCAGATGTAGCTATTTTATTCATGAATCACAATATTCCATTTAAACAATTAAACAAGATATTTTTATTACTTTGGGGAGAAGAAGGAAGTTTCTCAGAGAGTCATTAGGGAGACTCCGTAACAGTTCACTGCAAGTCATTTTGCTATGTTGGTATATTGTAGTGTTTAGGTCTGAATTAAAGCATTCTCTCTGCTTTCTCTGGCACTAGCTTGTTGAATTACCTGCCTTCCACTGTATTTGGACAGAGCCCATATTTTGTGCATCTTTAACATATTTCTGTAAGCAGCTTGTATTATCACCACTTGTAGAACCATTTGCATTTACTTGCAGAGACAGCCAGCCTGACAGGGCAAATGGCTACTGCAGGAGACTAACTTTCTTATATTGTGCTACTTTTCAATAAATCTTTCATTCCAATCCTGAGTGCATCTCAGGTACCTGTGAACTGAAGCAGTTAGGCAGCAGGTTGGACTGCATCCATTATGCTAGGGGGAAAAGATGGATTATGAACAGTGAGAGCAAATTGCAAGAAAAAGCTTGACAGAGCTAAAGACAGAAAGCTTCAGTTTTTCCCCTTCCTGGGGCTGCACATCCAGGAGAACCTCCTTGCCTCCTAGAGACCTTTGTGCACCAGGAGAGTCTGTGAAAATGAAGTCCAAACCAAACCTGTCAAAAATGCTTTTAGAGACTTTTCTAGGTCAGACTCCCTGGCAGCATCTCAAAGCATCAACTATCAAGTTGGGTAGCAATCTGTTGCTAGACGCATTTGTGTTGCATATTATGCCAATTACTTTGGAAGCTGGTTTTATGTGGTAAGTTAGGTATCCACAATGCGTATCATGTACCAAGGAAGCTTGCACTCTTCTATTTCAACACAAAGAATATGAGACCTCTTTCCATGAAGTCTAAAAACAATATGCTCTTTAAAAAATATCTTGTTGCGACCAACTAAACCTTGAAAGATAGACTTGCCAGCTGAAACGAAATTTCCCATAATGTACATTCCTGAGGGAACAGAAAACATGGGAGTTTTCCTTGTCCAGGAGACTACTGAGAAGTCTGACTGTTTGAAGAACTGTTTTGTTATTCTACAACTCCTTTTAGGAAATATTAGATGAATTAGCAACTCTTCACACTTCAAGTTAAACACAAAGTCTTTTTTTCTCAGTATTAGTTTTCCTTCAGTGCTTAGGTTTAGATAAAGAAACATTCACTTGGATAGTCAGATAGACAGGCAGACACATCTCCGAGTGCTTTGATCCTGTAAGCCGCACAAAACCTCTCTTAAAAGACATCAACAAAACAGATATCTGGTCAGTATTTACAGGAAACAAATACTCGATAAACAAAAAGTAGAGGCCAGGGTTTTGTATTAGGAATAGTTGCTTGATTTTAATTTGACTGAAATTTGGTTGATAAAGGTAAGAGAGTTGATGAAGCAGACTTCTTTAAGGCACTTCTCTTGCTGCCACCTGGCATTTTGATTAATTATCTAGAGTGATACAAAATTAACATGCCATATATTAAGAAGATGAAAACTTAGCTATCTGGCATGACTATAATATAAGTAAAATGTAACTGTAAATAGGCAATCATTATTAAGCAGGTGTTTCCAAAAAGGTCCAGAAGGTATTGATTCTTGGCCTTATGCCATCTAAAATTTTTATCAGTGACTTAGAAGAATACCAAGAACATAGAACATCAGTGATAAAGCTTGTAACAATTTGAGAAGAGGAACTAATGAATATGTAACATTGATGCTTAAGTTTCTGCTACAAGGGTATCTGAACAGTTGGTAAACTGAGTTTAAGCAAACAACTTTTCAGAACAGTCACATGTAAAGTTATTTTTCTAGGACCAAACTATTACCCACAACTACAAAACAGGATTTCTGTTGGGGAAACAGTGTGATGGATCATGAGCTGAATCTGAGCTGTGTCCATCCATGTCCAAAAGCATTAAGGCAACTCTTAGATGAATAAACAGAAATCTCTAGAAGGAAAATTCTATTCCTTATTGGGCAGCCACTGGTTTAACTGGAACCCATGAGTTCCAATGGGAATATCCACTTCAAACAGAAAGGTTCCTTCATTCTGTCTGAAACATATTTAGCTGACAGTCTAACTAACAGACTCCCTTTTGCTGTATAAGCAATTTTTTCAGTCCTGTTTCAGGGGTATGGTGGCTTTTCCTGAGTTGCATTCATAGGTTGAAGCCATTCTTTATTATGATGATAACCTATTGCCTTGTGACAGGACAAAGGGAATTGGAAATGTAAAGGACACTGAGGAATGGGAAATATGCAATGTAGGGAACATGCTGGTGCTGCTGGAGTGGTAGAAAGAAAAGAGGCTGGGAATTTTTTATCTTTCGCTACTGAGAGGTATAATAGGATCTAATGTCTGCAAGTGATTTGTAAACAAAGAATGGATGTTTTTTGAGGCAATATACTCCAGTTTAAACAAGAATTAATCCAAGAAAGTCATGTAATGTGTATTCTAAAGGAGATCAAAACAGATTATCACAATAGTGCATTCTGCTTTTATAATCTAGCCTTAAGTACATAAGCATTTTAAAAATAAATCAAGATGAAGCAGTAGCATGCCCCTATTATTCTTTGACTGTTGCTTGGAGCGGAAGAAAATATATGTTGGTTGATAATACCAAAATTTTAAGCAGTCTGAATAAAACGGTGTTATATTTTTTTTTTCTATCTAGCATGCATGTTGACAGAAAAAGAGATACTTTAGATATTTTCAAAAAACAAATATATAACTAAATAAATATAAGAAATGATAGCCATGTGAATAACAATTTTGTCTGAAATTACTTTCTTCATTTTTATGTATTTGATTTTTTCTTTTTTTTTTTTACCTTGGTTTTGCACCAACTTCTCCCTAAGTATTGAAGTGCGTGCCAACTTCAAGCGTGAACTACTGTAGTCATTAGTAGACTCATGATAACAATGCTTTTGTAGGGACAGAATATAATTCCAATATTCTTTGTACTTGTATATACGAGTTTGTGGAATAATTCAAGCCTCATGGCAACGTTCACTAATTCAAAGACATTAGTTTAGACCACAGTATATTAGTTTAGACCACTGTATCTGAATAACCTGTTAGTGTAGCCAGTTTCAGAGAAAGGAAAATATTTATAGGTCAGACCCATCCTGCAAAACAACTTTCTAGCTGCATAGTTTTATGCTCCTAATGCATGATGACAAAAGTTTCTCATCTCTTTAAGGGTATTCAATACAGAAAGGAGTAATTTCATTATGAAAATCCAAAATAATACCAAAAATATTTCAAGTGGCAAAAATACTGTATTTATTTGATTAGAGAGGCTTTCCTTATCAAACTTTACTACTCTCTTCAAGACTTCTGTTATCATACGACAGAAATGAATTATCTTGTCTTTTGTGGTTCCTTGTGCTTTACATCATCCCAATTGTGAAGTTTGTATATCATATAAGTTAATACTTTCTTAGTGCAAAGGTGTAAGGGTAGGTGAGTGCAACAAAGAAAGTAAGTATTACGATTACATAAACAATCTTAAATGTAACATTTCCTAACGTCTGAATTCTTCATTTGCACTCTTAGCTCTTTCAGCCTTCATTTTTATTTTTACCACTTTGTTTTCTAAAAAGCAAACAAACAAAAAAAAGTAGTCCATCAAATTACGTTTTTCTGTTAACAGTCATTAGTAAGGCTGAGGTCTACAATCCATCCTCAGAGCTCTGCCAGTAGAGCAATCAAAATCTGTCTGGTTCAGCCCTCTCCTTCATACTCACGGTCTCTTGGTTTAGCTGTTCCTGACTTTTTCTTCAAGTCTCTCCTTTTGTCCCACTCCTCCCACTCTGCGTAGCTTGACCTCGTTGTGCAGCTCCTTATAGTACAGATCTTCCTTTCTTTACCAGTCTCTTTAGCAAATTTCCATATTGGGTCATTCCCTTCCAGTCCTTGGTCCCAGCTCCTTGTCAGGCCCTTATCCCCACCATTCTGGTTTCTACTCCCTCTTCCTTCACCAGCCAGCATCATCTCCCCAGCGTTCCAAACCTTCATCTCACTCTGCCCTCCATTTGTCAGTTGGCTCTAACCTGTCTCTTGGCCCCATCAGTCCTGGTCATAATTTCTTTTATTTCCTCTCCCTAAATGCGCAATCTCACTAGATTACTGCTTCTAGTATCTCCTTTGGCCCAGTCTGTTTTCTGTCTTTGTCTTTTTTTTTTTTTTTGATTTCTGTCAGACAAATTCTCCCACACTTCCCTTCATACTTCCTTCTTGCTGAGGAAAAGCTCAGTCTCTGAGGAATTTGGCTTTTGAATTTCCAGAACAACCGAAGCGGGGGCCTTGTGGAGGAAAACTGAAAGTCTAGAAAATGTACCAGCAGCCCTAACTGTAATAAAAAAAGGGACAGTGACAGGGAAAGGAGAAGCAACAGGGTGTTCTCGACAATATAATATGAACTAAAAACTAAGAAACCAGACTTTGAATTAACTTTCCAGGAGCTGTTCCTACCTCTGTCACAGCCTTCATATAATCTTGTGCAAGTCCCTTCATGCAAGATTAAAAGACGCATTAAAAGACACAGATATTCTCATGTACAACACACTAATGCTGAGCTTTCAAGGCTCTCGGTTCCTAGTACCTGCAACTCTACGTCAGGCAGATAGGCTTTGTACCCAGTATATTAGGAGAGATACTTCAGAGACAAAGACAACTTGAATTGCTGTAGCTTTGAGCATTTGAAAACTCAACTTCTCTCTCAAAATTTAAGGCTATTTTCTCAATATGTCTCTACATTAATTTCATTATTGACAAAATAACAACTACGACCATCTTATGAGTACTGTAAAGCATACTTCACTTCTGCTTTCCTAACATCCCTCTACAGAAATAGTTTTCTGAGTGCAAAGCACACCTGTAAGTATGAATGAGAAACACACCTTTAAAAGAGAAAAAAGGCCACAAAAAGAGATGGATAATATCATGAGTAGCTGTAAGTACCAATCCCTTAGTCAGATTGTTTATCTATCTGCTGTTTTAGAGAGGCTGTTTACTGCTGTAGTTGAAAGCTGAAAAGCTGTGGCAGATAGCAGATGTACCAATTAATAACCTGTCAAGGCTGATGGATAGAATGAAAAAAAAATTCTTACGTATATCTCCTGTGTGTTTTTTTCCCCCACATTTCAGGTCATTGGGGGTCATGAGATACACTCTGCCTCCCTGGAGAGAGACGAAACTGTCTCATTAGTGTCTATCTTTCATGACGTTAAGATGCTACCTTTGAGATGCTAACTCACCTGTTCTTCTCCTAGAATCCTGAAGTGATGAAGCTCTTTAATCAAGGAGTCTGGACAGCCAGCTGTTGGAATGAAACAAAAATAGGCATTTCAGAGCTTCCTGTCGGCTCAGTTTTAGCATAAGATACATGGATGCAGAGAGGATAGAATATACAGATTACCTTAGATAAAGAAGATTAGAAAGATTAGCCATGGTTCTGCGGGCACCAGAATGCTGAAAACCATCTATCAAATAATCCTTCCACATTTCCGAGCATGCTACCAAGAATGCTTAGAAAGGTTATATTCCAAATATTTTAGCCCTTTACCCAAAGGACTACAAACAAAAGCAAGATGAAAAGGGCAGCACTGTCTGCCAGATACCGTCAGTCCCTTCATGTAAGCCAAAAAGCCTGTTAAAAGAGGATCTCACATTAAAACCTTGGAGCTGGCCAAAGCTGAATTCCGATTCACACACCAGCTTTGGACTCATTTCTAAGTGTAATACAGGCTTTCCCTGATTCCCTGGAGGATTTCATAGGCTCCACAGATCACTTTAATTTTGGCTGTCACAAATATGACCCATTTCAGAAATATGTAGTTGTCACTCACAGGTGTAATACACAAACCAACTATGCAGGCAGGGGAGCGATTTGCCAGAACTCTGCAATCATATTAATGTTCAACTGCTACAGACTTTCCCATCTGTACCAGCCAGTAAGAAAGAACACATCTTGCTAGATGCCGTGCACTTTACTGAACTTTTCAGACTGTGATTACCTTCCTGGAGATGAAATCCAAGGCTGCTACTCACTTTTGTACACTACTGGACTCATTTCTGGCAGGGAATAGAAGTGCAGAATTTGAAAGCAACCTGGGCTTTATTCTTCTTACCATAAACAGAAGTATCTGCTTGCAAACAGAGAAAATTCCTTAAAGTGATTTAAGAGCATGGTTCTCCCCAGAACATGAGAGGAATGATGATTTTTATCAATCTGTTTTTCTGCTGATGCAACTACAAATAGTTACCTCTCACTCTTAATGACTGCCGTTAAAAGGATGCAAATGAATTGGAGACAGTCGTCAGGAAATCTCCATCAGCACTGTGGCTTCACTGAAACCCAGAGAGGCACGACCTACACTCACAACTTCTGTTGGCGTAGCTATCTTAGGCATACAAAGGCAAAAGCCTTTATACTTGGAAGCAACGTAACTAAAAAAGGCAACCCCCCTACTATAGATACAATTATACTAGTACAAGTCTTCTGCTGGTATAACTTTTTCTATTTAGGGGACTGATTTAAATGAAATTCAAATCAGCTTCTTGCTGGTGAATGCTTTATCTCCATTCAGAGGAGGTACAGGTGGAGAATGCATCACTACTGCTAGAGTTAGGTTATGGTTGGGCTTAGTGATCCTGAGGGTTTCTTCCAACTGAAATGATTCTATGATTCTACGATTCTATAAATGCAACTTCATCACCAAACCCTTTTAAAGGTAGCCAAGGATTAAGGTGGCCAAGGTTTAAGCATATGGTAAGAATTATCTATTAATGGCTTGCCTCTCATTAAATATTAATATTTATCCCCATTTAATAAAACCTATGATATTCTCATATGCTTCTTTCCACCCACCTCTTCCCTCCTCTCAGGCACAAGGATATTCACGTATTTGAATTTGTGAGTTTTAGCTCCAATTGATTCTTTCTTAATGAGTTTTTATTCTCCTCAACTTCCATGAACACAACCCCTGTTTCACCTTTAATTTTTCTCTCCTCATTTCTTCCATGCTTAGACTCTCACTGTTTATTCTGGTTTTTGTTCTAAATTTACTTAAAGTTGTCCTTACTGCTTCCACCACAGAACCACTGATATGCAGTATTTTTCTGTCCTTTTTCACTGGGATTTACATCTCCATCTTCCAGGTCATCCAAACCCTGAATGTACCAGCTCTCACTGTCTAACTTCTTGACCTGAGGCCTGACTTGTAGTCCAGAGCTGTTGACTTCTCTGTGTTTCGCATCAATCAGAACTCACTGCATAAAGCATGGTGGTTCCTCTCTCTTACCCTCAAGCCCTTATGCAATTATTAATTTTTTTTCCATGTGTAATTTTCCCTGAAAATATCTGCATTGTTTGTATATTACTATAGAAATTTCTAAGTGTAGAGAATAATTATGATTTCATGTAATACTGCATGTTAATCTTTAACAGATGTTTTTTAGCTTTGTAACACCAACTAAAGTGCTTTCTGCTTGTCTCTGCTTTTTGCAGCCTCTACAGCTGCTTCTTCAATGAACCATTTCTTTCTTCATTCTTATCCTTTCAATTTATTATTCACTAAATCCCTTAAGATTGGAAAGTTTACTTTTTCTTGCCTAGCAAGAACTTTTTTCTCTTTCCATTCTCCTTGAAATCATATTTCCTGTATGCCTATTTCTCCCAGAAATCCATCCCATTCTTCCCTCATCCATAATTTATACAGTCTCCCTTATGGGAACTGCTTACAGGCATTCTGTCTTTCTTCCATGCTAGAGACTATAGACGCTTTGAAACGAAAGATCTTTGTTTGTAAAAAATGTGTAAAAGTATGAAGATATATATATATATGCATATATATACATGTATATGCTTAAGTGTTACTAGTTGTCCACTGTTGCGTCCTTTTTCCAATACAATATTTTGTATAAGCTATTTTTCAGAGGCGTGCCCAATGTAGTTTTCAACCTTTTCATAGTCCAGACTTTCACTAGATCTTGAAATCTGATTATGCAAGAGATCCTGAAGTTACTAGCAAAGAAGGAGAAGAGAGAGCTTAAAAGTCATGTCACTGTTGGCATGATGCTTTCCAGCAACAATGAGTTTGGAGAAGTCAAACGTGTGCAACACTGAATTATACTGACACACTTAAACAGTCTGCTGTCTGTAAGAAGTCCTTTCAGATTTTCACATTGCAGAAGCACTAATTTGAGGAAACAACTGAAATTATTCTTGTCAAACAATAATTTGATGAAAAAATGGAAATAAAGAAGAAACTTGGAAAACAACAAAAAAATGGAAACATCTTCCTTTTTTTTGGATATTTCTGGATGTATTTCTGATATTTCCTATTTCTACTATAATTTCTTCTGTTCTGTAGGCAGACCTTTGCAAAGCATGCTCCAGCACTGGGACCCATTTTTACCAAGTATCTGGAGTTTTGAAAAAGTCTTGGATGATGTTAAATTCTTGTGCTGTGACTAGAGACCAAGGTTATAGACCCTTAACCATTCCATAAATAAAAAGAGATTTAAAAATACCTATTCTGCAGAAAAGCATTAAGAGCTATTTGTCACCTGACCCACAAAACTACCCATACTTTCATGAACATATGAATGTATATGCAAACACACATGGCAACATGAAAATTATTACGAGTACAGCACCCAAATGGTTCCCTGGTAAACTGTGCACAGCAATGATTAAAATAAAAATGTATTTTCTAAGTCTCTGATGTGCAGCTAGTGCATGCCACATGAAGTAAATAATCCACACTTTACAGATTTCTTCTATTTTGTGTAGAATGCCTTGAGGATCAGTTTTTATGCCCTCTGTAGTACAGAAACCCTTATAATCAATGGTCTCAACAATTATTGAAACTAACCATTTCCTTCTTCCCAATTATTACTTGGAAAAATACAGGCAGACATGAAATTTCCACAGACACAAACCAAACCATTGGAATATTAAATAAATCCGTAACAATTACACGTAAAAGGAAATGACGCAAAAGCATGGACATTTGCCTTTAATCAGAAGCCAAAACTTGGGACTGAGAACATCAGCAGACTGATAAAATGGCAGCTAAATTGTTTATTAGTTCTTTCAACTCTTTCAACTGACATTTAAACATGTTCTTGACTATGACTGTTACAGATTTTTGCTAACTGTGAAGGCAGAGCAAGATGTAAGAAATGTAACATTGATGCAAATCTTTAGTATTTTTATACCAATTTCTTCCTCTGACATAGCTCCAATGACCTCAAAGCAATACGACCCATAAAACAGAAGTGTCTTAGGAACAAGCCTGAACCTAAGCAGAAAACTAAGTTATGAAGGGATGATACCCAGTTCAAAGCAGCAGCAGCTTTATAAACTCACCATAGGTAATTCCTTTGCTTATATTTAAGCATTTATTACTTAAATAAAATTGAAGCATACTACTTGTTTGAATAATTTTGCTGTTGCTTGATTCTCATATTGCTTTATTATTTAATTCCAAATGCTGCACTTACGAATGAAAGGTACATTCAAAGTCATAGGAATTTGCAACTGTAAATTTACAATTTACATTGTGGTATTCTCTTCATAAAGATATAAAGACATTTAAAATATGTACATAGAAGTATATTTATCTCCAATAGAAGAATAAAGAAGCAAAATTTATGAAGGACAGTTTAATGTCTCCTAACATAATAAATCCCCTGATTTCAACTGGTCTGAACAACACATTTTTAGCTACACTTGTAATTAAACTATGCTTCTAACTGCTATCAATTTAATTACCCAAGTCTTCACATATTTTTTTCTCAGACAGAATTAGCTTCTGGTTTTGTTTTTGCTTAAAATTATCACTTTGTATGATTTATGTTCTCCAGTGAGAAGGCAAAGGAAAAATTAAATCAACGCTTTAATATTGCATAAACCGGCAAAACATAAGCAAAAAAATGACTGCCGTTACAAATAGAGTTCATTGAGAACCAACGCAAGTGCCAGGGCCCTGATGGCACCACCAGCCCTGACTGTCCCTGGCCGGCCCCCCAGGGCTCCCCACAGCCCAGAACCCCATGTCAGCCCCCGGGGCCATCAGCCCCTGCCCCAGTGATGCTGCAGCAGGGCCGGCCTCCAGCTCCCCACAGCTCTGCCCAGCCATGGGCCCCTCCGAGCCAGGCCCACCCCTGGGCCCATGTCCCAGCCTTGGCCTGTCCCCATCCTCAGGGGGGTGCCCAGTGCCCTGGTCTGGGGCTGCCCCAATGCCCCCAGCGGCTCCTGGCTGTGGCTGAATTTTAGCCTCAGAGAATCATAGAAAATCATACAACATCTTCATTGACTGTAGTTACAAGCATATATATCTCTACTGTAGGATTGTGTGCTACATCTTATCTTCCACCATACGTTTGTAGCATTATTTCCTGCTTTGCATTTTAAATTTCATCATTTCCCAAATGGTAAAGTTGGGTGAGATTCAATTCACTGAATTTAAGCATCTAAATATCAGCTACATGAGTCTAATATATTCATCGCACACTTCTCTTTCAGTCAATAGAAGGAAATACACAGCTTCACAGGGTAATTCTTGTTGTCTGAGACAGGCCCCCAAAAAGGTATCACTTATCTCCATTAACTGAGGAGACTAAGGTGACTAGCTAAGATGTACACAAGTAACTTTCAGACTTTCAAGGTTAGATGAGCTCAATTTCACACAACAGCTGCAATCTCAATCACTTCTACACATGCTTAACTTTGAGCATGTAAATTTTCCCATCATATTTAGCTCCATGCAAACTGAGCATGGACGTTATGAAAACAGTGTAATTTCCATTTCTCTCTCTTAAAATTTATGCCTGCATCAACCCTTGTTAATTCTGAAAAGTACATATTCTTTTGTGAGCTCTGAGCATAATCATGTAAGAATATCTGTCACTGTCCTTCAAAGGATATCTTCCCACAGTGCTAATTGGAAAACAGAGCTTGCAACTGAAAAATGTTTCAAATACATGAGAATAACCGCTTCACGCTTAGAAAGTAAACGGATGTGTGTTTTGTTTTGTTTTGTTTTTCCTGACAGCTCTACATAGAATGGTATTTGACTGGAGTACAGATATGAAAAATGTTCCATGTTAAAAAAAATAATTCTAGAAGTTTGGAAATGCAGCACTCTAAAGGCAGTACTTGCAATATAGCAAAGATTATATATATATCTAGGCAAGTGTACACTGGCTTGCTGTGCATATACAGTGAGGGAAGGTGGCAAGGGAAGCCTGCAGCTCACAGGTGCTTGTTACGGTTGAGTATCCATCCAGAGCACAGTCACCCTTCTATCTACTGAGGGACACGGCAGCTGGGACTCCGTGGGCAAGGTACAAATACTTGGTACTGCACAGCCCGGCCCAGACAACTCTGTTGAGTGAGCAGGAATGACAGAAAGCCCTGCACTGTGTGTGATAACACTAGGAATGGTAATGGGGCAGCAAGAAGAGGGAGTTGGGCTAGACTTTCACGGAAAATTTAATACGTTTGAAATCCCACAATTAATGTGCATTTGTTTTTATGTCATTTTCCCAGTCTCTGCCAACCTGTTCAACTAATTGGAACACTGGTGCAAAAAATACACCTTTCTGCTGTCTGTGTCTCTTCCAGTGAAATGTAACCCTGTGCTTGTGACAATGTGGTCACTCTGATAGGAACTGACAATGATGTCCAAGTATGAAGTGACTTCACTGTGCTTGTGTTAATTAAATGTTTTGATGTTTCAGATGACCTTTTCTCATTTTTGATGTTATGTGAACATGAACAAAGACAAAACTAAGCAGAGTGTCTGGAATGCATAAATATGCTACTGAAAAGAGAAAAAGATACGACGAAGAATAACAAGTATGTAATTTACAGAATATAAGCACATAAGCTCATCTTTGCAATACTGCTTGTGCTTGGGCATTGTGAAAGATGCAGTAATATTTTCTCCAAGATCTCACAGAAGGGTATTATTATTATATAACCAAACTTAAAGCTTCATTAATTTTTAGACCTACATTCTGCTTACAGATATAATCCTTTGTATAAGAAAGAGGGAATTTTTAAAGAAAGAAAGGTGATAAAACTATTCTGTGAATAATTTATCATCTCATGTCCTAAGTCTTACATCTCTAACTCTTAAAATACAGGGGATTCACAGGGGTACACGACTTTATCTGAAAGATCAATTATTGCTAACCGCCATTAATCATAGAATCACACATTAGACTCAAAACCCTCTCATGAAATCAGCTTGCAATCACTAGGTTTACTTATCAATTTATTATTAACAAAAGGTCTCATTCATTTACCTTCTGAATTTGCAATGTTGATCATGCATTTGAGCCACATTTGCAAACTGAAATTTTCTGACCCATTAACTCATACTTCTGCTTCCAATACCTATTTTCATGATCTGTTGTGTTTGGGGTAGGTTCAGTCATGGAACATTTTTCCCCAAGACAGAAAACTATATGACTTTTTATTCAACAGATCCACAGTGGTTATTCCCCTGCCTCACCTGTATGTATCAAAACTTATCTCAACAAGTATAATATGTCTTAGCTATAGAGATATTTCAAAATGCCACAAGCACCATTCAGCCTGTTGGACACACTAAAACATCTGATGGTTTATTTTTTGTAAATACATGTTGACTGCAGTCAGCAGTATATTTACAAACTGGGAGACAACCTTTTAGTACCCAAATATCTTGTACTGCCCACTTTACATTTGGTGTAAGAAATAACATATTCAGCAAAACAAAAAAGTGAAGTAAAAAATTACATGGGGTTCTTTACTTGTAGTCATGCCATTTTAATGACATGAGTTTCCAGATGATATTTTTCTGTACAGTAATTTAGGTAAGTGGATAGCAAGGCAAAACAAATAAATGTCGGAAAAGAGACATGTTAGAGTATTTCAATAATATAGATTGCTTTGGAAAAAAACATAAAAGGAGACACTTTCAAAAGCAAGAAGTATTGAATTCCGTCCTTTCAAAGTCAGCAGGCATGTATTTAGACTGCAAAGCTCAGCTCTGCAGTTGGGCAATGCTAAACCAGAGAAGAGGACAAGCAATACTTGCATGTGCTTTACGTACCCAGAGGTTGACATAGTGAAGGTCTTTCCTGTAAGTCTTTAAAAGTCTCTCTAAAACTACAAATGCTGTGGCAGTTCTTCAGCTCAAGCAAACTAGCACAGCAACAATTAAGTCAATAGTGCTTACACATGTTCATACTACCAAAAAAATTGGCTATGTACGCAACATGAAATACTTTGTTAAAAAGACTGTGTGCCAATAAAGAATATATTTAAGTGCCCCTTTTTCAAAGCCTTATCTGCAATAAGAAATCTATTTGCCTTTAAAAAAATAATCTGAATTTAAATACGATTTTCTCCTTATTAATACCCCTGCCAAACAGTATTATGCTATTTTTTTCTTGATTGATTTCTGACAGCTGAAGTCAGTAAAAAGACCTATACAATTTTTTTTGCTATCTAAAAGGCTGCTGAAGCTAATATTCAAGTAAGTTGCATGAAAGCTTGATTGTCAGGACACAATCCTTGTCCTGTTCTGATCAGTTACCAGAGATGCTAGTTGCCCAGCTGAACACTCAAAGACAGAAAAGGTATTTTTGCTCTCGTGAAGTACTCGTGCAAAAATTCTGCAAAGGGACTGCAACAGACTTGGGAAAGGATCACATAAAGTTTGACTACTGGCAGCAAATAGAGCATCTCAGATTAGAGAAAATTCTGCTGGTCTGGCTTTCTCTCATTGCACACAACTCTGGCCTTCACTGTGCTGCTACTCACTGTTATTTTAATGACGCTTTAAAGCCAAATGACTATAAGTAATGAACCACATTAGCCATTTTCTGCTAGGGTCTTTCTTTTAATCTTTACAACAGAAAATATCAGCACAAAAACTGACCTGCCATTTTAGTTTAGCACCAGCATCCTTGCTTGCTTTTTGCATATTTAAAACAATATTTAAAAACAAGTACTGTTGACTCACATCAGCATTCAAAGCCTGAGTTGTAGAGCGCTGCGCAATGCCAGCATGCCACTGCTTGTTATTTTTGGCAGCTTTCTGTATATGCTGCACCACTATGTGAGGAACTGTTGAAAGAGTCTGTCAGAGGGGGGAGATTTTCTGAAAAATAACCACTATTGCCTAAGAGACTAAGACTTCAGGGCCATCATGCAATAGCGCAAACATATTTGACTAACAGTCTGTATCATCTGGTAGCTTGATAACCCAGTTTAAATCACAGGTGTAAATTCACCCATGCAACTCTCAGTAAAGTCAGTGAATACTAAACTCATGCAGCAAAACAAAATCCATTGTATCTGTAATGAGAAATTGAACTGCTCAAATACAGCAGCTACAGAAGCAGAAATAAAAAGGAGACTCCCTTCTTCCCAGTACTGACTTTGCCCGATTAAAGTAAATTTTACAGAAACAATGTTTTTTGTTGTTATAAAATGCTTCTCAATTATCAGAAGTTACTCCTACAGTTTCTTCATAACATCAAAGAGTCAGAAAATCAGCAACTCTAAGGCAGCTACATAACCAGGTGTGTTTTGTTTTGTTCTGCTGTGGTTTTTTTTTAAGACACAACAGAGCTGCTCTAAACTTCTCTTTGGAAGACTCAGTACTTTCCACCATGTAAACCTTGGTAGTGAAAATCTCATTGCAGGGATCTGGGCTGAAAGGAGCTCCTCACTTGCAGTGTATACTAGGTTTTTAGCTTAATCAGCTCAATTCATGAAAGGTTTTTCTCATCTTTTATTCAAAAAGTAGTTGAAATCTCTAAAGCGAACTCCGTTCTCTCAAATTCCCACCTTCATGCTGGCACTGGCCTTTGATGATGATCAGTACTTTTGAGAAGGCAAGTGAGAGGTCAGGAGCTTTCAGCATGTGGTGGAGACTTTATAAGAGAGAAGATTGTCTTCCCAGGGAAATCCAACTATCCCTGAATAAAAGCCAACACAAGGCAAAAATAACTATAGAAGAATTCCATTTGCTAGTTACTGAAGGGCAAGTTGTTAGAAGATTTTCATTTCTGAATGCCAAAATTAAACGTGAAATATAGAAAACGCTAAAAGGTTTCTAAGCTGAAATTAGACTAAAGTTCACACAGTCGTTTTCCGTCTGATGGCTTAATAACAGAAGTATATTGTAAAGCCCAAGTGTTGAGAATCAGATGTGGAGAGTAAATATTTCTTCTTTCCCCTTAAAAGTCAAATTAAGGAAACTGTCCTCTAATTTTGGGGATGACAGACAGAAGGAACAGTTTCAGCACTTCATGTTGCAATAAATTTCCACCTCACTTATATTTTACCAAGGCTATGAAATGTAGAACAAGCCATTGTACCATCAAGGAAGGTGTGGCCAGGTGCCAGAAAACAAACAGATTTCCAACTCTTTAATTACAAAAGTAGTGTTCAAGGATATTCAAATGAAATTTTTAAAGGTTATTTTCTGTCCACAATACAGGAAAATCAACATGACAAGCTCAAAAAATATCTGACAAAAAACCCAAGATGCACACATGTAGGTCTCGCTCTCTTACTCACACATGCATAAGCATGCACAAAATTACTGTCGGAGAAAGGAAAATGACAAATAATATTCAGTGACCCAGAAACTGCAATGCTTTTCTTTCTACTTTTGCATTTCTTTTTTTCCTGGGATATGACGTACTTCTATATAAACAGCATATAAAAAACGCCTTTCCTTTAATCTGTGCAGCATTTATAGGACTTCAACATGAGCCTTTCACTGAGAGCTTAAACAAATATTGAAATTGCTACATAAATGACTCAGACTACAAGGCAAGCCCAGGATACTCTAAAAATAAATGTTCATGGACAATAAACCCATCCAACCAAAAAAGAATTTTAAAAAGCGATGGAATATATTACATAGCACAGACATATCTGGATGAATAGCTACGATTTTCTCTTTTTCATAGGGATTTTATGACAGAGAACCACTTCCAGAACACTAAAGATTGAAGCGTCTAAAAGTGACCTACACTATCATAATGCAGTTGAAATCTTAACTGTTACCTAATTCTAATATTTTTTTTCCTCTTTCACAGCACTGATACATGTATGCATATCTTATTGCTCTCCATCAGGGAACATGGCATAGTTCCACTTGTGAAATGAGGACGGTTTTGCATTTCACCTTAATCAGATCAAATTAGGGCAGGTGGTAACCCTGCAGGCAACATAATTATGAAAAAGGCCTGTGTTCAATACAAACTGTCCTTCCAGTCTTAAGGTCTAATAGGACATCATAGTACAATATTTTGTATTTGACTGGCAGCACAGAACACAGAAGCCCACAGAGGGGGGAATACATACTGCTCTAATTTTTTGTCTGTGCAAATCCCGACAAATAATACGTATGTTCTTCAATATTTACTCTAATATAAGAGGCAGAGTGTTCCTGGGAGTGCAAAAGCTGGTGTGGGATGAAAACCAAAGTTAAATACAGAAGAAAAAGAAATTAAATCACTCTCTAGTCAGTCTAATTCTAATAACATTGTGTGAGACAGGCTAATCCTGCATTACAAACAGTGATTCGTGCTTCTACTATAAAAAAACCTGACAGGCAGGCATAAATACAAGAGTTCCTGCTGTCTGTTCATCTAACAGAAAAGAATTGGAATGACCTGAGAGGTTCCCCAAAGATAGAGAGTTAAGGATTTTTCTGATTTTATACAGATATACTGGTCCTGTTCTTGAACAGACCACTTGCAATAAATAGCTGGCGAAACCCTTTTGAAACAAGCTGAAAATTTAATGCAAAATTTTATTCTACATTAAAGGGATAATACAGCCAGGTTCATTTGGAATATTGCTCCTCTGAAGACACCCCGAGCACTACAATAACAAATGTTATATCAAAGATGCACTCAGCAACAAATGCAACATGAGCCTCTGTGAGGCAATTTTTCAGTATGTCAGAATTATAATATTACTCCATGGAAACAAATTAAGCAGCACAAGCTCTGCTGTTGGGATCGCTTTATTAGCAATGCACTATTTTCTCATAAAGAATGCTTTGCTTTGGATCTGTCAATGAACATCAAAGATGGTTTATCTGTTTTTATGGTGCACGACTTACTATTTGCTTATGAAATAAACAAACCACTTTAACATCCGTCCCTTTCTGTCACACTTCAAAAATAATATTGAGAATAGCAAAACAATTCCTGATAATTTTTCCTGTGCAGCTGAAATCCAGTCCAGTGTGGGGGTTTTTTTAATCAATCAGCATAAACACTTTAATCGGGAGGGATAAAACTGGTACACTAGTACCAGTGAAGGAATACTGAACAATTTGTACCTGGTGGAGGAATATCTGTTCTAAATAGCCACAGATTTCTGCAAAATATTGAAAAATATTCTGCTCTGGTTAGTCATCATGCTGATACACAAATTGACTCAACTTTGTCCCTTGTGCACAAAAGAACACAGCCCTTGCTAGGTGGAGAGGCCCTTTCAATGGGTCAGAGAAGGATGCTGCGCTTGCACCGTGGCCATAAATTTCCAAGGCTGTTACAATTTACCCCAAGCTTGGTGGCTGCACTGGACTAGGAACCCAGAGGAAAATGGATTTGCTTTCCTGTCTACAGGGCAGGAGGGAACCCCCACAGCTCAGCATTATGCCATCAGACTCATCGCTACGCTGAAGTGAATTAGTGCAAGCAATTTCATGAGATTACGCTAGCAATTTAGTAGAGAACAGCTGCCACACTGCACAAGAGGATATTCCTTCTAGTCTTTACTTACATGGCCACAAATAATAATATCCGAGTTAATCCAGAGCAACAGCATACATCTTTTATCTTTACCACCTTACACAGAGATATGCTACACCTTGTAATTAGTTGGTCTTGTCTAACTCACAATAATTCCATTATCACAAATCCAATATATCTTCATTAAATTGGACATTCTATATGACACTATTTCTTCTAATATTTGAATTACTTCCCACATCTAGAGCATGCACATTTTTTCCATCAGCTACACCTTTTTCTGTATTCTTTCGATGGTGCACTGTTACTAAACTGTGAGTCTGAAGCCAGAATAGAGAGGTATAGGAGCAAATCTCCAGCCTTAGTAACTGCACATATGAAACCCCACAAGGGTATAGAGATCAACTGCAGAGGGTTTGTGGGGGATAAATGTGTTTCCCTCCCGCCTCCCCTGACCTTGGGTATGGGGTATCGCTGTGAACAAAAAAGTCTTTATGAAAATTTATACCTAGTGCAATCCTAAAGTTGCATAGCTCGGTGCTATGAATGCTGATGCAGACACTAGAAATCAGGGCTGGAATGTCTCTGACCTTGATGCTAACACTTAAGCAGGCTGAAAAGCCAAGTCAGAACTGGTGTCCCCACAGGAATCCCATCTCCCTCCCATGCACAGAGTCTCCCTTTTTCCTGGTAACACAGAGACAGAGCTCAGGCAAGAGTCTCCTCTGGTTTTTCCTTCCTTTTGCAGAATGGAAAGTGAAGTTATTGAAACTAACCATAAGGTTCAGGTTGGTTTTTTTTTCTCATGTCATTAAAATGCTCACTTGACTTTGCTTCATTTCAGTAGACCACTGAGTTGCAGTTGTAAAAAATAACAACACTAGGTCTCATTGCGTGTACACTTTTGACACCATGTTAACTACTTTTTCTGTAAAGTACCTCTGAGCAGTCATTTATATGTTAAGTACTGAACTCTGTATCACTTCTGCCCTTCAATATTACATTGCTTGCTATGCATTTTCCACTTGTGTCTGTTATGTCATGGATCAGAAATTCATTCCTTTTACTTCTGTCTGGCTCCAGAATACGATCATGCATGAAATTTTAGAGACACCTTTTTTTCTGACTAAGAATTATTGGATATACAGCTATAAAAGCATACATAAAAGCTAAAAGCCCTTAGAATTATTTGGAGGGGAAACAAAACATCCCTTAAGCATCAAATCTGTTGGAAATTCTTCATACTGCTCTTCTGTACCAATTCCTGCAGGATTTGCTTTCTATTGTAGCTTAGCTCCTCTCTGCTTCGAGAAAAAGATCGTCAATTATGATAAATGATTCTGTATGGCAGGATTTAGACTCAGGCTCCAGAAAACTATGTCTAATGAGATTATCTGTTTCTTTTTTAAGGATCAATGATTTATTTATAGGCAGGAGCCTCTAAGGTTAATTTCTAGTGCTTTACTCACCAAGCTATCCAGCACTCAAATGACTTGTAGGAGACATACAGTCAGAACCAGCTAATCCACATCAGCTTGTTTAAAAAAATTGTCAGATTAACAAATCAATGATACTTACACACTACAAAATTGGTTTCCACTTAAAAGCTGACTGGATTTACACAGTTTACATGCAGCATAAATCCTGTTTTCATGTAGTTTAGCAAGGATTCTGAGCAAAGTGATTCTCTCCTCTCTTGTCAATTTACAAGACACAAACTGGCCAGCAGAAATCCTATTGCATTTTGATGGATGTCTATTGAGGGAAACAGGGGAGGAGAAAAAAAAAAGAGCAAAGTGGGATTTTTGATGTTTGGCTACAGATTGCTATCACTGATCATTTTCCTATGTCTGCTTTCACAGCTAACTCTCACTTTTCATTCAGAGAGGTTTTTCTCTGCTTCACTGATTATGCCAAGAAGTCTGCCTTGCCTAACTTGTGACATGTTGATGCTACATTCATGCAGCAATCCATTGTGGTGGTTGCATGACTGTAGAACCAATAGGTTCTATATTCACGGGTTTTTCATTCATTTCCCCATTTTAATTCTGCTCCCACCTGTTCCGGTCATTATAAAAGAGTCAACAGCGTGGCTGCTGTCAAGCAGTCTGTGGCATCGAACGCAAAAGTTAACTTTGCTGCAACAAGTTCTTTGGTATGTATATGCACATCTCCTTTCCCCCCTCTCTTTTTTCCCTTCTCTATTTATTTATTGTTCCCCTTCGAAGGTTGTGGAGTATTATCTAGTTTATTTTTATGTTTTGTTACTTTTGGAATTTGATGGAGAGTGGGTTGCGAGAACACAGCACACTTGAGATCATTAGCACTATATCCTCCTTCACTGAGACAATAACAAATCAAGGAAGCAAATAACTGAAAGGCCTGATGATACTTTTTTTGTGCAATGGCCACTGAATTAGAAGAGCTGTGATATAAAACTGATTCAGGTGACAGGTGCTTAATCAACTGAATCTCCAACAACTCTAATAATAGGTTCCTAACTCCTCTCTGTATCTGGAAAATACAATCCAAAGAAAAACATAAATATTTGCAATAAAAAAAATACACCAGTGTCATTTTGCATTTTTTCAGTCTTGTATCTACAGATCCAACGGAACTGAAGGTTAATGCTAACATTCAAAGACAGGCTGTGCATAACCTAAGAGGACATGTGACATTTTTATGTTTCAGGCTAATGCTTTGTGTCTTTGTTGTTCAGGAGAGTCTCATGTAGGAAAGTAAGCTAATGTCAGTGACTATCTCAATATTAAATAGATAAAAAAATAAATAGAGACAAAAGAAAACACAGTGGAAGTGGCTGAAATAAGTGGCACGTACACAGTACGGTAAACAATTCTGCTGAGCACCGTTCTAATTTGTCCCATCTACCACAACCAATTACTCCTACCTCAGAGACTCCTTATCTTAGATTTTCCAAGCCACCCAGCCTCTATTTCTTGATAAAAGACACAGCAGTATTTCAGAAAATTGTGCATTAGATAAAGAAGAAACACAGTGTTAGAAATAATTGCCTGCATTTTTTCCCCAGCTGAGCCAATCCTCCATCCAAACAGTTGAGAAGCTAACTGCTTGCAAAGTTGGGTCTCAGTAATCCATCTGTATTGGCCACAAAATAATAGGTTTGACAGTATTGTGGCACCATTGCTCTTAGCATTATTGTCTGCTAGAAAAAGCTGGGAAAATAATCTTCGAGAGGTCAGCAAGAGCAAAAAAGCACTGGGTTGAATTGTGCCCTCCACAATACCGGCTGGACATAATACACACTTGTGACACAGATGCAACACTGAGCTCCACAATGTGTGAAATGTAGAAATCATCCAGCCCTGTTTCTTCCTCCTTCCTCTCCCTCCTTAGCCTCGTTCTGGGAAAGAAAAGATATCTTTGGTTTGGGAGAAGCTGGAGCTAACAGTAGGTACTGTAGAGAAATGTACTGAACAAAAAATCCATCTCTCTCTCAGTATCTTTTTCTCTGGCACAGGCCAATAAGAGATGCTATGAGAAAAGCACAAGAAACAAGAAAATAGTTAAATATCTCTGTATATCATCCTTGTCTGCAGACTGCAGTTTAGGGACATTCGGTGATAGAGAATGCAACCAGATCACCTCCTTCCCTTGCCACTCTTGGGACTACTCTGTTGATGTATCTAGTCACTTTGGGAACACTGAACACCTTTGGTCTCTACAATAACCTTAAGCAGTAAGTTCCACAATTTTAAGTTGCAGAGGGTGAGCTTCCTTTGTTTGCTTTCTACCTGCTGCCTTGTAGTTGTACGGCTATCTCCAGTTCTCACACAATTAGAATGGGTAAACTCCTGTTAATGTTTTCCATTCCTCTCATGATTTTAGAAAACTCCACAATTGATCCAGATGTCTCTTGTCAGAATAGAAGAATAAGCCTCTCATCATATACACACTATTTCATATCTCTGGCCAACTTTGCTGGCCTATGTAAACAATAATTAACTACTTTCTTTTTCAGAGGCAATAACCAAAACTGCATTTGGTACAAGCAGAACCAAAACTGCACTTGATATGTGCAGAGCAGGGTGCACTCTTGATTTACCACAGAGAAATAACATTTTGTCATTTTTAATAGTTCCTAAGATCTTAATTGCCCTTTTGACTTTTGCTTAGTGCTCATATGATATTTTCAGTGAGCCATCCAATCAAGATACCAAAAAAATGAGGCAGTAGAAGACAGATCAGTGACATCCTGCCTGTTTTTGCCCTTGTACGCTCCAAACGATGCCACCTCACCTTCTTAAGAAGCCTTACTGGAAAGCACGCTCAAAAATAATTGCGGTGTCATGCTGACACTCAGCTCTGTAAACCAAATCAGGCTGTCATTCCATTCTTGCACCTGAGCATCACTGCAGCAGCATTGTGGCCAACTCTGGGGCACGGCCATGTACCCCATTAACCTGACTTGCCTTCCTGGCTCCACCTCAGCTTGCCCCAGCACTGGGACTTCCCCGGTGATCGCAGGGCCATGGCTGAACCTGCACGGTATGTCCCATTGACACGGCACGGCACAGCACAGCACGGCTGGCCTCGCTGCCGCCCCAGGATCACTCACCACTGTGCTTTGCCACGTCCTGCCAGAAAGCAGTCACCAGACAAGACCGCAAAATGACTTACCTTGTCCCTAAGGAGTTAAGGATGTGGGAGTCAAGCTGTGGTGTGAGGTATGAGGGAAGAAAACAAAATGGACAAAAATCTGATAATCAGAAACTAATACATGAAAACGAACAACTAAAAGCTTTTATCTGAAAGTTGAAACCAAGGAAGGAACGAAAGATCAAGACAGCAAACAAATAGGAAGAACAAAGAAAACTACCATCAGCCTCCTCCTTTTCATCTCCTAAAGGGCAAATATTGCTCAAAGAGCACTATATTTACTCTGTAATAAGTAGCTTTGTCATTTTCATTACAAAGACCATGCAATAACAAGAAAATTACAAGGATCATTTTATTTTCTGACAGATGAAATGGCATAGGATTGGAAATTCGACACTAGGCAATGACTGATGTTCAGTGGAATTTCTCCACCATCTCCAAAGCATGTCATTAGGTAAGGTGAGAAAAATGTGGTGTAATTAACCCTTAACTACACAATAGTTGCAAAGGCACTGTATTCTGCTATATATTGTATAAGTTATTTACAGCTTCTTTTCTGTTCATCAAAGCAAAGAGAAATGGAAACAGAAAGCACTTTTGCATATGTGCCTTATAGACCTGAATTTGAAAAATATGAAGAATGATTTCTCTAAACCCCAGATGTGAAACTCTGGAGTTGCATAAAGAGTACAACGTTCCTTGCAACCTGACCTGTGCACACAGCATGCTGGAGCACTTGCTGTTTATGTAGAGCCTGTACTGAACTCATGCAGAAAACTCCTGAGGATGAGACAATTTGTCTGGCGCCCTCAGTTTTCTTGTCTGTGCTAGGAGAAATGAGGACCTCAAACCTGGCATCTGACTCATAATAAATGAAAAACAAAATCTTCATTTGTAGCTTAATCTTTCATCTGCAGGTCCCTCTACAGGCTTGGTTTTGGGATTATTTCTTCATCTCTGGTAGCTGTCAGGACAGGCTCCTATGTGACTGAAAATCCTGGTCATGTAAAGTATGCTGCATCTAGCTGTGCAAAGGTGATATGACATTTATTTTTATTTATATTACATTTGAGCTATTGTGCTAAATACCCCACTGTGCTAAATAGTGGGTAAACGTGTCAAATTAAAGAGATGGTATAGTCATCTGTAAGTCTACCAAAGGGTGCCATGTACAAGGGTGATGCAGAATCTATGGCAGATTCCCCAAGGGAGGAGGCTGAAGCAGTACAAGAAAATCCCACGTTCTTCTGTGCTTTGCATATAATGACCAATGCAAAACTGGGTTTTTAGTTGTAACTCTCAGCATCATAAGCTGTGAGTTTGGCCTAACTTAGTGATCTTACATAGAACATCTTACACTGCCAAAGATAGTTCTCCAGGTACCCTTTAGAAATAGAAAACCATAAATCCCATATCTTGAATTTACAGAATACAAACCAACAATCTGTAGCAGACTCAAATCTATGTTTGACAATGACAAGGCAATGCTGCCATGCAATTACGTTGGGAACCTCCACTGAAGGCAATGGCAATTGAAAGTTATAACATGTGGCTCTGAATCCACACATAATGACTTTGTGGAGAAAGAACAGTCATAGCTGCATGACAAAACATCAGTTTTGTATTTTTTGACTTTTCTCTCAGAGCCTTAGCAATATTTAAGTATGGCTCACTTCACATCAATGCATGTATTCTATAAGATTCAAAAATTCAAGATCTGTCTCCCACAAAGTCTTTTATGGAATATATTAATTTACATTTTACTCAAGAGACTGAAGTCTTCCCATCACAGACATTTCAGCCTTCTTCATAAAAGCTTAGACAGGATTCAAAAGAAAACAAAATAATAAAAAGCTTTTTAGATGCCCAAAAGACCAGAACAGTTGAGATTAGTGATCTCAGTGTGCTAGGTACAGCCTGTTTCTTTTTCCTTTTCTTTAATTAACCTGGCTTATTTACCTGGCTTGCTGGGAAACAAGCTATTAGAGCCCACCCATTACTGTCCCTGAAGCTTGCACAAAAAGCCAGAGGATGACATTTAAGTAACAGCTCTCATACCATTCTGCTTTAGCAATGTAACTGTTTTTAAAACAAACTTTAGGGTTCTATCTTTAAAATAAATTTTGCTAATGAATTGTTTCATTGGCAGGATGCAGTCTGCAGTTTATTCAGTCTGTAATATTCTCACGTGATAGTTATAAAGAGTCTGAGTTCAGTGCTCAGAAACGAACTGTCTCCATTTGGAAGGAAGGAGGACTTAGCTGGGCAGGAGGACAGATGGAAAAACCAGCAGCCTAAATAACCAGAAAGGGAAACAAGGATAGTTGCACTAGGAAATTTGAAGGTGGGTATACAGGAAGAGGAGACAGGCATTGCAGCAGACAGAAAAAATACAAAACACTGAAGACACGCAGCACCAGCAGAGCTATTTTTCATGTCAGATTTTCTTTAACCTGCAAGCTCTCAGGGCCAGACCCATTAGCACACTGCCTATGATGCCTCAGCTCAGGCACTGGACTACATTTGCAGACCATGGCCTATATTTTCCTGACAAATGAGGCCAGGAAAGGGATGGGTTACACTGAGGGAGCTGCCAGCTGCCAGCATCTCGCTGATACAAGGAGAAGTGTAGAACAAGGGGCCTATGCTGAGACACATCTGTAATCAGAGAGACCTCACTGAAATGATAACGTCCATATAGTACGTGGGTGACATCCAAGAACAGAAGAGCTGAATGCACATCTTCCAGGAAAAACCGTCCTCTTTGCAGGGAATAATTTGGCTGGTCACTTTGTATGTAGTGTTATGCTCCCTAACAGGAAGAGATATGTAGAAGGAACTAGTAACAAAAATCTAACCATGAGCTGGTGACAAGCATGAGAGTGACGAAAGGAGCCCCCTGCCAAATATGCTAGACGTGCTAATTGATGTGTTGCTTATCACAAGTCTGAAGCCACTGAAAAATTGCAAGAGCATACAAATGAGCTCTGTCCTTGTCTATGTTAATCTATAGGGACGTGAGCTATACTGCAAAATGATCTTGGGAAGATCAAAAGGGGCTGGAGGCTCTGTGAGCAGACATGAAGAGATGGTAGTTCTAGGGCTATTCTCACTAGTCCTTTTGGAAAAGTGTCAAAGATCAGATAAAGACAGATATGATCTAGAGGTAAGTATAGGTGGTGTTGATAGGAAGATAATCAGTTTTCTCAACCATGGAATAGCATTCCACGAATGCAACTTCCCAGACTTCATCTCAGCTAAAGAAGCCAGAAAAGCAAACTCACAACTTGTTGCAGTTTCCTTTGAAAACATAGGGAGAATAGGTTGGCCTTAGTAAAAACAGAGGAAAAAGGTCTTTGAGTTATTGAGGTCTTTGAGTCCTTGAGTTATAAGAAGTAATAACAAGCTTAAATAGCTGAATTGACAGTGTACTCAATGCTGACAGGATCCTTGCCCCTAAGAAGAATTTTGGCCCGACCTATCACTCAAGATTCTCTGTGAAATTCAACTGACGGTGATAGCCGTAGGGTCTGTGTTCAGTGTTTTCATTTCTCCATATTTCACATGCAATTTTTCCAACAGTGACATATATTAACACTTGTGCATCACGCAGTGTATAGGAACTCAGGAGGAATCTGAATGAAGAGAGACATAGCATGGAAGAGGTATTAAGAGGTACAGTCCTTGCCACTTCCATCCCTAACTTCTAGAGCCAAACAGAGGCTAAATCATCTTATGGCATGATTAATAGCAGCCTAAGGAGTATTTTAATTTTTGTCAACTGCAGTATTTTAAAGATGTTTTGGCATTGAGAGACTTCTAAGTGTGCCTTAAACAGACACCCCTTTTATACTCATCCCTCTCTAGAGTCTCTAATGGCAGCTCCACAGCTCTGTGCCACCAGTCAGGAAATAAAACCTCAGCTGACTACTTGATGTCACCTCAGTTTTGCAGTTTGTGGAGTGCCTGGATGTCCTCCATGACAGCATGTCAACATTTAAAAAGATAAAAACACTGTTGCTACAGAAAAAGGTAAATGGATTTAATCAACTACGAATGTGAGCAACACGGTATTTTTCCATCTCTTATCTATACAAAGCATTCAAGTTTTCCCACCACTGAGAAAAGCACTTCGTCAGCCTCTGCAGAAAAGGGTGTGCAAACATTTCTTTGTGGGTCTAAATTTCCTTTCATGTGATTCCTATATGACTTTTTAATTGAATCATCTTTGTATCACTATAACACAATGCATTAATAAACTTGTCTTCTTAAAAAAAATTCTGGAAGGGCATACCATTGATCTAGAGGTCAATTAGCAATGATAAACTTATAATGGCTTTAAAATAAATGTGTGGTATGAAAACACATAGAACAAAGAGAAAACTGATGATTGATCCCCCAAACGAGTAATAAAAACAACTCTCTATATACCGCAGGGTGAATGTCCCAAGATGTGGACTAAGTAAACCTTAACCCTTAAATCCAGCAGCGTGATTCTAACCAAAAATCCACAGCATATATGTGTAAAAAAGTCCAGGGGGCTGTGGTTGGCTCACAAGAGCTCTGGATGGAAATAAATCAGAACTTTGCCTTATGTGAACTGGGATTTGATATGACCTTCATGCTGCAGACCTGTCAAGCTGTAGCAATGATGAATGCAATCAGACAGCTATTAGACACTGTTCTAATTTAGACACAGCGAAACCTATTGAGTAATGTCAAATGAAACAAAAAAGCCGAAGTGGAGTGTGAAAGGGCTTTAGTTCCCTTTAGGTAAAATTCAAAGGACCTTGTAACATCAAGGCCTTGCTGAGCTGGGTATGAAAGCCTGGGAAGCGATGAGGCAAGATTATTGACCGAATATAGCAGAATCCTGTCACAATCCTCAGAGGAAGCTTAAAATTTCTACAGGGATGCTGAGATTTTGCAAAGTTTTGAGCAAGGCAGTTAAAATAATTTTGAAAGTTTGCCTTTCTTTTGTTCTCTTGTGAACAATACCTAGAAGATTCTTAATCACAAAACACGTAAAGGAAAGTATAATTTATTTCAATAGTGTTTTATCATCTTAGTACCACATCTGTGAAGAACACTGGAATAATTTTATATGCATCAATATCTACACAAGCAGAAAAACATGGGACAGCAAACCTCTCCCCTAAACCTAAACTATTTTTACCACATGGCTGAAAATGCGCCCCAAATCCCTCCAAACCCAATGTGGAAAAGTTATAGGATATAGCCATGTGTGAAATACCTAAAATGTTTTAACAGACTACAAAGCTGTCATTTGAGCTGTTTTTTCAGCTAGAAACTGGCTCAGAAATATTCAGCTTCTGTCCTTCATCCTTCCGAATTTACAAGAATACAGAGGATGAAGTGAGATTGCAATCCAATTCCTTCTGATCAGATGTGATTAGATATTCAGCCTGTTCCAGATTGGAGGAGGTCTCCAGAAGAGTCCAGGTCTAACAGAGGGATTAAATGGAGGTTGCAAATCATTTTAGGGAGCAATTCTGGCTCAGACATAGGAATGACTTTATTGTTTCAGAAACAAACATCTGCTGGGCTCACCATGAAACCCGCCTTGTGTTAGCCCTAAGTGATGACGGCAAAACCATTAGGACAGAATAAACAACTTGATGGCAAATGCCCAAAAGAAGATCCAGAATGGAGGAAACAGGAGTTGCAATCCTGTGAGGATTACCTACTGCTGGTTATGACAGTTTATCAGAGTGTGGAGCAGGGCTGTGCTGAGCTGATACAGCTAGTGGGTACACGCTTGAAAGGCAGTTGGGCACCTTCAGACAGGACAAATCAGTCTCCATGGAAGAGGGAGTGTTGTGAGCAGACAGAGAATCTTTTTCATTTGGGCTTGAAACTGCCTGAATGCTCTTTCAGCAACCTACTAAACATTGTCAAACTAGCCAGAACCCAGGCTTGAATATGGGAAGCATGAGAACCTGGACACAAAAATTTCCTTGCTCTTCTCAGAAATTATACCTTGACAAAGGATTAATCTGCCTGTGGACAAGTCTACCCAAGGGAGCTTTAGCAGGTCGAAGAAACTGTTGATGCTAAATCAATATTATCAGGACTACAATATGGGTAATTTTGCTGTGCAAAAAAACCCCCAAACAAATCCCTGGGAATGAATGGGTATATTTAAGACACATTCTAGGAGACCAAGAAATAGAAACTGCTTTTCACCTGTGAAATGGGCTCGGGCCTCCTACGGCAAACTTGGTGGCACATTGGCTACTTCTGTACTCCTAGATAAGTACGGTGATAATTTGTATAGCTGAACTGTAAGAATGGTCCCTGGTGTACTGCTTGCCCATGTGCTGTCCCAAACCACACCTGAGCATAGTTTCAGAGTAATATTCCAGGGGTCATTTTCCAAAGGCTCTCTACATGCAGATGCCCTGGCTTGGAGGCTAGAAGAGCTCCCTAGCATAGAGACAGGCTGATTTTGTGCCAGGCAGCCTTCATGTGCCTGGTTACCTTCCTTTTTGCTTCCAGTTCACTGCTCTAGATAACAAGTCAGTGGTAAAACCTTCCTGCTTCTGTGCAATACCACATATGAAAAGGTCCTGCACATTCTACTACTTTATTAACCGCTAGTGTCATAACAGACCTTGACTATAAAAAAGGTTAGTTATTCCCTCAAATGTATTTATTGTTAATTCACTATTTAATTCAACGAAAGCAAAGTTAAAGTTCTCACTGTCCTAAAATGGAAGGAGAGTTAGCCCAGAGTGAAGTGGTTTTGAAAAGCCAATACAAATGTGGTGCTTATGGCAAATGGTAAATTCATTTCAAAGAAGTTTCAGTCCAAGCTAAGAGTGGAAAGATAATTTGTTATCTGTCAATTCCTATTAGTGAGATTTAGTACAACCGCACTTGGTGGGGTGACAATTTCTGGAGTCTAGGTTTTGATTTATAGTATGTCCTGAGGATTAAAATGTTACTTAAGATTTACAGTAATTGCTGGAGCTGCTGGAAAGAGAAGTAACACAGATAATTTGCTATATTAGAACTTCATGTGTACAAGCTGCTGTATTAGCTTATCACTCAATTGTTCTAATATTCTGACTCAAAGGCTCCTATCAAAGAAATTACTAGTCTTAATAACAGTGTGAATTACTGGCAGTTTACAGATTATTCCTTTCAGTGGCCATAAGTTCCCTCTCCTTTGAGACCTTATGAACTTCAACTGCAGTAGATTTATAGCTCTACTTTGGAAACCATTACTTAAATTCAGTAAGGACTTATTATCTTCCCTTACAAATTGTTAACATTAAGTTGTCTGTAGTGAAAGTTTATTACACAGAAGAAATTTACAAGTTTAGATTTAATAATGGTTTCATTTCCACCGAACAGTAAATATGCAGCAGTATCAAGAGTCAGACGCAGTTTAAATGACTGCCAATTTCCTAAAATAGCCTAAAGTTAAACTTCGTTTTTTATTTTAGAATTTTCTCTTCTGTTCCAGAATGTTTAAATGTACAAACCACACATAATTATCAGTATAAAAGCAGAGTAAGTTTGTATGCTTCAACTGGTATTCCAGTACTTAGGCAATGGAGGGCTGCAGAAGCTACAGCACAAAGCTCCACAACTCTCCCCATTACTAGATACGGTCAAGGGGTTCAGCTGTCATTCCCTTCCTAAAAAGAAGAAAAGATTTGAAAGGAAAAATGATAACACAAGGAATTAAAGCAAAGGAAATGAGCACAATACACATAACTGGAAAGCAACAAGGTGCTGCTAGCCAAGGGTGCTGCAGAACCGTTCAGTGTTAAGTGAGTATGTGGACACTGGTGCTGATATATTTGTAAGGAAAGAGGCAGATCTGGCCACTTGCCAAATGGAACAAGCAATATCGTATGAGAAATATTCAGTTTCCCAGCAGGTGAACTCCTTTTCTGAAAAGCAAGAGTTCAAGGGGCTGCACGTGAACCTGTTTAAAATGTAAATTTTTTAAAATAATGTTTTAAACCAGTTTCTCAGAGATATGACTTTTTGAGTATAATACTTTTGTATTTTGACAGCTTCGGTTTTACATCCACAATGACATAACTTTTCTGTGACTGATGTTTTCTATTAAAATCATAGAATCTGCTCTCTTACTCAAGCCTGTTTTGGGTTTTCTGGGGGGAGGGCTGGTGCTGCTTGAATTTGTAGTGTAATTATGGAAGACATAGCCAGAGCTGCATGTTTTCAAGGATTATTTGAAAATTTTGAATGGAACAGCTACTGCACTATGACACTAAACTGCATAAACGTTGCTTCTAGATGCCTCAGCTTTGTTTCTCTTGTTTTACTTTAAACATAAATTTAGTGCTGAGTTTTTCTGGTTTACAATGTTTGATTTTGGAAGAAAATACAACATCTCCATAATTCAGGATACTTTGAAATAATGATAACAATCCTACTATGAACTCTACTTACATTTAATTCCTCTCTTGGAACACAAAATTTTGTAAACAATTGTTTATGAATATTTTATAACTCTTTTGGAAGTGCACTTATTAGTAAAGAAGCTTGCAGAAACAGTCCTTTTGAAATAAATATTTTAGACATGCAGTGAAAAAATGTATTTTTAAATTGTAAGTGTAATCAATTCCATTCAAAAACCTATTGTCAAATTATTGTTATATAATTGCATAAAACTTACATCATGTAAACAATCAAAACACTTCAAACTTGCAATAATAAATACTTCCATGATAGTGCTTATAAGCCATACAAAGATAAAAAAAATCTGAAATCCCAGGTATTCAAAATAGAAATATTATCTGTAGAATCCCACAGAGAAAGCTATGTTTACCAATTAGTTAAAAATCTCCACTACCTTACTTTTCTTTCAAGCATTAATAAAGATTCTCACATGTGAAAAAACCACTCACTTCAGTAAAACTACCCACATATTTCAGTTGATGTTTTTATAGAACGCTCATTTGTCTTTCCAAAGCTCCCTAATCAAATACTGGAATGCTATCAAAATAGTTTCAAATGTCTTTTTTTTTCCCCAATTTTTTACAATTATTTCAAAATGGTACTTGACCCATTTTATGCTATTTTTAGAAAGAAAGTTCTCATCATGTATCATGACCTTAAATTCTTTTTCAACTACCCACAGAAAAACGACAATTCCCTGCTTTAATCACCATATCTTAAGTCGTGAGATTAAAACCCAGAAATGAATCTTGGAAGAGGTTGAGTCTTTCCCCAGTAGTCGCTCTTGCCCAGCTCTACCCTGTTGACAGGTTATGCAGTCATGATATCATATACATTAAATATCCTTTTTGTACAATACTGGATAATATTGCAATCCACTCCATAAACCTCAGAAAGAGTTCAGATTAGAAAATTAAAGCAGTTTTGCTAATATTTCCAAAACATAATTACCTGTTACTAAAGTGAATACTGTGTACAGCTAAAGAGAGCTTGCTTGGCATAGCACACCACACCTGCATTGTTTTCACTCCCTATTATGATATCAACACAACAATGAAGTATTCCAAAGGCCATTTCAAATAATCTATGTTTTCTTTTACCATTTTTAAAGTTAACAGCACTTGAAAACCTGGATTCCTCAAATTGGCCATTGGAAAATTTCAGCCTAATGAAGACGATAACTAATAATGAATTTATAATGCAGTTAGGGTTTGGAGGACGTAATTAAGATTGGGTGCCATTAAGTTTGCCATTATCTTGTCAAAATACACAATAAAATGCAATTAAATTCCCTTCCTCCTGGGCTTTTTTCTAAAAGACAGGTTTTTAAAGATCATCCAAGATTTGGAAGACAATTGAGCTCCATCATATCCATAATGGTCTAAAGGAGATCTGAGCGCCATTTCCCCTCCCTTCCTCCCCTTTATGTTATCTTCACAATAAAGGAAAATGATCGTAGAAAGAACTGCTTTTTTTTAAAGAGACATTCAAGAAAAAAATTTTGCTCACTTCTGAGACAGCAACTGACCCAGTACTGGTCTTCCACCCAAACAAAAGCACAGATGAGCATATAAAGCAAAAGCAACTACACAAGTACGTGTCAGTGGTGGAGTTTTCCTGGTTACTATTCTGTGAAGGGTTGAGTGTAGAACAGAGATCTAGGAAGAGTGAAAAAGCTATCCCACACAACATCTTTTCATCTGTAGATCTGACTTGAGGAGCTCCATCCCTGAACATCTGGCTGAAGTTTTTTGCTGCCCCAAAGCTGTGTGAGCACAACTGTTGGGAACCTACACTGTGAATTCTCTAAGGGCACTGTCCACATTAAAAAAAAAGACTGCAAAATTCTCACCACAACCCTGTTGTGGTCAACCCAGCTAATTCCTCTGCTTTACATCTCAATGTAGCCCCAAAAACTGCATTGGCCTACTTGTAGGGATGGCAAGGGGTTGGGAACAGGGATCCAGAGGCAGATAGTTCAGGCGTACCGGAAAATGGCACTGCTGTCAAAAAATTGGTACATGGAAGTGTGAAGTAAGAAAGAGGCAGCAAGGTAAGTCTAAAGAAAGCAGAGCTTTGAGAAAAGCCTAGAAAGGAATATTTTGGGATGAGTGCTCCCAAAAAGGTGGCACTAGTAAAAAATGCATTATCTTCTGCTGTGTTCAAATAAACAGGGCTTGCTTTGTCAACTGACAAGATGTCTCAATGCAGCACCTCCAGCTGTAAGCATTTTTCTTCTATCCAGAAAACTCACAAGAGCAGGCAAAACAAATGGTCTCCAACTGGCTTTTCAGTGAAGCGTGATCAAATATTTCCAAGCATAATCCTGAACAATGCAATATTGCAGGGAAGACTACAAAAGTAAATAGAATGACCATGTTGTACAGATGTATCACAGAAAATAAATTAATTATCTAGTTGGTCGTGATGAGTAAAATACAATTGATGTGTACAATGCTGTAGCCATAGACTTCTCTAAGGACTGACTACATAAAGAAACTGCAGTAGCCAGGCTACATGAACAGGTTTTTCTGGTCCATTATGCTCTCAGCCATGTCAATCCAACTGCTTGTAAACCTGATTATTGAAAGATCCAGCTCACATATGCTTTATTGCTTTGCTTTTTAAATAAAATAGTGATTTGCTTTAGTTCCTGGGCTCAGAAAGAATTGCATAATCACAACTGAAGAGGCAGTAAAAAAGGTGAAGGGCTAAGAAGGGGCTGACATGAAGGGAAGGGAGCACCTGTGAATTTCTTAAGATGTTTTTGCTGCTGAATACATCATTCCTTCAAAGTACACCCTTAAACTAAGGGGGTCACGAAAGAGGTAAAAGTTAAGGTCTTATGCAAAGGGTCTCTGTAAAAACTATTATGGATGAAGGAATGCAGCAGGAGAGCAGGAGAGTGACAGGCAATAAACCAAACCCAGAATGAAAAGATGACTCTTCCCTGCTAGGGGATCCCACTTTTCCTCCCACAAAAGTCCTTCTCACTCCTGCATCTCAAAAGGCATTTTCATATGCATTTAAAATCTAATCACAGAGTATTCTTCATTCCAGATTCAGTGCATTTGAAAACAAACAAACAAAAAAACTGAAAGTAAGTTTCGGGAAGATATAATTAGCAAGAAGCAGTGAAAAGACAGTCTCTTAAGACAAAAAAGAGTATTTGAGATAAGCGTGTGCAGTATGGAGACCATAAGTCCAGAACAATAACAACATTAGTTTAAATAGCATTATTTAGAAATCATAACAGGCACATGACTAGGCATGTGCAGGAAACTTCTGCTTGCCTGTCATTTTCTAGCTCATCATTAGAAACCTCCAGTGATTTGGTGGGTGTCATGTCACAAAGGCAGCTGACAAAGACAAGGTTTGAGGAGTCAGGAGCATAAATTTAAAAAAAACAAACCATGAGACTTAAGAGATACATCAGCATTCTGACTGCCCCAGTCCTGCACAGAATGAAAGATGCACTTGAGAGGTTAAGAGCATTAAAAATTCTTGTGCTGTTGTAAGGATATCTGCCTTCTTAGTGGGCACTTGGTTTACTTAAAAAGCTCATCAGAATGAACAAAGAAACTGAATATTTGCCTTTAAATCTGAATAATGTGCAACATATTGTCACACTTAATCAGGTCATTGTATTGTCATGTCAGCTGTGAAGGAATATTGCAAAATACTCTGAGATGTCAGTGCTGCAAAGAAAGCCTTCCATTTCTGCTGTTGTGTTTGCGTGTTCTGCTTTGTTGAGTGGAAACCTGTTAATAACCATTTCGTAAATTAATACTGCTCATATTGCTGTCCATATTTGAGCGAATTACTAAATATTGTTTGCTTATTAGAACATAGTGTGCAGCAACAGCATTCTATTTCATGCGCTCAACTCATAAATACCTCAGCTTCAGCTGTTTTCTCAAATAGTGTAGTGTGTAAAGGCAAATTTAAGAGATGTCATTAAAGCCGTCACAGGATTTGTCAATACTCATGATGAACTTCTTCTGTATGAAATGCTGTACCAGGGGAGGCACTGTAGAGGATTGCTAATTCAGGCTATTGGATGGAAACCAGTAGAATTGTATTATTTTTGCTGGACTCCTAGAAATTTCACTGTCTTGATTTTCTTTTTCTGCTCCCTTTTACCAAACAAAAAGCTGCATTAGAGACTTACGCTCAACTTTATAGCTTAAGCCTACCTACAAACTGTACATCAATACAAGACTAATTGTGCATAAAATTTAAATTCTATTGCACTGCTACATAAAAATACAAAATGCTCCAGTGGTATAATGGCTGGTGTTGAGCTCAATCCAATAAGGGTTGCCTCAAGGCAAGTCATACAGATGCAATTATCTCTCACATACTCAAACTGCTTTCTTTCACAACATTACTTTTATTATGCAAATGTATAAATCTAATTTTAATCTGCAAGACCATCTAGAAGATTAAACCAGTACTCGTGTCTTACCTTCAGTAAGTGTAATTAAAGATATTTAAAAATTTAGTCTTAGAGGAATGATTCTAATGCAAGAAAGAGCTCAATATTGCCCTCAACCTAAATTATAAAATACAGATACTGGAAGAAAGAAAAGAAATGCTTTGATTCAATGTGCCCACTTGCTCTTTCTCTATTTCTTCCCCTTCCTTCCTGGAGCAAGGGGTCTTTATTGTCCAAATGAAGGTAATGTGGAAATGGGACAATGGACTAGAAGACCCTGCTTCAATAAGGCAGGCAGAAGTGCTGAATATTCATTGCTCTGCAACCTGTGTAATCATTTAGATGACTGTAGTGGTTGCATTCTGATTAGGAGGCGTTTATACTCACTCTACACAAGTGTAACTGGCGATGGAAAGTGCTGAAACAGAGAGTGAGCCAGACGGGCTGTGTCAGCAAGAAACGAGAGGAGTGAAAGCCTGTGCAAAAAGGTGCCAGGAGAAAAGGACAAAAGGGAAAGTGCCACTCACAATCAAGTGGGATGTGGAAAGGAAGAGACTACTGCTTTGATCTGGCACCCCTCTGCAGGATCCCGTGATTCCTCATGACCAGCCTGGGGTGAGGGTTTATTCTGGTGCCAAATGGACCTGTTCCTTCAGCAGCAACAAGGGGTTTCAGAGCCTCTTCCATCAAGCACATTGTGGATAAGAACTGCTACCCTGATAATCCCTGTTGAATATCAACAGTTTTTTATGAACCCATGCCAAATGCACTCTCATTCCCTAGCTGTTATTTTGGGTTCTCTGGTGAGGCACTGTTACATATGTACAAGGAAATAAGTTGTACAATACAAGTCTCAGGAACATAGAAAAATGAAAGGATGGAAATTTCGTTCCACTTGTGTTTCAGCTGAAATGCTGAAGAATCCATATTTCAATCATAAATAGTAAAAAAAAAAAAAATCTTCAGGAAAGGCTGTAATAATTCCAGGAAGAATGCCAACATACAAAGTGCTGTGGTCTTCATCCAAGAAAGGATCCTTCTTTTTCAGCAAAGAAGTTGTTCTGAATATTTTCTGAATTTTAAAGAGGTGTCCAAATCCTTCTGAAGCCAGAAGTATCACAAGGACAGAAACACACACAAGAATTGGCAAAAGCATTTAGTTAGGTACTTTCTTTAATGTAATCTTGAAATACTACAGACATAGCCAGTTTTTGTCTGGATTAGGATGGCAGATTGAAAATGTCCTCTCCCTATTCTATCATTCTCCAACCTTGTTGATTAAACTAATTATAATGTCTCAAATTCTCCCTTTGTTAATCTACCAAGTGATAACTTGGTGCAAATAATGAGGACCCTTCACAAATCTCAGTACATGTAAGAAAGAGTTTGAAGTTTCAGAACATAAGCATGAATACTTACACAAAATATACTGTCATTTACCAGTTCAAATGTGGACATATTTAGATTAAATGTTTCTTGAAAAACAAACAAACAAACAAACCCAACCATAGATAAAAGAGTGAAATATATACATGGAGAATATGTCTTCATTTTTTGTGATAATTGTTCTATTACCATTGTGAAAAAAAATTAGACAGAATTTTTGAATTCCATATTTTTTCCTATAGTTGTCACTGTAAGTTAATAAAATTTTGATGTATTTTCTGCCCTAGAATATTTTTCAATTTTTTTTTGTTTGTTTCAAACAAGTTCAAAAGGAAATATACCTCTTTAGGCTTATTTCTTTCTACCTTACTTGATAGAAAATGTAATAAAATATCAGTCAAACTATACTGACAAAGAGAAAGGGACGAAACCATTTTATAATATATCCTCTATAACACATAGTCCTTCATCCCTAACTCTAACACGGAAGAGCTAGCAAATAAAAGCTGGTACTCCATTCCCATAGTATGCTTTGTGTAGATATGCTCCTTATTTCTTTTCTTTCCAACATATATTCTTGTGTAGGAAAGAGTATTTCCCAACATGCTATGAAATTCCATAGAACTAGGATTTTTATCCTATCACTTCCTTACTTACGCAGCCATCTCATTCCCTCCCTCTTCACTTGGTTTTTAAAATCTTCCCAACTGCAAGGACTGCTGTGCTGCTTAACTTCCCCACCCTTCACTAATGTTATTTTATACTATGTTTATTATTTTATCATTTTTAGTTATTAACCTTCCTCAGTCAGAGGTGGAATTGGGTAACTGTAAAACAGAGTAAAATCATAAGGTGCTGTAAATGTTTATGAAGTGAAGACAATGTACTTTACCCTGTGCTGTGTCATGGCATATCTGATCTCTGGCCTAATCCTATGAACATTTAATCGAGTCAACTCCAGCTATATCATCCCGGTGTCTTAACTGTGAGTCTTTTGGTAAATAAAAGATGCCTCTAAGGGAGGTTTTATGGAAATGCATCTTAGATATTGATTTAGACAGCAAAAAATAGCATGAGGTGGAAGAAACAAGGGCTTTTTAGGAGTTTTAGGGAAATCTTGGAGCTTTAGAGGCAGCATGCATGCTGACGTATGTAACAGCAGAGTAATAAAACGTGAAAATTTGTTTTTACTACCAGTCTAATAGAAAACAATTAGATTTTGAGAAGATGGTCTCAGTTGTTACTTAATAGCTATCTAACTCTGGTGTTTTAGAAGTTAATACAATTAAGAGCTTGATAGCTTGGATCTACAACTGTGAGCATCTCTTCGCGTCCAATACAAAAATTATGCCAGATCCATCCTGACCTGCTTTTGACATTACCATTAAACCCCTAAAGAGCCTTTCTTTTCTATGCAAGAGTTTTTATTATTATTTTGTTATGCCATTGGTCTGAATATGGGTAGTACAGAGCAGGCTGTGCTGAAAACTATAGCTGTATGGGTCCCTGTGAAGTTCTTGTTTTGGTGAGGCTCTGCAGTGAATCATAAAAAATTCTGTGGGTCATCTAATAACAAATATCTCAGAAGGCTGTTCTTTCTCTTTTCCAGCAATGAAAGGTTATCTGGGCCCAAAGTCACATGGTATGGAAAAAGCATGTGAACGTGAGCTCTTAGCTGCAGTAAAATGCGCTTTTATGGGTATTTAAATTAATAGGAATAAGGGTAGTAATCCTGGAAAGATCAGTGGTTTCAGCTTTGTATACAGCAGCTACAAAACTAACACTGAAAACCCACATCTGTGTTAGTATCTCTAGTTTTAAAGGCATATTGAGGAGCTGAAAAGGGTGGAGAAAATACCCGCAAGAATGATTCTGGGCTGAAGAAAATGTTTTACAGTGATGGATTGAAGAGCTTAATCTGTTACACTTATTGAAAAAGAAGACTGAAAACTGACTTGATTACAAAGGATAAGTATCTTCATGAGAAAAAAACAAAACCAAAATCACTGGATAGTACATGATACTATAATCTAGTGGAGAAATACCTAATGAAAATTATTGGTGGAAGCTGAGGCCAAGCAAATCCAAATGAGGATGAAGCAACGAAGCACAATTTCTTTTGTGAGAAGGTGGCTGAATAACCTCCCAGAACTAACTGGCAAGAAAACTGGCAGTTCTTTTGTGGCTTTCCAATACAAAAGCAGTGCCTTTATGAAACGTGTGCTTTTGCCAAATATTTATGCTTTGCCAGATTATGGTGTTTTAGGAGTGATATGCAAACAAGTAAAATAAAATATGATGCTCTGTGATATACAGGAGATCAGACTAAATTACTTAATTATGCACCCTAAACTTTAAATCTACAAAGTGTTGAAATCAGAAAACTGATCTTTGTGGCTACAGTTCAAACATTTTGATTCAGAAGATAATGGAGACAGAGGATACCCTAGCAGTGAAGCTGTTGCGATTCAGCTATGTATTATAGAAGAGAAAAATGATGCCAGAAGTCCATGAAAGATACCTCTGAGCAGCAGTGTGAACATTCAACTGGCATTTCTAAAAGTACTGTATGACTCACCATTGCAAACTTCAGGAAGACAGGGATGATACTAATTGCTTAAAGACTCCATTAATCTTTATGGTAGACTCAAAGTTGCCAACTCAACAGTGAACATCATTCTCCTTTGCCCATCTTCTGTTCGTAAAATCTACTTGGAAATTCATACTTTAAACAACTGATATAGAGCAGATCAGGGAAGCAGACAAGGGACCTAAATTAAACGTGTTTGTAATTTGCTGGAATTCTGACATCAAAACACAAAGCAAATAAAATATAAAACCATCTGCCGAACCCTGTCTCCCTCACCCCCCTCCCCAATAACTAACCAAAGAAAGTAATTTGTCAGAACAAACCTGCTGGTCTGCCTTTATTCTTAGAGCTGAAAACATACTTCATCATATGGAAGAACATACTGCTGAGGAATTAATATCAAACGGAACCAGAGTGTTAAATCTCCACCTTCTATATTTTAAAGATTTATAAATCAGTCTTTCCCAAAATTCTTACATCATAGATAAAACTATCTTCCACATTTCTTTTTGACTATAAGGATTCTTTTAATTTAAAACTGTAACATTAATGCGTTAATTGAAAGTAGGTAATACAGTTCTACGGACCACCTGAGGACTGTTGTCCAGCCTGGGCCACTGCTTGCCTTACACATTAAGAACCATTGACCAAGACAAGGTTCCCTCAGGACCTACAGCCTCAGAATGTAAGACGTGCCCCAGGCTAAAAATTGGGGTGTTTGAACCTATTGGTGCAATGAAATAATTTTACTTTCCATGACACTGGGGAATAAAGCAGAGCAATTACTCATCCTTCCCATTGTTGATATTTCAGCCTTCAAACTGGGGGGGGAAATCCCCTTCTACACAAGGATTGCTCTGATAAGCACTGATAAAATGATACAGTTGATTATATAAAGGCGTTTTTTACTACAGTAGTATAAGAAGGAGAAAAATAGGACTGACCTATGTTGCTGATTGGAAATGTTTTGGCTGGTGTGACAGAAATAGGCGTGGTTTGCACTTCAAACAATAGAAAGCTAAAAGGTGATAAAACACATTGCCCCGTTATTTGCTAATCTGTCAGACTGAAAAGTATTTAAAGGGCTGCAAAATTGTAGTGAAGATTCTTTAACAAGGTATTTGGAGGCTAGGCTGTTCATATAGTAATCGTTTTGTGTACAGTCAATGTAAATACAGAGGATTTCAATAAAATATTAAATTAAACAGGTCATCGTGAAATTAAGTTACAGATACAGAAGGGAAGAAAACGTAAATATGTGGCTCTTTAACCAATGAAATAAAGCACCCAAAATGTATTTTGAAACATCTCTTATTTAGACAGCTCTGTTTGAGAAAGGGCATGTTTGAAAAATAACCCTCTGGAGCTCTTAACAAAATTATATTTTTAACAGCTATTGGTCACCTTGTATGCCAGGCCAAGAAAACTGCATGAAAGGGGTAATAAATTAACTCTAATTCCTTATTTCCCCTTGAGTTTGCTTGTGACTTTCTCTATTAACTTTAGCGTGCCTAAGAGGAGTTGATTCTTGCAAAAGTAGGAAGTGTGAATCTCAGGATAATCTGATGGCAAGCAGTCTTTTCTGCCAACATCCAAACTGGACAAAAATCAGCTTTATGCCAGTGATGCTCCTGAACTCTGGCACAGCCAAACAATCTATAGGGGATATTTTGTCACAACTGCTTATAGAGCACCTCTAACATCTGACATACAAATAAAATGCATACACATACACATGTATCTATGAAGACTAGCAAACAAAAGAAATGAAAAAGCCTTCCTGTGCCTTCGTGTGCAACCTCATCTAGGTGTTCCTGCTCTGGCAGGGGGATTGAACTAGATGACCTTTTGAGGTCCCTTCCAGTCCCTAACATTCTGTGATTCTGTGAAAAATAAAGACATACACATAAGCTTGAAATTAGAGTTTAAATTGCAAAATATGGTGCAAAACTATTCACATAAAATATTCTGAAGCCCAGCAGAGGCCCAACTTTAGTCTATTAAGCACACTTATTATTATTTTTCTTCTCTTTTAAGAAGTCCAATTAAAACTTTAAAAGACTTTTTATGCCCCTTTCTTGTTTTTAGTCAAATTTAGCATTTGGTCTTTTTAATGCATTTGCAGTAAAGCAAATGGGCCCCACAAGGAGCCATTATCTTAAAACTTACTTGCCATGCTCCAAAATGTCAGTATGTAAAATGGAAGACAAAGAAAGATAAAAGGCAAGAAATATAAAATGCTAAACAATTGTTTCTATTCAAAAACATCTGGGCAAGTTTGTTTGAAGTACCCATAGGAGCTTTCATGCATACGCAATATCATCCTTGGTTATTCATGGTCTGTGTTTACTTCTTACTGTTTTAAAATCTGCAGCAATTTCTCCCTTGCTTGCATGGTATCTTAAGTGCCAGCCTTCTGGCTGCTTCTATATTGCAGTCTGTACTGCAGTTATATGTAAGAATGTGTTTCTAAAAATATTTGTTAAAAATTAATGGGAAACTAGTGGGGACAAAGGTTTTATACTACAGAACCTGCAACAATACAACCTTTCTCTGAGTTAGAAAACAAGGTGCAAGAAATAGGCTTTTAGCTCGTCATAGATGACTTTGGGGTAATTATTCACAGTGCTATTGCCCAGCATAATCAGAGCAAGACAAATACACTCACTGAGAAAAAAAAAAAGCAAACCAAAACAAACCAAGCCAGGCATAGAACATATTAAATTTGATTGGAGAAACACAAATTTAAATTGAACATTCGCTGTGTTTACTTTAATTTCTATAATGCTCTCATGTACAATGCCATGTTGTTCCACTGCTGCATGAACTGGAAAGCCATTTTCTTTCCTCATCAATTACTGTAACACCTGCATATATACTCAAAGCTGATGGCACAGCCATCCATTATTTCCCTAATACTTCAGTAAGTCTATTTGTGTGGAAAGACAAAAAGCTTCACGAATGAAATTACAGAAGACAGCTTGTTAAACGTGAAGAAGCAGCATCACGTCTGTACCCAGACAGACAGCCGTAAAGTTTTCTAGGTACAACCCAGACTACTTGAAACACTGGTTATTGCACTTCTCAACCCACTGGAAGAGTAACGTATGTTCCAAATGGGGCTCATTTCTGTTGTGCTTTATCCCAGTTCTGCTGCTTAGTATGGGTATTGTAGTGAGGACAATTTCCACAGAGAGAAATTGTGTCAAATCTCAATCTGCTACAGTACATTAAACTTGGTAGGTTTAATGCTGAGTCCTGTAGACATTAGCACAATTTTCTTTGACTTGATATTTAATAGGACATAAAAGTGTTAATATTTTGACTTGATGAATTTGCTTTTTACTTTCAGCAGTAGACAGTTATGAAAAGTTACAGTGGTACATTAGTTACAGTAATTTGGTTTTGGGATACAAGCAGAAACAAATAAAACCCATTAACAGAGCCAATAGCTATAACCAAAGCTAATAAAAAGGGCTAAAGGCAATTTATAAAAAGGAGTCTTAAAATGTCTACAAAAGAAAGAAAATTTAAAGTGATCCTAAGAGTAACTGAAATAATATTGTTTTTCCAATACTTTAGCTAATGTTCTTCATTTTAAAACATTTAGCAATATACACAAGCAGGGAAATGCACAAATTCCATTTGTTTTCCTTGGTTCCACACATTTTTTACTTAAAATGTTTATAAGCCTTTTGTTAACAGCCATCAAACATGACAAATACACCAGTCCAGAAACATTAAAATGTGACCTCCCTGTAGTTCTAAGTCTGTATCCAGCTCCAAATTCTCCTTTTCTTTGAAATGGTGGAATAGCCATTGATATGTTATTTTTAAAAAGCAATTCCATGTTGCTGATATGCATGATTTTTGATACCATTTTCTTTTTCTCTCTCAGTCCTCTCCAGACAGAGCTATAACCTTGATATATCATGAATCTGACCTTAATAATGTCTTTAAATTTTTTCTAATATTAGGTACTTTGAATGACATAGCTACTTTACCCAAGGAAAGATGTTCAGAACACCAGTGAGAAAAAGTGAGAGTGTCTGCAGCTCTTTATAGAGGAAAAGAGGGACTCAAGAAGAGGTGAGGAGGACTACCCATGGATCAGTACTTATGGAAGTTTAAACCAGAATGAGAAAACCTCATTTATAAAGGCATGTTACACACAAAAGTACTTTCTTGAATCAGAGAAGCAAAATATTATACTGGTCTCACTAGATCTCATGCAAAACCAGCATGATAGGTGACTGGGAAAAGGATTCAGGGACATGGGAATCATATAATTAGTGATAAGTAATATGGTTTTCCATTCCACACATTACCTGGAATTGATTCAAGACACTATGGGTTACAGAAAGCCCTCTAATGACATGATGTGTGTAGCCACTGGAACTAAGCCCATCAGCAAAACCAGCTACCACACAAATTTATGTGCCACTTAAGCTACTGCTTCTTGGCTGTGGGCAGGGTACAGCAAAGGATTTGCTCTCCTGAGGGAAATGAAGAACAGTAACATTTTATTGCTCTGGAGGACTGCAACCTGGAGTATAAAAATCAAAAATGGGTACGGCTAGAAGTAGGGTCTATCTAGTGCAGGTATTCCTTTCCATTAACCAACAGAAACATCCAGTTCTCTTAATTGTCAGAAAGTTAAAAAAGTTTGTGTGGGCTTGTCTACACAAAGACGATATGGCACAGTAAGCTACTGCATGAAGCTGCAGCAGATCTGTAAACAGTCTCAGTCCATTTGGGCCACCAAGTAGCTTACTTCATTGGAAAACTGCAGTAATGAGCCTCATGCAAATATAGTTTTAGGGTAAAGGCCAAAAAGTTTCCACAGGAGAAGCTGACAAGGAACATAAAGAGTGATAGCTGTTAGGGAGGTAAGTACCTACTCTGTCTGCTCTTACCTTAGGGTAAAGTTAGCTTAACCATTTTTCCGTGAATATTCATAACATTTCATCATTACAAGCCCAGACATACCTCATGCCATACAGTTATAAGAGCAGATTTTCTGCCCTCCAACAGGGTTCTCAAAATTGGCAGCCCTTCATTTACATAGTGAGTATGGTACTGAAAGCACACCTGAGTAGGACTCAAATAATGAGTTTTTCAACTTTTAACGACCCAAGAAGAAATTGAAGAGACACACAGAATGTCACAGTTGGTACCCATCTTCTCTGTTATTTTCACAGTACAAAACTGACTCTTTGCATCAGTCTGTTTCTCTGAAAGGAACAGACATTTCTGCAAGAGCGGGAGCTGAACATGACAGCACCACTTAAGACAATAACAGTATTCCTTTACACATATTGCAATGAGTGAAGGCTGTCAGCTTCAGACACTATCTCATCATTTACAACTCTGCCCTGTATATATAGAGATATTTGTACTTTATGTGACCATAGCAAGATGCAGGCAAAGAGCAAGGAGGAAATCACTAACTTTTAAAATAACACATTTAAGTTAGTCACTAAACTAAAAAAAGCCCATAGTTTTATGATGAAATAGATGCCGCAGAAAAAACTGCCATCAGAAGTATTTAATGGTCTACAGTTTTAATCTATTACTACATGATATCACATCTCTAGTTTACAGATCTGAAACTCAAAGAACCCTATATCTGTGCTCACGCTCAGATTTTCAATCACTAGCTTCCAGACTAGCTAACACTTTTGGAGTACCTTACTTTAAAAACGATTAGAATCAAAAAAGAAGAAGGAAAAAGAAAAAAGGAAAAAGAAAAAAGGAAAAAGAAGAAAGAAAAAAGAGAAAAGAGAAACAAGAAAAGAGAAAAAGAGGAAAGAAAAAAGAAAAAAAGAAAAAAGAAAAAAGAAAAAAAGATAAAAGAAAAAAGAACACCCAGAAAAAGAAAAACACACCCAGGGAAAAAAAAAGATATCAATGGTGGAGGCAAAGTGAAGTGAAAGTAGGTTCCCTAATCAGAGTGTCCTAAGCTGCAGATGGCTGGAAAGCCACCTCCCATCCATAGCTGGGAAGCTGTACAGGAGGAAGCGCTGCCATAGGCTTGCACTTACACTCTGATAGGCTTTTGTCATACTCTTTCCCTTACTGTCCCCTGAGGGAAAAATATGCCCAGTTGTACAGCAGAATATCATCAGAGACAAGAATTTTGGTTTGACTCGGTAAGTAAAAAAAAAAAAAAAAGAAAAAAAAAGAAAGAAAAGAGAGAGAGAGACTCCAGTAATTTGATAGTTTCCACTGTACAGATTGGAAGAACACAGAAATCTTTCCCCTGTGCTTTCTGTCACTAGGAAGGGAAGTACATTAAGTGAGCCTAGAAGCCATATCACCATCTTGTAGGAGTGAATCTCAAAAGAACTACTACAAAGAATTAATGACTCTGCTCCAGCAAAGGGGAATTTCTAGTTGTATAAAAGATGTTTTTCAAGATCAAATGATTCTGAAAATCCTGACTCATGCCATTAAATTTTCTGCCTCTCAGGGTGTAAAGGGTCAAGCTAGTTTAAGATCTGGCTCATTTGACTAAATGAGCTCTTCAGCTCAAAGGCTGACACAGATTTTGCCTTGGTACTACTAGGATGATATGCTAGCATCAAATAAATAGAGGTAAGGTGAAGGATTTCACACTAAAAAATAGACACACTTGGCAGTATTGTGGGGTCAGAAGAACTCAGAGAAGAACACTGAGATGAATGGAGCAATTCACAGTTGCCAGGGTCTTGTTTCAAATCTTATTTATCTCCACTAGGTGTTTTTAGCTAGGAAAACTGAGGTATGATGAAGAGGCCATTTCATGTCTTCTGACACCTTCTATGCTGCAAACAACAGGTCCAATTTTGGGGCAGAACACCAGATATCTACTCTCCTACTCTTTGTCCGCAGCTGATGTGTGCACTTACCACAGGTCTGCATGCCTTTGCAAGCTTACTAGAGATGTGGGATAGCAAGAAACTTGGCAGGAATTTTTTGAGTTTTAAAGCAGACTGAAACCATAGAAAGAAGAGGTGTGGAGCAGGATCCTTCTCTCAGTCCCAACCAGCCTACAGGGCCAACCATCTTTTCTATTTCCCTTTACTCCATTACAACATTTCCCCATTGCTTTCTTCTGTTTGCAGATACTCAGCTAGTGGAGGTTTGACAACTAACTGCCCATTTGGCAGAAAAAGGAAGAGACCTTGCAGGTGAGAATGAATTAACCTGCACAGTTCCTTCATTGTTCTGTTCCAAAGAGCTCAGGGAGAGAATGGGGACAAGCTGAGCTGTAATAAAGGTGAAGAAACCAGGTAATTAGAAATGAGAATATCCTTTTATAAGGAAATCAACTGCATCCATAAATCCAAATGTGAAGAGTTAAAGATACATCTGCAACACATCCTTTCAGATCTGCTTGTTCAGAGCAGTGAAAAAAGAAAAGATTAATTTAGAAGAAACCAAGTTCCAGTCTGTCAGTAGACTGCCAGAAAAAGAACAGAGAGAAAGGATCCCATCCCCATGTTATTTCTCTGGTATAGAAGAAAATAAAATGAAAGGACTGGTCTCACTAGCCTTTCCAAAACAACAAAACCCAAATATATCTTAGATAATCAGAGAATCAGATAAATGCTTACCAAATTTGGAAGGAGACAAAGCAAGTAAATGTAGCAGTGCTTAAAAACAAGACAAAGATCAGAGAAAAGCAGAAAGGTTGTTTTTGTTTGTCTGCCTTGCTCTTTTAGAATTCCAGGGTTAAAAAAATCCCATCCCTTCCCAATATACAGGTGTAATATCTCTGTTATTGCAAATGGGTGAAATCACACTGCTTACTCATATACTAACAAAACTGTCGTGCTGTCACACAAAAGCTGAAGTATGACTATTAAATTCATTTGTTCATATATTGGTACTAAGAAGTAATTCATAAAACAGCAAAAAGCAAAAGGGAAGGCCATGGTTTAAATCTAATATTTGAGGCAGTTCATCGATTTATAGATAGATAATTTGGACTGTATTTGTTAGAGTTTTCTCTTAATCATATTAACACAATAATATTTAACATATTAGGTAGTCTTACATGTTTAATGTACAATTATGTGCTGCATATGGCATTATCTATCATTAAGTCACTGTGCCCAACTTCTTATGCAATAAAAAAATCTTTGTTGCTTAAATGGGCTGTGTTTAATGCATCTGAATTGCTTGAAAGGGAAGAGAACTGATGACTGAACAGGCTGCAGTAATTTAATATAGACAGATGATTAGTGAGCACCTCTGAGAAAGCAAAGCAGTAACTTCACATTTTTTTGCTAAACAAGAACTGCTTTCTAGGTTGTTTAAGAAAGTCCCTAGAGTAAAGTTTTTCAGTTACAAACAATTACGAAAATCCCACTCTGATATTGACCTTCTTTAACTAAAAAGGCACCTGAGTTCCAATTGAAGACGATAATATTAAATACTACAAAACAAGGAGGAGCTGAGGAACTCCTGGGATCTACAGTAGCATTTGTGTTGTTGCAAATGGCAAAGATGACCTACTTTTCCACATTAGGAAGAGTTATTGTTTTATTATCACTAAATATTTGAATGCATGGTGAATGTGACCAATAACTTCTTTCTTTTGGTGGAAAGGAAAATACACTTCCTGACATGAGCAAAGGAGAAAGTCACTGTAACAGCTGTTGACTTACCTTTGACCTTAGAACTCATTTTGAGACATAACCTTCACTTACCCCTCCCAAAGGCCCATAAACAACAGTCATGTTTGCCATCAGACTGTTGATAAATCCCATCTGTGCACTAGTCCTGAAACACTATCCAGAATTTAGCACTGATGAGATATATTTTGTCCTTCAAGAGGTACACACACTGCTTACCACATCAGAACAATAACTTTACACCAGTCTGCTCCAGTTAATCTCCTTCCTCATCACTAAGAAGCATGGAATAAAAAGATAGAATTGGGATGACGGCATACACCAAGTTTCCTGGTGTTTACAAGCTTAAGTTTGAATCATTAAACTCTTACTTTTTTCTGTATTCTACAAGGTCTTCATTTCTGTTTTGAGTATAGATCACATTTTTGGCAGAATTCAAGGTAGCAGTGGTGACCTCGACTCTGAGCAGCTTATCTTGGCAATACTCAGACCTCTTACTCTCAGGTACAATTCTGGCAATTGTCGCCCGCAACAGCTTAGCTGGTAACAATCTTTAACCTTTCCTTTAGAAACAAAAAGTATTCTCAGCAGGCTGTTGCAATGAACATTTGATGAATGTTAAAATAAAGCAGACCATGTCTCTATGCAGAAGCAGAAGCACTGCTTTACCAATTAAAAGCAATATATGCACCTTCACAATGCCATGATTTACAAGCTGACAGTGAGAAAAGACTATAAGAAAAAAAAACCCCACAGTCCAACAGGTTCAGTTTAACGATGCTTCTTTATCTTTACACGTAGTATTCATTAATATAGATGAGGCCCAATGTTATGAAAGCTGCGGAAGAAGTAAAACTTAATTATGCCAGGGCAATATGTTCTGGAAAAGACTTAATACGAGAAGAAATAAAACTAGGTCTTTAACTTTCAGATAAGCACTAGGTGACCAGAAAAACTCTGTAAGGCCTTGTCATGTAGAATTCCTCTACTTCTAATTACTGGATCAATTTGTTCGCTGCTTAGCCCAGAAGCTATACAGGGCTTTAGTTTGTTTGGATGGGCAGGTGAGGCAGGCACAAGTATATGTGACACTGAAAGTCCTCTACAATTTTCTCCAAGGATATCCTGATTTTCTTCCTCAATCTCCTCCATAGACAAGTGCTAGAACTTAAACTGGTCAAACAGATTTTTGTTTTAAGGGAGTGTGGCAATTCTCTTGCACGAGGCTAAAGTCAACATATTTAAAGTTAGAAGCCTATAGATGAGCAACATTATTCATGAATTGGCCTGGGTTTTTCATCCTTCATGGAGAGGTCTTATAGTTCAATAGACTAGTGAAAATTAAAATATTTAAAATAAAATTATTTTTAGAAACAAATATTTTGATGCAAGATACACAGAATGCATATTATTTATCTTTTATTATCTGTAATAGTTTTGTGAAGACTAGTCACATGGAAACAGGACATGTTTTTAAAGAGTTAATCTGCTCTGGCCTATTATTAAATACTTGAAATCACAATGATCTTCTTATGACATCATAACTATGTCCACAGCAACCAATTTTTTCTATTAATTGCATTTAGTGAAATAAGAAGATGGAATTCACACTTGGAATTCAAACTCATTTTCCTGTTAATAACACTATCATTAAAAAAAAGGAGAAACAAAATTTCAGAAAGCATGTGTTTGTACAATCAGAAAAGTCAGTAAATATAATGAATGTTTTTCTTTGTCTGCCATGAAATGACAGTACATTAAGAAGTGAATAGTCTTTCTGTGTTACAAATGAATACACAGGCTGGGAGAAAGGGTCCTTCCATTTCAACTCCATTCTTCACTAATCAATTGCTGCACTGTACCTTTTCTGTTTAATGGGAAAGAAAACTACAAACTCTGCACTTTTTTGATGTTTCAAAAGGAAAAGGGAATAAGGATTAAAAAAAATAGGAAAGACCTGGACAATATTTCTTTCACTCTTCTTCACTCTTTCCCTCATGAAAAATAGCTTCTGCACATGTATTTTACTAAAATGTTCTTTGGAGTGCAGTTCACAAGTACCTGAGGGACAGGTCTGCTAGGTTGTATTTCTGTCCCTGTATTGATTTAACATGTTATCTGAGGCATGTGGTTTAATCTCAAGATTGCCTTCTTTTACTGTGCTCTGAAAAATGACAAAGCAGCACCTAACCACAGTACAGCCCTCCACACAGACATGTAAGTATGGCACCTTTGTACTTTACAGAACTCACTTGATTAATAGATGGCTCCGTAAAATACATATTTTTAAAAAATCATATTCTTGCACAAGAAAAAATGGCTTTGAAAATGCTCTACACATAGTTTTAAAGTATATTGCTTTCTGTTCAACCTTGGCCCTATTACTCAAAACACTGTGTTTTGATCCAACTCTCCTGCATTCCTTTAAATCCTTGTCAGTCCATATTTGATCACCCTAACTAGTGCAAATTACTTTCTCTGTGATTAATTCTACTATCTCTCCACCCTTCTCAATTCTTATGTCTCTTTTAAACAACAATAATCCTGTATGGATACATATTTTTGGCTGATACAATCTTTACATTGCTATTAGAATTGTGATGCTACTGAATGTGAAGTGCTTTAATATTTTGCTTTTTAGGGAGTATTCCGAGCATTATTTCCTGAACTAATATGCTGCTTTTGATACCATTCCCACATTTTCCCTCCAGGAGCTACCAACAATTTCCCACTTGGCAGACTTTGAAAGGTTTTCACTTGGAGCTCTTTAAAGAGAGGTTCTCTGCCACTATCAAAGCAACATTTTCAGAAAGTGATCTAAGCTTCTTAGACCTCCCTTTGAAAGTGCTGAGAGACTCAAAATGCTCATACTACAAAACAAGTGAGACCCTCTAGATATTATTTAAAAGCAAACTATTATTCACTTAAATAAACCCACAGTTTGTAGCTCTTTACTAGAGTACCTACAGAATGAAGTTTTAAAATCATTTAGACTATTGTAACCAAAACTCATCTTCTAAAAGACTATTGCAATTCTTGCAATATTCCCTCTAGCAGCACTTTCTATTTTAAACATCTGTTAAAAATCAGTATCATTAAGTTAATAGGATAATCTGGCTGGGCTCCTTTGAAATTAATCAAACAAATTAGCATTATGGACTTTTAACAGAGACTGAAAAGAGCTGATTAGAATACCACGCATTAAGCAACATGCATATCTGTACTGGGGCACAGAATTCACAGCAGACGGGTTTCCATGGTGCAAAGCACATTTAGAGTCCTACAGTTGCCACATGTTCATACAGTGATAAAGGAAGGTCCTATTCCATCAACTGAGATATGCTTCAGATAAAATAATTGCCAAAATAAAAGCATTTCCTCTCTTCCTGTACCTTCCTCCGTCAATGAGGAAGTCAAATAATTGCATAATGATAAATGGCTGAGACACATTGTTCCTAGACATTCATAATGGCTAAGTGCTGTACTGATCATATAACATTGTGATGTGCTGCTATATGATTCAGTCGATGCAACAAAACAGCAGGGCAGTGTTAGTTGAATCCAGTTGTAGAGAATATCTACCTGACAAGTTCATCCTTGGTTTGAAATAAAAATAAATATATTACAGCTATATTCAATGACTGCTTAGTAATGCAAGTTCTCAAACCACAAAGCTTCAGTTTTGGTATATAACACTGATAAGACAAACAATGTCAAGAAGTTTCAAAATGTATCAGCATTCAAAATTCCAGTTTGCCTGCAAATATCTGCAAAATGTGAAATGCAGAAGCCAAAGCTTCCAGTAAGAAGCTTTGTAAGTCTGCTTACATATTCTCCCACCTCTTCTCCTCCCTCAATTTGGGTCTGTTTTGCTACTCCTGTGTGCTGGTATGGCAAGTTCCAGTTTTCACTGGCTATTGCATGGTGCTGCAATAAACATGACTAATGACAATATTTGAAGGAAGATAAGGTTTCTTTTCATTAAAAAATATTAGAGACTACAATGCACCACACCACTGAATACTAATCCCCTCACTGAGTGTGCTGGACAGTGATGGCCAAGTGTTTTATGAGCAGTCAATCCTAGATAAGAAAGTTTAAAAAGAAGAGAGAATAGTTTGCTGAAGGTCTGCTGAAAGATTTTCATAAAAGTCAGAGCTATCACTGCTTTTGGCAGGTGCTTCACAGACAAGGTTTTGTCCAAAGTGTCCCCTGATATCCAGCAAGAAAGAATATAAAGGAGAAGAGCTGAAGGTATCAGGTCAGGAGGACAAAGTACAAAACTGAGCAGGACTTTGTAACTCTGCGCCAAGCATTTATGCATTTGAATGCCAGACACCAATCCTGACACTGGCCTGTCAGGTTGTCATTAGCAATGCTACTACTCACAGTCGTACCTGACGCCTTCTGCGGATTCTGAAAATCTGAAATGTACCTCAGTGTTTTTGGCTGCACTGATTTGTATTATTATCAGAAAAGTTCTGGTAATGTTCAACATACACAAGTAAAATTCAACAAACAGAAAAAAATTCGAAGCATAGGGACACTTAACCAGTGTACTGATCTCTTTAAATATGAATGTTTGTTTATGATCTTTCTCTGTGATTTTAGATTAGATCACACAGAGAATTAGCAGCCCTTTACAGTATATGCAATATCATCTCACATAAACATCTTATCTGAAGTAAACAGCAACTGGTGGAGTATGAGACGTCTCGTAAGAGTTAGTAGAGCATGACCAAGAACAGGACTTGAAACTGGATTCTAGAATAAATTGAAATTCTTGAACAGAAGTAAGAATGAGTTTTACAAACCTGCAAATTCGTGGCGTGTTTTGCTGGTTGATCATTTCTATTTTGTAAATAAACTTTTCCAAGGTAGATCCATGACATTCTTTTTATCTTACTGATATTACTCCCTGCAGTCGTCGACTTAAATTTACTACATATAAAAGCAGAAAGCACATTACCTCCAAGAGCTTTGGGAGGTTACATAATCTGAATCACTTTTATTACCATAAATAAATGTCAAATGGCCGAAATATATTTCCTCTGATTAAACTGTCAAGGGCAATAACATGCAGGAAGAGTATGTCTTTGTTTTCATCTTCTTACAGTAAAAAAGTGGGGAAAAGAGTGAAGTAAAAAATTAACATATTTTCAGTGATCTTTAAGTAATAAAAATGTGAGGCAATACTTACCAAAGATTTAAAATTTAAAAAAAGACCTAGTAGACCACGTCATTAGTAACTAAGTTTATGTGCGGGGAAAAAAAATCCCTGAACACCTGGTATACTGAGTAGTTGTAACTTGAATCATACTGCACTATCTTCAAACCTTTGTCTCAAGTTTTTCTGCCCTCAGCTTTTGAAGAAAGAACACATATGTTTCCATTTTCTGACTACCCCAAATAAAATACAGAGAACTCCAACACTTTCATACTATGCTTGCTCAGAGAATTCACTCTCTAGAAGTGGAGAAAGTATTTTTAAGAATTGTTTTCATAAAGTATTCCTATTGCCTTAGTACCTGGAAGCCCTAGAAACATCCGGTTTTCACCTTTGATGGTAAGGGAGTTTGAAGTGACAGGCTCAGTTGTCAACGGCTGCTTTTCTTGGCTGAGGTCTCAATCAAAAGACAATCGTTCCTCTGGAAACAGACATTCGGATCCCCAGGTTTAGTAACAAACAGTACCTTTAAAAAAACTTGGATTTCAAAATAGACGCTTTCAAGGTACTAACCTTTACATATATTAAATAAAGAACTGTAGATGAATGTTAATTGTTATAGAAATTCAGAGACATAATTTCCAGTAGCAATATAGCACTTGTGATTTAGAATTTTTTATTCTGTACATGTGTACCTTCCCAACCGTTATTCATTCCTGTGGGTTTAGCTCCTAGAAAATACAAGTATTATGAGTACTGTTCATTAGTGTCAAAACACAAGTGTACTTTAAATATTCTTCTCATGCATTATGTATGACAAAGAGTGGACTGACAGAATGTCAGAAGTAAATGGATTGAAAATAACAGTTTAGGGTTACTTAAAGGAGATGCAGCCCTTCAAACTGTAAGTATCGCTAACTTGTATGTTCTCTTAATAAAAATTGCCTAAAGACATTAAGCCAACAAATACACTTAATTGGCATTATTTCCAAACTACTGTCTCTGAGTTAAACCTTAAATAAGGTTGCTTTGGAAAACAAACAAACAAACAAAACCCCTCTTGGAACCACCTTAACCCTGTTATGGAGTTACAATGAGGAAAAGGCTCCAAATGTGCAGATTTGGAAGACCAGTGGCCAGCCTTTGATTACCTCCCAGTTGTATTACACTCCATCAAGAAGGAGAGAACCAGCAAGCAGTCCTCAATACAGACAGCAATGGATGATATAATGCCACAGGGGGAATGAAAGATGCAGTTTCTGAATGACAAGAGTGGTAGCTCTCACTCGTGATCTTGGCCCCAGGGCAGCCCACTGAAGACAGTGAGGAAATTATCAAAGAAGAAACACCTCAAAGGCTGCTTTCGCAGTTGTGTCACTCATCATCAGGCACCTTTCCTGTCCCAGCTACACAGCTCCCTGATCATAACAATTTGGAGCTGGCTCTAGTTGACGAGCAAAGTGGCTTTGTCTGACTTTCAACAGGTTAGAGTTAGCTGTGCACCATTCTTGAATAAACTTTGCTTTGGGCTGAGTTTAAAGCATGTTCAATGTAACTGCAGGTGGATTTGGTTTAGTCATTAGACTAATATAGACACTGAATTGCTTATGAGTTAGTTCTGTATGACATAGCTGTATTGATTTACAGATGTGTCTTCTAGGTCATTTCCCAGTTTGGGTTTGCAATCTTTATTTTGCTTCCTGTTTTATTATTCATCCTGTGCTTCACCCCTGCTGTTCACCTGTATCTCTGTTAACAACTGTGTACAATATAAGGCACAATGAGTTTTTAACTATGGCATGAAAAACTGGCCCCATGGAAACTGTTGAATCACCAGGCTAATCCAGTACCTGCCTCCAGCAGTGTTCCACATACAACACAGCAAACAATAGTGAAAACCAAAACAAAATCCTCGCTGTACTAGGCCTGTCCTATAACATCGGACAAGAGGGGCAAAAGAAAGCTTCCATCTCTACTTCAGATTGCTGCAACGCCTAAAATCAGAGCACCAATACAGCAGTTACTGGAGAGGAGAGGAGGAGGAGGGAATGGAAAGGAGAAAAAAAAGAGGGTAAGGGAAGGTGCAGGAAGGGAAAGTGCGGGAAGAGAAGAGAGAGGGGAGGGGAGGGGAGGGGAGCGGAGGGGAGGGGAGGGAAGGGAAGGGGAAGGGAAGCTATCTGAATTTATAGAGGCATTTGAAAAGGAGTACATGTGAACAGGAAAATGTGCAAAATAAGAGAAAACAGAAAAAAAGTTTATTCTCTTTCTTTGCCTTCAGAGAAAACTGCAGCTTGGGCATTTGCTCAGTATCTCTTGGCTGATCTCACCAACTCGGTCTTGCACAATCTTTGTGAGTGACTATCCCTATAAGCATAACCATTCTCCCACACTCCATACTGCTGCCTGAGGATGTATGTGTATGTATTTTCCCCAAAGTTGAGTCTGTTCTACCCACAATGGCAACTGGTAAGCAATCTCCTTACATCAGCTCATGAGCTTTTCTCTTCATATTTTCTCCTTCTGTTCGATGTGGGGGAGAGCAAGCAGCTGGGGGAGAAGCAGTCAAAGCTAACCCCTCACAACAATTAGTAGCCTGCTCAAGTGTGACATTGAATCCAAATTTGTAAGTCCTGCTGGATATTCATTGACTCTGTGAAGAGAAATGTAGATATCTCCGCTGCAGTCTGCAGCTTGTCTTGCTATATATCCAACATTTGGGACACTAATTGCCTAGTGCCTCAGTTACTAGGAGGTTAACTATACAATGAAGGAAAAAAAAAGAGAAATCTACATGCAATCTCATCAAAATATATTTTCCAATTCTTGTAGTATAGCCTGAAAAGACAACAGTCTATAAATTATTACAGATTATGACCCACCTTTGCAAAATTATTACAGAATGGGAAATATTATTGGAAAGATTGTCATGCTCATTTTACAAATACAAATCAAAATGTTGAATTTTTAATAGCACTAAGGAATCTCTTGAAGAAATAACTGAGAACTAAGCCTCTTCCAAAACCCTGATCAAAGCAATAAAAAAGTTAGCCATCTTTTCCCTTACCTAATCAACTAACATTACAGTTGCCATTGTTGTCATTGACCATTGCTAATGCCATATTTTGCTAAAAAGCTTCCATCAAGGCAAACCCCAAAATAATCCTGGCAAAAAAATCAATGGTACCAGTGTTTAAAACTTAAAGTGGATTAGACAATTGAGTTGCAATTTTTAAGGCAGAATAAAAAGCACAAATATGTGGTAACTCCAAGTACTGGGATGGACTTTATATGCCACTAGTAAGTGCTGAGAACACTTTTGTCTCATGAAAATTAGTTTGAAAATCCTCAGGGCAAGTTATTACACATTCCCTATAGGTATGACAAGTGAAAAATAAGTAGCAAGAATGGATGCTGCACACATCAGACTGCATCACTTTTTTGTTATTGTCAAGAAATTAACATATAAGGTTGCTAATACGGCTGAAAATGGTGCAACCTATTTAGTTTCTGAAAGCTAATTTCATAATGCCATAGATATCTGCATAGGCCATACATCAGAGAACTAGGGAAGAAAGGAAAGTAGGTTAAAAAAACCCCAACTGATTACAAACTACAATGTTCCTGAAAAGATTGAATAAAAAAAAAGAAAAACAGAAAATATGATTCAAGGATAGTTTTTCTAGCCAAGCTTTCTGCTTACAAAATCAGTACAATACTAATTAAGTTTTTTTAAGTTTTTGGCAATGGAAATTTAACAAAGTAGGAAAAATCCTTGTACTTTGAACAACTTACATTTTAACAGGTTTAGTCCATTTTCTGTTTCTCAAGAATATTCAAGAAAAAACCTCACAAAATTTGAGACAGAAGTCTAAAGGACTTCATGGGGCATTCTAATTGCATATGATTATGAAGGAATATATTCAAATAGCCACAGAGACATATGCAGATAATGCAGAAGTCATTTTATACTCAGCAATGCTGAAAAAACAGATGTGATTATTAGTGCCAATTAGACAATACTGGTTTGAAATGAAAGAGCAAGTGTTCACCTGTCTAACAATATCACTTTTTCAGTTGTTGAATAAAAAATACAGATTCTAATGCCTACAAGAATTAAGATTGAATGTGCACCAGCACCTTCAAAGGTCTTTGTTTTAAAGTGTATAAAACCCCCTGACCTTTTAGCAACACAGTAGCTCTTTTGTGATAGATTAAAACAAGTGTCACAATTGTCCAGATTTCTTATCCCCGAGTTCAAAGGAGCCAAATGTTCAGTATTAAGTGACAACTGTACTTTTTGTTTAATAATCTATATTTTAGCAAAGCTCTTCTGTTGGAATATGATATTGAGGTGTTATAGCAAAGTAAGATTGCACAAGACCTATTATCTGTCTGAGGCAATAATTTCTTGCATAAGTACATGTCTGTATCCTTTTGTTTAAATACATATTTGTATTTTTATACAGAGAATAATATGGACTCTGTTATGCGCAGTTCTTCTATTCTGTTTCAATATGAAGAATATTTTAGGAGCCCATGGGAAATCTGTTTTAGAGGGACACATCTATAAGAATTTCAGCTACTAAGGCAGACATGTAGTCATGAAGTTGTTCTAAACTATACTAGGCTCTGTTTTGGACAAGACTCTTCCAGCCACTAAGAACTCAGTTCAATGTGAAACTTAGGCTAAAACATCTGACTGTTGAGTGAAATCCTAAGTAGCTCAGGCACAGAGCCTTGAGGCTGAAGAATACCTGAAATTGTTTCATGGAACACGGCATCTTTCCCTCTGGAGACATTCCCTGTAATGCCATTACCCAGTGCAAGAGTGTTATATTCTCATGCAGGACCTGAGAATTCAGCCCATTTTGGATGCAACTTCAAGTGACAAAACAATATTCCATGTTCAGTGTATTCTGGCACTTACATCATTGCTGCTATAAGAGCTTTTTAATTGTGTGGCAAAACTCAAACTTACTGGTGTTGCTATACTAATTGAAAGAGAGCAATGACAAGATTCCACAGAATGGAACTGTGGTCAACCTATGAATATAAACACAATTATTGGACTTTAGGGAAAAGTATGGCTGTGTGCTGAATATCTACCATGATTAGCCAAGCCATATGTTTGCAAAAGATCTCACGGCTCACCCAACACATTTAATGGACTCCCCTGACAATGCCCCTTGTTAGTACTGTCTAGGATACAGACATGAGAAGAGGGATCATGGAAACATGCACTTTATCAACCCGGTAATTAAAGAGAAAGATATAGCCTCAGAGATTTCAAGAAAGTCTGCATCTCCCAGGACAAATGGAGGAAATTAGCAATAATTTCTGCAGACAATTTTGTTAGAATTAAAGTTGCATTTTGTGTTACATTTTTACACAATCATTTATCTGCGAGTCTCTTTGACAACACAGGTAAGCCAATTGACATGAAAATATTGACAACTCACAACTGATAGTATTGGACCATGGATAACTTTGTCAAAAAAACTTACATGGAAGATAAGGAATCCTCTACCAGATATAAAAAGACATGCCTAACAACCACAGTAAACAAGGACAAAGTAATTTCCTCATTAACAAAAAGCCTCTGGGAGCAGTTGATGGAAAAACTTTATCCTTACTGAAAATGTAAGAAGACATACGGAGGAGGATGTATGTCTACTCTTAGGGTAGATTTTCTGGCAACCAGTGTGTTTGTTGATCAAGACCTTCCCACACTAAAAAGAACCCTGATTTGGTAACAAATCCACTCTGTTTCCAATATTAGATATAATCCAATGTAACAACTTGATAGCATCTTGCAGGCCAAAAGGTGTGATCCTCTCTCTCTTCTGGAGCAATGGACTAACTCACTGAGGTCATCTTCTGCATGTTAGTTTTCTAATAAAGAGTTAATTTTTCAGTATTTAAGGCTTCTCTCCACACTCTGTTCTTTTCTGCAACCAGAAATATTCGCTGTGGAGCCCTTTCCCCTGAGAAATGAACTCTTACCCATCCTCTTACATTGGAGATGCAAACACGACTGACACTGACTGGCTACTGAAGAAGAGAAGAAGGTGCAGGAGGTGGCAATGCCAAAAAAACCCCAAACTTTTCAACTGTTTCACAGGATAGATAACCTGATTTGTGCCTATCCAATATGACTTCAGAAGGTATGTCTTTCACGAAGGGCTACATTACTTCTCTATTCATTCCCAATGAGCAGCAGCAACTGGAACAGTTTGTGAATTTTGCAGACTCTTGTTGCCTCAATTGCAAGAAAAAATAAAGCAGAAAATTTGGACCTGAAACAAATGGAAAACTGATAGTTAAATCTCCTCTGTTTAGCTGTTTTTGAATAGCTAATGATGCCTGGAGTGCTCAAAAATCTCCACGTGAATGGAATGCCTCAACATGCAAGAAATGAATAAGTCTTTGCTCTCCAAATGAAAATCTGGAATCAAAGATGATACTTTCTGGAATCCCTCACATTTGTTACTAGGAATGTCTTCTAAGAACCACAGCTGTGATGACCAGTCAAAGATATTTAGGGATCTTGGAAAACAGCTGCAATTGCAACTGTAAAAAGAATATTGGAATCCTTTCCTAAATTCCTTCTGTAGAAACCTCTGAAAAGACAATAAGTGAGTAAGGACTTTATGGAATCACAGTCCAAGAGCATCTCATAATGTGCAGCTGAAAATTGCAGCACAGCTGCAGAAAATTTCTCCCCCATTCCCCAGAGGAACAAAGATATAGTTTAAGTTTCTTTGTTCTTCTCAGCAGATGCAGCAGCTTCCAGAAAGAAAGGGCAACAAGAAATTTAATCTTATCCTGGAATCCAGGATCTTCTTCCCTCTCACCCAGATATTCTTCCCCTGCCCATCTTCCCTCAAAACTGCATTGCGTCAAATTAAATATGCTGAATCTAAAAGCCCAGCACTAGCAGCCAAGAAAAATTTAGAAGCTGAGTAATGGTAGAAGTTCAAGACCATGTGTTATCCAGAGATTATTCAAGGGGAATAGTCAAAAAGGAAGCTAATCTAGTTAAAAGCTCCAGGAATGACTAATAGGTATCATATGCCACTATATGAATTACTGCAGCTCCTACTGATAATTAAAGTAGGCTTTCCTGGAAAAAAGAATCTGAGGGCTTTGAGGATAGTGACAATACAGTCAAGAACTCCCTTTTTAGTATTGCTAAAAGGAGGTGCAATGGAGCACGGGAGCCATGGTGTGACAGAAAAGGACTTTTGATCAGAATAAAAACTCACAGGACAATCTGATTAAAATGAGGTCATGGTACACACTAAAAAGGCATATTTAGAACTTTGTCTGTAGTACTACAAAAGATGGGCCACTTTAATGGTTGTGCTGGTCTATGAGGAATACAGATAGGTCCTCAAGGAAGCTATAAGAGGGTTTCAACAGCAATGAAAAGCTGGGGGGACTCTGCTTTAGGCAGGCACAGAAGGACTATTTCCTCTCAGGGTAACATTGGAAGAAAGAGGAAACAGTCTCATTCCTTTCAAAACTACTGAAGAACATGCAGAGGTGAGGGGTTTGGAGCATGATCCTGGTAACGCTGGCTAACAGCGCTTGCATATGCGAGCTCTGCAGTGTGAATATGCACAGAGATAAACACTCAGAGGAACTCTATTGCATTTTCTCTGCCTTAGAATAACTTTTCTTGCTGTGTTTCTAAAGCCAGTGAGTGATTTTAAATATGCTTGAATGTGCCTGCTTAGATGCATCATCTGAAAAGCACAGCACTTGTTGATGTTTTTCATCATTGTCTAAGAGCTTTTAGAAAAGACTTGGCTCACTCCAAAAAAAAAAAAAAAAGGATAATGGGATTTAAGAAAACAAAATTGTAAGAATTGTAAAGAATTGTTAAATTTAACACCTGAGCCCCCAGATTATACTCACTTTTGGCAGATAGACCACAAAGCATAGCATAAAATCTCATGAGGCATGCAGTACACAGGCAGAACATCATAGCATTCCTGATGCAAATGACAAATGCTTATTGAAAATAAATACAACCGTACTACCTGCATGAAACAATGCAAATTAAAAATACTTTAATCATAAGATAACTAACCATGCATTCCTTGCTCAAATGATGTAGATCATATAACATAGATTCAAACAAAACCTACGACATGATTCAAACATCATCTTAGAAAGTCCAATAGAGGAATAAGATCATAACTTTGAAACTAAAAGTTAAGAAATCATTTCAAAGTAGACTAGAGAGCTCATGCTTACTACTTATTTTGGTACTTTGTTGTTTATTTGGAATTGTTTTGATATAAAAGGAATTTACAGAGGTTTAATACTTTCAACTGGTCTATGACTGGTTCACTTGTTAAAACTTTTCTCAGTATTAAGGCCTACAAAATTATTTTTGTATTAGTGAGCATACTGCAGCTAGCTAATGAGAGGTAACTAATAGTTGTTCTCAATTTCTATTTGTTATTGTAAACACAATTTTATCAATTTGTTCTCAAGAGTTCTGCCAATCATCTCTTAGCAGTGAACAAAATAAACAAGTATTTGGAAAGTAAAGAAAGTGAATAGAGATGACAATGAAAGCCAAAAAGACAATCCAGGCAATTAAATCCACCCCTCCCTTGAGAACTAAGCACTTCAGCTTATAACACCAAATATGGGTGTGTGAGGAGTAGCATGATAAAAGAAGTGTTAACAGCAAATAGGTTTTTCCTTAAACCTGTATAAATATTGAAGGTTTTTAAATGTTTGAAATGCTGATGCAGGCATCTTTTTTATTGTTTCCAGGAACAGATATTAACTTCTAGATGAGGGGCTCGCTTAATGCTTTTCATCTTTCAACCTCAGCAAACAAATTGGTTTTATTTATTTATTTGAGTCTTAAGCACATTTTATCACGGAAATGTCTCCCGCAAATTTTGCATATTTTGAACCTATTTTCTGTCTTGTGCTTTTAGCCTTTTGATACCCTCTTTTTTTTTTTTTTTTTTAGCAGAATTAGCATGCAAAAAGCATAATTTAATTGAGCGATGAAGATCCTAATATTTTCATGCATCTAAGTAATTTAATATGCTCTGCAGCTCACTGAAAAAAAAATCAATTCAATAAAGTTTTGTTTTCCCCCCTCATTGTTTACTTAAGCTTTTATTACTAGTATGGTGCTTATGATGGGTGAAGAAATGACAGCACAGAAGCCTCAAGTCCTCTATATGCGCACCGGCTAGAAACAGCTCGAGTGGAAGCAATGCAAAGTTATTCCACCACTGCAGATCCACTTCACATCTGACCGAACAGTGCCTTCTCTTCTAAAGCAAAACGGCCAGTCAGGTTTCATGTTCACTCATTTTTTTACTCTCATGTGGACTTCCAGCTATGCCAAACTATGCGTGATGGTTCTATAATGCTCTTGCCAACATACCAACAACCAGTCTTCAGACATTTCAGTAGGATTTGAGTAAGAGCTTCCAAACCTGCACAGTCAGGTACTGGGAATCAATATTTCCAATACCTCGTCAGGGAATGGAGGATTTGAAAATGACCATGAAGAGATACTAAAGGCTTACACAACTGAACAAACACTGGTCTGCATCTGGTAAGGTATAATTTACATTTAAAGCTTTGATTCAGATGTCTACTTTAGTTACAAGGCATAGTCCTTTATATTTAATTTCAAATCTCTGCCATGGACTCTTTCATCACAGTTTGTATTGCGACATTATGCCCTGAAGCAAAAATCAAAGCTACCATGCAATATATGGCTCTTTGGCAAATTATCCATAATAGTCAAGAACATGGATCAGACTCCAGTAATGTGGAAATACATTTAAGAAATAGATTTCCTCTTTTATTTTCCATGAAAAAACAATATGACATGATTCTGCTTATTGTATGCACAGAATACACCTGTAACAGTAATATTAGTAAAAGGAGGGAATGTAAAACTAGTCTATAAAGCTGTCATTTCATTTCAAAGAAAGAGGTTCTTTTGCCACTGTCGTGTGATCAAATATAGATGTTACAGGTGCTTGTACTGGGATTTTAAAGTGTTTGTACTGGGATGTAGATGTTACTTTGAAGTGTCTGGCTGGTATGGAGTTAATTTTTTTCAGAGCAGCCCATATGGTGCTGGGGTTAAATCCAATTTGTCAGTAAAACACACCAGTCATTTGGCTTTTAATGAGCAGTGTTCACATGGCATCAAGGTTTTCTCCTTTTCCCAGTCTACACCCCAGTGAGTAGACCAGGGGTGGGCAAGAAGATGGAAGGGAACACAACCAGGAGAGCTGACCTGAAATGACCAAAGGGATAATTCATACCATATGATGCTATGCTCGGCAATAAAAGGTCAGGAGAAAGGTGGAGAAAGTGGGGATATTAATGGTGTTTCTGTTTTTAAGTAACTGATTTGGGTGATGAGGCTCTGCTTTCCAGGAAATGGCTAAAAATCTGCCAACTGATGATAGTGAATAAATTCCTTATTTTGCTTTGCTTAACTGTCTTTATCTCAACTGATGCATTTTCTTGCTTTGGCTTTTCCTATTCTCCTGTTTTGCTGGGGTGGGTGGAGTGAGTGAGCAGCTGGGTGAGTGCTTAGCTGCTGACTGGGGCCAACCCACCACAGTGTTGTTTTAGTCACGAAGTACAGAACAAGCCCTGTTTTGTCATTGCTAATTAGGCAATCAAGAATGGCTGAGACTTCCTAGTACCACATGTGGTAATACTCTTATATGTGGTATTTTAAAGTTGACTGGGAAATCAGACAGTGTCTGTACTTCTCTACATACCTTCTTTTTTTCTTTGCAATACTCTGAACCCAGTTACGTTAGCATCACATATTAAGGATGGACGGACCATGACCATTAGCTGAATTAGAATACTTTGAGAAAAGTGAATGTATTATTCAATCATATGACATAAGCAACATTCCATATTTTCAGTTCACTTATACATGTAGGTTTTATGACATTAGATTGCACATCAACAGAAAGGTAAATATTTATGGATATTAACATTAAGGCGCATCACTGGGTATCTTGGTAATCTGAACCTTATCTGCCATGTGAGTTTATCCATGACGCTGAACCTTCTCCAGATTTGCGCTGAATCCTTGTCAGAGCTAGTTAAAGGGACAAAATGACCAAAAGTTTTCCATTCCTATACAATAAAATATTACTTGCCCTGCAGAGTTCTCTACAAGATGAGAATAGCAAGGCACCTGCTAGGTTCCATGTAACTACCGCAAGATGGAGAAGATGAGGCAAAAGATCTCACAGGCAAGACACTGAGGGACCTGTTCCTTCTCCTAGTTTTGACTTGCTGAATGACCTTTCATTTTAGCCTCTTGGGATTTCAGTCTCCTTAATTGCAAATTGGTGGTATCAGCATTTATAAGGCACTTCAAAATCTACAAACAAAATTGCCATCCATGGCTCAAACACATACTATTCCTATCAAACATGTTTGGTCAGCTACTGTAGCCATAAAAACCAAAAGCTGAATATTTTTTCTCTTTGCCAAACATTGACTTATCATTGCTAACAATTATTTGCAGTATTATTGTTATTCAGGGTATTACTACTACCATCAGCATAACATCTAGGTACAGACCAAGTGATTAATAAAAAACAAAACAACAACAAAACATAAAAAACAAACAAAAAAACCCCACCGCCAAAAAAAACCCCCAAAACAACCAACCAAAGAACCCAAACCAAATCAACAAACAAACACCCACAAAAAACCCCCAAAACACCAAACCACAACACAAGAATAACAAGAGAATAAGGGAATAAACAGTGTCAGAAAGATAAATTGACTGGCATGATTGCCAGTAATCTTACCCAATTTGCAGAACACTTGTATAGACTAGCTCAAGAGTGCTACAAGATGCATTCATTTCAAGGACTTGCGCTGGTGACATCTTCAATGCCAGTTTTCTTGGGATTGAAGCTACAGCTGTTTCCTCCTCTTTCCATTTCTGACTGCTCAGAAAATTAAATTACCCACTTGCCATAACCTATTTCAACTTGTTAAAGATACACTATGTCAAAGACTATTGAAATGAAAGCAAGAGTAATATTAAGCATATTAATTTTTTTCTACATGTAAAAAGGGCCATATATTGATGAGATGTATAGATCAGTCACATTGAGAAATCAGCTATATTTATTTATTAAATAGAAATAGGGGAGTTGATTAAAGAACTGCATAAAGACTTATTACCACAAAGAACTGAGTTCTAAAACCTACCAAAACCAGGAGAGTGAATAAATCTGACCAGCACTTTTGGCCCTTACTAACAAGGAAGTCAGCCCAGGGGCAAAACTAACACACAGAAGAAACTTGAGAGTTACAGAAAGACATACGCATCAACAAAAATAACTTACTCCCCCTTACGAGTCCCCCAAATGAGACCCCTGCTACAGAGATCTTGTGGGTCTTGCCTCTCCGTGGGGTTTCTGAGACATGACAATTTTGCTGAAGGTGAGTCGAATGACTACAGGAATCCTCTTATTCTGCCTGAAGTCCTCTGCAGGTATCTATTGCATCTATTACTAAATGTAACAGAAATACTTCATAAAAACTTGATGTAACATGCTAAAAATGATGTTTTCCCTGCACTCTGGGTATTAACTCCTTTTCAGAAAGCACTTGCAACCCTGATTCTCTCTAGTCAGTAGTGCATGGCATTGGAATTTTGACATTTATGTGCACAGAAAAGAAGATGCTTGCTGTGTAACACAACTGTGTGAAACGCACTTGTGAACTTCCTTGAAGCTATTACTCTAGTATACTTTTTCTGTCTAGATCAATATATCATCTCTGGACTCTCCAGGATACGAGAAATAACAGAAGACATGATTTAAAAGAAACTTTTTCATTTTTTAATTCTTTTGAGCTCTTCGTTACTGCACAATCAATTTACAAATATTGTAGGCAATATTTCAACTACCAAAATAAGAAAATTGCACTGAATTTAAAAAAAAAAAAATTTCCTGTCCTAAAATCTCCTTTGGGAGAAAACTGCTCACAACTTGAAACCAGAGAAATAATCATTTTAAAATAGACTCTATCTGCTTGCATCCATCATCCCTTCTCCTGTTTGTCAAGACTCTATGGCCTTGAGCTTTGCTTTAATTCATAATGGTAAGTTAAGTTCATCCTTTATTTAATCTCAGTTTAATAAATTACTGCTAAACGGTCCTTCTGGTAATTTATTAACATAAAATAATGGCTTTATAGGAGGTAATTTAGAGCTGTTCTGAGCTAGAACAGCTAGTTCACAGCATTATAAGGTTTCCTCTCAGTTAATATGTACCTACCTCTTCATGAATTTTGTGGGATTTGTTTAACATTTCTACAGGATGATACTTTTCCAGAAATACAATTTTTGATGGTTTCATGAGTAGCTTAAAATTTAAGAACAGATATTTAGTATCACTACAGTTCTTGTTGATATTCACATGATTCTTAGTTAGTTGGGGCTCTGTGGAAGGGTAATATTAGATAAGAGTCCTAGAATTTCCCCTTCACCCTCTTTGTGTCCTTCTTAAACTGCTCAGAATAAAAGCAGCATTAAACTGGTCTGCTAAAGAATTCTAGATCTAACTGAAATGTCAACCTGCAGCTTACTATAAATCAGTCTTGAAAGACAGTGGAAACTTGTATTGTAATGCCCAGAAAAAGGGGTTTACCTTTTATTCATTCAACTAATGGGTGTTCAGAGCTGTTCAAGTTAATCATGTGCAGTATGATATCAGCTAAAAGACTCTTCTGTATCAGATTTTGGTCTGGAGGCAGTTGTGGACTATTTGGAGTAATTAGAGTTAAATTGTATTGATACACACTTTCTTCCTCGGAGTCATGGTAAATGACAAATGGATAGTGCTGATAAACTATGATATTAACTTCTTCAGAAGAGAGCAGGGATACAGAGTCATAGTCTCCAATTTTCTGAAAAGTATTTGAGTTTTTTGAAAGAACATTAGTTCCAGATAGCGGTACATGGATAACAGCAATGTATCTATACCACGGACAAATGAGTCCTCTATCTCCAATGATATTAGCTGAGCCTGGCTACTAAACACTAAATCACTTACAAAAAACATAATAAGATGTAAAGAAAGAAAGAGTTAAATATAAAGACAGCTGAAATGTCCCTGATTTCAGCTAACCATATTAGATTTTCTTTTCTTCATCAGAAAGTCTTAGTAGCTACTGTAACAAAAAATTTTAAAGGTCCCCAGCATTCCAAGATGAGACAAGAAGCTTAAATCAGGAGAAACACCTTGCAAGTGAAGGGTGTGTCAGAACTCCCTCCTGCCCAAATGAAATGTTTTGCTTGGTCAAATGTCTGATTTTAAATGTTAGCTTACAGTCAAACTATTTTCTCCTCCCTTCACCTTGAGTCAGTTGGTCTACCATGAAAAAACAGTATATGCAGAGCTTAGACATATTAGATGGGACAAATTATATTTCTTAAAAATACTCCTCCCTGCTATAATGAGAAATGAAGAAAAAATGACACCAGAATGAATGATGGCCATTATATTAATTGCCAACTTTGTCTAGTTACTGTATATTACAACTTCATATCTCAATGAAAAGGACATTGTGTGTTTTGTTTTATTTTTAAATCTTTGCTTCAACTGAAATTACTATAAACCCCAAACGATCGGCTTCCAGTGGTGTAACCAAGATAGTCTATTACAATGGAAATTATACTTGAAATGTTAATTGTGGACATGTCCTTAATAACAATAACAGCTGGAGAATTTGCTCTATAAAGGAAATTCTAGGAGTGCATGCAGAAGAATTTAGATAAAGGTCAGATTTTTTATTATATTAGTTATGCATTTGTACAAATCACAGATGCCCTTTGTTTTCGCAATTAACAAAGACAATAAGCTATGCTAGGTTTTCCCTGTTGTTCTGGACTTCTAATGTTACTCAGTTTTTGAAATTTAGTAGCAGAGTAAAATCTGATTGACTGACCCAGCTGGTGTGCAATGCATAGCAATGATCACCTCAAAGCTAATCTTTTTGCCAGAATGCTCTCAGTGTCAACTCTGAGAATGAAACTTAAGGCTTTACTATCTTCTGTCACATGGGCAGAGCTCAGAAAGAAGTAGCTTGTGGGCAATCTATTTCTTATAGTACTCAACTACCTCTGGAAGTGAAGTGTTCCTAATGTTACAGTATGTGCCAGAGAGACTGTCCCCTGGTGATAATAAAAAGATTAAGTGGCTAAAAAGCAGCCATCAGCCAAATAAAAATAGAATGGTATGCTTTTTAAAGTGGAAAAGGAAACAAAATACTGTGATGATGGACAAACAAAAAACATCAGAAAGACTTCTCCTGAAAACCGGCATACAAGAGATGGCATTCTGGCACCTACTAGTGTAATAGCTTTTCTGATACACGCAAGTATCTTATCTGGATGTCCATAAAGTCAAGTCTTTCCTTTCTGGGTGTCATATAATCATGCACTTCTAACTGACTTAGTGTTTGTAGGCGGGAATATTTCTCTTGTTCTGTTAGTTTAATTTCTTTCCCACTCTCAGCTTCCATCACCCCACCATCCTCAAAACAAACAAAAAAACCCCCAACTTGAAAGGGAGTAACATGGAAAGCAGTGGTACATGGTACTTCCTTCTCAGCACAGAGGAAGTCTCTTGTGTTCGAACTGTAACAAGCCAATAAGCAGAACAGAGGATAGAATCCAAGAGATAACTGCTTTCCATGACCACCTCTCTTTGAATACTTCATGGCAAGACCAGGAAAAGGTAAGTTCAAACATTCACATATGGGTTTGAAAACCATATCACAGAATCACAGAATCACAGAATGTTGGAATTGGAAGGGACCTCAAAAGATCATCCAGTCCAATCCCCCTGCCAGAGCAGGAACACCAAGGTGAGGTTACACAGGAAGGCGTCCAGGCGGGTTTTGAATGTCTCCAGAGAAGGAGACTCCACAACCTCCCTGGGCAGCCTGTTCCAGTGTTCCGTCACCCTCACTGAGAAGAAGTTTCTTCTCACATTTAAGTGGAACCTCTTGTGTTCCAGCTAGAACCCATTACCCCTTGTCCTATCATTGGATGTCACCGAGAAGAGCCTGGCTCCATCCTCGTGACACCCACCCTTTATATATTTATAAATATTAATGAGGTCACCCCTCCGTCTCCTCTTCTCCAAGCTCAAGAGACCCAGCTCCCTCAGCCTTTCCTCATAAGGGAGATGCTCCACTCCCTTAATCATCTTTGTTGCCCTGCGCTGGACTCTCTCCAGCAGTTCCCTGTCCTTCTTGAACTGAGGGGCCCCGAACTGGACACAATATTCCAGATGAGGTCTCACCAGGGCAGAGTAGAGGGGAAGGAGAACCTCTCTCGACCTAATATCCATATCCAACAACTAAAACCATATTTAATACTGTTTAAGTTCTGTGACTTTTCTTCCAATTCCAGTTCACTCAGCTTTCTGTGAATGTGCAGCCAACACAGTCCAGAACACAACTACAAAATACTTACAGTTCACATCAAAATGTTATCAGATTCTTTATGAGGTCTACGCAAGGTTTTTCAGCTGCATGTCTACACTAGATATAGGCAAATATTAAAATGCTCTATAAATGTCCATCGTACTTTAAAGATGAACATTTACTGGCAATGCTTCCCCAGGACATGCAAGACCAAATCAATATTCCCCAATGACTTTTATTATCTGGAGCAGTCCCTGTATCAGCTCCACTCAAGAAAATCTATTTACACTGAAAGGAAAGTAATACTATAGAATTAAGATTTTGTTTCTGTTTTGGTAGATACCATATTCTGGTGGGAGATTTCTTTTTCTCTTTTAGTAAAGCCTGTGATCTAACACTCATCCTTTCTGACTTAGGAATGATGACCAGAAACATCAATGAATGCCTGTGCAAGCTGCAGAAGCACCTTCTGAATGCAGAGGAGTGGTTATTACAGCTGATGATGGCCGTGTTTTCACAGTACTGTGAGAGCAGTACCATGTAGGCGTAGATCTGATCGCCACATTGTGAATTACTAGAACAACCTGCACCACGAAGAACACCAACAATCAGAGATCACATACTTGCAAAACTGAAATAAGTACTTTCAGCCCAGCCATTTCCTGAAGGAAAAGAAAGAAAAATCAAGGTATTGGATGAAGGTAAATCTTAAAATAATATAGTCTAGTGTTGTGGGTGTGGTGAGAAAATTAAATGTATCCCAGACAAACCCAGTACAGCTGGTAAGTACTGAATAAACACAGGGAAGGAATTTCACTGAAATTCCTTTTTCTACACCACTCACATGGGAAAGAAAGCTATTCAAAAGCAGAGGATACATGTTATATGATGTTTCATGTGTTCAAATGAATGGGGCCTGAACAAATCTTGCTTGAAAATACTGAAAATAGCAGTATGACAAAAGCATGTATTTGGCAGAATGGGCAAAAAAGCTTACAAAAACTTCTGTAATCTAGTTATAGTCATAAGGAAACCTCCGACAGCCCCATGCTTGGTCAGCAGTGCTCTTGAAGCCACCCAGAGCAGATAAGGACTAACAAGCAAGCTAAGAAACTCTCAGCAGCTCAGCCTCTACTGCTGCTGCCCCTGGTTATGAACATATTTCTTGACTCCTTTGAATATCAGTTTCCCTCACTGGCAAAATGAAAAGAAAAGTACTAGTTTTCCTTGTCAGAAATTTTTGTATTTAAAAAGCACTCTACAATAATGGAAAATACAATGCAGTAAGTTGGTAGTATTATTATGTTGCAGTTCACATCCAAGTATTTCAAAGATTGAACAGATCTCGGTGAGTAGAAAGTCATCCTTTATATGTTTTGTTACAATAGCTTCTTTGTCATAAACTGAGATAACTGATTAGGCTTCACTTGCAAAACTTCAGAAATACATAATTTTCTCAAAGGTAACAATACTGAAATGACATAAGAAAAGAAAGTATCAAATATTGCAACTCAGGTTATTGAGGATACATGATGGATGAAACCAAGATTTTTGTAACTGTGTTGTCATTCTGAGGATGTCATATTAATATCGATCTAGCTGGTAAGCAAACTAGTAAAAAATATAATAAAAATACTTTAAAAATTTTTTTTTCCAGTTATTGATTCTCCTCTAGTTTAGAAAATCCACTATATTGAATACATGCATCCATACAGAACAAGCAGAATCTTTTAGCATAAGAAAATCTGCTATGCTATCAACATTATAGTTGCAGGCAGATAGTATTTGCAACTTAGCTTGCATGCACATTGTATCTGCTATCAGCACAAAACAGAAAGGATTTTCTGTTACCACTTCCAAACATTTATATAGATCACGGCAGTAGGATTAGACCTTAGTTTGATTTTTCAGGTTCAAATCCTTTCCTAAACCATGTTGTTTCTGAAATATAACATTTGTCTGACAACAAATCTGACTTACAGATCTATATGTTAGCTTGGCAGAATAAAGTAATGAGAATATATTGAAGAAGCATTTAAAAGACTTGTTTCAACCCCCACAGTTATGTCTCAATTCCTGAGCCGTTTCCTGAGAAAACACCCTGTAATGAATCTGCTAGCATTTCTTTCTTCAGAAAAAAATGATGGGCATGCCTTTCCAGGATGAGATTTGCAGCAGGACTAGAACACATCCTGAGCCAGAACAAGAAAAGGACATGAAACTGAGTTGGTGCAACCAGTTGATACTATGGCACTCTAAGATTCGTGATCATAAAATCTAAACTCCTTATTCACCTAAATAGGTTTGGAATTCTTAAATGGGAATAAACTGGGTAGACAGACATTGATATCCAAGCAAAGGCATCACATAGATCCAGTGAAGCTTTAAGATGTCTATCTCTTATTTAGGCTCCTAAACAAGCAGGTCAAGGAGGTGATTCTGCCCCTCTACTCTGCTCTGGTGAGACCCCACCTGGAGTCCTGCAACCAGCTCTGGAGCCCTCAGTACAGGAAAGACAGGGACCTGCTGGAGAGGGTTCAGAGAAGGCTGCAAAAATGACCAGAGGGCTGGAACAGCTCTCCTATAAGGACAGGCTGAGAAAGCTGGGGTTGTTCAGCCTGGAGAAGAGAAGGCTCTGGAAGACCTTATTGTGTCATTTCAGTACTTAAACGGGGCCTATAAGAATGATGGGGACAGACTTTGTAGCAAGGCCTGTTACGACAGGACAAGAGGTAATGGTTTTAAACTAAAGGAGGGGAGACTCAGGCTAGACATGAGGAAGAAATTTTTTACAATGAGGGTGGTGGAACACTGACACAGGTTGCCCAGAGAGGTGTTAGATGCCCCATCCCTGCAGACATTCCAGGCCAGGTTGGACGCGGCTCTGAACAACCCGATCTAGTTGAACATGTCCCTGCCCATTGCAGGGGAGTTGGACTAGATGACTTTTGAAGGTCCCTTCCAATCCAAACTATTCTATGATTCTATGATGACCGCTGACATGAACGCATCATTAGGATCCTTGATATTACTTTGATTCATGCCAAAGCACTCTAAAATGCCTGTGAAAATTCCAGTCAAGAACAACAAATCTCTCCTATACTGAGACAGCAAACAAATTTGAGAAAGCTATAATCACATCCCTGATTTTTAACTTAAACCAAATCTACTGTATCAAAATGCAGTGAACTTTACTTTAATGTGCCTATGCATAATATAGTACCTCCTAAATAGCTTCAGGATTGAGGATACTGACGCTGTTGCTGTTGGTGCAATAAAGATGTTGAGAATACAAAAATTAGCTGCATATATGCACAAGTATTCCAGTTTAAAAACTGCCAACATTTGTGTTTCAGGAGACCTAAATTATGCATGCAAAAAATTGAGATTTTCATGTAACATTTGACATCAGTTTACTTTACTGTCATAGCTGTCAATTTATAAAGTGTTGCTGTCTTTGTCTCTTAAATGATAGGTGAGCTGATAAAAATGGAACCCAGGCCATTTTGCAGAAGACAGAGGAAGAGAAATGGGAGGAATAATTCCTAGGCACAGTGTCAAGCCTATACACTGCCAGAAGAAATACAGGAGTTTTCAAGGAAGGGAGGAATGACATTGGCTTCTCCAAATGACTATGCTCTCCCTGCTCTGCAAAATTCTTCCCCCACAGTGTAACTCCTCCAGCCCTTGGTTAAAATAGAACTTTTTGTTCTTACCACTTTGGGTTCACAAAGTATTGTTCAGACCACTTGTCTCTGTTCACAGTACTGAGCCTCCTCACAGAAGGCAACCAGGCTATTTATGTACAGTTACCCAAATTGAAACTCTCAGCTGTTAATTTTCTAACCAGTCTCTCTCCTTCTGTTGATGAAGATGAAACAGCGAAAGTAGTCAAATGTCTTTCTCTTGGAGTGATCTTCCTACAAATATAATATTATTCTTTAAACTTGGGCTACTTTTTGTGAAATGCTCTTTAAGGCCAAAAATCCAGTCCTATGAATTTTATTAGATTTCACCACGGTACACTTAATAAATCAGTCAGTTTATCAAGGCCAGGTAAAAAAGCTGATGATTACAGCTGGCAGTTCATGGATTACTAATACGAATATAGTAATAACAACAAACACAAACCCCATACATATCACCTGTATATATATCTTCAAATGCACAAACTGAGAAATTCATAACAACAAAGTAGAATTATAACAGACCTCAGGACCTGCATGCTAATATGATATCTTCTTTGGCAAAGATGTGACGGCTGAAGGGCTGGGTAATGAGAAGCAGTACTCTTCACCTCCAAATAAACTGTCCGAACACGGTCTTTGCTGGGAATAAATTAATTTCATTAGAATCTATAAGACATGGACCAATTCTCAGTCCAAATAAAAGGAGACCATGCCCAGTCAAATCGCTAGCTGCAAAGTGCCCCACACATGATCTCCTTCTGCCACTGTTGGGGAAGGCCAAGGGTTACAAGGTAGTTACAAGTTACGGTCCCAATCAGAACAGAGGTATCCTGGCCAATGTGGAAAAATCATACAATATGTTCTACAAAATCTGTATGCATGACAATATCAAAAGAGAATTCCAGTGTATTGCATTTTGAGTGTGTCACACAGGGCACAGTACCTAAGACACAAAGCAACACCCTGGATTTTATTGCCAATGTTATCTGACTGAAAAGTGTTCTTTGTAATACTGACTAAACAGAAACAGAAATTCGGGTGTCAGCATCACTCTTCCAGCTCAGGCTCATTTGTTACAGCAAACGACCAGCCCCCTCCCATTTGTTTCATGGACTGTATTGTGCAGTTTACTCCAACCACATCTATAACAAAGAAAGAAGACCCGGCAGGACCAGAAGTTTCACTTGTTCCTATATATTACCTACTATTAACGGCAAAACATTTCTGTAGGAATAGGCTCAGTCTCTGTAAAATTTCCACACTGCAGATAGATTTACCTCATGTTGCTGGCCTGTCTTTACCCACATTCTTATTTTCCAAGACAATAGTTTCTTTTCCAAGAAATGAGGGAATATGTTATTCTAAAAGTTTTAATGATGTGTGAATTTAAGTCCGCTTTCCTCTTAATCACAGAACTCCAAGGTGACATAAACAGGGCCTACAGGAAAGATGAGGAGGGACACTCTGTCAGGGACTGTACTGATGGGATGAAGGGTGATGGTTTTAAACTGAAAGACAGTAGATTTAGGTTACAGATTAGGAGGAAATTATTTACTGTAAGGGTGCTGAGATGCTGGAACAGAGAAGTAGTGGATGTCCCCTCACTGGCAGTGTTCAAGGCCAGGTTGGATAAGGCTTTGAGCAACCTGGTCTAGTGGAAGACGTCCTTGCCCAAAGCAGGGGGGTTGAGACTAAATGATATTTGAACCCAAAACATTCCATGAATCTATGATAAAATGAACTCAGAGGGACGGATTATTTTCAGTAACAGGGAATCCTGGATTCAGAGGCAGAGACTATCACTTAGAAGGTGTTTCACTTGTCCACTTACTTTCCAATGGCAGCCACAGAACTCTTAGTTTCACTGCAGAGACTTCCTGAAATTATTCATTATAAAAGACCCAGTGTCAGCGTCCAATGAATTAGCAGGAGAGGGTGCTAGGAGAGATGTCCAGAAAGAGAGGGCAAGCATTTGCAGCAGGACAGGAGCTGTGTCAGTGTGGCAGGGCTCAGCACTCTCTCTCCTTTTTGGAGAGATACAGAATGCTCTTTGAAGGAAGAAGTTCAGAGCATTTTGTTTTTGTGGTATTTTCCCTATTTTTATTTATAAGCTTCAGCCTTACAGACACTATATTTAATTGCATTTACCATAAACTGGCCAAGGCACTTCACTCATCTAAATCTTTCTGGATCATTCAATATTTGCTTTAACATCAGCTAACTTGCTATCTCCTCTGAAGCGTTCACATCTATTATCACTTGAGAAGTTCCACCACTGCCCCTAGGGATATAACCTCTCAGCTAATTTCTGGAACCACAAACTGCTGCTTTCTTATCACTGAAGAAATTTTCACACTGAATCATTGTTTTTTAGCATTGGGATTAACTTTGATATACAACAAGCACCTGTGTACTAGGAACAAGGAAAATAATTTATAAGTTAAAATCATCAGGATGCAGTAACATTGCTTAATTTTCAAGTGACAGTGGGCACAACATTTTATCTGTCTCAGAACAGGCTGTTTTAACTATATCAAAAGTAACTAAATAAGATATTGTGATAAAATAATATTGAGTTCATAACTGCATAACTCAGTGAAACATTAAGGGACAATTACATCCAAACATCCAATAATATTGACATTAATTATATTTATACCATAATAATTTTGCAGTATATATTAGTAATAACTTTACAATCAATTAGTTGCAGCTTTTCTAATATTCATCCAGGCAGTTAATCAAGGGTAAATCTAATTAAGTTTAGGAAGGAAGGCTAAACAATTCAACCTGTAAGCATTCAATACACTGAAGAAGACCTTAGAAAATGTGATCTAAAGAAATTTGCCCCTCGTGCTATTGCATCTGCAGGCAGCATTAATATATTGTGTTGTACTTTGACGTTTAACAGTGAAGGTCTCTTCAAATCATCATTATTTTGAAGAAGTCCTTTGCATCATAAGAGCAAAGTTGAATATAAAGTGACCACTTAATACTGAATATTAAAATGAAAGGGGAAAAAAAGACTGGTTTGTAGAAAGTACAAACACCTTAAGAGTTAGGCCACTAACATTCAAAGAATGTTTTTTCTAGTTTCTTCAACTTGGAATTTTTACATTCTGTATGTTTTATTTAACACTTTCACCATCATAAAAAACGAAAACAGCTATTATGTTCTCTAGAATAATATGCAGTACAGAGATTACATAAATGTGACTAACTTTACAGAAAAATATCTCATTACATTTACAGAACAAGGTGACTGACTTACGAAGACTGTAGTATAAATCTGCTGAGACTATACGCCAATTTTGCAAGGATCTGCTGTTAACCCTTCAGGCCCTGCAAGGATACTACGCAGGTCCAATGACAATGTCTGCTACAAGAAGTAACACTGAGGCACGTTAGTAAACAGCACATTTCATTTTAGCATTAAAAATGTAGGTCCGTACAGAGAGGTAATGGAACAGAACCTTCATTGTGGTTGGACTTAAGAACACTATTGCCCCCAGATAGAAACTAGTTCCAATACATATCTCAGGAGTTATATTAAGTTTTCTTTCAAATACTTCCATAATTATCATTTGGAACTGCATCCTAGTTTACCAATGTAGAGATTGTTTGTGTTTTCTGGATTCCCAGGTATTTTTTTCCTTTGTCTAAATACAATTAATTCTCACCATATTGGTTAGTTTCTTCCGACTCTTTTCCTCCAATAAAAATATTTTAAAATAATACACTAAATCTTTATATTTTTCAACTATCGAATATCTGTTGCCTTCTGCTGTACGAATTCCAGAGAATTCAAACCAGTGGAGGTCTTTTGCAAATATTACATATTTTTCTGATTTCAGGGTAGGTAACTCATCAGCCCAACATATTTGGTCATCTCTCTACTGCAAAACTTGTTCTTTCAGTTGAGAATAATATTTTAGTACAGTGAACTGGCACTTGTCATACCACCATACTATTGTGAAGGACAGATGTCAAATGATGTTCTTGTCTGTGATTTCTAAAAGAATGCTGAGAATACTTCTATATTTAAAATTTAAGTTGAAAAAACAGATGAATCTGATATTTTAGGAGACTGAAAGAAGAAACTAATAAAGCTAAAAGAACCAACAATTAGCAAGCAAGTTTATCTAAATATTTTGTTCTAACACAGCTATCTATCAGTTTAAAATATCTATATGTGCTACACATGAAGAGCAATGTTAAACTGCTACATGTATGACTCAGTCTACTTCCAGTATGTGTAACCTTTCATTTGTCATGATGAATTTCATTTACCTCCACAATGCCTAATCCTCCACTTTTATTAGTAGTTGGCACAGTTCCTCATGATTTTTTTTGTCCTGATTTTTTTCATTTGAAATTTAAATAAACTGAACCAATTTTCAGAGTATTTAAGTATCCACAGTGCCTCATGAGTTTAGTCATGGAGTTGTAGATGTTCTGCATTAGGGAAGACCAGTTCTAAAAGACCTAATATGATGTTGCAGCTGGAAAAAGTTAATATGGAATAAGTATATGTGAGATGTCATGCATAGAGCATGCAAAGGAGTTATTTCAGTCTACTTGGCCTCAAGTAAGACTGATGCAAATGGGCGATCTTCTGTTTTGTGTAATGCAGTCCAAGACAGCAGACTGGGGTAGTGTAGGAAGCAACAAATGGTTATCTGCTTATTTGGGTTTTGCTTGGTTTTGGTTTTGTCTAGATAAGAGAGACTGAGGAAAAGGAAGGCAGGAGCTATCAACTACAGATAAAGGAACCACAGAGAGACAAGAAGATAGTGTTCTCCATGACCACAGCCAACAGAGAAACAACGCAAATGAATTTCAGCAAAAGAGATTCAGTTCATGTTCCGGGAAGCTTCTTGATGCAAAGGACAGATGAGCACTGGAGAAGAGGTGAAACCTTTATCACTGGAATTTCTTGGAGAACAAACCCAGTTACCACCTTTTAGGCACAACAGGGCATTTGGACAGTCAGCAGGAGGCTGTAGGTCTTAAAAAAACCTCCATATGGAGAAAATGTACTTTTTGTACCAAATTTTAATTCTTACAATATCATTACACATTCACTTCTTTAGACCAGAAGCATTTGCACTGTAATAAAGAAATTGCTATAAAGGGGGTAAAACATCAACTTTTGCTACCTTGCAAAAAGTAAATCTCATGACAAGGCAGAAGAACTGTTACAAAAGACTACCTGATACAGCTAGAAATCCCCTTAGCCTTCCTCATTTCCCTCATCTCCTACTTTTCCCACTTCTCTCTACTTTTTCCACCTGACTTGAACTGTCTTCACTGTGGAAATAAAATCCATGTACTTGGGATTTTATAATTAATAAGTGGGAAACCAATTAGTATCTAACTGCTTTGGGTTCTGACGAAGTATTGTCCTGAACTGGCTACCCTGGCACCTGAATTTGCAAGCTCCTAAAAGCTGAAGAAGTAGTTTTAAAATACTTCACGTGTTTGTCAGAGCTTATCTCTGTATCCTGATGTTTCCATTGCAGCTCAGGTCCACATGAGATTAGAGAGTCGTACTATTCATACTTAAGAAAGAAACTAGAAGAAAAAAAATAGCGTAGGTGTATTTTAAAAGGGAATAGTTAGTTTTCAAGTAGGAAAACAGTCTTGTCCTTTCTGCTAAGAAAAGAACAATGGAATTAGATTTTTTAAATTATATCTTAAATAAGGTGTTTCCACCACTCATTTCCCTTGTCATTACTCTGGCAAATAATATCTGCATTGCAAAGGTAAACATGCAATATTTTAGACATATTTTGTCTTCCCCTGGAACACCAGTTTTTCCTAAAGATACTATACCAAACTATCAGAACAGATTTTTTTTCTCATTTTTATAATTACGATCACATCTTTGTATCCATTACATTATGCAAAGCTCTATAAAATGAGATCTAGCACTTTTCTGCTTTTGTTCTGCCACTTTGTTTTTACAGTCAGTCTGTCTTTGATTATTAAGAAAGAAAGTTACAGTTTGGGCCTCTACGAGACCTCAGTTTCAATAAAATTAAAAATATATTTCTAGCTCTACATGCAGAGCAGTTTTTTAAAAGGCCTTTGTACTAAAATTTAAAAGACTGTCAGAATGACAGCAGGCTATGTTTGTATGGTTTTCCATTCTCATTATAATTACCATCATAGGTATAGATTCCAACTGCAGCATTTTTCTCTCTTGTTGCAATCCAGGGCACAAAAATGAGCTATCAGAATTTTAATGCTTCATATATTCTTTAAGTTAAGTACAGTTCTGTATGGCTTTGACCTTTTCAATATTCCATAATTTGACTGACTGGCTACTCTAATTTGTCCCCTGTTTACAGTATCAGAAACCTGTGGGGAAGAAGCAAAATGCCCAGCCAATCAAAGTACTGAACACTGAAAAGATCAAAGTAGTAAAACATACTACAGTCTTTCACAGAATATATTAGGTATTAAAATTTTCATATCACACTATAAAAAGATAACATTTGCCTCTGCAACTCTAGATATTATAAAAGTTGGGACACTAGTGCAGCAAAGGGTGATTTCACTAAACCAAATAACACAATTTATACTACTGATATGCTCTTGGTTTAGACTGTTACACATTTCCCCAAATAACTACCTCTTTCCTAGCATTGAAATAAAATAAATTCAACTTTAGTTTGATAACTTTAGTACAAAGTCATGATTTTCCATTATGCGTCCCAGTTTTGGAAACTGCAGGGATAGACACTTCCTGATCCTGCTGAACACGTACCACAAAACTTCTGTCAACAACAATCAACATTTCTGACTTGGTACTATGCGGAATTTTTCATTTTCATTTTCTTCGCGGTTCATAGACACTGGGTGACTCTAGTAACATAGAGGCAATTTTACATGATTTTTGTTTACATGATTCATTTGCACACCTCCACTAGTAAATAAATAGCAGCAGGAGCAGGTGACAGAAAAAAAATCCATTGCTTTGCCAATATGGCATCCTACCAAGAAACAATAAAAATAAGTCATCTTACTATATCAAAGACGTTAATAGTATACAATGAACAAAAGAGATTAAAGATCAAATGTAAACAACATCCAGATGATATCATCCAAATACTTTATGAATTAATTTCCATGTAATCATTGCAGCCTAATTAGGTTATAGAACTATAACATATTACCCTGTTATCACAATGAATGTTTCTTTATCTACTTGCTAATGAAAGAGACTTAAACAAGATGAAGAGCACTAATATGATTTGATTTGTAATTCTTTCCTTGCAAACTCCCAAAGAACAGGCCCTCTGATCATTGATATTCTTATCAAACAGGGTGTCCTATTCACTGCCTTTTGAATGTAACTTGCTGATCTGTATCCTCAACAACTTTCCAAAGTAATACACAGTTAATTAGAAAAGTTTGTCCCTACAATGCGGATTTAACAGAATCTCTGTCTCCTCTTTAGCAGCAGACCACTTATAGCAGAGAGGTTCAAATATCACACACAAGTTGCTCATCCTGCTGGCAAGTCTGCATTTTGTGGTATGATCAGCCAGCAGGCACAGTCACCAAGGAAACAAAGAAAGAAGCTACTTCAACATCAGCCTTCACACTGGAATGACAAATATGTCCTTAAAAGACAATAAGAAGTTATAACATTTGCAAATAGGATCATAATTTATGTTATAAAATTTATAATTCAATAACTCTAGCTGGCACTAAGCAAAGACAAGGGTACCGTCTGATTTGTTGCACTGTGCTGGCGAGCACAGTTTACAGGCAATGGTGCAGAGCAGCAAGCGTGAATCTTCCTCGGCTACTCCTGACTCGGTTACACGATCTGACTCTGTGTGCTATGCCATTCTCCCTTCATATGTGTTACAGTTATCATCTACCCTGTCCTGTTTATTTTTTCTGTTCTCTATCTCACGACCTGCTTCATGTACTGTCTTACTAAAATGGCTCAATAGAACTGCAAATGCATCTTCTAAAGGCAAAGTCTCCTACAATTCCTGAAAAAATTGCCATCCTAAAAGTTGTCCTATGTGTGAATTTAGAAAGAAATATCTATAACAAAAGGTACATTAGGACTCCACCAAATAAGAATAGTAAGTTGGGCAGGGCCAAGGAGAAATGACCAAAGTGCTTGTACACAGAGCCCACGCAAGTAGATAGAAAGATTGGCAACTTGGCAGGATACATAATATGACAGGTAAATACCAGGCGGAAAAAACCCATATAGTCAATGTTCATTTTCCTATAAATACAGTGGATAAAAGCTGGCTATGAATACACTTAGACTGGAAATTGGATGACGGTTTTTAAAAATCAGAGGAATGTATTTTTGTAAAAAGATCCAAACAGTAGCAGTGCAAGAAAAATACCCTTATCTTGAAATACAAAGGAAAAGTACATTGTCAAATGTTTTTATTGCAAATCATTTTTCTGCATCACTTTTTACAGCCTTGGTGAATAGAGGATTTACTTTTGCTCCTGACTTATCATGAAAGTGGGATAATTACATTTATTCTGTATGTGTGTTTAGTAAAGTTTAAGGACTGATCTAGAGAGATGTCTCATTGAGTTAAACGCTGGAAAATAAAGCTTCTGATATTGCATGAGACAAATCCTCTCCAAAGCAATTGCAGTCATCAAGAGGGATATGGACTGTAAGAAAGATTATTTCCCATTAGAAAGCACCTGTAATTGTTCAACTGACAATAAAGGGCATATAATTTCTTCTGTCTCAGATGCTGATCAGAAGAAAGGCTACACTGACCATTGCAAGTCTGCTTAGCAATACATGTCTAAAAACCTTGGGAACATCCTAAAAACACCATCAGAACATTTATGCTTCCCTTTATAAAAATGCCAATAGGAAATTTAGAGTTACTACATTATAAGCAGTGTACTTCAGGGAACAGTGGAGGAAAGAAGATGCCCAGTCTCGTGCGTTACTGTCTGGCAGACAGCCTAGCAGAAATCAATCCAGTTCTAAAGGAAATTCTTCCCTAGACCAAGTGGAGATTTAGGAAGAGATGGCAAGTAGAAACGATATTCGGTTTGAAGTAGAATTGTTACTGCAATCAAAAGATATTCCTGTTTGTCACTATGCCATAAAAATACTTGTTTGCTGACTCAGATGATAAAGTATCAATTCAGAAAGAGTGAGGACTCTGGTAAGAGAGACCCTTTAACCACTTGCATAACTGAAAGTATCCCTTGCAGATGAGTGGATGGAAACATGGTGACTTCTCCAAGTGATCTTGTCTATCAAACAAGACCTAGAGCTATCCTCACAATCACAAGCTTACAATCTGCTTTTCACAGAACCACAGAATGGTTGGGGTTGGAAGGGACCTCTGGAGATCATCTAGTCCAACTCACCTGCTAAAGCAGGTTCAGCTAGAGCAGATTGCACAGGAATGTGTCCAGGTGGGTTCTGAATGTCTCCAGAGAAGGAGACTCCACAACCTCTCTGGGCAGCCTGTTACAGTGCTCTGGCACCCTCAAAGTAAAGAAGTTTCTCCTCGTATTCAGATGGAACCTCCTGTGCTTCAGTCTGTGCATGTTGATATTCATCCTATCGCTGGGCATCACTGAAAGGAGTCTGGTCCCATACTCTTGACACACACCCTTGAGATATTTATAAACATTGATGAGATCCTCTCTCAGCCTTCTCTTCTCCAGGCTGAACAGACCCAGCTCTCTCAGCCTCTCTTCATAAGAAAAATGCTCCATACCCCTCATCATCTTTCTACCCAGCCACTGGACCCCCTCCAGTAATTCCTTGTTCTTCTTAAATTGGGGAGCTCAGAACTGGACACAGTGCTCCCGATGCAACCACACCAGGGCAGAGGGGGAGGATAAACCTCCTTTGACCTGCTGGTCACATTCGTCTTAATGCACCCCAGGATACCGTTGGCCTCCTTGGCCACAAGGGCACATTGTTGACTCAGGGTCAACCTGTTGTCAACCAGAACTCCCAAGTCCTTCTCTGCAGTGCTGCTTTCCAGCAGGTCCACCCCTAACCTGTACTGGTGCCTGTGGTTATTCCTCTCTGGGTGCAGGACCATACACTTGCCCTTGTTAAACTTCATCAGGTTCTTCTCTGCCCAGTCCTCCAGCCTGTCCAGGTCTCACTGAATGGCAGCACAGCCTTCTGGTGTGTCAACCCTTCCACCCAGTTTGGTACCATCAGCAAACTTGCTGAGGGTGCACTCATTCTCTTCATCCAGGTCACTGATGAACAGGTTGAACAGGACTAGACCTAACACTGACCCTTGGAGAACCCCGCTAACTACAGGCCTCCAGCCAGACTTTGCACCATTGATCACAACCCTCTGAGCTCTGCCATCCAGCCAGTTCATGATCTATCTCACTGTGCATTCATCCAGCCCGCACTTCCTGAGCTTTCCTATGAGGAGGTTGTGAGAGACGGTGTCGAAAGCCCTGCTCATGTCAAAGTAGGCAACGTCCACTGCTTTTCCTTCATCTACCCAGGCAGTCATACCATCATAGAAGGCTATCAGCTTGGTCAAACATGATTTCCCTTTGGTGAATCCATGCTGACTACTTAACTGAATGCAAGAGGGTGTTAACAAATATGTTTATAATTTAATGCGTGCATAAGTTCTTGTAGAAGATTAGTCTCTTTAGTCTTTATTTGTGGTCGACAGTAAGAGGTTTGCTCCTGCAGAGGATATTTCAAAGTATGAGCCTTATTTTGGTGCTCTGTGTCATTTGCTGCAGGACTTGCTGTCCTTGAGTATATGGGAAGATAAGGTCACCTGGCTTCACAAAGCCAAGACCACTCTTTGTAGGCATCCACTATATTGCTGTGGGAGAATATTTTCACAAATGAAGACTAGGAAAAAAAATAGTGTCAAAGGTAGAGGAGGAAAATGATTATGTTTTTTGTATTAAGACAGAATGCACTGTAAAGCGAGAGTACTAGATTTTTACCCCACTTTACTCTTAGATCTTATATGCAGGGTGTTTTGAAAAGGTGGACCCAATTTGAAATCACTACTGCTTTGAAACTGCGTCCGTCTTTTCGAAACACCCTGTATATATAAGTTCATTAAGGAAAAGTCTTCGGATGCAGAAAATACTAAGAGTGGGGCAAAAAACCTATAAGAACTCTCCCTTGCATCCTCTGCTTTTACTAAAGGCTTTTACAAAATTTTATCACCCAGCCCCTTTCTATTTTTGGAACTGAAGCCTTAGTGAGGTTTCAAAATGTTCTGAAACATTTTTCATGTGAGAATGGCTATTTTCATGACGCTTTGCTCCTGCAATCTGGAGAATTAATGGCTTTCTCTCAAAAGCCTCTAATAGAGAGATTTCCAATGCCATTTAGTAAACTTAAGAGGTCTGAATTTGCTTGCAACCAACTAAGCAGCTTTGGAGTTTACCGAATGTATATTGATGCCACAGGCATCAGGTAGCATTAAATAACGTCGGTGGATTAGTTGACCTGTGTCTTATCGTTAAATATAAATAAGGAAAGTTTTTATAAAGATAAGTTTAGGCACAGAAGGCAGTTTTCTGAAGCTCCTTCTCTAGTCAGTGGAGACAGAAGGTCTTTATCAGGAGTCCCACTCTTGGGTCCCAGGTCTCCTTGAGAGTTCAAGATGACAACTGGTCTGTTGTTGTTAGCCATCTCCTCTGTTTCTGCCATATTTCAGCAATATATAAATGGAAGACATATATAAGGTAAAAGTCAAGAAATAAAACAGCATAATTTCAGAGTAAGAACATCAGAGTCAATGATCTATGTATCACTAATAATAAATTTCAAACATTTACCTACAGTGTGTGTTTTCCATGCTATTCCAGTAAGGATTCTTTAAGGGTCCATTCCAACCCAAACTATTTTATGATTCTATGATATCTAGGAGCTTTTCAGATGTTTCATAAAACGATGTATCAAAATGAAAGTATATTTGAAAACAAACATATCTGAGCATAAAAGTATGAAGAATTCAAGGACACAATGAGTAGGTGGATACAGGTAAAGGAATAGTGTATGTCAGCACCACCAACTAACAAGTATCAACTATGTATCCGGCAGTTGAATTCCTCACTGAAATATTTCTCTTTTTGTGCCTTTTTTTTTCTCCTCTCTGATTTCCATTAAGCTATCTTTCCTTTTCCTTTTCTCTGACACACTAATACTTCTGTCTAAACTTCTCCCTCACCACCTATACCCTAGGATGATGTCTTCTTCCCCTTATGGGGAAGGAGATGGGAAGAAGAGGTAGAACATGAAGAACTGTGCATGAAAAAAATTCTGGAAATATATATTTGCTATCTCATAGGAATGTGAGAGGTATTAAGAATTCTGTTATATTGAGACATGCAGTGGTGACCTGGAAGTGTTCTGGTGTAGTTTTGTCCTAGGCCTTTTTGTAGGATGGAATCCTGTTAAAGAGAAATCTTAGAATTAAATTGCTTAACTGGCTTCCACATTATGCCTGTCCAGATTTCATCTGCAATTCCTAGTGAATTCCCATGTAGTTCCTACTCTATTTGTTTTGTGGAAGACCTGGTTTAAACATGGTTAATTTTAATCCTGATAATGAGCATACAGTCATATGATATCAAGCAGTTTAAAATCTCTCTGTAGGAAGTAAGCAAACTCAGCATGAATTTGACCCCACACCTCCTCCACTCTTTCCCTTTAGTCTAATGCAGCATATGCATAAAATAACACAGGTTCAAGGAAACCAATTAAATTCCAACTGCTGGGCATTATCACTGACAATATTATTTGTCAGAACCCTAGCATATAAACCATGTTTTCTTGAGAATGATGGTATTACTAGTTGCTGAGAAAGACCATAAAATACATTCTTACACCAATGGGAGAAATTGTAATATTCAGCAGAAACAGGTGTAAGAAATAAAAATATTACTTAACTACTACTGAAAAGCCATACAATTGAGAACAAATCTGCTCATTAATTAAGTAAAGCATAATTATTTGTAAATAAAATACGTTGAGTAATCTATGAGTAAATGTAAGGGAGTATTATTATAAGGATTTATTTATGTCTCAATATGTAAATAAAAATTCATTATGTCCTCAAATTAGATCAGCGTATATAAAGTCCCATTTTTAAATGGTATTCCAAGACAAACAAACGACAAACCCCAAACAAGAAAACAAACAAAAAACCCCAAGCTGCTTTTATACTTAGAAATGCAAATTAAAATATTTATATACTAGTTTTGGTTTGGTTTTTATGCTGTTAAATTCAGAGTGGATGCAGAACAAAGCTCTGTGTAGGTGGTCCTATGTAAGAAAATGTCATAGTCACATTAACTGTATCAACAAAGAATAGTTATATGTATGAGTAGGATATCATTACTGAATTTCACAGTAAAACAGTTGGTAACTTCCAAGAGGAACAGAATTAAGGTGTAGGATGAATTATTTTAATTGGTTTTACACTTTTCACCTATGCCTGTAAGCATCACATTCCTTCCTAAATTACCTCTACTTCATTTTGTCCCTTCTTCTCTTCCCTTCTTTCCCGCAAGACATGGCTATCCCTCAGGGGCTAGAAGGTGAAGGAATTAGATCACAGGGATGTACAAATGCTCTTACATTCATATACCTGGGAAGATAATGCAAACCATGCAAATGTCATCTGTTGACTCTGTCTTGCTAAGCAAGGGACCAACCACATTGCTGTCCAAGAGAGGTGGAACACAGCCCTCTATTTTCTATTTCATTCTAATGACTAAAACTTGTGAAAGCCTAGAGTGGCCCAGGAAAAAGACAGGATATAGATCCCCCTCACTCTTCCATTTTAAAGTTATAGGAAATGCCAACACACTTTAATAATCAGGAAGATCTCTACGGACCTAAAACGAAACCACTCCAGTTTCTCAAAGTGCTGGATAAATTGCATGGCTGTAGTTGTCAGACTGCTGACACGCTTAGGTACTCTCAGTAAGTGGCTGTTCTGAAACCTGCCAAAGGAAGCAATGCCCCCCTCTGATCAAAGTTAAGGTTATACTGTGGTTAATACTGTGAATATCCTGCAGAATGCACCAGTTTGTATTACAATGGCAAACATGAATTTAAAATCTCAGATGTCATCAGACTAGAATGCAAAGGTGAGTTGTGTTGCGCCTCTGAGAAAACTCTATTTTGGGGAAAAAAAGAGAAGTCATAGTTTCATATATATGTTTAAGTTGATTGTGATTTGCAGAATGAGCAGGGACAAGAATGAGAAGGTATATTTAAAGGACAATAGTTCCTTCCTGGTGCAAAAAAACCCCAAAAAACAAAACAAAACAAAACAATTGTATCACCATGTGTTATCCATAGACAAGAAATCTTAGCAGCTTTGGAAAACAGAGAAACAACAAAAGCAGTAGGGGAAAAGTCTTGATGCTCTGGCAAACTGAAAAATAAAACTGTCATTAATTCAAAACTAAATAGCAAAAATGTAACATTTCCCTTATACGGGACTTTTTTTTTTTTTTTCCTTAAAAGGTGTAATGAATATTATGAGCATCATCTAAATGCCATAGAAGTCAGTCAGGGTATTTCTACTCATTTTAATGGAGTTCAGAGCAGCTCAGTTCCTGTGCTATGCCAGGTTTATGTCCACAGAGTCAGGCTAAATGTACTCTAAAATCAGTGCACAATTTACCCAGCTAAAATGATGATGGAAAAAGCAATGACAACTGTGCTGGGAGGACAGCAGGAGTAGAGAGCCATATCCAACTCATGTTATTTGCTGCAAAACCAGAAGGATCAGGAACCTGGTTTTCATTCTCTTTCCTCTGTTGGTTAGGAAATGTGTAGTTATCTATATGTATCTACTGCTTTGTTTGGAGGAATGATTAATACCAAAAATAATCTGTTCGTGATTATTCATCAAAGAATTCCATAAATACTAAAAAAAGGGGGACCTACCAGAAATAATGAAAAGCCACTAGACAGAAGGAACTGACCATAAGTCATTAAGAGGTTGCGCATATTAAGAAAAAAGAATTCTCTCATTCTCTAGAAGTCCAGAGAAAGATCTGCTACAACTGTAACTCATGTTGAAATAAGCTGCATGGGAGCGAAATGGACTAAACACCAGGAGTGCTAAAACAACTAATATTCCCCATAAACCTGGAGAGTCAATGCTAGCTTCAGAATTTAGCAAACAGAAATAAATTTAAAAATGTATATTCACTAATTCAGGATTCAAAGCAGAGAAACATAGGACCTTTATTAGATGTCCTTAGATTCCTCAACTACAAGTAAAATCAGTGGATAATCTAAGAACATAAAAAACCCCCTAACTTAAATAACAGTTTCCTAATACTTAGGCTTTGCAATGTGCCAGACGTGCAACCAATATTCAGCTGTGTTAAATGATGGGTATACTGGGCTTCAAATCTGAACAACGCAGACTCTAGTGATTCACAATTAACGCTTTCTTTGTAATTCAGATCACTAAATACATATAACTTATTTTCAGGATTTGTTGTATTTTCTTGTTGAAAAACACCACAATTGCTGAATATTAGGGTTACAATATTCCAAATAGGCACACCACCATTTTTAACAATAGATCTATCTACCGTCACAACATTCTGATGCAGGTATAATGCCACATTCTGGCCATGTATAGTATAAAATTTATATTCGTACTCTGCCACACATCGCTTACTGAAAACATCATAACAGCCTATTAATGCCTCAACAAGAAGTAAAATGATAAATATAGGTTTGGAATATGAACAGCTTGAGTCTGTCCCTACTGACATGGCTTTATATGGCACATATTTTTTTACCCCCTTGTGATTCAGTCTCCTTTTCATCCACAGATTTGGAATATATTTTAATATTTTTTCTTTTTCCTTTATGCACTACTAAAAGAAATTCTTATATCTTATTTTATTGCTTTTTATCAATTGTCTATCATGCATACACATTTGGGTGCTGACTAGCAATGACATAAAAGTCATGATATTACCCACAGACTTAGTGACACAGTTAATAGGCAAAAAACTAGGACATTAATTTATATTGCAGCAGTGGATGGCATCAGCTATAGACATTCTTACCAGTGGTTTTGCTATTTGAAGCTTTCAACTGTTCAACTTAGGGCTTTGTGGGCTACCTGAATGAATCTTAAAACTTTAGCAACGCACTGCAAAAAGCATAAAGCCTAAAGCCAAAACATCTGCAGCTCATTTTCAAGAATCAACTAAAGCAAAGATACACTTAGGCTGATAGCAGCGTAACAGGTCAAGCACGGGTCAACCAGGTACTAGAAATACATGTACAGAACAACTGAAAACAATTCTCAGTTATTCAGCAAATTTCTCCTGTTGGAAACACAAAAAAATATGTTTTATGCTGCGCCAGCCACCATTATCTACTGAGAAAGAAAAAAATGTGGGAAACAGTTCTTTTTGCTTATAGTAAGTATACTTTTTCACTAATTTTGCTCCAGCTCCCTTTCCCAATAAGTTAATGGTAAAACTTCTGCTGATTAGAATATAATGATCAAAACTTTGATATATGAAACTTTACCAGTTTTTGCTGAAAATTACATCTCAACTAGTTCAACACAAGATCTGCTAGAAAAGTGGTGACTTTATGAATCTGTTTCATTAACGTGGAAAACTTAATGCAATACACTCAAGCCACTAGGTGATTCTAACAGAGGAAGAGATTAATGAAGTAATTTATCCAAGACGAGATGACCCAGGAAGCATGTGATAGTGAACAACAGAGTAAGAAAAAAGCAGGGATCAACTAACTGTATTTGGACTTTTAAAAGATTTGGAAAACTACTATATTATGAAGCTACTACTCAGTTGTGTGCAAGTAATTTGATTTCTTTGCAATGTATTACCCTGGGGATTCCCTTTAACATTCCGTAGTACAGCAAAAATATTTTGTATTTTGCAATAATTTACCACCACAGTATTCCAGAAAACACCATCATTTGAAACCTACAAGAAGATAAGACACCAAAATTCTGCTACCTCCCTTTCCCTCTTAAACATTTAATTTAACTAAGCTGCTGACTGAACTTACTGAAATCCTGGAAAACATTCAATTATTATGTAAAGCTGTCTTTTTGGTCACAGAAGCAATTTTCTTAGCAATCTAAGCTGCAACTGTACAAAATATAACAGACTTCATACCCCCAAAACACGTCAGTCTTTTACAACTAATAGTGAAAAACATTCTCTCTTTCTGAGCAGAGAGGCCATCTATCACATACATAGTGTCTCCATTCAGATGGTTTACAAGTGAGTTAGAAGCCACCATACAACATAAAACTTCTCACTAGGAATCAGAGCACTCTGAGAAGAATCATTCATTGTTCCCTAAACTTATAGTAACACAGATTCTGAAACAGCTGCCTGGCTGACTTGTTCTGTTTTCAAAACCAATTAGATAGATTCAATAAGGTAAACTTTTGAACAAAGACAATTTTAGTTGTTTTATCGCATATTTGCCTCCATCCACTGTGAGGCTAATTTTTCTTAGCAATTGCCCTGAATGCAGAACCTAATGAAGATTCCCACTTCGGTCATAAGCAGAGTCCAAGGCACCCGAAACACAGAGCAAAATTGCCATTTTACCACATGGGAAAAAACCTACTATAGCCATTATCACCAAGGGTAGGCAGAAAAACTAGACTAACTGTAGAAGATTTCAAGAAATAAGAATAATTAAGTGATAATGCATGAAAGGCCCTTGATACCCCCAAATACTGCCCAATTTAAATGTCACAAAATTGTGACATGTGCGAGGAAAAAAGCAACGCAACCAAGATGGTTCCACTGCTATCAGGAATGAGGAAACAAAGGCCTAGGCCTGTTTGTCTGTAACCTAGTTTCGCAGGCATCCCAAGATGAATTCCTCATTTCTAGAGAAAGTAATTTCTGCTTAGAAACATAATTTACAGCTTAGTCTGCTTAGACACAGTAGTTTACACTGCTTCTGGTGCCTACTTTTCAAGAATAGTGGTTGTCTTCTTTGCTTCTGCCTCACCAGGGAAGGAGAGAAGACAATCTGGGTGTTGGATGAAAAGGAAAACTGCATTTTCACTAAAACTGTGATAGATAAAGAAACAGTCTCTCACGAAGCAGGGCATTTTCCCTAGTTATCCCATGTGTTGCAACTGCACAGAAATATCAGATTACATAGCACGCTCTCCTGCTTGTAAAGTGTGCATAGGAGACACCAGAGCTTCAGTTAATCCTGGGAGAAAAGCCAAAATCGTATGAATGGACATGTATTTTCATATAAATCAATGGACTAAGCCCCCTGTTTAGCTCTAGTTTTCACTGAATCACTGGCTGTAGCATTAGAAGTAATCACACCATAATACTGCAGGGAGGTGATGGCAAAAGTTTATGTGTTTCTGTGTTTTCTATAACTAACGGCTGCAAGCATTTGGTTCACGCATTAAAACAAAACAAAATAAAACCAGATCCCAATTTCTAGAAAATGAAAGTTGCAAAATGTAAACCTTGATTTATAACATAAATAAATTGGAAGAGGTATTTGAAAATAAAGGTGATTACTGCAGGGATTTCTGAGTCACTCTCTGATTGCATACATCTGCCTGAAAAATATTATCACATGTGACACCAGCTACTCAGCTGCAACAGATGAGCTACTTTAAGAAGGGTCCATCCTGATTTATTATAATACTGGTTGATGAATCACAGAAAAATGAAATATCCTACTCTTTAAATATTTATCGTATTGTTTAAATATTAAAGATTAAACTTTACTTCTTGATTGCCAAATCAGTATTATACAAGTTGGAAATTTGTTTACAGTCTCTTACAATAGGATCGCTACCTGTCAATGTCAGATGATATCATTTTCAAGCCTTTGTCTGGTGACAGCCTTCTTGCTGTGAGATGACAAGTGTAATTAAAACTTTGGTTTCAGATACATTTGCATTTTATTCCTGGTGAAAACTATTTCTACTTTATGAATCCTCAGACTGCAGGGCTGAGCAAAAGATTGACTTTTCCTGTAACTCTGGCTTAGGTTTTGCAGACTGAAGTGAACAATCATTGTTGAAAGTCGCTCAGAATAATTATATTTCTATTTCTTCAGTGACCAATGCAGAAAAAGTAGTGAATTTATGCCAGGGTAAAACAAGGATGGGAAAAACTGTGTTTCCTCTGAGTGCAGTCATCATATTTCATAAATACTGGGAAACTGAGGAAATCCTTCAAAACATCATTTGTTAAATAATGGTAAACATGAAGATGTGTACAAAAAAGAAGTAAAATTAAGTAGTTCAGCATGACTACTAGTCAAGGCAATGAAAAAATCAGACCTCATCTTACCATCAGATTGCAATAAATGATGGACTTGTAAAGATATGACAGAGAACCAGAAATAGCCTGACCTAGACCTCTAGTGCTAAATAAGCCAATGATTACAAAATTTTGTATCTGCATCCAAGCTTTGTGGCTAGATCTACTGCCAAAAACTACAGACCTACATATTTATAAATGATGCAGGTGTTTTACTGTATATCAGAAACACACAGCTCAGCTTATTGTAATGCACAGTGGTTTAGAAAACTTGACGCTTCTGAGTTGCTGTTACCAGGTATGTAAGAGAGAAGCTCTGTTGCTGAGGAATGATGAGGTGGAGCAGAGAGGTACCTAAGTTAGCATTCGAATAAGGTAGATTTGAAGTTGTCATTACTTCAGGTAGAAAAAGTAGGATATTTTTAGTTAACAGCTCAGTCGAATTCCTGTGCTAAAGAGCTGAAGAAAAGTGGGCCTCTATCTAAACTTCTGTATTAATTCTAATAAAAACCTATCACAGAGCTTTTCTTAGCAAATAACTTGAGCTAAATACAAAACCACAGATGATATTTCTAGAAAAAAATGACAGATCTTCCATTCTTCTCCCAATCACAAATATACAGAAGCATATTTCCTGTATTTCTGCAAGAGAAACAGATATTACTGCTTGGTCAAGAAAAACAATTGTACATATTCTCATACCCAGCAATGCATTACTTTCTTGTGCTCAGGATTTTGCAGTATTATAAGATTTTATGTGATATTTATAATTTAATCACTGAACAGTTTTGATTATAAATATGCATATATATAATAAACATATACTTGATTCTCTGAAAAACACTCTTTTCTACCTAAAATTTCTCATCTAATGATTCTGCCCACTTTTTTTTGTTTGTTTATTTTTATTAATTTCTATTTTACTGACTTATAAAAGTTACTTAGGCAGTTTTGATTTAGGAGATGGTTTAGGACGCTGGTTGTCTTGTTTTGTAAATTCCTAACCTATCTGTAATTAAAATAGCTCATAATTGTGAGAAAACAGTCTTTAACTCTGTATGGATCTCTGAGAATCAGTACTTAGGACTGTTTCTACCCCTTTTTCTCACAACACCTGCAACTTGGGACTCAGTGTTCCAGGATCTTAGAGGAAGAAAGGGACAAACGGGGCCAAGAGAGGTTAGACACCTTTTCCAAAGGATATTGGTGCTCAGGAAGGCCCAACGCTGTATCTTTTCTAAAATGCAAATAGCTATACCATGATCAGACTCTTTTTTTCTTAATTCTTTCCTAAAGCATCAGTGAATGTTGGCTCTCAGAGAGCCTGGCCTTCCACAGCAGGTGAACTTCATGTCTGCACCACTATAATGACTTTGTGATCTGTGATGTAGAGTTTTCAGGCTTTGCAGGTGATTTCTAATTAGTTCAGGGGAAAACAATAAAGCATCCTGCAAGTATATCACAGAGTACACTTGTGATTTCTGTTATGTTCAGTCATCATATTTTGTCCCATCTTTTAAGTCACAAGCTAAAACAGACATATTTACACATTCAGTGCCCTTGTCTTCTACAAATTCTTCTGTAACAAATCAAGAAGCAGCTACAAATGAGGTCTCACATACAAAGTCAAGATTATTTCTTAACCTTCTTGTCCAAGGAAATGTATGTGTTAAGACATTCCCTGTTTCATGACAGGGAAGTGAAGATGTGGAGGCATCCAAGAGACAAGGTCAGACAAAATTGAGGGAAAGTTTGGTACTACCTTTTGAAATATCTTGATTCTTAGCTATTCTATGAGCTGCAACGCTCATCTGAATTACTTTAGACAATAATTTCTAGCGTTAATGAAAAATCCTAAGGTTAATTCATGTAAATAATTAATTTAGATTTACACTCTAAATTATGGGACCCTATAAATTACAGACTCTCTACAGCATTTTCTTCCTTACGTTCCCTTAAATGTTCCCATGCATCCTTATACTAGGGATGCAGAGGAGTACTCAGAATGAAATTTTGTCGGTCTTCAACCACTCCGTCACTACAGAATCCCCTCTTGGCAGAAGTTGGAGCCCTTTGCAACACTGAAGCCCTTTCAGCTGGTCTAAGGGACCAGAGCAAAGGTGAGTCTCTAATCTTTGTCTCACCTGAGCTGTGCCATCGGCAGCACATCATGCCTCGCACCAGTGGACTTCGCATCCCGGCCTCTAAGACAGTGGCAGATGGTGACAGAAAATGCTGGTACATTGTTTATCAACTTGAGGAGAGAGCTGGGTGGCAGCGAGCAGGAAAGGCTCATACTCCAACACAAAAAAGACTTTCAGTTACAAAAAACACAAGAGCAACCAAACCCATATTTTAAATGCATAAACTGTATTGTGGAGTTACTGGCAGAGAATAAGCACAGAATCACACTATAGCATTTTCACAGAGTTGCTTTGGAAAGCTGAGCTGCACTTTAAACAATAACATAAAGAGTGTCTAGACTGTTAAGAGTATTAAAATCAACTGTAGGAGGATAGATCACTCTATCATACACTATCCAAAGACTGTAATTGCAAGTTAGTATTCCATCTACATCTAAGGCTAACAAGATAAAATTGCAAAAAAATTAAGTTATTGTCTGAGATCACTGTCCATAATAAATAACATATGTCCTCCGTTCCATCAGGGAATTAAAAGGGCGTACATTTATTGTACATATGCCAATTTTATCTCTGATGTAACTCTGTGGAATTAGACAAGGGGTCATTTGGCCAAATAGCACGTACAAAGAAAATAGGTCAGATTTTAAGGCCAGTGTGCAAGCAGATCTCAAAATTCAATGGGATTAATTTTTGCCTTCATTTTCCCAACAACATTTACATTTTTAATAGTGGCTCCAGCGAAATCACACTAAGTGTACTCTAACTTAACAATATTTGAACAAACAAATACTGTATGGTTTTGCTATGTGCTTTCACAATATAATGCTGTCGCAGTAACTAAAGCTAAACTTTCAAATGCTTTTTTAATACAGGATGCCTTACTTGGAGGAATTACCTGTTATCCGCAATCGAGCCTACCTCACAATATTGAGAACAAATTTTCATTTCACAGAGAACAACAGAATTTGACCCTGTGGTCTTAAAAAATTTTCAAGGATAGAATGTATAATTAATGTATGTCCATTTGATAAAGTCTGTTCAGACAGGTAACACTAGCGTCGCTAATCATTCCCGGGAAGCCTGTGGTGTTTTTTTGAGTAAGAGGAAATTTGAATGTATGGCTCTCATAAACTAGTCCTGTACTTGGTCCTTGACTCCAAGAAAGAGAAAAATCTCTTTCACTTAAGGAGAGAAAACAGTGTGCAGCAACAGCGAAGACCAAAGGTAGTGGTATTCTTTCAAAGGAAGAGAGTGAGAAGAACGGGAGTAAGAAGGGGTCTCAAGAACTCAGAGAAGAACACGCTAGTTGAAAAACTCATTCAAGCACAAACAAAAGGGATAAACTATATTGCTCGGCAAGTACTTAAGCCATACTGATACAGTTTTGAAACAATGTGAATTTAAGGCACAGAGAGCAGCCCCTGCAACAAACAAATGCACCCAACTGCAGCAAGAAACCTGAAGGCCACATCCCCACAGCTCAAAATGTCATTAAATGTATAAATGTTAGTACTCCTATTTATTTGTAACGCTCAGAGACCCGTGCACCTTCTAAAATTAATGAGCAAACTACTCCATCTTCCCCAGATTTAATCACCATTAAACCATTTATGATGGTTCCTCCACTAGGGACTTAATATTCTTTGATATTCTTATGTATAATTACTTCTTATAATCGGTGCATAGCTATTAAGTGATGTACTGCTAAACCTCCAGGTTTCAAATGGATAAATATTAGCCTAATGTGCTCAATCAATGCATAGAAATAGCTTTAAGCACTTTTCCTGCAAGGGAAAATATTTACCATATATCATAGTTAGATTAGCTTCAGGTACTAAGCAGCTGATAGAGGAGGATTGAAAGCCTGGAAATCACTTCAAAAGTCCTTGCATTTCTGTGAAGGACATCAACAGAGAGAGAAAAAAGAAGAAGAAAGCTCTGTTACCTTGAGCTTCCTATAAAACTGAGTACTTAGGATCAGAACCATGTCAGAATATTTGCTTCATGAGACACAAAATACTCCTTTCTACAGAGAAAAATCACTGGAGGATACAAAGTGCTTCTCATCTCTTTAGTTTACTGAATTTTTCGATCTAAATTACAGTTAGCAGCTCTGGAGTAGGTTGTTAATAAATAAACCTCCTCCACTGAAGTTTATACTGTAGCTGGGGTCATGCTTGGCAAGATAATACAATGAATACATTAGACCTAATTGCACAACTCTTAAACAATAGGACTTTTAATAATAATCAAAGAGTACCTTCAGTGCTTCTCAGTCTGAAGACGCAGTGCAGAGGGAATAGTTTCTATATAACTTAGAGAAACTGCAATGCTGTACGGGTTCAAACTGGAACACAAGAGGTTCCACTTAAATTTGAGAAGAAACTTCTTCTCAGTGAGGGTGACAGACACTGGAACAGGCTGCCCAGGGAGGTTGTGGAGTCTCCTTCTCTGGAGACATTCAAAACCTGCCTGGACGCCTTCCTGTGTAACCTCATCTGGGTGTTCCTGCTCCAGCAGGGGGATTGGACTAGATGATCTTTGGAGGTCCCTTCCAATCCCTAACATTCTGTGATTCTGTGATTCAAACTGAGCTGTTTGATCTTCAGCCTCAATTAGTATAGCAAAAAAGAAAACACAAATTGCATTTTGCAAGTGTAAAGTCAGTGGTTTAGGGTTTCTTTCTGCCCAGAGAAAAAATTACTGGCTTGGAGAGTAATGCTATGATCAGGATAATAAGTTTAGCTAGAACTGCAGGCACATTTAGACAAAAAGTTAGAAAACTGAACAACACTATTTTTCCCCCCACTGCAAATAGGTACTTTCCCTTAGCAAATATATCACATATAAATAATCATCTTTAAATTTTTTGCTACTTTTTGATTAATAGCCAAATTAATTCTTATTTCCTCAAATGTATTGAATGTGAACTGATTGCTTGGATACATTAAGTGGGCTGAAGATATAATTTTCCAAATTGCAGGCTGTTTACCACCTGATTTGATTATTGTTCTTCCTTTTGTCATTTACTGTCAAAGCTGAAGATCTTCCATGTGCAAACAAAAATATGGTATTAATGAATCTAATTAAAATATTCTTAGTAGCATTGTTAAAATGCTTTTGGCATTGCTGTTTCTACGCTAGCACTCAAAACTTATTCCACACACTCTTTAGCATTCTGAACACTTCATTTTGCTTCTCCATTTTATTTTTTTCTGGTTACATAGCACATAACTGACCATACACAGGTAACGTATTAAAATATGAATGAATTTAAAATAAACCACCTATTTTTTGCCTTCCTTTTTAATTAGTTCATGGCAAAACTGTAAGCAATTGAACTTTATAAATTACTCATCTTTCAGTTGCTTGAAAAGAAATTGTATTTTTGAACGGAGTACATTACAATCGCTCATGAAAGAAAAGTGAACTTTCTTTGAGGCTTGGTTTAATTCCCAACAAATTCAATACTATTCTTTCAATAGCAAATAGATGGTACTGAATAATATTAACAAAAATGAGCAATTATTCGAAAGCAGAGTGCAAGAAGGTAAAGTAAAATGATCTCAACCATGGTTTACAAAATCCAGTTTTTGTAACTTTTGAAAGGTAACTACACAATGTGAGCACAGAATTATGTTCCTTTTAACTCAAACTCCTGTTTCGTAAATTATTTCTTATTTCACATACAATGGAATTTCTGTCACCTCTAGTAAATCAGGATATTTCTTCCTTTTCTTTAGCAATTTTTCAGTGCTTTTTTGATGGATTTGATGGCAGGCTAAACCCAGCAAGGACAGAAACAACACATTTCTTCCATCACAGCAAAGATAGAGGCTAAAAAATAACCATGAGAAAGGCTCCTCACATTATTATATGTCTCAGTCTTAGAAAGCATTGGAAGGAGCAGGACAAAATCAGAGTTTTGGTGCCTTAGTTGCAAACAAAATCGACAAATGCTAATTTAGCCAGTCAGTTTTTGCCAAATTCTAATGACTGAGCATTCCCTTAATTTTTCAGAATAAAATGGAAGAGTTATTTTAAGCCAGAATTTCAAGCACAGATAATAAAATTTCACATCACTGGATCATGAGCCCTGTGTCCACTGTTTTCTGAAGGCATTCTTCATCTTTCATTAGCCAGAAAAATTGCCTCCAATACTGATGGCTGCCAACTCAGTGAAGAAGCCACCTACTGACTGTAAGTAGACTAATTTCTTTTATTGCAGAAGACAGCTCTCTTTCAGAGCTGAAACACTTTGACTGACCGATGTAAGACATTATTGGGATTCCATGGTCATTACTTTTTTTTAATGGATACAAGTCTTTATCCTCAAGATTTTCTGACCCTGTTTTCTAATGCAAGAATTACAGGAAAATTATCTAACTTCGCTAACCTACAGCATTGTTGCAAGGTTTTGAAAAGCAGATGATGCACATGCACTGAGCTAAATTATGTATATCCGTAAAAAAAAGCAATAAAAAGTACTTAGAATGAAGGATATTTGCACAATTAAAACTTCATTTAAGAGCAGATCTGGCATACATCTACAAAAGCAGAACAGCATGGGAAACAGCTTCCGGTGAAATAATCAGTTTTCTTCCATTTTCTATGCTAGGTATACTACAGTTATTTCACCTCTTCCTGCCCCATCTTTCTCCAAACAGAAAAGAACAAAGTTATTTTGCAGCTCTATTACTAGGAATACTGCATTTCTAGGATGAAGAGGCTTTACACAGACAACAGCATAGATTTTTTTTTGCAAATATAGTTTAAAATTAGCTGATATGAACAACAGCCTACAGTTTCAAAAATGCTCACTACTCATCGACTCTCACTGTTCTCAGTGGGAACCGCTGGGTGCTGAGCGCATTTGAAAAAATCTGTCTCTGCACTAGATGCCTGACTTGGAGCTGTGGAGTTACGAAGTTATTTCAAATATCTTGCTCAATAATAGTTATTGCTGCCTTGTAAGGCAGGGTGATAAGATCTTTTGTCTAGGACTACGTACTATACATTTTTACACTAATATAAAGAATTAATGGAACATATGGCAAAGACAAAATGTGCATTCATCAATGTGGTTAACATAACCAATTAACATTATGCAAGTAAATGAGCTATTTGTTTTTAATTGCATTGTAAAAATATAATATTTGCATGCTCAGTTTACCTCATACAAAAGGTTCTAATCTGTTGATTCCCAAATACATTGTGAAAAGAAACGTGTATGTGAAATCAATGGCTAATTGCACATGCAAACCCTACACTGTTTTAATTGTAATAGTTCCTCCTGCCATAAAAGTGCACAAATTCAGTTTATGCATTCAAATAATCTAATTTTACCAGGTGTCTATTAAATCGAATTTGCCATTGCAAGATGCACTTGAGGACATTAAAAAACACTTGCAAAATGTGATGCTGTAATCCAAAAGCAACTCCATATGAATTTTATATTGCTTCACAACCAAGTTATTCAGATTCCACTATCTTTATTAGATTTCAGTTCTTAACTCATTGTTGAAGCACAGTTCAAGGATGAATGAACTACCTTATGTTCATTATTTGTTGTCAGAGGATGTAGGGAGGCAACTAGGAAAGCTAAGGCCTCCTTAGAGTTAAACCTGGCGAGAGGGGTCAAGGACAACAGGAAGAGCTTCTTCAAATACATGGCAGATAAAACTAACCCCAGAGGCAATGTAGGCCCACTGATGAATGGGGTGGGTGCCCTGGTGACAGAGGACACAGAGAAGGCAGAGTTACTGAATGCCTTCTTTGTCTCTGTCTACTCTGCCGGAGGCTGTCCTGAGGAGCCCCGTACCCCTGACGCCCCAGAGGAAGTCAGGACAATGGAGGACTCTGCCTTGGTTGATGAGGACTGGGTTAAGTAGCAATTAAGCAATCTGGACATGCATAAATCCATGGGTCCAGACGGGATGCACCTGCGGGTGCTGAGGGAGCTGGCTGAAGTCATTGCTGGACCACTCTCCTCCATCTTTGCCAAGTCTTGGGAAACGGGAGAGGTGCCTGAGGACTGGAGGAAAGCAAATGTCACTCCAGCCTTCAAAAAGGGCAAGAAGGAGGACCCGGGTAACTATAGACCGGTTAGCCTCAAGTTCATCCCTGGGAAAGTGATGGAACGACTCATCCTTGGTGCCATCTCAAGGCATATCAAGGATAAGAGGGTCATTAGGGGTGGTCAACATGGCTTCACCAAGGGGAAGTCGTGCCTGACCAACCTCATAGCCTTTTACGAGGACATAACCAGGTGGGTAGATGATGGCAGAGTGGTGGATGTGATCTGCCTTGATTTTAGTAAAGCATTTGACACAGTCTCCCACAGCATCCTTGCTGCTAAACTGAGGAAGTGTGGACTGGACAATCGGGTAGTGAGGTGGACCGCAAACTGGCTGAAGGAAAGAAGCCAGAGAGTCATGGTCAATGGGGTAGAGTCTCATTGGAGGCCTGTATCTAGTGGAGTGCCTCAAGGGTCAGTACTGGGGCAAGTATTGTTCAATATATCCATCAATGAGGGAATTGAGTGTACTATCAGCAAGTTTACTGATGATACCAAACTGGGAGGAGTGGCTGACATGCCAGAAGGCTGTGCTGCCACCCAGTGAGACCTGGACAGGCTGGAGAGTTGGGTGGGGAAAAATTTAATGAAATATAACAAGGGAAAATGTAGAGTCTTACATCTGGGCAGGAACAACTCCAGGTTCCAGTATAGGTTGAGGAATGACCTGTTAGAGAGCAGTGTAGGGGAAAGAGACCTGGAGGTCCTGGTGGACAGCAGGATGACCATGAGCCAGCACTGTGCCCTTGTGGCCAAGAAGGCCAATGGCATCCTGGGGTGTATTAGAAGGGGGGTGGTTAGTAGGTCGAGAGAGGTTCTCCTTCCCCTCTACTCTGCCCTGGTGAGACCTCATCTGGAATATTGTGTCCAGTTCTGGGCCCCTCAGTTCAAGAAGGACAGGGAACTGCTGGAGAGAGTCCAGCGCAGGGCCACAAAGATGATGAAGGGAGTGGAGCATCTCCCTTATGAGGAAAGGCTGAGGGAGCTGGGTCTCTTTAGCTTGGAGAAGAGGAGACTGAGGGGTGACCTCATTAATGTTTATAAATATATAAAGGGTGGGTGTCATGAGGATGGAGCCAGGCTCTTCTCGGTGACAACCAATGGTAAGACAAGGGGTAACGGGTGCAAACTGGAACACAAGAGGTTCCACTTAAATTTGAGAAGAAACTTCTTCTCAGTCAGGGTGACGGAACACTGGAACAGGCTGCCCAGGGAGGCTGTGGAGTCTCCTTCTCTGGAGACATTCAAAACCCGCCTGGACGCCTTCCTGTGTAGCCTCATCTAGGTGTTCCTGCTCCGGCAGGGGGATTGGACTAGATGATCTTTTGAGGTCCCTTCCAATCCCTGACATCCTGTGAGTTTGTGATTCTGTGAATTCTCAGAATTATTTAATAAAACCATGCTACAGGTCTACAGTTGTGTTAGTCACTGATGAAAACAAAGAGGTTTACAGAGCATCACAATATACAACAGTAGCTAAAACCTTGATTTCTGTCATAAGATTATTTGCTTACGTATCCTTAAAAAAAATATCTTTGCAAAATCAGAAGAATGTGGTGGGGAAAGAGGGCGTATTATTGAACATAAACATCTCTTTCTCAGTCTCACAATTTCAGCAGTCTTGCTACATATGCTTCCTGATTAGTCTTCAAATAATACTCACAGAAAAAGAAAAGAGTTGTGTATAAACTAGGAATTTAATTTTTCTTGCAGTATGACGTATAAATGTCATGACAGCAAATCTTCATAGGCAAAAATGTAAGTATCAGAAAAGTCTATAAGAGGATCCTTATGGAAGAGGAAAGAAAATGGCATGAGGAGTTTGTAACAGCGGCAACAATAAGCAAAGAGGCACCCAAGCAACCTTTATTTTCGCTTTGTAGGCTAACTACTGGATTTTCAGGGTTGACAGAGAAAATATTATTTTTAGTTGCAGACAAAGTATTTAGTAGTACACAAAATCACAATAAACACTGTACTGCAGTGCCATTGTTTCATTCATTATTCAGAATACAATCACAGTATATAGGGTGCTGCACAAACTCCACGTTTTTGGTACCTGGTTCAGTATCACACAGGCTACAAGCTTCTTAGTGACTCCATGTGAATAAATCATAATATAAACTTTGGAATGAGGCAACTATATCAGTAATTGTGCACCTGGCACAACACAAGACCTGCATATTAAGGGAAATGGCAGCTTTGTGATTCTTATGCATTACCTCATTACGCAGTGATGAACTAATAGCTGTGGTAGCTGCCACCACCAGCTCCTTGGACAGATGGAGAGCCAGCAGCGTCATAGAATTCACATATTAAAATCCTTGTTGCTGCTGAAAGCAGAAGAGCAAAGACCAATTTGTTTTTCTGATGACTGTCTAGGACATCACCTAGCATATAAAAAGGCCTTTGAAATACCCCATTACATCTGCCTCTGCTAAGAAATCAAAAACTCAGAAATATGAGCCCCGTTTTAGACCTTTCCCCTACATCCCTGAAATCAATGTTCTTCTTTATCACTAGGCCAAAATAAAAATGTCAAAAAGTACATTTAGATAATCAGAGAAATAATGCCTTTTTCATTTTTACTGGGCCTCGGGACTGCTGCAAACATCCAGGATTCAACTATTACCTTCTTTCCAAGCCACCTAATCAGGACTCAGCCCATTTTCTTCTTCCACTCTAGCAATTTCACTGTGGCTACAAAGAAAATATGAGATTCTAGAGGACTCAGAAATCCCCATTTCTCTGTAGAACTCTGTAAAATCTAGTGTGCTGATGTACTGAAGAAATGTTTCCAAGGAAACCTCAATGAAAAGAAAACTTGACTTGATTTTCTTTTTTATATCTGAGTTCAATGAGAGTTGTCCTAAGGCTTGCAAACCTTTTCATCTGAACTTTGGCCAATTCATTACTTCAAAGAAACTGCTGGAAATAAAAGAAAACTAATGTCAGACTCTTGTTTGACTGAATTGCATGTGCATTCTACTGTTCTTTAGAGCAGAAGTAAACCTAACAAGCATATTTAGGAGTCAGGTATTTATGAATGCTTGTAAATTAAAATTAGGCCCAGATCTGCCCTTTTGTGTGCACGCATTTGAACACATTGTTTAATGATGGTAGTGTCAGTGGAGTTGCTTCTGAGTTACTTTTGGAAGATAACACAAATGGATCCAACTTCAAATGAACTAATCAGAAACAGTTTTGTAATAGATCAAATATAACTTTAGTAGGCAAATTCCATAATGCTCCCTTTTCCTTGGTCTGGAGCCTTGATGAGCATTAGCATCTGGGGAACCAGCCACTGACTGAGTTTTCACTTGCTCTGATACTTTTTACCAGATAACTGCAAGCTTCATTTTAATTTCTTTCCTATCTCTTTGTTTCCACTCCACTACTGGCTAGATATTTCAGAATTAAATATGCATTTGAATAAGGCCTAGAATCTGTAAGTCTGTCCTCTTGGTCAGATTTAAATTGCTTTTCTAGAGAAAAGGGATTTCGGTTCCCAGGGGAAAGGTGGAAGCCTCTTCTGAATGGGTTTATGAAGCACCTTAGGGTGCCAGATACACAGTTCCTATTAACACTCAGTGGTGGCCACATACCTTTGAAAATTCCACCCTGACAAGGAAAAATGGAAGCAAGCTAGGATCTCCCAGAAACCAGAGAATTCAGAATTAATCAACTAGAGCATTTGATAATTAATAGCAATTCTGCTGATCGTGTTTCACACGGTATTTAGCACGATGAAGTGCGATCTGGGTTTCCTGTGGAGAGTGGAAAGGACTAAGAACTGATAAGAGTAGGCAAGGACACCTGTTCTACTCTGTACAAAACTCTCCGCATAGAGGCCAGGTCCAATTTCTCTCATAACGACCAACCTGAGCAGGATTTATGGTTTCGGTAAAATAATTGCTTTTGTGTAAAGCAAGCCATAGAGATACCAAGGGACTGACAATAAGCTATCAGGAATCCTGGAAAGCAGGAATTTTATGCTGGACACTCTACTGACATTTAACTCATTTTAACAATTTACTTGGCTTTTACATAGAAGGTGTAGGCAAGAAGCTGCCTATGTACCAAGAACTTTGTTACCGAAAAAGGCCTTAAGTGTTATGTGGCACTTGTCATTTTTCTACTTTTGGTACACTTACATCTCCCTGAACCTAGAAAGAGTCCAAACATATATATCTGATTGTTAGCTTCAGCACGCACCATTCTTTTCTTCTCTAATCATTTACACCAGTAAAAATTACTTTAAAACATACTTCATTAGTCCATTATCTATAAAACCCTCAATTTGATATGACCTTTAAATTGAGTAGGCATTTCAATTTAAATTGCGTATACACTTTAATTAAATATCAGCTAGGGACAATAACTAAGTGAATGTCCGTCATTTCAAACTGAAATACAGTTTTCCATTGTAGGGTCTGTGTGCTCTCAAAGTTTGCTCTCCCTCTCCCCATTTTTTTTACTGTTCAAACCATAATGTTGTCCACAAGGATAAGGATAATTACATAAACTCCAACAAAATGCACTAAACCACTTCGGTTAGAAACATGGTTCCATTTCTAGCACCATGATTACAGTTTCATGTCTGAAATAGCAACCAAATCAGTTGAACACCCTGGCCAATATGAATGCACAGGTGGCTTCTTTGAGACTCACAGAGATTAATGTATAGAAATAAAAAGTGTATTTAAAAATACATAATTAAATATAATTTAATGGAAAGTGTAAGTTTATAAAGGCTGGAAAAATCATTGTATGTAAGTTATCATACCAATGTTTTTGTCATCTTTGGCAGATAAGTATCTTTCCAGGAATACTTCAGTACAAACCAGGAGAGTATGCCTTTCCCAACCGGGACTACTAAGTACACTCCTCATGAAAAAGAATAGATAAATGAAAGAATAGATAAATGAATAGGCTGGATCAGAAAAAGAAAACAAACAAACAAACAAATGAAACAAAAAACAAACCCATCGAATCAACCAACCCACCCCAAACCAAAACAAAAAAACAATCTATTTGAAAGATATTAAGTGGAGAAGAATATTGCTTATGTGCTAATAATAGTGATAAAAAGGAGAAATGCTGAGGAAAAAGGTGAGGAAAATGAGAACTTTAGTGACAACACAAGACTGGCCCAAGCTTTAAGATGGTAGCAGAAAGGGAGAGATTTCACAGAGAACATCTGAAGAGGTAAGAATTATCCTTCCGCTTAAATCAAGAAATGCCAAAGTCTGCCTGTAGAGTGAGACTGTAGCCCAGACCTCAGAATACTTAAGATTCTAAAGATTATATATTATATAGTTTTTACTTTATCTTCTCAATCATTTATCCCACATTACTTTGCGTGTATATATTTTATGATAAATGAGAGGGTTTCATAAAAGAAAAGTGCCCAGAGAAAATGCAAGGTGGGTAGCTTTTGTACAGCATGAAATAACATAAAATCCTCTCCAAGAAAAGAATTTCTGCTTGCTTTACTTCTTAAGCAGTATGAATATATTTATGCATTGGGACATTTCTAAGTGTCTTCTAAAACATTACTAGTCAATGTTGGGTACATCTAAAGCCCACTTTAAAATAAATAACTAGAACAATTAGAAAGGACTGTCTGGATAGGCTAAATTTCTATTTCTTTGAAACGAAGAAAGTTCAGAGAAACTATGATAAACTTATGTCTGTCTGGTGAGAAATATATTAAGGAGCAAAATGATTAACAGACAGTGGTTTTGCTTTTGTGCAAGTACTACTTTGGGGGTTATAAAGAGTGAGGAAGTGCTTCAGGAGTGCTATTTTAGTCTGCATGATTACCACTTCTGCCAAAGGTAGCAAGCACTGAGTGGGATCAATAAAGAGTCCTTGGCAGGTAAATACTGTTTCCACAAAGGGTGCAGTTTGCTTTATGAAAGGGTAAAAGTACAGTGAAAGACTGCCAGCATCTTCCAGCAGTCCTCCACGGAAAGTTGGAGGAACACATGAGTAGTACTGCATAAAACCAGTATTTTGGCAACGACATGAAGAAATTGAAAAGGGTAGTAAAGACATAGGTGCAGCACTCATCAAATGAGAAACGTGTGACTACATCTGTGTTGCTAAAATAAGATAGAGTGATCATGCAATTTTCCTTGTACACAGAAGGAGATTTATTCTTACGACATAAACTACTTCAGCAGTCAGTAGCATGCAAGAATAAATGCTTGACCAATTTAGAAAAGTTTCTTCCTTTGGTTTCTATGAATTATACTCATTTCTTGAAGTGGCCCATATATTTTACTTCTTTATGTTTCTTTTTTTATTTCAACGGAGAAGAAAAGGAAAGGAAAGCAAAGCAGAGTTTAACTTGTTAGTCTTGTCCACTATTTTCTGCCACATATTGCATAAACCAGCATGTCTTTATTCACCTTAACTCCTAAATATGTATACAACTTCCACACAAAGAATTCCTCTTAAAAGAAATATGTAAATACCTGACTCCTTTAAGGGATATGACTTTCTATAAAAATAGCATGAACTGTGCTCCTTTAGAATCAGAGTGCTGGGACACAGCTGTGGATAGGAAAGTGGCCTGGGAATAAGGGGAGCAATGGGGCAAGTAATTTCACTTCTCCATGCTTAACTGGAACGTGAGAATAAAAAACACTATTTCAAGAAGGAAAAACAGAAAAAGCATTTTAGAACATTGTGCGTAATCTTTCAAAATTATGGTGTTATAAATATGCTTCTTGTAGAAAACCTATGAAGTAGATCATGATGCTAGTAACGTGCACTACTTGGAGATTATTCTGTTTAACCAATTATTATCTTTGAAAATGAAATTATTATCTTTTTAAACTGCCTTCACTGTTAAAAATATTGTATTTGCTGGTCTTCAACACCATTGCCTGACAGAGTGAAACTCCACTGCTATCAAAATTGTGTCTCCCAGAGGTGTAAGAGTTCTCGTTAAGTCATGCTTTAAGATTTTCACTATTAAATTAAGAAGACTTGACCACTTATTTCTTTGTACTCCATGCAACTCTTTTCCTGTGATATCTGTTTTCACTTCTGTTGTGATTTATGGGACTCTTTACTGAACCATCTACAATATTCACCTTCTTCAACCACTGAATTCACAACTGCAGCAGCCCTCTGCAGAGGCATTGCAGAAACTCCAAAAACGAGAGTAATGGCATTTTTTTTTCTTTATGTGCTATTCACCTGATTATACAGGATCACTTTAGCTCTATATGCCATGGCATAGCACTGAGATCAGAGTCAGATTGATTACTTACTGTGACACATTGAATATTTTTCAGAATAAAGGCTTTTGAGGGATGGATTCCTTTTTCCTGTAAATACGATTCATGTTCTTTTTTCCAGATATAGTGCCCTAATGAAATGCCCACTTTTTTGTTTCCCAATTTGTCACTTAGCCGGATTGTTCAGTATCACTGATGTTTCCTATTATTTATCATTACTCAATCGTTACTTCTTCTGCAACTGCTTGTTTCATAAAAGTTAAATACAACCATGAATATATTTCTCTTACACCTCATGTTTCTACTATAGTCTAGCAGCTTAACTATGATTCCTCATTTATGATGACATTTGAGATTTTCCACATAACTAAAAAACATGCCACATACTTTGTGCTCCTCTAGTGCATTAAGATCTGATGCCTTACTAAACTGTGATAAAAGGCTTTCAGAAGCCTGTTATTTCAACATCATTAATTTTCTAACAAAACTGGTAACCTCATGACAATTATAATTATTAGTTTTAAAACAGATATTTTCCACAATTAATTTTTAGTTGCCTTTTTTTTTTTTTAGCATTATACTTCTCTATCACTTCATTACTTGAGTCTGAAAGCAAAATGACTGCCCTTCAGTTATCTGACTTTCCTGGCTTCTCCTTTCTGAAAGATTTTAGCACATTAGCTTCCCTCTCTCTTCAAAACTGGTCTCTAAAACCTGTTGTGTTTCAATATTAAGAGTCTGCAAAGCTTCTCAGATAGCTCCTTTCAAACAAAGCTGTGCAGCAAGGCACTCTGGCTGTAACATTCCAAAAGACTGATGTCTGACTTCATTCCAAAAGAATAATGTCAAAAAAGAAGGAAAAGATGTTTATTATTTTGATAAGTGGAGGATATCACAAAACTTGCAAGCAAACTTTGCATTAGAAAATGAACAAGAACAAGAGCAGAAACGTATTACAACACTTGTCTAGCAGAATCTGGTTAATCTTGGGAACCTCTCTCTTCAAAAAATAGATTCAAAATGCTTGGACAGGGAGTCTTGGCAGGAGACACAAATGTGCCAGCAAGTCTTTGTTTATTTACAGGCTCGTCAAGCCACTTCTGTCAGGAGTGTCAGCCTGTGCTATGGAGAAACACTGCCTCCTTTCCCCAAAGTCTTCCTGAGTGTTGAAATTATAGTGGCTTAAGGCAGAGAAGAAGACAAGCCAGTATTTTCGAAGAAAAGCCAGTTGCCACCCTCTCAAAACATATTTCTTGCTCAAAAAGAAGGTGTCCCGTGGAGCTGGAGGCCCTCAGGGAAGCGCTGCAGCAGCAGGAGCAGCAGTGAGGTGCTGGGGCAGGCCTGGCACGGGCCGGGGGCAGGGGGTGGCCGCTGTCCCCCAGGAACAGCTGCTGTGGGGCACCTGCCTCCTCAGCAGCATTTTGGGGTCCAGGTCAGCAGCAGGCTCTGATACCCCAGGCTCACATATTTGCTAAGCTATTGTTAAACCATTTCACGGTATCACTGAAGTGATGGTGCACACCAGATTTGTGTGTGAGCAAACAGCATTCATATCACTATTAAGGTAGTATATGCTAGGGCTGAATCAGATTTAGCATTTATAAAGCTCATTATGATAAATTTTAACACTACACTCAACCTGTCTGAACAAAACTTAGGGTCTCTGTTTATCCTTTAAAAATCTTTCAAAAATCTTCCTACCTGCACTTTGTAAACTTCACTGCAATTACGCTCCTGCAGCTGAAAGCTGCATTTATAACTCTCTTTTTGTTGCGCAGTATCATTTACTTGCGGTTTCCTCCTTGGAAATTCTCAGTATAAATCAATAGCATCTGCTTTTTTTTTTTTTTCAGCAAATACACAATGACTGCGGTAGCTATCAGGCTTCCTTAGCTAAACTTTGAGTCATCTTACTGCTATATGTCTGTTGGATTAACATGCTCTGAAGTACAATGAATAATTACAGCTTGACTAAAATCACAAAAGAGGGGATATATTCTGACACACTCTCCATTTCACAAAAATGCCCTTAACTTGGAAATCAAAAAGAAATACTTTGCAATAATATTAACAATCAAAGGTTTATTATTAATATAGTTTAAGATGAATAAACAGATTAGAGATCGCATTTTTAGAAGTTTTTTCTCTGCATTTTCAAAAGTAATGAAATAAGAAAAACGTTCTGAGAAAAGAAGTATAACAGATATGTCAAATCAATAGAAAAGATAAGCCTAGGTAGATAAAAACTAACAACCTACTGAAATAACAGGTAGAGAGTATTCCTAGATCAATGGGAGATGTATTGGCGACAAATATTTTTAGATGAAAAATCTGAGACTGAGTTCTTAAAGCATTAATATTTAATAACTTTGCATTTGCACTGTGTTAGACCACTACTTAAAAATGAAATTGGCTTACAAGTTTTTCTAAGAATCGCTGGTCTGCCAGACACTCAAGTGTACGTTTTCAGCACTGTGCCTAGGAATTAACATTAATGGGATTTATGCAATGAAGTCCCTGAGCACCACTCTAAATATTACTCTGCTTAGTTACTAATTCACTACGGTTGCATAAGTGTAAATGAAAGGAGAATTTTGATCTAATAATTTTATAACATGAACTAAATATGTGTAAAGTTTGATTCTCTCCAGTATAAAATAACATAGTTGCATTAAAGCAGTGATTTGAGAAAATTTTATTCTCATGTGAAGATTTAAGTTGGAAAGTAAATTTCTTTGCAGAGCAATTGAAAACAGTTAAATTCACCAGAATAATATGATATTTATCAGTACAAAAAATTTGACTTCTGGAGCATAGTAGCTCTTAAGAACTGCTACCTAAAAATGAACTGGAGGCACAAAGTTCAGATCATGGACCAAATTTTTCCTATATTCTGAATAACCAGATCGAAATATTTTGGCTTTGTCCCATCTTCACTACTATTTTTAAAAGAGAAAATATCATTATCTCAATAAACTACAGAATATTGAAGTGGTAGAAGATTGTATTTATTTGGTACCAGCCTATTAATATTGTACTTATATCACATATTTTATTTATGCTTTGATACTGTGTTGATATCCTATTTTATTTAAAGGAGGGACCTCATTTACGAACACAGAAAAAAAACACTTTAAAGATAGCCTCCAGTAAACTCCAGACATCCAGGAAAACCTACCGCCGTGCCTCTTGTAAAGCAAAATTCACAAATCTCAGGGTTGGCTTCCACACATTCTTATCTCTTTTCCCTAAATGTTTTGACTTCACAGAAAAAAAACAGAAACTAGAAAAAATAAATATCAATAAACACAAAAGTTAAACTATGTCACAGAAATGCAATTCCTAAGTCACCAAGCATAGATATTTACTTCTATAGGCAGCTACTTCCTACAATCCCTATCCTAAATTTATCATGCCCTGTCATGAAAGTGTTAAGGCTGTTAACATCCACAGAACTTGTTCTAGAACAGCAGCTTCCAACGGTTAGAAAAGTTGTATTTTCCATCCTAAACTGATCTTCAGACAGTTTATGCCCATTTGGTTTTATGTGAACATAGCTCTTCAGCTCTTCTCATGCTCTAATATTTATAATTTCTGCAACGGTTCTAGGCAGCAGCTACACCCCTTCTCAGATCTTCATTTTTCTAGGTTAAAGGGATTAAATTATTTTGGCTTTTCTCCCCATTCTCCTTTCACCCTCACAATATGTTACAGCTCTTTCAGTTCACATCAGATTTCCTGAACTGGCAACCAGGACAACACGTGATACGACATGAGCATCCACGTAGAGTACCATGAAGTGAAAGATTACACAAAAACTTTAATCAACTCTTATATTTCCATATTTATTTACTATTTGGCAACGAAAATGTCCTTTACTGTACAAGGCTTCACATGTATCACAAAGTTAATACCTCTAGACATGCTGCCATGAGCTGTGAGAGCTGAGCTGTGACAACCGTCTGCCCATCCAGCCTCGGCAGAGCGGAGCTGCACACACCCGCAGAGCTTAAGCAACGTGTTGTCACTGCTCTGGGCTGAGAGCACATACAGGGCACCGATCATAAGCCAGGTGACATGCTGCAATTCATGGAACAAAAAGTAAACCTGCAATTCTTCAAATTTTACCATGTTTTATCCCTGCTGTTAATTTCCACTGAATTATTAAGCCACGCACGCAATAATGTCTGCTGAAATGGCCGGCAACTATCAGCAAGCTCTAGTATCAACCACGCAGCTAAAGGCACTTAGAGCTGGGTAAGTGAGCACAGTCATCGGGCACACGACCAGAATTGGTTTTGAACAGCCTGCTGCTGTCACAGTTCCTGGTAGGTAATGGCACACTCAGACAAAGCTGGTGCCTCTAGTCCAGTTCTACAGTGGTAAATGAGAGTGAGCAATCCCATAGAAGTTCATGAAACTCTTTTTCCTTAGGTCAGAAGAGAGGTATATACTTTAATAAATTGATAATCTCATTCAGGCATATGGACATACGTGTGGCTAACCAATGTTCTACAAAATAATTGTGATTTTCATATATTCCTTGGAACAAATAAAATGGTGTTTCCAAAGGTCATGCTTTGAACAATAATAACTTCATTAACATAACAAATTCACTGTTCACAATAACATTCCTGAAGCTTTAGTAGTAAAGGCAAGAAAGACCTCCAACATGCCTTGGCCATACCTTTCTGGAGAGATTTTTGTCCTTCTTTGAATTTCATATATGCAAGCCCATGCATTCATTCTTGGCCACAATCTTAACTATGGCATTGATTGTCAATCCTGAAATTTTTCTATTTTGATGTATAGTCATGAATTCACTCTCTTTTTACTCTTACCATGCTCTGTGTTGTGCTGATGTGCAACACCTCTTTCTCTGGAACACAGGGTATCTTTACAGCACACTACATGCACCTAAATGATTACCCATGTAGCAGTTTCTCACTTGTACTTCATTAGGAGACCAAGAAATAGAGGACACCAAATGTGTTATATATATTAAACAATTTTGCTGTCTCTTAAACACTTCCTAAAATAAAATCTAATGTACTGTAAATTAGAAAATATATGCATAATTAGCTGTAAATTTAACTTAAATCTTTACTCATGTAAGAAAAAAAAATCAGTGGATCAAAAAACTTCGAACACACATATTTTCACACTCTCTGTTACCTGATATTATAGAGAAACATTCACTAGTGATTTGTGTGGTAAACTTGCTGTTCACTCAGTAACAGAACTACATTTTCATCTGTTACTACCAAGACACTTCAGCAAAGAGTTTGCAATGTTAGAGTTGAAGGACAGATTTCCCTTGCAATCATGCTTGTTTGGGCTGCTGCTGTTGAAACCTTGTAATGTCCCACTCAGACTTTTTTTTTCTAAGTCTGGCTATGCTTTATCCTTCTTTGGTGAGATATAAGTATTCATTATTTCTTTTTTGTGTGTATACTTCACACACCATACATGGAAATAACAAAGGCCAGTGCATAATATATACATAAATTTAACACATAAAAAATGGGTTAGCTGGTTTTAAAGAAAGACTTATATAAGTCTGATAACAGCAGTACTAAGACATGCTTGTATTCTACCTGGTAGCATTCTTGGAAATGCATAAATTCTCTGTGGTAATTATTTCCAATGGGAAATGAATAATTCAGGGGGCATGAAATGGTGATTTCAGACTTGGGAATTACAAAAATATTCCTTGGGACATCTACTCAGCCGTCAGCTTCCTATGTGACCTTGGGCAAGCCAAAACTCGATGCCCTCCATCAGTAAAGCAGGAATATTAATAGTTTCCTTCTTAATAAGTGTATTTGGAGAGCACTAATGGAAGCCATACAAGTACACAAAACAGGTAGAAAATGCACCCGGAAAGAGATTATTTCCTGTTACCTATTAATAGATTGAAATTAGCCTACACTTGTGGCTTATTTATCTTTCACCATTGGACCACATCTACTAAGTAGGTACTTGGAGCTTCCTCATATTTGTTATTCAAGTTTTGTTGGAGATAAAAGAACACAGATCTCTATTTCTGTGAAGTGTGAGGCAAAAAAGTAGGTATTTCCTCCACTGTTACTTCAAAATGAAGGAACCATTGCTGTGAAAGAAAGCAGCAACTTGTGCCAGATATGAATTGCACCAAACCTGACATTTTTGGCAGAATTCTTTCTGATGGCTATGGGGAGAGACATAACTAGGAAAAAATACTTCAAATTATATGGAACTGGCGTCTAGTTTTCGATTTAACTTGCCTGAGCAACTGAACTTGGGTTGCATAATAAAACAATAACAATTCCATTTGTGATGTATCCTAGATAAGGACAGACTCATGAGCATATAGATAAAGTGAAGAACCTAAGAAGGGCAACATGCTTCTAGCTTCTTTTTTACAGACTCTTGTTTCATAACAAAAGTGTTACAAAGATCCAACAAATCAAAAATATAGAATTGCTGTACTGATGCATCAGTTAATCTAATCCTTCCCTTTTGACAAAAGACAGATAATTCCAGTCTCTAATTTTAATCCTAGTCTTGTTCTACTTTAGTAAATAGAATGGTATCCACTAATTGATTATAGATAAAGCTATATCAACATATTTATAGCATACATGCAGTATATTTTACTCGTGTCTTATCCTATAGATGGGGCTGCTTTCATAGAGGGAGGTGAAGGTACCTTTACATTAATTTCCTTCCACATAAAGGATATTCATTCACGGTCAGACATTTTCATTGCATACAATTTTCCTTTTTGCTCTTTTCCAACAAATGGAGTCACAAAAAACATGTTAAAATATGCAGTCCTGTGTACATTGTGGTAAAGAGATAATGGAATAGGTTAAGAATCCCTGAGGGAAAATTACAAGGTAACACTCAAACTTTATAGGACAAAAAGGTAACCCTGTATCCTTAATGCACCCATGACTCCACCTCACTGAATGCCTACAGAACACTGTGAAGTACATAGAAGTGTCCACACCTCCTGCAGAACTCCCCACACTACTTGCCCTGTCCCAGGAATAATGAATATAAACCAAGACGTGTTAAGCCTGATAGCAGCATATTGCATTGCAGAATAGTAGCGTCATAGTGCTGCCAAGTCTCTAGTGATCATGTAGGGAATACAAACCAGCAGGAGACAGAACACACATACATTATACACATACGATCTGCACCTAATACCTTATAAAGTCAAAGAGAAGATCTATGAACACAAAAGAATTGTGAAGAGAAACAAATAATCCTCTGCTGCACTGAGTGAATGGCTAGCAGAAACAATATTGTAGCTACGTGTGTAAAAACGGAGAGCTGCAGAGGATCTCAAGGTGTAATGTATCCTCCTGTTCAAGAAAATAAAGGGCGGTTCTCACCTTTGTCTAAAATTACTAATTTCACTTAGCCAAGTATTTCTTACTGAAACTAAGTAGCATCAGCTATACAGCTAAGGAGAAACCTCTCTTAAAACGTATCTTATAACAACACCATTTATGTCAATTAACATTTTAACTATTTATTCTAGAATAACTTGGACAGAACAACAATAGATACACAACCAGAACAAGAGCTGTCTAGTGCTGGCTGAGAATTTCAGCAAGAGCACAGACATCACTTACAACAGCCTTTCATTTCTGGATACAATACAACAGAACATGTGCTCATGTGATAGTGAACTCGCCCGAGGACTTCAGAGCCATGCCAGCTGAACACACCTGGCAACGCTCCTTGAGCTTTTCTCTAATTCCAGATATTACATTTACAGAATTTGGCTTCCCACAAAGCTGAGTCTCTGAATGCCAAGGCTGAAACGTTTACTTCTTAAAAATAGCAACCTCTGTCTCCCAGAGCAATTTCTGTTTTTTCATGAAGCCACCTAATAACCAAATCTAGGCAGAAACTACAACCGCTCCTATGAGCAGTTCTACATCTGCTCACTTTAATGTCATAGTGTATCAATCACAAACACAAACAAAAATTAGACATTTTGCGGGTTTTAATTTAAGCTTACATGATTTCTCATGAATGATGTGAGGCTTTGTGCTATACCTACATTCTACACTTGATTTCAACAGCATGAAAACAGCTGTTCTAACAATATTTGTAGTTAGATGCTTTTATGAAATGCTACCCTTCCTCTTCTCAGAATAACTGCCACAGCGCATTAATTTGTTGGCTTGATACCACCAGTCCAGATACTTGATAGATATTAAAACTGCAGCCAAGGTATCAAGTATTTAGCAATAAAGAAATCAGACGCCAGGACAGTAGAGTGCCAAAGATGTTGGCAAGCTCGGTTTTGAAATACTGACCTGATTTGGGGAAAGTGACAGCAACAATCCAAAATGCATTGGTAAAACATTCTTTCAAACACGTACTTCATCTAATACTGAAATTGCAAGCATTAATCATTGGGCATTAGTCTGCTCTGCAAATGCAGGAATTCTGTTAATTTTGTGAACTTTCTGAAAAATAACTGAAAGGTCCTGGATACAGCAAGCAAATCACAAGGAAACAAATTGCTTAATAGCAGGTTTAACTAAACTCAGAGCTACATGCAATGGCACTTTGATATGTTTGGCAACAAGTGGAGCCTTGGTTCCATCAAGCGAACAAACAGAAAAATTACTGAAGGCATTTGAAGTTATGCCACTATGAAGCCAAACTAAATAGTGTGTCAATACCTGAAATGACAGATACAACTGAAGATAGAATACTGTAGATCTCCTTTTAAAAAAAATACAACAGAACTGAACGCAGGTTAGTTCTCAAGGTAAGTTGGCTTTCTTTCTCCTGAATTTAAAGCTTTGGGGGCAACTCTTGAAAGTAAATATATGGTGTATCCTCCTTAAGCCTTATCTTTCTTGGCATCCCTGCGGAAGGTGACAAGTAAGATGGTCAATTAACCACTAGCAGTCTTACCCAGAATGTTTTCCTCAGAGAGCTATCAAAAAAGGAGCACCAAGTACAAATTGCTGGCATTCATGCCAGCATGCAATTTCATGCTAGTAACATGGTACTTCATTACACTGTGGAGAACTTCTGCAACAAACCTGGAATGGGAAAACCATTACGCTCAAGAGGACAGTAAGCATACCATGTTCCTGACAGACTCTAGCACACTAGATTACTAAAAAATATTTTTGAAGTAGCATAGCTCTTCACAGCTTTTAAAAAGGCTTCTTGTTTCACAGAATTTACAATTCTATCTTAATAAGCCAGCATGAAAAGAAAGAAAGAAAATGTGAAGGTAAAGCAGAGATCATGCTAAAATCAAAGAAAAGAAGTGACTTATATCACAAGCAAACAAGATTTAAATGTTAATAACAAGGAATTTATTATAGCATCAGAAAAGGAATAGGCATCACAGGAGAGAAGAGCAGAAGGAAGAATGCGTCCACGGGCATCAGATTTGGTGCTGTATTTCACAGTAAGAGGTAGAAACAAAAAGAAAGGCAGTGGGTGTACAGGGACAAGAGAGAAGGTAAGAAGAAATATGAAGGTTTGTGTGGGAAGACATACAAGTTCACATAAAGCAGAGTTCAGTGATGCAGCTGTAGGAAGCTGGGACTCATGAAGTCTAAAAGAGGTCAGGTAGCAAGACCTAATATCAAAGGACACTAGTATGCTGACACCAGACTGATATTGTTTGACTGCAGTGGTATAAATGCAGTAAAATCTAAATGGCACTGTCTTGTGCTATGTGGACTTAAAAAAATCTATAACAGTGTCAGTAAGCCTATCTTGTTGCATTCTAGTGTACTGGCTGGCTCAGATATCCTGCCCTGCGGACTCAGGAGCATTGTCTGCTATAAGAGTCATTGAAAGGTTTGTTTTAAAAGAAGATAACAGAGTATCTTGGCAATTTTAATGATGTTCAACTTTGTTTAGGGAAAGGCTTGTTTCCTTTACTGCTGCAATTTAAATTATTACATGGAATCTAGGACAGATGTGCTCCTGAGGATAAATAAATGAGTGAATAAATTTGCTGTGCCACAACTGAAGGTTTTGTCACTACCCCTAGGTCCACTGAAGTCACATATTCCAGTATAGGGCCAGCATGTGACAGCCAGTTCAGACCCCTTGGATGCAAATGCAGGGTGCTGTGGCCAGGATTCTTCCATGACCCAGTTTCTTTCAGGGAAACATAATTTCCACGTGGGTACACAGAAGGTAGGATTCTGAGAAATGCCAACAAGCATTCAGCAGAGAAGACAGATGTTGCTCAGATTAAAAGGCTCATATAGAAAAGGCAGACACACAAAGATGGTCTTAGGGAAGAAAAAACTTTCAGAACCCTGAATACATGCTAAAAGATGAGAGGTGCTCTTTTTTTACTCACTCTTTGAGGAAACTGTTTTTTATTACAGCCCCTCCAATAAAGTGAACCTTCTACCTTCAGGAAAATTGAGATCTGCAAGACCATATCCAGGTCAAGCCCCACGACCTTCACTTTGGTGTACTTTGCCTAGTAATTTTAAAATTAATTTTTTATTTTCAGGAGAACATAAATTTTCTCTAAATTAAACAAATTAGAAGTTTGTGCAATGGACACCTCCTTTCTGCAATTTTAGAAATCGGTTATTCCCTTCCTTTCAACAGTAAATTAATAATATTTGAATATTACAATCACCCCAATTTTTCAGTCCTCTTGTTCAAACTAAAAAAAAATCTCAATTTTTGCGATAACTCACACACAATGTTTATGGATCCCAAACTCTTTCACAGGTGTTGAAAATTCATAAGCAAAAAGCTTATGCTCCTTCCCTCTAGATAAGCAGGTGTTATATGGCAGTTGAGAGAAATAACCTAATCTTTTGTCATCAGAGAATCCTTGAAAAAGATTCATGTTGTAATAGCAGGACATTCTTTCTTCGGTTTCTGGCTGATACTGTTATAAATTTGAAGCCAGAAGAGGAGCTCCAGGCACCTAAGGACATGTGGGCAGGGAGAAATGTCCATCTGCTATTGACACAGCCAATTAACACACCGAACACACTTTGAGAACCCTTGTTTATTTTTCCTTGGTGTACTTGTGCTCCCACCTTAAATCCATCAGAATATTCACACAAAATTTTAATGAACACATTAACAATTTTACCTAAAATGGAAAAATACCAAAAAGCTAGAAAGGATATCCCTTAAGAAAAGCAAAAAACTCTTTACATAGCTACAATAAATAATCATGTTCAGCCCTCTACCTAGTTTCAAATGCTTATCTTGGATGCATATGCCACTTGTGAAATTTTTCTCAGATATCTCAGAAATAACTATACTGTTAGAACTGCTATTGCAGCTACAGTTTAAATCCATTCAAACTCAAGAGGTGATACAAAATTTTGAAGCCCACATTGTAAGCAGAGCAAACACAAAAGTAGCATTACTTAATCAGTAGCTGATGCTTGAGGGTCTCTGGAGACTGTTCCTAGTGCCTTCTGTACCTGGGAGATTGCCTTATTACACCTGCTAGAGCTGGTATTTATGATGGTGCTTCCAGTCAGTAGAGATTAATGACATTAAATTTTGGCAGAAAACAGAAATAAAATTCTGTTCCAAATCAGTTTGCAGCAGTGGTTAAAATCACATCGAATCTGATTCAAAAAGGGTTGGTAACGTCTATTCCAAAGAAGTTCATTCTGTTTTGCAGAAGTAATTAAAAAAATCCTACAGGAGCTTGTGGAGGCAGAAAGCTCTACACCAGACTGTCTGGCAATAACTATTCTAGGATCCAATAGAATTTTTCTCTACCTCAAAACAGGATGCTCTTAGAAATATTTGATTCACCTGCAAAACAAAGCCATGCCTTGCTGTACCAGGGAAAACCTGACTAGACAAGCAGCTAATGCAGGTTACTACTAATTTCTTCAAAGAAGCTCACTGGAAGCTTTCATTTCAACTTAAAGCTTTATTATCCTATTTCATTTGATTCCCAAAAGTATTCCTTTGGAATACAACAACAACACTGTCTTGCAGTACTTATCATTCTTAGAGAAAGTTATTGAGCAAGTAGTGACCATGACAGTAACAACCACATCTGCCAATAAGCTGGATACCTTGCATGGACATGGTATAGAAACTCCCAGTGACAGCAATGTTGATCATCAATATGGAACAAAAAGTGGGGAGAATAGGCAGGACAAAAATATAGCAAAGAAAGCACAAGAACCTGGCACATATATTTGAAATAAAATTCTTTTCTGCTCAGCTTTGGGATTTATACCTGCAGAGCAGTAGTTCACACTCTGGATTGAATCTGTGCTAGGAGACATTTAGCGTTCCAAGTCAGTGAAGGATGCTCAGCATCAGAGTACTTCACATATCTAGTGGCCGGTCTTTTTAGGAGTCTTCAAATTTTGCTGTTAAGGAAGGCTACCCCTTGATCTGCAGAGAAAGACCGACGGAATGGAGATGGAGTGGGAGATTAAATGTGTATGCTTTCATCATGAATCTGTGAAAGTTTTAATAACTAGCCACTGAAGATCACACAGCATCGCCTGCCACAAAACGAGAGAGGGGGCTTAATTTGATTCATATCAGCTTTAGAGTTTGCTGAAATCTCAACTGGAGGTTAACGTCATTGGTTTTAGAATAGGGCATCCTGAATTTTCAGGTTCCCCCTCTCTTTCCCCTTCAGTCTTAAACACATACAAAGACACACACTTCCTCAATACGCTTATTTCAGAAACTATTAATTATACACAAACATTTAATTGTGTAGCATATCTGAACAGAGAGAGTCAAAACTACAGGCCAAGAAAAGCTCACATTTTGATGCTCACTTCACTGAAGTCCATATTGATATGTTAGTAACACTATATTATTAAAATACAGAGTGAAGGACCATGAAAGTAAAATCCTGCAGTTGTGTGATAGTCTGTAAAATTTCATGCACAATTTGTGGTATTCTTTTACTTAATATGAACTTAGTAGCCATAAAGAAAGAGAATAAAGGAGAGCATGCTAGCACATGTAATACAGGGGCTGTAGCAAATAATAATGTGATGCAAACCTAGAGAGAAATAATCCCATATATTCCATGCCACAGTGTTACCAAATGGGAGTCTCAAACACAGCCGTAAATAATCCCCATTTCTTTCTAGCCTGAAGAAATAGGCTGGTATTCTGTCCTAAATGGCACATTACAATGCCTGTTCTTTGTTCAGCCCTCCACGGAACTGTGGTATGTAAAATCTGCCTAAAAAAGCAGTCCCTCTTTCTCTCTCTCTTTTTGTCTTACTGCTACCATGGATATGACATCATTTTTGCCAACCGTTGCTAAGTCATGAACAGAGGGAACGTTTCCTATTCTCACATAGAGGGCAGGGTATGAGCCAGAGCTTCCAAGAGACACAATGTTCTCTTTATGCAGCCAGGGAAAACAGCGAGAGGAGGCTGCCCGTGGTCTGGGAAATGGCGGGCAGCCACCGAGCACACAAAGCTGACAGCACTGCCCGGCCAGCCTCAGTTCCCACTAAATTGGTGGCCTATTTTCTCATCTCAAAGAAAAGAAAGGGAGGGAGAGAGAGAGACGGGAGCAAAGAAAAAAGCCCCATTTCTTCACTGCCTCACCCTTGCTGAGGCCAACGTGCTGGTCCCTCACCCTTCCCAAGAAGAGCTGGATCCTCTGTTGGAGAACAAGAGAGGGAGTGATCCCTGTGATGGATCCGGGGCTGCTGCTCCCAGCCCTGCTGTGCATGCTGCACCCACCAACCACGGGTGCTACAGCTGGGGGAAAGGGGAGTTTCCAGAATGGAGAGATGCTAAGTCCAAAAAGGACCCAGAAGTCAAATATGGCCAAATTAACAACCACTCTGAGACATATGTTTTCAGGGTGCCTGTAGACTTAAATGCAGGTCCTGAAGTCGCAACTCAATATTTCCTAGGAGGCAAAACTACTGTGAAGATCAATGTAAATATATGAGTAAGGATTTTCAATACACAAGCTTCGATCATTTCGCACACTTGCATAGCTACAGCAACATAGATTACAGTGTTACAGTTTACAATGTTCAACAAATTAAGCCTTTTGGTAATTGCAAAAAGTTCTACTTATTTACCTCTCAGAAAAGACATTAATGAAGCAGGTTTTCTGCAACATTTATACAAATCTTATAACTGAAGCAATATCTAACTTTCCTTTGGGCCTGAAAACTTTCATAGCTCATATTGTGTGACTAGGAGTGAGGAAAGGCAAATGTTCACATTTTCTTCAACAGAACAGATGATTTTTTTTTCCTTATTGCAGCTATTCATCACTTATTAATTTAACTTAAAAAAGACAGACTACAGTTACTTTTGCTTACCTCTGTCCTAAAAGAAAAATAGAATTTCCTACATCTCAGATAATGGTACCAACCAGAAAAATTGATTGCCGTTTGTTTTTTGAAGAATCTGAATGGAAGGTAAAGGGGATGACATTTCTCAAGGTGGGTGAGGGAGAAAGGAAAGGAAAAAAGAAGGATGTTGCTTCCATAAGACAGAGGATATATTCAGATTCAATCTAAATACTACTTTTTCATTCCAGACCAGCCAAGGTTTCCATAAACTGCCATCTCCTACTGGGATAAAAATTTTCCCTAGCTAAGTTACCTCAGGAATAGCTAAAGATTTGAAATATGTGCTCCTATTTTCTCATACTTCTTGATTTTACTAGAAGACAAGAAGAGAACATAAATACATGTCAACTCATACCCTGCTTCAGCTGGCTGTTCATGTAAAACCACCAGTAGGGGACACTAAATGAGTGAAAGATTTTGATACTTATTTACAGATATATGAAGTTGCTCTTAACACGTTGAATGGTAGAAAGCACACACATTAAGAAGCAAAACCTCTCTCAAGTGAAGCCTCCCTTTGATACATATCTTTGGCCTTCCTACAGAACTAATTTTATGTAAACAAATTTCATCAACACAGGCACCTTTGTGCCACAGGCACAGGTTTCACTCACACATGAAACAGTCGACATGTGGTGCAAGATTGTATGAGTTAAAAGATACACCCTGTGTGTTTGCATTTTTGAATCCAGATGCATGTTTAATCTGTGAAAAGAAGTTTTAAGTGTGAACTTTCCCAAACAGTAGTTATTGACTTATTAAAAAATGGACAGAAGTAGTTTGACAGGATGGAATTAGCATATAGTAAGTACACAGCCTGTGGCATAAAAGAGACTGAACTTCTAGCTCCTGCTCACAGTTAGATGCAGCATCATGAATAAGCAGTGAGCTTCCGTCCTCGGTCATCAAGGGAGGGCTTGATCTTGCCCTCAAATGTGAAGGCAGGTGTCTTGTAAAATCAGCTACTATACCAGCACTGCATCTGATATTACAAGACACCAAGAGATGTGTGCTGGCTTACTAAAAAGAAAACTCAAAGCACATAAAATAACTCTCCTCCGACAATCCCTGTCTGCAAGCAAAAACAGAGATGAGGACTGAAAAAAGGGCTAATGGAAAATAACCCCATGCCCCCATCTTCAGTGTAAGAAGGGAAAAAAATGGCACTAGATATACACATAATTTCCCAGAGTTCAACTGAATCACAGCATCAGAAGCAAGGAATTTATATTAAGCCTTTTAGAACGCTTTGGACTCTACTGATGGCATTTGTTTTGAGTTCACTCACGCCTGAATGCCCAGGAAGGAAGCGAAATGAATGTGCAATGTTGAGCTCGCAGGACATGTTGCTTGATAGGGTGCTGGCATCAGCAGGGTTCATTTTCTTCTCAGACCCCAGAGCTGCACAAATGTATTACTGTGTGCTTTTGTGCAACAACAGGGAAGCTGGAACAATTCCACAAACTATATGGATGAAAAGATTGAATGCGTCATCCCACAAAAATGCACTCCTTTTTCCCTCCTCCCCTCCCAAGAGATTGCTTAAAAGGGGGAAAATGTGATCTCTTTTGTAAAGCTCTCAGTCCCTTATTTTGTGTTTGCACTGAGTTTCCTTTAATCAAACAAAGTTGGAACTCAAAGATTATAGTAACATAAGGAAACTGTTCTTGCTGTGAGAATTCCCAGCACTGAAGATCTATGTTCTATTACATGTGCAAACTCCATCAAAAATGCCTTACAACTTTGCAGAAGAGTTTAAACCCAATCTAGTTTTCCATTGTTTAATTGGCACTTGCTCACCTCTCATTTGTTCAAAAACTTAAATTTCACGCCCCACTCCTCCCTGCCAGACTAAGGCAAGACCAGACTTACATGAATCAACACAAAAACCTGTGGATTAGCAGGGAAAATATCCTAAACCAAATAATTTATCCTTGAGAGTATCTTCTCATCAAAATTCACAACTCTGGAAGTCTATTTGCATTAATTATTTAGGACAGTTTACTAAGGAGAATGTGAATAGCATGCCTGTTTCTTTTTTTAGTAGATGAACAACTTTTTGTTAATTAGATACAGAATAACTAGCATCATCAGGAGAGAAATGTGCCACTAGGGAAAGGAACACTACCAATGTTAAGAAACATTAAAAGAGATAATGGACCTAGTCAATAGAAAATTATGTATTTTTGTCAATGAAAAGTACTTTTCATATTTGACAAGGTTGAAGCTCATGGAATCTTTGAGAAATTGCTATAAAGCATTGAACAAAAGTCCATAATGGACATGGACCAAGCTGGTTAGAAAGGTATTTAAAATAACATAATCAGAACTGTGCTGCTGCTTCTCTGTTTCAACTAACATACATGGTGGCAGGGTGAAAAATGAACAGAAAGAGTTCGATGCATTTGCAGCATGATTAGAACATATAAATGGAATGGAAAATGTTAAAGCTACTGAATCTTTCCAAGTGAATTAAATGGGCACCATGAAATAGTCAATCATTTTCTAAAATCAGTATATTGCAATATCTGGAGTACTTCAAAGAGTTAGTGACTTTAAAAAGGAAAGAGAAAAACTGATCAGCTCTGTGCTGAAGAAATCTCTACTGCTGGCAAGTACTAGTAACTTCACTAGTACTACTAAGAAGTAAAAAATTATCATTGTGAATAAATGCAGTAAATTTGACATTTAGACTCCTGAGTGTGGTAAATGATGTTAGGCAAATATGTAATCATGCTTACTGATGTATCCATGTTGGACACTTCCAGGCTGTCACTACAAAGAACCATTAACCCTTAGTGTTAGGTGTTGCATAATTCAAAGATGAACAATTATAGCAAATAAATTAAACTTCAAGGAGTCTTTGAGGCTGGTCCTTTTCCAATAAAGCAGTAATTTTAAGGAAAGTAGTATGTAGAAAGTGTTCCAGTATTTATCTAGGGATTTAAAAAGCATTTTGAGTATAAAAACAGTGAATTGGATCCGCCTTACCAGGCTTTTCCAGGACAGTGCCCAATCCTCCAAAATTAAATATACCGCCCCCCCACCCCCGGCACGGCATAATCTAACCTGATGCAACAAGATTTGTTCTATGTATGTCCTAGTACTATTTTATTCATGGAAAATGCATCCTGCTGAAGTCTGAATATAACACATGCATTGAACATTTCATTGGCTGTTTTTTTAAAGATAGTAGAATACTGAAAGGACTGAACGAGAAGAGTCTCTTTTCAAATATTAAAAAGAATATTGCTCTTTTGAAAGTTTAAAATCCATTCTCATATTTTAATAGTGAAAAATCTTATATTTAAAAATCCCTAATCTATTAAAGTTGTGAAGCCTTGAAACATTTTAAACATTCTACATAACAGTTAAAAATACACTTACACATGCAATATATTCAATATAGTATACAAATGTATAGATTCAAATCCTTTTCCAATTAGAAGCTAGGGTGCTAATGATCGAAAAGAAGATTGCGAAATCATATTCAGATAAAAAAGTGAAATGAATCTTATTGAACCATAGGAATACTTTACTATCACGTACTTCTCTTTTATAAAGCCACATTGGGGCTGCACTGAGTGACTCAATTTATTATCCCAAACAAAGTTTCAGACATCCACTCATTTCCCCTCCAAACAGCAAGGGCTGCTGCGTAGTAGGCTACTTTGCCTGAAGGCTAAATGAAAGTAAATGGAAATCACCTACAGAATGAAAAATTAAATCTTGTAGTATGGCCCATGTATTAGAAAAGACTGAACATAATGAGACATTTCATCAATGTAAGAGTAAAAGGAGAAGTCATATTAATCTCAAATCCTCTTGAAAAAGGATCCATTATAACCTGCTGAAGAGTTTTGGGAAGAAGCTCCTCCACTATAACTTCTCAGACATTTTTCATTATAGCGTGCTGACAGGAAGTCCTGAATGACAGCATTTATGAGTTATGATGGCACAGACTTGGAACTGTGGATGCTACTACATGTTTCCATCTTAATTTCTGGTAAGGTCAGGCTTAGCAAACCATATGGTACAAAACCATACTGGTCCATATTCTCTGAACCCTAAAACAGCATTTCCATTCAAATCGTGAAGTTTTTGTTTTGAAAGAAGCACTCAAAGATATATTAATAGGAATTCACACCACAAAACAGGTAGAATTTTAGGTCTAGAGAAACATGAATGCTTTCCATGTGGGAAACTGTGCAATAATTAAAGTACAAACTGAGATTCTCATCCAGCACAAACAGAACACTGACCTACAAATGTACATTACTATTTTTTCCTTTCAAATATCTTTCTATTTCCTAGCCTTAAACAGAGATGGATAATCAAGTGTTTAGTAAGTAAACATGACCATACTCCAACTGAGACAACAAAAAAAGAGTTTTGAAATCCAACTTGCAGGACAGTCCAATTTAATTTTGTGTTCTTCCTGAACTGCTATCCAAATGGAACTCATTAGTGAACACATACCACATGCAGTACTTTCCAAACTAGCAGAAAGCAGTGTTATTTGTAACTCAGATATTTGATACATACGAAGTTATACAGACACAACACATATGGTTGAAACCAAATATGGAAATGTGTGCATATAGAAGCATACATATACCTGTGTGTATCTTGAATATGTAATCACACAAACAGAAAACAAACTGTTCCTCATGTCTGGATATTGGCCACCCTCTGATCAGGAAATACTAAAAAGTCCTCTGGTTTATTTAGGGATTATGTTTGTAAAAGGTAGGAGACATAGGAAATCTGGAAATATCCATCCATTTTTCTCAAATACCCACCATACACCTATGAGCTGATGCCTGGTCACAGCTGGAGACAACCTCCAGGTTGTTGGGAGTTGTGTTATCTGAGCTCAGCCACCTGACCAAAACGCACCTGATTGGTGACCTAAATAGCTGCAACAGATTAAAGTGCTCACCTGGAAAATTCTGATCATCACTGTTAAAAACAAACAACAACAACAGGAAAAAACAACAACAAAAACCCCAAACCAAAACCACAACTAAACCCATATTTGTAACTACATTAAGAAAACATTTTATTCAATATATTTCGTTTTCACTTGTGATTTTAGACAACGGTTCTGTGTGCTAATTTTACTGAAAATGCAGTCTGATTTGTTTTCAAAGAGAAAGGTCTGATTTGTAGCCAGTAAGTGGTATTTTTTAGCACACCATAGTGCAAACGGTTCAATAACTAAACATGACACAGAGTTTAGAGCGAAGTTCCATGCCTTCCTTCTTAAAGGTTTACTTGTGCTCAGTCTTTACGGCAACCTGAATCCTCTTCTTGATTTGATATGTGATATAATATATGAACCCACGGGCGCAGTACTTTGCCCTTGTGCCCTGAGGATTGTGAGTCTCAGAAAGTACAAGAACTCTTATCAGAGAACCTAATAGGGAATCTAATCCTGCAGATAAGAATAATGTGGAGTGAGGATATGGAGGAGGGAAGACATGGTGCAGAATCCATTTAATCGCTTGAATGATGCTGTAAGCTCTTCAATTTATTGAATTTATCTACTTTCCACTGCTGGTTTACATGACTGGGTAAACATCTTGTTTTGGCATTTTGATGAGATCATAAAAGAGAAAGGAACTTTGAAAAAATAAAAATCCTAAAGATCACAATAGTGTTGTACTGAGATTTCCAGCGTCCTTCCCCTTTAACTAAACCCCATAAATAAAGAAACATACTGTGGCATAGATTTATATGCAGCACTCCAGTGGGGTTTGCTTTGAAAAATCAATGATGTAACACACCACAAAGATAAAGATTAATTTTTTTCCTACTGTAAAACAACAAAATACATTAACTATGTCATATTACAAATTGGTTTTTAACATTCATTTTAGAAATTTGTTGGATTATGACAAGTACTATTTAGAAGTCAAATAAAAATCAAATCAGAGAAAACAGATCCCATTTTTACTTTGCAAAAGCAAAATGGTGTATAAAATGCAAGTAATAGAAGAACTCGATGAAAACAAAGGTAGTGAAGACATCAGAGCATTTAGAAGGCCAAAGTACACACAAGTACCACCAATGCATTAAGCAAGTAAGTATGAAACAGGAGTTTATATCGGACTATTACATATTAAAAAACCCCACCACCACCAAACAAAACAAAACCCACAAACAAACAAAACAACAACAACAATAAAAAGGAAAACAAACAAACAAAAAAGACAAAAAAACCACAAGAGCAAACCAACAAAACCCAACAACAATAAAAACACAAACAAAAAAAACCCCCACACAACAATAGAGCACAAAACCAAAATGAAACAGAACAAACCCCAAAACAAACAGTGAAGTTATCTACATGTTTACTGTTAGCTATGACAAAACCTTAAGTAATATATTCATTTTCATGAGAAAATATTGAAGGGGATATTTGAGATGCTATATATACCTTCTGACAACCAACTACCAAACTCTCCACTTGGATAGTTATCAGAAGATCAACGATAAGCCTCCAGTATATTTCATGTTACAGTGCAGAGGCACAATTATTAAGAACTTGGAAAGATATACCGAACCATAAACATTCAAAGCCGTGACAACTAAATTCATCCAATGGAGACTGATATGATGTGCCAGAATTCTTAGCTTCACAACAAAACTAAAATTAAAATTATAACCAAGGTAACAATTGTAAAAAATTAAAATATCCACCCCATCCTTTCCCCTTTTTTGTTCCAATTTTAAGGATATAAGAAAGTGCACATGCATTCACAGGTCACAGAACAGATAATCTTGCTTCCCAAAAGTGCTTCATTATTTTTTTTCAAATCTAAACCAAAAACATTACACCAAATTCAGCTACAACATATATTTCAACAGCTTACTACTCTGAAGCCCTAGGATACTTTAAGGGGTTCTCAGTACCTCAGTACTTGTTACACTTACAGACTGTACGCTGAAGCACACAAAAAAGGTAGCTAGTTAGTACTAGATGAATTTGTTTAGCGATACTGGAACCTACTCTCTTGGAAATGATTGAGAGCAATAACCTAACTTTGCTCTTCACTATTTTTGATTCACTGTAACAAAACGTTACGTTCAGACCTTTCAAAGACTACGGAGATGATTTTTTTATCTTTAAAATACAGTTGCTTATTTCAACTGTGGTTTTGGGAATATATATTTTTTAAACACTTTCATTTCATCAGCTTATTCAAGGAAACAAAACACTGCATTTTCTTTTCAAGAAAAGCAAAAGAACTGAAGACAAACCACCACTATCTACACAGAAATATTTTTCAGTTCGTAGGCAACAAAAGTTCTAAAAATAATGTTCTGTATAAGCCACAAGAAACTTACAGTAAGTTGTTATGGCAACTCTTTTTTTTAACAAAAGGAAATAACGCAAGTTTGTACTTGGACAGAACTGACAGAACACTATCCTGTTGAGGATCTCAATAAAACACAACCATTTATGCAAAACTATTACTATAATTATTTTGTATTAGTGTTACCTGCCTATTCTTTTAGGAAAAGGTACAACCTCCCCAGGGAGTGCACCGATATGATTACTTGTTACTGTGACCTCTTTTAGTTTCCTAGCTTTTATTAGTCATAAAGTGAGCTTGCCAAAAGCACTATGTATAGACAGTTGTCATATTTTAATTTCACATTATCGGAAGCAAAAATGTATTGAGGAGTCACACACAACTGATCTCTGATGGTTAATGCTTTGCTGAGAGAAAGATCACTGGTGTAATTTGTAATGGTGTCTGGAAACACCTCCTCATTAGCATCAATAAGGTTTTAAAATTACAGATTTTATGACAATATCAATGGTGCAATACAAATGATAACAGGCTAACTTTGGTATTTCCATATAAAAAGGTTTCTGTAACCTTAATGAAAATCATAGTCACTGGACATCATGTTCCTTATTCATTCTAGCAAAGAAAATGCATCCATTCATATTTCACAGGCTAGGGTGGATGTGAGTGGGATGCTAAATAAAAAGGAAAGGCCTTGGTGCCTATTGCTGAGCATCTCCATTTTAGCCCGCATACAAACCTGGCAAAATCCTACCTACACTTTTTCCTTTTCCTTATGTCCTCGTCAGGGTTTTCACAATGTCCATTTGTTCTTCAAGAAAACAAAAGTCACATGTGGGTCACTTTGCTCCACTCCATTAATTATTCTTTGTATAACTTTTTGCATGTAACAGCCAAGGAGCAGGTTTGTTCTGGTGACCACATACAATTGTGACCAGAACGGCATGATACAAGCAAGTAAATGTGACATTTTCCTCCTGAGGCATAAAGGAATAAGCCCTGAAGAAAAGTAATGATGGAGCAAAAAACCACTGTGAGCCAACTCTGTTTTGATATAGATAAACAAAGAGGAGGAAGAATAAATCACTCAGAGCCTCCATTCCATTGCTATTTCTAAGATGTATTGAGGACTATTTTGCACAGGATTGTGCCCAACAGACAAAGACCCTAGTTGAGGGCAGTGCAAAGACTAACTGGCCAAAGTGAACTCCAGGAGGTACTTTGCCTCAATGGTTCTGTTTTACAGACTCAGGGACAACCTTTTATTCGAGCTATTCAAAAAGCATTAACTCAGAGTCTCACCATCTCATTTGAAAACTATGACATCTTCTTGGAAGTTCAAATTCACAAAAAAATCTTCCTTTTGGTGTAAGCTTAACAGTGATTTCATTGAGTAACTGCCAATTTTTCTACTACACATTGTTAAAAGTAACAAAGAAGGATGAGGAGGAAAGGAGAAAAGAAAAGAGTTCATTGAGCTCAGCAAATTGTACAAAGCTGGGTCTAGAGAGTAGTTCATTTAGCCCTTGCAAAAACATTGGACTGCTTCCAAAATGGAGACTCTACAGACTTTCTTCATAGGTGTCAATACATCCAGGGAGGTTTGCCTTCCCTGGGAAGAAACAGGCATTTGTCTACATGTTTTCTGCTCCTATGAAGACTACTGTTTAGGCTTATGACCGAGCTGGCATGGGTCATATGTATGGGCTGTCCAGGCCCATCATAATTGGTATGAAATCATTAAAGGGATCAATAGTGTGTGTTTATTCACCAGCACACACCCTCACCACCTCACCCTCAATTTTAAGAAACATGTCCATAGCCTCTGTTTACTGTTAAAAGAGCTCTGAGAAAAAGACAAAATGACCCAATTTAAAAGCTAAATTCTGGAGAACTGAGAACCCACACAAACAGGCAAAACCCTTCTGTGAGCATATGGCATACACTCATTTCTGCTATGCCAAAAAGCACTCCTTTGTTATTTATTTGAAGATTTTAATTCCACGTCACAGGAGAATAAGCTTACATGTAGAGAAAAACAGCATATATCTTCTGTTAACAGTTGCTGGAGGTTTAGAGAATTCTTAGAAACTTTGCACAGCTAGAATCAGATTTTTGTCTTTAAAAGACCTGTCTGGAAAAATACTGTCTCAGAACAGTTTATCTCTAAAGACTATAAATAACAAATTTTAAAATAAAAGAAGAAAAAAAAAAGGGAAAAAAATCACCTGATGCAGAAGAACTTATTCAGCAATACAGCAACAGTGACTGTGCCCTTGCTTTAGGCTGTAAAAATCTACAACAGCTGTGTCAAAATTCTACCCTGTGGAAACATGTATATTCTGCTTCCTATGCTGCTGGCACCACTAAATTTGAATTTTACCCACACTGTGTGGCAGCCAGTAAATTTTTTTTGGTTCAATAAGAAAGAGAAGCCACAGCCCATTCATTAAGAATAATGATTTGTATGGACACGATTCAAATGTTTGTTCACATAGAGGGATTCTTTTGGTGATATATTTTCTCTCTGAGAACATTTAGTACTATCTTTCTGAGACTGCACTGAGAATTTTACACGGTGGCTATTCTCATAGCAAAACTACATATGGTTCTCCTTTTGCACACACCTACTCACCGAAGTACTTGCTGTTTTACCCTCTTAGATACATCAGAGGGAAAATACACAACCTTCTCAAAGCTGTAGAAAGAATGAGAAGTCACATACAAATAAATCTATTTTTCTTACAGTTTTAAGACTGTTATCACATATTCTCTTTGGAAGCTTTGCAACATAAATTAAATGAAATTCATAACTTGATAATAGATAGAAGGCCATTAAGGAAAGACTATACTGACTAGGACATTCTAAGAAACAACTCGTACTATTTTAATCAAGTCTAACTCACAATCTTGGCTGCAAAACAGCAGAGCTGGCAGAATAGGGGCAATTTATGATATTTTAGGACAGTATGATGCTCTGATTTTAAAATGCACAGAGGTTCAGTGGACTACATTTTAAATTTAATTAAGGTGACTTCCAGATTAGACTCTTTGATTTAGTAATCATCTAAACAAATGATTCCTTATTTTTTGCTAAAGTTCTTAATTTCAATAATCTGCTCTGAAGCCAAAAGCCACTCACACTGATACAGTAGAACATTGTTTAATCAAAGGTTGCATATGACGATAAATTAGTATGGCACTTTTTCTTCCACCCTTTTAATGCAAGAAAAAGAAGTGGCCTTCTAATCAACCTGTCCAATGACTCCTTCCAGACCTCTCCTTATTTTATAGAATATTCCAGTTAACCAATAATTACAGTTATGCAATACAAAAAGCAGAAAACAACAATGAACAAAAATCTGTGACATTTTAAGACTTGAAGTGTAAGGCTAGATAACTATAAAATGTGATAATTATCTTACTGATAGCAACGTAATAAATTGTAGTCATTACCCTATCAATTGCTAAGTAACGAAACAGACTGGTACCCACGATGAGACACAGATTCCAAAAGCATTAGGTCTTTGTGTTCAAAAGAGAGCATATACTTGACAGCGTAGAAAGGGCAGCATGAAATGGGAACCAGTGCTGGGCACAAGGCTGAGTGGGGAGTTAGGTGCGTACCCCCGCCCTGCCCCTCACATGCCCCCTCTCCCTGTTGGTCTTCCTAGGGATGCAGCTTCTGTCCTGCACTGGAATAAGTGGGAGTCTGGGGCCAATCCAAAGCAGTGGAGGATCCCCTAGGAAGTAGCAAAGTGAGGGTCGAGGAGGGTTGCACAAAGGTTGAGAGGAGCAAGAGGCACAGGGGAGGGATGTGTGCTCTTTGGATCAAAGCTGCTTTCTACATCCCTGTGTACTTCAGAAATGATGGAGTAATTCTCTTTCTTGCACAGATTTTACACTGTTATAATTCTACAGGAATACCATTGACCTGACGCTTACTATAAAGGGGTGAAGAATCAGGATCATTATTAAAAACGCTAAGTAGTATATAAATCCAGGGTTTGAAGGACTTCTATAATTGCCAGTGTGTACAGTGTATGCAGGGCTTGTATAGCTGCACAGTGTGTGGAATCCTTAACTCTCAAAGGAAAAAGAAAAAGTGAAGTTGAAGTGAAATAAAGCTACCCAGAAAGGGTAACATCTCAATATCTCCCCCTACCATTTTCTGTCATCAAAGGCTTGTCTGTAGAACAGTACCCGAGCATACTGACTATGCTTTTTACTCATTCAGTATTCTTCATCTACAACTAGTTGCTGAAACTTCCAAGGAAAGAAAAGAATATTTACCCCAATACTATATACTTCAAGTGGGGAAGAGGCAAGCTAAGGCATCTCTCCTAGAAGCAATATAAAAATCTGCTTTTGAAATAGCTTAACGTACTATGAATTGCATTTTTTCTAAAGTGTCCTGTATCTTCAAGAGACCACAACTACAACTCATTTGCCTCAAAGTTTTCCTGAGAATTGTCTCAGTTTATGAACCTTTATGAATTTCTTCATTGCTGCCAAATATTAATTGAAACAATTAACTGTGAAGAACACGTGGGTGTAAAAATATTAGTACCACATAATCCTTTCTAGTTAAGAGGTCCTTACCGGATTATTGCAGAAATGCTCTGGAGTGCTAATTACCTATGGAAGTCCCATAAGGTTACTGCAGAACATGGTAATTAGACAACTGTAATATAAGGTGTTAGCAGGGGATTGAGGATTTGTACTAAGAAGCATGGTGTTTTCATGGTTATTTACTGTGTAGAGTACCAGATTTTAATAGAATTCAGTGGAAATCTCCAATGACAAATGTAGTTAAAAGGTAGGGGAAATATCTTAATAGAGATTGAGCAGCTGGTGAGGGGAAACTAGTTACACTACATCATGGACTTTATGTGAACACAAATGACTCGTGTAAAGATTTTTATGGAATTTTTAAAAGTCTTGATCAAGCATTTAATGCAAAATTCTTTTTAATTTTGTGGACAATGTATTTCATATAAAGAAAAAGTCAATTTGACCATTATTTTATCACTGGTAAAAAAAATTAGGTCCCTTTTTGTGGTTGATAGCACACAATAAAGTGATGTGGCTGATATTGTGTTCAGAAGCCTTTGATTTCCTAGCTCGAATGACAAGGTCCCGAGTTACAGGGTGGTGATAAAGCAAAGGCTCAGGACAAGGCTCAAGCATGTACCCCTGGCTCTGCAGCAAGACACTTGAACTATTCTGTTGCAACATTCTGTGCAATAGAAGCAATTCAGTATTTCTGGGTTTTAACTTCATCTAAATGTATGCACAAAATACAAAGGTAGAATGCTATTTAATTATACTAAGATAAAGGGTAAATTTGGAGTACCTGAAATTGAATTAAGTAGCACTACTGCAAATTGACACTGATAAACAGTAAAGAAAAATATGGTCCCTAGTGTTCCTCTTCTATATGGCTGAGGTATTCTAAACATGATTTTGCAATTCTCAAGCCATTCACACACCACTAATGGGGGAGGAGTAGGAGGACTTGGCACAAGGCTCCAGCCTCTTCTCATCTTCAGCCCTTTACGACTCTGTGAAGTGGATATACAACACTACAGATGAAAATTACGAGACAAAGTGGAGAGCAGTGGAGAATCCATCTCTAAACATCTTCTTAGCATTTTATCTGACAGTTATTATTACTCATTTGTTCACGATGACTAACATTCAATCTGACGAACCTGTCTTCTGCAATGCTGTAGGAACAGGCTTCCACAGGACTCTCTGTATAAAGGTGAAATTTCCCTGTCATAGCTAAGCATATAGCAGGGTTAGATCTCTTTCTTTATCAGAATGATAATATTGCCATTTAATCTTCCTTATCCTTACCTGTCAGTAAAACACACCTTTCAGTTCTGTATGTCAGGCTGAATAATGGCAAGTTTGTATAATTCTGAAGAACACCTAATACTTAATTTTTTAATTAAAAAAAAGCACATTCCTAATTGTCTAGGTATATGTATTTTAAAAACGTGTCTTCTATAGCTATTATTACACTTATGCAAATAACCATGGAGATGCACTAACGACATAAGCTTCTTTTAAGACACTCATACAAATACATTTAAAAGAAAAAACATAAAAGAATGCTTTGAATAAAAATTTCACTAGTATTTTTCAGCTCCTTCTTTTAATCACAGCAAATGTTTTTGTTATTCTGATTCTGAATATATGACCTTTTAACATATCATCTTGCCTGCCTCTGTATGTCTTTTGATTTGTGACAACAGTTGCTACTTGCACTAGTTCATGATGGTGACTCATGTCTGTGGAAGTTAAATCCTGGCTCTTATGATCCTGGCCCAATTAGAGCGAGTTTATTTTGCCATTTTTAACTCAACATTAATTAAGAGCTTGTTACCTTCTGCAGGTCTTTCTAATGAAGCTGGAATGAATAGGGTTTGCTGTGGAAGTAAAAGCTGCCAACATATGAAAATCCATGTGTTTGTTTTTCAATGGTCTGAGGAGAGAATTCTCTTCCAGACAAAAAAAAAAAAAAAAAAAGTGAAATTCATCCTGAATGGCTGTTCCCTTTCTGAAAAGCAAACAACCTTCCAAACATTAAAGCAAGGAATTAAAAGCAAAGAGAGAAAGCTGTTAGGTTGCCATCCCTTGTTAAAGGACTTATCCTGAAAAGCCGATGTCTTCTCATTTGATATAAAAATAATGCCAAAAGGACGAAAGGAGGGAATGGGGATGAGAGGAGGAAGAAGCCAGACGGAATGATGAAACTGCTTGAAAGCAGGCACCGGGCTGAAAGCACGTGCATCTTCTCTAACACATGAAGCCATAACAGGAGGATGAGATAGTCAGAAGGTTAATTACTAACAACCCAGCCTGGCCTGGTTAGGAATCTCAGTTAAACGGGGTTTTTTCTCCTCTCCAGGGAGTAAATATCTCACTTTAATGAGGCTACAAAATACTAACATATTCACTGAAAGTCACTCCTTTCATCCACTCAATATGCGCAAGTAAAACTTTCACAGTGTTTTTAGTTATCCATCTGTTAACGGGAACGACAGCCCAGCATACCTCACAGCTTTCCAAAGGACACTGGGAAGTTTTGTTTATTGACTTATTGCAGTGTGTGAAGCATAAACCGATTTTCTCATTATTATTTAGATGTATCCAAAGCTTTCACATCCAGGGTACTGACAGGGTGTAACTGGCTAGCAATTTTACCAAGTAACACATTTACACCTTAGGGAAATATCTTTTCATGGTATATACTGGAAGTGCTAATTGACTTTTATTTTCTAATAACTGTGGATACTAATAAGTCTGGAAAAGCTGGTGATTTCAAAGAACTGTAAATTAGACATTAAGACATTTTTCAGCCTGTCAAGCCCATATGCAAAAAATCTTAAAAAGTCAATATCTAAACCTCTGTCTTCTGGACTGGATTAATGTATTTATCAATAAGTCCATCATAACTGTCATAATGCAGGATGTTGAGAACCTAGTAACATATATGTAATTACTGCTACCGTAAGTCATCGGGAAGGTAATGCAATTGCCTTTCCCTGCATCAGCAGAATGGCAGTATGGAGAAAACCTGAGCTGCAGCTAAGACATTTAGGGGACAGTTGACATTATGCCTCAGGAGTTGGACTTTTGGAAAATAATATTACTGTGTGCATCTGACACTCTCTTCCCTTACCACTCATCCACCCAGTTGTTTAACACATTGGCTGGTTTTACAGAGGAGTAAAAATTAAAATTATCACAAGTCCTGCGAAAATAAGCAGACAGACAAAGGAAAGGGACCTTGTAAGTGTCTAAGGGAAAGGTGGATGTAAGAGCTCATGATGTATTAGATTGCAGAGAATCCACAAAGAATACAGGCCTTAAAATGTCTCAGTTGTGAGAAACTTTTCAGTCACTGCTTGTGTGTTCTTAAATACCACAGTCAATTGACCAGGAATCACAAATCCAAGGGAAACCACTCCTCATGGTTTCTTGCAGTTGAAAGAAATCACTGTAATGCCAAACCGGACTACCTTCTCCAGCAGCTTCAAGAACAGAACCCATCTTCAAAAGTTTTTTGCCTTAAAGATAGGCAAAGTTAAACAAACAAACAAACAAAAACTCCAAACAAACAAAAACCCCAAACAAACAAACAAACCCCCAAACCAAACCAAACCAACAACAAAGAGGTATTAGAAAGAGAATAATGAAATTTAGGAATGGGAATAAAAGAAAAAAAGAGAAAAACATAAGACTCTCTCCTTGCAACCCCCCATCCCCTTCCAAAGAAACCCCAGCCCAAATCCTGAAATGCACAGATGGCAGCATCCATGCCAAGAACAGTGTAAGGGGCTTCACTCACCCACCAGGCTACTGGAAATAGTGACACCAGGAATATATGATTGGGACCCATACTCTTATAAAAAGAGACAGCTTGACCAAATTAAACTGGGCTGTGTTTCATTCACTCCATAGGTTCTGACTCATTCAAAGGACATTAGCAGTCACAGAGCTGACTGCCAACTGCTTCCCTATTCAGTCTTTATAATTGGAGTGGAGGTGGGAGGTGATAAAAGCAGGGAAGAGGCATAAAAAGGCCAAAGCATAGAGTGAAAGGTAAAGCTGGCCAATGAAGCTAAAAAGAGGGGATGGCAAGCAAATTAGATACCTCATGCTGCCAAAGCAATAAAACAGTGAGAGTCTGCAAAAGAAGAGAGAAAAGAAAATTGGTGAAGTTCAATCAGGAATGGAGGGCAAATGGCCCAGTAAAAAGAAAATGAGTGGCAGATGATAGAAAGGAGGATGGAGTGGGGGTCAATCAAAGAAACAGAGAACAGAAAAAAAGAGTTACATGGGAGAGAATTAAACAGTGGAAAGACAGTGTCACTGCACAGAGGACATCAGGAGATCTTAGCTGACTAAAGGTGAGAAGTGAAAACACAAAGGAGTGGGAGAGAGATAATGGGGGGAGCAATGATATGTTAAAACCAAAGAATTGAGACAATACCTGCCACTAAGTATTCCAGTAAACCTGAGAGAAATACTGCAACAGAGCAAACAGGCAAGATCTGGCCACACACAGAAAGGATGCCAAGTATTGAGACCAAAGGACTTCAGGATGTGGGTACACTGGCATGACTCATGAGACGATCTAGTCAGTGTTAGATATAGCAGCACAGGCTCCTTTGAGACCGAATAACTTTATTCATCTTTATTTTTTGTCCCACAAGCAGATTCCCTGTTAACAGTTACAGTAGCTTTTCATCAAGGGTGTTTCTGGTACAGCAACCAACAATATAATTGCTTCTGGAGCTCTGAGCTGTTTGCTCGTTTGCAGTTTGGTTTGGAGCTTCCTAGCACCTGCTGACTTTCAGACCTGAATCCCCAAATCCATACCATTTGCTCAATCTGGATACTAGAGTTTTAGTACCATATTTCCACTAAGAAACTCTGAATATAAAATCATATTAAAAAACCCAAGAAAGTTGCAATTAATATGAAGCACACCACAAATTCTACAGAGTGAGCAGACACAATTAAATTTCTGTGGAAAAAATACATTGTAAAGTAACAAGTAATTCTATTTTCCGTTTGTGCTCTGAACAGTCTATAGGTCTGATCCCACATCTAACATGTAAATACAAGTTTTAAAATTATTTCAGAAGAAATCTGAAATACCTTTACCAGCCACATGCAGGAGAATGACTCAGTCCTGTCAAAGATTAAGACCACTCCTTTGAACTCATGGATGGGTTTGTTGCTTTGGTCATCCAGTGAAGGCTTTGGATCTGGAGACAGAAGGCCTTCTCTGATTTTTGTAAGGCTCAAGGGGCGGCAGGATGGGATCCAAAGGCAGGCTTGACCTCCTTTCTTGGGAGTGACCAAGTGTACCAGAGGCTTCTGCTTCCCTACCTGGCTTGTGCAGTTCCATGCTGGGAAACTTACTACCCAGTGGGTACTTCAGATTCATGTAGCCCTCTATTTCATCTGCCAAATCACATGCCATTATTTTATTAATTATCTACATTGTTGGCCTGAAACACATGGGCACACAAAACCAAAATACTCTGGAATCACTTTTAACAGCACCTTTCAAAATCAATGTCTTTCCCAATGAAGAATTCTTTCAGGACTACACATCTCATTGATGCTTCCATCCATCATTAATGTTCTTTCTCTCAGCAAGATCGCTATTCAGAAGTGTCCTCCTATTTCATAACTAAGCTAGACATCCAAATTTCTAGCAGAGTTTTTTGCACATGAAACCTAGTTTTAGAGTATGAATAGTTTTCTAAGCATCAGCTTCATGCTGGTTTATCAGGGACTGTACTGCCATACACAACAAAATCTGTTACATCTGTATGTTATTTTCTCCTAGAACTGACATTTGAGGTAACGGAAGTCCTTTCCCAGTCACCAAGGATTTTATAAGCATTATCAGTAACGTGGTTGATTGCATTATTTGCAGAGAACAGTCAGCCATTTACAGTGAAGAAACAGACAGATGTCGTGCTGGTCGCTTCAGAGAGCAGCAAAGGACTATTAGAAATGGGGGTTCTAATAGAGCTATTGTGTCCCATTTCACTTCTAATAACTGTGATCTCTTTGTGTCCTTCAGCAGGGTTTCCAAGATGCTAACCACTCAGAGCTTAATAGCCATATAGATTCTCACTAGCCAGCAAAATTAGATGACAGAATAATTTTCTACCAACTTTTTCATGTGCTTATGTTTATCACAAATGTAATTCCCCCAGTATCTAATGGTATTGCAGTTTTGCTTCTGTTTTTCATCTGTGTTGCATGACTCATCCAGAACATCTTTAAGTCTTGCAACACTATGCATTGTTTGATTCACCTCCCTATGCACATTTTAGTATCCTTCTCACTGAATATCCTGCTTTTATAATGCTCTCTAGAGTGTTCTAAAATGCATCTTCTTTTTCCCCCTTAAAACCTTTGTTTAATTGCCTTTTTCATTTCTTGTGGAGAATCAAGCTCACAATACTAAGGACCAATAAATCTTCCCTTGAGCTAGACTGGCAAACAAACTGTTGCTTTAAGTAAACTACATAAGGTTAAAGTAAACAAGACACACATGTGAAGAAGTGATAAACATCACACGGAGTTAGCCTATCCCTAGTGTCAAAAATCATTTATTCCTTAAATGTTGTTTTAGGGCATGGGAAAAGGGTCACTAAGAAGTGATAAGACAGAAGAAAAGTGAATGCCCAGGTAGCCCAGAAGAAAAGGTGAATAAACAGAGTATGGAAAATTAGTAAATGGGCAACTATGGAGTAAAACTAGAGTGGAAGGCTTGAGAAAACAGCCATTCAGCACAGGGAAGAGCAGTCACAGCAAAACAACAGCTTTCTCAAAGTCCCCTTCAATTCCTCAGAGTAGACACACTGGCTTCAACATCTCTGTAATTTTAATCCTAAAGACCAAAAGGTGGAGAAAAGGAAAGTATCACATACACGGCAGCTTTCCCCAGGGTGTGGAAATAATCTCCCCCACAGTTGTGACCCTCTGAAGAATATGGAAGGAGGAGATGCTGCCAATGTTGTGCCTTCTCCCTGCAGCCAACAGTCTCTTTTTCACTTCTGTAGCTGTTTCTACTGTCTGGAGTCCACTTCCATCTTTCCTTTATGTTTGCTTATATTTCTCTTAATCTCTATTCTCACCTGCATTCCTCTTCCTACACCTACATTACTTTAACATTACATTGTATCACATTATAGTAAAAAATATGGATTTTTTTTTAAATGAAATGATGAATGAATGAACAAAACAACAAACATGAAAAAGAACTGAATATTCCACAGAAGGGAAAGAATATAAGAATGCAACACAAAGAAATGGTGAAAAATAGAGGTAGAAATTCCCACCACAAGCAATCCACTTGCAGAGTATGCATCCTTCATGTTATGAAATTAAATGTTTATAGTTGTTTAATAGTCAGCAGTCCAATTGTTATAACATAAAGAATCATATCCAAATGGCTTCATTTAGAGTTGCAGACAAGTATCTAGAAAGAAAATCTGACTCCAGTAAATTAATTAGCCAAAGCAGTATGGTAACTTCTGACATTTCTTAACTTCTAACCTGAAAGCTAAACCTTTCTATAAACCTATGTGCATGTCTGAGTGGATACAAATATATATTGTGTTTGGATATATATGCATACTAGTCACTCACACTTACAAATATTTATGTTTACATAAAATGCATAACAGGAGTTTGTAATGGATAAAATAAACTGTGGCAAAACCATGAGGGAGCTATGCAAGTCATCCTGACTGAGCAATATTAAGCCATAAACCCCCATCATTCATCTAGTATTCTATACATATTTTACAAATACATTCCTATAAAAATGCTAAAAAGAGTTTTACAAATTTTATTAGGATTATTTTTCATATCCATCTGCTTGTAAAAGCAGGCTCCCTTAGTACTAAGGTTCCAACTGTAGAGGGCCCTGAGGGAGAGGAATAGTATAATTTTTTAAAAAACCTCTCAAATTATGCAAAGTAGATTTCCAACATATAAAAAGTGTCATAATCTTAAAGTCTGCTGTGAGCTAAATGCATGTGTCAATGGAAATCAAGGGTTCTTCCCTAAGAGCATGAAGTTTCCAATTTTATTCCTTAGATTTGCAAGATATCTCTAATCAGCACAGCTCTAGCACTGAACTGTGCCCAGACCAGCTCTTCCACAAACTGAACTTTTAGCAGTATTTGTGCACATCCTAAGACGACAAACACATGAAAAAGAAACAATGTTTCTCTTCCAAGCTGTACTAAAATCTGTGCAATTTGTTATTCCTCAGAGCTCTGGAATTGTAAAGGCACTTTGGTTAAATCCTGGTGGGCAAGGGCAGGATAGTTGATTAAAGTGGCTGTAACTGCACATAACCACACAGTTTATAAATGATCACGTGAATACCCCATGCATGTGGCTTTATACAATGTGACACACCAATAAAATAAGTGACCTTTTCAGGAGTCAGACTGGCCGAGCAGGCACACGCGGGGAACTGCAAGGAGCAGTACTGGGGAGAGGCCATGCAGGAAGCTGACGGCACAGCTGGAGTTCACAGTTGTCCTTTTACGTATGGGTTACCGACATGTATTACAGGTAACATAAACAAAAGTTAGAGTTTTAGTTTACACACATGGAAATGGAAACAAGTGTTTTGGCAGTAAATTTTTCAATTATGGCTTCAACGAAATTAGTTAAGACAGCCAGAGAAGGCCAGTTTCTGAGGGTGATTGTCTAAAGAAGCCTGGAAGATCTTATTTCTCCAAGGGCAAGAGAAGAACTCTTCTAAGCCTAATAGGCAAAGTGACATATTTGCATTGCAAAATTACATCTCTCTAGCCACTTAGAAAGAATAGAGAAGGACTTTTAAAATAAAGGGAAAGCCTCACGTAACAGAATTTAAGAACCTACAAAATGTGCTTAAGAGAATCGTCTTTCAAGAATAAGCTTAAACACAGATGATAATCCTTTCTTAAAAGCAATCACTTTGATTGTAATAATATTTTGCTTTCAGCTATAACTTTATTATAATATAGAGATATTCAATACATGGTAGGGTGACTAGATTTGAACTACAGCATAAAGGAATTCACTAGTGAATTGAAAAAATCAGGAAAGTTGATTGATTTATAGCAAAAGAATGGTCAGAGCTAGATTTAGCCAATCTAGTTAAATTTAGCTGATAAACGTAGATAATGTATGTACTTTGATGTAAAACGTAATGTAGAGCTAAATAAAGATGTGCATTTGAATTGCATTATCTTCCCAAAATAAAACTTTCATCATGATGACATTAGATGACATAACGTGAAAGCAACATAAAGATATGTATACCTATCTGTACACATATGAAACTTGATAAACAGGGATTGGAAATGTAACTAGAGTAACCTTAGCCTTTTTAGTCCATTTTATAAAATACTCAAAGGAGCAGAATAGCAAGATGAATCAGGACTACTCTTTGCAGGTGCAAATCATTACATTCTGCTGAGGGTCTCTTCCAACTGAAATGATTCACGCAAACTTCTGGGTGTAAGTCTATGTCTATATGCTGCCAGATCAGCAGTTTGTAAGTAGGTGGCTGAAGCAAGCCAAGATTTCAGTGTTATCTCTTCCAGATTTTTCTGGTGCATTAGTATACACTTTCTGGCTGCAAACAATAACATACTGTATGTGTCATATTGTTAGTACTATGCCTTAATTTCAGATGTAAAACCGCCTCTCAAAATAGAGCAAAGAGTGAATTAAAAAAGAATATTATCATACGAGAACTGTGAGAAACTAGAAAAGACAGAGGACCATATTTTCAGGTTCCTTGGATATATCACAACATATGGGCTAGAGAACATTTTATATTTACAACTTCCCCAAAATATAGAATTGCCATTCATAAGAAGACTCTTGTGCACTTTTGAATTCTGAGGATTAGAGTTTCATCTCATTTTGTCTTTATAGTTGGCATAAATCCACATTTTCCAAAAGTACCTAAGAAAAGACATTTAATTTATCTAAGAAATAGTCTTTGTTTTCTGGTCTCTATTTAAATGGCCAGGAAGTTTGCTACATAAACATGGGCCCAGCAAATTTTCAGATTCGGGAGTGTTGTGTTACCGGGCTGAAATAATTATAAAGAATTTCAGTGTTACCATTAAAACCAAAGACTTTTCAATTTCTAGATTGGAACGGCTACCCTTTTAAATTTTAGGGGGCAAGGATTTTAAAACATGGATAATCTAATCTTAAATGCTCAGACACCAAGATCCAGGACTATGAAAGTTTCTAGTAAAAAGCAGCTGTGACTCTCAGTTGCAACTTAATTTTGCTTTCAAATACTTAACCTATAAGATATTATGAATTACCTAGTACCTTTAATTACCGTAACTCTAAGCAGTAATCATCTTTGAGAAAACATCTTGGTCACACATCAGTCCTGATTCCTGACATACCAGAAGTATGAGTACAAATTTCCTTATGTTGCATATAATATCACTTCAATTATCCTACTTTCCTGTCAATCTGTACAAACTGATTATCAACAGCTTTTGGCTGCTTTGCAAGAGACAGAGAAAGTGACCTTAACACCCACGTAGCATCCATAGGAGGATCCCGTCAGAGTTAGAAAACCCTCCCATTGCAAGCTGAGCAGGGGCTGCCCTGAATTTTGTGGTGACAGCCTGTTGAACAACATCCCTTATGCAATTTGTAAGGTATCTGAAGAACAAACCCAGCATAGAGCTGGCCCACACTAGAGAAATACTGTTCTCTTCTCAAATTTAATAATATAGATTTTTTTTTTTAACTTAGTAATCTGGATTTTATATGTCCAACAATTAAATGTAAAATCTATTACAGAACACTGCTTAACTGGGACTTAGAATTAAAAGCAGTGGAACAAAGGAGGAAAAACGCCTTCATGAGCTTCGTCTAGTACATGAAATACACTACTATGATCTCTCAGTATTTGGATAGTACTACAATGTATGATGGGTTTAAATTACTTTTGAATACAATGTGTTTTGAATACAATGTATTTCTGAGGTTAGGATGTATTCCCAAATATGCTGTAGAAATGCAGGGAAAATGTGTTTATTTAGAAATAATAAAGCAGTTCAGTGAATCAGTCCATCCTGATGACACCGATGCTATCTAGCTATAAGTTTGATGCATGAAAATTCCTCTGTCCAGGAAATTGTGCAAGTCCACACATAAACATAAGTATTTGAGTACCAACCAACTGGGTTAACCATGTGCTGCTAATTATGCATGTTCCTGTGCACTGCAGACAAGCAATATTCCTTCATTTGGTGAAGGACTGAAACTAAGCAGCAGCATACCCAGAATTTTCTGAAAAGAGGGAAACAAAGGAGTGAGCTACAGGTTACTTGCAATAAGGGCAATGAGTAAAAGGTCGGGGAGTCATAGGTTACCCTAGGATGAAACAGCAATGGGGACAGAATGACACAAGAAATCTTTGTTAGAACTTCTTCCTTTTATTTACTGTGGATGTTATCCAACTGAGCACAAGAGATTAGTTGCTTTAGGGGGAGCATTTATTACAGGCATAATGTGGCTGTTTTGTCCTCAGCTTTTGGATGTTACTTCTGTGATGGGAAAAGAATTTCATGTAACACGCCCATAAATCCAGATGAAGTCAGGAGGAGGTAAGGAGGCTATGACTAGTTTTCCAAATCAACTCATTAAGATTCTTTTCTTGAACAAAATTCCACATTTGTTTTGATAAGGCAGATATTCTAAATGCCGATAGTATTTTGCATTTTTAGAAGTAAACCTTAATCTACTTTGTAAGAAAATGCAATGTCAAGAAATTGAGTCTTGACATGATTTTTCTTGACTAGATTTATTATTACGAAAATTCTACTTTTCACCAAATAGGATAAATATACCACTTGTCAATACTTGTGCCTTAAGCTATTTTCTGATGAAAATTATTAGTAGCTTTTTTCAAAAATAAAAACTAGTTTATCAGGTGGACTCCTGTAGCACTTAAAATACACAGCAAACCTGGAGTCACACCAAGTAAATACAGAATAGCTGCCATGATAGTCCATGGAAACTAGTTATAAATTCTTGAATAAAGGAAAAACCCCAGAGTGAAAAAAAGACACCCTCAAATTGAGAGAGGGAAGAATATATACTAGTATAATAAATAATTCCCAATGGAATGACAGATACACTGTAAAATATTACTTATTTTAATTCTGACAGATATATCTCAGCCATTCAGTTCTCTTGCTAGTAACTAATTATGGTCAAAGTATGCAATTCATTATTCATACTATTGTAAGAGAAAACTGTCACATACAATGCAAAGACACTATGTAGTTTCTGACCTTAACTGTGTTCTGGCTTTTAGCAACTGCTGACTAGAGTTCATCTGATTCATTAGTGGTCTCAAAGCTCCCTATTCAGATGTTGTGACATCTACAAATACAGCTGACGGAACTTCGCTGCTCATTTTCCCATTCCAAACAGCAGACAGCTATGTTAAAGCAGAAGAATGTTTGATACCTTTATAGAAATACTGGAGCACAGGATAGAAAACTAGACAAACCACTGCATTTGCCAATAATGTATTTTTGTGTTCTCTTGGTTTGGTATTTTGAGGTGTGTGGAGTGGGTTTTTTTTTAAATTCTAACATTCTCAAGCAAAACAGGTCTGTATGGAAAGTCATAAAATTCACACTACTCACCTCAGGGGCTAGAATGACTTCCTTCACAAATAAATAATTAGGCAGATTTGCAAAACACACATTATTTTCCCAAGTGACTGGAACGGCTCCAAGCGATTAAATACATAATTAGGTAGTTTTTCTAAAATGCTCATTATTTACCTGAGAGTCTCATCACAGACTCTCTGGTAAATACTGTCTCCCTGCTAGCAGTTATTACCAAAAACGCCTCCATAATTTCCAGCCTTCCTCCAGCAGTGATATAAACGGAGGATATTACTTGGGGCAATGGATCATGAAAAACAAAATCTGACTGTGCCAGGCAGCCGATTTAACTGACAAGCTGAGCTTCCTTTGCACCTGGCATTGCACTCTTTCATAACGGAAATACAATAGAAAGCAAACAAAAGGACTTTTCTTGGTACTTTAGTTTGTGTTTTAGCTGGCCAGAAACCTGCTGAAGGCTGTGCCTATGTGTGCTCATGTGCATGCATGGATATGGAAGAAAAGACAAAGAAATAAATCCCAAACTCTTATTCACTCTTATTCTCTTATTTGCTGTTTTTCTACCTGATCAGGATAATGAAGGAAACATCACGTGTTAGTGACAAAACAAATCAGCAAGCCCTCCAGCCCCACGCTCCATCTGACACAGGATTTGCTTTCCCATGCATCTGTCTTCAACCAAGTTATCACAGGGGACCAGCCTTAATCTGCAAATCCTCCCATCGCCTCTCTCTAGGTGACACACAGTCCCAGCGTCAGGCGTGCAACAAGTGAATGTGAATATTCCTGCTCATGATTCACTGGTTGGTGTCTAGGCTGAGCATAGAGAGACGGGAAAGCAAAAGGTCAGGCATTAAGACCAAGCTGTCTCACCTGTGCAGCCAAGGGACAAAACCAAATGCCCATTTCCTAGTGATCGCAGACAATAAAAGTGACCCTCAGAAGTGACCCCTTTACATTGCTCCACCTCCAGAGTCAATTTTTATTACACCTTTATCTGCCCAGAGGCCTCACTGCTTTGTGGTCCTTACAGAAGAGATCAGGAGTGACTGGAATCTCAATTAGAAAACAGAGGGCAGGAGGAGACAGCAAAGCATGACAAGGTGAGGGAGAGAAAAAAAAAATGAAAGGAGAAATGAAGAGCAAGAGTAAAAGAGATGGAAAAGAATCAGAGAGTGACCCAGTAACATTTGGGGATCAGCAAATAAGGCAACAAAGATGGGCCAACAACAAAGGGAATGGCAGTGAAGGACAGAGCAGAAAATATTTTGCCTCTCAGAAAGAAGGAAAAAAAGGAAAAAGAAATTGTGAAAAGAAATAATGTAGAATGAGGATATGCTTAATTCTTGGAGCTGGGAGGTGACAAGAGAAAGAAAGAAATCAGAACAACTAAGCAGGAGACTTTTACTGTGCATACCTTTCTCATATCCAGAAAGATGTTTAATTCGTCTGTTCTTTAACACCTTCAACTAGGCTGTTCATGTTTTACACATACATAAAATGAATTCACAGTCATAACAAATATCTTAAACAGGGGTGGGAATTTCTTCGGAATTCTAATTTGATGTTTACACAATAAAATTCTGCCCTGGATATTTTTCCCATTTCAGTGAAAGCCATAAGAGCAAACATGTTTTTGAAGCATCGGCGAGTGTCTCGTGCAGTGTGAGCCACAAAGCTGCAGGTGGAGTAGCTGAGATGTGCGCCACATGGTGACAACTGCACACTTTGCCAGATCATTGCTTTTATAGCAGGTGCCTCAATTTTTACGAGGTTTAAAAAGAGACATCTAGGGCAAAGGGGAACAGAGAAGCTTAGAAAACAGGTACTGACAGACAGCTGGTGGGTGACTCTGCAAGCACACTAGGATGCTACAGGATGCTCTCAGTTTCAAATATAATTGTTCCCACAACTTTCTGACCTCTGTTACAAATAAATAGATTATAGGATGCATCCGGGTGTTTCAGTCTAGGCCTGTTCAAGGCACATAATGCGTAACATCCCACATCTTACGTAATCTTATGAATGTTGCTGTATTACTGTTGAAATTTATCCATGAGCATTTGCAGTAAGCAAAGTATGCAAAGATATCAACAGGGAATGTTTGAATACTGCTCGAACTAAAATTCTTAGTGAAGGATGCAGAGTCTGACAAATGTCACTTCCATGAGCATTTCAGTAATGAGAAAGTCTTATAATAAAAGAGCCTCCCTCACCCTCATTTTCAAGCCATTTAAACAATGCGTAAGCAAAAGATAAGTTCTACTGTCATCCTCCACTAACTGTATCTCTTTTGCCTTTTACCCTCTACCTTGGCTATAAATCTCATTGAATGGTATACTAAGAAAGTTCCTTTTTAGGTGTCTCTGATTCTCCCCAGCCATGTTATTCACCTAAACTCTGCAAATTGCAATGTTAGTGTCCTTACACATATTTAAAGGTCAATATATACAATATTGCAGTAAATATATGGATTTTAAATTGTTCTGACAGATCCTATTGTCCTGTTACTTTCATTGAAATAATAAGGCTACACTGGTTTTAAAAGTGGAAAATGAAACATAAACATTTCTAAACTAGCCCAAAACTACCAGGCATTAAAGTAAAAAAAGCTAACTGTAAGTCTCTGAATAATTCCCTTACAAGACCTTACTAAGACTCACCATCTGCTTAAACACATGTATTTTTACCTTAAAGAATCTAGACTTATTTTCAAATGGGACTACTCTGTTATCATAGGCTTAGCAAATCTGTATCAGCAATAGCTTGACCGTTTAGTGTCGTCAAATGGCAACAGGCTGTGACCCTGCATTCCAAACTTACTTGGAGCATTATCTCTTCCCACGATCCTCTCTTCAGTGCCATTTCTCCATCTTCTCTCTCTGTGCAACGGCAGTTCCAAACCATCCAGCAAAAGAACCCCAAACAAATCTTAAGCATATAGATTGCAATTGCAATATCCAAGGACCAATTCTTGAAATTGTCCTATGGCATCAAATTCCAAGGAGAACAGTGAAGTGGGATACTTCAGTCAATGCCCAATTTATCACACCAGCTTGGAGACGGACACAGTGTGATGTGCAGATGTTCAGATTTCATAAACCTTTTATTTTGTAGTTAGTATGAAAGGACCCTGATAAAAGCACTGCAGATTGCATCTCAGTAGCATTTCATCAGTGCAAATGACACCATGTTATTCCACCCTTGCTTCTGATTTCTACAAAGTGCTCCAACTACGAAGAGGAGGTTTGATTTCCACGCTTACATGATCCTTTTCTGCATTCTTAGGGAAGGAAACAAGGCTACCAACCAACAGTAGGTGACATGATGGCTTTTGTAACGTGAACACAGATTCCTTAGGGACCAGAATGAGAACACTAAGTTATTGCATATGGACCTTTCATCCGTCACCAACCTCAGTCACCACTATACTGGACTGTATTTGACCCAGATACAGAAAGAAAATCTCTTCTAAATCATCCACCTCATCTCCTTTCCCCCATCTCTTTCTTTTCTTGAAATACATTTCTGGGAAAATAGAATTTATTGAGATGCAGTCTGAACCAGGTTACTTTTTATAACCCTCACTTGCATGTACATTATGCAATCATTCGACACATCTGCTATATCAAGAATAAATCTGATTTAAGGGTTTTAATAAGAACTTGCATCAATAAATTATAACAGATTGGTGATTAGTAGTATTATTTATATGCAATATTTTTGTACCCCTTATAATGCTGATGTCTGCTTCACAGGGATTAATTATTTTCATAATTTTGTCTAAGTAGTAATATAGAAAATGTCAAAAAGAAAATTAGATTTTCACTTTCCAGGCACAGAAATTTAATTAAAGCCAACTCCTTGGTGAAGGGGAATGTCCTTAGCTGGTTCTGTGATGTGGCAGTGGCTCTACATGCCGCCATGTGGGAGACCAAGGCTCACAAAGTGACTCAGGGAATATTAATCACCAGGCTTCAGAGACAAAACACATGCTGAATGTGCCACAGTTGGTCCCGGCAGGTTATTTATGTAGTATATAAGGTAGCAGACAGTAATGATTTCATTAAAAGGCTGCTACTTGTACAGCCCACCTCAGAGATGGCGCTATACTGAAAGAGACCCTTTTCTCAGATAAAAACTGATCCATTAGGAAATCTCTAATTATGCAGGCATGAAAGGTCAGCTTCCCCTCATGCTGCTCTAAAAGCCTAAATAAACACCCCAAGTACATCCCAGCTGTAAAAATTAGCATCTTCTACAGTCCGTTGGACATTTTTAGGACAAACACTCAGGTGTCTCCAGTCTGTGGAAGAACAGTCAACATATAAGCCGCTGAACTACTGTCATTGAAAACTAAATTCTCAGCCTCACCAAAATGTAAGGAAAGCTGGAGGCATTATTTTCTTGTTTAACCCACCCTCCCTCTTTAGATTTTTTTTTCTTTCATTCCTTAAATAGTCACAAGGACTTCTCCTTAATGCACTGCCTCTTTTGCCTCTCAGTTCCTTCCCTTCATTACTCCTCCCTATTCCCTGTATATCATTCCTTCTATTTATCTCCATTATCCCTATCTTTCACCAAGAATCTTCCTCATTAACATTAACTGCCCACATACTAGAATGGGAGCACTAAGCAAGGCCATTCAGAACTTCTAAGCACCATCCAGTAACAACAGAATCTAATCCTGGTTCAAAGTGAATTTTCAGCCATGAATGAACACAGAAGTTTCTCATTCAGAAGCTGATCCTTCTTTCTTAAAAATACGCTTTTCTGGGGAAGATAGACTTCAAGGAGACACAGCCAAAATCATTGTACTCGCTATAACAGCACTTACATGAGATGAATTAGAAAATAGTTTGAATTAAAAACGTATTCAAGCAGTTGAGGGTAAAGTTGATGACTAACAAGACTCTATTACTTGATTTTATTGTTCATGTAGGTTATGATTTTTCCCAATCAGATGGCAGCTTAAGAGTTGCCAACCATACACCACATCAAGTGACTATTATAAGATAAATCAATATGGGCAGAAACACTTTCCTTCAGAACAAATACCTTTCCAAAGTCAAAGCCACAGCTCTCACTGACTCCAGTTGAGGCAAAATTCACCTCCACTTCAGCCAGACATACAAATGATGAAAGATGGATACGACCCCCACATACGCTTCTGCCACTGCTTCAGTATGTCTATTTTACAGTGACCTTGGACATATTATTTTATAGGACAAGAAGTCTGCTTTGAAAGTTCATTCCTAGTTGCTCTTAAAGCCAATTAATTTCTAAGCAAGGTTTTTTTCATTATCTCTTGTCCTTCATTATTTTTAACTAAAACAAGTCTATGTACACTGTCATCTCCATGCAGTTTAAAAATTAAATCTATTGCAACAGAAGAACTAGTAAGAGATGAGGGAGAAAAATACCTATGGTAAAATATCTTGTGCTGAATTTAATTACGGCAAGTCAGATTTTTGTGAGGATCACATAGTATGATTTCCCCGTAGTTGTTCCCAGAGGAGAATCCAATGCCTGCCTCAAATATATCATGGGATCAAGCTCTGCTTGTTCTATAGATTTTGAGTCTGTTTAGATATGGAGTTGGAAATCTGCTGCAATGGAAACAGAGCACAGACTTGAGGGAACAAACCTCAGCTGTTGCTGCTTGAACTTCAGTCAACATTGAAAATGGAAATGAAGGAGCTGTTGTGACTTCTAACCAACGTCCTTTGAGCTAGCCTCATGTGCTTGTGCTGGTAAAGGGACACAAAAACTCACTTGATACACTGTTGGTTCATGTTTATTTTATGCCCACAGTGAGAGGAGAACACAAAAAACCACAAAAAGTTACTCAGGAAACTGCTGCAAATTGAATTAACTCTTCAGAGTAAAAATCTGTTTATATGCTTTTGGTTCCCTTCACTGTGAAAGTCTGGTTGGAATAAACTTCCAATTACTTGACTGAGGTCAGGTTTGCTTCACCTGCTAGACCCGGGTATAAAGCAATCTAGCTGTATTATCTGATAAGCTTCCAACAATTTTTAAAAATAATAGGGGAAGTGCATGATCTTTTGTCAAGGAGGCTCCCTCCTCCAAGGTGCTGTACAGAGCTATGGCACTTGTTCAGTGCACGGTCTTAAAGAAAAAAATCATTACTCATCTTAGCATACTGACCAAGAGTTTGTAGAAAGGTAGAAGAAGAGAAATTAGAGGAATCTACTTTTAAAACACCTCAGCAGTGAAAAAGAAGCAATACGCTTATGGGAAAAGCACTATAATGAGACCGGCTGCACCTGGGTTCCAACACAAACTCAGCCAGTGATCTCTTGTGTAACCTCTACGTGACTTGTTGCTTTTGCTTCTCATCGCATGTTTTACCTACTTACATGATAAGCACAAAGGGACTGACATTGCCTCTTACTAAGAAATATATACAACTAAGTCAATGGAATATGTTCAAACTACCATAACATGAATAATAAAATAGCTGTAATAGTATGAATAAGAAGAAGGAAAATAATCCCTAGTAAATATTTATTCTGCTCATAACACACAGGAAAGATATGGTCAGAATTAATGAGTAGGCTGAAAATCTACATTACTCTTATATAGGAAAATGATGTAAGGTTCACTGTTCATGAAACCGATGCATGTGTATAGTAGCTTGTATAATCTGCTTTTTATGAAAAACTTTTTGGAATTGACAGGAAGAAAAGGGTTTCCTCCTCTGTAATGCTCTTCACCAATGCAGTCCTTGCATTCCCTCTGCAGAAGAACTATCCAGCATCTCCTTGGGGAGAATGAAAAGCAGCAGCTTAGTGGGTATACAATCTCTCTTTAGACTAGATAGCAGCCATGGGAAATTAATGATAGAAAGAGTCTAGGAAAGAGGGAAAAACAAAAGTGTATTATTGCCAAATGCCCTTCCAAAAGATGGTCATGTACCCCTTTAAAAATATAAATAGAAAACATGGTCTCATATCTGCATTTTCCCTGTCACAGGCAATGCCGGAAAAAGAAAAATACAACTAGAACTGACTCCTCAAATGCTCTGAAAACTGTAATTGCTTGTTTATTAATTCTGCAGAGTGGAAAAAAATCTCTTCTAAAATGTACAATATATAAAAAATAAAAAGGATTTCTCCAGGGTCTTACGCTTGCTTCTGTACACTCAGATTTCATACCATTAAGAAATTACAAAAAGTTTATAGTTGTCAAGAATTCAACATTCCCTACATATTAAACTTAAGGAGCACTTTGAAAAACTTTCTAAAGCTGCAAATGCGTGTGCTTTAAATCCCTTTTATTTTATTCCTCTAATAATCACTGCCATTTCCTGCATTCTCTGATTTCCTAAGTTACATCAAATATTTTTAAGCAGGGTTATTGGAGAACAGAGATTTCAGAAACTGTTAAAATATTGAGGCTTCACACCAGTTAAATCTTATTTCTTGTACCAGCTGGTGCACTCTTCCATTTTAGGCCCCACTAAACTATGCCTGCTTCCTCATCACATTCTTGAGAAGGCACTGTTCATAGATCACTGACCTTCACTTTAAAACACCTTGCACACACATGCCTCCCTAAATTTAATAGCGATTTTGTCTGTAACAAAAAAGATTCAAACACACTATTTGGAGTGATCAAATCAAATATAGTTTTTGTCCTCCCTTTCACTTGCAAACTTGGCTTAGGCTACCTGTTTATTCTCCCCTTTTCCTTTTGGGTACTACAATTTTGAAAGAAGATTCAGAGATTCACCACCACATTGATACCTCTCATATGAAAAATAACATAATGTTATTACACAAACAGCATGTAATGGGGATAAAAAATTTAATCTTAATATATATACCTCCTTAATCTTCCCCCAGAAGCCTTCTTTCAATGGAACATGGCTCCTAAGGCAATTTATTATATTTAAAGCTTTAGTCCTTTTTTATTAGCATTTCCACACACAAACTGGTGGTAATTTCACTTATTTGTTTATATATCTGTGTGGTAAAATCAGATTACTTCCAGATTCAATAGTGTTTTACAGTCGTCAGAACTGCATCTTTTATCCGGATTCCTTTAAAACACATCATGCATATGATTACTCGTAAGAAATAAAGTAATGCAAAGACGTTTTTGCAAAGTGCCTACAGCAGTGTTAAACCTTGCCTTTCCTTGGCCTCACTGACTTTTCTTCTACGAAAGATCTGTGGAAGCTTATTTTACCCTGGGGACCAAGACCCATAATGCTGTAACGCTATTTTTAAAATGAAATGGTGTTCATAGGAACAGTGTGTGTTTAAATGGGGTAATACTTTGTATATTTGTATACAATTCCTGCTTTGAGGTAATGCCATGAGATTCTTTGCCCTGCACAGTAACTAAATAACCATAAATGATCTTTCATGCATATGCAAATCTATCCCCCTAAGCACCTTATTAATTATTTCAAAGATACTTGGAGGTCACTACTCATGGAAATTTCTACGCATGAAGCCTCATTAATACAAGACACCATACGGAGAGATGGGATAGATTTTTGTCGCCATTAACAAGGGCAGAGAAAGTATAATCTGTAACGTTTAGGTTTTTTATTTTAATGACCAATGAAATCCAGCCATCTCCTATCTATAAGTCCTTGCTCTGAGCCGATACAGCGGGTTTGAATCACGGGGCTGCTGCCACGCAACTCTGAACAGCTAATCCTATCAATGCACCAGTTACTGTGCTCAGAGCTCTGGTCCTCAGCGCTGGCTGCTCTCAGCTGGAGTGGCGCTGCCTGGCACTAGATTAGCACCGAAGCACTAAGGAATTCATTTTGTTCTTCCAAAAATCACAGCAATGACACATTTTGTGTTGGAACAAAGGGAAGCTATGGCATTATCAAGGTGAGATACCATAGCTCATCAGCTGAGATGATAGCCTTCTTTTGAACACATATTATCTCTGCTTAATGAGGCCATGGAACAGAAATCAAAGAAAAGCAAGGATATAACCACACAAAATACCAGAATGCAATGACAAAATGCATCTTCTGGTATACCTGTGCCAGGAAGCAAGAAATTAAACACACTTGAGAAGCACTGTTTATCTGGAGTCCCTAGACCCTTTCCGGCTCAAGTTATCACACACATGTGATAACACTGATCTCGTCTGTCACAGTGACCCTTTGCTGTAGCATTTCCTGTTTATTTTTATTCTGTTGTGTGTGCGGTGCTTTCATCTCTAGATTGATCCAATAAAAGACATTAAAAACTTGCTATGTTGGTACATTCCCTTGATAAAAATCAGGAACAGTGAGTCAAATGTTAATGGAAACTGCAGGCTATGTTCATTATGTTATCTCTATTTTTGAAAAACACTAGAATGAACAGAGCTAATTGGAAGTGCAAACAATTTAAATAGGCTTAATTACAAAACCAAACCCTCCTGTACAGTTCTAGGGCAATGTGTGCACATATGCCTTGAAGATATGAGCTATTTTTTAAGTAAATCCATCCTTACATGAAAACGGAAAAGTAAAATAAGTTTTACAAAGTCTGAACTCAGAACATTAGTATTTTCTGTTCATGACACCATAAATACTACTTCAGCATTAGTCTGTGATGTTTAAAAATACATGTATTGATACAGACTGTTTTGATATGTCTGTGCAATCTGGTCACCTACCATAATGAAAGCTGCTGGATTCACACCTATGAAGGACTAAAACTGAACAATAAGTGAGAGTGGGTTTGCAACTCAGGCATTCCTTTTCTTCACAGTTATATGCAACTCAGCCTCATGACTTTCTCAGAGGACAAAAAATAGTCATCAGTTCCTAACTCAAACATAACCTAATTCTAGAAACAGCCTAATTTCTTGCATACCAGGAAGTCAGGTTCAGGTAGCTGCAAAAATGAACCAGCAAAGTTACAACAGGACTGACTAGATTCTTCATGTTGCAAAGCAGTCTGACAGATAATGCTAACGAATACTTTTATTGATACAGAACTGATAACAGAACAAAGCAAATGGATGGAGGTAGCAATCAGTTTGAGGTTTAAATGGAATATTGTTTAAAATTGCTGAATACTCAGAGACTGTGACTGAGAACCTCTCCAGCACAAAACATGCCAGCACAGTATAATGTCAATACTTCTTAGAGACAATCAGGCTGTCTCAGAGCAAGCAGCATGTTGCCTAAGACAGCACCATACACCACTGTGCAGAGCTACCAGCGCAGGTCCTGAAACAGTATTCGCCTGGTCAGTCCTCATCAGCCTACCAGAAGTGTCAAAGAGCCCGCCCTATGTGCTGTACTGACACAACTATACTTCCCTTCAGCAATGTGATTCAGGTCTAGCTCAAGAACCTCAGTACTGTGCAGCACCGCACTGCAGCACGCCTAAACCATGCACTGCCCTGGCACAGGGCAGCACCTCCGCAGAAATTTTTCTGAGAAACATTCTTACTAACTGGAGAACAGAGAGAAAAGTATTGCAATTGTGTTATTATTATGACTACTACTCTTAGTACTACTTTTATGTATAGTATTTTGAAAACGATTTTCTGATCTGGGGAGTTCTGAAACTTTAGATTAGCAATATTTTAGCATTTCCATATTTAGCTATTTTAACTTAAAGTTAACACTTAGAGTGTAACACAGCTGAGGCTAGATTGGCAGCAGTAGCTGCTTTTCTATTCCCACAGCCAAACCCTGTCTCACTTGGAACAGTACAAGTACCTTCATCCTTTGTGCAGCCTTTATGGTATCCCTTTTTAGGCCAAGCCTATGTCTTCCTCACCTCTCAAACACTGAAATTGCATGCCTGAACATTTCAGCTCTGTCTTCTAGCATTTTCTCCTCAACACGTCCCTACTCTGCTTCTACTGCTCAATTCCCATAGCGTTTGACACACAGAAGAGAGAAAAAGACTGGCTTGCTACTGCCAGCCAGGGCTAAAAACTTCTGAAAACTTAGTCTCCTCTCTGAGAAAGAAAAAGGACAGATAAAAGTTCTGAACTGAACAACTGGAGTTGCAAGATATATGGAAAAATCCTAATACAAGTTTTGTAAAGCATGACTAGCAATGGGTTTACAGACACAAGAGGTGGAAGGGCCTTTACTTTAACATAACAGCCTGAACTGGAAAAAGCTCTGTGGCACTGGCCATGGCTGCGAGGAGACCCACAGGAGAGGAGAAAGATGAGTTGCCTGCTGCACCACTGGGATACCTGATTAACCTAAGGAGCTGACAGGAGAACGGGGAAGAGAACTGATAAATGGGGAGGAAAAACAACAACAACGAAAGAATGGATTAATCTTGAGTAGCTGATCAATTTGTGTGGGAGCAGAAAATGGATTAACTTTTGGAGCAGCAAGTCGGGAAGCTGAGAGTACAGACTGACCACATAGTACTACAGTAACGTCAAGGTCAAGGAAAGAGCACTGGGTAGAAAGCTCCTGTTAGGTTCCTCATGACACAACATTAAACAACATTAAAAAGTGTTTTGTGCAGTATCACATCAGGGTGCAAATGCAGCAACAGAGCAAATTGTCGGGGGGAGGGGCGGAAGTAAATTGAGACCTGGCGAGATAGCACATAAACAGTAGTTCTAGTAAAATGTGAACTGATGACCATTGCTAGATTGATCCTGAAGCAATTAAAAATAAATAATTTTAAATGGTTCTTACTACTATGCTTTCAATATCTTCAAGGCACATGCTTACATTAAGTAAATCCTTCTATAAGGTAAGAAATTCTGTCAATTTTTGTCAATTTTTCTACCATCTAGTGATTTGAAACTTATTTGTCAGTTGCTCAGGTAATCAGGCAAATCTATCTTCTATGCAGCTTCTAGTATGGTAGAGAATTATTCTTGTATCACTATACCGTACTTGTGACAAACACATATGCACATATGCAAATTTAGCAACAGAAAAAATAAATTCTAATATATTTATTCACAGCAAAATTTTTGAGAATTTTGCGGTGCATGTGCCCGTGTAATTGAATCAATTCTCAAACACATCTTCCAGATTCAGTGTAAGCCTCTGTTTAGTTAAGTCAAGCTTTGTTTCCTACTCAAGTGAAACAGATAATTTATCCATCTTCTCAGGGTGATCTACATTTCATGCAATGAGATGACAAGTAGTAGCAATAACTTCATCAACAGGAAGGCTACTTGAAATTCCTGTTGCAGTCCTTTTTTATCAGTACTTGTAGACAGGCCGAGAAAGTTAGCAATTTACTTAATTTGAAAGCGGAAATGTGGAGGTCAAGGTGGCTTTTTTTTTAAACTAGAGTGTAATGCTATCATCTGTTAGCACTTCATGATTATATAATACTAATGTGAAGAAAGTATGCATTTGCTTTTAAAAGAAAAGCCCTTTGGAATCCAGTTAATTCTCCAATTCACATGCTCAGCAAGAACCACTTTAATATTGAAATATTTTCTCCATGAAATGAAATGACTCCTACAAAACCAATACAATTCCACAGATATACTCAAACCCAATAGGTGATAAGAAAAAAATCTTGCCCTGAAATAAAAATCACATAAATTTTTAAAAAGAAAATCAGCTAAACATACCTACACAAGGGAGGGAATAGCCAAACTCCGGGTCATGGATGAACTGACGGTCATTCAGCATAGTCACACAGTACAAATGGAAACAGTCTAAGCAAATGACATGGCGATGCATGCACTGGAACACAAGCACAGGACTCCTGTTAAAAACAAAACAGTGAAAATTCTGAACAAGGACTGGATCGAACTTTGTTTCAAACTTCTAATTTTATAATAATTTTTCATTACTAGTACACAAGTTCATTATGTACCTCAAGTGAGAACTTCCCTGACATTTTGCAGCACTTTTTAAAAGAGGAGGTTTCTAACATGAATCAGATTCAAGGAAAAGAAATAAGTTTTTACAGAAAGCTGAAATTTTACTGAAAACTGGAACCTAAAGCAAGAAAATGCTTTAGTAACAGAAATCTTTTGTATGAGGTGAGGTAAGACCATATATGATAAAACATCAAATGGTGGTAGGTAGGATTAAACTGAAATGTGACCAGCTAGGAAAGCTTTGTAAGGACCACCCTGTGCCTTCACCCTCTCAAGGCAGCCCTTAGAACTCTACTGAGAGGGCATTTCCTCAGTAATAATGAGCAAAATAATTCACCTTCTGGTCACAGGTATGGGATTCAATTTGGGAACAAGATATCTAAACTTCAGTGCTACATTTAAATACCTACCCGCACACTAAGTGAGAAATTCCCACTATAGTCAACACACTCAGTGGAGGCTGGAGCTGATCAGCCTCCAGGTACCTGCATTAGGGTGAGCTGAATAACCCACTTGGCTCCACTGTCTGCATGGACTAAAGCTCCACAGACCACTGCAGGACCACACATGGGGACATCTACATGGAGACAGCTAAATACGGGTATCCCAAGCTTGGCAGGATACTTGTGGAGATGAAGAGAGGAAACACTTGAAATAAGAGAGGACAAAGAGTTTGACTCCTGAGCTGGCCTTGTGCTCAGAAACATTCCAGCGGTGGCCACAGCAAGGAGGGGCAGCAGCTCCCGAAATCCTGCTCAGGACCAGTACACCGGTGGTGGGAGAAAAAATGAGTAATATAGGAAATATACATACACATGAAATGTGTCTTCACTGCAGGAACACAGTGATAAACCTAGTGGGTTTGCTCTAAGTTAACTTCTGCTAACTCCCGATATACATACCTTAACTGTCAATTCCAAAAGAACGATTGTGGCCCGTCTGATAGAGTTATGTGCTCTGTAAGTGTTACGCAATACTGCTTTCTTATTCCTTCTGCTTGAGGAGTATTACCAACCCCAAGTATAAAAATTAGAAAAATAAAGAGAGAGATAAGTTGGAAAGAACAGTGAGATTCCCATTTAAACGTGAACTACTTTACTCCTTTATTTGTGTGTGGGAAAACACAACTAGAAATGGGTTAAATGCTACATTTTTTTAGTAACTAGGAAGAAGGCAATTATTTAAAAAAATAAAAGAAGGAATTCTCACGTATTCGCTGTAGTCCATGAGACAGGTATTAAAATAAAACATCAAATACAGCAGGACTTGTGATTAAATCATTAGAGTTAGCAATACTGCTAGAGCTTCTATAAAGCCTGCTAGACCATGCTTTGAAAATCTACTGAAACAGTAAATCACCAAGCCCCCCATGGGGGAATACAACTGCAAAATATAATCAAGAATAATTTCAGACCCTGTATATACGTATTTAATCTTCCGTGAAAATATGCTTTAGAGTTGCGCATACTATAGAGTTCATGGCAGTGTGTTGGTATCCCCAAAAATATAAACTCTGTGTTTTAGGGATTTTGTTGAATAAAGCAGCTTAAAAATGGAATTAAATAAAACCTCCCCATTACTAATCCTTATTAGTTGCCCACTTGCTGTTCTGAAGGTAACAAATAACAATTTTAAAAAAACCACTGTAAGGCAAAATGAGAAGTTGATCTGTATCATGTTAGGTCTGGAGAGTCCCAAAATCATCACAGAGAGCTGGAGGAGCAGTTATCTCGTCCCTGTGGTGCAAAAGTCCCCATGGCTCAGCAGCCAAATGTAACCTTAAGAAAAACACCCCAAAGTTCTCTTCATGAAATGCACATATAATCAAATTTGCCTATAGCTTTAATGCAAATCTCTCTTTTAGGGTGAACTGCTCATTTTTATTGCTTCAGTATCTGAGTATCTTTTCAGTTCAATGGGAAGCTTCCTGGATCTAAATTCACACCTCTCTGACCTTCATTTCAAAGACATATGTGTGAGGAGAGATCCACAACAGAAAGCCATCAAAAGTCAAATTTCTTAAAAAATCTTGGCCAGAAATGATAATGACATTATTAATACTTCCACCTAAACTTATATGAAACCAAGACTAACAGCACTTGATTATGGAAATGAACTACTACAATCAGTTACTAAGGTAAGTAATTTTGTGATAATCAATTTTGCTTCCTAAGATATTACAACTGTTTGAAATCAAACTATTTCTCCAGAAGGGGCACAGCCATATATGTTCACATTTAAACTACATCTTTAGGAACAACATTAATGTTAAAATGTGTCATCTTTTAACACTGTCAAACTGACAGGCAATGCATACAATCTAGATATAAATCTGGGTTCTGTGTCACAGAACACAAGCTCAGCTTTCACAGATATTACACTGTCCACTAATTTTGCAGCCCACAGTATCTGTGTTGTAAGGCTTTGAGAAACCCAATCTATATGCAATGCAGCTTTATCCAAATACATCCGGCATTGGAACAGTCACTATGTTCCAACATTTGCAGATTTTGTATCAAAAGAAAGCACTTCAGTTTAAAAGAGATATAACAGTTTTGTTCCTGAGATCAGTAAAGATGAAGATGAAGAGATTATGTTCATGGTGCCTGAGTGAAGCTAGTAAATACTCATTTAGGATAACCCCAAGAGTTATTAATAGAAGCCTTGCTTGAACCAAACACAATTTAGTTTAGAAAGGAGTATTATGAAAGTAAAAAAAAATTGCCATATAGTGTAACGAGGGCCATTGCTCAATCTAACATAACAGTCTAGTAATGTAAATCTGATGTATATTTTAGAAGGTATTTCATAGGTTCCATTTACATAATGTTTGGCTGAATTAGAGGCTTCATGAGAATAATATATAAGAAAAATGTTTCTCACAGCAAGGGATAAATTGGTCCTTTTTGTTCGCCAATTAGGAATGTAACCACTTTCAAAAATTGAAAATCCAACGTTACAATGCATCACAGAAAATTTCCATAATAAGTCACTCGCTCCTGTGCTCTGATTCCTTTTCATTAGAATTTTTATCAGCATGCATTTACTTAAATGAAAAAGAAAGGAGAACCTAAATGTTTCTGCTTCATGTTATTACTGTTGGATAACTGTGCGGCACAACAACAGCACGGCTGGAAGCACTATCTGGTCTGTGCGCTCTTTCCACCTTCTCCTAACTGAGAAGCCACAAGACACAGATAATTCTCAGACAGACTACAACAGTATACTGGCTAAATAAAGGTATGAAGACTTGATCTTGTTTAGATAAGAAGCCCACTGGGAAATAAATTGTTCTAGTATATCCCAAAATCTCATTATGGTTATTAATGTACTGAAAGTGAGTCCAATGGCTATGAGTGTGAGGGGCTACTCAGCGGAAGGAATTATTTGCAGATGTAACCATGGATTAACTGATATATCTTTCAATGCCTACTGAAGAAAAATGTGGGGCAATTTGTCCCTCATTTGGTCTTTATCCTTCATATTTTGAAAAAAGCTTAACTGAGTAAAGGTTAAACAGCATACCACATACATTGGTTCATTATTTTTTAGAAAATGTGAGTAGTCACACTCTGAAGCAACTTGCAGCAAGGAATGTATCTAAGCCTGTAGAGATCTGTGAAAAAACATGTTGGACAAAACTGTGAAACACCCTTGAGGTCATTTCTAGGTGACAGTTGGATTTTTCTCACCTCAGTCTCAAAATCTTCACCCAACAATAATAAAAAAACATAGCAGATGTCTATAAGGCTGCCTTGCTGGGATTACAGTCAGTAAAGCAAAAATAGACATTTGGGATTCATTTCTGTGCAGTAAATAAATCTGAATGCACACAGCTATATCACAGCCTTTAACCTCAACTATGAGTTATATATTTATCATAACACACTTCTGCATTTCTAATACTTTTTCTCATTTTGTCAATCATCCTCTACCTCAAAGAGCTTTCTAAATAAGTACCATGAAATCATGTAATTTATAAATGGATCTCTATGCTATTCCAAAATGAATCTTTGTTAATTCATAAGTCAGATCGATAAGCACCATCCAAGAAAAGATGAATCACTGAATAAAATGTGTAAAAAAAAAATATGGAAAACATACACTTAGGTGACACAGACACTACAGGCACTTTCCTATTTCATAAAAAAATAAAGTAATTAAACAGAAATACTGTCCTTGACTAGCACTTGATCAGTTTTGGCTCTACCCTTGTAGCAGAACAAAATTACAATGCCTAAATAAGCTAAATTATTAATCCATCATACAGCTTCCTCCTAGAACTGTGTGTAGGAAGAGTATAGTCTTCTAATTCATACAAAGCTGGTGCCACATCTGGTTTTCCTGCCTATTGCATACAGTCCACAGTCCCATTCAAAACTATTTAAAGAATTGCCTGCTTATAATGCTTTAAGTGCATGATTTTCTTACTATGAAAATTCTTCTAAATACTTCCAGTTAGAGTAGATCATCAAAATCTATAGAAACTTGCTACTATTTATATAAAATATAAATATAGAAAATTACCACAGCAATTTCTGTTTTAGAACTGAGGCAGTCTGGAGGAAAGTATAGAAACAAATCCTGTCTTTAAATGAGCAATATGTTATTAGAGGTAAATAGAAATAGACCCAGCAATTGCAGACAACCTGTAAGTGACAATGCAAGCACCTAAATATTTAGACAAGGGTAGGCATTTGAAATGGGTATCAAGACCTTACAAGAGAAGAGAAACAATTATAAAGCACTAAGAAATAAATCTCCTTGATATGACTTTGCAGACAAGAAACCATCTTTCTTGGACTTTTAGGAACACACAAAAAGTACATACCTGCTTTCCCCTTCCTATTGGGTGAAAATAAATCTTTACATAGACTGTGGCAATTAAAAAAACCGGTATATATAAATACAGTATTCTCAAAAAACTGACATGTTAAATCCACTAGAAAAAAACAAAACCAAAACCCCCCCCCCCCACACAAAAAAACCCCACTCCAAAAACACACACAAAAAAACCCAAACTGGTTTTGTATCTTTGATCACTTGCCACACAATGTGTCAAAGGTCATAAAGTGAAGGTTATGAACAGCATGAGACATCACTGTGTGAGCTTAAATTTTCTGGCTGTGCTTCTGTGTAAAAATGTATTCTGACCCACAGTCATTAAAGGGGCATTGGCAAGTGAAATCTGACCTACTTTATCCTCTCTTATGTTACATGTTTTCTTCTAAAATGTGCTTTCATGTTTCTTATTTCTGTTAGAAAGCAGCACCAAGAGGCCAGAACCCAGGAACAGCCTGACAGTAATAAACCAGAATATAAGAGGGAAGAACAGGCACAGTTAAAATTAGTGCACATGATGGCAAGTGCTCTTTTCAGCAGGGCTCCTGTTATCTCTGCTGTTTTTTCTCATGCTGTGGAAGTGACACACATTATTGCCTGTTAAATCCGTGATCACCGTGGCAGGCAACACCATTGGCCTCCTAAGGACACAGATAAGGGAATTCTATGTTACATGAACTGGTACATTCGTATTGGCACCCGGTGTTAAACAGTGCTATGCCTGCTTACTTAGACATGTCTTGTCTGAGCTCCATGTTCAGACATGATAACCACCCTTAGCACTAACAGATGAATCTTATGATATCAAGGAACAGACAGTGCTTAGGTTGGAGAAGAAACTTTTCCTGTAATCTATCAGACTAGCTGTCTACAGAGCTCTTCTGCACAGCAAATAACTGATAAATCAGCCATGCTTTGAAAGGAGATCAGTAGAACCTGCTCGTTTTCCTTCACCTATGCTTTTAAAACCTCAGTAATGCTCCACTGGAGAAAAAAGAAAAAGACCTCGGTAATGGAAGCAAAAGATGACAAATGTAAACAAAGGCAGCAGCTCATAAACTGCCCTGACCTGAGCTCTGATGCCACTTGACAGTGGGAATATAAGAACAACCAAGAGGACAGTGTAAGTGTGCAGTAATGTCTTTGCTTTTCACAGGCCATGGGGGACTTTGCAAAGATGTGGTTCTTCAGAGCTTGGGGACCCTTGGATATTGCCCTGCTCTACTCCTCCCAGCAAGCTCCTGGGAGCTCAAGAACTGCCCTGACATCAGGCTCACCATGATTTTTAACATATTTATGGAACTGTGCTCAGTAGCATACCAGAAGTAACACCATAATCATCAGTAGGAACACAGAAGGAATGACAGAGCAGCCTCCTTAAATATTAACTCAGAATCTTTGTCATTTACTGTGCACCAGTTCCTCCATACTGTCTCCTTTGCATGCAATGACCTCCTAGAGCTAATGTCACTTGTACCCTCAGCTTTTGCCACTGAAGGGCAGCAAATGCTTCTTTCACCCTCCCCTGGATGCAAGCGGGCTCACAGCTGACGTCCCTCTCTCCTGAGGCAGCAGCCAGCCTTCAGCAGCACAGGCACTGCTGCACATCACGGGCAGTTCACACCAGCCGCACACTCCATTTTGCCCAAAGAGCATCCTTGTCACAGGCCCCTAACTTTCTGGTTAGAGACACTCGGCTCTCACAGAGAAGAGACATACAGTCAGAAATCAGTCTAGTTTGGTTTTCAGAAAAAAATATAAATTATATCAGTGAGGTAACTGATGATGTTGGGAGAATGATGGGATATCATGATAAGAGGATGAAGGGCTAACTCCACCTGCACAAGCGGCACCGTGTGATCCTTCAGTAATTAAAGATGAATAAAGAAAAAAAAGTCAAAGTGCCTTTGTACCCTACTGGCCTCTTATTTCCCTGACTGGTTTCTGAGGATCCCATTAATTTCTTCCATGGATTTAAACTTCATTTAGTCTTACTCCCTACATCAGTGCTGGTAAAATTAACATTGTCAGCAAAAGTTCTTATATCACTGGAATGCAACTGCCTATGCTGTTAAATATTAGAAAGGGTCCTGGCATGGTTTTAGGCTTGCCAAATAGCAATGTCCCAAATAGCTCCTGGCACGGTCGAGGGCATGTGTGGTCTCCAACAGGCAACAGCAAACTGCATGTGGCCACCCTGCTTTAAAAATTAAGAGAGTTTAATAGTATAGATTAGCTTTATTCTAGGACCCTGCTTTTAATACCAGGGTTACTGAATTATTCTCTGTTGCCTTATTCTTAGACTCACACCTCCATTGCCCAAACCCAACCTACTGAGATAGCCTGTGAATCATGTTGTCTATAAATACAAAACACAGAAGAAAAGTTTCACAAGATGCAAGACAAGGCCGAATCGTATCCTCTTTTTGCCTTCTTGTGGATGCTGAAATCCCTGGAAAGACACAGGAGGAAAAGAATATTGGACATCATCTTAAGGGACACTGTCACATTACCCTCTTCATTCCCTGGGACTCCAGGAGGGACTGGGACTGTTGGATACAGCATGTTTCCAGTATGAAAATTTCAATTATTCCCTTCCAGTTAACTTTGAAAATACACCCTGGTGCATTAACTTAAAGATCGTGTTCCTTAACATGTACAGAAGAAAACAAGTCTGGAAAAGAAGATAAGGTAGAGAAGGGGGGAAGAGGAAAGAAAGATGTAAGAGAGAACAGGAGATAGAATGACATGTTAAGTGCATTTACTCCCAAAGAATTATCTTTTACCACCTTAACATTATGTTTTATGCTTTTTCTCATCTTTATTTTCAAATATGAATATTCAAATTATATGTTCATCCAAACAATAACTTGAGGGCTTCCCATTAAATGAGTCTTCAGTCTCAACCAAAGATACGATTATCTTATACACAAAAACACCCTCAAGTTATTTGTTATAATAAAGAGATTTCTTTATAAAAAAACACTTTTTTGACCTCCTCAACATCATTACAATTTTGAGACAATATTTCACCCTTTCCTCCTCAAGGCAAATACTTTAGCATAAACATAAAGGTGCAGTTATCTGAGAACACCTCCTACATCAGCACCCCCACTCAAAGGGAGAAGAGTGAGCCTTGGGCTAGCAAGTCTCATTGAACTCATTCCAACTTGGTAGATTGCAAGGGTACAAAGCAGTTAATTCCCCTTAACAGTCTGAAGAAAATAGTTTGCAATATCCACCAGACAATTGTATTAGCAGTGAGAATGGCTTGTTTATGTCATTTTTCCATATTGCTTACAACCACTATCATAAGATATTCATATGGTGATTATTTTTTTTCTGATCTTGTTATGGCCCTTATCACAAGTGTGGAATTTAGATGCCTAACATGCACACAGCTCTATGTTTAAATTTCTTAATTTGCCTCCTCCACCTTTTTCCCTACATGTCAACTTCTATTACATAGAAGAGTAAATGGAACCAAATTTCTAATAAATAATAGATAATTTTATGTGCCTCTTTTCTGCTTTGTCTCAGCACACATATTCATTGTTTTTGTACTGCCTAATTGGAGGCTGCCTGGTCCTCTTTGTGCCTGTCCTTTGAAGGAATTACAGTATGTATTAGGACTCAGGTAATCTACTGTACAGGAGTACTCAGGATGTTCTCCCTTTTGCCCACCTGACCTAATAATCTGTCTAACACTTGGGAAAACTGACATTCACCCCCATATTATAATATGACTTTGTATTTCTCTAGGATCCTTCAGTTCCAAATCTTGATACCCAAATGATGCATGGAGTACAGTGAAAGACAGTAATAAATAGGCCTGTGTGAAATTTATTGGACTTTTAAATGTACTGAATATTGTAGGAATGGAAGCAAGAGTATTCGCAATATTGCTTTTGAATATCACCTCTGACAATCCTGTGGAAGCTGTGATTCTAACATGAACTGTCTTCTGAAAGAAGACATATTCCAAGAAAAATATCATGGTGGCCATTTCTTCTGTTCTTCAAGCAGACCAGGTTTTTAGTTAATGAAATAGTAATACAGTATTCACATAAATGTCACAGAACTTACTTGAAGACACTTATTGGAAAAAGAGTGTGCATGAAAGGGTATGTATCTTGGGAACTCTCATTAATACTTATTTTTGCCCATCTTTCCCTTATTTTGACAAGGCAGTAGAGTTCCTCCCTCACACTTAGCTAGTTACGTGGTCTGACACATGGGCAGGGAAGGATGTATGGCTTTCTGATCTTACCCCCTCCCTTGTCCTGGTTGAAGGGCTTGCTCAAAGAGAAGGATGCAGCAAGCAAGCTCTGCAGCTTTCTCAATGGGGATGTAACAGCCATAATTGTCAGCACTAATGAATCCTTTTGACTTCTCATATTTATCTACAGCTTTCCCAGAACACATAGATCATTCCCACTGAGACTATTCATATTCACTCTTCCGTTAAACTCTCTCTCTGATAAAGGAAGTAATCTGGCCTTGGGAAAGAAGGACAGGTTATAGGTGGAAACTTGATATGTAACTCAGTAATTTCTGAGAAAAACTAAGACAAATAAATTAAGAAATATTAACAGGCATTTAGTAAGGTAAGTTTTCCTCTGCCTTCAGTTACCTGTTGGCAACTCCCTCAACAAACCATACTTACTGTGTATGAGCTAGGGTTCGGATTATAGTCTAGCTAACAGGAAAAAAAAAAGGAAGAGTAAAAAGAATAAGGAACTAGAACGGAAAACAAGCAAAACAAAATTTTAATGAACTCAATCAAACATTTAACAAGTGAAATAATATCAAGGAGGTGTCTTGCAATCATTTGGCTAACATCATTATTTAGCTTAATGGCCCATCTATATTCATCCACTGGCTGATGAAAATATAAACAACACACAGAAATCTTTCATTACAAATGGTGAATTTCTTCCATTACAATGGTGAAGAGAGTATACTTGTACGGGCGGGCCCAAGATCTGCCTTATCTCTAAGAAAATGTACACCATAAAAATGTGTCCAAGGAATATGTTCAGACTGTGACAAAACTCTTCCCTCTCCTTCTTTTGCTCAGGGAACAAAAAGAGATATATTATTTCTCAAACCACATTGACAAAGCAAACAAACAAGTGAGTCTCAGCTAATTCAAAATGTAGGACAAAATAATTAACATTTCCCAAAATAAACGTTTCTGAAGCTCCTGCATTTTCTTTGTTGCAAATTATAGAGCAGCATCTGAAATAAACGGTAACCTCACCTTATTTAAAATGGTGTTTACCAATGTTCATTGGAAATTAGATCACTAATCAATCCCTACCTCTTGCTTTTAAGTAAAAAATTCAAATTATTGTACTTTTTCTTATCAGTTTAAATATTATATATGAAAACTGTACTCCAAGCTATATCTTTTCCCCTTAAAATTTACTTTAAGGTTTTAAAGTTTCACTTAAAGATTTTACACTCAAGTTTTTTAAAATTAGTGTTGCTCAAAAGACACAGGATATGTACCTACTTTAAAAAAAAAAGCCCAGGACATAGGAGAATGGCATGATTGGATTTTGGTTTTTAATTTAGATGCTATGTAGAAATAACCTCTGGGATTAAGATTGCGCATGGTTAAAAATAAAAACTTTTTAGGATGTTAGTAATCAAGCCTGTAGATTCTGTCAGTTAAAATAAGGAAAAAAACTAGAACACACAAAAAACCCCCCAGATTCCCCACCTCAAATCTCCGCACTGCATCACCTTCAGATAGAAAACACTTAGAGATGCTTTGGAAAAAGATCCTTTTAAGTTAGGGAGTCTCAAGTCTTTATTCTGTTTCAAAAAAAATCTAAAAGGCCACATGGCATAAGATTCCATTCACAGAATGGATGACAAGAACTTATATAGGATATTCACTTCCATATCCTAAGATACAACTCCTAATGGCTCATGTAAAACATGATTCAATTACACTATTATCAAGTTTACAGGTAACAATGGAAATGTCAATGGATGTTTGATATTTAATTTTTAAATAATTCTAATTCATCTGTTTTCTAGAATACATATGATTTTTCTGCCAAATTCTAGTCTCGGGAACAGAGAAACTTTTCTGGTAATAATGAAGAGAGCCTTGAAATTCAGTGATGAGGAATGGAGAGCACATAGAAAATGCAGCAAATGTGCAAATTACGTTAACAAGTAGGGCTAGTAGGAGTACAAACTTGTCTGAAGTCATATATCCTGCTCTCATTATCATTTAATGTCTTTAAAAGTAGTTAATACAAAGGATTTATGCTTTCTTCAAGACAAAGAGTGCTGTATTGTGCTCAGCTCCACTCATTTCTACACAGGTGAACACAGCACGCTTTGGTGAAAGCAATGACTGATTCTGGTAGGAATCTGGTATTCCTTCTCTGAAGACACTACAGAAATGTGTTTGGTTGCAGTCTGCAAATGGGCAACTAATATCACAGCAATGACAAACCACAGAGGACGCCGGCAGGGAAGTGTCAAAATGACTAACAGAAAAGTTAAGACTTGCCACTTCTCTCCTAGGTCTGATCCTGTTTTCAATGATGATCAATAGCTAAAACGTTATTGACTTTAGCTGATGAAAATTTGGCCATACGCTTTTTTTAATAACTACAATGATATAATTCAATGTGAAAAATAACAATATCTTAAATTGACTGGGGCAGATCAAGTGTTTTAATCACATCTAAAAAATTTAAATGCACAGCAGCTGTATACAGAAAATGTGTTTGCACCTGTGCATCTGCTTAATTTTATTTGGAAAACGTTCTGCTTTAGCATTCATTGGACGTCATTGTATTTTTAAGTGAAGAAAGACATAAAGTTCAGTTTTGAAATAAAATTAACTGATAAAAGTTTTACTGGAATTTCCTTGTCTGACAAAACAGTACCTAGTTACATCTTCAGCTACACAGGTACTGGAGCTGACTCTGCCCCCTTCCTCCTTTGTGGCAACTTCGTAACCTCCTGGCAATGTGCAGAGTGGGAAGGAAAAACAAAGCAAAACAAAAACTTTGACATGACAGCTACTAGGAATACTAGAAATACTCAGCAATCCAAGTATGTGAATGCAATTCAAAGCTCTTCCAGAAGCTGCCAAACCCTGTGAGCATGATTGATCCTCCAAAGAAGGTTCAGTCCAATTCTTATCAAAACTGGCTCACACACTCCCCATTATACAATGTACCAATTATGTTTCCCACTCTCTCATACATTAGCTAGCCTGACAGTGATCTGTTCAGCCATGCGTGATTCATCAGGTTTGCCTTCTGTTTCCCAACACAAACCATAGAAGAGAGCAGCCCTTGAACCCCAGCCTGCTTTGGCAAAGTGTGAGAAGTCAATAACATTTCCTTGTCTTGGGGCATCAGAAACCAGGCAGCCTCCTGGGGCTCTGAATCACCAAAGCACATGTGCTCGGATAGCGCTGGAGCCACCCAGGTTTTATAAATAGTGCCTGCAGAGGGTTTCAGTGTACTTGCGTAAAGGACATTTTTATTTGAGGGTTGGCCTCACTACAGACAGCCTTGTTACAAGAGGTGAAGTTTATCGGATTAGAAGCAGCGCTATTAGTATTCAGGACACATTTCCAAGTGCATATGACATGTCAGCTGCTTACATATCTTCCAATTCTGCTTCACATATTCCTTTTAAAGTTAAACATGAAGTGACAGAAGTGTAGAAATATCTGTGTCCTGCACTCTGTGAACATAACAGCTAAAAAAACCACCTTAACTTGTCAGCTGACAACAGAAAAAATATCCCTGACCTCTACCAAGGCATTCTCATTTTCCTAACATCAACTACTTGTAACAGAGAGAACCCAAATACACAATAATGAACTCCACAATTAAACATATAAAGCATGGAGAATTTTGTTTGCATGCCCTCAGACACAGTTTCAGTCTTTGCTCCTATTTCTGTGTCTGTACAACTACCTATTCTACTTTACATCCCTAAAACCAGACCTGGCTAGTTGTTTATTTCATGTATTAGTAGCTATTCTATTTTAAAAGATATTTTCCTGCATCTTCCATTGACACAAACTATGCTTTCAGCAGCTAGTTCTTACATCAACTAATGAAATAAACAGTGCACTCCCTGCAGCAACTTCTTTTCCTCCAAAATTAATTCCCTACTACTTTGGTTTTTGTCTGTCCTCAAAATTCTTCCTTCAACACCTCTCTAGTTCTACCTTTAGCTACCGTTTCCAAATGAAGGCCAGTTTGGTCACCCTGGGTTCCTGCGGGGCCAGGAATTTAGTTCAGCAAAAGAGGGTGACCCTCCAATCTAAGTGATACTACATTACATTTTTCCTATTAGTCTGATTATACATTCTGTATTTACTGTTCAAACTCCAATTTCTAGAAACATAGGGGCAGCTGGTATAGATTCATTTATGATAAAAACAGCACATTGTATGTTGCCAAAGGATTTCTTCTTAGCATTATTCACATCTTAATTTTATGTCTAATTAACTACCAAGAAACTTTTGACCTTCTAATCTTCAATATTCGAGAAGTACCTACTAGTTGAATGATGGAGTTGGTTATGCTTTAAATGCACACTCTCGGGGAGGGGGTGGGAACCTGCAGCTCTTTAAAAGCCACATGTGCCCACATGACCTTCAACATCCTGCACATGCCGTGAATTGCATGGGAGACATTCGTTATGTACCTTGAAAGGTGAAGAGCTTCAGCAACCTTGTTGAAATTCTTATCTGTACTCAGAGGATGGGGCCTAATTTTAATTTTGCTTAGTTCTGCATTAATCAGAACTGACTACACACTGAGGACAGTAAAACTGGTCAACTGTAAAACTAGTGGGAGATCAAAATTTTGTGGCAAACCAGGCAATCACAACTCTCTCACAGTATTTTTCAGATAACGGGTCACAATCAGAACTATCGTAAAATTGCAGTAAAAATGTCACCTCGATTATCATGCAAAGAAAATAAAATCAATATAACAGTCTTAAGGAGACCAAAACCTTCAAGGTCAGATGTTACAGGTTACAGCAGTGCACATTTTAAGGATAAGATGAAAGGAGGCCTATTAAAAAATACATGTCTTCGAATTGGGCAAACAGGCCACCTAAAAATTATGAGAAACTCATCCCTAGCCATTTATACAATTTACTTATTTTTCTTTTATTACTTGGTATAGTTATTTGTATAGCCATCTTATATTCTAAAAGGTCATTATCTCTCATATTTCAGACAAGCCTAGCTGAGATAAAACTAATGAGCCTCTTTCTGGGAAGAAAGTGCCTTCAAATGTTTTCTGATGGTACTATTAATGCTCCACAGCAGAGGTGATAATCACCCTGGACACCTACCATGTGTAGTGCAATATATAGTTGGTAAGTGAAATGCATGAATGTGTAACTTCCTGACGTGAATGACAGAGGAGCAACAAGGTAACGTGCTTTGCTGGACCTCGTGCTCATAAACAACGAGGAGCTTGTTGGGCCTGTGAGGGCTGAAGGCAGCCTTGGCTGCAGCACCCATGAGATGACCAAATTCTAGAACCTGAGAGGAGGAAGCTAAGCAAAATGCAAGACTGCAACTCTGGACTTCAGGAGAACAAACTTTGGCCTCTTTAAGGATCTGCTTGGAAGAGCCCTATGGGATAAGGCCCTGGACGGAAGAGGGGGACCAAGAAAGGTAGTTGATATTCAAGGATCACTTTCTCCAAGCTCAAGATTTTGCCAAAACTCAGGCAAAAATGCCAGGAGGCCTGCATGGATGAACATTTTGCTCCTAGTAAAACCCAGACATAAAAAAGAAGAATACAGAAGTTGAAATCAGGGTCAGGTAACCTGCAAAGTATATGGAAGCACTGTCCAAGCATGCAGGGGCCCAGTTAGGAAAGCCAAACACCATCTGTAACTGAATCTGTTGAGAGATGTCAAAGGCAAAAAGAAAGGCTTGTATAAGTGGCAAACACACAAAGTCCTGCACCTGGGGAGGAATAACGCCAGGAACCAGTATATGATGGGAGCCAACCAACAGGAAAGCACTTTTGCGGAAAAGGGCATCAAGGTCCTGGTGTGTGCATGATAGGTTCTGGACCACATATTTTTTAAACAGAAGAAAGTTATGAGAGAGGATAATTTTCTTTTGTTCATGTTGGGGTCATATATACTAACTTTAGAAAGCACAGTATCCTTTCCCTCCCGCGAGAAACGAAACTGGTCGCAGGGCTCTTCTGTACCCTTGTTTAATCTGTGACACCGCAATTGGAATTTGTCACTCTAGGAGCTACATCTGATGTTACAGCCTGAAGCAGAGCTAAACCAAAATAAACAATCTGCTCCATTCTGCTTAGACTAACACGACAGTGATGTAAGCCCCAGCACAGCAGAAAATGCATAAAGGGGCTGCCACACAGCACACGCACACACAAAACCAGCAACGCAGCTCACAAGTTTTATTACTGATACGCATTGGGTGAAAGAAGCCTTGCTTGGACTTTGGCTTTTCCATGCAACAGTATATGTGTGTGTGTGTGTGTGTGTAAGGTGGAAAATATGCTTATTACTTCAAAAGGCCTGAGGATTTTTGTGCTGCACCGGGACAATGTCTTTTTCTTAAAAAAAAAAAAAAGTTTTGTCGAGTACTTGCTTCACCACAACTTCTGCAAAGTTATTAGGGTGAGAGAGCTGAACATGATTATTTTATCATAAACACCCCACAGTGACTGTGCAAATATTTGTCCCAATATCTCATGTTTGAATACAGTATTCATCCCTCTGTCTCTTTCTATCTCTCTGGTTTTTGATTTAGGGTCTCTGGAGCTTTGCCAATGCTAGGCTGTTTGTTCCAGTTGCAAACAGCCACATTGATGCCCTAATCTGGTTATTCCTTCTACTCAGAATCACTTGATCAGGATGAGGATGGGGATAAAAAATGCTGTACATAATTCTGTTAAATTCATCAGCTGGAATGGCTGACTTTAAATCTAGTCTTACATGCAGTCATTTTTCCTTTTCTCTCTTCCCAAGCTAAGAAAGTCCTGCAAAGGCAACTGACTGAGCAGGTCACATTTCTATAAAGACACAAAGAGGTTATCTTGTTCAAATAATTTTATTTCAGGAAAAAAAGAGGATGGAGTGAGAGGGAAAGAAACAAGGTCACTTCAATAACATAACAAGATATTTTATCTTCTAACTGCTTTACTATTTATATATTTTCAACTTCCAAGATACATTTTCATTTAGAACATTTTTATATCCAAAAGGCAGAAAAAAACCCCCCAGCAACAACCCCCTTCGCCCCCCCCAACATTTAATGTGCATAAAGCTTGTGAAAATTAAGGGCCTAAGAGCAAAAAACCTCCTGTCTCCACATCAGGCACAATTTATATGGCCCCAGTGCAAGCTTTCCGATATTATGCTGTCAGTGACCTCAGCCCTCATCTGTAAAATCATTTTCTCAAAGGAGATGAGGTTATCTAGCCTGGGTGATAGCTCAGCTCCTGTGTTTGTTCTCATCAGAGGCCCCTACATGAGCCCAGCTAAAGCGTAACAGCTAAAACTTAAAATTGATGCTAGGGAGGACACTTAAAAAGCGGCGGATACCCGTTTGCATTTTGCAGAGAAGCAGCTGGCCCTTTAGAGGCACCCTGCTCTGCTTTCTCGCTCCGGCCTGCCTGTCACCCCAACTGCGAAGCGCTTGTCTTGCCCCCCTGCCCAGCTCCTGTACCGGGGCTGGCCGGGCAGGACAGGCCTCACCGGCCACTCCTGCTGTGCCGTGGGACCACGGCACTGCAACCTTAGCGAGTTTAGAATTCTTCTCGATTTTTCGAATTCTTACTTTAAGCGGCTTCTTCTACCACATCCTGCTAATAAAGGCATCACACTTTGCATGTACTTGTTTCTATTCTCCGCCTGGATCTGGGTATTTCCCGAAGCCTCCCTTCCCCCCATCGGGCAGACTCCAGACAGCTGAAATATTCAGATTTACCCCTAGATGGGGCTACTGTCCACAAATCGCTGCACAGGGATTACAAATTCAATTTTCTGAGCACAGGAAACTGAAATTAAGTACTGTCTACATATTAATCTCTGCTCCATTTATTAACCCACTCATCCTTCATACATACTTCTCTGGTCGAGGCTGGCAGATGCCAGTGATCATATTAAAACCTTTCGCTCTTCCTCCTCCCTTTTCTACCCTGGAGTAAGAGCTTCTTTCAAATCACAGAAAACTAGACAGAAAAAAGGAAGAGCTTACTAGTGCTTGGAGAAATCTATGGATGCTTCCTAGGTTAGCAGCAGCCAGCAAGTGATGTAGGGACAATTCCGTCATGAGATCCTATACTGAAGTATTTCAACAAGATGTAATAATGTTGTAAACACCTAGGGGATGAATATATTCATTTTTCTCTTTAACTCATATGGTACATAATAGCTTTCACATTTATTGTCAAGCAAGTTATCTCCTTCATATTATTTTCTATTTGCAGCTTCACAGTTTTCCTAGCTGGTTGCAACTAATGAGCGCTATATTGAAAAGCCAAAGCGAATCCCTAAAGAATATGTTTAATACACCAGTAAAATAGTTGCATGAATTCTTCATGATCTTAGCAAGACATCAAGATTGATTCCACACACCAGAATGAACAGTGATGATATAAACAGATCAAGCAAAATACTTTGCATATTTACAGGTCCCCTTCCACTTGGGAACAGCTTTGGGAATATGTTTCATGCTGACCTGCACCTCTTAAGCTCATTTCCACTTACACTGAGCATGCAACTCACTGCCACATAAGTTGGAAATCTTTGTATCCACTACATAAAAGTGTAAATGGGCAAAGGCAGGAAGCAAAGAATTCAGTCCTCTATGATTACTAGTCTCCGCCAAACTGACTATTATGTTATTTCTTTCCACTTCAACTTGAAGAAAGAGAGATGTTGCTGTTTGTTTCCTAAAACTGCTTCTAGAAAGTTTGAATGTTCACCTCTATGTAAAAGAAATTTATAGAAGACTTGCTGGTACTGCTGTGTGTGAAGATGAAATTATTCCATGAAAAGCTAAAAAAAAAGAAAATTCAAACAAACAAACAAACCAAACAAAAATAAAGAAACCTGAAAGAAAAAAAGAAAAGGAATAAAGAACATGCATAGTGGAACAAAGCAGACAATCAAATAGAAGAAGACAGAATAATTATAGATGTCTGAATAACGCTCCAGATGGTATTTTGGGCATCACAGTTAATAAGCAGGCTGTTTCAGGGGACCAGCATGTTAGCACATTATTGCAACAACTGGAAACCAGCAGCTGAAGCATGTCTGTCTGATTATCCAGGGAGCAGGCTACATGCAGCAGCCAAAACCAAGAAAAATACAGCGTCTGGATGCTTATTGGTATGACAGGTTCAGGGACTCATTTTTCTTAACAGTAAGGACATGCTTAAAAGAAGTTGCCACAAGCATAGCTACTAGTCACTTCATAAGGAAGCGGCCTTAGGCCAGTTAATCTGGCCTGAAGTTTCGGCATCTAGAAAAGGTATCTTTTTGGCATTAATTACCCCATCTATGTATTCAAATTAAAATTTCTACACTTGTGGTCAGATGAAAATCAAGCTGGTTCCTGTGTTCTTCTCCCTCTGTGCAAATTTACTTTAGTAAAAGCAACAATAATAGCTGAAAGGGAGTTTACACTAAGATTTCATTTTATTCCCCTTTTCACCATGGCAATCTGAAAACTACTTGTGCAATTGTAACTGTTGGGGTTGAATGTTAAACTGTCTCCCAAAATAAGCTTGATATTTGTCAGTTATCTTTTCAAATGAAATAAATCATCTTCAGTACAGTAAAGAGTCCCATTGCTGATATGCAGCCCTCAGGATATGTATTTCAGGAATGGAAGGTCTGATATTTCCACGAAGTAGAAGGACCCCTAGCAACACCCATCTTACAGTAAGCCCTAAATTTATTCTAAAACAGCAATTTGTGAAAACATAATATATGATAGTCTCCCAAATTTCAAAAATAATGTGCCTTCTTACTTCCAATTTCAAATCAAGGTTACACCACAGAGCTCCTACAGATCTGAAATCGGAGACAAACTCCACAGTTTCAGCTCTGGAATTAGATGTTTTAGTACTGAGTATCTTCATTCTTTTTCTTTGATTCCTGTCTTTAGGTGTTTCCATTAATGAATCCTCAGGTCTCTTTGTACCTGAACAGATCTACATATAAAAATCCCAACAAAACAAACAAACAAATCCTTAACACTAATCCCCGAGATATAAGCAAAATAAATAAAGATATCTGACATTCTCTTTTTAGCTCATGGTATGGTTTTTAACTGTTTGCATTAAAAAATTAGTTCTTTACTGCTCTTTGTTTCACAAAAAATCCCCTTATAAATGCAGTAGAATGCACTGGTCAATTAAAGCGTTTGCAAAGCCCTCCTACCTGCCCACGGGTATTAGTTGCTTGTTCTGAAAACAGAAAATATATATCTTACAGTGTTGGGGGGCAGGGAGAGAGGGGTTGTTTTGTTTTAGGGTTGTTTTTTTTGCCTGGGATTGTTATGTCACCATGTCAGAAAATAATAATAATTTTAAAAAGTTTGGTTTTGAAAAGATAGTAAAAATATGCAGTAGTTTTCTAGCTCACTGTGATATAAAGCATATTTATCTATGTACACACATTCCACCCTCACTGAAGGATTTCCTGTTGTAATACTGAACAATACCAAGCTTGATGTACCTTAAGGCTGGCACACATACCCATTCCTAATGTCTTTTATCCTTTAGGAAGAAAGAAAATATCAAATACATCAGAAAAGAAGGCAAGTTATGAATAATTCATAGTGACTTGTTTCTTGCTTTCTTACTTAGTATCTATTTCAGCTTGTCTACATTTATGTTAAAAGAAAAGAACTACAAAAAATATCTAGAAAAACTGTCATGAAAAAAGTACAGGTAGGAGCTTCACTTGGAAAATGATACTGAATAGGATGTGCATCCTAATTTGACAAGGTACAGTGGTTTGCAAGGTCTTGCCTTTTTTTTCTTTTTTTTTTTTTTTCCTCTTCTTGATAATGTTTAATGATGTGGCAGAGAAAAACAAACAAAAAGGTCCAAATCAAAGCAAAATGTAAGCTGAAATGCTAAGAAATTAAACACAAGGCAGAAAACAGCCAAGGGTATTTGTTCTTAAAACATAAACTCACATTACATACTTTAAACATAATTAATTAAGATGTAAATTCAACAAGGAAAATCAGAGTACTGAGTATTATTTTTGTCTAGCTTGATTAAGTAAACTTTGTGGGAGAGGTTTTAGCATTTCTTGGACTAACTCTGAAAGACTGCATGCCAGATAAGCCATAAGGGAAAGAAAAAGCATAAAAAGAGCTGAAAAATTTAAAGGCTGCCAAGTTCCCTATTTTCAGTTCAAGAGTTCCCATCCATCCTGTACATGGAAATCTCCTTGAGCAGCATCTAGACCACTGACGTAAATTATGGTAACTTTAATGAAACATAAAAGAAATGTAACGAAAGTTTGGTTTGCCAGCATCAGAGCAACATCTCACATACTTGCCCTGGAGGAGACAGTAATAAGAACGGCCCACCTCTGCCAGGCAGGATTTAAATGGAGTTTGGATCCTAATATGCTTTGGTATTTCTCTGACCTCCTTTGCCTTATGTGCACCTTGTCACTATTCTCTGCATCTCCCTTTACAAGTTGCTAAAACATTTGAGAAAACTTCCAGAGACTTCCGCCATTCTACTATTAACCTAACCATCAGCAAAAAACGTTTTTCTGTGAATTAAATTAATTTCCTTTTAAAAAATCACTACAGATACACAAAACTCTTACCAAAGACAAAAAAAATTCAAAAGATGCAGTCAGAATTACAGATTATATCTTGCTCGGATTACCCTTCTGTTTTTTCTTCCTTCTGTTACTTAGCTTAAATGTATTTGAGTCCACAACACAATTTTTTGAATAGTGGTCTGTTCAATGTAAAAAACATATAACAAAGAGGAAAAAGGAGAAGAAAGGTGGTGCTCATAGCGGGTATTTTTACTTGGATTGAATCAGCAGTAAATTGCCACAATCCTGAAACAGTACATGAAGCCATATCATATCAGGCACAGTCATACAATGTGTTCACTGCCTTCAGAGGAAGTCTGAGATTAAACTCAGAAATGTGGCTTTGAATGGGTTGAGAGTGCTAAGGCCACTGAGGAACCACTACCAAAGATGGCTTCTGAGTTCCAAAGTTTTCCAGGACTTTTCCATTCTAAACATGTAAATCCCCTTCATTAAAATAAGATTAATTAAACTTCCTGTTTACAACAGAAGGAAGATACTCATGAAGCTTCTCTGAATTCTCAGCTCATGATGACACCACTGATTTACAAGATGCTCAAAGATAAAGGTGATTAATACTCATTATTTGAATTTTAGTCATACCAGAAGACACAAGGAAGATTGATCCCTTCTTGTGCTGGGAACAACAGAAAACACAGAATGAAAGACAATTCTTGACATAAGAAAGGTAAGAATCTAAATAAACAAAGGAGGTAAAAAGGCACGGGGAAATAAAACAACTTGTCTGGAATAACAGGCACTTTTTTACTAGGTGAACAACAGCGACAGCACGTAGGTGTCCCAAATCAAGATGAATGTCTGACGTCTGTGCTTCATAGCACCACAGTGGGAATAGAACCAGTGTCTTTCACAAACAATCTAAATCAAAACATTTAACTCAAACAGAGAAAAATAACCAGAGCCTACAATTACCATGATTGCCACGGTCACTGTGAAAAATGTACTCATTTCTTGGGAAGTCAGACAAAAGGAAAGCTGATCAGGCAGCCGCCTTTATCTGTAGAGAGCTCTGCACCAATACTAGACAGTGATGGTGGATGGAGGAAGGCGATCCTGCAGAAGCTTCCTTTGAATGGTTCCTGGGACCAGCAATGAGAGAGCAGAATATCGCAGACCAGAGGGGAACTGAATTCAGACGTAACATTTTGAATAAGAGCGATTCACTGAGAAAAGTTGCATTTACTAAATAAACGATCAGATTAATTATCTGTTAAACTAAAACAACAAATAGAAAAGGTTGTGAAAGCTTTCAGCTTCAGCAGAAGACAGAAGATGGAGTGAAGTCATGATGTTCAACATAATTTTAAACCTTTAAACCTTTGAGTGGTTTTCAGACAGCCGTTTAGGTCACTAACAAAAAATAGTTTATTAATGCCTAACCTGCTCCCTTGTGGGGCACAGAAAAAAAATCCACAAAGTTCATTATGATAAGAGGCCTTTTCTGTTTGTGTTCCACATCGAAGACCTGGATCCTGAATATATGGGAAGTTGATCAGGATAAAAGAGCCTGTCAGAGCGCACATGAAAACTTTTGAAGTTCACAACTGCTTTACATCTCACTTTGGGCTCTTAGTCACTCATTTTCAACATATTCTGTCATCAGGATTTTTAACATAATGCTGAAGAAGAGTGAGTCTGTAAAATATGACTGCTAAATCCCAGCTTTATTCTCTAATGACTGCCTATCAAATATGTTCAGATTACCTGTCAAAGTGAAGGTGGTTTTAAATTTCTAGTTCTCCAAGCCATGTAGGAACCCCAAAATCCCAGCACTGCTGCCTTTGACAATCACAACAGTAAAAAAAATAAGCGATCAGAATGTAGCTGACGATCATGGTAACTATGCCAGCAAAGTGCAATAACTTGCACCTTTATAGCTATTATGTTTCCCAGACAGGAAAAACCCCACACTTCTCTATTAAAAAAGTAAATATAAATATGCTAGGGTTACATAGTTGCTGTTTATATAAAGTCTTCTTTTTGTCAAAGGACTGTAAGAACTCAAGAATTTGTAACATGAATTTTCACAAAAGGATTGATGTCCCTGTACCTATGCAAAAGCTTAAGGTTTGGGAGAGGTCTGCAGAGGTTCTTCTGGGCGTACACAGAGAGAGGTCTCTTCTCCACAGGCAACTCACTAGAGCAGATATTCAGGAACAATTATCCCACAATAAATATCCTGATACAATTACCATGTTTGAAGTGACTATATTGTGCAGATATCGTGTTCCAGAATAACATATTCTTCTTTAGAAATACAGCAAGACATGCAGAGTGCAACCGTTATTATGAGAATAGCTTTTCCATTTAAATCCCTTGTTGCAAATAAGCCTTTAACAACACTTACATTTTACAGATGAAGAGCTGAAGCAAATAATATTTCCCTACCTCAAAAAAGAGAGTAAATATGTTAAAGAAAGAAAAATCCCAGTTGTTAATGTGTTTTAATTCCCTTAGTAATGAACACAATATAAAGAATTTTGAGTAATAAAGTCAATAGTGAAGTAAAGCATGTCATATGTATAATTTATGCTGCTTCCTTTCAACCAATGGAAAGGTAAAGCATAAACAAAACAGCTTTCCACTCTGAAAATAAATCGCTGCTTTAAACTGCATAAAATATAGTATACTTCATTATATCACTGCAGTACTTGAGAAGCTAAGGACTGAAAACTCCTAGGAGGGTGGGCATTATATCAAACATTTACCAATGAAATTTGCCATAGTGATACAAAGGTGATACTTATGAAACCTAAAAGAATGTCATTGTGACTTGTTTTGTTGAAACTCTTTTAGTACCTACTCTTTATGACACAGTTTTCTGTTGGTCGGTATAGGCATCCTTCCTCAGAGGGCATTTTACAGAATATACTTCCTGCTCAGAGATAGAAGCTTCCAGGGCTCTGATATCCGTAGCTGTAATAAACAGCCTGGTAACACTGTCAGATGCAACAGAAATCTGACAGAAGGAGAGAATGGAAAAGGAAGGATTCATTCTAACCAGATGAGACTTTGAAATTTTTTAACGTTTCAATATTTAATTTTTAAATTTTTCAATATTATTATATTTTTACTATAGCCACACAAAATAGACTATATACTTTTGCCAGCATTTTTCATCTTTCCTCTTATATGCCTCAGTTCCATTTCACTGGTTCCTTTGAATTAGACTCTTTATACATGACATTAAATTACAGTTATACAGGTATTCGTGGCTGCATTTCAGGTAGCCAAGAATACTGCATATTTTCAAAGGAAAAAGAACATTCTTCTCTTTTTTTTCTCTCTGTTTCTTTCTTAAGGGGATTATTTTTGTTTGTTTTTGAAGTAAAAGCTTCAATTACTTCCTCTGGAATATTAATATACTGAATAATAATCCAGATAATTTTCCAACACTTGTGCATTTCCAGATGGAATTAGAGAAAATGAAAAGGAAAGCTGATAACTGTATTCATAACATTACTCAGGTAGAGCTACAGGATGTCTTTTTTTTTTTTTTTTCCCCAGAAGAGAGAAAAAAGAAGAGAGTCCTGGGCACTGAGGGGACTTTTTCTGACCTACACTGCAATTCTGCTCTAGAGTTGAAGCAGTCAGAATGCTTTGAGGGACAGTCCTTAAGTGTGCATTAACTTAAAAACCACTGTAGGGTACCAAGAGTCACTCAAGGACATACAATAAACGGTCTCCACCATGGCAGGCATGCCTTAGCCAAACATTCTTATATACATGCAATAAAAATTCAAAGAGCACCATATTTGCAAATACAATAAACATATCCAGTACAGTGCTGAAAATACACTGGAGACTAAGGAACACTCTGATGTTCAAGTTAAGTACATTGTATGTTTTACTGAACAGAATTTGTGAGCAAAACTATATCAGCAGCAGAGACTTTGTGTATATACAAGACAATACAGAATTCACCCATGGAGGGAACTCAGCTACCTTTATCCCTCTTAGATACATGCTGGAAAACTAATGAATTGGGGTAAGACCACACTCAGCATGCAAACAATTAAACTGTATTAATTATTGTGGCTTTTTTCAATTTCTCAAATTTTCAAAAAGCAAAGGAGTTTGAATATAGTCTAAAAATTCAATCAAAAATTTTAACCAAACAAAAAAGCCCATAGCTTTTTCTTTTTTAATCAGTATTTCCAGTGCAAAGGTGCAAAATATAAATAAATAGTTTAGTAATGCAAACCAAATAGTACCTGTTGAGGAGCAGTGATATCCCTTAAACACTCCTCTTGACTGTATTCATGTTCTGTATAATGATTCTGTAAGGGTTGTTTTCTAAAAGATACCATATATATCATATGAAGAACATGCAGATTATATTTGAGTCTGTTTAAACAAAACAAGAACTGGCTTAAAGTTAGCTTTACTGTTGTTACAGCATGAAGACAAGCCAGTGACTTTAAACTGTTCACGGTATTTATTATCTGAATGCTGCTCCAAAACACATTTTTATAGCCTCAGCACTTGGTAGGCATTAAATAGCTGTCAGAGGAGATTTCAAGAGTAACCTTGTTAGGTTTTAACACAGGTTTCACAGCACAGCCAGCCTGACTCACCAAAATTGCCTCGCTCAGGTATAAGCAGCTGAACAGCGCAGTCTCACTTAAGTTACTGCGTCCTTCCCTGTCTTTATAGGACAGTAAAAATCCTCTCCCAACCCAGCCCATGTCCCTAGAGGAGACACATCTCACCTCACTCTTTGTGCTCCAGCACATTGAACTCCCCTTGCACCTCTGTGCAGTGAAGGATGTCACTGGGGAACCACCAGACCTTGAGTGGTTTGGTTACCACCCTGGATACAAACTGTGCAGGTCAACACTCCAAGTGCATGAGAAACTATTCATCTGGCCATGCGAGACTCCAAGCTGTATCAACTAAAAGCATGATTTAATGGATAGATTTCGACACACTATACCTGGGAAAAAGTGAAGCCTAATTCTTCACTTGAGGCATAGCCTAACACTGAAAAAAGAGGATGTACTACCAGTATAACTCCGTACTTTAATAATATAAACAGTAGATATAGGTAAATTAGAAAAGGAAAACAAAAAGAGAGAGAGAGAGAGTATATGTGTACTTTCCCCCCCCCCGTCAATACTGTTATGTGTAACTGGCATGGAGGAAAATAAAAAAAAGAGTTTGAATCATGAAAATTCCTTGTCTAGAGCTAACTGGTTTGCAGTTCACTGGAACTTAGTTTGTCTGCTTTTCATTGCCTGTGATTCACTAGTATGAAGGACTTAATTACAACTATCAATGATGATTTATGTGATAAAATGAAAATTCATAATGATAAGTTTAATCAGAATTAAACAAAAGAAAACCGCGAAATTCATACTATTTGGTCTTAACCATATTTTGGGTTTGTAAACATATGGACAAAGTGACTCTGCAGCATCTGCAATCAATCCTCATAATTACATCAATATGTTGAGATCTGAAATGAAAACCATTTCCTTTAATCCCAAAACAATATAAGTTACTGTAAAATACTTGATCAAACCTCTTCAACAACTGTGTATAGCCTAGGTTTCATTTTGAGACCATAAACACATCGCACAACAGAATGATAGGAGAGAAAGACTACTTATAAGCAATACTTTGGAATTATTTGCTATGAAGAAAGGAATAAGAAAATCAGAGAGAAAGAAATTACAGTTGCTAGCACTAGAAATATTTTCAACATGTCTCTGATTTAGACAGTAAAAAGAAAGGTGCTGACAGATGTCTTCACTAATGAAGAAGAATGAGAGACAGGACTGGATCTTAATTAGTGTAGTCATTTTAACAGAGAAAAAATACAAATATTTGGAATTGAGAAAACACTACAAAATTTCAATTTTTGTGTGCAATAGCATATAGACAAAATCAGCAAACCTGAAGCTGAGAAAAGCAGGTCTGTATAGGTAGAAAGCTGAGTGAGCCAGCTCCAGCTCACAAGACCTGGGAGTCAAGTAGACAATGCTCAGTGGGATTGTTCACTGAAATTAATTGGAAAAATACAGTTATGTGAAATGCTTCATCTGTCACAGTACTGAATTTTCCTGCTATACGCTGTTTCCTCAGTGAAACTTTTGACAAATTTGATTTTTACTCCAATTCTGGGCAAGTCTCACAGGCTGACTGCTGCAGGCCCAGGGTGTTGGAGTGGAAGCATTGTCAGCAAAACTGGTGAGGAGATACCAGGTGGACAATCTGGAAAGCAAAAATCTGGATTACTTTGGACCCGTGAGAAAACAGAAAATTCCAAGGTGAGACAGGGAGGACACTGTGGGCTTCTCCCATGGGGGACAGATTTAGAATGAAGAAGCAGGTATGAAAGTAATTTGCAAAGACTCTCACAGTTGAAAGTATAAAATGAGGCAATAAAAGTGCTGAAGAGAAAAATCTTACAGCATGCTAAGAAAGAGGACTTGTACAGGAGAAACTTTAAGAACAGCCCCTACAGAAATGGGAAGAGTGACAGCAGAGCCAAGAGAGGGCTCTCATGAGAGCTAGAGGATAAAGGCGCCAAAGAGGAAAAGGAAGCAGCCCAGAACAACAAAGCCAGCCAAAAGTTTGCATGAAGTTAGGATAGGCTAAAACGCTGACACTGAGCCAGAAAAATGTAGCTGATGGCTTCACTGTGAGCAGGTTCTCTACAGAGGGGAGTGTGGCATCTGTTGAAAATGCACAGGGCAACATGGCCTAATCTGTTCTGTACAGGTACTTACACCATGCTCACCACTGTAATGCGAATGCCCTCCAGCAGTGCATTAAGCTACATGATTAACATCTGCTAGCAGTTGTGCTAATTTCCATCATTCTATCAGGTACTGCAAAACCAGCGAGAGTTAAAGAAGCTCTTAAAAACAGGCCTTTTCAAGGCAGGAAGGTGGTTAATGGATATTCAGGTTAATATACATCCCACTGAGTTCTGTCAAGACTGTAAATCACCATCCCAGGCTAAATTTCTATTTATCCAGAGACTACACTGTTCATTGCAGGTAGCATCATGACATAGTCCTTGAAAGGCCAAGAGTTACAGGAAACAATTTTCCAAGTAGGCTGCCTACAGTTTACAGCAACATTTTTACACAGACCCATTTTAAAGTGGCAAGGATTCCAGTTAAATCCCTGAGGCGTGATTCTTCTTTCATTTACAACGAGTTGATTCTTATGTGATACCCACTACTTTCAGTACTTTTTTCCTGATTTAATTCTATATAAGAAGAAGAAGAAAAAGATTTTCAAAATTATGGCCAACTTCTTCCAAATTGTTCAAACTCACAAACCATAAGCAGTGATCCATGTATTTTGAACTATATGAAAGAATATTTCCATGAGATCAAGGAACTGATTAATGTGAACTCAGAGTTGTTTTATCAATGCCATGCAGATTGGACCACTCTAATGTGAAATAAGCTTACACTCTGCACTGACATTAAAAGGAGGCGCTATGTGCATTGAGAGCTCCGAAGATGACAGGAGGCACAGCAGTCATGAAGGCTATGCCTGCTTTTTTCGCTACAGCTCTAAAGTAAATACATCTGTCTCACACTTGGATTATATCCATTTAGAACTGTCACAGCAAGATTTATGGAGGTACCTGTGGAGATTGCCTACCACCCATGATGCATCTTCCTGTGGTCCAAAAACTGATTATACCCATTACATTGGGATGGAGACTAGTATTCCCCTTAAGTTATCATCACTGAAATGAAGATACATTCTGCTTTGACAAGTTTTGTTAATTACTCAGCATTACCATCTAAATCAAAATGTTTTCAACAGGTAAGTACTTTCTAAACGTTTCCACTGTGTGGCTTTATGGATGGCAAGATGCCTATTTTTAAGTCAGACCACTGACTTCTAAGCCTTCTGATACTGTCACTATCTGATTCCATAAACATGACTGCATTTCACCTGTTAAACCATTGGGCAAGAAGATCCCCCCTAATATTTTGATTCAATTTAGAACAATAATCTGGATTTAGTAAACACACCTCAAACCCTGGATCCCAAACTGTGCTAAGTATGCTATTGCTGGTATGTTCACCCAATGTTCCACCCTTTGACTTTATGATATCTTTTTAAATGGCACCTGAACCAACCAGAAGTCTGGTGGTTACCAAATTAGACAAATTTCTGCTTCCCATTTACTCCTGTGGTCAGAAGAAATCCCTGTCTCAATCTCCTCATAGTACGTTTGCACAGAACCATATCAGCAGAGTTACCGTCCAATATAAAAGACAGCTACATCACTTCTTGAACAGTTACTTAAACTGTGATGAGAATTAAAGACACTTTCACCATTCACTTTCGGTCTATCAAGTAAGTTTAAGTACTGAAAAGAATTAAAAATAACCACTGTTGTTTTCCTACAAGGTGGCTGCCTACTACATAAGATGTAATTGTTCCTACCTAACATCATGATTCAGCTGGTGTTTGTATGATTCAAGGATCTTGATGTAAGGTTTTCCTGAGCAGGATTTTATTTTCCTGATGGGGTAAGTACCATGAAGTCATATTTATAAAAGGCCTCTCTTTACTCCTTTCAAAAGGAGACAGAACAGCATAATGATTGTCTTTGGGATCAGTAAAACGTGTGGGTGGCTGCATGGAAACGGTATTATACAGTGTGGGTAATTGCTTAGTTGTGCCTTTCAGTTAACGAAGCTTAGGCTTGTTTTTTTGTCTTGATTAGCCACGCAAGTCAGCTTGAATGTTTCACTTCTGGGAGAAATTTCACAAGCACCTCAGTCTTCATTTTATTGTTTGAACAGAAAACTAATATTGATAAAGAACCTTAACAGGTGAAAGGGATTAACTGATGTATCACTGACGAAGAAGGAACCATTCCCAGAACTAGAATATCAATAGGTGGTTATTGAAAGAAAAGTGTCGAAGATTTATTAATAAGTATCCTCCTATCACTGAAGGAAGCTTGTACCTCTTGTTCTGGGTTGATAGCAGTTAAAATATTTTTACAGTACACAACTTCACCATAAAATCTTTTTCCACTGGGGTTACATCCTGAAGAGAAGGAATGTGAACAAAAATATTAGCAGTGTGCACACTGGTCTTTACAATATTGTTGCAAACTAATGGGAGGCAAAAGTCTTTAGGAAAAAAAATATTCTGAGAAATTTTATATACATAAAGAAAAATCAGAAGGTTTGACAGGGTTTGATAGTGTTCTATTCCATGGGATGATTGTAACATTTTTGGCACAGTATATCCTAGGGGTAAAGAAAACCAAAACCACAATCACGAACAAAAAATTCCCAAACAATTTGGTTTCTAAAATCAAACCTGTTTCCAGCATTAAAACTTAGTTTTATTTCCCTGAGCTGTCACCTGTGATAAGGAAGAGAAAGACAAACTTTCTCTTTTCTTCTGAGAGCTGCTATTCCACAACAGGCCAGCTATCCTGCCATGGTTTGATACCTCTTTGTAAAACAGGCTGTTCCTCTGCATAGATGCATCTGACACACTGCAAAGACCAGATGGAAGACGAGCTGCAATGGCAACACAGCCCCAGGAATGACTGAGGATGGGATTTTCAAAAAGGCTCGAGTCATTTATGATCACAGATCCCACTGAAAGTTAATGAAGTCTGGGCTCCAAAATTACTATATTATTTTAAAAACAAACAGAATAAATCTACCTTAAAAAAATCATCATAAGTTTTTCTCTAGCTTATAATGAATGTAAGGAGGAACATAGAATAGAAGATGTGGTAGTGTTTTGCAGCTATGAAATGCAACTCTTTCCTAATTATTTTTGCAACCTTTTTAAAAAAAGGTCTTTGTTTTAGGCAACCCCTTGCCACAGATGGGCTTGTCCCTAAACACTCTAAAAGAAGACTTTTCATTCTGTAGAGGTCATATGAAGACTGAGAAATTATTTCAAAAAACTCGGAAGTTTGGATTATGTGTGATGATAGACATCTTTCCTTAGAAAATTCTACCCTTGATTCCCGAGCACAAACCATACCAAGCATAAGAAATAAAGCTGTGAACAGGTGACTTGTTTTTATGGCATGTGGGATGGTTCAGGCCCATTCTTATAGGGATAGATTAAAGAAGCTGAAAGCTTTTTCAGAAGAATGCCAAAAAGCTGAGCGCCTCAGAATACAGCTGGGAACTTCTGGACAGTTCAGCACTTTAGATGCATTCTGACCGTATCTCCTCTGACAGCAGCTTGACAAGGGGAGGCTAAAAAGGACCGTTAGCTCTAGGTTGCCCTTATGTGAAAGAAGAAACCAAAAAGTCTAACTAAACCACTCAGTCACCTGTTTTGTGCTACTGAGACAACAAACGCAAATGGCAGAACATAACATCGACTCAGGATAACTTGCATAATTTTCCTTGCAGAAAACCTTGAAAATGTTTCCTGTGCTGCTTTGTGTCTTTCTCTGGAATGTCAAACGCACTAGAGAGCACAACAAAAGGTCAGAAAGAGTTTGGGGCAAAAGTACTGAAGGTTTAATCCTGCCCTGTTAGCCTAGCTTGGCAACACAAAACACTTTAAAAATATAGTACATCCTGTGGTGTTCAACACGCCAGTCTGCATTTCTTGCCTCTGGTTCACAAACAGCGCAATTTAACCACATCTCAATTTATGGCTGTGTGATAGCCAGCTTCAGTTGCTGTCAGTCATGCATTCCCTAAGGAAATTAATCATAATCATAATTTTGCACAGTGACTCTGCAAAGACTTTGTCATTAAAGAGCTTGATTATCCTTGTTAGTAAGGTTTTTAAACTTTTAGATACAACGTTTTTTTCTCAAAGCTTGGTATTGGGAAATACTGCTAAAGATAACTAGACAAAGTGCTAACTCTCTTTTTTGTTTCCTCTACTAGAAGAGCTTCTTGATTCTAATTAATTAAAGTACACTTCATGTCATGTGAGGAGCCACTGCAGCTGCCACAAGGATATTACATATTTTTGAACAGAGGGAAAAGCTCTGAGTCATCTTGACATGAAGAAAGAGTTTTTCTCTTTAGATGTCAGAGCTACACAATCAGTTTCAAGACTACCTTTTTTACTGTTTGGCATTTAGGATGAAGTGATCTGGAAAGGATAAAGTGATTTATACCCTGAGGTGGCATTACTAGTAAATAGCTCAGACCACATTGTCAGAAAAGTAAGGTTAAAAGGAAAAATTAGTCAGAGAGCCGACGCACTACCTCAAGAGCAATGGAACAGTCAACGGGATGGCTCAGCTCCAGTCTCAGGCCAAACAATGTGAGGATGCTGCAGCCCCAGGGTGCAGACAGACCATGGCAGAGGGGCACAGGGCGAAGCAGCCACCAAAATCAGAGTTGCCCAAACACCTCCTGGGGTCCTACAGCCCACAAGTAAGGTACAAAAGCAACAAGGTTTGTTATTCCTTGTTTCCAACAAGTATCGAGCTTATCTTTTGACACCTAGGAGTCAACAAAGAGCAAGTAAAATCAGCCTCAAATTTTTCTGATGATATAATGCAAATGGGGCTTGAGGGTCTGGAACGCAGATACACTGATGCAAACAAGAAAGATGCGATAGCAAGCCAGTCTTGTCAAGCCCTACAATGGAGAAACGCTAAATTCAAATGTCCTTTCTTTGATGGTGCATCCTTGTTGCAACTATATTTCTTAATGTATTGGGGTAGACAGACGGAAAAGTGCCAAAATTATAAAAATGAGGCAGTTGTATAGAAAATGTGAAGGAAATACTATCTGTGTGCCTCCTTTAAACTTGTAAACTTGTGCAGAGCCATTTTACACTTAAGTGAAACTGTCCCTGATCACAATTTCCTGCAACACCTTAGGGGAAAAATTGCATGCAAAACCACTTCAACAAATGTTTCTGAATACAAAGGTCAGAGAAGAACCAAACTGTTTTCAAGATTGCATTATCAGGAAAGATTCCCAGAGTGAGTGAAACATCAATCAAAATAAAAGAGTCCTGAGAACACAAGCTGAAAATTGTTTGCTTGCAATTATTCCATTTATTTCTGTGATGTGCCTTTCTGTTGACACATTTATCCCAAAAGGATACTCAGTTTTCACAGTAGAAATATCATACAAAGAATACGGAATTCTCTTTCAACTAAATGTATGGAAGCACACACTAAAATACAGAAGATAATTTTCTGATGCTGATAACACTGAACCTTTATTTCCTTGGTTATCTCTGCTATTCAATGATCAAACAGCAGAAGGACTAAGATCCTGGTATTTTGAATAAATAGTGCAATTAGTAACCTAAGCAAGAAGAAACAAAAAGTATAGGAGACAATTTACCTGGGAGAGGGGAACATATTAAGAATTCAGTTAAGTTCAGCATTTATTATTTTAATATGCAGGTCTTTTATTTTGCGGTCCGTGCAACTACCTCCATTAAAAATTCTGAAATATACAGTACATGCCTTAGAGACATTTTCCAGAAAACATATTTGTATCTTTTTCATATTAACATTGGCAAGCATTTAGGTTACTATTTAAACAGCCTAGTCCAAACGTGCATGTATGTATTTATTTAGGACGTGTATCTACATATGCAGATCAGGTAACTCTGTGACCTTTTTGCATATGTAATTACCAAATTTGCTCACCAAAATATGTGGTTTTTTATTTCTGGTGAAATAGATAATACTCCATAATTTAGTTATTTCAGCCTAAACCAAATAGTGCAAACATAAGAACCCATGAATTATTTCAAGCACAAGAGATGTGCTTTCAATACAAGTTACTCACACTGTAATGCTTTGCCAGGCAAGTCTTTATGCAAGGAAAAATGTGTCTAATCTAAAACGGCATAGGGCTCAAACTTTTCTCTCACACAGTCACACCCAGAATTTTAAAGAAATAAACTGCCAAACGGTTTTTGAATACTGCATATTAAGGCGATTTTTTTGTCACTTGTGCAGATTTTTTAGACAAAGATAAGAAATCACAGATGAAGACAGATGCCTGTACTAATATTGAATCTATTAACTGTTTTCATTGCTGTCAATTATGAAAAAAAATATTTTTCAGAAAGCAACTCATTATCTGAATGTCCTAGTTTTGGCAGGATGCAAACTAGCCCTTTTCAAGGATTTTCAGGGCTGAATTAATGGCGTTTCTTGCACATGATTAGTTTCCAGTATTTTCTAAGGATGCTCGTATCAGTCCTAAATTAAGGAACCTCTTCACCAGCCCCACATTTCCAAATATGAACTGCATATTGGGAGCAAATAGGGCTGCTCTATAAGAGACTGATTCTTCTGTACTTAGTACTGCCAAAGAGAACTGTCCATCATTCCCACGAACATTATTATATGAAATGCTACAAGATTTCTTCTTTTTCCTTGCTATTGACAAGTATCAATGAGTATCTGGGTGCTGAAAGATTAAGTAAGGATGTAAAGCTTTTTGTGCTCTCTGCATACTGCTGAAAAGCAGCTGTGTAGCCCCTTTTTCCATCTAACTCAGAAAATGCTGCCAAATATGTTACAGAGCATCTGGTCAAGACTGAATCATATCACTAAAGATTAGTTGGTAAAAACCGAATGTCAGGGAAAGAGATGTCATACCAGCAGAGTGGCAGAAGCTATCAGAGTTAATGTCAAGATTACGCATGGCCCTTTTTCTGAGACTGTGCCTACTTATTACTCAAATTTGCAACTTGGGAATACTCTGTCTCCTGTTGCTACTAGAGAATTAAACTGCTATGGTGGTATGTTTTTCATAGCTGCATGGCCAGAAGACTGCAACCATCCTATTGCAGCCACCTATTTGTATTGAATTCCCATTCCTTTTCATTGAGCTCTCCCGGCCACGAGTTGATATATTCCTTTAGCTGTAACATTGTACCTGCCTTAGGTGTCTTTAAGATGCTATATCATGTAAATCTTGAATGATAAATGACTTCCATTAATGAACACTGGATGACAATTATGACTTATTATTTGCATTACAGTTATGCCTACGTGTTTGTGCTAATATCAAGGCTCAGTTTTCCTAGGTAGTAAAAAAAACCACTGTAAGACATAATTTGTCCTCCAAAACGCATATAATGTAAGAGACGGCTAAAAAAAAAGTAATTTAGGAACACAACACTGTTTATATGATAGCATGCAGAAGAGGAATAGCGAGAAGCATTTTAAACCAGTCTTGTTCTCTTGCTTTGTAGACCAATGCCTCATCCACTGGATTATGCTGCATTGCTGTGAACGATTCCCCTCATGCAGTTTGCAAGGTATGATTAATTTTGCATAAGCTATTTACAAATACAGCCCTAAATCTTATAAAACAGGGACTGCAAGGTAATTGCTGCAATTTGATTCTTCTTTGAAAGTATATGGATTCTGTATTTAAGAAGAAATCCTGAACTCCATCTATGATTTGTGGAACATGATTATCATATCTAAAATCTGAAAGCACTAAAAAACAGAAAATGAAAGTAGAATATCAGTTATCCAGCATCAGTGCCTCATTATAGGGAGAAAAAAATATTTGGAAAGGAATGGATGATGCCTGAGATTCACACTGATTTAGCCTTTAACAGGCTGGCATGTTGTATTTTACGGTGTAATGTAATCACAGTGGCACTCCTTTATCGTCCAACTCTTTTGTATCCTGTAAATGGCACTAGATAAGTCTATAAATAATGTTTTAGCTAATTAGGCCACAGTCGTATTTTTTTTTTACTTCCTTAATGCATTATGTGTTATAAGAGCAGTGTGAGGCTGGTAACACCAGGAAAAATAAGCATTATTAGCTTTCCCTATATGCAATTGTACATTTCAAGATCTGGCTAAGTGGGTTGGTATCACACTACCACAAGTTCAGAAAAGTCAGACCATTGAATAAAGTCAAAATCAACTATAGAAAAATCTTCATAACACACTACAGCATTTCGCATGCCATACCTATGAGACTTCCAGATGTTTTAGTGGGACAATTCTCCTTTATTCTTACTCTCTTCTATATGGACAACTAGCTTATGTGCTCAAATGCAACTACAAATGGAGGATGAAAAAAATCATATCAAAGACAGCTAAGAAAAATTTGCAATATCTTTTTAAAATATAACACTATAGAAATATGTATGATAAAAAACATAAACTCTCATAGTCTTCCAGGTCAGAAAGTGCTAATTATAGACACTATTAGCTGGCATTCCCCTTTTCTAGCCCTGAGTAAAGAAGAGCACCATTTCAGAAGGCATAAGATTAGGTACTGTGGCACTAAGACCAAACGGCATGTCCTACTTTTAAGAAACATACTAGTAGATTGAACATATATGGACTGCTCCAGGAGTTTTAGAAGGACTCTCATACTAAATATGCAACATATTATTTAACCAAATTTTCCCTCATTCTCTAGCTCAATTAGAACATGTAATGGAAATCTCAACCTATTCATGGGTACAGCCTTATAGGTTTATATGGTCTTAGAAGCAGAAACTGTATGGTGACCTTGAAATCACCCTGGTGATCTTTGCCCTTCCTTGCTGATGATTTGTTTCTTTTACTGTATTTTATTCTAACTACTGCCAATAGGTTAATGGAAACTCAGGCCACAGTGTTTTTGATACGTTAAAGTATCTTAAATTTTACATATGGATATATTGCATTCATTAAATGAACTTTGTTGAACAATGGTCTGATTTTTCTGGATTAGTCTACCATTTTATCCTCAGATGGACCAGACTCAGCTTACCCAATGAAGAAGCCATCAGTCTGTCCAAAATTTGATAGCATTTGATATCAACCTGAGAACCTCTTTTAAGAAAAAACAACCAAAACCTCAAGGAACAAATCAAACACGAAAGATCTTCCTTTTTGTTTTGTTTTCTTCCTCGGTATTTAATCAATTTGATCTGAAAAAAGAACACATGATTTTGTAAGTAAGCTCCAAATCTTTTGGTGGATATCATCAACAGGCTGTCACTATCAAACAAAACAGGTTTTCTACTTCATATACTTTTTCTTGCACAGTTAGACAAAGGAATCTTGGCATCCTCAGTGGGCTTGTGAAGAACACGAATCTCCAAGGATACAACATTAAACACAGAATACTAGGACAGAGCCAGAACCAGGGGAAGCCAACAAGCCATTTAAACAATACAGCATTTCTTTGGTCTCATCTGGGATGGAATCTCAACATTCATTCTTTCAACTCTTATTCCTGTGATTTATTTTCTTTCCTGCAAATAAATGATGTGGATGCTTTTTCTTTGTTTTGTTTTGTATTTAGCTGAGAAGTCACATGCTCCTTAGCCATGGTAGCCTTCTAGTATTTCATACAGTTTAAAAATTAAGTTTAAAACTGCCAGAAAATCTAGCCTGTTTGATTCACAACCTAGTCTGGATAGGTTAGATATGAGGTCTTTTCTTGATAGTGTCCTCTACCACAGTCTCACAAGCAAGCTGGGAAAACACATTCTAAGTAAAATTTCTGACATGATACGTACACACCAATTAATGCTTGTGCCTAGAGAAATTATCACTATCAAGCCTTGAAACTTCATCTATTCAAAGTTTTCAATAACATCTTGTAGGACTGAATAGAGAACACATCTTTCACCTCTAACACTAGCCTTGGAAAGATTACAAATGTCAAAGGGACAGGATCAGAGTTAAAGAGAGAGCTCCCAAATTAACCAGATAAAGGAAAAAGAGCAATTTTAGAAAATCAAATGGGGACTGAAAAAGCAGAATAAGTCACTATGCAGCAGAAAGACATAAATAATGAGTACCTCCTTAAACAAATACAAACTAACCAGGAGTTATTCAGAGCAATGAGATCACGTTGAGACATACTTCACTAGGGCACATATATGACATATGTAATATACTGAGGGTAATTATTGTGCTCTATCTGCTGCTGAAGAATACTCAGCTGGAACGCTCCGCCTAGTTTTGAGCATCACAATTTAAGAAAAATATGGCTATACTTGAGCTGTTTCCAAGCAAAACAATAGAACATTAAGTCTTTTATTAAACATGAGTTATACAAAGAGACTGAAGGAATTAGCTTTGTTCAGCTTAAAAGAGATAAAGGAGGTAGATATCATGGAGGGTTTCCAACAGGCAAACAGCCAGAAGAACACAGTGACCCTCTGCTCTTAATGTCCACAGGAGAAAAGACTTAAAAACATCAGCCTGCCTACCAGAGCAGAAGACACAGACATCCTTTCTCATAGTAAAGAACAGACACTCCATGGAACAGACTGCTTGGAGGGTACAATATTTCCATCCTCAGAGGTTTTTAGGGGCAAGCTAGACAAGTATCACTCTGGATTGATTTCAGCATATTTGATCCTGCCATGGATAAGACATTGGATTAGATGGCCTCATGAGGTATATCTACTTCTACATTTCCATAACAGTTTTCATTCTGACTTTTCTTAATCAAATGAAGTCTTAAGCTTTTCAGTTATTTATCTCCCTGCAGACTTGCACAAGTTTTACTCTATTTTGCCTTTTCTAACAGTAATGTGTTAAAATCCCCTGTGCTTACCACCAGTTAAACATCTTCTCTGGCACTCTTAGGTAATTTGGGCATCGATCTAGTTCTCTCTGAGTGTGGAAGTAAATAACACGGTTGTTGGAAAATGTAAAATAAACCAATGCGATGTACAGATGACATCTATTGAAACAGGTAATTCACCAAAAATGAAAAATGATAAACAACAACATGAACTCTACACCAATGGGGAGGAAAGGTTTATGTTACTTCACATTGAAATCATGTTCCAGAAACTTGAAATTTTGACTTCTGGAATATTAGACTTCTTAAACCAGAGACAGAAAATTAGATGAAGTTGCCTATGAAGAGACCCTTCTTATAGCAAGTTAACTATTTTGAATATTATTTCACTTCTTTCATCACATATGCCTTATTTTTCACATGAACTTGCAAAACCATTAATATTGATGCAATTTGGAGGTAAACACTAGACAACTAGTTAAACAGAAATTGAGCTAGAAGGTCTGTGTTGTTTGGTTTTTGTTTGTTTGTTTTTTAATCAAAGATTCTGTTCAAATAGTACTTTATATCAAATCTTTGATTATCATCTTTTGTTCTTCTGTAATCCAGAGTTCTTCATGATATGATCATAATCTTCTCTATACTGTAAACAGTGTAGAACATTAAGTGGAAGTGGAAACTTTAGCAACTAATGAAAAAGCACTAAAATTACTTTTTCAAAGCTGATCTCAATAATTTTCTCCAGTTTCAAGAATTAAGAACACTAAATGTATTTCAATAAAGCATAATGCTTGTCAGCTACATTAAAAAAGGTACTGAATAATTGGTACGAATATGAATTGGTCTGTTTGAAACAAGACACACACGTACTCTGTAACTCCTAGTAAATTTGACCATGAAAACTTTTACAAGGATAATTAGAACCAAAACAAATACAGGAGGAATAATATCAAAGAGAAATGATAACAGCAGAAGTTTATCTAACTTTTTCAGCTATAAATTTTGTTTGGATTAAGTTTGTAATCAGTATATTTTGGTTCTGTGTTTGCTCAGGCTTTGGCAAATTGTCAATACTTTGTTAAAGGACACAAATCTGTGCTTGTGACATTTTGATACTAAAATAAAAATGGAGAAGAAACAAGACTTTTTAATGTTATTAAACTATGATGTTTTGAGGATATTATCAAACATGTATATAACATTTAATATGTAGTCAAAGAATTATTTAAATTACTTTTATTTGTAAAGTTTAATAAGAACACTGACATGTTCAAATGACTGACTCAAAACTCCACTCCCCAGCCATGTAGGCTGTAAATATCTTCAGCTTTGTTAAACTCAGTTACTTATTTGAGTTATTAAAATTATGCATCCTGCATTATTATGAGTGAACAGAGAAGTCCTATAATGTATACCAAAGTTATTTGAAATACAGGTAAAATTGAAACTATGATTCTTGTATGTATGATTCCTCGATACGATTCCTGTAAAAATTTTTTCTCCAGGCTGACTATGACGGGCAGTAAAAATCGCAAGTTAACACAATTCACATACTACATATTTATTGCTCATTCTTACCATACAATTACTCTTTATTTCACTAACCTAAACCAACTCCTTTTTGTCTTCTCCTCATATTCATTTCCAATATACGTGTGCTATCCAAAAAAATTGAAGGCAATTATTCTTTGGGCCCTCTGAAAGGGTGGAGAAGTTGTCTCAATAGAGAGACTGTTTCTTAACACAGTCCACACACAGTAGGTTGTATTAATCCTGTATGACTATATTTTAGATAATTACCAATTTAAGGAATAACTATAGGATACTGGGCTGGAAAAACATGTTTCAAGTACATTTGGAAGTGTGCTTTATTCTCATTAAAGGCTAAATATTTTACTGTCATACTCAAGGTGAGATGCTACACACACTCTTGCTTGGGTTCATCTATGCCAAAGAACAAGCACAAAGTTCACTTCTCCCAGCAGCAGAAACCAGGAGACTCTGCTTCTGGAACCATAAGTTCATGGACCTATTAATACCTTCATGTTGGTCAGAAGAGCACAGAGCAGGCCATGAAATGGACCTTTGTCAACACAAAGCCAACAAGTCACACAATCTCTCCCTGTAGAGCATCTAATTTATTCATCTAGGCTCTCTATAAAGTCGAAACAACTTTAGAAGCCAGTCAAAATCCATCTTTTACTGCATAAAATACATTATATTACCTCACTAGTAATCAAGCTCCAACTTAAAATTAGTTACAGGTGGGGTGGGTTTCCCCAGCATCATTCTTACTCCAAACCTCTCCTCTCGTGGCTGGAGGATTCTGTTTTCTGGCTTAAAACTGATTCCTGGTCAGGAATTTTATTTCTGCTGATTAATAACAGTTTAGATGTTTTTCTTCAGAGTTTTTTCATTTCCCAGAATGAATTTCGATAAAAATAATATACTGTAAATATGATTCCAGTGGAACACTGATTCTCTAGGAAATCTTGAAGACCAGTTCTAATTTACAGACATTGCAAACAACTTGTAGGGAACCAAGGAGAATGTCCACAGCAGACAAGCAGTGCATCTGTCATGAATGATCCCAGAGTAACTGAGGAAGCCCCTGTTGAAGTTTGTATCTAAGACAGACTGAAGGACTTATTAGCAAATATACTATATGTGTTTCTAACAAGGGCTAAAGAAGGCACTGAGGATACCGTTGCCATTTAAAGCAACTCGTGGGGCTGCCTGAAGTTGAAGTATGTTCATTTTTGCCTCTCTTCAGAATCTGCCACAAGTGTAGTAAAAAAGAGTAGCACAAGTGATACAGATGTCGATGTGTTAATGTGACTGGTGAGAGGATTAATGTGGAGGATTCATCTGGCTATTAAGTAGGCATTACTTCACGCTATCATACGTGACTGAGCAGGAAAAATATGCTGTTATCAAGCTAAAGACTATTTTTAAAATGAAACCTAGAAAGGGATGGAAATAGAATATGAAATGGGACACCTCTTCAAAGTTTATTATGATGGCTATACCTCTGGCTTATACTGGCCCATAGATGTAATGATGACACCAGGTGTATCTGGATTTAATATCTTCGGTAAGTGCCCCAGAAACTTGTAATGGGGATTTCAACACTACCTCAAAAGTGGTGATAAAGTAGCAGAGGTAAACAATTCAAGGCTGGGATTTGAAATTCAGTGCAAGTAAAAGGAAGTTCAGACCAGGTGTCCTGGTCCAGATTTACATCTGATTAAAAGATCACTGGGTGTATGAATATAGACAGAAATCAGACCCATGTGTAAGGTAACAGGAAACAAGAATATTCATAGTTCTTCTTAAGTACACTCAGCTGCTTGCTCAAACGGGGCTCAAGAGAAGTAATGTCTGAGTAATATTGTGACAAACTGAAGGAGAAGTGTAGGAGTGATAGGATAGCTTCCTTGGCAAGCTAACTTGCTCTTATCAAACACTTTTGCTTGCTTATTTACTGCCAAGGCTGCCTGAAAGTATTTTGTTATGAATGAAGCATGGAAATCTGGGAAAGCAAGAAGAATCACTGGGAATAGGAAAGATGTAATAAAGCATTAAACGACTCCCTAAATTTTACTTTTAATTGTGCTGTTGACTCCTGTGAATTGGTAACCTTTTAAATAGGGCACCAAAACCATCATATCGAATGCTCTGTGGACATATCCACAGAGGCAGAGACAGCTGTGCAGAGCTGGCACAGATGTTTTAGTTTTATTTTTGTTAGTTCTCAGTCAGATTTTAGGAGGAGATTACTCACAGCTGTTGCACACAGAAAAATAATGCACCGTCACTAATCCTCATCTACAACGGAACTCATAGTACCAGTACTAAATGTAGGCTTACTTGCTGCTCCAGGCAAAGAGGTGCATGCCCATTTCTCCTGGTCTTCAGTCTTTCAGACAATAGTCATTAAATTTTGTAGCCCTAGGTGAATGTTTGTACAGTACTATACATGTCCCTAGGAGGTATTGCTATGACACTTCAGATGAGTAAGAACAGTATCTGCAGTCACATTCAAGGGGATGAAAATTATAAGTCAGAAAGAAATTTCTCCCTGTGGTACAGTATTACACAACTAAGTGCCTTATAGGTTTTTACAGCTTTCTATCAAACATCTTCCACTGCTCATTTTTGAAAAATAATATTACAATGAATGTAAGAATTGTCACATACAATGAAACCTACATTTGTATGGTGTTTTCACTGCTAGTATCTTCTTTTAGGTTGAATTAATACCAGGTAATGAAACTTCAGAAAAATTAAAAACAATAAGTTGCAGTGGATTCAATTAAATTAGCATATATAACCTTATGTATGTTTCTCCCTTGGTGTTTAGGGCAGGCTATATTTCCTTGTCCATGTTGCTTGCTGAATAAAAAAAAGATGATAATGCATTATTACATTTTCAGAGTTAAGACCACAATTTTACTTTTAAATTTAAAGCAAAACCAAGTAAAAAACGTTCTGCAATAAGAATAACTGGTATCACTGCCTGTACAAAAACTTGTCACGCAATATGTACTATTTTATATGTTTGGGCAGAGTTCTTCATATGTACCATTACAATCCTTAAATCATTGTATTTCCTTTAGCACTTTAGTGGAAACTGAACTCCAAAGGAGACGTAAAATTTACAGTTCCTGAACTCACAGGTGCAAACAAAAATACAATACTAAAGTTTTGTCTTTACTTATTTTCTCAGGTCTATCCTCTATCAGTTCACTTGGAAGGAGCTATCCCATAGTTTCTTCAGCCACCTCAGTGGCTAGTAAAAGATCTTTTGGACTTAGTTACTCTATTGCCAGATTCAGTGGTTATCTACATAAGGAGGCATATATGATGAAAATAATTCCTAAAGATCAGATTTCTGAAATCTATCTCAAGGACATTCTGCTTTCCTAAGACACTCTTTCCAGTAAGGCATCATTAAGTCCCTCTTCATTTTCCAAACCCCTGAATTTCTGTTGAATCATACAAATTTAATTGTATTTTAGGATTCAAAAAGAAGTAACAAGGCAACTGTGAGGTCTTTCCTGTTGCAATGAGAGGAACAGAATTGTTTTCAGCTAGTATATTCACGAATCACAGTTTTAGATTTGGTAATATTTCTAGCCAAACCCAATCACGTTTGCTGACTAGAGACCAGGTCACTGTTACTACAACGAAGTCACCAGAAGTGCTGCAAGGATGAAACTGTTTCTAGGTGCTACCCATTTGTCATCTGCTCTGAAGTATCTCTCTAGAAAAATCAGCTCATCCACTCGAGGAAGGGAAACAAAATGTAAGCAGGCCAAAGGGAATAGTCGGGGTCAGTGGACCTGCAAGCACGCTGAGCAGCTCAGACCAGTTTGGTGTAGACAGCTGGATCAGTCCATGTTCACACTGAGTATTTTTATGGAATTTGAGAAACACATACGCTTCAGACACAGGCAGGAGTCCTAAAGATATGACAGGAAATACAACCCAGCAGGTACTTCACTTCCCACGCTGAGATAGGATCCCAATGACAAAGCTGGCTCAGAAATATGTACTTGAAATGATGCTAATATTGCATATGTTTCATATAAAATGAAACACATTTTAAATTTTCATGGCTGTTACTGTTACATCACAATGAAGCTCATCTCCATTTCAGAGAAATATTGCCACTCTAAGAATTTTAAATGGAAGAATTTTCAGGGGAGGATATTTTTATAATGCAAACTAAGCACTGCTGTTGGTTGGCCAAAAGGGTCTGAATCAAATCTCTGAGAATAATGAAATGCTTTTCATTTATCTGTTGAACAGTGTAACACAAAGGGCATCAGAATATGACTGGGCCTTCCTTATTTTAAGTTAAACAGACATCATTCATATTTAACATCTAGTTCACATATTTTATAACAACAATAAAATTGGTGTTTGTAGGTGCTAAGATTAATTTATGAGAGGTCATTTAGGGGTGACTAGGATTTTTAACACAGATCTATTACAACAAGGCAGATTTTAGGTGAACGCAGTTCAAAATAATGAAATGTATTGTGGGCAGTAATCACAATGGAAAGGCTTTATCTGAGATGTCTAATATTGAGCAGATCAATCAGGTGAAAGATTTAGTGATGTGTGACATATTGAACAGGTAACGCCTGTATGGCAGTAGTAAACTGTTAAAAAGAAGGAGTGATACTTGACTAAAATATTTCACAATCTTTGTTGAGAAAACTACTTGCTTAATTTGTACAGAATAGTCACACTAAGACAGTAGATACACACAGATACTCTAACTGAAGTGGAATAGGCTGCATACTTGTCCCAGATGACTTGCTATGAGTAAACTACACGTAGATTAAGAAAAATCTTTGAAGATACTTCAAAATATTTGAAACTAGACACACACAAACTAGATAAACCTCTGTAGAAGTTCCTGTAATACAATGTAATATTGCATTCGTATGGAAGAGTGAGGTAAAGTTTCATCTCACAAATTGTTTTTCTTAGTTACAATTTATTTTCAATTTCCATTTTTCACATTTTGAAATTCACTGTGAGTTCATTGAGGCAAGCATAAAGTGTCCAGCTTGTATTAGTAACTCCACATCTCTTAAAATGCATGCAAAATAGAAAGTGTAAGTACTGTCATTATGTTGTGCAGCTAAACAGCTGTTCACTTTTTTCTCCTACACTGACTTTTCCATTTCTAGAAGAGTGCCAAATGCCATTGCAAAGGTTCCTGAAAGACAGAAGTTTGCTTGTTGTTTCTTTCCTGGAGATAGCATTTTTGCTTTCTGTTTTTGTTTTTCAGTATTTTTCTGAATTTTTGTAAGATAAATGCCACTCAGAACACAAATACATACTTTTACTATTTAAAAACCAGCAATTTTAAACATTAAAGCTAGTACCTTCAATACTGGGTCTCATGCTTACAAATGAACCCAGTAAAACTTCCCTAATCCCTCCTGTTTAAGAAGTAAAATAACAGAGGCATCAAGAATAAATTCTAATACTTTCATCAAGACCACACGTGCCAAACACATCTGCTTGATTACACCATAAAAAATAGACAGTTTTGCTACTGCAACACGTTCAACTGTTTTGGTCCAGAAAAGCATTCACTGGCTTCACGATTACATTGATTTTTCCATGATGGACTGCATCCCCTTGTCCCAGTGATAGAAAATGTGAAAGACAGTACTAAAGCAACAGAAAACAATGAGAATATTAGATAAAGAAACTTCCTGGTCCCACAAGGCATTGCATCAGCATTTCTTAATAGATTTTTTTTTTAAATTAACAGATATTTTGGATCCCTCATTTTTAATGAGACAAGAAATGTACAGATAATGGTTGCTTTAAACTTTTTAAAAATTCACATTATTTTTGAGATGGTTTGTTGGAAGAAAAATGTGGTCAGCCTGCATTCAGTTTTGGTATTTTCCAGTTTTGGAGTGCTTGATTTTTCTAGCTTCATAGTCTTTTGATGAAAACAAAACCATATCACCTGTACAGTACCTCTTATAAATTGTGTGATATCTCACGTTATTCTCTGTGAGAAAGGGTTCAAGTACAGTAATCTGTACACAAATATGAACATGTGATTCACCTCCTTAATTATCTGGAATTATACACATATGTATTTTTATATATAATATATAAGTTATATATATACTATTATAATGCGATCAAATTATAAAACTTTTATAAAACAATGATTTCAAGTTTTAGGTATATATATCTATAAAAATAACTTTAAATCACACACAAATATATATATATATTTAATACTTAAATTTGTTGTCCTATAAAAAAGTTGTAGAATTTAACAGCTCCAGCCAGGAACTGACACCCAGCAAACCAGCTAACTTCTGCACTCAGTGAAGCTGCTGATTATTATTGAAACATCCAAAAATCTGCAGCTGTTGAAGTGATATTTGAGATAAGTCTCCTTCCAAGATAGATGGCAGGTGAGAAAGATCTGGAAGATCACAATAACTGCCAAGGTCAGTCCTCACATACCAATATGAAGAGAGGCATCAAGTAGCAAAAGCACCTCTGCTTGCAAAAGCAGTCACCCAGAATGGCCACTGTAGCTTCTACAGCTGGGTGCAAATCTGGGAAATTAACGGAGCTGGAGCAGCTGGTGCTACCGCTGGCACAGTCCTGGGAATGCAACAGTGACCCAGAAGCAAGGGCAGAGTTGGCAAGTACTAAAATAATTTACTTCTTGATGTTGAACCTCTGCAGCCTGCCATAACAAAATACCTCTCCCCATCCTTGTTTAACAGCTTCAGCCCATTCATCCTGCCTTCTGAATATATGTATGCATTTATTTTTAATTCTCCACATGAATCCTATCACTGTTTCTGAAAATTTACCCTCTGTTTTCTGCCAACTCTCAGCGTAAGCTAATCGCTACATGTGACAACGAGAAAAATATTTGGCTGCAGTGCCAGGTAAATATGCTTTATCTGAAGAGCAGCTCTATGAAGAAGCATCGTGACAGATTCTTGCCTTTGTTGGTTAAATATTTATTTTAATTGGCAATAAATTAAGCTAATTTTGCCATGACAATAATTGGTAAGGGAATCTTCCTGTCTTTATTTTGACTCATGAGCTTTCTTCCTCCCATTTTTCCTATTTTCTCTCCCATCCTGCTGGGGAAGGGGGGAGTAAGCCAGCAGCTGGGCAGGAGTCTGGCTGTTAGCCACTTCTAACCCACCACAGGGGGATGGCTACAGGGAAGACTTCACACTACTCTCTTATATCCTGGGTGTATCACAGGGGCCACAGCAAAACACAAAGTCTTTTTCCCGAGTACAATGAGTTGCAGCTGAAGAAAGTTACAGAGGTATGTTTTATACTAGGCCACACAAACAGTTACTCATTCTTTATGGACTTGGGAGAACTTGACAGAATAATTATCCAGTACCTCTTGTTTTGAACATCTCTCTTTATGTTCTCCCTATTATTGTAACCATCTTTGTGTTTCTCTGAAGCTCACAACATACGGAAAGCTGATTATCTGTATCTTTTTTCCCCGAAATGAAATTAAACCTAACCTTTCTCCTTGCCCTCTGTTGCCACATCTTAAGTTCATTCACTACCTTATGACCACAAGTTTGGCCAAGATATCAAAGCAGCAGGTCAGCTTGACCACATGTCAGGAATTTAAAGAGAAATCATTTTCTGGAACTGAAATCTCATACTTCCCAGCCCAAACTCACTTGGTCTCTAGGGAGCTCACAATTTAGCACTAATAACAAATAAATCTCCACTGGTTTATTTTTAAATGATGCTGGTTTTTAAAGGGATAACAAGGGAGTTTCATGGGTACCCTACACTCAAAAAGCACAGAATTCACTGCTGAGAAAAGGCAGCAGCTGCTGCTCCAATGCTGTATCGGTCCAGTCACAGACGAGCAAGAGCACGGCGTTCACTTTGCTCTGCTATTCTTCCTTTGCTGACAGTATCATAACTGTGTTCCTGAAACCCTCAGGGACTACTAGGAGCTGCTTCAGTTGCTCAAAAGCATAATATGAAAGTCTTCCCCTCCCCCCCCATTTTTTTATTTATTGAAAGACAGTTTGTGTTAAAGCAGCTAGGCGCAAAGGGACCAGGATGCATTGCCAACCATTCCTTACTCCCACCTATCTCCCATCATTCAGTGTGTATAGTCCCCGAAAACAGGCATGAAAACGATCTTTGAAGAGGCAAGGATGAGATCAGACATCAAAATGCCAGAAAAGATCTTCCCACACAGACTGAAACAGATGCTAACTACTCCTGGAAAAAGAAAGGTCCAGAAAGTCTCAGGTGGTCTTTTTTTGTACCCTAACCTTATCTTCTACCAGCCACGCACCACTTCAGAGTGGCACCCTGCGATCAAATAGCACGTCCACGATGTCATATCGCTAGCTGTGCCAGACTGTCATGACTGCGATGCAGTTACCCATAAGATCTATACATACAAAAAGTATATATACTTTGCAATACAGACTAGTACAAAAACATGGTTTTCCAGTGCTTGAACAAAAATAATACACTAATCTCTTTAAATAAAAATTCTATAATATAGATCTTTATTTTTCAATTTAGGTTGCAATATCGGCCTCTCATATTAGTGTGCCAGTTTATTTATTTAAATGAGCAGTTAAAATTTAATTGATGACTGCTGTAATTTAAAACTTTTGTTTTCAAGACTTTTTCTTTTTTAGTGGGTCTGACAGATAATTTGGAAGTCATTTAATACAGTTAAATTACATTAACATGCAATCTGATTTTTAACAGAGCAGAAACAATATTTATTCTTCTGCAGTTTCATTATTTTTATTTTCTTCTTTTAGAAAACCATACACCAGTTATGGAAATCATTATATTTTGCAGTAGTAAAGCTACAATGTTTTTATGTTACTATACACAGTGATAAGTTCTGTTTTCAATAAAACTGTATTTTGGTTATTTTTCCCCCCAGGTGATCTTGATCACAAACATTTCTGCAATTCACAGTTGTTTGCAAATAGTGGCTCAAAAGATTTTCCTGTATATATAGACATGATAACAAGTGGATATTGTTTTGAGGAAAATCTAAGGATTAACACATTGCGGGAAACAAACAAGTGAATGCAAAAAATGTTACAAATCTCCCTTCCTAATCCACTACCCATTTTATTTAGGATATATGATTGGAGCCTTTCTTGGAAACAAAACTAGGAAAGAGAACTTCTAGTTGAGCCTTACTTGACACAAGTTGTAAATAATTAAACTCAATCTGCTCTTTGCACATTGCTGCTGAAGACATTGAACAGATGTTTTCCTGCAACACACAAAATACGCACAGTGCAGATTCGCCTAATGCTTTTTGGGAAACTGGCTTCCAACTCATTGTGCCAGAAAGCATATAAAGATGGTTCTTCCAGCAAAGTTTGGTCTAATTACAAGAAGAATGGAGAGCCAATTTACCATAAAGCACAAGACTACAAAAAAAATGAACAACAGAGAATATATTTTTTAAAATACAATTAAAAAAAAAAACAACTAACCTATATCCAACTGATACATTCCCTTGAAGAACATAAAATAAGTCCTAAGTGCCCACCAGGGGACACCACCTTTTTTCTGTGGAAGAATCCAATTTCTTCACTGCAGGTCCTTGCATGAATACCTACCATTTTGTCATGGTAAAAAAAAAAAAAAGAGGCAAATTAATTTTCGAATTACCTTTTTTCAGTTCCACTCAATGCATATGGAAAAAAGGCTGTAAAAATTTCAGAATGATCTCTTGCTTTTGCTACGCATCTTGAAATGCTGGCAAACATTCAGAGTTGTGAAGCAGACCTTTACAAAGCATTTCCAACTGACAGTTATGGGTTTTGTTGTGGGTTTGAGGATTTTGGTTTAACTATTCTGTCTACTCATATGTCATTATGGAATTAATAGAGAATATGAAGAACACATGCTTGCCTAGCCCTGACTTCCATCAGAAATGTCTTCTCAAAATTTGTAGGGCATCTACCTTCACAACACTGTTACAGCCTAGCATGACCATTCTGCTCATGGGGACTTCAGCCTTAGATAAGACTATGCAACTTTTTGAAGGTCACAGACGAAGTCTATATCAGAAAGGGAACGTGACTATATTTTTTTTCTTGATTTAAACTGGTCACTTAGGCATCACTTTTCTCTTACCTCTCCTTGCTGACATTGTTTATAACACCTGTGGCAAGGGGCCACAGATGGGCTCTAGGTTACACAGACATTTGTAATATAGAGAGGGGCTGAAGTCACAGATCTGTGTTTCCAGACTGAGTCATATTTTCTCAGTAAATGTAAAAAAAAAAAAAAAAAAAAAATCCGTAAATGACTTGGAGATTCACTCTGACAGAATGCACATAAAATAAGAAAAAAGGAGATCAATCATTCCTACTTTGCCATTGATAAGGGATTACCATGTCTCCAAAGTCTATTTGGTTTTATCCACTTTCTCTTGATTTTTGTGCTTTGTCCCTGTCCTTAACCTAAGGCCCAGAGAAAGAATAAACAGCTGCGAACAGTGCCAGTAACATTCAATAGTTCATGTTCCCTTACTCTTTACCCAGGCTGAAATAACTACATTTGGTATGCATTCCCCTCTGCAGCATCCTGGAAACCTGCAGTTTGAACCTGTTTTTCAATTTAGCAGCAATGCACTCTGAACAGCAATATGTTACACATCCAGCTGGTCTTCCTTAGCCTTTTAACCTCATAATCTTTCAGTGTTCTACAGCCACCCTCATCTACTTTTTGGCTGCTGTAACCTTCAAACATGTATCATATTTGCTGTATTCTTTTACATGGCCTTAACCTTCTTGTTGTAAAGGGTGAAGGCACTGTGATCGGCATTAGAAAACAAAGTAATCTAATATTCCAATTAATTCAGAGTTTGGAAGGAAAACTGCAGGTAAAAGAATGTGAACCATATTTGGTGTGTATTTAAAAACAAAACAAAAGCAAAGATGATGAAATCTAGCTAATTTAAGTTTATAGCTCCTTATTACAGCATACCATTCTTAAGTCTATATCATAGAATGTCCCAAGTCGGAAGGGACCCACAAGGATCATCGAGTCCGACTCCTGTCCCTGCATATGACAACCCCATAGTTCACACCATGTGTCTGAGGGCGTTGTCCAGTCTCTTCTTGAACACTGTCAGGCTTGGGGCCGTGACTCCCTCCCTGGGGAGCCTGTTCCAGTGAGAAATAAAAAAGGAAAAACAAAATTTACAGTTCCTGAACTCACAGGTGCAAACAAAAATACACCACTAAAGTTTTTTCTTTACTTTGTTATTTTCTCAAGTCTATCCTCTATAAGTTCACTTGGAAGGAGTTACACTATAGTTTCTTCAGTCACCTCAGTAGCCTATGTTATTTCTGGCTTGCCTTTTGCCATTAACATATTTTTAAAAGCCCTTTTTATTGTCCCTCACAGTACTGGCCAGCTTCAACTCTGAGCTTTGAATTTCCTCCATGCATACATGTACGTACAAGTATATACATCTATATATCCACGCGCCTGTACAGGTATGTAAATGTACCTGCATATGTACCGCACATACCTGCAAAGACATACTCATATACTGTGTTTGCATATGCAGTCACATAAGAACAAAATGTGTGGTTTTTACACAATGCTTTGGTTAGAATGATAATCATAGCAAGAAATGAACAGTAAAAACAGAGAGGGAAGCAAAGACTCTATTTAGAAGTTTAGGCAAGCTGTCCTCAAATTATAGAAATAAAAAAGGCTGACTTTGCAGTTAATTGATGGAATTAAGAGAAAAATACATAGAGTGTTTAAATTAGACACGCATTAAAAATCTCAAGCTTCTCAGGTCTTAAGATACAGAACATATTCAAGCTTCATTCTATAAAGTCTTTTCTGTTCTTTTGGTCTAGTGAAGATGGAGAATCGTGTGGATTCCCCTATACACATTAAGAACTTTAGCAATATAGGATGTGAAATTAGCAGTGGTCATATCTGGGCTTTACTTAGTAAGGTAATTCTAATGCAGTTCTCATTACTCTTCTGTTTCCAGTGATACATCCAAAGGAAAGGGTTTCCAAAGAAAGAAGTATTTCTACTGTTGTACCAAACTAAGAATATTAATTACACCATAAGGTAGTCTAATATGGTTGGACTGCAGCAAAGAAGGCATAAAATTTAATTTCATGTAAGCTTGGGTTTGATTCACTGCAGAAAGAATAAGTTGTAAATAAACAAAAATGTTTGCTTTTTTAAATTTAAATTTTTTAGAGAGCAGTAAGAATCATGAATACTTAGCAAACATAATTTACATTTTAAAAATTCAGAGAGTGATTCTTTTTCTTCTAAGGATTAAAGTTATCAAAACTTTTTTGCAGCTTTCACATTACTACAGTTGGAAGCTACTTGTGAGAGCACAAGAAGCATAATGAGAATATACAAAATCAGGTGAATGTGTGTCTCTTCAGCATCTGCTTAACTGGTAAAAGAAGTGACCAGAACTTCACTCATTAATCAAGAATCAGGTGACACTGTTCAAGTTCTAGCATTATTAATTTATAATCTTAGACAAAGTTCTCAAGCCTTCTAAATTACAGCACAAATACGATCATGAGTACATGTAACACAGAACAGTTTTAAGACTGAAAACCTTAAGTATAAAATTAAAAATTCTAACTTATACTCTGGAATCTCAGAGATAAGCATACATACGGTATTTTGAAAGTTAGCAGTAAAAAGGAAGCAATTTGTGTCCTAATAATGTCTCTCTCTATTTCTTATTTTAGCTTGACATCTGGTATCACAGCAGATTTCTGCCACCTGCAAGGTCAGGAAAACACAGACATCCCAACAATTAGTGGCTACAGCAAGCATTACTGCAAAGATTTTTGTATGGGCTGGATGGCTTCTATTTCTTCCCAAGTGTCTCACGTACATATAATAATAACGACAAAAAAGGCAATCTTAAAAAGGTACGAAACTGAAAATCAGCATTAAAATGATCCTCCTGGCTAATGAAAGAAACAATTATGGCACACAACTCTCTAAATGCAACTGAGTCAGAAAGCCATCATAAAGTCAGACATAATGGCTTCACAGGTTGTTATTCTGCCATGGTATACATTAGCCTATACCTGTAGAGAATGCTGTGTGCCAAGTATAGCTGTAGTAGCTCGGCAGTGTATTGTACACAACCTCTACATTGTGCACACATTCCATCAGCCTAAAAGCTCACATGCGGGTTCACCTCCCCAGCTCCTAATGAAACACAACACCACTGTGCTACATCGTATCTCAAAAAACCCAACAAACTCCCACACTTCTTGAGCAAATAAGCTTCTGAGGTCATTAAGCTTAAGAAGCCAATTGTTTCCCTTACCATCTGCTAACTTACTACATCCCAAATACTTGCCTCAATCTCACACACTATGGAACTGTCATCTATCCACCTGCAATATGATTGGCTGGAATATTTTTAGATGCTAATTAGTAAAAAGACATTTATAAGAGAACTCTTTTGTCCTTCTGCTGCTGTTTACAACTCCACAGCTGTGGACAACTCTTCAGCTGTGGACTACCAGAAAACTCAGCCCCACTGAAGCAGCTGAGACAGGAACAACCATGATAATGGGGTAGGTAGCCAAGCCTAACCTGGCACATTAACTGATGAATCGGACCATACACTGCAGTCACATGAGACTTCTCTGCAGAATATTGCTTTCTTTCCTGTTAAGGTGAACTCCCTGAGGTCCACTTCAGGATGATGTGCAGCACTTCTGAAGAATATAAGCAACATAAATAATTATTCTTGTTCTTCTTTTAAAAATATGACTCTCTTCTCAACAGCATTTAATAAACATATACTGTAAAACTGTATCAAAATCCCTTGTCCAATATCAAAGTAAGTACTTCTTCAACAGGTATGGACGCTTTTTTTTGTTTTCTCACAGAAAACTGACTTCTAGCTCATACAGACTCAATAGGCCAAAATGATTTTTGCCTCATCACTGGAGCTTGGCAAAATTACACCAGGCAAGAATTTGGACCAAACATTTCGAAGATACACCAGCAAGAAGATGCCCAAACAACGTAATCTATCCCATATTTTGCAATTAAGCAGAAATTCCAAAAAACTTTCTACACAACCAGCTTGACTCTAAATATATATAAGCCTGTAACAACTATGAAAACAGTATAACCTTCTGGAAAGCAAGCAATTTTTGATACTACTGGAGTGAAAGGCACTGAAGAATATGTGCCCAATATCCAACCTGGCCATAGCGTGACAAAGGTAATTCGGTCACGAAAAATACACCTGAAGTAAACATAGTTTAATTCGTGGAGATTGCAGTTTTTCCGTTTGCTGTTCCAGCTGCTTCATATTTATCTGTAGACAGAACTTCTGTACATCCAGATGGACTAAACAGCCTTCAATTATTTTTTTTTTTTTTTATTTGTTTAAGCTCATGTTACTCCTTGCTTGGCCACAAGAGGTGTATAAAAAAACCACAGCACACCTTCTACGTTAATATCATTTGTTATTCATATTACAGTAACCAGACGCCTCAGTCAGAGAGGTACACTGCTGTTCCATATAAAATCAAAGACAGAGGCACAGATGATATTTCTCTCGAGGAGCTGAAGAACCAAACTACAGCAGGATGACAGAAACGAGCATCCTGAGGTCCGCCCAGAGCTCAGGCTGGATGCCTTTGCCATCTGGTGCCCGCAGGAGCTGCCTGGCAGCTGCCTGCCAGCCCAGTGCCCCAGCAGCACCGGGGCAGGAGGAACTCCTGTATCCCGCTGCCAGCAGAAGGAGCAGCACAGAGAAGACTTTTGTCCTTACTCTGCAATTCACTGCATCAGTTGGAGAAGTCCTCTAGACTAGTAGTTTTAAACATAAATTCCCGAGGATTACCATTTTGTTAGCTTGACAAATAATCTGACTGATAGAGGTTGCAAAGACATCACTTGAGAGTAAACGAGATCCTCAGGTGTTCAGCAGATATCACACACTGCTTACTTCAGCATTCCCTTGCAAGCCCATGCCTTTGGATGTGTTGGTTCTGGCTCCTCTGTTTCACAATTATCTCACCTACAAAACGGATGCATTAAACACTCAGCTGGCATGGTAGTTTGTTTTGCATCGATTATCACAAAGCATCTGAAAAAACTAAAGACAGCACAACAAAACATGGCATACTGCTTAACTATTAATTCTTGCCATCGTTTACTTAGCAGGTAGGTAAAAGTAAGCACGCCTTCCACATCTAAAATACAGTGAGGGACATGTGACTGAGGATGGTTACAGCTACTCTGAAAAAGCTAACAATTCATCAGAGGCTGGATCTGGAAAAATATCTACAGAGGACATGATTCTGCACCTTACTATAGCAGAAGTAAGCAGTTAGCTAGTTAAAGCCACCAGAGACTACTTGCACCAATGTTGCTAACATATGCTTGCAGAACCAGGATCTAATTTCTCACAATATCAATGTTGCAGTAACTTAGACTGCTAGTCTGTGGCAACATGATTGTTTCAGGCAGGACTTCCCCTTGGGGTGTGTGTCCTTAATTTATTGCTGCAGGGTTGAGTAATGTACCCATCACAGAGCCATTCATGTTTTATTAAAATTAATTTCAAGGGAATCTTGTTTTCCTGAACTGTGTATAGGACTATTTAAATGCTTTGGCAAAACAATACCAGCAATAAGGACTAATGAAAATGTTTCCTTCCCCCTCCCCCCCCATTCCTTTAATCTTAAAACAAACAAGTTCTAGCCTCAGTGTATGCTAAGGAAAAAAGCAATGGGAAACTCCTGCAATTTTGTCCCAGTTGCTCTAATTTCTCCAGTTTGACTGTCTTACATTGCACCTCCTGGAAGGAGTTTCCTTTTGCTAACACAGATATTTAGGATCTTTCTGCAGATCTGGTTCAGCAAAATAAAGTTGTTTGTGAGACATGGCTCTCCATACCCAATATAGATGTTTTTTCTCTAATCTCACGATTGATCTTCACATGAATATGTGCCCATTTTCGGATCTTTGCTAGGCATGTCAGAACAGCAGAAAATAATTGCTTTGTCTGGTAGATCATTTATTGTCTGAGAGACCATTTTAATGTGAAGAGATGCCACCTGCTATGAAGTTGTTCCATTTGGTAAGTGATAATTAAAGGCTGAAACTGGAAATGGCAAGAAAGAAATGTCGATGGTTTATTGGAACATTTCAGCCACTTCAAAGTAAGACCAATCCAGAAATTCCCATCTTACAAAGGAGAGAAAAGAGGAGGTGGGGGAGAGAGAGTGTGCATGTGTGTGCACACTGGCTGCTGATATAGTCAGGGAAATATTGAGAAATATGATGGTGACTGTGACTACAGGCACAAAGGTCTAATGATTTGTATCACAGCAAGCAAGCACACAAAAAAAGCAGTCCTATCACAATAACTAGAAGAGATCAGATGCTTTCTGTTACACAAATTGCACTGTTTCAGATATACACAACAAAACAGAGCTCATACATCGCCATGTACAAGCACACACCACTGCTGTGGGTACTTCGCATATGCACCAGATGTGGTACCAAGCTGGTCTATATAGAAGAATCTTTTATTTGTCAATGCAGCATTTTCTGAAAACAATATTTAGTGTGGTCAATAGCTTTTGTTATAAGGAGAGCAGACCGGTTAATTTTGTTATTGTGTCACAATGCCGAGAAAAGGGAATAAAATTAAAGTACAAAATGACCTATCAAATTTGCTTGACAGGTACTAATTGACTTTGATCTATCCCTCACCATAATTTCCTTGGCGGGGAAACCATACATATTTATAAAAGTGGGAGCAGGCTGCTGTTGTTCTGTTTGTAATTTACAGCAACAAAGAATTCATTTAGATTACCATACTTGAAGTCTCAAGGTGACTCTGCCGTGGTTACAGGCCCCCTGCTACGCAGGATACCTAACATAATAAAGAACAAAGCAAAACAATGCTACACCGAGACCAGGGCTCCTGGGTAATCAATTCAGGTATTTACAGCTGAAACAATAGCTCTGTGCAAATCAGCATCATTACTACAATTTGCTGACAGAAACCCAGGGGAACTCAGGAAGTGTCTGCCTGCAAAGCAGCTGATTAATCTGAGTTACTTGTTTTGTTAAAGCATTATTGTTTCCCATCATAATTAACAGTAAATGATTGTTCAAGAAAAGGGCAAGGGAAGCGCAACCGAATGTGCAAGATACGCATCTCTTCTACCATTTTGCTATTCCACGTTGGTCAGCAAATATATCTGTCGCAAATAGGAATTAGGCCAGTTTCAACCCTGCATACTGTGAAGTACCATTACCACTCACCTGATTTATTTATTTTAAAATGCTTCCTTCTAGTCTTACAGAGTTTTGAAAAAAATGCAAGCATGAACTCAGCGAGAGCAAATTTAATCAGTCTACTGCTTCTTCTCTTTTTGGCACATATATAGGGCTTGCTGTCTCCCCATTTTGGTTTTCCTATTGGAAAAGCAAAGCAAAAGGAATTTCTGTGGCACTGTCTCTCTTCCGGTGCTTCGTCTGATGAAGGCACGGTGTCGCACAGGACCGCATCTTTCATATATAGTGGAAGAGACTCTAATTCTGGCTATTCATATAATTCCTTAATGTTCCACTAATGTAAGGAAAACGGTGTTTAGGTACACTTCAGAATGTTCCTGCCCAGAATTAGCAATTCATCTTTAAGAGAGGATGAGGCATACTCACTTGCCTTGTCTCTCCGTGAAAACCCCTGCCATGACACGGAGGTGTATGACTGTTCACATCAAATGTGAAATGTGCCTTACACAGATTTGCAAGCTGCTTAGAAAAAATTTGAAGCAGAAATTCTTAGGTGAAGGATGTTTTCAACACTTCCCAAAATAAAATCCTACACAACCTTGTTTTAAGAACATTTCTACCTGTTAAAAAAAAAAAAAAAAAAATTAGATGGTCTAGTTGATACAACATCACCTGTAGCACCACAGTAATAGTTGTTTAAACCTGCTTTTGCCTCAGCAAATGAAGTCACTATTCCAACTGTTCCTATGCCTGCTGTAGGCTGCTCCTAAAACACCTACCCAAAGAGCAGTCATACAGTGTGCAAAAATTTCTGAATTTCATGTTAGCTATGACTAAATTGCCTTTTAAACTGAGATATGTCCTATACTTCAGTCACTAGTTTGTTTTCATAATGAATATCTGAGGTGCTTCTGCCACTCTTATATTTTCCAAAAGCATCTATTTCATGTCAATTTGTTGAGTGGTAAAGAATATGAGACCAAAACAACAGAGAAAACCATATTCTAAGCATAAACTGAAATTCTTAGAGCATTTTCGGTATGGATCCATTCCCTTGCAGCAAGCAGGACTCTAAGGCAAGGGAAGTCTAGAAATGTCCTTGCAAACTAGGGAGTTCCTGCCTTCTTTCAAAATGATGCCAGGTCCAATTTATATGGACTTGGGATCTAAGGAATCTCTAGATACTGGATGGAATTGAAGAACACTGTGAAGTGCATTGAGAGCCTCTTCACATCTGAGTAGTGAGATTCCTCAGTGAAAAGCTGAAACATTTTTCCTTGAAATTGGAAAAGTATATGCTGAAACTCTTACTGCTGTGTTTATATGATGCCCATATGCATATGTACAACAAAATTGGCACCATACAGAGTAACACAGAAACTATTTTTCTTCAGACACTGCCGGCAGCAGCAAAGGTCCTTAGTCAGTGACACTGTCTCACTGCACTTAATGGGATTTTGCGATATCATGGACTGATAATGAACTGAAGCATGATTATAGGTTTCTGTGATAACATACATCTGAAAAGTATTTTTAGAAAAGAACAATAAGAAGGCGGCATCCCTAACAATCTAAGAAACAAAACAAGATTTTTTTTTTTTTTTAATAATCTTAACAATAACCTCGCAAAAAAACAATGACTGAAGCAAGGTAACACAAGTAACATTTTTGAGGGATACTACTAATGTTTGAACCCAAACTTTGAATAGGGTTGGAAATTAAGTTTTGTGCTGATTTCCAAGTATACATTCAGGGTAAAAAAAAAAAAAAAAAAAAAAAAAGTACCGTTTGTAGAAATGGCAAGAAATAGGTACTGCTGTGGGATGTACAATAATAACAATGGGGAAAAAAAAGAGAAAAATATTTAGTTTGTTCCTCCTATATATGGGTTAACCTCAGCAAAAGGGTTGTTCGGGCCATGGCAAAGCTTTTTTCACTGTGTTATTTGTTTATGCTTTTAATAGCTTTTCTGATATGTTCCCGTGTGACAGATTATCCATCCAAAGCAACTACTCTTCTCCCAAGAGATACAGATAACTCAATTATACCCCTCATGATTCAACCTGCATTTTCTGTTTCCTACTTTAACTCACTGTGCATAGTACTTTCCCATAGAATAACAGAGATGAAAGCTCCTCCCACTCACTGCTCAAGCACAAAACTATGCTGTCTCGTTTGGTCACACTTCTAATACAAAATTGTCATAGAACTGAGCTTTCAGAATTGCCATCCAAGACTTAGAAGTATCAACCATTTATAGAAACAGATTCATGTAGAAATTTGGAATCAGTAAAGAACAGAATCCCGCTCAGTTCAGACAGGACATATGGTAATCTTAATTTTGTTAGTAAGTTTTTCAAATGAATGGTCAGTCTCTGCAATGAATTTCAAGTGAACATGGGGCAATAGAAACCTGTGAAAGAAGGAAAAGAAAAGAAAGATGGAACAAAGTATAAGAAAAGTGAGTATAAGCCAGACTGTGCACGATCTCCAAAAAGGTATTTACTGGAGAGAAGTAAACCATTTTTGTGGGTCTAACAAACGAAATATGAACAATTTTTTTGTCAAAACTTGTTACCTTGCAGTTGGTCAAATTTAGCCCCAAACCCAAATGCTACATGCCAAAGCAGATTCATGTGGAAATAATTTTCATGCACTCAGGGCAAACAGAGCTACAGGCAGCAAATAAAACACAGCTGGGATTCAATTCTAGGTTCAAAGCATTATGTTTTTATTTCAAACGACTTCAAACAACATAATTCTCACACGCACACAAAAGAGAAACATGAGAAAAAATGAAAGAAAATAAACAGAGAAAACAAGTCTAGGAAGACAATGAATAAAGAGAGGTCAATCCAGCCCAGAAAAGCAGAGTAAATCAGACAGAAAGGATTAAAACCTAAGATTTTACTTTAAAAAGAAAGCATGCCTATTATTTGGAAAAATGGGACTGAGAATCAACAGCTATAAAATATATTCTTCTGCAGCTAAGTGATATTGGGAGACATTTAAAATGCATACTGTTTTCCTTCCCCCTCCCCCTCCCCAAATATGTTGACCTCAGCTAGATATGGCCTGTAAAAAACAATGAAGTCCAACTGCTGCCTCACACCCCAATATTTAATGAATTCAGAAGGAGTAAAATATCATCACCTTCAGTGCTGGGCTTCACACTTGTTCCCTGCTTTATGTAACATTGCAACATCAAGTACTGAGCAGAAAGATTAGAGTGTTTTCAGAAGACTGAAGTTTTAAAACACACAAGAATAAGAATGGTCAAAGAGTACATAATAGCTAAGAACAGGTAAAACTGAGTACATGCAAATTTATCATAAACTATGAAAAAAATCCCTTGAGATGAAACCTATGAAGATGGGAAAAGGATATTCTGCAAGTCCTGTTCTCAAAAGTCATTTAATCTTAACAAAACCTCACAGGCTTTCTTACAATACAATCTTACACTGAAAAGAACCTTGATAACCATAAGGTTTTTGTTTGCTTGTGGTTTTTTATTTTGTTTTATGTTTGTTCAGGGTTTTTTGTTTATTTGTTTGGGTTTGGTGGTGGTTTGGTTTTTTGTTGTCGTTGTTGTTTGTTTGCTTGCTTTTTTATGGAAAGGTCACATTTAAGATATAAAAGTGGCCACAAAGTAAGCAGCACTATTCTGCAATTGGCACCAACTTGGCTGTAATTATGGTCAGGAGAATGATCCATCAGGATAAAATGTAAAGTATAAAAATGGTTGCAGGGGATCAATCTGCTTCAGTTTTGCTTTTGGGGGGTACCTTGTCAAGCATTACCCACACTACTTAGCAGCATCCAAGAACTATAAGAATATCGGCTTTATATTTGACTCAGCTGTTAAGAATTTAATGCTAAAAGCCTTTCCATTCCAAGGTAAATATACCTCTATTTTTGTATTTGGTTAAAATATGCTTTGTGAATTATTTATTTTACACTCTTGAAAGGCAAAAGTATTTCAACAGTCATGAAACATCCTTGATTGTCAAAATATACATGTAGGTCACAAAGTATGCAAAGTTTAAGCCACAAAGCTGTGTCTTCAGAAGTTCCCATGAAATTATCTCTCTACCTAGAAGGCATCATTAGAAGAGATTTAGAAAAATTAAAATAAAAAAAATTCTGAAGGCAGGAGTTGAGAAGTCACCCAGCACAGAAAATTCATGTCATTGCCATTTAAAATCATGACAATAAAGCTATACTCATAAAATCAGCACATAAAATATTTCACTCTATAAACCTTCCTAATTGCATTTAAAAAACAACAACAACAAAAACCCAAAACCAAACAAAGCTGGAGGTTGCCAATCAAATACAAATAAGCTAGAGCTCTGAGGTGTTGAAAAATAAAGAAAAACTTGCAGACCTCAAGAGATTAAGTCAGGACTTTTGGGGTAGAATGAGTTGGAGAGGTACTTGGTACAGAAAGGGTGAACATACTTTGGCAACAAAGCATCAAGAATTCGACAACAGTGAAGCAAACTGAAGAAAATAATACAATTTGAACCAAAACTGTTATGAAGGTCTGAAATTTTCTCATGAAAAGAGTATAACACCATAGGGACAAAGACAACACTATGGTTCCATGGACAGACAACTATTATTCTGCTATTTTTTTCAAGGTAATAACCTCAAACTTTAAACCATTCACTTTAAAAAAGGAAAAAATACACACGGGGGAAATACTAGAACTACAACTCAAATTTTAACAGAATAAAAGAGAAACAGGTGGAAAACATGTAAGTTAATATGGGAGAACTGAACTAGTTCGGTTGCAATTTTAATCTGATCGAGGTGGCTTCCATAAAGGTTTCTATGGAGGTGTTTTAGAAGACATAGCTGGTGGCACAGCTTGCTGTCACCTCAAACCCAGCCATGTGTTTTGGAAGCTTATATATCAAAACTACATTTATAGATATGTCTTATTTTTTGCAAGTTCCATAGATGACAAAACTGAAGGCCAAGGTCAGAACATACTGTTGCTCCTGGAAAGGAAAAAATACACAAGATTGATTCTAAATTAACAGAAATATAAAACGGGTTTTCTGAAGGGCAATGTTAGGTTCTCATGCAAACACCCTTTGTTTCTACACAAGTCACGTGAGACAGAACAAATCATGAGCAAATCTGCAGGTGACTGGGCAGATAACCTCCCCAGCATTCAACCAGAATGTGAGAGTAACACTGGTCAACATCAAAAGATAACAGGATTTTGTCTGCCATCTCATATAATTGGTCTAATTCTAGAAAAGCATTTGTTTGGGTACAAACTGTACCACTGCCATGCAGAAACCACTTGTAAATTCCCTGCAATAGGGAAGAGGAAAAAAATTAATGGTGTCCAAAGAGCAGCTATGAGATTATCCACAATTTTGGACAGGAAGAACATTTTCAAAGGTGGCATTGATAGAACAGCCTAATAAGAGACACTACTGACATGCAGACAATGCTGTAGTTTTAAGCTTCAAAGGTAATGTAAGTCTAAATGATTCCCAAAGTAGGTATTAGGCTTTCCACTTTCCATTCTAAATTATAGACACATGAACATGTTCTATCCACAGCACAAGTACGCTAGCACATCTTAAAGGTCTGCAGGGGCATAATGGAAACACATTTACACAGAACTAAATAATCACTTGAAACATCTCATCAGGATTAAGCATACCTCCCCAAAGCTTGAGGTCACATAACACCATTGCCCCTTCACATTCTAAACTAATAAGAGAAGAATTATTTATAAAAAAATTCTATTTTTTTAGTTGCTCAACAAATCAAATATATTTATTCATTAGATACTGTCATTGTAACATCCTGTTACCAGCGAGAATGGATTTGGCTATTGATGTGTGTTCAAAATCGATTTCATAACTGAATAACAGATTTATTTTTCTTTAGGTTGCTCAACATTGAATCCATGAACTGTCAGTTGTGTATAAAAATATAATTAAAACCAGATATTTCCAGTGTCTTTAAAGTCCTTTGTCTTGGCATGCACAAGGATGTTAGTCTTGATTTTTTTTTTTAAATCTCTGTCTGAATTGTAAGCATTTTTGTCCAAGCATCCACATTTTTTTCTGACAAATATTTTCTGAATACTTCCTATTAAAATCTATCAAAATACAAAATGGATCAATCTCCTTTACAGACAAAATAATATGCAAACACTTTCACTGGATCTCAGACCCAGAATCAAAATCTTACCCATGGCAGCAGTTAACATCCTCACCATAAACTGGTGTTTAATCCCCAGTCTCATGGGCGGAGACACCCTTACATCTTTTAAAGCCAGGAAGAAAACCACTTCTATTTGCAACCTGTTCCATGGATGCTTTGTTTGATTTATTAACTTGTGACCAGAGATTCCTTTTCCCTATGAAGTAATTCTAATTGTGACAATTTGTATTTGAAAAAGCTACAGTTTATCTGGAACCTGAAGATACAACAGTATTGCTGGTCACACCATAGGGCTTGCTGTTTGTTTGCCTTTTCCAACAACAATTTGCAAGCAGTAAGACGGCTCTGTTAACTGATTCAGTGCGGTCATGCCAATTCTATGCTAGCCTTGCTAGCAGCTGAGCAAAACAGCAAGGTTGTTTAAATAAAAAAAGTATAAAGACTGCAACCATTTATACAAACTTCAAGCTGGGAGGAGTGGCTGACACGCCAGAAGGCTGTGCTGCCATCCAGCGAGATCTGGACAGGCTAGAGAGTTGGGCGGGGAAAAATTTAATGAAATATAACAAGGGGAAATGTAGAGTCTTGCATCTGGGCAGGAACAACTCCAGGTTCCAGTACAGGTTGGGGAATGACCTATTAGAGAGCAGTGTAGGGGAAAGGGACCTGGGGGTCCTGGTGGACAGCAGGATGACCATGAGCCAGCACTGGGCCCTTGTGGCCAAGAAGGCCAATGGCATCCTGGGGTGTATTAGAAGGGGGGTGGTTAGTAGGTCCAGAGAGGTTCTCCTTCCCCTCTACTCCGCCCTGGTGAGACCTCATCTGGAATATTGTGTCCAGTTCTGGGCCCCTCAGTTCAAGAAGGACAGGGAACTGCTGGAGAGAGTCCAGCGCAGGGCCACAAAGATGATTAAGGGAGTGGAGCATCTCCCTTATGAGGAAAGGCTGAGGGAGCTGGGTCTCTTTAGCTTGGAGAAGAGGAGACTGAGGGGTGACCTCATCAATGTTTATAAATATATAAAGGGTGGGTGTCACGAGGATGGAGCCAGGCTCTTCTCGGTGACAACCAACAGTAAGACAAGGGGTAATGGGTTCAAGCTGGAACACAAGAGGTTCCACTTAAATGTGAGAAGAAACTTCTTCTCAGTGAGGGTGACAGAACACTGGAACAGGCTGCCCAGGGGGGTTGTGGATTCTCCTTCTCTGGAGACATTCAAAACCCGCCTGGACGCCTTCCTGTGTAACCTCACCTAGGGGTTCCTGCTCTGGCAGGGGGATTGGACTAGATGATCTTTCGAGGTCCCTTCCAATCCCTAACATTCTGTGATTCTGTGAAACTTCTCTAGTACCACTCACATCTACAAAGCCTTTTAAAAACAAAAAGCTTATCTGTGCTGGGAATATTATCATTTACCAAGGACCTGCAGTTAAGAAAAAGTAGGCTTCTTCATTTTCCTTTGTTGCAAGTCACACCTGCAAGAAGGCAAGCAAGCAAATCTTCCCGTATTTATTCCAGCATATGAAGGAAGCAGCTAGCATAATCCCACCCAAACTGGATAGTATCACATTCCTCAATTAAAAAAAACCAACCACCCCAGGATATTTAGATTGCCAGAGTCAAATCACAGTGTATGGCAACCGGTACAAAATGCTCAATCAACTAATTCCATCTTGCAGTATTCAGCAAGATGTAACCACTGAATGGTTCAGTTTTAAGAAGAGGTGTCAAAGTCTCTGGACGAACCCCATGCAGGCATAGTGACTCCAGACATTGATAGTTTTGTGGTGTTTTGGGGTTTTTTTTTTGGTAGTCATTATCAAAGCTGCTTCTGTAACAAGCACTGAACACTCAAACTGAGAAAATTATACTATAGGTCTGGATCTGCAAAGTCTTTATTTATTTTACTTTGAAAAGGCAACTATTGCAATGCCATTTACACAAACGGTGTTTCAGAAATCCAGGGCAAAAAAAGTGGACTGTCAATCCTTATAAAATATTTAAGCTACAGGCACCTGAGCCCAGCCCAAGCTGTTACTGCTCTGGTTTCTGCTGTCAGTCACCTGACCATACACTTTTACAAATCATCGACTTCATGCTTACTGTACTATCTGGCATTGTTACCCCAAACTAATTTAACCTAAGAAAAGTATACTGCCATGAAAGTAGCAAAGAAGGTTTAAATATCAAAGAAACATGATACTGTACGGAGACCAAGAATTATTTTTTAAAAAAGGAACAATGAAAAAAATGTTCCAACAAGGAAGGAAGGTTCCAGCCTTTAGTTCCTAAAATAGTTTTGCCTTTTAAGCTTCCTATTCCCACTAACAAAAGAATTATTGATTGTTCTTCTGCCTCAGGTCCTGAAATCCAACCATCAGGATACTGGTAGTTAGCCCCACTGAGAGGTTACCAGTACCTGCTTCTGTGGTGTCTGTTCACCTTGGTTCCTGGCTCTCAAAATTTACATATTCTGATCTAACTTTGACGAGGCAAGCCACTAGAGAAGAAAAAAAACAGTAAGGAGCAACCAAAACAAAACTAATGTGAGTAAGTCTTTGTTCTTCTGCTGGTGTATTTAGCCACTACTCACATGTTAAAAGTTAAACGTGTTTAAATGACATCCTATACTAGCACTTGAGTACGCAGAGCTTTACAGAATCAGTTTTCTCATGGCATCTGATTACGTGCGTGGTAAGAAAAGCTAAGCTAAAATAATTGCAAAATGCCATGTTAAAAATGCAACTTTGAAAAACAACTGAAAATAGATTCTTTTACCTGTATGTTTTTGACTCTTGCATACGGAAAACAATAGGACAGATGTCAGTAAATGCCAAGTGGAAGATTTTCTTTTCAGATTACTATTTTAATGGAATGCTCTGCCCAGGTGACAAAAACTACTGTTCAACATTAGTATTTAAAATTGAGGAAAATACAATATTGATCAACCTGTTTCATACCGTATTTTTTAAAAATCTTTTTATAGCACAATTCAACTACATGACTGCTTACTGCGCATATATAAAAATCTAACTCAACATTTTTCTTTTAAAATGAAAAATAAATGAAATAAAAATGCTTTTTGTATCAAAAATGTCCTCCTGCACATTCTTGACAGATCTAATGTAATGTCGCCTTTCTTTTTTTCCCCTCCCCTTTTCCTTTTTGCTTTAGTTTGCAAAAAAAAAAAAAAAAAAAAAAAATCTTTGCAGAATCTAATAAGCAGAGCAGGGAGAGGGAGAAGCACATGGGAATAAAGGACATCACAGAATACTCTCCTGGCTTCCTTAGGAGCTTAATACAATCTTATGAATCCTGTGGAAAAGGAAGAAATAACATTCTTACATTTGGAAAAGAACAAACAAACTAAAGAAGGAAAGGAACATGAACACAGAGCAACAGTACCCTATTTCCTGATCAGCAATTAGATTCTGCAGGAATGCTCACTTTTTTGTAACGCATTTGGAAGTGCCAAAAATATTGTCTGCCATGCTGGGAAAAAATATTCATTTTCATGAGAAATATTTTTAATGTGTTTTAATACTAGTGTAAATATTCTAACCCTTAGATAAATACCATCTGAATTGCAAATATATATAGTGTATTTTCTAGAAAACTGGAAGCTCTGACATGGTAGGAACAAAAAATACAAATAACTACCTGAAAACAAGGGGTCATTACATGGTATCAGGATAAACAGCAAAGTGAAGGATAAAGTATATGTAATGCATCTTTTTATGTAGATATAGATTAAAACAGATCACTAGAAAAGATGGCAAGTGGTACAAGAAAGAGACCTCCAGTGATACCCTGATTCTCGTGACTCCAGACATTTCCAGGAACAACTGTCTTATTCTCACCAGAAAAAAAAAAAAAAAGTCTGAATTTTTCACTATTAGGTCTGCTTCCTGTGACAAAACCCATTGTAAATCCCACCTCACAAAGACAGACTCATTAAAGATAGTCCATGACTACTTTTTGGATGTGAAGATAGCATTCAGAAAAAGAAGGATTAGACTGGATCAATCTAGGCCCTGACTGAGCAAAGCACATATACCTGCATTTAAATCCAGTTTACTTTGATGAGATTATTCAGATCAAGTAAAACTAAATGCAGGTTCAACTGCTTGCTGAGCTGAGGCCACAATTCAGGTCTGAATGTTCTGCAGAACCTCAAACCACCATAGAAACATTACCAGCTTAATAAGGACATCTCTACAGAAATATTTCATCCCTGATTTACAAGTAATACTAAACAATGTATTAAATGAAAGACATCAGAGAAAAGAAAATGATTTCTCAGCAAGTTATTTTTTTTTCTTTTTTCCTGGGGTAGGGAAATACATTAAAACCAGAACAGAACTTGCCATGTGGCCACATTGCTACAGTGGCACGTGAAGCAATCAACTCTCCGAGGTGCGCAGCACCTCTAACAAACTAAAATCATTTCTATGTTTTCTCCTCATTCTTTCTAGCTCCAGGAACACTGGAATATCTTAACTTTGATAGACAAAAATAACCTACAAAACTTCTGAGTTTTTGGTACTTGGGCTTTTTAACGACAGGGAATACAAAACCAGGGATGGGGAGAGTGCTTCCTTTAACACTTCCTGTGCCTTGGCACATAATGGTGTCTTCAAGACAGGCTACTATTCAACCTTGCCTTCTGTTTTCATTGTGTCACTTAAACAAAAACTCCTTCAATGTCCTTAGCTATCCTAATGATTTCTTAAAATAATAGCTTGCCTCCCTGCCTGTGTAATAGGAATTTGACTTTAAAGACACAAAAATTGGCAACAAGATTGAGAAGGATGTTTAGAATGCTTTAAATTGTTATTTTATATAGCTCACACTTCTAGAAGGTGGTGTTTCATTAACCAAAACATAATTCGAATGCAAACATGTGTTCCTGAAATAAATGAAATATCTTTGAATAACAGTTCTCAATACAAAAAAAAAAAATCCTAAGGCATATATAACAAACTGCATATGGCTTGCATAATAGCTATTTGACATGAATTTAGTGAAATTAAATTCATACTTTGCTTATTATACATTTAAAATAGTATACTTAAATCTTCTCTTTCAACTTTCCCCTCTATAATAAGGCAAGAAAAAAAAAAAAAATCAGACACTAATAGTAATTCAATTATGAGTCCTGCCTCTTAGATCATTAAATCTTTCTTGGCCAGACTTTCTAATATGACTTCATTTCTGAATGGTTCATACTTCATTAAGGAATGGTCAATAGATGCTCCAGTTACACTGGAGATGTGCAATGAATAGCATGGAGATCACAGACCTACAGAAAGTATGTGCTAGTCCACCTGCTGACTTGTTGGAGTCTGGTTCACACTTTCATAATAATATTTATTCAAGATGTACCGAATATTTCTCAGTTCTCTCAGTACTTTTTATGAATTAAAATTTTAAATACAAGTATAAGCCTTTTATTTTGGGCATAAAATACCTTAAAGAATGCAAAGGAAAGAATAAAGCATCATCCAGTTTACTCTAAAGAAAATTATTATAGACTGGCATGGAAGATAAAATATCACTTACAGGGTACTCACATGTCCTTCACTGACATTTAAGTCTGTAAGGGTTAAAAAGATGAGCAAGACTTTGAGAGAGGTTCTGTTCAGGTATATTATGAGTGAGTGGGTCATTGACTCAGCAATAATATCGTATTGCTGAAGTGTCAGGGGAAAACCCACTCTAGGTGACCCTGCTAGAGCAGGCAGGCAGGACCAGACGACCTCCAGAGATTTCTTCCAACCTCAATCAACCAGCAATTTTGCAATTCTGTGAAATGCAGGTACATACATGAAAATTCATCCCATGTCAAAGATGATACGAGTAGCTCAAACTGTTGAGACCAGTCAACTTGTTAGATGAATGCCACTGATTTAATTTCAGATATACACCTTTTTTTTTTTTTTTTTTAATAAATTCAGAGAAGCAGCATTTCTCTGGTTTTGTTACAAGATACTTTAGCAGCAAATAGAGAGCTGTAACTCTTTTGCTCTCCACAAATATTTTCTGGATTGTCATTAACAACCATCAGTTCATAGAATCATAGAATGTCCTGAGTCGGAAGGGACCCACAAGGATCATCGAGTCCGACTCCTGTCCCTGCATATGACAACCCCACAGGTCACACCATGTGTCTGAGGGCGTTGTCCAGTCTCTTCTTGAACACTGTCAGGCTTGGGGCCATGACACCTCCCTGGGGAGCCCGTTCCAGTGCTCCACCACCCTCTGGGGGAAGAACCTTTTCCTAATGTCCAACCTAAAGCTCCCCTGGCACATCTTCCTGCCATTCCCTTGGGTTCTGACGTTGGTCACTAAAGAGAAGAGTTCGGTGCCTGCCCTTCCTCCTCCCCTTGTGAGGAAGCTGTAGCTGCAATGAGGTCTGCTCTTAATCTCCTCTTCTCCAGGCTGAACAAATCAAGTGACTTTAGCTGCTCCTCACACAGCTTCCTCTCCAAACTCCTTCACCAACTTTGTTTACTTTCCTACTTAAAAAAAAATAATATAAGGAAATAATAATTTTATTTAAATGAAATATTGGAAGGAAAAGCATAAAATACTTTAAAAAATCCAGTGTTACAAAGGTCGTGTTATTGAATTCAGAGACCCAGGCTCTGTGGCAAGTTTTTTTGAACACAGACACTCTTGTAAACTGAAGACACGGCCATAATGGAATATCTAAATTCAGAAACAATAAATAAATTATTCTCCCTCTGACCAAGGAACTCCTTGACAATACCAGAAGGTCACATATTTTATTGCTTATATAGGCCAATCTGAACATCTCATACTGGGAGGAAGACTATTAAAGTGCTGCCTGACTCAGGTATAAGCAGCACACTGACTGGGAGAAAATTCTTGTGCCTATATCACCAAACAGGCACACTACAGTCTTGATTTTCTTCTCACTTGCACCTGTGAAAAAATGCAGGCTTTTGCAGTATTTTAATTTTCATCAAAAGCTATGCAAATGATGCCTAAAATATTTCCCAAAATTTTTTTTTTTTTAGTGTTAGATGCAGCACCTAAAAGTTATTGCATTAAAACAGAAGAAATGTCATTGAATTGATTGCAGCGTGTTTTTATTTTTAGTATTCTCTACTCAAAGCACTCTCCATGCTTTTCACAAGTACTACTTAGTTTTCAAGTTTAGCTAATCGTAACTGTCCTTAACTTTTGATCTTCTTATTGTGCCAAAGTTTATGATTTTGTAAAACTAATAAAACAAACCAAAATACCTGAATAGCTGGAGAAGCATACCAGACATACAGAGCACTTTGTCTTTAAAACATGAAAGAGGGGTTGTAATAGAATAATTCATAAAATCTGTAGCAGAGAAATTAAATAAAGAGAAAAGTACTAAAGATTGCTATAAGCCAGAATCACCTAATAGCATTAAAGAGAAAGGAATGACCATTAGTGTCTATGAGATACTCTAAGTACCCCTCAAGGGCCTGCACATGCTTCACTGCTTTATGTGAAGCCTTGCGTCCTTCAGAGTGCAATCTTGTTAATCAGCTCTCAAGGTCACAGCTGAATGCAAAAGAGCCAGGCTGCACATCTGTGGGAGATACTTATTTCTGGAAAAAATTATAGTTCTATTTATGTGTAAACGATACGCAGTTATGCAGTACATAAGTCCAAACCTGCAAACACTTATCCTCATTGACATCACCAAAAAAAAACACCCCACACCACACTACCGCACCAACCCAAACCCTCAAAATTGTTTGCAGAATCAAACTCTCAAGGGTCAAATGAGAGTTGCTCAAGGTGCCTGCACACCGATCACAGGGTTTCCAGATTACAAGAGAAAATGCTGAAGGTGAAACCACAGTAACGTGTCATTCCCATTCAAATCTGAGTAACTATGGAATAGGCAAGATTGGATGAAGAATGGTAGCAGTTCAGCTTTGTTCTCTTCTTCCTCCCTTGTGTTGCCCAGTGCAGCTTCATCTTCCACCAAAGGAGGAGGTGGGAGAAAGTAGAGGGACTGGCCAAGAGGGTAGAGCAGGGACCAAACTGCAGCTCTGATCAGTCCTTCTGTTTCTCCACTGACCCCAGGACAGGACAGCACAGCTATACAGAGTGTTTGAGTAGACTTACATTTTGCTAAGTGAACCATAACAAATATTTGGGTATCAATATGTTGCCAGACAGCACTAAAATTTGATTTCTGAAAGTAAAGCTTCAATAAGACAATACAGGCACAATAAAAACTGTGGAGTAATTATAAGCCAATAAGAGAGTGGACAAAAAAACCAAACCAAACCAAAGAAAAAAACATGAACAAAAAAAATCCAAACAGCTTTTCTGGCTTTGTTTAAATAAATCTGCCAGCTGAAGAAATACAAGCAGCTGAAATAAAAATGGATCACATAGTTAAGCTACTAAACAAAGAAGGGCACAGAGTTACCCTAGTTTGACATTACTTGAGCATCATTTGTCTTTCAAGAGAGATTGAAATTCTGAAATCTCACTGATGGAAAGGAGCTTTAAATGGCTGTTAATACCATCCCAACCTCTAATTCCTAAGAATGAACACAGAATTTCTACTGAAGGGTGGTTTAAGGGAGCAGCATTCTAAAGGTTTAAGCAGACTCAAAAAAAAGATTCATGGTTCTGATGCAAGACGGGAACCCCCAGAGTGATCAAGGCATAAGAAGGTAATCACTTCTCCCTGAGAAACAGCTTAACAACCTTACCGTTCACATCTGTAGGACCTGGTAGGGACCAGTTTATACAGCTGCATTATTGTGACCATTCTTCACTTAGCATAAAAACCATGCGTATTTAGAGTCAGAAGGCTTACTTGAAAGTTCCTATACTAGGGACCATTATACTTTGAAATATGGTGAAGAAACAAAAGCTTTTAAAAAGAATCAGTTTGATTTAATACCTACTGCAGGATTTTTATTTCTTTTTAAAATGAGTCTTTTTAAACACGATTACTTTAGCTGATACACACAAAAAATATGCCCCCACAAAACTATAACAACTATTTTGGCTGAAATTATGGAGATAGATTATATATATATACACACACATACACAAGACAGAAAAGGAGCTCTCTCTTGAAAACTCAGTGACAGAAATCTTTAAAATGCCTTTTCTCTCTCCTTACTTTGGTCTTTTAAACACAAGATTAAATTACAAATGCATTGAAATGAACAAATGACTTTCTGAAGCTGTTTTATCTTTATGTAACCAGAATGAACCACATTGCAGCTTCACCCTCTCCACACGCCTCCTGATCAGGATGTGGTCTGATTTCTTTTCAAGTATATATACCAAAAGTGGATAAATATAACTTCCTTTGCCAGAAAATCTAATACAAGTCAGCCAGTTTGGAGGTTCTGTAGGGAGCAAAGGCATAGTCTTGGTCATGAGTATAGTTCAAGATTGACATCAGCAACGTCAACCCGTCTGTGAGAACAGATTGGCCAGATTCATAGAGGTCACATCTCTGGGTGCTGCCAGCTTTGCTGTACTGAGTATCTCAAGAGGCTGGTCCTGGATTTCTTGGCAGCTGTTTGTGTGATACTGGCTCTAGTGTTCACAGACTATGTACCTTGCGGGAAGAGGTTTGTCTGTTCTTTTTGTTGCAGCAAACAAAACAAGAAGAAAGAGGAACTGAATTTGCAATTTGAAAAATGCAAATGGCATTCTCATGCCAGAAGAGCACTGTCCCTGGTTCGTACTTTTGCCAGAAATATGGGCCGATTTGTCTCTTGTGCAAAAGTGAAATAAAAATAGTGTAATTAGTAGGAGGAAAATCATTTAAGTTTAAAAACATAATGCACTTCAAAAAACTAAAGAATATATATATTCTTTTATACAGAAGACAGCAAGACAAATGAAAAATACACCTGTACATAGGTATATACACACATGTATGTGCATATATGTATACACGTGTATTATACACAAACATATATTAAGAAATTAATCAAAGCTCCATTTTGCTTAATAAACACATAGGAACACATAGCCTTGAAGTGCCACAGAACTGAAACTGACTCCAGAGAGTTTTGTTAAGGTTTATAGCTGTAGAAAAACTCCAATGAGGCTCTGAAATCTTTGCACACAGCAGCAGCATTTGTGCTAACTCATGTATTCAGCAGAGTAGGCATCATTTTTCTCTTGCTATCTAACAATGTGTGCTCTCCCAACTAGTTTAATCACTGTTCACTAATACTAAACTCTCCCATTAGCATTTCTAACCACAGTCAGTTGATCTCCAGAGACCAACTGTAATACAGGTCTTCTCTGCAAGAGGTGGTTCTATCAGTGTAACTGGAGAGTTGATATTAAAAAAAAGATTGAAAGCCATCTGATGGACAACTGTGCTTGTTTTCACTCTGCTTAATGCATTTCAGTGTATGCTGATAAGGAATGAGTTTAAAATAAACATCTCAAGTGAAAATAGAAGACTTAGCATAGGAGTTTGTACCAATATAAAAATGTGTTTTATAGTTGGTGCCATGTTTCTTGTAGTATTCTTACATTCATTTGCCAGTACGAGTATCACAACCATTTATGAACTTGTATGGGGGAAAATGATCATTCCCTTAATGGTGTCCATTTTCATCAGTCTTCAGATGTCTGCAGGCAGCTCCTTTACCGTGTCACAGACATTGCTGTACTTAACAAGAAAACCTCTTTTCTTGTCATTTTCAAACCACATTGCAAATCAGTACCTTTTTGCATCAAATTTGTAACAGTTACTTAAAAACAATTCTAATTTGACTCTGTGTTTCAAGTTCCACCAGGGGACTGAATTAATTTTCATTGTCCCTGCCTGACCTTGCTCTGGATTTTTCCTTTCTAAGGAAAATTTAGTTGTATTGACATCTTAGTTGATAACAAACTTAGTCTGTCACATCACAATTTACACTAAAATGTTTACTATTATTTATTGTTATACAATGATACTGTCATTACAATAATTTAGTAGTTCAAAACTGCGAAGTAGTAAACATGTATTTAAGTTTACTAAATGAAACTTTATGCAAGGAATTGCTCCACAGAATATCCATGGAAGATCCCTACTGGTTTAAATAACACACTCTTTGCAAGACTGGCTTCAGAAATGGTCTCATCTTCAAAATCAACCTTTAACTGCGTTCAAAAAATGAGGAAGAGGAAGAAAGAGCTATAAATGATCGCTAACTACTAAGTGGGGAAAAAAAAAAAAAGTATTTCTGGCTAATAAATTCCATTGAAGTTCTATCAATTGATTTCAGATGATTACACGACTGTAATTCACTGAGAGCTTTGCACACTCAGATGTTTATAACTGTTGACAGAAAAATGTGTGAACTATTTCCCTTACACTGAAGTGAACTCAGTACAGTGTTATGCCAGCATATTCTACACCATTGTTTATGGAGAAATAAACAGTAAGTGTGCCCATTTATTATACATGTATAAATGAACATATTTCTCAACCCCTCCTTGTTTTTCTGGACAAAATTTTATACCCATATGCCCCAGAACTTGATACATATCAAAAATATGAATATAGAAATTTGAGATTAGTATATTGCCCCTGACATCTACGGAAAGCATTATGTATACACATTCCATCAAATTTCATACACATTTTCCCAAAATGTTTACTTAAATTAGGCATTTATGAAATCTGAGAACAATCCCTACTGAGCTATTGCACTGAGGAATTCAACAGCTATTAAAGACATGACCTAGGACAACAGTTACTGTTCCATATTAGATTATTAAATGACTCTATGAAGTGACAAGCAATATTTATTAAAGTACCCTGTATAACAGGTTCTCTGTCTTATGAACAGTCCTTCACAAGTTTGATTTCAGAAATTACAACCTGGTACTTTTGCCTGATACAGCTATTTTCAATTTTTCAGAAATTTCTCCAAATCAACATTATTCTGCCGTGTGCATACTTAGGTTTTTTTCTGTCAGGCTGCTTCATTCTTTCTCTAATACTTTCACTCTTGTTTCTCTATGCTGTACATGTCAGCCACATCTTGCACAAGTACTTCTTTTTTCCTTCCAATTCTTGCTAAACTACAATAATAAGAGTTTGACAGTACTGCTAGAGCAGATGTCAATGATCTTGCTATGATTTTATGAGTCAAAAATAACCTAGGAAAAATGAACCACAGTGGAAAGCAAATGTTCACATAACTTTTTTCTCTGTAGAACTTTATAAAACTAAATATAGAGATATTTATTCTTCCGTATATCTAAAGCACAGTTCAATTCATTCTTGTAGATCCTACCCAAGACATAGCAGCCTAAAAGGTTTATTCAATTATCAATGCAAATCCTAACAAATGACTAACTCTTTATGACTTTGTCAGAAATAGATTTAATAGCTCTGTTTCTTCCACATTAAACAACTGTCTTACAAAGTCATCTTCCAAAAATTAGGCTTTAATGGATTTAGTATTCATCATTTTTCAATGCCCTTTATAAGAGTGTTTAGGAATTTACTTATTTTTGACTTCTGCCTCAATAATAGCCTACACTCTTTACATATTTTTCAGTTCACTGAGTTGTACTAGTGGAATTCACTTCTTTCCTAATCAACAATTGATGATAATGAACTAAAAATTAATTTCTCAAAACTAAATTCAATTAAATAGATACTCATTAGTAGCAACCAAAATTATTTTCAGTGTCCTAGAGAGAAAGACTATATGTAGAACAGAAATTAAGAATAAAACAAAAACAAGATTAGATAAAACTGAAATTGTGAAAATGAAATTGAGGAGTGGTACTGTGTCTCATATGAAGTTAGACATGTATGTTACATAAATCAATTCACAATAGAAATAAAATTCAGCTGTGATTGTTTCAAATCCTTCCTGCCTTTGATAATCTCTTTCAGTTAACCAGAAAATTAAGGTAGTTTTCTGCCTTTCCTACTTCTACTGATGTTCGGTTAATCAGGACAGAGTAGTTCTACCCCCAAGTAGCCGTAGGGTGGCTGTGAAGGGGTCATGGCTGGGAAAGCTGGAAAGATATAACAATAAGCACACTCCTAATTTGATACCATGGACTGTCTCTCAGGGATGTGTTAGATTTCAAATCTACCTCAATCCAGTTGAAACAATACATAACTGTGAGTAAAATCGGAAGCAGAGGAACATTCTTCACAAAATCACCTTCTTAGAGAAATAAAATTATTTAAGTTTAAAAGAGTTTTTTTTCAGACATGCTATCGATCCACGTGTATATATAAAATTTTTTGTATATATACACAACTAAAATACAATGCTTTACCTGAACTATCTTTGAAAACAACTTTCACACAATACTTTATTTCTCCATACTTAGTTTTCGAACAACACTTTTCTGTCTCCCATCTTCCATCAACGATTCATTTATGACACATTGAATGTTAGTTACTAAATGTCAATTCATTAAAAACATTAAAGCAGTGAGTTTTTTTTTTAGTAAGGCAGACTTCTCATTGTGACACTTGATTTTGTAAAATTTTCTTCAGCTGTCACATTCACATTCAGTTATAGTTACCTATTTTTAAAATATTATAAAGAAAGTCAGAGACAGTAAAATGTGACAGTCCAGCAGCTCCCACATTACTGAAGTGCAAGATTAGGCAAATGGGCAGCTGTTCAGCAGTCAGCAACAGCTGAAGTTCCTCCACAAGACCTTATCCTGATACTTCAGTTGAGGCCTGAAAGGAACAACTCTCTGCAATTTGTTCACCTTGTTCCTTCAGACCCCGGGTCACTGCTGACATAAGGCTTGCTAAACAGTATCACCTGTGACGGTGAGTTTTGAAATATGGAAACCTCTGCAAAGACAACTGGATTGTGACCTCCAATAACATTCCTCATAGGTCACTATACTGCTATCAGATAGTGATAATATTCAGCTATTACTAACCTTGCCCTGGAGCAAAACCAACCAGAGATGAAAACTCTGTCTTCTGTGTAAAATAATTAATTTTGAAAATAAAGTCACAAACACCGGAACCTGCAAACATTTTCAGCAAAAGAGGCATTTTGTGGGCTTACAAGTTTCCGAAGTGTCTCTTTGAACAGCACAAACATCTGCTCGTTGCTTTTCTTAGACATTGCAAATGAATTCTAACTTTTATATTTCAACTAAAAGCACTTTCACAAAAAAATATGTCCATTAGCTAACATTTTTCATTGATTACTGATATGCAAGTAGGCATACTCATCAGCTTCATAAAAATATTTTGGAAATGAGGTCCACCAAATTTTGCATATGGTATATCCGGATACCTTACACATTTCAGTTTTAAAACTATTCATCCATTCAAAGACATTTAAACTATTAAGTCTTTGTGTCTTGCAACATGCATTAAAATACATAAGTGAAGAAAATTGAAAAAACAGCTCACTGTATTAATAATGCCATAAATAAAAATGCCAAAGAAGATACAACATCTAACATAGAGTCTACTTATAATATTCTGCAGTCTGTAGGCTTCAGGTGAAACTTACAATACATATCATCAATTTCATTTTATCCCATATGAAGCTGTAGACACACTTTACTGGAATAAATTCAAATTAGAAATAAAATTGACTTGTGACCTTAAAAACTCTTAGAAGTTGCTGTTTCAAAACCACATAGACATAACACAAATCATATGCCTGTATATTCACAAATATATGGCTAAGTGTAAAAAAAACCCCATATATATGTATAATCAGTCAGTACTGGAAACATTCCCTTCCATTTGTCCTTCCCGTCAACTCTACACTAAGACATATGCCAAGCAAACAAAGGATTAAGGTAAAAAAAAAAACTTCTGCACCATAAAGAAAGGAAAGTAGGCAAGTTTTGTTCTCCCAGATGCAAAGAAGTTCATGCTTTATGTTTAGCAGAGACAAGTGAGGTTGCATAAAACCCTCCTCACTTGTCCCCTGCCAGCAAAGAACAGGTACAATATAACAGTACAATAACTTCGCCAATCTCTTCTTTTCTTCATAACTCTGGAAGAGCTGGAAGCTGTCTCACTCAGACAGATCTTAATAGAGTCAGAGTGAAAACAGTAAAAATGGCAACACTGTCCTGTGTTATAAAGCTACTGCATACTAGTGCTTACAATTAAATGGCAATGCTTATCTTCTAGAAGCCCCTGGTATAAAAGCTTGAGTACAAACCCCATGGTGTATGCAACTAAAGAAATGAAGGTCACTTACTGGCATTATTAGATTTTGTTCACATTTCAAAACACCAACAAAAGTGTCAACAAAATGTTTTCTCTGCACAGTTTTGCTTGTATCAGAACTGAAATATTAGAGCTGTAACATTCAGGCTACCTTAGGGGAAAAGAAAAAAAGGTCTAAACCAATTAGTAACAATTCTTAGTTTGATATTTGATTAATTTCTTACTTTAAATAAGTGATTCTTAAGAAATCCCATTAATTTCAGGAGCATTAAGGGAGAAAGCAGTAGACATTGTCCCTAATGGTCATAGTACTTAGGCAAAGTAGATTTAATTCTTAACATAATCTTTTCCCACTCCTCTTTGAATTACTCAAGGTATATAAAAGACGACAGAATGTAACAGGCAGAGAGATCTGGAGCAGCGATAACATTATCACAACAGATCACAGAGAGGGAAAACATACTTTTAAAAAGATGAGTTAAATATAGATTTAATAACTTGTTTGGCATATAATGGTCTAAGGGGTAATTTTAGGATCCTATACCCCAGAAGCAAAGAGAAATAGCAATTATAATTCTAGAATAAGGTGCTATTTACTCTTCTAAAAACACCACATGGGCAATGTCTTTTAATGGACACAGTCTCCATTTTGATCTCAGAAGGGAACAGCAGGTACCTGGTAAAACTCTCTTCAAATAACAGCAAAATTGACCTGAATCAAATTTGTAGGACAGCTTCTTCACTTTGAAAATGCTTACAGTTCAGATATGGATCTTTATCAGAAGCTGAATTTTGCAAATTGTTGCTTCAGCTGTAACATTTGATTCAAATAATGAAAATAAAGGTTCTGGAATTATTTGTATTTTTCGGGTTTTGAATACCATGGTAGACCTGCTGCCTCATATAATTTGTGTAAAATTCACTGCTATATTCCTCCTCTGATATTTTTTCCCATTTTTAAAAAATCCAGACTGCATTGAGACTATCTATTTACAGAAAGAAATCATGGTAAGGCAAATTATTTCAGACTTTTCTAAACAATCTTTTAGCCTGTAATAAAATAAATATTTTACTTTAAAGCAACGCACAATGTTAATGCACAATATGGGACAGCAAGTAGCAGCTAACAAGGAACTTGGAATACTTTTATATCAACAATAACGTCATCAAAATCTAAAATATTACATTACAAAAATCCTAATCCCCATAAAAACATGGGAGCGTCAGTTTTCCCTTGGCAGGTAAAATCCACAGGGAAAATTCACAACTGAAAATGATTCACATATATATATTACTGAGAAGCAAATGATTCAACCCCTTACCAATTTGGAAATACTAAGTCATAAAAATGAAGCTCATGAGTCTCAGTCCTGCCTCTACAGTAATGGAAACGAGTGATTAGGAGTGATAGAGGGATGGCACAAACTGCTCCTGGGGGGCAAGATTTTGTAAATTTTACTCTTTTTTTTTTTTTTTTCCCCCAGAAAAAAAGAAGAGATTAAAAAAAAAAAAAAAGATGGCTGATTAAGAGCTAGTGAGAAACTTAGGAGGCTCAAAGTAGTTGCACCAGAACCAGATTAAAACACAGTGATTTCTAACGACACACAGTCATTCATTCTTTATTGACTGAAGGATAACTGAATTTCTAACAGGACTTCCTATAGTACATTCCCTTGGAGTTTTCCCTCCAAGTACTGACCTTCTCCAATACTCTCCTGCCCCTGGAGTCTAATGTGATCACAGTCTGAACTGATTTGGCTGGAAAGAGTTATGATGAAGACTTTATATTGCGGTTATCCTTGAAGAACAGTCAGCGTATGCGCTTCTAACTCTCACCACTAGTAAAACGAAGCTCTTGCTTCAACTCCAGTATTAAGAAGTCTGAAGACCAGAAAAACATATTACAAGATTCCATTGTCTAAAGAAAACAATACATTTTTTGTCCAAGATTATGGAGTGGGGATTTATTTGATAAAAAATTCTGAGGATCCCACATTAAATACTTCTCCTTCTGGAGTATTTCTACCTATTTAGTGACAGCAAGCCCTATATATCATTTACACTTATGTGTATCTGTTGGAAGCTAAAAATAATGGTGCCTTCAGGAATTGTACCCTACCTAGTTTGAGAGAGATGATGTGAGGCACTTCTATTCTGCAGATTTTATTTTTACACTGTTTAACACTGCTGCTATTCCTGAGCCTGATTTATGGGTACCCTGGGGTACTCCTAACCCCCTTTGATGTTATTTCTACTCGAAACAGTTGACAAAAGCAGATCTCCCCTTGAGGATTGCACAGTTTTAGTATTTGTTTCAACTTTCAGCCATTTGCTCAACCTATTAAGAGCTTCCTCAAAGACATAAAACAGCAACCCATCACCTTGAATGCTACCAAAAAAAAAAAAAAAGCATAACGGTTGCCAATTCACACTAACTCTGCTGTAGATAAGCAGAATACATTGGAAGGCATCACACTACATGGAATACTGCCTATGGATTTAGCATAACCCTGCAAGGGTATTTGGCTCTGAAGTATTTCTCTCTGTTGGTCAGAGCTGCATAAAAATATTCATATCAAATACAAATCCAAGGCAAACAGAAGGTGTGCCTAATGTAAACTTGAGAATAAAAATCGGCAATAGGCTTAAATATTACTTCCATTTAGTAATTCTTCTATATACCATGGAGTACACTACTGCTTGAAATACGATTTTTATGAGCTCTGCACACCAAACCCATGTCGTGCCTAGAATCTTGGAGCTTAACTGCTCTGTCTGTGGGGGACTAACTGTCCATGATAAATGCATGGAAACAGCCAGAGAAATGGTATATCTTGCTGCAAATAATATTTTTTAAGAAACGCATAAATAGTACCTGGTTGTCATCTTTTCCTGGTTAAGCTTTTTCAGCAAAAAGGAAGAAAAATGTATTTTGAAGAATAGATTTTTTTTTTAACTGTACTGAAGCTAATACAAAGTAATAGTTAATGTATCAAATATAGTTATTCCTCTTTTCCACCTGAATGCTATAGAATGATGAAAGCATGTTTCACAAAATACTAAAAACTGCAGAGTACTCTGGATGCTACTTTTCAACCACATAGGAATATTAGAAAGTAATTGCTAGCACAAACATGCAGTTACCTAAATCTTTAACTAAAGTAAAAAGGTTATGAGTATTTGTGTAATTTCTTTGAGTTATATGTAAATATTCCAAGAACACTAGGCTGGAGAACAGAAATAGAAACTCCAAAAACTTAGCAGAGATTTCATAAGCAGCTTAAGAATTTTTCCTTTGTGCAATACTGATAACTGATTTCAATGCACAATCTCTGGCTGTTTGCAAAATGAGCTTACCTTTGACAATATTTGCAACCGGAAAAAGTAAATCAGAAACAGAAACTAAAATAATTTCTTTCACAGCTTTAACTGGAGAATTATTTCATTCACCCAAAGATACAAATGAAATTATATTTTAACAACTCACAAAATTGGCCATACAAAAAAATGAAATACAGTAAGGTCTTCCTGGTACCTCAGTCCTTGGTATCACCTACACATGTTTAATAGTACAAAAAATTGCACGATAGACCTCTATGACTTTAAAAATTAAACTTCTTAAAGATAATCAGCATTTAATGTATGGACACATTCTCAAACTTTAGAATTATCACAGAAATGTGTATCAATATTTTGACATAAGGAGACAGAACAATTTTATTTTCTTCCATTTTATTTCTGCTAAAATTGCTTAGAGAAGGGGTTTTTAGACTTTTTTTTTTTTTTTTTTTTCTTTTTACATAGGCAAGCTTAACAAAAACACAGTACATTGCCAGGAACAGACAACTTTTCCTGCAGTCTAGAAATAGCTACTGTTTATCCCATGAAGCTCAGTTGTTAGTACAGCAATTTTACTCCTTTGTACTTGATGGTGTTCAGTGACCTCTTTTCATGCTTCCCAAGCCCTACATAGGGAATACTAGGACACCAATGACCCTTTCCCATACCATCTTACTGCTCCAGTAAAAAGTACACTTTCACTGCAGATCTAGTTTCACCAACGAGCCTTGGGTTTCAGCTTCAACATTATCCCAAGCTAGTTGTGATTAAGAGCCAAGGTACCCATCACAGGACTGTGTAGGATACCTGTCAGTCATTGCCAGTTGGCTTGGGATCAGGGATCAGCCACTGGCCCTCTTTCATTCAGCAGTGCAGACACACAACAGGGCTCTGCACTGCAGGAAGCCAAATCACTCCTCTCGCTCAGTTAATTGTTAGAAGTGACAAGAGAACGACTCGCTTTTAAGTAGTTTGTCTGCAGCCTTGCTGCAAAATACAGAGGTATCAATTTGACAGAGGCTGGTATTTGGCCTTTAACCTGTACCTAGGAGCCGGTTCTGTAAATATACCACAGAGGATGCTGTCAAAATCAGCTCTTCCCAGAAGATACACCATATGAATTCAGTATAGAGTTGAAGCATCCCTTACAACTTTTCTCTTTTGAACGACAACTATAATTTCACAATTCAACTTTGTATACGTTTTCATGTAAGGAACCATGCTGCCTGCACTGAGACAGAGCTGAGGTACAATACAGCGTGTTTCAAAAAGATGAACCAAACTTGCACTGTGCAACAATTACGGGTTGGGTCCACCTTTTTCAAACACCCTGTAGTTTCATGTTAGCTAAACATTTAAGAGGAGAAAGTGAAATAATATTGCCCACTTCCCACCCATTTAATCTGGTGCAGTTCCTACAGCCGGTACAAAAGCCCTGCTCATGGGTGGGAGGAGATTAAGAGGTGTGCAGGAGAACAGAGGTCACTCACAAAAATCTTACAAAGTATAAAAAAGGCAGAAGACAGAACATACTCTTCATCGTTTCACTGCATCCCTTGAGGTACAAGAGATGAAACCTATATCTACAGCTCTAGGACATATGAGAAGTCAAATTCTGGCTACATAAATGTATTCATGCATTTACAACCTTTAAAGCTGCAAGAAGGCTGCTGGAGTACTCTCCTGCTCACTTTTGGGATAACTGATTTCACTGCCTTCTGAAAAACACTTAATTCCATGGCCTACAAGACATACTGGGTCCTAAGAGTATTCCCCTGACTTTTTAGAAAGTGAAGGGGATAGAACTGCTCTGTAGACTGTTTTTATAATGTCTGCAATCTAATCCTCTTCCCATGCCACAGGCTTCGGAGATCTTGCCATGACCAAATAAAATCTGTAAGCTACTCAGGAAACAAAACTGAACTTCCATTATCTAAAAAGTATCTCTGTGCTTCATAAGGGAAGACAAACCTATTTATGAACAACTGAACCTGCTACACAAAATAAAGACTGAAAGACTTATGTGTATGAGTAACTTCAAAGAGCCCGTTGTTCCCATCATGGATGGGATAACTAGGAATTGCTAGTGCTTTGTCAGATGCTCAGGCACCAAAATCCTACTCTGTTTCTTAGGCTACTCAGTAAGAACTCCAACAAACTTTTAGAAATAAAATACTTAAAGATCACCTAACAGCATTTCAAAAGGTCCTGTAAGCCATAAAAAAATCTGAACAGCATGAGACCAACAGGAAGACGTCTTCTCTCCTTGTTTGGTGTATAAATTCAATAAGCTTATTCATAAATAACTTTGCCCAGCTTGTGTGCTGAGGTAAAGGACTACTGAAAAGTTAGGTTTCCCATAGTTATTTGATGCTTTAATTTAAATTAACAAGAATTCATATGCTTTTCTGATGTGTCAATAAATAGCCCCACTAAATTTACTAGTAAAGTTTAGGAAGACAACAGTTAGTCCTGGGAACAGTTCAGCTAAGCAAATCCAGAAAACGAAACCTCTCCTTCCTTCATGATTTTGCCAAAAAACAGACGAAAAAATTACAACTTCATGCATATAAGTAAATAGGTCTGTTCTGAATATACCAGATTCAGGAAAATGTCAACATATCCATTTAAAATTTGATTAATTATAACTAGTTGTCAAGCCTAAGTAAGCATATTTATGGTTGATATTCTTCCCTCTTGTTCTTGGGAAAAGGAAAAAGCTGAGCTCAGAATGGAAACTTCATAGTGTCCTTAATTACAGAGAAGTTAATACTGCTGCATACCTAACTAGGGACAACCTAAGTAATTCAGCAGTTACTGCCTGCAAGGTAGTCTCTGAAAGAGACACATGGCAACACTGTAATGGTGCGTATATGGGAAATGATGGACACCATGCTCTTCTTCAATGCACAATTATCTTTTCATCTCTACGACTCACTTTCTTGAGCCAAATAGTGTCAGCAGCCAATCAGCTACAATCAACGCAGCAGCATGCAAGCACAACATAATATAATTACACTGGGTCCGGGATAGAAGCAGAACAACAAGTTATTATTTCCAATAGGAAGTTCACTTCCAGGAACCCAGCTTTTCTTCCCCAAAAAGATCTCCTAACAGTTTCAGTCAAGCTTACTGCTAACCTGTAAGATTTTTCTAAATTCTTTCTTCTATCGCAAAATGCAGACCAATCAATAGCAATGCTTACAGTGTATAACATGGTGTTATTAGTTCTGAGGTTCTACCTCAAAACATCTCCTAATCAGTAGATAAATGTGTTTCAGGTAATTCTTCACAACATTGGTAACTGCCTGTCTTAGGCAATTGGTTTTTAACTCATGCATTTGTGAGTAATTGTATTCTTGAATGTATGTGCCCTAATACCATACAGTAAAAAGGATTACAGTACTTAAACCTGCAATAAACAACAACAAAAGAACAGATGCAAAATAAGAAATTTTGGGTTGATTTATAAAACAAACACCAAAAAGTTCCTTTCTGCAGAAACAGTCTGTCCCCCTCAAACCTGTGCTTTCATTTGGTGGCTCTTAAATATGGATTAGCAGCAAATATGTACACACTCCTGCCACTATCTTGAGCACTTAATGTTATAGTTAGAACTTATGCAGTCAAATTTCCACCTGCAGCTCAAAGGTGGAAGAACATAAATTGTATTCATACCAGAAAAACAAAGAACACACCTGAAAGTTCGTCCCATTTTCCACCATGATACCAGGGGGAAAAAAAAAAAAGCTTAAAAGGAAAACCAGCAGAGGAAAAAAAGCTCTTTGAAAGTGATAAGTACTCTGCAGCACTGAGACTGTCCATCTCTGACACTTTTCATTGTACTTACCTAATATCTGTGCATGTTATACATGTGATACAGCGAGTGTTTGTTGTAACGAGGTTCAAAGCCACAGATGTTTCACTGTCAGTGGTTGGGTGTGCTCCACATTTAAAGTAAAACTCCTGAAATATTGAAGGAGAGATAAAAAGAAGATTACATACCGGCCGCTCACGTCCTCTCTTTATCTTAGGCTAACTGACACTTGAGACAACAGACAAATCACCACTACCAACAGAAAAAGAGAATCATTAGGAAAGGTTTACAAGGAATCCCTTGCAAAAACACCAGCTGAGGTGTGTATTTTGTTCAGTGATTTCTCTAGCAAAGATGATACCTACTTGTGTACTAATGTGCTATCAATATGACACATTCTGTGATTTTCTGGATTTATAGAAAACAAATTAATTCACCTTGAGCTGATCTAAGCGTAGTTATCAAAGACAGAATACTAAGCATTGCCACTACGCTTTATATTTCCACTTTTTCTGTTGTTGCTGTTACAGATGTTACTATTTTCTCAACTCTAGGATACAGAATTTTAGCTCTAAATTAGTAAAGTGTGGCCTTACTTTTGCTGGAAATCTATGATACAATTTTACCATCGTATTAAAAAGAAGCTTTAGCTCTCTTGGGACACATTACATTTTCAACTATATATTATATTGTGATTCAATTAAGTCGCTTTAGTCCATACTGCTCTATATAGCTTTAGACTGCTTTCATTAGCTTAATACCTTTTACACAATTGTGTGCTTTGTTCTCTTTTCCACTGCACCCCAGGGAAAGCCACAGCAATCATGTTGTGCTTTGATAAGGTTTTGTTCTAAGACATTGTTTTAAGTGTCCAAATCGCTCTATGCTTGTATAAACAAAAGCAGTCTGAGACATGTGCTTTGCAACAGGAGCCATGGATGACAGTTTGCCGTTTCTTTGTTCCTCTGAGACCTTTTTGGCCATATCAAATTATGGAAGTTTGTAATGAAAACATTAAGACTGGCATAAACAAATTCTGAATTGGAATAGTATAAAAGTATCAGAAGAAATGATGAGAAGAAAGCATAAAAGAATGATAGGAGTTCAAGGCACCAAGATATTATGATCACAGATGATTCTCAAGACACCCAGACTGAGGAAAAAAAATCCTTTAAAAAAAAAAAAAAAAAAAAAAAAGCAGCCGGGAGGAAGAACAAACTGCAGCAAGAAAAAAAGACACAGACAGTGAATAATCACCAGCATTTCCAAATGACTCACAGGGGTGGGACAGAATGAAAGAAAAAAAGTTACAGTCACTGTCAACTTCTTTAGGGTGCAAAAGTCACATTCAAACCCAGCATTAATAACCCAAAAGCCATGAAAAAACTTGCTGGGTGGTGTTTCCTAGTGTCACTGCTGCAAGTTCCTAGCCAGACTATCTGGACATACATTTTAGTGCTTCCTACTATACAAATACAAGAGAATATGCGTGGCTGACTGATATCAGCTTTATTTAATACAAACTCACCTTCCCCTCTATACAGCCTTGATCTGAGATTTGCTACAACACTGCACTAAAATCAGTCCAGAAAAAGCTCTTATTTCTCACTGCCTTGAGCCTCGCAGTAGGGAGTTCTTCATCTGAGGAACAGCTGTCAATTACTTTTTTTTCCCTCAGAGGTGATAATCTAGATACATTGTGTATTTCTACACGAGATAAATACAGCACTATGTAGCAACACATCTCAGGTGGAATCTGGTAACTGGGATACAAGAAGTATTAATACAATCTTCCTCCTAGTTTAGTCAATCCTGCTTCTTGGAGAAGCACTGGTATATGCAATAGATTCACCACAAACAAAATACTCAAACTACACTATAAGTTAAGGACTCATTGTCTGAAGCATGTGTTAGTAGCGGTTTAAGGGAACTAAGGAGTAAGAGGATAGCTTAAAGCAAGCCTATTTTTAAAAACAAATAATTGTTCACAGAACTTCTGAAGTAGTCACCTATATATATTTACCCAGAGCTAACTTTTTTCAAGTAACAAAATAATCTGTCTGTCCTGTTTCATAACATCAGGAAGTAGTCCCAAGTACAAAAATATGCTTCAAGTCAGCCTTAGATGAGACCTTAGACTTCCCATGTTTCTCTTGTTCAAGACCCAGTTACACACAGAGCTTTTAAATATCAGCTCAACTTGGAGCACGTCAGCAGTCGAGAATGAGACAAGGGAACTACACATTCATCTGGGGTACATGAAAACCTTACACAATCTGTAACTTTATTTTCAACCTTTAAAAATGTACCCATTAATCTTTGTATTATTTGCTAATGGGTTTTGGAATTTGGGTTTCTTTGCCCTTTAGTTTTACTTTTGTTTGAATTAAATGGTAAGAAGTATTTATTTGAATTCAGGAGAAGTCTTGAAAATCTCTTTGCTTCAGTACATCTTCTGCATGCAACTAAGAGAATATTGACAACTCGCTATTCCAGAACGCAAACTATTGGCAAGGAAACATATAAAAGGAAAATAATTTTTGGTAAAACTACTTACCTACTACAATAAAACTTGAACTGGGTCACAAACAAAAATAAAAAGAGTAATAAAGTAAGCTATAAAACACTTGAAAAAGCTTTAGACTTTTTTTTTTTTGAAAGAGTGTCTGATAATTCTAATTGCTTTTGTTCATACCTCACAATGACAAATTTTCCTCTCATGAAAGTTTTTTAATGAAGATGCAAGGGAAATAAAGCAATATATTTCTTATTCTATTCTTTAAGATATATGGAACATCACCTACAAGTCAGAGAAGTAAAAAAAAAAACACCACAACACACCACACACGCCAACAAACAAAATCAAACTAACAACAAAAAAACGAAACCAAAACAAAAAAACCCAAAAAAAAACAAACAAAAAAACCCCCAAAACCCCACACAACACCACCACAACCCCCAAAACAAAACCACAAAAACCACAACCTACACACCAGCACAGTCAAGATTCTTGGGCTACATTCCCAAAATACTTTCTCTATAGCTTTAGGAAAATTATCAGCCCCAAACCTGCTTTAAGAAAATTCCTCCACTAATTATATTTACTATGTGCTTTGGTGTTGCTGAATGGAGAACATTATGGAATCTGAAAATACTGTTTGAAATAACAAAAGAAAATATTGCCACTCTCCAAAACTATTCATTGAAACACTTCCTACTTCAGTAAACTGCAATTAAAAAAATAGCAAATCTTAGTATTAAATGCAAACAGAACAGAGTTTGTTAAAATTACAGGAAAAAAAAATCCCTCAAGATTATGTGTCAGGTATTTGTTCAGAAGAAACATTTAGAGTGTTGAGATGAGCAGTAAAGTAAAATTAACCTATTTGTACACACAATGTACAATTCTATAAAATGAATGTAAGTCTCTGTCTGTAGGCCTGAAACATCAGTGCTGTAATGGGACTTCAGAAACACAAAGAGAGATTGAAATCTGAAAAACTCTGTATGCTGAGTGCCTGGCAGTTCTGGCATAGTGTAGATTGCACTTCCACTTTTTTTTTTTTTTTGGATCAGTAATACATGTTCCAATTGCTTGAAGGCTTTTAAAAGTCACAACATCAATTAGGTTTCTTGTTGCAAATAAAAACATATATGGCCTGGTTTTACACATTGCATGAATAAACAACACACAAGTATTCATATGTTACATCTACCAGATTTCCCAGAGACTTAGCATACTTCTTGTGATACGAGCATGATAATTTTTTGCCAGGGCATATGTGTATGAAGTTACGAAGAAAGATAGCCCATCAGCACAAGTTGCTTCTCAACTGACTCCAGCAATGAAATTTCTGAGAGAGAAATATAAGAGTGAAGAATTTAGCCACTTCTCACTCTCCAGTTTGCATGTCATCAGGCATGTAAATGCAGTTATTCTTTTATTTACTCTTTCACTCAGTGTATGATGGCCCCCTCTACTCCGCCCTGGTGAGACCTCATCTGGAATATTGTGTCCAGTTCTGGGCCCCTCAGTTCAAGAAGGACAGGGAACTGCTGGAGAGAGTCCAGCGCAGGGCCACGAAGATGATGAAGGGAGTGGAGCATCTCCCTTATGAGGAAAGGCTGAGGGAGCTGGGTCTCTTTAGCTTGGAGAAGAGGAGACTGAGGGGTGACCTCATCAATGTTTATAAATATATAAAGGGTGAGTGTCACGAGGAAGGAGCCAGGCTCTTCTCGGTGACAACCAACAGTAAGACAAGGGGTAATGGGTTCAAGCTGGAACACAAGAGGTTCCACTTAAATGTGAGAAGAAACTTCTTCTCAGTGAGGGTGACAGAACACTGGAACAGGCTGCCCAGGGGGGTTGTGGATTCTCCTTCTCTGGAGACATTCAAAACCCGCCTGGACGCCTTCCTGTGTAACCTCACCTAGGGGTTCCTGCTCTGGCAGGGGGATTGGACTAGATGATCTTTCGAGGTCCCTTCCAATCCCTAACATTCTGTGATTCTGTGATTCTGTGAAGGAGGGAAATTTCCTGGATTGTTTCATCTAAATAATTTATGTTCCAGGGTTAATCTCTAAACAGGCGTAGAGACCTTGGAACCAGCTGGTTTAGGACTAACCCTCTAATTTTGCCACAGACTGTCACACTCAACATGTTGCTCCATACTTAAGTTATGTTATGCTATAGGAGACAATGCTTTCAAAATTTTAACGTTATCATAAAAAAACCTCACATAATAACATAAATGGGATGGGCAAAATTGCATGCAGTCTTCACCACTACCTGACCACTTCTATAATATTTTAAAATAGAAGAAATCACAGTATTTCCCCTTTCTGCACTTTTTGTCTCATTTGGTACAAAAAATTCTTATGAATGCTGCCTTTTTGTTTTAAGTATTTCTGTCCAACAATGAGTAGGGATGTCAAGAAATTACTGTGAAAACAGAGATGAAAATTTAGTGCTTTTTTAGTTCTGAAAGTGTGTGGTTTTATGCTCACCTTCTACTGCAGTGAATACCTGTAGATCATTTTATTGCCTTAAGGCATAGGTCCCATGAAATTGTGAACGTTCTATTTAACGCTACAAATGTCTTTCTTTTAGCAGTGTATCTGATAGAGTGTTATTCAGAGAAGGGAGAAGGCATTGCTCTAACATACTTTGACTTATTCTTCACTCATGTTATCGCTTTTGTGCCATACAACATCATAAAAAGTGCAAGAGGGAAGAAAAGGTTCAAAGACACGTGGTCAGCATTAGCCACTTATAATGAAAGTCAAGAAAATGCTCAAATTTATAAAAACAATAAACTTCTTTGATATTTTACCAAAAATATCTCTCCCTAAATTCTGTCTTTTCAAACAAAGCAGGGGTTTGCATACCGGTAACTGATGATGATAAGCAAACTGTCTTCTATGTGGTCAAGTACGACAAGTCTGATGAGGAGCGGCTGAGGGAACTGGGGTTGTTTAGCCTGGAGAAAAGGAGGCTGAGGGGAGACCTCATTGCTGTCTACAACTACCTCAAAGGAGGTTGTAGCATGGAGGGTGTTGGTCTCTTCTCCCAAGTAGCAAGTGATAGGACAAGAGGAAATGGCCTCAAATTGTGCCAGACGATGTTTAGATTGGATATTAGGAAAAAATCCTTCATGGAAAGGGTTGTCAGGCATTGGAACAGGCTGCCCGGGCAAGCGGTTGAGTCGCTATCCCTGGAGGTGGTTAAAAGGTGTATAGATGAGGTTCTTTGGGATGTGTTTTGGTGCCAGTGTTAGGTTAATGGCTGGACTCAAGGACCTTGAGGTTCTCTTCCAACCGAAATGATTTTATGATTCTATTCTATGAAATATATCAATTGATCATTGAAAAACAAAACAAAACACAAACAAACAAAAAACCCCACAAAACAAAAACCCCCACAAACACAACAGGATAATGCATGTGATTCATTGCTCACTCTTCATTAAGATTAAGCAGGACAACAATTAAGATTATTAAGTAACAGTGGATTTGAAGGTCCTTAGCATAGATTTTAGGAATACTGCAACGCAAAGATTAAAAATGTTGGTCACTTTAACCATTCACATACCAATACTCAAGATAACATTTCTTTGCCATAAAAAATAAATTCTTAAAGTAATTCTTCTATTTGAAAGAAAAGATCCTGTGAAAAACTCAGCACCTGATCTCAGACCTACATATTCAGAATGCAATCAGAATAACGAGCAATAATAAAAATAAAAGGATGCCACCAATACCAGCACATTTTATATATATTTCTGTACAAATTTCTCCAGCCTTTCCACTTTCAAATCCACAGAATCCCTGCTGAACTTGGAAAGAAATGCCTTTATGGGATGCAAGGAGAAAAAACAGTATCCCAGGAAAGATCAAATATTATATAGTAAGTTCTGTTAATATACTGCTGATAATTATGCTGACCTCAAAGATAAGTTGAAACATCTTTTGATGTGAAGAATGACAATAAAGTGCTGGTATATTAAATTTCCATGTCTATAAGAAGCATATATTTATTTAATTTGGCAAGAGACAAAAGAAGCATAAAAATGTAGAAGAAATACAAGCATCTGGACAGGCTAGAGAGTTGGGCGGGGAAAAATTTAATGAAATATAACAAGGGAAAATGTAGAGTCTTGCATCTGGGCAGGAACAACCCCAGGTTCCTTCCAGTATAGGTTGGGGAATGATCTATTAGAGAGCAGCATAGCGGAAAGGGACCTGGGGGTCCTGGTGGACAGCAGGATGACCATGAGCCAGCACTGGGCCCTTGTGGCCAAGAAGGCCAATGGCATCCTGGGGTGTATTAGAAGGGGAGTGGTTAGTAGGTCGAAAGAGGTTCTCCTTCCTCTCTACTCTGCCCTGGTGAGACCTCATCTGGAATATTGTGTCCAGTTCTGGGCCCCTCAGTTCAAGAAGGACAGGGAACTGCTGGAGAGAGTCCAGCGCAGGGCCACAAAGATGATTAAGGGAGTGGAGCATCTCCCTTATGAGGAAAGGCTGAGGGAGCTGGGTCTCTTTAGCTTGGAGAAGAGGAGACTGAGGGGTGACCTCATCAATGTTTATAAATATATAAAGTGTGGGTGTCACGAGGAGGGAGCCAGGCTCTTCTCGGTGACAACCAACGGTAAGACAAGGGGTAATGGGTTCAAGTTGGAACACAAGAGGTTCCACTTAAATTTGAGAAGAAACTTCTTCTCAGTGAGGGTGACAGACACTGGAACAGGCTGCCCAGGGAGGTTGTGGAGTCTCCTTCTCTGGAGACATTCAAAACCCGCCTGGACACCTTCCTGTGTAACCTCACCTAGGTGTTCCTGCCCTGGCAGGGGGATTGGACTAGATGATCTTTTGAGGTCCCTTCCAGTCCTTAACATTCTGTGATTCTGTGATCTCACTGGTATCTGCTTTCCGATTGAACCTCATTGCCCTTCTCAAAATGCCTCTGGCTAAGAAAAAAAAAAAAGATCTGTTATTCACAATAAAAGCTCTTTTGGATGAGTATCCTTTGCCAACTGTTCACTGAGGCTGTCAAAGTATGTGTGGTCTCAGTGAATACATCAACTTTGACCTGCGCAAAGGCTTGGGGAGGGAGGAAGTTAACTTTTTAAATTACTATATTTTTGAGGCAAGTATCAGTTTGGGGCAGAAAAGTTACCCTCCTGTATTTTTCCAAACTTTCTTTTCTAGTCAGCAGTAACAGTTGCAATATAAATGTGTCCAAGTGACTAAAAGACACATTATGTTTCAGAGAAAGAAGTGTCAATACATGTTTACAATATCTCTTTTTTATTCTTGGTCAACTTCAAATAAGTTCAGGTAAGGAAAACATTGAAAACATACCATTCCATTTCTTTCTCTCAGAATCAAACATATTCACTGCACCTTTATTCAGTTGAGAATATTAAAAACAATTTGTTGAATACCAAATATTTGAACAGATAGCTTATGATATGGAAAGTATTTTGAGCGTAGCAGGGTTATTGGATAGGAAATGTACATGCTATTCATCATTATTTACAAGATCTAGTGTTTTAGTCCTGACCAATTCACTTAAAGCCAAATTTTAGGCAAATAAAAATGTATCTAAAAACTCAACACAGGTAATTTTTTATGAGACATTTTCAATGGCTACAAAACAGCACAGCCTCTATTCTCATCATATACAGATCCCACTTTTAGCCACATTCTTAAAAAAGTTCCAAATGTGCAAATGACATACAAATATTTTTTTGTTTATGTATTTACACCCCTTGCCAAGAAACAACATTTCTATTTTTCATTTTTCCAGAATTCATTGGAAGAACAACAGAGGTATTGTTCAAAAATTAATAACAGAACAACTATAGCCACCACTCAATTTTAATCAGAAGTCTAAAGTGATATAACCAACATTATTAATGACTAAAAAAAAAAATAAATCTTACTAGTAATTTCTGAGGGAGCCTTCACTTATTACACATGAAATTGTATGTGATTTTCAGTCATTTATACCAACAAGGTTGTTTTTGTAAAATGGTGCATACAGCTTGCATATCTATTGTCTGCACTACAAAAAAACTCCCACAAAACAGTTATTACTTTTCAGTTAATAATTTGTATTAAAATCTTAAAGGAGATGCATATAATTAAGATTTCAATAACTGGCATGATGGGTTATTAACTATACAAGGTTTTAATGACACCTGGCCTCTGGAGATAATGTGCAGCTGTAGTTTTTAGGACTTTAGTGCATAAGAAAAGCAACAAAAAATGCAGTACCTATCATTTATTCTTTCCTTGTGTACTGGAGAAGACAGTAGAAATAAAGAGCACAAATGCCTTGGGAATCCCCTGGCTGCTGCTGCCCAGACAATGCTATTTCAACCACCCATGAAAGTCCTCTGCGTGAAACTGAGTTTTCTCATTTTTAACAGCAGCATTTCACATTTGCTTTGCTTGTCTAAAGGCAGCCACACACTGTATTTGCTTCATTTCTCTGCAAGTGGTGGCTCAGGCTCAAACAATCCCATTGCTGATTCTGCTGTTATTCCTTCAAGTAGCAATATTTCCATGATTCAAAGACACAACGAACAGGCCTCTTCAACATGACCCAGGCTCTTCTATCAACCATTTTCTCATAGTATAGACAAAGAAATGAAGGCTGCAGGGCTTTGTGTCTCCTTATAAAACAGATAATTGCCTGGAATCTTACCTCATAGTGGAATCAAAGGCCCTGTAGACATTTAGCCAATCACCAGAAATGCATAATTAACCTATTGCAGGTACTGTAATATCCATGGTATGCAAAGATACAGTAAGACATAATAGTTTTGAGTAAACAACTTTTCAATGAGAATGGCTATGCTTTCACATAAAACAATGCAAAACATTTGCACCTTCCTTCCCTTCTCTGGACTTTTTTCATACATGTTTCCTTTAGAAATAGAAAATACAATCTCTGTTCAACACTAATTTCTGGGCTGAACCAACACTGCAGTTGTCAGCAAGATTAACTTACCTGGCCCAGCCTCCAGAGCCCAACCCTAAATATTCTGTTAAATTTGTTCACTGGGTTTCAGCATGTATGAAAGAGTTTATTTTGGAAAAGCTCGTTTGAATTACTTGAGCCACAGAGGAAGTCTCTGCTTCAGAGTAGCTACTTAGAATGCATTATAATCATCATATCCTGAATATTAGTGCTGATTTCTAGGACTTAAACTTTCCCATTGGCCTCTTTTAAAGTAGAATCCAACTGTTTAAATTTGTTATCAAGTGTTTCCTGTAGAGAATCAATCCTTTACTTTGAGCTTAATTTCCTCTGGCAATCAGATTTGAATTTCTATGTGAACATAAGCCACAAAAAGGGCTCAGAGAGGGAAAAAACTCAAATAATATATGATATCAGATCCTTAGGCTGTGCTTCTTATGGCACAAAAAGTTATTTGCAAATACAGGTTTGAGTGATTTGTTTCTTTTTCAACAATGCTAACGCACACTTGGGGTAAAGATAGTGAGATCAAAAATTCAAAATTACTCCAGAATAAATCTAAAACATGTAAGAGACAGGATTCCCATAACTGTAAACATTGCACAGGTGACATTACGTTGTAAGGTTTCCCAAAGAATCTAATCTTGAGCTCTAAAGAAAAGCCCGCAGAGTTAACAAGCCACTAAGAAAACTACATCATTTCTTTAACTAGCTGTTGCTTTTCCTGAGTATTCTATACAATACAAGCAATTCCACAGTCTAGTCTGTAAATATTGCTGTGTTTCTACAATATATGCAGTAGATTCCTATCCATCTGATTATATTACAACTGAAACATTTAAATTTTGTCCATCCTTTGATATCAAAGGTACCGGTCAGTTTCAAAGCTGTTTTTTGGAGGAAAAAAAAAAAAGTAACTTTAACTCAACAGCCATCTTAAAAAATGACTGTTATTTTTGGTTTTAGGTTTTCAGCCTTCAGCTAATATAACCAATGTCCTACAGCCTCACATCCATCCATTAACCATATAGATGATCTACAAGTCTGTAACATAGCTGAAAGGCAGTACTAAGATACCTTTCATTTAGCACTAAGGCTGCCTCAGGGGGAACATCAGTATTTATGTAAGGGCTCCGGGCAGACAGAATTGGGCTGTAATACTACAAGAACGGCTCTTTGCCTCATTTCTGCATCTCAGTTTAGAAAACCTGGATGGTTTGTTCTGTCATTGTTTGAATGCCTGCCATAGATCAGGATATGAATGAGAACAAACCTGCCAAGACGCTGCCCTGTTACATTGGGAACAGTGAGAGAAGGAATGGTAGGTAATGGCAGAAATGTTTTTCTCTTCCTCTGTGTGAGGTATGCTTGCCTTTTGCTCTGAGGGCTCAAAAATGTACTAATGAATGTTTGGCACCTCCTGAATATTCATTGAATAGGCAATGGGTTTTTTGAAGTCTATTTGCCACCCAGCAGCTTGTTGTTTTTCTTTTGAAGCACGTTCTTTGCCAGGACCCTGTTAGCACACCGACAGCTATGCTGTTCTTAAGCCTTAATTGAGTTCTACTGAATCACTGGCGTTTGTGCTCGTAATATTCTGCTTTCTACAAAGGTGCTAGAGAGCAGGTCTTGTTGTTCCACCTACACACACAGAAGTAATGTCTAAGCCACATAGAGCAAGACACATGAAACCCCAAAGATTCAGGGAGATTCTGCAACATTTTTCCAAAAGTTAGTTGTTTAGTTGCCAGAGTTGATGGAATTAGAAGTAAATTTAGATGTGTTTGTTTAGTTTTTTCTCTCCCTTGAACCTCTGGTTTAGATGTTTCACTTCTACACGGACTGAGCAGTCAGGTAAAATATTTGTGCTGCATCACACAAACTGAAGCTTTCATTTAAAAAAAAAAAAAAAGCAGCCAAAGTATCCTGAATGATGCACAGAACTTACGATAAATAGAAAAGGAAGAATGATGTTAAATATAGTCACACGAATACACAGAAACAAATAGTTGGTTCATACTGCCTTCACCCAAGGAGGAAAGAGGGCTATGTATGTGTCAGGTAAGTATAATCTGTACATAACTCCTTATACCAGGAATGTTCCAATTGTTCCTTCCACTTCCTTGAAATTAGGTAAAGATGTTTCATTGGCAAGACAAGCATTTCAGATGTTTTAAAAAGCAAAATTTGAACTACAATGTCTAGTAAAAACACCCCATGATCCTGCTATAATTTTTAATATATAAATGCATGATTTGTTACTTCAAACCTAAGAAATACAAATAAATGTCCAGTGTTTTACATCACTCATAAGCTAAAAAAAAAAAAAAAGGAAACAGCATTGTTATGGAATTGAATATACCACTACCTAATCAAATGGCATTAGAGGCTGAAGTCTTGCAAAAGCACATCCTGGAGGTTCTTACAAGTTACTAGATATTCTTGAAAGTTACAGAGGGCTGCAGTGAATGAAGTGGGTTGAGGGGACAAAACAAAAACCACCAAAACCAACGAACCAACCACCAACAAAAAAACCCCACCACACACCACAAAAACAAACCCACGCAAAACCCACCACACAAATCACACCAAAAAACTCCTTGGCTAATCTTGTACTGCCCAACTCATTAAAATCTTAGCAGTAAACTGTCTTTTTAAATATATATATTCTTAAAATATATAATATATACAGATGAGCTAGATGTAACGTATATGCAAGATAAGTTAGAAAACATAAGTCACAGAGGGAAATCATTATCTCCTCTATAATCTTGTTAGGGGGGAAAAAAAAAAAATCTATGTTCACATTGCACTCTTACCTACAGCTTCTAGCATAAGGAATCTAAAGGATGGAGCAAATAAGTTAAACAAGCTTTTAGCACAACAAACATATTTCATGTGCATACCAGCAGAGAAGAAGCCAACACTTATCAGTAGTTGACAGTACAATGTCTGATTTGAAAAGGTATTTTCTATTATTAAAAACAGAAAAATGTGGACATTCTTCCTTTGAGACAATTTAATACACAGACATATCTAGGGTAGATAGCTATTTGCATGGCTTTAATATAATGCTGATGGCATCTTGATAGTCTGTTTTCCCTAAAGTGATTTAATTTGGTTTTCCCAGTCAACCTTTTGTCTATTTACACTGCCTTCACTGTAAAAACAGCAGCCAAAAAAAAAAGTTTTTTCCTAACTTAAAAAAATTGTATCAAGGGGAAGAAGGTTACACCCACATTTGCACACAGCTTATTGTCAAAGAACACCCAAGAGCATTTCTGGGTGACTGCACACAGCCATCCATACAGCTGCAGGGTCAGCAAGGTCCCTGCTGTGGCTGAGCCAGTGCCAGCAGCATCTCTCACCAGCAGGGTTCAGAAGTGGGCGCACCAGGCGCAGCCCTTGGTCCGTGGTTTGCATCCCTGGTTTGGGGAGTGAGAAAGCTGTGCTGTGCCATTTGGCCTGCAGATATGAGGAATTTTACCAGCAACATTTGACCCTGTGGTCCTCTTATGAACAGTAAGCGGGGTATGGTTTGCACCTCTCTCTGCTTCTGAAAACACACTTTCTTCCTAACTGTTACTATTGCCTGGTCCAATTTCCTCTGGTCTTCCGACCAGGCCAGCAACCAGGGGCAGGACTCTTCTATCCATTGCAAAACTCCTTCTGATCCCCAGTTTTACTAAGTAGGTTTCTACCAGCAGAAACAGCTGTAAGTTCATACTTCATTTAGTCAAAAGAATTTGCATAAACAGAAATTCATACCCTCAGTTCAAAAAAGTAATTTTGTTTTAAAATGCACTAAAAAGGGATTTAGATGATAGAAAAATTCTTTAAATTAGACCATGAACAGCACATGAGCAGCATAATGTGTTTTGCAAAAACACCACACAATGCTGCATTGTCCACTTGATATTTCAAAAATTATTTTTCTTACAAAACAACTAAAATGACCAAAGCTTGAGCTTGCAAATTACCTTGAAAAACACATTTCTGAAAAAAAAAAAAAGTCTTCATAACTAAACTATTTTACTTCAACTTTATGTAAGGTAAACCAATAATTTAAAAGACGCAAATGCATGGCCAAAATCATTGTCTTGTAATGGGCTACCAGAAAAAGAACGGAAAACCAGAAAGACAGATGTTACCACAGATATTTTAAAACAACTGTCCAGAGACATTATCTTATTCATAAAATCTCAAACACCTCATGCTGAGTCCCCAGTGCTGTAAATACACGGATGCTTGTGTATTTACAGCACTGGGGAGTAACTCACTAACTCACACTGTCCTGAGCACCAGCAGGGCTCTATTAAAATAACCACTGGAAATTAAAGCTGCCCCTGACTGACAGGTACGTGGCGGCAGAGCCAAATACAGAGATACTGATCTGTTTGGCTCGAGTTCCCCGTGTAGAATGTACAGTTTACAGAGGGAACTGAGCCAAGAAGATGAATTTGGCCTTGCAAATGTTGTGTTCACACAAACATAACAGGTCTATTGCAGCATTTTTTGTGACAAATCTTTTTTCAGGCTCCAAAAATCTCCCATAGACAGCATAAGCAATTAAACAGCTAGTATTTGCCACATCCCGCCATGCACTTCCCACGGCCTTTGTAGCTTCCTGACTGCTATGTTTTCTGCACAGGAATTATCTCATTAAGAGCAGCAATGTTCACTAGGAAGGCCCAGAACGAATTGAAAATAAACTTTCCATCACAGAGCCTACATGTTAAGGAATATCTAATGTGTATGTTGGAAGACCATGGATAAGTGCGTTGCTTAAAATAATTCCTTCGGGGTAATTAGAAGTTAAAATCAAAAATACATTTGTCTGCACAACATACACATTTCATTTAACAGTGCAGGCCTGTAACATAAAAATGCACCCTTCCAATCTCAGACAGAAATTACAGCTGAGTATTGAATGTGGTTTTGCTTTGCTTTTCCCCCTTCACATGTTTACAGTTTGAACTTACCATTTAACTATAATATATCACACCATGACCTACTCCTGAAGAATCCAAACCCATCACTTCCAAACCACTACTTACTACAGTAAAGGAATCCAGCCTTTAATATGACAAGTAACCTTGCCAGTCACTTTTTCCAGATCCATAACAAGATCTTCCTCAGCAACACCTTGGAAAACACACACATTTGTACAAGAAGGAGAAAACCTCAATTCAGCTCCTAGAAGAGTGAGCATGCATCCACATTCCTACAGACATGAATACGTAGTTCGTGTGCTCCGTATTTTAACCAGCCCATTATACAAAATGCCTAATTAGCGTGGAGGGCAGGGACTAAGGCCCAGGACAGTACAGCCTAGGGACAATACTTAACTACACTCAAGACTACCATCTGCAAAAAAACCCCACAACCCATTCCCTCTTTCTCAAACAAAGGTCCCCTGAGTACTGCTGCACAGAAACCACAACAGCTACCAGTCACAAGCCCAGTGGGGCTGGTGGTGTCCTTCTGCAGTAACACAGCAGGTAAAGCACCCTTTCCTCCATAGACTAGATGAAATAGCAGCAACCATTTTACTTATAGGAAAAGACAGTCCTCAATGGAAATGAATTCCAGAGAAGCGCTTGCTCCCCCACACCTACATGGGTTCAGATCCCCACGCTGATGGTTATAAGGAAGCAGGGCCAGGAACAAGCTGTGGGCTGCACCCATACAACTTGCTGTAGGCTGGCAGACCAGTCACACCACAAGTTTCTCCCATGTGCAATTCACCTGTTCTTGAGGAACAGAAGCAGGGAGAACAGAAATTAATGGACAGTAGAATGTCCCAGATATAACACGGCAATGTTTTCATGAAACTTAAAAGCAGTTCCAACTACGTCACTATCGTTCATCTAGGGACACGAATCTGGCTCTAACTCAGATTCTTGAGAGATACCCTGAAACTCTGCACCCAAAGCTGGATGTGTAGCAAGTCTATCCTAATGTTACTAAGAACAATCCGGCCTTCTCTACAGGCGTGAAAAATAAGTACAAAATGAACACACACCACCACTTCATGCAAGAATGAGCTTTTTATTTTTCCTAAGAAAATCTTTTTGCTACAGTGTGCCATCTCCTAGGTAACCCACACTGTTTATGCTGAACTTCTCCTAGTCACAGGAGCTTTCTAAATACTAAAATGAGAAACAGGCCCTCAAGAAGCATGGTCCAAGACACTACTCATATATATTCAAGATGAACTCAGTATCTGACACACATGACATTTTACAGTCTTCAAAATAAAAACGAAACATATGTGGTAACCGGGAAAACTATTAGTTTAAATGTAGCAGCAAACATTATGCCAACGCATTTGGGCTATTTGTTTTTTAAGAGGTTCTAACATTCTAATTTTTGCCACTTTTTGTGGGGAGGGTAGGGTTGTCTAGCTGTTTGTTGGGGTGTGGTGGGGTTTTTTTGGGGGGTGGTTTTGTTTGTTTGTTTCTATGGTTTTGGTTGGTTGGTTTTTTTGTAGTGTGGTGGAGGGCAGTAATATAGACCCAATGATTTCCAGTATGGTTCTTCTCTTGTTCACGTACTTTGCATATTTGTATCTAGATATTTTCAAAGATGAGTTATGACTTTGGCTTATACAGTTACTTAGAAAACTAAATATTTTAAATTAATGTTTATTTAAACTGCACAAGTTTCTTAGGTCACATTTCTCCAAGCTAGAAAAATCAGTTGAAGGAGATTCTCACAGAATTCCAGCTTTACAAATGCTGAAGTGAAAACTGTGAATTACAAGAATTAAGTTACTACAGCAAATCCTTATCAACAGGTTAGTGATCTTGCAAGCAAGGCACTATTGCCCACCAGTGTTTACGACAAAGCTTCCAAAAATCAATCTGTTCGTGGGTGCCACCTGTAGCAGCACACTTAAAAGTCATAGCACCTTTAATGGACATCTCTCCAGAGTTAGTTTTTTTTAATCATTCCTTTTACAAGCTCAAATTCATATGGGCCTTATATTTTTGTTTGGAAAGGGATATGCACAGTTACAGCATCTCCTAATGGCACTGTAACAGTGGTGTTCAGGGAGAAGTTATTTCTTAGTAATTACCACACAGGCACCAGAAGTACACGGCTTTTCTTTTAAGCAGAAAACAACAAAACCCACTGACGCAACTTGAGTACTCCTGTCTCAGTTCTGATGTTGCAATGTTGGGTGGTAGCAGGAGTGTGAGACAGCTGTATGCATCAAAAGGACAAATCCACTTTTCACTAGAACACACTTTCCTCATCTCCTGGCAGCAGTTTAAGCATGTGCAGTTTTTAAGAACTACTCATAACCACAGTTACTTTGCCCACATACACTGAAGTATCACAGTGGAAAAACTCAAACATTTGATTTCAGAATGTCCCAAACGTTTGCAGAAGTCCCAAAGAGCTGCTATGATATACTGTACAACTGATCAGCAAATGTATTACTCAAACACATGAGATTTCACAAAGATTTGAAAAAGAACCATTGCAATACATAATGTCAAAACCAGTCTGTGGATAACATGCTCTTCACAAGGCGTGGTTTGTGTTTGGTTTTTTGTTTGTGTGGTTTTGGGTTTTTTTACCATACATAATGCTGAAGCCAGGGAAATACTTTACTTCCAAGCATTCTACCAGCAAACAGGCTAGGAGGACTTAGAAATTAGTATTTCTAATGACACTATTAAAAGCTTCACTAAGCCATTTATATGTATTTATACAGTTAATATGTAGTCAAAATATTGTTCTGTTAGGGCAGGCACTTAAAGCATAGAGAAATGTTAACTTCAACAGACTATTTGTTTATTTGAAGCTGGGTATGTACTCCAGGTACCTTCCTGAGTTGGGCCAGTAAGGAAGAAAACAGAATCAGCAAGATATTAATTTTTACTATTCAAACTTTCTAGACTCAAAACAATGGAAGTTTTCCTTATATCCGACTTCTGAGGTAAAAATACATGTTGTATACTGAAGACAACTACATTTGCCTGGACCCATATGGATATACTACTATGAGAATCCAGGCATTTCTGACAGTAGTTATTCAAGAACTACTCACTGTATTAGTATGAACCCTGAGAGACAGAGCCTGTAATTTGTAGCAGTATTTTCAACATGGACTGCGTTGCAGCTCAGACGCGATTTCATTGACTGCATTATCTCACACCACCATATCCTATAAACAGCACGTACTTTTTAAAAATTTAGTTCCAATTTGTAAAAATGAGCTTATTTCATAAGCTGCATGCACAGAAGCAGAAGACAAAGAGTTTACAGACTGATCCCAAATCAGTTACAGTCACAATCTCTTACAAATATCCAAAGCAAAAGCACAGTAGACAATTGTTAATCAAAACCTAATGCCGTTGCATTTTAGAATCTCAAATCAGAACATCGAGCATGGAAACTATAGGTGGGAAATGGATTTTTTTGCAAAGGTAAATTTTATAGCAGCTTTTAGATCTAAAATAATATATCACATAGTGCACCAGTCTGCAAAATGACACAGTTATTAAACACTTAATTACAGTACTTGTGGGATTGGAAGGAAGAAATCGTGCTCTTCCACATAAATGCTGACATTTCAGGAGGAAAAACCTATATAACCATACTGTACTCTAACAAAATCACCTTCATCTGGTTTGATTTCTGATAGATGATTATAAGAACATGCTGCATGCTTGAGTGGAAATCCAAGGTTTCAATCATCAGTAACAAATTTGCAAAAGCTGCAGACAGTAGCATATTGTTTATGTGTCATGTGCAGTGAGCAACAAAAGATTCAGTGAAAGTGTTACTGAAATTCACTGAATTACAAAGAGCTATCCCTGAATGCATTAGGTATGTTGCCAAAGCACATGCAGAAATACATATAAAACAACCTGCATTAAAAAAAAGCCTGATTTGTGAAACAAGTGACAAGTGGAGTGTATTCTACAGTATATTCTTGAGTTTGTTTCTCTGTTTTTAATATAAAAGCAGTTCATTCATAGGTTTCAATTACTGCTTTCCAGTTTTTTTAGGTTCCCAAATGTCTGCAAGTTCTCCAAAACTCTAATAGGTCAAATGCAATTAATATGCGTAAATGACTCATGGAGCAACATACAACAGAGTAACTGTAATGCTGCTCTCACTACTAGGCTTAGGACTATATTATGGGAATAACACATGCCAGTGGCAGTCATACCTCTTTTCACTTTCCTCCCTGCCATGAGTATACGATATACTGAATTTAGAGTCCACTTCCCTTCAGTATTCATGCTAGGTGTAACTAAGACTCAAGAAGTACATGCATATGCACACACACAGAGTATAAACTGAAAAAAATTGAGCATTTATATAGATTGGGATAAAAATACTGGTCACATCCTTTATCTCAGTCTTATAACATCTGGCTTCTCTAATAATATGTTTAGTAACATTTGATTGTTTCAGGAATGGCTACACATAGTCCATATAGCCCAACATCTTGTCTCTAATAGGAAGTTCACAGTAGGTGCCTAGAACGCATGTTAAAAAAAACCAAACAAAACCACACTGGACAAAACTAGAGAAGGATTTGCCTGCAGTATGTTCCCAAGCTCCAGCAATTTGTGGCTCAGAGACTTCCTATAACAGAAGGAGTATCTTCACTTTTAGTTGTTCTCAATGGATTTTTCTTCCATTACTTTGTCACTTCTTGAACCCATTGTCACTTCCACAATATATCATGGCAAAGAGTTGTGCAGTTTAATTACATACCATGCAAAGAAGAATCTCCCTGTGGTTGTTCTGAGCATCACAATAACTGGATAAGAATACTGTATCAGGCCAAGTCAGCATGGATACAAAACAAGTTCCTGGCTGCAGTGCATCATCAACATGTTTTTCAGACAATTCTAAGAGTAAAATCTCTTGAAAATATTACAGGTGCATTTACATCAATTTTGGTTTGTGAATTCTGTTTACCTTTCAGCACAGTCAATAGGGTTACAGGGGCTGTGAGTGGTCTAGGATCTGGTCAGATGAACACAAGCTGCGCCCTGCTCACTTTCCATAAGATTGTACCCTTGAGAGTGACAGTCTCAAGGAGAATATGAAAATCATCATTTATAAAACATTAACTCCTTTTGCAGTGAATCCAGGAGCATCACAAAATTTGAAAAAAAGCTGTGTTAATCTAATCTAAGGTATCAGTCTTGCCAAAATTCTCACTGATTCCTGTTACAGGACAAATTTACACTACACTATCTGAAGAATTTCCCAAGGACTCCATCATTGAAGGATGTGAATTTGTGTTCAAAACAACAGCTTAGTTTTAAAAGGCAATTCTGAAGTACCAGCAAAACCTAGTAGCTAAGCACAATC